>NC_135641.1:7874596-10374596 GCF_053574225.1 Canis aureus
GGGGTCTGATGCTCTGGACTGGCAGGCCGTGCCGTCTGCACTACTGCTCACTGTGAAGGCTCACACGGTGCTCACTGTGGACCAGACACTGCTCAGTACACACGCGCGGGGTTGGTTTCCCATTGCTGCCATAACAAATTGCCACAAACACGGTAACTTAAAACCACACAGATTTATCCTGTTACTGTTTTACAGGTCAGGAGTCCCAAACGGGTCTTGTTGGGCTAAAATCAGTGTGTCTCCAGGGCTGCATTCCTCCTGGAAGCTCAGGAGAGAATTGGTTGGAGGTGCCCACAAAACTTTAGCTTGTGGCACCTTCTTCCGTCTTCTAAGCCAGCAGTGAGAGGTCACACCACTTCTCGTGCCACCCTCTCTCACTTCTAGGACCCTCAGGGGTACGTGGGCCCACTAGGGTAACCCAGTGGGTTACCTGACTAAAGGTCTGCAGCCTCCATTCCCCCTGGCCACATAACCTAACTGAGCCGAGTCACAGCTTACAGAGATTAATACATGAGTGCTGTCATGACCATCTTCCAGAGGAAGCAGTTGAGTTGCGGAGATGTTGGGGGTACTGTCTGAGTCACACAACCAACAGACACACACCAAGGACTCTCCAGGTATCCAGCTGCACACAGTGTGTCCTGAAGCACTGTTTCACCCCCACGCTACGAAAACAGAAGCACCAGCCATCAAATCAAGTCAACAGAATGGAAACTATGTCCCCAAGTGATCCCGGCACTCGGGCTGCCTGGGACACCCCCCCCCAACTTTATATGTATCTCTCACCTCATTTTACTCCCAGTAAGTGGCCCGATGGGTGGGAAATACCAGTGTTTCCTTCCCAGAGCTGATGGAAATGTGAGTAGCCACACTCTTGGTGACTGTGAGCCCCAGTCCCCAGGTGGGGGTGGTGTGCGCATGAGCCACACTTGGAACCTCTTGTGGTTGTGGACTCTCTTCCCACAAGTGAACTTCTGTTGACAATGACAGTGTTTATACAAGTAACTACTGTGGATAAGGAAAGATATTAAGACCATCTCGGGTTTCTCTCAATTCTTTCCACCGCGGCTGTCAAGGGAGCCTTAAGGAACCAGCAGCCAAAGGTATCCAGAAGGAATCAGGTGTGGGAATTACTGCTTTCCTGAGTGAAGGAGTGCCGGTTGGTTTTTATTCATTCCTCTTTGTTTCCTTTCCCCTTTTTTGTTTTTTTGTTTTGTTTTGGTTTGGTTTGGTTTTTGTTTTTGTTTTTGTTTTATTTTGTTTTGTTTTGTTTTTTGTTTTTGGTTCTCCAGACCGTTGAAAACTGTGTGTGCATTTTAAGGAACCTGTCGTACCGGCTGGCAGCAGAAACGTCTCAGGGACAGCACATGGGCACAGATGAGCTAGACGGGCTGCTCTGCGGTGAGGCCAATGGCAAAGACGCGGAGAGTTCTGGGTGCTGGGGCAAGAAGAAAAAGAAAAAGAAATCCCAAGATCAGGTAATACAGGCAACTTGCAGCTGCACGCACTTAGCCCGTCCCTAATTACAACGTTCACATTTCTTCTGCATATATAGCTGTGGGGCTCTGCACTTGCAATGTGTGACACAATCACGAACACATCTGCAGAATTTTCCTGTGGGGCTTTCACAGCTCAGAGCTTCAAACGGCTCCCCCCAGGTCCTGCAGGCCAGCCCAGATAGGACTTTTGAAAAAGAGTCTCGTGAGTCCCAGGCAGGCTCTGAGGTCCCAGCTTGTAGAGTCTGTCCTGGCCAATGACTCTTCTGTGTGTTCATCTGCACATTGATGGAGGTCCTTGCCAGGGACAGGCGGGGTGCCTTGCAGGTGGTGCAGATGCACCATAGGTGTGGTATAGGAAGGGAAGCAGAACAGAAGTGCACGAAAACCCAACACATAGTTTACTGCATGTTTTGAAACCTTTTGGTATGTACTTTTGCCTTTATTAGAAATAGGGGGCTGGTGGCTCAGGTTCACAGTGCTCCAACAGGATGCATTAGGAGCTTAGCCTGCATGAACCATTCTGATAAATTCAGAAAGCTGTCCAGCTGGAGAGGTCTCTTCAGAATAGATGGACTTTACCTCAAGCAACTGTACGGAGGCTGCCTGCAGTGAGGTAAAGGCCAATAGGCAGCCACTCTTGGCCTTGGTGGAATTAAGACAGCCTCCACCCCTCACCCATTGCCCCCCACATAAGGTAGTAGTGCAAGTGGTAGTTGCTGGCCTGAAACCCCTGCTACTGAGGTTGTCCCATCTCACTGTGGTCTGGGCGGTGTGGTCATGTGTCCAGTCTTCCTTGGACACTGTGGTCATATCCCAACGCTAGGGTCATACAGACCCAAGATCTGACTATCTTCAAGAGTGAACAACTAAGCAAGCAGGGCGGAACATACAATTCTCTCTTAGCAGGTTTTAATTCAAGATAAATATGAAAAAGTATCTGTTCACATCATTTTAAAAAGTATTTTCAAAAACATTCTGTTTCAAGTAAGGATTATAGAAGCTCTTTTGTTTGAAGTAAGGATTCCGGGGAATGCACTCTTAATAATTCCTGAAGTTTACTTGACTGTATCGATGTTAGTATTTTTTAGATTCTGGTTCTCTTGCTGTCTGAGGCCCCTGAGGTCTACTCCAGGCGCATCTGCAACTTCTAGATATGTATGTTCCAGCATCAACATACCTATAATATAAAAGATACATGCAGCTTACCCTTTTGATGGTGACCTTCCACTTGGCGAACTTCCCAACCCTGAATTCTCTCCTGTAGTGGATCAGTGCTGTGTCCAATGTCTCCTCAAATTTCAGTAGCCTTTATGAGGATTGAGCCATACTTCTTAATTCAGCCACTTAAAAACCTCCTATCAGGTGAATGCAGTGGTTAACTAGCAGGCTATATGCCAGGCATTATGCCAAATAATGTCAGATACCTCAGATTTCCTACCCGGTACTACCCAGACCATGATGATTTCTGAACTTTTTTTAATATCAAATAAACGAAACATGGCCTAACAAAGGTATAATGGGTCCTTCTCATGGTTTCCCGCTGCAGTACTGTATACCTAGGGCTCTGTCCTTTCACTGCTTTATCCCAGAAAGTGCACGAGCATAATAAAGATTGAAAACAGCATTGGTGCTTCCCAGTCTGTCCAGTTATCATAATCTCCTGGTCTCATCCACCACTTATAGACTCAGAACCTCCGGGATGGGCCCAGGCAACTTTAGAAGGCAGATTTGGAAAATTGTATTAACATGTTAGCCTTGGTTTAAAAAAATGAATTAAAAAACACAAAACTTTGAACTGAGCTTGAATTCACTCTGATTTCAAGGTTTTCTTTCCAGTCTGTTGTTTGGATTCAGAAGTACATCCTTCTGATGACCCCTGCACCTGTCACTGGTATCCCATCAGTAAGAGTTGGCCCCAAACCCTGAACCTTTTTTCCAACTCTGCCAAGGTGTGTTTACATGGCTTGAAGTCTTTCAAGTAACAGGTGAGATTAGATATTGATTGGGTCCAGAGAAGTCAGAGAATATTCATGGACTTCACCCCAAAATACAGCCCTCCTTTCAAGCTATTAGCTAACTCCTTAGAACCTTATGATGAGCAACTTCCCACCTTAGAATGTTGTATTTTTGAACCATGGTTTATGACATCAATGAGCTATTTTCTAAGCTGAGTAAGATGCAGAGATTAATTCAATTTTGTCATCTTTTTGCCAAAAGTCTAAGTGAAAATTTATAAGGGTCATTTGTACCATCCTTTTCTTAACGATATTCTTTAAGGAAGCAAAAAGGATTTCTTTAAGAAAGTTTTGCTGAAACAACCATGTTAAAATACAATAGAACATTGTTATTCATAAAGAAACTTCAAAGTCGTGGTTTCAGTCAATGATGTTTTGTAAAAGACCTTTGTGCTCTAATACAAACATATTTTATGAAAAATTTTTATGTAAACAGATAGTAATTATGGTTGTTTGAAAGTCATTTCATATGTCTTGTCAAGTTCAGTATATGTGAAAACAGTCAAGAGTAAAAACCATCTTGTATGGAAAACCAATAAGAGGCACAGCTGAAAGGTCTGGAGATGGGGAGGTGAGCATCTCACATCCTCTTGCCCCCCCCCCCCCCCCCCCCCCCCGTGCGTGGTCCCCAGGAGAGAACTGAATCTAGATGGTGCCACCTGCTGGGGAGGATGGGCATTTGCGCCAGCCTGGGGTCTCCGCAGGGAGAATGTGCTTCACACTGAGGAATGTGCTTTGCACTTGGGGAAAACAGGTGGCCATTCCAAATAATCTAAAGGAATTAAAAGCCAGCTGTCTAAAGTGAGAGGAGGAACCAAGGCCCTAATTCATCACGGTTAACAGGTTGCAGCAAGGTGAGAAATGGAAATGTGCACAGGCCTGGCTAGGACAAAGCATCCCTGTCTTTGCTAACACCAGAACAGCAGGTTACCTTCAGAGACTGCAGACTGATTTAACTCACCTGGAAGCTTCCAGAAAGTTCTAGGTTTACAGTTTTATTTATTTTTTTTTTATAAATTTTTATTTATTTATGATAGTCACACAGAGAGAGAGAGAGAGGCAGAGACACAGGCAGAGGGAGAAGCAGGCTCCATGCACCGGGAGCTCGACGTGGGATTAGATCCCAGGTCTTCAGGATCGCGCCCTGGGCCAAAGGCTGGCACCAAACCGCTGCGCCACCCAGGGATCCCGGTTTACAGTTTTAAAGATGGTCAGGTATCCATTCCCTGGAGTCTCTGTTGCTAATAAAGTCAAGTTTTCAAAGAACATATAGTAATTAGAATATATAATACCAGGTGAAGTGAAGAAAAAGAAGAGAAAAACAGGAGTATATATAGAGAGCTGTAGATATAATATAGATAAAACCTGGCCAATTTTGCAAAATGTGTATCACATGCAAATATAAAATATATTTTTTTAATATTTTTATTTGTGTATATATGTATGTGTGTGTTTCTAGAGAAAGTACAGTAACGTCAAAGACAGAGGATAGTGATTCTTTTTATACAGGCATTACATTTGTAATTTTTTCAAATACCATTTAGAAAATAATATTTTAGAAAGCACGAGCTGATTAAGTCAGCTTGCTTATAACCGGTATTCATTTTCTTCTCTTAAATTTAAGATGTCCAGAGAAAGGGATGCAAGGAGCTGTGTAAAATGAAAGGTTGTCTAATCCACAACAGATATTTCCTAAGAGAGGAGCCAGAGATTTTAGCAAGAAGCCAAAGTGATACAAATAGTAATTGGTTTAATGATTGCCTCTGGAGCTTGCTGTATCTCAGGAATTTATGTTGATTCTTACCTTTGCCACTGTTATTCTATACCTTAGGAAAATGCTGTGATATTGTAAAAGTCAGATTTAATTACAATAAAAATCTTAGAGAAACTTTATCCTTTAGATTCTTAATCGGATTAATTCGGGAAAATATGTGATACAAAGATATGCTTCATTCATGCTCTTCTTTTAAGAAATGGTTGCTATTGGGGCACCTAGGTGGCTCAGTTGGTTAAGCATCTGATTCTTGATCTCAGCTCAGTTCGTGATCTCAGGATTGTGAGATTGAGCCCTGCATCGGGCTCCACACTCAGTGTGGTGTCTGCTCATCCCTCTCTGTCCCCCCCCCACTTGCACATTTGTGTGCTCTCTCTCTCTCAAACAAATAAAAACTTTAAAAAAATAAGAGAAAGAAATAGTTGCTATCGAATCGTACTGGAACCATCAGACTATGAGTTAAATAGTTTTTAACATTTCTGGGCATCATATCCCGATCCAAAATGGCTTTGAAAATTTATTAATTTCTGTGCCACATTACAAGAAATTCCTGGTTTCTCTAGCCCTTTTCAGGTAGAACCTTACCCCCGCCCCCACCAAACAGCCTGCACGTCATGTGCCAAGAGGCACATCTCACCTCTCAGGGGCTCCACCACTATCTTCAAGGGCTCTGTGCCAGTCGCTAGGCACAGCAGGGTAGGGGCCACAGACCAAAGATTGGGGTCCAGGGAAGTGCAAGTAGATGAAATTGCTGTATTTACTTTTCCACCTTTTGTAGAAATCAGCATCTTTTGTTTTTCAATTTGGGATATGGCCAAGGTTCCTTGGGATGATATCCTGGGATTCCTGGTACTCAGAAGTGGATTTGAGAGCAAGAGTACTGCTGGCTGCTGGCCAGAGCAGACCTGAGCCTTCAAGACTCACTCAGTGTGAACTTGACAGTAGAGAGAAACTGCTGAGAGAATAAAACAAAAACAAAAACAAGCAAGATACCCTAGAATCAGAACTTCTCTTTTTCTGCTTGAATATCACTTGTGAATTTTTTAGTTCATGTGGGTATCTGTGTATTCTCGTGGGTGAGGACATACACCTATCAGAATTCAGAGATGATTCTGATTTGGTATTTTCGTGTGGAGACTGCTTGTCTCCTGATAATCTTTGTTTCACAGTTTAGTGAGTTGTGGTCAACTTGAGAGTAAGTACTGTTGCTCTTTCCACCACTTCCTGACATCATAGATGCCAAATGCATGGGACAGCACGAGGTTTCCTTGAGGATATCACCATGCTATTTCATACACAGAAGCAATAGTAACGGGATTCTTCAAAAAAAACCCGTAATGCCCTTTTATTTTTTCCATGATAATGGACATGTCTTGGCAGAACCTCCAAGGGCTTCCCCTGCACACTCTCCTGGCCCATCCTTTGTCACACCGGCCAGCCTCTGAGCTTTGGGTCCTGCTCTTCCTCCGTCTGGCCTTCTCTTCCATTTCTTTTACTACTGGGAAAATTATCCATTAAGATCAAATAAAACATCACCTCCATCCTTTCAAGACTTCTTCCAAGGAAAAAGTTCTTCATCCTCCAATCTACTTCCACCTGGTTTTATCTGAACTTGCCCTCTAGTGCCGATCTGGCACAGTAGTGGACTTCCATCAAGAGGGAATCTGCTGCGGGGAAGGACAGAGGATCTGGTTTATGTCACTGACATCTAGCCCAACACCCAGAACCAGCGAGGCTGAGTGACACTCAGTTTGGGGTTCATGGCAGCCTCTACCCCTTGCTAGGGAGGTTTTTCCAGTAGATGTTCTAGTAGGTGACTTGTCCCGGCCTCGTCCATTTCTTTCTTGATGAGACTGCCTCCAGGAGCCACTGTGAGCCTAGAGTATTCTGTAGACCTCTTTCTGGTTTCTGTTCAAACCTTCATCCAGCTTCTCATGGCAGTGCTGCATTTTATTATGTGAGTCAGCATTCTGCATCTGCAAGGACCACCCTACCTAACAAGCACTCTGTATCACGATAATCATCTGAGAACTAGGACTCATGTCAACAAGTGCATACAGGTGTGTCTCACAGTACCTCTGGAGAAGCAGTACTTTTGATCATGCCAAACTAAAAAATGCCTTGTTCTGAAGGTGTTAACACAAGACACACATAAATGGTATTAGAGGTCACAAAATCCTGTCACCTGAAAGGTTTCCTGTGACTTTTCAGGACTTTATATCTGCTATCACTTCACCACGAGCATCACACATTGCCCACTGCAATGAATGGCTGCTTTTGGCCCAGAAATGAGACTCTGACACTAAATGGTGATCAATATCTCAAAGTGCACAAATGAATTTTCTTGCTAGTTTAAAAGACACTGGAGATTTTAATTTTAAAGAAGTTTCTCCTTATTTTGGACAAAATGGATGTTGATTATAAGCAAATATAAACATGCATGTAGATACATGTACATATAACATGTAAATTATATATGAGTAAAATAGCAATAAGCTACAAAATGAAAGAAATACACACACCTCCACCATCCCCCTACTAGACAGAAATGATTGCAACTTATAGCAGGCATATATCCTTTCAAATCTTCTCTCTCCATATTTATGCACAGCTTTGTTTAACCCTTCAAAAATACAGTTTTTCTACATTGATGTTAGAATCAGTTAGGGCGCATGTCAGACAGCCAAACTCCTAGAGCCTCTAAGTGTCCTGAGAGTAGATAAGTGTCCTTCCCACTAATGTGAAGGTCGATGCTTCTGGCAGCCCTGATCTGTAGTCTTTAGAGGCTCTGAGATCTATCGTGTTCTCCTCTTTGGGATAATTCCTCCTTCTCATGGTCCATGATGTCTTTTCCTGTCCATCGTCCAGGAGCAGAAAAGGTGCAAAGAAGACAGGGTAGGGGAGCATGTCCTTCTTTCTGGGGCCCACTTAAAAGTCATACACATCACTGTTGCTCACCCCCCACCCTTTGGTTTATATCAGATCAAGTTAAAACCCAAAGTGCGAGGGAGGCAGGAAGCTTACTATATTTGTGAGACAACAACAAATTTCAAACTCTCTGCAAACAGTGAAGCCCCTGATTACCTGCACTCGATGACCGTGCCCACTGCCCACCTTGGCACAGCATGGACAAGGAGAACAGGTGTGGGCACGACACCCACCTGTCTCAGTCTGAGTACTGTTGTACAATAGTTTATCCTCTGACTCAGCATGACCTTTTTCATTGCCAGCACATGATTCCCAGCAAGGATGGGGAAGGACAGCCAGGAATTCCACGGTAGGGGTGTACCATGATGTGCGATCCAGTCCCTGATGGTCAAAAAATTTGGTTGCTTCCAAATTTTAACTAATGTAAACTGTAATACACTTATGTAGTTGAATCTCACCTATACCCTTAATTGCCTTTCAAAGATAAATCCTTAAAAGTGAAATATCGAGACCAAATGAATCTGGATACATAAGCCAAAATTTGTCTTAATCACGCTGGATGGCAGTGATAGCTGAAGTACACTTGGATTTGATTTATCATCACTGATGTATCTGCCCTTCTTGACATTCTTGATGCTTTTAAGTTCTCATTTCTTAATATCACAGGTTGCGTTTCTTCCAGTTTTTATTTTATTAGTAAGCATACTTTTCTTTTGCTGCTTAATACCATTTCTTTACCAGCCATCTGGTTATTTGAGCTGCTGCTCATTCCTCATGGCTGGCTCCGGCTCGGTCTCACTGTGCCTTCACCTCACCATATGCTGGGAGCTTGGTGACTCAACATATGATATTTCATGTCCTCAAAGCAACAAGTCACACAAACCTGCAAAATCACAGCTGTCCATTTTCATGCAGTGACTCTCCTTTATCACTGCCCATGATTGAATGAGATTCTCCTCCTACTTTGGCACCTCAGAGAAAATATATCCCATCACCTAAAAACGCTATTCTTCTGTAAAGTCTTTCAGCAACTTTACAGACTTAAAACTCTGATTTAGGCTTCCCATTTACTTTCCATATTGACATTTAACCATTCAGTGCTCCATACCATTAATAAATACTCTCTGTTTTGATCCCTGGGTGGCTCTGTCAGTTAGGTGTCCAGCTCTTGATTTCAGCTCAGGTCATGGTCTGAGGGTCACGGGATTGAGCCCCACATTGTGCTCTGCATTCAGTGAGGAGTCTGCTTGGGATTCTCTCTCTTTCCCTCTCCATCTACCCCTCTTCCTCCTCTCTCTCTAAAAAAAAATAATAAATCTCAAAAAAATGCTCTGAGTTTTATACTACTAGATCAGGGTTTCTCAGCCTTGCCACTCTTGACATTTCAAGCCAGATAATTCTCCCTTGTGGGGGCTGTCCTGTGCGTTGTAGGATTTTATCAGCATTCCTGGCCATTACCCAGTAGGTGCCAATAGTTCTCCCTCCCCCAGTTGTGACAATCAGCAATGTCTCCAACATTGACAGTTGTCCCCTTGGATGATAAAATCCCTTTAGTCAAGAATCACTGTATTAGACTGGCTTTGAGACATGTATCACCAAAGATAGAAAAAAAAATAAGACTGCATTCAGGATAATCTGAGGGGGGATGGCATGTTAAGGACAAAGCCCCTTTAAAAGGAAGGTAATGGAAAAAATAAATAAAAGGTGGACAATGGAGAGATTCTTGGACCAGGTTCCCCAAGATGTGGATGAGAAGATAAGAGCAGAGAGAGTTCTAGAGGGGTGTTAGTGGTGTTCTGGTTGGTTCCATCACAATGAGTAGGAGAAAGAGCAGGCAAGCCTGGTGATGTGGACCAGCCCTGTGGGGCACAGCACGGTGGGCTCTTCATGCCACTCCCTGAAGTAGACAGCATCACCAGTCTCCCTCCCACCTCTTTCTGAGAGATGTGTGTCGCTTGGCTCCACACCAACAGAAATGAATCAGCAAGGCTATCCCTGAATCTCTTTAAATCCTATACTTTAAGTATATTCTCCCCCTTTAACACAGGTTTCTAATCTCTCAAATGCAAAACCCTTCATATCTTCTTCAAGGAGAGCCTAGAGACAATGTGTGCCACATAAATGCAGCTCATTGGGCTCCAGCTCTGTCCCCTCTTTGCACACACTTAGCCCCACTGTCATCAACATCTTCTAAACAGCACCCATCTTCTAAACAGGGGACTTGACATACCTGAGCTACCCTCTTCTTCAAAATTCCCAAGAGTCAACACAAGAGTCATCTCACCCCTGGCTTTTTATAGCTGCTCAGAGTGTCTTCATCACTTCTATTCCCTGCCTCCCTTTCCCTCATCCTCAAAAAAGATGGAAGTGATCATGAAACTCTGTAAAGGGAGAATCTGTTAGTAATTCCGCTGTTCAACCCAAGCCAAGCCAAGATGGCAGATAGGGGATGGACTTGCAGGTCCATTGTTGCTTTTTTAAAGGATGTAGTACAGGCTGGAGCCTGCTTAAACCAAGCCCTGTGTGAGAGAATGTTCCTGACACCTCCCATCTTCCAGTCATCTCCTCTTCTGACATGGTGCCAAGTGGGACTTCAGCTGAGAGGGAAGGGTGGGATTTTAAAGTTGAATGTCTCCCTGTTGCTGCAGATCCATGCCCTTTATGATGCAGTTTCCTTGGCCTGTTGTTTATTTCAGCACAATCCCTTAAAAACAAGCAGCCTGCACATGGGCAATGACAACGGTGCCACCTCATTGGGAGAGAAATATGGGCAACAGAATTGCATTGCTCCGGAGAAGAAACCTTTTCTTTTTGTGTTCCAAAGATACAGATGAGCCGGAGAAGCTCTTCTCCGTGGATTTGCATGGCTGTGACAAATGTGAAAGAGGAGCGCAGTCTCTCAGTGCCTCTGGGCTGTAGATCCTTCCCCTGCATCCGGGGAGCACCCCTTCTCCGCATCTCTGTGGCACCCAGCCAGGCGAGGCGGAAGTGGAGGCTGGGCAGGTGTAAGCCCGGTGGAGAGGAAGAGCTGAAAGTCTCTTGTTAATTCTCCTCATTAGCAGGGGCTTTGTGGATGCAGTAATTCGAGCACTCATGAGCCACCATCCCTGAAGGAAGACCATGTTCACTAAGTCTCTTGATTGATGGGCATTTTTACTTTCTGGTTTGGGGACTTTGTGTTTTTGTCCCTACCTTGCATCTTTCTCTTCATATAAGGAGCAAATGGCTTCCACTTTTCCATCCTGAAGCCAACTAAGAAATCTTTTAAGTAGAATTTAAACAGTACGGGGAAGCAAAGTATTAAAGACAAGTCCAAAGAAAATACTTTTTTCTTGTTTATTTTTAAGTCACACATTGAACACAGTCCCACACATGTGTGACTCTCTTCCCAAGCAGACAGACATTTCTTACCAGTGGCTGGCATCTCTCTCCTCCCCTGACTGACCATAGCAGAAAGCATCGTGTCCAGATTTCAGCAGTTCCTAGGCTTCTAACATGGAGGCTTGTTATCTTCCTTTCCAAAAAGCTTTGAGAACTACCTTCTTGAACAGAGAATACCTATTTTCAATTCAATACAATTTTAGAAAGGGAATGATACAAACTGTTGACTGATTTGTGTTATTAGTGTTAGTCTTACAGTTATACATTTAAGACCAGTAAAGAAAAGTGCTAATAGTATGTTATTGAGTGTGGCACTGTTTAGGGTGATAAAATCAATTGATTTGCTCTATGATTTACTGTCAACATAATCCTGCCACACTGTCTCCTTGCTTTGCTGACAGCCTGCCCCGAGAGAGCTCCATGGCAGAAAGGTCGTAGAGTAGCTACAGGATCCTGCTACACTGAATTTACTTAATGCTTACTGTGATTACTGCTTAGTCTGCTCAGGCTACCATAACAAAACACCGTAGACTGGGGGATTTCAGCAACAGGCATTTATTTTTCATGGTTCTAGAGGCTGGAAATCCAAAAACAAGGTGACAGCAGATTCAGTGTCTGTTGAGAGCCTGTTCTTGTTTCACAGATGATCTCTTCTTGCTGTGTCCTTATAGGATTGAAAAGAGAAAGTTCTGGTCCCTTCATTTCAGATTTTAAGAGATGTGTCTTGTATTTAAAATTATAAATGGGGTATGTCCACTTTGCTGATAAAGTTGCATATCCCATGACTTTTCATGGATCCTCACTCTAGAATAAGCTTAGCACTAAAAGTTTACATGTGCAGAATTTTCATCACCTAGGTCAGATACTGGTGTCACCTTCACCCTGTGATCCTGTTATTGTTGATTTTCCAGGTGACATAATGTTGAGCATGTCAGCACACTCTTCAAGAAGACTCCTGGTCTTTTTATAGGTGGCGAAAATATATTTTTAATGGACAATTGGTAATTCTTTCTCTATCAACTCAGTAAAAGGTTGAAATAGCGTACCCAGATAAAGGGCAGATACATTGACTGGCTTTGAAATAACTCTTTTTATTCAGTATTGACATACTAGGGTGCCATCAGTGTTCTGAAATAGCAGAGAATCCCCTTTGAACTCCATTTCTAGTTGCCATCAAAGATTATCTGTATTCACATCAGTTTTCAGTTTTCCTTTTATTTCCTTCAGATTCTCTCTGTAGCCATTAAGGAAGGATTGTAATAAAAGGTATTTAAGAGCTACATAGATCACATGTCAGAGCAGAAGAAAATTGTCTACTGATTTAGCCATTTATCCTATTTTATTGGGGAGAAGTTAGGAGAGGAGAACAAGATGAAACCCAGCAAATGATAGCACAGCTGCTTCTTGTTCCTCTTAGAGTCTGGCTCTCACATTTTGTAATGAGCATGCAAATATTATTTCTGTGCACCTCCCGCTGTTGTGTTAGCTCTCCCAACGTGAGAGGGAAATGCCATCCCTATTGAGCTCTAAGTTTCATAGTTTGATATTTCTGAATATTATCACATCTTTTTTTTTTTTTTTTTTTTTTTTAAATTTTTATTTATTTATGATAGTCACAGAGAGAGAGAGAGAGGCAGAGACACAGGCAGAGGGAGAAGCAGGCTCCATGCACCGGGAGCCCGACGTGGGATTCGATCCCGGGTCTCCAGGATCGCGCCCTGGGCCAAAGACAGGCGCCAAACCACTGCGCCACCCAGGGATCCCTTATCACATCTTTATATGAAAACAATAGCTTAAGACTTCTAAGGAGATGACAAAATAAACAATGGAAAAAACCCACATGAAATAATTTCCCATTTCCTGTTGCAGCAGCAGAAAGATTCAGCACCCCAAGCTGATCTCCCTAGACAAGCCACTATTACCCCTGCTCCATCACTGAAGTCAGCAAATCTACAGAACAACTAGTCTCTCCCTGGTGCTATCTTCCTGTCCAGTGTAGTGAGCTCATCTCAGAGAATGAGCCAGGAGCAATGTGACAAGACTGTTCACTTCCCACTTTGTTATTTTTCATATTTAAAAGAGACATGCTTGCTGGTTTCATTAGTAGGCTTGCACAGGTGCAGTCATTTCAGAACGGTTTAGAAGTAGCTTTGATTAACAGAACAAGCAGATTCCCCGACCTTGAGTGTCCTTGTCACAGAGTTAAAATTGAGTGACATTCTCAGTGAAAATAACCTTTCGTGGGATGTCCAACATCCATCCATGGGAAATTCATCTCTGAGCTTTAGCCTTCACTTAAACTAAGTTGTGTCATAATTGAGAAAAAGAAGATATGGGTCTTTAATTTTTTTCTTGGAAAATAATGAAATTCTTGAAGTGACTTGTGATAGTAAGTAATGTTACATTTTTACCATTAGCATTTCCATTTTTATGTTACAAGGATATGAAGTAAGCCTATATTCCAGTAAAAATTTCAAAACTAAGAAACACAGACTTTGAATTATGGCTGTGATTTTTGTATTTATACATACATATATACACAAGTGCACATATATGTAGATACATGAGTATCTGCAGGAAAGTTTAGTAAATGTCGTATAGACTATATCTTAAGCCACCATTAATAAACACAAATAAGCAGTTAAATAACACTCCCACCCTGAAATTACAAAGGATTATTTTGTTTTACTATTATTTTTCTCAGAAGTGAATGTGGGAGTATTTTTTTCTAAACATAGAGTTTACTTCATTTCTACCCTCATTATATTTACTGGCTTCATTTTTCCCAAAAGACAAAGGCTGTATCTGACCAAACATCAGAATCACTCTTATGATTTTTAATATTTTTAAAATGATAAGAGTAACAGAAAATTTGAAATGTAGAAAAATGTGAGAGACATAAGCATTTTTGTTAATAAGTTTTTATTATCACACATGTTGTCCTGGGGCATTTTGAGTTATATTAAGCATAAACTCCATACTACTTTGCATCTTTGTTCATTTCACTTTTATTGTAATCATTTCTCCACATTGCTACATGGTCTTCATAGCTATCATTTTTAATGGTCTACTGATATTCCCTTATGCAATAGCAATAGTTTTTAAATTATTTCCATTAATTTTTAATTATACATTCTCCTGTTCTTCATTAGACTCAATTCAAAGCAAACTGAACTGTCAGAATTGCTGTAAGATCTAAATTTGCCTTTAGCTAGGTCAATGCATCTAATAAACCATAGCAATTTTCTCTTGTCTGTACATTCCTGAGATCTGTTTGATGCCTATAATGCCATGATATAATTCAAAAGCAAACAAATATTTTTTATAAGTTGCCTAAGAATTTATCAGTTGGCATAAGAAGTGAGGGTGTTTGATGTTACTCTGTACAGTGTTATGCCAGTAGCATGCTAACTGTAAGACATGCTGCCTTGACCTTTAACCTTCTTCCACTCTGCCCATCAAAATTAATTTATTTTTTCTTCCTTTTTATAGCAATATGTTGGCACTGTTCTTAGAGAGCTTATGCATGCAGCTGGCAATTAGATTCACTTATGTACCTGCTCCACCACCTTCCACTTTCCATCATAAGCTCTTGGTGGGCAGGAGTAGCTATCCTATTTTTGCCCTACTACGGCATTATCCTACCTGTAATAGATGGTCACCAAGTTTTTAAACATTCTGCTCCGGTTTTGGCTACAGTGTTTACAAAAGGTGAAGTTGGGAAGTGTAATGATATTAAAGATGTTTACTCTCTTATTTTTCTTTCACCAGTGGGATGGAGTAGGACCTCTTCCAGACTGTGCAGAACCACCAAAAGGGATCCAGATGCTGTGGCACCCATCAATAGTCAAACCCTACCTCACACTGCTCTCTGAGTGCTCAAACGCAGACACGCTGGAAGGGGCGGCAGGCGCCCTGCAGAACTTGGCTGCAGGGAGCTGGAAGGTATGACTAGTTCATTACAATAAAGAGGAGATCTGGAATTATGAGCACATCCTTAGAAAGGAATAGAAGTCCAGTTTTGAGATCTGCAATTACAATGCAGTTTGTGAAAATGTTAGGGAAAGACCAGTTACATTGAACTTGTGGACACAGAAAAATATTCCTTTAAAAATTCTCAAGGGCTCAGGGGTCCTTGAAGATCTCTACAAAATATAGATGAACAGATGTAAGTATAGTCATTGAAAATGCTGTGATATGCTTTCCACTCTATTTGTGTAGCTGAGTTATTTTGTTTTCAGGGGAGATATAACATGTTGATGCTTTTCAAAGCTCTATTGTTGACTGTTAGGAGAGTTAATACTCAAGCACCTTGTATCAAAACCCCTGTGAATCCCTCTAATGTTGTAGTTGGTCCTGTCTCCAAAGGAAAAGAACCATTTTTAACCTATGGGCTTACAGAGAAGAATAGTATTCTTGGGTCTTTTTGGCCAGAATGTTAAAAGTAAAAAAAAAATGTACGATTCAGAAGGAGATTAGGAAGGCTTTTTCCTCTGAGTTCTTGTAAACACATACTATCCTTGATTGGTTTTCATGGAAAATTTCCACGACCCTCATTTTGGGTCGAAAAGGATTGACCATAGCAAAGAATTCTTGAGTTTGATCACCAACTATTACATGAGCTAATTTGTCTTATTAAAAAGAAAAAGAAGAAGAAGAAGAAGAAGAAGAAGAAGAAGAAGAAGAAGAAGAGAAAAAGTGTAACCACCTAGAATGAGGGCATATGGGGAAAATATCCAGAGAGGAATTTGGACCTCCGCTATCTATTTTTCATTCATTTAATATCAAAGCCTGGGGGTTGGGATGCACATAAATCACTATCTAGCATTCACTTTCTTCAAAACAATGTTAATAAGACACATGGCTACGAAGAGTTCTCAGCTTGGTCCCACAGGCACTGCACACACTGTCCTCAGCATTGTCATGCAGCTACCTCCTCCCTTCTTGTACGAGCTTCCAGCATCTGCCTTCGTGTCACCTCTCACTCTGTCATTCTGTTTCCACTGCTGAAGTCCCAGCTACAGCACTACCTTCTTTCTTGGTGGGACCTCCCAGCTCTTGGGGCCCAGTTCTTGACAACACTTCCCAGAAGCTGGCTGCTGATGTATGGGCAGGCTCATCCCTTCTTTTGAGAGTCTTAGAAATTAACATCATCGTCCCTTTCTCCTCTATCCATAGGTGTCCCTAGTGTTGTACTGAAAGAATTCATAGTGGGCTAGGCTTGAAGTGAAGTTATCTCTTGCTTTCAACTAGAGAAAAGCTTCAAAAGCAGAGTCACATGAGACAGAATTCCAGAGTAGGGCCTTGCAAGCAAGGAAGGAGATAATAATGGAAATCACTTCCTTGAACTAACCCTTAGATCTTACCTCCCTCTAAATTTAAGAGGCTTTGCTTCAAATCACAATTCAAACCTAGGCTCTACCTTTTCTAAGCTCTGTGACCCTGAGCAAATTATAGCACTGTATTGTCTCAGATGTGTCATGTTTAGACAAAAAAGATTGTGGCTGCTTCTTGTCTCACAGCGTGCAGACCAGTCATGGCACTAGATGCAAAGATGAGAGCAGGATGCCATAGGCCAATGGATTGTCATTACATATGGCCAGAAGGTTTGTCAGCCTTACTTATAAGGAGCATTTGCTATCCTAATAACTCTAGAAGAGTGGGATGATCCTCAGGTAGGGCAAGGGACTGCTAAAGAACATTTGTGTATAGTTATAAATATATATATGTATATATATATTTACATGAGAATTTTTTAATCAAAATAAAATACACAAGCATATGTAATAGTTAATCACATTATCATCATTTATAAACATGCCATATTAAATGGAAGAAAATATATGGGAAGGGAAAATAAACAATCCATAGGGATGATTTAAGAAGGTTATCATTAAGCCAAACACTGATAAATTGTTATCATTTTCAAGAGATTAAAAATAATTTGTACAAAAACCAGAAAATTCCTTCCTTTTAAAATAAAAGGGTTTTACTTTAAAAATCTTAAATGATTAAAAAGATTGATTTAAGACACACAACACCATTAAGTCTTATGGGGGACAGTGCCATCATCTGAAATCTAGAGTATTAAGCATGCATTTTTATAGCACCTGTTGAAATTTAGTGGCATTTGTTTTAGTGTCCTTAACTTTTTATGACCCAAAACAAAGGCAGAAATGTGAAGGTAAATACCAGAATTTTACATGGAGACAGGTTTTTATAGACCTCATCATCTGAAACTATAACTTCTCTTTATAGGAAGATCATGCATACTCTTTTTCTGCAACAAATTGGCTAGTAAACTAGATCTTCATATGGTCTTAAATACTTTTTAAACTTTAAGAGACTCATTACTTGGTTAATGAGCATCAGAAAAACAGAACAGTATTATGGCAGAAGCAAAGGGATAATTTTTTTCAAAGCCAACATGGACTTCAGTTACTTTTTTCTCATTTACAGTACAATTATTTTGTTTGTCACAAAATATTAAAACAATTGGATATAGTAGTTTAAAGACTTCCAAAATGTGCATGGATGCTCTTTCAACTCCCATTTATGGGTTATTTATTTTGTAATTGAACTTTGTGAAAACCTAGGGTTTGAACAATAGAAATATATCTGTACTTATTATTAAGTCAAATATTTCAGGTATCTTTGCACAGTCCATTTTTCCCTAAAATGTGGCCTTTTTCTTTTTTTTTATGTGGCCTTTTTCAAAGGAGCTATTCTTTGCCCATTTACTTTGAAAATAAGATAGAATAAAGAGACATTTGTATATCAAGCTGTTAATATTTAATGAAGTAACATGATAGCAACATAGATGTAGTGAAGGAAGAAACAGAATCTCCAGCCATGTGGCCAAAATGAATAAAAAATAAGAGAACTAGGAAATTTGAGATTTGTCCCAAGAGTCAGGGCCAACAGTCTTGGGAAGAAGGATAATGAATTTAGCATAGCTTAGCAGTTGGAGCATAATGTAAAAGTGAACCAGGGCATCAGTGGAGTGCAACCAATAAAAGTAGAAATCATTGTTTGATAGTGTCTTTTTTCTAGTTAGTGATGTGATGTAAAGTATAAGGTTTAAGTTTTTTAAAAAACCAAAGTTTTGAAAGATTATGGTGAAAATGAGCTCTAAGCATGATCCCTAGTAGGTTAGGAATTGAGTCAGAATAAACACAGAAGTCATATGAGGACCTCGCCCAGTTGGACATGATGGACATGATGAGCCTGAGGCAGGACAAGGATGGGCCCAACCTAAGGAGGAAGAAATGGAGAAGATCCAGGCCATAACCAAGTCATTGACTCTAATAACACGTGACTGACTTATTGATTTTTTCCTCCAAAGACCCCAGTAAATAGTAAGGATAGCAAGGACTGCACCTATACTGTAAATGCCATATGCATCCAAATGGACTATAGAATAAACATGGTTTTGGGTAGTTTGGCATTACTTTCATCATTGTCATTGAATGACCTAATTTTCCAAGCCGTAAGTTATAGAATTCCATTCTGAAGCTGTAGAAATAGCTAAACTTGAGGGACTCTCACTTCCAGCCAAGATGGTTCAGGTTTACAATCCCTTTAAGGAAGAATAACAACTAACATAACCTAGAGAGATAGAAGAAACAATGGTTTTTAAGACACCAAGCATGAGTCAGTAAAGGACTGTGATCTCTGAGAGACAAGAAACAAGCAAGATGAGCCCTCTGAATGCCCCAGCTCACTGCCTTGAGTGAGACTGCCCACCATGGCACCAGGACTGGAACTCCCAGAGGAGCTCAGCAAACTCTGAGCTAAGGAGATGGGGGAGGGAATCTGGGGAGACAAAGGTGACTGGAGTTCATAGGATGGAGTACCAGAGAGGAGAAAATCACACATGGAGAGAGCCCTAGAAATCTGCAGAGCATCCCCAACAAATATTCCTAGGGAACTATCAGAGTGCATGCATGTGAGGGAAACACCCAAGTCTGAGAAAAGAATCTCCTGCAATTAGAGAGAAACTTGGTGCTCACATAGGGATGGGTACAGTGTGCTTCCCGAGTACCAGACAGGAAAACCTTATAATTCATGGACCACTGAATGAGAGCTCAGGAGGATCTTGCCTCCTAGAACTAGACATACAATTAGCCCTGGACTAAATATGATACAGTCTTTCCTATCAATCTTAGAAGATCCAAAAATAGCAATAGTTTCTAAGTAAATTAACTGAAGCCTAGAACAAAGCTTTAAAAAATCTAAAGGAATACAAAAAACATGCAGTACCCAACAGATTAAAATTAAGAATGTTTGACATCTACTTGAAAATAACTTTACCCAGGGGATCCCTGGGTGGCTTAGCAGTTTAGCGCCGCCTTCAGCCCAGGGCCTGATCCTGGAGACCCAGGGTCGAGTCCTGCATCGGGCTCCCTGTGTGGAGCCTGCTTCTCCCTCTGCCTGTGTCTCTGCCTCTCTCTCTTTGTATGTGTGTGTCTCTCATGAATAAATAAATAAAATCTTTAAAAAAAGAAAAAAGAAAAAGAAAAAGAAAATAACTTTATAAGCCAATAAAGAAGCAAATGTAATTCATAATAAGGAGCAAAATTAATCATTCAAAATCAACTCAGAACTGACACAGATGTTAACATTAGCAGACAAGCAGTTGCTATCACTGTATTTCACGTGTTCAAAAAGTTAATTAGAACATGGAAAATAAATAAGATTCAAGTAAAACTTCCAGAGTTATACAATGTCTGAAATGAAAAACACATGAGATGAGATTAAATTAGGCAGGTTGGACATTGCAGAAGAAAAGATTAATGAACTGAATAGAAACTACCCAAAACAAAACACAAAGAAAAAAAAATCACAAATTATCAGTGCACCTCAAGTCGTCTGATATGTATGTAATTTTAATTCCCAAAAGAAAAGAGAAAGATGAACAGAAAAAAAAAATCTTTGGAGTCTTAATAGTTGAAAATTTCCCAAATTTATGAAGACCATAAACTCACAAGTCCAAGTAGCTCAAGGAAAACCGAATAAAAGCAGCATAAAGAAACTGTACATCATAGTCAAATTGCTCAAAATCAGTAGTAAAGAGAACATCTTAAAATCAGCTGGAGAATAACATTGTATGTCAACTGTTCAAAAAAAAAAATATATATATAAGCAGTGAGAGGAAAAAAGACTTGTACATACAAGGAGAAGAGTAACAGCTGATTTCTCATCAGCAACAATGTCAGTGCGAAGACAGCCAGGCAACATACTGAATCTTCTGGGCCCCATTACATATAAAATTGATTCTGGTTTGGTATCAAGCAGGCACATCCTGTTCTTAAAGGAACCCCTGAGGCACATTATACCCACAGAAGTTACAAAACAAGCAGTAAAAAAATATCCCCATTTGAACTCAGTTTAAGATGTGAGATAACCTGGGAACTGCATTATTAATTACCCGAGCAGTTGGGTCAGAAGGGATTCAAACATAAAAACTTCATATTAACTGTTCTAGCATGATGAGAGCTATGGAGCTCTGTATTCTCTTCTTCTAGTCCTGAGGACAAGCAAGTATTCATAGGCTCTGCATCAAGTTCTAAACCCACACACAGGGACAACAGGATTAAGGGATTAGTTTGGCTTTAGAAAAGACTAGTCAAGGAACATGTGATCACTTCAAGCTCTAAAAGCATTTTTGTAGAAGTGGTTAGAACTTGCTGGCTCAATCGAAAATAAATAAATATATTAGCAAATCTCTGTCCCTTTACAATGAGAATTGCTAGGAGCTTTGATCCTTTTTATATTTCATTTTATATTTCTCTATTTCAACGGAGAATGCTGTTCTTAAATAATAAACGTGGATTCTAGAAATAAACCTTGTCTTTCATCAGCTAAACATGTTTTAATCTCCAGGTATGAGCAGCAAATTGGAAGACAGTTGACATAAGAAGCTGAGTTTGATGTGGTATCTTCCCCATGGTGCCTTCCAGTACAAAACACGAAAACAAAAAGTTCAAAAACCATAATAGATGCTGTGATAGAAATATATACACAAGGAGACACACAAACACACACACACACACATGCACACACACAAGTCATGAGGGTGTCTCTAGAGTCATTTTGGTAAAGAGGCCTGGAATAAGGAAGCACACTTCTAAAATCATAGCTAACACTTTTGGACTATGAGTCAGTGATGAGACATTAGCATATCTCATTATTTAGAGGAATGCTAGTGGCTGTAACAGAGGCTCAAATATGCAAGGACTACAACAAGATTGAAGACAGAAGTTATTTTCTCTGATGTAACAGGTAAGGGCATGAGTGTGAGGAGGGAAGCTCCCTCCATGAATTAATTCACCTATGCTCAAAGCTGTTCTACCATCTTCAATATGTTACTTTCAGGCTACTCCTGTGGTCATCATCTACCAGCAGGAAGCAGAAAGAGGACACAGATCTGCAACCAGAAATGTTCTCTTACAGTCAAGGTCACACTTTATATGTTCCTCTCCTATAATCTGGGCTCAGCTCCTAGCCTCCAGCAGACAAATGCTATCCGTGCACTCAGACTGACGATGGTGACTGAATTTTAAGACATAAAATAGACTGAGTCCAGATTCAAGAAAAGTAAAAGTCTTCATTGTAAAAGGACAGAGATTTGCTAATATATTTAATTTATGTTATAAAATAAAACACTTAATGTTGTAGTAAAAACCAATGGCACCCCAGTTACCTTACTAGCCAGGGCTTCAACAAAAGCTATGCCGTATATTTGCAAGACTGAAAGGGTTTATATCAACATGGTCCCTCTGGACTGTGCGTAATATCCCCAGAATGATGTGCTTTCTATCTCCAAAGGAAAAATACGAGATGTAACTCCCTGTCCCTATGAGCCACTGTGTTTATAAAGAAAAAAAGGAGAGATGTATTAAAAGAAAGGCTTTCTGATTTGGGGTCTAATAAGTGAGAATGAAAGACAATTAAATTACTTCTATTTTCTTATATTGAATAAAGAATCACTGAGTCCTCCCTGCCTGTACTTCTCAGTCATCATCTTATTGTTCAAAAAGAAGTATGATCTGAGCTCCCATTCTTGTGCAGGGGATTCAGAAGTGGAGCCTTCTCCAGGATGTTTACACAGCCCTGTCACTAGAGAACATGCAGGAGTCTCGGAATAAGATCTGTGGCATCCTTCCTCTCAGACACCACGCATGTGATCTAACAGGGTCACATTTTATTGCCCAGAAGGCATTTCCCAATGCCATTTGTACACCGTGAAGACACATTTGATAACATACTTGATAACATTCACCAAAAAAAAAAACCTTCTTGTGTTCAGAAAAGTTCATTCTTGGGATTTCAAGAGGTATGTTTTTCCATTGAGAATTACTGATCCTTGAGATGGTTTGAGAGTTAGGAGGACAAGTATACTTGTTGCTGTCGATTGAATGAATGCTTCCTCTACATCACTTTTATGTGAGCTTGACCTTCTTTATTTGTTCTTACAACAAAAGCATATCTAAATGCTTTCTGCCCCAGGAAGTTGTCTTGCTTGGACATTAATATTTCCAGCATTGCATAAACACTTGCAATAAAATTCAGTCTTTGCACTAACCTGACTTACATTTTAAAAATAAAAACACTTTAGATATGCAATAGCTGCCATTACCTTCATTAAAATTTCATTTATTAAACTAATTTATTGGTTTAATGACACAAAGGAGTTCTTCTCTAGTCCTCCTTATTACAGATAGAACTTTTTAAAATGGATTTTGAAAACAAAAATATAAAATCCTGCAACAAGATCTGAATTTAAACAGTAGACACCTAAGTCCTATGTCCAACCACAACACAACAAAGCATTTAAATGGCCTTGTGGTAAAATTGCCCAGTTGCTTCATATATCCCGTTGTAATCACCAACCGCACTCCTAGATGAACACAGTAGTTGAGATACAGGTCCACGCTAGAGAGAAGAATGTGAGGCATGCAGCAAAAGCCATGCCCTATCTCCATGTTTCTGAATATTTTGAACATTCTTGTTATAGTAAAATGAGACTGAATAAATAAATAGAAAAATTGGTACTTTCTTCCCTCTTGCCATGAGAATGAGACACCGCGGTAGATAACATGATATCATAAACAAATTCAAAAACAAATTTCAAAATCTTGTGTAACCTGTGTGAAATTCATTACATTTTACAGCTGTGGGATTGTGGTCCTTGACACTACAGGATGCTAAAATGCTTCTGAAAGGTGAAATTATGTTTGGTAGAGTTTGGTTTGGAAATGTGACTTTTCTTTACCGTATCAAAAGAAAAAATGGGGAATTTGGTAAGGGAATTCAATGGGAAAACAGTCATGCAACAGAAGACCACTTAATTGCAGACTATACTTCTAAAGCAGGAGAACTTGTAAGATATTAATAAAAATATTAATATTTAATATGAATAGTGATATTAATAAAAAAATTCAGGAGTCTGGCAATCATGAGTTCAGCCTCTTAATACAAAAATTTAGTACTGAAAGGAGAACACTATCCCTAGTTATTTAGAAAATTATTGGGATTTCAAGAGGGAGAAGTTAGCTACATTACAGTATTAATCTCCTTTTTGAACACAAATCACCCTTAACCAAATCAGTTTAAGCAGAGCAGAAATTTCTGGTAAAATTGTAGCCATCCATCCTGTTTATGGCTGGGCTGGGAATTTAAAAAGTAAAGTTCCAGGGGAACCTGGGTGGCTCATTCAGTTAAGAGTCTGACTCTTGGCTTCCACTCAGGTCATGATCTCAGAATCATGAGATTGAGCCCCTCCTCGGGCTGGGCACTCAACGGGGAGTCGGCTTGAGATTCTCTCTCTTCCTCCCCCTCTGCCCCTCTCCCTAGATGTTCTCTCTGTCATTCAAACAAATAAATAAATAAAATATTTAAAAAGCAAAGCTCCTGATAATCCACATGGGATCAATGTAGCCTGAGTTGAAAGGTTTAGAAGGTGTTGACTTCACCTTATTACCAAACTCTCCATATGAACAACAAGGAACATTATTGGACAAAAGCTTGTGTAACTTTATTTTGTGTAATTCAATTTGGGTTCATCTCTGAGCTCTCCTTTTGTCCAATGCAGAAAGGGAAAAAAGAAAAAAGAACATCTAGATCTTTCTAGGTAAACTCAATAATATGCAGCTATTTATTTCTCAGTCTCTTCAGGCTTAACACTTGGCCATATTGTTTTTCAGCCTCCATCCTCTCCTGCCCCCTGCAGTTGATGCTAAACTTGGGGTGGGGGTCATGTTGTACAGGCATATCCCTGCAGGGAACAGGGATTGGGTGTCCATTTCTCAGTGTGGAGTTATCTGTTGTCTTAAGCCACCTCTTACCCAGGACAAACTTCCTTGTCCTGCTAGGTAGGGTCTCAGATGGGATATGACAATTCGTGAATGGACTGTCTTTGATCTAAGGTGCTCTCCTGGCCCACACCTGCCCCTCCAACTATTAAGCCCTTATGGGATGCAGCCACATCCTCTCCTTAACCCTGGCAGGCACAGTCCACACCGTTCACAGTGAAATGCCTGGGTGGGTCAGTCGATTGAGCATCTGACTCTTGATGTCCGCTCAAGTGATGATCTCAGGGTTGTGAAAAAGAGTCCTGTGTCAGGCTCTGTGCTCAGCATGGAGTCAGCTTGAGATTGTCTCTCTCACTTTTCTCACTTTCCTTCTGCCCTTCCCCCTGCTCACACTCTCTAAATAAATAAATAGATAGATGATAGATAGATAGATGATAGATAGATAGATAGATAGATAGATAGATAGATAGATAGAATCTAAAACAACAAAAACCTCTCAGCATTCACTGCTTTTTCACTGCTTTGTGCTCTGTCCCATCCTGACAATAGCAGTTGTCATTGGGCCAAATAATGGTGGGGCCTTTCTCCAGAAAGAGCTATGAGCAAGAAGGAGGAGGAGGAGGAAAACATTTAGTGGTTTGAATTGCTGTCCCATCACATGCGTAGAAGCGATCCTTTCCTGACACAAACAAGGCCTTTCTCTTTGTAATTCCAATTATATACAACTTATTGTATCAGGTCTGTTAAATTGGGGAAAGCTGTTTCTCAAGACGAGGTTGAAATGTATAGTAGCTCCATTAACAGCACTCAAAAGGTCTTTAACTCAGGAGTTTCAAGGAGTGCAAAACAGGTTATTCCAAGTCCAAAGTAATAACATCAGTTATTAAACCAAGGTTAATTGGTGCATTTGTAAGGATTATATCAACTACGAGTGCAGATGTATATAACTTACACTGCCTTCTGAGAGGCAGATGGGAATGATGGTCAAGTACACCAACTCTGGGGCAGTGCTCCCTAGGTTCAAGACCTGGATGAGTATCTGCAGGCTGTGATGCCTTGCTGTGATTTCCTTTCCTCATCTGTAGAATGGAAGGAACTGTAGTGCATACCACATGGGGCTGAGATGGGGATTAAGTGAGTTAACATATATAAAGACATTAGAGCAGTACCTGACAGTTGGTTTAAGTGTTAGGTTTGTTTTTGCTGAAATATTTTGAAGGCTTGTAACTCCCCTGAGATCATCACTGGGAAAGCATGTCACCGGGAACAATTGGAGACATGTCTGTGCTCTTTTCTCCTGGACCAGCACCTCCTCCTCCTCCTCCTCCATCTTCTCTTTGTCATTCTCCTCCTCTTCTTCCTTCTCCTCTCCCTTCTTCTCTTTTTGAATCATGAAACATCCTCTCTTCAGCTCATAGACCATTTTTCTTAAAGGCATCCTCCTGGTCCACACCCTTCCCTCTGTTGTGGCATGCTCAGCACACAATGCTCTCATTCCACTTACAGAAAGTTGAGGTCTCATCCAAAGATTTCCACCTCAACCACAATGAGTTATGATACACTTTACATTTTTTCTCTCTTGTTCAGCTATTTTTATGCCAGTGATACTCTCCTACTTTTGTTTCTTTTACAAAACTGTGGGCAACCCATACATCTTTCTGCCACCACAGAGGCTGCCATGCTTTCTAAAGCAGCTCACTTCCCTTCTGGAAAACCTGTATATGAGCTGTATATGAGCTTTCTGTGTTGAGTGCACCTATGAAACATTCCCCATTTCCTGAATACCTTTCTTTCTTTCAGCTCCTGTACTCTTACTTGTTCTTGCTTGGTCTCATGTAGTTTACACACATAGGTTACACATGATCTACTCCAAGACTATATAGAAACCATCAGTGTCACATAGCTTTGCATGTCAAAAAAACTTGTGGAAACTTGCAACATGTCCTGAGTGAAATGTAAATAATTTATTCTGAGTTGTCTTTTATTGAGCCAATATTGAGTATTTTCCATATGCGGTTGACTCTTGAACAATATGAGTTTGAACTGTGCAAGACCCACTTAGTCACAGATTGTTTTTCAATAACTACAGCAGTATTGTAAATGTGTTTTCTCTTCCTTATGATTTCTTGAATAACATTCCCTTTTCTTTAGCTTACTTTATAATAAGAATACAGTATAAATGCATAGAACATACAAAATATGTGTTGATCTACTCTTTACATTATTGGTAAGGTTTTAGGTCAACAGCAAGCTATTAGTAGTGAAATTTTGGGGGAGTCAGAGGTCTTATGCAGATTTTTGACCACACAGGTGGTCAATGCCCCAATCTCTGTGTTGTTCAAGGCTCAATTGTACCTGCAAGCCACAGAATTAAAGGTTTCAAAATAAAAGTTACTGTCTGTGTTATCAGTAATGTAAAATCAAATCCATTATCTGATTATCTTTTTCCACTTAGGGATAACCTACCATGGTTGGCCATGTTCTCATACCAAAAAGGCATACCTGGACACATACACATTTTCAGCCATGTGCAGCCACTTTTTGTTACTCTAACATCACTTTCCAGAAAGCTAAAGCATTGTCACTCTTTTTCCAAACACCAAATTACCTTTCCATCCAACATGGGTAGGGTATAATAGCTGAACTTCTAAGAGGAAATTCAGATCCTTCCTTTCTTGGCTCATTTCAGATATGGC
The DNA here is from genome assembly GCF_053574225.1 of Canis aureus. Lineage (NCBI taxonomy): Eukaryota > Metazoa > Chordata > Mammalia > Carnivora > Canidae > Canis > Canis aureus. The sequence continues at coordinate 7,902,206 of NC_135641.1, forward strand.
CAGGTTCCCCTCTGTTGGGAGGGTGGAGTGGAGGGCAAGGCAGTGTCTGGGGGCCTGAGCACAGAGGATTAGGTGGCAGAGAGGTGATAGCAAAGAAGGGAGTATTGTCAGCATCATAAAGAGAAGCAGTTGTGGAATAACAGGCCCAGGCATAAGTGACCCTGTGGGCAGATTATTTAAAATCCTTGTATCTAGATTTCCGCATCTGCACAATAAGGTTACTAATGCCAAACCTCCTAGGGAACCGAAGAGATCACTAATATACAAGTCAACATCCCAGGCCTGGAATGAGTTGCTACTGAAAAAGAGGTCATCTTAGGGCTTATGCTTCAGGGCTTATGGTCTCTTACAAGGTCCAGAATATCTCCACAGCCTTAAAGTTTATGTTTGATGTTCATCTTACAATATGTAAACATTAATCCTACATCTGATTCCCATTATCTTCTTTTATCTAGCTTCCCTTCTTAGTTTTAGGAAAGGAAACCAACAATGAGTGGGCTGCATAAGCACAGGTGTCTAGTCTTTTTGGGGCACTGGAGACAAGGAGGTTCACAGGTAGTGGAAGAGGTAGATGAGAATCATATCTCAGCATGTCAAACTGCAAGTGAAATTTCCGATGACACTAAAGAAGGTTTTGTACTGTCTCCATGAAGGTCCTTCTTCCCTCAGAGGGGATATCCCATCCAGACACCCAAATTCCAATAAGCAGCTTCCAAACTTAGAGGTTTTTCCATGTCTAAGACTTTCTGACTGTGGATTTCTTTACTGCCTGAGAGCAGCACTGTGAAATAGTTCATTGCAATCATGAGGTGTTTTAGGAAGTTCTCTCTGTTTCCCCACCCTTCAGGCTTCCTAGAGCTTGAGACAGGGAGGGGGCAGGAGAAAAACAGACAGTATGAGTTGATGGTGATAAACTATGTGAATGTGACTTCTGATGCAGGACAGGATGAAGTTGTGTGTGTTTTTTAATCTCATATTTCATGCAGGGCTGGGCTGAGGATGTGGCAGGCATGGCGTATGCCCTACGTTCACTGCCAGAGGGGGCTCCCTGCCTGCCACAGGTGAGAGCCAGCTCTGGGGTGCCTGCCCCAATGGGGAAGGGGGATGGAGGGGCCTGGCGGGGGAGGGGTGGGGATTTTGCGGCACCTTCGGTGGTCCCCTGGAGGACTCTGTCACAGAATCCAGAACTTTGTGTCATGAATGTCATTTTCTTAGATTGTAAATAAAATTGCAACAGAATAAGAACCTTATAATGTTTGATTTTTACAGTGCGTACTCTTCTCTGGAACACCAAGCACTAGTATAAAGTATACATACGTAAATGTCTGGAAAATCTGGGCCTACCTACATTCCATTAAATGAATCTGAATGCTTTATCATCCTGATGTTGCAAGTACATTTCATCAGCAAGATGCAGTGTGTTCCACTAAAGCCAAGAGCCACCAATCTAAAACCAATTGTATGTCTTTATAAATTGGATGTTGAATTGTGGCCCTAGACATAATATATTTTGATCTAAGTGTGTTTCCTTGAAATTCTCTTACAATTTTTACTCTTGATTTAAAAATTTTAAATATCACATTTACCACTCCCTACCCCTACCTTTTCCTTATTCATGTCTTTCTTATTTAGCCAATAACATATTGGCAGTATGTTCGCCAACTCACCTCCCTGCCCCACCTCCAAATGCTAGAACCTAAAAAAAATTACCTACTTTCCATCTTTTAACATTCTCTACCTTTCCTAGACTTTTTTTTAATTCCATTTCATACCAAACACCAGCCCTTCCTGTCCTACCACCTCCTCATCCTAAAACATCAAGCACTCACATCCTACAAATGCTTTGCCAAGTCAAGGACTGCAAATGCTGGTAGCAGAGAGATGAAGCACGGTTAACCGATTAACCCAGAAACCTCTATCATATCTTGAAGGCAGAAAATAAAGTTTAGACATTTCAGCATGTGCCTAACACATTCGACCCATTCTACGAGTAGGTCTTGATCATTCAACTTTTTGGCTCCTGTAAACAACAGTCTGAAAACGCACACGTGCTATCTGCTTATAGGGTTTTCCACCTCAGCTTCTAAGATCTTTGCCTTCCCTCTTGTTGCAGTGGTCAGTATATATCCGAGCTGCTGTCCGCAAAGAGAAAGGCCTGCCCATCCTTGTGGAGCTGCTTCGAATAGACAACGACCGTGTGGTGTGCGCGGTGGCCACGGCGCTCCGGAACATGGCCTTGGACGTCAGAAACAAGGAGCTCATCGGTATGTTCTCCCCAGTTCACAGCATCTCAGACTATAAGTGGAAAATATTTCCTGGTGGGGTGCATGTGGTTGAATCCATGGGTGGAACATCTGTACCTGCAGAAATGGTGTGCGTCTTAGAGGCGCTTAGCTGCCCCTGCTAGTTTAAATCCAATACACTGGTTTATCTTTTAGAAGTTAAAGGAAAATGTGAGATCTGTTGACATTCCTAATCCTTGCCACTTAAAAACAACCACCGCGCTCAGCACTGGATGCCATTGTTCCAAGCCTCTGAATGTCTGTCGGGTTGTTCGTTTGCTTTCTACATGGTGAGCTGGAATTCTCATGGATACGCGCCGCATCTCTCCCCTGTCTGTTTTAAGATTCATTTTGGATTAAGCCACATGGCTCTTTAATCCTATTTTTAAAAGACTTATCTCCTTCTAATTCGGTATTTAAAAAATAGGAAGGCTCTTTTATTAATGAAGTATTCAGGAGGTCACATATTCATCTATTTATTCAGCAAATATTTACCCATGACCTGCTTTGTTCCAGGCCTGTCCCAGCCCTGGAGGTGATAGCAGTAAGCAAAAGAGATGGAAAGTCTTGCCCTTGAGGGGTTTACATTCGGGAGAGGTGCAAAGAAAAAAATATACACATGAACCCAATGGGGTGTTAGAAACCTTCCACAAGGCAAAGGAAACTAATTATGAGGTTGCAATATTTTTTCATTGAGTTGAAATTTACCTACCATTACATTCACCACTTCAGAGTGCCCCATTTCGGTGTTATGTAGCATTTTCACAATGTCCTACAACCACCATACCTATCAAGTTCCAAAACATTTTCATCCAAGCCCCTGGCAGCCACAATCTCCTTTCTGCCTCTACAGACATCCCAATTCCGGATATTTTATGTAAATAGAATCATATAATATGTGAGCTTTTGTGTCTGGCTTCTTTCACTCAGCCTAGGGAATGTGATTTTAAGTGGGAGGTCAAAGATAGGAGTTGTGGGAAGGTGAGTGACATTTGAGCAAAGACCTGAAAGAGGTGGGAGTGGGTCATGTGGATATCTTGGGGGAAGAGCAAACAAAATGAAGGAGCAGCTTCTCCAGGTAGCCTCCCATGGGGGAGCTAGGAGCTGTGTAATAGCTTCAGGGTCTTCAGGGGGTCTCGTGTGTGTGATGCAGAGTGAGTGGTAGGAGCCCAAGTCAGAGAGAGGCTTCCTGGCTCCTCTCTCTGCAGGTTGGAAGATCCCAGGCCAAGCCCAGGGATGCCTGGAGAAGTGGTCAACCAAGGGACCCGCCCAGGGAGAGGCACAGGCCTCTGGAATTAAAGAGATGATTTTAGTAGGGTCTATGGTGAGTGCAGCATGAAGCCTGGCAAGCCTGCTTGAAGGTAACAGGTGTCAGTGGAGTTTGGGTAGCAAGGAGCTGGACCACCCACCATGCTTGAGGTTCACATTATGCAGCCTCTGAGCTGGGGAAAGGGAGAAAGCCAAGGAGGTGAGCATGACAAAGGGGCAAGATTCCATTCCTGCGGCAGTTGGAGTATCACGCCTGAGTCCAAATTTCATACACAGATTTCACATAGATACGTGGGTCTCTTTCTGCTATCCTCCTTCCTGAGCATGGCATTCTAAGTCCTTTGTGATCTGGAAAGGAGCCACTTTTTTTCTTTGATTTCATAATACCCATCATATCCTCCAATAAAAACAAAAATGTTTGCAGACCTTCATCCATTTATTTATTTATGGGGACTTCAACCAGACTTCAAATCTGCGTCTAATTAATGCAATCATTTCTTAAGCTCACAGTGTATTATAAGGCATGAAAAAAAAAAACCCTCACAATTGGATATTTATACTTAGTTTGAATTTAACTTGAAAGTTCTTCGTGGATTTTGTATATTTAAACTAGGCCATTAACTCCAAAGGTTTCCTTCTCCACATCCACTTTTTCTTTCCTCACATAGTCGTTTCAGACGGGACAGAACCAGGGCTTCCAATAAAATTCTGTTGCTCCTGTGTAAAATAGAGAGGAAAAAAATCAATAGCTAATCAGTCTACTGCCTGGATACTAACTACTAGGTATTGTGTGTTTGCGTGTTTTATTTCTTTTGCAGGATTAAAATATAACAAAATAGGGAACTATTGATTGCTTTTCTAGCTTGCAGGCATCTCTTCTTTCTCAGCAGCCAGTTATCTAGTACTCTCTCTGAGGCAGGAACATTTGGAGCTCCATATTGCCCATGTTAAATTAAGCCTTTACTATCAAATGTCACCAGACAGGAAAGGGAGCCAGCCGTCCAAAAATAGAAGTGAAAATATCCAAGTCACTGACTTTATGGAATCAATAACTTTTTTCTTGAATGAGAAAAGCAGAATCTAACAAAACAAAACGACAACACACCTTTCTGTTCTATGTAGGAGAAAGGGAATGTGACCTCTGCTAGTTCCTTTGTTTTAGATACTGTATCAAGCAGTGATTTTTATAGGAAATGCTGTACAGACCTTGGCATATTGAAAAGGAAACTGCAGTGCTTTTGAACAAATGGCAGCGACAATGGCAAAGAGTGGAATTTGGACCTCTGTTTTCTATCACTTCTCATCTCAAGCTTTGGTGACCTCCTGTGGTTTCAGGGTGTGAAAGATCACCTGTATTCTGATGACTCCCAGGTGGATGACTCCTGTGCGAATCCCACACCTCTGGGTCTAGCTCTCCGCCCAGCATCTCTGCTGGGCCTCCATCGGGCATCCCACGTAGGCCTCCGGACCTGAGTTTCTTAACTTTGCCTCCTACCCCGTTCCCTGCACAGTCTTCCCCGGACAGCAAATGGCACTGTGTCCTTGCCACTGTCCAGGATAGGCACCTTGCAGTGCCCTTTGACTCTTCAGTCCCTGTATCCAGTCTGCCAGCAAATCTGATCACCCTCTGCATTCACCCAGAACTGACACTTCTCATCTTCATTGCTTTTTCCCCAAACTCCCATCATCACTCAGCTACCTCATTACTACCATGTCACCTACCCAGTCTCTCTGCCCCTGCCATCGCCCCCGACCGTCCACTCTCAACACAGCAGCCAGAGTGGTCCTGTTAAGACCCTATGCAGAGCGGGTCACTTCTCCAGTTGGCCCAGTGTGAGTGAAATCTTTGCCAGGCAGATATGGTTGTACATGATCCAACTCTCTGGTTTCCTCTCCACACTTACCTTCTCCCCTCTCACTGTCACTAACAAGCTGAGGTCACTGGTTCATGTGAGCCATGATTTGCCTCAGGGCCTTTGAACTGGCCTCTGCCTCTGCCTGCAGTCCTCTTTCTCCAAGTGCCCATGCACCTGTATTCTCATCTCACTCAGGCTTTACATTCCAGTAGAACCTTGTCTGGCCACCATTCTTAAACTCCACCTCCTTCTTCATTTTGCTTCTCTCCACAGCACCAGTCACCTCCTAATATATAGCATAATGCTTCTTTATCTTGCTTTTTGCCCACCTCCCTACCACTGGAATGTATGCCCACCAAGGGCAGCAAGTTCTGTCTTTTCAGTTTATTGGGGTAGCCCATGTACCTAGAAGAGCACCTGGATCCATAATAGGGACTTCATAAATTTTCACTGAATCAATGACAGAAGTACATTTTTCCCCTGTCTGGCCATCATTTTAGATGAACCCCAATTAGCAAAACATTAAGTAAGCAAATTAAGGTAAACTTAAAGAAAAGCACTTTATATTAATAAAGAAAATCGCCTTTAAAAACTAGTTCATTTTCCTCCTAAAATTTACTAGGTTTCTGCAGACACTCACAATTTCAGAAGAAACTCTGTTTTTTCCCATCACTGGTTTGGGATTTCAGTTTAAATTGCAACTCTTTGTAGATGGTTCTTTTAGCTAAGGGAGGGGAGGGGCTGCTGTCACATTCCAGTTAAGGAATAATGTTCATCTTCCAGGATTCCACTATTGGGAAAGCTCCCAAGAAACTGTTGAACAAAGATCCTCCTACACCCTCAGGTCTCATGAAGATCATCTAGAAGGAACACCCTCTTCCCATGAGTTTCCATGGTTCTGTGTCTGTGACTGCCATTGGGCAATAAGTATTATCTACTTCTCTCTCTCTCCATCTATAGATGGACCTTCCTGTTCTTCTCAATGATTTGGTTCAACCATCCAAATTTGTGCACATGCGTACATTTCTTTGCTGCCTTCCAAAATGTTAATTATCCTCCTGACTGAAATGTTATTTCATCATTCAGGAAGGTTTTTTATCAATAATGGTAATAATTAGCTTCAATAAACAGAGCAAACAATATTATTATCCTTTCAATAACAAAATGCCATGCATTTCAGCACGTTTTCAATCCTGATAAAGATGGCAGGTATTTTTTTTTTTATTTATGATAGTCACAGAGAGAGAGAGAGAGAGAGAGAGAGAGGCAGAGACACAGGCAGAGGGAGAAGCAGGCTCCATTCACCGGGAGCCCGACGTGGGATTCGATCCCGGGTCTCCAGGATCGCGCCCTGGGCCAAAGGCAGGCGCCAAACCGCTGCGCCACCCAGGGATCCCTCGGCAGGTATTTATTTTAGCCAAATCCCTACCTTCTCTGCCAACCAGCAAACAAAACTCAAAAAATAAAAAATAAAAAGAAACTTAAAGCACATATCTAGACATCTAGACAAGAGAGATGTTGATCACCCGGCAAACAGTGGTCATTAACCCATTGCTATCCATCCATGGAAAATAATCATTAAAAAGAGTCATTTCATCAAATGAACCGTTTTGTTTTGCTGCATCTGCAGAAGGCCCAGAAAATCAAGACTACATCAAAACTGTTTCCAGGGGTAACATTGGCACTGCAAGTAAGTTTCCCAACAGGCAAGATGATGTACTCTGTGAATGCCTCGGTGCCATATTTGAAGCCCTGCCCATGCCACCCCAAACTGCCTCTTATGTCTAGTGGATTTTTCATGAATTCTTCAGCCATGCCATTTGTCATACCACTATTCCCACTTACATGCTTATGGACCTCCCACCCACCATTCAAAGCTCAACTTGGTGTGGCCTTCCCAATGAAGGCTACTTCTTGAACTCAGAGTAGAGGTAGCTCGTAGGTGGCTGATAAGAGACAATTTGTCTGAGATTTCCATCGTGTAATCCTATGTTTGCAATGTCTGTTAGGTTTTCATATGTATGCTCTGCATCTTCCCCTAACGAGATAATAGGCAGGGATTAGGTACCATATTTATTTTTATGCCCTACAGTGACTCACACCTTGTTGTGCCTGTAACAGGCACTCAATACATATTTGCTGAACTAACTCACTGGTGGGTGAAAAACACTGGTATTTATCCTGAAGAATGATCTGGAGGAGGTTTGGGGAATCCCAGATAGAGAAGAAGGGGTAGGGGAAATGTCTGTTTCAGCTTCTTCCACGGCTTCTAGGGAATAGAAAGACAGCGTAGATGGCCCCTGGAATCCAGGACTCTTGTCAGGCTCAAACTCATCCTGCTGCCTCCTGGGAAGAGGCCTGAGATTGGGTAGGAAATAGTAACGTTTTCTGTGTGTGCCTTGATCATTGCCAGAAGTTCATGTTGGCGAGTGGCTGCACCCCTTCGGGTAGTATTGGCAGAGATAATGGAGCACCCTCCCTACGCTTCCCGGGTAGGTGGTGGCTGCTTGCCACACTTTCTGGCAGGCGAGCTAGGGCTGGCATCTGGAAGCATCCTTCCTGCTCCCCTGCATCCCTCCCTGGACTGAAGAGAAGGACTTTCCACTGCCTTCAATCTAGCCCTTCCCTGGTTTACCTCATCCTCTCTGCTTTGCTTGACTCTTTTCCTCTATTATCATTTGGATGGTTGGGTCACCACATCCAGAATGATCCACAAGAATGTTGCTGTGACTGATGGCCCCACACATTCCGCTCATTCAACCAACCTTCTACTCACCGCATCAGCTAGCTGAGCTTCCATCTAAGCAACACTCTGTCAATTGGTTCCAAGTTCCAAAGGAGCACCAGGCAAAATTTGACTCTCTCTGAGCTCAGGAGGGGGCCATTTCCTGAAAGAACTCTGCTGGCTCTAACCACCAGGAGAGGTGGAGAAAGGAGCCCCAATGTCCAGGTGTACCCTAATGGTGCACATCGCACACTTTCCCACACTGATGAAATTGTGAATAAAATAAGGGTAGTTTCTTGCCTGGGAGTTCATTATTAGTTAAGCAGTAAATCCATTCATTGCTGTTTCTCTCCCCTTTTGGGGTTTTCTGATTATCCTTTTCATTCATTCAGGGAAAGGGGTTGGGGGCATTCCCTTCCTAGCTTTTTTTTCCTTCTTGCCACAAGGTTTTAAATATTTGGGCGAGAGATTTTATCTGACCACTGTAAAGACTGTTTATGGACAGTGGTTGCTGGTTATATTTAAAGGACAACATAAAAACTTCCTTTTAAGTGAAAATAAAGGCTGAATAAAGAAGAAGATCATCAATTCTGTCGATAGAATGACCTCCTCCAAGCTGGATGGTTACCTAGGGATCCATGTATATTTTCTTTTGGAGAACTAGAGGGAAAGGGGGGAAATATCTTCATTATATCTTTGCTGTCCTGAATGTTGGATAGCTTTGTAAACATTTTCTTTTATTTAGTGATCTCGCAGTTGAATTTCTTGAAATGACTATCCACGGAATTGTAGACCTGCCAGTATTGATCTTGATCCAAACTTTGGGTTACATTTTTATTCAATTCTCTAATCATGACACCATGTTCTCAGGCAAATAAAGAGATACCTAAGCAAGGTCTCCATCTCCAAGAAGAAGCATTCCAAATATTACTCAGGAAGTCATTTCTCAAAGTTTGTCTGAATTCTTTTGGCCCAGGATTGAAACACATATTGGTCATCATCCCCTATGTACTGAAAATATCACTTTGCACGCACAGTGCTTCCTAGCAAAACCGGAGAACAGAGGCCTCTAAAGCTATATGGCCCACTCATCAGGTAAAGTCGGGGGCAAGGAGGCACCCAGGTGGTTCCGTGGGTTAAGCATCCGACTCTTGATTTCAGCTCAGGTCATGATCTCAGGGTTGCAAAGTCAGGCTCCACACTGAGCTTGGGGTCTGTTGAAGATTCTCTCTCTCCTTCCCCTTTTGCTCCTCCCCTCCCCTCTCTATCTTAAAAAAAAAAATTAAAATATGTGAGTGTTTCAGTTTCTCATCTCCTGTAGATGGCTTTCATAGGGGACAACATTCTGAAATATAGGCCTCCTGTGCTGGAGGACAGCCCTTTCACAGCACTGAAGGTATCTCCTTTGCCCGTGTTCTTGACCTTGGGGAATCCCACCTTTGTCCAGAGAAACACCAGAAGCTCTGGAGACTTCAGTGCAACTGGGAGGCCATGTGTTTTTTTCATTCCTGGGAATGTGTAAGGATCACTTTATTAAGTAGGCTTGAGGACATATTAGAGACATACCTTGTCTACTTTTCAAAATGTGTTTCTTCAGACCCTGGCAGATGTTGTTTTAATTAAAACACATGCAATTTCAATTAGTATTTTAAAAAGAAGCCTGGTTTCCCAGACGAGGTGATTTATCAGAGCACTCTTTGCTGGCTCTCTTTAATAACTTGATTTCACAAGCCAAACTCTAGGCAGCAGAAAAGCTGTGTGCTTTAGCCAAAACTTGGTATCTTCAGATTAGGTGTCTGTTAGAACCCCCAAACCCAAGAGCCTAATCTCATGAATGCTGCCTTCCTTTCCTGCGGAGCTATGAGTTCTTCGTTAATTAGCTTCAGACACCTGTTGGGGAATTTTGGCGGCTGGGTCTGGCAGATAAGAATTGCTTGGAAGGGGACTTGTAAATAAATCGAAGAGCTGATAATTATTTTATTAAACAAGCCTTAATGATTCGCCCTTTGGAAATACTCCATGTGGGGAAAAGGCAAAAGTGACTGAAATTTCCAGTTGATCCAAATTTCAGGACCTCTGATTAAAGACCTCAAAGAAAAGAGGAAATAAAATCCACCTAACTTTATTCTGACTGGTCAGGCATTCATCTTATGCCTAGCCAAACAGTTCAGAAGAAAATGCTTTCAAGAAGAGAATACATGAGAAATGAAATGGATCTCCTCAATACCGCAAATCTTAAGAATCTAAAAGGATTTTTAGCAGGAAAATGTTTTTAAATTGTATTTCTTCTGTACGTAGACTCCCAAATTCTCCCCCTTACCCCCTCCAAAAAAAGTTTTAATCGTGTAGGAAGAAATCATTATTTTTACTCTCTAATACTAAAAATAGTGGATTAGAAAATAGTTATAGAATTTAAAGATGAATACTCTTTTAGCCATTTGGGCTATGTTTGGTTGTATTTATTGCACTGGGTGTTGAGGAATTACAGAGCAGGGAAGGACATCCACGATTGGGGGTTCTGCTAAAGAAAAGGCGTGTAGGCTGGCATCGTATATTGAATGTGTCAGTGGATCTGTCCTTGAGGGCACCTAAGGCAATAAAAGGAAGAGAAGGCAGTCATTGTAAAGATGGGTCAGCAATCTCAGGAAGAAGGACATAGCAAGCCCCAGGCAAGAGGCTGGGGACCCAGGAGGTGGATGGAGGTGCAGCCCCACCTCTGGGAAGCCTGCAGCCAGAAGGTGGGGTGCTGGTCTGTGAAATGGCAAAAGCAGAAAGAGCAGAGTTTGCTCCTTGAGAAGAAGCAAACTTGAGAAGAAAAATCTCATCTCTTCATCCTGTCAGACTAGAATCAAAGAGATACTTGGTACTAGGTGAGGGGAAGCAGAGAATCATTCCCAGCGGTTCCTCACCAAAATATCCTGAGTGGTTTCAAGAAACTTATTTGAAATTCAGAGATTTCTTCTCTTACAACCAAGAAGTTCATGAAAGTTCATTTATTATCTATCAGAAAAGACTGGTTTTTTTTTTTCAGATTTAAAATGAAATTTCCCTACTCAGTTTTGTGCATGATAGTATCTTTAAACAATGTCACATAAAATAAATGGCCTTGGAGAAGAATGATAAAGGACAAGTGGCTTGTCTCCCAAAGCACATAATATGCTTTGAGTACCAAATGTTATCATCCTTCATCTTGAATGTAGGCAACTGAACTTGACACAGTAGCAGCCAGGCTGGTGCAGGCATACAGTAATGTGCAATGTGTTGCTTTTAATTAGGAGTCACTAGTATTTCAACAATATCAGCCCAAGAGGGTATGTACAAGACAGATCAAAAGATAAAAAATCCCCACGGTCTGTACTTAGAGACTTGAACAGTTTAATTTACTCATCAAAAAGGAAAGTTGTAGCCATGAAATGGAGAGTGGTAGGGTTAAACTTTTTAAATGAATGTTAACTAACTCCACAGACCACATAGTGTCTGTGTGAGAGTCTGATCCATTTCAGGAGTGACCTTGTTATTCTTAAAATGTTAGAATACAGTGTGTGAGAGAGATGACCTGTAGGCTTCTCTCACCAGCAGATGGTTATGGAGGGCCACCGTATGCTGGGACCAGTGGGAATGCTGTGGTGAGCAAGGCTTCAGCTTGCCCCTTTGGACCAGAGTTCCCATCAGAGTGCACCATGAATGGGTGATACATATGCTGAAATAGTGATTTCTCTGCCCTGAGGAAAGTCCAGGGAGCACCTGCATCTGCCCACTCTCCTGGATCTATGAGCTCCAGCGGGGCATAGCTGTTGTCCAACAGAGCTCTTACCCCCCAACACAGTGCAGATGTTCTATCTTCTGTGCATGCCATGCATGCCCAGGAAACAATCAGGAAGTTCTGCCCAAGACACGCCTCCCACCTTTACCCCAGCACAAGACATCTTCACTGTGTCACTCTCTCTGTGGTTCAAAAGGCTGGGCTTTCAAATCATCATCATCCCAAGCCCTAGTCTTTTACTTGTCTTCCTGTTTCCAATGATAGAAATGGATAGAAACTTTGGGGATTTTTGTCTTCCTTTTATTTATCCCTGTAGATGCACCATGAGGCCTTCTTGGTACTTCTTCAGAGTATTTCTTGAATTCTCTGTGTGATTTCTGTGCATCTCACCTTTGAGTTCCGCCTGTAGCATGGCAGGTCCCGTAGCTTACTACTTGTGCTCCCACCCCCACATCACTGTTGACTTTGAGCTCTGGGCAAGCCCCCAACTAAGGCCTATTCAGTGTCCATGATGTGAATGAAGCAAAATGAACTCTGCTACCTGATTTTTTTTTCAATAAAACAGTTTTTATTAAGCCCCCTCCTCCAGAAGTCTTCATTTATTCTACTGTGGGCATGTCTCTCTTTTGACCTTGCTTGACCTTTCCAGCAGCATTTGATATATTAATATGTCATGGTTTCTAGGATAAAACTTTCCTGGTTTTCCTTTTCTTCTTTTCCCTTTGCTTCTTTCTCCTCCTCCTCCTCTCTACATCTAGGCTCTCTCTTGGGTCAATCTTCTCTAAAGCCCATCATATAAATTCTTTATTTCTGATACTATATTTTCCAACTCTAGAATCCTCATTTGGCTCTTTCTTGTACTTTCCATTTCTCTGTTGAATTTATCCATTTTTTTCATGTATTTTGTCCATGTTTCCCCTAGATAGTTTAATATAAACATCACAGATAAAGTCCTTGTCTGCTTATTCTACCCTCTGGGTTATTTGTAGATTTCTCTATACTGCGATCTTTTCTCCTAATTTTGAATCACATTTTCCCACTTCGTTGCACATCTATGATTTGTTTCTTATGCCAGACACTGTGTGTCAAAGTATTAGCATAGACTGAGGTAGATAATACATACCTCCAAAAAAAGAACACCCCGTTTCTTTTTCTATCAGTAGCTAAGGTGGAGGGCTGAGTTAATCCAGTACATATTTTAACAATATCTGGGCTTTAAATTCAGCTTAGTTGCAGCTTTTGGGTAAATTCTGTTTTCACCACTGAGTTCAAGTGTTTCAAGATGTGATCAGTATTTGACCTATGGTTGGGCTAGGAAGCTGAGCACCTATGGATCCCAGAGAGTTCTCTCTGTGTTACAGCTCCGACATAAGTTTTCTGAATCAAAGGATCTCTCTCTCTACCCTCACCCATGCCTCCTTCTCCCTTTCCCTCTTTCGTCTGTAAAGTTCAGCTGCCAGCTTGTTTGGATCATCATGTTACCTACATTTTTCAGATAATTTTACTCTCACTTTCTCTAACCCTGTACTTACTGTTCCTGAGTTCACAGCTTTCTTTCCAGTTGAGCACGCTCCCTACGGTTCCCATTCTTACCTTTCTCTCTCCAACTCCATCACTTCAGCTGTTCTACACACACACACACACACACACACACACACACACACACACACACACACCACTCTTTCATTTCCTCCACTCCTTACCCATCTTCCAAGACAAAGGGAGAACGCCACCCTTTGCAAAACTTCCCTAAGAACTCTATGTTTAATTTGTTGCCCTACTGGAACCTTTTCATGGATATCTGTGGAACAGCCCCCCACTGCAAATTTAGTACATGAGGAATGTGTGTACAGGATCCATAGTAATGCATAATGTGTCCAGTGAAGTTGGGTTATCTCATTGGCCAGGCTGATAGCTTTTTAGAAACAAGAACATCTTTCTCTGTTTTCCCTTTTTATGTTTGTTTTGAAAGCCCTGACAATGCCTGGCATTGTGTTAATGGGATGACAACCACAGGTAGGTGTTACATTGTTACTGTTCTGTGACAATAGGAACTCTAGGGGAGTGTGGACAGTATCTTCCTTATTTGCTGCTAGCACCTGCAGAATAGAGCTATTTTGGCATCTAGTAGATACCAAGTTTTATTTGAATCAATAATGGATTGAAGTCATATATTGTGGTTTCATAAACCAAATTCCCATGGCCATGTGTAGATTTATCTCATTATTCAAAATTGCTTGTAGTTTTAACCTATACTACAGCGTCTTTGACAATTCAGACCTACCTACTCTCACCATGCTTCCTCACCTTGAACATACCACCACCACTGTACCCCTGAAAATAGAGCTACATGCCTTATTTTTATTATGCAAACTGACACAGATGAGAAGCACATTTATTAGATTGTGGTTCTTAATCTCAGTTGTATGTTGGAATTTTCTAAACCCATCCCCAGAGATGTTCAGGTATTATCACTTATTGTGAGGCTTCCTGGGGGATTGTAATAGATAGCCAAGGTTGAGAATCACTCCTCTAGAGTCCAGCAAGACCCATTGTAAATAAAGCAGTCTGCTGACCTCCTGCAAAGCTATCTTCTTTCAATTTTGAAATATTTTATAATGGCAAGTCTAACTCCAAGACATCCCATTTCTTTGACTGGAACACAGAATTTTTCTCCAGCACTTATTCTCCAGCACTTATTCTGTTTCACACTTTTCCTTACAGAATTATATGTCATGGATAATGGCTTTGAAATAGCCAATTTCAGATAATATCACCAGTAATGGCATTAATACCTAGAGTCAAAACAAAGCATAGGAACATACAGTAGGTATTATGACTCCCTTGCTTCCATATAATTTTTTATAACACACTTAGATGAACGTATCCTGAGCTTCTCCAGCTTGGCAAAGCTTTCTAACTTATCTTTTCGCTTAATAAAGCTCTTTATGTTTAAAGACCAATGTAATCAAGAGGAAGATTGTAAACAGCTTGTTGAAAATTTCACATGCTAGGTAGCACTGACAACAGAGATCAGTACTTAGAGGACCATGGGAAGTGTCTAGGATCTTCTGATGGGGGAAGTGCCTGGGTGGCTCAGTTGGTTAAGCCTCTGACTCTTGGTTTCAGCTCAGGTCATGATCTCAGGGTCGTGAGTCGAGCCCCACATAGGGCTCCACACTAGGTATGGAGTCTGCTTGAGATTCTCTCTCTCCCTCTGCCTGTCCTCCCCTGCACACCCCTTGTCTCATGCTCTCTTAAAAAAAATATTGTGACAGGTCGGGGTTTTCCCTTGATGTCACCCTCGCTCACTCAAGGTGTCGGAGCTCCCCACCTTGCAGGCAGCCTAATGCTTCCAGCATAATTAGCTGAAGGGGTGGAGGTGCTGCACTGCTCCCCAGAACCACTTGCCCTTGCTCCAGTCTTAGCTAATTTTTGGAACCTGAAACCTTGATCCCTCAAGCAGCATCCAGATGTTCCCTCTACTATGCAGGTCCATGGCTTCTTTGAGACTGTGTCTGTTTCGGTGTGTACATTGAGAAAGAAAAAGAAAAAATGCCCTCAGGGTACATGTTAGCAAGCAAAGAGAAGAGAAATAAACAGAAAAACTACAAATTAATATTTTGAGATGTAACCCTGTCTCACAACCATCCTTCAGAAATGCTAGAGTATTAGTATTACCTTTTTGAGAGTGATGTTTCTTGAACTAAAACTGCCTATCTCTTCCCAAATATACTGTTCTTGGCTGCTACCTTACACCTTATGCCTGGATGATTTTTTAAATGTCTTCTCTTTGATAGACAGAGGTGATGCCAAGCAGTGTGTGTTGAATCTGGTGTGACAGGATTTCTCAGATGCCCCTCCATCTAGTCCCCTTCCCCACCCCTGACTTGCAGTCTGTGTGGCATGCAGGGTTCTCTGGGATTTGGTATGGAGGCTGCATCAGCTAACAGAAAAATTTACGGGTCCCCTTGAACATCAAACTTTTGACCTTGCTTTTTTAGCAGGATGTTAATCTACCCAACTGAGGAGTGGCAGGTGGTGGGGAGACCCAAGAAGTAATTCCATTAGCCACACTGAACATTCCTCAGTTGACCTGATTCTCAACATCCTAGTGTGAATATCACCTCCCTCTGTGACACATCACGTATCCAAAGGAGAGAGATGTTGGAATTGTATTCCATTGTCACCAGCTCTCACTCTTGGTCCAAACTGGGAGACCAGAGATGGTGAATAAAAAGAGATAGGATAAAAAAAAAAGAGGTTAGGGTGAGTGATGAATATTGGCAAGGATATCTGTTAATGAGGAGAGATGGTTTTGTTTCTAAAGTATTATTATAGGGGAAAATACATAATTTGCACATCCCTACTTCCATGAGGCAGAGAGAAAGAGCTAGCTGAAAACATATGAATTACAAAGTAGAGGGCCTCCCCTGGATCAGTGTTTTTTTTGTTTTGTTTTGTTTTGTTTTTTTAAATCTTTTTTTTTTTTTTTAATTTATGATAGTCACACAGAGAGAGAGAGAGAGAGAGGCAGAGACATAGGCAGAGGGAGAAGCAGGCTCCATGCACCGGGAGCCCGACGTAGGATTCGATCCTGGGTCTCCAGGATCACGCCCTGGGCCAAAGGCAGGCGCTAAACCACTGCACCACCCAGGGATCCCATGGATCAGTGTTTTAAATGGTTAGCATGTGACTGTGCTACCCAATTGGACAGGAACCATGCATAAGTAATAAACAAGGAATACCAAGCACTCAGTAATTAAGTTCAATGTGCAACAAAGTCCATCTTAAATGAGTGAGTGAGCTCACATGTGTCAACATGATTGCATCCACAGTCATTGGGAGTGTAAGTGAAGGGACTCACTGAATCATACTTTGCCATCTTCCCACCTTGGCTTCAGACAGCATCTCAGCAACCCTGCTTTTCAGGTTCCCATTGGCTCCAAAAGCAACACCAGCTGAGCCTGCTGGGCCCAAGGCAGGGTCAGAGTGGAGGTTGGGGGTTGTTGGAATGGGAGCCATACCTGGAGAGCGGTGCTGGGATAAAGAGGAAACCACAGACAAGAGACGATATTAATGACAGTAACAAGCACGAGCAGTGCCCCACTGGTAGCCTGTGCCCACCTGCTCCCCACAGCCTGGAGCAAACCAGATGTGGCATACATTGACAGCAACCCCCTAGAATTCCAGCCTAACTAGACTCACAAATAAGGTGGTTAGTCTAACAAGGAACGAGGGGATTGAAATGTATCGAGACTTCACTATAAATTTGATGAATTCATTAGTTTTCTCTCAATATTCTGCTGAACTTTTTGAAACAAACATTGCATTTCTGTGTTGCTTTGGTAAGAGATTTTAACTCACAGACTGGACAAAACCAGGTGGGACCCAAGCCCAGGTTGGCATTCGGTCAGCTGCAGGGCAGCTGCCATCCTGTCCTCTGGGAGGGTGGAGTAATGTTCCAGGAATCTCCCACTTGATGTGAGGGAGAGAAGAGGAAGTAGGGAAGGAGGGAAAGGTATGTGGAATCGACCTGCCCATCATGGAGTCACATCTTCTGGTGATTTCCATGTTTCTTGTCATGGCCATGTCTTCTCATCTTTCCATGGCTCTCTGTCCATTGATGGTGGGAGCCAGCCTCCATGTTGTTTGGAAATCTCCAGGCCCAGGGTCTTTCACAGATTATATTTGTTATAGTCTTGCTCAGTCTTTTTTTTTTTTTTTTTTTTTTAAGTTCAGAGACCTGTGAGACTCTTTGTTTGAAACAGAGAAAAAAAGAGGGTTCAAATATATGCATAAGATTAGCCCCATAACCGGGCTGAAGCAAGCTGGTATGTTTATTTGGAGGATGGAATGAAATAGGCCTTGTCTTCCTCTTAGGTTTCCTATAAAAGCCTGGGGAAGGACCGCAATCCTCTTTTCCTTGATGTTCCCTGCAGTTCTCTCTCTCTTTCTCTCTCTCTTCACAATTTTTACTTAATTCTTAAATTTAGGAATTAAAAAAAAAATTGTAAAACTTAACAACCCACCTTCATTCTCTCAAATATAACTATCATGACCCCAAAGAAACCAGTATAATACCGTTAGGGACAGCCTGACAGTCCTTGATTCCATTAGGTTAGTAAAGGATGTTTATTTTGTTATTGAATTGCTTAAGGAAAAATTTAAGAATTTTTTTTTTTTTTTTTTTTTTTTTTTTTTAAATTTATTTATGATAGTCACAGAGAGAGAGAGAGAGAGAGGGGCAGAGACACAGGCAGAGGGAGAAGCAGGCTCCATGCACCGGGAGCCCGATGTGGGATTCGATCCCGGGTCTCCAGGATCGCGCCCTAGGCCGAAGGCAGGCGCCAAACCGCTGCGCCACCTAGGGATCCCAAGAATTTTTTTAATAAGAGCTATTCACTGGTACTCATTTGTTTACCTTTCTTGAGGAATAAAGGACTGTATCTCTTAACTGTGGTTCCCTGAAGTTCTGAAGTCATTGTATTGTTTCCTAACGCCACTGGCACTTCCAGGCTTTGCTTTCCCCCACCTTGCCTGGTGGTCTCCTGGACAGGAGGTTTGACCACCAAGGCCTGGAGAAGATCGGTTTATTGATAGAATCAATGATTTTTAAACATTGCTAGAATTATGGACAGTTAGGGGTCTGTTATTTATTCTTGCTTATTTGTTTTACTTTTATTTCTTGAGTCTTATTATTCTGCACGGTCATATTTTACTACTGAAATTTTCATCTTTCAACCTTTTTCTAAAAGGTTTTTGGACAAATGTTTGCCTCTCTCACACTTTTCAATTTAAATTGTTGCCAAGGATGTAGTTTTCTGTGTGACATTTAAAAAATAAAATTGACACATCCCTCTTTTAAATATATCTAAATACCATAGTGGTTTAATATCCACCATTATCTTTTTTATTTTTTAAAAGATTTATTTATTCATGAGAGACACAGACAGGCAGAGATACAGGCAGAGGGAGAAGAAGGCTCCCTGCAGGGAGACCGATGTGGGACTTGGTCTCAGGACCCTGGGATCACAACCTGAGGCAAAGGCAGATGTTCAACCGCTGAGCCACTCAGGTGCCCCCCATTATCTTTTTTTAATAATATATAAGCAGGTTCTTCATTAACATTAGAAATGGTATATCATTCCTTTACTTTTTAAACATGTCACCATCCCACATTTCTCAAGAATTTTACTCTCATGTATTTTATACTTAAAAGCCTCTCACTGATCATTCTTCCTGCAAACAAGATATATACAAATTAAAATGTATCTTTAAAAGTCTCTTTATGGTATTAAGTTTTAAGTTAAAATTATCTTATGGATTAAGTTGTTACTCTAGCTATTAGCAGGATATAATTGACCAAAAGAATATATATAATAAATCTTGATTAAAATTTTTAATATAAAAAGTAAAATCATATTGGAAATCTATTCCTTAGATGGATGAACCATTTTATCCCAATCAATTTGTAGAGCCAAAAATGAAGATTACTTCTTGCTTGAATGAACAGGATTCAGTATTAATCATTTCTCAATTTTTAAAATAGATTTAAATACCAAGAAACATCCCTCACATAAATAAGTTGGAGAGAATAGAAGATCTTTCCTTATAGCAATATCACTTGATTCTTTGACTTTCTTACACATTTTATTTCAAAAATCTCATTGGGATTTATCAGAAGTTATCTTTAATCATCTATCAAATGATAGCTTGATTAGGTTCTCGTTCAATATTGAAGAAGGTAAAGAATTGGAAGCTACCTCATTGGGAAAAAAGATGAACTTCCCATAATTAGAGCTGCTTTCTTCTCAACCGAGACCTTGGCAAGCACCCTTGATTTGGACTCTGAAAATGTTGGCCACTCTTTAGTAGGGAGGGGTTTGACTTGGTTTTGTTCACTGAGAGAAGGGAGGCTACAAATGTGCATGTATATGTCCTTTCAAGCAGATCGATTTTGTTGTCAGAGTGCATAGGGAAGCCAAGAGACTGCATATGGGTTGCCTGAAAACTCCAAACCCTGCATCCCCTTGGAAAGTCTTCATGAAACCACAGGGTGCAAAGGGCCCAGTGTGGAGACCACTGTCCCAAGGTGGCCGACTCTGACAGAGTTCTAGCTCTGCCCTTCACATTGTTCCCGCGTGACCAGGGGTTGATGTGAGAAGGATGTGCTTCTTGATGGATTAGCTGTGTTTCCACAAGCCGTTTCTACATGGACCAGTTTTGAGCCACAGTTCCCCAGAGGGAGCTTACCACATTGAGAAAAGCAGCCAACTGTGTGGTAAGAAACACCAGGCAAGATTTAAGGATTACATTTGAAGCTAATTAAGACTACAGTACAAATTTTATGCTAGACCATAATTTCTTATCTACATATAAAGTATCATTATTGGGACAATGAGCGGAGTATTTAAAACTTCCTGGGGACTAATTGATATAAAGAAATCCAGATTCAGACTGGAAGCTTCAGAATTCTGCTCTCATGCCATAAAAATCTAATGTGATTTTTTAATACAGTTGCCTAGGAATTGAAATAAGAAATAGCTGGATATTTCAAGAGGTCAGCATAATTTGCTCCTTGTGTATTGGCTTTCAAGTGTAGAATTAATTTATCTCTGTATTCATTCATTTCACCAATATCTATTGAATGCCTACCTACTATGTGCTGATTACAATAGAGCATCAAAGTTTCCGCTTTGTTGGCATTGTGGTCCAGGGGTGGAAATGGTTTCAAAACGGAGCAAACAATATTTACTTTGTGCTTCAGCTGTAAATAAACTAGTCTAAGGGATTGGAGTGTGAGGAAGGAAGGAGAATGTTGAATGTGGTAGTCAGGGATGCCTCTACAAGGAGACATATCCAAGTAAGTCCTGAGTAATGGACTAAAGCCAGACATGAAGCCACCTGGAAAGAGAGCTTCCTGGGCAAAAGGAACAGCAACAGCAAAAAGCCTGCTGCAGGAGGGAGCTTGGTATGCAGCAGAAACAGTGGTAAGGTCAGCGTTGTTGCAACCAGCAAATGAGACAGGAAAGGTCAGAGACGGGTGGTGAGGGAGGGAGCCCTTTAAGTCTGAATAAAGAATCTGAAGGATTAGGTGAGGGAGAGCGTGGTGGGATTTTACACTACCTACAGTCCTCTCTGGCTGCTGGTTGGAGACTGGACTGTAGAACTCAGGAGGCCAGTGAGGGTTTGATTCCCATAGCCTGGAAAGATCATGCTGGACTGCACCAGAGCTATAGCAGAGGGGTGGGGAAAGCATTTTGAAGGTAGAGCCAGTAGGATTTGTTGATGGATGGAGTACAAACTAGGAATAATAATAAATAGGAAAATGGCAGAGGAGATGGACTGATTTTGGACTGCAAGTTTGAAATATCTGTTAGACATGAAAGGGAAGATGCCTCGTAGGGAGTTGGAAATATACATTTGATGCTCGGGACTGATATATTAATTGGTGCATCATCAGTGATTAAAAAAAAGATATTTAAAGTCATGGTCCAATTATTTTAATACTCTAAATACAGAAACAGCTACAGGAAGTCTAATCTTAAAATAAAATGCCTAGCCACAGGTAGACAAGCATTTCTTGGCTCATTAACCAAAGATAGGTTTCTTACATAATTTCATTCTTCTTTTTTCCCCCTTTGAATAGAGCAGATGAGAGATAATGTTCCTTCTTTGCATGAGTGCGACTGCAAAATATGAAACCACATATGTTGAAATAATTTTAGAATTATCTATAGGTCATATTGTGAAGCACTTTTAAGTTTGTCTTCCTCGTTGAAGTAGAGTAAATAGCTTCTTCCTACCTGACAGTACAGGCAATCGTGCCTGTTCATCTCCCCAGTGAAAAATACAGGGCTGGGATTGGGGGTGGGGAGAGGGTCAACCAGTGCAGACTGATGAGCACTCTGGATTTTCATTGGCTGGTCTAGACTCTCTTCTTGGGTATTATTTGTTTTACTTTTATTTCCTGAGGCTCATTATTCTACACGGTCATATTTTACTACTGAAATTTTCATCTTTCAAGTCATTTGTGCATGTGGAGTCCTCGCCTGTTACAGTGCTTCTGGGAATTGACGAGTCCCTGTGAACAGGACAGCGTACCCACTTATCCTGTCTTTCAGTTTTCCACGTGGCAGAAATTGTTTCCAGGGGTCTACACATTATTTATCCCAGGAATATATTATAAAGGAAATGCTGCTAGTATATTTATAAATGCAGCAGGGGTAACTACCTCCCCTTGACACTGCTCGCACAAATGCTGTGGTAGTCAACTTATCTTTCATTTTTCAGCAGTGCGCAGGTCCTGGCAGGAAACTTTGTCAAACATTTAGAGGTGACAGTAGCCTACAGTGAGGCGAATGCTTCCAGGAGATACCAATCTAAATGATAAAGGACCATTAGAGATACCTTGTAGTCAAACTCACCTTATTTGGCAGGAAGAAATATTTTGCTTCCTTCTTTTTCAATTTTAGGGAAGGCTCCACAAAATTACAATTTCACTTCTCTTGCTGTATGTGGATATAGATACAGACATAGGTGTAGATACATATATTGGATGCAAAGAACTTCAGTGATCCTTTTTCTTATAACTTGAGTACTTATTTCCTCCATTCATTGGAATTTTGGTTGGCTATTGTTAAATGATTTTGTTAATCTTACACATACCTGGATCTTTGTATGCCACCAAAGTTTTTATAAGCAATGTGATTTTGGCCCAAGACATTTTTAAGGATGTACATGACTCATGTGCCATGGAAAATCGTGGCGGTTCTGCCTTCATTTCCCAGCAGATTGTTCATGTTTTTCCACTCACAACCAAGACCCAGCTCTGTGGTATTGGTAATCCACGCAACCCACCCCAGTAAACAATCAATATACCTCTGCAAGCTTCCTGCTTCATTTCATTTCCTTGCTACTTTATGAGTGAAGAACCTTTCTGGTTCTGATAACCTAGGTGTCAGCCTTGGGAAAGCTGTTCTGTAGTCAGGGACATGAGCTGGAAGAGGGATGTTGGCAAAGGCATGTAGTTTTCTAGAATGCAGATTAAAGGACAGGCATAGGGGATCCCTGGGTGGCACAGCAGTTTGGCGCCTGCCTTTGGCCCAGGGCGCGATCCTGGAGACCCAGGATCGAATCCCACGTCGGGCTCCGGGTGCATGGAGCCTGCTTCTCCCTCTGCCTGTGTCTCTGCCTCTCTCTCTCTCTCTGTGACTATCATAAATAAATAAAAATTAAAAAAATATAAAGGACAGGCATAATTACATAAATAGACATGTGTCACAGCAACATAACACAAGGCAGGGATTCCACAAAGAGATGAAGTGAAAAATGCTCAGCATGAAATTACCTTCAGAAATCTTCAGAATGATACATGTCCTGACCTGACCCCCAAAGCCCTTGGACTTGAATCTCTGGCATGAAGCCTGAGGGAGCATCTCTGTTTTCAGAGCTCTGCAGGCAATTCTGATTCACAGTCAAGGTTGCACATCATATATATTGTATTGTGCTAATTCTTATGAGGCCAGCCCTTTCTTCTTATGAACATGTACTGCCCTTTTCACTCTTACTGGACTGCTTCTTACTGAGTTCTGAATTATTATTTACGGAAATTATTAGCACCTTCAACAGACTCAAGTCCAGTGCCATGAAGATTGTGCAATGAAGCCATGAATTTATATTACACAGTAATTTGGAGGGGAAATGACGTCATTCTGAACTAAGTTATGTGAACTATACCAGGTTGCATGATACACTAGACATAGTAATAAAACTACATTTTTTTCCTGGATTTATTTAAATTCATTTAATTCTACATCTCGGTTGTCAATATTTCTTTAGGAATCGTCTAAGTTAATTCACTCAGTGAACACTTACTCCTAGGTGCCATGGCAGTTGCTAGGTGCCATGGCAGTTAGTTAGTTAGTTAGTTAGTTAGTTAGTTAGTTAGTTCAGTGACAGATGTTTATTTAGCTTCCCGAAAGAAGATTCACTGGTAGTGCTGAGATGTGAAGGACTTGTTCTCAGAAATGAAACCCATCATTCGCACATCTAATTTTCGTTCAAACATGTGCCTAGCAAAGGCCCAATAGCGGGAGACACCCATGTCTCCCTTCCATTGTCCATCGTCCAGCATGAAACTCATCAGTCCTTGTGCATGGGTGCACCTAAGATCCCACAGCCCACTTTCCTCTGTGACCAGGAAACCTGCTCAAACCCAACAGCATGGCAGGTTGACCTGCCCTGTCTTCACCAGATGTAGATGTCCTCCCACGAACCACCTGTCTGGACATGTGGCTTGTGGCCCTCGCCACTGTGGTTCCTGTCACACCTCCCTGTCCACAACAATCTTACATGGAGGCCAGTAGCAACAGTTCAGTTTATCCTTTGCCCTTCCCTACATGTGTCTTCTCTCCCTAACACCAAAGACCACTTAGCACAGTGTCCACCAAGCACAGTTTACCTTGAAAACAACCCAGTGCCAGCTACTTGGATCCATGCATGCCCAGCTCTGGCTTCCGGTGGTGGAGGGGAAAACTTCTGTCTGCCAACTTAGGTCTCAGTGACATAGTGATGGTGGTGAGTTCACTGATAATAGACAAGTTAACAGGAGAAAACACAAAAATTTATTCATGTGCATGTGGAATATTCCGTAATCTGTGTAACTCCCTGAACAGCTGAGAGAAATGGTCTATATCCCAGCTTAATAAGGAAATTGGGGGAGGATAGGGCTTCTAGGGAACACAAATGGAGGGTACAGTGGCTTCCATACAGCTTATTTATGCAATTCCTTATCCCAGTGCTAAAAGCCAGGTTTCTTCTTGGCTAGAAGCTTCCCAGGAAGGGGATTTATAGCATCTTCCTTCTCAGAAAACTCTGCCTATAGTCAGATAAAGGAAGCTCAGAATATACATCTGCCGTATTTCACGTGCGTCCAGTTTAAAGTGATCTTTATGTCATCCTGTTGGGTCCCTTCCAGATATCAATAGTATTCTTTAGACTTACTTATGGCTACAGTTCCAATGAGCTTAATCCCATTTTCTCAGACCCTTTTTACACCTTTCTTTCCTCAATCAAGGCTGTAAAAGAAATGATTTAGGTCTTGCCAGACCTCAAGCAAGCATTTGTGTGACAAGTAGAAAATAGGACCCTTCACACTACGGAGCTTCAGCCAGGCAAAGAGCTGCTGTGAAGCCCATGCGTTGTTCTGAGGCAGCGTGTCAAGGCTCACGTCTGCTGTTAAACAGTAGAGACTGTACCAGGAGTAAGAAATGAGAAATAAACAGGCAATGTTAGAGGAGGCAAATGTAACTACTCTTCATATACATGTACACACAGAAGTGTCTGGGACTACTTGGGCAGCAAATGGCTCTTTGTAAGAATAGGATTATAAAACTGGCGACCCCACCAGAAACCATGAGTCACCTAGAAAGTGTTAGATTAGGTTAACTATACCGTCTAGCAAGCCTTCAGCTTTAACACAGAAAAGACTCTCAAGCTTCACGTAACAGCTGTGCCAGGCAAAAGGCAGGTGTGTTCTTTGAGGACAAGGTGGAGGTGATGCTTGGGGTGGGAGGCAAATTTAGGGATAGGCTGCAGGGCTGGGGGCTGATGGGCGATGCTGTTGGGTCCGAATCACAAGGTGTGGTTTGCAGGGAATCAGGGAAGGCAAGAGAAAGTGTGTCTCTTACCCACTCCCTTGTTATCTCTGATATTCCTTTTATTTTATTTGCTTTAATTATTACTACCTTTTTTTAGAGACAGAGAAAGAAAGAAAGCACATGAGTGGGGAGACGGGCAAAGAGAGTAAGAGAGAGAGAGAATCCCAAGCAGACTCCACTCTGAATGAGGAGCCCAGTGCAGGGCTTGATCTCATGACACTGAGATCATGACCTGCACTGATATCAGGAGTAGGACCCTCAACCACCCAGGCATCCCACTGATATTCCTTTCAGTATCTTTTTCTTTTGCTTATCTTTTGTTTCTGGCTCAGTGATAGGTGGTGAAGCCCTTGGTCAGAGTACATACCCGTGTTTTTGTTTCTTCATGGAGATGAGCACTGGGTTGGCCCCACGGGGCTGTCTTGAGAAATAAATGAAGACATAAGGAGCACTTAGCACAAATCTGGGAACCTGGTGGCCTTCACTGTTAGCGATGCCTTCTGTGCCTCACTGCGATTGTAGCAGGACTAACTCGTTCTAGTTCTAGAAGCAGTTTCTTACTGGCTTATGCTCCTTCATACATTTCTCTTGGTTCAGTGCAGGTGCCCAAGTAAAGGTTGTTGAGTCCCTCTGTTCTGTGAGAAAGATTGGAAGGATTTACAGTGTGAAGGTATTGCCCACTTATTGTGATGAGGCCTCTCTTCTAAAGCACATTTTTCAATTTATTGTAGCACAAATCTTTGTTTACACAGATGCTTAATTTTTCCCAATAAAAAATGTACTCTTTTCACCAAGACTTTATATCAGAGCATTGTATCTCTATTCTTCCAAGCAGCCCCCTGATAAATAATGGAACAGTGAGGGGAAGTGTTGACAATAATGAGCTCTCTGCAAATGACACAAAGAGCTAGAATCCCAAATACCTATAATTATATTCTCCTACACATGTGCAGACTTTGATAAAGAGGGAGCCTATTCTGTTATTCCTTAATTTTAAGAGGAAGAAACTGCCAAGAACTCTAGGCTTTAATTACCAAAACAAATTCACTTGAAACAAATACAGGCATGTGAACACAAACCAGAAGAACAAATACATCTTGTGACCTGGTACATGGACCCTTGTCAAGGGGTTCGGTCCTCCTAGGTAACCGTGTCTGTCTTTGATATGCCACTAATGCCACGCTGTCTAAATGGTGCGCCAGAAAAGATCCATCTCATGGTGTCTTCAGTGAACCATGAAACATCTCAGGTAAAAAGTACATTTTTAGGCAAATCCTTTGAGATGAAGATCTTGAGGAAGGACCTGAGTGCATTATCCAGTGTGGTTGAATTCTTTATTTGGTATCAAAAATGCTTTGCTTTATAACAAAGAGCTCAGACTTCTCCCACATTGCAGTTCATCTATTTTACTCATGGCACGATTTTTTTTAAACAATAAATTTATTTTTTATTGGTGTTCAATTTGCCAACATACAGAATAATACCCAGTGCTCATCCCGTCAAGTGCCCCCCTCAGTGCCCATCACCCATTCATCCCTACCCCCCGCCCTCCTCCCCTTCCACCACCCCTAGTTCGTTTCCCAGAGTTAGGAGTCTTTATGTTCTGTCTCCCTTTCTGATATTTCCTACCCATTTCTTCTCCCTTCCCTTCTATTCCCTTTCACTATTATTTATATTCCCCAAATGAATGAGACCATATAATGTTTGTCCTTCTCCGATTGACTTGTTTCACTCAGCATAATACCCTCCAGTTCCATCCACGTTGAAGCAAATGGTGGATATTTGTCATTTCTAATGGCTGAGTAATATTCTATTGTATACAGAGACGACATCTTCTTTATCTATTCATCTTTCGATGGACACCGAGGCTCTTTCCACAGTTTGGCTATTGTGGACATTGCTGCTAGAAACATTGGGGTGCAGGTGTCCCGGCGTTTCATTGCATCTGCATCTTTGGGGTAAATCCCCAACAGTGCAATTGCTGGGTCGTAGGGCAGGTCTATTTTTAACTCTTTGAAGAACCTCCACACAGTTTTCCAGAGTGGCTGCACCAGTTCACATTCCCACCAACAGTGTAAGAGGGTTCCCTTTTCTCCGCATCCTCTCCAACATTTGTGGTTTCCTGCCTTGTTAATTTTCCCCATTCTCACTGGTGTGAGGTGGGATCTCATTGTGGTTTGGATTTGTATTTCCCTGATGGCAAGTGATGCAGAGCATTTTCTCATGTGCGTGTTGGCCATGTCTATGTCTTCGTCTGTAAGATTTCTCTTCATGTCTTTTGCCCATTTCATGATTGGATTGTTTGTTTCTTTGCTGTTGAGTTTAAGAAGTTCTTTTTAGATCTTGGAAACTAGCCCTTTATCTGATACGTCATTTGCAAATATCTTCTCCCATTCTGTAGGTTGTCTTTGAGTTTTGTTGACTGTATCCTTTGCTGTGCAAAAGCTTCTTATCTTGATGAAGTCCCAATAGTTCATTTTTGCTTTTGTTTCTTTTGCCTTCGTGGATGTATCTTGCAAGAAGTTACTGTGGCCGAGTTCAAAAAGGGTGTTGCCTATGTTCTCCTCTAGGATTTTGAGGGAATCTTGTCTCACATTTAGATCTTTCATCCATTTTGAGTTTATCTTTGTGTATGGTGAAAGAGAGTGGTCTAGTTTCATTCTTCTGCATGTGGATGTC
The DNA here is from genome assembly GCF_053574225.1 of Canis aureus. Lineage (NCBI taxonomy): Eukaryota > Metazoa > Chordata > Mammalia > Carnivora > Canidae > Canis > Canis aureus. The sequence goes on from NC_135641.1 coordinate 7,930,444, forward strand.
TAATTTTCCCAGCACCATTTATTGAAGAGACTGCCTTCCTTCCAGTGGAGAGTCTGTCCTTGTTTATCGAATATTAGTTGACCATAAAGTTGAGGGTCCACTTCTGGGTTCTCTATTCTGTTCCATTGATCTATGTGTCATGGCACGATTTTTAAGCTTTTTTTTCCCCTCTGGAACTTCTCTGATAAGCTTACCTCCACTTAAAAAAACATCAAAGCCTAGAAAGAAATTATTAGAAAAGACGAAAGAAAAGCACCTTTAGTTTAAGCTTCAAATGAAACCAAACTGATTAGTCATCCAAGATCAGGTGACCTGGCAGTAAGCTTACAGCAAATCATGTCTGTCATTGTCTTCTTATTCTAATTTCTCCTTAAAACGGTGAGCAAACTGCCTACATGCAGCCATATCTCTAAAAGAGGCTGATGAAACCTGAAACTAAACTAGCTGTTGCCCTATTTGAGTCTTGTTTATTCTAAATAAGATGATAAAAATCAACACAAGAGAAAAGACAGTGTCAGCATAGACCAAAAATAATGCCTACTTAATTAAAATATACCAACTGTAAGTGTTATACAATAATTTTTATGGCATATCTAATCAAGGGCAAGCATGAAAGCCTTGTTGCCTCAAATGCCCTTACCTACTTGTACTTCTAGAGAGAAAAAAAATGGTCCTTGGTGGTGTTTCATGCTGGCTCCCTAGATATCATTGACACAGCCTGTTGCTAAAACACAGCTGAGTTTACTGCACACCACATGAGGGATGACATAGACTCAGTGGAGCTTTGCCAGTGTCTGAGAGAGATGAGGTGTCATCAGATTTTGTTGGAAATCTGAAGTTTGATGTAGGGTGGGTCTCCCAATGCCTAGACTTTCTGACTGGAACAAACAGGAATTCAAAGAGTGGTAGAGTACAAGGCCTCTGTTGATGCTCGCAGTTGAAGACTTTCTGGGTCTTTCCACAAGTTTCTGTATTGAGCAGTCAAGTTATTTGCCTAGACAAGATTCTCTTGGAATGCTAAGTGCTGTTCCTGAGGACAGTGAGATGGTAAGGTGATGTTAAGGAAGACAGCAGACTGTACTTGTGCCATTGTCCAAGTTGTATGTAGGTAAAGGGTTGGGGGGAATTTGGGGGAGGGGGTTTTGGTTCTCCAGTGGACTGAAAGGAGGCCTGTGTCTTGAGAACTGCTATTTCCTTATGGATAGACAGCCAGATGACGTGGAGAACTAATAGAGGCATAGATAATGCAAAGCTATGACGATCCAAGTTCATTTGCATTTAACTTTAACAGCATTTGGGCTCCAGGCTCCCCACCTCTCCATCCACACTCTCAAATTGGTGTGAGAAGTGTGACAGGGGGTCTCTGCTCTCAGGGAGTGAGTCACTTAGCTGGAGATCCAGCACCAGCCCATTTCAAACCACACCTATACATTCACAGATATAAGGGTGCACACTTCCAAGTGTCGTTGGAGTTAACAGAAGGTAAACAATATGGGGTGACAGTGCTTATGAAATTCACAACTTTACGTTCTGAAGAAACAATGAATCCAAATTGAGTATTTTTTAAAGATTTTATTTATTTATTTATTCATGAGAGACAGAGAGAGAGAGAGGCAGAGACACAGACAGAGGGGGAAGTAGGCTGCCCTGCAGGGAGCCCCATGTGGGACTCCATCCCGGGACTCCAGGACCAGGACCACGCCCCAAGCCGAAGGTAGGCGCTCAACCTCTGAACCACCCAGGCATCCCAAAATTGAGTATTTTTAAGTAAAATTTATTTTGAAGTTTATTCTCACTTTTGGGGGGAATCATAGGTCTCATCATGTTATTCCTATTTGCTTGTGAAATAAGCCCAAGATCAACAAAATCTCAGACTATCAATAAATATCTGTAAAATGAGCAAACAGTTGGTATTCATGCTTTGAATTTATGGAGAATAGACATTACAGGATCTATACCTTTAAAAGATCTATTTCTTAAAAAGCAGGGGGAAATGTCTCAGTTTTCATGGAAAGAATCTCTGGCAATTCGACTTCCCAATTATTAGAATATTTTCATATATTCTGGAAACTTATTTATTAGTGTCAAATGTCTATAGTTTTCTGTCACTTCTTTTCTTCTGGAATTACGCATGTCAAAAGAAGTTCCAAATGCACGGATTGAATCAGTGGCTCTTAATGTGCTTAAAGCTCCTGCCAGTCAGGGTTCTCTTCAAGTCATTGTAACTCTCTACCGACATTAGTAAAACTAAACTAGAGAGCCACGCCTCCATTGTTCACATGCTGATTGCCCTGGCCAAATTGCAGTATGGCTGATTGCTAGGCTGCCATCCAGAATTCTCTTAAATTTCAATTAGCTTGTACATCTCTCTGCATGTTCTACTCTCCATGGGTGCCCATTGGTGCTCTTGGTCATTGGGTAGACATTGTGCTGCATCCTAGAGATGACAGCTTCTCTTAGTAAAGAGCCTCCTTGAGACCCTTGAGAAGGAAAGCCACCAGCCAATCTAGACAATTTATTTAAGAATGCACACATTCATGTCCTCCTTGATGCCCAGGCATGAATGTGTGCATTCTTAAATAAACGTGATATGATGAGCACTGGGTGTTATATTATGTGTTGGCAAACTGAATTGAAAGAAAAATTTAAAAAAATGTTCACATTCTCATGCTGGTGGTGGCAAGGGAAAAAGGAGAGGTGTGGAAATAAACAGATACCACGCAAATGGAAAACTACAAAGCATACTGTTCTGAGCTTCCTATAGCAAGGGAGTCAGCCGCCATCACTTACTCATATTTGGTAGAGAGTCAAAGGCAGGCAGCAGAATGGAAAGGTTCACAGTAGAGAAAAGGGAAGGATTCAGATGTGACCTCACCGCCTGTTGGCATGTGGGGGTTGGAGGACTTAACAAGAAGCGCTTAGTTAAGTGTGCATGCATATTTGGCTTTCTCTAATTAGTCCAAAACCTGATCCCTAAAGTATGGAAGCTACCAGTCATTAATCAAGTACTGGCCATTGGGGGCCAATTATTATAAAAGTTATGGTTCGTCTTCCTAGACTGTCACTGGAGATAGCAATCTTGCTCCCTGCAAGTCTGACTTGTAGCAGGCTGGCTTCCTGGGTTTACCAAAGTTAAGGGGCTGGTTTCCTGGGCAGGCTGCCGCAGGTTGTGGATCAAAGTTCTATTTTTGCACACGATCTGGCCATTGTCTGTTCATACATTAAGTGTCTCCATGGTAATATATGTGGAAGTTATAATGTAACAGAGCACAGCTTCTAAAATATACCTTATTGTAAATTAGTTTTTAGTTAGAGTATAATAAAATTGTAATAAAAGGAAACATAGCCAGGTTATTTGGAATCAGTTATCTACTCTGGGTTTCTCTCCCTCAGATATCAACTATATAGGCCAGTCTGTGGCAGTGGGCACTGATTGTAAAGGAAAGCACCATGAAAATACAAGAACCCAGGAGTTAGCTGATGGCAAAGATTAACCCAACTCAGTATCTTCTTGGATCTGTTTTTCGTTGGGTCCCAAGCTAGTGGATACCTATGCATGTGTTTTCCTGTGAGGGAGTGTTTATGAGTTCTTGGTCTGAAGGTCTAGGGGCCAGGAGACATGGGTCGAGAAAGAACATGGCTTCAAAGAAGGAACCGTATCAGAAATCGTTAGGGAAGAAAAAGGAAAGAGCACTGAGTTAAAATTTCACGAACTAAATCACATATACAGAATTCTCTAGTGTAAACCATTTAAATAGCAAATTGCTAGGAAGAGATCACTGAAGTGCTACTTTATTCAACTTGATAGACTCTTTCTGTGAACACTTGTTGGGTCCTGCCATGAGGCTAGAAGTAGCTCCATTTTGATCTGTTAACAGCAATTTGTAACCTTACGACAAAACCAGTATGTATCTTCACTAAGACAATACATTGCTCGTGCCTTACAAATTTAGTATTTAACCGGAATGACTGACTCCTACAGGATATCAATGATGAGCTATTTCCTCCTTAAACAAAAGGCACTTTTTATGTTACTTTTGCACAGTAGTATTGAAACCAGTTATTTATTGAATACGTATGAGGCACAAGGGAACTGGATTAGGCATCTGGAGGATGGAAAGTATTTCTGGACTGGAAAGAATATGGGGAAGGCTTGTAGATAAGGGATAGACACATATATCTGCAATGCATTGGTGGATGAATAATATCCCTCATGAGTGATATCAACTCAAGGGCTCTCCGGGGTCTCTCTGGGAAGGGTGCTATTTCCTGGCCGCTGATGAGCACAGGAGTTATCATAACACCCTTGACAACTCTTACATTTTCATTTGTCAGGTTGAAAGTTAGTACACCACCCATGCCAATGCATGTTTAGACATTCATTTTCTTCCGCGTGCTTATTCCCACCATTGCATGCTGCGGACAAGTGAGAGAGGAAATTTGACAAGCAATTTGTGTTATGTCAGTTACCAAATCACATCCCTCATCTGCCCCTCTAATCACACAGAAGCCTCCCAAAGCCCATGAGGCATGAAGTTCCAGGGGCTTAAGAGGTTACTGAGGCAAAGTAAGAAGCCCAAAATAGACATGAAGGGACTTGAGCAAAAAGAATCCTCCTTTCAGCTACTTAATACAACTGTCCCAGGACTTTCAGAAAGTGACTTACTTCCACCTGTTTCTAGCAGTTACCTAGTGTAAATGTTTGTGTCTCCCCAGAAATCATATGGTGAAGTCCTAACCCCCAGGGTGATAGTATTTGGAGGTGGAGCCTATGGTGATTAAGATGATTAAGTTTAGAGGTCATAAGGTTGGGTTGAGACCATCGTAATTGGATTAATGCCGTTTTATAAGAAGAGGGTACATATGCACTAAGAAACAGCCATGTGAGCACCCTCAGAGAAAGTGCTGTCTACAGGCACGGAATACCAGGAAACTAATCTGCTATAATCCGATCTTGAACTTTCCATCATTCAGTCTGCAAGAAACAAATGCTTATTGTCTATTGTTTGAGCCTCCCAGTCTGTGGGACTTGGTTACAGCAGCCCAAGATGACTAAGACACCTTGCTCTGAATCTTAGAGGAACGGCTCTAAGCAGCCAGGAAATAGCACCCTTCCCTACCCTCTCCCCTGGGGATGTTTGGCAACGTCTGGAGAAAGTCTTTCTTGGTATAGTGAGTTTGCTGGTAGCATCTAGTGAGTAGAGGGATGCTGCTAACATCCCATAGTGTACAGGACACCCGACAGCCCCCTTAACGAAGCAAGATACAGGCAAAACATCAATGGTGTCAAAGTTGAGGAAACCCGCTCCTGATACTACACACCCATCTGCCTAGAAGCCCTGGAAACCTGAACATTCCCATGTCTCCTTAATAGCATATTATTTCCTATATGTCTCTGATAATTCCAAAAACCGCCCCAACTAGGAAACCCATCAAAGCATGACTCTTGGTAAGCCAGATGACAGTAGTTGGAAAAAGCACAGGTCGGCCCTTCCAAATGATCGTACTGAGTCCCCTCCATACATGCTTGAGTCTCCACACCTTCCTGTCCCTGCTGGCTCACCACAAAAACTGTAGGGCAGGCGAGTCCCAGCAGCTCACAAAAGTGAGATGTGCATCCTGGAGCAGATGCTTGCACCATGAGAGAGTGGACCCTGTGGCCAGTTCTCTCCAAACTATTTCTCTCACTCTCCATAGATCCTTTTGGTTTCCCAGGCAACTAAATGTGTTCCTGAGAAATACATGCATGCAAGATTTTTAAGAGGAAAATAAAACAAACAACCACTTTCATTTGGGGTATAGAGTGTGCTTCAGCCTGACTGGTGTTTGTGATGGTTTGGGTTGGGTGGGGTTGGGTGAGGTTCTGGTGGGTTTGTTCATGGCTACTTTCCAGGATGTAGGGGTTGCATGATGCTTCCTTTAGGGCAGTGTATATGGAATGCCTGCCTTGAGCCAGGCTTGTCCCAGGTGCTAGGAGCTTGGTGATAAGCACCTGTATCCCCTTGCCTCCTGGAGGTGACTGAGGTGAACAGACCTTGGCGCTCTGCTAGAGATAGACCGGGATTTAGGGTGGGGTAGGGCAGCTAAAGCAGCTGCAGGAGAAAGAGAAACGGGAATGCCTTTCTAAGTCACATAATGGCCGAGCTGAGCCTGGAGAAGTTGGAGTTAACCCGACACAGGAGCGAGCAACACGGGAAGCAATAGCAAAGGGAGTTAAACCCCAGCACTGAACTCCTGTGTGATACTTGCAACACTACAAGCAGGGCTGCCTTGAGGGGGGGGGGTAGGGAGGCTCCAGGGACTGCAGGGGCCCCCCCGGAGGACGCAGCTTCGTCAGGGAGGCGAGCGGAGCCACGTGTGGGCGGAGGAGGGTCCCAGGTCACTTCGGCTGCGACGAAAACAGAATTTACTTGCACGTATGAAGACACATTCAGACCCATACCACTGTGTCACACAATGAAATCGGTTGATTTTTCGGTTTTTACTGACCGCCCAGAGAATAGTCACGGTGGTCCTGAATGTTTTCTGGTCCCTCCGCTGGCGCACATCTGCTCTGCCTATATTCTCTCTCCCTCAGGGAGGCCGCAGACCCCTTGGCGGGTAGTTGCCAGATTACAAACCCGGAGCCCAGCACAATGGAAAAAGACATGGAAAGAAACAAAAAGCACTTTTCTGCTGTTGGTGTTGGGGGCAGGGACTGTGTTAGGTGACTTCCTTCCTGCGTCCCTTCAGCCCCACGGCCCAGCCCCCTCCATGGCCTCATCTTCCAGGACTGGCACCGGTGTGGCCTGGTTTCTGTGTCGCGTGCAGGCCCCGGGTGCTGGTCACCTCTGAGCTCCAAGATGAGATCCTGTGCAGTCACCACTTCCTGAGAGAATCCCGGCCTTCTCTGCAGAGGTATCAACAGTAATGACACCTACCTAAGCAACCCTCCTAAAAGTCAGGAAGTGTTGAAAGGAATAACTCTTTTGACAATATTTTAAACTTTCTTTTCTGTTCCTGATAATGTTGGAGATTATCCCCAGGAAGACACCTGGACTTTGTGTTGCTGTTCAAGACGCTCTAGAGAAATTGGTCTTGAGCTTGCCACCGGGTCGGTGCTGGGTGTGTGTGTGTAGTGGACTCTGGCGAATGCAAAGTGAGTTGTCTTTTTAGCGGGCCGGGGTGAAGCAGAATCCAGTGGTATGACAGCGATGTTTGCAGCTGATGTTAGGGGCTGATACATCATCATTTTTATTTAACTAATGTTTATTTACTTTTGTTATTTTTTCATAGACACTAATCTTAGAGACCTAGGAGATAGGGATGTCACTCAGGGAGACGCCCGAATATGTTCAGTGCGGAATGACAAATTCCATGGAGCTACCCTGACTGATGATGTGTGAATACTTTTCAAACAAAACAAAAGATAGTTAACTATTATTTGTGGTCTCGTCAAAGTAGCTATTCTATAAACTTGGGCCAAACACATATGTTGAGCAGCGTATCAGTTAGCTAGGGCTGCGCAACAAAGCACCGCTAGCCGGGTGGATTGAATAATGTATATTTCTTGTCTCCTGGTTCTGGAGGCTAGATGATTTTGGCAGGTTTCTTCTGAGTCTGTGAGGGAGACTGTTCCATGTGTGCCCCAGCATCTGGTGGTCTCCCGGAAATCTGGGGCTTTCCTTGGCTTGTAGAAGCACCACCTCATCTCTGCCTTCATCTTCACATGGGAATCTGTGTGTATCTCCAATTTCTCCTTTGTATTAGGGACACCAGTTATGTTGGATTAGAGTCCTACCCTGCTGCAGTATGATCTCCCCTTAATTTATAACATCTGCAATTTCCGAACAAGTCCACATTCTGAAGCTGTGGTACCCAAAACTTCAACATATGAATGGGGGATCGGCACAGTTCCACCTATAAGTAGCAGCATCCCTGTATTCACCCCCATTCCACACCAAGTAAACCATCAATTGCTTTTCACCATAGGATGAGGTGAGCCACTAAATCTCTCTGGTTAAAACCAGCAAGGATGACAGGCCCCAGTCTCTGACTAAAGAGAAGAAAGAAAACACTCATCAAGAAAAAGGAAGGGGAGAGGAGGAGAAGGAAGGTGTCGTGAGGTGTACGGGGACCCCCAACACAAATCCCTAGAACGTGTGAATGTGACCTTATTTGGGAAAAAAAAAAAAAAAAGCCTTTGTAGATGTCACTGAGTTAAGGATTTTGAGATAAGTTCCTCCTACATTAGCCCCCTGGGCCCTACATCCAAAGATAAGCATCCTTTTAAGAGACAGAGCAGACACACAGAGAAGATGGAGGCAGACACTGGAGTGGTGCAGCCCCAAGCTAGGAAAGGCCACAAGCCACCAGAAGCTTGAGGAGGCAGGAAGGATTCTCTCTGAGAGCCGTCAGGGGGGTGCGGCCCTGCTGACACCTTGATTTCAGACTTCTGTCCTCAAAACTGTGGGAAAATTAATTTCTGATTTCTAAAACCACCCCCATTTGTGGTGATTTGTTAAAGCAGAAATTAATGGAAAAGGAAAAAAAACAAGCAAGCACGAGGAAGCCCGGGTGTCACTGATGGTGGCCGAGGTGGGCACCACCCTGAAGTCCCCAAACCTCTGCAACTGTGCTCTGGCTTGACTTCCTAGAGGAAGAGCAGAACCACCAGAGGATTCTGTGCCCCTTCCTTGAACATCACTATTTATTCCAGTCCCCACCCATCACTCAGCTCCTGTGCCTGACCTTTGCAATCCGTCACTGGAAGGAAAGGAGTTGCTGTGAGAACTCTGTCGTTTAATGGAATTGTGTTAGGCCAAACAACCACCACTGATCTTCATGCTTTTCGGCAAGGTAACAGCCCATACATGCTTAGAAGCATACTGGAAGTTTCTAAGGACTTGAAAATAGGGTAGCAGAGACTGCTCATAGCGGATTACAAAATGTACGTAGAAAGCATTTCTATAATAGGAAGACACCTCGTTTGTGCTTGATGCTTGGTTTAGATTTGCATGGTTTGTATTGTTTTGGTTTTATTTGGTGGTGCTAACCATGATCCTTAATAATAATACTGAAACTCTTTGTAGACCAGTGTGTAGGCTCTTGGGTAATCCTCTTGGATCATGCCGAAGTAGGCTCATCAGGATGCTGGGGCAGGAAGCTGCAGTGTCTTCATGTCTCCATTTGAGAAGGTGACACTATCAAGAAGTCATTCCTACCAAGTGAATGGACCCACGTTAGCAAACCTCACTGCAGTGAGAGCAGACAGCTAGGAGAATCATCACCATATTTCCTGCCAGGCAGATGCTGCTGTCCAAGGTACAACCTGCAAGAAGATGCAGGGAGGGAGCCTGCCAACCTGTTGCTCTCAAACAGGCAGGACAGCCTCTCTCTCCCCTGCCTGCGCTCCATAGCGCATGAGACGATTAGGCAGTTATAGTTTCCAAAAACTGTGTGACAGTTTAGACAAGAAAACTCAAACACCAGCCACTTTGCTGGGCTTTAGGTCAACTGACCTGCCTCAACTCTGGCTGTGATAGTTTCCTACTTGTTTAAACGGTTGTACAATCTCTTCCATTTGTCACATCTTTCTCCTTTGCAACAAATGAAATCCCATGACAATAAAGAAATTACCAAAGGACTATCTAGCTTTTTTTTCTTTTCCTAGGATTTTGCAACATTAAATGTTGCTTGTTATAAATATGTCATCAGCTGGGTTCAGATCTAATATTAAGTTATTTTGATTGAGTGAGAGTCAGAAACAAAATTTGGTCCATTTTTGGTTTTCTAGGCTCATTTTTTGCTTCTGTCTTTATATACATTTTTTTCTTTTTAAATTCTTTATCTTCATATCTCATTCCCATTTATCATGTTGTAAATAATCCATATAATTATAATAGTTATTGTATTTTTTTAGTATAGCACAAACACACTCATTGAAGTTTTAAATTCATCGAAATATAAATCCTTTAAGATTTAGTAGTACACACACAAACCATAAGCCTATAATATAAACATGGGTGTTCTGAACACATTAGAAATGCCAACGATCCATATATGAAATGTTCACCGTGGTTAATTAATTAAAGGAAAACAGGTAATATTATGTTGCCCAAGATATTTTTAGAATTAATCAGAGAAATGTTTTCACTACCCAGGGAATTTAGAGAAATAGCTAAAACACATTATTTTTATTAAAACAATTTGTCAGTATATTTGGGTTCTGATGTTCTTTCTGTTGAACTTGGAATTATGTGTAAAATAAAAATACAAAAGATGCTACATTTCTTTACTCTGAAAAAAAAAAAACACGGCAGAAACTAGAAATTAAGCTCTGACCTAGACATCAAGTTTTGTAAATTAATACTATTAAAAATCAGTCTCAGGACAAATGAGAAGTTTTCTTAAAGAAAAGAAATGTTCTTTTGTTAGTAAAGACTGCTCTGAATTTTCGTCTCTAGTAAAGAACATTGTCTCCTAAGCATAAGGGAGACAGGAATTTTATAAGATCTGGAACATGTTCAGACCTGGGCATATAATTTAGGGCCCATGATGTGTGTTAAAGCGATAGATTGATTGATGAGTCAGACAGCCTCAAGCTGCTTTGAGTTACTTGTCATCTGAGTCTTATTTCAGCTACAAAGGTAGATCATCTAAGCAAAGTCAGACCCTGGGGAACCTGTCACCCAAAGCCAGATAAGATCCATTGGCATCCAAACTTCAGCTCAGTAATTTAAATTGGAATTTGAATTGCCTAGTGGAAATCAGTACTTGGCTTGGCTGGTTGGTACTAGGAAGAAAAGCAACTTGGGAAACAAAATTAAGTGAATTTCAATCAATGAACCTCCTCTATTTGAGAACCTATACTGGGAATTCCTCCAGAAGCAGCATCTTGGTTAACAGAGAAGGTGAACAGTAGTCAAAGAATTCTATATCCTTGTTCTGTGACATTTATCTCTCTGGTTTATGAAGTACTCTGTGAACAAAGTATGGATGTTGGTGGGGCGGGGCATGAAATCAGAACAAGACAGTTGCAGTTAGGAATAAGGTGTATTTAGGACAAGCCGCTCCTATCAGCCATTACTTAAAATACACTACTGTGCATTGTCTCTGGCCATCTCTTTTATGTAATCAGAGCAATTCTTTCAGTTCTGATTTTATAACATTAAATCAAGTTGTTATGAAACTGGGATTTCTTTGGTGCTGAAGATCTGTGGATACTCAGTGATAAGTAAGCAGAGTAACACCAAGAGCAATGTTGGTCACCGTATTTGGCAGAGCCAACCTGGGGGCATCCCTCAGAAACCCAGTTCTCCGAGAAGGGAATGGGTGGCATGCACAAAATTATTTCCTTATTCAGATACATTTGGGAAACTCTCTGTTAAACTAAGTTCACCTAGTGGCTTTATTTTGTCTAACGGATTGGCAGAGACTTTACTTTGCTAATATACATTGAAAATCTCTGAGTTGAATGTCAAGCACAGCATTTCCCACAAAACGCTACAGAGAAACCCTTTCTAGAACACAGCATCCTGTAGCACTAGTATTCCTGGGATCTGTCATAGAGGACGTTAATAGCAGCAGGATGGGTGTGAAGCCAATTCTTGTCCATCCAAGCACTATTGTTGCATCTTCTTACATTGTATAGTCAAACGTAAATTGTTTAGTGATATGTCAGTAAACATGTTATTAGATATCACTCAGTCCTCCATTTATATTATTGCTGGAAAGATCAGTTACATATGTAAGCTAACGAGACACAACTCCAATGAATGTCATAGAATGACTGACTGAATAAATGAGTTTCAGGGTAGGTGTCATACAGGTGGTGAAGATTATACCTCTGTATGCATGTGTGGTAGGTATAGCATAACATGGAGATGTTGAATCCCTATGTTGTGCATCTGAAACTCATGTAATGTGTATCAACTATACTCCAGTTTTAAAACATTTTTAAGAAGAAGGATTATATCTGTGGAAAGAGCTCAGACGCAGGAGGGAGGAGGGCCGGTCTGAGAGGGGAGCTTTTAGCCAGGAAACTCACAGAGAGGTACCAAAGCCAGAAGACAGCTCTGCAGCTTTACACACATTGTCTAACCTCTTGGGACTGCCTTCGTCTTCTATGTAAACTGGAAGTGCACCTGCCTTTGTTATACCCCCAGGGAGATGCAAAACAGAAATTGAAAGAGTAGATGTGATTTTTCTTAAGAAAGTTAAGCTACTTTATAATGTAATCTGTGAGCAGTAGTGTGTGAAGAAAACCTGTAGCTGATTCTCTCTCTTTAGGACCTTCATTCATTTTTATTTTGGCTGAGGGGTCAATGAATTTGAGAAGGCAAGAACAAGGGAATGCAGTGTTGTAATTTGTCATTACCTGCATTCATCAGTGTATTACTGTTATCTAATGTGCTAGTGTCAGGTAGGAGGACTACTGTCTTCATTTTCTGTTCCTAAAAACAAATTTTGCTTATGAAAATGTGATCTCATCTTGTCTCTCACTCTATTGTCTTCTAAAATTTTAATCCTAGGAGAATTCTTGGGTCTTTGTTGGATAACAATCTTGACCTAAAACTAAAAAGGCCTCCAGAGTATCTCCCCTGAGGCTAGGATCAGTGAGTTTAAAGTTTTCACCTTTACCTTTTTCTGCTAAAATTAGACAGTGAATTGAGATAAACTTTTTTTTAGCTATCATACTGAATATTTAATCAAATCACTTAAATCCTGTTATAATGTGTCAAATCAGTTACTTGATTCATTTTCAATATTTCTCAAAAACCAGTTTCTTTCTAGTTCAAAAGATGCTTCAGCAAACTTCCTGTTAATTAACTGCCATTTTTATTTTTAGAGCAATTCTTATACAAATTAAATATGCTTATCTTAGCCACCTCCTTGTCCATATTTCTACTCATTACCCTACTTCTCAAGAAGTATAAGAATTTCTCAAAATCTAATTCAGTGAAATCCTCTGGATAAGGTCCCAAGGTACTAAAAAGTACAATTCCTTTTGTCTTCCAAACAGATGGAATAGGTTATTTATTTGGAGGTAATAATTCTTAAGAGAACTGCACACCATACACTAAGACCTATAAAATTCTACTTTGTTTAATATTATTTCCATTCGGAGGGTTGAGTTATCATTTGAATCATTTTCCCAGACCAGTTGCTTACCAATTCTGGCATATGAAATAGGTCCTTATATGTGTTGTAAGTCTGTGCTTGTTTCTTAAAATCATAGTTATTAGAAAAAAGAAGAAGGAATTTTTGCATTTCTTCCAGAATTTGTCTCAGCCTCTGCCCACAGCAACCACTGATTGCTTGGCCCTAGCTGATCCCATTTTACGATGACTTTTTTTCTCTCTCTCTTCCTCTATTTGGATAAATCTTTAATCAATTAAAGCAACTGGCAGATCCATAAAACAAGGTTCATTATGGTTCACATTTTAGAAACATCAAGACATCTCATTAAATATTTATTCCAACCTAGAAGGAGCAAAGGGACAGAGGTGGAAATGAGAAGGTCCCATTCTGGGAAAAAGGGACTGACATGATCAGACCAGAGGGCTGATGTTGCACAACTATTTTCCAGTCTGTGAAAGGAAAATGTAGGAGCAGAAGCATCAAGAGGAATGAATTTTTACGTACAAAATGTTACAAGGCATCCAGACTTAATAAGAACCAGCTTTCCACATTTAGAATAAAAAGGTACAATTTTACCATGGTTTATAAGGTTATGGCTGGTCATTTCAAGCTCGACAGTGGTGTTCTCACAAGATAATCATATCATCTGACGCATGTTGGTATTGGCATGTCAGAGAGAAGTTGATTCGGCAAGTAGGCAACTGATAGCAAATGACTCAGAGTCATTATTTGGGACTAGGATGAGAAGGGCCATCCTGTATTTCTTTTTCTTTTCTCTCTCTCTCTCTCTTTTTGTTTCCCCGGGTTGATTTTTTTATTTTGTCCTGTTCTCCCGATTCTCTGCTGTGACAAGCACACAGCAAGTGCAGGGTCATGGTGGAGGCAGATTGAGTTACCCATGCACCTTCACGGTGCCTCCTGATCCAGAAGCTCTGCTCCTAAGATGCAGGTGTTACTCAGCTGTTTTCTTATTTGTGACCATCTGTTTGATGATTTACTTTATTTGACCATTTGTACAGACATGGGTGTAGCAAGCAGTGTGGATTCATTCACAAAGACATCTTTACACGTTTATCCAAACTAGACCTGTATGATAATAAATCTTGAGAGTTAACTTTTGTTTTGTTTTACAGCACCTGGGTTTGTAATCTTGGTTACTTCATATAGCAGAAAATTTTTTATTCCCTTTCCTCTCAGCTACTGGGATCAGTAACCCAAGACTGTCAGAGTCACTTTTGCCAGTCTTCACCTCCACAACTATAACTCAGAATATTCTGTCTCTCTGAGCTATAACTTCTCAATGCTCTGGCCATGCTGCCTGTGGATGGGGTTCCTTTTTTTTTATTATTTTTTTTATTTTTTTTTAATTTTTTTTTATTTATTTATGATAGTCACACACACACATTGAGAGAGAGAGAGAGAGAGGCAGAGACACAGGCAGAGAGAGAAGCAGGCTCCATGCACCGGGAGCCTGATGTGGGATTCGATCCCGGGTCTCCAGGATCGCGCCCTGGGCCAAAGGCAGGCGCCAAACCGCTGCGCCACCCAGGGATCCCTGGATGGGGTTCCTTAAGCCATACAGCACAAGACAAGCCTGAGACGATGTTGTAGACTTTAATTCCGCCTACAAAATGCACGTTTTTTTTTAATGGGCTTGTCATACCTAATTAAATTATATTTGCCTTTAAATGTGACATCTATGGCATGGTTATGGGTACAGATCTGATTTTTTTCATTTATGTTCTACTAGAAAGGAGGACAGATTCTAGTTCAATCTGTGAAAACCTAGGGTCAAAGAAAGTAAATGGATTAGTCAAGGCATTTTTCTTATATTATTTCACCACAGTTTTAAGTTGTATAGACAAGACCAATCAACATTTGTAGTTATGTTTACAGAATTATTAACCTTCTGTTAGTAACTGTAAATTATGTTTACAGGATTTATAACTTTCACAGATAATTTATTATCTTACTATTTTAAGAATTTATAATGTATTTTTCTGAATTCTGAAGGATTAATTAGAATAAGATTTCATTTAAAGAATGTTTCATCTAGTTTTTATAAGCATAATCTGTTAAATCAAGCATTTGGGACAGAGGAAGTAGAGAGAAGGAAGCTTTTGTAACATGCCCAATTCAAAATAGAACATTAATCGCAATTAAATTTGTTTCATTTAGCCTAAGTAATTAATCCTCATTCTCTTGATCTTGAGTGTTACAGTTAGCAGTATTTCAAAGTGAATGAGTTCTGGAAATCCTGATTGAATCTCTTAGCAGTGTGAGAGTTACCCCTCCATGGTGATGATATCACCTCTACAGGGTACCTGTAGCCTATTTATTTATTGTATCAAATGTTAAGATACCTGTTGGAGTTCTTTAATCAGTATTTTGATGTTTCTTCCAACAGACCCAATTACATATCTGTAGCTCTGTCAGGGGTATCTGGGCAAGCATGAGAGAAAATCACAACACCTCTCTTGATGATAAGGCTGAATGACTCTGATTACTCATCACAATCAGTAATAATAAAATTGAGATGAGTTTAGTTTTTATAAGGAGTTGGTGACTAGCATGAAGGGAATTATCCATGATGGACAGTAAGGGTACTGAAGATTTCCAGGATCTCATTATCTATCCCTTAAAGATTATATTAGGATTACCACCAACTAAA
Organism: Canis aureus; assembly: GCF_053574225.1. NCBI lineage: Eukaryota > Metazoa > Chordata > Mammalia > Carnivora > Canidae > Canis > Canis aureus. The sequence goes on from NC_135641.1 coordinate 7,946,237, forward strand.
AATCTCTTTTTTTTATTTTTAATTTTTATTTAAATTCAGTTATCCAACATACAGTACATTACTTTCAGATGCAGCATTCAGTAATTCATCAGTTATGTATAATACGCAGTGCTCATCACATCATGTGCCGTCCTTAATGCCCATCAGCCAGTTATCCCATCCCCCACCTCCCCTCCTGGGACCCTTAATTTGTTTCCCAGAGTTAAGAGTCTCTTCTGGTTTCTTTTCCTCTCTTATTTTTACCCATTCAGTTTACTCTTCTTCCCTTATGATCCCTTGCAATATTTCCTATATTCCACATATGAGTGAGGCCATATGATTATTGTCTTTCTCTGATTGACTTAGTTAGCTCAGCATAATACCCTCCAGTTTGATCAATGTTGATGTAAATGGTAAATCTTCATCCTTTCGGATGGCTGAGTAATATTCCATTTTGAAAAGTCTCTTTTAACCTAGAAATGGACTCTTTCCTTCAAAAGCCTGTTGACTATTAATGTTCCATTCTTTAACATAAAAGCAAACATGCTTTTAACCAAAATGGAAAATTCATGAGTGCTGGGGCATAATCATATTACTTGCCATGATTAAGTGGAGGTGGAGTTTCCCTCATTTTCATTTGCCAGGTCTTTTTGTATTGGAAGCTTGATAAATAGGCCATCTCTCACACCAGTATTAAACTGAATGAAAACATGCAGAATGCCAATTCTAGCATCTTTATTGCATGAGGTGAGGAAGAAAACTCTATGTTATTACCCAGCAACAGTCTGGGAAAGCCCTAAGATGGTTTTAGATGTAAAAGACATTTTTAAAAGATTTATTAGTTTGACTGTGGGTTGTAGATATGGGGAAGGCAGTTTCAAAAAAGAGTTCTCAGGGGATGCAAGATATAAGTCCTTAGTGTGTAAATACAAGAAATAACTGCAGCTTGGTTAAGAACTTTCCCATGTGAACAATCGTTCACATTTTTTCAAGAGCCAAGCAATACTATCTTGAACGTTTCACCTCTTGGTCTATAAGCCACATAAACCACAGTTTTAAAATATAGGGGGGGTTTGTATGTTTTCTCCTCTTTTATAATAAACTATTTATATCAGATACCCTTATAGTTACACAGTGACAGATTCTTATGATACATTAGCTCCAAAAATTCCCTAAAGAGAAAGAAAAGGTGCTAGCCACATTCCAGAAGGAGCTATGGCTATTTACAGAGCATTGTAAAAAGACTAATAATCTCCCTTTTGCAAAGGGGACAAAGCCCTTTTCACTTTTACCTACAGACATACAATCACCTGGAGATCATCACCTCACTTCGATAACTTCACCCACTGATCAAAAGTAATTTCAGACTGGGGAAAGGATTCTGACAAGCTGGCAAAGTAGGAAGCACCAGGTGTCTGGTTCTTCACATTCCCAGAGTGTATCTGATGTAACTCTGGAGTCTAATGAAGGCCTGCAACTTTCAAGGGAAAGCTTGGAGGGTAAATAGTGATCAATTTTAGTCAATTTTAGCTCTTAGCACAGTAGCAGCTGCCCATCCCTCACCTAGATCAACTTGGCTGGCAGCTATATATGTGTTCCTGAGCAGTTTGCATGCAGCTGATGGGAACCAGGGTGGGCAGCAAGGACCCTGTCCTCTAAACATCAGGGATCTGCATTATGATCACTGCTACTTCTGATCACAGAGGTGCAGACACAGAGGTAGACAGCCATTTTTTTGCACACCTCTCATTGCTGCAAGCCCCTTCCCCTCTGGCTGAGGTGACTTCCTGGGGATTTAGAGTTGGCTCCCTTCCTTCTTCTTTGGTTCCTTTTTCTCCCCTTTTGGGAACCAGACTTTAAAAACTAGGACATTCAAAAGCAAATGCATATGCAAAGGAAATTAACAGTCCCCCACATGCCCAGAAAAGGTACAAGTTCAGAAAAGATCTGAGAGGACCTTAAATTTGTACCTCAGGTTGATCCTCTGCACAGAAACAGCCTATAACAAATAAAAATAGAACAAAAACAAGCAGCAAACCCGGGGAAGGGGAAGAATCCGATTTCCAGTATTACATGAGTAGATGAGATTCTATTCCAGTTTCTACATTTACACACACACACACACACACATACACAATCATAAAGCATACAAAGAAACAGAAGTGTGGTTCATTCAAAGGAAAAAATTTAAAACAACAAAACTGTCTGAGAAGACCAGATGGCAGACCTACTAGACAAAAACTTTAGAACAACTATCTTAAAGATGTTCAAAGAATTAAGAGGTGATGTGAAGAAAGGCAAGCATATGATGAATGAATTAAATGGAAATATCATTAAAGGATAGAAAACCTAAAAGGAATTAAAATAAGAAATTCTAGAGTTGAAAATGACAATCACTGAAATGAAAAATTCACTGGAGGGATCCAAAGGCAGATTTGAGTAGGCAGTAGAACCCATGAACTTGAAGACAGGATAGCTGAATTCATCAAGACCTAGGGACAGAGAGAAAAAAAATTGAAGAAAAGTGAACAGAGTCTGAGAGATCTGTGAGTCACCATCAGGCAGACCAACATGCACAGTGTGGAAGTCCCAGAGGGAAAGGAGAGAAAGGGTCAGAGAGATTATTTGAAGAAATAATGCCTGAATGCTTTCCAAATTTGATGAAAGATGTGAATCTAAACATCCAAGAAACTCAACCAGCTCTGAGTAGGATAAACTGAAAGGACCCACACTGAGATACATAATCAAACTGTCCAAAGGTGCCATGGGGCACCTGGGTGGCTCAGTGGTTGAGTGTCTGCCTTTGGCCCAGGTTGTGGTCCTGGGGTTCTGGGACCAAGTCCCACATCAGGCTCCCTGTGGGAGCCTGATCCTCCCTCTGTGTGTGTCTCTATCTCTCTCTCTCTCTGTGTCTCTCATGAATAAATAAATAAAATCTTTAAAAAAAAAAATTTTAACTGTCCAAAGGCAAGGACAGAGAGAATCTTGAAAATAGCAAAAGAGAAAATGACTCATTACTCCTCAAAAAAGGTTATAAGCAGATTTCTCATCAGATACTTTGGAGATTGAAGCTGTATTTTCAAAGTGCTGAAAGAAAAAAAAAAAACTTGCCAATCTGGAATCCTGTATTCCAAAATGCAGAAGAAAGAAAGATATTCCCAGGTAAATAAAAGCCCAGGGAGTTTATCCTAGAACTTCCCTGCAACCAAAGGTAGTCCTACAGTTTGGAATAAAGTAAGTAGAACTATATGAAGAAATTTAGATCTCAGTAATGGTAAATACATGGGTAATTATAAAAGCTAGTATTATTGTCACTGGCAGTTTGTAAATCTTGTTTTCTATGTTTTCTACATGATTCAAGAGACTGATACATTAAAAAAAACAATTATTTTGTTTTTAGACATATGACATTTACAAAGATGGAATTTTGTGACATCCATAACTGAAAAGGGTGGGGATGGAGCTATAAATAAAGCAGAGTTTTTATGTTATTGAAGTAAAATGGTATAAATTTAAATTAGAATTTTATAACTTTAGGATATTAAATGTAATCCCCATGGTAACCATAGCAAAAATAGTTACAGAATATATATGAAAGCAAATGAGAAGAAAATTAAAACATTTCACTACAAAAAAATCAAATAAACACAAAAGAGACAGGAATGCAGGAAATGAGGGTCCAAAAAACACTACAAGGTGGGCATCTGGGTAGCTCAGTCAGTTAAGTGTCTGCCTTCAGCTCAGGTCATGATCTCAGGGTTGTGGGATGGAGCCCCATGTCAGGCTCTCTGCTCAGTGGGGAGTCTGCTTCTCCCTCTCGCTCTGCCCTGCTCATGAGTGCTCTCTTTCTCTCTCTCAAATAAATAAAACAATCTTTTTTATAAAAAAAAAAAAAGAACTACAAAACAAGTAGAAAACTAAGACAAGTAACCCCTCTTTATCAGTGATTTTTTAAAAATACAAATTGATTACACTCTCCAGTCAAAAAACAAAGAATGGATTAAAAAACATGATCGGGGCACTGGGTGGCTCAGTGATTGATTGTCTGCCTTTGGCTTGGGTCGTGATCCTGGGATCCTGGGATCAAGTCCCACATTGGGCTCCCCATAGGGAGCCAGTTTCTCCCTCTGCCTATGTCTCTGCCTCTCTCTGTGTGTCTCTCATAAGTAAATAATAAAATCTTTTTTAAAAATTAAAAACGCGATCCAACTATATGCCATCTACAAGAGACTCACTCTAGATCCAGATATTACGGGTGAGAGACAGTCTGCATTGTGTGAATACAGATCTTGATCCTTGGATTCCCCATAAGAAGATTTATGTGGGCATCTGTGCTCAGAATAAAGATAGCCAGAGGAAAGTAGCAAGCACAAAGCAATTTATTAAAATGGAAGTTCACTCTCAAAGTGGGAGAGCTGGACAAGTTCTATGAGATGGAAATGGCCTGTAGGTTGTTTTGGGATTGGATGTTATTGAGTCTCTCTGAGCTGTGACGTATAGTGGAGTAGGCTCCAATGGAAGCTATTTCAATCCTTTGGGAAACTCCTCCCACAGGTTGGGAGGATAAGTTTTTGACACTATAAGGTCTGTACATGTCATGGCACCCTTCTCCATGGGTCAGGGCTGTTTCCCACAATGCGAATGCATTACAATGAGTTTAGGAGTTACCCTGTGGCAGAAGTGGAAGAGGAGAGCATATGATCTGCACCTGTGGCTCTTTGGTCCATCAGCTCCGAGGTCTTGGAAGGCACAAGGTCAGGATGTTGTGCCCTCAGGCTTCAAAAGAGTAGCTTATTTATCACTGTCCTTGCCTCCAGGTTTTGTCTCTATCATTCCCCTTCAAGGACTTAGGACTCTGCCTTGGGGTGTTCCTTCCACCGCTCTACTTAACTCAAAGACAGAAACAAATGGAAAGTGAAAGCATAGTTGCACACCAGTGTTCACAGCAGCATTATTCACAATTGTTAAAATGAGGGAGCAACTCAAGTGGCTACCAACAAATGAATGGAGAAGCAAAAAGGGCTAGGCATATGCATGAGTGGAATATTATTCAGCCTTGAAAAGAAAGTTTGATATATGCTACAATATGGATGAAGCTCAAGGATGTTATACTAAGTAAAATATGTCAGTCACATAAAGATATATACTATATGATTCCACTTATATGAGATACTTAGAGTAGTCAAAATCTTAATGATAGAAAGTATAATGTTCATTGATAGGAGGATGGGAGGATAGGTAGTAATAGTTTAATGATACAGAGTTTCAATTTTGCAAGATAAAACAATTCTGGAGATGGATGGTGGTGATAGTTGCACAATACAAATTTACTTAATATCACCGAATTGCATACTTAAAAGTGGATAAGATGGTACATTTTAGGATATGTGTATTATATCACAGTAAAAAAAAAAAAATTGAGGGCAGCCCAGGTGGCTCAGCGGTTTAGGGCCGCCTTTAGCCCAGGGTGTGATCCTGGAGACCCGGGATCGAGTCCCATGTCAGGCTCCCTACGTGGAGCCTGCTTCTCCCTCTGCCTCTGTCTGTGTCTGTGTGCCTCTCTCTCTCTCTCTCTCTCTCTCTCTCTGTCTCTCATGAATAAATAAATAAAATATTTTTAAAAATTGAAACAGAAAGTGTAAATTTAGAGCATCTCAGCAAAAACTCACAGGCCAACTTTAGAAACTCCAGAAACAAAGAAGCCAAAGAGCTTAGACCTCAGAGACAAAGCAGCCATGATGTTTCTGACCCAACACTGCTCTCCATTTTAGCCTTTTTAAAAATTATCTTTTCTCTAAAGTTGATTTGAGAGATTTAAGCTTACGAAGACCTTTGAGTCATCACAAAGACCAGCTATACAGAGGACTCCATCTCGTGATCAAAAAGAGATACATAATCAGAAGGGACTCAAGTGACGGCTCTGTCGTCTGCTACCTTACAGAGCACAGGTGGTCAGACCACAAACCACTACTCAATATTGCTACCACCAGTGGGGAAACTAAGTGGTGGCACACAAATCAATTCCAGAAATAGGCTTAGTCCTGAGACAGAAATAGAAACAGAGTCATAAGCAAGCAAGCAAATAACACAGAAGCTGAAGAAGTCAATGAGAGCAGAGCCCTGTTGCACCATCCCGAAATTTCCACCAGCCCTTGTCTGCATCAGAGCTCTGCTAAAAGTGTCCTTCTTGGGCAGCACAGTTGGTTGGGTCTCCTGAGGTCATCTGCACCTTCATGGACCCAACACTTTAAACAGAAGACTTCAGAAAGGAGATTAGAAAGAGAAAATAATTTTAATTCGCAATTTTCTAGAGGTTCTGAACTTAGAACACAGGCTCAACCAAGGGTAGCAGAGTAAGGTTACAGTTAGTCTATCATTGAATCATTGGTGGAAACATGGTGTATTGTTCACACAATTACAGTAACTCCACTAGTCATCCCATACCAGTACTGCCTATCAAAAATAAAGTTATTTTCATCAGAAGCTAAGTAACATAGAAGAAAGGACCCAAGTATTCATTTCTACTGGGAACTTGAACAAAACAGAGTCATCTGTTTGTTGGCAGTGGTGCTAATGGCAGCAGAGTTGTTGTTTTGTTTCAATCTGAGGGAGCAACATGTTTTTCTTTTTTAACATGTGATTCTGTGACAGTGGACGATGGGGAGCATATTTCTTTCAAATGGAGGCAGGCTGAGGCATTTGCTTTGCTTTCACAAATCTAGGTGTCTTTTGAACCTGATGAGCATCTTCTTTCCTTGATGGGATTTGGCTGTGCTATTCTCCCATATAAAACTAACTAACTTTGCATGGCTTTTTTTTTTTTTTTTTTTGTGGGTGAAGAAATACAATAGAAATCCAACTTGTCCATAATCATTGAACTCTAAAATTCACTTGATTGTCACTACTCACCTCATTGCCCCATCTGGAGACTCCTGAATCCTCTTTCCTCCATCACCCCCAATGCTTCACTTGTCAGTTCCATCTTAGAGTTCTCCATCGTGACTGCCATCCTGTCCCTGACCCAGGTCACAAGTCCTCTTTTTTGTCCTGAAAATTACAGTTGCTTGTTAACAAGCATGAATCATTCTATGACTTTCAGTGTGTACCATACCATTCACTTATTTTTAATCCAATTAAATCCAGAGAAAGGGGGAGTGGTTCAGTCTGCAGTGGGTGCTGGTGCCACTGGCCTTTCTATGGACCTCAGCAGTTCATCCTAAGACAGGAAGCTCTTCTGTCTCCTGCCAGACTTAATCCCAAGGTTAGGCCTGTCTGCTTATGATCTTCTTTGCACCCACACAGCATCCCAACATACCACAGGGGTGCCACTGGGCTCCAGGTGCTCTTAATGTCCTGAGGCCCCAGCAGAACATTCCTCCTCCATGTTCCTAAAGAGATGGCATCCATCTGGGGGGCCAGCCACTCTCCTCCTTAGCCCAAGAAGAATCTCGCCTCTGTTTCTCTCTGAAATCAAACCAAACCAAAACCAAAACCAATTTGATCCCCTTCATGGTGTTAGGCTGTGATAATTGCAGTTTGACTCACCTTGCAACTTTTTCTCATCACCACTGTGGCACAAAAAGGGAATTCATTCCTAAAAAGGATTAACTCCTTTCACCTCTGAAGAAATCTCAGACCTTAGAGACCCAAAAGCTTGAATGGGGTGGGGGTGGGGGTGGGAGGAGGGGGTGTCAAGATCCCTCTTATTGGTAGCAAGAATGGCTTTTTCACTCTTTCTGTTGTTTAGAAACATGGGGAACAAAGGAAATATGTGACATAGAACAATTATGGGCACAAGCCACCTTGAGTTGCGGTGCTTACAATTTCAGTAGAAGTTCAGAGACAGATTTATTGTCAAGAAAAAGAATGAGTGTTTCTCCAACCTTTAGTGTTTCTATTCCAAAACCTTTCTTCTTCTTCTTCTTCTTCTTCTTCTTCTTCTTCTTCTTCTTCTTCTTCTTCTTTTTGAGAGAAAGAGAGAGGGCATGTGATGGAGGGGGGGCAGAGGGAGAGGGAGAGAGAGAATCTTAAGCAGACTCCATGCCTCCTGTGGAGCCCGATGTGGAGCTGGATCTCATGGCCTGAGCTGAAATCAGGAGTCAGACACTTAAAAGACTGAGTCACTCAGGTGCCCCCGAAACTTTCCTTCTGGAGGCTCCAGAATTCTCTTTGTGAAATACCAGGTTGATCTTGGGGCTCCCCTGACCTAAAGAACAAATCCTGAATGTTCACTTCCTATATCAGGCCTTCCCTGGCAAGCCCAGTGCAACCTAATGTCTTCTTTCCTGGACTTGTTATTAGCCTCACAAGGTCACTTGTGGCTGTAATTATTGTGTTCCTAGATTTTTTTTCCCACCCAGTTAGCCTCAAGGTTTATGAACACAAGGAAAAAAGCTATTCTTGCTACCCAAATTTTACATGAAGATAGGGTCCCAGTTCCAGTATGAGAAGACAGCTTTTCTCAGCAGCAGAATGGAAGGCTAAAACAATCGTATGCCCTTAAAAGAATTAACAAACTTCATCCAGACGTCTTCTCTATGGAATAATTTTACTTGATTTTTTTCTCCACATGGATGGTCAAAAATATAAATTAAAATGTATCCTTCCAAATAGGTTAATAAATAGACTAAATGAAAAATCTCCACTTGTCCAGTAAAATGTCAGCGAACCCTACTGGAAATAATTAGAAATAAAATCATGCCAAAGGGTTTCCTTGACAAGTTGTGGTTGGTTATATATGGTAGTGACTCCTGTCATTTTATACACTGTGGAGTCAATGAAAAACAACAGTGTTTGTACAGCACCCTGGGGCAAGTCAGAGAGGCTGTGCTGGGGTGGGGGTGGGGAGCTGTCCATGCTCCCTGAATGTGACGGGGACATCTTGTATTTCATTCAGGACTCATGGATTCAGAAACCATGTAGGATGAATCCACACCTTCGAATTTATCTGATAGAATTTTTAAAATGTCAGTAACAACAAAAACTGAAAAATACTGCAGCTGAAATGTCCAAGGTCACAAACCAGTCCTCCATACTCAGTCAGGAGTGTGAATGCCCCTGGATGCACAATGATTGAAATAGTTGTGTTTCCTTCCTCTATCACTTCCCTTAGGAAGAAAAAATTTTAGGACCCCATCCATCCATCTTCTCACATCTGTGTAACTCAGGTTGGGCTTAAAATGGTCTGTGCAGGTTAATGAACCAATGACTTGCGTGCCAGCATGCTGAGCTCAGCAAAAGTAGACTCTTAGCCAGAGCTGAGTGTGATTTAATGATAAATAGATACAGCGAGTTGCTCCGAGGACTGCCCATGCACAAAGGATCTTCTCCAAACTATTTTAAGTATTGTCTTTAGAAAAAAAATAGACTACATTTGGAGGTTTTCAGGCAAATCATTTTTGTCAGATACTTCTCAGCTATCAAGTGAACAAAGACACCTTCCTATTTCAGTAATTTAGACATTAGCATTTTTTTTTGTTCAAGCTAAAATAAGCCACCTAAATATAGGATAAGAGCAGATACCAAAATTACAAGGTCTATGTTTTATTTATTAATGCCAAGAATGGAGATATCGCTACCTTCAACCATGACTTTCCTTTCCTTACCCCTGGGCACCGCACACCAGAAGATTAAATAGCCCAAGAGTCTATATTTTAGAGACATGTGTGGAGGCAAAGTATTTCAAATGGCTTTCAGGAGCTAGCTAAGCAGTCTGATTGGGGGAGGGGAGACAAGGAAGGGGTTTAGCTTTGGACAAATACCAATGCCATCTGAAAAACTTTAAGAATCAGCCAACTTTGCTATAGGCATTCATTTACTTAGTTTCAGAAGTAAATTAATGGAACAGAATTGGAAGCTGCAGGTGGGATTAATTTATGTCTTGCGGGGTTATTGGTAATGCCCAAAATGCTTTGTAAACTAAAAGTACTCCATAAAGATGCCATTATAAGTACCTTTATCATTGGGAGTAGCAAGATTAATAATGGCGAAGCAAGTCAAGGAAGCAAAGTTGGATTTTATTTTCCTTGTTTTTCACGCAAGGAGGATGTGTCAAATTAGTAAGTGTTATATGGTAGAGCCATACAATATATCCCATCAGAGAGACAGGTGGATCATTGAGCTAGCCTAGTTCAAAGGACACCTAGCTATATATTACTTGTAAAGCCTCTCTCCCTTGCTTGAAATGTTTCTCTTTGTTTTAAAAGGGCCAGAACTCAGAAGTTATGTATATGATAATGATCTCCACATATTTGTGGTTTGATCCTTGTTAAATAGTTCAGATCCCAACATGGTTCCTATCAAGGTATTTTTGAAGTTCTGTCAGAATTACCAAATGTTTTCTTAGCTTCTGTGACTGTTGAGCAGGGACCCACTGACAGCTGACACCTACTGAGTTCCTGCATCCTCCGTGATCCTCGTGTGTGACATGTTTTCCACACATTTACCCATTTCATCTTTGCAACAGCCTTGTGACATAGGTACCATTATTGTTCTTGATTTACAGGTTTTAAAAAGCTGAGGCTCATAGGCATGAACTAACTTGCCCAGAAATTCCATCCCACATCTAACATGAAGGTTTGCACACTCACCACGAAGAAAACCTGTTCTCTGTGTGTGTTCACAGTGACCCAACAGCAGAGAATATGTGATGGGAAATGGACAATATTGCATTAATGTGGCCTCTTGTGTTCTCTTTTTCTCCCCTGTCCCTACCTTCCTCTTTACCTCTTCATCCATTTTGGCCTCATTTCAACTCTTTGCTTGACTTTTTTTCCCGAAGGCAAATATGCCATGCGAGACCTCGTCCACAGGCTTCCAGGTGGCAACAACAGCAACAATGCAGCAAGTAAAGCCATGTCGGATGACACGGTGACAGCCGTCTGCTGCACTCTGCATGAAGTGATCACTAAGAACATGGAGAACGCCAAGGCCTTACGGGATGCCGGTGGCATTGAGAAGTTGGTTGGCATCTCCAAAAGCAAAGGAGATAAGTAAGTCGGACAATGACTTCGTATCATGGTAGAAATGGTGCTGGTAGAACTGGTTCTAAGTGTGCCCAACATCCATTGGTTATGGGTAACACTATTGAATGTCACTGAAAAGCATTTGTCTCTTAAAATCAAGAGAAGAGAAATAACAAATGGCTTTCAGTCTTCCTACCCCATGATGAAAGCTGATCTTCCTGATAATTTCAATATGATTAATAACTCATGACTTGGTGACTACTATGATATGGTAAGATAGACTTGACAATCCAGCATGCACACACTAGTGTATTCCTTCGACACAGAATAAACAGCCAGCTTAACCTGAGTGTATGAAGGTGTTTTGTGGCTTCTCTTCCTTTGTGATTGCAGGTCCAAGTGTGGATGACAGATCCACATCCTTCTGCCCTTTGCCTCTTCAGCTGTGCATAGAGAGTCATGCAGGGAGAGTAGAGGAGCAAATGGAATGGGGGAATCAGAGAAAACTCAGTGCTGACCCACCAGCCTCTCACGTTAACTCTACAATTTGACAAATTATTTAATTCAACAAGTCACAAGTCACTGTGCCTATGCTTTCCAGTCTAAAACAGGAAGAGGCTGTCATAATACCCTAGAAGAAGTGATAATCAAGTCTTAAAGGATGAATAGAAATTTTCCAGGCAGAGAGGATGATGGTGAGGAAGGACTTTTATGCAAGTGGAATAAAGAAAGATAAGGCCTTGTGTCCAAGCAACTGCACTGCCAAGAATGGAAATGTCCCCAGTTTGATTTAAGAATCAATGGTATCTTACTGCATGTAACCAAAACATATCTTTAGCAGCCAGAGCGTCTTTATATCAGCAAGCTGTCAATATTACAGAAGCATTCACAGACCTTAATTAAATTTTGCCTCCTGGAAATCCCTCAATGTAATCAATGAGATTAAGAGGGTAAACCTTTTGTTATCAGAGGTCTACTTCTTGACTTTTCATTCCCTGTCTCCCCCATTTCTTTACATCTAAATGCCAAATAATTTTTCTTCCATTGTTAAAGGCAGTGAGGGATATACTTTGGGACTTTTTGGAAATTCATTATTTTATTTGATTCAAGATATTACCATTGTATTATAAAAGAAGTCTCAGGTTTCTATTTAAGCACCCTGAGACTTCCAAATAGGTTCAATCAACAATTTAGTATTGAGATACTAAATTTATTAGTATTTGAATACTTTTCTAGTATCAAGTAGAGAAGCACCATTGGACTCATGTAATAATGGTGCAAGATAGATGGTTGGTTTGAATTATACCTTATCATATTAGACTTAAGATAAATTTCTGTTCTACATGGTTTTCTTTTTCATATACCTTCAGTAGAACTTTGGAATCTCTAATTGGAATGCTTACCTGTTTTGAGCATTAAGAGCTTAATATGTGAGAGCTTTTTTTAAGCAAATACACACACACAATGAAACTATTGTCCACAAACACTCTGATATATTTGTACATATTCATGAGACATTCAAAAATTATTCTCTTTGAATTATAAGACTAGAGAGTTTGAGGGGTGGTCTGGTCTTCCACCTGTGTAAGCATCAGTAAACATCACTTACATGGGCCTTCAAGAGAAGAGATGCTTTTATCAGTTTTATGGTCAAAGAAAATTACTTGGTGAAACTAATTTAAAAATCATTTGAGGAAACCATCCATGAAAGAGTATATATCCACATTGCCAATCTAGAAAATGGTCCTGTTGGGTCTTGTCCAATCTGGATTATCGTTAATGGGAAGTTTCTTTCACAATGGATGATCTCATAACTGCCCTTTTACTTGACTGGAAGTTTCTTTATAGAATAGTGATGTGTTTCATCTCATTGTTTCTTGATCTTTATTTTCCAGTTAATAGTGGAGATTTAAACCAGGTTTAATGAGAAGTGTTGCACTGGGTGGGGTGGGGCATCTTCCCTGTTTTCCTGCATATTTTGTCCATTCTTTCATGTGGCTTACCTCTTTTTTTAAAGATTTATGTATTATTTTAGAGAAAGAGAGAGAGTAGGGGGAGAAGCAGAGGGAGAGAATCCCAAGCAGACTCCACACTCAGCACGGAGCCCAACATGGGACTCAATCCCACAACCCTGAAATCATGACCTGAGCCAAAATCCAGAGTCAGCACTCAACAGGCTGCACCACCCAGGCTCCCCTTACCTCTTGCTTATATAATGACTAATTTGGGGATCAAAATCATGTTTGTATAACTTTAGATTTTCATTGCTGCTTCTCAACACCCTTAAAAAGAATCCAGAATTGCTCTGAATCTTAACACTAAACTCATTATTTCACTCAATTCTGTTACGACATGAGGCACTGAGATTTCCAAGGCCTTCTGGACACATTTCAACAAAAAAGAAATTCTGTATTGAAGAGAGAGTTTTTGAAATCGGGAATTAGTTAATAATTGAAAAAGGGAAGGATGGCAGTTTACTCTAGCTAATATATAAAATCTTTGCAAATCTGTCCTCCCTGAAATACCCTTAAAAAATTATTACCAGAAATAAGTTTAATTAAAACCTGATTTTTAAAATTTCAGATAGCATGATAAAACACAGGTGGAAAAATGTGCCTTTCTGTGAGTCTTCATTTTTATGCATTTATGTATTTCATTCCTAAATATACACAAATTTAAATATGCCAAGCAATTAACAAGTCAGACTGGTGAGTTGTCAATCACAGTGTGTTTGAACTGTACAACTCATTGTATCTTGCTAATACAACCACCAGGACTGGAGTTCCGAGGTCCTACAGATTGGAATAGCTATGCTGAACACCTGCAACAAATTGTACCAACTGACATCCTCGGTCACCCCTGATTCCACAACTTTGGTAAAGATCAGACATTGTGTAACCAATTGTGACTCTTACAGGAGTCTTATACTTACTACTTTCAAGTCTTGATAAATTATTCTTTTCACATCATTTTAAACACAGTTATGAAATTCTATCACGTTCTTTTCAAAAGCACATTTTTTTTCTGATTTTAACAATTATATAGGAAATAGTGTGTTGAGTATTTTGTCATAAGACAGAAAAGCTGTTAACAGTCTCAACTGTTACTTGTCAGTAAGAACTGTATGTTGTGGCTTAGGCTATAGTCACTTGTCACATTAGAAACAATTGTTCAAGTCCTTCAATTGATAGTTACAGCTTTTCAAGTAGAAGTTGCTATGGTACCAGTCCAAGTGATGGATCAAAATTAAAGTCTAAAAAGAGCAATGTTTCGTTGACCTTCACATGTTATTATGACACTGTAATATATTGGCGTTTTAATTGAGAGGTTAAAATCTGCTATGTATTACACATTCATAGTCTTTTTTTATTTTGTAATTAAGCAAGTAGTAGAAACAAAAAATTACAGTTTCCAAGGAGTTTTTGCATACTAAATATGTTTCAACCACCTTACCACTACCTGAATATTCCACCTATGATCATCAGAGTTGCTTGACTACTGCCATGGACAAATACCTAGATAACAATGATAAAATACAGGAAAACATAACACTTAACCTTTGTTCAGCATTGATTGTATAAGATTAACATGTACCTGTGGCTGCATCCATAAAAAGATCTAAAATTCTCTGTCTTTAAATCAAAGGAATTTAATATTGCATTTAGAGCATAACACTAGCATAAATTATTCAATCATTTAGGGATCATTAGTAAAGAAAAATACATGTGTTACTTAAATATAGTTGATCTTTCATAGAGAAAAAATGAGGAATTTATAAGAACTTTACTTTTTTTCGTTTAAAAATACATAATATAACACAGTATTTTCAAAGACAGAGTTGAATTCCATCTCAGCAATAAAAATAGCAAGAATGATTGTTACTGTTACCAGTAAGCAAATGGATGAAGGAACTTTAAACTTACTTGGTCTAAATTGCAAACTTGTAGACTCAGGAATGCAGCAGACATGTAATTGGCCATGTATTAACATCCCATAATTCCATTACAACATGCATGTCCTCACAACAATCCACTTACTCTGGCTCTCAAATCCAACCTCAACCTCATCCCATCTCACCATCTGCTCACTTTCTATTTCAGAAGCCATTTTATATCAGACATGTTTGGTCTCAATTCAGATTTTCTCTTCTGGGAGTCTTTGGGCCGCTATACCACTGGTCAGCTTCAGGAGTGGACTTCACTTTGGAGTTTTCATGAATGGTTATGTCCCGCCCGACTCCGGGAATCATCACACACATAGACCAGGAGTCACGAATCTATGGCCCAGGGACCAAATCCCACCCATCTCCTGTCTTTGTAAATAACATTTGATTGGAACACAGCCACATCCACTCGCTGATGTATTATTTATGATGCCTCTCATGCTACACACAGTTGCAGAGCTGAGTAGCTGTGATTGAGACCATATGGCCCCCCAAAGTAGAGACTGTTTATTATCTAACCCTTTAGAAAAAACCATGCAGCCCCTGAGACAACCACAGTGTCACTGAAACACTAGAGTTGTGTAGCCACTTGTAGAACCAGCCATTAGAATAAATAATCTACAGGTAATTAATAGTTTCCCTCACCACTGGCCAAAAATAACCTCCAAGAAATTGATCCAATCAAATCAACACTAATTTATTGACCTCATTTCTTTTGAGACACAGATTGGCACTGACCCAAAAGTCAAAATATTTAGCTATTGTTGCATAGCAATTTTAAAGCCATGACGCAAGAAAATGGTAGGAACCACAAGTCGGAAGATTTATGTGATTTTAGTTTCTCACTGTGGTCCACAGGAAAGAAATTTAATTGTATGCAGGGCTTTACTTATAGATACTTATGCATTTCTCTATACAAATGTAAGAGTATGTGCACACATCTTCCTCTGCTGCCAATCATCTGGGTGTGACCCCAGCAAATGGAGACCAACTCCCCATCATCACGCAAGCACATAGAGCCAACATTGTATATTCCCTCCTGCATCAGTTGAGAAAATGAATATATCTTTTCTTCTTACTACACAGGTGTTACACAATACTGCCATGAAAACTCCTGAATCTGGCCCTTACTGACCACTATATTTCTCTTCTTTCTTTTCTTCTTTCTTTTTTTTTTTTTGTATACGTTTTATTTGAGTTCAATTTGCCAACATATAGCATAACACTCATCCTTTCAAGTGCTCATCCTTTCAAGTGTCCCCCTCAGTGCACCCAGTCACCCCATCTCCCCACCCACCTCCCCTTCCACCACCCCTTGTTCATTTCCCAGAGTTAGGAGTCTCTCATGTTCTGTCTCCCTCACTGATTTTTTCCATTTATTTTTTCTCCTTTCCCCTCTATTCCCTTTCACTATTTTTTTATTCCCCAAATGAATGAGACCATATAATGTTTGTCCTTCTCCGATTGACTTACTTCACTCAGCATAATACCTTCCAGTTCATCGAAAGATGAACAGATAAAGATGATGTGGTCTATATATACAATGGAATATTACTTAGCCATTATGACAAATACCCACCATTTGCTTCAATGTGGATGGAACTGGAGGGTATTTATCTTCTTTCTATTCCATGTTGTAGCCAAACACTAAGTCTGCATTCAGACTCAAGGCTCTGCTCTTCCTTTTGCATTTTGAAAATTCTTTGCCAAATTGAATGCATTCCTGTCTCTTGCTTTCATGGGTGCGTTGATGAGAGTAAAGGTGGAGGCCAGTAGATTGTCCCCTCGCACTCCACAGGCTGAGAGAAAAGAAAGAGCCAGAGGTCATAAGGATGTTTATTCCTGTAAATGCTATGTCCTGATGAGTCAGTGTCACTCTGAAGCCCAGCTATCCCACTCACCACCTTATGTATCTTGTCTTTTCTTTATCAGACACTCTCCAAAAGTGGTCAAGGCCGCATCTCAGGTCCTAAACAGCATGTGGCAGTACAGAGATCTGAGGAGTCTCTACAAAAAGGTAAGTTCTGCTTTACCTTCTTGGTTCATGGTTCACACAGGCCCTGAACCCAAAGACCCATTATTTGGTCATAACAGGGTGCATCATAGATATGGAAAGTACTTTCCCAACAATCTGAGGAATTGAAACACAACTAAAGCAAGACAGTCAATGAAGAAGCAGAAGAGAAGGTCACCTAGTGTCCCAAACATACACAAAGATCCATGAATCTTCTGGATTGGATAGACCCATATTCATAGGGTCTTACCCTATATTGTCTTACAGAAAAGAAAATAAGCTTGTTTTCCTGAGTTTCCATATCGTACAATGGACTAAAAATTAATAAACTGAGGGATTTCACAAAAAAAAAAAACAGTAGGTATAGATAGGCATTAACAATAAAGGTGGAGAGAAGAAAAACTATATACATATAAAAAACAATTCAAGAAGCCAAGAAGTATCACAGCCCAAGAACAAGGAGGAGAAGACCCAACAGCCTGCCCTATGTGCCTAGCCCTGACCCTCACTTAGTCACTGTTCGGAGGATGATGGCTGCCCATCAGGAGGAAGGAGCCGGGCATTTGTCAGGTACACTCTCAAGAGGCAGGAGGGAGTTTATAGCCTACATTCCACATAGGTGTTCATTCCCAAAATGGTTTAAAAATAAAATCGTCAGAGGAAAATGTCACATCAGATACTTTGATTCTATACCTCATTTCCAAGTGATGCTAAATAAAGGCTGTTTAACTTTTCCTTTTTGGTTAGAAGGGGAGAAACTTTTAACAATGTATCTCAGAAGTTGTTTTTATTGTTATTGGACCAGCAAATGTGGATAGTTTAAATGATGATCCCTCGATGGATTGGAGGGAACAGGTAGGCATAAAGCGTGTCACTAGTCCATGGGGAGCACAGCGTAGGCTTTGGTGTTCGTAGGGATTCAGAAAGTCTAAGCAGGACTAGGGGTGCAGGCCTGGGCTTCCTCACCAACTGCCCAGAGGACCTCCTTGCAGCTTCCTGGCCACCTGCATGGAGGGGGAGAGGGAGCCAAAGTCATTGTTGTCATCACCCCAGCCTGCCAGCCTTAGGTTGGGCATGAGGGGCCACAGCAAGAGGTTCACATCACAAAGAGCAAGACCCATCTTGCCAGAGGGAAAAATCTGTCTTTTTTTCTAAGCCGGTGGGGAAAAGTAAATATTTAATAACTCGTTCTACTAAGTTATAGTCTGTTTCTAGACTTCCCCCTAGGCCTTTCTCTTTCCTTTATGCTCTCATTACTTTGCACTTTGAGTTTACAGAATTTAGCCTATATATTTCTCTTTCAAGATTTTCCTATTTGCTAAGAGCGAGTATGTTAAAGTTGAAACAGAGATGGCAAAATACAGTGTTCAGGGCATGTTGTAAATGGATTATATTCTTCTCTAAATATTTTGCATGTTAGGATAAACCCTTCTCTCAAATGTTTTGAGTTACATTTTGTTTTGCTTGAAATTCACATCTCAGCATCCCTACTTATTTCCTTCATGGACCCCTCCACGAGCCAAATGAATTCTCTCCCAGGGCAGGATCCTTCGGCTCCACAGGCAGCTGGACATGAAGAGCACTCTATAAATTAGAAGGGAGCTGGTCGTTCTGAATCAGTGGCTCCAGAAGCTCGATGAAATATTACTGCCTCAAATAAACTCCACATTCCCTTGGATCCCGAACATCTCGTTGCTGAAATACACCTTCCCCTGCATATATGAATTGAAGGGAAACTGCTTTTAGAGACTCTACAAGTTATTTGTTGAATGGTAGTATGAGTTTTCCATCTTAATTTTTTTCTAAGTTGGTAGTAGAGTTCAGAAAGTGTAATTGTCTTTTTGTTTTCATTGACGGAAAAAAATGTGTTGACAGGAATTTAATGGAGCCAAAAATCAAGAGCTAAAGATGGTTTAAAATGTGTTTCATGTAAGGACATTCAAGGAGGATGAGCTGGAGAAACCAATGCTGATGTTTTCAATTGGCCCCTGGTGATGTTTTTAGTTGACCCATGATTTTAAAAGGTTGAGAAAGAGCCGTTCTTAATAATTTCCAAATTATGCAGTTGCAAAATTAAATGAGGACCTTTATGCTCAATATCATAATAGCAAAGCTCAAAATTCACAAAGGCTTTTCTTATTGAAAAATCCTTTGGTGAGAAGACCAAATTCATTCATCCTTATGAATTGTTTTTAATCAGTGAGGGAATAGATTTCCTTTCTGTTCTTCTGCGACAATTTACATATCACTGAAAAAGTGTCTGATCCATATCGTTTAATTATCCATGCTTCAAATCTGTTTATTAAACATCTATTCTAGGCTTAAAGAAAGAAGAATTTCAGAGAAAGCATAAGACATAGGAAGCAGCTAGGGACTCCTGGGTGGCTCAGTCGGTGAAGCATCTGCCTTCCACACAAGTCATGATCTCAGGGTCCTGGGATGGAGTCCTGCATCGGGGTCCCTGCTCAGCGGGGAGATTGTGGCTTCCTCTCCCTCTCCCTCTGTGCTCGCCCTCCTCTCTCTTTCCTTCTCTCTCTCTCTTTCTCCATCTCAAATAAATAAATAAAATATTTTTAAAAATATACGGGAAGCAGCTAATGTGGGTAAAAATGAAATATGAAATAATTACTGACAACTTCCTTAGTCTCAGAAAGATGTACTATAGGGATCCCTGGGTGGCGCAGCGGTTTGGCGCCTGCCTTTGGCCCAGGGCGCGACCTGGAGACCCAGGATCGAATCCCACATCGGGCTCCCGGTGCATGGAGCCTGCTTCTCCCTCTGCCTGTGTCTCTGCCTCTCTCTCTCTCTGATGACTATCATAAAATAAATAAAATTAAAAAAAAAAAGAACTTTTAAAAAAAAAAGAAAGATGTACTATAGATTTACTGAATGAATTAGGAGTGGGAAAATTATAGAGCAAAATCTCAAAAAATTCATGAAGTTTGCATAAATTAGGAGGTAAGACTTAAGGGCATTATGCATAGAGGAAAACATGAGTAGGGAGAGAGAAATTGAAATGAAAATGGTATATCTGTGGGACAGAATTAAAGGTCCATCTGTCACTGGCTAATTTCCTCCCAGGACTCAGGCACAGAGGCCAGAATCTCATTTCATTAGCTCAATGACTTTATTTTACTTAGAGAGACACATTTAATAAATCAGAATATTCTTCCGGCTGGGTGTGTTGACCAATACAAAATTACATTTGATTCCTGAGACATGGTGAGCCAAAACATATTTGTGTTATCTGAACCTTCAACTTCAGTGACGCCTGGATTTCTGAATTTTTTTCCCCAGAAAAGAAAATAAATAATCACTGATGAATATTCTCACATGCATCAGGCACCACCTTGTTATTTTTTTAACTAGTCCTTAATTTGGATAACTACAAATAGAACTTCAGAATTTCTTTATCAGTTGCATCATCCCAGAGACTGTTTTATAGAGGAAAAGACAACAACTCTTGGGAACAGATTTGATTTGGGGATGGAAGAAAAGCTGGAGGTCAACAGTTCTTGACTTTTGGGAACATTTGTTCCTTAAGAAAATAAGGACACTGACATAATGGTGTGCTTATGTCTGACCATGGGGAGGACCTTTGGGACAGCTGGTTTTGGAAGAAAGGAGACAACATTCCAGGGAAAGGGAAACATAGAATTACAAGATTACAGAACTCATTGATTACAGACCCTCATATAATGCCTTAATAGTCTGTACAACATTGCCCAGAACTGGTTACATTGGTTAGGGTACAGACTATACTGCTCTCACAGAAAGACTCAAAAATGTAGAAACTCAAACTAAGAAAGTATCTCCTTCCCCCTCATGGAACTGTACCTGATTAGACAGTGGGCCCAGGGCCAGCAGGGGATCCCGGGAAGCATCTTGTTGCTTTGCTTTGCCTTGTTGTCCTCATTTTTGTAGGCAAAGTTCCCTAGCTCATCCATCTCTTATTCCAGCCCACTAGAAGGAAGAGAGAGAGGGGAAGTCAGGGCAAGTGATGTCCTCATAAGCAATACTAAAAGTGCTGAGCTCCTGCTCACATCCCAGGACCAGGAACTCAGTTCCATGGCCACACCCAGCTGCAAAGCAGGATGGGAAAAGTGGGCCACCAGGGTCCTTGCTAAACTTTATGGCAGGAAGAAGGAAGGGAGTTCTTTTACTGAAGGAAGAAAGGCAGTATCAGCTCCACTAGTCATTTCCTTGTGTTCAGATACACTTAATATCAATTACATTCACCATCTAATGAGGCATATTATTCCATTTCAGGGTGGCTGTGGTTATTCAGAACTTCCTGCTTGCATTAAGTAAAAATCTCTTTATCAGCAACTTCTGCCTTTCAGTGCCATTTGGAAAAGTCTGATTTTTCTTGTCTGTGATAGCCTTCTTGCATTTGAAGCTAACCATTCCATCTCCACAAGGTCATGCCCATTCAGGCCAGACATGCTCAGGTCTAATATATGAGCATTTCCACAACCTTCATCAGGACTCTCACCTTTCTCTACCTGCATGCAAGTTTGTCAGGATCCTTTCTGCAAAGTAGCACCCCAAGATGAGTATATTCCTCCAAGTTTAGTTAAAGCAGAAGAAAGAGAGTGAAACTATGCTTCCCCAGCGCCTGGCAGTCGAGTCTTAATAAGGCTTGAGAGCAAGTTGGTGCCTGGGAGGCTCATCCCCCTCTCTGGTAAAGTACAAGGAGCTTGGGACTTAGAATCAATGGCCAGAGGTTCAAGCTGCAGCATGACGAGGCAAGCTCCCTGAGACCTCCCTCCTTATCACGTAGGAACTGATAGCCCTGTGGCCTTCCTGCTGGTGGGCAGTGGATAGACCTTTGCTCTCTGTGTCTCACTCTTGGTGCTTATGGATGTGTTGGGGTTGTCTTACATCCATTAGTGCTGAAACTTCAATAGCCATTACTAATGTGGGCTCTCCAGAACAGTGAGTAACCTCTTAAAATACTCTGTGGCAGCTCTCATACTCAGCAGAATGCTCTCTCTCAGCATCTGGACATGTCCCCAGAGCCCTAGGGATTCAGGAGGCCGGGGATTCCTTGGTGTCAAAGACCTTTCACATCCTTTCCTGGAGATGGCAGGCATGTCCCCATCAGTCTTATCCCTGTCCCTTGCTTTTCTCAGCCATGGAGTAAATGCCATGACACATGCCCAGTAGGATCACTGATTGTGCCCAATGAGACAGTCATCATCAAAGAGCTTTGTAAACTGGAAAGTCATATACTAACAGGAGCTCCTGCTATTAATTCTAAAACATTGTGCATGCCATTTGGTTGACAGACGCTCTCTGCCATCCTGTCCACAGGCAGCTGGATGTTTGGGTACAAGGGTTTTATTTTGTCATCATCATCACCATCATCATTACTCACTTCCACATTTTCACAGCTCTCTCCCCCCCTTCATTTCTCCACCCTCTCTCCCCACTGTCCCCTGGATAACTCTCCAGTGCCCCTGCTTGCACTTCAGGGATATGAGTAAACCAGATTACATAGGGCTTTACAGGAAGGCCATGAATGACAATGCAGTTTATCACTCTTTTAGAAAAGAATTGAAAGCTATTGTTTCATTTAGTGCTAATCTGTGTGTGTGCAGGTCAACTGTGCCAAAGACTAATGTTAGCAAGGATCGTGGAGACATCTAGAACTGAGATAAGCAGACAGTAGTACAGGCCCTGACCTAGTCAATGGCATGCCATGTTTCCCTGATAAGAGGCCCTGCTGTGATCCTGTATGTTTCTAGTCTGAAAATAATGTATAAAATTGCATCACTTGCAGAAATAGTCTTCTGGTGCCTCCTATGACATCACCATCCTTCTTGGGCACGTCTTCCTGTTCACTCTCAAACAGTGATGTCCCCCAGGTTCTGTGTCTAGATCTGGCTTATCTGACATACAGTCTCTTCCTGGTGTCTGTCCCATACTCTTCCCTTGGCTTCAGTTACCACCCACTTGTAGGGTTCTCCCAAATCTGTTTCTCTATGTTATGTATCTGGCCACCTGCCAGATAACCTGTCACATTTCCACAGTACCTCAGACAAAACCAGCTCTCAAACTGGCCTACTTTCCTGGGTTCAGCTCCTCTTCCTGTATCCTCCCTCACCTAAACCAGGAACCATCCCTTGCTCTCACCTTTCCTTCAGGTGTCTACATCCAACCCACCAGCAAGCCCCACACTTCTGCCTCCATCTACTTATTCTATGGTCATGGCCGGGAAGCTGGCTTCTTCCATCTGGATTATTGTCACAGACCCCTAACTGGGTGCTCCCCCTGCGGGCTACAGGCCATTCTCCAAACGGCAGGCAGGGGAATTTTCTCAAAAGCAAATTTGACTAAATGACTTTTGGGGACAATAACAACCAGCAGTTCCCTTTGCCTCAGGATGGAGTCCAGACATTGTAGTACAGTCCATGAGATCTTTCTGGAGCAGCTCATCCCCAGCCTTCTGCCTGCATTTAGCCACCAGCTGGACTCAACTTCTGTGTCCCCCATTCAATTTCCCTCCCTCTCCCCACACCCTCCAAAGCCTCTCCACAGTCTGTGCCCCACCACTACTGTACCCTGCACCCTACTTGCCCACCTAATCATCTTCATTTTTCCTACATTTTTTTTATCACCTCCGCTGAAAATCATCTTTCTGACCTCTTCTCAAGGACTGCATTAAGGTCATTCCTTAGTAATCTAAAACAATTGGAGGGGAGATTTGTTTAATTGAACAAAAAAGTTTTAATTCAAACTTAGAAAGAATTATTTTTAAGCATTATGAATAGTTCAAGCTTTCAGCTAAAAATGTTGGAGAAGAAAGTGCTATAATATTTAATATCCAGATAAGATTTTTTTATACTTTTATAGAAAACAATTTTCTTCCTTGGTTCAAATATTAATTGTGGGAGGATTTGAATTATGACCTTATATTACAACTCCTTTCTTTTTTTAAAAGATTTTATTTATTTATTCATGAGATACAGAGAGAGAGAGAGAGAGAGAGAGGCAGAGACACAGGCAGAGGGAAAAGCAGGCTCCCCGCAGGGAGCCCGATGTGGGACTCGATCCCGGTACCCTGGGATCACAACCTTAGCCAAAGGCAGATCCTCAACCACTTAGCCACCCGGCCATCCCTGCAAGTCATTTCTTAATAAAAATTGCAAGGAAACTTGCCTCCAACTCTAGTACAATTAAAATATTAACTCCTAATGGGCAAAATTCTGAATTACATGCAAAATGAGCAAGTATCACCTGGAAGAGGCTGCTTTACTCTGTGCTAGAAAATAAGAATGAAGAAAATGAAATAAATCATATCTCTCCCTCTGGCAAAAACAAAATAGATGGCTGAACTTTTAAAAATTGAAGTTCTTAGTTTACTTGAACTATTTTGATTACTCTGTTCTCCAAACTTCTAATTCCCCTCTTGGCTGCCAATGTCTAAAAGTTTTGACTGTAACACTCAGCTTAATGACATGGAAAATTGGAATTTATCTCATTCCTAGTCAGTAGAGATCATTGCTTTATTGGTCTTCATGAGGCGTTAGGTCTAAGACCAATTTGGTGGATCTTCCTGAACACAAAATTTAGTAACAGCATTTGGTTTTAAAATATATGTGGCTTGTTTTGCTCTCAAGTGTTATTTACTTAGCTGTCGCTTAAAACGTTAGCTTGTTTACCGCTGGGACTCAGATTTGGATGAGACTTAGCACATTGTTTTTAGGCTTTGGATCCAAATCTTTCTTCACTTATAGTTAAATAGTACTATATAGGAGCTCCTGAGTGGCTCAGTGGTTGAGCGTCTGCCTTCGGCTCAGGGCATGATCCTGGGGTCCTGGGATCGAGTCCCACGCTGGGCTCCCTGTGTGGAGCCTGCTTCTGCCTCTGCCTGTGTCTCTGCCCCTTTCTCTGTCTTTCCTGAATAAAAATAAAATCTTTAAAAATAAATTAATAAATAACTAAAGAATCCTATATTAACATTTAATCATTAAAAATGCAAATGAGTTTCGTGTTTGCTCTCATGTTGGGGCAAAATAACCTCTTAATAAGAAATTCCAGCTAGCAAGCCTGAATGCTTTACTGGCTGGAGGCGAATTCCCGCCTTGGTTGTGATTGGCGCCTCGGTCATGTTGCCAGCCATGTGGTTCCCTGCCACCTGCCATGACACGTGTCTTGTGTGGGTCTTGTTCCTAGACCCCCAGCTCAGCACAGCAGGCCTTTGTTATCCTCCAGTGTCCGTCTGCACCTCCAGACCCACGTGCCAGTCCCTGGGTCTCAATGGGACTCAGCTGGTAAGGCCGCCCCATAAAGACTACCGCAGAGGTTTCTGAGAAAAGCATCAGTAGCCACTTGGGGTCATGCCAGGCCATCCTATTTGATGCCAGGGGACCCTCCTCAGGTAATTACTCAATGAGAAATCCTGATCTTCAAGTACATTAGACCTGCTCTGTCCTCTGAGGCAGAGACGTGTCCTGAGATGAAGCAGAGGTAGCAGGAAGGTTCAGGGCACCACAGCGAAAATGCCTCTGAGTATTGGTACTGAAAGAAGGAGCTCAGGGAGGAGGGGCTTATGCCTGTTCTCCCATTCCCCTGGACTTCCTGCTCTTCCTGCTGAGAAAACATACTGGGCTCTTAAAACAGACCCTGTAAAGTTACCATGGAAAGGGATAGGGTGGTCCCTGTTGGCAAGTAGGGAGGTCACAATTTTTTCACTGTGTAGCTCATGGTACTGAGGCTTATTATTTCACTCTAGAAACTCAAAGCGTTCCAGAGAGAACCAGCATCGACTCAACTCTTCCATGAGTGGATTAAAATCCTTGGCTCATAAATTCATGAGTCAAATCAAAGCCAGATTAAATGTCAGGATCAAACTCATACTGATAATCTTCTGGGTTAGAAACCAGACTAATTCTTCTCCACTAATATTCATTGCCTAGTGTTTTTACAACTGTGCTCCTAAAGTGGCCCCCACCCAAAACAACAGGATCTTTCACAATGAGCTGGTGTCTCAAAAAATGCCAAGCTGCTTGTGCTTGAGACCGAGTCAGGTCATGTTTCTCTGGATAGAGATATTGTATTCATTCTTGCCATTTGGATGAGAGAAACAAAACATAAAACTAATCTTTAAACATCCTTCCTTTTATTGTCAGGAAGATCGACTCTCAGGTTGTGCACACCATTCAGCCAGTGACTAATGAGCTTGGGTAGGAGTGAAGTCATGCCCTTCATGGCCTGTCTCACACAGGGCTCTCTCCTCTTACTGCTACTATATTCATTTCACTGGGTCTTGCCACCACTGCACTCACAACACAAGAAATCAATAAGTAATTATGGATAGGTGAGGGATGCCTGCAGATTTCCTCCAATGTCCAAACCATAGAAGATGAGAGAGAGTGGACACGGCCCTCGTATTGTTTTTCACTGCTTTCGGAAGCCACTATGCACACAGAAACCTGCAGCCTTGATGCCTACAAACGGACGTTCTTGCTTTGCTAGTGTCTAAGATGGTGATGGAAAAGCAGTAAATCCTCTGTAGACATAAACTACTGAATGTAGGGCTGTCATTTTATCAAGGAAATTGCTTGCCAGGAATTTATTAATCTTTCTACTGTGCTGGAAAATTCTTCACCAAGAGATGACTGGAAGGAAGAACGTAAGGACATTCGGACAGATTCTAAAACAACCCAAGTCCAGTGTCCTCAAGACTTATCATGGTAATTGCTCAGGTTCTTTCTTTTCTAAATCACTTGATGTCAAGTTGGAGTTAAAAACAAAAAGGCGGAGGTTAAATTCAGCCGTGATACTGTCTCCTCCATAAATCCAGGCATTTGCTTGTTGACATTCATATCGACAAATAAGATCTTCTTTCATGAGGTCCCCTGACCTTTTGGAGACACTTCTCAGACACTCATCATATGATATCTGTCCAAAAACAAAGGCACAAATGGGAACAGAAGCAAAAATCAATTGTGCAGAAGTGGAAATCGATGCACGTGGCACTTGCTAAACAAGAAGTGACTAAGTTATAGGTGTTCCTGGGATGGATCTCCACAGCGGGAAATCCCGCAGAGCAAGGCCCAAACTGAATGTTTCCTCTGTGCCTCCTCCCTTTCACAAGGCTTTCTCCATAACATTTTAAATCAAAACCTACAGAAATACCCTGGAGACCAAAGGCAGGGCAAAAGGATTGAATCAGGAGCTAGAAAACTTTGAAAGTTTAATGTAAGTCCACAACCATTCTTGTTTCTAACTCTAAGCAATTAACTGAAATTTATTCCCCCTTTTTCAGTGGATGCCAGTAGTTGGGACAATGTTATGAGAGCCTTAATTGCTTGAGCAGGAAGGCTGTGGTCAGTTTCTTCCCCTCTTCCTCTCTCCCCCAACTTAGCTGTTCCTGTCCTGACCCTACCCACCCACCAGGCTCTGGGAGGGAAGGAGGAAGAGAAGAGAGCAGAGTCAAGCCTGCCCAGCGCTACTGTAGCCTGGCATTAGTCCCCTCTGCTTTCAGGAGATGTCCATGTTCTAGTTCCTTCTCTCATGGGAGCAGTGGAGTGGCTTGCTCAAAAGTACCACCTCCCAACGGAGAACCCCTGGCCTGGACTTGGCCTCCTCCAGCTAACCATTCAGATTCAGATTTCTCCATCAGACTCAGGCTTCCCCTGCTCCACTGCACATAAGCCATGGTGGATGCAGATTTTGTGCCCCTGTAGCATAGGTAGTTTTGGAAGTCTGGTTTAAGAAGAAGAGTACACTTTGTGGATATACAGTTCTGCGCAGGCCTTGGAAGGGGTCCAGGCTGTGGATAGGTCTGAAACCTCAGCTATTTGAGCTCCATGGTAGGTCAGTCCACCCCTGCCACTGAGTCTGTGTGGCCCCTTCCAGTGGCACTGAAAACACCAGTCCTGCAACCCCCACCTCTGGAGAGATGGTCACGCTAAATAGGTAGTTCACTCTCCATGCTTCAGGAGAGGGGCCACCTCCAAGGAAGCTCTCCCCACTTGCAAGCTCTTCCACCCTCTAGTGACTTCTCAGCCTGATCTTGTAGAATCTGGAGATGAGACATGTGTTACTCCCACAGACTCTATTTTGTCTTTTGACTCACAAAGGAGCCTAACAGTCCCGGTCCAATGTCACACCTCCCAGATCAGGGATTCTAGCTCCTTCTATCAGTATTCACTGTCTCTGTGCACTCTCCAGCGTTGGCCAGCACTCTGTCCACATTCCAAGCAGCTGGAAAGGAAAAGAGCTTAAATACTCCCAGGTCTTCATCACATGGCCAGATCTCCCTGCGGGGGAGCTAAGAATGAGCCTAGCTGAAAAACAGAGTTGTTATTGCAGAGTGGAAAAATAAAAGGCCACCGAGATGCTTACGCCTACAATATTCACATGATGTGGGTACCAGCACCAATGGCCTTTGTGATCCCAGTTTTTATTAAAAACCACATTCTTGAAAGATCCCCCAGTGCTTTCATTTAATTGAAAATGCTCCTACAGTAACTTTCAGTTGGTTTCAATTATGAAAACTGTCCCAAGTCCATGAGTGTCCTTAGTCCATGCAGAGAGACCAGTTCAGTGGGGAGTGAGGAAGAACTCTAAGTTTTCAGACTCTTTTTGTCACTTGAGAAGTAGCAGGTGCATTAGCAGCACCCCAGGGAAGAAGTGAGGAGGTCGCAGGATGGGGATACCCTCGGATGTTTCCCGTTGTTGTTCCTTGATCTGCTATAGTATAGGGCGCCTTGCAGGCTGTCCACAGTCCCCTGCGATAAGGCTAAAACATGCAGCATCAGAAATATAACTACACACCAATTGTTTTTTCCCTCTGTGCCAGTCTGTACTGTAACACCCTCCTTGTCTCTTCCTCCTTGTGTAATAACATATTATTCCTCTTGGAGCTATTTTCCTTTTTTTAAAGTTTATTTTATTTAAATTCAATTATTAACATATAGTGTATTATTAGTTTCTGAGGCAGAGTTCAGTGATTCATCAGTTGCATATAACACCCAGTGCTCATCACATCATGTGCCCTCCTTAGTACCCATCCCCAGTTACCCCATCCCCCCCCACCTCCCCCTTCAGCGACCCTCTGCAACAGTGTGGATGGAACTAGAGGGTATTATGCTGAGCGAAGTAAGTCTATCAGAGAAAGACAGTTATGATACAGTTTCACTTGTATGTGGAGTTTAAGAAACAAAACAGGATCATTGGGGAAGTGAAGGAAAAATAAAATAAGATGAAATCAGAGAGGGAGACAAACCATAAGAAACTCAACTATAGGAGACAAACTGGAGCCATCTTCTTAATCCTATTAGTTACTTCATTCATTCCATACATGTTTATTGAGCACCTACTCTACCCTAAGTGACATTTTAGGTACTGGGAATATAGAAGTGAATATCTACATATTGGATTACCTTTTCTACATACATAGTGGCATTTTAACTATTATTTCTTGGTTGTTTTATTTTATGCTTCTTTCTTTGGTTCTATTCTAAAATATAAAAATGTTATGTATTTGGTTTTCTTACTCATTATCCAAGTCCTTTGTCAAGTCTTCTTTGAGTGAGAACCTTCTTATGCTGATTTTCCTCTTGTTTCTTCTGCCTCTCCGACCAGTCATTCCTCCTCTACAGGGACATGTTCTCTTTGTACTTCTGTCTTAAAATGAGAAATGTCCTCTCCTGACTATCCTCCTCCATTTCTGCCTTGCACTTTCTGTCCTCACATTCCCCACGCTTCACAGCCACATTTCTGGGAAGTTTGGAGTTCTCACTTTGCATTTTATGTTTCAACCCCTGCAGTCTGACATGATGCCCGTCCTCATGCCTCTGTTGAAATTGCTCCTAATTGCAGTATTTAACTAGTTCCATTGTCTATATTAATCAAGGAAGGCTTCCAGCTGTAATAAGCAGACCTAAACATCCAATGATCCAATGTGATAGAGGTTTATTTTCTGCTTATGCAACCATTCTGAACAGGTGTTCATGTGGGCAAATAAGCTCTTCTCTTTGTACATTCAGGAGCCTAGAGTCCCCCCACCTGCTATAAGGCCTGCCACCATACCTAGCAATGGCCCATCTCCATCCCCTCACCCTCCATGGGCTAGACCTCCATCACACGGTGGAGCTGCAAGGGAAGCTGGGACATGGGGTCTAGATGTATGTCCAGGAATAAAAGGAAATGGATTTGGAAGAGCAGTTAGCAGACTCAGCTACATCCTCCTCCTTATGTGATCTCCAGGCTTCTCTGTCACCACTCATTCCTGCCTGGTTTTCCTCTGACCTTGCAAGGCACTCCACCTCAGTCTTTTTTGCAGACTTCTGATCTTCCTTGAGGCATCTTTGCTTTTCACCCTGTACCTTCTATTGTAGATGATCTCGTCTGCCCCCATGCCCTTAAAATACATTTGAATGCCAATGGCATCCACATCTATTTCTCTATATGGTCTTCCCTTCCAAACTCAAAGTTTATACTACCATGTGACATCTCCACTCCAGTAGATCACAAGCTCTGACAGTGCAGACACCTGACAAGCAGCTCTCCAGATCTCCCCCAAATCTGTTGTTCTCCCATCATCACTCATCTCAGCAAAAGCAGTTAATAGCACTTGCCCACTTGGTTGTTCTTTTCAGAAATCCACGAGGTATCCGAGTGTACCTCTTTCTCCCCTATCTCCACTGTGTTTTGCATTGAGCCCTGTGGAGTCTATTTTCTAACTATCTCTCAAATTTAGCTACCTCTTCCATCTTTACTTCCATCATCATCTGTCACAAGTCCTGGTCCAATCGCTGCCAGATTGGTTTTGTGGAACCTACCTTACCATCTTCAATCTATTTTTCATTAAACATTCCAAATACACTTTTATAAGCCCAAATCTAATCTTGTCAGCATCCTGATTAAATCTCTCCAGTAGCTTCCAGTATCTCTCTCACCCATTTCTCCAAGCTTACCACACACTAGATGGGCAGTTTCATTCTTCAGCAAGGAATGCCTTCTCCCCTTCCTCCCAAGACTGGGTATTTCCGTCTCAGTTCACTTGCTCAAGGAAATCTCCCTCTCTCCAACCCTCCAAGGCTGGTAAAGAGCCCTTATAATAACATACTTCTTCTTCATGGCTTTTTCTAGCACAGTGCCAGGTACTTATCCATGTTTATGAAATAAATTCAACAACATCACTACCCCAGAGTTGAAGCTTAACAGAGGACACATGCGATGACCTTGCTTCCAGGTCTGTAATTTGCAGAACTTTCAAGTAGGGTGGGAGGTAGAGACCTCAAGGTTAGAACCTGGGGTGAGCTTTGAACTTACTTACCACTGATGAGTATATATATGTGAGATACTTGGCTTTTCACATGTCGGAATGGGGCATACTAGAAGTGAAACATTTGGATTTGTTAAATCTAAAGACTGGACTTTCTTCTATTCACCCCAAGTTTAACTTTGCTGGTACTAATGAACATGAAGGGCGTTGTTAAAAGATCGTCCACCTCAGGTCTTATTTTTAAGACCTCAGAAGTGACACCAGGGAAACAAAAGGACCAGAATGACCTTATTCCATTTCCTGAGCATTTTTTCTACATTCCATTGGTACCAACAAGTGGTAGGCTTTCTTTGACCAAATTACATACATTTCTTTCCAACTAGTTGAATCTTCCCAATGATATTGATTTGTTAGAATTAGGCCCGTGGCACTAAATTGAATCTCTGAAACGGATTTACTTGGTATTTGTTTTTAAAAGATGGGACAGGTATCCCCCACCATCTGAAAGTAAAGTGGTCCCATGAAACCTCCTGTAGATAAAACAGGGCAAAGCAATGATCATTTCATAAAAGCCAAAATCCTCACCAGAGTTCTTTCAGTTAGTGAAAACAGGTACTAAGGTAGGAATCCCATAAGAGAATAGCGGCATAAAGTGAACTTTCGGATAGTGGGGAAAACCTGCACGACAGAAGATTCTTATCCGTATTTACTGTACCTTTAAGCATCCAAATCAATTTAATTAAATTCCATTAGGAGCACCAGAGCTGAAACAAACTAATATGAAAGCAACTGGTATGTCAAGAGGTATTTATTTCTGTATTAAACTGCAAATACTCCCTTTTGGCCCTTAAGATTTAGTTTCAATATTTAACTTTACTAGCTTTTGTTGTAGAATCGTTGATAGAATTAGTTTTAATGAATCTTTAACAAACACTTTACCTTAAAAAGAGACGAAGCTTGATTTTATTACAGCAAAGGGAGCTAAGGTT
Source organism: Canis aureus (assembly GCF_053574225.1). Classification (NCBI taxonomy): domain Eukaryota; kingdom Metazoa; phylum Chordata; class Mammalia; order Carnivora; family Canidae; genus Canis; species Canis aureus. The sequence continues at coordinate 7,978,371 of NC_135641.1, forward strand.
TCACTGTCATGCAAAATCTGGCTTGGGCTTCAGCCACACAGACTCTGGATACTCTACTTTCATTTTTTTTTCCCTGTATAATACCTTTTATTGCAAGAAGAAGTGTGCATGCATAAGGATCACTAATTTGGACTCTCTTCTTTCTCTGCTTCATGCGTGATCACATTAATATGGTTTGCCCACTTAAAAATGCCTAGAAAACTGGCACAAATTTTGAGCAATCAAGCTTTTCAAAGGTGAGCTGTAATATCTTAGCTGGTTGCCTTTTGCAGGGGATGAAAACAAATCTTGTTTTGACTTTCGTCTGAAACGTAGGTCCATGATGAAGTCCTGATAGTGACTGTGAGTAACAAGCTGTAAGTGTTCTAGTTTGAAATAGTGGATGAGCTTGGGCTGCCGAAAGCCCGAAGGATTTCCACTACACTTCCCTTCTATCTCAAGTCACTCACAGCAAATTAGAATTGACAAACTTATGGACTGAGAGCCTTCAAGGACAGCTAACGCAAAAAACTTGTATTTGTTACTCCAGAATCAAATAGCCTCTGTGTGCCTACTGAGAAATCTTTGTCTAAGGGCTGAGAAAATCTCACCAGATTAAGGAGGTTCCAGGGCTGTTTTCAAAAGGGAGGAAAAAACACCAGTGACCATATATGTGCGGGGTAATGGTTGTCCTCGTAGATATTTTGGGTTCCAACTGAGATCTGTCTCAGTGCAAATCTCCATTTTCAAGGTTAATTATTTATTGAAGCTTTTGTCCCGAGTCAGAGATGTCACTTAGCATTAGAAAAGATGTGTTAACTCTGAATGCTCAGTATAGAAGATAAACCTTCCAGAACACACTTTGGAAATGGAACCGTAAATGGGAACATCGCACTTAACGTATTATTAAAGGCGTGTTCATGAACCCCATCGCCCTCTGCCCGTTGCTGTCTAGTCCCCAAAGGGTGCCCTCTTCTAAAGATCAGAGACCACAGTGGAACTTAGGGGAAGTTCCATTTCCTTCCATCTCATCTCTGAAACACATGACTGAGGATTTAACTCCTTTATCTCCCTCTAATAACATCCTCTCAACAGCTCCTGAGATGTTTAAGTTTCCACCATCTCCGTAAGCCCTAGTATCCACACATGGATCGACCTGTCTCCCTCATCCTTGCCCTCCTCCTCCATCCTCCAGTGTCTTTCTGTCCTTATGCATCACTTCTCTGATGCAGCGTGGGGGCCTGGGGGTTGGGGTCTCAGCTGGGAGACAGTGTGTTCCCTGGCAGTTCAGGCGGGGCAGCCTGGGGGTGCAGTAAATCTGTGAACACTCCCCTCTGATTCGGCTTCAGCTTCATTGCATCTTATCAGACTGCTCTCCACACATCCTGTGGGTGTGCCCCACATCCTGCCTTCTCTCTGGGGCAGCGACTCAGGGCACCAGTCTTCCCTGCCCAGAATGTCCCCATAGGTGACCCACATAGAAACCAGCCCTTTGTTCTGGGGAGCACATTCTGGTAGTCGGCATGGAATTCTGTATCCAATTTTACAAGGAATCGGAGCAAAGCTGATGGAAAACATGAGGTGTTGCTCCTTCTCCCATTTTTTTTCCGGCCCTCTGAAGGATTTTTGTTTGGGGAGAACGGAGTGTCAGTGGTCTTGAGAGGTGCTAGTGTTCTCTGAGCTGCAGGATGCAGGGAGCAGTTAGAGATGGGCAGGGAGGGGTGTAGTCCGTGCTCTGAGAGCTGCGAGAGGAATCAGCGCCGATCCAGGCCAGATGTGGCAGGTATAATGGTGCTTCAAATTATCTACAAGGCTGGTTAAAAAGGAGGCAGTTTTATATACATCGCACTAAAGCAGCAGCAGCTGAGGAAAACATTACTATTTAAAGTGGAGCTGGCAAGCCTTAGGCCATTTTTTTTTAAAATACCATTTTACCTAAACTAACACAGCCTTCAGCCCAGCAGTAAGCATGTCATAAAAGACAGATATACCGGCAGCAGAAGATGATACTGATGAGGTTGCTCGAAGCTAAAATAAAATAATAATAAAAAACAACAGCCATAAAGTTCTGATAACCTGCATTTGTTACAGGACAATAGAGTATAAGAACTACAGAGGCTAGCTACAAAGCCTATGACATTGTCATTTTAACAATAATTAATGCAGTCATCTTAAATCATTGGACCCATTAGCATTCATTAGGCACCTCTATGTTGCAGGCACTGTGCCAGGGACCAGGGCTTCAGAAATAAGTAAGGCCCAGCCCTGCTTCACACTGGGGAGACAGGACTACCATGGTATGTAATGTGGTATCAAATCAGTTTGTTCATAGTGGGAGGAAAAATCGAGAGTAGCAATGCTAAAGCTCCCTAAACCTTGGAGACATGATTCTTTGAGCAGTAGTGATTTAATGAACATGTATTGCCTGCTTCCTGTCTTCCTGAAGTCATGATTCTTTGAGCAGTGGTGACTTAATGATCATGTACTGCCTACCTAGCACACAAGTGGGCAGGATAAGTAAGATTCAACAAGAGGCAATAGGGAAAATGCAGTGCCAGGTTGTGGAGCTGCTGGATCAAAGGTGTGGACGTGTGACACTGAATCACATAGCCAGTGGCTGCTGGGTAAGCAAGTATTATTAGGGCTCAGTGTGTGTGTGGCAGGTGGAGGCACCTCTCTGCTCTGAGGTTGGGACCTATTTTTGTTCCTGTAGAGGTCAACCTTGAGAATCGCCTTATCTGACATTCCCCAGTGGAGTTGGACACTTCAGAGCCTCCTTGGATTTAACACTTGAAAATGTATTCTGTATCCTTGTTCATCACTACAGCCTATGCATAGAAACTCCAAGGCAGCAGCGGTTCATGGCCATAGTCTTCATTCACATCACTCCAGGGTTTCTGAAAACAGAAACTCAGAACAACTTGGACAGAATCTCAGGGCCGGAGGCCCAAGCACTGGGGCTTTTAAAACTCCCCAAGCTGATTGGGTATTTTTGTCTTTAATTTATGGAAAAGAAATCAAGGTGGAGCTCACTAGTAATTGTCAAATGAACAAAACGAGAAGGGCTGACTCCTGGCAGCCTTCTCATTTCAGCTCTCTGTCCACAGAGAGGCCCAAGGTGAAGGTCGTTTTCAGCCTGGACCCCTCTAGCTCGTCTCTGCGCATAGACCTAACAGACTCACCTGCCGAGCAGTGCTGACTGTCCTGTGCACTTGCCAGAGTAAGAAGCTATGGGGCAAGTGTGTGTGACACTAACCTCCTGTAGACAAATGCGGAAGCCACACTGTCCCTTCATCTGAAATCTGTTAGTGGGAATCTCTCCAGCAGCACAGTCTTCTTGGATACGTTTCCACCTCCAATGCTGTACACAACTCAGAGACCTTCCAGTACTTAAGGGGAAGATGTGGAGGGATGAAACAGAGTGGCCACCAGGTGGACATACAGTGAAGACCAAAGGGTTTCGAGCCTGTGAAGAAGAACTTTACCTTGATTCTCATGACTCTGGAACATTGAACGTAGCAATACAGATGATAGTAGCTTTGGGGAGTGATACAGTCTCACATAAAAACAGGCTGGGCACTTTAACACAGAGCTGAAATTGGCGGAAGGACAGTAAAAAGGAGAAGATAAAGAAAATCAGATTATTCCTGGTGGCAATTTAAAGTTCAATGACTTTGAACTCCTCTTCTCTTTTGGATTTCTATCTCTATCTACTTGGAACAATTTAACAACCTCCAGTTTTAAGTTTAATGTATTAAAAATAAAAACCAATTTGAGGCGCAGATATCATATCACATTTTTGACAGCGTGGCTGGGTCTTGAGCTGAAGGGCACCAACTTCTCAGTCATTCTGCTGGAGGTGAAAGATAGACATTAAAAGGGTCCCTGATCATCAATATTAAGGATTAATGGCCCTCTCCTAGGTGCTGTGACTATTTTTCATTCTGTTTTTTCTTCCCTGAGATTTCTTATCGAACCCCTAGAAGGCAAAGGGATGAAGTGAAGGGGGACAGTGGTTAGGCATCTGATGGAATAAAATTCAGGAAAAAGCTTCTGGTCTACAGTGAGTTAAAATTTTAAGAAGAAAAAATAGTGATCAAAGAGGCAAATGATGTAAAAAATATGTGTCCAAGTCGTCTTTATTTATGGAAACCACTTTCAGGCCTTCCTGAGTGACACTGGGAAGTAAATGAATAATGAACTGATTGCAAGCTGGCTAGATAACAAGTATGTACACAGCCAGTTGGATAAAAGGAATGTTAGCTTAGCAATAACTTCCCAAAGAAAATACATCTTTCTTCGTTAGAAAGCAAAGCGGTTTTTTTAGTTGAATGCCAAAAGAAAATTCAAACGGTGAAAGATGCGGAAGATCATGGATTTATCCTCAAGGTGATTGATTAATTACTCAACATAACTAGCATCTGATACACTGCTTTCCGTACACTGGGGAGTTCCTACGACAGAGTTAAAGCTCTGGGGTCCCTCCTAGGCATTGTTGAACATGGCAGCATGGGAGTTCTGTGTTTCAATCATGGCCCCCCTCACTCTGCATCAATGAATGAGAAGGAAGATGGACATGAGCAGTAACCAGGTCACCTCTCCTTGCTCCTGCCATGGCTCAGGAAATTGCTCTAATCAAGAACCTTACTTCGATTTCCACTTGGCCCTGCTCCCTAAGCTCCCCCCTCCCCCCTCCATTAAAGTTGCTGTGCCCACATGCATGTAATCATGGGCCATGTGCAGAGGTGTCAGACCCAACTTCTCTGGCATTCTGGATGCCTCTAAACACATGCTTCATCATCCTCAAGTATGTGCTGATCCCATCGCCTGCAGACAGGTTGTCTGCAAGGTCACACTCCGCCATGCCTTTGTATGCCAGGGATTGGGGCTTATGAGGGATTTGAAAGCTTTTTTTGGTGCATCCTTATAAGGGTTTCTTCCTTCATAAGCAGTTTTAGTATTACATCCACTTTCCTGACATTTCGAGAGATGTAAGTAAACCTACATGGTCCCAGTGTAATCTAAGCATCATGGAATCTGAACTGCTGATCAGAACATATCTCTAGTCATCTTCATGAGAGATGCTGACTAATCCATTGCTGTCTCACCAAGTAAAACCAAACCAAACGAAACCCCGAGTCATGCCACATTTATGTCTGATGTCTCCTTTGGTCTTAGAACATATGAAATATTAGCTGATGTTCTTACTGTGAAATATTTTACCCTTAATGACATATGGAATGTCATGACTTATTCATGACCAAAGGAGCCAAGCTTTTGATTAAAGCAGTTCCCTGAGCCATTGCTTGGAACCACAGAGTACATCTTCTAAATTCTAAGATCCACTTCTGTTGGTCATGTTTAAGAATTTTTTGCGGTCAACAAAGCATTCCCTTCAAAAGAAAGGAATAACTGTTTGAATACTTTTTCAAATCATTCCCACACATGAATAATGGATGCACACACACTTTTGAAATGGTTCCCATCCTGCCCTTTTCTAAAACTGCTTCTTCCCCATCGTTGCTACCATCCACCGGAGGATTTAAGGGAAGCGCACAGAATTCCTGTGGAGACATTGTCCCCTCCTGTCTTGACACCTACCCCTTAGCATGACACTCTCCCACCTTTTCCTGAGGAGGATTTATGCCTTACGCCCTCATCACCTCAGTCAAGACTCTTGGGTCATCTGTTTTACTGGACTCTTATCATTTAAAGGTTCGGAACAGCCAGTAATCTGCCCCTATATCCCACCTTTCTTCTACCTGCCTCCCATTCATTTCCCTCTTTAACTCATGGTCTGCAATCAGCAAAATCCCCTGTATGCATTGCCCACCCCTTCTTCTCTCTCTGACTGGGCTACCCCTGAACATGTGCTCCCCACATCCGACTCCCTGCTGCCCTCTCAAGTGGGAGCTCTTTCATTTCCCATCTCCCACCCCTGGCGTCTGTGAAGTCCCCTCACCCCAACAGCCTATGATGCTTTTAGGATCTGCAGCCCACCAACTAGTTTTCATTCTCCATCTCCTCCCCAACATCTTCCCTTTCCTCTTTCCCTGGCTTGGATTCAATGGACTTTATGGCATTTCATTTGTAGTCCCTGTCTCCTTCCAGGCTACCTTCCTGACCATTCCATCTACTCTACACCTGCTACAGGGCAGCTGAACTTGGCTGGAGAAAAACAAGCAACATGCTGAGCTGTTGTCTCTTTTTAAATTCATTGCCACCTGCCTCAAGTCACTTCTCAGCATCTTGGCCGTTCGACCACCTGGACCACCTAGCTATGGTCAACTTGCACCCCCAAGAACCTTTTCATATCTTCCATTCTCTGTCCTCCCCCTCCCTTCCCCTCCTCCCTCCTATTCTCTAAGCTTCAGCTCTTCCTCCCACTCAGCAGATGACCTCATTTCTCACCCCACCTGAGAACCTGAAAGAAAGCACCAGCGAATGTCCTCATCCTCCTGCCTCCAAATCTCCCACATTTCTGCTAAGGTTGTAGCCACACAGCCTGCCGGTCCTCTCTCTTGTTCCATGGCCCGTGAGCCCATTGTTCCAGAATCTTCTTAGTACTTCTCCCTGAAATTCCTTCCTGCAACTATTTGCTTCCTCTGTGTCATCACCAGCTCTCTGCTCCCCTCTGTTGAGTCACTCCCAATGGCAAATGAAACACTATCCCAGGTGATCTATGAAAACATCTCCTGGTCATTCAATCTCTCCAAGCCCAATTTCTCCACTTTCTGTAATAATAAAACTGTCAGAGGTGGTCTTTGCTCACTCTTTATTATTCTCATTATCTCTGGAGCCCGCCCAAGTTAGTCCTGTGCCAGCCTGGCCAAAGAAAGTACTTTTGTCCCCATCATGATGGCCTCCATGTTCCCCAAGCTGGTAGTCAGTTCCTGGTCCTGCCTAGTTATCCAGTTAGTGTCTTTCTCCTTTATACATCTGCTTTCCTGGTCCTGCCTGACCTCACATCTTCCTGGCCCTCCTCCCAGCTTTCTCTGTCCCTTCTGAGGCTCCTGTGAATCTTCTTTTCACACCCTCTAAATATTAGAGTGTCCCAGGGCTCAGCCCTGTGTCTCCTATTTGCCTTTATTTGGAATCATGTTTCTATCTGTTCTCCTTCTTCTAAATAACATTTCTATGCTGAGCTCCAAAATTGTATCTCCAGCTCTGACATTGCCCCTGAAATCCCAATTTGCAGATTCTGCTTTATTCTGTAGCTTCTCTTTCATGTCCAATAGGGATCTGTACCCAACTTGTCCCAAATGGCACTATTAGTTTCACCACCGAAAGCTACTTCTCTCCCAGTATTCTTTATCTCAGTGAGTGGCACCTCCAGTTCCTGGTTCACACCTGAAGCACTGGGGTAAAGCTTGATTCCTCTCTCCTTCATTCAGTAGCCACATCAGCAGCATATCGTCCAACACAGATGCCAAATCTGGCTATTGCCCATCATCAGCCCCCATCTAAGCCAGGGTTGTGTCTCCCTCCTCCAGTGGATTAGCTTCTTTCCTGGTATCCCTGCTTCCATTCTTCTCTCTCCAAACTGTTCTAGGCACTCAGAAGGCTTCCAGATTTCCTAGTGCCCACTGATCACTCCTCAGCCACAGGGTCTTCCAGTGGCTCTCCTATGTTCCTAGCCCACATCCACCTGCCTTCATATCTACTCTTCCTTGGCTCAGAAACTGCAGTCTATGTCTTCAGTATCTGGGTCTTTATCATCCTCCAGGTCCCTGCTGTAATGCTATTTCCAGGGTGACACACATTCCATAACCACATCCCATAAACTAACACCAGTATTCCCCACCTATATTCCTTGATCCCCCTAACCTCGCTGTATGTTTCCCTTCAAGTACTTACAAGTATGCCACATTTCAGTATCACTAGTTCTTTACTTGCTTAGTGTTTGACTTTAGGTGGCCTATTAACTGTCTAAGGCTCAGTAAAATGGGATACTAATCATATCCAGCTCATCAGATTATTGAGAAGATATTGCCTCATGGTCAGTTCTCAATTAAGTGATAAGTAATAGTTTTTAAAATAGCATACTTCTAACCTTTGCTTTATCCTACCAGCCAAACAGAAGAGGAATAAGAATTAGATACACAAAGACACAAATACTGAAATGAGTAAGAATTTTGTTCTATATGTTGGCAAATTGAACACCAATAAAAAATAAATTTATAAAAAATTTAAAAAAGAAGCAAAACAATAGTCATAAAATATGCATAAGGTATAAAGAACAATAAAACATTTTTTTTTAGATATGGGTGCTCAAAAAAAATCCAAAAAAACAAAAATAAAATATTTTTGTTCTTCATTAAATTCCATCTATTCATTTCTGTAATGATTCTTTATAGAATGTTGAGTCCCTTAAATATCTAAATATAATCAGAAAAAGAAAAAGCCAAAAGAGTTGAAATGGTTGCCTCTGTGTTGCAGGAAGCGGGGGTGGGGGTGGGGGTTCTGAGGCAGATGTCTGTTTTATTTGTGCTAGTGTCAGTGCCATTTGACATATGACTTTGATACAAATAAACTTGAATTAAAAGAGAAAATACTGTGGTATGTTAACAGAAGTTCTGGGGAGCCTTGGGACTATTGGCAATTTTTTCCCTTCTTTATGCTTTCTAAATTCACAAAATATCCACAATGTATTTATTTGGTTTTTATGATAAAAAATGGCACATGTGCCTTTTTGCTTATTAACTAGCTATTAGGAGGCTTAATGGAGGATTAATTGGTACCATACATTTCGAATAGACTCTAAAGTGAAAAATACAGTTCCTGGATTAAACCAGAGAACATAGCATACCTATGTGGGTCTGAATGCACAGTGTTGGTCATGCTGAATGTCCTTGGAAATAAAAAGAGTAAATCCTTTTGGAAGACTTCGAGGCAGTTGAGAACTGGGCCAAGTGGAGCTGCAACCAGGTAGGTAAAGAAGAGTCATCTGACATCCTGAGTCATCTGACCTTCTGAGCATCGTATTTTTGTTTAAATAAAAAGACCATTTATTCAACATCTGTAAAAGAAAGCCAGCCTTAAAAGCAGGCCCTCCTCCCTGTGTCAGGTTGTTTGGAGGGAGCAGGTGGGTCCCAGTTCACGCTCCTCTCTGCTAACCTTGATAATGGAGCAGGGCTCCATGATCTCTCTTGACAAACTATAGAAATGTTTTTTGCAAAATCAAAAGTTGGGAATGTCGAAATGTCAGGGGATGCCTTCCCCACTTAATGGGAGCTTGCTGTCTATTGCAGGACGGATGGTCACAGTATCACTTTGTAGCCTCATCGTCAACCATCGAGAGGGATCGGCAAAGGCCCTATTCCTCTTCCCGCACGCCCTCCATCTCCCCTGTGCGAGTGTCTCCCAACAACCGCTCAGGTAAGAGACGCCCAGAGCCAGCCAAGCCTGACTGCCCTTGGCGTCAGGGCCCTCCTTTAAGCCCCTTTGCTCACCCCTATAGAAGGAGAGTGTCTCAGTTGGCACATTTGCTAGAAATATCAAACAAGTCTGTTTTCTTTTATAGCAGTGGTGACTTTGTGTTGTGTTTACACAGACTTAGAACAAATCTAACAGATTTTTTAAAATCTTGAACAGGTGTTCTATGCATGAAATGCATGTCATGGACCTGCATTCGGTGAACAACAAAAATAAAAGTTGTCAGATGCTTGCAAATTAGGTTTTTCTGTGGACGTGTTTCTAAGTTAAAATAGTTTGAGTTGCATTGTATTGATTATAACTGAAATAGCAGAGTAAGGGAGAAAGGGCATGCTGTTTCCTGCTTGAAAATGACACACATTTGAAATATCCCATTAAGGGTTTCATTATTACTCCATATCTGATTAGCTTTTTATTATTACCTTTAAACCAGCTGATAAATCAATAATAAAGTCTTATTACAACCACTCAGAACTATTAAGTCACTCGACTTTTTCCCTAATTTTATCACGTTTCTATTGTTTTAGTTTTCAACTGACTATTCTTATTTACTTGTAAAAATACTTTATTTTTATACCCCCTTTCAGTCACATTATAATAATTCTTAAGATTAAGGGGAAAATTAAAGGCAAATATGAGCATATCATTTAATTATGTAAGTGGTCTTCATTGTGTTTATTCTAAAAACTTACACTTATTCTAAGTATAAGTTTTAAAATATTTCTTTTGATTTCTGCATTTTGGCTTTTGTTGTCAGAAGGAAGGATGGTTAAATAATTGTGTGTGTATGTGTATGCACATACACCTGTGCACTTGCGCGCGCACACACACACAACACACACATACGCCCCTATCTAGATTTTTATTTAAGAAGAGTTTCTCCTTGCTCTTCACTGCCCTCTGTCTGCCAGAGAACTGCATCTCAGAGGGCGTGGTAGGAGAACACTCCTCTGCCCTTGAGATGGTTGGCCATCAAACCCGACACCACACTTTACTGTCAGATTGATGAGGAAAATCAGACAAGAATGGGAAATATCTGACTGAAATAAATTACTCTCTCCCAGTCCCATGGAAACTTCTATTTCTAGTGTGGTGTAATTGCTTGTAATGTTTGGTCCTCCACCAGATGAGACTCAGACACCTCTGTGGGACAGAGAAACTTCCAACTTTGGAAGCACAGGGGTGGCCTTTTGTGTGTTTTACCTCCCTACATCTTAAAAAGTTAAAGAATAGTGAGTCTGGGAAGCACGAGGATGGTGTCTTTTTAAAGCCCTAATTATTGCGAACACAGTAATGTTAGATGAAATGACACAGTAGTAGGTTGGAAGGTGCCCAGAAGGAGAAGTGGCAGAGAGTCAAGGCACTCTCCCAGCCACTCAGCGAGGGCACTGCCTGCTATTTCCTAGTGAGGCACATCAAAGACACCTAGTAAACACTTGTTGGCGTGATTTGATTTTTCCAAAAGTATAATCTTAGTTTACCGGAGCCTCGGACCCACTGTGTGTGAGGTCTTGAGAGATAATTACACACTTTAAAAAAAAATAAAAATAAAAAAAGATAATTACACACTTGATATAGCTTAATAAATCCCACCATCTGCATGCTACTAGATGCTAATTTTGAAAGCTGTGGTCAAGAGGTTACAAAATATTGTCCCTTCGTGGTTGACCAGCAGTTACTAGCTTTTGGGATGCCTGGGCAGCTCAGTGGTTGAGCATCTGCCTTTGGCTCAGGGCATGATCCCGGGGTCCTGGAACTGAGTCCCATATCAGACTTCCCACAGGGAGCCTGCTTCTCCCTCTGCCTATGTCTCTGCTTCTCTTTCTGTCTCTCTCATAAATAAATAAAATCCTTTAAAAATAAAGACTAGCTTTTATGCAGAAGGTTCTAAAAGCAAAGGAGCAAGAGCAGGGAAAGGACTCTCCCAGGTGAGGATGACAGAGAAGAGAGGAGAGAGTGGGGTAGAAGGTAAAGGAGGTGAGTGAGCCCCAGTGGCCAATGTTTTGAGAACACACAACAACTAGACACACAGCCAAGTCCAGTTATGTGGAGCAAATGCCGTTTTCTTCCTTGTCTTCACAATAGACTTACACCCAGATATTCTGATACAACTGGTTCTGGGTGAGGCTCAAGTATCAGTATTTTTGAAAGCATTCCAAGGATTTAATTCTAATAGGCAGCCAGGATTGGGAACTCTTATGGTTTCAAGAGCTGAGCAATGAGCCTGGATTTTGTTTGAGTAGGTTTGAGAAGTGGGTAGAGTGTCTCTCAGAAAAGGATGGGCAAAGGCTCCCTCTGTTTCTCTCACCAGCATTTGGCTGCGACATCTACTAAGCCCTCTGCCTCTGATTCTGTTTATTTGCATGTCCACTTCCTGACCTCTGCGAGTTGAGAGAGCAACATGATTCATGATTCTGTTCCCCAATGTCTAGCATAGTGATTTGCCCATAGAAGATACTGAACTTGATGAAATGCATCAAGTGGCCCAGACAATGAAAAAAGAGGGACATTCGTGGAATAGGCAGGCCCAGTGGGCTGGAGCTGAGGGATCCTGCAGAGGGTGTGAATGGTAAGCTCAAAGGTATAATGTGAGGTTTGGCTGGGGAGGAGCTTGGATACTAGCAAGGGCTTTATTTAAAAAAAAAAAAAAAATCAGAGTTCCCTTAGCCTTACTAATCACCAGGTATGCTTGTTAAATATGAATTCTTAGGCTCATTCACTGAAGATTCATATTCAGAAGGCCTGGGGCAGGCAGGAATGGGGGCCCTGGTATCCCTGAATTCTCAGATGAGTCTTATGTTTAAACACGTTTATTAAAAACCCAGTAGTGCAATTGCTGGGTCATAGGGTAACTCTATTTTTAACTTCTTGAGGAACCTCCACACTATTTTTTTTTCTTTGCTGAGTGGAGTACCTGTTTTATTTTTGATGCAAGGGAATCTCGGGACAGTGGCAGATTCCTGGCTGAGGGGGTGGGTGTCGGGGATGGAGCTAGAACTCCACCTTGCAGGTGGGGAAGGCCTCGTCCTGCATGGACACAGTGCTATTGCTGCCCAGCCAGTGATGCCCAGTGATGCTTGGTGCCGAGCATGCTTCTCCTAGTACCACTCGTGCATTGCCACTGAATCGAAGGTGGAGATCAGGGCCACATGGAGGTCACGGTCCCACTGCTGCTTGCCGCCAGCAGTGCATCCAGGACGGCCCGCATGCCCTCTTCCTTGCGCCCGTCCTGGCCACTGATGACACAATAGAGTGCACGCACCCGCCGGAAGAATTCCTCGTCCACTAGCCGGGCACTGCTCCCGCTGGGCAGATAGGCCAGGTCAAGGTAGACAGGGGAGCCGGGAGGGGCTGCTGACCCCCTGGCCGGCTGCCGGCTGACCCAGGTAGGCCCCAGTCTTGGGGACTGAACATTATCAGTGGAGTTTGGGTGTTCACTGAGTTTGGGTGTCCACCAAAAATCTGCCAGTTGCTCAAGCCCCTGGGCTTCAAGTGCACCTTCATCAATGACTTTGACAGCTACCTGACTGAAATCGGGGATTTCTGTGCCTGTGCCAACATCCGCCGGGTGCCCTTTGCCTTCAAATGATGGAGGATGGTGCCCGAGCCCCAGGCCTAGTGCCACCAGCCCTGGCTCAGCGCGAGCGGCCCACTGATAGCCACTCCGCAGCGTTCGGGTTCCCTGCCTCACCCTGTGTACCTGTCCCTGTGTCCTGAGGGTGGCAAATGCTGCCCGTGGGAACCCCCTTGAATGGCCTTCTGCCGAGAAGGGGTTACCGAGTGTCCATTAAAGTTTGAGCTGTTCTGAAAAAAATAAAAAATAAAAAATAAAGTTTGAGCTGTTCTGAATGCAAAAAAAAAAAAAAAAAAAAATCCAGTCAACAGCATAAGATGGTTCCCCTTTCTCTGCATCCTCGCCAACATTTGTTGTTTCCTGTCTTGTTAATTTTAAGAAGGGCACGTGATGTGATGAACACTGGGTGTTATACACAACTGATAAATTATTGAATAAAATATCTGAAACCAATGATGGCTATATGTAGCCAATATGTTGGCTAATGGAATTTACATTAACATTTAAAAAAATACTATCAGACAAAATAAAGTGGAAGATGAGAGAAGGACAAGGATATGTACTACATGGATAGTATGCTCATACAGTATATCTATATAAATATAGTATAAATATAAATATATATATATATAGTGTATGAACATACTACATTATGCTGTTCAAAGAAAACAAATAAATATTTTTTAAAAACAGGCTCATGAAGCACCATCCTCAGCATGGGGGTGCTGGGGACAGCTTCAGGGCAGAAGAGGGCCATGCCTGGGCCCTACTGACATAGAGGTGATTGACTAGGCGCTGGACTTGAGCATCATCACTGAGGAGCATGGAGATCAGTGTGAGGACAGCCAGCTGCCCCCTTGCCAGCACACACACATAGAACTCCACTCCATTGGCAGGACAAAGTAGTTGTTACCAACCCATTTGATCTTTGAAGAAATCTAACCCTCTTTCTGTTTGCTTCCTTATCGCCAAGTTCAGTTCTAACTCTAGTCTGAGAGCAGTTTTAAAAAAAAATCATGAAATTCCCATGGGATCCTTTAATTACAACCCATCATTTTAGAAATGGAGGCTCAAAGAGATGCTGGGGCTCCCTCCCCCGGTCCAACAGGCAGCAAGTGGCTGGAGTGCCAGGTGTAGGTGAGAGATTGCTGGGGGCGTTCGTCAGGGATGTCTCATCGGGAAATGAGCTCTCTGCACACCCTGCCCAGTCCACCCCATGGGCTGATCTTTGCTGGTTGGGTTATTTCAGCCCCACAAATCATCCTACGTATTCATCTGGCTTCCTTTAGAATAGTTCCTGAGTCACTGAGTATTTAAGTAAGACTGCATTTATTTTAATCAGCGATTCTCCAAAATCAGTAATGGCTCCTCTGAAACACATAGAATTATTAAAAAAAAAAAAAAAAAAAAAAAGGAGAAAAGAAGGAGGAGGAGAAAGGAGGGGGAGAGTGGGAGGGAGGAGGGAAGGGAAAGAAAGGGGAAGAGAGAGAGAAATAAAGAAAACAAGTCTGATCTCATTCTTAAAACTGTCCTGTATACTGTTGGTGGGTCAGGTCCCAGTCAGGATGTCTTTCTAAGAAAGATGGCCCCAGCAAATAGTCTTTCATTACCAACACCAAGGCTGAGTACCCCCTTAACTACAAAGCAACAAAGGACAGGGAGTATGGGAAGGCGTAAAGGCAAGAGCCAAAAGAACAAAAAATCAGTAGGTCCATGCACACGTACTGGTACAGGTTGAGCCATGTGTCTTCATGACCTTAGCTGTTTGTGTGAAAAGCTATCCGTGCTGTGGAATGAGACACAGAAAGTCTTCCTTTTGTTTTCTTTATGTAGCAAGTGCCCCAGCTTCACCCCGGGAAATGATCAGCCTCAAAGAAAGAAAAACAGACTATGAATCCACTGGCAGCAATGCTACTTACCACGGAACTAAAGGAGAACACGCTTCCAGGAAAGACGCCATGACAGGTGAGCGCAGCTTTATGCGTTTTCTCCTCAGAGCTGCTGACGTGATCTGGGACAGGGCTGAGGGTTGGTACTTGAGATGTCAAGCCACACTCAGCAGCTCAGCAGGACTTAGCAGCTAGCAGGTCACTTGAGAGCTTGACAGCAAGGATTCTCTGGAATTGGGGACAAGGAGATTAAGCCAGAGGAATAAAACCTGAGCATCTTATACTTAAAAATAATTAAAAGAAAATGTTCTCTATGCATATTTTAGTCTTTCACCTCTTGTATTTTATTCTTTTATTCTTTCACCTACCCCTTTCCTTCTTGCTCGCCCAGATCATAATATTCCCCTCAAATTAGAGAGAGGAGTCACAATAGATTTCTTCTCAGCAGCCATCATCCAGAGTGGAGAGGACTCAAGATGGTGGGTGCGCTATAGCCAAGCTTTGACATTATAAATAGAAGGAAGGGGAAGTGGATAAGAAAAGAAAGGGAAGAGAGAGGAGGGGAATAAAAAAAGAGGATTTCAGGGAAACCCACAGAACTCCTGCTGAGACATTTTCTCTTCTTGACGTGAAACCCATCTCTTATCATGAGGAACTCCCATGAAGATTCATTAGAACCAATAATCACAATTACTGTACAGACATTACGGTACTGTACTATACTGATGTTTTATGCCCTCCACCCCTCACTACCCAAATCATACCCATTGTCTCTCCCTTCTCATCAACTGGGACTCTGACAAGGCCAAAATTGGTGCCTATCGCCACCCATCCAACATGCACTGCCTGGCCTTTCTCATAACCAGCCTTGCCCTTAAGTCCCCATTCTATTCTGTATTCTGAACTCTCCTTGTTTCCATCTATCATCCCCTCCAGCTCTCCACACACTTCCCCTTGCCCTAGTTTTTCATTTCCTCAAAGAAGCAGGACTTGGGGGTATTGGTATAGAGAGGGTTATGCCTTGAACACAGAACTGCCAGAGCCATTAAGGTCTCTAATAGGGATTCCACAGCCTTCTTTGCCGTGTGGAAGTGGAGATGGGTCCATCATGAAAATAGGCCACAAGGAATAGGGTTTTAAGAGAACATAGCCAGATGAGACCATTCATAAAACTGGGGTGTGGAGGGCATAATCCTAAACAGACACTGAGACCTTCTTACCAAGAAGATCTTAAACGTGTAATTTTCTGAGATATTGTTTAGATATAGACCTGCAGGGAAGCAGAATAGACAAATTGGATGATTTATTAAGATGACTTCGAGACTGAGGCCATTTAAGATAAATGTTTCTTATGGTAAATGCATTTACCCCCGAGGCAGTGTTTTCCATGGTAACTCTGCATAACTGCAAAAGAGAAAAACACAGTAAACAGATGCTCCTGTTGCACACCCCCAGGGTCAGCACTCTGCCTCCATGTACACACTTACCAGGGAATGTCTCAGCCTCATGCCTGCACTCATTACACAGGATATCCTTATTATTCTTATTCACTGCTTTTATTGTCTTAAATGTTGCCCCAGTTGTGGATGAGCATGAACAGTGGAAGCCATGAATCCGAATACCAAGTCTCTAGAGTCAACACATTCAGCAGAGAGTCTAATGTGTACCGATTACTCTGGAGTAGTGACACCAAATTCACCTGGCCCATTCGTTTTGGAATTATGATTGCCCTAGGTAGCCACATTGCAGCACTCTGAGATGACAAGTTGAGATTATAATTACAAGAACAATTTTGAAGTTGACCGCATTGTTATTTACCTTTTCTCTCTTGCCCAGTAGAATCTTTCAAAAGGCTTTTAAATGTGGGTGTACTTATATTGAAATAGTTCCAGTGGTACATAATCATATTCTGCATACATAATAAAAGGAAAAATAAAATCTAACATGTTTCTAGATGTTTAATGGCAGAGATCTTGATAATTCCATTATTGAGATATATGTCATTTTTTTAACTTATTGGCTTAAACATCTTTGCTATAACTTACTTTAAGAACCCATTCAAAACTACACTAGCAATCATCTAGCAAGCCTGGAAGAACATTGACTCTATGTTTATACAGGAAGGTTCCTTTTAAGCCAACAAGTACTATGTAAAAGTTAGTTATTATCTACAGTAAAGTTGGTAGTAATGGTGGAAGTAGTAGTGGAGGTGAAAGTTGATGGTAGAGGAGGTAGTGGTGGAGGTGATGGTAGTGGAGATAATGGTGCTCGTGGTGGAGGTAGTGAGGTTGCAGGTGATGGTGGAAGTAGTTGCAGAGTAATGGAGGTAATGGTGGTGATAGTGGTGATGGTGGAGGTGTAATGGTGGTGATGGAGAAGTGGTGATGGTGGAAGTGGAGGAGGTGATGGTGGAGGTAGAGGTGGTGATGGAGAAGGTGGTGATGAAGGAATTGGAGGTGATGATAGTGGAAGAGGTAATGAAGGAGATAGTGATGGTGGAGTTGGAGGTGATGATGGTAGAGATGGAGGAAGTGCTGGTGGAGGTGCTGATGGAGAAGGTAGTGATGGCAGAGGCAGGGATGGAGGAGGTATTTACTCACTACCTTCCGCAGTGGGATGAATAAGTCCCCAGCCAAGCCAGGTGGGAGCACACGCCTCATACAGGAATGGAAGGCTGAATGGCCAACTCCTGCTCTATGGCACTTTTGCACGGGCCCATCATTTCAGCGTCTACCTGCAGATCAAGTTTCTTGTGACCTCCACATCACTAGCAGTACTTTTTCGCATTCACAAGTATCCAGGGGGCGCTTGTAGTATAGCACATTGAAAAATACCTGAGAACTGCATATCCGCCTTGTTTTTAAAACATCAGAGGATGCCCTACCATTTCCCCCAAAGAAAACCCTCCCTGTGCCATGGGGAGACCATGGGAAGCCTCACCCTCTAAACGTAACAGGGGACAGCTTCAAGTGAGAACAGGTCCTTGCCTGGGTTTGCATCTCCACTGGGCCCTAGAAGTGCATCCATCTAGCCTCTCGTGCCAGGCTTCCCCACCACCCCTGACCCACCTTTTCTGAACTCATTACCGAGCTAAGAAGGAGTCTTACAATGTCCTCTCCCTTGGTGTTCTTTTGCCAACCTGGAGTCCCCAGAAAGCCAGAGTCCGCTGTTCCTCCGGACACGCAGGATGGTGATCGCTACTTCTCGCGGTCATGACTCCCCAGGAACGTTACGTGTTCCGAAGCGTGCAGCGCGGGAGGGCCCTGTGAGCCCAGCAGCTACATGGCCTGACTTTAAAATTCACCCTGGGGATTCGGCCCTCGAGTCTGAGCTTCCCAAGTGCTTTCCCATCAACCGGCCGGTGGAGCCTGTTTTTGTCAAATCTTCCCTATGCCTTTTGAAAGCCGAGCCCATCTGCAGTATGTTGATTCAGTTGGCAATTGGGGCCAAGACAAAAGAAGAAAGGCATCTCCCTATGAGGAGACTCTTAGGGCAGACATACAAGGGCAGAGCATCCAGGAAGACCTCTGCTTCGTGTGTCTGCAAAGCCTCAAGTTCAGTCTCAGCTGCACAGCCTCCTTTAAGCAGGTGAAGTGGACCAAAGAGCAGGAGGCAACAACTTCCAGTAGAAACATCTTTAGCTTAGAAGCCACAAACGTGACAGGGAAGGGACCAAAGGCTATATAACAGCGCATGTTCCAATGCATTTTGTTCCAAATAACAGAAAAATAAAAAGACAAAATTTCACCCTGAAGTGACATTTTCCATCAGCAAACCATAGTTCTGAGGGCATACATTCTCAGGATTCCTCTTCATTCATTCCCTCAGTAAATAAAACACTCACTCTGTGAGCATACACCCAGGCCAGGCGCTGTCCTGGACGCCCACCACTGACAAAGGTGACAGGACAGACCAATTTCTGGCCTCACAGCACTTCTGCTGTCATAGGTGAAGGAAAGTGCTACACTATGTGGACAGTAGAACAAGCTCACCAACATGATGTTGAGTATGATGGAGAAGATAAGCAGGCTCATGAGATACAGGGTGCCCGGTGAGCGGGGTTGCTCTCAGGTGGTCGAGGAAGAGACTGACCGCCAATTAGGAGAGGCAGTCCAGACCGGGGGATGTGAGTTCCAGGGGGAAAGATCAGCAATACAACATCCCTGCAGCAGAACAAAATGCATGCTTGAGCATGGAAAGAGGGCCAGTTTGGCTGGGGCTCCCTTGACAAGAGAAGACACGAGGGAGACACCATAGAAAATCAGTCAGGGCCCTGATCCTGCATCTTTTACTGTGGCAGGGCACTGCAGTGACATAATCCAGTCTGTCTGGCAAGATGGTTCAGCTCTTGGGAACAAGAAGAGTGGAGGAGCTGGCGTGGCAGGGTGGAAGCCAGGCTGTCAAGGAAGATTCTATAGCAGGGGTCCAGGCAAAAGTAGAGATGGGAGCGACATACACCAAACCAGAGAATATGTCGGGGTGGTCTTTCAAATTCAGAATGGGCTCCCAGCTCTCACTTCCTAAGCACAATGTTCCAAGAGGACTCTTACTGCACAGCTCTTGTGTGCTTTAATTAATAGGCATGAGTGGAGAGAAAGATATTACTGACTTTGAGCCTAAAGTAGCTGTATCTATAAGAGAGACTATGGCATGTCATCCTATTTTATTATTCTTTAGATACTAGAAGCAAAAACCAAGGCTTTCTTCATTTCTAGAGCATTTTATAACCCATTGACACTTGATGATTTTTTCAGAGCTTTCTTGAATTATGACCTTGTAGTGGCTAAGAGGGGAGTGGTGCCCTTTCTCTGGGCCTGTGGCATGACCCCCAGAGGTTCTAGGTAAGGAAGTGGGCAGACCCTGCCCATGCCTTTAGAAGCTGCTGGCAACTAGAAGAGACCTCCCTTCCTTTCAACTAGACCACAGGCCAGTCACAAGAGAGGGTGAGGGGTTCCTGTCCCTGTGTCTATCTGTGTTCCAAAGCTGCAACCACCCAGACAGGCAGGACAGAGGTGGATGATCCTTCGTGCCCATCCTCCGGGCCTTTGAGAAATGACCTGTCTGCATGATGATTAAGCACTCTGTGAGCCCAGATTAGAGGTTTTATTCTTGTCTTTCTCCAGCTCAACACTAAGCTGCTTCTACAGAGGCCTGCGTGCCTCGGTGCAGGAAACACGCTTTTATCACCCACTAGTTCTCACCAGAGAGGAAGGCAGGAATCCTGGCAAGATGCCCATCTGTGTGCTGCCCCTGCCCTGACCCCATCTACAGTCTGAATATTATTGCAAGAGACTCTCATGCTGTGGGGATTTGATAGAATAACTGACTGTTCTTTCTTGCATCTGCATGTGAAGTAAAGTATCCAGGGCCAAAGGGTTCTTCCACTTGGCATGGCGCTAGGAATGGGCCCCGAGAAACCAAGCTTTGTTAGGGCACCATTATTCCTCACTTGAAATTTTGCGTTCTTGGCTGATATTTTTTTTTTTTGTTTCCCTTTGGCTTTCAGCTCAAAATACTGGAATTTCAACTTTGTATAGGAATTCCTATGGTGCACCCGCTGAAGACATCAAACATAACCAGGTAAAGGAGACACGCACATTTGTATTCATTTTCCCCCTCAACTCGCATGAAATATCCTGGAATTGTTAAAAAAAAAAAAGTGAATTAGTTCTACATAACATGCATAAAAGACTGAGAAAAGAAAATAACATTCCCTGCTGCTCTTCACTCACATTTAGCACAGCGAACATGGGGTGGCGGCAGAAATCAGAACAGCCTCCAATTTGAAAACAATCTTTGATTTCACTACAACTCCCTTTGTTTGGTAGTAGCAAGCAAGCTGTCTACTACGATCTGAAACGAAAAGCCTCGAATACACAAGTGGAAGATTCTGGTTACTAGACAGTATTGTGTGATTAGCAGACAGGGATTTGGTAGTTCCTGTAACCCAGCCAGTTCTCACTTAGAAGAAAGCATTCATTATGTTACCAATAAAATAGAGACACCAAGTTCAAGAATGAACAACTAAATAGGGAGCTACTCAGTCTAGTTGGGGGCCTGGCAACATCAGCACCACATGGGAGCTTGTTGGAAGAGATTCTTCTCAGACCCCTGCCTCTGATCCATCTGATGCAACAAATGCATCAGAATTGCATTTTATCAAGATGTTTAGGTGATTCATGTGTGTGTTCAAGTCTGAGGAATGCTGAGCAGTAGCTCCTTTGAGAACTGGTCTAAGTTTGTGTGTGTTTGTCTCCTTCCACAAACATTCTCTGAAGGCTCGTTTTCTCCGTGGTTCTGTGGGAACTGTAAAAGCAAAAGGCACAGCCTCTGTTCCTTCATTGATTGATAACTTCAGAAATCTGTCCCCTATAGTGGTCACTACAGAAAAGTGGGCTTTCCTCATAACTGTTGGCTACGAATACCTATTGCCAGGCTGGCTTCTGCTGGTGCTCTGGATTCCTGCCATAAGTCAGGAAGGTTGGGCTGAAAGATAAATCTAAAAGCTATTTGTGTGATTGCAATAACCAGATGACAGTAAGCATGGAAGGAAGATGTGCTGGTTTTGAACATTTCTCAGTACCTGTCGGAACAGCATCTTTAAAAAAGAAAGGGGCCCCCTCCTAGCAGATAGAATATCTTGTGCAGGACCATTTCAAAGAGAAGGAGGAAGACACAGAAAGTGTCTCTTCGACCTTAAATTATCTGTCTCTCTAATCTCCCATCAACAGGAGGAACAGTTATGGGTAGAGGAATTATCCGTTTGCTCTGCATGTTCCAGTCCATGCACAGCCACTTTGGAAGACAACTCATGACGTTTGCAATGAATGCCCAGGCCCAACCACCTGCCTGACACATTGCTAACATTTACTTCACCTCCCTCAGTTCTGGACTTTGCTAAAAGCAAAAAGGTCCATGAATAAATAAATAGATGCGTGAGTGCTAGACAGATGATCAGCAGGGGTGGCCACCAGTTATTTTGAGCCTCAATACTCCTAGAAGAAACAGCCATTAGTGTGAGATATAAGGTTTGTGGTCCTCAGTTTTTATGTCTCCAATCAACTGGTTGCAAACATCATTTTAAGAGTTAACTACTTAAACTCTCCAAAAATCCTACCCAGCTTGTACTAGTCTATCTTCTACTTACAAACAAAAAAATATTTAACTGTATGTATCTAGGAACAGAATTTTTGCTCTATAAACTATAAACTATCTCTAGTTTATCTCTATAAACTGAAGATAAAGAGGTTTGGTGTTTTGATGACGACCATCAGATTATTACTGATAACATCAAAACAGCATCTTGAGGTCTCGGTTTGCGTCCTCAGTTTCACTGCAAAGTGGATGGAGCAGGTGAAATTGTCCCCAGAGATGAGGAAATTAAGATTCAAGGAGGATAAGGGTTTGCTTTTGGTCACCTAGTTCAGGAAAGGCTAAGACTCCAACCTGACTCATCTGCCTTCTTGTCGCACTTGCCCTCCCCTATATTAGTGGCTCTCAAATTTGAGCATGAATCAGAATGTACTAGACAACTGTTAAACACAGATTACTGGCCCCTAAACTCAGAGTTTCTGACTCAGTGGATAATTTGCATTTCTAACAAGCTTCCAGGTAATGTTGATGCTGCCACTCTCAGGACCAGACTTTGAAAACCATGAATCCTTACCACATGACCTCTGTCATTGTATATTAACACCCCAAGTCTTCAGCTTTTGCCATATGGTGAAGTTTGAAGATCTGTAATGGGCAGCTACTTCCCTTGTGGTAGAAATCAGTCCAGTTCGTAGGCAAACCCAGTGAGAAATAAATAAAAATTTCCGTTATGCTAACAGTGAGTGGGTAAAGAAGTGGTCCCATCCTTCACAATTTAAACTAAATGTTCTCCTATTGAGGAAAAAGTTAAACAAAGATGACTATATGGGAGCAGGAGCCACAAGACAGAGTGCCAAGAACATGGACCCCAGTATTCCCATGTCAGCTGGCTGATTGTACCTCCCCTACCCCAAAAAAGATGCTGCCTTAAGGCAAAAGCAAGCAACAGCTCCAGGCAACTTGGATGCACTAGGGCACCTCTAAATCACAAGAGACACTCAAATTCAGAATACAACACTGCTATATATAAACATTCTTCTACTTCCTTCATAGAAGTCTGCTTTATGCAAACAGTGCAACATTTTAAAAATGCATTTAATTTTAGCTTCTTTATGAGGAGGGCTTATATTTGGGAGCATTTTATCTGCTAATTTTGAATACCTGTCAGATAATCCCTTAGAGTAAATTATAAAATACAGCCGACATTCGTCCACTGGGAGTGTAAATCCATAGTCGACCTCTGCTCCACCATGCCAGTGAGCAAATTTAGTCCCTCCAAACACAGCATTGCCACCCGTCACCCATCCCGGAGAGTTCATTTATACCTAGTCTCAGAACTATAGGACTAAACCTTAGAAAGAATTTCATGAGACTTCCTGATCAATGTAGATGAATTGAAGAAAGCAGTTCCTCAAGGTAAAAGACTAAAATAAACTTGTGCCCAACCTAAAGACATCCACCAACCAGAGAGAACATGATGACAATAAGAAATTTGAAACAGGTTGTACAAAAGCCTGAGAGAAGCAGCCTTTGTGGAGGAGAGCCACGAGCCTGTCAGTGATTTCCCCTGCAGAGCTCTCCATCCCCGGCCACTAAGACCAATACAAAGAAGGGAGTTTTTCTAGGGTTCCTTTGTGCACTGGGTTCAAATTCCTCTCTCACAACACCACTAGCTGTGACATCTTGGACAGGTTTCTTAACTCCTCTGAGCTTCAGTGTCTTCATCTATAAAGGAGGAATTGTATGGACGGATGGACAGACAATGGATGGACAGACAGATGGACGGATGGGTGGATGGGTAGATGGACAGGAAGACAGAGAAAAGATGGAGGAAAGGAAGGAGAGATAGATGATAGAGACATATACATACATATATCCATGTTTCTGACTACTTCAAGGTCAAGCAAGGAGGGATTTGTTAAATGTTGGATATAGTGCCCACTGACATAGAAACACAGTCAACTCTAGCTCCATCCCCCCGTGATTTTTCTAAACCACTCAGCTCCAACGCTTTGTACGCTCAATGCTGAGGTACCAATACAGTGTTGGAGTGCAAAAGTTCAGCATAGCGCCTAGCTCTTCAAAGAACAGCACAGGGCATGCCAGCCTAGCCAAGTAATTTCATATACCTGGTACTGTTTAATTACAGATGCCGAAGAGTAGTTCCAAATGTCCCTCTCAGGCCCAGGCTCTTAGGCTAACAGATATTTCGCAAGTAGCCCAAAACCTCACTCATCAGCCACCACTCACTGGAAGTGTGGGACATAGTAGATGGCAGCTATGATGAAGTTCACTGCTCCTTTGAAAAATAGGTCAATTACTAGTGTAAATCAATTACATATAAAAGAGGGAGCTTCACTTACTTGAGAGAAGAATTATGGGCAGGTCATTAGAAGCATCGTTTACACACAACGTGCTAATTACAAATCATTATCTATTAACTAGGACCAATTTCTATAGGACATTTCCATGCTGAGCCTTAGTTAAATTAATAGGGAATTACTGAATCTGCTAGGAGGCAATCAAACCGTGATTCTTTAAGAGTGTTCTATCATTCACACCAGACCTTTTCCTTAATTATTGCCATGAGCAGAGCTTTATGCATGACTGTATGCACTAACTGGGGAGGTTCTGCTCACTTTAAGGGCACAGTGCTTTAAAAAAGGGACCCAGAGGAAGTCGGAAGGAGAGGAGATAGCCAACTCCCCACCATGCAAATGCTAATCATCAGCCCGTGAACACCCTCTGTCTTACTGTCCTTAACACCAAGGAACGGATTGTTGACTTTAAGTATCTCAGAGGCTCATGTGATCCCTTAGTCTTTCAAGGTCCCCTCCATCAGACAGTAATGTGCAAAGAACAAGAGGGCAAACTAGGAGCATTGAGATAGGCTAAGGGGACACCAGAAAATACTGAAGACTCCTCCCCACTAACTAAAAATTTCATAATCCCACAGCATTCTCAAGTTCAATCAATTCTTAATTAAACCAAGTTGGGAAATGTGTTGGTCCTTCTGAGTATGTGGTATTTGGAGTGGATTCCCTCTTTTCATTATATGCTTCTCTCTGTATCCTTTTGAGGCTATGGTCCCTGATCACTTAGGCAGGTGTGATGGAATGGCCCCACCGGTGGGAGGCCTCCATCCTCCAGAGAGGTATTGATCATAGCCCCATGCGCTGGCAGGAAGATACCCGAGTGACCATTAGACCTTGAATATCTCCACTGTCTCTTTGTCTGGGATTGCAACACCTAGGTGTGCTAGAACAAATCTAGGAAAGAGAAAATCAACTGCTCCTGTGCTATAGCTTCTAGTTTATACCTCTTTCATTTAAAAAGGGTTATCTAGTAAAAAGTCCAGTGGTTGTGTCAGTTCGGCAATTCCTTGAAGAGTTAAACATCGAGTTAACAAAGACTCCAGCAGTGCCACTTCTAGGTACATACCCCCAAAAAGTGAAAGCAGGGATGCAAGCAGGTACTGGTGCACCCACATTCATTGCAGCACTATTCACAACAGCCAAAAGGGGCAAACAACCCAAGTGGCCATCACCAGATGAGTGGATAAACCAAATGGTAGCAGTATACCGCTACAATGGAATATTGTTCCATTGTACAATGGAATATTGTAAAAAGGGATGAAATCCTGTCCCATGGTGCAACACGGATGGCCTGTGGGGACATTAGGCTAAGTGAAAGAAGCCGGACAGAAAAGGACAAATACTATGTGATTCCACTTACATGAGGCGTCCTGAATAGTGAAAATCAGGAAGACAGAAAGTAGAATGACAGCTGCCAGGGACTGAGACGAGGAGGGAAATGGTGAGTTATGCTCAATGGGTATCGAGTTTCTGTTTGAGGTGATGTAAAAGTCCTGGACGTGGATACCTGGATACCGGTGAGGGCTGCACCATGCCATAAATAGACCTAATGGCCCCGGACTGTACATTTAAGGTGGTTAAAATGGCAAAGTATATGCCACATATGTGTCTTACCATAATCGTAACTTTGAGTAAAGGTCATGTAGAAGGCCAGTGTGTGAGACCCAGGAACCACCCTTTGGAAAGGGCCAAGGCACAGCCTTCCAGGGAGGCTGGTGTGCCTTGGCCTCGGGGAGGCTGCCCCCAGGGAAGGCAATCCAGCCCAGGTGGGTCTTCTTTTCTGTGCAGGTTCCGGCACAGCCAGTCCCACAGGAGCCCAGCAGGAAAGATTACGAGACCTACCAGCCGTTTCAGAACTCCACGAGAAACTACGACGAGTCCTTCTTCGAGGACCAGGTCCACCACCGCCCTCCCGCCAGTGAGTACACCATGCACCTGGGACTCAAGTCCACCGGCAACTATGTCGACTTCTACTCAGCTGCCCGTCCCTACAGTGAACTGAACTATGAAACGAGCCACTACCCCGCCTCCCCCGACTCCTGGGTGTGAGGCGCAGCGGCCCCAGGCGCTCCGGGATCAGTGCATGTGCATGCATACCACGAGACATTGCTTTTTTTTTTTTCCTCCCCTGCAAATTTAGTTCGTTAAAGCCTGTTCCATAGGAAGGCTGTGATAACCAGTAAGGAAATATTAAGAGCTATTTTAGAAAGCTAAATGAACCGAAAGTTAACTTGGAAGTCAGTAGAAAGCTGAAGTGATCCTGCATAGGACATTGGACGACACCTGTCTAGTTGGAGCTGTAGAGGCTCAGAAGTGCCCGATGTGGAATGTGGCCCGGGTGGCGGCGGAGGAGACGGCGGGTGGGGGCCTGAGGGTCACCGCTAAGCACAAGGGGCGGCGTAGCTGACACGCTTTAGAGGGACGGCTTCTCACGCTTTGTTTACTCTCTTCATCTGTTGTGATTCTAGGCTTCAAGTTGCATTGGGGTTCCTCTGTACAGCAAGATGTTTCTTGCCTTTTGTTAATGCATTGTTGTAAAGTATTTGATGTACATTACAGATTAAAGAAGAAAAGCGCATTGTGTATATTACACCATGCGGCAGTGTTTCCTCATCTATGGTTCTAAATATTGCTTCAATTTCAATCTTTTGAAAGATGTATGGATTTCCAGTTTTTCTTTTCTTTTCTTTCTCCCAGTACGTTTTAACAAAAAAAAAAAATGGGAAAAAAAGGAATATTTAGCAGTATTGTTCGTTCTGATATGTGAATTTGTCTGTGGCGACTAAGCAAGGCATTCAGCAGTTTCTGACAATTAACATACATCATTCCACACTCCTTGTCAACAAAGTGCTTTTTCACTGCCTAAAATTTTAGATGTAGATATTTGAAATAGATTTTTTCATTTATACCAGTTTTCTTTATGATGATACAGTGTTAAAAGAAAATAAATTACAATTGATCTGTCATCCATATTTGCTAAGAATGTCTATTTCCAAGGACCTATCTTACAAAATACACATTCTTGCTTGTGTGTCTGTGCGTGTGTGGGTGTGTGTATGTCCACGTATGTATAAAAATGACCTGCGTGAGATTTTATTTTGATACAAGCTATTTCATCTGCTGTTCATCTTGTACAAGCTTTGTTTCTGGTTTTTGGTATAAATGTACATCACTTTGTCCCTCTTGTACTCCATCTATTCTTCTGACCATCTAGTGACTCAGGATATTAGGCCAGTTGAAGTGAAGTTACAGGATTCTCACACATTCACACATTCTTAGATACCACCTCTTTCTACAGGTCCATTTCCTTCCACGTTTTATGCCCTCAGAACACAATAAACCATGGCCAACTCAATAATTTCACTTTGGGGCCAACTACTTGAAGTATCAACAGAAAATGTAAACTGCTCGCCTTATTACCCCCAAACTTTTTGTTCATGTGGCAGGGAGCAGTGGACCATTATGGATTAGGTTATTAAAATTGAACTTGAAGCTAATGTTAGAATAGTGGTTAACAGAGCTAAGAAATAAAGCTAACCATTTAAAAGAACACGGGCTGTGGGTAAATTAGCTTTGCTCTTTAGATGCAAGTGACTGAGGCCAATAGGTGCCTAGTAAATGTTAACTGTTCTTGGAAAAAATAAAAATTAAATAACAAAAGAAATTGGCTGCCATCTTCCTTTAAAACTTGTTCCCCTTCACTCTACATAGTTTAATCCACCTCAAAGTCCAAAATCAGTGGCTCCTTCTCCAAATTTAACAACAATCAAAAGATTTAATTTTTTGTTGTTGTTCATGCGTATTTTTTTCAAATGAAAAACTAATTTCCAGAATAGAGCAGGGGACAGAAATGGACATATGAATTGTCCTACAAATTACCTGCAAGCTGGACCTTGTTGCACTGTTTACCCCAGGACTCTACCTCTGTGGATTCCCTCACAGGAATGTTCCAGCCCCTGTGGACAGGGAGAAATAATCTAGCGCTGAGAACAGTGTTTCTGCTTGATCCATGTCATAGAATGAATTAGTGAAGTTCGTCGAGGCAAAGGTTATAGCATAGATGTGGCTTATGCATAACCTAGTAGCTGCCTTAACTTTTCTGGAAACACTAGGACTCATTCCTGGCTGGAATTGTGCACGGGGGAATTACTGCATGTGCTAAAAAACCCTCCAAGCAGGAGCTTCATCATTTTGCACGGGGGAATTACTGCATGTGCTAAAAAACCCTCCAAGCAGGAGCTTCATCATTCCTTTATGCTTTTGAGGCCATGCATTCCCCGCCTTCGGGACCTTGGGAAGACCAAAGATGCCTCTGCTACCCGTGATTCTTTGATGGAATGTTGTGCCATGCTGGGACCAACCAATTCAGCCAGGAGCCTCTGGCTTCAGTGGCAGAAGTAGGAAAAGAAATTAAACATGTTTGTTGTTATTCACATCAATCCTTTTCTCCTTTTCATATATACACACACACATACAAGTAAATAAGGCGAGTGAGAAATGATTGATAGAAGATGATCGATACGAGATAGGTAGATAAATGGATAATAGACAGATAGATGAGATTTTACATAAACCATGAAATGACCTAAAGCCCCCACAGGGTCCCTTGGCAATAAAAGCTGATGAGCTGGTGATTTATTATTCATAACAAGGGCTATATTGGATTAAAAGAAAAAACAAAAAAAAATACAAAACCTGTGGCATGAAATCTTTGTCTTTGCTTTCGTTGTACTGAAGTGATCAAGCCTGACACCTCGTTCCCACCTCTGGCCCCTACAAATAGTTGTCTATTGGGTCTACAGGAGCCTCCAGATCTTGGATTATCTACTAAGATGGGAATGGTGTTTTTCAGAGCAAAGGAGGGAAAAAAAAGAAACTAGAAATTTTTTCCTCTCAAACTCTGTAGTGCATTGATTAAGTTGTAAAATCTGGACATTACGCATGAAAAAGACCCATTTTTTTTTCACGTGGGAGTTTTGATCACCAGGGACTGATTAAAGGAATACTTGAAAATATACCACCTTGGATGATATTAATATTTAAAAATAAGATATTTTAATATTGATTCAGGTTTCATACTACACATTAATGCCTTAATCCAAATTATCCATTGTGAGTTAGACAATAAAATATCAAACAGTTTTATAAGAATTAGGGTGACACAGAGGTCACATCACACTTAGTGCTAACTAGGTTAAGGCTAACCACTGATGACCAGTTTCATATTATCAAGACTCACACATTATGGAAAACTGCTGTTAAAAAAAAAAAAGCAGTATTTCAATTCAGTAGCAAAATAAATTTCTGGTTTGCTTGTTCCATTTACCTCAGCTCTCCTTTAGGACCTGAGAGTGTTCCCCATCCTTGAGAATTATGCCCCTGAGAAGTGAGGTTTGGCTCTCTGAAGACACTGAGTATTTTGTCTGGCTTTGAGAGCCAATTTCCTTCCCCCCTGTGATTTCTGTCTCTTCAGAGGGACAGTGGCACATTTCAGGTCAGGATCTTCATTATAGTGCACCGGTCTTCATTCCTTGAAGAGAGCTTACTGGAAAGCCTTATGCACATCACCTCCTCTCAAAGCAACATACTGTTTTGTAACCTATAAACAGGAAGAAGGGTCTGGAATGTGGGAACAATCCTTGGCCTTACAAAGTTGAGAGACCAAGACCTCCAGTTACCTTCAAACAACAACTACAAAACGCCCAAGCAATGAGCCCACGTTTCTCTCAAACCAGGGAACTAATACAAATACCCAGTTTGGGACTAGCAAGGCCAGCAATGCCTCAGTGTCTTCATCAGTTCAATAATAAACCACTGGGTTGCACCTTCTGTCTGTCAGCCACAGAGGATGAAGTAGTTTAAAAAGCAAGCAAACAGAAAGAACTTTGTGAGCACACTAGGAAATGGTGAAGTGGGGTTTTAAGTCAAGAGTTTGATCCTCCGTTAAGACAACAGAATTCTTGACATGAACTCCAACAATGACTACATTAGCATCACACATCTAAAATTTTCATAATATTTCATTGTTTAGTTCCTCAATAAAATGAAGACAAAAACTTTGATGAAGCACCTGGTACTCTGTACTAGAATGTGCATGCGTAAAAGAGACGTCACCTCAGGTGGCGCTGACAACCGTCGTGAGAGGTGATAGAAAATACACCTGGTGCACTAGAGCAGCTTCTCCACCAATGCACTACTGATGTTTGGGGCTGAATAATTCTTTGGTTGGGGGAAACAATGAGATGCAGTGTAGGATACTTGTCAGCATCAGAATCACCTGGAGCACATCACCTGAACAATTTGTTCAAACATTCAGTTTATGGTTGGATAGGGCTGGGACTGGCCGAGAAGTCTCTTTTCTAATAAGTTCCCAAGTGATGTTGATGTTACACGTCT
Source organism: Canis aureus (assembly GCF_053574225.1). Taxonomy (NCBI): domain Eukaryota; kingdom Metazoa; phylum Chordata; class Mammalia; order Carnivora; family Canidae; genus Canis; species Canis aureus. Next base: position 8,009,111 of record NC_135641.1, read on the forward strand.
GGGGACTATACTTTGAGAACGCCTGGTCTAGAAAGAGATCGCTTCTGCAACTATTAGAATAATCTAGAACCTTGTTACTCAAGGTATAATCTAGGGACTGGCACCATTGTATCAGAAATGTCCCACTCCACCCTTTCTGCATCAGAATCCCCATTTTCATAAAATCCCTGGGTGATGCATAAGAACATTGAAGTTTAAGAACAATGATCCAGGAAAACATAATCTAAGCTAGAAGAATGGCAGATAAACAAAACTAAGATGAAATGTTGCAAATATAAAATGCACAGCACTTGATGTCCACTTGATGAGTGATGGAGGAAACCAACGAATCCTCTAAGATGTAACTTGAGCAACCAGAAGCCCAGCAATGGATAACCCACTGGTAAGAAGGACGAAAGAGCTTTCTAGCAAGGAAAATCCACTCCATTTTGGACATGTTAGAGATGCTGATGGTAGATCCAGGGAGAACGTTGCAGCAGGCAGTGGAAATGCAACCAGGACTCTGAACTAGAGGCACAGAATTAGACATTATCTATTTGGGGTTGAGAGGTGGAAAGTGGCATAGAGCATCCACAGAAAGGGGGATACAGAGCTAAAGCATCCTGGGGATGGTGAAGGCTCATGGGCAACCAGCGTGATGCAGAAGGACACAATAGCACATTGGAGGTGGTGTTTGGGGAGAATAAGATCAGTCCACTGCTGTGAAAATCAGGGAGAATGTCATATGAAGAGAGCGGAAAGTGAGCCTAGAGGATGGTGAGCACAGAGGATGACAAGGAAGAAGACAACTGAGAAGAAGTCTTTGAGTGTGGTAATTCAGAGACCATACAGGGCCTTGGAGGATTGCTCCAATAGCAGATTAGGAAGAGTGTATAGCAGGGGAGGAGAGCAGAGGCCTGAGAAGCTTAACAATGAGCTATCGATTATTATTCCATCACAAATGGAATGAAGGATTATTTTAGGGCAGCAAAGGAAATTTGTAAAGCAAGGGCCCATGCTCATACAAATGGGTTAAAAACAAGCCCTTCTATGTGTAGCATTTTATTGCTTTCACAGTGTTTTAATGGTTGTTCTGCTTGTCCTCCAGACAACCACGTAGGTTCCTGCCCTGTTTTTGAGATGAGGGGAGTAAGATGCAATGATACCACATAGCTAGCAAATTTTGCTGCTGGACATAAAATTGAGGCTTTTCAACTGTAGACCATAATACCAGGATGATTCTTTTAGGGAAGGTGATCTTCCAGCAGTGGCTTCAGATAGGATTACAAGTCTATAAAGCAAAGGGGCCATGGAGAGAGGAAAGCCTCATCCCCTGGGATCCACCCTTTACCCAGCACCGTGGAACCAGTCTAACATTGCAGGCAGTAGGACTCTGAGGTCCCAGAGGAAGGGTGTTTGTCTACTGATCTCCGAGTCTGTTTGTTCACCACACATCCCACATGACCAGTGCCTACCATGTCAGTTACCGCTACCATTGATTTCACATCAAGACGTTCATCCTTAATACCCCACCCACCTCCACCAGGCTATTTATTCTCATGCCTCATATGCCCAGCCTACCCCAAGCCTGAACTTCACAGAGCCAACCACGCTTTTTCTTTCAGAAATTCTAGATTGGGAGCACGTTGTCTCCATGACCACAGCCTTACTTAGTGACCAGCTCAGCAGAGACGCCTGGTGTGCCATTTCCAAATGGCCACAACATGTCTTCATGCTCTCATACTGAAGAGCAGACAGCTACGAGAAGAGATAACCACACAGTCCAGTCACAGAGGGGAGAAGAGCGAACTGGCCTTAATAGGTTTAAACCCTAATCATTGGCCATGTGAAAAGTGAATTTGAGCTACACAAGCTAACTTGTCATCGGTGGAAAAATTATCACAATACCACTATGTGTATATACAAGTAACTCTTAATTGTGAAGGGCAGAGTTGAAAATCACCCACATAACAACTGAACTAGACTCATCCTGTTTGTCTATTACTCTGTAACAGATCACTCCAAAAGCTAGTGGTTTTTTAAAAAAGAAAGAGAGAAGGATTTATTTTGTTCAAGAATTTGCAGTCTGGACCGGGCTCCGTGAAGATAGCTCAGCTCCATCCCACTTAGAATCAGCCACAGAGGCGTGAAGGCTGGACTGGAACCACTTAAAGGCTCAGTCACTCAAGTATCTGGCACTTGTGCTGAGAAGACTCAAGTAGCTGGGGGCAGGAGGAGCTGCAGCGCCTCAGTCATGTGGTGAACTATCTCCATATGCCTGTGTAGCACAGATGGTTCACTGGGCCAAACTTTTATATCATCTCAACATTCCCAAAGTCCATATCCCAAGAGAAAGAACCAGGCTCAAAAGTCAAAATGCATTCTATTAGTCAATACAGTAGCAAAATATTGCTCAGTTCCAGAAGGTGGGGTAGGAAATAGACTATATCCCTTGATAGGGGAGAGGGGCAAGATTCTGGAAGAGCATGCAGGGTGGGAAACATTGTTGTTGCCTTTTTGAGACAAACTCTCACAAAACTGATAACATTTTACTTAATAGGTTCAGATTCTTTCAAAGTATTTTCAGTATTTCTCAATGACAAAAGCCCTGAGTTTTACAAAAACTAATAATATATCTCACAAAAATGGGATAAAATGGCCATGTAATTTTGTTAGAATTATTGTTTGCATCTCGGGCTTATGGTTCCTTCAGCTGAATGAGAACAAAGAATTATGTGGTGCCTCTTATTCCTGGCAGCCATCTTGTGACTGTGAGGGGCCTAGAAAAAGCTGAAGTTAAGGCTGAGGAAGGTAGAATAAATAGAAAGAACCTGGCTTTCTTCTCAGAAACACATGAGAATCACCAAATTCCCCAGAATATTCCACAACAGGCAGTCATTAAGTATTCATATTCATATTCTAGAGACTTTCTCCTGCCCTCACCTGGGAAGTAACCAAAGGCTGGATTGATGAAAGTAATCTCGAGGTAGAGTTAAATATTCACATTGTCGTTTCCTTAGAATAAAAGCATACTTTTCCTAAAATTTAGTAAAATAGAATTAGTAATTTAAAAAAAAACACCCAAATACCAATTTTGGTAAGCACAAAGGCATTCCACAGACACTTCTAGCCATTGTCCTAATATATCTTATTTTTCAACCACTAGTAAAATATGCTACAGATTCTATTATCGAATCTGTATTTGACATCCTAGCATTGCCTCAGTACACTATTAATATCAGATGATTTGGGGTTTTTAAGCAATTATGTTCTTCATGTGTTCATGATCTACAACAAAGAGCAAATGGAGGATGATTAAAGGCTCGGAGAAGTGAGGACGAGCCCAGGTCCCGTGTACTGAGCAGCGATGCAGCTTTCCCCCGAGTTGGGTTGTCTTTGGGAAAGCACAATTTGAGAATGGGAGTATCTCCGAGTCACGTGGCCCTTTACCACCTCCTCTCCTGCTAGCACACACGCCCTACGTTACCAATGCGGTGTAATTACCACCTTCTTGGTTTCCAGCACCCCAGCCCCACACCTTCTGAGATGAGCTCAGGAGCACTGGTCCTTGGGACCCTGTGAAGATAAAGAGCATCCAGAGCATATGCAGCGAATGAAATGCTGCTACAAATGAATGACTTCAACTACTAATTGCCAGGTGCCCGAGGACAGGTGCTCTCATGGGTCCACCACTAACCACGTCCCTGGTCCATACACTCAGGGAAGAATGCCAGCCAGATATCCTGTTCACTCAGAACCCAAGATTCTGAAGGGCAGCTTTATCTGTTTTCCCAAGAATTCTTAAGCTTAAAGAGAAATAGCTGGTGATAGCAGGACTGACACCAGTGTGTGCTAATGGCGTTGACAGGGTGCTGCCAAGACCTAGGAGAAACAGCCAGAAACTGTGTTATGAAATGGACATAAGTGAAAGGGAAACTGTTTTTAAGTGGTTCTGCTTTGTTTTAGACTATTCCAGAGATGTTGAAAAAGTCAGAATGGAGATGGGCAGTCCTTTTAGGTGAAAGTTCACTGGGAGTTCAAAGTCACCAGCCCAGTTACTAAGTAATCTGAGCAATTTTATGCCATTGACTTTGACTCTAGTAAAGTTAGAAAGATAGAGCTGACAAGAGTAAGTAGGAGAGAAGACCAGATTTTGTAAATATAATTTAGTAGGACTGTAGCAAGAAATCTTCCCATCTTGTTAATACGTATACATACGTAGCACTTGGTGAGGGTTGCCAGATTCAGTATATAAAAATACAGGGTATCCAGTTAAAATTGAATTTCAGTAAAACAGCCAATAATTTTTTTGTATGTCCCATGCAATATTTGGAACATACTTACACTGAACAATTTTTTCACTGTTATCTGAAATTCAAATTTAATTTTAGCCATGATTTTTCCAGGGAGTAATGCTTTATAGAAAAAGTAAAAATAAATTCAAGTATTCATTACTTGACTACTCTCAATCATCATAGATGTGGCAAAAATACACATACATAATAGTAAGTAAATGGGACCAGGACTTGGAAGCCCTGTTTGTGTAGACTAGCTTACTTCTGGGCCCCCTTCCCTGTCAGTACACTGGGTGCAGTACTATCTGTTCTGCTTCCATTTTGCAGTTTTTGTGAAGATCAGATGGGGCTGATGACCAAGGGCATACTGGTAAACATCTAACAATGGGGCCACAGGGGCGCCTGGGCGGCGGGGCCACTAGGCGCTGACTCTTGACTACAGCGCAGGTCATGATCTCAGGGCCACGAGACCAAGCCCCGTGGGGAGCTCCCCACTCCGTGTGGAGTCTGCTTGAGATTCTCTCCCTCTCCCTCAGCTCCTGCCCCCATATGTGCTCTCTCCCTCTCTCTCTCTCTTGAATAAATAAATAAACTTACAGAAAGCCCATGGAGTCTTGAAAGGAAGAAAGAAAGAAACCAACAAAGACCTCCTTGATCTAGAGCACTGGTCAGTCCCTGCACGGTAAGGGCAGACACCACCACCGATTGTTGCCACCGATGCAAAATCAAGAGGGGTGCTCAGTAACAGAGCAACATAGTATCTCCGGGTACAGTAAACTGTGTTATGAAATGGACATTAGTGGAAGGAAAACCTCCAAGAGCACAGGTAATAAAATGTAGTAAAATAATCCGACTGTGTAGGGTACTGACGATTTATCACCTTTACATTTTACCTTTATTACCTTTATTTTTTAAAGTAATTCATTTAACCCTAAGTTTATGTAATGTGATACTTAATAGTGGCTGCATTTAAGGACCAGCTTGCACATTCCCGGAAATTTAGCCATCTGGCCTTACGAGCTCCGCAGGCCGGCTGCTGCGATACGGAAAAGGCCGCCGAAGGTGCGTCATTCACAGTGGCCACGTGCGAGGCACGAGGCCACACTCCTTAGGAGACCAACCAACCAGGCGGCCGGTGTGTGGGGATGGGGCGCGCTCTCGGGGAGCAGCCCGAAGGGTGCGGAGGGCAGTCCTGCCATCCCCACGCCGGGGCCGGGGCCGGGCCGGGGCCGCCGCGGCAATGGGACAGATGCCCTGCCCTTGAAGGGGAAATGGACCTGAGGGTGACGGCTGGGAGCCCTTGGGGTGCGGACAGAGCGGTCGGCAGCGGGGTAGGCTCCGTGGAGGGCAGCGGAAGGGAACCGCTTCAAGCAGCAGCGTGGAAGAGAAGCCGGAAGAGACTCCGCTTGGAGGGATCGGCAAAGGGGAGGGCAGACCGTGCCCAGCACCCCTCCCTGCCCAGCCCCCCACCCAGGCCAGCAGCAGGTGGAACAAGGCCAGGTCCCGTGCCTGGGCCCACCCATTCTGCAGGGCTTCTAAGCCTCGGATTCTGGAACAGTCCAGGGAAAAGATAGCAGCCATGAAAATGACATACCACATTACTTATTTGAGAAAAAGAAAGAAAAAGAGCACCATTCACACCCTTGAGTGTGTTGTGGCAGGTGTTTGTGTTACCAGCAATGATGCTACACAGTTACTTCTGGCTGCTTCAGGGAAATAAATTACTTTGCTGTATTTATTTCCTATGGCTGCTATCACAAACTATTACACATTTAATGGTTTAAAACAAAAGATATTTATTGGTTCTGGAGGTCAGAAGTCCAAGATGGGTGGGAAGAGTTGTGTTCCTGTGGCAGGGGTGGTGGGGGTGAGGGTGGAGCTTACAGGAGAATCCATTTCCTTGCTCTTTCCAACAACTACAAGCCACCTGTATTCTTTGGCATCATTTTTCCCCCAAAGATTCTATTTGTTTATTCATGAGAGATACAGAGAGAGAGGCAGAAACATAGGTAAAGGGAGAAGCAGACTCTATGTGGGGAGCCAGAACTCAATCCAGGACCCCAGGATCACGTCCTGAGCTGAAGGCAGACACTCAACCACTGAGCCACTCAGGTGCCCTGGCACCATTTTTAAAGCCCACAGAATGGCATCTTCAATCAAATCTTTTCTCTCTCTCTCATTCTCTCTCTGTCTCTCTCTCTCTCTCCCACCTCCTTCTTTTCCCTTACAAGCACCCTTCCAATGACATTGATAATCTCCCCAGCTCTAGCTCCTTAATTTATATCAGCAAAGTCCATTTCGCCATGTAAGGCAACATTCACCCATTCTGAGACTAGCATGCGGACATCTCCACGGGGGGGCGGGAAGGGGCCTTTGTTCAGTCCATCACATTGAGCTTTTGCTCTAATATCATCACAGACTTGATGTAAAAAACAGTCTTAAAATACCTTCTTGTTGTATTGATATTAGATTTCTAGAATAGGACCCTAAAATAATCTAGTTTATATTAAACTTGTGGAGAGGGGTATAAAATTTATTTCCTATGGCAGTGTACTTTGAGAATCTGTGAACAGGTGCCAATTCTCGTATGTATTTCTGGTTAAAAAAAGGAAAGATTTTTTGCTAAATTTATTTACATTAATTAATTTTTTTGCATCTTGAAGTGGGGGTGCAGGATAGATTAAAGGCAAATGTAACACAAGGAACAGGAGGTAGAAAGAAAGGAAAGCCCTTGCGTGAGTATAGCAAAAGGTCCAACATTTGAACCTTCCCTGTGTTATTGAGGTATAATTGACAAAATTGTAAGATATTCAAAGTGCACAATATCAAGATGTGATATATGTGTCTCTTATGAAAGGATCCTCCCATAGACTTGATTAACATGGATTGTATGAAATTCTTCTCAGAACTGTAACTGTAACTATAACGAGTCTCACATTTTTAAGTATCTTATGAAATCAGCTTATTTGTAATCTGGTCTACTGACTCCAGAGGCATGGGCAGAAGCCGAGGCATAAATGTCCTAAGGGGATCCTTAAAGCCTGGTTGGTTCTCTAAGTGAAGATGGCAAGAAGCGGCTGTCACAGAACCCTGAAGTGACCCCCCACTCCTCCCCACTCCTGCAGGCCTGTGCTTTCTGGCCTGAGTGATGGTTCTGAGACCTCACTCTGGCTTTGCCTTATCACCCTACCATCTCAGGTCTAAGTGCTTCTTTGAAAGACAGTGGCTTTCAGAAAGACAGATGTGTCAACAAAGAAGGGGATGGGATGCACTTGGTTCACCAGCACAATGTGAAAGACGTTGTTTTACCCTGAAATCTGCCCCCATTCATATACTGAAGCCATATACCCCAGTATCTCAGAATATATCCTTATCTGGAGATCAGATTATTAGAAATGTAAGTAAAATGAAGTCATTGAGATGGACCCCAATTCACCTTGTTTCTTAAGACTGGTGTCCTTAAAATGAGAAGAAACGTGGCGGATAATGTGAGGACCCAGGGAGAAGATGGTCATCTGCAAGCCAAGGAGAGAAGTCACAGAAGAAACCCACTCTGCCGACACCTCCAAATCTGAGCCTTCAGAACTCGAGAAAATAAATTTCTGCTATTTAAGCCTCCAGTCTATGCTAATTTGCTCTGGCAGCCTGAGCTACCTACTATAGGAATCAAAGCGTCACACCAATGAAGCCAATGAGCCTATGAAAAAGTCTAAAACTGAACATGCCCTCAAGCAACAGATCTTAATCTTGATGGGGTACTGGCTGTGAGAACGGTCTTTGAAAGCAGTGCTGACAACTCATCCTGAGGCCACTCAGCAGGCAACAGAGGAACATCCCAGCTTCCTAGACTGGGCTTCACAATGTTTCCCCAAACGTTACAGCATCTCCTGAATCAGCCCGTGTCCCTGCTGAGAGCACAAGCCAGAAAGGTCACCCAGACCTGGGTGAGAACTGAGCAACTGGTATCCCCATCTCTCCCTTTCTCCTTCTGCTCCTTGCTGTGCAAACCCTCCCATTAGCCCCCAGCCCTTTGCAAGGAGCATGCCTCTCCTGGGGACCCCGGGAGCCTGGCAAGATTCTCTCCAGTCCCAATTGGGGTGCAGAAACTCAACAAATACAGATAAATGTGATGAAGAATGTGATTATGTCAATTTGGGACCAAAGAGCTTTAATTTTTTGTACTGAGTTGAATCCCCAAAGTCACGTTTCCCTGAAAGTTCAGAATGTGACCTTATTTGAAAATAAGGTCTTTGAAGATCTAATCAAAGTCAGGATAATGATGAGGTCATACAGAATTAGGGTGGGCCCCCAAACCCAAAGAGAATCCCTTTAAAAGACAAGCCCAGAGATGAACACCATGTGGAGACAACCGCAGAGATGGGAGGGACATAAGCCAAGCCATGGAGCATCAAGGGTCGCCAGCAGCCCCCGGAAGCTAAGAAGAGACATGAAATAAAGAAAAAAATGGAACCAACCTTGCCCTCACAATGATTTCTGACTCTAGCCCCCAGAACTGTGAGAGGACACGTCTATTGTTTGAAGGCACTCAGTTTGTGGTCATTTCTAACAGCAGTCCCGGGAAGCTGACATACTTTGTTTGGGAAAGATCACATCAAATTGGAATGGAGAGCCTGACCTCACTCTTGACCCTTCACTGCGGACTCTCTCTTCAGGCTTAGCCTCCTGTCCTCTTGGGTGTTACGCCTGGACAGATCCATAAGAAGACCTGGGGCTCACATACTCCTTTGGAACAGCGGGAAATTTCAATCTCCTGCACTGGGGAGATTTTCTGCAGTCCCACCCCTTAGCCACTTATTATAAAGGCTCGAACCCACTCCCTCTACTCTGCCTGAGTCAACCTGCACCTCTGAGGACTGAGGACGCCAGCCCTTCTTGGAAGTCCTCTGAGTGAGGAATAAGACTCTCAATTTCCTTGGTGCCATCAACCCCAATATCCAAGCCAAATTTGGGGTGGGGGTCCTTGGTGCCTTTGCAGGGGACTATACAACACTAAGTGAGGGGCGAGGCTCTTCTGGAAAAGACATGATCACTAGGACCGACACGTGCTGAAACCAGTAGGATCCTAAAGCTCTTTCTCCAGCACCTGTGCCATCAGCCTTCGAGGGCAAGTCAGCCAGCAGACCTACCTGCCTCCTCAGAGTTCATGAGAATTCCAGGCGTCATTAAGTCAAGCTGACACCAAAAAGAGCTGAAAGAGGGACTCTGACAACCTTGCCCGATGACGGCACCATAGATCTGGCATTGTATCAGTTTTGACAAGGTTAACTCAATTAGCAAGCAAATGATGGCAGCAATGTGACATTTAAAAAAAAAAAAAAAAAGAAAAATGTAGGGTGAATCTACATTGTGACTGAGCAAATCTCAGCATTTCTTGTTCCAACTTGGGCTTGCCATGAGACCCAGACTTGGCATTCTCCTCTTCGGGCCAGATGCTAGGTTAAGTTTGAAGATATTTCAGGTGTTCAGTATTGATTGGGCTTTGGCACCTGGAGGAGGAACTAAAGAAGCAGCATCTGTGGTTTCAAAGGTACCATCGCTAAGCTAAGAGTCACCAAAAATAACTAGTAAACTTTTCAGATCTATGCATCCTCAGTCCTTGACATATCAAAGTTGGCTGCCCTGGGCTCTGAGCAGAGATGATTACGGTGGCTCCATAGCTCCCTTGCATGGAAGAAAGGAGTGGCTGCCAGGTTGAGTCTTTACATTAAGCAATAATAATAAATCTATAAAGATGTTTCTCTCAAGGACTGCATCTGTCACAGGTGTCTTGTTACACACAACAGAAAACCTGACCCAGGCTTCAGAAAACAACATGGAATTAATTTACTTATGTAAATGAAAGGTCCAGAAGTGAGCCAACTCCAGGCATGGTTGGATTCAGGGACCAGATACAGTCATCATGAGCCTGTTTTTCTGGATCTCTCAGCTGTCACCCCCCTGTCCTGGCTGTCATATCAGGCTCAGATGGAATAAAATAAGGAAGTTTGTCTTCATCCACATGCAGAAGAATGAAACTAGACCACTCTCTTGCACCATACACAAAGATAAACTCAAAATGGATGAAAGATCTAAATGTGAGACAAGATTCCATCAAAATCCTAGAGGAGAACACAGGCAACACCCTTTTTGAACTCGGCCACAGTAACTTTTTGCAAGATACATCCACGAAGGCAAAAGAAACAAAAGCAAAAATGAACTATTGGGACTTCATCAAGATAAGCAGCTTTTGCACAGCAAAGGATACAGTCAACAAAACTAAAAGACAACCTACAGAATGGGAGAAGATATTTGCAAATGACGTATCAGATAAAGGGCTAGTTTCCCAGATCTGTAAAGAACTTCTTAAACTCAACAGCAAAGAAACAAACAATCCAATCATGAAATGGGCAAAAGACATGAAGAGAAATCTCACAGACGAAGACATAGACATGGCCAACATGCACATGAGAAAATGCTCTGCATCACTTGCCATCAGGGAAATACAAATCAAAACCACAATGAGATCCCACCTCACACCAGTGAGAATGGGGAAAATTAACAAGGCAGGAAACCACAAATGTTGGAGAGGATGTGGAGAAAAGGGAACCCTCTTACACTCTTGGTGGGAATGTGAACTGGTGCAGCCACTCTGGAAAACTGTGTGGAGGTTCCTCAAACAGTTAAAAATAGACCTGCCCTACGACCCAGCAATTACACTGTTGGGGATTTACCCCAAAGATACAGATGCAATGAAACGCCGGGACACCTGCACCCCGATGTTTATAGCAGCAATGTCCACAGTAGCCAAACTGTGGAAGGAGCCTCGGTGTCCATCGAAAGATGAATGGATAAAGAAGATGTGGTTTATGTATACAATGGAATATTACTCAGCCATTAGAAATAACAAATACCCACCATTTGCTTCAATGTGGATGGAACTGGAGGATATTATGCTGAGCGAAGTAAGTCAATCGGAGAAGGACAAACATTATATGGTCTCATTCATTTGGGGAATATAAATAATAGTGAAAGCGAATATAAGGGAAGGGAGAAGAAATGTGTGGGAAATATCAGAAAGGGAGACAGAACATAAAGACTGCTAACTCTGGGAAACGAACTAGGGGTAGTGGAAAGGGAGGTGGGCGGGGGGTGGGGGTGAATGGGTGATGGGCACTGAGGGGGGCACTTGAAGGGATGAGCACTGGGTGTTATTCTGTATGTTGGCAAATTGAACACCAGTAAAAAATAAATTCATTAAAAAAATAAATAAATAAAACCCAATTTAAATGAAAGGCTGAAAAAAAAAAAAGGAAGTTTGTCTTCTCAGCTTTAAATCCATTAAGCAAGAATAACTCTGAGAAGCCACAGAAAAAAGTCTTCGAGCATTTATCTCATTAGTCATTATGGGGTCACATGCTCATTCCTGAATGAGTTTATTGTAGATGGAAGAATGGAAAGATCTGGAGACACAAACTGTTTAAAATGATCATGAACCAAGCACCACACTAAAGGCTTTGTTGTTTGTGCAGTTCTGTTACCACAGGGAAGAGCAGGTGCCAAGAGGCAGCCCTGACCAGCACTGTTCACTGGGCAAGTTCTTAAACACCATGTCAGTTTATACCTTAAGCCCAGAAAAATACCACGCACATTGCCCTGGAGCACAGATGCTGAAAGCTGGTAATGGATTTATACTGGTTTATACAAGCAGTTCATTTATAGATAAAATGTCTTTATACACACAAAAGTAATTTGGTTTTTATTAATAGTAATATAATGCTATAATACATTATATAACAATATATTAATTTTAACCACCTATTAACTTGGCTTTTTATAAAATTTTGATATTAAAAATAGGTTAACATATATAAAAATATTTGATCATACAGCCAAGGAAAGAGCATCTAAGAGAGCTTAAATAACTCCTTTAAGTTCACACAGTTACTTGTGAGGTTTGCCAAGTTATGCCAGCCTTTGGACTCTCATTCGTGAGTTGTAGTGGGGCTTGGGAGCCATCTAGCCCAAAGCAGAATCAAATTTACAGTGTCCCTGACAAATGTTCACCTAGATGTTCCCACCCTTAGAGGGAAGCACACCAAATCATGTCAGTCCAAACTAACACAAAAAGGTACCAGAAAGTTCCCTCTCGTGTTACCTTGCATCTACTCCACCTACAAATTCTTTTCTCTAGGTCTCTAGGACACTGAGCCCAATAAATTCAGCCCAAGTTTTCTTTCAGCTTTGTCAAGAGTCACAGCATGCCCTTGGTGATCCTGAGTTTGAATCAACTAAAATTCCAGGTTGTTTTTTATTTTGGGGGATTTGGGTGGTTTTATTTTTGCATATATGTGTTGCTATTCTCAGGCCCCTCTCTCCTCACATTGGATCTATGCATTTGATCTTTCCACTTGCACTTGGATTTCATCTTATTTGTTTCAAGCCTACCTCTGTATCTTTATATCTTTATTCAGCATTCAAGCACCTGTCACTGACCTTGCATGGCTTCATTCAGGACCTGTATTCAGTGAGAGAGAGCCTGTTCGGAGATATGGAAGTCTAAGCAACTTTTTAGAACCAAACAATTTTATCAGCAGGAAATATTGCTCAACTTGCTGTTTACAGCATGAAGGAGCCATGCTCCCCAGCTTGTAATTGTCTCCCAGATTTTTATTCACCACAATGGATACACTATAGAGGTATCAGCATCTCAATCTCAATGCTGTCACAATGCTCTGTCCTTTACGAGATAGCCTTCTAAACTTGGCATTGTCTCACTAATAAGTGAACCTGGGAAGGCCACTTTCTTGTCAGGACCTTGGTACCCCCTATGGGCAAAATAAAAGTACTGTACTAGACAGACATCTAAGGTCCCTACCCATGAATTTATTCTGATACCTACAGTTTTGCTTATCTCACAACCAAAGCCTCAACAGTGTTCGCTTCTTGCTATAATGCCTTGGTTCTGTATTTAGACACGATTTGGAAGACACCATCAATTTCCTGAAAGCATAGACAACGCTAGTTCAGTGTCTCACCTGTCATGTTCACAGCCCGTCCATTTATTTGCTTATTGATTTTTTTCATTCTCTCTCGCCTCCATTCAAAGCTTTGCATAACAAACGTAGCTTCTGGCCTGTCCATAAAAATCTCACCGAGTAATTCCTGGGGATGAGTGAAGTGTACCATTTAGACATTTGAATAGATACCTCTACTCTAAGCAGTTCACACCAGAAACTCCAAGTGCTATGCTTTCGATTGTAGGCCAGAAATAGGTTATTTTCTGCTTAAAAGAGAAAAAATCAATGGTACTTTATTAAAATAGCATTTCCTATCTTCCATGACCACATCTTGTCTAGTTGACTGCTGGGAGCTGCTTTCCCCACTCTCATCCTGGCTCAGTTCACACACTTGCGCGTCTGTCAGGATTTCCATGATAAGCCACCACTACCCACACTGCCTTAAAAGGATGAGCATTTATCCATAAAAATGGCCCTCATCTCTGCACCATGCCAAGTGTGCTCATCTTTCAAAAGAATGAATTACAAGTGTAGTGGGCACATGTTCTGAATGTAAAGGAATGAGAAGTTATAAAATTAATGAAACCAGATGCTGTTTCAAATCTCCTATTAGAGAAAGCCATTTGTCAACTGAATCAGTCCTATACCTTGATTATAACTGTCCATCTAAGGAAGTGTTGATGAAGCCTGGAAACTTGTTCAGAAAATATATGATTTGTATAGTGCTGACACAGTCATTAAAATATCCAATAACAATCACTGACTAACAAGAGGTTTTATTTCAAACAGAAAAATTAATACAGTTGACAAGAGCTTGAGATAAGACCTGGAATAAGTAATGCCTTCTCTTTTTTCTGGTCTTCGGCATTAGTCCATGAAACACAGGGAATTTCAGTAAGGGCTCTGATCTACTTGTCAGAGGCTATTTAAACTTAGCCTTCCTTTGTTTGATAAAGCAATACCCAATTTTTCGTGTACATCTTTGGTGATAATCCACTGCTGGATCAAATAATAATACAATCAAGACCATGAGTTTTGCAAATAAGCATAGCTGACCCTGGCTGTTGCAGGAGAAATAGGAGATGTTTGCAGGACTGTTGGGAGGGCTCGTGAAATAGAATTGTGGGTAAGATTTGGGATGCAATGCCTAAAACCCAGCCACTGAGCTTCCTGGCAAGGAACCCGTGCCTCTGCTGCTGACTCTGGGCACAGAGGACATGGCCCTGATGGCGCAGTCCACCCACACATCTTCTGCACCAACGAGGGGCCTTGCCAACCAGATGTGCAACCCCCTGCTCGGGGAGGATGGAATCTGCCCAAAGCCTCCCTCCTTAGGTCACACACTTCCCAACTGAAACATCCCATGGCAGAGGCTGTTGGACTGAATTCAGGTCACATCTCCACTACACTGCTGCCTCAAAGATCACTCAGGGTTCTAGTGTTTGGGTCTCTGCCTTAAGAAGGCTTGGACTTAGATTAAGTCCAAGGAAGGCTGTCTTAATAATGCTACCCTCCAGAAAACATAACAAATGCCCACGTACCCATGAGCATTTATCAGTGAACCTGGAGAAGCTCTGAGAAAGATATCCAGTGATTAGATCTCTATAGCCAACCAGATCCTCCTGCTGCTTGCATCTCTTCCATGTGTCTCCCAAGGCCTCCCAGCCAGATGCAGTGGGTCCACTGCAAATACCCAGAGCCAATAAGGAGTAACAGGGGCTGGATTTACCACCCCCCTCCTAACCTTAAAATCCTAGAAGACTGGACTGCACAGGATAATGGTCCCCAAGAAGAAGGAGGCAAAGGGAGCCCAGCGATCACATCAGCACACTGACAGTGGGCAGAGAGAAAAACAAGGCCTGGCTAAGTCAAGGAGAGCTCAAAGTCTAGGCCTGAATTCATAGGACAGATACAGGAGAGAATACAGTTGCACGGAGTTAGATGGATAGTGTCCTCCCCCACTGATCCTGGAAAGTCCTAGCCCTGTCCACCCTTCCTAGACTCCTCTTAGACCAATCCCCTTATTTTCAGTCTTCAGACATGTTAGGGAACAGCTATTAGGCTAAAGACATACTTTAAGAAAAAGATCATCCCTCAAGTTATTTCTTCAAATGTACTTATGAATTCAGGTTAAAATGGTCTTCTCATCAGCCCTTCTGCACTAAGCATTATGCTGAGTGGGGAGACTGAAATAACATCCTTCACCCTTAAGGAAACTAGCCTAGTAAGGAGTATAGCTCTGACTCACAGTCTACAAGGCAAGTGTTGGGTGGTCATATTTTCAGAAGATAACCTTCACTCCATAACCTAGGAACATATTCTTTCTCTAGCATTTTCTGATAACTGCAGGCATCTTAACTACCAGCAGCACCAACCTGCTAATCCACTCTGGGAATTTTCAGTAACCACTCTGTACTCATCTGTACAATTTAATTGCTTTATATACATATGAACATTGACACATGCCACCAAATATGTTCCTTTCTGGTGCAGTAGATATTTGTTGGGTTCTGGTCACCAGCAAACACCCACTTCACTCTGCTTCTGGTAATAATAACACAATTTTCCTGTGAGGCACCACTTCCTCCCCTACCCTCTGACGGTGTGCACTGGGTACAGTTGGCCCAGGTCCTGGTCCTAGAATTCAGATTTGACCTACCAGAGTATCATATTTCCCTGGTCATTGTGATTGGCTCAGAAATGATTACATCATTCAGTCAGAACCAATGAAAATGTAAGAAGACTTTCCTTGAGTGCTCTTTAGCAGTAAAGAAGGTAAGAGTCAGTTGGAAGCAAGAATCACCACACAGAGTCCTGAGGATGAAGCCAAAGTGGTAGAAGTCAGAGCCAGGCATGAAGAGCAACCTCACTCTTCAGGCCATGTTAGAATGCCTTGGCCAAGACTCATCTTGAGTTGTTTTTGTTTTTGTTTTTGTTTTTAATTTTTTTAAGACTTTTTATTTATTCATTCATGAGAGACACAGAGAGGGAGAGAGGCAGAGACACAGGCAGAGGGAAAAGCAGGCTCCATGCAGGGAGCCCGATGTGGGACTCGATCCCAGGACTCCAGGATCATGCCCTGGGCCAAAGGCAGGCGCTAAATCGCTGAGTCACCCAGGGATCCCCTTATCTTGAGTTTTTTAATAAATGCCCCAATAAAACCCCTTTTCTGGCTTAACTTTGAGTTGACTTTTTTTTTTTATCATTTTTTATTGAGAGCCCAGCCCCACCTGAAATAGGTCTGCTTTTCAGGTTTTCAATACATGAATGTATAATTGCCCTTTTTCTGCCAAAGTTTCTGCCAAAGTGTTTTCCAAAACTTGCTATTAAAATCCTCCTGACACACCAGATGAGTAACTTCTCTGCTTCATTTTGTGCTGATTCTCCCCAAAATGCTTTATCACCTGCTCATCACTGAGGAAGACAGCTCATTTTTAAAGATCTTTTCTTTTAAATGTGGTCTCAGATTGTCCCTGGTTCTTTAAACAATATGATGAGAGGTACTGAATAATGTTAGACAAGTTATTTGGGGTACTTTGTTTTTACATATGCCAATGAACATCATGAATTTCAAAAGTTCATTTGGTAACTAGACATATCCTTCACATGACCACTATTACATGCTAGGAAACTTGTGTTCTAAAGAATCCTAGTTGGAGGCACCTGAGTGGCTCAGGCAGTTAAGAATCTGACTCTTGATTTTGGCTCAGGTCAAGATCTCACCATCTTGAAATTGAGCCCCAAGTCAGGCTCCATGCTCAACATGGGGTCTGCTTGGGATTCCCACATTCCCTCTCCCTCTGTCCCTCCCCTTGCTCATCTTCATCTCTCTCTCTCTCTCTCTCTCTCAAAATAAATATATAAAATCTTTTTAAAAGAATCCTAGTTAAGGTATTATATTTCCAGCCATTCCAGAAAGAATAGCGGAATAAGGTACATCAACTAGAACTGGGTTACAAAATGTGTGGTAACTGGAAGGAACTTGACAACATTGCTCTCGAAGAAATATCTTCAAAGCTTCATGGAAGATGCTGGAGGAGAGTTGAGGGAAAGAGAAAGCCCAGATGAGGCTCTGCATCAGGTGGCTTTGGAGAGCCTGGGAGCTGCATAATAACATAGCACACCTGATGAAGTGGGAACTAAGGTAAATAAAGAGTCAGAAAGAACAGGAAAGGGAAGGTGGGAAGACACTTCACATTATGCTTAGAAAAATCTTGAGAATAACAGATGAAAGAAGATTTCCTTGTTCTATAAATATTTATTGGTAATAGGACCAGCATCTTTCTTTTTGGACTTAAATGACTTTTAAAAAAAACATTTGTTAACAAAGGTCCTTCTCATCCCACTGGAAACTCTGATAAATGAATTGGCACACTCAAATAATTGGTGTGGAAAGAAATTTATCCAGCAACAAGTTTTTGTACAATTTTAAGAGCTTGCCCTTAAATTGAACCAAAGCAGTTATACTGTTTACTAAGAAATGGGAGAAATGGAATGGATAACTGAGAAGTCAACTTACAGATAGTGATACAACTTGCTACTTCTTTTTCAAGATATTGTAGGACTTATTTTGTCTGTTGGAATTCTAACTTATTTCAGTTGTGCTTATAACATTAAATATGCTTCTTGAACAGATGAGATTCTTAAAGATAAAAATCAATAAATGCGTTTTCTCTGGGACTGCAATGGAGATGTGGTTTGTGCTACTTGTCATGCCTGCTGCCGAGCTCACAATGGGGCATTCATCAGGCTGCCATGATCCCTGTATCCTCTCCTATCTTGTCTCATTACTCATCCAGATTTGAGAGTTCATGCTATCATGTACAGGCTGTATATTCCCTTGAAATATTGAAGGTATATAATCATTACTCAGGCTTAGGTTCTCTTAAAATTATTAAGAACAGAAGACACATACAGAAGTGGAAGGCAGAAGGGGAGAGTTATGGAAAATATAATTGGCCTCTACAAGCTAAAAAAAAAGAAGGAAATGGATTCTTGACAAAAGCTTCCAGGAAGAATGCAAACCTACTGATGCATTTTGTCCCTGTAAGGCTCACTACCATGCTTCTGACCTCCAGATCTGTAAGATCAGGAATTTGTGGTGTTTTCAGCCACTGGGTTTGTAGTGAGCTGTTACAGCAACAAATAGGAAACTAATACAGACTTCATCCCACCTGGGCCCACTAGACCTCCTCTTGTGCATGCCTAACTTACATAGTTATTTATTTATTTATTTATTTATTTATTTATTTATTTATTTATTTATTTATTTATTTTAGAGAGAGAGAAAGAAAGAGAATGCAAGGTAAGGAGGGGAAGAGGGAGAGGAGAGGTAGAGATTCTACAAGCAGACTCCCCAGCTGAGTGCAGAGCCTGAGGCAGGGCCTCAGATCTCAGGACCCTGAGATCATGACCTGAGCTGAAATCAAGAGTTGGCCGCTTAACCTACTGTGCCACACAGGTGCCCCTTGTGCATGTCTATTTTGAATAATAATTTACCTAGGGGACATTAAAGCATACTGAGTAAAAAATAAATAAAAAAATTTAAAAAATAAAGCATACTGAGTAACAGTGGGAAATAGTTTTCTACCTTATTTTGAATTTCACTTAACTCACTCTGTTCAGGTCAAATACGTTGGAATGGGTAAGTTTTCTCAAAGTGACAGAACTATCTTTAAAATAAGACAGACTCTCAATTCAGTTAGTCCTCTATGTATGCAAAAATAGTGAATTATAAAGATGAAGGTCAACATTTACAGTTCTTTAAAAATATCCAATGAGAGCAAAGACCTTATAACAATTAGTGACATTTGTATAAGGCTCCTTTCTTACTGGAAAGGTATCTTCTCGAAGTGTTTGTATAAACCAGTATGTCTAGCATATAATTTTGTTATTCTCATCTTGCCAGGGCTAAAAATGAGCTAACTAGCAGAAAAAGAGAATCTTGGGAGGGGGCCAATCATTCCTTTCCCTGATAAATTGTCAATCATCTTATTGATCAATGTATCCATATAGATTCATTGACAATTTCCAGTAGAGGCTGAAGAAGTAGAATGAAGTAAAATGCCTGTTCCCTCAAACTCTCAAGGCGTTTGCATATAATGTACTCAGATCTCCCTTGACACAGTAAAAATGGGGGTGAAAGAAAGGCTCCAGGGCATTAACACCTGGAAAAAACTGGTTTAGGGTCTTTCAATAAAAGACAAGTGCTAAGGAATAGAATCATATCAGAGTGAATTGATTCTTCATAAAGTTGTGTGAAAAAAAAGTACCATACTGAGCACTGATTGACAATAGTTCTATGATAAGATGAAATGTATTAAGATATGTTAAGGTAAACTATACTGGAGTGCTTTTATTTGTTTAAATTTTCCCTACACTGTGCACCATTCTTTAAAAATATGTATTGATGGGGCACCTGGGTGGCTCAGTCAGTTAAGCATCTGCCTTTGGCTTGGGTCATGATCCTGGGATCCTGCAATCGAGTCCTGAGTCAGGCTCCCTGCTCAGCAAGGAGTCAGCTTCTCCATCTCCCTCTGCCCAACTCCCTACCCCTCCCATTCATGCTCTCTTGCTCTCTCTCTCTTTCTGTCAAATAAATAAAATCTTTAAAAATTAATTAATTAATTAATTAATTTAAAAAATGTTTATTGGTGATCAGAAATCAAAACGGCTGCCTGCCCAATTTGTTCTTGTAGAAGGTAATTTTAATTATATCCCAAGTCTAAGAAGGTGGCCTTTCTTCAGGCATAGAACTAAAGACCTACTGATGTGTGGCACACTACATCTTGATACAGTGGCCCTACATGATAGGCAGACAGGGCCTATAATGATAGAGAATGTTAACCAAATCTGAGGACTAGTACAATGAAAGGAAATATTTCCATTGTTCTTGAGGAACTCACAAGAGGAAAAGAAACAGAGTTGTTGGCAGTGTAGAGAAGCATGTCAGCTCCACAGGGTTTCATCTAGGATATGAAGTGAAAGTTCTGGAACAATCCTGCTCCTCCCTCTAGCTCCCTGACAACTCCTTTCCTGGTGTTGCTGTGGATTCTTCTTCCTCCACTCACTTCCTAAATGTTGCTCGTCCTCAAACCTCTCCTCTTCTTTTCTGTGCCCTCCCTTCATATAAATCAATAATCCCAACCACCAGCTGTTTGTTGAGTACCCATATCTCCACATGTCCAATCAAGACCCTGAGGTCTTGGCTCAAATGTAGGACTGTCTTCATAACTTCTTCCCCGAATTTCTTGCACATACATGTTGGTTTGTGTCCATCCAACCCTGTGTAAAACTCCCCTTCACTACATCCCCCAGCTCAGAGAATGGCCCTACCACCAAGGCAGCACTGCAAGTCATTCTAAACCCTTTCTCTTCGCTCCTGCCCACATCAGTTACTTATTAATTGTCTTGATATTTCTCAGTCCTACACTTTCTTGTTCTTCCACTGTCTCTGCTTTAATCAAGTCCTTATTCTCACTTGGATTACTGAAACAACATCTTCCTTGGCTTCCTTTTCTCTAGAATGATTCCTTTTCACAACCTATATCCTATAATTTGGCCAGATCTATCCCTCTATAACATAAATCCACTCATATTGCTCCCCTGCTTCAATTCCTTTCTGAGAATGTTCAGCATAAATTTTTAATTTCAAGCAGGGATTGCCTCTTAGTAGCTCCTGCAACATCCTACCATACCTGTCATCCCACCCATCCCAGTCAATGGCCATTACACAAAGTCTCCATGACCTGCTGTCCTTTGCATCTGGAATGCACATCACCATTCAACTCCCACGTGTCCCTCAAGGTTCAGACTAATTACCATCACCTTTAGGAATAATTTTCTGATGCTATGATCTGATTTAGACCCCTCTCCTCATCTATTACACATACTGTGTGCCTCTATTATGTCCTCTTCCCTCCTCACTCTATATGGTAATCGTTGGTTTGCTTTACTGTTCCCAAAAGAGAAGTCAATTTGAGGTCCAACCTGGGCACGTTAATGCCGTGAGCTCCTGGCACAATGCCTGGTGCATAATGGGTGCTCTATTAACGTGGTGATACAAAAAGGTGCTGTGTGGGATCCCTGAGTGGCGCAGCAGTTTGGCGCCTGCCTTTGGCCCAGGGCGCGATCCTGGAGACCCGGGATCGAATCCCACATGGGGCTTCCGGTGCATGGAGCCTGCTTCTCCCTCTGCCTATGTCTCTGCCTCTCTCTCTTTCTCTCTCTGTGACTATCATAAATAAATAAAAATTAAAAAAAAAAGGTGCTGTGTAATTCTCAGGCAAGGAAGTTACTGAGATAACAGACTGGTTATGCAAAAACAATGAAGTGAGTCTCAGCTCAGAAATTCTCACACTTGGAAAAGACTTGGACCTATCAAAGGAAACAACCAGCGAAGAATTTTAGTCTTATTGAATTGGAACTGAAGTGTTTAAGATTCAGGTAACAGGTGCATCATCTGACAGAGAAATTGGCCAGGTCTGTGCTTCTCTAAAATAGGAAAGATTTTAAGAAAGGTAACAGTCTGAAGAAAAATGATGATTTAATACTTTGGTTAATTTCTTTTTGCTTATTCTCCATTTTACTTATACCATCGATCAGAAATCACATGTGGAGGTGATACCAATAAAAATGACTTACATTCTATGAACCGGGGTTTTATAAGAGTCTATAAAGTGATAAATCAATTTTATATGAAGTCTTCTCAAAGAAGCCCCAAATACTGCTGTCTCTTTTTGAAGGCTGCAAACCTCTCCTTTGAAGACACAGCACATCTCCTATTAAAAACCACTGAAAAGTTCCATTTTTACATTGTTTCTTGATTTACAAGGTCTTGTCATTAGTAAGATCTTTATTTCTTCTGCCATAAGCAGTTACCCCAGAATATCTCAATGTACCCAAGTAAGAAGAGACCCAAAAAACCCTAACACACTCTGGATACTAATACAGGTCCTGTTTCTCAATTAGTAAAGAAAGAGTCACAAATCTTCCACCCTTTGGAGGCATCTTCCAAACTCCCATAACCACTGGGATGTCAAAGCCATTTCTTTTATGCAGTTGGTAACTTCACACATCAGAAAAGAAGAGTTCAGACATTAAAACAACATTAAGATCACTTTGGTTGTAAGATTCCCACAGGCTCAGCAAATCTGGGCCTAATTACTGCCACCTTAAATGTGAAAGGAGGATATTCTGAAGTTGCTTACAGGAAGGTCTTGTACAATTAAAAAAATGAAAATCAACAGTGAGAGACAGTGGACAAACTTAATTAAAAAATAGCTCCTGGTGAGATAAGCAACATGTCCTCAGAATTGCTGACACAAAAACACTGAACTACCTGAAGTGGCCTGGGAATTAGGCTGAATCAAGACTCTTTAGCAATCTCTTCTTCCTCTATCATTGCAGAAGAGTTATATACTTCTCTTAACAAATAAAAAGAGGAACAAAAGAAAGAATGTGAGCCAATGAAAATGAGTTTGTGATAGGAGTGGTGGCCAGGAAAAGGATCTATGAGGAAAATGTGTGACCTCTTTTTTCTTTTCCTTTTTTTAAAAAATATTTTATTTATTTTTTCATGAGAGATACACAGAGAGTGGCAGAGAAACAAGCAGAGGGAGAAGCAGACTCCTTGCAGGGAGCCTGAAGGAGGACCCGATCCCAGGACCCCAGGATCACGACCTGAGCCAAAGGCAGACACTCAACCACTGAGCCACCCAGGTGCCCCTGTGTGACCCCTTTCAAGGCAGACAGGAAGAGACCACAACTGAGTTCTTCCTAAACCCACAGGCTTCTTCAGTCTCCCTCAATCCCACAGAGACCTGGCTTCTTTCTTTCCTTCCTGTTTCTGACCTTTGCTTTTGTACCCACCAACACCTTCATTCCTTCTTCACTCCCTTCCTTCTTCCATCACTGTTGGTGCTACAAGGTTGGGAGCTGGAGTGCAGAGGTAAGTAAGGTGGATCTCCCCATGTGAATGTTGCCTTGAGAGGAATAGCAAAGATTGAGTCAACAGTGTCACACAAGCCATTCTTAGTACATTTCAAGCACATTGCGCTTTGAGTTGGAATTAAGTTAGAAGTAGAAAAACAGTTCAAAGAATGTTTGATTACTGTGTGAAATCCTCTTGGGTCTCCATTTTCAGATACCTCTGTGTGTCTCTCATTTAATCAGGTTTAGGGTGCACTTACAGGATTGGTTGAACACACAATTCCTGTGCAGCCTGGGCTAAAGAAGTTGTGGGCCTCTCTCTTTAGCCCCTGGGCCTCCTTGAGACCTCCCCTGTCTCCTGTATGTGGGGCTCAGAGCTACTGCAAATAATCATGCAAGAGTCCACGTTGTGACTCGCCCAAAGGAGCCAACACTTCCTATCTCTTTTTCCCTTCTAGAACCTAGAAGGTCGGTGACTGTAAAAGGCCCATCCCTTCATGTCCTACCCACACCAGACCACTAAGTAGATAGAGATGGATGACCTAGTCCACAATCCCAATGTTCAAGAACCGTTATAGTTTTTCTGCATCCAACCTGATTTCAATTCAAAGTGCCCCTCAATCCCTCATAGATGGCGGTGGCAGGGGCCTCAGTCTCCAGGCCGTAAAGCATGGCTGCTCTCTGGTGCATCCTAGGGACAGTGGAATCGGAGGCAGGAGTTGGGGTGGAGGAGGAGAAGAGTGCTCCAGATCTAGTCCCACCTCCCTGGGGTGACAACTGCATGCAGGCTCATGCTTACAGGGTGATCATCAATGTAAGCAGAGCCTACAAACATAGACTGCAGCCCCTATAAACACATCAGTCTGGTGTCCCAGACTTGAGGTATGGTCCAGGGCAGCTTTCACCCCAGTTGAAGAAGGGCCACTAAGGGGAAGGCGGCAACTCAGGTGGAGAAGAAATCTGAGCCTCTAGGCCCGAGAGGTCTTGCAGGTGCCGTGAACTGCAGCTCCTCTGGCTGGCGTGCGCAGGGTCAGGACTAACTCACCAAGTGCTGCGTGTCTACTGAGTCCAGCTGGCCAACTCCAGCATCCTGCTCTAAAGGAAGGGGTCCCAGCCATCGGGACATCGGGCTATGGATGGGCTGCTGCCCCCTGGCATTCTGAGTAAGGGTTTGGCGCTCCAGCCAGCACCCCAGAGCACAGAAGCTAGAGAGGGGAGTTATTTTTTATTTCACTGAGGAAGCAATGTTACAACCTTTGTGACAAAAAAGGTTGCTTCAGAGAGGGGTTAAGAACAAAGACTTTGGAAGCAGAAAGACTGTGCTTATCTCCTGTCTTCCACCCACATTACAATGACATCGAATTGTTTCCTGCATTACTTTAGATCTTGAAGCCTCAGTCTCTCCATCTACAAAATGGGAATAAGAGTATTTACCTCTTAGATGCAGTATGGAATAATTAATGAAAAAGCCCTAGCATCTAACTGGTAGTACACACATGATACATAAATTACAATTATTCTCTTGTTTTTAAGGGTTTTTTTATTTATTTGAGAGAGAGAGAGCATGCACACATATGGGGGAAGGGGCAGAGGGAGAGGGAGAAGCAGACTCCCCCTGAGCAGAGCTCGACTCAGGGCTCAATCCCAGGACCTCAGGATCATGACCTAAGCTGAAGGCAGATGCTTAACCCACTGAACCACCCAGGCACCCCTACAATTATTCTTAATAATTAAAAATATTTAAGGTTCCAAAAAGATGGATACTACAACTTTTATATTCTTTTTAAATTAACTTTGAGGTGTAACTTATATACAGTAAAGTTGTACTCATCTAACAGGACAGTTGAGTACTTTCAACAAATATATTCACTCATGTAATCACTACTCCAAATCGAAATATAAAATATCACACCCCTAAGAACCCATCCTGCTCTTCTGCAGTCCAGCCATCGGTCATCAACCCTTAACCCCAGGCAACCACCCATCTGCTTTCTGGGATGGTGGATTAGTCGGCCTATTCTAGAATTTCAAGAAATGACATTGTACAGTGTGTACTTTGTGTCTTCTGCTCAGCCTATTATCTCTGACACATATTGTCGCCTGTGTCAGAAGAAGCTTTATTTGGTAGGAATATTTTGTTGTGTGAGAAACAAGGATGGGCGAGTAGGGAGACACCAAAACAGAGGGCAGTAAAGCGCTCTTCCCGGTTAGAGCTCAGTGTATGGAGCCTGAGTGAGGGAAGGGAGTAGCTCTTGGCTGTGACTGGAAACTAGAAAGTGGTATTCCCCGGGGTCACTAGCACTGCGTAAGCTTACCAGCTTGTGGCCAGTTGGCTAGGAAGCTGCAAGGTCATGCTGACATGAAGAAAGTTTAAGTTCTGTTGAAGGGCAGAGTCAGCATTTTGGGGAAATCAGTTTAAGTTTTGTCGATGTGGGTACAAGTGGTTGGCTTAGGGGTACCCTAGAACCATGGCCTCCGCTTTGATTTTTCTTTAACACACACCTGAGGACGTCACTCGTGTTCTCTCTGGGTGGTATTTCATCCGCGGGATACCCCACAATTTCTTACCCATCTACCTGTTGATGGACATTTGGCATGATTCCCGTTTGGGGCCATTATGAATTAAACATTTATGAGCATTGTGTACTAGAGGGTTTGGGGAGGGGGTGGAGGAAGGTGAGCATATTTTCTCTTCTTTGGGGTAAACACTTAGGAATGGAATTTCAGGGTTCTATCGTCAGTACGTGTGTAACTTTATAAGAAACTGCCAAATTATTTTCTAAAGAGGTCACTAGTGCATCCACCCACCAGGCATATCTGAGAGCTCCAACTGTCCCATATCCTCACCAACACTTGATATTGTCCGCTTTCAAATATCAGGCTTTTTAGGGAGTGACTAGTCCTATCTCACTGTGATTTTAATTTGCTTTTCACTGAAGAATAATGATATTGAGCAGCTTTACACATATTTACAATATCTTTTTTTTCTCTTAAGAGATAAATGGAATATTTGACCATAATTTTATTGGGTTGTTTATCTTTTTGTTAGTGAGTTATAAGAGTGCTTTACAAATTCTGGATACAAATCCTTTGCTATGTATATACAAACAAATACGTTCACCAACTTTGTAGTTTGTCTTTTCATTTTTTAATAGTGTCTCTTGAAGAGCATTTTTTTTTTACTTTGATGAAATTTAACAGTATTTTAATTTTGTGAGTAGTGTTTTTTGTGTCCTAAGAAACCTTTGTCTACCAAGAGGCTATGCAGATTTTCTCCTAGGCTGCTTCTCAGGGCTTTATAGTTTTAGATATTTTATTTAGGGTTTTGATTCATTTGAAGTAGTTGTTTTTGTTTTTGTTTTTTGTTTGTTTTAGAGGGGTTTTTTCCTTGTTTGTTCATTTGTTTTATGATGGAACTTAAATATTAAAGCTCAGCTTTTCAGTTGTTCCAGTATCTTTTGTTAAAAAGACTGTGCTTCTTCACTGAATGCTGACATTAAAGATTTTCCACTTCTAACCATGATGGAGTAATAGGGAATGAAGTTACTCTTAAATAATTGAAAAACTGGACAACATAAATGAAACAACAGACAATAGACAGTTCAGGATAAGGACTATAAGAGAAGAACCCTACAAGCTTACTGCTTAGAAAGCTTCCAGTCTGCAGTAAGGGGGAAACCAAAAAAATCCAGCAGTCGCCCTGAGTTGACAAGGCCAGGGGTCCAGACTGGGAAGTCAATGCAGCTAGAATTTACACAGCAAAATACCTAAGTCACAAAGTAGAGGTATTTATCCTCAACTCCCAATCATTATCAGCTGAGAGCTGCCGCCACAGCACCTGTTACCAGAATTTCGGACCTGAGCAGGGAAGCCAAGAAGTAGCCACAGGCAGAAACACACGTGCTCCCGTGAAACACACGGGCATCTCTGGCATGTTTTGGAATGGTAAGGATAGAGGCCCTATGGGCAGGAAGCTAGCAGTTTCTGTGTCAGGGGCTCTTGGGCCACCTCTGCAGGGAAATCAGCCCAACTAGCATGCCCTGATGAATGAAAACCTCAGGAAAGATCAAAGCCCTGCCCCCTCCGCTTGGCAAGGGCTGAATGGTGGAACCCAAGTACAATTTTCTCTAGGAACTTGGTAGGTCAAGGCACAGGCAGTGGGAGCCTGATCCATAACAAAAAAAAAGGCAGAACTGGCTGTTGAAAACCTGTGCAGGGATCCCTGGGTGGCGCAGCGGTTTGGCGCCTGCCTTTGGCCCGGGGCATGATCCTGGAGACCCGGGATCGAATCCCACGTCGGGCTCCCGGTGCATGGAGCCTGCTTCTCCCTCTGCCTATGTGTCTGCCTCTCTCTCTCTCTCTCTGTGTGACTATCATGAAAAAAAAAAAAAAAAAAAAAAAACCTGTGCAGACCCATAAGAGGCATCTTAATGGACTTGCTCCCAGAAATAAGTGGGAGTTTTGGAGAGAGCAACTGAGGTTCTTCTACTACCTAAGCCAGGGTAGGGGAGCCATTTAGTAGGGGAGCTCTCTGAGTGGATCCCGAGGTCCTTGGCCCAGCACGTAGTGGCGCATCACCATTGGGGCCCTGATACCTCTCATTTGTCTGGTACCAGATGCTTCATACTGATTAACATCCTTGGAGCGCTGTCACTTGAAAAGGACCTCCAGGAAGGTAGGCTTTCCCACCTTCTAATTAGTTAATAATTACCACAGCCTTCAAGTTACAACAAGGAACAACTGTCACAAGGTGGCGCCTCCACCTGGAAGTAATGTCTTGGTGAGGGTTTCACTCCTGGCTCCTGAAAGGAAGCATTTCATTACTCAAAGAGCTTCTAGTCATAACCCAGCAGATTAATTCCAAAAGCTTATTCTCAAAAACCTTACTCTGTTGGATCCTGTGTTAGGCTGAAAAGGGCTCATTAAAAATGGAAATTCTGGCTGAAATTCAGTGAAGGCTGAACAATGGTAAAAGTCAAGAGGCCTACCCCTTTTCCTCAGGTAAGACCTGTTTTAGTCTCTCTGCACACAGGAATTGGCTCTGCATGGTTCTTAAGGAACCTTCAAGCAGAACATGCCAGTAGTGCTCTAAGTGATAGTTCAATGAGAACCCTGCTTCTCATATGAAAGCAAACCCCATCCACATATTCTTCTGCCATCCTCTTTGGTTTGGGCACTATAGTTGGCCACAGAACCTCCAGATGCTACCAAACTAGGTGACTTTACACTCATGAACTTGAGATAGTCACCAAGACTCTGTAAAATCCCATGACAGCATGGTTCAGAATCATGTATACTGTTATCCAAGCCTTAGGTTGGCCTAAAAGTTCCAGATGGTCCTAATGTAACACTATTACACACATCCACATGCCAGTGATGTCCAGAGTCTAGGGAGGATGCAGAACATGCAGTTGGCCACGTCCTGGTGCTGGGTTACCAGAGAGTAAGGGAAAGGAGTAAGGTGGCTGATGCAAGTCCCCAAGGTCACCTCCTCCTTTTTCCTTCCAGTTTGACTGTCCTAACCACCTCTGATGTATCTCCATCAGACATTTCTGTGCAGCCCTAGGGAAACATTCTCCTGTTCTGAGCCAAATTCATGGTTTAAAAAAAAAAAAGATTTCTTTAAATTTAGCCTGAAGTCTAACTTCATGTCATGATTTCTTTGTGGCCTGAAATTAAAGAATCAATATGTTCAATACACGTTCAATTGCCCTAATTGGTAGATACAGATCTTATCTTCAATTCATACAGCGCGATCTCCTCTGGCAGAGCTCAACGTCAGCTTTTATAGTTCACTGTGCAATTTGCAGAAGATTGCATTAGCTAACGATTGCTTTGCCTTGGCTGAGGCCTTTATCATGTCTGTCCTGGATCCTTTCAAACCCTCCAGGATGCTCACTCAGCACACATGCTGGCCTGTTCCTAACTGCCCTCTCCTCCCTGAAACAGACGAGTCCGAGTGGCCACCCTGGTTATGATCCTTCAGTGACTCCACTCAAACTTTGGGAGAAAGCCAAAGTGCCTTATAAGGGTCCTCCTCCCCTTGTCGACACCTCTCCCACCCTCCTGTCCTACCTGTGCCCCTCCTTGCCATCTGGAACAAAGACTAACTGCTGCCTCGACATTGCATACCACTGGGCTCTGATCTCCCTATGCTCTAGCCTCTGCCTAGATTTTCTTGAATTTGGAGTCTCGGATTTGCCATCATCTCCTGGGATTGATTGGTCCTCCACACGGTACCTGCCAACATTCACGCAGTGACACCCGGATGATACTTGACTGGCATCACATAATGAATGGGTTGACGTGAAAGGAAGGGTCGGTGGGACCAGGCCCTGCCCTGGTCCCTCCTTGCCCCACCCAGCCCCTGCAAAGGGGAGGACGTCAGTGTCTTGATGCCCCTGCAAGCCGGTGTTGGCACACTCACTGGGAAGCCCCCACTCCACTAGGTGCTCCTTGTGTTCTCGTTGCTCCTCCCCACCATTAAATGGAGCACACAAAATAGAACTGTCTAATGATCCATTACAGGCAAGCCAAGAGGATCCCTCTGTGCACGCCATGGAGGCAGGGACTGTGGCCTTTGTGGGTAGCACAGCGACCCTAGCATGGTGTCTAGTGCATCATTGACTCTCAGTAAGTGCGTGTGGGCCACTTTGCCGGCATAAACAAATGCTAATGAGGAGCCTCCTACCATCCCCTTGCACTCACGCAACTGCATGTGTATGTGACAGGAGGGACAATTTAGCAAAGCAAACCTTGAGGCCATTGCTTTTCTTGTTGGCTACAAACTGATTATTTCCCTTGCTGGTGTACTGGAGCACGAGGAAGTCAAACGGTCGACCCAGAAGGCACACATGGCATCCCTTTACATTGTAAATAAGAGTTATCCCCTCCACAAAAGAGTTGATTTTGTTCCTCCTTTTTTATATTAAACAGACTCAATTTCTCCGAATTTGAAGAGCCTTCTACAAATTGCCAGAGCTGGTTGAGATTATTTCCTGGACTACTGGGCACCTAAGCAATTCCAAACCCTCCCTAGGACATCTACTTCCATTGGGCTGTTTCTGGAAACCTGCCACCAACGTTTCATGAGAATGTCAAAATCTAAATACAGCATCCTCATAATTACACAGAAATAGCATCGCGATATATTGTCATGGCATGTTCTGTCTCATTTGTACTGCCAAAAATATTTTTTGAATCCTAGGTACCACTGAATAGACATCTTACTACATGGCCCTCGTTTTACCATGAAGTGATTTTCCCTGAGAGCTTTAATTTAAGAGTTAATATCAAGTACATTTATGTAGCTCCATGGGGCCTAAGAACATATGAACAACAAAACCGAGAAAAAGAGTTTGTCAAAAACAGAATGTTTTCAGAAGAGACATATGCTTCTTTTTCTTTTCTTTTTTTTTTTTTAAACTTACCTTGAACTGAATGCTATTTCAAGAGCTAAAATTACAGACTTGCTTTGCTGCAGGCCACGGCAGCAAATCCAAACAAAAGCTTTCCTGGCAGCCCCAAAGCAAACCCCTGACCCCAAGTGCCCATCACTTCTGTGGGTTGTCATTATCACTCTTTTCTTCATAAAGAAGTAAATTTAGAAAAGGACAAAAACATTCAAGTGAAGCTGTCAGTCTTTTTAATTCTTTATTTTTCTGAATAGAATATTTTTCTTGGTCTATTAAAAAATACATGGCCACTCATTCGGAATCCCTTCGTTAATATAAAGCATTAAGTCTAATCCATTTTGCCTTTTTGAAGAACTGTCTCCTGTTCATTTAAAAGCCTGCTTTCATGATAAGGTTAACACCTACACCTCTCAGTTCTATTTCATTTTGCGCAAACTCCTGACTTCAGTTACACAAGGCATTTTTATTATGTCACCACAATTTATTTTTGAGCAGAGCTCATACCATAACCAAGAGATTAATACATGTGACAGCACTTGAAGCTCTAAAGAAGGATACAGGGACGCCTGGATGGCTCAGTGTTTGAGCATCGGCCTTTGGCTCAGGGCGTGATTCCAGGATCCTGGGATTGAGTCCCACATCGGCGTCCCCACAGGGATCCTGCTTCTCTCTCTGCCTGTGTCTCTGCCTCTCTCTGTGTCTCTCATGAATAAATAAATAAATAAATAAAATCTTTAAAAAAATAAATAAAATAAATAAAGGATACAAGCACTAGCTCCCTTTATCATCCCTTGAGCACTTAATGCATAATAAGAACTCAATAAAACATCAGCAGCATGAACTTAAATGTGGACAAATAGGAAAGAAAAAAAGGAAACTATTCCATGAGGATTATGGTAAATCCAAAATACAGAACCTCCCATGGTGCCAGCATTGCTGACCCTAAGGGTTGGTTGTGGGCTGAAGTGGGCTTCTGACGCTGACATGTGTGGCCACAGAACCAGATATGACTGTTATCCCACTCAGAGTCACCTGACCACAAGCAGTATTCAGTGCTCACAGTCCTCAAAAATAAAATTAACCACACAAGACGTTAGTGAACAATGAGATTTTACTGAAGATTCCCCAGAGAGTCTGAGGGTATCAATCACATCGCACACTGCCAGGAGTGCTGTCTCTGGCTCCCCACTCCAGTGGCTCCTGCTGGCGTCCTGAAGCAACACTGTCCTTGAAGAGGTCAAAGGCAGTCACACTTGAGATGCTTATCAAACAAGTGTCTTCCAAAATGGGGTCTGAGAAAAAAAGGAAAAAGGTATGGTAAGAAAACAAGAACAGAAAGGACAAATTCTATCACAGAGCTATGGCACAGAAGACAGAACAACATGGTAAACCTTGCCAACGTGATAGCAATGTAAATGGGCACATTACTCAGCCATTAGAACCGACAAATACCCACCATTTGCTTCGACGTGGATGGAAATGGAGGGTATTATGCTAAGTGAAATAAGTCAATCGGAGAAGGACAAACATTATATAGTCTCATTCATTTGGGGAATATAAAAAATAGTGAAAGGGAATAAAGGGGAAAGGAGAAAAAATGAGTGGGAAATATCAGAAAGGGAGACAGAACATGAGAGACTCCTAACTCTGGAAAACAAACAAGGGGTGGTGGAAAGGGAGGTGGGCGGGGGGTGGGGGTGACTGGGTGACGGGCACTGACAGGGGCACTTGACAGGATGAGCACTGGGTGATATGCTATATGTTGGCAAATTGAACTCCAATTAAATAAATAAATAAATAAATAAATAAATAAATAGGCACAGAATGTAGCAAAGGGATGCAGGCAGCACATGAAAGAGACCCAGAAATACCCATGCCCCTAGCATCATTCCAGAGAGGACAATCCAAGAACGTATTTCAGCAGGAGAACATGATGTGCCCAGGAAGCATTATCAACACTGAGAAGGGAGCTTGGGCGGAATGAAAATTACAAAGACATGTTCCTTCTGTTAAGTGATGGTGCATCTGCACAATGCAATATTCTTCTTTTTTTAATTTATCTTTTTTTTATTTATTAAGTTTTTAATTTTAATTCCAGTACAGCGCACATGCAGTTTTATATTAGTTTCAGGCATATAATATAGTGAGTCAGCAATTCTATATATCATCAGTTAAAAATAAAACTGCCCTATAATCCAGTTATTGTACTACTGGATATTTACCCAAAAAATACAAAACACTAATTCAAAGGGATGCCAGCAACCCTATGTTTATTGCAGCATTATTTACAATAGCTAAATTATGGAAGCAGCTCAAGTGTCCATCAACAGATGAATAAAGAAGATGTATACACACAATATACAATGGAATATATATACACAATCTATATACAAATATGCAATATATATATATATATACAATGGAATATATAGATATACAATGGAATATTATTTAGCTGTAAAGAGATAGTCTTCTTTGATTTAAAAATGTAATTAAGATGGCCACTTCAAAATACAGAAGATGTTTATAAAAATATTAAGTGAAAAAAGAAATAAGTGGCCATGAGGACAGTTCCATTAAATATATGTGCTTGGACAAAGGTTTAGAAGTGATTTTGGAATTTTTTTAAAGTGAGAGCAGAGAGGAGAGTCAGAGGGAGAGGGAAAGAGAGTCTCAAGCAAGTTCCACACCCAGCATAGAGCCCAACATGGGTCTCAATCTCACAATCCTGAGATCATGACCTGAGCCAAAATTGAGAGTCAGATGCTTAGCTGACTGAGCCACCAGGCTACCCTGCACCAGGGTTTTGAACACATGCCCTAAGCTGTTTCCCCTGGAGAGCATAAAGTCATTGCAAAGATGTAAATCAAGGTTATTGGGTTTTTCATTTTGAGTTTTTTGAGCAGCTCTTTGAAATTTGAAGCTTCTGATTCCATCAACATGGAAATACATTATTTCATGCGTTGGGTAAAATGTTTGTTCAAGTCCAAACAACAACTAACCATCTGCTTATTTGTATATTTTTTCTTCCTGGGGTAATCTATCAAGATTTGTTTGAATCAGTAAAAACAGTTCTATTTGGCATTCAGAGGACACCATACAATGCCAGTTTCTCCCAATCTTGGTTAAAATTTGTTTCCTTAAGACCACTAGGAAAGCTCTGGGGTTAGTGTGTTGGAATGTGCTTATGAGAGCTCCAGAGGTCCCACTTTTAAAAGCCTTGAGCAGTCACCCAAAAAAGCATGTTGAAACTACTGATGCCTTACATATTTGATGAGAAGCATGTGTATTTATAAGAGCTAAGGGGGGCTGGCTGTGTTCATACAGAGATCAGAATTGGAGAGCTCCCTACACTGCTTCTCCCAAGAGCCTTTAGTGAAGGACTTGCACCTCTCTTTGGGGTGAGTGTCTCTAAGGATATACCCAGGAACAATAGACACCTGTCCTTCTGTGTTCCTTCTCCATTCCATTTTTATCTATATAATGATTCATTGTTAGCATTTCAGTATAATTTCAGTCATTACATGTTCATGTTCTCAGGTGTTTTGTCTGATTACAATGGGCCAATACTAACAGTTCTTAATTAGTCCTCACCTCTTTTAGCCAAGAATAGGCTTGACTCTCATCTTGCTTCATCTTATTTCTACCATGCCTGCCATTCATTCAGGAAATCATAACTTGTAATAAACCCTTTGTCTCTCAGAGAAATTTAAAAATAGTTGAGATCTCACTTTTATTGGTTCACATTGGATACTTCTTTAAGACCACTTTTACAATGCCAGGTACGTATCCTGACACAGCAGTATCATTCTAGAATAATTTTTTTTGAGAGGCAAAATGGAATCTGAGTCTGAAACTGTCTTCACTGTTATTTTGCCTTAGATTGGTGAGTTCATTGATCTTCAGGGAAGTTCAAATAGAGGATTTGTGCTTAGAACTTCAAAGACGCCAATGTGAAAGCATGTCATTAGAACATATGTGAACATCTTGTGCCTATGTTATTTCTTGTGCCTGTTTGTTGAATATCACCATGTTAAGTTTGAGATAACTCTTACATGTGAAAAATGTTTTCCTTTGTTTTTAAAAAAGATTTTATTTATTTATTCATGAGAGACACACAGAAAGAGGCAGAGACATAGGCAGCGGAGAAGCAGGCTCCTTGCAGGGAGCCTGATGTGGGACTTGATCCCCAGACCTGGTATCACATCCTGAGCCAAAGTCAGATGCTCAACCGCTGAGCCACTCAGGTGTCCCTGTTTTCCTTTAAGTATCAAATTAAACCTTTATGTCAAAACTTGTTTGAGATCCATAACTAAATAGAAAAAATCCTTTTTCAGTATGGTCAAATATTTTTGTTCGTTTTTAGCTCCAAAAATTGATTAAATAAGTCTTCTAAACAAAAGCAAAATAAAACTTAACCTGACAGTCATTTCATTGTCACCATTCAAAAATTCTAAAAGCAAAACAGGCAGTGCATGTACTTTGCCTTTTTTTTTTTCTGAAAGCAACTATAAATCACTGCAAGCCTTGCCTAAATCCAATTTTCAATAAATAACATAGCAAGGTTTGGATTGTTTTAATTACTCGCCTCTCTACTGGCAAACCTATCATTGGCAGTAAGAGATAACCATGCTGTGTTTTTGGAAATTCAATCTATGGCATGAACTGTGCAAAATTCCTCATTTCAAAACTGGTGTAATTGTTAACCTCCAGAATTACAAATTATCATGAGCCTGGGTAGACAATCTCACACTTCTTCCATTGCTGGGGGAGATGGGAAAACCATGCGCTCAGGTGACCACTGATAGGATAGCACCTGGCAAATCCCTGGCATCATGTCAGCAATAATAACTTGTTATATCAGAAAAAATAAACCCAAGTGGCTAAAAAAATGTACAGAGTGGAAAATATGTCTTTGTCTATATATTTCTGAACATTTATTATTTTCCCATATAATTCTAATGAGAAAAAAAATTTTTACTCTTAGAATATAGATAATGAGAAATGTACATGTGATTACTTTCCTAAGGTTGCTGTAAGAAAATATTACAAACTGAGTAGTTTAAACAACATAAATTTATGTCCAGAGTCCTGGAGACCTGAAGTCCAAGATCAAAATGTCATCAGGGTTGGTATCTTATAAGGGCTCTAAAGAAGAATCTATTCCATTCCTTGCCCAGAGCTTCCGGTGGTTTTCTAATAAGCTTTTATGGTCTTTGACATATAGAAGCATCACCCTGATCTCTGCCCTCATTTTCACGGAGCA
Source organism: Canis aureus (assembly GCF_053574225.1). NCBI lineage: Eukaryota > Metazoa > Chordata > Mammalia > Carnivora > Canidae > Canis > Canis aureus. Next base: position 8,045,013 of record NC_135641.1, read on the forward strand.
TTTGTTCTCCCTATATACATGTTTACCTCCATATTTCTTCTCTTTATTAAGGATGCCACATATTGGACTAGGCCCCATCATAATGATTCATTTTAACTTGATTGCCTCTGTAAAGACCCTGTCTCCAAATAAAGATACATGCTGAAGAGCTGGAGGTTAAGTCCTCAACATATGAATTTTGGAGGGACACAATTCAACCCATAACATTAGGTGTTTACAAGAGATAAAGCTGGAGGTTGGGTTTTGCCATTCAGCCAGGACTGGGACTTGCCAGTACATTTACTTCTTAGATGAAATTACTGCTTTATGAAGAAAAGGTGGTAGAAGCACATTCAGCCCTGTGAAAAGTCACCATATTTTGCATTAGTGAGGGTAAAGAACTTCCTCCAGCTGATGTGAGATCAGCCTCTTAGTTAAGCTAAACTTGGTAAGAAATTAAATATTGTCCAGCACATTTCCTATCAGAAACTCTCAAGTTGCTATAGATAGTCTAGGGAGGATGTGATTATTAGGCACATACCATGTCCTTCCAGTGTAGCATGGGATGGCACATTTGTTGGCATAGATGTTCTATAATTTGTTACACTTTTGTGTGAGTGCAATGGATTGAAGAGTATCCACAAAGTGACATGTTCAAATCCTAACCCCAGGTACCTGTGATGTGACCGTATTCAGAAATAGAGTCTTTGCTGATGTAATTAAGAGTCTCAGGATGAGATCATCCTGAATTTATGGTGCACCATAAATTCAATGACTGGCATCTTGTATGATGAAGGAGATTTGACACACAGGCCTACCAAAGAAACCAGTATTTGAGAGACCAAAATCCTGGAATGAAGGAAAGTAGAGACAACTAAGCACAATCGTCTGAGTCACTTTCCCCTCAAAATACTCTCTGAGTGTAAAATGTGCAGGCCAAACAATCTGAGGAAACCAGGATGACAAAAAAAAAAAAAAAAGGCTTGCAAAAGGATAAGAAGTTAAGTAGGGCTATTGGATGGTAATCAGGGAAGTTAATATCAGACATGAATCCCTGCCCAAGTAGAAGGGTCCTGGGAAATATCGCAGAGTTTCAGTTGGGACCCCTGAAAGACTATACCCTAGAAGTAAGGGCAAAATAGAAATAGACTAGATCTTATGAAAGCTGAACATTACACTGTAATCAATTCAGCACCCAATCGGATGGAAGTGATATGCTCTTACCCTCATTGTATATCAAAAACCTTTCTCCACTATAAGGTAACATCATTCAGAGTCTCTAACGGTTTCTCACAATGTGTATGAATGTATGTGAATTTCCAGCATTCAATAAAAAATTAGAAGGTATACCAAGAGATAGGGTATGTCAAGAGGCAGGACAAAGGGTCTTTCCCCCCGCCCAAAAAAAAATGCCCACAGGTGATCCAAGTTAAGGGTAGTTAAGAGACCTGAATTTTAACTGTTAGGATTCAAGAAGACAGATGGCCATATGGAGAATTTCACCAGAGGACTGAAATCTATTCAAATAATCAGATAGACATTCTAGAAACAAAAACTGAAATTAACAATAACAGGCGTGTTTCAACAACAGACACAGCTAGAAAGAGTATTCATGATTTGAAGACATGCCGTTTAAAATGTCCATCCTGGGATCCCTGGGTGGCGCAGCGGTTTGGCGCCTGCCTTTGGCCCAGGGCGCGATCCTGGAGACCCGGGATCGAATCCCACATTGGGCTCCCGGTGCATGGAGCCTGCTTCTCCCTCTGCCTGTGTCTCTGCCTCTCTCTCTCTCTCTGTAACTATCATAAATAAATAAAAATTAAAAAAAATTTTAAAAAATAAAATGTCCATCCTGAAGCCCAGAGGGAGAAAAAACAGGAAACATAAAAAAGAATAGTGAGAGTCGTGGGATATGGTGAGAAGTCCTGTCATGTGTTTATCTGGAATCTCAGAAATGAAGGAGAGAAAGAATGGGACAGAAGTAACATCTGACAGAGTAAAAGCTGAAAAAAAATTATCTTCCAAAAAGGAAGAAGATGGACAAGAGGTAAAGAGAAACATTTTATAAGGAAAAACAGATCAATCCATGAGGAGGAGAAAGCAAATAATATGCACCTGATAACAAAGGCATATAAACCATATAAAGCAAAAATTGACAGAACTGAAAGGAAAAATAGACATATGTACAATCACAGGGAGAGATTTTAACAACTTCTTTCAGTAAGTGATAGCACACGGGGTGGGGGGGAAAGATATGAAGATAGAAGCATGATTAACAAATATGAAATAATTGTCATAAAACCACACTACTAATGTACTTTTTGGTAAATGCATGAGAAATATTTACCAAAAATGTTCATATGCTGTGCTATAAAGAACATCTCAACAAAATTTAAACCATCAAAATTATATAATATATAGTCTCTGAACTCAGCAAAATTTAACTAAAATTTACTAAAAAAAATAACTAGAAAGTCCCAAAGTTTAAAAAATAAAGCAATATATGTAAATAATCCATGGCCATCACTTTGTATTGTTTCTGCTTTCTATTGTGTATTCCTAAGCTATGGAGCTACAGGCAAACTCTAAGCTAAGAAAAAACATTAAGTCGTTTATTCACATCTTGCCAATTACAAATATTCAAAAATCCTGTGAAAGCACAAATAACATTTACTAAGCCATAGTTTGGGAATCTCTCTTTTCCTTTAGCAAAGTTAAAAAATAAAAGTGATAGTACAACCTTTGCAGGATCACAGTAGAAGTCTTCTGGAAATAGATCTTTAATTTCTTCAACAACAACAAAAATTCTACATTTTCAAGGACACCCTGAAAGGAATACTAATAAACTGGCAGCTAGAATAGATGATCTCACCTCTAAGATTCTGGTTATTCCTAAATCCTAATTTGGCCTATTTCATATTTTTTCTGGTAATGATCAAGTATAAAATAGCCCTAAGCCCCATGCTAAAACTAGGTGACAACATGAGGTTAAATTTCTCTTTTTTTAAAGTTTTTATTTAAATTCCAATTAGTCAACATACAATGTAATATTAGTTTCAGGTGTACAGTATAGTGATTCCACACTTCCATACATCACTCTATGCTCATCACAAGTGCACTCCTTCATCCCTATCGAGGTTAAATTTCTTCAAGAGCAGAATTGGAGTGAGTTTATTCTTCACATCTGAATATAGGAAAGGGATTAGACTTGTTCTAATTTTAATTTTAAGGGCAAAACTAAGCAAAAGTGGCAAAAATGGGAAGATTTCAAGTCAAAATTAGTTTCCCTTAATTTTAATGTAATATTAAATATAATTACATTAATTTAATGCAAAAATATAGTAACAAGATACATTAATATAATTATATCATAATAATATTGTGAATGATTAATATTAACATATTATATCAGTATTATTGGCATAATATTAAAGCACACAGAGATTGCAATCGGTAAGCCTTCTGACTGGACTCCAGGGTTTCTGAACAGTGGACAACCTGAACTGGGAACAAATTGGTATCTGGTTAAAATGCCAGCAATGTCTTTCCTATGCTTCTAAAAGTAAAGATAGAATTTATCCATAGGAAGAGCTCCCAGTGTGATTTCTATAAGTAATTTTAAGGCAAGTACTTATTTGTCATCCTTGTGCTAGCCTTCAAATTTGGGATGTATTCCAAATGCAATGCTTCAAACAGAGATGTTAACTTTTCTGCTTATTAATGTGAAAAGCTACTTTCATTGTAGACATCTTTATGAGATTCTTATAATGGAAATGAGAGGAAAGATAGGGAGTGGTTACTGTGGCCTCTGACACTCAGGGAGAACAAGAGATGATGAAGTGAACTTTAAGCAGGAGAGGTGGGCCCAGCAAAAAGGCAGCACATGGGGATCAATGAAGGGCACAGCTGGTAAGGAAGGGCCTGAGGAACTGTAGGAGAAGTGAGCCATGGCATCCAATTTGAAATTGTCTTTCCAGTATTCTAATTCCCTTATGTCATTCTCAAATCTTCAGTAAATTTTTTTAAACATAACTGTCTGGGTAGTACCAAGTCTTGGGGATTAAGGAAAGGTCAGTGTCCAAATGTGAGATGGAGTGAATCCAAGAGAGCTGCAGGCTGGGACAGGAGCACCAAGACGGTACATGGAAAATGGTGGAAGAGGTCAGAAGGAGACATGTGGAGTAGGAAGTGAGATGGAAAGAATGTGCATACTCTCAGGGCTTCTCAGAAGTATTTGACGAAGGGACAAGACTCTTGCAGTCAGCCAGAATGAAGTCCTAGATTCTGGATATTTGATGAGTACAGAAGGGAGGCTCCCTGAGAGGCTAAAGACCTTGGGAACACTGGGTTCCTCTTTTTTTTTTTTTAAGATATATTTACTTATTTGAAAGAGAGAGAGAGAGAAACAAAGAAAGGGAGAGAAAAATCACTGAGCGCAGAGCCTGACACAGGGCTTGATTTCAGGACTACGAGATCATGACCTAAATTGAAACCAAGAGTCGGACACTCAACGACTGAGCCACCGAGGCACCTCTAGGGCCTCTCTTATGCTAAATAACATTTCCGTGTGTTGGGGGAAAAACCTTCTAACTATATAATAATGGACAGACTGCTTCAGCAATAGAAAGGTTCCTGTCACGGCGACCAAGCAGAGGCTGATGGCTACAGGGCGAGGTTTCCCACATAAGCTGTTAGATCCTAAATGCTCAACATGAATCGAACTCTAAGCTTTTATACCTCAGCATAGAAAAGCATTTCTGATATATGAAAAGGTGGTCAACTGTGTGCACTGAGAATTTCTATGAGAGTTATTTAGCTCTCATGACTTGGAGCAATCAGTCCAAGACTACTCCACTTGGTATGAAGACCAACTAATGGGAGGTGTATCAAGACAAAGGCCAAGACCGCAGAGCAGCTGGTATTCTCTGAGGAAGTCCAGCACTTTTGTGTCCAAGGAATGCTGCCTCCAGAGATGAGTTAATTAGAAGGATATGTCACAGCTTTTGGAAACAGGGGGTCTTGAACATGGAGGAAAGAGAAGATTCATAAGGTCTGGGAGAACAATCTTACTTTTCCTAATATAGAGCCCTACTTATTTTAGGACACACTCAATTTCAGAGACATTAATTTAAAAAATAAATAAATACATGAGCCAGGCATCCTTAAATTACAACTTTCAATGACCTAGCCTATATTTTGGAGAAAATAAACAGGTAAAATTAAAAACTAATTGAGTTGATATTAATGGAATAAAAACTAGCCCTGATTTTCTAAAATTTCTCATCAGAAGAGCAGGACTCTTTAGATTTTAGTTTTTTGCTTGGTACTGCTTTTGATTGCTCTTCAAGATTTTCCAGCTAGGATCCACAGAGCCCCTGATTTCAACCTAGTGTTACAGTGGAGGATTGTTATTTTTTGTGAAATAAATTGCCAATCTGCCTTGAATTACTCCGAGAATGGTTGATTTAGCTACTCAGAACTTGTAAAATTGAGGACCATACCCCAAAAGAGAATTTTATCAGGCCTATATTTTAGGTAAAAAAGAAATTTCTTTTTTGCTACTGGCCATTAGTACACTAATGATGACTGTTCATTCCCTTGAAAATAAAAAAGATCCTCGGCGATTTTCCCTGGGTGGTATGCCCACAGCCAAACAAATTTTGAGGATAACTATTTGCCCATGTCTTTTTCAGCCTCTACAATGAATTACATCATCTGACCTCCAAACCAGGAAGTCCTAAATTAATTTCTCTCTCCACATCCTCCACCTCCTATTCCAGTAATTAGGTTCCATGGCAAAATTGTGAAATAAATGAATTTTGTTTCCACGGGCCTTTTCTCCCTCTGTTTTCAAATCTTCCTTCTTGTCAGCCTTGACTTTCACCTTCATTTTCTAGGATTCCAGATGTCCCAGAGTCATGTGCATTTTCCCTGCTCACTTTTCTATTCAATTCTCTTCAACCTCAACAACCTGTCTTAAGGAGCCCTAGGCTCATCTCCTGCCAGATGCTTCCAGCAAAGGTATCAATGATTCTGATGACTTACAGTGACATCATGTGCTTCCTCTGCCAGGAAATGTTTCCGTTTAACAGAAGAGACTAATGGAGTTCTCAGCCCTGCATATTAGAATCACTGAAAGCACTTCAAGAATTATCAAATGCCTACACCCATCCACAGAAATTCTGACTTAATAGTTCCAGGGTGGGACCCAGATACCAGTATTTTAAAAATCCTCTCCACACGACTCAAATGTCAAGCTGGAGGTTGGAAATCACTGCCTATCCCAAGATGGGCAGAACTGGAATATTGCAGGGCCTGTGGTACATAGACAAGAGGAAGCTTCCAGCTTACATGTTGACACATGGCTACTGCAGCCAAAATATTGTTTATTGATAGAAGTAATTACCTAAATGTCTCATCTAATGTGGGAAAATCAAACAGTGGTGCAGAAATTCTCTTTTTCTTACCAACTGCCCCAACCAAGATCTTTGAGTTGGCAAAGTATGATCAGTCCAAGGTCATGCAACCTCTTAAGATTTCTGTCACCTCTGAGACTCTGGCCATTCCTTCTCTCATCCTCAGAGAAGCACAGAACTTCTTATCTTCTGAGGTCCAAAAGAAGCAAATTACAAATGTTTTTGTTTATCTCTCTCTTTCCAGAAGTAGGTATAAAGACAAGGACCTGTTCAGAGAAAGAGAAACCAGTAGGTCTCAACTGGTATCCCTAAAAAGTGGTGTATTAATAACAGGACATGAAATGTGGTAGAGAAACAGAAATTTAATTTTCTGGGCATCTCCGATTCCAGTAGGCATCTACAAACACATGTAAGTAAACTCTAGACTACCTACTTTCAGGGACCTGTCATCTTTACTAATAATTTAGATTATTTCTTGTATAGGAGATACCCATAAATTTTTCTTTTCATGTGTCTATGTCAGCCCTACTATCACAACATGTAAATGTAAAATGTGCTAAAGCTGAATTCTTTTACATATGATCTGAAGAAATTTTATGCTCTGGATTTTCCTCCTAATAATATTATTTCAGTCCCATACTAATGTCCTTTTATTTTTTTTTAAGATTTCTATTTATTTATTCATGAGAAACAGAGAGAGAGAGAGGCAGAGACACAGGCAGAGGGAGAAGCAAGCTCCATGCGGGGAGCCCGATGTGGGACAAGATCCCAGGACTCTGGGATCACTCCCTGAGCCGAAGGCAGACGCTCAACCACTGAGCCACTCAAACGTCCCTTGATGCCCTTTTAAATAGAAATTATACACCATCCTGGATCAGTATGAGGAGGCAGTTAGTGACATGACACACTACTGTCCTGAAAAGTTTTATGGCAAGTGAACTTGCTCAGTGGCCGCAACTGGGAAAACATGATGTGTGTTAAGTGATCATGTATTAAGTCCATTTATCCAAGAACCTTCATCAGTAAATATTAAGAACAGAAATAGCTCCACAAAAAAAAAAAAACCCACAAAGGAGATTTTAAAGGGGAAAAAAAAAAGCCATGGAATTTCAAAAACTGAACAAACAAAAGCCAGTTAATGACTGATTACTGTCCCTAGCATTCTCCTCAACCAAGAAGGCAGCCAAGTACCAAATTGGAACTAAAATTCTGAAGCTATCAATTCCTTCAGCCAAATCAGATGGGTGAGACATTTTGGCAGAGATATTTCAAACATCTTACTAATTAATGTCTTCCCAGACCTAGCCATGTTCTTTGATGCCTACTCAGGATGTATATTTTTGGAATCCCAAGCAGCTTCCTGAAAGACCTAGTATCTCCTTGGCCAAGAAGAGCCCCTTCAAACATGTCCACAAATTCTTTAGGGCTCCTACTGGAGAGGCAGTTCCAAACTCTAAGGACTTAAGAGTTCTGGGGAAAAGGAGAGAGGGTGAAAACTAGGGTAACTCATTCCCACATTTGATCACTGCACCCTATGTACATGGGCTTTTGCTTTAAAAATATGATCTTTAACATGTAGATTGGAGAGGAAATCAGAAATCCAAATAAATGCTGAGAACATTCATTAAAGTAGCTAGCAGACAAATAAGACAGATGATCAGGAATTTCTGGTTCTCTCATTTAAATCTACCAATTTGTGCTGAAATGCATCCTTTTGAGCAATCTTCCACTCTTTCCACAGTCTGAAACCGTTTGGCTCATTTTCAAATGTTTTATGAATTTCTGAAAGAGCCATTTTCTAAAGAACCTTTTATATGTTATTGCTCTACTATATCTTATTATGGCCACACTGTTGACTCGTACTAGAAACTGTCACAAAAATATATGTTTGTATCTTCTCTTAAAATTTGTGAAGTTGAGCTGAGTGAATTTGGGGAAACTTAACTGTTAAGAATATTGGCTTTAAAAAATAATATCGATAATAGCAATAAATTGTCTATCTTGTGAGCCTAATTAAAGTCAACAGAATGAAAAACAAGACCCTTACAACATCTCATAGCTTAAGGCCTGCAAAACTTGTCAAAATATGATATGTGTTGTGATGCAGGCATTGGCTTTGTGAGTATATTTATTGTTCAATCTGTCCCACTTTTCTTCCATCCTCCCTGAAGTTAAGGAAAGGGGAGAAACACACTTAAATTACAGCTTTCACAGTTTGCATTGGATATATGCTTTTCTTGTGCTGTCCTTGTGGACTCTCAGGGTCTCCCTAGTTGAAGAGAATAAGGCATTGGGACAGATACTCAATCACTTCATGCCACGTGGACAAACACAGACACTGAACAGAAAAATAGGTGCCAAAGGCCTATGGACAAACTACTTACATCGCTCTGGTCATTTTTACATGTTGGCTTTAGTTCTTTGTTTACTTGACCCTATGCCTTATCTCCTTTCATCCAGGTCCTTCTCCTCACAAAGCACTTAAGTTGTTAAAGGTTTGTAGAGGTGTTTCAGCATGGAGTAGTGAGGGAGCAAGCTAAATTAACGAGCTTTGAGGAGGATAAAGCAACCAAGTTCAAAAGGAAGGGAAAACAGTGGAGTCTATTTGAACACCAAGAAGAGAAACACCAAGCTTGGCCATTATTCTACCAATCCTCTTCCTCTTTGTTTCAATGAAATATCATCAAAGAGACTTACGAACTTTCAGATTCCTGACATAAACTGATTAATCCAAGAGCTTCTGATTGCTCATTCTTATAATGTTTCCCTTCTAATTACCAATCTCTTCTTTGTCTTCAACTTGAATTTTCTTCTTTTCTATCACCTGAACTGAATATGTCATTCATTAAAATGCTTTTGTAAGCTTGAAAGTCAATCACGTGTGAAGGTGTGGGGGCTCTGAATAAAGTAGGTATTCCTAGAGTTTCTGAATAATAAGCCTTGACACTGGAGTTTGGAAAGTACTTTTACACCCAGTAAAACCCTATGAAATAGACAAGGGAACCACTGGAGAAACTGAGTCCCAGGGAGGTTTGTGGCTGCCTGTTGTTTATTACCTGTTCCTTCTGCCCTTTCTGTTGTGCCAGTCTCCCAACATAATACATGGAATTGTCTGAATATTTGTCACCTGCTGTTTATTAATATCCTGCTGAAGGCCCAAGATCAGAGACAAAGTAGACCTATATATTACTACATCAGATATCTTTATTTTGCTTTTTTTGAACCTAAGAGATCTTTTCATTCCTTGGTAATGGATAAGAATTTTTAATTAAGATAAAAAATTAATTTAAACTTGTATCAAATTCAAGAAACAGAAACATGGCTAGAGTCAGTCATCTATAAAATAATACATTTCATCAGTGTTTCATTTACAGCCTTTTAAAAGTCAATGTCCTCACAAAAATGCACAGTGAGCTCACTCCACATATTCTCCCAGCGAGACTTCTAACAATTCCCATTGTCATTGGTCAAAAGCACAGAGTCCACCTGTACTAGGTGTGCTCTACGTTCACCAAAAAACAAAGTTTCCTCTAGAACATTAAAGTTTAGGAGAAAGAAATAACTCTAGTGTGCTTCCACACAGGTCATCAGCTACCTTTCACTAGGCCTTCCCAGTGATGCAGAAGCACAAAGTCTGCTTATCAACCCATAGGTGTGGGCAAATAGATTCATGTCCAAGTCAGGACCCAAAGGGACCACATCAGGATAAGACCACAGACTGGGCCTAACAGGATGAGCTGTCATATAGCTAAATGTAAATTCCAACTCTGCAAAAGAGCAATTGCTCAAATACAGGACAAGAAGACATAAATTCACAGGAGTAAATGGAAAAAAAAATCCAGACTTTCAAGTCAACAGTGAAATAACAGTAAGAGGCAGCCTCTTGTGAGCCAACACAGCATTAGCCTGTCTAGACAGAAGTCATATGTCTCGAACATGGAAAGTGAGCATTCTTTCCCAATATGAATTGTCCAAACTATACTCGAGGACTGAGTTCACTTTTTGTTATACCTCTAACGGAAAGAACCAAGCTATTGAGGCCATTTGAACTGTGCCTGGCATGTTGGAGATGAAATAAATACTTGTCGAATGACTGATACATGAGGAGTAAACATGAGGAACTATAGAAGGAATTGGGCTTGCCCATTCTGCATATAGGACTTGGGGAAATTCATACAGGAATGGTGTTCTGGGTCTTCTGAGAAGCTGATGTCAACACAGATGTAACATACAAGGATCTTTTTTGACCCACTTCAATATGTGTTTTTTCCAGCACCACCAAGCAATTAACTCAATTCTGACATTATCCACCTAGCAATAGCATCAGATCTCATAGGTTAAGGGTTCAGATCTACAAGACTGCCCCTCTCTACTACCTCAAACACCAATTACAACTCTGTCTATGGTTTGGATGTTTCTATGACCTGCCTTGGGTTCAAGTAATTTACTAGAATGGCTCACAGAACTCAGGAAACCAGTTAACTTACTAGAGTATTGGTTCATTATAAAAGAATATAACTCAAGAACAGCCAAGTAGAAAAGATCCATGCAAGGTATCGGAAAAGGCAAGGAAATCCCATGCCATCTCCAGGTACACCATTCTCCCTGAATATTCACATGTTTACAAACCCAGAAATGCTACCCTTTTTGGGTTTTTATGGAGGTTTGATTACATAGACATGACTAATTAAATCATTGGCCAATGGTGATTGAACTCAGTTTCTAGCCCCTCTTCCCTCTCAGGAGGTCCCAGGTGGTAGTGCAATTTCCAGCCCTCTAATCATGTCTCATCATCCATCCCCTATAGTTAGGTTACCTAGGAGCCTTCCAGAGTCACCTCGTAACATAACAAAACACACCTTTACTGCTGTTATCACTTTGGAAATTCTAAGGATTATAGGAGCTCTTGCCGGGAAGGGTACTTGATCAAATACACATTTCTCATAAATTACAATATCACACCCACCTTGGGGAAAAATCCTTCAGCTTTGCCTTCCTTGCCAATTTTCCCCTGTGTAGCAGACATCTCCACCTGGATGTCTCCAAGGTCAGAGCAGCACTTCTCAAATGCTGCTCTCATTAAATCCTTATAGCAGAAGCAGAGTGACTTTATAGCCCCAGGTAGTCTGAGTCCAGAACACAAAAAGTCCCAAGTCTAAAATAAAAATTTTTGTAGTCTAGTATTTTATGTTAACATCTCATGCTCCTAAGATATTTGTTACTCTAATAGAATAACAATGTATTTTTCCCAAACTTTGATCAAAATGAACTCCCCAGAAATGTGACAGATTTATCTGTAACTTCGTATGTCTCTGCACAGTGCTAAGGGTTAGGGGGCCTAGTTTGAAAAGCATGGAAATTGGGAAATGCATTTCTCTCTCTCCTTTTTACCCCATTCCAATTTCTCCATGACAGTTTCCCATCGCTGTCTCTTCCCTTTCCAGCTCACTTCTTTTTTTATATTATTAAGTAGGCTCCATGCTCAGTGTGGAGCCCAACACAGGGTTTGAACTTATAACCCTTAGATCAAGACTTAAGCCAAGATTAAGAGTTCAATGCTTAACCAACTGGACCACCCAGAGCCCCTCCAGTCCCAGCCCATTTCTGAGTCTCTGCCTCCTGCCTAGAGGATTGTCCCTCTGCCCAATCCTCCTCATAACTATCTCTGAACTGTATGTATTCTAAATACTTTCCAATACAACAATCTTCTCGAGTCCCATTACTCTGCTCCTAGGTAACAGAATTTTTTTTTTAAAGATTTATTTATTTATTCATGATAGACATAGAGAGAGAGAAAGAGGCAGAGACACAGGAGGAGGGAGAAGCAGGCTCCATGCACCGGGAGCCTGACGTGGGACTCGATCCCGGGTCTCCAGGATCGCGCCCTGGGCCAAAGGCAGGCGCCAAACCGCTGCGCCACCCAGGGATCCCCAGAATTTTGTTTTTTGATTCACTTCACTATCCAAGTAATTAGGCTAAACACTTGTATTTATTAACTTGTTTAAAAATCACCAGAGACTCCCAGTAACTATTGCATAAGTCCAAAGATTTTTGGCCTGACCCCTTCATATCAGGTGCAAGATCTCCTTTCAAAATTTACTTTTCTTTACTCTGAAATATTCATATTGGGCATCACTATGAACACACAGTGTGTGCTAGAGGCTATATGCTATGCATGAATCACAGAACAAAATGGAGCTTACAACAGAATAAGTGCCATGAAATATGCACACAGATCACTCTAATTTAATATGAAAATTATCAGTGCTTTAGGGGAAAGACAAACATCATACCAAAGGGGCTCCAAGAGGGAGGTCTTATTCCTGGCTGTGAGGACAATGGTGAACTCTGTGAGGGATATTGAATTTTTAAAAATATTTTATTTATTTATTCATCAGAGACACAGAGAGGGAGAGAGAGGCAGAGACACAGGCAGAGGGAGAAGCAGGCTCCATGCAGGGAGCCTGACATGGGACTCGATCCTGGGTCTCCAGGATAACACCCTGGGCCGAAGGCAGTGCCAAACTGCTGAGCCACCTGGGCTGCCCATGGATATCGAATTTTGAATATGCTTTGAAGGTGACTAAGATGCAGGCAGACAAAGATTTGGAAAGAGGACCAGTAACATTAAAATATAAAAGCATGCATGCAGAGTAGTGAATTCTACAGTTCTGCTGGGCTGAAATAGCACAAAGCATGGTGGTAAGGAACAAGTTCAGAGAAGCAGATTTGGGCCAAATCCTAAAGACCCCCACATTTGTTTTCTCATGGAAGGAGGCCATCCAGACAGCACTTTTTTCCTTGCCAGCACAGGGGCTTTGTCCAGACCATGCCTGGAATACCCTCTCACTCTCCCTGGCTTATTGTTAGAATCTAAACACTTTCCAAGTCACTTTGCTCTGCAGAGTCTTTGCTAGCTGCTCCAATGCATGCTCCACATTCAATGGCATGTGGTCAACCAGCCTGGCCTGCTGGAGCAAGTTGTTCAATCTCTGACCCTCAATTTCTCCATCTGCAAAATGTAACAATACCTCTCATCTAGGATGTGAGCTTTACATGATATTCTTGTGCTCAATTAAAATAAATAAAAAGTATTCTTGTCAGAAGTGATATTAAAAATATTTGACAAGCAGATTAGCACAGGCACCAATCAATAAGAATAAACACCAGCCATAAACACCTGAACTGCCATAGCAGTGCATCCCAGATGAAGGCCAGCCCAAGCTGTTAATATTACCATCTTCACATCATTAGGAGTACATACCAATCCATCTCTTTTCTTCATTTCTGTAAGTTCCCATTAAGAGTCCCTGTAGCCTAGCAGTTAAATTACTATCATGTAAGGAAATTTTGAGGTGTATGAGAGGTCATTTCTTATACAGTTTTGTATTTTCTAAAATTTTACTTATGATGTTTGGAAATATTTAGCAATCAGCTTGAGCCGAGAGAGATTCTATTCCCACAAAGGCCCTCAATTTGTCTATATTTACCCACATCAAGTCCACGATATTTGCCAAAAAAAATTAAAAATGAACATAGAAGTGTTTTTTAAAACAAAAAACACACATCTCTTTGAGCTAGCTTTGCCACTCTGGACATTACCTGTTAGAAATGAAAGAGTCAATGATTAGGAATATAGGCAAAGAGATGATGTTACAGCCTTGTCCAAAATGGCAAATGACCAATATATCCTTCCAAACCTGGATGACTGAGTGCACTGTGGAGCCTCCACCCATGGGCTACTATGCAACTGCTATGAATGAGGTCAACAGCATTCATTATTTTCATGTCTTTGTCTGCTCAGGATGCTCTAACACCATACTGTAGACTGGGTGGCTTAAGGCAACAAACATTCATTTCTTACCATTCTGGAGGCTAGAGGTCTAAGGCCAGAGTGTCAGGTCTGAGATCAAAGTCAGGTTTTTAGTGAAGATACTCTTTCTAGTTCAAAGATGGTGGCCTTCTCACATGGTGGAAAGAGAAACCTATGATTCCTTCATTTCCTTATAAGGGCATTAATCCCATCATGGCAGCTCTACCTTCATGACTCCATCGAAACCTGATTATCTCCCAAAGGCGTCATCTCCAAATACCATCATATTTAGGCTTAGAGTTTCAAAATATGATTTTTAATAGACATATCATTCAGTCCATAGAAGATGCCTATGCTCTGGCCAAGTGAAAAGAGTGAATTAACGAATACCCTATTTAGTGTGATGCGGTAAACATAAAAAGAATATGCAAACATGTTTGTATGTGAGCAAAGAAAAGAATATGGGAAAAAATGCATCTAATAGTTAATTATCGATCAAGGGTAGAGCTAGAAGGAGGGTTGGGTCATTTTCAACTTGACTTTAGACTCTTTTGCAGTGTTTGAGTTTTCGCTAGGAATCTATATTACCTTAGAAGTTCCAATAACTAAGGAAAAAAAGAAACATAAAACTGTAATTCACAACTGTGCTGCTCATGCCTGACTAACATACAAGTCCAATATATATACCACACTGGAGAAGGGGTCTCTTAAGAATGTACTTCTTAAAGAGCAGTGGCTAAATAATATGTGTACTCCAAGTACCATGATGGGGGTTCAGGGAAGCCTGATCTTCCTGCCTTCACCAGAAGGCCCATCATGATTCCAGTCCTGAGGTGACACCCCCTCACCATGATGGACTTAGCAAGCAGACTGCAGAGCCTGGAGGTACGGCTGCACATCTCAAAGAGAAGTATCCTCTAAAAGTTGAAAGAGAGCCAGTGATGAGGACTGTCAAAGTAATTACAACCTTCCAATAAAAGGAACTTAGGTAATTGCAGTGGGTGAACCATTCTATTTAGATTCACAACTGACTCATGATTGGAAATGGTTGGCCACATAATTACAAAGTTTGGGTTCCTGAATGATTAATTAGATGCAGTGGCTTCATTTTATGTAAGTCCTACTTAAAGCCACATTGCCCAAAATAGAGCCCCTTTGAAATGAATCACACTGTACACTAGAGACTGGAAAAATAGATTACATTGAAAATGAATCCAAAAATCCATTTTTTTCCTTCTGACTGAACTTGCCAAACTGTTAAAACTTGTATCAATATAGGACTTTAGAAGTGCTATTAGTCTAAACTCAAAATAGAGGTTACAAATCATGTTATAAAAAAATCCATTTAATTAATTGAATTAGTTTCAAGAGTGAGGAAAGAATTCTAACAGTTTATAGATCGACAAAACTTGAAAGGACTTTCAGAGGACATCTGTAGAATCCTCTTGTCCCAATGACAACTTGACCTTCCTGTTCTTCCCAGAGACACAGGTAGCTAACATTCTCCTTCTTTTGTCTTCTTTTTTGGATTTAAAGTTGTGATAGTATACACACAACACAAAATTTACCATCTTAACCATGTTTTTAAGATAAAGGGAGTGTGTGCAAGTGGGGGCGAGGGGAAGGGCAGAAGGAGAAAGAAAGAATCTTAAACAGGCTTCATACTCTGGGCAGAGCCCCACTCAGGGCTCAATCTCACCACCCTGAGATCATGACCTGAGCCAAAATCAAGAGGCCTTCATCTTAACCATGTTTAAGTGAACAATTTGGTAGCATTAATTATATTTACATTGTTATGCAATCAATCTCCAGAACTTTTTCATCCTGGTAAACTGAAAGTTCATACCAATGAAACAATAGTTCCACATTTATCCTGGCAACCATCATTTTACTTTGTCTCTAAGAATTTGACTGGTATAAGTACTTAATGAATAGAATTAGATAATATTTGTTCTTTTGTGACTAGGCAATTGCACTTAACATAATGTCTTCAGGCTCATCCATGTTGTACTTTTTAAAGCTGAAAAATATTCCATTGTAAGTATAGATCACATTTTATTTACCTGTTCACTTAGACAGATGGACACGTGGGTTCCTTCCACTCTTTGGCCATTGTGAATAAAAATGCTACTCTGAACATGGGTTTACAAATATGTCTTTGAGACGCTGCCTCCCAATCTTTTGGATATATGTCCAGAAGTGGAATGGCTAGATCATTCTATTTTTAATTTTTTGGGGGAACTGTCATACTGTTTTCCATACTTTCCTCTTTCTTTTTAATAAAAATAAATTTAGGGCAGCCCCGGTGGTGCAGCGGTTTGGCGCTGTCTGCAGCCCAGCGTGTGATCCTGGAGACCCGGGGTCGAGTCCCACATCAGGCTCCTTGCATGGAGCCTGCTTCTCCCTCTGCCTGTGTCTCTGCCTCTCTCTGTGTGTGTCTCTCATGAATAAATAAATAAAAATCTTTAAATAAATAAATAAATAAATAAATAAATAAATAAATAAATAAATAAATAAAATTTGGGTTTTATTCTGGCAATGAAGGTTATACATGCTCATGGAAAAAGCTATCAAAAGTGGAAAGTGAGGGGAAAGGAGATAAAATAAGTGAAAATATCAGTGAGGATGACAGCACATGAGAGACTCCTAACTCTGAGAAATGAACAAGGGGTAGTTTGAAAGGGAGGGGGGTGGGGGGTGGGATGACTGGGTCACTGAAGGGGCGATATGCTATATGTTGGCAAATTGAACTCCAATAAAAAAAAAGTGGAACGTGAATATGACCAATAATACCACAACCCAGCAAAAACTAATGTTGATAATGTTGATGCACTAGCATTGCTTTCAAGGTCTTATAATTTTTCCTAGTTTATTACCTTATTCTTCATAGTCAAAATATTTTAAAAGCAAAATAAATACCATAACTAGCAATGACCAAATACCATAATGACCACTTATGAATGGGTACTCACTGAGCTTCCCTCCCTAATAGTACTGTGTGTCAATTGAGAATCTTTACTTGGCAGCCTCCACTGGTTTTGGGATATTCAAATAAAACACAAATTGATTCTAAAGTAGAACTAGAAATACGGAAAAAGGTGCCAAATTCCATTATGTCAATGTACTGATTTAAGTGACCTCAACTGGGGCTGAACATGGATGTTCTTCAGAGTTTTCCTGTGATTCTCATGTGCAGCCAGACCATGTTCCATGAGGAACACGGTAGGTGGACTATCCATACTCCCAGCTAAGGCCAGCCCATGCTGGGCTCTGGATCCAGTCCCTCCTTCTGCTCTAGGATGTGGCTCCAGCTGTTTTCTCTGCCCACATCAATTTTTTTCCTTTTACTGGATCATTCCCATCAGCATGACTCAAACATGCTGCTATTTCTTCCTCCTCCCCTCAAACATCTTTTCCTTGTCTTATCAACTCTTATATCTCTAGATCCTGTCTTATGTCTCTGCTTCTTTTTGTAAGAAAACACATTAAAAGAATTCTCTACTCTTATCTCCACTTCCTCCCTCATTGCAATAAAGCTTTCTTCACCACCTCTCCAGAGAAGTTGGCCTCATCCAGTGAGTTCCAAGATGCCAATCCAATGGTCTTTCTCAGTCCTTAATTTACTTGATCTCTTGGCACTAAGTTCTCTCTCCCTCCTTCCTCAGACACTTCCTCCACTTGGAGGCAAGGTGACCATTCTCTTTTGGTTGTCCTCTCTCACAGACCCTTTCTTCTCAGTTTATTATGTGTGTTCCTCCACCTGTCCCCAGCACTGGTCCAGCCATAAAGGTGCCATTTTGCTCCTCAGACATGTCATCATCAATGCTGGCTCCTGGTCTTTGCACCATCATTTTCCTCTGCCCCAAACCCCTTCCCCACAAGCACCCTCCCCACTTTCTGTAGGTCTTCCCTCAACTTTCCCTGATCAGAGAATCTTCCCTTTCCACTCTCCGAGGACTTTCTATAGCCCTCACCTGGGTCTATTCTCCCTCTAGCACTTACCTACTTATTTGCTGATTTTCTCCTGTCATCCCTTCTAGAAAGTGAACTCTAGGTAAGCCTTTGCTTTGTTCACTGTTTGCTGTATCCCTTGTGTTTATAAAGTACCTGAACATAATATGCACCTAACAGTTGTTTTCTATATACACTTTGTAGGGAAAGTTTTGCCAGTGCAGTACAGTATTCATTGTTTTAAAAATTACTTCTTAGTTACCCTTCTATTTTGAATTTTTTAAAGAGGAAAATATAAAATTTGTCAACAGTTTTGGTTCAATTGTTAGGATAAAGTCACAAAATACTTTTCTTTATTCTCATTTTTTACTCCAAGATTTTTGCCCTTTTAAATAGATTTACATCAAATGACTACTCTCTAGTACTCCTTATTCTGATGTAGCAAGACTTTATATATTTCAGAAATATTCATATTACAAATGCTATTTATAAATTGCATTTTTACTTAATATTATATCGTAGTCATCTTCCTGAGTCAGTAGACACAATTTTGCAACATCATTTTAGTGCCTGAAAGGCTGCACAGTATGAATAGACCTTAATAGTGATGACAATGACAGTAGCAAAAATTTATAGAGCACTTATAATATGTCAAATATTTTCTTAAGCATTCAACATGCATTGCTTCATTCAATCCTCCAACTGTAAGGTGTGATGAATCATATCTGTTGTATTTGTGAAGAGACCAAGATTTAGAAAGTCATGTCCTGGGATTCAAACCCAGGCCTATCCACTCTTGATGTCCGCTCTCACATACCTCACTCTGCTGCCCACACATTTACTCCTGTCTTGGTTTCCCTGAAGAATTTCTAGAAACAGAATTTCTGCGTCCAAGGCTAAACACATTTGGACTTTTGAAACATATAAATTTTCCTCAAAAAGTGTGTTGTGAGTTTATATTGCTGGTTTTCCATAACTTAACCATCTTTGGTTACTTCATTATTGCTTTAATATGTATTAATTTTACTGAAATTGTTATAGTTCTTTTATAAATTGCTTGTTTGCAAACTTGGCCTGGTTTCTTGCGGGAGGGGGGGACTTGTTTTTCTATTGAGGTATATATTTTTCTTATATTCATAGAAACTCTTTATGTTTGAACTGTTAGGCCCTTATTAGTACTTTTCCTAGTTTGTTTTTCTTTTTATGCATAGGCTTTATCATTGAACTAAAGATTGTCATTTTGATATAGACAAATCTTCTCCTTGATGGTTTCTAGTTTTGAGCCCCTGAAGTTTTTTTCCAATCATTTTAGTCTTATATTTTGCATTAAAATGTTCAATTCTTCTGAATTATGCATTTGCATGTATGTGTAAAAATTGTGAGGTAAGGATCCAAATTTGTTTATTTCTAAAGTGCTAGCCATCATTCTCAATTAAAATTTATACAGTGTATTTGAAATATTTGAAATGTCATTTTTCATGTATATTTGAGGTTTTTTTCCAGAGACACCACTTCACTGATCAATTTTTTTTTACATCAGCAATGTACTCTTAAATGTGTAATAAAATAATTTAAAATCTGGTAAGACTAGTTTTATCCCCTCTCACACTTCCTTCCTTTAAAAAATCATGACTATGTACTCATGTATATTCTTTTTTCAAACTTTATTCAATTTTTTATTTTAATTCCAGTTTAGTTAACATACAGTGTTATATTACTTTCAGGCATACAATATACATTACTCTGGCTCATCCTGATAAGTGTAGTCTTAATCCCCATCATCTATTTCATCCATCCCCACCCACCTCCCCTCTAGTAACCATCAATTAATTCTCTATAGTTAAGAATCTATTTCTTGATTTCTCTCTCTTTAATTTCTCCTCTGTTCATTCGTTTTGCTTCTTAAATTCTGCATAAGAGTGAAATAATATGGTCTTTGTCTTTCTCTGACTGATTTGTTTCACTTAACATTATAATCGCTAGTTCCATCCATATTATTGCAAGTAGCAAGACTTCATTATTTGTGGCTGAATAATATTCCATTGAGTATATATACCACTTCTTCTTTATCCATTCATCTATTGATAGACACTGGGCTGCTTCCCTAACTTAACTATTGTAGATAATGCTACTATAAATGCAAGGGTGCATACATCCCTTTAAACTGATGTTTTTGTATTTTGGGGGGAAATACCCAGTAGTGTGATTACTGGATTATAGGGTAGTTCTATTTTTAACTTTTTGAAGGACCTCCATAGTGTTTTTTTCACAATATATATTCTTTTAAAAAATATAGGCGAAAATGACTTTAAGATTGGAATTTATGGAATAATTTAGATAAAAATGTTATCTTTCCAATTTATGATCTTTGCAGCTAAGGAAAATATATCTATCATTATTTCCTCAAGTCCTTGTTTACAATCTTTTAAAAAGTGTTTTGGGGACACCTGCGTGGCGCAGTTGGTTAAACATCTGACTTTTGGTTTCAGCTCAAGTCATGATCTCAGTGTTGTGAGATCGAGCCCCACATTGGGCTCCACACTGGATGTGGAGCCTGCTTGGAGTTCTCTCTCTCCCTCTCCCCCTCCTTCCCCTCTCTGTCTCTCTAAAAATAAATAAATAAATAAAAATAAAAAGTGTTTTAATTTTCTTCATGCAAATACTGTATGACTTGTTGATTTTATTCCTAAGAATTGTATCAGTGCTATTGTAAATGAGACCTTTTATTTCTATTACATTTTCTACATATTTATCGATAGAGAAAAAAAAAAACCCTCAATAAAACACGTGTTTGAGTGAGGATGTGAAACTATGAGAACTTGTATATACAGTGATTCAAACATGAATTTAGCACAATTGGCCTCTGCATAGAAAAAGTGAAGATGTGGAATTCTCTCCAATTCATGGTACATAGTCTAGACTCCTAGGGTCTATAGGAGCACTCACATATGTAAAAAGAGAACATATACATGAATGTTTATGACAGCAAATAATGGGGTATGTATAGCTGTATTCATGCACTGGAATAATACATAGCAATGAGAGGCGTGTGCTAGAAGTCCCTGAACACACTCAAGTGAACCCCACAAACATGATACTCACCCAAACAAGCAAGCCAAAAAGGAACCCTTTCAATAAGATGTGACCTTGAGAATGCATCAAATAAACAGTAATGGAATTTAGGAATACATACATAAATAACAAAACTGTCAAAAGCTACATAAAATGATACATATCAAATTCACAATGAGGATTACCTCTGAAGAAAGGATGTGACTGGTGGGGAATACACAAGCTTCAACTGCATCAGCACCCTTATATTTCTTAAGCCAGGTACAGAGGTGTTTATATGGTTTTCTTATACTGTTATGTGTGTCTGAGCTATGTTATACTAATTTACAAGTCAAGATGCTATTGCTTTTGTACCCTCATTTTGTAACCAGACAGCTTAATTGATTTTCCTCTTGTTTCTAAGAGCTTTTCACTGGATTTTGTTGGATTTTCCAGGTAGATAATATCATCTGATAATACAACTGCCATTGTCTTACCAGGGTATGAAACACTGATTTAAATCTGACGTATGATGCACACACACGTGATTGATGTATGTATATAATATGATATGCACACATGTGGGTGGTATGTTGTAGTATGACCTATCTGTGACTAATGTGTATAATGTGATGTGCACATGCATTTGAATGACATTGTGGTATGATGTGTACATGTGATTACCATGTGTGTAATATGATTGTACATGCATGTCATTGGTGTGCATATGATGCGTGTTCACACCTGTAATCAGTTTGTTTGTAATATGATGTGCACATGCATGTGATTGATGTGTTTTTGTGGTGTATACTCATTTATGACATAAACATACATGTGTTTGGCACAGGTATTGTATATGTGCTCACATGAGTGTGATGTGGTATGTGCATGAGTGCAGTTGGTATGTTTGATATGTTATACACATGCATGTGATTGGTGTGTGTGTAACGTTGGTGTATTATTTATTGTTTCACATCTCATGTCTTACAATAAAGGCATCCTGTCAGCTATTTTTTTAATTTAATTTTTTATATTTTTTTCCTGTCAGCAATTTTAATGAGAATTTGGGACCTGGTATACATGTTAAATATTATCATTTTTTCACACATAATATAAATTAATCTATTAAAAGTGTATAGTATATTAATAGATCTTCTCATATTAACCATACTTATATTCCTGAATCCTGATCTCTGGGTATTCTTTCTCTAAATACACTGCTGTGTTTTATCTCCCCACATCATAGCAAGTGTTGTTTGCTCCTACATTTCAGAGTAAATCCAGGGTACTCTCTTTGTTGGTGATAGGGATGAACTGATGGCCAGGAAAGAAGAGAGAAGCTTTGTTCTTTCTGCTCTAGGACAATTTATACAGCCTATGAGTTGTCAGTTCCTTAAAGACATGAAAGGACTCTCCATGGAAAGCATGTATTTTGAGGTGAATGTTGAGGGTGGTCCTTCTCCAACAGTTTCTTAATTTTCTCCTTTCTGTGATTGTCTTTTCATCCTTAGGAATGACATTTAAAGGTGACGTTGTCTTACAGTGTAACTATAGTTACAACACCCCACAGTCATGCTGCAGATAAAACCATTCCTGTGTAAACTGAAGGCATATTCAACCTCCACCTTATGATGTATGTTTTAATTGTGGACACGGTTTTTTCCCCAACTTCCCTTTTGTAAAATAAAACACCTTCTTCAGTCTTACTGTTATGATTACCCAAAGATAGCAGAGTGGGGATGAATTGCCAGTCTTTTATCTGAGTTATGACAGCCTCAGTATGGTTAACAACATATTTTCAGCTGGTCACAGAACCTTAGGATGACCAGCTACTTTCTTTACTAAGAAAGGAAAACTAATGAAGAGGTTTCAGGGGAAATATGATAAGGTACAAATAGTCTTCTTGACAGTAGAATTCTAAGAGGGTGGTGGTAAGAAACCTCACAATTTTTAAAAATAAATTTCAGATGTACAGCTTTATAATTCAACATCTGTGTGCACTACAAAGTGATCACCACCTCTAGTTACCATCCATCACCCCACCGTTGACTCCCTTCACTCACTTCCCAATGCTCTTCCCCTTTGGTAACCACTAATCTGTTCTCTGTATCTACTATTTTGTTTTTGTTTTATTTTTTTCTTTGTTTTGTGGGTTTTTTTAATATTTCGCATATAAGTGAAATCATTTCTGTTTATCTTTCTCCACCTGACTTCACTTAGCATAATACTCTCACTCTTTTTTATACCTGAATAGTATTCCATTATGTAAATATACCACATCTTCTTTGTCTATTCACAATCATATTTCTTTTTTATTGTTGACAAGTTCCTGCCATGAGGTAGACTGTAGAGTTGAAATGAGATCATTGGTTGGAAAAGTTTCAGGCAGAGGAATAGAGAAAATCCAATTATCTCAACCACCGTGACAGGGTCAAAGCTAACCTGTGGAAAATTCTTAACAACGAGTTTCTGTGCAATAGCAGAAAAACATTGATGTAAATAATTCTTAACTTTTTAAAGTGGCCTCATATTGTTTTACAACATAGCCTTTGTTAACAGTAATTATGATGGCTATTATTATTTTGTAAATTTCCCAGTTAATATTTACTAAAAATCTTTATCTTGTTGTTTTAGTAATTCCAAGAAATGATAATAAGACCCAAGCTTCATGTAATTGGAGGTTCATTATCACTTTTCAACATGTATTTCTGACTGTGAACCTCTTTAAGCCTGAATGAATATTGGATGTGCTCAGAATTACATTAAGATAATCAGCTTCTCCTTCTCCCTTTGTTTTAATTCAAATTTGGGAGTTCAACTTTCATGGGCCTGGTGCTGTGGGGCAACACACTGACTTTCCTGCTAGTAAGCAAAGGCCAAGTATGGCAGAGGAACCAGGTTTGCTGTGGTCTTTAAAACAAATCATCTCTGTTCCCACTCTAGGGGAACTGTCCCATTGTACCTTCCAGGGGAGACACTGGAATGATGGGTGAGAACAGTAGCTCTTCAGGCCACTACCCTAGAGATTCTTAGTTCTTCCACTTACTTCACTGATGCTTAGCAAATTAATCTTTAAACTTCAGTTTGCCCATCATAAAGATATCCCCACCATGGAAAGGTTCTGAGGATTTAAAAAAATATATGCCATTTCTAAAGGACTTAGCATGGTATTCGGTATTTTGAATGGTACTTAGGCAATATTTCGAAAGCCTTGACTAATGACTCCTAACAACATTTTCTGTTCTTTGCCTGAATTCCAGGAACAGTGTATTTCAAACAAGGTCCAAGGTCTACAAGAATTTTATGTTCTTAATATATTTACCATCTTTTAAAAAGTAATGTTATCATTATCTGGAGGAAGATGATGATGTAGGACTGGATGCTTTTATGCTGTGCATCTGTTCTTGTGTTGATATCTGTGCAAGGTGAAGACCAAATCTCTAAGCAGCAGACCACACAGATTCACAGTAGTTTGAAAAGAGAAACATGGGGAGTGAACAGGATCAGGTTCACCTTCTTGGGACAATTTACTGGCAATGAGCATAGTGATAAGAATGCAATGATGACTTTTTTCATTACATGGTATTTTTACTTTTCATCATCCTATTTGGGGCCACTTTTTTATTAATTGACTTACCAAGATAATGCATCATTGATATAAAATAAGATTATAATTTAAAAAAACATTTAAACAATCATTTTTGATACTAATATTGCATTTGCTTAATTCTTGGCACCAGATATTCTTACATGTGCTTTGAATAATAATTTATTTACATATATACTTCACATCCTTTAATTCGAACTAAAACCATAAGAGGTAAGCCTTACTATCTCATCCTCATTTTACAGATGAGGACAGCAAGGAACAGAGAAGTTTAGCAACTTGCCCAAGGCCTCATAAGTCCTGAATGGCAACCTCAAACTTTCACACCCATGATTTTAATCACCATGCAACCAAACTTCCACAATGATGTCACTCAAATGATGGTCCATCTTGGGGAAAGTCATCAGACAAGTTAATAAGAAAGAACCATAAACCCATTCTTAAGTCCCTTTTAAGCAATTTATTATTTTATTTTATTTTATTTTATTTTATTTTATTTGAAAGAGAGAGAGCAGAGTAAGAGAGAAAGAGCAAGAGCAGGGGAGCGAGGTGAGGGACAGAGGGAAAGGAAAAAGCAGGCTCCCCTCTGAGAGGGAGCCAGACAT
The DNA here is from genome assembly GCF_053574225.1 of Canis aureus. NCBI lineage: Eukaryota > Metazoa > Chordata > Mammalia > Carnivora > Canidae > Canis > Canis aureus. The sequence goes on from NC_135641.1 coordinate 8,070,435, forward strand.
TGGGCTCAATCTCACCACCCTGGGATCATGACCTGAGCCAAGTGCAGATGCTTAACCAGCTAAGCCACCCAGGTGCCCCCTCCTTGTAAGCAATTTAGTTTCAGGAAAACATCTCCTATCAAAGAAAATTAAATTAAATATGAATGTTATTGGCTTCACAGTTTAGTTCATATATAATTCATAAATATGCTACTTTATAATCCTTAAAAATGATATTTGGTTTATGTGTATGTTTAAATAGCTTTATGATAAAAATAGTTTAAGCTAAACTTAGGGGGGCAAAATAGGTCCATCTACCCCAAATTTGAGAAAATGGTGTTATTTTCCCGTCTAGCTCACTCACCTAAGCACTTACAATATTCCTTCTGCTCCAGGACCTAGTAAAATTCTATTTCTTCCCACAAATCTTGGCCCTAAAATAATGTGGAAGAACACGCGAGCCATGCTCCAGTGTGGAAGCCCAGAGCTTTGGACTCCAGGTGTCCCCCACTTCCTCAGTAGTTTTCTTTGCCTTTTGATTCACTCCCTTGCACGTGAACGTATCTCTCTCCTCAACAAAGTGCTCATCACAGTGAGGACAAGAACAATGCTCTCCTCAGTGGGTCAGTCCCTCTGGGAAGACACACAGGGTTCAAGAAGTAGCAGGGCCCCAAGGAATGCCTGCTAGTTAAAAAGAACCCAAAGACCAAGACTACTCTGCATCATTCATTCATCTATTCGTGTTTTTCACAGCCTTCTGGGGGGTTAGGGCGAGTTCTGCAACCTCACTGCAGCATCTCCACCAAGACCCAGCCGCTCTGAGCTGAGGCCTGCAGAGATGAGAGCTTGCTGCAGGGTGAAGCAGCACACTTCTAGCAGTCACCCTGGATGGTTGGGAAATCCCTCCTGAGGCTGTCCTGAAGAATCTGCCATTTTGCCCCATTCTATCCAATTCTGCTCTCTGGCACTGACTGCCTCAAATCTGCTCTGTCCAACAATTCAGGGAGGTATACATCACAGGTGGGTGTTTTTGTTCCAGTAATCTCTACACCCAACGTGGGACTCAAACTTGAAAGCCCAAGATCAAATCACATGCTCTTTCAACTGAGCCAGCCAGGTGCCCCATCACAGGTGTTGTTAGTCTCCATTTCCCTGAGGAAACTGAGGCCCAGGCACTTTAGTGAGGATGGAAGCAAAAATGGTTTCACATACTTCAATGTGAACTGGTCCATCTGGATCAGAAGCTACTAGAAGACAGGAACAATGTCTCAAATCTGGTTGCACCCTCCTTACTACTTGGCTTAGTCCACAGTAGATTTATAGTAAACTTCAATGTATAATTCACTTCAGTGAGTGAATAATCACATAAATTAATTATTCTGGAATCATAAATATAAGTTAAATCTCAGATACTGTACCCTACAGTTATCTTAGAATGCAGCAATTAGTGTGCGCTGCTTCGTGGACCAAAGCCACAAGGTGATTCATGAAGCTCTTTGGAGATGATACAGGACTCTGGCAAGAATCTTGCCAAAAACGGAAGACTACAATATGCTTTGAAAGAGGCAGCAATTGATATGTTGGCTCATGAGGCATACGATATGGGAACAGCATGAACCACTGCTTTGCTTTGTGTTGGCAATTTTCCTAATTCTCTAAATAAATGCAGCAAGAGCTGTAAAAGACAAGGGTGAGATTTGTCCTACTCAGGCTCCATGCATGAACACCACCACTCCCCAGTGCCCCAGTTCCTGAGAAGTCAAGTGGGCAAATACTAAAATGGTAGAGAGGATGACTTTTGTAACCTATTCTGGTGGAGGAAAGGGAAAGCTTAGGAGAGTAAAAGCACATTGGACTGGGTGAGGGGCCGTCTTTTACAGTCCAGTACAGGTGGTGACAATGGCACAGTGCAATAGTCAAAGCAGTGCCAGCAGCAGCAAAGGCCAAGTGCCCAGGCAGGATCAGGACTTAGCCAAGGCTGATAGCAATAAGTAAAAAACCAAGACTTGGCCATGACCACAAAGGTTTGAAGGCTCCCCAGAGCAGAACAGAAAGGGCCTCAAGGAGAAGGACTTGGAAACATTTGCTGGAAGGTTAGAGGCTAACGCTCCAGCTTGGGTGGACAGCATTCTGTGGACCACTCCCCTGGGGACCCCTATCACCTTGACCTATGACTTAGTCACCCAGATCAGGGTCCATACCAGATGCATGGGTAGGCAAAGTGGGCAGACTGGGTTCCATGGCTAGGCTGGCCATTTGCAACCACTGACAAGTCTTCATAGTTGGAACCCTTGAGACTAAAATGAGAACACTGAGAGGATCCCAACTTCAATGTACTTTTGAAGGTAGGCAGCCCTTTGTTCCAAGGTATCTACCCTCACACATCTCTTGGCTAAGCACAGAGCTTATCCCCTTATCACTGTGAAGCCCTCGATGCCTTACAATAAGTCCAAGTCCTCTTTTTAGGTATGGACATATTTGTGAACTTAATGTCAGCAGGTGTTACTGCTTCTTCAGAAGAGTTCCTTTCTCTCTGTGGATTCAGACTTCTCCGAGATAACCATCACTGGTCCTGCAGGGCGATGTGTGCCAGTGTGTGCCAGGAGTCTCCCTGGGTGAGAGAGGACTGCCAGAGATACTAGAATGGATGAACCAGCCAGAGCTTCACCTAAAGCTGAAGGAGAGTCTCTAGTAAGGAAAAACATGGACTTGGCTGAGAACAGTTCAGCCTGATGTTCTGTTTGTGGGGTCATTTTAGGTTAAATAATACACTTGAGGAAATGCTGATGATGGATTATATCATTTAATTGATATTTCTTTAGGGAAACCAGAGGTAAAAATGCTCTAAGAGCTTTTGGGGATTTGGCAACTCCTTTGAAGGGAGCAGAAGTTGTCACTATCACTGTGGTATGCGTGTGTGTGGTAGCCAGGCACCTGCAACTTCAGTAGAAACTGACTAAAGGTCACAATGGATGAGAACCTATGGAAATGAGTAAAGCAGCAGTAGCCAGAGCTACTCCGCTCCAAAGGAGGCAAACTGTAGTAGAGCCAGTGTAGACCACAGTTGGAGCAGATGGCACGATTCTCCTAAGCTGGTTGGCAGCTGACAACCACCAGACATGGGGAAACATCTAAGAAATTTCTAAGGCCTCTCAGATATTCTTGGAGAGAAGAATGGAATTTCCTGTAACTGAGCAGGATAGGGGTTCAAGTGATTCTAATTTGGAAAATTCATGTGGTCTGGTGAGACCCACGTGTGGAGGAAAACCTGAATCTGCAGCATCCAACAGACTGCTTGCCAGAGAGAAGAGACCTAGCAAGTGTTTGAACCACTGAATGGACCTCACTTCCTGGCTGGTGACCCCAGAACTAGCCATGACATAAGCCCTAGACCTTGAGGCTTCCTGAACCAGCTGTATGACTGAGCAGATTTTGTCACTCTGGCTCATGCAAGGTGGCACTAATTCAGGATCATCAAAAAGAGGGGATCAATGCTTTATTCATTAGGTTGCCTTTGCTCAATACAAGCTGCCCATCTCTTAGGAGTGAGGGCACAACCCGTAGCCCCCTCTGCATAATCATACAATAAAGAGCATTTAATTTCTTCCCTCTCCAGTTCTACATTCAACTTCTTCGATTCCTTAGCAGCTGACTTCATTTGAAATAGTTTCAGAAATGTCTAAAAGTCATTTTGAGTGCAATTATCTCTCTGTAAGATGAAGGAAAGGACATTTTCTTTGATTTATTTTTCTTCTCTCCTCCAGTTTTCCAGTGCACTATCACACAGACAGTGGAGATTTGCTAACTTATTAACGCACATCTGAAGTGTGACAAATCAAAGGCACAGGTGAACAAAAAGACCAGTTAACCAATTGCTTGGTTTCTCTTTTGCCTCATTTAATTCATCAATTGCTCCTCCCACTACTAACCCACCAGGCCAGTAGGTATGGCCTGTACAGCGAGATGGCATGGGACAAGTCGATGTCGCAAAGAGAAAAGATAGCTTTCATTGGAATTAATACCTTTTTCTTACCCTGAACTTCTTTTAAAGTGCCTTCTTCTGGTTTTCTTTGCTTAAGAATAAAACGTGCAATTGAACTGAAACAGAGCACCACTAACAATCACATCTGAGAATCCTGGACTCCTGTTGAATCCCAGCTGATGGCCGCCTACTGCTCTTACCTCTTTTATTCAATGGTAAACCCAACTCTCAAGTTTCTTTCTGCAAAAACTCCCTTTATCTTGCTTTTTAAAAGAGTCTCATTAGCACATTTTGTCTTTCTTTAAGAATGTTACTGAGTGTTAACCATAGCAAAAGGAACTCTGTAATCAGCCACAATCTTTGAATATTCTCCCTTAGTTTGTAGAAGGAATGAGATAATCAAAACAATACTTGATCCCCAAGAAGAAAACAACAACCAACCTGAGCAGAGTTGGAGAAATGAGTCTGGTGGAGAAGTTTCCCTGAATCATAAACAAATCAATGATCCTCCATTAAAGAAGAGAAGATTTGAATGTTCTCCAGTATCGTTAGGAAAGAAATCATTACATACACAGACATGGGCCCTCTTCTTGTTTTTTGATGAGCCACTTAAATGCACAGAAACAGCAGGGAAATGTTCTCTGTGAAAGCACCGTGGACGTGCAGCAGATCTCTCTGGGCCCAAGATAAGATGGAATCTTGGCAACAGCCACTCTTTGCAAGACTTCCTCCTCTGCCTCTACTTCCATGCAATCCATTGTCCCTTGAAGAATTTTACCACCTGTGGCCTCAGAGAAAACCCTCCACATGTCAGGAACACATTTCAGTGCATTTCTGGAATGAGGAGATGTCCCTAAGCAAGGCCTAGGCTGTGGGCAAGGAGTCTGGAACACCCCGGTCTTTTCCTCCCAGGGAAATCTGCTGCATGGCCACGGTCACCCCCAATTCACCAGAACTCATTTATGGTGGCTAATTCAGGAACCGGAAGCCTGATGCCATGGGAAAGTCATTTCTTTCCTTCTTTAAGAATTTATGTATGTGAAAGATGGACACGTTTCAGTTCTTACAGCAGGTATGTTTTATTTAACATGTGAGGAGAAGCCCGATCTATTATAACCTAGTATTTAAAAGCACTCTACTCTCTTGTTTATATAAGAAGTAAATTTGCTGCAAAACAAAATTTTAAAAAATTTCATAACATTAGAAGTAGAGATTTCCCCTCAACCATCTCCTCCTAATCTCAATCCCCAGAGAGAAGCATTGCTAAGTAGGTCATGGGCTTTCGATGAAAAGGTTGAAACTGCATTAAATTAAGGCTGTCCCCCATCTTTGGGTCACTGGAAAGTAAAGAAAGATATCAATAGGCGATTATTAATTTGCCAGCATTCTTGTCTTGCTTTCACCTCCACATTCAATGAAAAGGTCACACTTAGAACCATGGGATAGGTTCACATTCCAGGCACCTGGCTTGGTAGTGGTGTCACCCAAATCTTACGCACACTCTGGATGAACTCATTCACCCTCCGGCTTGGGTTTCTGTAGGCTACAGTTCCCAGGCCAACTTTGCCTGCCTACCCGGTAGACAGACATACCTCTCTGGAGGAGCCACGGGCTGCTTAGACACCCCTTGGGACTGACATAATGCTTAGTCCCACTCTCGTTAATGGTTCACCGTGCCTCTGTCTGCCCATGTTACGGAGCCAGAACACGTAAAGCACCTGGGCTTTACCCTTCATGACCCACCTCTCAGCCCATTCATCATCAAGCCCTCTGCATTTTCCTCTCTAAGCCTCTTTCAAGTCCACGCTGCCTCCCACTGAATTGCTTCACAGCCTCGTCTCTTCTCACCCAGATCGCCAAGATTCTGCCAATTTTATCTGCAAAGCACAGCTCAAATCAGCTGTCTTCCCCACATTTCCAATGCCACCGCCTCTTCCTTGCCAGGACAACTGAGCCAGCTTCCCAGCAGATTTCCCTGCTTCCAGGCATGCTTTTTAGCCAGGACGACTCCTGCTCATCCTTTGGTCCCCTTGTAAATGTCGCTGCCTAAGGAGGCCTTCCCTTGGCCATGCCTTGAGTGGAGCCCCTCCCCTCCATACGTGACTATGACGTCATGGAATTCCACCCAGAGCACTCAACGCAATTTGTAAATATACATTTATTTTGGTGTCTATTTGTTGAAACTGGACTCTCTTGTCATAAGCTATTTTGGTCACTACTATCCCCAGCACCTAGGCTGTCACCTGGCACACGGTAGGCATTCAAAAAGTATTTGTTGAATGAATGAATGACTAGTGTTCCCTGACTGGTCTCCCTCTCTCACCCTTCTGTTATTCTGATCTTAAGCTGGAGAGGTTTTTCCAGGTTGCAAATATCATCTCATCATCTAAGGCTTAAAATTTTAGCATGGGAATTACAAGAATCAGTTCAAACTCCTTTATGCTACCTGTCTTTCTCCCAGACACAGCTCATGCCACACCGGTACTCTCTGCACTGACCCACCCTATACCACTGCCATTTCCCAAATGGGCCACACCCCTGTGATTCTGTGTCTCCTTTTCCTTCCTTAATGGTCCCACTCACTGTGTCCTGGCCTAAAAAGCTTCCCTCGGTTCTTCAAACACTGACTTGGGGCTACTTCTACTAATATCAATTTTAGGCTTTTTAAAAAAAGTTAAGCAGCTATGTTTCCCCCACTGGCTTGTGTATTTCTTGAGGACAAGCACCAAACTATTCACTTTTATACTCCCAGTACTCTTCATTGTATTTTGAAAACAGTGGGCACTCATCAAAATTTTATTAACGGGGCAATAGTCACAATGACTAACATCTGGTAAAGCAAAGACAGCAACAGCCAGGACAGACCTATCAGATGGATACTAGCTACAAACATAGGTCATCCACTTGGGCATGTGCTGGCCCGGTGTTGGTGGGTCTGATGAGCCAGTGAAGGAATGAACGGTGAGTAAACCCTGAAGACCCTCTTTTCTGTGCCTATCCCTCCGCTTCCTCTGAGGACAAGAAGCAGCAGAGTCCCAGTCTCTGTCCAGGCCCTCCACAGTAGCTGTTCTCGAATGCGCCCACCAGCCTGGCCATCAGCACCAGGCTCCAGACAGCCTTGTCTGCGTGTCTGTTTGAGTTGTAACCACAGCACTTGGCGCCATTTGTCTTGAGAGGGGTTCCCTTGAAACACATTCATGCCCCACGTTGAGTTAACACAGTTCAGCTCCAGAGTGATTTATTGTTCAGGGAGTAATTATCAGAACCTCTTGTCAACTCTGCTCCATTTCACGGAGGGGGAGAAAAGATGTATTTTGAACAAAATAAGCCCATGACACAGCACTTGTAGGAATTAGCTGATGAATGAGAGATAGAAGGCACAATGCTGGCCCTAGTGGGGATGTCATTCTCACCAGATGAACTCAAGCCAACCTGCTTCTAAATAAATAAGCATGTCGGGCTGCCTCCACGGTTCCCCACGCTCTGCTCCCCTGAGCAGGCATCCTGTCAGTGGAGGTCTGAGTAGCTTTTTACCTTTCTCTTTTTCTTCATTTTGCTCATCTCAGCCAACAAGCCTGCCGTAAATATGCTACTCTGTGCCCATCTCCAGGAAGGGGTGAGTTCTAATCCCTAGCCTAACTCTCTCTAGCCCTGGGAATCCCTGGAATACTTGAAGTTCCCATTCCAGAATGAGGAGTAGGTGTACATAGGCTGGCAAACAGCAGTCAGTAAATATACATTGTGTCAGACGGTGACAAGTGATATATTTGGGTTTTGATACATGTCACATCAGAGACACCAACATAAATTTGAAGTAGGATTCTGTAATAAACCCATGAGATTGCTAATAACCCAGAGAACACGGGGTCCAGTGAGCTGCATTGTGGTGCAGTCCAGTGAGTTAACATCTCTGTGTCTGACCGTGTACAATCCAATTTGATGCCTGAATTGGATTTGATCCACTTTGCAGGAAGGACAGGAAAATAAATCAGAAATTGGGAGTAGAGAAATAATACTTTGTCAGATCTGCTTAGACGATGGGCATTTTGCATCTAATGTTATCTTCATAACAATCCAGAGAAATCCGCACAGAAGCCAGGCATCTGCACCCCCAGTTTACAGATGGACAACATGAGATCCGAGAGGTCAGGGAATACACACACACACAGAACATCCAGGCAGAGCAGACGCTGGGCTGCAGATCCCCAGTGTGCTGCCCCAGTTCTTTCCACTGAATCATGTTGCTTCTTAGTAAAATAGGGTACAGGGTCTAAAAAGTGGTAAACAGAATAATAGCAAGTAACAGTCAGAACATCTCTGTGCTCGGCACTGTCTCAGGACTTTACATGCATCCACTCCCCTAAGCCTTGCAGCAAATTTTTACAGTAGAATCTACCTTATCCTCATTCTACAGATGAGCAAACTGAAGCACCAAAAGGTAATGCAACTAAGTGCTGGTAACAGGTACAGCTGGACTTTGGAACTAGGCAGGTTGCCTCCCCAGCCTGGGCTCTGCCTATCACATTATAGAAACTTCAACACAAATTGGTGCTACATATCCCGGCTAGAAGCTCAATCATCCTCCTTATTGCGGAACTCCCCAGCACCAGTTCCCAGGATGAACCCTGGGAACTGACCTCATCACTGACCTCCAACCCCAGGCTGTTGAAACTGCCTGCCTTGGCCTGCAAGAGAAGAACCGAGGGGGACCTGCACATCTTGATTCTGGATGAGCACGAGGCTGACCTTTTGTGAAGGACGCTGTAATCAGATGGAAGAAAAGAGGCCGTTCTTTGGAGAAAAGCCATTACCACTTACGAATAATATTTTCAATTTCTTTTGCTTCTGCCTAGCTGAGGAATCATAGGCTATCTATTCTAATTTTATTTTTAATGTTTGTGTGATGGGTTAGCGGAGATATTCCTCCCCCGACCTCCCCAGCATGGCATTATTTCTTCAATCTCTTCTATTTCCCTGAGGGAGCCCTGGGTTGAGCTGTGTGCTTGTTATCCAGAATGTATTAATAGCCACCTCTGTCCGACAGCATGCTGTTGTTCCTCCAACGTGAATATGAGGAGAGCAGGGAACACAGTATTCTTTTGGGTTAAAAAAGTAAATAAAAAGACAGTGTGTGGGAAGTGTGGAGAATCGGTTAAGGAAGGGAGAGCGTAGTGCATGTTATATGGAACAAGAACATGCTGGTCTCCTTGCAAAGCAAATAAGGCTGCTGCAGAGCATGGACTCCCCCTCTGCCCATCAGAGGGACAAGTGCCTCAGAAACTTCTTTTCAAGCACTCATTTCAGGATAGGAGGCGAAGTCTAGAAATATGGATTCTCTTCTGTGTAATTTTGTGGTAATCATGGTTTCTAAAATAGAATCAGGACACAGGGCTGTGGGCAATTTCCAAGTACCAAGAGTAGTCTGAGAGACAGTGGGGATTCTCACAGGCTGGGCCCCCCAGGCATTTCTGTGGTTCATGGAGATGGCGAAGTGGGCTGCAGGGGCCAGTCCTGGAGGGTAGGTCCCAGCGTAGGGGTCTGCTGCCTGAATCAGATGCAGTGAGGTAATGAATGAGTGGACAGCGGCAGTGGCTGTACGGAGCACCTCATGACTGCACCTCTGGCATGGTGTGAGCCTAGATGGAGAGCCTCTGGGGTGGCCGGGCTGCCAGGGTCAGAGGTCACACCTCACAGCCTGGCTGTTGTGCTGTGCTGCTCAGCGCAGAAAGTAAGGTAGAAAACACTGAGCTGCTTATAACTATTACTATTACTGTTAGTTATTGTTATTGTTATTATTCTTATGAATGAGAATTTCCAAGGTATTTTTAAAGATTCTCTCAACTCACATTTCTGTCTTTAATGAATAGACAGCTAAAATACCCCCAACCCTTCATCCGAACCCAAACCCCACAGATACCAATATTTCCTGAATTCCCGTTTCCTCCTGCCCTGGCCACTGGGAGAGGAGAGAGGGGAATTGATACAAACACACAGAGAACTGCCTCCAGAAGTGACCACAGATGTCCCCACGAAATCACCATCTATACCCCACGGATAACCCTTTTAACTGGAGTGACTTGAGAAAGAGCAAAGCTTTCCTGGGCTGTTGTATATCCATCATGCATGGCCCAGAACACAGCGAGTGAAATCTCCAACTTAGCTCATTCCTGAAAAGCCTCAGAGCTTTTAACTGGCACAAGATTTTGTTTTCTAAGAAGGTTGCCAATGAGTTCGCTAATGCATCCTTTGCAATTGGTGTACCTAATGAGAGCTCATTATCTCTCCAGGCTGCTGGTAGTGTGGTTTCCCAAACCAACTACAAACCGGAAGGACCATGATGCTGACTCAACTGTGGACTCCTGAGCCCCACCTCCTCGACCTGTGGAAGCAGGTCCTCTTGGAACGGGGCTCAACTATTATGTGAGTTCTCCAGGTGATTCCTTGTATCATCGGATTGGGGACCATTGACAAGAGGGGGAATCTTATGCTAAGGGAGTAGGACATTCCCCAGGTAGGCTACATCAAAGAATGTGGCACCAGGACGAGTTGGTAGAAAGAGCCAATGGGGGTTCCAGTAAGTGACAGAACAATTATCGAAGAGGTCTGGGGGCACCAGAATAAGGAATAAAGTGGTTCAGAATCAGATGACACCTCCCCCATGATCCTGCCTCTGAGCAGTATGGCCACTACAGACAGCCTTGCCATGCTGGCCAATATGGACAGGAATCTTTTTCTCCCAGCAACCCTGTCCCTGCTGTAGGCCAAACCTAAAACAATGCTGATCCATAAGTAAGGCCTTCTGACTCTCCCTTCCTGGATCCTCCTCACAAGGGTCCTGTCCCAACCATCCTGCCTTCGTTTACTGGGCAGATAAAGTCAGAGCAGAACCCAACCCATCTTCAGTGACAAAATGTATAAGCACGAGCATTGCTTTAGTGCACAATTGTTTGAGAACCTTCCACTGGATCAACCTTTCTTCTCACTTTTAGTTGTACGAACAGCTGGGTATTTAGCCTTCAGTACACTGACAAGCCAAATTATCACAGGAGAAATAGCATTGACCACAGTGGCTCTGGCAAGACAAGCCCAGAGATGCCAGAAGCAGCTTCAGCCAAACTTACTTCTGCTTTTCAGGCTCCACGACAAAGCCCTCAGGGACAGCTCCCCAGGCCCAGGACTTTTCAGCCAGGACAGCTCCCATGCATTCCTGCATTCTGAAAAAACCCTCCATCTCCTGCTGTTTCAGGGCAATAGCAGTAGGCATTTGCCCCATGTCTCCCAGGAGCCAGGCTCTCTGCCCAACAGTTTATATATATTATTGTTCATCTTAATCACAACCCTGCAATATATGTATTATTTCCTAGCTCAGAAAAGTGGATTTCAGAGAAATCCAAAGTGCCTCATCCCAAATCACACAGCCAATAGTGGGCTTTTGGTGTTCCAATATTCCAAGAAGCCATGGTATTTTAATAACTGGGATTTGAGTGCATTTGTTGTTATAAAAATCATTTTAATATTTTAAAAAATATGAACTCTGAATCACTTATGTTTTCTGCTCAAGATCAATAACTCAATTACTCAACAAAAAAATAAAATAAAATAAAATAAAACACCTATATCCAAACTGCAAGTCTAAGCAGCAGTCTGCCAAAGCAAGCCAGAGTAAACAACCATGCTGTGATATCACAAAGCTTCTCTTTCAAGAATGAATCATACTCTAGTTTTAACTTTTTCCAAACAAGTGGGATACAGAGATGATAGCATGAAAGTTGATAAGTTACCCTGCATTGGATTCATCATGTATATTAAATGAAAGCAAAGAGACAAAGACCAAAGAGCATGTTCTCTTAGAAATAACAGCAAAAGCATATAGAGCTCCTGTGTTAGTGAGCTTGGGCTCCCATGACAAAAAACCCCAGACAGTTGTTACAAAAACAGAAATTTAGAGGCATCTGGGTGGCTCAGTGGTTGAGCGTCTGCCTTGGGCTCATATCGTGATCCTGGGGTCCTGGGATCAAGTCCCACATTGGGTTCCCTGATGCAGGGAAGCAGGCTCTGCCTCTCTCTCTGTGTCTCTCATGAATAAATAATTAAAATCTTTTAAAAAAACAGAAATATATTTTTCACAGTTCTGAAGGCTGAAGCTCAAGCTCAGAGCATTGGCAGGTTTGGTTCTTGTGAGGCCTCTCTCTTTGGTGCACAGATGGACATCTTAGCACTATGTCCTCACATGGTCTTTTCTCTGTGCAAGCAACCCTGAGGCCTCTTTGTCTTCTTATAAGGCTGCCCATCCTATTGGATTAGAGCCTCATCCTATGTCCTTCATTATCTCTCGAAAAGCCCTCCATCACCTCCTGGAAAGCCCTATTCCAACTACAGTCATGCTGGGACTTTGGGCTTCAAAGTACAAATTTTGAGGGTGACAGGATTCAGTTCATAAGAGCACCTTATCAACTAGAGTCAGTTCCTGAAAAGAAAATGTTCCAACCAATCTCCGGTGGCACTTTTCTTATGTAACACAAAAACCCATCTCCCGGTGTCAAACCTTCTTCATTTTTGGGCACTTCACTCCAGATTCTGGGCATTTGTGTTTCCATTTTTATGCAGACCTGCTTGCAGGCCACTTTTCCTACTTAACATTATATAATAAATGTTTTCCCACAAGTTAGTTGCTAACATTTTAATCTCAATGTTTTCATGTTTTGCACACAGTGTGGTGCATTAAGCATTAAATGCCCTCAGTGAGAAGACGACAATGCTACTCTGGAGGTGGGCCTGAGAAGGTCTGAGGGGAAAGGCAGTGGCTGGCAGCCCCTCCTCCCCAAGTCCAGCCTGGGGAACAAGATGGAGGGGAACTCGGGAGAGGCATGGGTTCTCCCAGCAAAAGATAGATTTCTTTATGAAGCAGTATTTCTCATCAGACACACTTGGATTTTGAACTTCTCATTAGTCACTTCCTAGCAAATGATCCTGATGAATAACCTCTGCTCTGAGTCCTGGATTCTCACTCTGTGACGGGAGAATGCCGACCTCAAAGGGGTCAGGATTAAATGTCATAACATGTAAGGTGTCTAGCATTCTGTAGATGCTCCGGAGATCTTTGATGAATGGCTGAGGAGAAGGGGATCATTAGAATCCCCTCTTCAAACACACTGGACGCATGGGCTTGGCATATGAGCTAGACCCAAATTCCAGTGTCTACCCTGTCCCCTACTTCCTGTGGGCTCAACCTGGCTCACCAGTTACCTGGTAAGAGACCTTAGGCAAATCTTCACCACTCTGCACCTCAGTTTGTGATAATAATACCTGATAATGGGGTTGTTGTGAAAATTAACATATGTATCTAAAGTGCTAGGACATGATACTTCTTTTTTTTATAAATTTATTTTTTATTGGTGTTCAATTTGCCAACATATAGAATAACACCCAGTGCTCATCCCATCAAGTGTGCCCACCTCAGTGCCCGTCACCCAGTCACCCCCACCCCCCGCCCACCTCCCCTTCCACCACCCCTAGTTCGTTTCCCAGAGTTAGGAATCTTTCATGTGCTGTCTCCCTTTCTGATATTTCCCACTTATTTTTTCTCCTTTCCCCTTTATTCCCTTTCACTATTTTTTAACATTCCCCAAATGAATGAGACCATATAATGTTTAAGACATGATACTTCTTGATAATTGGAAGATAGTCAACGGTATTTCCTGTAGCATTTAATTTATCCAGACAGGATACTGGAAAACAGATCTCCGCTTTGTTCTGGTTGTGTGACACTGAGAAAGTTACTTAACATCCCTGAGCTTCAGTTTTCTCACAAATAAAGTGAAGTGATAATAATGATTATTATAGGATATATTATAGGATATATAATAATAATAATAATCTTATGTAATGGATGCTTTAAAAACTAAATAGAAATTCCAAAATCCTGATATAGTGCCTGGCACGTAGAAAGTTTCTACAAATCACCATGAATGAAAGAGAAAAGAAAGAAGACTTGACAAGTCCCAATCCACTGTTAAACACCATGGAAGCAACTCTGTAGACAAGTAAAGTGTTATTTTAGGAATCAACAATTCAAGGGTCCCTTCACCAAAACAGAGTGTTTGGGCTCTCTTTCCTAAGTGTTCATCGTTAGCTCTCTCACAACATACTGTGGGCTCCCACATCTGACAATCTGAATCTTCAAGTCCTTTCCATTGTTCAAGATGGAAGTCCTCTCCTCACAAAAACAGACAAGGAAGAAGAGCAATTACCCTGGAAACCCTTCCATGTGGACAAGAGGAGCCAGCTCAGATATTAAAACCTCAGTTCCATTTTCACATCTCTGATTCCTCCAACACAAACTGGTGCCAGATTGATCTTCCTAAAGCCCAACCCCACACAAGGCACTCTCCAGCTTAAAAACATATGGTTTTCTCATTGTGGAGCAAATTATGTCAAGAAAAAAAATCTTCAAACTCAGTATTCAGAACCCTTCACTCCAGAACCTGGTCCCTATCCCTCTGGTATTACCTCCCACCAATCTCCAAAGTTATCACCATGTGCTGAGACATCCCCATTGCTTACTGAGCCTGGATCACTTGAGTTCACACCTCTACATCTTTGATTACACTGTTTTCTTCACCTCATCCATCTCCTTCTATTAAAATTCTGTCCAGTCTTCAGGAGCTATCTACTCTTAGTAGACCTCGCTGACTCCTTCCTATCTCTTGTGCTTTCTCCTTTATTTTACTCCAATCACCTCTTAATTGTTCCTTTCATTTGATGCTTAACTATAAGAGTTGTTTTTCTGTCAATTCTTATCCCATGTGCATACCCCTATAGAATTATAACATCCTTTATACTTGCCAAGATCCAGAAGCCAGAACAAAGGATTTTTTAAGTGGTTTGGAATTTTTAAAATCCAGTTCAAATATTTATTCAGCAATCATTTTCTGCACATTTGCCAGATGGCAAGAACTTTTTTCTTTTTTTTTTTACTACTCTTGACAAAATTTCAAGATGACATTAATAAGATCAATGTAGGGACTTGACTGAGGCCAAAGAAGCCAATTGCCCAAATGCAGGATGTAGGGAGCCTATAATTCTAACTAGGATCTAGTCCATTGGAGGAGCCCTAAGGGAGCAAGTAGAACATGTAGTCCATCTTGCTGCAGTGGCAAAACAGCTCATACTATCTGGGGCAATGCTCATGGAAATGGTCACCAGATCCAAAGACATGATCACAAAATGGCATCAGATCATTTGTGTGTGAGAGAGAATTTGTTCCCCAATAAATCTGAATCTATTTTTTTCCTTACAAATATTAGGAATATTAATGTTGCTTAGATTTTTCTCTGGTAGAACTCATCCAGGAAATCTCAGAATTCTAAGAACTTTAGTGAAGATCTTCAGAAAAGTGAGAATTTGGCTGAGTTATTTTCTTTTAGCCTGGATATGAAAGCTGGACCCTTCTCAACAAAACCAGATCCACAAAATATGCAACGGATGAGTCACAAGCTCTACCCTGAAACTAATAATATATTATATATTAACTAACTTGAATTTAAAAAAAAAAAAACAGATCCACAGAACCCACAAACCAGAACAAACCACACTGTGAAGACTTCCTAAACTAGCTACAGAAAGGAGTACACTTGTATTAGAGCAGCAGTTTATGATGGGTAATAATAGGCCAAAATTACAACTAAATGTGAAAACATTTTATATTAGAAAAACTAAGAAAGCACTTTCCTTCATGAAAGATGGCCTCTCCTATAGCTTGGTAGTTACATCATCCAAGAGCAAAATGCATGTGAGGGGTGGGGGGTAAGCATGTATTTCTGTGGAAATTAAATATTTTTTAGAATTGTTTTTTAATCTATTGGTGTGTAAACTATTTCACTTTGCATATTTGCATTAACATTCCGATTAATTGACCCTTTGTTATTATGAAATGTCCCTCTTTAACTCTGGTAATACCTTTTGTCATGATGTCTTATTATCTGACATTAATATAGTTACCCCAGTGTTCTTATGCTGTTTACATGCTGCATCTTTTAATGTCCACTACTTCAATCTATCTATATCTTTACATTTAAAACATGTATTTCATGTTGGGGTGGAGTTTTGCTTTTTTCTCTCTCTTCCAATGTCTATCCCTCTTTTGTTTTAAATTTATTTATTTATTTTAGAAAGGGTCCATGATCCAGGAGAGGGGCAGAGAGAGAGGGAGAAACAGTAAGCAGACTACTGAGTATGGAGCCTGACATGGGGCTCAAGCCCAGGAGCCCAAGATCATAACCTGAGGTGGAATCAAGAATCAGACACTTAGCCAAATGAGCCACCCACATGTGCCTAATCTATCTCTCTTAATACTTAGTACATTTACATTTAGTGTACTCTTTGATATGTTGGGATTCAGGTCTACCATTTTACTATTTGCTTTGTGTTTTCCATCTGTTTTTGGTTTCTCTGTTATTTCCTTCTTATTTTTGTTAGGATTAATTGGATACTTATTAGAACTCTGTATTTTTATGATCGCAGATGACATCCCTGGTTACCTGCCACCCTCATTGTCTCTGGTTTCCTGATTCTTACAATTCTCTAGCCCTGGCCATAAAGTACATCAGATGCCCAGAATTTGGGAATTTACATTTTATATGACCTAGTAATCTAATTCATCTAATCTATTCCGCTTGTCAAATAGAAAAATATCCTAACGCCTGCTAGGTTCCATGCAGATGCTACAACATAGGATGCTTTCATCTGGTCCCTCTCATTTAGCAAGTTTAAGGCATTAAAATTTCCTTCCAGGAGATTGCAGTTGTCCCCTACCTTTAATGATAACACCCTTTCTCATGGATTCAAGTTTGGTCACTAGCCAACCTTATTCCATCCTCTAGGCCTAGTAAAGTGATTGCTTTTTCCTACCTAGGGACATCTGGAAGAGGTGACCTTTCCTCTTTCTGACTCAGTATCAGTCATTTGGCTTCTGAGTCAGTTTTGTGTCTTTCTCTCTCATAGGAACCAGATGTCCACTTCAGCTTACCTGGAAGCCCTGGTTGGTGTGTCTGCCTTATCTTCTGGTCTAAGTTTACTTAAAATGTCCCACAGAATCACATAGTTTCAAGTCATTGTCTTGGATCCTCCTCCTCTCCATCCCTTTTCCATTTAGTTCATTCTTTATCCTGTGACTTTCCTTCTTTGTTTTTTCCCTTGAATTTTTCACAACAAGTATACTTTAGTTCTCAAAACTGTGACTCTGGCATTACCTATTTCATTCCCACTAGGGACCCCTTTCAATTAGTCATAAAAAAGGTAAAATCAGTGAGAAAATAAGGCCCTAATACAATCTTAAATGGGCTTCTTCTGTACTTCTCAGAGGGTGTCCTTCATTTTCTTTGCAGGCAGGTGAGTGTGTGTACATTTGTCTAAGCAGAAGGGTGATTCTTGACCAGGGGAATAAAAGTGACAAGGAGGGTACGGGAGCCACATGTGGGGTTCAGTCTCTCCCTGTGGTGGTGATGGCAAATTTATCAAGAAAGGTGAAATAGTTATCTCAATAGCACAGCTTACAGAGTCCAGGTTTTGCATGCAGCAAAATGTAAAGCCAACACAGCTGGCTGCAGGGCTAAGCTCCCTTAAAATGGACCTCTGTCTGTGCTCTTCATCTTGGATTCTCGGCCCCATCTACACTTTAACTAAAGTTAAAGTAACTAACCTAAGGAGCTTAAGAAAAAAATACCCACTGGCACATCCTCAACCCAATTAATTCAGGATCTTAAGGCTGGGCTCAGATGGTACATATTTTGTAAAGCTCTCCAGGTGATTTTAACATGCAGCCAGGGCTGGCAACCAGGAAAGTCACTAATCTGGGTTCTCAGCAGAGACTATAGCACTCCAGAGTCCATCTTCCTGATTTTCTTCCTACCATTTATCCCAACTCTCTTTGAGAACTTCCTTCCACTCAAGGAGCACAGGAATAGAATATCTACCGTTGTGGTTTTCAATGGGAACAATCTCCTCCCCGCCCCCAGGAGAAATTTGACAATGTCTGGAAGCATTTTGGATTGTCACCCCTGAGGATGCAGTGAGTAAAAACAGAGATGCTGCTAAACATCCTACAATGAACAGGACAACACCACACACACACAATGAAGAATTATCCAAGGCCAAATGTCAATAGTGCCCAGGTTGAGAAACCTTGGTCTACAGGGAAAGGACGATGGGCTTCAGTGGCATTAGGCCAGTAGCTTCTTACCCTGGACACAGTTAGGGAGCAGAGGGGATTCTGTACAACCTTGGACTCCAGTGCAATGCACCAGTTGCTTACTATAACACTGGACCTCATCTGCAAATCACATTCCAGGTTGGCTGGTTGATCTGCTCTTATCAAAATAAGCCAGATATGAGTAAGGTCTAAAAGCATGAAAAACAAATCCAAGAGAGACCAGGGATGATGAGAGAGAGAGAGAGAGAGAGAGAGAGAGTAAATGTCATTGGCAAAGTCCATAAACTCAGCAGGTACACTGTAGCTGTGCAAGACCATTGGCCCATGAAAAATTAATTCTAGTTTTCATTCAGTAGTAACTGGCATTAAAAAATAAAAAAGACAAGTAATTTTGAACAGCGCCATCCTAGCCAATGCCAACTAGTTGTCTATCTGGGGTAAGGCACTGCCAATCACTGAGTCTGTGAAGCAGAAAAACAGTAATTTCAGAGAGCTTGCAAACAGCAGCCTACTTTCAGTTCTTTTTTCCATTTAAAAGCATTTGAGAATCAGCTAGATGGAAAGCACTCCTCTGAAAATTTGAAGATAGAAGGTTTATTGGTTCTCCTCAGACCAAAAGAGGGAAAATAAGGTAGTGGCCACAAAGAAAATGAAGTGTGCGCTTCTCCCTCTTCACATGTAATGAAGGAAATAGTGAGAGAGTCAACCTCAGCTGAAGAGTAGGAATGAGCCGTACATCACTCCATTTGCAGGCTGTGAGTAATGGGTGCCAGAGTCAGAGAAGACTGATTCTTCAACAAATACAAATACCTGCCTTTTAGAGAAACATTGATATCTGTTCACTTAGGCCAAAGTTATTGCTCTGAAAACAGGGCCTTTAATTCATAATAACCACGAACATCCAGTTCCCACAGGGAGCTGGGAAATGGTGGGTGAAAGAAATTCTAGTTCTATTTTGAGGCCAGACCTTCCTGGTTTGACAAGTGTTAACAGGAGCTGGTGAATGTTTTATGAGGAGCATGGTCGTTAATGTGTCACCTCTTGAGATAGAGTGGAAGCCCCTTCCTATAAAGAAAATTTTAGAGCAGAGTCAAAAACTATGTCATGCTCTTTTTATCTCTGCGATGGAACACATCCAAAGAAGAACAATGCGTTAGAGGTGTCTAAACTTTGTGTTGTTTTTTCTCCTGTGTCAGACTGCTTGGTGTCACTTCCTAAAGTTTTTGTTTTTATTCCATCTTATCAGAGATCACTTTCTCTTGAGACTACAAGAAAGGGTAATTGAATATCAGCTTGGTGGTGAAATATACGTGAATCTCTACATTTATAACCATCCTGGAGCTAAAATCAGGGGATGTAACTGATCACTTCATTCTCTTGGTCCTGGGCTCCACTGCACCTATTATGAGTTTCCTCTAGATCAGGAGAAGCAGGACCTAGAATTCCTGGATTCTTAATCTAAAATTCAGACTGAACATTTTCCTCTTGTTCTCCCTTGGCCAAGAGGGCAAGTAACCCGGGCTGGTACTGAGGCAGGGTTCCACCAATCCAACATAAAATTTAACATGAGATTAAGAGTTCTTGAGGTGTTTTCTGGAATAGGCTTTCTACTCAATGGCCTTAGAACAAATGAAATCAACCTTGTCCATATAAAGATCAAATCTGGGTTAGGCATAGATAACATTTTAAAGAAATTATTTCTTCCATGGATGGTTGGGAGGTGGATGAAGAGATGTATGGGTGAGTGGAAAAGAAGTAAATGGATGGGCCGGTGGATACATGAAGGAATGGGGACATCGCTAATTAGATAGATGATGATGGATAAAGACACAAAGATGAGACAATTATATGGTTACGTTGTTAAGGGAACATAGATAAGAGTTTAATTCTGTCTGGCAGAAGGCAACACAGATGCAGAAGACTTCAAGATAAAGCCCTTAAATGTTGTCAGGAGATCTCTTAGAAGCAAAAAAAGGTTTGAACCAATATGAGAAAAGACAGGATTTAAGCTGCAGTCAGAGTGATGAGTGGTCCAAGGTGGCACAGGGTAAGAGTAACAAGAAATGAGGCTTTGTACAGGAGGGATGATTTGCCACCTACTTCCATCGCTGCTTGAATGAGTTCTGTGGGTTTTTATACCTCAGCACAACCATACTGTCATTGTAATGCTATCCCATTAGCTTTGCATTTCCTTCTGTTGGGAAGAAAGCTTTTCCTGTATTATGTTCAAGTATTCGGGGGCCTGGGCCTGGGAAGTAACTGACAACAGACAGACTACCAGATAAACGTTGTGCATAAGGAACAGCCAGGGATAAGGGCTCTGTGAACAGCCAGGGGTAAGGGTTTATAGGTCCACTTAGTAGGATGTAGGTGTGGCAAGGGCGCTGACTGCCTCAGTGGGAAAGTCCAAGAAGTTCTTCTGATCCTGGCCCTTTTACACAATGTTCTTGAAATCTTACAATGCTAAAGATCAGTTGCCTCCCCGACTATAGACTCCCTGGCAGGCAGGAGGAGGAGGTTTGGCAGCTGAATTCCCAAGAAGCTTTTATTTAGTCAGATAAGGGACATTCAGATAAGATTTCTTTCTGCATCTGCTATAACCCAGATGTTTCAGTTTAAAATAATCTTTATGCCTCTTCTCCCTTTATTTCTATATCTCCTCTCTGGCTCATTTACCATTTCAAAGTCATACTCAGGACCTTGGATTTTGTTCAATGATAAGGAGAGCTTCTGAAGGTTTTGGGGCAGGGTGACTTGTGGAGAGCTGGAACTGAACTTCCAAAAGCAAACCTCAGCCTCAAGAGCAGTGCAAGCAACAGCAAAACAGATGGCTCCGGAGAGTGAGACACCTATCCATGCCCATTGCTCAAGGGCCCGCAAGAGTGTGCAAGAGGAGGTTGGCCACCATTCTGGGGAGGCAGGGCAGGAACGTGGCCCACAGTGGACTCTCTTCTGCCACTTAGGGGCAGCACTGTGCCTAGCACAGGATTTGATGCCTGTAGACTTAGGTTCCTGTCCTGGCACCATCTTTCCCTGGTTGTGCAAGCTACTTATCTTCTTCAAGTCTTAGTTTTGCCATCAATTAAAGGGAATCATATTTATTTCATTAGATTACTGTAAAGATTAAAATGGGAAAAAATTACAAAGTACAGAGCAGAGTGCCTGTCACATGATGGATATCCAAGAGAGATACAGTTTAGGGTTTTTTTTAAGATTTTATTTATTTTTTTAAATTTATTTGAGAAAGAGAGAGCGCACGCACATGTGAGCAGGGGGAGGGGCAGAGGGAGAGAGAGAATCTCAAGCAGACTCCCTGCTGAGCCTCCAGCATGACATGGGTCTCGATCTCACGACCCTTAGATCATAACCTGGGCCAAAATCAAGGGCTAACCTCTTCACCAACTGAAGTATCCCAAGAGAAACAATAGTTTTCATCAGCACAAGGCCACTACCTTCCTCACCATACCCCATTTGAGAAATGTCCTTCCTTCCTAACTCCATATTTTTTTATGTAGCTATGAACCAGATGGAAAACCCCTCCCTCTGTCTAGACCCTAGAATTGAAACTAAAGAGTGTGAGAACTAGAACCATCTGTGGCTCACAGCTTCCCACATACATTGACATGATTTCACCATTCCACACTCTCACTAGGACTTTATCAGGAAATTCTTGCCCAAAGACCAGTTTGTGTTACTTCCTTGTTTGTTTCAGGAACTTCCTGAAAATCCACGTGCCCAAACAATAGACTACACAGCCAGCCTTCATCAGGGTGGGAAGCCTTTTCTCAGAAAAACAGACCATTCGGGGGCACCCAGGTAGCTCAGTCGGTTAAGCATCTGACTTGAGTATGGATCTGGTCATGATCTTAGGGTCATGAGGTGGAGCCCCATGTCAAGCTCCACACCAAGCACAGTATCTCTGGAGATTCTCTCCCTCTCCCTCTGCTCTCTCCCCCCCACCCACTCATACAAGAGCTTTCTCTCTCTCTCCCTAAAAATAAAATCTTTAAAAGAAAAAAAGAAAAACAAATCACTCATCATGCTTATTGAACGTCCCTTACTCCCCTAACCTGGTTCAAAGCTCCTGCTACACTGTACCCACAGTGCCTGAACAATGATATCACTAATTTTGCCAATTAGCATCTCCCTTTCTGGCATTGAAAGACCTACCTTGAACTAACTAAAAATTTTACAAATGTCCTGCTCTTGGCCTCCACCCCTCTCAAAATATCTCTAGCCCTATTGATGCAAGGGCTGCAGTGACACACAGGGCTCTGACTCATCACCAGGCTGATGTGGTGCTGCTTTCATAGAATTGGCACCCTCCCACCATACAGAAATGGCTACTGAGAGCAACCTGGCTTCTCCACCCACCAAGGGAAGTTACTGAAGGACCCTGTACCATCTGACCTTTCCTTTTCAACGGGGATGGTTATGGGATGCCTCCCATGCTTGGTTTATAACCAAAGATCTTAAGTAACCATGTCTGTCTCAAAATCATCCCTAGCACATTTTGTTAGCACATCTGCACTATTTGGGGGATTTCATATTGGGGACATGTAGCATCTGTTGCCTTGGCTGGGTGTTGGGCTTGGAGCCAGGACAAGGGGGAAGCCTCAGGCTTGGACCTGAGTGAAGAGCCAGGACATAGGTACCTCCCATTTTTCAGCTTTGGGGCAGGAAGTTTCCTCTGAGGGCCCACTTTTCCTGTTCACATATTTATACCACCTCTTGGTGAACCCACCCTGTGCAGTCCTCTTGGGTGACATACTCCATCTGGGCAGACGGGAAAGCCATACACAGCCTGGGACCCCCTACCCCTCTACTCAGAGAACACTGGGGAGAGTTTAAGTTCAGATCTTTGAGTCCTGAGGATTTTGTTATCAGAGTTGTGTTATGCCACATAACTTAACTCCATTTGTTTCTGTTTGCCACCTAAGAGAGATCCAGGAGAGAATGAGAGTCCTCTGGAATGTTCCTGTAGCAAACAGCAAACCTACCATCAGCAGATGGGTGACTGCAAATGATCCCAGGTGCTCCCCAAAACCAGACCACAGGGGTTTTATTTTACACCGTGCACTTGTTAGAAATCACCAAGTAAGAAGAGACTGAGGTGGCAATATTTATTTTCTCAATATTTCAACTCTCAGAAAAATGTTTTTAAAAAGGGAACCCCACTCTAGATAGATCACCCCTTCCATTCTGCCAGAAACCTCAGGGAAGTTAAGTGGAGAACAACAATCAAGACCCAGGGTTGAAAATCTAAACACGTCTGCCAGGAGCAAGTGACACAAATCCCCAACAACCGGAATGTCTTTCCATATTTGTCTCGCTTTACCTGCACTCACCAGCTTTCCCTGCCCACACAGTTAATCATGACATGACATTGAATGCACAACCCAGTGATCCTGTTTAACAGCTCCTGAAAGGACAGCCCAGCCAGGAGGTGCACAGATTTCTCTCTGCAGACCACATGGCTTTGAGCAGCTTAGAGATGGTGGTGTCTGCCCAGCCCTTGTGTGCTGACAGCTTCCCTGGTCACAGGCTTGCTCTCAGATGAAAGGAGAATGACAGCATTGCTCACATTTTCAGCTAAAACACTAAAAGGAGTTCTGACTCAGAACAGAGTCGCCCTTTCACCCTGATCATGCTCCACTCTGCCCCATGTGAGAGTTGATGTCTTTCTGACTCAAGCATTTGGAAATAGGAAACAAGGGTCTGGGGCAGTTCTCAGTAAGCTGACACCAACATTAGAAGCACAGGTTGGCCAGGCATCCAGCATGGGTGAGTGGGGATTCAGAATCCCCTGAAGATTGTGCTGCTCGGCATCCCCAGGCAGGTTGCGCCCAGTTGCCCTATACTATGCTGCTTCCGTGCCCACGCTCCCCTCCATCTAGGATGAAATATTTATTGAGCAATGCTTTGAGTACGAGAGGGGTTTTGACCTCCTGTTGAGCTGGGCTTCAAGCTTGAGAGACAAGACAAACATGTTTGAAATATTTAATAATGATACCAAAGGCCAAAGCAAGTGATTCTGAAATAATAGCAGCTGTAGAGTTCAGAGGAGAGAAAGATCAATAAGGGCCGACATGATTAGGAGAGGCTTTCTAGAAGGTATCGGAACTGGGAGATAAGCTTTGTAGAGACCCAACGCAGCGGAGGTGTCTGGAATGACTCCTGAAAATGAGAGGGGGTTTTGAAGGTGGCTCAGAAGAACATTGATCAGGTTACCTGGAGGCAGGGGAGAATGTGTGGGGGCATAACAGCAAGAGGAATGCTGTGGAAACAGGCCAACAGCCACCACAAGAACCCCATTATTGAAACAGGCCCATGATTTCTCTCCAGCAGAACTTCTCACAAGGCATTCTACCCCAAAGCTATCACTGGCTTATTCCCTCCAAAGACCTGGAAAAACTATAGAGAATCATTTAGGGTGAATTTAAACACTCATCTTACTGAAGAGAACAAGTGAAAGTACTCAAAATACTCCCAAGGCATGTTCTGCCCAAAACAGAGTTATCTTAATAGTACAGATTTGCTCTAAGGTGCTCAACATGGAAGAAAGGTCGCAATTCTTTATTTTTCCTAAATCAAATTACATATGGTAAAACAGCATGGAGGGCACAGAATAGACCCACAGATGTGTGTTCACTTAATTTATGACAGAGGTGACACTACAGAGTCATGAGGAAAAGACAATCCTTTTCATAAATAGTGCTGGGTCAATTGAATAGTCATATTTTCAAAAAAGTGAATCTTACCCTCACATCATACACAAAATCAATTCCAGGTGGTTAAATGCAAGGATGATCACATAAGAGAATATCCACCTGAATTTGAAACTGGCAAAGATTTGATAAAATAACACAAGAGCACACAGACCGTCAAGGAAAAATTTGATAAACTGGAATAGTTTAAAACTAAGAACTTTTGTTCATGAAAAGTCACCATGAAGAGAGTGAATAGGAGCCCAAAGAGAGGGAGATAATTCTTTCATTGCATATATCTGATAAAGAAGTTGTTTCCAGAATATGTAAAGTACTCTTTCAAATAAATAAAAACAAGACAGGCAAACCAACAGAACAACAAGAAAAATATGTGAACAGGCAACTCATTCATTAAGAAGGTAACCAAATGTCCAATAAACATATGAAGAGTCACTCAAACTCATTAGTGATCAGGGAAATGCTCATTGAAAGTACAATGACATCCTTTTACACTCCTCCAGCATGGCTAATATGGAAAAGGTGCAATGCCATGAATTGGCAAGACCATGGAACAACTGGAATTCTCATGCAGTGCTGGTAGGTGAGTAAATTTATAAACTACCTAGGAAAACTATTTGACAGGATCTACCAGGGTTGATCATATACAAACCCCATGACCCACCAATTTCATTCCTAGTATTTACCCAAAAGAAGTGAAAATATGTTCATACAAAAATTTATACTCAAATGTTTATAGGAGCCTCATTCATAATAGCTAAAAACTAGAAATAATCAAATGTCTGTCAACAGGAGAAAAATGAGCAAATTGTACTATATTGATATAATGGAATGCTACTCGGCAATAAACAAACTACTGATATGCATAAGGAAAAAATACAGATATGATGATGTAGGTTACATTGTAATGGCAAAGAGAATCCTGAAAATAATCTAAATATGTATATTTTTAAAAAGGAATATTTAAACAAATTCTGGTACATCCATTCAAAGCAATACCACACAATCATTAAAAGAATGGCTATACAATTGGATGTGTTGATAAGGAAAGAGCACCAAAATGAAGTAACTGGAAAGTTCAAGTATAGAACAACATGTATAGCATTTTTCTTTGTTGTTAAAAATATGCGTTGTATATGTGGAAACTTTCCAGAAGAATACCCAAGAAATAGGTAACTATGGTTAGCTCTGGGGAAGGGTCTGGGGCTGGAGTAGGGTAACCAACTGGCCACTGAGGTCAACCTAGTCTAGAGTGAAAGGCTCACTCACTTCCCATTGCACACCTTTTGTACTGATTAGATTTTTAAGTAGGCTCCACACCCAGTGTGGAGCCCAATGCGGGGCTCTAACCACAACTCTGAGACCAAGACCTGATCCCAGAATTAAGAGTCAGATGCTCAACAGCTAGGCCATTCAGGAACCTCTGCTTGAATTTTTTTTTTAATCATGAGCACAATATTTTCTTAGTTTACAAGACTTGATTAAATGAAATGTGAAATGCTCCATAATTACTTTTTTAAAAAGGACACCGTGGTGACCCTGGTCAAGTTTAATAATTTGCATTACAAGATGGTGAATAATGGATCACAAAGATATTCAACTCCTAACTCCTCAATCTATAGATATTACCTTCTATGGAAAAGTGACTTTGCAGACGTGTTTAAGTTAAGGATCTGGAGATGAGGTTAGTACCCAGGTTTGCAGGATGGGTTCTAAATTTAACCTCATGTATCCCATGAGATTTCTCCCCAAGGAGAAGGCAGGCAATATAATGGCAGAGCATGGATGGAGTAAGGCCTTCAAATGGAGGAAGAGGCTGCAAGTAGATGGAAGAGAGGCGGCCACTAGAAGCAGGCAAAGAAATAGGTTCTCCCCTAGAGCCTCCGGGGGGAGTGTGTTCCTGCCAATCCTTTGATTGCAGCACACTGAAAGCACTGCAGACTTCTGACCTCTAAAAGTGTAAAAGGATAAATTTGTGTCATTTAAGCCACTCAGTTTATGGGAATTTGTCACAACATTCATAGGAAACTAATACATAAGATTTTACACCAGTCAGACTGACTAGTATCAAAATGACAAGAAAGAACAAGTGATGGTGAAGATGTGGAGAAAAGGTAAGTAACCCTTGTGCCCTGTGGGTGGGAATGCAAACTGATGTAGCCACTATGGAAAATAGTATGGAGGTTCCTCAAGGAATCCTACTGCTGAATACAATTTCTCTGTTCGGGAAACAATCCAACACAAGTTCATAAATCAATACACACTATGACTCAAGATCAAGCTTCGGCCAACGTCTTTAGATCATTAATAAATGTGGGTCTTAATGAGGCCATTTTTTAATATCAGCTAAAATCACCTCTGTGTTCAGGCTGAGATCTCCTTGGTTTATTACCTTTTTCACTCTGAGTTAATGAAAAATAAGTGGCAAAATTTTCAAATATGTGTGAATTAAGCAGTTGTACCTTCCCAAGATTACTCTTAATTTAATAGAATAAGTCAATTTGAGGAGTACTAAGAATTGCCTGGTTTGTGATTCCAGCCATCATTGGTCATTTCCCTTAATATACGGCCATCCAGAGGTGCAATACCTGCACATATATTTATTCAAACATCAGCTTAGCTGCAATGGGGCAGGGGGTAACAGGAGTACATATGTGCTCTAGGATTGCCCTCCCAATTTAGTTTGTAGACTCTCCCTTTCAAGTATCATGTTTAAACCTCTCTTTTTTAAAAGTTGAATCCAGGGCACCTGGGTGGCTCAGCAGTTGATCACCTGCCTTTGGCTCAGGTCGTGATTCTGGGGTCTTGGGATCAAGTCTCGTATCAGGCTCCTCGCAGGGAGCCTGCTTCTCCCTCTGCCTGTGTCTCTGCATCTCTCTGTGTCTCTCACAAATAAATAAATAAAATCTTAAAAAAAAAAAAGTTGAATCTAGAAAAGGGAGAGGCTTAAAAATCCAGGCTTTCCAGTGGTGAATTCTGTTTTCTCAAGTGACTCATGCTTTAGACCTCCCTTTCCCTCTCCCTTGAGACCTCTCCCTTTCCCTTTCCGCTCCACCACCCTCTCCCTCTCTCATAGGTATTTTCGAGTTTGAAAATTTACCCCTAAGGAATGATGACTTGTGAGTTTGCAGGGCATTCCCTTCTGGAAAGGCTCTGATTTTCATAAAAGCAAAGCAGGGAGGTCTATACCAAATGGGGTTAAAGAAGGAGATTTGCCAAGAAATTCACTCCAGCGATAATGCCCTTGTGGCATCCACCAGGAGGATCAGAACATGCGTGTGTCAACGGTGTTTGTGCAAGAGTTTTAATTTCAGCGCAGCTTCCGCACTTGGTACAAAGCTCCTTCTCCCCTATCCTTTCATCTTCCCGAGTCTTTATTGTTCTCGCCTGCAGCTCAAGACATCAAGACTCACGGTGAATCCCCGCACAGGGACACAAAACATAATCTGCATTTTCAGATGCCAATCTCTGACTGCAGACAGGGCAGTATAAGATATCACACACACACACACACACACACACACACACACGAAACAAAACAACAACAGAACTTGTATTCTGACCTGCTGCCTATTTGCAACATGGAGGACTATTTTTAAAATAGTGCCCTAAACTAGAGGCTGGGAAGGAAGAGGAGGAGGAGGAGGAACTGGACTGAAAGAAAACTGTTTAGGAAGAAAGCCATTGTGGATGTTGACTCCTTTCTTGGGTACAATTCAAGTGACATTGCAAAGGGGGCTCTCATGTGGAGGGGTGAGGTCCCCGACACTCCAATCGTTGACCCCAGACACCCTCCCGCTACAGGCTGCCAGAGGAATCATCACCCACCCAGCCAGCTCTTCCCAGCCACCCCACCCTTCCCAGCCACCCACAGGCACATATGCTGATTTTTCCCTATCACAGACTCATAGAAGACATTTCAATGCCTCTTCAAGACTACATTTTTAAATTCCCATTTTCCCCCAAAGTTTTCCTTTTCCTTTGCCATTCCAGCCCAAACTTCTTTATTTACTCAAGTTCATCTAATGATGATGCCTATTATTTATTAGGCTTAGTACACGCTAGTTTCCAGGCTAAAACATCATCTCTTTCCTTTCCACCATCACTGAGGGAGGCATAATTATCTTCTCTTTGCATCTGAGAAAGTGAGATTCAGAGGCTTAAATTTACCCAAAGTCAGATTGTGAGTGAAGGGCCAGCTCTTGTTCTCTGCTGAAAATCTGAGCCTCTAACACTCTTGCCTCCCAACAGATCAGGAGTGGCACAGAGCAGCTTTTATGGAAGAGTTTATAGAGTTGTGGTTTCAACTGATTTTTCAAATTTTTACAACTTCACTTCTGAATTCACACTAAACTTCACACAAATTGTAAAGCTATATAGTCGAATCCAAGATAGGAGAAAGGGAGGAAGGGGGTAAGAAGGGGAGGAAGGACGGGAGGAAGAGAAGGAGGGAGAGAAGAGGGAGGGAGGTAAAAAAGAAAGAGGGAAGGAAAGAAGGAAGGGAAGTTTGAATAATTGTTATTTTACTCCCTAGGAAATTCTACCAAGGGCCTGAATTTCTACTCACCTTCCCCTATAAATGGATCACTAATTTGATGATAATTCCTCCAAATAAACAGGATAAAAGGAAAATCATCCTGTTGTAGGTTTTCCCTTTTTTGTTGTTGTTGTTTATTTGTTTGTTTGTTTGTTTTTAGGTTTTCCCATCTGTAAAGCAGAGGCTGTCAAATTGACACAGGATCTATTTTTTTATGATTGATTGAGCCTGGGGCAAAGGGACTACGGTGAAGGAGAACATTAAATCAAGCCAGTGGCCAGCCTCTGGCCACATTTGATAGCAGCCAGGATGTCACCTAAGTGGCCGAAGATTCCAGAATGAGTAGAGGAGAACTATCTGATTCTGGCCCCTGATCTCCACAGGCCAGAGCCAAAAAGATAAAATAACTACCTAACACGAAAAGTTCCTGATTTACTGCCTTTTTTTTTCATACTCACAGAATGGAAAAAAAAATGCCTAGGAGAAATTGCTTTTTATTGGCTTTAGGAAGTGGGTTTATAACATATAACTCTGCAATAGTAAGCAAAGTACTAAGATATGAGCCCCAGAAAAGCTCCAATGAGCCAAGTGAAAGCTATGAATCAAAGAGAGTCAAGGGGTGATTTGTCATGTGGATTTCGGCAATCTCCTTCTGTTTGCCCCAGCCCACTTCCCCCGCTCACTCAAGCCACAGGGAATGTTATTCAGGGTGCTGAGAGGCAGGAGGAGGAGGAAGAGAAGCTGAGGAAGTTCTCAAGGCCTGTTTTGAAAGATAGTGATAAATTGAGAGCAGAATATAATTGCTAACATAGTAAAAACACTTTCTGGTTTACAAAATGGCTTCACATGAAGTATAAATTCATTTGATGTAGTATTTATGATTTCTGAAACATGAAGCTGCTGTAGCCCTCCCCAGAGCTCCTGTTATATATACCT
Source organism: Canis aureus (assembly GCF_053574225.1). Lineage (NCBI taxonomy): Eukaryota > Metazoa > Chordata > Mammalia > Carnivora > Canidae > Canis > Canis aureus. The sequence goes on from NC_135641.1 coordinate 8,100,803, forward strand.
TCGAAGGCAGGCTTCTCCCAGGACCCCCTGAGCCAAGGATTCAGGCGCAGGTGATCCACTGAGGTGTGCTGCCACAGAAACCCAGCCAACCAGGGAGGAGAAGCCAAGAAAAGATGCAATTGCAGCAAAAGCCCCCAATTCAGCCTGATTCCAAGGAGATCTTTGAACTGCACGTTATGCCTCAGGATTATCCCACCTTTCAGCAAAGCAGATTGGCTCTTATACTAGAGGCCGTCTTGGGGCATGGGGGCTAGGGTACAACTTAAACATCCAAGTATTTCCATCTTTGTTTATGGACAAGAGAGCTCGAGTGCCCAGAGGAAGGGGCAGAGGGTAATTGTCTGAAGGTAAATTACCTACTGAAGAACTCTTACCCATCCTTTAAAATCCTATTCAGGTGCTAGTGATACATTCTCTGATAACTGATAACCCAAATAGGGGACCTTTTCTTTTACACTCCTCCATTACCCGGCATATTGTTCTAGAGTAGCACTTGTCATTACAATTTAATGACTCTTTCCCCAAGAGCCAACAGGGATCCCTGTTAGTAAATTTGATCTCAGGGAGCAGATATTAATGCATCTCCCCAAGACCCTAATTATCCCCAGGGAGGCAATGGGGAAAAGCTAACCCACTAGCTGTGACTTACTAATGCAGTGCTAAATGACTCCAGCTATAGAAAGTTTGTTTGCCAAGCCATTCTTTGAAGATATAGAAGGGAACCATATGAACGAGGTTCTAAAAAAAAAAACACACACACACACACAAAAACAAACTTGATAGTGAAAACATTCTTCAGACAATAAAACATTGTGTTTCAAGAATCTTATAGAGTTTCTCAAAAAACCTGAGATTTTTCTTATTTTCATAGGTAACTATGTAGTGATCACAACCATTATGGGGACACTCTAGGATTATTGGGGTTTTCCAAAGAACATAAAATGCCAGAGATTAAAGCAATGTCATGGTCAAGAAGATTCTCTCACTTTGACTCCACATTTAGGTATACATTCCACTAATGTTCAAAGTAGAAACACATTTAGCAAATAATTCAGGTCTTTGAAGAAATTCTCTTTTCACTTTCATCAGGCAAGCTCGTGGATAGGTTTTACAAGGCACATTAGAAAAAAAAAAAAGATCAATTCTACTGCTGAGAGAGAATCTGGGTCAATTTTATAGATTCACTCCCACATGAAATCCACATAAGTACAAAATTTGGGTGACATTGGTTAAAAGAAAAATCATACCGAGTATCAAAATATGTTAAATTGCTATATGTTTACAGTCCCATAAATGGCAAATATCTTAGGTCTTACCCAAATCAATTTCTAAGGAATCTAACAAATGTTTCCATGAGATTCTAGCAGTACTTTAAAAAATCTTACACAACAGTGTTCTTAGGAAAAGGGAGTGAAGACTGGCAGCCAAAATTTCCATTTTTGCTCATCAAGATTTCAATCAATTTTACTTGAACAAGCTGTTTCGTTCAATTCACACAGATTAACCTTAGACCAGTCACTGAAAACTTAGTGGTTCTGGGATACAGGTTTTAATTGTCTTCATAATATACTTGGAAGGTCGCTGGGGAAATTAAACGCAAAAGGTTTCCTGTACAATTCCAACAAAATAAGGAATCTGGGTAGCATGAACCTCAGGAATCTCAATCTCAAACTGACCTTCTTTGTATCTTCTCTTTCCTCTCTCGTTTTTTCCTTCTTCTTTTGCCAATATTACGTAGATGTTGGCTATATCCTTATCTCTCTCTAAGGCTCCAACATAAAAACAAAATTTCAGTTAAAATTCATACTTTTAATCCTCCTTCAATGCATAGCAAGGATGGGACTCGGGTACAAAATTTATAGGGGTACCAAAAAACTCAGTAATGAAAATAAATACGGTCTTTTTTTTTTCTAATTTTTTTAAGACCCTATCTATTTATTCATGAGAGACAGAGACAGAGAGATAGAGAGAGAGGCAGAGACACAAGCAGAGGGAGAAGCAGGCTCCATGCAGGGAGCCCAACGTGGGACTCGATCCAGGGTCTCCAGGATCACGCCCTGGGCTGAAGGCGGCGCTAAACCGCTGAGCCACCCGGGCTGTCCGATAAATACTGTCTTAATGCAATCTTTTTTAAAAAATAAAAAGAATATTTAAAAAGAATTCATAATGAATAAGGTATTAAAATTTTAACAACTCAGTCACATTAGTCCTCCCTAGCCCCACCATGATAGAGACTCTGTGGTGTTCATAAGTAGTTATTGCTGCTTCTGGAACATGGTGGGATTGTAGTCCCTGGCTCCTTTGTGGACATGGGTAGAGCCATGCTCTCTGATCAATAGGTTCTAAACAAAGTGATGATTGCCAGCTTTGGGCAGAAGCATGTGATTGCCAGTTCAAGAGTCTTCTGAGCGCTCTTTTCTGTCACTCAACAATTGGCAACTTTCCAGACCATAACACTGTACGGACCAGGTCCGTGAATGACTATGTTAAGCAAAGTGCCCCTACAAACTCCCAATAGACATAGCATGAGTGAGAAATAAATATGATCTCAAGATTTTGAAGAGTGTTTGTTATAGCAGCTAATTGAGCCTCTTTTAACTGATACAGACTAAAAACAAGGCTCTCACCATGAGAATCCTCAGTTTTTCAGGTGAGGAAAACAATGCTGTCCTTAAAATCGTCTTACAGCTAAAACTCCCTCTTGCCTTGAAAAATCAAACTGCTTCTTTTCTTCCTTCCAACTCTCCTATAGATTTTATTAGTAGAGCCAATTGCTTTATAGATGGACAGATAGAGATGTGAAAAACTGTTCCATCTCTTACAACCTCTGATTATAAAGTTGAATTGTCAGATGTGTAAAATAAGCTAGAAATACCCCTGCAAAGTAGTTATGGAATCAAATGAGATAATGCATGAACATCCCTGGAACACAGCAGATAATTAGTGCAGTTTAATCTAACTGTGCTCAAATCCTACCTGAGATGTTTGCTAAAATACAGACCTCCACATTGCCCCAGTTCACGAGACCTAGGACTCAGGAGTCTGCATCTTAGCCATGCCCCCTGGGTTTTGCGATGGACCTCACCTTGAACAGCCCTGGTATCTTCCTTTACCCCATGGTCACAACTACGAATGATCCTAAAAGGAGAATCACTATCAAATTAGTCTGTAACAATTTTAAAAAGTGGAGGAAAAAACAATGTGGCTTTGGAAGAAAAGACTTCTGCCAGACTTTATTTCTTACTAATTATAGTGTGTCTAAAGTAAAGGTAGATTAAAAATTCCTGAGATCAAGGACACCTGGGTGGCTCAGTTGGTTAAACATCTGAGTCTTGATCTCAGGATCATGAGTTCACGCCTCCACGTTGGGCTCCACACTGGGTGTGGAGCCTACTTAAATAAAAAATAATATAAAAAATGAAACTCCTGAGGTCAGCAAAGTGTGTGGTTTAATTGGGTAAAAATTCTCATTGTCGGTAAGAAACCCGTAAAATATGCCCACACAACTAAAAGGTTGGCACTGAACTCTTTCGAGCATCACACTGGTACAAAAGTACCACTTTTCCACATTCAGTCAAGGAGAATGAATATTCTGGTGAACCTGAGCCACAAAGGGGCATCCCAGGATCTACAGACTTTCCTTAGGAAGTATCACTCAAACCTTATTCTAACATGGGTATTCAAATTCCTGCCTTCATTCAAACAAAAACATCTTGAATATATAAAGAGTATAAGAACTGACATTTACATGAATTTGCCACAATAATCAGTACACAATGGGGCACAGGGCAGTACACCGGGAAGAGAGTGCTGGGGCAGGAGTCAGTTGGAGATCGGAAATGCGGAATGAGAGATGCCAACTTAAGTGACAGAGAAGTACTAGTGAAGAGCAAAAGAAAGCCTTATGTCAACAGGTTAGAGTCATCACATTCATTGGCCATTTTGGTCAAGATTAACTGCTGGAAGATTCTTTCCATGATCCCAGATGCCCTACCTATACTTTGCCTTATGATTGGTAACTTAGGAGTAAGAGCTCAGGGACAGCTAGGGGGTTTTCTCAGGTTTAAGCCTTAGAAGAACTACCTACTCAAAAGGAAGAAGAGGTACCAGGATCTGTGCGCACTACCCTGAAAGCCTAGTATGTGGGTGTCTTGTAATTATTCATGTAGGAAACCATGGTCATCCTCTCAATTCTCCTTCCTCTGAGCATCAACCTACCAGCCTACATACCCAATCATCTGTAGAGATCCCACAAGGAGTCCCCAAAGCAAAATAAGAAATAGGAAAAACCTTTCTTCTCAACCCTTGGAATGTAGATCATGCTGTTCAGCATTGCATATCCACCTGGGTGTTTGCTATAATATTGTTTGCTTACTATAAGAGCAACAGTGTATGACTGGAGACCTATTGAGACGCACAAAAATGAAAAGTTCCTCCCAGGAGGGTCTGTCGAGGAATTAAACTCATATTGTTTACATTGTAGTATGTGGAGACCAGCTTAGCATGCTAACGTGTGTTTTCTGTGCAGCTCAAGTGAGTCCAGGCACCTCTAGGGTTCAGAGGGGTCTATCAGGATCCCCAGGCATGAGAGATTGGAAAAAGAACTCAGGCTCATGGAAAAGAGGACCAGGGCACAAAAACTAGAATTACAGGTCAACAGGAAAAGTGTCTGTGATCTTGTGTGAAAATGGTTTCTGTAACTCCAAGCATCTCTTAACCGAGGTCCCTGTGGATTCACACCAGAGTCCTGGTTGGAGGACTGAAACAAAGGGCAGGTGAAATATTTTGTGAGCAATTTTGTCAAAATCTCCATACAATCAATGAGAGCATAAAGGGGTATCTCTTAAAGAATTCCACCAATGAAGGATGCTGCAAACAAGGAAAAGAGACAGATGGCCCACTCAAAGAAGATACTTTCTCTGTATTAAACAATAAGAGATTAATGTCTAGGATAAAGAAAGTTCTTTAAATTAGGAAAAAAAGATCATAGGTGGTTTGCAAAAGGGGAGGCACTGATAACCACAAGCACATGGAGAGATGCTAAAAGCCACAAAGTGATGGTGGAAAACCATCATTAGAATGGAAAAAAAAAAAAAAAAAAGGAATGGAATGGAATGGAATGGAATGGAATGGAATGGAATGGAATGGAATGGAAGACCATCCTTGATGCTGGAGAGGATGTGGGGAGACAGGAACATTCATGTGTCACCACTGGGCGTGGGCAGCTCTTAGAAACTAGTAACGTGTAAGACTCTGTGCAAATCAGCCTTTAGGGGTCTGGGGCTCAGGATCCACTCCCAACTGTCCATCCAGAGAAATCATCACACAAGTCACAGGGGCCACATACAAGGAAGTCCATTAAGGTCATGTCTATGGCCACACAGAAAGAGAGGTAATCAAAGTGTTTCTCACTGGGGAAGTGGCTAACATATGGACAAGCTATGGAATATGTATACAGCAGAAAGAAGCATTCTTTTCTCTTTTTTTCCCCCATCTTCATCATATTTAATTCTCACAACACTCTTGTGAGGTAGGTATTATTGGCCCATCTTACAGATGAGGAAACTGAGGCTCACACACATCCAGAGGTATATAGTCAATAGGAAAGGTCTGCAATCCCAAGACCAGGGTCTCCCCTCACCAACCACCCCCCACCCAGGATAATCAGAATTCTTCTCCAGTGGCCAGAGGGCAGATCCCATGGGGACATGAACACACACACACACACGCACACACGACAAGCACCCAGAAAAGCCACCGCTAAGTCAGCCTCTCCATGATGTCCCTGTAGCTCTGGTTCACGAGCATGTGGAGGGCACCGCTGAATGAACGGAGAGCACAGAGGCAGACCTTGGATAGACGGGCTCTACATGACGACAGAGGAAAGAGTGTGAGCTGGAACAGTGACACTCTCCGAGTCAGCTAACACACGCACACACACACAGCACTACACATTCTGTGTGGACACATCTTAATGTGGGTCCCTGCGTGCAGAGCCTGAGACAGATGCACGTGGTGCTCTGAAGGAGGCTCTTGGGAGAAGGGGGGTAGGAAGCAGGATCCAGTAGGGGAAGGAGCCGGAGGATCCTGGTGGGGGGATTCTAGGGCTCCAGGCACACCCTTAGGCAAGGGGCTGGCCTTTTGTACCCTTTTCCAGACAGTCTTTGGTGGGCCCCCACACCCCCGGGATGGGAACTCTCAGCCTGGAAGTTCCCCTCCTGAGAGCGGCTCTCACCACTCCGAGCCTGGGCAGCTGGAGCTGTCAGCCGCCAGCACTCAGCACGGGAAGGGGGCAGGCACCCCACCTGGGAAGGGGTCCAGGTGGGTGCCATTAGCATCCTGCAGATGCAAACACGAAGACATTAGAATAAGTACCTACAGTGGGCGGGGAAGGAGAGGGGGCTGGCAAAGAAAGCAGCCTTTCCAAGTGACAATGAGAGCCTGCCGGGAATGGGAATGTGATTAACTCAACCTCGGAACCGAAAGCCCCTCTTTGTGATGAGAGAAAAGGCACACGCAGGGCCGGCTGCCGCTCCACGCACGCCCTTAGAATCTGTTATAAAAGACCCCGGAAGGATGGACACTCTGCCACCTGCTGGCAGGCAGACAATGCAGGCTGCGGAGAGGCGGTGGCTCCGGCGGCTTTGGCGGTGAACAAAGAATCAGAAGATTTCAAATCCCCTCTCTGTGAAGTAGAATATCTGCAGCCATGAAACAAATGATCAGAGAGGTGACTAGAACAACAGAAGCAGAGAAGATTCAAAACTTCCCTCTGTGTCATCGACAGGGAAAAGGCAGAGCAAGATGAAACCCTGGACTTTGCCGGGCAGGAGGGAGAGCAAGTGGGGAAGAGCAAACCCCAAATTGCCAGGCAGGGCCAGTGAAGATGTGAGAGCTCTCGTGCAAAAATAGATTGCTCTGCAGGAGGAAGAATTCGAACAGAAAGGACTGGGGTGTGGGGGCGGGGTGGAGGCAGTGTGGGTGTCTTGGTGGGGGCTGTGTCTGGCCCAGGTGGAACAGAGCACTCAACAAGCCTGGGAGCACGTGTGAGTGCACACACACCCATGCACACGCATGCACACACGGAATGCCCAGCTCCTCCTTTCCAACTTAAGCTAGTCTCTTCTGCCCAAGAGAACTATTCAGGGACCCCCCCCCTTGTCCCACAGAGACCTTCAGCTTCTGCCCGCAGCTGTTCATTCCCCGGGGGCTTAGCCACAGACCAAGGGGCTGGGCCCAGGCCCTAATCTTCAAAAACACACCAGACAGGCTTCTGTGCCTCCTCCCAACCCTCAATCCATCATGAGGATTCTTCCCATCCTTTGCCCAATCTCACCCCCACCCCATGCAAATTAACCTCTGCAAACCTCTCCTGGTACCCTTGCTGGTACTCTCAGCTGGGGTCCTGCCCATCTACCCACACGGCTTGGGTCAGTGGGTCTCAGAGGGTCCCCTGGTCAGCAGCAGCCACAGCCACAGCCACAGCAGCAGCACCTGGGAGCTTCTTCGAAGTGCTGATTCTCAGGCTGCACCCCGGGCTTAGGGAGTCAGAATCCTTAGGGTTCAACCCAAGAACCTAAGCAAGTCCCGGGGGCCCCCGATGCAGCCACAGCTCAGGAGTCGCTGCCCGGGGGGCCATGCCTTCCACAGGGCTGGAGGGAGCCCCGGGAAGACAGCCTGTGCCCCCGGGGAGTCACGATCCATGTCTGGGGTCTGGTCCCAGACCAGACACGCAGGGCCAAGGGCACAGCGCTGGGGCACTGTCCTCCCAAGAAGGGGGGCCGCGGGCCAGGACACGGGGTCTGCAGCAGCCAGGGGGCTGGCGCTCCAGAGCAGGAACAGCACCCTGGGCCCCTGCCGCTGGAGGCAAGGGGCGCAGCTGCCCGTGTCCTCCCAGGCGGTGCCGAGCTGCAGACTCTCAGAGAGGAGGGCAAGCCAAGGAGGGGAAGGTGAGGCTCTGCACCTGCTTTTGAGATCAAATTCCCTCCTGCCCCGCAATGGGTTTGCAGCCTGGCTACAGAGAGGGCTCACCTGAGAATTGGGGAAAGCTACTCCCCACGTGTTCTCTACCACGTGGGTGCTTCCTATAGCACAGAAATGGGAGCAGAGCTGACTTAAACACACAAGATGCTGAGATATCCTCATTCCCTGGTCTCCCTGACTCCCATGGAATGTGAAGGAGTCAAGGGCCCTCGAATGTGGCCGAGAGATGTCGCAGGGAGCTGAGTTGAGAACTGGCATGCGTGGCAGGAAGGCACCTGTGCTGAGATCAGCACCTGTGGGCAGCCCAAGCCGGGAACTGGATGAGGGCATGGCTGAGTTTCTAGAAGCTGAGCTGAGAGCTAGATGTGGACACAGCCAGCAGCAGGGGCTGCCCAGCTCAGCTGAGTCCATCACAGAGGCCTGCAGCAGGTCAGAAGTCACTCCCAGACCAGACAGTTCATCTCCTGAACGTGCTTGCTAGAACATAGACCTCCCCAGGGAGAAAAGATCAGGGTGGAGGGAGTAGGGATCCTGAATTAACGAGGTATTCCCTCCAAAAGATATCAAGTTTTAAACAAGGACTGACAGGGTTGCCTGGAATCAGCAAGATTAAGGTCTCTGTCATTAGCAGAAATGAGGGCTTGTGAGCTAAATTAAGCTCAATTATAAAACAATAAAGAAAGTTACATTCCTGCACACCGGAGTTTTATGATTGTGAAATTTGTACCCACCATATGAGAACTGTAATTGCAATTCAAGGCATGATGTGATATATGCCATATCAATTGTAGAAGCGAAGTGTTTTATGATGTCAAAGAAAGAAGAAAGCATGCCTAGTGGAGTTTTAGAACCTGTTTGTAACTCAGCTCCCACCCCCACTGTTTATAGATTGCCTGACATCTAACCCCAACCTCCAATAACTGTATTAGTTATGATACTTTCTGCTGCAAGTGACAAAAGCCATAACTCAAACCAGCTGAAGAGAAGAAAAAGGAATTTATTTGCTCACAAAACTGAAGAATTCTGAGGGAGTCTTACTTCAGGTTTGGTTTGATCCAGGTTCAAATAATTTCACTGAGATGGAACTTCTCTGTGGATTTCTCAGCTCTGCTTTGCTGATTTTCAGTCCTCACCCAGGCCCCACGTGCTCAGAAGATGGCTGCCACAGTTCCAGTGCCATCATCTCATCACCTGTGTACCACCAAGAAAAGGAAGTATGCCTCCCTGATAACAAAAGGCTGGAAATTGAATCTCCTTAGCCACCATGGGCAGGATTTGTGTCATGTGACCAGTAGGAAGCCAGCCATTCTGATCAGAAGGATAGAATGTGCCAGTTGGCTTACACATGGAGTCGTTATGTAAACCTGACCCGACATACAGCATTGGAAAATGACAAGGCAGTGGTTGCAGGGGGCAAAGAGAGGATGCTCAGGACCAAAACAACAAACGTCCAGGATTCTGTCTCAGGTTATGGCACACAGTTTTTGGTCACCATTTGTGCCAATACAGATAGATTATCCTGAGGCCGGGAAACATTCCATTTGGCAAAGGTCTTTGCAGAGTATGAGCTTGATGAGCTCTTTAGATTAATTAATGTCAGTGGCTACAAGTAATATAAACCAATATCTATCTGTCCACCTGGGCTGCTATAACAAAATATCATAAGCCACCTGACTTAGAAAAAACAAACTTTTATTTCTCACAGTTCTGGAGGCTAGACATCTGAGATCATGGCACCAGTCAGATGGTTTCTGGCGAGGCCTTCCTCTACCCTTGAGTTTGCATAAGGCACCTTCCTACTGTGTCCTCAATAGCCTTTTCTCTGTGCGCCCAAGAACAAATACACATCTCTGCCATCTCTTCCTTTTCTTACAAGGATATCAGTTTTATCAGATTAGTCCCCACCCTTATGACCTAATTTAACTTTAATTACCTCTATGACAGCCAAATGTAGCCACTTAGGGGGTTAAGCCTTCAATATACGAATTTGGGGGGATATAATTCAGTCCATAACACCATTCTAGTAACACACATAGATCAAGTATCTCCTGGTGAAAATCTAAACTCCAAGGAAAAAAAATAATTTTATTGGCTCAGCTAGGTCACATTTCTTTTTTTTTTTTGCAAGAGAGAGAGACAGAGAGAGAGAGAGAGAGACAGAGACACAGGCAGTAATCATGACCTGAGCCGAAGGTAGACGCTCAACCACTGAGCCACTCAAATGCCCCTCTTCCAGTACATTTATAGCAGCCAGAGCGTACTTTCCATTGTCAAATTCCAAACACACTCAACCATGAATAAACATGTAAATCCTGCGAGAGAAGTCCTCGGAGGTTAATAGGATTTGTTTTTTATCGTGTGCAATGGACTGAATGTTTGTGTACCCCCAAATTCATATGGTGAATGTGATGGTATTTGGATGTGGGACCTTTAGGAGGTAATTAGGTTTAGGTGAAGTCATGAGGATGGGGCTCTCATAATGTCAGTGTAGTACTTATAAGAATAGGAAGAGACCAGAATGTTCTCTCTGCCATGTGAGGACACATCAAGAAGGTGGCAGTCTACAAGCCAGGAGGAAGGCTTGCCCTGGAACCAATCATGCTGGCACCTCGATCTTGGACTCCCAGCCTCCAAAACTGTGAGAAATAAATGTCTATTGTATAAGCCTCCCAGCCTATGGTATTTTGTTATAGCAGCCTGAGCAGACTAAGACATCTTGACCTAAAAAGTTGTGAGAAGAATCATGCAAGGAGTGAAGATAAACAAGCAAGGTTTTTCCTAATATGAATATTTGCCAGATCCACTGGGGATATAAATCTATTCATATATACTTGGGAAAGTTTTCTCAGACACAACTTGTATTCAAAGGTTATTTACATCATCAAAATGTATGTAGATTTTCAAATCAGTGAGGACTGCAGCGGTACTAATATAAACAGGGAACAGGTGCAGGAGGCTGTGAACGATAACCAGAGGCAAGTGACTGTGCACATGAGTGGCAAATGGAGGGAGTATAAAAGGAAACCCATCGCACAGACTGGAACCCATCATGTGTCAGTTTTGTTGCCTCTAACCTTAATGTCCTGAAGAAGTCCTGTCCATCATTGTGAGGCTAAACACATGCTAGCCCAGAGCAACTTTATGCCAAAGAGCCAACAACACATCAGTGACAACACATGTAAGCTATGCATGGCTGTCCCTTCACACGCCCCAGGCAAGTCTTCCAGGAGAATCTCTCTTGCAGTTCACCCTGACCAGAAACATATAGGGAAGGGAATGCTGACACATTGCAGATGATCTCACCATGGCTGCTGCGTAATAAGCCACCCTAAAACTTACTCATATAAAACAACTGTTCGGGGGCACCTGGGTGGTTCAGTGGTTGAGTGTCTAACTTTGACTCAGGTAGTGATCCCAGGGTCCTGGGATCGACTTTGGCATCAGGCTCCCCATAGGGAGCCTGTTTCTCCCTCTGCCTATGTCTCTGCTTCTCTCTGTGTCTCTCATGAGTAAATAAATACAATCTTAAAAAAAACAAACAAACAACCATTTGTTATGTCTTTAGTGAGTCAGAAAGTCGTGTATTTCATGTATGTCATGTGTTTAGTGGGTCAGGAATTCCGACGAGGCACAGTGGCTACAACCCATCTCTGTTCCACAATGTCTGGGGTCTCAAAGCCTGGGGGTTGGAGCAATCTGAAGCCCTGTTCATCCAAATAGCTAGTGGGAGGTGCCGGCGGGAGGCTTAGGGCCCAGATCCTCTCTTCTCCAGGGTTAGCCTTCCTCAGAGAATGGTGAGTGACTTCTATAGGCAAACACCTGAAAGAATGCCAGGTGGAAGCCGCAACAATTTTATGACTGAGCCTCACAAGTCATACAGCATCATGTCCACCATTTTCTCTTCACAGGAGTTGTCTGGAGCCAAGCCCCGCCCCCCGCCCCCCAGGCTTATCAGAAAGAAACCCAGATGCTGCCTCTCAGTGAGCAGACAATTGCATTGTAATAACAGGCTGTGGGGTGACATATATGCATACATACAGCTATTAAAAAACCCAACCTGCCACAAAGATGTTGGCCAATTGTGACTGTAATCATCCTACATTCTACGGAAAACCATCCCACCGATTTTAATGAATTTGAACATCAATTTTATTTGACAATGTAGGATAAAAAATTGGGAACAGCTGTTACTGAAGGCTTATCATGCTCTAGAACATTCTAACACAAAACAATCCAAAACTTCCAGATGCCATGAAGGATCAAAAAGTAAAGAGTAGGTCAGGAGGGGCAAGATGGCGGAAGAGTAGGGTCCCCAAATCACCTGTCTCCACCAAACTACCTAGAAAACCTTCAAATTATCCTGAAAATCTATGAATTCGGCCTGAGATTTAAAGAGAGACCAGCTGGAATGCTACAGTGAGAAGAGTTCGCGCATCTATCCAGGTAGGAAGACGGGGAAAAAGAAATAAAGACACAAAGGCCTCCAAGGGGGAGGGGCCCGCGAGGAGCCGGGCTGAGGCCGGGGCGAGTGTCCCCAGGACAGGAGAGCCCCGTCCCGGAGGAGCAGGAGCTGCACCGACCTTCCCGGGGGAAAGGGGCTCGCAGGGAGTTGGAGCAGGACCCAGGAGGGCGGGGATGCCCTCGGGCTCCCGGGGACACTAACAGACACCTGCGCCCCGGGAGTGTGCGCCGAGCTCCCTAAGGGCTGCAGCGCGGGCGGCGGGAGCCGGAGCAGCTCGGGGGGCTCGGGGGCGGCTCCGCGGAGGGGGCTGCGGGGCGGGAGCAGCTCGGATGGGCTCGGGGGCGGCTCCGCGGAGGGGGCTGCGCGGCCCCGGGAGCAGCTCGGCCAGACTCGGGCAGAGGAAGAGGCTCCGTGTGGAGGGGGCTGCGCGGTTCCAGGAGCAGCTCGGAGGGGCTCGGGCGGCAGCTCCGCGGAGGGGGTTGCGCGGACCGGGAGCGCGAATCCACCAGCGCAGGCTCCGGAGCACAGGGCGCCGGGACACAGCCCAGGATCCCGCCTCCCCCGGGACAGGCAGAGGCCGGGAGGGCCCAGGACAGCGAGGACGCTCCTGCCCCAGCTGAGCAGATCAGCGGCCCCGCCCCGGAGCCTCCAGGCCCTGCAGACGGAGAGCTCCGGAGTTCCTGCCGGAGCTGAATCCAGGTTCCCAGAGCTGCCCCGCCACTGGGGCTGTTCCTCCTGCGGCCTCACGGGGTGAACAACCCCCACTGAGCCCTGCACCAGGCAGGGGCACAGCAGCTCCCCCAACTGCTGACACCTGAAAATCAGCACAACAGGCCCCTCCCCCAGAACACCAGCTAGACTGACAACTTCCAGGAGAAGCCAAGGGACTTAAAGAACACAGAATCAGCAGATACTCCCCGGTGGTTCTTTTTTTTTTTTTTTTTTTTTGGTTTTTTTTTTTGTTTTGTTTTGTTTTGTTTTGTTTTGTTTGTTTTGTTTTGCTTTTTGATTTGTTTCCTTCCCCCACCCCCCTTTTTTTTCTCCTTTCTTTTTCTTTCTCTTTTTCTTTTTTTTTTCTTTCGTTTTTTTTTCTCTTCCCCTTTTTTTTCTCTTTCTCTTTTCTTTCCTTCTTTCTCTCCTCTCTTTTTCTCTTTTTCCCAATACAACTTGCTTTTGGCCACTCTGCACTGAGCAAAATGACTAGAAGGAAAACCTCACCTCAAAAGAAAGAATCAGAAACAGTCCTCTCTCCCACAGAGTTACAAAATCTGGATTACAATTCAATGTCAGAAAGCCAATTCAGAAGCACTATTATACAGCTACTGGTGGCTCTAGAAAAAAGTATAAAGGACTCAAGAGACTTCATGACTGCAGAATTTAGAGCTAATCAGGCAGAAATTAAAAATCAATTGAATGAGATGCAATCCAAACTAGAAGTCCTAACGACGAGGGTTAACGAGGTGGAAGAACGAGTGAGTGACCTAGAAGACAAGTTGATAGCAAAGAGGGAAACTGAGGAAAAAAGAGACAAACAATTAAAAGACCATGAAGATAGATTAAGGGAAATAAACGACAGCCTGAGGAAGAAAAACCTACGTTTAATTGGGGTTCCCGAGGGCGCCGAAAGGGACAGAGGGCCAGAATATGTATTTGAACAAATTCTAGCTGAAAACTTTCCTAATCTGGGAAGGGAAACAGGCATTCAGATCCAGGAAATAGAGAGATCCCCCCCTAAAATCAATAAAAACCGTTCAACACCTCGACATTTAATTGTGAAGCTTGCAAATTCCAAAGATAAAGAGAAGATCCTTAAAGCAGCAAGAGACAAGAAATCCCTGACTTTTATGGGGAGGAGTATTAGGGTAACAGCAGACCTCTCCACAGAGACCTGGCAGGCCAGAAAGGGCTGGCAGGATATATTCAGGGTCCTAAATGAGAAGAACATGCAACCAAGAATACTTTATCCAGCAAGGCTCTCATTCAAAATGGAAGGAGAGATAAAGAGCTTCCAAGACAGGCAGCAACTAAAAGAATATGTGACCTCCAAACCAGCTCTGCAAGAAATTTTAAGGGGGACTCTTAAAATTCCCCTTTAAGAAGAAGTTCAGTGGAACAGTCCACAAAAACAAAGACTGAATAGATATCATGATGACACTAAACTCATATCTCTCAATAGTAACTCTGAATGTGAACGGGCTTAATGACCCCATCAAAAGGCGCAGGGTTTCAGACTGGATAAAAAAGCAGGACCCATCTATTTGCTGTCTACAAGAGACTCATTTTAGACAGAAGGACACCTACAGCCTGAAAATAAAAGGTTGGAGAACCATTTACCATTCGAATGGTCCTCAAAAGAAAGCAGGGGTAGCCATCCTTATATCAGATAAACTAAAATTTACCCCAAAGACTGTAGTGAGAGATGAAGAGGGACACTATATCATACTTAAAGGATCTATTCAACAAGAGGACTTAACAATCCTCAATATATATGCTCCGAATGTGGGAGCTGCCAAATATATAAATCAATTATTAACCAAAGTGAAGAAATACTTAGATAATAATACACTTATACTTGGTGACTTCAATCTAGCTCTTTCTATACTCGATAGGTCTTCTAAGCACAACATCACCAAAGAAACGAGAGCTTTAAATGATACACTGGACCAGATGGATTTCACAGATATCTACAGAACTTTACATCCAAACTCAACTGAATACACATTCTTCTCAAGCGCACATGGAACTTTCTCCAGAATAGACCACATATTGGGACACAAATCGGGTCTGAACCGATACCAAAAGATTGGGATTGTCCCCTGCATATTCTCGGACCATAATGCCTTGAAATTAGAACTAAATCACAACAAGAAGTTTGGAAGGACCTCAAACACGTGGAGGTTAAGGACCATCCTGCTAAAAGATAAAAGGGTCAACCAGGAAATTAAGGAAGAATTAAAAAGATTCATGGAAACTAATGAGAATGAAGATACAACCGTTCAAAATCTTTGGGATGCAGCAAAAGCAGTCCTAAGGGGGAAATACATCGCAATACAAGCATCCATTCAAAAACTGGAAAGAACTCAAATACAAAAGCTAACCTTACACATAAAGGAGCTAGAGAAAAAACAGCAAATAGATCCTACACCCAAGAGAAGAAGGGAGTTAATAAAGATTCGAGCAGAACTCAACGAAATCGAGACCAGAAGAACTGTGGAACAGATCAACAGAACCAGGAGTTGGTTCTTTGAAAGAATTAATAAGATAGATAAACCATTAGCCAGCCTTATTAAAAAGAAGAGAGAGAAGACTCAAATTGATAAAATCATGAATGAGAAAGGAGAGATCACTACCAACACCAAGGAAATACAAACGATTTTAAAAACATATTATGAACAGCTATACGCCAATAAATTAGGCAATCTAGAAGAAATGGACGCATTCCTGGAAAGCCACAAACTACCAAAACTGGAACAGGAAGAAATAGAAAACCTGAACAGGCCAATAACCAGGGAGGAAATTGAAGCAGTCATCAAAAACCTCCCAAGACACAAGAGTCCAGGGCCAGATGGCTTCCCAGGGGAATTTTATCAAACATTTAAAGAAGAAATCATACCTATTCTCCTAAAGCTGTTTGGAAAGATAGAAAGAGATGGAGTACTTCCAAATTCGTTCTATGAAGCCAGCATCACCTTAATTCCAAAACCAGACAAAGACCCCACCAAAAAGGAGAATTACAGACCAATATCCCTGATGAACATGGATGCAAAAATTCTCAACAAGATACTGGCCAATAGGATCCAACAGTACATTAAGAAAATTATTCACCATGACCAAGTAGGATTTATCCCTGGGACACAAGGCTGGTTCAACACCCGTAAAACAATCAATGTGATTCATCATATCAGCAAGAGAAAAACCAAGAACCATATGATCCTCTCATTGGATGCAGAGAAAGCATTTGACAAAATACAGCATCCATTCCTGATCAAAACTCTTCAGAGTGTAGGAATAGAGGGAACATTCCTCGACATCTTAAAAGCCATCTATGAAAAGCCCACAGCAAATATCATTCTCAATGGGGAAGCACTAGGAGCCTTTCCCCTAAGATCAGGAACAAGACAGGGATGTCCACTCTCACCACTGCTGTTCAACATAGTACTGGAAGTCCTAGCCTCAGCAATCAGACAACAAAAAGACATTAAAGGCATTCAAATTGGCAAAGAAGAAGTCAAACTCTCCCTCTTCGCCGATGACATGATACTCTACATAGAAAACCCAAAAGTCTCCACCCCAAGATTGCTAGAACTCATACAACAATTCGGTAGCGTGGCAGGATACAAAATCAATGCCCAGAAGTCAGTGGCATTTCTATACACTAACAATGAGACTGAAGAAAGAGAAATTAAGGAGTCAATCCCATTTACAATTGCACCCAAAAGCATAAGATACCTAGGAATAAACCTAACCAAAGATGTAAAGGATCTATACCCTCAAAACTATAGAACACTTCTGAAAGAAATTGAGGAAGACACAAAGAGATGGAAAAATATTCCATGCTCATGGATTGGCAGAATTAATATTGTGAAAATGTCAATGTTACCCAGGGCAATATACACGTTTAATGCAATCCCTATCAAAATACCATGGACTTTCTTCAGAGAGTTAGAACAAATTATTTTAAGATTTGTGTGGAATCAGAAAAGACCCCGAATAGCCAGGGGAATTTTAAAAAAGAAAACCATATCTGGGGGCATCACAATGCCAGATTTCAGGTTGTACTACAAAGCTGTGGTCATCAAGACAGTGTGGTACTGGCACAAAAACAGACACATAGATCAGTGGAACAGAATAGAGAATCCAGAAGTGGACCCTGAACTTTATGGGCAACTAATATTCGATAAAGGAGGAAAGACTATCCATTGGAAGAAAGACAGTCTCTTCAATAAATGGTGCTGGAAAAATTGGACATCCACATGCAGAAGAATGAAACTAGACCACTCTCTTTCACCATACACAAAGATAAACTCAAAATGGATGAAAGATCTAAATGTGAGACAAGATTCCATCAAAATCCTAGAGAAGAACACAGGCAACACCCTTTTTGAACTCGGCCATAGTAACTTCTTGCAAGATACATCCACGAAGACAAAAGAAACAAAAGCAAAAATGAACTATTGGGACTTCATCAAGATAAGAAGCTTTTGCACAGCAAAGGATACAGTCAACAAAACTCAAAGACAACCTACAGAATGGGAGAAGATATTTGCAAATGACATATCAGATAAAGGGCTAGTTTCCAAGATCTATAAAGAACTTATTAAACTCAACACCAAAGAAACAAACAATCCAATCATGAAATGGGCAAAAGACATGAACAGAAATCTCACAGAGGAAGACATAGACATGGCCAACATGCATATGAGAAAATGCTCTGCATCACTTGCCATCAGGGAAATACAAATCAAAACTACAATGAGATACCACCTCACACCAGTGAGAATGGGGAAAATTAACAAGGCAGGAAACAACAAATGTTGGAGAGGATGCGGAGAAAAGGGAACCCTCTTACACTGTTGGTGGGAATGTGAACTGGTGCAGCCACTCTGGAAAACTGTGTGGAGGTTCCTCAAACAGTTAAAAATATACCTGCCCTATGACCCAGCAATTGCACTGTTGGGGATTTACCCCAAAGATACAAATGCAATGAAACGCTGGGACACCTGCACCCCGATGTTTATAGCAGCAATGGCCACGATAGCCAAACTGTGGAAGGAGCCTCGGTGTCCAACGAAAGATGAATGGATAAAGAAGATGTGGTTTATGTATACAATGGAATATTACTCAGCTATTAGAAATGACAAATACCCACCATTTGCTTCAACGTGGATGGAACTGGAGGGTATTATGCTGAGTGAAGTAAGTCAGTCGGAGAAGGACAAACATTATATGTTCTCATTCATTTGGGGAATATAAATAATAGTGAAAGGGAATATAAGGGAAGGGAGAAGAAATGTGTGGGAAATATCAGAAAGGGAGACAGAACGTAAAGACTGCTAACTCTGGGAAACGAACTAGGGGTGGTAGAAGGGGAGGAGGGCGGGGGGTGGGAGTGAATGGGTGACGGGCACTGGGTGTTATTCTGTATGTTAGTTAATTGAAAACCAATAAAAAAATAAATTAAAAAAAAAAAGTAAAGAGTATACCCTGCAGATTCATTAAGACACTTTTTATTGTCAGTGTCAAATACCCAACTCAAAATGGCTTTGAACACAAAAGAGACATTATAGACTCATAAAAATAGAAAGTTGAAAGAATATTTCTGATTTTGGGTAGAGTTTGAGGAAGAATTCTGACTGAGCCTGTATCTCCTGTCCCCAGGTTAACTCCATAATTTTCAGTGAGGCTTCTACCCCAAAACCTCCCATCCCAGTCTGCACTCACCTTAGGACTTACAAAGCCTGATAAAAAGAGCATTTTTCCTGACGATGCTGGCAAGTTCCCTAGGAACACGCAGATTAGTCATATGTTCATCACTGAACTAAAAACAATGGCGAGAGAAATGAAGGACTCTTACTGGAGTTCCCTGGGAATTTACAGCTTCACCCTCATGACATGGACAGAGCAGTGATTATCCTGTGGTTCAGGAAGCTTTCCCAGATGAGGTGATGTGGAGAAGACCAAAAATATCCCAAAGCAGAAAGATGTAATCATTGCTAACATTGCACTGGTCAATAGCTAATCACTTGTGTTCTCTAATTAAATTTTCATGTGGATATCTGTAGGATTCACTTTAAAATAAAAGTGCCAATCAATTTAGTTCTAAAAGGAACTCAAGAGAAAGGCTCCTTAAATAAATATATGAAACAGTATTTAGTTCTCCAAAGGAATTTTTACACTACATTAGTAGTAGCCTAGTCATAAAGGGAAAAAAAAAAAAATCACACCTCATACCCTCAGGCATTTTAGCTCAAGAACCTGGGCCAGGTGTCAGTTCCCCAGGGCTGCAGTAAAAGGGTACCACAGGCTGGGCAGCTTAAACAACAGGCATGTACTGTCTTCCAGTTCTGGGGGCCAGAAGTCTGAGATCAAGATGTTGGTAAGACTGGGTCCTTCTAAGGGTTGGGGGAAAGCATGTGTTCCGTGCAGCTCTCTGAGTCTCTGGTGGTTTGCTGACAATCTTTTATGCTCATTGGCTCGTACGTAGACACATCTCCCTTATCTCTGCCTTCATCTCCACATGGCATTCACCCCTGTGTATCTGTGTCCAAATTTCCTCTTCCTCTAAGGACACCAGTTATATTTTATTAGGATCCACCTTGATGACCTTATTTTAGCTTGATTACCTCTGAAAAACCCTATTTCTAAAAAAAAATCACATTCGGAGGCACCGGGCCTTAGTACTTCAAAATATCATTTTGAAAAGACTCCATTCAACCCATGGAAGCCTGATTATCCATTAGGTATTTTAAGAACACTTACAGTCCAGCTGATACTCCCTAAAATTCACGTCTTATGGTAGCATCTTAGCAAAGACCATTATTCTCTTTTGGAACACTTTGGCTATGGTTCAGCCTCTCCATGAAAGCAAAACCAATATGTCCTCCAATATTATCACAATATGATTATTGACTATTTCTTGGTTATCTGGATATTCTTGTATAAAATGTTATTTAACATTTCCCTCTCTCCATGAGAACAAGGAATGACCAAACACAGTTCCAAACTTGAAGATAAAGAGGTAAACATTACCTCTGTCAGAGACAAGCTAATACTAATCATTATGGTAAAAGTCATTTTTAAAAATTCTGTCATTAACAGCAAAATTGTCAGGCAACTTACTTGAGTATCATCAAACACTTGGAGAAAAATTCAGGATGTTGGAAAACTTTATCCACACTAGAGTCTTGAAGCAATAATTGGCTTGGAGGAAATAAATATGAAGCAAAGTTTACATATTGTTTTTTCAAGATTTTTAAAGTTACATTTTTCTGGTTTCAGCAAAAATAGAGATTTTTTTTCATAAATAGGAAAAGAAAGCCATAATCGGTCACCAGCTCCCC
The DNA here is from genome assembly GCF_053574225.1 of Canis aureus. Classification (NCBI taxonomy): domain Eukaryota; kingdom Metazoa; phylum Chordata; class Mammalia; order Carnivora; family Canidae; genus Canis; species Canis aureus. Next base: position 8,121,308 of record NC_135641.1, read on the forward strand.
GATATAATTGGATCTTTATTGGCGCACTATCTTAAAAATGGAGGTTGAAGTCTCATCTATTAACTGTTAAATTTTGGACCTGTGTACACTTTCTTCTTTATTAAATTGTTAAATCTCTTGGTTAGTGATTGCATCTGTGAATTATTGATTAGCCCTAAATTAAGATGTACTGTTTTGGGAAAAAATCCAGAGTTCTAATCCATAGAGGCTGAAACTAGAATTTTCCATCTTAATTTTCCCAGTCATACCATAGGCATATTCCTCTTTACTTTAGTAAGAGAGTGGGTTCCAATTTTCAAACTATTAAAAGCTAGTCTCTCTCTCCATCAAAGTAACAAATGCTTTCCAAGGAAAAAGAAAGACTAACTACAATATTTACACATCATCAAAAAAAATAAAATACTAGATCCTTAGAATTCAATTTCAAAATATTGTTCTCTTAAAAAAAAGATGAAGAAGAGAAGAAGAAGAAGAAGAAGAAGAAGAAGAAGAAGAAGAAGAAGAAGAAGGAGAAGAAGAAGGAAGAAGAAGAAGAAGAAGAAGAAGAAGAAGAAGAAGAAGAAGAAGAAGAAGAAAGAAGGAGAAGAAGGAAGAAGAAGAAGAAGAAGAAGAAGAAGAAGAAGAAGAAGAAGAAGAAGAAGAAGAAGGAAGAAGAAGAAGAAGAAGAAGAAGAAGGAAGAAGAAGAAGAAGGAGGAGGAAGAAGAAGAAGAAGAAGGAGAAGAAGAAGAAGAAGAAGAAAAAGAAGGGAGAGGAAGAGGAGGAGGAGGAGGAAGAGGAAGAGGAGGAGGAAGAGGAAAAGAAACAAACCCTAAGAGTCTTTTAACTATAAAGAACACACTGAGGGCTGTTGGAGGGAGGGAGGTGGGGGATGGGCTTCAGGAGAGCACTTGTGATGAGCACTGGGTATTGTATGTAAGTAATGAATCATTGACTTCTACTGCAGAAACCAATATTGCACTGTATGTCAACTAAGTAACATTTAAATTAAAATATTTATATGTATATAAATGTTTTTCTCTATGGTCTTTTTATTTTATTTTTTTTTAAGGATTTCATTTATTTATTCATGAGAGACACAAAGAGAGAGAGGCAGAGACACAGGCCGGGGGAGAAGCAGGCTCCATGCAGGGAGCCCAACGTGGGACTCGATCCCGGGACTCCAGGATCAGGCCCTGGGCTGCAGGCGGCGCTAAACCGCTGAGCCAGCTGGGTACCCCCTCTCTATGGTCTTTTTAGTAGTCAAATCAGGATGGAGAAAAAAGACAAGTCATATTCAATTTTATTGGTCATTTTCTTAGGTGTGATAACTGTGTTGTGGTTACGTAAGATATTGCCCTTATTTTAAGAAGGTTTTTACTGTAGCATTTAGGGAGGAAGTGTCAGGATATCAGCAACTTACTTGCAAATGATTCAGCAAAACCATACACACACACACAAATATATACACAGGACTGTATATATACATATAGCATATTAGTCATTGTTGTGCTTAGAATTTATGTCTTATTGTACTATTCTTCACACTTTTCTGTATATTTGAAAAATTTTATAATGAAATGTTGCAAAGAAAAGAGGATAGCAAAGTTGGGGAAAGTGTTCTTCCTCCAGGAAATTTGTCAGTTAACACTGACCCTGTGCCTGCCACATATACGTTTCAACTCACTGTTCCCCCTCACCCACCACCACTCCAAAAGAACATAATTTTGTTTATTTTTGTTTTTTTAAGATTTTATTTATTTATTCATGAGAGACCCAGAGAGAGAGAGAGGCAGAAACACAGGCGTAGGGAGAAGCAGGCTCCCTGTGGGAAGCCCGATGAGGGACTCCATCCCAGGACCCCCGGATCACGCCCTGAGCCAAAGGCAGATGCTCAACCACTGAGCTGCCCAGGTGCCCCCATAAAAGAACATAATTAAGGCTCAAAATAAAATATTGTTGAAGAATGAAAATATTTACATTTTAAAGTTATTGGTCTTCTACTGGAGTGTTTTGAGGGTTAAATGAGCTCTTTTGGAGTAAGGTGCTTAGGACAGTACTTGGCACAATTAAGTGTGTGACAGTTTGCTGTTGTGATGGTTATTATCTAAAAATACAATGCCTACTGATCACCTGGTGCTGGCAATTAAGTCCCATGAGTGCCATCCTGCTAGGAAATTGCAGGCATCAGTAGGAAGAAAAGCTCCCTACTGGCTACGGTGGATAGGGGAGGTAAGAAGGCAGGACTGGGCTTTCCACATGCAGGGAGGTTAGAATTCAGAGATGTGGAAGAGATGCACGCATTCATGTGCATGCACTCAACACAGGCACACAATCAGTAATTCAAGAAAAGAAGGGAATGGGAGAGGAGTAGAGGGGAAAGAAGAAAGAAGGAAAAAAAAGAAAGACAAGACAAGATAAGGAACTCTTCTATTAAAATATGGGTCTCTAATTGGCCCTACCATGACCACAACATAAAGTGGCATGAATTACAGTCGCTATGGTACATCATACTTGTCATGGTTAAGCAAGGATACTTCAAGCCAGGAATTTACTCATTACAAATGTTTGTTAGCTTAGGTCATTACTAACATCCACCTTTTTTATATACAAAACTTCAAAATTTCTTTGCAAAACTTTAGGAAGTTAAAAGTTGCTATGTAAGCCATACAACATCAGTAGGTTAACAAAACAGGACCATTGTTACAATTAATATGCATGGTACAGTACAAAGTAGAGAGCGATTCTCCAAATATTGTCTCCTTTGAGCTTCAATGTCTTACAGGACAGTCAGAGTGTGAGCCCAGGTTGTGTGATCCTGCCTTCTGCAGGGAATTAAGGGAAAGTCAGTGTGTGCCTTTGGGGGGCTTCACTCTCTCAACTTCTAATTTGAACATCTGGAGCATGATTATAATCCAGTCAGGAGATGAATTCCATCTGTGAGCTGTATTAGCTGAATAACCTTGCATGAAACTTTTAGCATTTCTGAACCTCAATGTTCTCATCCTTATTTACCACCCAGATTATCAAGTTGATCAAAGAAGGTATATGAAAGCACTTTATGAATTTTAATGCACTGTATGAATGTTATTGGTATTGTTCTAAATGACTAATCTAAATGACCAAGTTCTAAAGAATTTACAGAGCAAAACTTAATAAAAACCAATTAAGAATTTCACTCTCTGGGATGCCTGGGTGGCTCTGTGGTTGAGCATCTGCCTTCAGCTCATGTCATGGTCCCGGGGTCCTGGGATGGCGCCCCACATCGGGCTCCCCACAGGGAGCCTGCTTCTTCCTCTGCCTGTGTCTTTGCCTCTCTCTCTGTGTCTCTCATGAATAAGTAAATAAAATCTTAAAAAAAAAAAAAGCAGTCATTGTTGTACACCACTGTGGTTGTGTGGTTATTTGTTAGCCAGCATGACTGTGGCAAGAAAGAACTTCTGTACAGGGCCTTCCAATGTGCAGCCAAAGGGGAGAATCACTGCTTGGTTCATCTAGAATATCCTAAACACAGCCTTGTCTGCCCTAAACACACTGGCTAATTCATACCCCACCACCACTGCATGTATACTCACTCTCCAGGCTCTATTTTTTTTTTTCCTTTTTTAAGTAGGCTCAACACTCAGCATGGAGCCTAACATGGGGCTCAAACTCATGACCTTGAGATCAAGACCTGAGCTGAGATCAAGAGTCAGACGCTTAACCGACTGAGCCACCCAGGTGCCCTCCCACTCTCCAGGTTCTTGATCTAAAAATCACTCTATCTGGAAATATCTTTCTGGATGACCTCCATCCCCTGCCTCCTGGAGCAACTTTAATGCTTCTCTCCTGTGCTCCCAGGGCACCAGATACTTTTCGGAGTCAGCACTTCTCCCCTTGCACTGTGTAGCAGATGGAGAAAGCTTTATTCTCAGGAGGTGGTAGGAGAATTGAGAGCCTGGCTTAGTCTAAAAAGAACTCTGTTAAGCCAAGGGGCTGGTAATAAAGACAGGCAAAAAAAAAAAACCGAAGGGGGGGTGGGTATTTTGTGAGAAAATGTTGGAAATGGCCGCAATCTATGTTTGTCACTCCGCAGAAGCATTTAGAAAAGAAATTGGGAGCAGGAGAGAAGAGGACATCTCATGATCTCTAATAACTATCCCAAACAGAGCATTTCACAGTTTACACAGGAGCTTCCGTGCACAAACTGCTCAATGAATATTTAAACATGGTAGGGCTACCTTATTACCTGTGTCTTTCTTGATTAATTGGGGGAAAAGTTCTACATGCTGATAAGTATTCTGTGCTTACATGCTACTAGATTTATTACTCTAGGCCAGTGCCACATCTAAATCAGATAATTTGAAATGACAGAATGTAAGATTACTTATAAAAGAAATTGTCAACTTTATTAAAGTACCGCCAACTCAGACCCACTGACAAAGTTTATTATTGTAAAGGACATTTCCTAAGATACCTTGCTTTTATTTCTAAATAAGATCGGTTTGCAATTACCTTATGAGTTACGTATTTAAATGTAGTTTCTAGAGTATCCGATAACTAAACCTCGAGTCTGAAATATATTTCTCATATTGAAATATTAATTGACATTACCTGTGAGGAAAATGCTTGCTCAATAAAAGAGATATGGGTGGAGTTCCAGTCTGAATGGTTACAAACTTTAAACTGAAGTTTACATAAGCAAAGTATGTTTGCCATCAGAGATCTTAACTTCCCAGAAATTTTTAAATTAATATCAAATACATAAATGGAAAATTATACTCTTTATATATTTTTATTAATGTCAGGGATCAAAGATTTGGATCATATTTACTCAAAATGGGTAAATATGTGTACTATGTTCTTCATAAAACCTGTTCTAGGGATGCCTGGGTGGCTCAGCAGTTTAGCACCTAACTTTGGCCCAGGGCATGATCCTGGAGTTCCAGGATCGAGTCCCACATCAGGCTCCCTGCATGGAGCCTGCTTCTCCCCCTCTGCCTGTGTCCCTGCCTCATTCTCATGAATAAAAAAAAAAAAAAAAAATCTTTAAAAAAGAAAAAAAAAAACCTGTTCTAAAATGCTCAGGTAAGTACTATTAATAATAGTCCAAATGGGAAACCACCCAAATGCCCAGCAAGTGTGGAACAGATGAATACAGCTATTCTAGGATATTTGGCTATTCTATTCATTGGGAATCCACTACAATATATTATTTGACATAAATTAGTAACACTGCAATAAAAATAATGAAGTTCACACCATGGAATATTATGCAGCATTGAAAACAACTCTTCTACAACTACATTCTACAGCATGGATGAGCCTCCCAAACATATTACTGAGCAAGATAAGCCAGCCACAGCAGATTTCATTACACAAAGTATGAATGTAGGCAAAGCTAATGTGTGCCATAGAAGTCAGGCCAGTGATTACTCTTCCAGGGAGTAATTTCTGAGATAGAACACAGGAGGGTTTCCTAAGTGCCAGAAGCTTTCTGCTTCTTGCTCAGAACCCCAAATACAGGAGGGTGCCCCATCGTTGATAGTTTATTGTGCAAAATTTTTCTGTATACAGGATATACTTTGAGAAAAAATTTTTCTTTCTTTATTTGGAGTGATAAAATAATAATACCTAGAGAAAAGGAAGGCAGAGTTCACCAGAGAAGATATTCACAGTCTACCATCATTGAAGTTCCTTAGAATCTGATAAAAAAACAAATTCAAAATCAAATATAGTAAACGATTGCTAGGATAGCTGGAAGACCAACACACTTTAAAACATTGAAATATGATAATGGGGACCCCCCCCCATGTGGCTTTGCCAGCCATTACAGAGATCAAAATGCACAGACAGACCTGAAGAAACCAAATGTACAGGGTCCTGGAAACCACCGGGAATATGGTAATGTACTTGAGGCCCAGGTAGGAATTCTGCATTTGCAAATTATATAACCCCGGGAAAATCATAATTTCTCCATTCCTCCATGCATCAAATGAGCTAAGAATACCCATCACACAGGCTAGTTCTAAAGATCAAATGAGGGGTGTCTGGGTGGTTCAGTGGTCGAGCATCTGACTCTTGATTTCGACTCAGATCATGATCTTTGGTTCATGGGATCAAGCCCCACATGGGGCTCCACACTGAAAGCATGGAGCCTCTCCCTCTGCCCCTCCCACTCATGTGCTCTCTCTCAATCTCTCAATCTCTCTCTCTCTCTCTCTCTCTGAAAGAAAAAAAAGAGAAATCAAATGAGAGAAAATGTGGGAAGATGTTTGTCAACTGCTAGGTCCTACACAAATGGAAGTTAACAGCTTTGAGTGGTTTTTTCAGCATTTTGTACAAATAAGCCTTAAAAGTAATGCCACTCCTGGCCACAATGAGGCTATAGTCTGAATATAGGGGTGCATCTTTGCACTTCAAGTCACAATTATTCATCCAGCGCAATGCGGTGCCAGAAACTGGAACTCTGGTTCATTATTCATTTATTAAACTTTTATCTAAAGCACAAGACCCAAGAATTCAAAACAACACCATTTTAATTCAGAATTATCCTTCATAATCCTTCAAAAAATAAGAAATTGCCTCATTATCTAGCTTTATAAGACCAATTTTATCACTTTGTGATCAGCTATTGCTGACACTTTTCATTTTTATGAGGTCTTCCTTCCAATGCATGTGGCACCTAAGCCTAATTTGGTCTAATTTTGGATCAACAAATATAAACTTCACATAGCATTTCACTTATTTCTGAAATAGTTATCACTCTGGTTTTAAATTCCTTCCTTTATCACATTATTGTTTATTGAATTATTGATCTTACATGGAAAATTAAAATATTAGCTTTCAAGTCCTTTACATTAAAATGTCATTTGTTAATTTGCATTAAATAGCTGGCATTATGGGCCTACCGAGAATTAACTTTGCTTCTAGCTGTTACTAATTATTAACATTTTTTATCCTTGGCCTTCAACTATTTGTTTGGATACCCTACTTTCATAGCTGTTCCAAGTCGTAAGTCATCAGGGAGGAAGCAATTAAGCCACCAGATTGCCCTAATGGCATTCATCCTGGGAGACCATTCATATTATGAGCTAGAATTTGTGTTTTAACGACTGATAAAGATCAATCTGTTGAAATACTGACAATTAAAGTACAAAGACTTCTCAATTTTATGTATAAAAATCCAGTCTTCTCCTTGACTTTGGACTTCTGGCAATGAGGGGAGCTAGCCTGAGAAGGATGCCATTTCTCCCTCAAACACAGAGAAATCCTGGGTAGATATTACAAAATATGTTGTTGAAGTATACTGTCAAGTTCAAACATAAGGAAAATTTTGGTTGGTGGTCAGAAACTAAATAGGAGCTTGCAGAGACATGATGCTGTGTGATGTGGGTCTGAAACATGGACTCCTAACACCTGAGGGTCAGGGTTCTGGCCTGGAGATCTTCTCCCTCAAAAAGTTATTCTGTTATCAGAAGTGGGGTAGTGAAAAGGATTATAAGGGAAGGGAGGGGAACTGAGTGGGAAAAATTAGAAAGGGAGACAATCCACGAGAGACTCCTAACTCTGGGAAACAAACAAAGGGTTGCAGAAGGGGAGGTCAGTGGGGGAATGGGGGGATGGGCACTGAGGAGGGCACTTGATAGGATGAGCACTGGGTGTTATACTGTATGTTGGCAAATTGAATTTAAATTTAAAAAATTAAGATTAAAAATTAAAAAACGAAGTGGGGTAGAAGTAGTTATATATTGTTGTGTAATACATTTCTCAAAAGCCTCCTAGTTTAAAACAACATTTATTATCTCACAGTTTCTGTAGGTCAGGCATCAGAGAGTGACTTAGCCAGGACCTCTAACTCTAAGTCCTCACAAAGCTGTAATTGACGTGTCAAGTGGAGGGTAGATGTGCTTCCAAGCTCACTCATGTGGCTGTTGGCAGGATTCAGTTCCTCATACACTCTTGGCTTGTGGGCTTCAGTTTATAGTTGGATATTGGCCAGTGGCCTCTATTTTCTCTTCATCACTGGGTCTCCCTTTAGGGCAGCTTGAAACATGGCTATCTACTTCCAACACAGCAAGCAAGCAAGAGAGGGAGGGACGAGAAGCAAGATGGAAGCCAAAATCTTTATAAACCAATCTCAGAAATGGCATCTCATCATTTTTGCTGCATTATGTTTGTTAGATCCAGCTCATGTTCAGAGGGTAGAATTATACAAGAACATTAATACCAGGAGACAGAGATGATTGGGAGCCATCTTAGAAACTGCTTAGCATAGTTATTGGTCTGAACCAATATGTTCTTGCCCAGAAGTGGAATTATTAGAACCTAGAATTTTGGAGGAGATCCTTGCAGACTTAAGACCCTGAGATCGAAGGAAGAAGTGCTACCCAACTGATATTGGTATCTTGGGGTGAGGATGGCAGTGGTGGTATAAAAAGAAGCTAGAAAATAGAACCATTGCCATCACTAGGGTGATGAACCATTGCCAAAATGATGCTTCAGGAACAGTGAACAAACAGGAAGCCTTTTCTCTCTCTTTCTGCCTTCTATTCTCACTGTAAGGTCCCTCTAGCAAAAGCTGAAAGATAGCCAGATGGCATAGGGGAAATGCAGCTTGCAAATCCCATCCCTAATGTCAGAAACAGAGTACAGAAGCAGGGGATTAAAGCTGAGAGCCCATATCTGGATAACCAGCACAAATGGCAATAAAGAATATCTTCCTACTGGCCTAAGAAAATGGCAAGGCTTGTGACACCAGTGTGGCTCAATCAATTAAATGTCGAATTCTTGATCTTGGCTCAGGTCATGATCTCAGGGTTGTGAGACTGAGCCCTGCATCTGGCTGAGCATGGGCTCCACACTCAGCATGAATCTGCTTGAGATTCTCTCCCTCTGCCCTTTCCTCTGCTTGAGCTCTCTCTCTCTCTCTCTCTGAAAGAATGAAAGAAAGGAGAGAAGAAAGAAAGAAAAAGAAAGAAGAAAGAAAAGAAGAAAAGAAAGAAAGAAAGAAAGAAAGAAAGAAAGAAAGAAAGAAAGAAAGAAAGAAAGAAAAAGGAAGGAGGAAAGAAAGAAAATTTTTAAAAAAGAAAATGACAAAGCTTAGCTCTACCCTAGGGGTCTGGGTGAAAAATAATATTATAGTATCCAATGAGAAATCAAAATAGCTTATATATGGCATAGATATGGGATCTAAATTTACACTAAGTAATATAGGAATCTTAACAAAAAACAAAAATCTTAGACAAATGAACCCCATGATTACCAGCAGGAACAAATGTACAATACTCAGCAGGGGCTCTTCTCTAATGCAGGGAACTTGGGCCTCCCAAGGAAAGAAAGAAACCCCCATTAAAGATGAGCTCATTGTCAAAAATAAGTAACAGAAGAAGACCTGGTTCACCATAATTGGTGACTCAGCAATCATGAAAGCAGAAGAAAAGGAAGAAAAAAAACCCAGAAATTACAATCAAGGGCTTGAGATATTAGGAAAATCTTAAAAAGATCATAAAGTGCATCTGTTAAATAAGATAAAAGAGAAGACAGATTAAAGATAAAAGAAAATAATTGTAATGAAAAACACAAGAAAATATGGAGGGAGAGAGGCAGATTTTTCTAACAAGTAAAAAGGGAAAAAAATATGACCACTAAAATTAAAAAGTCAGTAGTCAGGCTAATTAGATAAAACTTAAGATAGAAGTTACCAAGTGAAAGCTCTACATCTGAACAAATTATCCAGAATGCAGTGCAGAGAGATAAAGCGGTCCTTTAAAGCAATGGAGATGGCATGGATCTCTAGTTAAAAATGGCAGCTTTAACATAAACATTTATTACTCCTGCTTCCTGAAAATTCCATTCAAATCTAAGCTAATACTGGCAAAACCCGAATGCAGGCTGGTTCACACTGCAAAGCCTCTGGTACCTGTGAGAGCAGGCGTGGATGTGTGTAGAACTCAGTGTAGAACTGGCTGGAACACTGAATCAGAAAAGGTTGGATCCAGTTCCCCTCTCATTCCTCAGCAGAAAACTCTCTGAAAAAATTGAACCAGACAGACTCTGGACTCAGCAAAGCCCAGCTCAACCTTGGGCAAGGACCATGCTTAATACAAGAGGGAGTAGGTGAAATTCTGCATACTGCAAGAAGGGCCCCTGGCTCTCACATGCATTTGAGTTTGAGAGCATTGGCAGCTGAAGTCTGTCCCTCAGGATGTGTCCTTTGAGAAACTGAGCAGCCTCAGAGAAAGCATCTATTCTTTTTTATATAAAATACTTTTCTCCAACATCCAGTAATTTTTGGCTGGGTTCATACTTAAGACTGAAGATTTAAGAGTTAATGGGAAAACAATCCAAATTTAGAAATTTTGAAGTACAACTGAAAATGGTAAATAAAGAATGAGCCTCTCTAATAATAATAATAAAAGTTAATTGGAAGCTCTGCATATCAAAAAGAAGAGATGAGAGGGGGTGAAAGCAGAGGAAAGAAGGGAAGAGTAGGGAAGACTAGAGAAGAGGAAAAAGAAGAGGAAATCAATGAAGAGAAGCAGAAGAAATAGAAAAAGAAGAAGCAAAGCCAAAAAAAAAAAAAAAAACCATAACTAATATCCTCGGAATTATAAGAGGAAACAGCCCATATATTAAACAAGAACAGGACACAATCGAAAAGAAAACAACCAGGGAACAAAAATCATTTCTTGGAAAATGAAAATATGACAGTATAAAGAAAAACTTCCATGACAAGGTTGAAACATACTGGAAGGAAGAGGAACACATCAAAGAAGTTGCTTAAAAAAAAAAAAAAAAAAGAGCTGATTCCCTCCAGTTTGGATATTGTATTGTAGCCATACAGAGGCAAATTTCAAAAAGAAAGAAATAATAGAGTTGGAAATGGTTATGTTTGGAAGCTGGAATCTACTGTGAGGCAGGGACTTTTCCTGATGTTGTCACAAGTCTTGTAGAACGGTTTGGCTTTAAATACTGTACATGTATTACTTTAACAAAAATGAATTTTAAAAAATGAATTTTAAACTACATAGATATGTGCATGTGTGTGTGCATGCATATGTATATAAAAGCATCATTAGGAATCATGTAGAATAAAATGAGAAAGTCCAACATAGGTCTAGAAAATAGTTTCAGAAGAAGAAATAGAGAAAATGGGGCAGATATAACATATTAAAAGATACTGGCTAAGAACTTGGCATTTTTAGAGAAATACACGCCATTCAGATTTTAAAAGCTCTCCAAGTCTCCAACAAGATAAAATCAAGAGCACATATTGTAGATCACTTTCCCTGTGTTCTGCATTTTGCTTGATCTTGAGCTTATCTCGCCTGGGCCTTCCATCTTCTCTGGGTTAGGGAAATGTCCCTACAGAGTGATTTAGCCTCTGCTTTGCTGAGCATCCCAAAGGTTCTCTGCCCTGGCATCTGTTTTAAACTAATCTCTTGGCTTGGGATTCCTCAACCACATGATGAGGGTATGTTTGGATGCTGCATCAGGTCACTTTATGGAAAAGATTTACTTTTGCATAAGAGGCCTATAATTTTTTTCCATTCCCCACTCAGACTCCCAGGCTGTGTTTCAAAGATGACTGAATGAGTAACTATGGAAAATATTGTTAAAATTCATGGAAAGATCAAGTAAGAGGAATCTTGAGACCATTGGCTCACCAGATTTAGATTATTGTTGAACTGGTCCAGCAGAAGCCTGCACATACAGAAACCTTAACATAATACGATATATGATATAATATACCGAAGGAGGAAAGGAAAAGGATGGAAAAGACACACCAAGCTAAAAATAAGGAAAAGGAAGTCAGCATGGCAATGATAATATCAGAAAAGTAACCTTAAGGTAGACTTGTGTCCTGAAGGCATTGATCCCCCAAGAACCCCGGGAGATGGGAATGGTCTCCATTTATAATCCGGCCAGTGTTTGCAGACTGTGGCTGCCCCTCTGGTTCCCAGCTGGGTCTCTCGTCCCTCCCCCCTTTGTCCGCAACACTGACACCCATTTCTGCCTGCACCACTCCTTTGAATCCCCAGACCGATGACTCAGTGCTATTAAATAAAAGTCATTCTTCCTTGTCTTGTCTGGCCTGGAGGCAGGGTTTGGCCATCACCTTCCTCTGTCCTTAGAACCCCTCCCAGGGGCCTTCTGCACTCAGAGGAGGAACCCTATATAAACCCAGGGCTCAGTGAGCACTGAATTCTGGGGTCTCCCAAACCAGGATGTCTGTCCAGGGGCTCACCAATAAAACCCTCTTCTTGGATGTTTTAGCAAGTATAATACTGACTACATCGTTTCTGCCTTCCGACCAAGCTCCCACACCCTCCTCCCCAGTCCTACCTTCCTCCTAAGGACACAAAAAATGGACCTGGGAGTTCCCCAAACTGCTTCTCCATGCACCCACATCCAAGTCATGCAATCAAACCCTTACAATCTACCTAGTTATAGGTCTCACAAATAATATATAATATATAATACAAATAAACAGATAATATTAAAAAGAGAATATTTTATGAAAATATGAAAGTCCAACAGAGTGAGAATTATAAATCAAATGCACATATCTATGAAATTCATGCACACATGCACATATCTATGAAATTCATTTTTTAAAATTCATTTTTGTTGAAGTAATACATGTACAGTATTTAAAGCCAAATGGTTCTACAAGACTTGTGACAACATATGGAAAAGTCCCTGCCTCACAGTAGATTCCAGCTTCCAAACAAAACCATTTCCAACTCTATCATTTCTTTCTTTTTTGAAATTTGCCTCTGTATGGCTACAATACAATATCCAAACTGGAGGGTATTAGCTCTTTTATTTTTTAAGCAACTTCTTTGATGTGTTCCTCTTCCTTCTAGTATCTTTCAACTTTGTCATGGAAATTTTTCTTTCTACTGCCATTATTTTCATTTTCCAAGAAATCCTCATACCAAAATAAGTTGCTGATGTCTTCAAGAATCAATATGCAAAAAAACAAAACAAAAAGAATCAATATGCAAGAGACATGAAACTAAAGGAAATATGGGAGAAAAATTAGTCTGCATGAAGAATCACGTTCTAATCAACAAAAAAGCGATTGAAGAACTTTTGACAACATGATCCACAGATTTAACATCATAAAAATGTAAACCTAGCATGTTATAAACTCAATATCATTCACACATAAACGATAAACTGATTTTTATTAGGTAGCAGCCAAGGGCTAAAACACGTCGGAGCTCTATATTGAAAAGACCAGCCCGTGGGCATCTTGCCGTGGTGGGCGTGTACATTGAGTGGCTCCTCTGCCAACTTCTATCCTTCCCTTAGCCTATTTGCCCCTGGCCCCCGGTGGCATTAGCATCACAGTCTCCAAACCAACTGCACAGGCTGCCCTGCGGAGAGCCAGCCCAGAAGAGAGATTGCCCTAATAATGCTGAGCCGGTTTCCCTCGGGGATTATTCCATCCTTTCATCACTGAAATGTTGAAAAACTCTCACACTGGCTTTTGGATAAATGTTTAAAACTTCTCAGCCTTTAGAAAAATACAATCAAAATAGCAAACCAGGATCTTCTTTACTGAAAGCTGGCGGAGTACCCTTGACCCCTCCCTCTGCCTCAGGCCACCCGCAGATATGGTCACTGGTTCCATCATGCCCCTGGACTCGGCCCCCCACCTCATTCCTGCTGCCCTTGCCTCATTTCTGGTTCCCCTCACCTTCATCCCTGGCTCTGCAAGGCTTTCTCCTGGCTCTCCCCATTGATGGGAGCCCCGTTAATGAGCACTTAGCACTATTACCAAATTCATGGGCAGCATAGTGGCTACCAGCACGGACTCCAAAATGGAACGTAGTCATGTGGGTTAAATGAACAAATATTTGCAAAGTGATTAAAGCAGGGCTGGTCACAAAGCTAGTACATGTTACCTATCACTGATTCTTGGGGGAAAAAAAAGGATCTTTTTTATTTATTTATTTGACAGAGGGAGAGAGCACAAGCAGGGGGAGTGGGAGAGGAAGAAGCAGACAAGCATGACCTGGGTCTTGATCCCAGGACCCCCAAGATCATGACCTGAGCCAATGGAGACGCTTACCTGACTGAGCCACCCAGGCATCCCTGCTATCACTGATTATGATGGTGCAATTGGGAAACAACATCAACTCTCGGGTCAAGGTTAATCTCCCTGGCATGGCACCCAAACCTTGGCCATCTGCCCTCCCTTCTGGCCCTAACCCCTCAGATTCCCACACGAGTACATCTTCAGCCTCAGTGAACTGCTCAGCCAAGGGCCTTGTCCTTAAAAAACAGGTTAGGTCCCAAAAAGCATATATTCCTAAAGCCCTCCGTCTCCAGGAGCTGGGTAGCCCTGAGCTGATGGCTGTCAATGTTGCCTGCTAAAGGCCAGCAGAGCAAGACATTGTTTACTGGATTCAACTTTGTCTGCTTGATAAAAATTCAAGAGTGGACAGTTCACACTTGGGGCACCCGAGGCCCGCTGAGAGCATCTAGCTCTTTCTCACCTCAGACCCTCCTGAGGGTCGTGTCCTGGCCCAAACTGCTGTTTCCCCTCATTCAGATCATCCACACACAGACAATGTTCCTATGGTTTACTGTTTATGCCGTGTTCACGTTCATTATTTACATTATGTTACTGCTATCCCATTCAAGCAAGGAGTACCTTTTCTAGAAGCTTTCCTAATTCCTCCACTCACTCGCTTACATGCTCCAGTCAGTGAGATCCTGCATTAGATCCTGGGGACAGGGAGGGGAAGGAGACAGTCCTTGTCTTCAAAGGGTTTCCAAGCTGACTGGGCTGCCCCGTCCCTTCGGGGGGCTGGAAGCAGAATGTAGGGGTCTGTCTGTCCCACCAGACTGTCAGGGCTCACAGGCATTGCCACAGGCCCTACCTGATTTGACCGACACGCATCTAGTGATCCTGTTCACCTTTATCTGGCATCAACACTACAGTCCCTATGTTTTATGTGCAGGTTTTATTTAGCCCTCGTGACAGCCCTATGCAATAGGTACTGTTATGATGCTCACTTCGTAGACAAGGCAACTGAGTCTCATAGAGGTTAGTCAACCTACCCTGGAAGACAGAGAATATAGATCCAGGGTTTGAATTAAGTCTTTCCAGGCCCAGAGGTAACAGCTCATATCTAGACCAGGGTGTCTCAATCTTAGCACTACTGGCGTTTTGAGCTGGATGCTGCTTTGCTGCGGGCGCCGCCCCAGGGCACCGTGGGATGTTTCACAGCCTCCTGTTCGTGGGCCACCAGATGCCAGTGGTACCGCCACCCAATCATGGCAAAAATGTCTCCAGACATTTCCCAAAATGTGATGAAGGTAGAGGGGGGACATCCCTAGATTGAGGACCCCTGCTCCGGAGTATTTTCCTATATCCCCAAGCTCTATGCTACAGCCGTCTCCTGGAATCCATGGAAGAGCCATCAGGAAGCAGGCTCAGAGTCCAGACCATGGCTCTACAGTCTACACAGGACTCCGAGTCTCTCTACACCTTCATCCTGAAGGCCTTAAAATGAAAGTGGATGATTCTACGAACTCTGAAATCACGTGATGCTCTTGCAACATGGGAATAACTTTGAGTGTGGAGATCCAAAAGTGGTGTGTGTCTGGGAGGCATGAATTGCAGCTGCCTCCTCCACCATGCCCCTGGTTTGATGAACTCATCAAAATGGTCCCATAATGGGAACCCCTGGAACAAATGGTCAGTGAAGCAGCTTGCTCATCCTCTCATTTGTAATCCAGTGAATTGGCCAGCTACTCCATAGCACTCTATCAATTTACTCAATATATTGCAACACCCAGAGGAATAGAGAGCAATAAACAGTATTATAGCACTCAATTATACTCAGAGAAGGCAGGGGATAACTAGAGAATTCTAAAACAGAACCATTCTCCTTTGCCTGAAAAGATGGGCTATCTCATTTTTTAACAACTGAATTCTTAAAAAATAAAAAAGTAGCTTGTTTTCTAAAATAAAATCTGTGTTAAATTTAGCTCGTTTTCAACAGAACTTTGCAGTTCTCAAAAAATGTAGGGTCCAGTTATGTGATGTCTAGTATTTGCACAGCGCTTATTAATGTGTGACCATGGTTTGTTATCTACATCTTATTTTCCCAGCACAGTGAGTTGTAGGGCTATCTGAGCTATTATCATTCTTTGATGAAGAGCCTGAGGCCCAGAGAGTATAAGCTAACTGGCCTCAGGTCACATGATAAAACAGCTCAAGGGAACAGCCACTTCATGACCCCCTAGAGAGGCATCCATCGCTTGGCAAAGAGCATCCCTTGACCTGAAAGGGGGTCTTCTCCATGTGCTCCATGATGCCCAAGTTTGAATTCATTTGATGCCTGATTTTGAGACTGCTACTCAATAGAGATAGGGTTGGGTGTTGAGGAAGTGATAGGTTCCAGCTGAATTTGAAAAATGGGACCTAACAGAACACCTTAGAAGAAAGATAGATGGGGAAGATAGGCAAAACACAGTTGTCCAGACAAAATCAGAATTAAAAAAAAAAAAATCCAGCTACAACAAATATCCTCATTTATCAAATCTAGACCAAAATTAAAACATCAACAATGTGAAAGTTTGCAAATAGAGCCACAGTAAGGCCCCAGCAGACTTACAGATGCAGGGTCCTGGGGAGGATTCTCAAGAAGAAGTAGCTGGGGGACAGCTGATAATTCACCATTCTCCCATCCCTATGAAGGGTCCCACCCTCTGTGCAAAGCTTTGGCAGGGAATGTGGCCCATGGTGTTCATTTTGCCCTCATGGACATAGGAAACCACGTATTACAGTGAAAAGAGCATAGGACTACAAATCAAGAGACCTGCTCCTTGATGTACTTTGCCATTGACCAGTGTGATGACCCCCAGCGAGCCATTAACCTCTTGGGGTGCATGATCCTCACTTGTGAAATGACTGTATTGAACTAGTTGGCCTTTAAGGTCACTTTTTGCCTTAAACGTCAATAAACCAGGCAGAGAAATGAGCTAGATCCTTGAAGTTTAACTGAGATCCCTACAATCTCTACCTTTTCTTTTCTCCCCCCTTCTGTCCAAGCAGTGCCTTTATTTTCCCCCCATTAAAACAGGATACGATCCAATTCTGTTATTTATACCTTGGCATTACACCTTTCACAGCAACCCGGTACCCCCCATATTTACGTAACAAGGCTTTGAGTCTACTCTCGTCCAGATGAATGGAGTTTCAGCAGAAGCTAGAGTGGAGATATGATGTGCAACAAGAACATCCTTCCAGCACTTGTTAAGCCATGTCCCTAGATAACCTGGCTGGAGTCACTTCAGAAAGTCTGTGGTTGGATCAAAAGAGGAAATAAGGAAGATTGCCCTCCCTCCCCACCTCCCTGCCCTCCTCTTAATCCTGCTTCCTTCCCAAAGAGAGGCCTCAGATGATAGGACATGTGGGTGGAGTTCTGGACTCATGAAGAATCTTGTTGCCCTTGGACCCTGATCCCTCAAAGTACATCATCCCTGGGGTTCGCCCATCTGGGAGACTCTGTACTTTTCCACACATGCAGGAGCTAGATGTATGTAGAACATTCTCTCACAAACAAGTAAACTTGCTGCAAGGTAAATCTAATGCACTATACTTACAAGATCTTCAGGCTTCATAAGAACTAGGAATGAACAGGAAGCAGTCCATTAGTTTAATCACATTAGTTTTGGTGAGTTTGGGGCTACTTACTTTGCTGGCACTCCGATTTCTCCAGGGGACATGCACTCCCACACCCCCAAACACACTCGGGGGATTTACCTCCATGTAGCAGATGTTTCCTTCTCCTGGAAATCTGCTCCATGAGATGATCCAGGTTCTGTCTGCAAGTCCCACCCTTCACCTGCCTGGATCTCCAGAACTCTACTCTCACGTCCTTCCTGTCCACCCTCTCACCTGGAGGGCTCCTCATCACCACCTAAGTTGGAGGCTTCCCCAGCAGCAGTAAATGTGGGCTTTGATTACTAGAGAAGAACAAGAAAACAGTGAAGCTCAAGAGAGGGAAAGGAAGACCCCAAACATTTAGAGACTCAGTGTTTCATCTTCTCTGATCCCTCCAAGGTCACTCCACTTCTCCGTTTATGTCTTTCATTTTTCTTCTAAATACAGTGGTTAAGTCAAGAAATAGGCAGAAGACATGAACAGACATTTCTCCAAATAAGACATACACCTGGCCAACAAGCACACAAGAAAATGCTCCGCATTACTTGCCATCAGGGAAATACAGATCAAAACCACAATGAGATCCCACTTCACACCAGTGAGAATGGTGAAAATTAACAAGACAAGAAACAACAAATGTTGGAGAGGATGTGGAGAAAGGGGAACCCTCTTGCACTGTTGGTGGGAATGTGAACTGGTACAGCCACTCTGGAAAACTGTGTGGAGGTTCCTCAAAGAGTTAAAAGTAGAGCTGCCCTACGACCCAGCAATTGCACTGCTGGGGATTTACCTCAAAGATACAGATGCAGTGAAACGCCAGGACACTTGCACCCCAGTGTTCACGGCAGCAATGTCCACTATAGCCAAACTGTGGAAGGAGCCTCGGTGTCTATCAACAGATGAATAGATAAAGATATGCATATATATATACACAATGGAATATTACTCAGCTATCAGAAAGAATGAATATCTACCATTTACGAGGATGAATACCTACCATCAATGTGGATGGAACTAGAGGGTATTATGCTGAGAGGTCAGTTTTAGAAAGACAATTATCATAGGGTTTCACTGATATGTGGGATATAAGAAACAGTGAAAAGGACCATAACGGAAGGAGGGAAAGTGAGTGGGGAAAAATTAGAGAGGGAAACAAACCATGAGAGACTCAACTCTGGGAAACAAACAAAGGGTTGTAGAAGTGGAGGTGGATGTGAAGATGGGGTAACTGGGTGATGGGCACCTAGGAGGGCACCATGATGAGATGAGCACTGGGTGCTATACTATACTACACATTATACTGTATAATATATATATACACTATATGTTTATGAATATATACTATATATTTAAATTGAATTTAAATAACATTTAAAAAGTTAAAATGAATACAGTGGTTAAAAGTAAACTGAGGAAATCTCTAAAACAGAAACACATGAATAGGTGATAACAGTATGAAACTGGGACTCGAACTCTAGCATCTGATGGTTCCTGTGAGCACCGTCCTTAACCGGTATCCCTTTAGACCCAGTGGCTCAGCCACACCATGACATTTAAAGCCCTTCACATTGTGTATGTTTCAAATGTCCACTTGCACAAGTAGGAAAGAAGTGGGATACAGGGTTGAGGCCCAGATCAAGATAGATTGATCTGCAGGAACACCAGAAAGTCAGGAAAAAAAGAGAAGCAAGCTGAAATTCCAGGAGGAGGTATTCTTCACCAAAGAGTCAAGCAACTGAGTGTAGGCTCCCTTGTTCTGCATCATTTTGAGAACTGTGGTGACTAATACGTCTAAGGATGCTGCAGGTTGTGTGCACAGAAATCTTATCAAGAAATGGCAAACAAGACTTCCTCCTGCTAGAAGTTGAATGTCCAGAGTACCCTCTCTTACAGCAGGAGAGAAGAGAAAGAGAGAGGAAGAGAACGTGAATATTCAAGAAACGCAGACACCCCCCACCCCCCGCACTGGGATGCTGTAAAATACTGCAAAAGTATTGACTCTGTGTATTAATCAAGTGGAGGAGTGGCCACATGCAATTTCCCAAATACGGGGTAGTTATGGTTACTGCACTCTGGAAAGCAGGAGTGAAGGGGAAGTGTCACTTCAGATAACTGCACTGTAAGGAAAACAACAACTTAATAAAGTGGCAGCAGCTCCCTCACAGTTTAAAAACAGATGGGTTTTGCTACCCGGGAAGGAAGAATTTTTAGTCACGCTGCAATTTGGAGAGTCTGTCATCGTCTTTACTGAATCGTTAAAACTCTGAGAAGCTTAAGGAATGATAAAATTTCACTTCAGAAACTTGGGTGCTGTATGTCTCATGTGGCCGGCAGTATAAAACCATCATCACTTTCAAATCATGATACAGAGAACAGACATTTATATATTTGCAAACTTTGAATAGGATTTTGGCTGAAGTATTTATAGAATCTTTTTATGTTTTTTGTGATCCAATATCTAGGATGCTAACAAGCTGGCTAACATTCCAAAGCTAGACCCATGAATCATACATGTGAGTGCGTGCATGGGTGTGTGTGTGTGTGTATTCCCAGTGTGAAATGTACAGATCCCTTTCTGCTACAGATAGGTTGAGCAACTCTTTCCAGTATGTCCAGAAATTTCCCAGTATTAGCACTGGAAATTTCCATTTTCATTACCCTAGCCATAGGAACCTTAGGCTCAACCATTTCAGGTGCTATGATGAGTGGTAGTAGAGTCTTTTTTCCTTTTCTTTTTCCAACTTTATTGAGATATAATTGACATAAGTATTGATTTGATACATTTATCCATGGCAAGGTGGTGACCACCACTGTGTTGTCATATGATTGCTAGTTATTTTTTGCAGAACATCTAAGATCTACTCTCTTAGCAACTTTCAAATATATAAATACGGTGTTCCTATCTATACTCACGATGCTGCACATTAGAGCTTCAGGACTCAGTCATCTTCTAACTGGAAGTTTGTACTTTCCGGCCAACATCTCCCCAATTCCCTCACCCTTGGTAGCCACCATGTCTACTTTCTGTTTCTAGGAGTTTTTTTGTTTTTTTTTTTTAATTCTGTATGTAAGTGGTGCCACACAGTAATTGTCTTTCTCTGGCTTATTTCACTTAGCATAATGCCCTCTAGGACCACCCACATTACCCTCAAAAAATTAAAAATAGATCCAGCAACCCCACTTCTGGATATACCCCCAAAGGAAGTGAAGACAGAATCTTGAAGAGGTATCCACGCCTCCATGTTTATCACAGCATAATTCACAATAGAGCCTTTTTTCTTGATAGAAGTCTCTGGCACCTTAAGGAAGTCACAAAAACCCATTTGTTCCCAGATCCTGACATAAGAACCTTGCTTCCTTTCCATTTGGGACTGGAAACGAAATCACTGAAAAGAGAATATACATAGTCGGTAAATCTGGCCCACAAACAAACTTGGAATTAACAAGACTTCTGAATGTTCTTACATCACAGGCCCTGTAGGATGTTTAAGAGGAGTGACCATGACATTTTTTTAATGGTGGAAGCAGCCCTGATTAGTTCAGGAGACCTAGGTTCTTGTCCTGTTGCTGCTCTGACTGACTTTGTAATCTTGAGAAAGTAACTTCCCCTATGTGGTTGAATAGCCAACCGGTTGATTAGCCAACTGGTAGGTTGGGCAGGGTTCTTTTCCCAAGGCTCCAGCTCTCCGTATTATCCCTCCCAGCTGCATGCTGTTAACTCCACTTCTCTCTAATAACCTTCATAAGCTCGTGTGTCTCAGATACTGGGCAACATGAGGCAATAATATAGAGCTTCAATAGGACATTGTTCTTCAGGCTACCAGTAGGTTTCCACAGGAACCATAAGGTTACTGAACAACAGTTTTCAAGAACATTTACTCCCTGATAGGATTAACATCTCTCCCCAAACTCTGAAACCCTTTTAGAATTTCTACCATGTGAAAGCAAGTTACAAAATGACAATACACCTTTATGTCTAATTACTAATGAAAAGAGAAGTATACTGCATCATTTAATCAAACCAGCAGATAAGATGCCTTTATGGGATAGAAGAAACTATGCTGCAGTTTTAACTTATCTCCTTTAAATAGAGAGATGTCACATATTTTTATCAAAATGTTGTGTGCTTCTTCCCAATAACACGTGATTCTCATTTTTTTGGTTGCTGTTCCCATAATGACATTTATTTAAAATGCAAGATCTTTTCATACCCACATAGCCTCAATAAGATAAGACAATATTGTATCCATCATGGACTCATTATGAAAGTCGCAGAGCTTAACACAACAAAGCTTTGTCCCAGACTGCAAAGAACAAATTCATCTCCTTCGCCTTCACCTTTTAACCCTGTAAGTCACTATCAACAAGCCCAATTCTTTATATGTTCACACTTTTTTTGTTACAGAGGAGTAGGTCAGTAAAAATTAATTAAAAGAGTTGCTTGAGCAGAAAAAAGAAATTTACCGAGCAATTTCCCACTTCTTGGTGAAAAGCTCATCCCAGGCAATAGTGTCTCCTGAGCAAGTGGCTTTATTTCTGATTTAACAGTAGGATATTTCTTAGCTTCCTCATCCCATCTGCATCCATTTCACAATGACTGAACAAATGCAATTAGTTTGCAGTGAGCCAAGTAATGGCTTTCTTAAAGGACTGGGAACACTTTCTTAGACTAATATGTACGGACGCCTGCCGCAGCTTCTTCCAGACAGGCTCCCATCAGCACCAACCACGTGTATTTTTCTAGTGCGCCAAAGAGGACGTTTTTTACAAGAAAACAATACAAGGGCATTGAACACCTAGATGAGAATGTGGATGGGGAGAGAAGGGCCTCACTGCCATTTCTAGCTTGTGACCTCTACTTGGAAAGAAAAGAAACTGACACTCTTGGCATACCTACTTGATACTGGGTATTACACTAATGCTTTTACACATTACACAGCATTCTAGAATTTCAGTTCCATCACAGCAGAGACATCATCTGTTTTGCTCACCGCTGTATCCCTAGTACACACGGGAGGCATGCAAAAAATATTTGTTTGGGGAAGCAACCTGAAGACCCCTAGGAGTCATCTCCATCCTTGGATCTAATAGGATCCACGGCATTTTGTCGCTGCTGGGTGGTCCTAGAAACCAACTGGCTTCTCAGGAGTCATCATACCTGAGAATCCCCTGAAAACTTGAAGAAAGACTTTCAGAGTTAAGGAAATGTGGAAACATGTTCATGGGTCCATTTTACTCAATGCAGGGTCCATACGTGGATAGGACATGAAGGACCACTTATGGATAAAAGTATTTGAATGAGACTATTACTCTCCTCTAGGATTGTCCCTCTATCTTAACTGATTAAGTTACCTGACACTAATCTCTAGAGCACCTGCTCATCCAGTATTCTTCAGCCATAGTTATTCAATATTTATCTTCAATAATAAATACTTGAGAGTCTACTATGGTCATATAAACACTGTGCTAGGGAGAGTGGAAATTTCAAGCTGAAGCAGACACACAGCTACATTTGATCAGCTGGCCAGCACTAAGACTACTGTATTCCAAGGGCACCTGGCTGACTCAGTCAACTGAGCCTCTGACTCTTGATCTTGGGTCAGGTCCTGATCTCAGGGTCCTGGGATAGAGCCGTACGGCGGGCTCCCTGCTCAGCAAGGAGTCTGCCTCTCTCTCACTCCCTTCTCTCCTTATCCTACTCTCTCTCTCTCTTAAATAAATTAATAAATCCTAAAAAAGAAGACCCCTGCATTTCAGCCCCCTGATAATGATATTTCAACCAATGTAAGAAACATCGATTATAAGACACTTTCTGATTTCAGAAGCGATATTTTTAACTCTTCCTGCATTTAGTTCTGCTCTGTTTTGTCTTCTATCACTACACTGCCACTGACACACACAGAGGAACAAGATAGGAAATCTGAAAGTTCTTGATGGTTCAGGGTAGAAGTGGTGCTCTTCTCACTGGAGAGGATGATGTAGTGTGAACCCCATTAAACTCTCCATCCCAAGCCTCAGTATCCCATTACCACAATCTACTATATCACTTTCTTTTGAATACAGAGTTTGCACACACACATAGTTGAATTTAAATGGGAATTGACAGTAAAAATACATTTTTAATGACAAAGTGAAGTGATATGAAAATTGGAAAAAAACAGATTCTTATGCTTGTATACTTCTTGATAGAGCTATATTTAAATTCAATTGCTACACATTTTAAAAAATCTAATCTTTTCATAATCAGTGCAAAACTATTTGGAAGGCTCAATTCTACATGCTTCAAGTGCTTTTCCAACTAGTTACTATAACATTTATATCTTCAGATTTATTTCAAAGCCTGAAACCAATATTGCTTATGTTTCTGTAGCCAAGAGGAACTTGCCCAAACAACTTACTTTTTAAAAAGAAATTAAAAGTAATTATAAAAAATCATTTTTATCTTCTTTGGTTTGAGGGCCAGAGGAAAGAAATTTACCACTACTAAATAGATTTTTCCATACAATTAAATCAAGATTTGCTGATTACAAATGACTTCTAATACTGAATCTTGGAAAATTTCTAAGGTGTGGAAACTTGATCAGCAAAGAAACCATAGTTTCCTGGAAGGCTTTCTCTTTTGTAAACTTATCATAGCAAAGACACTCAAATAAGAAAGCAAACTGCTTAAGTATGAACCCCCTGAACCATCCGCCTCCCAAAGGGAAGGGGTGGGTACTGGGTTTCCTAACTTGGCAAGTAACAGGCTGGTAATAAATGTGTATTCATTGAATGGATAGACGGACAGATGGATGGATGGATGATATCCATAACCATGTAAGAAGCAGCTATGACAAGCAAAGGGCTCCGGACCCATAGTACATTAAGTAATAGCTATAGGAAAAACAGTGTGGAGATCCACTTAATAGGACACATTATCTGAGAACAAGTTAGATAAAACAGAGATCGTTGTTTGTTTCCAGTAGAGATCACGAATTTATTGTAATCTGTAAAGCTAGAGAGATTGTGCATATCTACATAGAGCAGGGAGGCAAACTCAAGCAGAATCTAGATGGGCTTTCTAAAGTGGGTTATTTGAAGAGCCATAGAGCCCAGGTACAGCTCTGTTGGCTTCCCATTGTGGACTCTGCAAGACCTAAATAGAGCTCATGCAGGTTACTTAAAAAGTTGAATGACTTCCTAAAAAATTGAAGGACTTCATGAATCATTTCTTGGAGATTGCACAATTTATAGCAGAATACAGGAGCAGTAGACTTCAACCCCTTGCATTTTCAATCTATATCCAGAGCTGATTCTCTTAAGCATAATGCTTTCCTGAGTGTCTGGCAGGAAGGCCAGAACCAAGACTTATGGATGTGTGTCCTAAAAATCACTGCTACAGTGGCCCAAGGTAAACAAAACAGTCATTTGCCCCAACACTTGCCTCATCACATTTTCTAATCTAAGTGAAAGGGCAGATTCTGATATTGAACAAATTTGTACACTATCAATGAAGCCTTTCTCACTGGCCCCAGTGAAGGGCAAGAGGAAAAGGCAGGCCAGGGAGCATCTTGCTTGGACACATGCTCTGCCCCAGCAGCAGAGGCTCAGTGGCTGCAGAACTGCTGAGCTGGCTTTTACTTTGCCTCAGGTGTCACTGGCAACATTGTCAGTTGAGCAAGGATTGCTGAATCTTTATTCTTGGCAATGAGGTGAGAAATAACAAGTGCACAGCTGGATTTTCTGATCACAGGCAGTGCTTGCTGAGGCCGAGACTTGGGGAGGGTGGGAGTCATCTTTTCATGTGCTGAGTAGGCAAGCTGGACGTCAAAATCTATAAAATCGAAGAGGAAATCTTATATTTTGTCTGTTTCCAGTTTTCAGATATTCTTTTTTTAAAAATAGCAATTTTATTTTAGGTGATTAGATGAAACAAGTAAGAACACCCTCCCCACCCTCCACAAAAAAATGAAAATCATTGGATTTAAATAATTTAAATACAAATTCTGTCTTCTCTTTACAGCTTGTCTACTAATATCTTGCAAGCAGAGATCTTGCCTCCTATCTCTTTTATGCCCCACAGTACCATTTTGACACCATACATATGGCAGGAAGTGAATAAATACTTTTGGAAGGGGTGAAAGAATCCACACTTAACACAACTTCACCCTCCATCAAGCAAAAGTATGCAGGCCTGAAAGGAGGCATAAATACGAAGTGTAGAATGAAAACTTTGCAACTAAAATATTTAGAAGGAAATACCCCTAGTAGAGGCAGCAAGGACTTTTGAGCAAGAGCAGCTGGTTTCAAGTCCTGGCTCTACCACCTTCTCTCTGTGTGACCATCAGGAAATTATCATATTTCTGGAGCTTGATCACTGACTTTGTAGGGTTTTATGATGCTGTGAAAAGCCTAACTTAGATTAATGTCACCCCTCTGTTCTAAGACCTCCCTCCACCGGCTTCCTGTATCATGCCAAGCAAAAGCCAATGTCCTTATGAGAATATTCTCCCCACCTTGGCCTCAACCTTTACTTTCTAGAGGAGCAGAACTAAGATGGATCTTATATATTTTGTTGATTTATTTGTTGACAATACGTATTGCTCATTTAGTGTCTGTCTTCCTCCTACAATGTAAACTCAGTGAGGACTAGGAATTCAGACTTTATTTACAGCACTTTGAATGGTCCCTGGAACTCCATAAATATTTGTTAAATGAATGGATGAGTTTCTAGCACAATATCTGGCACCTGGGAGCTGCACACTAAATGGAGATTTTCACCATTATTCTTATTACCGAGGATCTTCAGGATAAGCTAAGCTATATATTGTGTGCTTTACATTACACACAAAAATCAGCCTTTCTAGTAAAAGCCATAAACATGTACAGTAAAAAGTTTTCATATAATAGTTTTAAGACCTCATTTCCTGGATGGGATTTCTCTTTCTTTCTTTCTTTCTTTCTTTCTTTCTTTCTTTCTTTCTTTCTTTCTTTCTTCCTTCTTTCTTTCTTCTTTCTTTCTTTCTTTCTTTCTTTCTTTCTTTCCTTCCTTTTTTTAAACTTAGTTCTAATTATACCCCAATGTTCTCACCAATGGAATTATAAAGGAGAAAATGGGGGAAATAAAACATTGGACGAAAATAGAGATTGAGAGAGAGCAATAAAAGGAATCGGAGACACGGCCAAAGAGTAAAGAGGGACTAAAGAAAGAAGCCTAACATGGGAGGCTGTATGTGTCTAGGTAGGAAGAGCATCCCTGGATGCCTGTTATTATATAAGAAAATGGGGTAAAGGACATAGAGAATGAAGAGCCATTACAGAAGGAAGAGCTGTTGGAGAAGAGCTGTCAAAGAAGGGGGAAGAAACACATTTTTGCAATGCCGAAGCCAACTTTGTAACTTTGAGATGCCAATTTGAGCACTTAAGAAACACTTTTTTCCTTGCAGATATTTCTCCTAGTTGCCAACAAGTTGTGGAAATTATATTGATTCCATTCACATAGTTCATAAGAGGCGTACTCTCTCAGATATTTGGATTTCAAAGATTTCTTCAGAGTTGCTAACATTAAAAAAATGTTCATTTCATAATTACATATCTGGAAAATGGAAAATAATAAAAGAAAAAGCTTCTATGACAATTAGAGACCTTTGTAAGGTAGTGATATTTTTAATTAGCAAAGAAAAATAAATACTATATATCATAAACAAAAACTAGTATGAAGATATAAAAGAATGCAACATTTATGATAGCAAAAAGAGAAGAAAATATTTACGCATAAATCTTACAAAAGAATGAAACTCACATGAAGAAAACTAGAAAACACTTCTAATAGATGCAAAAAAATAGCCTTGAACAAATGGGAAGACATTCTTCATTCTTAGGAAGATTTGACATCAAAAAGTTGTCACTAAACTAATGTGTAAAGTTAATGTGATTTAAATATGAAAAATTATCAGATTTTTTCCTCTGAGGAGGCAGGTTAATAATAGAATAATGGACAAGCAAGCTGAACACTCTTCAAAAGAAAAAGAATGGGGGAGGGGAGGGTGGCTGGACCTACCAGATATTCAAACACAGTATGAAGCTTCTATGATTTAAAAGGCTTTCTAGGGGCACCTGGGTGGCGCAGTTAGTTGAGTGACCAACTCTTGATTTTACCTCAGGTCATGACCTTGGGGTCTTGGGATTGAGGCCCGAATCTGACTCTGTGCTCAGAGAAGTCTGCTTGTCTCTCTCCCTCTGCTCCCCACCCATTACTTGCTCTCTCTCAAATAAATAAATAAATAAATAAATAAATAAATAAATAAATGGCTTTCTACTGGTACTTGAATAAACATACATGACATGGGATATAAAATCCAGCAACGTGAAATAAGTCAATTGGAGAAGGACAATTATCACATGGTCTCAGTCATATGTGTTATATAAGAAATAGTGTGAATTCCCCTGTAATCTCAGAGTGAATAAAACTTTCTTAATTATGATTTAAAATCTAGAAGCAGTAAGTCAAGAGATTGATTACTCTGATTACAGAAGGCAAAAAAATTAAGCATAAGCAAGGTGAACAGACAAATGACACACACAAAAATACATTAGAGAGTCAATAAATCTAATGTATAAAGAGGTTCTAAAAATAAGAGGAAGAAAGGCCAACAACTCTATCAAAAAGTCTAGATTTAGACATAAATAGATAGTTTATGGGGAAAAAATGTGACTGACTCTTAAACAAATAAAAGGATGTTCAAAGTTATTCATAATAAGAGGACTGCAAATTGAAAGTATACTGAAATACCATTGGATTGAAACACATCAGATATGGTTACATCTGTATGTTCACAATGACATATACAGGCACAAAAAGTCTTTGTTATTCCTCCATGGAGGATGCCTGAGAAGCAATTCATTTCTGTGAAAATAAGCAGGTGAAGAGAAAGAAGCATTTACCTTGCCTTTCCTAAATGGACTGTAGTTCAGTATAATCAAAGAGGTGATAAAGGGAGTTTTCACTTTATAGAACTGTTCCAGCTAATACGTGAAGAATGATGGAATTGAAAGAACACTCATTTGTAACCCCTAATGAATTAATGGATTGGCAAAATTCCCAAATTTGACAATACGTATTGCTCCTTTACCCTACCTATCTCACTTCTAGGATCTAACCCAGTGATACACTGGCAAAAATGTGAAAACCTGTATCCAAAAGGGCTGTTCATTACAAAACTATTTGTGAGGTTGCACAAAACTTGGGGAAACTCAATTGTCCATCAGTTAGATGCAAGGTGAATTGACCAGATATCTCTACAAAGTTCTAGGATACTTTGTAGTATTACAAAAGAATAAAAAGAATGGAGAGGATTTTCATTATGAAGTGATCTCTAGGGTGTATGGTCAAATGGAAAAAGCAAGGTGGAGAATTATAAATGTAACAGGCTAAGAAAAAAGGGGAATATGAATATACACAGAAATTTGCTTAAAATAAACAAAAATTAATGGTTGCCTATAGAAAAAAGAAGGAATTGAGGGGATAGAGATTAAAGCTAGACTTCTTTGAATAACTCTTATTCAGTAGATTTAATCTTAAGAGCATAGTTATAAAACAAAATTAACTTAAAAAAAGTAATACCTGGGATCCCTGGGTGGCTCAGCGGTTTAGCGCCGCCTTCGCCCAGGGCCTGATCCTGGAGACCCAGGATGGAATCCCACGTCAGGCTCCCTGCATGGAGCCTGCTTCTCCCTCTGCCTGTGTCTCTGCCTCTCTCTCTCTCTCTCTCCCTCTCTCTCTCTCTCTCTCTCTCTCTCATGAATAAATAAATAAAATATTTTTTAAAAATTCCTAAGAATTAAAAATTAAGTGAACCAAATGAACTTAAATGATATTGAATAGATGGTATAACCACACAAAGGAACTATTTCAAATACTGCTAAAACACATGCCTGACTGTACATCTCCAGTGACAATTATCCAAGGCAAAAATAAGTTCAAACAAGTCTTAAATTGTTTTCAGTAAATAAGTTGCTCCTGCAATATGTTGATATTGTGATTTGAAATTTGTATGTGTGTATTATGGGATAATGCAAATGATTAATTGCATTGGTGTTACTGAGATCCTGAATTTTAGGGTAGAAGAAAAAATACAGTGTAAGATTGATGAGGCTAAGTTAAAACACTATAGCCCTAAATTTTGAATTCGAAGTTGCAGCATGAACTCTGTTATCTTAAACAGCAAATAAACAAGCAAAAATATATCCTATCTCTGTGTACTGCAAGTCCCAGAACCAGTGACCAGCCCAACAGCGATGAGAAGCCCTAGGACCTAGATTTTGGTCTTGACATCAATTTTCCCATTTAAGGGAATAAGTGCTCCTTGGAAAATAGGCTTTTATAGTTCTGGGGCAAAAATGTATGAGATGAGTCTGAATATCTTATCATACCAGAAAGCAAGGAAGCTCTCAAAGATTGCTAGGGTTCTATCAAAATAACTTGGGGTCCAAGTGGAAACAACCCAAATGTCCATCAACCAATGGATGGGTAAATAAAATGTGTATCCCCACAGAATGGAATATAATTTAGCAATGAAAGGAAACAAAGTATAGATACCCATTACAGCCTGAATGAACTTTGAAAACATTTTGTTTAGTAAAAGAATCCAGGCACAAAAGACCACATATTGTATCATCCTATTTATATGGACTGTCCAGAACAGGGTTATCCATGGAGGCAGAAAGTCAAACCATGGTTAACCAGATCTGAGGGTGTGAGGGAGGAGGACCCAGGTGGAGGGAAACCAGGAGTTACTCCTAATGGATACGGGACTTCTTTTTAGGGTGACAAAAAATATTCTAAACTTGATTGTAATGATGGCTGTGCAACTCTGAATATAGTAAAAACCATTGAATTATAACCTTTAAATGAGTAAATTGTATGGCATGTGAATTATACATCTCAACAAAACTATTTTAAAAATCCAGGGACCAACTTGGTTGAAGACCATCAAATTCAATTTTCAATAAGGAAAATCAATTCATTGGATTAAAACATCTAAAATATGGTTAAACCCATAATTTCATAATGATACTAAAAAAAAAACTCTTGATAGTTTTTGAAAAAAAAAAAAAAAAAAGCCCAGGAACTCATTATTATTAAAATCAGTAAGTAAAGAGAAAAAATTCAAGCATTTAGCCTGCTCTTCCTCAATGAACTATCCCTCAGGGTTATTAAATCTGTGATAAGGGGTAACTTTTACTTTATAGAAATAACGCAGCTAATAAATGAAGAGTAAGAATGAGACCATCATCACTTTGCAATCTCTAATAAAATAATGGATTTAGTTAATTGAGGATTGTTTCGCATAGCCCTCAGGCTAAGACTGGTTTTGTATTTTTAAAGAGTTGGAAAAGAGAAAAAAGAATGTGCTCCTTCATAGAGTCCAACACAAGAGAGAGCCAGGTTCTCCTTGCTTACTTCTGGTGTAAGGAAGCTCACTCCAGCACCCCAGCAGCAACCTTGCCAAATAAACCAAATCGGAATCTGATCCTCCATCCTCCTACCACTTCATAGGAAGGACAACCTGGGAATTTAATGATACTGAGTCATTTCTTTTTTTTTTTTAAAGATTTATTTATTTATTTATTCATAGAGACAGAGACAGAGAGAGGCAGAGACACAGGCAGAGGGAGAAGCAGGCATCATACAGAGAGCCTGATGTGGACTCGATCCAGGGTCTCCAGGATCACGCCCTGGGCTGCAGGCGGCGCTAAACCGCTGCGCCACTGGGGTTGCCCCCGCTGAGTCATTTCTGATACAAAATTCTGTTACTTTTGTTTATATATGATGATACATAATATGTAATACATGCTTATATACTTTACCTATTTTAAACACCTGACAAGTCGCTGAAGTTGCTGTGAAGCCAATTTTATGATAGCCAGGAGCACCTACCTCTGCACCTCACCACCCCCTCTCCTTTGGTCTCCAGCTGGCCTCTCCTGCATTTAGGCCCCACATGCCCCATCCCCTGCAGTCTTCTTTTCACCAGATAGGAACAAAGAAAGGGCCCCCACAAAGAGACCCTCTTCTCTGCAAGAATCAGACCCCCAAGACTAAGTATCTTCAATCAGAAATGCTGCTCCTTGGGGGGCAGCTCCAGGGGGCTCAGTGGTTGAGTATCTGCCTTTGGCCCAGGGTCCTGGGATCGAGTTCCACATCGGGGTCCCCGCAGGGAGCCTGCTTCTCCCACTGCCTGTGTCTCTACTTCTCTCTGTGTCTCATGAATAAATAAATAAAATCTTAAAAAAAAAAAAAAAACACTGCTTCTTTTTCTTCTGAAAGAAGAGGGAAGCAGTTTCCACCTACTCAGCATCAAATACAGAGCTTTTGGAAACCTGCTTGCATGCATTGTACCCAAGAACTTCCCCCAGACTGCCAGAAGTGGCCGTGGTTCCCGGGTTCCCCACGTTTATGAATTTTGCCCTATGCAAAGCCCATCAGAAAGCTTTAAGCATGGATCTACGTGACCACTGCCGATGTCTTCCTTGGTCACCACCCAGGGGTGGGAGGCTCCTGAACAAGGACAGGAGCCAGAGAGGGAGCCGGCACAGGCAGCAGCTGGAATTTGGGCGCGGGGCAGCTCTACCCATGCAGGGAGAGATCTGGTGCCTTGTTACTCAGACTGCAGTTCAGGCCGCCCCCTCTCCATCCCACTGCTAGTGTCGATCCTGGGTTTTCCACTTTTTCATCTCTGCAATGACACCGTCTCTCCCTAAACCCAGATTTTCATTGTCCCTTCCCATTGGAGCAGGAGCACCAGACTGCTTCCTGACCCCACGGCTCCCTCACTCCCCAGCTGGCCTGAGGCACCCCAGGGAGTCTGACAAGCCTTGCCATGTCTTCCCACCTTTGCCTCCCCTTGCCCCCCACCCCCACCATCCCATGTTTCTTCTTAGTCACCTGGTATCTTTGGGGAAAAAAGTACTCTTCCAAACCAAAACTGTGCTAAGATATTTGTGTTTAACAGCAGTTGGTGCTTTTTGAGAATCATCCACAGAGGCTGTTGCATTTGAAAAGCAGGTGCCAGGGGCGCCTGGGTGGCTCAGTGGTTGAGCAGCTGCCTTTGGCTTAGAGTGTGATCCCGGGGTCCTGGGATCGAGTCCCACATCAGGCTCCCCAAGGGAGCCTGCTTTTCCCTCTGCCTGTGTCTCTGCCCCCCTCTCTCTCTGTGTATCTCTCATGAATAAATAAATAAAATCTTTTTAAAAAAGAAAAGGAAAGCAGGTGCTGGGGAAAACCAATGGTCACAACTAAAACACCCCAACTCTGGAGCTTGCTTTCCAGGCTCTGTGTGGAGTGGGTGCTGGGGGCCCTGCCCAGATCCTCCTTACTGGCTGGAAGTCATCTTGGTGGGTGCTAATCCCATGTGACTGGTGTCCCCCAGAAAGGGAGGATTTGGGCGCAAACACACAGAGAGGGAAGAGGATATGAGGAAAAACAGGAGAAGACGGTCATAGGCAAGCCACAGAGAAAAGCCTGGAACAGATCCTGCCTCACCGCCCTCAGAAGAGACCAGCACTGCAGGCACCTCGGTTTAGACTCCTGGCCTCCAGAGCTGGAGGGTAATAAATGTCTGTTGTTTAACCTTCTGCTCTGTGGCTCTTTGCTGACAATCCTAGGACACTAACAAGGCCAGTGACTCACTCCTGCCCCTTCTCCTGAGCATCCCTGTCGTCCAAGCCAGCGAATGTTACCCTGCCACCCGCCCTCACAGCCAGTGATCAATGACCAAACATGGAACTACAAAAAGCTGGCCTTCCTGTCTTAAAGGGAACCAACTGCATGGCATGACGCATGCTCCAGAGCCTTCCACGGGATCAAGTGGAAGCTGGCCTCCAGTGGAGCTATGTCCTCACCTAGCTGCCCCTCTTGTCCTGAGAGCACTTTTTCAATAAACCCCTTGCACGAGTTCCCTGTCTCAAGTTCTGCTTCTGAGAGCCTGACGTTAGACACTTAGCAACTGAAGAAGAGTGTCTGGGTGGGTGGGATCTTTCTGGCCCCCAGGGCGACCTCACACCACCAAGGCAGGTCCTGACTCCACCCCCATCTCCTGGTCTCCAGCTTGGCTTCCTTTCTCCCAGAAACCTCATGGTGTTGACAGCGGGGACACGGGGGCAACCCAGAAATCCAACACTGTCAGGC
Source organism: Canis aureus (assembly GCF_053574225.1). NCBI lineage: Eukaryota > Metazoa > Chordata > Mammalia > Carnivora > Canidae > Canis > Canis aureus. Next base: position 8,155,127 of record NC_135641.1, read on the forward strand.
GTGTTCAGGGACACGGAGTCCCCCCTTCTCTCCACTGAGCTGCAAAGCAGAGCCCCAGGGACACTGGCAGATTTTATCCCCCACTGAATTGTCACACTGCAGCTATGGCTCCTTCCCCATTGACTCAGCTTCTCAATGCATTTTAATGTGCTGCTGTGGTGGGGATGCCTGGGGCTCATTAGAGAAGCTGCTCAAGTCCTCATCAGCAAGCCTCACTAATGTGACAGATGGAGAAAGAAAAAAAAGAAAGAAAAAGAAGAAAAAAGAAAGAAAGAAAGAAAGAAAGAGAAAGAAAGAAAGAAAGAAAGAAAAGAAAGAAAGAAAGAAAGAAAGAAAGAAAGAAAGAAAGAAAGAAAGAAAGAAAGAAAGAAAGAAAGAAAGAAAGAAAGAAACCTTACTGCTTTAAGATTCACTAGGGGGAAAAATCCACCCATTTTCCCACTAGATTTCATGTAGCTAAAAGCTTCATCTCCGAGTTTTCTCTTGCAAAGAGAAGAAAGTATTTTTCTCTCATTTTGCAGGTGTTTGGGGCAAGAGGTGGGACTCTCGTGTTTTGTTTTCCTTATTTTTTTTAAACCTTTGATTGGATTCCTCACTCAAGTAGAGCCCTAAAAGCTCATGGGAAGGAAGGGGGAGATTATATAAATCACTTTCCCTTTGATCGTGTTTCAGCAGGTCCAGGCAAACCCACGCTTACAATTTATAAATGGTTTCCACGTGTTTGCATAGTAGACGGTTTTGAGGGCATCTGCTTGCTCTTGGAAGCCTGCTCCCTGCTGAATACTGCTGCTCACGCCTTAGCAAAGCATCTCAACGGCAAGTCAATTCCAGAGTAAAAAGACTTCAGAAGCTCCTCCGTCCAGCCAGCTTTCCAAGGCAAAGCTACTGGGGAGTTGTCTCGAGAGATCAAGTGTTTTCCTTTCAGGAAACATTCCAGAATATTCAGCCAAAGTTCTAAAGTCGTCGGTATTTTAAAATACAGCTGCAATATCAGGAGAAGAAATTCAGTCCTTTTTCTGTTCAGGTTTCTCTCAGCCAGGATTTCACATCGTCCTCTGAGTCATCCCAGAATTGACGCCGTTTTAGTCTGTCTTTTTTATTTCTTACTTTTTATGGACATTGTTTTCCTTTTTGCACCCTAATCATGATCCTATTTTGTAATCTGGCCAGTCACTGTAATTCCACTCTGATTTGTGAAAATACGCTACTTGTCTAAGCATCCTAGATGGGAGACTGAAAGATAAGCAAGATGGAAAAACCTATGCTCAAGAATTCTACGGTCAAGTCAGAGGTAAATCAAAAACCACCTCAGTAAATGTGGGGCTGAATACAATGCTTATCACAACAATTCTGCAAAGTGATGCAAGGGTGGGTGAGAGTGCCCTGCCAAGAGCATTCAGGTCGGATTTGAGGACTTCGACAGTTAGAAATGAGAGGGACGTGGGTGGGGAATGTAAACATATTTTCCGTGGAAGGACAACCTGTGCAGAGGCCCAGGGGTAGGGGAACACAGGCCATGTCCACTGCATGGAAACCAATCCAGTGTGAGCAAAGCATGGAGGATGGGTAGATAAGCAGTGAAGACAGCAAAGGTAGGTCAGTGCTGGTCAGAAGGTCCCTTAAAGGCTCAAGAGAAGACTTTTACCTTTATGTTAAGAAACTAGTGCTTGCTTCGGCAGCACATATACTAAAATTGGAACGGTACAGAGAAGATTAGCATGGCCCCTGCGCAAGGATGACACGCAAATTCGTGAAGCGTTCCATATTAAAAAAAAAAAGAAGGAGCCATTAAAAATGTTTTGACCAAATGAGGGACCTGATTATATGTGTTCTGTGTTAGTTTTTCTAGGACTTCTGTAGCAAAGTACCACCACCAATTGGGTGGTTCAAATAACAGAGACTTTTCTCACAGTTCTGGAGGCCTGACAATTAGGCTGTGAGCAGAGTTGGTGTCTCCTGAAGCCTCCCTCCTTGGCTGTCCTCCAACCCCAGAGAGCCGTGTTCTTCCTGTGTCTCTTCATATGCTCTCTCTGTGTCCTAATCTACTCTTCTCATAAGGACACCCCAACATTCCTCACTTTAACTTAATTACCTCTTTCAAGAGCTTATCTTCAAATACAGTCACATTCTGAGGTTAGGGGTTAGGGCTTCAACATGTGAATGAAGGTGGGGCACAATTCGGCCCATGACATTGTCTCTATAAAAAATGCCCTGAAGGAGGATGGAGACAGAACAGAGCAAGAAGGCAATGGAGCATGGGAGGCTGTTAGAATCTGGCACAGTGGGTCAGTGAGAAACAATGAGTGGCCCAGGGAGTAGGACTTGTGGACATTTTGCAAAGGTTGATGTTGGGGAGAACAGTGAGGAAACAAAGATAACCCCATGAATCTCCATGAGCAGGCTTGAACCTGGCATGGACCTTTGCATATAACAGCTCATCAATAAGAAGGAAGGAAAGGAAGGAAGGAAGGAAGGGAGGAAAGAAAGGGAGGAGGGAGGAAGGAGGGAGGGTAGGAGGACAGAAGGGAATAAAATAGTAACAGACAATTGGGGCAAAGACTAGAATGGAAAGCAAATGTACCTTTAACAATACTTTTGTTTTGCTTGGATTTTATAAAAATCACATGTGCCTATTCAAAAAATCAAAAACAAAAATAAAAAATAATAATTGCAAAACTTCAAAGGATTTCCCATTATGGGGTGGTTTTCCATGTTAGTGGACTCTCTCCTTGACACTGAGGCATGTGTGTTGAGGACACGATCCTGGAAAACAAGCCAGTGAGGAAATCATAGTGATGAAAGGTGAGGTCAACTTTCAGAAGTCGTTAAAATTCACCAGAACCACAACAAAATAGTTATTTAGAGAGAGCAATATGATATAAGAAAGGTTAATCTTGAGCTCTCCCAAGGAGATTCAGTTACTTAAGGTCCCTCCCTCTTCCCCTAAAAAAGCTCATTAAAAGGGGGGAGTGAATAAGATGACACCTCTACAGTTGTTAGCACCCTCGCAGGGCAGAGGAACTGCTTGATACATGTTAGCTGTCATCGTGGCACCAACAGCCTCCTATCTGTCATGGATCACATATGGTTCACATGGACCAAAGGGAGGCAGCTATTTGGGCTGATGCCCCCAGCAGCTCTTCCACTCCTTACTGGCCATCAGAATCCCAACTGTGCTCAGGAGTTGGAAGGCTCTGTGCTTCTGAGAACCAGACTCTCTCCAGTCTGAATCTTGATTGGTCTAAGCCAGTCACTACCATTTTATACCACTGGTGGGTGACTGATTCAGGTCTGGAAAGGAAATGCAGTCATGGCCAAGTGTCATGAGAGGGGGGAATCTGCTGGGAAATATCTGGGAAATTATTCCCTGCTCAAAAAAAAAAAAAAAAAAAAAGGACAGAGCTGCCATCTGTGTGGCATGCCTGGAATTGTAGCAGCCTTCTTTGAACTGTGAGGGAAACCAGACTAACAGGACAAGCCAAGCCACTGAGGGTAGCAGGGAGATCAAGTGGGGTGAATTCAGTCCCAGCTGATTTCGTTGTTAGCTTATCCGTGGCTTGCTACCAAAAGTACCCTAATCCGTATGACTCCTTTTGGTCCAAGTAGAAGCCTTTGGCTTCTCTTCAACTGGCACGTCTCTGCTTCTTCACCCAAACTAGGAGCAGAGTCTGGAGGTCCCTGGGCAGGGCTCTGTACACCAGCACTCATGCCAGAGCAGGTTACACATCCCTGAAACAGCTTCCTTTTGGAAGAACCTAGGAGAACAAGTACAAATTCCTGGTAGCCAAGGCACACACATTTCATGCTGACTCCCTCCCAAGTTGGGCCTTCTGTTCTGGAGTGGCTCGAGTTGCTTTTCCCTGGGCTCCTTCCAATGCTTTCGGCATCCTGGTGTTCATGTTTCTAAACCCCAGTGCAGAATTCCAACTGTGGGCTCGTCAGTTTTCTCCAGACTATGTTCTTAGTGTTTGCCAGGCTTCTTTTCTGATATGAGTCACAATGCTTTTCCTACTTTATCTGCTGATAAAGAAACAATTCAGCCTCTCCACCCTGCAACCCTGGGCTTTCTGCCATTCTTCCCAGATCCAAGCTCCCTGCTGGACCTGAAATAGTAGCAATCATAACAGTGCCTTGCATCGCACGACACAGTTCTCAATAGTTTACAAAGCATTTCCACACATGCCATCTAATTTAATCCTTGCAATGAGGTATGAGATAAGCAGAGCACACAGAATTAGTCCCTGCTTATGAAAAGAGAAACACATTCGGAGAGGATGACTGGTTGGGCCAAGGTCAAATGGCAGAGAGCTGGCACAGGTAGGATCCAAATCCAGTTAGACAGGGTGTCCCTTCGCCTAATTCAACTCTGTTCCAAGGGTGTTTACTCAGTCTTCTCTCTGTGCTTGGCACTTTGGGGCTTGCCTGAGTCAGCCGTGGGGATGAGGATGATGCTCATGCTCCTGCTTTTAGGACAGAGGAGGAGGACAAATTGAGGCCAAACACCAGTGTTTGGAAGGCAGTCACCTTTCTCCTTGTATCTGTTATGTAAATGTAATGTGTTTCCGGGAATGTGATGGAGTCTGATCTTTCTTCTACGAGGAAGAAGTTCTTTGGTTTGTTTTTTCTTGAAAGCTACATAAGGAAATGAAAAGCAGGGAGTAGGGTATGTTCGGTGTCTATGAAGCTTGTGCTTGGCACAGAGAGCGGCAGTAAACGGGGACTTGAGAGGAGAGTCACACTGGAAGGAGGCCTCACAGTAAAGCAAACAGAACTATACTTGGTGAGCTGATAAAAACTGAAAACATTAGCAACATTTACCAGATGCTTATTGTGCTCAAATTGTATCAATTAGTTGGTGGTGAGTAACAAAATGCCCTGATGTCCAGTGCCTTAAAACTGCAACCATTTGTCATTTCTGAGTTAGCTGTGGTGCCAGTGATCTGGGCTGGGGTATTCTTGGCTTGTCATGCTCATGAGTCTGTGATCAGTGGGCAGGGTAGCTGGGGACGGGCTGCCCTGGGATGGCCTCGGCTAGGACAATCCTCAAACAGGCTAGCCTAGGCACATCCTCATGGCAAAGTAGAGTAGCATGAGAGGGAGCAGAAGGGCACAAGATCCCTGACACACTGTCACATCCACTGTGTCTTTGGGCTGAGGCAAGTCACAAGGTGGCCCACACTTAGAGGCAGGGAATACGTGTCACCTCCTGATAAGCAGAGCAGCAAAGGCATTCAACAAAGGGCTTGGGGAAAAGTAAGGGGGAGAGAATTGAGGCCCATTCCATGTGTTGAATTTTGAGGCTGAGAAAAAAACGTGTATAAGTTTCTCTGAGTTCTACCATATGGAAAATAATTACAGGCTGGTCCTGTGACCTGCTAATGCACACTGAGTAGGACCACTAGAGGAGCATCATTTGAGACTTTGTTGATGACTATGAGGTCAAGGGGATATTTTTGCATGAGAGAGGAGAGCAGTTCACACACCAAAAAAAAAAAAAAAAAAAAGAGCAGACCAATGGCTTTGGTCAAGGTCACAGCCATGAGTGCCACCTGGGACAATGCCATCTGGGAGGTTTAGAACTCTCACCATATCCAGGAGTTCGGACTCACCATATGAAGATGGCTTTACACACACTGATGTGTATAATCCCTACCACACCAAAAAGTAAGGAATATTCTGAATTTCTCATCCAGTTTTATTCAGCACACTTTTGAGAACTCTGATGGAGAGAGCAGATGTCATGTACACCTGAGATGTATTGTACAAGAACACTGCTACGGACGTAAAGAGAAAAGGAATCTCTCTTCTATACTTTGTGTTCCACAAAAGAACATCGTTATTTCCAACCAGGCCCCTCAGAGCTATAGAATATTTTAAGGCTTGACATTCCTCTGTTCAAAACCATAATGAACCATTAGAAAAATGTAATATCTGAGATACATTATTCTGAATGTATTTTTGTAATTATCTAAATACCAATAGTCAAAATTTTCATGGAATGCTAAAGATCAGACTGAATCTGAAATCCATTAACAGTAAACAGATGGACCCAAAATGGACATCTCTCGATGCTAAAAATTGAAAATTTATGAAATTCATAAACTTATAAAATTTTAGCATATTCCCTTTTACTAGAGGCAGTCAAATGACAGCCACACTCGGACAAACAAGCAATTCCAGTTAAGAAAAGGAATACAACCAAGGCCTTATTTGATCATTGCTAGGGTCAGTGTCATTAGAAGCATTCTCTGCTCTGGGGGGAAAAAGCCAATGAAGGGAGCCGGACAGACGAGCGGTCAACAGCATTGCTGCTCACGCCTTCTTTGCTTTATTCGTCTGTCACCACACATTCTGAGCATCTGCTTTCTGCAGGACATGACCTCAGAGGTAAAAATCTCTCACTAGCACCTGCCATTGCTCTGTGAAGTCTAGGGCCTCTGGGGAGGACAAGAGCCCTCCCCCCCCCCGCCAGTGGTCACTGGTGTTTGGGTCATGTCACAGACGCCCACCTTTATGTGGGCTTCTGCAGCCCCACCATGCACCGAGCCATTCTTGCATCTCTCCTCAGGCATTCCCTTGTGTTTCTTCTGTAACAATAATCTCCTGTTATCTTTCAAGGGGCTTCATGCACCACCCTTCACCCCTAGCAGAGCCCATTCTGTACCCTCAGGTGGAGAAAAGGGTGCAAGATGGGCCTTTGCTTACCCGGTGGAGCCTGCAGTCCACATTCTATGTTGGGCAAATCTCTGCGTCCTCTCGGCTTTAGTCTCCCCAGTGGTTCGAACAAGGGCTGGGTGGAGGGATGAACACCCTCCTGCCACTTTGCCTGTCAAGTCTAAATAGGGGGACTTCTTCTGCCAAAGTCAGGGCATGGAGTGGAGATAAAGGTAAAAGTCCCACCATGGAGCAGACCCTGAGTCATGGGTTATGCACCAACATCCTCACATTGGCCTGGGAAGGAGGGATTCTGATGGTTATGCTTGACATGCAAAATGGGTTGAAGAGAGAATCACATTTAAGTTAACAGAAACCTGCAAATAGGCTCAAAAACTGCTTCTGACCCCCAGACAAAATAGAAATGTGACTTAGAGTCTGGAACTTTGGCTTTCACCTCTGCTTCTGCTACTTGCCTGATGTTATATTTGGGGCAAGTTACTTCATGTCTCGGGACCTCAGTCTCCCCAAGAGTGAAATGGGAATATGAGGGACCTACCCCAGAGAATCTCCGTGAGATTTACTTAAAGCAGCAATGATTTGTAAAGACTATAGAGCAAAGAGGCAATCCATAAGCCCATGTAGGCGCTGGAGAACCCAGCCTCAGAGCGCAAAGAGGAAGCCATGGCTCCTGCCCGCATCTCTCACTCTGGGTGGTCACTCAGGCCCAATAGCCTAAACAGTAGCTACACAATGACCAAGAACTGGACAAAGGTCCCTGGGTCCAGTCTTAGTTTTCACTAGGGAGGAAGAGAAGAACCAGCTGGAAGGTCCTAGAGAAGCCCCAAGGCTCTGACATACCGCCAGCCCACAGGCTCCCCCCATTGCCCATCAAACAGGTGGCATTAGCACTCCCTCCTCCCTCCTACCACACCAGCCTCCCCATTGGGCAACTTTTCCTCTTTAAAATTTCCTCTTTAAAAGTTCCTGAATGTTAAGTCTAACAGACAGGAAGGAACAGTAAGCAAGAGAAGGGGAAGGATGTGATAGGAGAGGCCCCATCCTCATACTCTCCTAGAGAGCTGTTCCTCACTCCCACAGAACCATGCACGGCCCTGAGCAGCTGTTTGCCTCAGCTAACCAATGCTCAGCCCCATCCAGTGGGGGCTCTTGTGCATGTATGGTTGCACAAGTTTTAGAGCACGTGTACACACACATACACACAGGCTTAATCACATGAACATACACATAGGGACACACACAGGTTCTCACACACACCCAGGCTCACACACACAGGTACAGCAACAACTTCCAGGTGAGTGATGGCAGAGATGGTGGCAGTAAGAGTAGCCAGCTTACTCACCTGCTGGCAAACTCCAGACCAGGTTCCTAGACAGTGACTTTCTTCCTCTAAAAAAAAAAAAAAAAATAGGGGGCAGCCCAGGTGGCTCAGCGGTTTGGCGCCGCCTTCAGCCCAGGATGTGATCCTGGGAACTGCGGATCGAGTCTCAAGTCAGGCTCCTGCATGGAGCCTGCTTCTCCCTCTGCCTGTGTCTCTGCCTCTCTCTGTGTGTGTCTCTCATGAATAAATAAATAAAACCCTTTAAAAAATAAAATAAAATAATAACTCATTTATAATTAGTATCATTTTGTCAAAAATACTTCTGAAGAAAACAAAATATGTCAATCTAAGCCTACAGCTACTAAATTTAAGTAATATCCATCTATGTAACAACTAAAAATTTTTTTGTTTCAAGTTCTTATTTAAATTTCAGTTATTTAACATATAGTGTAATATTAGTTTCAGGAGTAGATTTCAGTGATTCATCACTTACATATAACACCCAGTGCTCATCACAACAGGTGCCCTCCATAATCCGCATCCCTCATCTAGCCCATCCCTCCTCCACCCCCTTCCAGCAACCCTCAGTGAGTTCTCTATAGTTAAGAGTCTGTTTTATGGTTTGCCTCTCTCTCTTTCTCCCCCTCTGCTCATCTCTTTTGTTTCTTAAATTCCACATATGAGTGAAATCACATGGTATTTGTTTTTCTCTGACTGACTTACTTCGCTTGGCGTAATTCCCTCTAGCTCTATCCACATCATTGTAAATGGCAATATTTCATTCTTTTGATGAGTAATCTTCTGTTTTGTATATATATCATATTTTCTTTATCCATTCATCAGTCGATGGACACTTGGGTTCTTTCCATAGTTCAGCTCTTGTTGATAAAGCTGCTGTAATTAAACATTGACACACTGATGTGTAAACACCCTTCAAATCCGTATTTTTGTAAACTTTGGGTAAATACCTAGTACTACAATTACTGAGTTGTAGGGTAGCTCTACTTTTAAGTTTTTGAGGAATCTCCACACTGTTTTCCAGAGCGGCTCCACCAGTTTGCATTCCCACCAACAGTGCAAGAGGGTTCCCCTTTCTCCACATCCTCATCAACAGCTGTTGTTTCTTCTGTTGTTAATTTTAGCCATTCTGACAGGTGTGAGGTGATATCTCACTGTGGTTTTGATTTGTATTTCCCTGACGATGAGTCATGTTCAGTATCCTTTCATGTGTCTGTTAGCCATCTGGATGTCTCCTTTAGAAAAATGGCTATTCATTTCTGCTGCCCACTTCTTAACTGGATTATTTGGGTTTGGGGTGTTGAGTTTCTTCATAGATTTTGGATACTGATCCTTCATCAGATATGCCATTTTCAAGTATCTCCCTCCATTCTACAGGTTGCCTTTTAATTTTGTTGTTTCCTTTGCTGTGCAGAAGCATTTTATCTTGATGAGGTCCCAATAGTTTATTTTTGTTTTTGTTTCCCCTGCACCCATTGACATGTCTAATAAGAAATTGCTCTAGCCAAGGTCAAACAGATTGCTGCCTGTGTTCTCCTCTAGGATTTTGAGGGACTCCTGTCTCAGATTTAAGTCTTTCATCCATTTAGAATTATTTTTTGTGTGTTGTAAGAAAGTAGTCCAGTTTCATTCTTCTGCATGTGCTGTCTAGTTTTCCCAACAACATTTGTTGAAGAGATTGTCTTTTTCCCATTGGATACTCTTTCTTGCTTTGTCAAAGATAAGTTGTCCATATAGTTGTGTGTCTATTCCTGGGTTCTCTATTCTGTTCCCTTGATCTATGTGTCTGTTTTTGTGCCTGTACCATACTGTTTTGATGACTACAGCTTTGTAATATAGCTTAAAGTCCAGAATTGTGATGTCTCCAGCTTTGCTTTGCTTTTTTCAGGATCACTTTGGCTATTCAGGATCTTTTGTGTTTCCATACAAATTTTTGGATTGTTTGTCCTAGTTCTGTAAAAAATGCTGGTGGTATCTTGATAGGGATTGAATTAAATGAGCTTTAGGTAGTATAGATATTATAACGATATTTGTTCTTCCAAACCATGAGCATGGAATGTGTTTCCAGTTCCTTGTGTTCTCTTCAATTTCTTTCATCAGTGTTCTACAGTTTTCAGAGTTTAGATTTTTTTAACTCTGGTTAGGTTTATTCCTAGGTATCTAATGGGTTTTGGTGCAATGGTAAATGGGATCAATTCCTTGATTTTTCTTTCTGCTACTTAAAATATTGGTGCATAGAAATGCAACAGCTTTCTTACATTGATTTTGTATCCTGTGACTTTATTGAATTTGTGTATCAGTTCTAGCAAATTTTTGGTGGAGTCTTTCAGGTTTTCTACACCGAGTATCACATTATCTGTGAATAGTGAAAGTTTGACTTCTTCCTTGCCAATTTGGATGCCTTTTGTTTCTTTTTTTGTTGTCTGATTGTTAAAGCTAGGACTTCAAGTACCATGTTAAATAGTAATGATGAGAATAGACATCCCTGTCTTGTTCCTGATCAGAGAGGAAAAGCTCTCATTGAGGATGATATCAGCTGTGGGTGTTTTGTATATGGCCTTCATGATGTTGAGGGATGGTCCCTCTATCTCTACTTTGTTGAGGGTTTTTATCAAGAATGGGTACTATACTTTGCCAAATGTTTTTTCTGCATCTATTGAGAGGATCATATGGTTCTTATCTTTTCTTTTTAATGTGGTGTATCACACTGATTGATTTGCAAATATTAAACTACACTTGCAGCCCAGGAATAAATCCCACTAGATTGTGGTGAATGATTCTTTTAATGTACTGTTGGATTCGATTTGCCAGTATTTTGATGAGAATTTTTGCATCCATGTTCATTAGGGATATTAGCCTGTAATTCTCCTTTTTAGTGGGGTCTTTATTGGGTTTTGGAATCAAGTAAATGCTGGCCTTGTAGAATGAGTCTGGAAGTTTTTCTTCCATTTCTATGTTTTTGGAACATTTTGAGAAAAATAGGTATTAACTCTTCTTTAAATGTTTGGTGGAATTCTCCTGGGAAGCCATCTGGCCCTGGACTTTTGTTTGTTGAGAGATTTTCTTATTACTGATTCAACTTCTTTGTTGATTATGCAGCTATTCAAATTTTCTATTTCTTCCTGTTTCAGTTTTGGTAGTTTATATGTTTCTAGGAATTTATCCATTTCTTCCGGATTGCCCAATTTGTTGGCATACAATTTTTCATAATATTCTCTTATAATTATTTGTATTTCTGTGGTGTTGGTTGTGATCTCTTCTCTCTCATTTGTGATCTTATTTATTTAGATCCTTTCTCTTTTTGATGAATATGGCTATGGATTTATTAATTTTATTAATTTTTTCAAAGAACCAGATCCCAGTTTTATTGATTTGTTCTACTGGGTTTTTTGTTTGTTTGTGTCTGTATCCTTTATTTATTTCTGCTCTAATCATTATTATTTCCCTTTTTCTATTGACTCTAGGCTTCATTTGCTATTCCTTTTCTAGCTCCTTTAAATTTAAGGTTAGGTTGTATACTCGAGATTTTTCTTGCTTCTTGAGTAAGGCCTGTATTGCTATGAATTTCCCTCTTATGACCACTTTTGCTATATCCCAAAGGTTTGAGCATTTTGGATTAATTTTCATTTTTTTCCATGATTTGTTTTTTTTTTTACTTTTTTTTTTAATTTCCTGATCAACCTATTCATTCTTTTTTTAAGATTTTTTTTATTTATTTGAGAGCAAGAGAGAGAGCATAAGCAGGAGGGGCAGAGGGAGAAGGAGAAGCAGGCTCCCCGCTGAAGAGGGAGCCTAACACAGGACTCGATCCCAGGATCCTGAGATCATGACCTGAGCTGAAGTCAGATGCTTAACTGACTAAGCCACCCAGCCCACTCCTTATTCGTTCTTTAGTAGTATGTTCTCTAACCTCATGTATGATCTTCACAAATTTTTTCTTGTGGTTGACTCCATGTTTCATAGCATTGTGCTTAGAAAATATGCATGGTATGATCTCAATCTTTTTGTACTTATTGAGATGTGACTTTCATCTCATTTCAGTATGTGATTTATTCTGGAGAATTTCCCATGTGCACTTGAAAAGGGTGTGTAATCTGCTGCTTTAGGATGAAATGTTCTGAATATATCTGTGTAGTCCATCTGGTCCAGTGTATCATTCAAAGCCATTGTTTCTTTGTTGATTTTCTGCTTAGATGATCTGTCCATTGCTGTGAGTGGGGTGTTAAAGTCCCCTACTATTATTGAATTATTATCAATGAGTTCCTTTATGTTTGTTATTGTTTTACATATTTGGCTGCTCCCAAGTTAGGTACATAAATATTTCAATTGTTAGATCTTCTTGTTGGAAAGTCTTATTATGATATAGTGTCCTTCTTCATCTCTTGTTACAGTCTTTGGTTTAAAATCTAGTTCAAAAAAAATAAATAAATAAAATAAAATCTAGTTCATCTGATATATGTATGGCTATTCTGGCTTTCTTTTGACATCTATTAGTATGATAGATGGTCCTCCATCCTCTCACTTTCAATCTACAGGTGTCTTTAGGTCTAAAATGAGTCTCTTGTAGGCACAGACAGTGACTTTCTGTCCAACATTTATAACATGTCTTCTAGGGTTTGTCACCAAGATTCAATAGCCATAGGGACTGGAGGAGCATAAATATTTAACAGTGGGATCTCATGGTGGGAAAGGGGCAGGGAAAAGACCTTGGTTTATAGTATTTATCAATTTCTGTGGTATAAATACTCTCCTGAGGTCATTTCAAGCTACCAACATGGCATTGCTGAAAGCCAGGTTGAAAGAGACAGGAAAAAAAAAAAAAAAAGAAAGAAAGAGACAGGAGCATGGTCAGCTCTGGTGAGCCCCATCAGCCATTCAGCTGCTAGGGAAGCACCAGTGTGAATCATAGGAGCAGCTTTCCTTCTCAGTCAAAGACCACGACACCAAACCCCAAGAAGAAACAGGACCGGGATCCCTGGGTGGCGCAGCAGTTTAACGCCTGCCTTTGGCCCAGGGCATGATCCTGGAGACCCGGGATCAAGTCCCACATCGGGCTCCCGGTGCATGGAGCCTGCTTCTCCCTCTGCCTGTGTCTCTGCCTCTCTCTCTCTGTGTGTGACTATCATAAATAAATAAAAATTTTAAAAAAAATTCTAAGAAACAGGACCAAAACATTTCCAAACTACAGGCCAAAGTTTATTTGTTCAATTGACAATATTTCCTCAAAGGAACTAAAATTATGGAGAAATATTAAGGGAAAATAAAATATCCTTCTGACATTCGGCAACATGTACAGTTAACAAATGTAGGACATTTTTCTGTCCAGAAACTGACAGAAAAAATATTACTGGGCAACCTCCAGCAACCATCATTTTTTTAAAAGATTTTTTATTTATGTATTCATGAGAGACAGAGAGAGAGACAGGCAGAGACACAGGCAGAGGGAGAAGCAGGCTCCATGCAGGGAGCCCGACACGAGACTCGATCCTGGGTCTCCAGGATCAGGCCCCGGGCTGAAGGTGGCACTAAACCGCTGAGCCACCCGGGCTGCCCAGCCATCATTTTTTTAATAGAATTTTTGTTTGGTTTGTTCAGGTTTGGTTTAAAATAACTTCAAACAGTGTTATAGCACATGAAGTCAGAAAAGAAGGAGAACTTACTGGAAATACCCCAATCTAAGTGAGGCCAGTGTGGAAGGATCCTCTACCTTATGTGTGTAGTTTTGCTTGAGGAATGAAGGGTCATCAGAAGCTTTGGGAAAGACCACCTGGAGTGAGCAAACACAAACACCCACCTTCCTGAGAAACTGCCAAGTCCTTCTGCAAGGACAGTTCTGTGCCATTATTCTGCAAAATCCTCATCAAACAACTTCTTTCCATTCCTCTGCTTTAGTTCAGTTGCTTGCCTCTCTCATTTTTATTAGGTTTTCTGAATGCAAACCTGAGATGACTCCCAATGCAAACAGAGAAGCTTCTGTTACAGTCCATTTGAAAAACTGCCCACTGGAATAGAGAAAGAGAAAACACATTTTCGTATTTATCCAAAAGCAATGGAGCCTCAAACAATAAGTTAAGATTATAATATTCTTGAGGGAGACAAAATTCTCAATTCCAATATAAACTGTACAATTGGTTATCTCTATACCATTAAGGAAGTGTCCCAGCCGAATGAACTAAATACACTCCGGATGACCAAGATCCTTTACAGAATAGCAATCAGAACAAAGGCAAAAGAGATAAAAATAGAACACCTCCCCCTGACAGCAACCCCAAGCAGAAAGCTATAAACCTATTAGGAGTGTGGGTTTAACATCTCATCCTCAGGAGTTTATTAATGAAGCCGTGTGACTATGAGAGCCTGGATTTATGAGGCTTCATGACTCCTACCTAGCCACCGAGACTCAGAAAGGTGAACCTTCAGCCACATTATCACTGCAGGTGTGTGCAGGAGTAAGGACCAAACCCTTGTCCTCCTGGCTTCACGATAAATCTCCTCCTACCAAAGTAGGAGGGTGTGGGGAGGCCACATAACTAAGGCATTCTTTCCACAGCACCTCTTTAAAAAATAAAATTCCCCTTGTGTCTTTGAAAGATACGAGCATTCCATTTTGTGCCCTCTCTAGAAACTTATATGTTGAGTGAACTGCGGTGCACCTGTTCTTTGGGGTAACTGGGAGAAGAGAGGTAGAGGAAGATGCTTCCTTGTGTTCACTAGAAGGCTGAGGCATAAGGGTCCCGGAGTTGACTCTTTCTTCTAACATCTCAGAGTCTGAGATCCTAGGCAAGTTACTTAACCTCTCTGAATCTCAGTCATCCTCATCTAAAAAATGGGGATGGTAATAATAAGAATCATTGCATGTAATAGGCATCACCCCATTAAAAGTGTTTAGTGAGATAAACCAGGCACGCAATAAAGACTTGGAGGTTGTTGTCAGCTATCATTTCTGCTTTTTGTTGATCCTAAAATGCACATTTCCCCACATTTTAACATTTCTTCAGTTCATCTGGCAGTCTACAGCATCCTAGCATTGTGTCAAATTTTAATGGCACATCTTACAATCAATGGAGTCTTGCTTTGATGAAATATGGCGTTGTAATTATCAGTACTGTTATCACCAGAGATTTGACCATAAAATAATAATGAGACTGCTTCCATGAGCTGTGGACAATAAGCAGCCTTATTATTTTATAATAGCACGGCAGATTTCCCAGCTAGAAGACTCTCCTGGGGGCCGCTGTACAATAGCTAAGATGGATGAATGTTGCCTTCTAGCAGTAACAGACTTTCAATAGATCTGTCTGACTTTAAGCAAGCCCAAGATATGAAAATCCACATTTCCATTGAAAAACTAATTAGAAGGTAATACTGTAAAATAGAAGTATACTAAAAGCGCCCATTTGGGCAGTGTTTCTCAGCCTTTTTTTCCCAAACCCCCAATGAGCCTTTTAAGACTTTTTTTTTTTTTTTGAGAGGGAGAGAGAGAGAGAGAGAGAATGAGAGAACAAGCCAAGGGAGAAGCACACTCCCCACTGAGCAGGCAACCCACAGCGGGACTCAATCCCAGGACCCTGAGATCATAACCTGACCCAAAAGCAGACATTTAACTGACTGAGGTACCCCTTTTAAGTCATATTAAGACATTTTTGTCCATATATTTCCCCCAGTGAAATTTTAATGTTAAGGACACACTGTATATCTATGTATGATTTATATATATATCCATGCTTTACACATAAAAAGCTATATAAACAATGTATAAAGGAATATGATTTTTATGCTCTCTTGAGTACAATATTGCCCCTTTGAGAATGCATGCATTAGAGACAGATCTTAAAGGACATTTGAAATTCCATATGATGGGAAATTTTTACTCACACTCAATGTTTCAATGATATGTCAGCTACAGAAAAGAAGAAACACAAGGTAGCCTGTTTGATAAAATGTCCACAGGGGAGTGTCTGGAGTGTCTACTCCATCTTCATTACAGGCCAATGTCTCTCTAGATGTTTTTCAGACCTTGTTACCCAAGCAACACACCAGGCAGGTGGCACACATATGAGCCATATTGACTTGATAATTGAAGAAAACTTGCCTCCAAGTTAAGTAGATTTTTTTTAAATGTGAGTGAGTGTTTATCTTTCCCATGACTAATAGGCATGGATGGTAAGTAGTTGGTTCAAATAACAGTTACTGGAATTATTTCTACAATAGCTCTCAGTATTTTTTTTTCCTATCCCACATTGTATTTCCCTAGTAGCTGAAATCAGCACGCTGGTCAATAATTTTCCTGGATATCTTCTACAGGTTAGCCCCAAGGGCAGGATTCTCTGCATTGCCAATCGCCTTGCCCCTGGGCCGGCTGAAGTTTCCTGAACCCCAGAAGAAGGACACCTGATGTGGCACCAAATAACTACTTTCTGCTTCCCATTTCCTGCTTCCCACTGCCTGTTTCCCACTTCCTGCTTCCTGCCTCCCATTTCCTGCTTCCTGTTTTAGTTTTGGCCCAAAGTCTAAAGCAGCAAGAGTGATGGACTCCTGGCACCTCTGCCTCAGAGTAGATGGGAAACTCAGCAGAGGCTTGGACAGAAGTTGGACAGGTTCACAGAAAATGAGCTCTGCAGAGCTGGAAATCTTTACCCAGAGGGAGGGGAAAATAGAGGCTAAAGGAAGGTTAGTAAGGGGAGCTCCAGGTTCTGTGATGACAACAAAGTGAGGGAGCCCATGGGGGAAAGCCAGCAAGGAAGCAGCCAGCTCACAGGACAGAACTCAAGGAAACAGTGGACTCTAGTTCTAGGCCACAGCAGAGGGAGCCCAGCTGCCTAGCCCAGCTTGGGGACACATGTGCCAAAGCCTGGAAGCAGCAGCAATGGACCACAAGTGATCCTGACCCCCATCCAGGGGCCACTCAGGAATAGGCTGGGAGGTTTTTTGAGGACTGCTCCAACCCAGGGTGAGATTTCAGAGGGACCTGAGGCTGGGCTCTGAGCAGCACCCACACCCTCACGCCACTGCCCAGGAGATAGGTTGTTCAGTCTGCTAATGCCTGTTTAAAGAGGCCAAGGCCTTCAACTCCACAAATGAGATTGTTTGCCTAAAATATGGAAGGAAGGAAGGAAGGAAGGAAGGAAGGAAGGAAGGAAGGAAGGAAGGAAGGAAGGAAGGAAGGAAATGGAAGGAAGAAGGAGAAGAACCTGTAAGATTTTCCCCCTTAGTTAGAGCTCCATGCTCAATATGAATAGAGTTGGGGTATTCAGTGTGACCATCAGCCCCTTCTCACCGAGCCTCAGGAAAACAAGGACCTGGTAAGAGCCATCTCTCCTCCCGGAGTCTAGGATCCTCTTGCCCCTTAGGACCACAGTGTTTGTTCTGCTACGGATCCCATCCCTGGCTGCCTCTAAGCCTCTCTCAGGGCTCCTCTCTCCCCATGCAATGGCCTGTTGGAGCCCCTGATCAGTGAGCCAGCTTGGGGGCCCCAGGAATGAGAACTGTAGAGGCTCCAGGAAAATGCATCGTCTTCATTTCTGGATATAGAGTCCTAGGCCTAGTACCCTTGACCCCAATTTTTCCATCTGACCATAAACCATTGATGGCACTCTCTTCTTATTTGGATAAGTGGAGGAGACCAGGGATGAGGAGGGCTGGCAGGGGAAAAGAGGGCCTCGCTAAGGAGATGAAGGGCAGAGCGACAAGAAAAAAGACATGCTCTTTAGGTGAACACCAAATGGGCACAGAGTTCTGGCCTACACTATGTGCTTAGCCAGTATTCTGACCCTCTTCACAGAAAGGACAAGCCAGTGTGTCATCGGCTTGATGAGACACTGTGTACAAGTAGCTGGGAGATTTTCATTCACTGTGAGCATGATAAGCCAATGTGTGAAGCAGGACTATGTCCAAACCCAGTTCCAGTCTACACTCTTGAAGGTGCTCATCAGCAAACTGAAGAGGTCCAAGGAGACACAACCACCATGGTCAGAGGACTCAGGGTGTGTCACCCAGGAAAGAACAAGGGTGTATACCCGGAAAAAGGCAATACTTAAAAGGTTCTAGAAACCTACAAGCTTCTGACAAAGAGGAAGAACACAGTCACTCAGCTCCCCAAAACGGGCAAAGAAATTAGACCAAGAGCATAGGGAAGCAAATACTAGCTAAAAGCAAAGGGATTTGTGCAACAGACGTCTGACAACTACTATATAGCAGGAAAAAAGCATGGTGTTTGGACTCATTCCTCCTCTGCCATGTACTCGTGGTGAGGCCTTGAGCAAGGTAGCTAGTTTCTGTAAGCCTCGGTTTTATTGTCTCCAAATTGAGAGACATAACAATGTCTTCAAAGTTTGCTGTGAAGGTTAAAATTAAATAGTACATATAAAACAGCACAGACAGTAAAGTACCCCAAAACATTAGCTCTGATCATTTTAGCATCCTGGAGTGCTTACGACATAGTCATCTATTATGTAAAGGGGTGCTGTTATGAGTCAAGTTGCGTCTCCTTGAAAAGGCATGTTGGAGCCTCTACTATCTCAGGGTAGGACTTTATTTGGAGACAGGGTCTTTACAGAAGTAATCCAGTTAAACTAAGGTCATAAGGGTGGGCCCCAATCCAATAAAACTTATTGGACATGGACACACATTAATGGAAGATGGGCATGCAGAGACGCAGGGAGAAGATGGCCTTTGACCTGCCAAGAAGAGCAGCCTGGAGTAGACTCTCCCTTCCAGCCACAGAAGGGACCGACCCTGCTGACAGCTTAATCTTGGACTTCTTGTCTCCAAAACTGGGAGACAATAAATTTCCATGGTTTAAGTCTGTGGTTCTTTGTTATGGGGCCCCAGCAAACTGAAACAGGTCCCCACTCATCAAACGTGGGGTTTAAGGGTGGACATGACTGGATTACCATCTAATAAGTACAGACTCCTGCCCCCCCGCCCCAACCAGATACTCTGATTCAATTCAGTCAAGCCAGGACCTCAAATCTGTATTTTGCAAAACAGCCCCCAAGGTGCAGCAAGTGGATGCTTGTTTAGAGCCTCTGGCTGGACAAGCTTCAAAGTATTCTTCAGCTCTGTTTGCCATCCACGTGAAGCAAAACATAAGAAGGAAAGATGTGCATGCGCAGATGTGTATCCATGCCTGTGTTGTTCTAAGCATATGTCCATATTCAGAAAGGATCCTCCTTTCAAGAGTCCTCAAATGTAAATGGGAAAAGGTAAAGAATACAAGTCGAATTGATTTGCCTTTGCCCAAATTGGCTTCCACCCAGACCTAAGTGGCCCCGGCAGTCATCCTGCCCCCACTGCCCTCATGACTCCAGCTGACAGCCTCCGAGCAACCCCCGGAGCAGCTGTCACCCGAGCGGCTGCAGAGGCCCCAGGGCAGCAGGCCGAGAGGAGCAGCTGGGGGCTCTCCTCGAAGGCTCCCCCGCCAGAGCTCTGGGGCTTCTGGGGGGCTCCGGAGCACCAGGGCTGCCCCACAGCGCGCATATAGATCAAAGTACAGATTCTTACCAAGTCCAGACTTATACTTGTGATATGCCATAGTCCAATTTATAGAGAACCAGCAGCTCAATACAAAGTGAGCATTTTCTGGCATTGGGTTTTATGTAAATATTGGCCAGATTTGATATCTTGATATCATTTTCCCACATGAGCTATGGTATCAGGTCTGTGCATAAAAATAGGTGGAGGGTAGCCCAGGTGGCTCAGTGGTTTAGCACCACCTTCAGCCCAGGGCCTGATCCTGGAGACCCTGGATCGAGGCCCACGTCTGGCTCCCTGCATGGAGCCTGCTTCTCCCTCTGCCTGTGTCTCTGCCTCTCTCTCTCTCTCTCTCTCTCTCTGTTTCTCTTATGAATAAATAAATAAAATCTTAAAAAAAAAATAGGTGGAGATCCACCTGCCACGTCCAGCCCAGCCCCAGAGCTGTAGGCTAACCTATGTGAGGACACAGGCTAATATGCGGGGACATCTGAGCTCGTGTAAGATAACAGTACTCTTGGAAAGAGCACGAATTTACCTGTTGTACTGTACGGCTGGAGGTTTTTCTGGGATGTGTCCTGCATGACCCACCACCCCCACCAGCATGTACGCAGGCAGCCTAAAGAATGTTGTTTGTGAGATTCGCACTGCATAAGTGACCTTGGGAGCCGGTTAATTGACGTTAGCTGATCTCCAGGTCAGATTTGGCCCTTCTGGTCTGGACGCCAAGAGCTGTAAATCTCACCTCAATCCCCTCGGGCCCCAGGCTGGGTTGGCATCTCAGGGTGGAATCCGGGAGGAGAGGCAAAGATGGAAAGACATGATAACATAGAAACGGAGCTCGCTCCAAACTGCACGTAGGCAAACAGGTTAACTTCAGACTCTCATTTGCCCTATTAAAAAAGATCCATATGGAGATGGTCAGTTGGAAGGGCCACCTGAGGGGAGGGCACTCCCCCCAGACCTCTTAATGGAGACTCCAGCTGGCCTGTCTCCACAGGGTTGCCCCAGCTGATGAGGTTGGATGCCATCAGCACCTGGTCTGCTGGAATGCAGGCTTATTCTCCTTTACTGCTTGCCCTCATCTATGTGGAAAAGATTTCCCTTTTCTTCTGCTTCTAGATTAGATTTTTATAATATCAATAAAGTGTTTTCCCCCTTCAAAACTGTATGACTGCCATGAATCTTTTCTTCTGTGTAATATCATCTAATTTCTTTTTTTTTTTTTTTTTTAGAGATTTTAGTTATTTATTCATGAGAGACAGGGAGAGAGGCAGAGACACAGGCAGAGGGAGAAGCAGGCTCCCTGAAGGGAGTCTGATGCAGGGCTCGATCCCAGGACCCCGGGATCATGCCCTGAGCTGGAGGCAGATGCTCAACCACTGAGCCACTCAAGTGCCCCAATATCTTCTAATTTCATTTAACTTAAATAAAGCAGACTGAAAAAGTTTTATCAGCCTGAAAGTTATATCATCCCCTAATTCAGCTCTGGTTTTTTTCCCCTGTATAATAGTTACCTATAGCTGCATAACAAATTACCTCCAAATTTAGTGGCTTAAAGCAAAAAACATTTATTATCTCACCAACTCTGTGGGTAGGAATCCAAGGTGGCTCAGCTTAGTGTCTGAGGCTCAGAGTCTCTCAGGAGGTTACAGAAAAACTGTTGGACAGGGCTGGGTCTCATCTGAGGTGGGGGCCATAAATTAGCTTCCAGTTCACTCATGTGGTTGTTGACAGGGCCCAGTCTTTTGCCCATGGAGCTCCTCACAGGACTGCTTCACAGGCTGGCTTTCTCAAGGTAACTAAACTAGGGAAGCAAGAAAGAGAGACAGGAGTCATGGTTTTTTTATGACTTAATCTCAGGAACAACATCCTTCACTTCCACCATACTCCATCCAGTAGAAGCCAGTCATTAGATCCAGCCCACAGTCAAGGAAAGTGTCTTATACGAGGACATGATAGCAAGGAAGAGGGGATGGGGACCCAATTCTGACTCAAAGAAGAATTTCAACACAGCCCCTTGGATACCTTCTTCCTACATTCTACTGGTAAACTGTTCTTTACAGCTCATTTCATCATATCACAGAGAGGAAAGATGGTGCTCCCTGGAAGGATCTACCTATGTCATGTTTCTATACACATACAAAATAAAGTCTTAAAAATAAATAACGGAAAATCCTAAAGTGCTCCATTATCAAAATATTTACAAAGCAGCAAATCTCTCTGCTTTGACTTCTTTTTCCTGCACTCTATAGGATTGACAAATTTACTGCAAGGATCAGACAGTAAATATTTTGGGCTTAGAAGGCCTTATGACCTCTGTCACAACTACTCAACCTTGCCTTCGTAGCACAAAGCATATTGGGCAATATGTAAGTAAACAGGCATGGCTGTGTTCCAATAAAACTTTATTTATACAACAGACATCAGGCAAAATTTTACTCACAGCTTGTAGTTCGACAACTGTGCAGTAGGAAATAGCCTGTATTCTATTCGAGAATAAAATAGAAATTATCAATAAAAATACAGTAGAACTATCATGTTACTATTTCTGATAAACGCATTTAGGTGACACATGTATAAAATGCTTCATCATAAACATATGCAAATAATATTGAGTCCATAGGGACAGTCACTATCCAAGTAGAGAACATATGACCTGTGAACTCTCCTGTCATCTAGAATATTAGAAGCTGTGCAACTGTTGAGTCAATGGGGTGACAGTGGAAGGCCTGAAAGGAACTGAAATGTTTCTTTTGCCATCCTTATGATGAACTTCCACCTAATCACCTAGGATAGCACTTCCATTCATTTCCTTTGTTTAATGACACAACAAAAGAACATTGGGCTGACCGTGAAAATCCCATCTGTTGGGAGGATAGAGATAATGAAAATGAAAGGAAAAGCTCATAAAAATAATTTCTGAACCTGAAGTGAAGGTAGAAGAAGAGCCTTCCTCATGACCATTTTTCAAGTCTGAGCATCTGGAAGCCAGAGCCAGACCAGCCATAATTCAAGGGAGTCGGATGAAATTTTTTCTCCCATAACTGATCCAAGTTCCTGGAGAAATTCCAATGGGCTTAGCACTCCCAACGCTTACCTTCTATTTCATTGTTGTCACTGCATTTCAGAAATCCCAAGCATCTAAACTCGATGTGTCCCAGGTTCAGAGTTTTGTCCTCCTCAGAGGAAGGCAAGAGTGGGCAAGAGTCAGCAGCACCACCAGGTATTCCAGGAAGAAGGGCAGCCATCTGCACACCCTTCTTATGCCTTGTACAGCAGTCTGTAAGTCCAACTCATCCGTGGCCCCCTGGGACGGTATGGAGAGTTGTTTGACATCACCATGCACTGCTATGTATAATTATATGGCATCCTCTCCTCACAGTGATGAAAAATTAATTTAAAGAGATTTAATTTTAAAAGGAACATTGATGTGATGTTCATAAATCAATGAGCTAAATATTAGGTCTCCCAAGTGTTATAAAATCAGTTAATGCTCCTTTGTGCAGTGAATATCACTCTTAATCATCAATGCCATTAGATATGACTTCTCTTAAAATGCCTCAGCCAATGCATCTCAACATGCAATGCTCACTTTCTAAGCAATCGCATGAAAAAATAGAGATCAGGAATTTGAAAACTACTGCTGGGCTTCCCTAACATTATAGGGGAAAATTATATGTTCAGTGATTCTCAACCTTTAGCTCAAATCAGAATCCCCTGGAAGGCTCATGAAAGCACAGGTTGCTGGGCCCCACCCAAGTTTCCAATTGAGTAGATTTAGGGTGGGGTGAGAACTTGCGCTTCTTCACAGGGTTTTAGGTGATGCAGATGCTTCTGGAACGGGGACCACAGGTGGGGAACGACTCCTCTAGAGAAAGAGTCTGCCAGCTTTCTGAAAGGGCTAAATAATAAATATTTAGGCTTTGCAGACCAGACTATATCTGTTGCAGCTACTCAACTCTGCCACTGTAGCAGGAAAACAGCCATAGACAATACACAGATGAATGCAGGTAGTTTGTTTCAGTAAAACTTTATTTACAAAAACAAATGGTGGGCTGGAGTTGGTCTGTTGGCCACAGTTTGCCCATCCCTGCTCCAGAGTGTGAAGGACTCCCACCACCAGACCTGCCCTAGCTCCCAAGGCATAAGCAATGCCTGAAAGAGATAAAGGGCATACCAAGACACTCTCTCCCCATCCCATGTTTCTTCCTAAAGGATCTTACCTGCAGAGGAACAGAGAACCAGGAATGACATGACACCTGAATTTTTGTCTTTTAAAATGTGTTCCAAGGAACTCTATGAACTATTTGTTCAGAAACAACCAAGGATATTAACATGGCAAAACTTCAGAAACAGGCATTGTTCAGCATTTCAGTCTGTTTTAGAGGAGAATATTGGAAGCCAACATCTGTTGCTTATCACTATGCACCATTTCAGTCTCCAATAGACTACAAATGTAAGCTCTAAGAAAGCTGAGACCTTATCTTCAATTTCTAGAAAAGTGCCTGGCCTCGGGTAGGCTCTCAAAAATATTTGTTGAATGAAATAAATCCTATGAAATCAATAAACCCCTTCTTAGTCCTGAGATTTCTAAATCAACCCTCAGAGCCTGGTAGCCAACTGTGCCTCCCTCCTCCTGCCCTGACACCCCTGGAATGCTAGGAACAGGACAGGAACTCCAGGAGGGATATGTCTCCCAGGATCACCGCATAAGTAGATGATAAGGACAGGGCTCCTTTCTATCTCTCAGCTACTACAACAGACCCAGTTTGCTACCTAGAGTCTCAAGGAACCCTCGGTTCTCCCACCATCTCAATGAAAGTTGGAGAAGCTGTAAATAAACCCCAGGGAGTCTGGGATAAAAGCAGAGAGCCTCGGGAAGTGGATGGAGAGAGCCTGTAGTAAACATTGGGTCTGATGTGATGAGAGATATTTTAGTATCAGAAGTAAACAGCAAGGTGGAATAAGGGAAGGGGTGGCAGATGTAGAAGGAGAAAGGGATGGGGAACAAGACTTCCCACTGTGTAAAGGATCCACTAGAAGCACTACTTTTTTTTTATGTGCAATTTGTAAGTGTGCAAGAAGGAAACACTAGACCTCAAGGTCTGAGAATCTTCTGAAAAGCAAGAGAATTTATGTAAGATATATATTCTATATTGGTGACTCAAACTGATACAAGGCCAGTGAGGTCATTTTGCATTACTACATTTTGCATACTATTAAGTCATTAATAGTAGTTAATACACTATTCTCAGCAAAGGGTAGGTTTAGAATCTGATGCAATTCTTGGTGTTACAGAAGGTATGGGATTAAAGGGCAACAGTCACAATGAATAAACAATGGATAACAGGAGTGTCCCTATCTCTTGACAGCAAATCCCAGAAAAACCTGTCAGAGAAGATCAGTAACATTTTATGACAGATAACAGGGCACAGCCAAACTTAATGTTACTTAAGGTCTTTCCAGTCTGAGTAGTCAATTAATAGGGCTCCTCATTTAGCTTGCTGGGCTGAAAATGTTCTATCCCCTTCACCTTATTTATCAACACCCAGAAAGGTCTTTTAAAACATAGACCTGAATTAAAGTAGTTTGAGACCTAAGGATGTTTCATATTCTCTGAATCAGATCTCAAATGGAGATGGAGAATGAAACAATTATAGCTGAGTTTATTAGCCAAGGTCCTCCAGAGAAATAGAACCAATAGTATGTCTCTCTGTCTCTCCATAGATAGATGATAAATGGACAATTAGATAGATGATAGATAGATAGATAGATGATAGATAGATAGATAGATAGATAGATAGATAGATAGATACCAATGGAAACAGAAAGACAGTAGGTAAGACAGAAATTTATTTTAAGGAATATGACATGTAATTATGGGGGCTGGCAAGTCTAAAATCTGCTGGGTGGGCCAGCAGGCCAGAGACCCAGGAATGAGTTAGAGTTTGAGTTTGAAGGTAATCTGCCAGCAAAATTCTCTCTTCCTCCTGGAAGGTCAACCTTTTTTCCATTAAAGCCTTCCCATAGTTGGATGAGGCCCATCTACATCATGAAGGGTAATCTGCTTTACTCAGATTTTACGAGTTAAATGTTAGTCTCATCTAAAAAACACATTCAGAAAAACATCTAGAATCATGTTTGAGCAAACATCTGAACACTGTGGCCTCGCCAAGTCAACACATAAAATGCATCACCACACTATTTCATCCTCTGGCAGCATCCAGAACAGAACGTCTGGGAGTCTAGGGGTTTCCAGAGCTTCTCTGCTTTGCCTGCCTCCTGACGCCATTGGTGCCCTCTCCTTAATCCCACCAGCTCGGCTGCATCCTGCAGATGTGCCAATAAATATTCAGACTAGGTGTCTCTTTCTGAAAAGAATAAAAGAGAAGAGAGGAGGGGAGAACAGAGGGGAGGAAGGGAGAATAACATCCTTAGGAGAAGCAATAAATAGGCCAAACCCACCCAAGCCCAGTCCAACATGTTATTCTCTGCTATTTGTGGACTTGATGTCACATCAAGCCTCCACCTTTTCCATGGACCCTGCAAGGAATAGCCTAAGAGTAGCTTTTCTTTACTAAAACACTCTGTGGTCCTTTGTTAGGAAGACGAAGAGTCATGTTGTAAGTCTCAAGAGACTTACTGAAGCTTGTATATTTTCTTTTATCTTTTCCATGGCCAAAGGCAGTTTATTAATTTACATCAGTATAAAGCTCTGAATGGTGCTCCAGAGGATCCCTCCAAGTCTGAAGGACAAACCTGAGATTTGTTCTTTCCTGGATTAATTGCAACTACTTCACAAGCTCAGACCTTTTCCTAAAAATTGAGCAAGAACAGAGCTGACTTTTCTGCAAACCTAGTGAGAACCAAGATGCCTGCTGAAATCATTATTTACAGTCTCCTCTGGCCTGCAAAGTCACATACTGATACTTCAGCCCAAATGAAAGAATTAATCAATTTTGTTAAATCACTTCACTGAGAAGAAAGATGATTTAAAAAGAAACCCAGGTAACTTCAGCAGGGAAAATAGGCTTTAAGTTTAAGTTAGGGAAATTATCTGCCATCTTTAACCTCAGAATAGTGAGAGAGTGAGAGAGAATAAGACTCAATCCATCTCACCAGTGAGAGAAAAAGAGGGAAACAGAGAGAAAGAGAGAAGTGCCCAAAGGTATCGTCTAGAATCATGGCTTGTATCTGCTTATGGATACATGCTCATTCACTGAAGGTCATAATGCAAATAATTTGGCCCCCATTCATTCTGATTCCAAATAAAGAGCTGAAATTACCAATAAATTAACTTAAATCTATAAAATAACTATACTTAATATCCTTTCTATCTGCAAGGTAATCCAGGTTAACATAACCTACAATAAATCATAATATTGATAGAATGTGCCCTTGAAATTATGTGATGAAAATAGCACTTCACTTCTATGTCTTCCTTTTTTTAAAGATTTTATTTATTTATTCATGAGAGGCACAGAGAGAGAGGTAGAGACACAGGCAGAGGGAGAAGCAGGCTCCATGCAGGAAGCCCGATGTGGGACTCGATCCCAGGTCTCCAGGATCAGGCCCTGGCCTGAAGGCAGCACTAAACCGATGAGCCACCCGGGCTGCCCACTTCTATGCCTTCCTTCCACAAGCCCATAACCCCTATCTATCAATGAGGGAAACATTAGACAAACATAAACTGAGGGACATGTACTAAATAAAGTAGTTAAAAAGAATCCTTATCTATTTTTTGTCTGGAAGCCAGATGTCCTACATGGTGGACTCTAAATACTGACAGCATTATTGAGAAGTGATGACATGCTTTGTCCTTCTGATGCTGCTCTATTATTTAAGTTTTCTAAAGTCCATTTTATTTTTAAAATACGTTCATAAAAAGTGCTTCTTACATGAAAGTAGCCCAAACATCTACTGTGTAGTAGTCAAAACATCTGTGCCTATTGAGAGAAGGCATAATACACAGCTTTGGAAGGGATAGAAATGGCCAACAGCTTCTTTTCTGAGACCTTTTGCCTTCCCTCATTTAATCAGTGAATTGTTTTTTCTATTTGTGTGAGAAATGCCATTCGAATTTTGACAGGGATTGCACTGAATCTGTAGATAGCTTTGGGTGGTGGGGACATTTCAATTATATTAATTCTTCCAATCCATGAATATGGGCTATGATTTCATTTGTTTTTGCCTTTAATTTCTCTATCAAAGTCTTGTAGTTTTCATTGTACAGATCTTTTGCTTCTTTTGTTTGACTTATTCCTAAGTCTTTTATTGTTTCTGATGCTGTTGTGAATGGGATGGTTCATGATGGCATTGTGTTATGTGAGAAAAGTCAGACAGAGAAAGACAAGTACTGTATGATATCACTTCAATGTGGAATCCTAAAAGACAGAATCATAGAACCAAACAGTAGATTGATGGTTACTAAGAGCTGGGGGTTGGAGGAACTGGGGGGATGTTTAAGAGAATAAACTTGCAACTAGTAGAAAAGTAAGTTCTGGAGATCTAATGCATAACACAGTGATGACAGTCAATAATACCACACTCTAAATTTCAAAGTTGCAAAGAAACTAGGCCTTAATCGTTCCCACCACACAGAAAAATAACAATTATGTGAGCTGATAGAGATGTTAATTCATGCTAAGGCAGTAATCATTCTGCAATACATAAGGGCGTCAAATCAACATTGTACTCGTACAATGTTATATGCCTCCATTTTTTAAAAAGCTTGTAAAAACAGCTTTTTTGAAAATTGGCATCAGTAAGACTATCAAAACTCTCAGATTGTTCAAAACTGCTTTTTTGAAGGCAAGCAGCACAGCAGGAGGGCTTTGTCAATCTGGAAACAGCTGTGGTAAACGAAGGAAGCCCAGAAAGTGGAGGCTACAGCTGTCATCCAGGAAGACAACCCGACGGCACCCTCTCATCGGACCTGACTGGCCCATGGCCCAGCACCTGGGAATCAGCCCTGAAGAGGGAGCCCCTGAGTGTCTACCTGCTGACCTGGACCACCGCTGGGGGATGCCAGATGGCATTGCAGCCCAAGCCTATTGTAAGGCTGACATCCCCACTAATGACAGTGTGGTGGTTGTTTTTTGAACCCAAATTTTTAAAAATTCTTAATCTTAAATCAATATGTGTCTAAAGAATGATCTCAAAATAGCAGTCTTCAAAATGTGGTCGAGGGACTTCTGGGTTCCCTCTAGAGGGTCTGTGAGGTCAAAACTACTTTTCTTATGATACTTAAATGCTTTTTGCTTTTTTCCACTTTCATTCCCTCTTGAGTGTACAAGGGGGTGTTCCAGAGGCTGTAAGATGTGATACTGTAGGAGACGAACACAAGAAGCAGAGGTGAGAATCCCCTTATCTTCTCTTCAGCCAGACCTTAATCCAGAACCTCCTGGTCCTCCATCACCTTTCCATGCTCATGCCAGACTGGACAAATCACTGTTTTGGGCTCATGGACCCCTGCCTCCCCGCTCCAAGCTTCTCCTCTGCTATTTCTCCAGGTGCTATGTCCTCCTTCTGCCTCCCGTCGACCACAAGGGCATGCTGCTCCACCTGTAAAACTTGATTCCATGTCCCTTATCCCCTGAAACCCGTTCATTGTCACCATTTCTACCCATTCTCAAACCAGTGGGAACCTCTTATTGTGTCAGAATATCCATCATGTTCTGTCTTGTGTATTACATACGAGACACAATTGTCCTGTCTCGTACACACGTATCTTGAATATTCATCATGTTCCGTCGTGTTTACTTTCCTGTTTCTCTAAAATCTCTAACAAGTAGTGTGCTTTTGGAATTGTATTTCACTCCTTAAAGTTAACCAAGCATCCTCAATATGCCATCACATACACCTCTTGTAAACATTCTAGAGGGGTGCATTATGACTCCCATTTTTAAGGGGAGGAAGAGGATGGTACTTCCCCAATGTCACACACCCACGTGATCAGCCTGGGTCTCCAACCAGACCAGCACTCTCTCATTTGTAGATTCTCCTGCCCAGACTGATCCCACGTTGGGAAATGTGAGCACGGGCTCACGGCTGAAAGGCTGAAGGAGCTCTTCTACATCCTGTCTTTCACTTAAACCTTTTGAAAGTGACATACGCACCCCTGAAGAAAGTTTCAAATTTTTTTAATGGGAAAAGAGTAAAATAATGTCCTATAACCACCGAATCCTGGATAGATTAAAAAAAAAAAGCTAAGCAAAATATGTTGTTCTTCAATTTCAGAAAGCCTCCTTATTCTTGATGCCTTTGTCATGTTTATTTTTTATACTTATAGCAACTCATATACCCTTGTAAGAATTTTATATAAGGAGATAAATGCTAAGACTAATATTGAATAACTATTTGAATCCCTGAGCAAGATTTGTATTATCGCCTCCACTATGGAACTATAATTGAAGTATGTGGAAGCAGCTTTGCACAAGGTCAAATAACAACTCCGTGAAAGAGCCAGAAACAATACTATCCCTGCCCCCACCCCCATTTCTCTCTGCTGAAACACACTTTTCATAAACAACCTCCACAGCATTTGCAGTTTCGTGGAGGATCAGCGTTCGTGGCTGTAGCCCGCTCATCTTTTTTGCAGTTTCTATTTCTCACTTCCAAATACAGATAAGAAGAATGTGTTGCCAAGATTCAGGCTGGTTATTTTTTCCTCAAATATCCTTAGCTAAAGGGGAACTTCCTATGAGACTAAAATTGACCTCCGTGTCTTTATTAGCTGTTGAATTACTTTTGAAAAATGCCCTAAAGTGCTTCTCGATTACCCTGTGACTGACTGGCAGGTTGAAGCCCAGTAAAATCCCAAAGGATTCCGCGCACGCTCGTGTGTGTGTGTGTGTGTGTGTGTAGACATGCAATATTCTATTATTTTATTTGACTCTAGGACATGCACATTCTCTTCAAGTACTGTGCAAGTTTGTGTGGGTGTCACTTAAATTATCATTAAATTAATTGAATTTAAAACCTCTATAATATAAGAAGAAATATCTTGGATGTTACAAAGTCAAGAATGCTGCTCTTCCTTTCTGCACAATATCAAAAATGGAAGAGAAATTCTGTGGAGTGAGTCAGAATATAAAAATTCTCATCCGTCAGACAAACAGCACAAGAAGACAGAATGTATGGGCCAGTCTGGAATAAGGAAACAACGTTCATCAAACTGATTGAGAGGTGGAGCTATTTCAATACACCGTAGGACAATTCACGTATTTCCTGAGTGCTAATGAAAACTCCCTTCGCAGCAGGAGCACTACACTCTCCACTATGTTGTGGTTGACAGAGCAGGACGGTGGCAAGCACAGGGTTCTCTCAGGCCTTCCCATACCAGCCACCTGCCCATCCCTGTGCTTGGCCTTTCACGGGCTGGGTTTCTCCTTCAATGAGGACAGAGAAGCCCTTGGGTCTCAGGATCTTGTGGACAGTTAATGTGACGACGCAGAGGGACCCCACTTGCAGGCGGCACTTAATCCTGAACTCACATAGGCCCTGGCGGGGGTTAGTGGTCACATCTCTGATGTACCGTGTAGATAAGGAAACAGGCTGTTTCCTGTGAGTGTCGGTGATGTAGCTCACCGTACAACATACACACGTGGAGGAGGGAATCTGCACTTTCTCTCCCTTCTTCCAATACTTTTTCTGGTGCTTACAGCATTCACATTCAGAAGGTTCTTACATTCAGCACCATTTTTTCCAGCACCATTTGGGATTGGACAAGTCTACTTAGAGAAGAAGGAGAAACAGCTCACAAAAACTCTATTTAGAAGGCAGCCAACGGTGGGAGAAAAATGGAAAAATGGGCTGCAGAAAGCCAGCTTCTGGTCCCAGCATACACTCGAGAGTTGTGTCCCAATCCTTTCTTCTCCATTTTGCTTACTTTTCTTTTTCTTGGTTAAATAAATGAAAGTGACTTTCTCTCAGAATTATAGTGAGCTTCAAATAAGACTAGTCACTCAGCAATTCTAATAATATCTGGGAGTGCATGGCCACATGGAAACCTTCCAATAGGCGGTGCCTGGCATTTATTTTCAGCATCTGGGACTGATGAGGCTGGACACACCCTCGCATACACATACACACGCACATAAAACCACACGCACTCACACACATGCATACACAAACGTGCACAGTAGAAGTAAATGTTAGAAAGGGTAAGTGGTTATCTGCATTAATGGTACCTACATATTAGGTACATTTTCATTCTCTGTGTGGTCTTTACTTGCTGCTCTTCATTTTGGTAACAGTTCTGAGAAATTAAATGTATCCATCCATGCTCTGGAGTTATGGGGAAGAATATCCACTGAATGCTTTTTAATGCACCCACTTTGGTTTTGGATGCTGCACATGCAGTGGGCAAAATGAACAAGGTCTATCCCTTCGTGGGACTAACATTCAACCAATGTTATAGTCAGAGGAGACAGACAGTTAACATT
The DNA here is from genome assembly GCF_053574225.1 of Canis aureus. Lineage (NCBI taxonomy): Eukaryota > Metazoa > Chordata > Mammalia > Carnivora > Canidae > Canis > Canis aureus. The sequence goes on from NC_135641.1 coordinate 8,187,062, forward strand.
CTGGAAGATGGATGAGGAATTTTGGATGAGGATGAAGTGCTGTGAACACAAAGGGTTAAGAGTCAAGTACCTGGGCTGGATTCTTCAGATCTGGTGGGCAAGTGAGGCCCTATGGAAAAGCTGATTCTGGATCAGGAGTTAGTCGTGCAGGAATCTGGGAGAGCTGGTTCCAGGTGGAGAGAACAGCTAATGGTAAAGCCCAAAGGAAAGAACTGGGGTTTGTCACACTACAGGAGTATCAGCAAGGCCAGAGTGGTCAGAGGGGCTATGAGAGGTGAGCTTCTAGAGGCAGGCATGGCCCCCATCATGTAGGGCCTGTGAGGTCATGTGTGTTGGGGGTTGTATTTGGCTACATATAAAGACACCAACCCCGGGCACTTGATCTAATAGGGGTTTGTTTTCCACACAACAAGATAGTCTGGAAGTGGGGTCCATTGCTCTGCAGAGCCTCCATAGAACCTCAAATCCCACATGCCTCTGATCTTTATGCCACCCTTAACATATGGCATGCATACCTTTTATTGCCTCGTGGTTGCAATGATTGCTTTGCCTTCCACCTTCTGTCTGAATTCAAGGCAGCATGAATAATGAAGTCAACAAGAGGAAGGGAAGTCTTCATATCAAGCATGCAAAAAAAATTTTTTTAAGATTTGATTTATTTATTTAATTTGAGAGCAGGGAGGGAGGGCAGAGGGAGAGAGATAATCTCAACCAGGAGCCTGAAACGGGGTTCAATCCCATGACCCTGAGATCATGACGTGAGCCAAAATCAAGAGTCAGACACCCAACTAACTGAGCCACCCAGGCACCCCTCAATCATGCAAAATTTTGCCAGAAAGCTCCCAAGAAACTCTCACTTACATTCTAGTGGCAGAACCTGCCCCACACTTGGGTGCAAGGGAGGCTGGGAAACACAGGTAGTCTTTCTCAAGCCAAGTTGTTTACACAACCACATCTTCTTCAGTAGCAATGCTATTGATTAGGCAGGTACCCCACACTGTAGTTTGGATGCTATTCTAGGTGAGAGGGTACTACAGGGTAGGTGGGTTAATCAGAATTCTGCTTTGAACATGTAAAACTAGACATGACTATTACACCACAGTGTTCCAATCAGTGTAGTCCCAGAATAGGCCTTAGGAAAAGATATGGATCCTCTGAGGCCTCAGGGCAGCACAGTGGGGCCACCAACGCCCTTGGGAAGCTTGACTCCCTCCTCAGAAGCCTCCTTCTTTTACCCTAGGACTCCCTAGGAATGCCACATGTCACAGGATAGAAAATATCATCACTCTTAACATGCAATTTTAGGTACCACTGAAGGCAAAAATGCTGCCAATTAAACTATAACAATGTTTTCTAACCTGGAAATTTTATTTTATACTTCTTAGAAATGGTTTAGACTTATTAAGACATGACTTTTTAACAATATATCACTCACGCACATACATAAAAAGGAAAATGTTCATACAATTAATTGGTTAGGTATCCTTAAAGGTTCTTTCCATTCAGAATCCAAATTAATAGTGTCTATAGATTTTCTCACTGTTCCATTAAGTGTGTTAGTGATGCAGCATCTCTAACCAAGAGTGCTCGGCTATTTATTTTGGATTTTCTTATAAGCTGCTGACACCTGTCTCCAAGTTTTGATGTGAAAGAATGTAAGGGAATGACAACTGTATCATGACCACCATCTGGCCAACAGCTATCTTGCTATTAATGCTGTTGAAAAATGGGGTAGAAAGCCCTGGATCAATGGGTAGAATGTGCATTTCTACGTGTGCTGTGCTGCAGAGTTGGGCAGTACTGCATTAGACATCTAGAGGTCAAGGAGGCAGTCTGAAGCTTAGTGGAGGGGCAGGGGTAGAGAAATGGGTTTGCAGATTTGGTATCCGTAAGCATATGGATGATAGTCATACCTATTGGTCTGCATGTGACCAGTGAAGCCAAGTCCAGATAGAGAAGAAGGCTGGTGTTGAGCCTCAGAATACTCAAATGTCTATAAATATAGAAGAGGAGCCAACTACACCTAGCAGAGTTAGCAGCCAAGCACCCAGCCAGAGCACCGAATGTCAAGGCAGTGCAGCTAAGGATGGGGATGGTCCGCTAGCTAGGTCAAGTGCTCCTGAAAGATCAAGTGAGATCAAAGTGGAAGAGTGACCCCTGGATTGGGCAGCATGGAGGTCGTAAGTAACCTTGGAAAAGAACCTTCCCCGTTTGGGGGCAGCCTCTGTGCTGCTGGAGAACCACTAGACGGGCTGGACTGGGCTGAGGGATAAGGCAGGGTGAGGTGTTCAACCTCCTAGATCACTTGCACCGTCAAAGGTCGATTCGCAGCCAAGGGACGCGGTACTACGTCCTTTACTGAAGGCCCCGGGCATCCGTGAACGCTGACTCGGCAAGGCGGGACGGGTGGTGCACGAGGGGGACACCTGCAATTGCAAAGCGCCTGAGAAGGCGGGAAGGCTGCGAACCAGGGCACGCGAGTGCAGCATCCTCTGTGGACAGCAGACCGTCGCCACAAGAAGACAGCACACGCGGCCGGGGCACAGACCAAGGGCCCAGGTCCCTGACCCCGCAGGGCTTTCTCGTGGGGGGCGGGGGCACTGCCATTTGCAGCGTCTTTAACAAATCCCTGCCATCCTCGGGCTCCTGGTCGGTCCCACCTGGGGTCTCACTTCCGCACGCGATTAGTCGCTCCAAGCGGGAGCCGCAGGAGGGCACGTGCCAGCCGGGCCGGTCCCCCCGGGGCGCGCCGCCGTCCCCGTCCACCTGACGGCCGAGCTGAGGGCTGAGCGCGGCCCAGCGGGCGCCACCCTCCGGCTGGGCCCTTCCAGCCCCCGCCGGCCGCGGCAGCAGCAGCGCCGCCTCCCCCCTCCTCCCGCACCCCCGGCCACGGCGTCCAACGTGGCGCTGCCGACTGCGCATGCTCAGCCCACGGCGCGCGCGGGGCCGGGGGCGGGGCCGGGGGCGGGGCCGGGGGCGGGGCCGGGGGCGGGGCCGCGCAGTGACGACAGCGCGCAGCCGCGGGAGGCCAGGACGCGCCACGTCAGCGCGAGCGGCCGCGCCCCCTCCCGGCGGCCGCCGTCCCCGCCTCCCCGCGCGGCCCCGCCGCCCCCCGCGCGCTCCCGCTCCGGCTCCGGCTCCGGCTCCCGCTCCGGCTCCGGCTCCCGCTCGCGCGCACCTCCCGGCCGGCCCGCGCGCCCGCTACCGTCGCCGTCGCCGCCCGTCGGATACGCGGTCTCATCATGTCTTCGCCTCCCGAGGGGAAGCTGGAGACGAAAGCCGGACACCCGCCCGCCGGTACTGACTGGTCCCCGTGTCTGTGCTCCCCGCGGGCGCGGAGGGGCGGGGGCGGGGCGGGAAGGGGCGGGAAGGGGCGCGGGGCCTGCGACGACGTGGCGGCGCCGCGCGGACCGGGCCGGGAGGTGCGGGCACAGCCGCGGGGCCGCGCCGAGGTCGAGAGTCTGCGCCGGGACCCAGCCGGGGTGCGCGGGCGTCTTAGGAACACACGTAGCCGGGACGCTCCGAGTCCGTGTTTCGAGGGTCGCGCCGACGCTTGGCTGTGGCCTGACAGCATTTCCTGTCCACAGAAGAACCGAAGGAGCGGAAATGATTTTTACCACTAATCACTCAGTAGGACTTTCTCCCCCCGCCCAACTTTCTCTCTCATCCGACTTTTTCTTAAGTGCTTTTTTCCCCCGTGGGCTTTTTTTTTTTTTTTCCTCTTTCCTTCAAATCCTAAACTTCTGAGCCAAGGAAGTTAAATCGAGAAAAGAGTCATCTTTCTTAAAAATAATAATAATAATAATGCGCTTTATATTCCTGCTGCCTCCTTCCTGAGCACAGTTCCCGTCCGTGGCTTCGACTCTGGCCCTCCCGGCCGAGGTCCGTTTCTCTTCTGCCTTACAGTGACAGTCGATCCACGTGGAAGGACCCTGGGAGGCACAAAGGCTGCCGCTGCAGAAATCAAGTCCCAGCGGCGTGCGGGCTTCTTTCGGGGTCCGCATTGCACGAGTTAATGTTAGAGTCAGTCTGCCAGGAGCAGAAGCCTTATGGAACCATGGCTGCTTCTGGCGGCCCGTGTGCCCAGGCTTGTGGGAGAGCCCTGCGACCTGCCGTCCCCACTCTAGGGCTCTAATTCTCTCCCTCGACGGGAGAGAAAACAGCAGTTTTTAAGTAAGCTTCGTTCCAGAGTAGGTAGTATTTTGCTCTGGTGAAAGATGCTCTCAACAACAAGGAAACTAATTGGCACCAGGAAAGAGTGAGTAATGGCTAAGTGGTGTGTGAGGCATGAAGAGGCTTGGGATCTCAGAAAACAGCTCCACCAAAAGGGAAAATATGCTTTGGGGCCCTTTGCAAAATTGCATTAGTTCCCAAAAAGAGAGAGGGAGTACCTCAAAGGGATTGCTTTGAAAGGTAACTCTGAACCTTTAGTTGCTCCTGCTATAGATCACATCCAGCTGCCCACTGACCTGGGCAGTTGCTCAGGAAAGGACAACTCCAGTGGCGCTCGCAGCCTTGGACTATGTGGCAGCAGTCGGTCCACGACTCCCCCTGGCCCCTGGCCCCTGGCCCCGGCTACTGAGTGGCCTTGAAGTGTATCTGTTGGAGTGATGCCAAATCAAAGTAGCCCTAATTAAATTGCCTGGAAAGACATGTCCATACCGAGATTTTTAAGATCAGAGACGTGGACTGTGCATATTAACTTCCCAGGCTTCATAAAGGACTCTGATTTTCTTTGAATTGTAAATATCTAGGATTTGTGAATTACAAATTAAATAGCTTTTTGATACCCTGAGGAGCAAGGAAGCAAGGTTTGGGCTCGCTGATCTTCCTCAGGGAAAGGTCCAGGACAGGGCCACCTTTGCTGCTGTCCCTCTTCAGTTCGTTTTTTCCATCTGTCAGGACTAGAGCCAGATGGCACTTAATCCCACAGGTAAGCCCTTCAATGAGTTCAGGACAGGTCCTTTGGGGCCCCAGTCAAGCAAGAGCTACGTAGGGATATGTCACTGTTATTCTGCATTTTCCAAGACTAGACACACATGGCCAGAGGTGGAGGAAGGGCCTGGCATCCTGGCCCAGGGGTACAGGTTAGAAAGCTGCTTAAAGTATTTCGCTTCCCAGCAGTACCCCTCCGTGCACTCCCCAGTATTATAGAGGTCCCTGCAGGAAAGCTCAGAGAGCTCGTGCTTACTCCGGCATGGCCAGCGAGTAGGCAGTTCTGCAAAGTAGATCATATTAAAAAATAAGCCAAAAAAAAACCACCCACTATAATAAAGAATAATCATCAAAGGTGGCCAAGAGCACAGTTCATAAATCAAAATAACAGCCTTAAAACTTCAGGAACCCTTTCATTAAGTGCTTAAGTTGGGTAACAAAGACTCGTGCTTAAATCCTCAATCGGAAACAATAAAATTCTCTCCTATAACTATCTTCATGTTCTTTTGTGTTTTCTCATTATTGCTGTCTGAGCCAGGTACCCTTCTGTGCGTTCCCATGGCATCCCGTTTCCTTATTATCACACTTAACCTCCACTTATCTGCCTCTTTTCTCCTTGCTTCTGCGCTGAGTCTTTTTTTTTTTTTTTTTCTTTGAGAGAAAGAGCACAAACACGGAGGAGAGGTAGAGGGAGAAGCAGACTCCCTGCTGAACAGGGAGCCCGATGTGGGGCTCGATCCCCAGACCCCAGGATCCTAACCTGAGCCAAAGGCAGATGCTTAACCGACTGAGCTACCTGGGTGCCCAAGTCTTATTTATTTGTTTGTTTGTTTGTTTGTTTGTTTGTCTGAAAGTGGGAGAGTGAGCACATGTGGGGCTGATGGTGGGGTGGTAGGAGCAGAAGGAAGGGACAAGCAGATGGTGCTCAGTGTGGAGTCCAACATAGGGCTCCATCTCACCACCCTGAGATCATGACCTGAGCCAAAACCAAGAGTCAGATGCTCAAACAACTGAGCCACCCAGGTGCCTTATTTCTGGGCTGAGTCTTCATGACCGTTATCCTCAGTGGCTGACACAGTGTCCTGCACAAAATAATAAATAGCTCCTGAGTGAGCTTCCCCAAGCCTCTTACCACCTCTCATATCCCCCAGAGCATGCAGGACCTGCAGTGTCCCTCTCCGTCTGAGCCCTGCATCTTAGCAGTGGAAATAGTAACTGCCATGTGCTGAGTGTTACAGTGTGCCGGTGTTTCCCTCTACCCTTATAAATTCATGGCAGATTAACAAGGGAAAAGCAAATAGAAGTTCAGTAACACGTGTGCCTCCTGTATTGGTGGGAGAGACAGAGGAAAAATGAGTAACTCCCTGACCTGGCTTGAGCCACCAGCTTGAGCTAAAGATACTGGAGGCCCTGCCTCACCCTGCAGGGCACTGTCATCCAGGCCCTCTGTAAAAGTAATGAAGTCTTAATGATTTGAGATTTCTCCATTTCTCTCAACTACAAAGTATCTGCGGAGAAATGGGTTGAGACAGCATGTTTTATGAGCATTATTGGAAATACAAATTAGCAAAGTTAGAATTAGCGAGCCAGGTTCTGTTCCATCAAATAGCAGGACCAGTACGCCACGGCAGCAAGGAGAACGTAATTATGAGCCACACTATTACTCATCTCTGCCTGTCTTTGGGAGTTGGTGGCAGTGATGTGGATAAAATCTCTCTGTTAAATACATTTTGCTGGCCCCGCTCCCCTCCATTTCCCAGGGTAGCCAAAACCATATGTCAGTAAAGTTCTCATAAATCTAATATGTGGTAGCTTTGAGCGTTACTAATTTTACATATGGTTTTCTTTGAAAAGTAGACTTTCCATTCCTTCTCAAATTGAGTCAAATGGAAATATAAACACGATTGTATTTTTTTAAAGTGAAACGGAAAATAGAGTCCTTTTTTTAGTAACTTCAAGATAATTCAGTTCTCTGTTACGTTAGTCATTCAAACATGAGTTAAGGATGCATTAAAAGGTTGTGGGTGATAATTCTCCCTAAATTGTCTCCTGCAGGAAGCTTTCCAGATTACCTAGGCCACTCTCTTGCCTGCATTGGACAACTAGTGTGTCTTTTATTGTGTTAACCATACAGTTACAGATTTTCCAAGCACACGTCCAGTGCCCTCAACCTAATCACTGATTAATGCTTGAAGAATACAGGAAAGGGGTCTGCTTTTGCTCCCAACATGCCAAGAAAAAAGAGAGAAAAAGACACTTCTAGTCACTCATTTTTTTCAAAAACTCCCAGTGAGGGTAGAACGCAGCATTTCTGAAATACGGTTTAGATTTCCCTCCATTTCCATACTTGGTTTCATTCTCTTGTGTGTGCTCTTTCCATTCTACACAATGCCCATGCATTCTTACTTGGTTTGGGGGATGCATTCCCCTTCCCAACTTCAGAAATCTTTTCATTTATATAGGGAATACTCACTGTTGTATCAAGGTCTGTATCAGTTACAGTTACATCAAAAGGATTAAGTATTAGTTACAGTAACATTAATGAGTCCAGTAGGGCTCACTGATGTCACAGACAACCCAGAATCTCAGCAGCTGGGCTGAACAAATCAAGGTTTGTTTCCCTTCCAGGTAGCCATCCTACAAGGCTCCCCCATCACATGGCCTGTGTAGATCATGGTGTGAGGGCTTATGGTGACACCTGTGACTTACATGTGTCACTACATCGCTTTCCTATGGCTGCTGTTAGTAAAGCATAATAAACTTAGAGCCTTAAAATAACACTTCACTGTTTCATCATTTGGAAGGAGAGAAGTCTAAGATGGGTCTTACCAGGCTGAAATCAAAGTGTCTGCAAGGCTGGTTTCTTCTGGGAGCATTCTGGGGAGAGTCCTTTTTTTTTTTTTCTTTTTTTTTTCTTTTTTCCGTTTCCAGAATAATCTTATTTTTTTTTAAAGATTTTTATTTATTTATTTATTTATTCATGAGAAACACAGACGGGCAGAGACATAGGCAGAGGGAGAAGCAGGCTCCCTGCAGGGAGCCTGATGAGGGACTCCATCCCAGGACCCTGGGATCATGCCCTGAGCCAAAGGCAGACCCTCAACCGTGAAACCACCCAGGTGCCCCTAGAATAATCTTATTTTAAGGTCAGCTGAATAGCAACCTTAACTCCCCCTTGCCAGCTAATATAACACATTCATAGGTTCCGGGGACTAGGGCACAGACATCTTTGATGGGCTGTGGGGATGGATGATGCTGCCTACTTAGTCTCTATTCCCCATACTTAGCCAGGCCCCAGGTAAATGGCCCCAACCCAACTGCAGGGGAGGCTAGGATTGGGAGTGGTGGACACTCAGATTTTTCTGCTGTGCCTCTGGGCATGGATCCTACTTCTCCCCGTACTTTCTGAAACCGGCTTCCCTAAACTGAAGCATCCCCACCCGGCTGCCCACACGCCCTTCTCAGCTTTGGCCCAGTCTGTCCAGCATGGTCGCTGTCCTGGCCTGGTCACCCAGCACTTGGTTCTTTGGATCACAGCCCAGTCACAGAACGGACACTGTGGAAGGCGGGCCAGCCTGTGTAGCTCAGACCCAAAGCCCCATGGCCCCGGCCACCACACTATGTCCCTGAACGTCATGTCCACCTGTGGAAAGCCACTGGATTGCCCTGGGGAGCTTAAGGGCCTTCCCACCTCAGTCCACAGTTCTAAGTACAAAAGAGCCATTTGCCTTCGTTCTTCCTCAGCTTCTTGATAAAACCATCAGGGGCACAAATTAAGGAATTGATCAGGGGCTCATTTTTTACTCCCCAACTGCCCGTGGACCTGGAAGCCCCTGTCACAACTGCACACATCTTGGGGGCAGGTGCTCCTCGGGGGTAGGTCAGCTGGTGGTGCCTCTCCTGCTTTCATCCCCTGCGTCCCCCATAACCCAACCCCACCGCAGACCCACGAGCCCCCGGGAACCCAACTGTCTTTACCTGCCAGCGGGTTCTCCCTCCTTGCTCCTGGAGAGCTGTGTCTCCTAGCTACCGTGGGCTGTGCTCCTTAGCCCTGACCCCCCCCCAGGCCCCAGGGCAGGGGGCAGGTCCCCCCTTCTACCTCGCTCTCCTGCTCTGCCTGAGATGATTGGGTTGACTCCTAACCTACAGCTCTGGTTGGCTTCTGGTTTGGTCTCTTTTGTTCTCTACCTGAACAGTTTGCGGACCCCTGCATCACTTCTTCAGTGGCTTAGCTTTCCTGCCAGTAACCTTTCAGCCATTCTTCTCGGGTAAGAACAAAGGTGGCATACACTTGCCAGTCGTGTTGGGGCACCCGAGTTGCTGCTTCGGGACAGTTGTGCGAGACAGGGGCTGAGTCGCAAACAGCCCCCGGGGAGAGCCTTCTCACCCCTGCCCGACTTGCAGCTGTGGATCGTGCTAGCCTGCTACTGAGCCCGGACAGAGAACAGCCAGGCACCCTGACACCCCAGGGGATCCCCAGCCACAGGAGAATGTGACATCACTTGCCTCCTCAATACTTCTTACCCGGCGCAGTCTGACCACAGAGGACGCTTCCTCCCTTCCCTCTACCCCCCAGGCAGGAAGTGCTCTGCAAAGAGCTGTGAATGTCAAACTCTTTTTCTTCCCTCGCATGGGTGGCATGGGTGGCGTAGTAACCAGAGCCTGCCCTAGGTGGTCACTTTGTGTCTCTCCGAGGGGCTACTGATGCTCTGTTTCCTGGAAGGTCCAAGTAAAGACAGGCCTGCAGGGGGTGATTAAGGGGATGGGCTGCCAGGGTCAGATCCAGCTCCCGGCCCACTGGCTTCCCCCTCTTCACCCCTCAGGATCCACTCCATAGAGTTACTGTAAAGTAGGATATCATGTGGCCAGTGATGAGAAAGGTGCCTGTACATAGTGATGGTGAAGAAGAGCAAAGTTGAAGAATTACGCAGGATCTGTCTCAGAAGCTTGCATACTTAGATAGTGACCTACTGATGACAGTCCTAGGGATGGGGAGCTGAGCACATCAGTGGAGCACTGCAGTGGACAGCACTTTACAGGTGTCTCACTCCCCTCATTCCCTTAAGTCTGAACTGTCATCCCTGTTTTACATCTGAGGAAACTGTCCTGAGAGACATCACAGCACCAAGGACACAGACTAAGGAGGTCTAAGTAGTAGATGCTAATTGTTAACATCCATCGAAGAAGAGTAGCTAACAGTTCAGCATTTGCCAGGCCCTGTGGCAGGTGTTTCACACATTCTAACTCATTTAGTCCTCAGCGAACCCCACCTGGGGAGAGCACTGTCACCCCCTCACAGAGGAAGCACCTCGAGGCACAGAGAGTCCCAGCAACTTGCCTAGACCTACACACACATACGAACACACACACACACACACACACACACACACACTCACACAGGTGGGCGGAGCTAGGATTTGCACCCAAGGATCTGTCTCCAGGGTCCATGGCCCCATTGTCTGCACAGCACTTCTGCTAAGCAGGATTTGGTATTCTTTTCAGTTTGAAGCTCTCCTTTGAGTAACAACCACTACACCAAAAATCTGAGTTTTTTCCAATGTCTCATAAAAAACTTCCATTTGCAAAGAATTCTGCAGAGATTTCTGCCAAAATAATTCTGCCTTTGTATTTTCACAAATGAGTTCTAGTGACAGTGGTAAAACAATCACCGTAAATATGTGCCATCATACATTTTGGCAGTATTGCAAGTTCAAATGAACCTGTCTCAGTGTTGAGTTATTACTATTATTGCCACTTTTTATTACTGCATTAATCACCACACACACTGTGAGGGATTGATGAAGTTAATTGTTTTTATAAACTGAATTAAATGAAGTGCTAATGGGAGGTGACTGAGCCCTGATATGTGTACTTCAACAGAGCAGTGGCCAGGCTTCAGCTTGACCATTTCAAATGTCACCTTGACCTTCATCGTTGGCTTTCTTTGTAGTTAGCTGCGCAGTCCTTTTCCCTTCAGTCCCTTTGTAGAGCATATCTATTGAGTTGCAGTTTTAAGATTGTATGTCTGCCAAGCTAAGATGATTCAGGCATCATTTTTTAAATGGGTATTAGTCTGCTTGGACTGCTGTAACAAAATCGCACAGCCCAGGGAGGCCTAAGCTACAGGAATTTATGTTCTTGCAGTTCTGGAGGCTAGAGGTCTAAGATCAGGGTGCCTACAGGCCTGGTTTCTCCTAAGGCCTCTCTCAGCTTACAGACGGCCGCCACTTTGTTGCCCTCATGTGACCTGTCTGTGGCCATCCCTCGTGTCTCCTCCTCTCCTTAGAAGGACACCCATCCTATTGGATCAGGATACCTGAACAGCCTCATTTTAACTTCATCCCGTCTTTAAAGGCCCTGTCTGCAAATACAGTCACATTCTGAGGTTATGGGGGCGAGGGCTTCAACCTGTGAGCTCAGGAAATACAACTTGGCCCATCCCAGCACCTTTAATCAATTTCTAATGAGCGTGAACTAAGGGAAAGCTAGATGGGGAGGAAATGAATTTAAAAGAAAAACAAAAACATGTTAGGGGAACAATTCTTCCAGCCTTTTCCTTTGGCCAAAAACATAACTCTCCAATCTTACATTTCAATAGAGTAGAAAATTATCTGAACATATTACAGAATTTGATTTCCATTTCTATTTCTTAAGGTTGGACAGACTACCCAACGTGGAATATGTTGATAAGCCACCTGCAATGGTGTTTCTGTTTTCTTTCTTTTTTAAAAAATCTGAGCACAAAGCAAGGGAAATCCCTCGGAACCACACCCAAAGAAGAAAATGAAATTCAGAACAGTTAGCATGAGTCTTGAGCCCACGTGAGGCAGAAGGTGACCTGCTTTGCCTTAAAGACACTAGCATTTGGGTTAGGGCTCACCCCACCGACCTCATTTAACCCAAGACCCCAACATACAGCTCAGAGGCCAAATCTGTGGAGCAAGGGTGGAGCGATGTGCCCAGCCACACAGTGGGATGACAAGAAACTGATCTCTTTCAACTTGGGCAGAGGGAGAAAAAAATCTCCCTAAGAATTTATAAATGCAGACGTGGGCTATGAGTTCAAATTTATACTGTTCAGCAATTCCTGTTCTAAGAAGTTGGACGTAAAAAGGATTTCCAGGTGCCTGTATTCCTGGTTTGACAGAAGTGTGTACAGCATCTTTCCAAAGGGAGGCAGCCTACACCCCAGGCCCCAGAGGATCCCCACAGACAGAACCTTACCGAAGAAAAGCTCATAATCTCCAATCACCGAAACGAGAGGGAGACTTGGCAGATAGAAACAAACAGCAGGATTAGACTCCCAAGGCCCTCGGATCATAAAATAATTGAATGTACAATTACAAAATAAGTATGCCTAAAGTGATTACATATAGAAAAGAATTAGAAACATGAGGAATGACTAAGACCCTATCAAATAAAGACTGGGTGAATTTGGGGGTGGAAATAAAAGCTCTACAGGTGGAAAATTAAAATTATTGAAATAAAAATCAATGGATGGGATAAAAAAAAAGCAGATATTTGAAAGAATTACCAAACAGGATTATATATCCTTCTTTTCAAAGCAGAACTTCCCCTTGAAAAGAATTAGTGGTGGCAGCAGATGCATGGATATACAGAGTCCTTTATCTTATCTGGCCTCTGCTTTGCATTTTTCCAGCAGACTGCTGCTGGGGACTGGTGGCCTTGAAGCCAGCACTGTCAGCTTCCTAAAGCCCCACAAACTCTCCCTGGGAAATTGAAAACTAATAACCTCGAAGTGTGTGAGCCTGAGGGTGTTTTTCATGTTCTCCTTCCTCTCGCATCCTAAGGAGACTTGTCCTGGACTTTTCTTAATTCATTGGGGTCCAATCAAATTCGTCACGCCAGCGAACATGGCCTGACAAGTTGGCTGTCTGTGTGATCAGAGCTGTGCCATGGCACCCGGGTGGTAGCTGACCTGAGGAGGGGGGATGTGGCACTGAGAGCCCCATGCCACAAACCTGGGGGCTGGTGACCACGGTTCACGTGGCTCTGCTTTCTTTCAGTACTCACCTGTGCCAGGAAGCAGCCAACACCTCTGTCTTCGTCCCGTTCCGGGCTGCTATAACAGAGTACCACAGACTGGTGGCTTATAAATGACAGAAATTGCTCACAGTTCTGGAGGCTGGAAATCCAAGATCAAGGCACCAGCAGATTGGGCCCCTAGTGAGGGCTCCCTGCCTGGTTCATAGACAGCCATCTTTTCACTGTCTCCTCACATGGGGGAGAGGACAAGGCACCTCTAGGGGGCTGGGGCTGGGCCTGAGGAAGGGTCTCTTTTACAAGGGCCCTAATCCCATTCAGGAGGACTCTAACCTCATGACCTCATCACCTTCCAAAGGCCCCATCTCCAAATACCATCACAAAGGGGAAAGGTTTCAGCAGCTTCTCTTATTTAAAGATCTTAAGATGCAGCTCTTACCCCTTTCTGCAGATGAAGCAGCAAGGCTTAAAAAAAAAGGCTTAAAGCAGTGGCTAAATAGTCCAAAACCCTGTAGCTCAGGATGTGCAGTAGCTTGCCAACCCCAATGCCCATGACAGCACATGAGGCTGGCTCTTTGGATATAAGGCCAGCATTTCTAAACTCTATTCTGTGGAAGACTATAGGCCTAAAGGATGATAACCAGCATTCCTGGGATGGGGGGGGGCAGTTTTGGGATCAAATAAATTTGAGAAAGATGGTACACTCTATACACCCTCCTAGAGCTTACAAAACATGCTAGAGGCCAAGAAAATCTCTTGAGGAAACCCATTTAGTTTGTTCAAACTGGCATTTCCCACACTAACAGATCATAGAATCCCCATTTTGGGGGGGGGGGGGTTGGTTTGTTTTCTTACAAAGCAGTATTAATGTATTCACCATTGAGGAAACACAAATCAAACGACAATAAAATAGCATTTCACTTCTACTACAATGGCTGTACTTTAAAAGTTAGACAATAGCAAGCATTGACAAGCATGTGGAGAAATTGGAATGCTCGGACTGGTTGGAATGTAAAATGGTGCCATGGCTTTGGTAAAGCCATTTGACAGCTCCTCAAAAGGATATACACAGAGTTACTGTGTAGGTGTACACTCAAGGAAAAGAGGGCATACGTCCATATATCCACACAAAAACGTGTACCAGGTTGTTTACAGTGGCATGATTCATAATACTCAAAAAGTGAGAAAAAGCTATGTGTCCATCCATAAATGAAGGGATAAATAAAATGTGGTCTGTCTGTGCAGTAGAATGTCATTCAGCCATAAAAAGGAATGAAGGACTGCCACAGGCTGCCACATGGGTAGACCTTGGAAACTTCACCCTGAGTGAAAGGAGCTGGTCAAGTACACAGAACAAGCAAACTGGAAGGAGTGGTTGCTGTGAGCTGGGGGTGGGGAGATTGGGGGGCAACCATTAATAGGGATGGGGTTTTGGTTTGGGGTAATGGCAGTGTGCTCAGATTGACTGTGGTGATGCTTGTACAACTCTGGGTACATTCAAAACCATTGCAATTGGAACACCTGGCTGGCTCAGTGGTTGAGCATCTGCCTTCAGCCTCGGGCGTGACCCCGGGGTCCTGGGATCAAGTCCCGCGTTGGGCTCCCTGCATGGAGCCTGCTTCTCCCTCTGCCTGTGTCTCTGCCTCTCTCTGTGTGTGTCTCTCATGAATAAATAAATACAATCTTAAAAAAAAAAAAAGGTATGTGAATTACATGTCAACAAGACCATTTTTAGAAGTGTGCTAGTACTGAAGCTTCACAACACATTTTGGGAAAGGCTGCCACAGACATGACTGGCTGCCGCCAGTGTGGGCTCTGTGACTGTCCCGTGTCACCCAGGGCTGGATAGACCCATCAAAAGCATCACCAGTGTTTGAGCAAATGTCACAGAACAGGAATTAGGTGGGACCCTGTTGCATCAAGAGCATGCACAGAAGCTAAAGCAAGCAGCCACTCTCTCCCCGTGGGTGATACTCTGCTTGTACCTCTGCTCTTACGAAGTCCCTGTAAGAAACCAACAGAGCAAGCGAGAGCCTTGGAAGGTTTCTAAGTGGGTCTGGAGTGAGAGATGGTGTTGCCTGGCACGGCGTGCTGAATGTCCCACCAGGGCACCAGCCGCTGTGGCTAATCCATGTGGCCACCGGGTGATGTGGCCCACCTGGTGGCTGTGGGGCAGCCGAAAGCTTCGTGCGGGTTCCCCTGGGCCCTTCCACTGCCAGGCTGATCACTCCCCACTTTGTTCTCATTTTAGTGAAAGCTGGCGGGATGCGCATCGTGCAGAAACACCCGCATTCGGGAGACACCAAAGAAGAGAGAGACAAGGACGACCAGGAATGGGAAAGCCCCAGGTGAGAATGCTGGCAACTCTCGCGGTTGGCAGACGACCATTACTCGGTCAAACATGAACGTTTGTTCTCCGCTCTGCGCTCCTGATAAGCCCTCGCCATGGGGCCGCCCCGCGCGGTGTATTTTTCCGCTCGTGATCAGTGAGGCTCTGTCCCCAGACGGGAGGGACATCTGGAGTTCGCCTGTCCCAACTCGGTCTTACCATATGCTGTCAATCCATGTGCACTGCCCTCGACTTTCACGACCATATTGACATCATCTTGAGTCCTTCGAAAATGCCATTCTAGATCAATCTCTGGGGTGGGCCTGGCATCTGTGCAGCCAAGATAGTGAACTATGATTTAAAACCGTCCGTGAACATCTGGACTTTCCCATTCTGCAGCCAAATCTAAACCAGCAAGGTCCCATCCTTCTGAATGCCCAGGGGTCCTTAAATGACATCTCTGCCCCCAGCTCCCCAGGTCCCCAACGGCTCCTCTGTCTGCGGTGTCCCCAGCTCTGTTTATTACCTGTTTTCCTCAGAGTTTCTCACGTTGAGTTGGGCTCCAGAACCTCCTTACAAACCCGTTTCCTTCTACTCTGTCATGCTTAAACCTGTGCCACAAATGCATACACCTCTGTCTGAGCCTGTCCACATGGAAGAAAGTACACACTGAGCTTTCTGCCTCACGCCCTGTCCCCAGAGAGGGTCTCCACCAGAGCGGAAGCTCAGTGTGGGAAGGGTGTGGGAAATCGCTAGCCTGTGTTTCTGTGGACAAGGTGCATTATTTTGTTTCAGCCCAATAGTCCTGAGTAGTAAGTGGCATCCTCCTCAATTTTTACATGGGAAACGAGTCCTTAGAGGCTTTGCACCTGCTCATGCCATACACCTTGTAGGTTAATGGATCAGGAATTTAAAACCAGTCGAAGAGGGTCCCAAAGGGCCAGGCTTCCAAAAGAGTAGCTCCCGAGAGCATACATCCCCCCTAAAGGACGTGTGTGTTCTTGGTAACCCCACGTGTCCCTGTGCATATGTGCCATACTGAGTCTTTTCTGCAGAACCTTGTAGGGTATAAGTTATAGTGCAATCACCTGAGAGGCAAACAAAATTGGGGACAAAGTTTCTGAGTGATTATTGCCCATTTAAAATCATGAGATCAAAAATTAAATAAATAAATAAATAAATAAATAAATAAATAAATAAATAAATAATAAATATCATGAGATCAGCAATATGGAGGTTCAGCCTAAGTTCTGTTTTTGTTTTTTTGTTTTTTAAAGAAGGCAGCAGTTTAAAGAAAATTCTAGAATTACCTTTCTCACTGGTTGTTTTCACAAAGCTGTGTTTGGAACATAACTCTCCTAGAAGTCCACAGTCCTGTGTCTGAAAGCCTTGGGGGGCCCAGTTTATTTCAGAATGGAGACATTTTGGGGGTTTTATGAGAATAAAACAGCACACATTCCATACAGCACTCAAGCATCATATTCTAATCTGTATATGATTTTTATACCAAGGGAGGTAAGCTCTTTAAATTTACAGCCCTAGGTCACTTCAGGTTGACTTTTGCCTCCATGCAGGTTATAAGGAAACTTACAGTTTTTAGAAAATTCTGGAACTTAGTATCAAATACAAGAGTGTGTGGGCCTGTGTCATTCCCTCCACTGGGGAACCTGGGAGGTCTCATCTTCAGATCCAGTTGTTCTATAGGGAGAAAGAGGATGAGAGGGAAAGCCTTGCCTAGGGAGGTAAGGGAGCACTCTTCTGTGTGAGTGTAAGTGGAATAAGGTACAAATAGCTATTTCCCTGTGAAACACAGTGTCAGTATGGTGAGAGCAGATAATTTATTAGCCTGTTTAGAAATAAAGACAAAACAGCCCACTCGTTTTCCTTCTATTGATTTTTTTCATGAGGTGAAATACAGCATTTATTGAAGATGTGCAATTTAAATAAATATGCCAGAGGATGAATGATTGCGAGACAAAGGAGCAAGCACCCTAGTACTCTAGATTTTAGCATCTTACTCACCTCAAAGATTTGTTCTCTGAGGAACTAAGAATTTTGAAGCAGGCTGACTGCAGAATAGGGTTTGTATAACACATGAGCACAGTTTTCTTTTTTTCCCTGCAGCCAAATTGCTATAATGTGTTCCTTATGAGTGTGTTAGCTCCTCTCCTCTTGACTTCAGCTTTGCTCTTGACCACCGTGGGTTAAACCACTTGACACACTATTGACAGATGGGGTAGGCCTCTGAAGACTCTGAAGCTGTTGACAAATACTGCTAGCACATCTCCCCCCAAAGCTCTACACCAGGCCTGGTACTCTGTGTAAGACATTACTCCTACCCCTTGTCCTTCTGGTAGGCTGACTGAGTAATCCTAACTAATTGTCCTTGCCAATGTTCTAGAGTGCAGTACATGTGGCCCTGTGCTCAGAGCTCTGTCCATATTAATTCCTTGGATCCTTATACCTCCATTTATTGTCCTCCCTATTTCAGAATTGGTTATTGATTATTATCCCCATTCCAGATTACTGCTCCCTCTTCAACAGCTCAGAAAGGTTAAGTCACCTTTCCAAGGTCACATAGCAAATGAGTGGTAGAGCCAACATGCCAGCAGAGCCCAGAGTCCTCACTATTAGCCCCGACACTGTGCTTACCGATGGAGTACTTGTTTTGTACTGGGCACTCACATCATGTTTAAAGCTCACACCACCTCTAGGTTGGTGTTACTGTGCCCATTATAGAGATGAAGAAACCAAAGCTTAGGGAGGTTTTCTCGCCCAAAGATATGTAGCCTGCTGGTGGCCAGACCAGGATTCAGCCCTGATTCTGTCTTGACTTGGACACTCCTCTTGTCTCTAATATGCTACAGAAGCCCCCAAAGTGACACACAATACGCAGAATATATTGACAGGCATAGAATGTAAATCCAGGTCTCTCTACCAAATAAACTTGTTGATTATGGATTGCCCATACCCTTTTCCATATTCCTAAAGTCTGTGAACCCACCCATGCAACTTTGCTGTCAATAGATGGTATGATTATCATATTATAAGGTTTCAGAGGACTGTGCTGTCTTTACATATAAAAAGACCTGTTTATTTGCAGAATCTGTCAAACATTTAATTATTCTCTTGGAAATGTCATGGCATGTGACTTCAACATCCACATTACCCTAATCTGAAAGTTTTATTATTTTTCATGTTTTGATCCAAGTGTTCTCTGGATATGAAAATAAGGGAAGAGTCTCAGATGCCAAATTCCTCCTTAGATCTGCATTTGCAAAACTCTGCCTTCCTTCCCAGATTTTTATAACTATCTTTACGTTTACTGACTCCTCTCTAGTGGCTTCCTTCCTCATTAATCTGAAAATCAAATACTGATTACAGAGAAAATGAACAACTGGAGCATTATTATATAACAAAACAAAAGAACACAACTTTTACTTGGAATTACTTTTTTCTTGCAAATATTTATGCTATGTAATTTTCCAGAGATTTACAAATAATTTCCCATGCTGCCCAGTTATTTTGAGCTGCTACATATTTAAAAGGAGAAAGAAAAAGAAGTAGAAGAAATTTGAAAATATTACCCAAGAATTCCTGTCAAGCTGAGCGCTAGTTCCCTGTGGCTCTTCATCTCCAAGAAGAGGAATAGGCTTCAGCTACTAGATGCCAACTCAGAACCGAGCCAATTAAGGAAAGCCATGGTTTTCCTCAAAGCCTTGTGTCAAGTGTATTGAGATGAAGTGCTCACTCTTGTTACGTGAGGGAGAAATTGCAAACACAATTGGACTTTGGAAGCCAGTAGGATTCATGAAGAAAACAGGTTAGTGTGGAAAATGCACTGAGGTCCCACCTATTTAAAAGGCTACGTGACAGGAAGGGTAAACTAGAAATGCAATGGTTGGGGTATGGGCTGGGAGTGGTGGGGAAGCAGTGGAAGGAAGAGGGAGATAGGGATGGAGGGCCCAGGATTTAGAGCAAGCAACCCTTCTTGAGCATGGCTGTCTTTGCAGTTCTGGTTTAGAACCTCACGTAGCCAAAAAATAAGCAACCAATTCAAATTATCCAGCATGTGGGAGAGATCCAAAATGGAATCCAAACAGTAACAGATGAAGGCCTTACTGCCCCACCTTCCACCTCTTCTCCATCTGCATCCCAGAGACAGCATCCCTTCCCCATCACCTTAATTATAATACAAATGATTACTGTAGCCCATTGGAAGGACTGGGGAAGAAAACACCTTACCCAAGTAACTTCAGAAAACACTATATTGACCGGATACTCCAAGGCTAAAGACAAAAAACCACACACAAACAAAACTGTACAAAAACACTATACTCCAATTAGTAGATGTGTTTCTTACAGGGGCTTGGGTTAGCAATTCTGGGATTGCTTTGTGTGTATACTAGGACTGAACAAATATGTAAATGTGCGGTGGGGAATGAGAGCCCAGTTTCTCGCTATCAGAAGAGAGGTTGCAGCTAGAAAGGAGGAAGGCTGAAACAAGCTTTGTGGTGTTGAATCAGAATTGGAAAACTCAGTTTTAAATGATGGATGGATGGATGGATGGATGGATGGATGGATGGATGGATGGTAGGTACACATAGATGCGTACATAGGTGCAGAAATAAAGGCAGATGGGTTGGGCTGGCACATGTACCTATACTTCCTTGCTGCGTTCTCTGAGAGAGCCTGACCACCCATGAGGACTGACATCCATGTAACCATGAGCATCCCTGGGACGCAGATCTTTGTTTCTAAACACTTTTCCCCCCTTGAGGGAACCAGGAATCCTTGGAGAGGTGGTAAATTCCAGAGCAGTGCAGGAAAAGTTTGGAGTGCCAGACATGAGGAAGTGTGCTCTAAAGGATGGGCTACAAAGGAGCCAACCTGAAGGAGCTCCTAATGGCCAAAGCTGGAGCAATTTGCAACAAAAGGATAGTATTGGATTATAACCCATAGAATAAAATAAACATCTATGAGTGCATCCTGATAGAAGTAATTGGATATATGAATGAGGAGAAGGGACAGCTCTTTACAGAAGAATTTTAATTAATAATTGTATAAAAGAGGGAAACAGAGAGGTGTCCGGGTGGCTCAGTCGGTTTAGGGTCGGCCTTCGGTTCAAGTTGTGATTGAGCCCCATGTTGGTCTCCCTGCTCAGCAGGAAGTCTGCTTCTCCCTCTGCCCTTTCCCCTCCCCCTACTCATTCTACTTCTCACTCTCTCTCTCTCAAGTAAAATCTTTAAAAAAGAGAGATGGGGCACCTGGATGGTTCAGTGGTTGAGCATCTGCCTTCAGCTCAGGTCATGATCCCACGGTCCTGGGATCCAGACCCACATTGGACTCCCTGTGAGGAGCCTGCTTCTCCCTCTGCCTGTGTCTCTGCCTCTCTCTACGTCTCTCAAATAAATAAGTAAAATCTTTAAAGAGAGAGAGAGAGAGAAATAGAATATCACCAATAGGCAAACAGCTCAGTAACTGTTACAGACAAGATCCACTGATGGATACCATAAACAGTGAGTGAGTCTAGGAGAAACAGAGCATTTGCATTGTCTCCAAGCATCTCCACCAGTGAATGTATCAATTACAAAACATGTCCTCCATGAAAAGGACACTTGTTTGCAGTATAAAAGTTGAAATAAGAAAGCAGAGCACCATCTTGATCAACCTCATATGGGAACCTGCACATCGGTGACCAATTTTTCACTGCTCTGTCCATGTCTGTGGGCTACCACGGGAGTGCAGTGGGTCCCTGTTTCTCATCAGGATTCCACCTGCCACTGTTAGCATTCACCAATAACCCTTGCCTAAAACAGCTACTACTGTAAGGATGCCATGTTACTACAGGGCCGCCGTAACAAATACCACAAACTGAGTGGCTCGAATAACTCAAATGTAGCACCTCACAATTCTGGAGGTTGGAAGTCCAAGATCAAGTATCACCAAGGTTGGTTCCCTCTGAAACTGTGAAGGAAGATTATGTTCCATGCTCCATCCTGGCTTCTGGTAGTTTGCTGGCGATCTTAGGCATTCCTTGGCTAGTAGGTGCCCTACCTCGATGGTGCTTTCCGTGTCTGTTCGTCATCTTCCCCCTGTGTGTGTCCATCTCAGTGTCCAAGATTCCTGATGTCTGTCATTGATAAAGGGCCCACCCTAATGGCTTCATTTTAACTCAATTACTTCTATAAAGACCCTATTTTGTAGAAAGGTCAATTGTGAGGTACCGAGGGGGTTAGGATTTTACTTATCCTTTTTGGGAGAAAGCAATTCAGTCCCTAACAGATGCCAGATGGCAATCTGTGGCCATTTTAATGGGTCTCTCATTTGAAGTGAATTTTGAAGAAATAAAAATTTAAAACTCTGAAGTTAAGAGATGGCACAGCCTATGTACCTGGGAATTTTTTTCTAAGCCATTATCTGTACACTTGAACTTTAGTTTCACCGTGTGATGAACCAATTTCAACATCATCCTCACTTTCCAATATCATCTTTTCTATCCAGACTAGTTGCCAGCTACCTTTTAGAAGAGATGTATCTTTTTCCCTGAGATAATGTGGGGCTGGGGTGCTGAGTACCCACCAGCTATATGGATGCCTGTTCTGTTGCAGGTGCCCCAAGTTGCTGGGTGGGGGTCATGACGGGCAGCCACAGCTGGCTCGGGAGCTGGGATGCAGCAGCCACAGACCCCTGCCTTGAGCCAAAGGCAAAGTGTTGATGTGGTGGGACATGAAATGACATGGAATATTCATGGGATGGGGCTAAGTGGTTGTCACCTGCTTATGGCCTGAGATGCCTCCTTCAGGGAGAAGCAGTCCTGAAGGCACCATGAGAGCCTAGAATAGAAAGCCTGAGAGGCACAATGTCACAGTGAATAGTCCTGCCACCTTGGTAAGGAAAATGGGGAAGACTCTAGGTACCGTTGGTCATCTCTCACTGTCAGGTTTGCCCACATGAGACTCGTAGATTGATGTTCTCGTTCTGTAGGCAGCACGGGGCACTGATGAATGGTCTGTATACCAGCAAGGAAGTGATGACAGTAATCGTTCTGCCCATGGCAGCTTGGGCAGCAGAAAGCTAACAGCACAGGGGCGGGTCCCCACATCCCTGCGTGGTTCCCCGAGTCAGCTGGTAGCATGTAAGGTGGCATCCATGAGAGGCTGTTGGCGGGGCAGGGTCTCTCTGCGTTCACAGAGTCCACTGCTGTCCTGATGGCAGCCCTCTTCCCTCCCTCCGGAAGGCTCTGATGAGCCCACTCTCACAACCCCCAGGTTGGAGCAGACAGGACCTGTGTGGGCCGGCCGCCGCCCATAAGAAGCAGGTGTTCGCTTCTTAGGATTGCCACAGCTACATTCCACAAACTGAGTGCTTTAAACAACAGGAACATTCTCTCACCATTGGAGAGGCCAGAAGTTGGAGATGCAGGTGTCAGCAGGGCCATGCCCCCTCTGAAGCTCTAGGGAAGGATGTATTCCAGACCTTTCTCCCAGCGCCTGGTAGGTCCTTAGCTGCTGACAGCATGACTGTGATCTTCATGTAGCCTTCCCCAGCATCCGGGTCAGCATGCACCGTTGGCCAAGTTGAGCACTGCAGCAATATGCCTGCCCGCCTGGGTAGATGCTCTGTACCAGGGATGCGGGCCACAAACTTTGATCACACAACCCATCAGTTTAAAAACTGTTTTGTACCTGCATCCCCTGTAGGTGTATATTCATTTTTTAATTCTACAGGGCTACTATGTTACTGTTATATAAGCTCTAAACTGGATCCAAAGTGGATATTCATGTATTAGATAAAGATAAGCAGTATTTCCAGTGTCTCGCTCATCATTGTGACTTTGTGTTAGCATTAGCTAATATCTCAAGGTCCAAATACCCTTGACGTGAGCTTTCTCATTAATGATTCAGGATGTAAATCTAAATTTCTAATGGCCTTCTTGGTGATTTCGGGTTTTGTGGGGGAGGGCAGCATCTTGTCACATCTGATTAGGTGGTTGGTGTTTGTAATGTGGCTCACAAGACACACTTGGAGGAGAGGTGTGAGCTCTTCTCTGTGATTGCTGTTCACTTGGGCTTGTGTGGGTAGGAGCTTCAGCCTCTGGAGTTCTTCCGTGGGGATCTTTTTAAACCGTCATGTTAAGTCCATTTCATAAAAGTTAGTTAAATGCATTCCTAATACATTTGAGCACAGTTCTGGGTGCGTGGATATATCAAGGATGAGACTAGAGAATTGAATTCGTTACCCCCTTTAACTGGTGTCACGTATATTGGAAGACACCAGAAGCAGCTGAAGAGGCTCAGGGCACATTGGAGGTGAACCTGCTCCTTTCCCCGGAGCCCTGAGGACCACGAGGCCCCGTGACACACGATCTGCTTGCAGACAAGCGGAACAGCCACATAGTAAAGAGTGGCAGAGCTTAATTCATTTCATCTGGGTTTTTTTCCAGATAAAAAGTAAACATAAATAGAATAGATGTGCATGTTTGTCTCATTTTCCTGATAACACAGAGGCCCCATTAAGCACCAAGCACGGTCTTTGTCACTAGTTATGAGGGGTGGCTCCAGTACCAATTTTCCTTTTATGTCTAGTATAAATTAAACATTTCCTCCAAAACCTGTGGCTTCATGTATGTTAGGGCGATTGATAGGAAGGCCGCTATGGACATTAAGAAGCTTTTCCCAGAATCGCCCGACAAACGCAGAGCGTGATGTATGTGACCCAGACTGTGCCCTAGAACTCACGGGCATTAGCATTGCCAGGAACTCAGTCTCTGAGTCCTCTTTTCACGTAGATAGGCACCAGCGGAACACTTGAGTCTGTTGGGTAGTGAATCAAAGGCTCGCTGCTCCGCCGAGAGATGGAGCATATGGGCACCCATATGTCACGGGAGCTTGGCTGCACCCCTTCAGTTTGGGGATGAGAAGGAAAGTGCTGAAGGCCCACTTTCCTCCAGTGCCGGCCTGGTGCTGCTGGTCATTGGCTTGTAGACAGTGCTTGCACAGCGTCTGGCTCTCTAACGGATGCAGAAACCAGGTGTGATGGATTAGCTGGTGAGCGCCCCGTTCCGGCTCCCTCTCCCTCCACAGGCCTGCAGCCTCCTTATAAGACTGTCACACTCCCCTCCATGCTGGGAGAGCTCTTTTTATCAGATGGAAGGAAGGAAGCAAGGAAATGGAGCTATCAATTTTCCCCTCCAGACACTGCTGTGTGCATCTGCAGTGGAATCAGCCTCATGGAACGGATGACTCTTTTGTTTTTATGGTGTTACTCAAAGGGTTGAACTATTTATCAGGAGTGTTTTCTTATTACATAAACATACGAACTGAATTTAAATCAACTCTCCAGTGCTTGGATTTTATAGAATGAAATATGTAATAATAACTTCATGGAATAATGCTGCATATAAGAATAACTACATAGAAACAAGAGCACTTTATTGAGTTTATTACATTACAATTATCATGCCTAAAATTTTTAAACATTCTACTTAAATAAACTCTGTTGACTTCAACTGTCTCAAATCCATAGTACTCAGAAATACTTTGGTGAATCAGTAACAAACAGCTTAGACTTTGATTCTTGAAAAGCAAAATAGTTAATTCACTTTATTAACTCGACTACTTCTTATTTCCCAACTAGAGAAAGAGGTCAATGAGTAAGGTTAGTGTGGAGGAATAAAATTCTTTATTCTTACAGACATCTTCTGTTGGCCCCTTAGCTCTCCCTAGGCAGGATATTTACTTTGGTTTTGGGCTGTGTACAACCTCGAAGGCAGGGCTGCAGGCATTAATATAAAGTGAATGTGGTGGACTAGAGGCATTGGGGATGGTGTTATAACTAAGAAATTCTCATAGAATCATCAGATTTAGAGCTGGACATGACCTGATAGGAGTCTCTTTTTAGGAGCAAGAAGAGCTTTGCCTGAAGGCCTCTAACAAACTCATTGACCAGAACTGGGTCACACTCCTCTCCCTAACTCATTGCTGAGATGGTCTCAAGATGGAGAGTTTGTGGCAGTGTGGATTTTGAGAAGACAAGTACCCCCTAGGTCATGTGGGCCAGGCAGAGGCCAGTCCAGGAAGTCCCCCAGAGCCACAGGACAAGCAAGTGCCCCAGGTCTACAGAGAAGAGGCAGGAAGTCAAGGGAGGCCAGCATAGGCTGAGGTTCTGACCTCAGCCTAGAGCCTGGAGAAGAAGGTTCAGAGACCACAGCATAGGCGGCAGGGTCCTAGGCCAACAAGGCTGGTGGAGGTCAGAGCCTAGGCCCAGAGTCCAAGTGAGGACTAGCACTTGGCCAGTCCAAAGGCTGTCAGTAGAACCCCCTCTTAAAGCCACACTCAGTCCCCAGAGCTTGTCTTTGAACTTGAAGTTGGCACAAGTAGTGGCCATACACACTGAAAATAAAACCTGAGGCGTTTGTAAGACCAAATCTTAAAGATTATCCCTATAGGCACCATCAGAACTAACTAAAGGTCATTGGTTAAGTTCCTGGAATTGCACTGTCCCCCATTCTTCTTGTAGATTTTTATGAGACAGAGTTTTTGTGCCCCACTGATTTCTGAAAACGGTGGCCATGATTTCCCAGTGCATACCCATGCAAGTAGTCCACTTTCCTGTGGGGGACCATTCATTTATTCACTGGATATCTGTGCTACTGTGTGCCAGGTGCCCAGGTGCCCTTCCAGGTTTTCTGAGTGTGATGACAATGGGATCTAGAGCATCTTCGGACAGTCTAACTAAATTTAGAGAAGTAATTGCTGTTTTCTTTTTTGGAGGGTGTTGTGGGAGGTGGAAAATGAAAGGAAGGACAGCTAAGATGACAGAGTAGAAATATGAAGTTCTGATGTGGGCGCCTACTTTCCAAGATGGCAGTTGAGTATAAAGTTTAAGTTTGGTTCTAGAAGTACTAATTCATTCCATTTATTTAACAAAATCCCTTCCTCCAAAATAGCTTGACCTCTGCAGCAGAGGTTAGCTTTCAACACACATGGATTCAGTAGGAAGTAGACTTGATGAAATGGTTCTGAGCTTTGAAACCTACCTCCTATGAAGGGAAAGGATGGTTGCTCTCCTGCAATGTTGGATAAGTTCTGCAGGTTGACAGAAAAACTAGGACAATTAACAACATGAATGTTGTTAATTAACATACTGTTCAGTTCACATGGAAGAGTTGCTATGCTTTGAGCCTAGAAGCACATGCAGAAAGTAAAGGAAGCAATGATATTACTGATGCTGGAAGGAGGGCTGAGCTGGCTCTCCACACACACACACACACACACACACACACACATCCTGCCTCTTCATCTCTGCATCATTTCCCTCTCTTCACTCACTTTGGCGTAAGGGCTCCATATAGAGGCGCATCTGTCCAAGCTGGCTTCAAGGCATGCTGTGGTGCACTTGTCCAGTGCTATGAACCATGGCACCAAACTCCTGTCTTTGGGCAAGATGTGTTCCTCCTGAATTGCCACTAACTTGAACCTAGGACTGTGGTGATGATACCCATTCACCTGGACTTAGCTGACAGGTCAGGTTTCTAAAAAACATTCCTAGATCAGTAAGATTATACATCAGTATCACTATTTTAATTTCTTCACCCCAGAATCTACCACTCTGTACATCATCTCTTTGTATCTCATTTCCCCCGAAGCTCTGAAAAATAAGACAAAACAAATAGAGCATTAGTTCACCAAAGCTTTTCATTGTCTTTTTTGCCTATCCCTTGGGATAAGTCTAAATTATTCCCCCAGCATTTTAAGTGTGTGGGAGGGAGAGATTTCTGGACTCCTATTCCGTCGCATTGGTCTGTGTAATGTTTTTATGTCAGTGCCATACTGTTTTGATTACAGCAGCTTGTAATATAGTTTGAAATCAGGAAGTGTGTCAGACTTGATCTGATTTCACTGATCATCCCTTGATCAGAAATGATGTCTCCAGCTTTGTTCTTCTTTCTTGGGATTACTTTGGCTATTGGGGATCTTTGTGGGTCCATACTAAATTTAGGATTATTTTTCTATTTCTGTGAAAAATGTCATTGGAATTTTGATAAGGATGGCATTGAATCTGTGGACTGCTCTGAGTCATTTGGACATTTTAACAGTATTAATTCTTCTAATCCATGAACACAGACTCTTTCCATTTATTTGCATCTTCTTTAATTTCTTTCATCAACTTTTTATAGTTTTCATTGTATAGATCTTTTAACTCCTTGGTTAAATTTATCCCTAAGTATTGTATTATTTTTGATACTATTGGAAATGGGATTTTTTTTAATTTCTTTTTCAGCTAGATTGTTCGTGTCTAGAGAGGTAATCGATGTCTAAAATCAGTAGATTTTCTATCCTGCAATTTTACTGAATTTGTTAATTAGTTCTAATAGTTTTTGGTGGAGCCTCTAGCATTTCCTACAATCATATTATCTATAAATAGTTTTACTTCTTCCTTTGTGGCTTATATGCCTGTTATTTCTGTTTCATGACTAATTGCTCTGGCTAGGACTTCCAGTACTGTTGAATAGGCGTTTTGAGAGTGGGCATCCTTGTCTTGCTTCTGATCTTAGCAAGAAAGCTTTGAATCTTTCATCATTGAGCATTTTGTTAGGTGTAAAATTGTCCCAGAGGTCTGTGTCTTATGCATGTGTGTGCATGCTCATACATGCACACACATGTGTGCGCACACACACATACACAGACACTGTGGCAGGCTAACTGATTAACTGACAGGTAAGATAAAACCTCTCACCCTTCACAATTCCTGATTTATCAGGGGGATGGAAGGAAGAAGCATGTAAAGTGATGTGATTGCCCAGTGGTGCTCAGCTAAGCAGCAGTGGCAGAGGCTGAGTAGCAATCAGCAGAATCCTGGTCTCCTAAGTCCCCAGCCAACACCTTTCCCATCCCATAGCCTGAGTGACCAAGGAGTGAGCAGAGCCTCCCAAATTCCCAGTGTGCTTGCAAATCATCTGGGAATGCAGACTCTGCATCAGCACGTCTGGGGTGGGGTTTGAGATTCCATTTCTCGCAGGCTCCCAGAGAATGTGGTGCTGCTTGTTCTTACCACACTTTGAGTCATGAGACTCCATCCCTGGCTCTGTAATGCTAATAAAGTCTATATGCTTTTCAGAAATGTGTAAACACTCTATAAAAATGTTATATGAGTAATTTACCCTTTAGCTATCTATAAATAATTATAGCTTCCTAATTGACCACTGTATTTATAAGTACCCTAGAGAGAAGAAGGGAGGCAGTATAAGGGAGAACTACCTATAGGACTTTTTTATGGGACTTTAATACATTTGGAAAGTGTCTGTCATTCCGCCCATTGAGTTTATGGTCTGTCTCATCCTAATTGGGCCTTGGGAAATAAGAAATTCAGAAGATGGCCCCCACTACCAAACAAGCACTTCAGCATTATTCATAAAGTCTAACAGCCAAATCACAACAAATACAAGCTTCTGTGAGACCAGGCACCATATATACTTACTTTTACTTTGTCCTCACCGCCTACAAAGGGAGACAGTGGCCCCTCATTTTATGGATGAGGAGATTTGCTGAGAAAGACTGATGACATGCCTGAGATTATTCTAAGAGGAACTGAGACAAGGATGATTTGAATCCAGATCTCTGATTCCAAAGACTTGCCACTCTGCTGCCCACTGCTTATATTCTGGCAACCAGCCCTCTTTTTCCAAAAAGTTTGGGAGAAATTATTGAAAAGAAATCCTAAAATTTTACTTTGGATTTTAAAGTTCAGAGATGTATTTGTAGCACTAAAGACCATATTGCTAGATACTGGTTTCCATCCAAGCTCCTTTAAGATGGAAGAGTTTCTGTCATTTTTTTTTTCTACCCCAATTGTCAGCTCAAGCTTTGCACTCATACAAGTTCGGTGCTGGAGTGGCCCCAGCTCCCTTGAGGGTGTCCCCCACACCCTCGGCCTGCATCATGGTGGCTGCTGCTCCAGCAGGTGCTGAGATCTCTGTGTCAGGAGCCATCCACCTTGGAACCTCCCAGCCCAGTGTGGGGGAAGCACAGAGGATGAAGACTGGGTCCTTCTTGATTTCAGAAGCCATAGATTGGAGATTCCTAAGGTCAGCAAAGACAGGAAATCAGACCAGAAAAGTACAAATAAGAGGAAGTTGGTATCAACGTAAAACTGATGACTCACAGATAGGTTCACTATGACTTTAAGTGGAAAAACTAAATAAAAAGTCTTCAGTGGGAAGGGTGGTGCCACATGGGCTGAAAACAAATACTGCTGAAGAATGAAAGAGTCTGTTTCTATTTTGCCAGAGGTCCCAAATATGATTATTGATAGAAACGAATGCACACCCTTTCCAGCTCTGGCCAGGCTAAGCCTGTGAGGTGGATATCCATGAGAAATGCCTGTGTTGCCTCTTTTGGATCGGGGGGAGCCTGAAGCTGAGAGACGAGGGGGAAGGAGGCCCAGGGCAGCAAGTCTCCATTGCCCTTGCAGCATCTTCTGGGCATTCAGAATTCAAGACTGTGCCAGTACATCTGTGGTCCCTGGATGGGAGGTATCAGAAACCCAAGCCTGGGGGCTAGGCTAGCACAGGGGCTCCTCCCTCTGAGTCACTGAGCCGACATCGCTTACAGGACAACAGAACAGAAAGAGAAATGTTTCCACTTGAAGCTTGAGTTTGATCCAACTCAGACTGGGCTTTTTATCTGATGGTTTATCTGTTGGTCTTCATAGCTTTCTTTTTTAACCCTAGGCCATATTTATGACTATGAAACCAAGCAGTTTAGGGACATGGAGTTCTTAGGTTCAGACTTCCATGGTCTGGGCATGAAGCAGCTTTGCCTGGAAAAGTATCATGCTGGGGATGGAACCAGGGCTTCCTGAGTCCTGGCCTGTGGCTCCTGGGTGGTCCCAGGTATGACACTAACCTTCGGGGCCTGCCT
The DNA here is from genome assembly GCF_053574225.1 of Canis aureus. NCBI lineage: Eukaryota > Metazoa > Chordata > Mammalia > Carnivora > Canidae > Canis > Canis aureus. The sequence goes on from NC_135641.1 coordinate 8,217,254, forward strand.
CTTCATCTGTAGCATGATATTTATGTAGATAAATATTTCTCTAATGGGACAGAATGAGGAAAAATGAATTTCTGTAGGCTTTGAAAATAACAAAAAGCACATGTGAATTAATAACAGTTATGCATTTATGAAGTTTCTATGACATGGCTGGGACTTCGCTGGACTCTGGAGGAGATGAGAAAGCAAAAGTCAGTCCTCGAGGAATGGCGGGGGGAGAATGGGTCCTCAGTGAGGCCATCTGCATTCCACTGGGAGTAGAGTAGATCCTGGGTAGGTAATGAGTCATTTCAGACTAAAATAAGATTAAAGGTGCTGTACCTGTAAATCTTTTTAAAGTTTTTACTAGGAATTATTGTGTGACACTTTTAGGGCAACACAAGGAAATGGACTGCCTGAGTGCTACAGTTCATCAAACAAATCTCTTGGGTTTTCTTTTGTGCTCTACGGTTGTTTTCTGCACCCAAACAATGCATCATTTGTATTTCAGTATTTGTTTCAATAATCTTCTAAATGAACACTGTGAAAATGCACTCATCTGAGATAACACACAGTCCCGACTAACATGCAGAGCAAGAGGGATGAGTCTCCTTTTCATATATCCTTGGGAGCTGTGGCGACGGACACTGAAGGTGTCATAGTATAATGAGGATGAAGATAATGGCATATAATAAAACATATAGCCAACTCAGACCAAGATTTTTAATGAGGCAGGAGCTTGGTTTCACACATTTTTTCTTTAGCTTTAGTATCTGGCCCAGAGCCTGCCATATAATCTCTCCTTGTGAAGTGCTATGTGTTAATTAGGGACTGTACCATGCTGTCTTTTTCTTTACTAAAACTGTTCAAGAACTGCTTTGTTTTATTTCTCGCCTGGGTATTCTTAATGATTATTCCTATATGTACCTCCATTCGTCATTGTTAGTTCTTCCCAAGAGTCCTTGCATGAGGACAACCCAGAGGAGCCGAGCATCATCTCCAACGTTCTGTGGCCACTGAGCTGTTCTTATGAAACGCTAGGGTGCCGAGGAGGACCCAGTTAGGAGCCCTGGGCTAGGCCAGCTACACCACAGGTAGCTGAGCGAGCTTTGCAACCCAAATCGAATCTTTAGAAGACGAGATACATGCATGTGTAGAAGGGCGATTGAATTCTTTTCCATGGTTTCTAACATTTTTGTCTTCTGTTGTAATCTAATGGGCTATTAATTCTGTATCTCCCCTCTCCTCTCAGCTTAAGAGTTTGTGACCATAATTGCTGTTTTCAAATGACCGAATGTCTCGCTTTCTTTCTCTTGTAAACTGCTTACTCTTTCGAGGGGACCCTGGCGACAGAGGCTGGCAAGGCCGCAGGTATGTATGGTGTATCTGTCTGTTTCTTTGGCATTGATATTTTATCAAGGGACATGCCTTTGAAGGATGGCCATGCCTTCTAATGGCCAGGACTTTGCAGCCCCAATGGCCAGAAGCATAAAGATGTGTAAAGAGGATTTTTTGGTACATTGATCACTGAATGTCTTGCCATGCAGCTTCTGTGATGGATACTCGGTTCTGTGGGCTCCTTCCTAACCACAATCTAAAGGGTAGTGGGGAGTGGTAATTGTAAAAGTCGCCATCAGCATTAGCTGTTGGGTGATGGCTGTAAGCAGAGTACTACTGTCAGGGGCTGAGCCTCATCCAGTAGATGTTGACATCTTCCCAGTGGGTCTCCTTAGAGTCAGTGGTGTGTCCCCATGGCACCTGGGCCTGGTGGGGTGTGGCAGACAGCAGCTGGCCCCCCACACACACACACTGCCGCAGCAGGGATCAGGTTGACTGAGCTGCTTGTGGGAGGGATGGAGGAGAAAAAATGTCTTCTTGCTAGCCAGGGACGTACGGACTTCAGAGTTTACTGGGCACAATTGATGTGTTCCTGGAAAGTTCCTCATAAAGCACAGTTTCTCTTAATTAGGTTTTATTTCCCAATTGACATGATTTCAGAGCTTATTCAAGCCTGTTTTCCCCAACTCTCCATTTATGACCCTAAATTTCTCCTGCTCCCCAATTCCTGTTGTCTCTGAAAACTGTGAACGACCAGTAAGCACCGTGGGACACCACGCTTCCTAAAATTGGCCACGGCTGTCAGCCAGAGGGGCATGGTCACAGCGGGATGGGCGCTGAGTCAAGTGGTATGGAAATTACTGAGAGCGACCCTGGTCGATCCTTGCATCCTCTGCTGGAGAAATTAAAAACAGTATTCATCTTGCTGAATACAGGCATGCTGTATCATCAAGAGGATTCGTGTCAGGTCCAATTTGAGATCATCACAGTAATTGTTACATGTGACAAACTGACATGTGAAGTGATAAATACCTCAGTGCAGCCTCCCTGTTAAAATTCCACAGTGAGTTTTCATGGCCAGGGGGCTGGGATGATGGGCAGGGCGGGAGAGCTTCCTTCATACTGCAGCCTGCCCAGCTCCTCGGCATGCCCTATTTCCCTAGAAACCTTCATTAACCCATTTACTTCCTGACGGTTGTATAAATTATTACCATTTTTCTTCTGTCCCTCCCCGGATGAACTCTGGGGAATTGCTTTCCAAGGGTACTCCATCTAGAAGTGACCCAGCAGCCCTTTTATAAGCACTTGTGCTGCGTTCTCAAGAGCTGAGTGTGAAACAGCCCACAAGTCCAGCAAACAACTGCCAGTTGCCTGAATTTCTCAAGGTCAGAAGCTGTTGCTGTGGACAACGGTTCAGGCTTTTACCCCAGGCCCCCACGCAGGAGAGTGGGACAGGTGCGGACTTGGCTGCCCGAGCGACACCTGCAGGAATGTGGGGGCGTTAGCAGTGCATGGGCTGGGAAGCTGGCTCTTGATGTATTCAGAGCCACCTCCTGTTCCTTCCTGAATGCTCTGTCCTGTTAGACGCAGCAGCATCCTTGTGCGGAGCAAACCCAGGACACCAGGCAGGCTGCGGTGTCTTCAACTTCTGCAGCATTTGCCACTGAGATGTCCCATCTCTAACAGCAGCTCAGCAGCCATGCTTATCATTCCCTTCACTGTGGTTCAGGCTGAGGCTAGATTTCAGGGAGTCCCAGCAGGGGAACCCCGGGCCCCCCAATGGGAGACCCAAGAGTCTGCGTGTCTGTGCATCTGTTCCATCATGCTCCAAACCCTTTCGAATTTGCTCCTTTGCATTTTTCCCAATTTTTTTTTTGTTTACTCATATTATGGGTTTCCTTGCCATAAGTAGATTCAGTTATCAAAATATCATCTAAAATTATGATACAGTTATTTCTTTAGAAATCTGATGGCAAGATTTCATGATAGGTCTAATGGCCACCGTCGCTTTGAGGTAGGAACGAATGGAATAGTATCTTACCATACCTGCGGTGACAGTAATGTGACATGAAAGTCACAGGTGCTGCCGACGCCATGGGGGCTCGTTGCCTGAACTCGTAAGGAAAGGAAATGTGAAATGTCAGTTTGGCATTGGTGAGAATAAGGTACAGGGCAAGTGGGTTGGTTTTCCTCTCGCCTGGTTGGTGGATGTGCTGATTTCTATTTCAGGGCCGCTTGGGTTAAGAACCTCATCCTGAGCCTCTTAGAGCCAAGTTTTGTCAACACAGATATGTCTAAACTGATATGTCAGCTTTGCATCAGACGGCTTTCCAGGGATCTGGATGTCGGCGTGATGCTCACAGATCCAAACCCCACCTGTGCCTTCGCTGTGAAAGAACTCACAGCTTCGTTGAAGCGATCCGGCTGCAAGTCTGCATTGCCGCCAGTCCTATGGCCCTCTTCCTTCTCACGCCTAGTGAGAACACACACGAACAGACCGAGAAATTTCACGTCCCCTGATGAACGTTCCCTGACGCTCAGCCCTCAGACCTCCGTGCTGGTCTGTTCCCGCCCCGCCCTCGCTAGGCTACCCATTGGATGGCTTGCCCAGCTGGGCTGCCTGTTCCGAGCTGCCCACTGGTGGCCCGGCCCCGGGTGGCGGCGGGCTTCAGCTCACCTCTGCGGTCGGCTGGAGCACAGGGAGCTCAGGTGGGGACAGAAAACGGGTTTCACTCCCAACCCCAACTTTGTGACCTGCTGCTTGTGTGATTGTGGGGAAAGCACTTAAGTTCTGTTTTGGTTTTTTTTTAAGATTTTATTTATTTATTCATGAGAGACATCGGTAGAGGGAGAAGCAGGCTCCCTGCGGGGAGCCCAGTGCGGGACTCAATCCCAGGACCCCGGGGTCACAGACTGAGCCCAAGGCAGACACTCAACCACTGAGCCACCCAGGGGGCCCCAAGCACTTAGATTCTTAGAGCCTGGACTCCTTGGATATAAAATGGGGGTAAAAGTGATGAGCCCTCACAGAGTGAAAAGACACCAACTCTGCGTGACACAAGGCACCTTATGAATGATGGCTATTGATTGATCATTCGAAAAGCCAAGGGCTTTTTCAGCCAAGACTTCAAGGCTCATTTATAGACCTGTCGCTTGCCTGGCTCTGGCCGACAGCCCCCAGCGGTCTCGTGGGCCCCACTCTTTGTAGCCTCACCCAGTCTCACTGCATCCAACGCTCCTTGCAGACCTCTCTTCCCACGTGTTTCCCTAAGTCCAGGGAATCCTGAGCTGAGTAGGCCACGTCTATGGACTCACCCAAACTGTACCGGTCCTTCAAGAGCCACGCAAGCCCCTTTTCCACAAAGCTCTCCCTCACTGCTGCACCCTCGGGGACTGCCCCCACCTGACTTCTTTGCACCTGAGCCCTGGGTAGCTCTGCAGCAGTCTGCTCAGGCTGACACCGTGTTGCAGGCTCAGGACTCAAACAACAGACATGGATCATGTCACAGTTCTGGAGGCCCAAGTCTGAGAGGAGGTATGTGTGGGCAGGGTTGATTTCTCCTGAGGCGCCTCTCCTTGGCTTGTGGATGGCTGGCTTCCCCGTGTCCTCACGTGGTCTTCCTTCCTGTGTGCAGATGTCTGTGTCCAAGTTCCCTCTTCTTATCAAATCACCAGTCATCGTGGATAAGGACCCACCCTCATGACCTCATTTTAACCAGAGGATCTCCTGAAAGACTCTGTCCCCAAATATGGTCCTACCGTGAGGCCCGGGGGTTCGGACTGGGGGACACCGCGCTGTGTGTAGCAGCCCCCCTCAGCACGCAGTCACCACCTGCCGAGGCCCCGGCTGCCCTTGCCCTGGGCTGCCCCGAGGCGGTCTTCTCGCCGAGGGAGCAGTGCCCTAGGTCACCCTCACATCCCATGGTGCTCAAGGCCTCGGCCCGAGGACAGCGGCACGAGGAGGCTGTGAACGGGTACCTCCCCCTAAATCAGGCCCCTGGGCTGATCGGGAAGACAGGGCACGACACTTGCAGGACGGGGCAGAGAAGCCCCATGGCGAAGTGGGAGAGAAGGTGCCGGAGGGCTGCCGAGGATTTTAAATGCTGAAGAGTAAGAAAGAGAGGCCAGCGTGGCTCTCCGAGCTTGAGCGGCGCTCAGGAAGGCCAGGCCCACCTCCCAGAGCACCGGCCTCTAAGGAAGAGCAAAGCTTCAGGCCCGGGGCGGGGCCGTGCGGCCAGCCCACTGGGAGCTGCGGGTGTCGTCGGCCACCGTCCTAGGTCCCCCGCCCTCGCCCTTCTCCTACGGCGAACGAGCACGTGAGCCAAGCCTTCGCACTCCCGCATTCCAGAACCCGGAGCGTGTACCCCCGGCAGGGTTTATGTCGTGTTGGACAGTTTCAAATACTTCAAGAGGTGAGGTTTTACGTTAACTCATGTTTAAATTAAGGCTCTCAATTGTTATTTTATTAGCTACGTTACATTTTTCCTCCCTTCCTTCCTCACTGGACATGCTCCCCGGGTCAGCTCATTGGCACTCACAGTTTTTCTGACTGTGCATCAATGGCGAGGCCCATATCCAGCCCTCCAGCCCTCGCCACCAACCCTGGTTCAGACTGGTATGGCCAGCTGCCAGCTGGACATCTCCGTCTGGGTGTCCAAGACAAACTAAATTCCACGTGCCTCCCCCTTTGCACCTGCTTCTCTTTAGCCCCACCTTGTACCTTAAAGCCCAAGGTGGTGGCTTTCTTGTAGCCATCCCCAACCCCAGCGTGAACACACACAGTATGCTATGCACACCTCCAGTCCTCTGCCCACAGCACTCTCCATGCTCATGAGCAAGAGTCTGGATGTTTCTAGAGAAAGATCACACAACCTAGCTAACTTGACTCACTCCAGATTTCATGGTGGAGCTCTGTGCAGTTCACTTTCCACTTCCTGAGATGACCATTGTCCTTAGCCCATCTCTGCCCCACATTCACCATCTGAACCCCCAAGAGGATGAGGGCTCCCCGAGGAGATCCAGGCCTGGGCCACCTGTGCGTTCCTCCATCCTGGGCACTGGTGCAGGGGAGCACTCTGTGAACCACCCCTCCGTCTTCAGCAGGCTGACTCCTGCCCACCCTTGCGCCTGGTGTGGGGCGCCCCTGGTCCAACTCCTTAAAGCCACAAAGTGTTGAAGTTGCGTTTTTTAAAATCTCTCCTTTCTCTCCTTAGAATACTCTGTGTGTGCTGGGCTCGGAGTGGGCTGGAGCAAAGCCCTGAGGCAGGCAGTCCCCTGGGAGTGACTCAGCCTGGGACAGGTTGAGTGGGTGCAGAAAGGTAGCTGAGTCTGGATTCTAAGCCTGGGGCTAGGCTGAACCTGGGCATTTTCCCCAGGGCCACGCCACAGGCTGAGTGGGAGGGCACCGTCTGCCTGTGCGTCTGATGGGCCAGGGGCAGAGCTCTCCAGCTGTGAAGGGCTCCCCATCACCTCCAGAAGACAGTGCACATCCCTCAGTCAGGGTGTCCCCAATGTGATTTCCCCCAGTCATGCTCCCTAGACCTGCACCTCCCACTGCACCTGACCACTAGGTTGTGGTCTTGCTTCCCTCCCCCTTCTCACTCCCAGGAGCATCCCCCCACCACTAGTCTTTAAGACCGGATGTAAAAGTCAGCTTGATTTCACCAAGAGCTTTCTGTCACTTGTGACCCCCTTAGCAGACATCTGTGACTCAGCATTCTGTGTCATGGCTGTGAAGACAAGTTTCCCAGGAGCTCTTGGAGCCTTGAACTGAGTTCAGGATGAGGGGTGGAGTTAAACCTGATTCTGCCAGGGTCATCTGTGGCTTTGGCCACATAGCTGTGATGTCCTGAGCCTCAGTTTCTCATCTTGGAGATGGGGCAGCAATACCTTGTTCAGGGAATTTTTCAGAAGATTTAATGTCATAGAGGCTGGTTAAGGCTTCCAGGTGGTGCTGGCCAGTAGCAGCACTCAGGAAATAGCAACTTGCTGTGCTCCACCTAAGTCCTTAGGACTGAATTCTTCTAGATGGGCTTGGTGGGGGCAGGGTAGTTTTTTCAATATGTGTGTGAATACAGATTAAAAACTGTTTCCTTGTTTGTCTGGATTGACTCAGCATATGGTAGTGAGTTTTCCTAATTGTTTCTGAAGGTGGAAGTGAGCAAGACTACGGGGCTGTCCCTCTGCACCTTAGAGCACAGCCTGGTTCTCAGCCTTGAGTCACACCAGCATCTCCTGGGGGTGGGTGAGACACAGCTTGCCAGCATGGCCCCCTGAGTTTCTGATTGGGTAGGTCCACATAGGACCCAGAACATGCATTTCCAGCCAACTCCCAGATGAACTGCTGCTGCTGTATAGGGACCACACTTTCAGCTATTGCCCTAAAAAATACAAGCAAAACATCTATACATTGCTTAGAGACGACCACTCTTCTCTTTTGAGAGCCTCCCCTGGGACATGTTACAAGTAGCTAAATGTCCACTTATTTTGCATTCCCCACATTTTCAATGCCAGTGTGAGCTGTGGGAGTGTTCTTCGTGTAGCATTTCTCTCTTTTAAAAAAAAAAAAAAAAAAGAGATTTTATTTATTTATTCGAGAGAGAGAGCAAAAGAGAAAGCACGATCGGGGTGAGGGACAGAGGGAGAAACATATTCTCCAGGAGCCTGATGTGGGGCTCAATCCCAGGACCCCAGGATCATGGCCTAAGCCAAAGGCAGATGCATAACCTACTGAGCCACCCAGGGGCCTTTTGTGTAGCATTTCCCACACCCTGCAGTCCATAGTCAGAGAAGTCAGGCAAGCATCCTCCTGTGATCCCTGGTTGGGAACTTCCATAGATTCCACCTGGACCTATGACCTGGCCAGAGAGAGCCACACGACCCAACGTGCAACCATGTGCACAACGCAGTGGAAAGTCTCTGAAGACAGCTGGACAATGGGGTAGGATAGGAAACCTCCCATGGTGGGATTTCTTCAGTACATTACCTATTTACCCCTTCCTCTCCACCAGTACATTCCATTTGGGTCTTGAACCTTGAAAGACAGTTATGCTGTCTTAAGTAAGCTGTTGTGGGACCTCATGAAATTGAGCTTTTGTCACCTGGCTGATGTAATTTGCCTGACTTTTCATAGGAATGTGTGTACACATTCTGAATAGCAAACCTAAGAAAACTAATAAACTCATGCAGTAGAACTTCACTAATCTGTGTTAATTCTAGTGAATGGTAGTGCGATAGACTTTTTTTAATTTCCAAATTATAAAATATTTATTTAAAAAATAGGGTATTGTTACTTTCGTGATCATGCTGTAACTCGGACTCAACTAGTTAAGGTTGCCAGTAAATTCTCATAGAGGAGACATGATTTAATGCATAAGTAAGACTTATTTGTAATAGAGATAACAATTATTTGTGAATAAATTTTCATTGTAGGATATTTGGGGTTTCTTCCCAATACCTCATTTTCTTAAGGGGTTAATATTCTTCCTACCATCTTGTTTATGTTGCCTGTTTGTCCAGCCTTTCTTCTAATGAACACAAACTTCAAATTAGTGAAACCAACTAAGTAAGGTTTTACTCTATTGGAAAAGCCACTCATGCTAACACACACAAGCAGTGCGTCCCCCACCAGGCCCTGCATGTATGGTCTGAGGACATACAACTGTGGTCAGAGCCTTAGGTGTTTGTCTCTAAAACCTATTCTGCAGCTGACCTGTAGCACTAGGGTTGCCTACATGACCCTACTGTGGCCTTCACACATTGATTATAATTACAGGGAAAAACGGAAGCATGGGAGGGTTTATCTTTTAATGCATTTGTCAGAGAAAACTGTGTTTTCCAAACTATGGGTTGTGACCCATGGGTGGCTCACGAAGTCAGTTCAGTGGGTGGAGACCAGCATTTTTTTTTTTAATGGAATAGGATCAAGCAGGAAATATCAGAGTGTGTTCCAGGCTGTGAGGGTCAGACTGTGTCTTATGTATGTGTGTCTGTCCATGTACCAGGTCACAGCGTTAAAAGACCCAAGTTTTAACTGTGGGTCATGGTCAAGCAATTCCAAATACAGGAAAAGATTAACTGAAGGTGAAACTTGTCCCCCTCGATGTCATACTGGCGCCTGCACCCCACATCCTCTCTGGGCTTTGGCAGTGCCATGCCCCTGTGAAACACCAAGTTTGTACCATCACTGGCATTCCTTCGCACTGTTGAAGGTTGATTCATGCTTCGGTGTAGTGTCCAGCTCTTAGGACCAGAGAAAACAGAGCCACCCCCAATCCACCCCCACCCCTGACTCATCTAAAGTACTCTTCTTTCAGAGCTCAGCCAAAACATCACACTCTTCCAAACCAACCCCTCTGCTGTTCATACTCCTCTAGCACCTTGTCCTTCACGGTACCAACTCTTTGCCTGAATGTAAATGTAGGCCTTTGATCAGTTTCCCATTCCCTCTTCCACACTGGCCACCAGCTCCCTCAGACATGGGCAGCCTGGCCCACTGCCTCAGAGGCAGATCGCTGCCTTCTCTATGACTTCTCCAAGTAGGTTTTGGACTTAGTCTACCCTTTGTGTCTTGCATTTATGGGAATCCTGATCAGGAAAGGAGAAATCACTTGGCCAAGGTTATATGGTTAGGGGAAGATGGGATGGTTTGCATTGTTCCAGAAGAAGGACCAGAATACTCTATGGGAATTCAAGTTTCCCGGCACACTGACCTCTCAGTGCTTTCCTCCACACTTGTTCTGTGACCTACAGTGTAGGATTGATGTGGACACAACTGTGGCCTCTGAGGTGCAATAACATAAATTTTAAATTTGGGTAAGTATTTCATGCCCTAGCTGCCTCTCTCAACCTAGTAAAAGTGTGTGCTTGGTAAAATTCTGTTGTAATTTCGTCTCAAAAACTATTCAAAGAAAAATCTTCATAGAAAAAGTGTTTCTTGTCTGCCTACTCATTGATTAGTAAAGTTAGTCTCAACCAGCCTGTCTCATTTTCCTATAAGCCCAGCAACCTTTGGGTTAATTCACACAATTGTTCCATAACCATAAAAGGCCTTAAAGTGGTTTAAGGTTTGGACTTTGAAGAGCTCCAGCTGCCATTAGGAGCCCAGGCTATGAGCTCGGATCCTGGCTCCCCCTCTTCCTCGCTGTGTCACCTTAGGCAGCTTACTAACCCTCCCTGTGCCTTGGCTTCCTCACCTGTCAATTGTGAGTAATGGTAGCACTTACCTGAGCAGGCTGTCGTGAAGATTACATGAGTCAAGGTGTCAGCGGCCTATAGTAGTTCCTGGCATAGAATAAGAGAGAAATATTAGCTCTCATTAGTAGTATTCCGTTAAGATTCTTTATCTATTATTTTACAGTCCAAAACCTAGAACTAAAAGTAATCCTAACACTTTGTAAGTAGATGGAATATTTAAGGCCCAGTATGTTTAGAAGCATGCCTTGCCTCTCCTCACTGTGTCGTGCTTTCCACATAGAAGGTCTGACAGGAGGCAGGTGGTCAGCGTGGCTCCCAGGCGCTGCAGCCCAGTTGGGCTTTAGGGCATCTCTCCAGTGTTGCCCTGTTTGATAGAATCACTGATGCTGAGCTAAGTTCAAACTCCCAGTCCAGGTTTGGGAGACTACTGTGGCTACTTTCTCATCCCACCTAACAATGCATGTTAGAGCAGTGCTTTGTTTCTAGGGATCTCACATAATTCCAAGGGCAGTGATTCTCCAAACAAATGTCACTTTGTGAGGGCTCATGAAACTATCTTCCACCAAGGACACTTGGTACAGCTCTCCCACCTGACCAAAGATTTCAGAACTTCTAGAATTTTGTAACACATACATATATTAAATAACTGCAGAAGGAAATCAGAGTCCCAAGATATCACTTCACCTTACTTTAAAGTTTGCCCTCCCATCACTTTGCTCATAAAAAGTTGTACTGAGTCGAAAAGGAAAATTGGAGGAGAGCAGAAAGCATCTTAGACCGAAGTTGTGTTCCTCTTACTTCATTAAAAATGCCCACTGTCCACCAGGTTTTGCACCAACAGTGCATCGGCCCTGGAGAGGACACCCGTGTGCCACCACAAATGACCAGGCACCAGGCGTCAGAGCCGGATACATAGCCCGGCTCTCAACAGCAGCTGTGCGCGCTTAGGCCCATCCATCAAGCGACCTCGCAGCCCAAGGCCCAGAGGGAGCTGGCGATGATGGAGAAAGAAAAGGAGGAGGATGGAGAAATGGATTCCTTCAACAGGGTCAGGGTGGGTTCTCTTTCAGCCTTTGAGGTAGAACACTTCCCAGATGGATACGCTGCTCTCGACTCTGCGTAAAGTCATAAATTCAGCAGCAGAATGTGCCTTCAATCGGTGTCCCGGAGTATGTCAATGCTGACGGGAGCTCTGCCCCCAGAGGGTTCCAGATTTGAAAGCATTTGGGAAAAATGGGTTCAATGAAGTTAATCTGGTTTCCTTACATTGTCACTCGGCCCTGGTATCTGAAGGGCATTTAAATTCCCAAGAAGAGGATACAGGAACAGCGTGGCCAGAACCCAGTTAACCAAGGTCATGCAAATCATGGTGCAGGACTGGAGATGGGCTGATCGGAGGTGGGGCCACAGTCCTGAGGGTCGTGCCTGAGGCAGGTGGCAGGAGAACAGTTTGCCGGAGAATTTGAGGAGCCGGGTTCTCCTCCCAGCCCCCTGACCACGCGGGGACGTGGCCGCCTCTGCCACTCCGCCACTCCTTCGTGTAAAAGGAGAACGGTGCTACCCTTGTGCTGCCCCCCGCACACCCTACGGTGATGAGCCCTGGAATGTGGGCCAAACAGGCTCCAAAACCCTCAGATGGCCTGCAGAGGTGGGGGGCGGGGGGGCGTTAGGACACCGCTCCGTCCACCAGGACAGGCTCTCTGCTTGTGTATGTTTGCTTCTGCCTTGCCAAAGGTTTCGCTTACATGCATGAGTCATATTTACTCTGTATAGATAAACATAGAGAGCAGACCACAGCTTCTGCGGGTCTCAGAGTAATGCCTGGGATACTTTTTGCCCCTTGACAGCTATGCTGTCTTGTTTGTTCCAAACCCATTCTCTTTCTTGGTGCTAGAAGGAGCAGTAGCCAGAGCTGTATAGGAAGCCATAACTGGAAGGTGCCCAGGTGTCCCCAGGACAAGCGAAATGCACAGCCCAGAAGCCTCAGGAAACTGCAAAGTTTTCATATCTTCATCCTCAAACTCATACAGTGGCAAAAATTGAAGTGATAGGAAGCTATTTATAGTCCTCACTTACCCTACTTGGTGTAGTATCCATACATTTTGCTGTAGAAGATATTAGTGGGTTTAAATATGGGGTGTTGCCCCAGACCACTCTGGAAGTCTTTCCTGTACCTGATCTCTACAATATGTTGTCTTTATAAACTTTGAAAAAAATCTGAATTCTGAAACCTGTCTGGCCCCACGGGTTCCAGGTAAGAGGTCAGGGGCTATCATGGAAACTGAGGCACAAAAGCACATATGAAGATGAATGACACCCATGCTGGCAGAGGGTTTGAGGAGCAGGCTGTGCTGTTGCTGGGTCAAGGTGACAGGCTGCCACACTCAAGCATGCTCATCATTATTGTGGCCCCTGGCAAGATGCCTCCCCCCTCCCTCCTGTTACTTCCCTCTTGAAGCCTTAGACAAGGCAGTGCCTGGCCCTGGACCAGGTGGTGGGGACCCAGCTCTCTCCTCCATCAGGGCTCTTTGGGAGGCCGCCAGGAAGAAGGCTCCCTGGGACCCCCTCACCCAGGCTGTTCAGTAAAGAAGCAGTTGGCACACACCCCAGGAAGCTAGCTACCGCCAGAAGCCAGCAGTATTTCACGAGCCTTAGAAATCCTGTTGTACCAGTCCATTATAAATTATTGAATTAACACTGCATATTTATAGCAACATCTTAATAGTTTAATAATTTACTCCTCCCTTATGGATCCTTTGGTATATCTCTTTTAATTGTTGGGGAAAAGAGTCCTTTTAGAGCTGACTTCACTGGGCTCCTCTCTCAGTGATGCTTCCAGAATTCTAAAACAGAGTCCAACACAACTGTTCCTAAGCTTAAGGTACCTGACACACAGTAAATTGACCCGTCTACCTGGAAGCTGGTGCTTACCTCCCTTTGCCTGCACCCCAGGGCTGCCACACTGCAGAAACCAGCCAGCCAGTCTCCTGTCAGCCCTGAGAGTCAGGTCACTGGCCCTTAGTGTCCTACACTTGGATTACATAGATTGTGAGACAGTAAAGGGACCTAGCATCATTAATATTGTTTCTAAGGGGGGGGGGGTGGGAATCTTTCTAGGTCCAAATAAGTGACTCCTCTGCTTTTGGAGCCCTCTCCTGTGTGAGATGTGAGCTGCGGTCCTAAAGCGAGTCATTCCCCACAGAACTCGTCAGTGCTTGGTGTTAATAGGACAGGCCATGTGTCCTAAAGTAAACCCGCGAATTGGGATGGCTGTGGGGAAGGGAAAAGCTTCAAAATGAAGACCTGGGTCCTCCAGGCATTTCAGAATCCAGCTGAAGAAGCAAAGCCTGCTAGACAGTCGTATTACAGGGAAGGATGGGGGCTGTGCATCTTTATCTTCTCCAAGCTCCTGAGAAAATGCCTTGGATATTATAGTCCCTTTTGCGTGGATTTGGGCTTTTGTCGTGGGTGAAGTCACACTTCATAAAAGAGATGCTGGTTTCTTTCCAAGGCTGGCTGCTATTTTTTAAAAATATTTATTTATTTACTTATTTGACAGAGCAAGAGCACACAGCAGGGGGAGGGAGAGGGAGAAGCAGACTCCCTGCTGAGCAGGGAGCCCCATGTGGGACTCGATTCCAGGACCCCGGGATCATGACCTGAGCCCAAGACAGAACTTGACAGCCTGAGCCATCCAGGCGCTCCACGTTGGCTGCTTTTGAGCCTGGGCCTCCATCTGGTGACCTCCACATTTTGAACCATTCTAGATTTTTAGGGAAGTATGGCAAGAGTCCTGCAAAGAAATTCAGCGCTGTTGGCAGCTGCCAAGAATCACCATAAAGAAAGGAAGGAGGGGTATGTTAAAGGTCATAATTCAGACTCTCAAAAACAGTCTTAAGGAGGAACATACCCTTCCTTCTCCTTTTTCTGCCCCTTATCCTTTAAGATTCAACTGATGGTCACATCACCATTCTCAAGTTTGACGTCAGATGATCTGAAGAAGTGCCTCTTGGCCTGAGCTCTTTCTTAATGGGGAGGAAACTGTGGACAAGTTCAAGATCAGTCTGGCAGTCACCGGAGGAATAACCCACTTGCTCAGGAACCCCAGGTTCCCTACCCATCACCAGCTGGCCTGGCATAGCAGGTTGGTAGGTAACAAACCTGGTCGGATCTCTAATCGCTCCCTTGCAAGCCTTTGATGCTCTCCGCGCACACGAGGAGTTACATGCGTTTCCAAGACGTGAGCAACAAACAGCCGCAGTGAATCCCCCACGTTAATTTGCCCTCGCCATCACTACAGACCAAGCTAGTGTGCTTGTGTGGCCTTAACGGAATCTGTTACGGCTCTGTGTGCACCGGACACTGCTGGTGCTACAGAGCACCAAAGCCAACCACCGTCCTCGACCTGGAAGGGGAGCTAGATGTGCGGGAGCCACGCTGCATGGATAAGTGGGAAGCTTTTGGGGGAACACAGCTGGGAGATAACCTGTTTCAGCCGGTGGATCAGGGAAGGCAATGAAACATGACATGCGAGCAGGCCTTTAGGTGGTGCTTACCAGGTGGCTCGGTGTTAAAATCCGGCAGAGCGGATGCCAGCATCTCTTCCACACACAGTGAAACTCCCAAAAGTCTCAGGAATGTTGAGGATCATTCTAGAATTCTGTCTTAGCTTCAGTATGTTTCTGAGGGTGAAAGGTAGCGCTGCTAGTAGTTACACCAAGACCGAAGCCGAGCAGCCAGCCAGCTGCCAGGCCCAGGAGTCAGGGACGCATGAGCATCCCAGGGATAACTGGCTGAGTCTCCCTCCCCTCTACTGGTCAAGGAGAGGCAGCAGGAGGTTAGCTGCCTTTTTTTTTTTTTTTTTTTTTTCTAGAAGAGGATAGGAAGGCAAACATCATGCCATCTGCCTTTGTATCATTTCTGAAGACTGCATTGCAGAAAATGTTTGTACTTATGTCACCCAAAGTGGTTTAGGACTCTCACAGCCGTGTTCCTGCACCATAAAAATGCCGTCTTTTCCTTTCTACTCAGATCAGCACTTTTTTGAGGCAAATGCTGACGAAAAGCAACAAATTACATCTTGAGCTTGAGAAGAACTCCCCTTTAGGGTTCTTTGTACCTGATAGAACTTACTTCTTTCAGATAGGGTTCCACGTTACTGCTCCTCTTCCCTCTGCCTCTGCCCTTGTGAAATAAGCAGAAAGGATGTAAATGATTTTGATGCAGATGATTCTGATCTGGATGCTTCATCCATGTTCATGTAACTCATTTGAAAAACTGCACTTTTGTTTCCTTGAGAAAGCTTCAAGGTGAGTGGATGCTTCGGGTCCCTGCCATGCCCCCACTTGCCCCAGGCAGGCTCCCTGCTCCACATAGGTGTCACCTTTCCTTGGGGTCCTTCCCTCTGATTTCCAGAGTGACAGCTTGATTATCAAATGCTTACCTAAGGCTATGAAACAGTACAAACACAGAGGATTACACTCTATACTCCAGCAGCCACATAGATTCTGGAATAGTACTGTTTTCAAATATTCTCTCCCGCTGTCCTCACAAAGGATTTCCATTTGCCAGGCAGTATGTTCTGGTTTTGGATAATAAAATGCAAAGCAGTCAGGTTACCTTACCTATAGCATGTGGCCGAGAAAAACAAGGGCCCTGGTTCATTGACAAGTAGGTCAAGTCTGTCTTGAGTTCCAGTCTACTGTGGAGAGCCCAGATGCAGTTAGCCTCCATGTGGGCAGGCCCCCATCCGTGTCTTCAGTACCCAGCCCCATGGCTGGGGCCTGTGGTTGCTCAGAAAATGTTTATTCGATGCAAGGGCCCAAGCACGATGATAGATGCAGAGATCCACATGCACAGACCCGCCTTGCCCCTGGCGTCTGCACTGTCTTGGCCTTCAGCTGTGTCATAACTGTGCTCCCCAGCCAGAACCTACTCTTCAACTGAAATGTCCACCTCTCCCAACCCTAACAAAGGACAAAGAGGAAAAGATCCCATCTTCCTTTTCCCAGCCTTGTTTGCCTTACATTCTAGATCATTTACATTTGTTATGATTGGCCACTGCTACTGACCTGGAAGTGCTTACACTCCTCTGAACTGTAACCAGGCTGTTCCTGTACTTTGCCTCACTCCCCCAGAATAGGTGGCCTTAGGTGTGGATTTATTTGCCCAACCATGGTGGAGGAAGGCAGGCCCTGGTATAAGGCTCTGTTCAGGCATGCCGTCTCAAAGGGAGGATTATAAAATATAAGTTCTCCTTTGATTCCCTTACGCTTAGTCCTTACCCCTCAAAGCACATCACATCCAGTCTGCTGAGAGGATAACCAGGGTGTCTCATTGTGGACCTCAGTGTTTGTGGCTGTGGCCACAGGATGGTCTCTCCTTGGTCCCCAGGTCATTGCTTGTTCAGTCCTCTCCCCATCTGGCCACATCCACATCATGGTCCTCAAGCACTGCCTTGGGTTGCCAGGAGTCATCCTCCAGACACCAGGATGTGCTTCTCCACTCCTGCTTTTACACTAGGAGAGCTGTTACCCTGCACACCCTTTCCTTCTATAACATGGCCTAGAAAAATCTGCTTCAGTTTACATACGAACCTAATAATGGTTCTCTCCTTGAGTCACACTTTATATGTACTGCATGCCTGTCACGTGGAGCTCACTTGATCTTCCCTAAATTCCCATGAACTCCATAGGGGGTAGTTAGCTCCTTATTTCAGATAAGGAAACTGAGTCTCAAGTGTCTGCTGCCACCTGGCTGTCAGTTTGAATGTGTGTTTTCTGGCTGCTGGCCCAGTTCTCTTTCAGCCCCTTGGAGCTGCCTCACCATCCAGTTATCTGCTTGACTTTTCAATACAAGGCATGTTGAATGCTTCACTGGTGGTGAGAGCAGGTTATCTGGCTGTCTCCATGGAAGGAAAGGAAGCAAAGGCCCAAAGGGAGTATTTGGAAAGTGGAGGTGGTAACGAGAGCTTTGGCCATGGGGTCCCAGGTGGCATGTGTTGGAGGCTTGCTTTGTCTTGTGCCCCCGTCCTTCCCTTGGCCACCTGAAGTCCTTACTCACCAAGTTCAGGGAGATTCTCCGATTCCCCACAAGTCCCCAGGAGCAGCCCTAGGGACTTTGTATCCTTGACAGAGGATCAGCCCATGGAAGTTCTTCCTGTCTGTAAGGACAGGGACATGCTCTGTTTTCTTATGGTTGCCACAGACACTGGCCACATTGAAACACGGACAGCCTGTTTCTGGAGAATCACGATGACCTGTTTTCCTCTGAGCTTCTGGCAGACCTCACAGGAGCATCCTGTTGGCCTCCTGATGACATTCAGGAGGCCCCTGGGTCCAGCTCCCTGTTGCTTTTCATCCATACCCAGCCCCTAATGGACGATGAGGGAGCACCAGGCACTCGTTAGCGGAGAAGAGATGGTAAGGAGGAGCGGGGGCGAGCAGGCCTGTGTCCCTCCAGCTACTGAGCAGCAGGAAGCAGAAGCGCACCAGATATAACTCAAACATTGCCTAATTCTGAGGCACGCTTGGTACTCTCCGACATAGAACTGTTGAATGAGAAAACAAGTGATACCAGCAGATAAACCACAATAAACCTTGGGGCCCTGAACATACTCATTTACCCAGGGAGCGACTGGTCACCAAGACCAGAGCATCATGACAGTTCAATGTCAGGGAGTGCATGAAGACTTCAGTAAGTGCCTGGAGTGCTTTTCTCACAACCGGAAGTAACTTTGGTGTTAGTCTGTACCAGGCCTGTCCCTGTCTGCTCCTGTGCTATTGGGATGTTTTGGGGCATCTGCTCTAAACAGGGTGGGGTTCTTGGATTGAATTCAAGTCATCCCAACTCTAACTGGTTTGGAAGAGTAAGCCGAATCAGAGGTGGGTTTGGGTTCCTGTCCACTTCACTTTGCTCCTCTTTTTCCGTTAAGTCCTGAAAACACATGGGAGTGTGCTGTGACATGAGGAGGGTCCAAGAGCTAGTGTTTGCTGGCAGGCAGCAGCTGAATTTGCAAATCCGGAGACCTTTGAAGGCAGCAGCTTATCGTGTCCACCAGGCCGGCTGGACTGGGACTGCTGCTATCAGCTCACCAGATCCCTCCCTGCCAGGAGTTTGGAGGGTGGATTAAGGATATAATTACAGGCGAATCCAGCAACAGAGAAATCCAAAAGCTCTTGTCCATCATGCCATGTACTTGACTTTAACCTAAGCCGTGTTGAGTCCTCCCCAGCCATATTTTGACTTTTGCTAGATACAAAGCTCCCATGGCTGAAAGTCTCCTGAGAGCAAGTGAAAGCTGGCATCTCTCCTCTTTTATTGTTGGGTTCTCCACAAAAAACAAAAGCAAACAAACAAACAAAAAATATCCAAGTGCTGGCTGGCCCCATTTCATTTCAGCTACCTGTACATCTGGAGATGGAAGTAGACCCAGGCCAGATGAGTTTTGAGTGTCTGTATTTGATTCAATGTGTACTTCATTCTAATAGAAATTCTGTAAGCAGTTGTCAGATTTTTTTTCTACTTACACAATCATTCTCCCACTTAAAGCTCTGACAGCTCTAGAAAATACATACTTCATACTTTAAACCACAGACACCCTCCTCCCAAACTCATATCATTGTAAACATGACCCATGACCCTAAAATAGCCAACTGGATCTGATTTCAAAATACAGACAATAAATACTTTCCTTTTGGCACCTACCAACTCAGCAGTAACTACTCACTGACATTCTCTATGATTGAACTTCCAAAGTATGACCCCAGGACATGGATGTGTTCAGAATCAAAGATACGATGGTTTTAAGTATAAATGTTACTTACTGAAATGAAGTAGCATTTAAAATTTTTAAGACATATATGGTAGTTACACAGATTGTCTGATAATTAAACAAATTAAGCCAGAGAAAACAACATTTCTCTGTTATAAAGAGCACAGTGCAGAGCAAGTACTTAGGAACAGGCACTTCCCAGGCGGTACTAGGAGCCTTTCCAACCATCACCAAATATTTCTTGATTTAGCATATTTAGGGGCGGCCCACCTACAGCAAACATCTTCCAACAATGTAGCTTTAGAGCTAACTAACAGGCAAGCTTTTTTCCCCAGCATCTCCTACATTACCATATACGTGGTAAAATACAGATTTTTTTTTTAATTTCAAAACTTAGCCCTTGCCTTTAATAATAATCTACATTCTTCCTAAAAGGAGGTATCTTCCCTGGAACATTTAGTGACATCAAGGAAGCAGTCCTCCCCCCATGCTGTTTGAATAATACAGGATACTGGGAGTTGAGGTGGGCAGGGGCTCAAATTCTTTGGCACTGGAATGTCTTCTTTCCATAAAAACCCTCTAGTCCTACCCCCATGGCACTGTATGGGCTCAAAACAAGGAATGAGAAAATAAGGTTCAAAGAAGCTCTAAGAAACACTGTTATTGTTATCACAAAGGGAGGGAGGGAGAGAGAAAAAATCATTTTTAAATTACAATTTAGAAGACAAAAGAGCAACTTGTGGGCTGTCTTTATATAGGAAATTAATTCAGTATCTGTTACCGCTAAATGCAGTTTTGTCAGTGGAGACAGCATCTAAGCACAATGGATACGTTATTCCACTTAAACGACCAACTCTTCTATGAAGTAGGTGTTCCCATTAGACAGGTGGACACTGAGGCTCAGAGAACCTACTCATCTCCTGTGAGATTTGAACCCAGAGCCGTTAGTCTCCAGAGCCCAGGTCCTCAAACGCTCCAGTACACCCTTTGCTCTGCTGCCATCCTTACCCGAGCTCTCTGCAGAGGCATGGCACAATGAGGCGGGTTTTCTAAGCTGTGCAGGTGTCAGGCATCTAGCCTCACCTGCCCACACCCAGCAGGAAGTGTGGTCGGGGTTCCTCTCACCCGATGTGCTCACCCCTCTATTGTGATGAACGCAGAGGTGATCTCTGGTGGGAACAACCCCTGCGTATTAAGTCTGTAAGATACTCCTGCACTTCTCTTCCCTGCATCCAGTGAAGAGCGACAAGGAGGTAAGGACAAAAGGAAGAGGACAGGAAGGCCCTAAGTCCCACGAGGAGATCTCCATACGGAAAGAGCACTAAGCTTAGCTTTCTGGAAATATGTGTCTAGAGGGAAAGTGACATTTCCAGGCCCTGGTTAAACAGTCAGTAGCTCTCGCCTTGGGTCTTGATGGACGTGTAAGCCACACTTGCCCTGCACACTCGGGACTTGGAGTGTCAGCCTCCTCTAATGCTGGGGGGTGAAGTGCTGGCATCTGGGTCGGCATGCAGTCGAGCATGTGTGGGTGCGGTGCCAGCTAGCAGAGCCTTTTGAGAAGCCCTCTCACATGGAGACCCGGGCCCCCACTTGTCCCAAGGACGGACTCCGAAGGACAGGCCTGGCGAAGGTTCTGTCCCAAAGTCAGGACACTCGCTCAGGGGTTCTGAACAAGGCAGGAGAGAGCAGGAGAGATCTTTTTTTAAGATTTTATTTATTTATTCATGAGACTCTCACAGAGAGCGAGGCAGAGACAGAGGCAGAGGGAAAAGGAGATTGGGACTCGATCCCAGGACCCTGGGAAGGCAGACCCTCAACCCCTGAGCCACCCAGGGGTCCCTGCACAGGCCTTTAAAAAAAAAAGATTTTACAAAGTCCACTTACCAAATCCAAAAGGAACTGGGCTCCTGGTTATTTTCTCTCAGATTTAGAATTTTAGCTAAAGCATTGGAATTGTTCTATTTTTACCTTTGTCAGACTCACAGGACAACTACGTATGCCATAGGGACAGGGGCACACACCTGTCCTTAGGTGCCAGCAGCCCCTGCCCCCCGGGGACATGCAGCCCCCAGCCTTCCTGTGCACAGAGGAGCCTCTCAGGCTTTGAGGCCCGACCGCCAGCAGCTCAAAGGGCCGGCAGCGCCATCTAGTGGGAATGTTCTGGGCCCCTGAACAGTGGGAAGGAAGCAGGTCTGTGAAGGACATAACAAAGAAACGTCTGGGTGCTGTCACGTGGGCTGTTTCCTCTGGTCACCAGCCACGCTAATTACTGTTTTGGTGCCTCGAAAATTAACAACCCAAATAAATTAACACCAAGCCAGAAAGGTTTTTCAAGAAAGAAGTGACTAAGAAGGACTTGCTTTCCGTATATTTACTAGGAAATGTGTATCCATCAGCCCAGGTGGGAATATATTTTTCTGTAAACTCCATGAAAAAAGTCCACGCGTTTAGAGCAAAGTCAAAAGACAGTAGCCGAATCTGCTTCCAGGTTGCCTGAAGAGCGCTGCCCTTTCACCGGGAGGGCCGGGGAGACCAGCTGCCTCGGGTTCCTCAGGGCTGGGCCACACCCCACGCCACCCCCTCCGCGTTGTGGGAGAAGAGCAAAAGAGGCTCCCCATTGACCTCACTCACTTTGCTGACAAAAGCAAATCGAATCACACCCCTTCTCTCTGCTGACTGGTGCCCCAGCACCGTGTGCTTCCCGTCATCCCTGTGGGCCTCCGAGTAGACCTCACCTTGTCAGGGTCTGTGTTGACCCCCCCCCAATGAAGGCACCCCGTCCAGTGCACTCCTGGAGTTGCGTCACCCCTGAGCGGCAGCCATGCTCCCTGGGCCCACGGGGGCTCAGTCGGTGCAACTCCCAGGAGGCAGCCCCTCTGCACGAGGGTGCATGGTGTTTCCATGTGTGGGGCTGCATTCGGAGAACCCCACCTCTTCCCCGTTCTAACCACACATGACACCCTTGAAAGCCTTTGTGGTCTGGGAGCAGCTCGATGCTCCTTGTGAGCAGGCCACAGGTTGAGGCCTCATGGAACTGTTGGCTGCTCACTGAAAAACGAAATCGAGAGTCTGACACAGCCTTCTGGGCCTGAGTGTGTGGGGGAGCACCATCCCCTGACTCACCAGGCAACTCTGACCATCAGGGAGATTTCGGGGGGAAATCCCCATCTGAGCATACACATGCTCTCTTACCAGGAAGGGAGGTAAAATAACCCCCTCCCAGGGCCTGATAGTAGCCTTTTCTGGATGGTGCTGTGCTTCTGCTGACCACTGCCAGTGTCCCAGCCAGGCCTCCTTCCATCCTCGCTTCCTGTACTGTGACAGGCGCTGTGGGCAGAGGAGGGGCTGGTGGCCTCAGAACTGACCACTTGGAACCCCTTACTACCCAGCCTGGTGCCTCAGAGCACACCAGCCTCCACCGTAAGCTCTGGTGGCCCCATCACGGTCCTTGGCTGCCTCATCATTGCCACTCATTTCTTCCTGTCTTGAGTGGGCTGAGAAGCTGTCTGAACCGTGTCAAAATAGAAATCAGATAGAGTGAGGGCCTAGAACATGAGATAGAGTGAGGGCCAAGTCAAGTCCGTGGGTTCTGTGAGGTCTGATTGGTTTATCACAGATTGTTTTGTTCACTTGGGCCACCTTTGTGTCCCAGATAAACAGGGTATTTATTCTTCCACATGGCTGGGGGATCTGGAGATCAAACAAAACTGAACCAGGTATGAATTGGCAGTGGAAACGAAAAGCAGGGTGCATAGGGTGGAGACGTGTCATCTCAACACTGACAGCTATGGGAGTGTTTGAACAGTGTGTGCATGTACAGTCACCTGAGGAGGTAGGGTCTGCTGCCATCCCATTTTACAGAGAAGGAAACTAAGCCTCAGAACCATCAAACACCATCCCCCCAACCCGTCATTGCAGAGCCAGGGCTCAAACATGGACATCCAGGTTCAGAACCCGTGCTTGGCGGGCCCTTTCTGCCACTTTTCTTCCTGGCCTCCTTCTTGGACCATATCAGCTGTGTTTTGGCTTGATAGATAGTTTGGAACCTTCACTGGGCTTTGTTTCTGAAGCGCGAGAACCGAGGTGTGCATGAGGGTAGAACCAATGACCCAGCAAAGAGCAACAAGCTGAGAACTCAGGGGCCCACTCCCTCCTGCTCTGCCTGTGGCACTACCAACAAATTTCAGCCTCTTGCATCCACCATAGCTTGATCCGTAAAATAAAGATGACGCCTGAGGAGGAGAATCATGTGAGCTAATTTACATGGAAGTGCTCTGTACCCTAGTGAAGTGCTAGAGACATAAATGATAGATTTCAAGAAAAAAAAAATCCATTATCAGCTCAAAAAGTAAATACTAAGGCAGATTTGAACACATTCTAATCTGTCTGGTTGAATGAGGAATTCTGTGATTACATTTACATTACTTACCTTTAAAATCTACATCTAAATCATAGATAGAAGACACAATCTGAACATAGAGGCCACGAAATGACCCTCTTCTCAGCCCTGAAATGAGGGCATTGGGCTAGTGCCCTGGCCTGCCCTTGTTCCAAGTGAGCTCTGGGCACTTACATCCTGTGCAAACTTCAGGCAATTACTTAACCTCTCTGAGTTCCCATTCCTTCGGTTATAAAGTGGACATGATAGTCCCTACCTCTCAAGTACGAGAGGGTTGGATACAGTAATTCTGGGTAAAGCGCTTAACTCAGCGCCTGGCCCGTGGTGAGTGGTCAGTAAATAGGAGCTGTTATCACCTGAGATCATTCCTGTCCCTTTAGAGAAATTAAGAAAAAAGTAATCCATTAAAGGCTGCATGACCCCATCTCTGTATAAACACCTCCTTCTGATATTTTCAGAGTGCATTTACATGAAGAGGAGAAAGTATTTGCAGAGGATAACATACTGTATGTCCTTGAACCCAGATCAAAAGCATTCATGTGAAATGCTTCTGTTAAATAGAACTCTCCAGTAATGCCTTTGCTGCCATGTTGACTACTTGCGGTGGGATCAGTGAAGTGACTGGACTCCTAGTCCTACTGATCAGTCTGTGTGTGTGTGTGTGTGTGTGTGTGTGTGTGTGTGTGTGTCCATCCCACAGTGCTCCTACACGGCAACTAGGCAACTCTGATCTGTGTCAGAGCGCTGGGGAAGGCTTAGGCCAACCGCACTGACCACCACCTCACAATCATAGAAGCCTATTTTTGGAGGAGGGTGGAACAGATCTCCCCTGGAGTTAAGGGAGGAAGAGGAAGGATCCCGTATAACGAGCTTGGAAAGCAGGGTTGGTGCAGGGCAGCTGGTACAAACTCGTGCTGACCATGTTGCCTATGAATAACAGTCCTGGGAAGGTTAGCATTTTGGTCCTTGCCATTGAGGCCAGAATCATTTCCCCAGGGTGCACTGCTCCCTGTAGCTTTGAGCAAGAGTAGTCTGCCCTGGACCGGGTCAGCATCCTGCAGAGGCCTGGGCTGCTGGGGTCTATGTGGGGTGTAGATGCTGTTCTGGGCAAGACTCTAGACACTACACTGGAATAGAGGTGGGGGGACCCCAGGAAGGGAAGGAATTTGCAATCATGTCTTGTAACCTGGGAAAGGGGTGTCTCAGCGGGCCTGTGATCCTCGAACATCAAAGGCCTGTCGCACAAGAGAAAAGACGCTTTGTCTTGGGATGGAGCCGCTGGGCAAAATGCCAGGGCTGGGGACGTGCAGAGACCAGCCCGAGGGCCCTGGAGCTTCTTGTCCACAGAGGCCCCAAGACACAGGCCAGAGCGCGGTCCACATGGAGGGAAGCTGGACTTGCAGCCCTAAAGCACAGGGCAGCCGAGCTACACCTTGCAGAGCTGGGCAGGAAACGGTGCATCGCCCAGGACTTGTGCTGACTGTCCAGGTTGTGAGGTCTTAGGACACAAAAGAAAGAATGTAAAGTAATCTTGATAGCTTTTCTGTTGATCTCATGTTGGCCTAGTTCAGATATGTTGAGTTGAATTAAATACATTGACATTTATTTCAGTAATTGCTGTTTTAGATTTTAGGAGAGTTTTCAACATATGAGTTGTTTTCACAGCACTGGAGACTTTTATTTAAAAATGAGACCAGTGAGGCGCATGGGCGGCAAGAGTCAGTTGAGCGTCCGATTCTTGGTTTTGGCTCAGGTCATGATCTTAGGGTCATGGTTTCGAGTCCTAAGTCGGGCTCCATGCTCAGCAGCAGGCCTTTTGCTTGAGATTCTTTCCCTCTGCCTCTACTCCCACACTCTCTTCTTTCTCTGTCTCTGTCTCTAAAATAAATAAATGAATCTTTAAAAAATAAAATAAAGATGAGACCAGCAAACCCGCTCCTGAGAGCCATCTGCATTCCACAGGGTCACTCATTCTCTAAACTTTCCTGGCATTTTATCCTGCCTGTCAGGAATCCCAAGAAGACATAAACCTTGTTCATCAAGGAACCTTGTAAAATAAATAATAAGCAAATGTAGTTCAGGACAGATGACCCTGGTGACACTGTGATGTGGTCCTGAACAGGTGAGCCCTGGAAACCTCCCTGCTTCAGATATTTGGCAGCTGTTCAGACCAGGTGTGAAGAAGCGGCGGTTCTGCTGATGTATAAGAAGCCGTTACTGGGGCGCTAATCCCCACTAATTCCGCCTCGCTTGCAGTTCCTTTAAGTTTAGATAAGTGTGGTTTTTAGAAACTGGAAAAGCCTGAGGATGTGGGGAGGGCAGGAATGATATTTTTCACTGTCTCTGTTTCCTGAGAGAAAGTAATGTTGCATCTTCAAAACAACATCTGTCAGAATGATTTTCGTCAGATTAAATAAATCCTCAAAGCTGCGATCACAGTTTATAGAATCTTGGAAATGTAGGTTATGCTTTGCATGGAGCCCTAATGGAGTTTAAAATATGTGTGTTTTTGCAAACACAGCTTTGTAAGCAGACTCTTTACCGGGGTTTCTCGTTTGTGAATTTTTGTTGAAGCTACCATATCTCAAGGAGTTTTAGGAAGTGCTTTTATGAGATAAACGTAATAAGCAATCATTTACCAGTTTGAGATGCTATTAATTGTAGGTGGAAAAAGACAAGGAGCTGGGTGCCCTTTGGCCAAGCCTGATGAAAACCTGCACCGTAACACAGGCTGTGCCAAAAAGCTACATGAAAATCCATGTCTCTGTGAGGTGGCACGCAAGAGGTCAGCCTTCTGTCCTCTTGTCACTGGTGGCTGCCATATGTCCTTACAGTCGATTATAGCCTTTTTGGCTTGAGAGGGAAGAAGAACATTTGTGGGGGGGGGCAGAGATTGATGTCATAAAGACCTCAGATGAATGATCAATGCACATTGATATGTATTATCCCCTGCTGCAAGGAAGCTTATTTTTTTTTAAGATTTTATTTATTTATTTGAGAGGAGAGGAAGTGTGCACATGTGTGCCCATGAGCTGGAAGTGTGGAGAGAGAGGCAGAGGGAGAGGAAGAAACAGACTCCCCGCTGAGTAGGGAGCCCAATGCAGGGCTTGATTCCAGAACCCAGGGGTCATGACCTGAGCTTAAGACAGACACTTAACCGACGGAGCCACCCAGGGGTCCCAAGGAATCTTATTCTTAAAATTAGTAGCTAAGTCTAAACAACAGCTAGGTACCACGTTTCACACATTAAGGTGCCTGCTACCAAAAAAAAACAAAACAAAACCAAAAAACCCAGAAAGTAACAATGATTGGCAATGTGCAGAAATTGGAACTTGTGCTTTGCTGATGAGAATCTTGAATGGTGGAGCTTCCGTGGAAAACCACTTGGTAGTTCCTCAAAGTTGGACACAGAATTATCATAGGACCCAGAAGTTCCACTTGTGAGTGTATACACGAAAGACTTGAAAACAGGGACTCAAACAGATCCTATTACACCAATGTTCACTGCATCATTAATCAGAGCAGCCAAAAGGTGGAAACAACACAAGTGTCCATCAGTGCTGAATGGATTAACAGAATATGGCCTACCCATATAAAGACATATAATTCAGCCTGAAAAAGAAGGAAATTCTGATATGTGCTACAACCTGGGTGAACCTTAGGCTAAGGGACATAAGCAAGACATAAAAGGACAAATACTGTGTGAATCCACTCATATGAGGTACCCAGAGTGGTTCAGTTCTTAGGACAGAAAGTATAGCAGCTATTGCCAGGGGCGGGGGATGAGGCTGGATGAGGGGCTTGGGGGAGGGGCCATAGAAGGCGCTGGGGGTGGGGCTGGGACTGGGGGTTGCTCTGTAATAGTTTCTCCTAAGGATGCTGAAAAAGCTCTGCAAATGCATGGTCATGATGGCCGCGTAACATTGTGCACATACTATGCCACTCCATTGTACAGCTGTATAATTAGAAATGGCTAGAATGGTGGGGCTCCTGGGTGGTATAGTCTGTTAGGCTATTGACTCTCAGTTTTGGCTCAAGTCATGGTCTCAGAGTCATGAGATCGAGCCCCACATCCGGCTCCGCGCTCAATGCAGAGTCTGCTTGAGATTCTCTCTCCCTCTCCCTCTGCACCTCCAGCTTGTGCTCTTTCTCTCTAAAATAAGTAAATTTTTAAAATCTTTTAAATAAATAAATAAGGCTAAAATGGTCAATTATTTTTTGAATTAGTTGCTCAGTTAGCTAGGGTTTTAAAGCAAACCTGGCAGGGAGGGGAGAGTGCACTCCAATTTTAAGAACATCCTCTACCTGGAGCTGACAGGAGCTAACACAGACTCAGTTCTCCTCTACAAGCTTGTGCATACCACACAATCCTTGAATGTTTTCTGTTTTTGGCTTTTTTTTAACATTTTTTTCCTCCAAATTTTTATTTAAGTTCCAGTTCACATATAGTGTAATATTGGTTTCAGATGCAGAATTCAGTGATTCATCACTTACATATAATACCCAGTGCTCATCCCAAGTGCCCTCGTAACCCATCCCCCCAGCAACCCTGTTTGTTCCCTATCATTGAGAGTCTCTTATGGTTTGCTTCTTTCTCTCTCTTCTTTTTTTCCTTTCCCTTACGTTCACCTGTTTTGTTTCCTAAATTCCAGTTATGAGTGAAATCATATGGTATTTGTCTTTCTCTGACTTATTTCACTTAGCATAATACCCTCTAGCTCTATCCACATCATTGTAAATGGTAATGTTTAATTCTTTTTTGTGGCCGAGTAATCTTCTGTTTTGTATATATACCATATTTTCCTTATCCATTCATCAATCGATGGACACTTGGGTTCTTTCCATAGTTCAGCTATTGTTGATAAAACTGCTGCTGTAAACATCGGGGTGCATGAGTAAATTCCTAGTACTGCAATTGCTGGGTCATAGGGTAGCTCTATTTTTAGGTTTCTGAGGAACTTCCACACTGCTTTCCAGAGTGGCTGCACCAGCTTGCATTCCCACCAACAGAGTGAGAGGGTTCCCCTTTCTCCACATCCTCACCAACATCTGTTGTCTCCTGTGTTGTTAATTTTAGCCATTCTGAGAGTCATGAGATACTATCTCATTGTGGTTTTGATTTGTATTTCCCTGATGATGAGTCATGTTCAGTATCTTTTCATGTGTCTCTTAGCCATCTGGATGTCTTCTTTGGAAAAATGGTTATTTGTGTCTTCTGCCCATTTCTTAACTGGATTATTTGGGTTTGGGATGTTGAGTTTAATAAGTTCTTTTAAGTAAGATTTTGGACAATAACCTTTTATCTGATATGTCATTTGCAAATATCTTCTTCCATTCCATAGGCTGTTTTTTAATTTTGTTGATTGTTTCCTTTGCTGTGCAGAAGTTTTTATCTTGATGAAGTCCCAATGGTTCATTTTTGCTTTGGTTTCCCTTGCCCCCATTGATATGTCTAGTAAGACCTTGCGATGGCCAGAGTCAGAGAGGTTGCTGTCTGTGTTCTGCCCTAGGATTTTGATGGTTTCTTGTCTCATGTTTAGGTCCTTCATTAATTTTTAACTTGTTTTGTAGATGGTGTAAGAAAGCGGTCCAGTTTCATTCTTCTGCGTGTGTGACTGTCCAGTTTTCCCAGCACCATTTGTTGAAGAGACTGTCTTTTATCCAATGGATATTCTTTCCTGCTTTGTCAAAGATGAGTTGACCAAATAGTTGTGGCTGTATTTCTTGGTTTCCTATTCTGTTCCATTGATCTATGTGTCTGCTTTTGTGCCAGTGCCATACTGTTTTGATGACTGCAGTTTTGTAATAGAGCTTGAAGTCCAGAATCGTGATGCCTCCAGCTTTGCTTTGCTTTATCAGGATTGCTTTGCTATTCAGGGTCTTTTGTGGTTCCATACAAATTTTAGGATTATTTGTTCCAGCTCTCTGAGAAATGCTGGTGGTATTTTGATAGGGATTATGTTAAACGTGTAGATTCCTTCAGGTAGTATAGACATTTTGGCATAAGTGTTTGTCCTTCCAATTCATGAGGATGGAATGTTTTCCCATTTCTTTGTGTCACCTTCAGTTTCTTTCATCAGTGTTCTATAGTTTTCAGAGTACAGATCTTCTACTCCTTTGGTTAGGTTTATTCCTAGGTATCTTACCGTTTTGGAGCAATTATAAGTAGAATCGATTCCTTGATTTCCTTCTCTGCTGCTTCATTCTTGGTGTATAGAAATGCAACAGATTTCTATTCATTGACTTTATATTCTGTGACTTTGCTAATTCATGTATTAGTTCTAGCAATTTTTTTGTGGAATCTTTCAAGTTCTCTACATAGAGTATCATGTCATCTACAAATAGTGCAAGTTTGACTTCTTCCTTGCTGATTTGGATACCTTTTATTTATTTTTATTGTCTTACTGAGGCTAAGACTTCCAGTACTATGTTAAATAGTAATGATGACATCTTTGTCTTGTTCCTGACTGTAGAGAAAAAGCTCTCAATTTTTCCCCATTCAGTATGATACTAGTTGTGGATCTTTCATATAGGGCCTTTATGTCGTTCAGGTATGTTCCCTCTATCCCTACTTTGTTGAGTTGATAAAAATATCAAGAATGGATATGAAATAAGTCAATCAGAGAAAGACAGTTCTGTGATTTCACTCATGTGTGGAATTTAAGAAACAAAACAGGAGAGCGTAGGGGAATGGAAGGAAAAATAATACAAATGAAATCAGAGAGGGAGATAAACCATAAGAGACCCTTAATAGTAGGAAACAAACTGAGGGTTGCTGGAGGCGAGAGGGGTGGGGGGATGGAGTAACTGGGTGATGGGCATCAAGGAGGGCACGTGATGGGATGAGCACTGGGTGTTATATGCAACTGACGAATCACTAAACTCTACATTCAAAACTAATATTACACTATATATTAATTCATTGAATTTAAATTTAAAAATAATTTTAAAAATTGTTTAAATGTTTAAATTAAAAAAAAGAATGGATGTTGTATTTTGTCAAATGCTCTTTCT
Organism: Canis aureus; assembly: GCF_053574225.1. Taxonomy (NCBI): domain Eukaryota; kingdom Metazoa; phylum Chordata; class Mammalia; order Carnivora; family Canidae; genus Canis; species Canis aureus. Next base: position 8,247,949 of record NC_135641.1, read on the forward strand.
GCATCTATTGAGAGGATCGTATGGTTCTTATCCTTCTTTTTTTTTTATTAATGTGACATATCACATTGATTGATTTGTGGATATTGAACCACCCCAGGAGCCCAGGAATGAACCCCACTTGATTTGAATGTCTTTTAAAAATTAGAAGGTACAATCTTAAAGTAAGAACTCTCCCGAAATGTGTTGGATCTACAGGACTTTTTCTTCCTTGCTTTCAGTGCCATATTTCTTGCCAGCACCAGGAGATGGAGGCACTGAAGAACAGGGATATGGGGTAAAGTCTTTGAGATCCTCACTGTTGCTTCCATCTCCCGGCGTAATTGGATGGCATATGCACTGTTTTGGTTGGGTCCCAAATGCCTGCTCTGACTTGAAGCCAGCATACTGCCCCTACTCCTTGGCCCAGAATCAGCCCTCTTCTGTGTGCAAAGGGCAACTGTGTCCCTTTGATCAGGGATGAGTTACAAACACCTTTTCTGGAAGCAGGAATGGGGTATGCTGTGGCCAAGACACAGGGTTGATGTGGCCTCGGTGGCTTTCTGGGCTGCACCCCCTGTCCTTGCACAGATCCCTCAACACCCCAGAGGGCCCACTGTGTTAGAACTGCCCGTGAGGAATCCAGATCTGTAACCATCAGTAGATTTATGATATGTATAGGCATTGATAAGGCACTGTGTACTTTTTAAGACAACACCAAAAAGTAAGGTTTGATAAGAGGTTCTTTGAACTTTTAATCCTTAATTATTTAGTATTTATTTATTTTTCAATATTTAGATTAATATTAAATTTTAATATTTACTTCTATCATTTGTATTATTTACCATTTCTGTATTCCATTTCAAAGAGACCATGAGGTATATGTACACCATGCATGTATCTGCAGGATATGCTCCAGGAGCTATGTCATCTGTTCCCTCTGCTCACCCCTAACCAAGAGGTAGTTCATGAATTCCAGTAGAATGTTTCAGAAATCCCATTTCAAGGCTAAATAGCCACTTTGGACAGAACACACATGCCATAAGACTCCTGGTTTACAGAGCCACCAGCACCCAGATCTCCGCCGCCCATCACCCCAACTGTTATCAGAGCATATTTCCTAACTCTGAGCCCTTTTCACTGACACACTTTTCCATTAGGAGCAGAATCCAATGAGCAGTTAAAACCCAACAGCTTAATTAACACATTTCAAAGTGTAGGTGCCTCAGGAAGATGGGGGTCAGCGAGGAGAGTGCCATTTTGTAGCACTATCCTTAGGGAGATCTTTAGGTTCTGCACACAATCCTTGAGCACCCCTTAGAGAATGAGCTGGACTGGGAGGGAGCACCCTTATCTTGGGGTCCCCTTTAACTCACAAGGTCTCCATGGCTGCCCAATGCTTGTGTGCTGAGGTGTTTGTGAGAGGCTCATCTGGAGGGGAGCCTCTGGGAGTCAGATTCCAGTAGAGGGGATCAGCATTTCTGATGCTAGGGCTGGACCAGGGTTGTTAATGATGTGGGGTAATCTAATCTAATCACCATTTGCACACATTTCCCAAGAGATTATCAAAGCAGGTCTGGAACTGATGCTCGTGTTCAACGTGGGAGACACCCAGGGTCTAACGTGATGAAAATAGCCCGACTTTGAAGGGTCACCTCTAAAGAAGAGGAGGCCATGGCTAGAAGCATGGGTCCCCGTGATGGGACTCCTAGGGTCTAGAGACCCTTCCTCCATGCACAGAAGGGAGTGGGTACTGCCAACAGTCTCCTGATAACCAGATTCCCAGAGTCTGGGGCAGGGGCTGCCATCCAGTGGGAGATGGGTGTTCCAGAGAACAGCAGGAAGGGTGCTGGGGACAAAGGGGTTCAGGACACAGGGATCCACAGCAGGCTGGCACTCTGCTACCCGCCACCTGCTGTGGGCCACCTCCTTTCTCCAGAACCAGATGCTGCATCTCCAGGAGTGTAATCTGTGGGTATGGCTGTAGTTTTCTTACAGTAGAGGTCTATACATAAATGTGCATTTGTATATTTTATACATAGTAATATAGTAATTTTAACTTTTTTTTGCTTGCCTGCTTTTCAACAATGAATGCTTACGTACATGTATATAGAAAGACAAGGAGGGAAAGAGAACACGTGTATATTATATATATTTATAATGGCTCAAGCTCCCTGAGCCACCTTGTGGGGTTACGTTGGGCAGAGAGCCTCTGAACTGTGTATTTATTCTGACTAGGTTCACTGTGTGGGTGGCTTTCTCATCAAGTGCTTGCTAGGACAGGGCTGTCTTCACTGCCTTTCAGAGCCTTCACTCAGGTTACAAAACCAAAAACAAAGGGGAGATGATCCAAGCAATCCTGCACTCTGGGTACAAAACCATGGCCTTGCCTCCCTGGAAGGTGATACTACATCATCAGTTGACAGAACGGAGCCATTCTTACTTCAGGCTTTTCCTAGATTTTTAAAGGAACGTCCAAAATGTGGAAAAGTTTTGTGGTACCATTTCCATATTTCTTTGTAAAACAAATATGAAATCTTAGAATCCGGAACATAGCTCCCAAGTTTTGGATGTAGAGCCCTTAGCCATGAATACCCTGGGAGCCCAGCCTGTGGGTGGTCAGGATGTACTTGGATTCCAAACAAATATACTTGAACTGAACTTACTCATCTTTGGCTGAGTATTGATCTTGTAGACGAATCATATTTGTAATAAAAGAAAAAAAAACCAACCCAGTTAACCACTCAACAAAAACGAAAATAAAATCAGTCATGATTTATTTATTTATTTATCAGTCATCAGAGGACATTTCTGTGCTTAGTAAGACTTGAAGTTTCTTAATCTCATGGAGTAACAAATCACTTGGGGGAATTTGGGGTATTTTTGCTAAAGTGTTTGGGATATAAACAGTGAACTTCCTGAGTAGTGGATTCTTGCCTGCAGCAAAACAAAGCTGAGGTGAGTGGTTTTCTTCCCACCATGTGACCAACAGCAGAGCAGAGAGACAGAGCAGGTGGGAGGCGGGCTGGGCAGCTCGCAGGATGGAGTCCCCCGTCTGCCCAGCAAGACTGCCCTTGAGCAAAACTGTCCCTCTCCTGGAGCTCCCCTCTCTTGCGCTCGCCCAGCCTGGCGGGCCCTGTATTCACCTGTTGCTCCAAGGTCGCCTTATCTCTGATGGAGGGGTTTCAGAGGCGTGCGTACCGCGTACTCCCTGCAACTGGGTTCCAGTGTTCTTAAACCATGACACGTGCAGCCATTTTTAAGAATGCACAGGAGAGGGTGCTCACTGGAGAGGGAGGGTGCGCACGCACAGGAGAGGGTGCTCACTGGAGAGGGTGCGCCCGCACAGGAGAGGGTGCTCACAGGAGAGGGTGCTCTCACATGGAAGTATGTTCAGCATATCCTAAATGCAGAAAACAGTAGGACTCTTCTGCAAGAATCCCGAAGTTTAACAGGAAAACAAGCGCGTCTATTCGTGGACAGAAAGGCTGGATATCCGTGGACGGATAGCCGTGTGTTAATTGATCATTTCCATGCGGTAGAATGACAATGGCCTTGAACACATTTGCACTTGTCTGCTTTTCAGCGATGGACATGTGTCATCTCCCACCGCCCCAATAGTGTTACCAGGTGGGGGAGCTCAATAGGATTTAAGATGTGAGGAAGTGACAATAGCTTCACAAGGACCCTGCATTTTTAATACTTGGGTCTGGTAAGGGCCAGGAGCTTTGCTCTGGGATCTCCCCGCTAGAAGCTGCCAGAAGCCTGGCCGGGCAGGAGGAGAGTCCCTCCTTGGTGGCAGTCTCCAAGGTCAGCCCTGGGTGACCCTGCTTCCTCCCGCCTCGGGAAGCTCCTGTCCATAGTCTCAGGAAACAGAAACCACTGGACAGGCCACAACCTCCACTTGAGGAGGATCCTCCCCCGGGCCCAAAACACAGGGAAGGCGCAGGAGGCCCCTGCTGCGCACTGGTGGCCGCCCCTGCCCAGACTCCCCCGAAGGACTCCGAGGAGGAGGTTCGCTGCTCTGGCCTGTCCCGTCCCTGGCCATGGCGCTCCCCAACCCGCTCCTGCCCTCTCCGTGACTGTTCCCTGACATCGCCTCCTGCCTGCCCTCTTGTCTTGCAGCCCCCCCAAGCCGACCGTGTTCATCTCAGGAGTGATCGCCCGGGTAAGAGTCGCGCTGTCACCCTTGGACGCGGTCGGACCCTGCCTTTGCCCGCGCCATCCGTGTGTCGGGTCTGGGGCCCCTGGGAGTGTTGTGTCCGTGGGGCGCGCCCCGGGAGCTGGTGCCGCCTGCCCCTCCCCTTTGTCGTGCCCCCCCTTTAGATTCACCCAGGGTTCCGCCAGCTGCCCCGGGCCCTGTGTTTCTGGGGGACCTGTGAGCTGAGCATGTTTTTTCATCTTTAAATGGTCAAAAACCCAAAAAGGAATTGAATGCCGGGAGGCATGAGAAGGAGGTGACATTGCTATCCCGGGGTCCACGGTGGGAGCCTGGGCAGCACCCGCCCCGCCTGCCCCACGGGCTGTGGCTGCTCTCCTGCCCGGGGCCCAGCGAGCCCCAAGGGTGACCGTCTGGCCCGCAGCAGAAAATGGGGGCCGAGCCCTGCACTAAAGTCATGGGGTTTTGACACACCCTTTACCTTTCAAGAGCCCCTCTTCTGGTGAGACCCAACATTTTTTTTAAGATTTGTTTATTTCAGAGAGAGAGAGAACAAGCAGGAGGGGCAGGGGTGGAGAGAGCCCAACCAGACTCCCCGCGGAGCACGGAGCCTGCCTCGGGGCTCGATCACACACCCTGAGATCATGACCTGAGCCAAAACCAGGGTCAGACGCTCAGCTGACTGCGTCACCCAACATTTTTTTTTAACCACCCACTAGCAACGTGGCATCAGAGGGATGGCCCAGCACCACCACCCACGGTCCTGCGGCTCACCGGCCACGAGCCCGGACATGTGCTGTTGCTCAGAGCAGCTCAGCACAGCGCCCCAGGGCCCCTGGACACACAAGTGGGACACCTACCATGTGAGGGAAAACTAAACGCTGACCCAGGTCCAAAGTCACCCCCGGCCGGTTGGCTCAGCCAGACCATGCTGTGGCTCTGGCCTGCTCGCTGTGGCCTGGGCCCCAGCCACCTCCGCACATGCACTGTTGGCACAGGAAGGCAAGTCCTCCCTGACAAGTGGCCGGGTACCTTCTTTGAGGCCCAGGGGGGTGAATCCAGCTTCGTCTCATGGGCTTCCAGCCCTGCCCCAAGTGTGTCCTCCTCAGCCAGTGCCCCTGTGAAGCGGCTGTGGCAGCAAATCTGAATTTAAGACACTGGCTTTGGTTCTGCGTGGCCCCTAGTTGGAAAGGCCACGAGGATAGTTCTAGCAGAGGAAAGCCATCCAGCGCCAGCTTAGTTCTGAGGCAGTCGTATGGTGACCCGAGCTCATGGTGTGGGGGCAGACTCTGAGCATCCCCACCTCCTGGGGCTTGTGGGCCCCAGGACCCCCCTCCGCAGCCCACAGAGCATCAGGACCCCCACAGTCCCAGGAGACAGTCCACAACCTGCCAACAGGTTGCCTGTTTTGTCGCCCAACCTGCAGGGAAGCCAGTAGACAGGGCATTGGGGACCCTGCCCTCATGTCACAGGGCTGTACGGGGTTGACGGGCCAGTGCATTCTGTATCTCGACAGGGCGACAAAGACTTCCCACCAGCAGCCGCCCAGGTGGCTCACCAGAAGCCCCACGCCTCCATTGACAAGCATCCTTCCCCAAGAACCCAGCACATCCAGCAGCCTCGCAAGTGAACAGCGAGAACCGGCGCCTCCACCACCAGTGCCTCAATTTCCCCACCTTTCCTATTTCCCCGGCAAAGATTTTCTTCAAGACACTGCTCCACTGGGAAATCTAAGACAAAGTCAAGTGCCCCTTCTTTTGCCTTAAATTTCCATATCTGAAACTAAGAAGGATCTGACCCCCACCTTGTGTCCAGGTGGTCCTGGTTGGTGGCATTTGAGGATCTTTGTATCCCTGCAAGTGCCATAAGCAGACCTCGCCAAGGCCTGATGAGTCAGACATTTCCAGAGCTCAGCTTTACTTCTGTGTCAGCAGTCATCAAAGGCCCTACCTGTGGTCTTAAAAACAAGCAGGCACACATTTGGGAGGACGGGATTAAGGCTAGTGGGAAAGTCACCCATTTCCTACTTTTTAGTAATAGGACAACACGTCTTAACAGCAGGAGGGCAAGAGGGGTTTCAGGAAGGCAGGGTAGGGAAGGGTTTTGGTGCAAGTGGCACCAGCGTCCCTGAATTCCTCTCCCTGTGTGACGGGGGCTCACTGCCCAAGGAGGCCCAGGTGCTCCTGGGAAAAGCCAAAGAGAAGCTCCCATCTTTAAATTGGCTCTATAATCACAGGAGCCATATTCTGGAAAATTAGAAATCTAGGCAGTCTGCCTGCAGGGAGCTTCTCCAGAAGGACATCTGCCTCCTGAACCAGAGAGCCTCCACCAGGGACACCGGGCAAACCTGCGTTTCTCGTAATCCTCTCTAGAGCTGCTTTTGAGTTCTAGAAGTGACCAACGACCCGGTGGAGGAACCAGCTTTCCTGGTTCTGGGACACTATAGCAAGCCCACTGCATGCATGCAAAGACAGATGAAAACCTGCCCCGTTGTCTCCCCAGAGAAAAGCAGAAACACCACATTCCATTTGAGCTAGAAAACACCTGTCAGTCCAGCTGAATTCCTTCTGCCCAAGCGCAGGTTTGCCTGGGCCCGCATTCACCGGGGCGCATCCGATTGTCCTCTGCTTTCAGCATGTCCTTCCGGCGTGGAGCTGCCTAGACTGCTCCCTGGCTCACCGCTCTAGAGCGCTTTATTTTTCTGAAAAGCCAACGGGCTGGTGTGCTCAGAGGCTGCAGATGCTCCTGGAGCAGGTACGGCCCCGACGCGCCACGCACCGGCGGTCATACTCGCGGCAGGTGGCAGTGGCGCTTTGAGCGCCTTGCACACACCGCCAGCCTCGCTGACGTCCTTATCAGGTCCGCGGCTGCCAACCCGCAAAAGTGACGCAGACCTAATGAGACCCACCTCTCACCCTTCCCCGAGGGAGAAGCAGCACGGCTGCACATTGCAGAGGCAGTGCTGGGTTTCCCTTCTCACTGATTTGCTGGGGGGCAGGGTCTACCCCTCAAGGCACCTGGTAGACGCTGAGATGTTGGTGTAACATCTCACCAACTCTGGCTTGCAGAGTTGCAGACCTGGGGGGGCGGGGTGGGCAGGGGGCAGCGTGCCCTGGAGCGCAGCGAGCCAGCAGCCGCCCCGCTACCTCCTGAACTAGGTCAGGCCTGTGCCACCACCGTACCCTCCGCTACAGAAGTTCAGATGCATCCTTGATACTTTTTAGTTTTGCAGCCTGGAGCGCCATGCTGTTTCCCAAGGTACATTTTCCATGTCCTTCTAGCTGCTTCTGGCATGTATCCCTGGGCCCTAAATCATCACATGCAAAATATTTTCTTGAATGAGTTCATCAGTTGTTAACCTCAAGGATAATAATGATTGTAATAAAGCTCTTGCATTTCCTTCTCATGGTTGTATTTTCTTACATTTCAGACATGTTTCTTGTACATTTTACAGGGGTTCCCAGATGGATTCAGTAGAATCACGAACATGCATGTGTGATGGTTATTTTCACAAATTGTTGCCCAGACACAAAGTTAAACTGTTGGACACCTGACACCTTGAGTCTGATCATCTACTTTAAAATGTCTTAAAATGGAAAAGCTTAATGCCACTGATAAGAACATATTACTTGTGCCTGGCAGCTGGCCCTATGCTAGCTAGTGCCTCCAGGACAGACTTAGAAGGAATTAGTAGTAAGCGCAGGGGTGGCTGTGAGCAGCTTTTGGTAAAAAAGACATTTGCCTTGATCCAAAGCTCTGCGGGAACCCTATGGGTAGGAGGAGAGATGAGCACAACAGTCAGACCTCGAGATCCAGGCGGAACACAGTCTTGGATGGGAGAGTCCTCTGCGGATCCCCCCACACAGGGCCTCCCCGGTCAGCAGAGGACCTGGGTGTCACCTGGGGGTGACAAGCCAGAGTCTGCATCTCCCAACAAGTCTGGCCATTCCTTAGCCCTGGTGTCCCCTCTGGGGCCATTGAGACCTACAAGGGGTCTCACACATTTAGTGTCGCTGGGTGGAGAGTCTGTGTCTGTAAATAAATTCAGGTGGACAGAAATGCCAAACACATGCCAGCCAGCGTGGAAAAGAACTGCCCCCGATGGCTTTATTGTTAACATTGTTGTCACCTGCATTTTCCCCACATTGTTGCTGTAACAAAGTACCACAAAGTGGCTAGCTTAAAACCATGAAAACAAATTATTTCATGGTTCTAGAGTCTAAAAGCTTGGGATCAGGATATCAGCAGGACCCAGCTCCCTAGGAAGGCTCTAGATGATGCTCATGCCCTTCTGATAGCTACCTGCATTCCTGGGTATTTATTGCTGGTTGAAGCATAAGTCCAATCCCTGCGCATTGTCACATGGACATCTTTGTGTGCATCTGTGTCCACATTCCCTTCTTCTAAGGACACTGTCATTGGATTAGTGCTCACCCTAATCCAGTATGACCTCATGTTAAGGAATTAGATCTGCAAAGACCATATTTCCAAATAAGGCCATGTTCACTGATCCTGGGGATTAGGACTTGACGTGTCATTTGAGGAAACATAATTCAACCCAGAGTATCCACTGTGCACTGAAAAGCTAGGAATCTCCCTCCCTGCTCATACTGTTTGACTCACTCTTCATTCCATAAAATTGCTTTTCTGAATAAACTTAGCTGTAAGAATGCTTTATCCGCTGCAGGTTACTGGCCGGGGAGCGATCAAAGCGTGCCTGCAGGAGGCAGGGGGGGAAGTGCGGGAGAGGCATGCGCATGCTCGGTGCCTCCAGCCGCGGTGTGTGTCTGTCTGTCTGCTGGTCCTAGCAGCTTGTGAGGCTGCAGGTCTTGCCTGCACATGTCCTCGTCTGGAGTCGCGTGTTTCTAGATCCCACGTCTTCTCTAGTAAGAGTTTTCCGTTGGGGAGGACCATCCCATTTTACAGATGGGAAGACTGACACAGAGAAATGAAAACCCGCATCTACACTAAAACCCCCCCACAAGCGTTTAGAGCGGCGTTACTCATCACAGCCAACGAAACTGCGAACGACCCAGACGTCCATGGACCAAGCACAGACCAACAAAACCCGCGAGCCCCGCCGGCGGGAGAGGACGTTTGAGGGGGAGGGTGGCGGTCAGCACCGGCCAACCAGGGCCCCTGCACCTGCGCGCGGGGCGGGGCGGGGCGGGGCGGGAAGCTGCCCTCGGGGGACGCGAGCTCGGGGCGCGGTCCCGGCGACCCGGGTCACACCCGCAGGGACCCGCTGAGCCCCCCGGCCGTCTGCGGAGCCGGCGGCGAAGACGCGGTGCTCGACACTCGGGGCCTGCGAAAGGGAAGAAGGGCTGGAAAGAAGGGGCGAGACGCACCGAGGAGCAGAGAGGCCCCCGGGGGATTCCCCCGCTCCCTCTTAGGGCTTCGCCAGCCCCGCTGCGGGGAGTCGGGCCGCGGGGTGCGCGGCCACCCTGAGTGCTGGCGCCCCCCCCCCCCCGAGCCCCGCCGCCGAGCCCCGCGGAGCGCCCTGCGCCCGGGAGACCCGGCCTTGCTGCCCGCGGTGCGGCTACGCAGGGCAAATTCAGTAAGACGCCGCCCCCCCCCCCCCCGCCCCGCCACCGGCCGCCCCGGAGGGCAGACGCCGCCCGGGGGCTTGGGGGTCGGTCGCAGGGCCCGAGGAACTCAGGGCAGCCCGGCCCCAGCGGCGGAGGCCCAGGGGCGAGGAGGCGGAGATGAGGGGCGCCGGAGGGGGCAGCCTGGAGCCGGGAGCCCGGGGTCAGGCCTTGGACGCGAAGTCCGCGGGAGACACGGAGCCGCGGGGCGCCTGGGTGCTGGCGCTTCGGGTGGGCACCGGGTGAGCGAGGCAGAAGCACAAACCCCAGAGCAAGAAGGTGTGTGATGAGGACCCAGGCTGACGGAGGAACCCCGCGGGGACCAGAAGCTCCGCTAAGCTGCTGCCCTTTGAAAGGGGAGGGCAGGCGGCGGGGCTGGGCTGCCCGGGGCGAGCTGAGCCTTCCCGAGGCTGGACCCTGAGCAGACAGGCCCAGACAGGCCCAGAGAGGCCCAGGGGCAAGGAGGCGCTGGCGGGGGGCGGGGGGGAGGGGGAGGTGGGCGGGGGGCGGCGGGGGGCGGCCCCCCGCAGCCTGCACCTGCCCAAGCCAGCTCTTCAGAGAGCACCGCGCGCCTCAGCTCTCCACCTGTATGCAGGGAAAGGGGTCTTGCCCGGATGAAAAAAAATCATGGATATTAACTTCCTGGTTAATATGGACACCAGTTTCAAAAGAACAGAGCTCCCAGCACAGGCAGGTGTCACTGGTAAGGTGCAGAGATTTGGGATTGCAGAGAGGGAGGCCTGGATCAGTGCCTGTCCAGGCTGTGCCCAGGAACAACAGCATGGAATTAGAGACGAGGTAGGAGAGGCCCAGCCAGTGACGAGTGGAGCAGGAATGGGCGGATCCTTAGGAGGCTGAGGACCCCAGGGCGCCCCTAGGGCAGATGTACCCAGAGGTCAACAGGCTTGCCTTTGCCCTGGTTCCTGCGTGCTGTGTGCACTGTGCGCTGCCTGGGGATAGACTGAGACCCCCTCTCCAGGCTGGATCAACTGGGAGGCCCACCACTACCCTGGCCTGGTCTGGGGAGACCGGCTCCCCACTCTCAACACATCCTCCTCCTGTGCCATCTGCTCCCTGGGTCCAGGGAGAAAGACAAGGACCATATTACAGCCTCTCCTGGCCCTCAGGTCCACACCTTGACATCCATGCCCACCTCAGGGAACCACCTCGGTTCCATGCTTCCAACCAGGGTCAGCACCTGGTGGGGCGACACTGGCCGTCCTCGGAGCCCAGAGCAAGTGTGGGCCCTCCTGGGTGCACCCTCCCACTTAGTACCTGCAGGGCCTGGCCAGCTGGCTTTGCTCCTCTGGGCCTCAGCTTTCTCACTGCCAAAAGGAACTTTCCTGAACGTCTCTGGTGGGGCTGTGTGCGTGTCAGAGGTGAGCACTCAGGTGATCTTCATTCATCCCCATTACAGTCATGGTTATTCATTTATGACACAAGACCAGAGACACCAGGAGCTTCTATCCATTGAAAGTGAAACCCGGGCAGCGGCAGAGGAGCAGGGCAAAGGCGGGGGAGGGCGGCCCTGGGGCTTTCAAGCACACTCACACCACGACCTCAAAGGCTGACTCCAGCGCACACAAGCACATGCCCAATAGTGGACGGTACCGCTCCCCGTCCTTGGTCCTATGCTTCCACCAGCCAGGTATGGGCACAGAGAGCCAGGGTGTGCACGGGAGTGTACAGAGCTCCAGAGGGTGGCAGGTCCGTGGCTTCCACAGAACCAGCCAGAAATAGTGGGAAGCTCTGGAGACAGTGAATTGAGCGCCAGCCAGTGGAGGTCACTGCCCGACCCAGGTTGGGGGCATATGCACCACACTCGGGCGCCCCGAGAAAGGGCAGGGCTGGAGGGAGGACCTGGAAGGAGAGGAAAGACATTGCCAGGCACCGCAGGTTTTAATTAATGAATTCTTTTTAGAACATCTGTCTCCTGCCTCGGTGGCCCGTGGTGTTCTTCTGCTTGCTGTCCTGCAGCTTTTTCTAACTTCACAGCTGCCATGCTGGTTAAGTGTTTCTTTTTACAAACCCCAAAGTAAACTTATTTTCCCCAAGACTTGGCATCCTGCTGAGCTCTGCAGTATAAAAACAAAAACAAAATACAACCATAAATAAATAAATAAATAAATAAATAAATAAATAAATAAATAAATAAATAAAACACCGGCATTTCGTAACCATCCCAGGCGGCATCTACAGCCGTATGCTCCCAAGTATAGAGAAGGTGAGTGGGTGTGGTCATTAACTGTGAAAGTGGGGGTATTTGAAGTTTCCTCAATATTTGTATTAACCAGGGGCACCCAGGTGGCTCAGCGGTTGAGCATCTGGCTTCGGGCAAGGGCATGTTCCCAGGGTCCTAGGATTGAGTCCCGCATCGGGGCGCCCGCTGGGAGCCTGCTTCTCCCTCTGCCTGTGTCTCTGCCTCTCTCTGTGTGTCTCTCATGAATGAATAAATAAAATCTTTAAAAAAAAATAGTTGTATTAGCCAGACTTCTCCAGAGAAACAGAACCGACAGGAGATGATAGTAGATGATGATAGGTATAGATAGATGATCGCTAACTAGAGAAATAGATAAAGAGATTTATTATAAAGAATTGGCTCCCCTGCTTATGGAGGCTGGCAAGTCCAAAATCTGCAGGGTGAGCCAGCAGGTGCGAGACCCAGAGAAGAGCCAATGCAGCTCAAGTCCAAAAGCCGTCTGCTGGCAGAAATCCCTCTTGCTGGGGGAGGTCAGTCTTTTGCTCCTTGCAGGCCTTTACATGACTGGAGGAGGCCCACCCACATCATAGAGGGCACCTGCTCCCCTCAAAGTCCACTGATTTAAATGTGAATCTCAACCAAGGCCTCACAAAAACATCCAGGATAATGTTCGACCAAATATCTAGGCCCTGTGGTCCAGCCAAGAGCACACAGAAAATGAAGCATCCTAACCTTTCATCACTGCTCACTTTTCTCAGGTTCTTCAAAGCATCGTGAACCTGTTTTCACTTTGTCCACACTGAAGCATCTGTACACCTTGCAACATTCTGTCAAACATATATGCAGCTCTTCCAAAACACTTTCTAAAATTCAATTAAGGGCATTCATGACAGGAGAAAATCATCTCTCCCTCACCCTCCCCATTAATCCTAAATATTATTATAAATCTAATTGCCATGCTTTAAAAAAATCCAATTTGTCGACTGAAAAAGACCCAACATGATCTGATATAATGAACTGATATAATGAGGAAGATTTGGGACTTTACTCAGAAGCCCTGGATGAGTGATTTGATTACCTTTCAGCTCTGTCATTTTGAGGTGCTGCGGGTCACCTAAAAGGGAAAGTCCAACATTTTGTCACACGAGGGCTCAGTTTCCATGCAAATTACCAGAAAGCTATTTGTGTTATTCTTTAGAGATGCATGAAGATCATGGAATGTATTTGGAGTACTAATGATGTCTTCATTATCTCTAGGGCAATGGTTTTCACCTGGGGGCGATTTTACCCCCAGAGAACCTTGGGCAATGTCTGGACACATTTTTAGTTGCCCCAACTGGGGACTGGGGATGGGACAAGAGGTACTAGTGGTAGCATCTAGCGAGTAGAGGCCAGGCGTATGACCAAAAGTCCTACAATGCACTGAGAACAGCCCGAACAACAAAGAATTCTCCAGATCCCAAAGTCAACAATACCAAGGTTGAGTAGTTCCTGTTCTAGAACTCCATGACTGCTAACAATGCAATTACATAACTAAAGGCAAATTTCCCTCATCCCAGAATCTTGAAAAAAAATAATAATAAATGTGTTTCAGTGACAAGGGCACATTTGGTGCAAGCAGCTAAAGTAGCTCAAGCTTGTGTATGCATTTCAGTCCCTGGAGCAGCAAATAGCAAATTGCCCTGATGCAGAACTGCTCCTGGATGCAATGGGACATTTTAGATAAAGCCAGCCTTCCCTTCAGGGAGAGCACGCGGTGCTTCTACAGCACGAGCAAACCCCGTGTCTGCCACAGAAGGACTAAAGGCCAGCTGTGACCTCCCGGGGAGGTGGCCACCTCTGACCCACCACTCCACACACAACCTGAGTGACAGACGTGGGACGCTGACATCCTTTCTACCCCTCCGACATGAGGCTGTCCAATGAGTTGGCTCGACATTTAGCAGCAGCATGTGCAACTGGACCACATCACCAGGCATCTAGAAAACACATTTCAGAGCATGAGATGGGACAAAAGTCTGTACAAGTCACGTGCTTTATCACAAAATTCTCCACCTTGATGCCAACGATGCCTCGGCCTCTGTACTTCAGTTGGCTAGAAACTTTCCCGGCTCAGTCACTTCTAGAAACATTACCTGCCAGGGTGTCATCACCAACCGGGGAAGCCCTGTGTGACTCACAGGGTCATCACTCACAGTCATCTGGCACAAAGGAGTAGCACTTCCAGTTAGGTTCAGATTCGTTCTAATTCTGGTCACTAGATTCACCAAACATCAGAGGCGCTGTCAGGCCAGAGCCAAAAGGCAGTCCACGCGCATGCGGTCCCAGATCTCCCGTGCCCACAACAGCAGAGCGCGGTGGGTGAGGACCATCCTCGCCGTGGGACGGATGCAAGAAGCCCACATCCTGGCACAGGCCACCTCTCAACCTCTCAGACTGGTGCAGACTGGGCCTGAGAGAGGAGATGTGTAGTAGAGAAACCTCTGAACAAAAATTACAACCAAAACAAACAAGCAACCTAAGCAACGGGCTTTGGAGTCAGATTTCCTTTACAGCATGATTGGGAAACCCCCTCAAAGGCATATAATGTCACATCATGTACATCTCCCAGCCCTAGGATGACGCTAATCCCATCATGCCAGTGCCATTAAGATAACTGATGAAGTCCTTTATAGGTCTGTTGTTTGACTTTCATAGCCAATGCTTTCTTCCTGCCTTAAAATGAATGTTGTTTCCAACTTAATAGGTTATTTTACTATCCTCATAGAGGCTCTTACCATATTAAAAGGATCCCCCAAAAAAGATTTCCTATGAGGCAACAACAAAACCAAAGGATTATCACTTTACAAGCACAAAGTACTGTGACATCTAAGAAAGAGAAGCAGCATTAGCGTGATAAACAAGTATTTTCTTCAAAGACAATTAGGTAATCTGAACATTATAGGAAAAGGATCAATAAGCACTTATAAATTAATGCTTTATTTCAACTATATAAACTTAACCAGTTTATATAGATTATTATAAATCTAATTGCCATGCTTTAAAAAAAATCCAATTACACTATTTTCCACGAATTCCAAAGGCATCCAAGTAGCTATGTTCCCCACCCCACCCTCACCACCAGCATCTTCATCATCACTGCCGCCATCTCCCTCCTCCTCACATTTATTGAGTGCTTACTACATGCTAGGCGCTCACAGCAACTCCACCTGGTAGACTTACTTTCACTATTACATACACGCGACAACTGCAGCCCGGTGTGGGGCTTACCCGCATAGCTAGGAAGTGGCAAAGCTAAGATTGGTCTGGCACTAAGCTCTAGGCTTTCCACCACTAATCATGAAAAAGCAGAACATTCCACTGTCATTTCCACACTCGATTGATCCGTCTGTCAACCCAGACCGTTTCCAGGTCCTCTGTCTCCCCACAGAAGAGAGCTCCGATGCTCCTCTGCCAACCAACAGAAGTCCTCCCAGGGGCAGGAGGTCCCAAGAGTTGGAGGAACAGCAAGATCCTCTGGTTGCCAAACATCTAGATTGGAGCCTGAGAGATGCCAAGGTCCTGCTCCCAGGATGGGTAGCCCTAGGAGAAAGTTGAACCCCATTTGAAGCCCTTTACTGGGCCAGATCGCAAAAAAAGAGGAAATCACGAAAGACTAGACTTAAGTCCTACTTCGATGTCCGGAGATCCAAGTCTAAGTTCTAGACGTTGTCTCCTCCGGCAGTAATGAAACGCTCCTACGCACACGCTGCAAGGGCTCATCTCCAGTGGGGCTGGAGCAGCAAACTGGAAGGGAAAGTTCTATGAGGAGAGCAAGTCTACAATGGCGAGGATTCCCCAAAATTAGGAGGACAGGGCCTCCTCCTGCTTGTGCCCCAGAAGAGGGTTGAGAGCAGAAAATACAAATAAAACATTGACTTTCTTCGGCTTTGGTGCAGGGATGCCAGTCTCCCCCATGCCCACACCCCTTCCTCTTTGGAATAGAGCCCTATTATCCAGTACAGGCAATGCCCCCACTTCCACGGCTCCATTTTCCAACCTGATGGGTATGTGTGGGCTGCAGGACAAAGTTCGTGAATGGGATACATGTGAGTGTTAACTTAAAGGGAGGTGAATCATCCAGAATATTTGCTTCTTGTTGCCCTTTACTCCTTTCTCCTATGTGGAAAGTGGGGTAATGACTTGTACTCCAGCAGCCAGCTTGGATTATGAGGCAACCAGGGGTATGGAGCTCCTGCCAAGGATGACAGAGCAGAGGCAAGAAAGAGCCTGGATCCCTGATGACAGTGGCACCACCATGCCCGCCCCAGCCTGCTGCTCTAGTCTTTGCCTGGAAAAGGACAAACCTTGACGTATTTTTAGCCACTCTTTTTTGGCCATAACAGAAAAGCTTAGAGCACAGACTCTGAAGCTGGACCTTGATTAAATCTCAGCACCTCTGCTCACTAGCACTGAGGTCTTACATAGGTCTCTTGACCTCTCTGTATCTGAATTTCCCCACGTGTAAAATGAGGCTAATAATAGTTTCTACGTTACAGGGTCATTATGTGCCTGGCACACAGTAGCAGGTAAGCTTTTGTAGTGATATAAATCATAATGTCAGTGATTAGGACAATCACCATGTCATACCAATGACAATGACAATGACTGTTATGAGTTTTCGCTCATATGCAGCTAAACCTAATTTTGTTTGATACAAATGCTCACAGTAGCCAAGCAAGAGTGGGCTTTCCTTGGAACAAAGGAGGAGACGTGGCTCCTTAACCTCCTTCAGCAGCTACTCCAGGGAGCCATGAGGTCAGAAAATCAAGGCCAGTTTCCAGGAAGCAACCCCGGTAACCCTGGTAAATAACTTGGTCAGCCAACTACCAGGTTCAGTTTTGCTAAGTTGGCAGATGAGTTTTAGGCAATAGAGAGGACGTCAAGGTTGTGTGAGGGAAGAAGGGAGGAGACACCATCCAGAGAACATGGGGTAAGGATGAGGTCCCCACGAGAGCAGATGCCTAACTAGAGTTGGTAAGGTTGTCCGGGATGACGCTGCATGCAACTGACCCACCCTCCATCTCCTCTGAAACCTCCAGTGAGACCTCCAGGCTTCTCATGAGTTCCTATCCTGAGTTGCTAAAGCATCGCTGCCCATAACTTCCTTAAGAAAGCAGCATAATATCTATCTGCTCATAGTACAGAGGTCACAGTAATTAAGTACTTTGTTGGCCATATTCTCCAATCTCTTGGGCAGTGCCAGGCCCCACCATCCTGAGTTCTAACCCTGAGGACCCTGGCGTGGGCCAGAGCCAGGACCTCTGGGTGCTGGTGGAGGGATGGCACTCTGAGCGTGACAGTGTGACAAGGCTCTCACCACCTCAGGGAAGGCCCACTTGCCTCTTTGCCTGTTTTTCTAAGTTGTAGGTGGCTGGATGGTCAGAGGGCAGGTCAACAGCAACCATCCAGTTCAGGCATCCCCGTCCTCCCAGAAGACCTGAGGATGGGCCTCTTAGCCAGGCTCCACTGTGGGCTCTGGGAAGAAATGATGCACTTCTCCTGGGAGCCACCCTTCTTCCTTTCACCTGTGGTTAGAAAGATCTTGACCCAGATGGTCTGGGATGCTGCTCTTGGCACTGAGGCAAGCACAGATCGTAGTCTGCTACACCATGACTGACAGCTCAGCCCTAGGAGCAAGGAGCTGGGACACCTCTCCACTTGCTCGGAGGCCCTGCGTCATCCAAGGTAGTTCACCAGAGCAGGGGCTTACACAGGGCCTGGGGCTGAAGAGCTCTGGCCAGATTCCGTCTGGGAGAAGACCTCTTAATGGAGCATGTTAGAATTCAGAAGGCCCTTAAAACCTGTCTGTCCTCATCCCCACCGTGAGCCATTGTTCTGCTGACCTACCTTCCATCCGGAATCACAAGGGCTCTTGAGAGACCTTCCTGATGACTCGGAGGTCATGGAGGCAGAGAAGAGATGGAGAGCCCCTGAGACGCCCAACCAAGGTGGCCAGCACAGCGTCTATGCTCCAAGCGGCCCCCAGGACTCCGTCCAAGACTGGCAACAGGCAGGGTGGGCAGCGTCCGTTCAGAGACTCATTCCTTAAGGAAATGACGAACCCTGCCAGGGTCACAGAGGGAACAGTAGCAAAGCCGGCCCGGGCCCCTATCTGTCTCCAAAGACCTTCCCCCACACAGCCTAGAATATGGATGTTGTCATCTCGTTTAATTAAGCAAGCCAAGCATCTTCTTCCCCGTATGCTTTTCTGGGAGAGAAGCCAGGCTGAATCCTATAAAGCAGAGTATTTTCCACGTTGCTGATCCTAGCGAGCTGATTTCGCTGGTCTCCACGGCCATTTAATATTGTCTTTGTCAAGCAGCAGTCCGCTCAACAACGCGGCCTAATCGGCAGCATTCCCGAGAGCCGAGAGGCATTTGGGTGCCGGACGGCCACCACGGCCCCCTCGCCAGCGGCTAGCAGCTGGGGCAAGTCAGCTCCTGCCGGGCAGATGAGGCGAGGCGAGGCGAGGCGAGGCCGCTGCCCCAGGTGTGCGTGGGGCCTCCTCCGCCTTCGCACCTCCAGGACCAGGGCCCAGGCCCTGTGAACGCCCTGCGGAGATGCACACAGAGACGCCGCTCAGAAAGCCGCGCTGCCCATTTGCCGAGGGATCCACGGGTGGAGGAGGCTCAAGCTCAGCCCTCAAGGCTGGCCCAGGACAGGACCACAGAGGGAAGGGAGGCCCTTATGTCCTGCCTCTGTGGGATGGACGGACTTTGGTCTGGGGGACGCCAAGAGCATTGGGAGCAGGTGCCCGCAGTGACCATACTCCCAGGGGCTGGGACAGAAAGGACGAGCAGACCGTGGATGTGGCCTCTGTGCAGCCGAGGAGCTTTCAGAGCCACTGGCGAGTGAGCAGGTGTGCGTGGGAGCTGATGCGGGGCAGGGCGGGCCTCAGCTCTACTCCCTCCCTGGGAGCCTGGTCTGACGTCAGAAAGCAGACGGCCCTGTGACCGCCCCCAGGTTTAGTGCGGACCAGAGCAGAGAGGCCGAAACAACTCGTAAGTGGCTGCGAGCTCTGTGCCAGTCTTGTTAAAGATCTAGGTACGGGGACCCCGGGGGGCCCAGTGTTGAGCGTCTGCCTCCGGTTCGGGGCGTGACCCCGGGGTCCCGGGATCGAGTCCCGCATCGGGCTCCCCGCAGGGAGCCTGCTTCTCCCTCTGCCTGTGTCTCTGCCTCTCTCTGTGTCTCTCATGAATAAATAAAATCTTAAAAAAAAATCTTGGTACAATTTCTATGTCATATAAGCTCTTCAGGAAAACCTTACGCACCAGGAAAATCTCCACTTTAAAAACGAGGGCGCTGAAGCAGGAGCTTAGGTAACGTGCCCAGAGCCCTGCAGCCAGAAGGGGGCAGAGTGGAACCAGGGTCCGTGCTGGTCTGGCTCCTCCGTGCTGCCTCCCAGGGGACCAGGGGCCGGCTGGGACTCTGCCCGGGCCTACACTCCAGGGCCTCGGTCGGGAGTCAGGAAGTCAGCGTCCAGCTCGCCAGTCTGCAGGTGCTGCCGGGGGAACTACCATGGGCCAAGCCCCGCTCCAGATGCTGGAAAATAGTGGGGAGCCACGAAGACGTGGCCCCTCCACCTGTGGCCCCTCCGCCCGTGGCTTCTTGCCTTCAGGGGTAGAGCAAGGAGAAGGGGCTGGTGACACCGGAGGCCAACAAGGTGGAGGAGCCGGACAGTGAGGGTTAGGAGGGGGTCCCACCGGGGTGCAGTTTGGGGGAGGGCAGCATTCCCAGCCTTTGTGCGAATTGTGTCCCCCAACAAGATCTCTTGGAATCCTAACCCAGGTGCCTGTGAACTTGCCCTCGTTTAGAAATAAGATCATTGCACATATAATTAAGACCAAGTCACACAGGATTGGGATGGGTGCTGATGCAGTGACTCATGGCCGCATGAAAGAGGAACATGTGGACACAGACTCAGAAGGAAGCTGGCCGTGGGGTGCTGGAGGCAGAGGCAGGAAGAGGAAGCATCCCCCAGAGTCTGATGGGGCCCGGCCCCGCTGACTCCTGGCCTCCACCCCGTGAGGAAATACATTTCTGCATTTTGAAGCCATGCAAGTCAGCTGTCATTGTTGCAGCAACCACAGGAAGCTGATACAGGTGGGAGCACCAGGTATTACTGACAATTTCCCAAGTGCTGCTGATGCGGCTGGTCCCAGAACCCCGGGCCCCTGAAGAGCCACTGGTCCATGTGACGGTGGAGGCTAACCCACGGGCCCGGGGAGAACATGAGTGTTGTTGCAGCATCTCCAGGGCACCTGGCCCGATTGTGGGACTGGGGTGGTCTGGAGAGTTCCAGAGACACAGGTGGGGCCTCGGCACCTGCACAGCACTGGGAGGGAAGGTCAGGAAATGCTTGTCCCATCGGACCCCAGAGAGGGCATCATGTACTTCAAACAAGGGAGGAGGACGAGATGTGCCCCTGGAGGGGCCATCCCAGTGGGGTTTGGTCAGGAAGGATTGCAAGCCTGCACCTGGCAATGACCACTCAGGACAGTTAGTAGGTAAAAGCTGGTATCCCCTCCCCAGGAGGCGGCCCACGGACAGGGGGTGACAGGGCGGGGGGGATGGCTTGGGCCTCCCAGCCAAAGGACTCCTCTGCCAGGGAGTAAAGACACTTGCAACCTTTTCCACTGCAAGAGAACTTCCCCACCACACTCTTGAACCCTCCTGTCTGTCCCTGGTGACCCAGAGAGGGGCACCCAGGGCCAGCTTCTCATGTAGGCTCTTGGGACTAATCCTTTTTCAATAAGAGCTAAAGAAAAGTTGAAATCCTACCTTTGCAATTCATTTCTCAATTTTGTTTTTTAAATAATGCTTTTGAAATATCAAAGTGGATTAGGGTTTGATTTGTCTATTTTATTTATTTATTTTTAGCCAGAAAAATTAACATTTTGTTAGGTTTCTGTTTTTAAAGTGAGAGCAATAATGAGCTCGGGCAGGATAACAGGTCTCAAGGCAGGCGGTTCAGGCTGGGCAGGGGTGGTCACCCCCCACTCCCCCACCCCTGACCTGGCTGACCCTGATGCAGGGTCAGTGACCTCTGGGAGTGGAGGCTGCTGGCCAGCAGTGATTTATGTGAGCCATTTGCACATCAAAGTTTGTTTTGTCAGCAGACTGGAGGCTTTCAGCCACCTTTCCTGCCCCTGGGTGCAAACCAGCCAGGACATCAAGGGAGATGGCAGGACGGACCCTGGGGAGCCAGCAACCAGGGCTGCACGCAGGCAGAGCTCTGAGGTCCTCCGGAGGCTGATGTTCTCCATCACATGTGGAGACACTGCTCCCGAGGCCGGCGGACAGGGTGGGCAGCGAGGGAATGCACCTGCCGGAGGCCAACCCCCACCCCCGCCCCGTACCTTAGCTTCGTGGGCGAAAGCTGGAGCTTCACCAGGCTCCAAATAGATGCAGTGAGGGAAATAACGGGGATGAGACCACGTCCCCCCTCATCCTCTCACTTTTCATGTCCTGGTTTTCACTTTTCTTAAGGACTATCCCTTGTATGCATTCCTATTTACTAATATTTCTACCCAACACATATACACGTTTTTCACAAACAATAAATACGACTATCTCCGATCACCATCATGGTCTAGAAATTTTTATTTAAAATTTGACTTCCTGGGACACCTGGGTGGCTCAGTTGTTGAGGGTCTGCCTTCAAGGGCATGATCCTGGAGTCCCGGGATCGACTCCCACATCGGGCTCCCTGCATGGAGCCTGCTTCTCCCTCTGCCTGTGTCTCTGCCTCTCTCTCTGTGTCTCTCATGAATAAATAAATAAAATCTTTAAAGAAAAAGGAAAAAAAAAGAAAAAACCTTACCATCCAAAAGTAAAGTGAAAGTGTATCAGAAGAAGTGCCCATCGATTTCAAGCAAAGTAAGTGACAATAAAAATGCTGACCTGAGTCATAAAAATGAGGGACCGGAGTGGCCAGGGGTTGAACGTCTGCCTTCGGCTCAGGTCATGATCCCAGGGTCCGGGGATCGAGTCCCACATCAGGCTCCGTGTGAGGAGCCTGCTTCTCCCTCTACCTATGTCTCTGCCCCTCTCTGTGTGTTTCTCATGAATAAATATAATCTTTTAAAAATAAATAAATACATACATACATAAATACATAAATAAATAAATAAACAAACTGGCAAATTTGTCTCATTTTCTCATTAATACACACTTTGGTTTATTCCAATACCACACCGTTGTACCACAAGAATGTTGATTTCACGAGTGATGTTTAATCCTGTAGCCACAATCCCCTCCCCCATATTTTTACATTATTTTTTCTATATTTTTAAAATATTACAGAAATTGTTAGAAGTTGAAAGGGACAGACACATTCTTTCTGCTGAATAAGGTATCATATTTAACTTAAAGATTATTAACCTTCTGGATGTTCTGGATAGAGGAATTTGAAGCTGCTGGGAGTCACATGTAACCCTGAGGTCTAAATAGGAAAATATCTTTTATAAACTGTAACAAATCTCACCTTGAAATAAAAACCTATGAAATGTACACAATTCCATCCAGAGTCAACATTGTTACAATATCCATTTTCAGAATGGACAATGACAACAGCTTTACATTCAGAAAACACAGCCTATAGACCAAGATGGCGTAACTTGCCACCTGGCACCCCGTGTGCGAGAAGTCTGTTCAGCCCTTAGGCTGTCACAGAGCTGCCCTTATTAAAAATACACGTCCTCAAATGCCCAACAAGCCGGGCAGAACAATGGTTTGAAGGAAGCGAATGCCAATGGGACTTTTTCTGGGCATCTGACCGGAGGCATATCATTGACATTCCCTGGGATGTCCCCACGGCTCACAGGGTTGCCGGGAACGTCTCCAGGTTTATAGGATCCTTACATAGTTTTCATCCAGTTCTCTAGAGTTGTGCAGTTCCAAACCAGCTTCTAGAACGTCTGCTCAAAAACTGGCATTAAAGTGCTTCAATGCAACCTCCCAAAACATTATAAAGTGTCAGGTCAACTCAGGTCACTGCTCTACCTGGAATGACTAGCTTCATTTTTGTTTCTGGCCTACATTTCCTTTTAACACAATACAAAGGTGTAACACAGGGATGAGCCGATCTCTCTTAAAAACCCAACTGTGTTAGCTTCAGTTAGACTACCTAAGACCCGGGCAGACTGGCGAAAATCCTAGCGCTTCCTCAGGGTAAGATGGTGCTGACTCTACAGCTAACCTGGCACCAAGTACCAAGAAATCCAGCGTGGCCACCGCCGAATGCCTGGTGGAGCTCCCCGAGCAGTCTTCTCTGGCTTCGGCCTCTCAATGACAGAGGATGTCATCAAAGGCCGAGAGGTGACCCGGATTCGGCTACTGGACGTCGCCAAGGAGCTCCTGCACAAGCCGTCGGGGCCAACACTGCCCCACAGTAAGATCTGGGTTACGACGGGCGGGCTATGCTATGTGTCCCATCGAACAAAGTGCTCCCCGTGAGTCTGGGGCAGTCCAACCCTCCTGAACACACTATCAAAGCAGGTCACACCTGACATTCCCTGGAGCCACAGCAGGGGTCACCTTGGCGAGCACAAAACCCAGTCTTCCTTCTGTTCATCTGTGTGTTTGTGTGTGCGTGCGCGAGTGCGCGCGTGCACACCTTCACCTTAGCACACTGACCGCTTTAGCATGGGTTGCAGCCAACGGCCAGCAGAGCACTGAAGTGGCTGTGCCTTTCACAGAAGCCTTGCTTCAGGCTGGGTCACAGTGAGGAAACTGTGTGCACAGCACAGCAGCCATTCAACCGGGTCACTCGAAAATTAGCTAAATCAGTTCAGGTAGTGGTGGGTTTTGTGTTTCTCTCTCCCCCCCCCCCCAAAAAAAAAACAACCTCCAGAAGAATTTTTTTTAAGCCACTTATTTTAAATGTTAGTGAAGAAACATGTGAACCCAAGGCCCCAGAAATGAGCAGCTGACTCCAGAGTGTCACTCCAAAGTGACACAGACGAATGAAGCAAGTTCTAAACGCATCGAGGTGTGAAACGGGGAACACGGCAATCCGCCTCCGGGGAAGAACGGTTTTGTTCTAAGTTCTTTGTGGGAAGCAGCACCCTGGCCGTGACAGTCATCCTCCCGAGTCCAGCTGCCGCCTTAAACGGGACTGTCGTAGTGCAGGCGCCGGCGGTGATGGACCCGCCACCTTCCCTGCCCTCCAGGGCAGGAGAAGCCGCAGCCCGGCCCACTCGTTACCTGCAAGGGCCAGAGAGCATCCTGGGCAAATACCCAGGGAGCGTCGTGTTAGCGTTTCCCCCAAAGGCTGTAAAAGAGAACAAGTGCAAGCGTTTTATCACCTACAAGCCCACGTAGACCTTACAGCAGTAGGTGGTGGCTCTCCAGGCCACGGGGGGCAGGAGGAGACAAGGGGAGCGGGCGGGCTCTCCTGGCACACCTGGGGAGAGGCACACCCCGGGAGAGGCGCACCTGACTTACAGCAGGCCTGGAACTCCTTGCGCAGAGCGAACAGGTTCATTAGGAAAAGACGGTCTTCTCTCAGACTGTAGTGGGAACGAGAGGGCGGAGGTGCAGGGTTCTTGCCAGAGGCTGCAAGAACAGCCTCATCTTGGCCCCTTTACTGAACTCTCAGGGTTCATGAACTCTCTTTTCATAACTTGGTACCTCTGATTCTTCCCCAAGGATAGCCAGCTTTGCATCCATTTCTGGACTGGGGCTTGGCCCACCTGGTGCAATTCCTTTTACACAGCCGCCTGGCCTCCCCTCAGGCGCTGGGCCCCCGGAGGCCTGCTCACCCCCAGGAGCTCGGAAGGAGGTGGGCAGACGCAGCCTGCAATGGCCCGTGCTCCGGCTGACCTCACGATCCCTCTGTCCTCTGCTGAATGGGCCCCTTGGGTCTCCATTCACGTGGCTGGGGTATCCAGTGCTGCCACTGGGAGGAGCCGCAGGGACTCAGGAAGGTCCTAGTGTTCTGGGCTGTGTTCTCCAGCATGGCCAAGACCTGGAGACTTCATGCACTGAGCCCTGAGGTTCCTGCAGACGAACCTCTCCCAGCTATTCTCCGCCCTCCTTCCAGCGGTGAGCCTGGCGCTGGGCTGCCTACAGAACACTGGATTCACAGAAGCCAGGCCAAGAAACTGGCACTGGTACCCTGCACACCCCAGTAGCAGACAGGGGGAAGCCAGTTCCAGAGGTAAAATCGGTGAGTCGCCCATCTGTGTTCTCACGGCCACTTCACGCACAGACTGAAGTGTTTTAAATACGAGGGTTCACATCCACAGGAGGTATCGGGAGGTGCTGAGGTGACTTCATGTCCACTCCAGAGCCATTTTAGCTGCCAAAGTCCCAGGTCTCCAATAACCAGAAAATCTCAACTGAGGGAGATCGCGGGCCTCTCCCTGGAAGACAACACCACTGACATCATCTCAGAAATATTTCTTCTGTCTAGTGTAATCATAATTCACTCGAACAGTTTAATAAAAGTATTAAAATATACTTCATCTTTTCTTCTAACTACATTTATATATAAATCCCTGAGAAGGTACCTGTCAACTTGTAATTCACTATTTACAGTTAATAAACATCAGGGGTGCAAGCAGACACCGGCTTGTCCTCCTTTGTATAGCAGAGTGTCTGTCATCTGGCAGGAGAGCAAACTAGGTCTCCCTCCCTTGGACAGGGGTAAGGGGGTGGGGGGCTCAGTCAGTTGAGCATCCAATTCTTAGTTTTGGCTCAGGTCATGATCTCATGGGTTATGGGATCAAGCTCTGCATTGGGTCTCCTTGCTCAGTAAGGAGTCCGCTTGAAAGATTCTCTCTCAAAATAAATAAATCTTAAAACAACAACAACAAAAAGGCATGTGGGGCTGTGCCGAAATCCTAAACTCTCTGCACAGAAAGTGGGGAAATCTGTCCTTCATTCACTGGGTAGGTGGAGGTCACTACATGATAACTCAACTGCCTCTCATGATCGCCTTCCTTTTCTGCCCTTTTTAGACCTCAGAGTGGTGGTGCCAAGGAGGATCAGGATATTTAGCCAAAACTGGAGAAGAAAACAGGCAAAGGAAGGAGAGGCAAGCAAGGAAGAGAGAAGGTGAAGGGGGTGGCAAGGAATGAATGTGCCCACAGAGCAGAAGGAGGTCATTGCCCATCATCGCCCCTGCCCCCAACCAACACTAGAAGCAAGGCAGCAAAAGGTGACCCCTCAGTGAGAAAATACAGCCAGCCACCCAAAGCAATGAAAATACACAAACCAGAAAATGATCTCAACAGGTGCTGGATCAGACTGTGAGGGAGACGAGGGGTGTTTCTCTTCACCTCATCTCTTCCAAGGAGACTCGGCCAATCCCAACTCTTGGAGCTGCAGCTACCCTTAGTATCAGTGATGCTAAAAGTGGTTCCAGACCTCTATGCCATTCTGAAAAAAGGGAAAGGCTCACTAAAATCTGACTTTGAGAGCTGCATTATCATCACACCTACCCATCAGGCTGGTGCTGCCCAGTAGCCTGATGATTGAAGTTTCTGGAGAGAGGAGCATGAGGCCCCAGAGAGCGCAATGCTTCATGGTGCCAAGAGGGAGGGACCAGAGAGAGGCCGGTGCCACCCGTGCCCACATCATGAGAGAGGTGCTCATCATGACACAGCCAGGGAGCACGATTTGACATGTGAATCCAGGGTTATGAGAAAAAGCTTCCAAATCAGTCTCTACTATTTTAGATCTATGGCTTCCAAGCAGGATAATTTTTAAATAAAGTGCCGTCAGTAGTGCATACGTGACAGATACTCTGCAACCCACATGGCCAGAGATTCATTATAATTTCTCAGTGCTTTGGAGATAAAAAGTCTGGACAAAAACTCCCACTGAGCTCAGGGCCCAGGGCAAATCACATCCGTGCTCTGCCCAAGTCCCCATATCTTGGAAATTCTACAAAGCCAGCATGAGGATAAACTGAACATCACAGGCAGTCATCAAAGGAAAAAATACAAGTAATTCCACACCAGGAGCTCTTTGGAATTGAGTCTGGAGGAGGGAGCAGCCCTCCTCCGGACTCACTCCAGTAGAATTTGCCTAAAACAAGTTTGCTTAATATTCAGTTCTAATCTGTTTGTTTAGTCCTCTCCCCCTTTCCAGTGATTTGTATCACTCTGATGGCTTATTCTTTTGTATCTTTTTTACATTTTAAGGATATCTGAACTCAATTTACCTAAGAGCACAGAGGACTTAATTTTGTAATTCTAGTAAAATTCTATTACATTTGCCCCCATTTTATTAAATAATAGATTTTTTGCATATCTATTTTTTAATATGTTAAAGGCTTTGCATCCAGTTTATCTAAAGTCCCTTGCTTAAAATATTTAGTTCTAGCAATAAATACATGCTTCTCTATGCATGGTTTCGTGCTTTGACAACAGGTTTTTCTTCATTATTATTACCATATAAGTAAGAGAGCTTTCAAATAAGATACAAAGGAAATCTGATTCCCCTGACTTACTTCATCATTTTGCTGGAAAAGTAAGTGCCTCCATCAAGTAGAAACAAATATTCAGAATAGGTTAATCAAATCAATAAGAACATACAATGCTCACGCACACCTATGGTGAGAAGGAAAGACAAATGGCAAGAAAGGGGAGACTTCCACAAATTCTGTATGAAATCATAGATATCACAAATAATTATTGCTAGAAACAGTATGTCAAAGGGTCTTCAGGCAAACATGTTAAAACTGTCTCAAATACAAACAGCCCCATCACCAGTAAAATGCTGCAAATTGGATCATGATTAAAAATACAAAATTATTCAGACCCTTCGATAAATTGGTCTTAAAATTTTCTCAAGTGAGGTTCTAGAGATAGGCTTTTGGGGCAAATCTGCCCACTAGGTGTACGGATTGCCAGGGGAACCGGTTTTAGGCTCGTGGACCTGCGCCCTCCCCCATTCACTGTGCAGCCGGAACCGACACCGACGGCGCGCGTCTGGGCCCCGTGCGAGCCTGGCCCGGGGCCGGGGGCTGCGGGGCCGCGGGGACACGGGGGCTGCGGGGACACGGGCCGCGGGCCAGCAGGGGGGCCAGCCGCACCCTCCCCCGCGCAGCCCCGCCGACCCCCGGAGCCCGCCGCTCACGTCCTCTTCCTCCAGGACGGCGCCCGCTTGTCCTTCTGCGCCGCCGCCGCCCGCTGCTTCTCCGCCTCCTCCGCCCTCCTCTTCTCCTCCTTGGCCTCCTTGTACCGCCACTTGGGCAGCTGCAGGTGCGCGCTGTCCTTGGTGCTGCCCCTCGCGGCCGCCCGCTCGGGCTGGAAGGTGGGCGCGGGCGCCTTGCTGATGCGCACCCGGGGGATGACCACGCCGGGCCGCACGCTGCTCCTCCGCAGCAGCTGCAGGGGCAGGAGGCTGGCCCTCCGCGGGGCGCCCGGCTGCTGCGGGGACGGGAGGCCGGCTCTCGGGGCCCCCTCTCTGGAGACGCCCACGGCCCGCGAGGTCCGGAACGGCGGCTCGGGGCCCTCTATCTTGTCACCCTCCTGGGCGCGCGTGTCCCGGCTCCCCCGCGCCTCCAGGATTTCCTGCACCGCCAGGCGCCTCTTCCCCACGCAGGGGGCGTCCTCGGGGCACACGGTCTGGCAGACGATGGCCACGGCGGGGCTGTAGAGGCTCGTGGTCATCCGGACCATGTGGTCCAGGACGCCCCCATCCTCCGGGCCCTGGCGTGAGCGCGAGGTCAGCGTGGCGCGCACAAGCTCGGCAAGCCTCTGCAAGCAGCTTTTGGAGCCCGACGGCTTCAGAACCGCCTCCGCGGGCAGCGGCAGCTCTGGCTTGTACCTTTCCCCGAACTGCTCCGGGCAGGGTCGCTCCAGCAGCCTCTGGATGAGGCGGACCGCCTCCAACCGTCCGGTGTAAGCCGCCCACTCCTGGGGCGCCATCCCGCGGCGCGGGTCCCTGGCATGGACGTCTGCCCCTGAAAAATATGCAAACACAAACGGCAATGGGAGAGAATGCGCCAAGAACAACGCGGCCAATGGCAGGAAAGGAAAGACTGAAATGGATCAGAGGCAGAACCTGGGAAACCTAGTAACTGACCACCTGGAGCTGTGGCACCTGGATGACCCTGCCTCTGCCCCTGAACTGCGAGCACCATTAGACACAGCCCACCTTGAAGTGCTCCAGCTACTGGCTTACTTTTCCTAAACAAAACTGCCTGAACCCAGCACCTAAATCGTGCGATTTTTAAAGAAATAAGACTTCGTGGCTTTCCAGCAATGGAGAGATGACTAGACAGCCAAGGTGCTTCCTGAACACTTCAATGATGTTACTAGAATGTTCCAGAATACTAAAAGGAATAATCACTTGCAAAGTGCTTGGCATCCCATTTCTTTATCACCTCACATTTTCCAGGAAATGTGCAGTCCCTCACTGCTTATACTGTGTGGTTGGCAGGTCCTAGATCTATCCTCTTCACCAAACTGTGGGCTTCTCCACCACAGAGTCCACCTCTTACTCGTTTCGGTTTCCTTGACACATCTTGTCCTGGCTTGTGGAGGCGTGCATTTAATAAAGATATGTTACAGACGGTGGTAGTCACAGTGGCCAAGGGACCTACCTGAGGCCTCCAAGCTGGTAAAAGTGAAGGTCTCAGCCCCATGCACTTCCTGCCACCCCACAGGGAGGGCTGCTTCCTCTATGACAGTTTTCTGCGTCAACGTGGCCAGACTATAGTACCCAGGGATTTAAACTCAAGTCTAGGTGGACTGTGAAGGTATTTTGTAGGTGCAGTTAGCATTCACAGTCAGTTGACTGAGTAAAGGAGATTGCCCTCAACAATTTGGGTGGGCCTCACTCATCCAATCAGTTGAAGGCCTTAAGAACAATAGCTACAGTTCTCTGGAGAAAAAAAAAACTCGGCCTCAAGACTGCACCATTAACTCCTGTCCAAGTTTCCAGGATGGCCTGCGCCCACTAATTTTGGGCTCTCCAACCCACAAAATCACGTGAGCCAATTCATTAAAATAAATCTCTTCATGTGTACCTCTTATTGGTTCTGTGTCCCTAGAGAACCCTGACTCCTATATCCTCAGTCACTTCCTTAATAAATTTCACCCATACCACCCACTGCCCCCTCCTAATACTGCAAATTTAAACTTCAACTCAACTTGATGAAATGTTCATAAATTTCAGCATGGTCGTATAAGAGAAATTAATAAGGAATTGCTGTTCAATTAATCTTGGTCCAATCCCAGCCCCGTACACAGTTAAAAATCATTCAGGATTTCAGGTCACATTAGTCATACTTTCTCTGGCAAAGCAATGTGGAGAACTAGGGCAATTATCTAGTCTGTGAGCTCCCCAGGGACCAGGACTGGCAGAGGCTTCTGCATTTATATCCCACACAGACCCAGGTGGCTGACGTGCGGCGGTGGCTCAGTGCAGAACAGAGGCGAGAAGGGCTCAGTGGCCCCCCTGCCCCAGCACCCCTCCAGCGACCCCCCACCCCAGCCTGGGCAGACCCAGCTCACCTGAGATTGCCTCATCATGCTCTTCATTCAGGGGCATATTAAAAAACAGGCATATTAGAAGAGTGGTAATTATTTGGAACTGGAGATCGGGATGGAACTCATTAGCCCGAGTACAATTTATAAACTGACAAAAATGAAAAGGGGGCAGTAAAAATGTCGCCACAAAAAATAGATGACACATTAAACCTTAATTAATTGCATGTCACTTAAAAAGGTACAAACTGCAAAATTAAAATCTTAATGAACATGGCTTGAGAAAGACATTTTTCAAAAGCTAATGGAAAACTAAAGGAACAGCTGTCCAAAGTGTAGCACGCACACTTCTTCCTGTTGCTTTCGTGCCTTTTCAAAATGATCTTGGAACCCACACACGTTTGGCAGAATGGCAGCGCAGCCTAAGGGTAGGAGTTGTGCCACCATTTGGGGATTCACTTCCTTTTTTTTTTTTTTTTTTAAGATTTATTTATTCATGAGAGACAGAGAGAGAGGCAGAGACACAGGCAGAGGGAGAAGCAGGCTCCATGCAGGGAGCCCTACGTGGGACTCGATCCAGGGTCTCCAGGATCACATCCTGGACTGAAGGCAGGCTCTAAACCACTGAGCCACCCAGGGATCCCATGGGGATTCACTTCCTTCCGCAATCGGTATGGGTAATATTCATGGCCCGGGTGGAGTGACTAAATCATGGAAGGCTGGCACCGGTGATCAACACTCGATACACAAGCCTTTTAGGAAACAGAGAATTCTGATGGGCCGGCATCTGCATCTTCTCCTCATGAATTTCTGGCATCCTGTTCTCACCCCCTACCCAGTGCTGTTTCGCCCAGAGCTCCAGCCACGCAGCCCAAAGGTGGGCTCCTGCCCATGCATCCACTTGCCACCACGCCATTGAGTGCTGTGAGCTGTCTACACAAAGTCCTCTAGTTTATTCCAGGCAGCAACATACTCAGTTCTAGGCAATGCATCATGCCTGGTGTAAACCTGGGTTTTGCCACTTAGGTACTATTGATGTTTAGGGCAGATCATTATTTAGTGTGGGGGCTGTCCTGTGCATTGTTACGACTTGTAACGGCACCCCCATCTCTGCCCAGTAAGTGCCAGCAGCATTCCACAGTTGTGACAGCCAAATACGTCCCCAGACATTACCGGCTATTCCTAGGGGGCAGCCCCCACCCCTGGTGGGGAATTACTGGTCTACCCAGTAACTGCAATCCTGTTGCCCCTTTTTCTTAGCCTCCCTTACAGCTGGACAGTGAGCCCCAAAAAGAATGCTTTTGTGCCCTGATAAAAGTGACCACTATGGTTGGAGGTGCCGCTGCCTATCTGAAGCCCACAGTTCTGGTGAACTCCCCGTGGTGGGGAGGACGGGTGATGGGGTGCTGGGTCAACGCATAAAAGAACCTAGTTCTGTGATGTCCTCACGGAGCCCAAGGCCAGCTGCACAGTGACAGCCCACTTCAAGACTTTCGGTGAGGTGAGAAAAACGTGCTTGTTTTCTTTCAGCCACGGGCAAGGCAGGATGTCTGACTGGAAGCAGAAAGCACTCTAAGCAGGTGCTAAAGGAAGACAAGCTACCTTCCATCATTCATCCTAGAAGCTTCCCCTAGAGTCGCGGCCAGGTGCACAGGACCGGCGCAGGCAGCCAGAGCCCGGGCCGTGTTGCTTCCTGGCCGGCTTCTCTGCCAGCCCCCCACGTTATCTACCCTTCTAAGCCCCGCTCCGGTCCCCCTCCCACCAGGAGGCCTTTCTGGTCACATGGGACCCCTGCATGTCCCCTCCTGTGCCATCCTGGCCTGTATCTGGGGTACTCAGGGTATAAGCGATACGGTAAATCAGAATGCGGGGTCTCAGGAGAGGCCTAATTTGGGGGCGGGGAGGATGGACATCTGCTTCCAGCCTGGTCCACCCCGGAAGCCGTTTCCAAAGAGATCTTGTACTTGGTCTTTCAGAGGGTCTCAGCAGGGCCGACTCCCGGTTACCGAAGGGCTCCCTTCCCCATCCTTCACGCAGCTTCCTGGCTCACCTTTCAGAAAACCTAGTTGCCCTCAAGTCCTTCTCTCAAGGTTTGCTTTTGTGCCAAGCTAAATACCCAGGCGAAGACACTGCCCTTGGTGACACGGAATGCCTGACTTTTAGCCCTTTCTCTGCATAATAATTTGAAACTATTCCAACTTGGCAAATTCTCAGGTCACAGGAAAACCATATTTTCCTTATAAACAGAAAGAAACCTCTGCAGTGATACCGTTACCACTTGGCTTCGGGAGCACACCGTCGGGGCTTGCCTGGGACAAGAATGACCACAGGACCAACCAACAACAGCAGTGCCTCTCCCCCATTAAACCAGCCTCCCACCCCTTCCGAGGTGTCTGCTTTGTTGCCCGAAATCACAGGAAGAGTCGAGCATCTTGTTTGCCTACGTCTGCTTCCCAAATGCCGCAGCAATCAGACCACGCTTCAGGTATAAAAGCCAGCTCTCTTAAGCAAGTCTGGAGCCTGCCAGCCTCCACTGAGCTCTGCTTCTCTTCAGAGAAAATCAAATCCTCGTTATGGCTTCTCGGAGCCACTTATTTAAATAGACCTGTCACTTCAAGGCATTAATATTCCGTTGAATTAACAAGAATCCACAGCCCCACTTGCGATTCTTATCAGCAGAACTGACATTATTCCTGGAGAAGCCAAAAACCAAAGAGCCAACAAATCAGCTTTTCAGACCCTGGTTACATTTTTATTAAAATCCAAAGTATTGATAATTCTCACATTATTTCGTTCTGCCTGACAAGGTAAGAGATAAGAGCTGGTATGTGTCTGTATGTTATGAACCACTGGAAAATCTAAACAGTTTAGGGGGGCATCCAATTCCGTGATCCATCATTTCTAAAAGGAAATGGTTCGTACTGAATGGAATGAAATTGCAACTCAGAAATTCAACTCAGGTGCAGAAATACACTCAGGTACAGGAGAATGCTTGCACTTGAAAAAATGAGGATGAGATACCCATTTCTACCTTAGCCATTCACACGTTACAGCACTTTGTGCCTTTTGCTTTTGAATTGATCACAAGATGACCATTCTGTGATTAGCTCTCAAGGGACCTTCCACAGCTGCACACAAATGCCCTTGATGTTGAAACGTCAATCCAAAGAAGTACGCCGGCACTAGTATCTTTAGAGGCTTTTTCTTTTTCTTTTTTTTTTTTTTTTTAGATTTTATTTATTTTTTATTTACGAGAGACACACAGAGAGAGGCAGAGACACAGGCAGAGAGAGAAGCAGGCTCCATGCAGGGAGCCTGACGTGGGACTCGATCCCGGGACCCCAGGATCACGACCTGAGCCAAAGGCAGATGCTCAACCACTGAGCCACCGAGGTGTCCCAAGGCTTTAATTTTACTAAATATTAATACGTTAAATGTAAACAAGAAGATCTTAAAATACTCGTGCAAATTTTTTAAATATCCCCACAAGTCTCCTTATTGTTATCCACCCAATCCATGAGAGACTTCGATCACACCTTTTTTTTCCTTTTAAAATGTAACGTGCATATATATATATATATATTTTTTTTTTTTTTTTTAAAGTTAAACATAACATGCAGGGCACCTGGGTGGCTCAGTGGTTGAGCATCTGCCTTCAGCTCAGGTCGTGATCCAGGGTCCTGGCATCAAGTCCCACATCAGGCTCCCTGTTAGGAGCCTGCTTCTCCCTCTGCCTGTGTCTCTGTCTCTCTCTCTGTGTCTCTCATGAATAAATAAATAAAATCTTAAAAAAGAAAAAAGTAAAATAAATAAAGAAAGAAAAATAAAGAAAAAAGAAAAAAGTAACATGCACATCTACTTATGTAAAAGGAAAATGTATTTTCCTGGGAAAAAGAAGTATGAGCTACCTTAGTAATAGAAAATTTAAATCTTCTAGAAATTAAACAACCAAAATCTTAGAGGGCCACTCAAACTCCCTGAAAAAGGTGTCAGATTTTTACATTAAGAAGGAATATAGAAAAAGCTGGAAGGAGGAATTGCATATTAGAGGGAAAAGCTTCTCTTTTCATTTTTTCTATCCTTTCCCATTTAATCACATCGGTGGTTCTTAACAGGAGAGGACTTCACCTCCCCAGCCCCAACCCGGGGACATTTGGCAATGTCCAGAGACATTTTTCATTGTCACGACTTGGGGTGCTGGAGTCACCTAGTGGGCAGAGGCCAGGGATGCTGCTAAACATCTACAGTTCCCAGGACAACACCCTCCCCACCACAAAGAATTACCTGACACCA
This sequence comes from Canis aureus, assembly GCF_053574225.1. Lineage (NCBI taxonomy): Eukaryota > Metazoa > Chordata > Mammalia > Carnivora > Canidae > Canis > Canis aureus. The sequence goes on from NC_135641.1 coordinate 8,282,650, forward strand.
GATGTCAACAGTGCCAGGGCTCAGAAACCCGAGTATACAGGCCTATCACCCTCAGCAGGCAAGTTTGTTTCACTGCAAGGGTACTTGTCAAGGGGAAAGCCATACCACTGCTTTTCATTCATGTAACAAATAATTACTGAGCACACAAATTCACCAGTAACAATAATGACAACCAGCACTGACTCCGTGCCAGACATGCACCCAAGCACTAGTCCACTGGGGAGCTCATTCAGTCCCCATCCAGCCTTCCCACAGTGTCATCCACTCGCTGCACAGAAGAGGAAACTGAGGCTCAGAGCATCAGGCGACCGGCCCCCATATGGAGGGGATAAGTGAAGGGGGCTGGAGTCTGAAACCAGGGGTCCTGGCTTCCAAGTTAACTCCGCTGACCACAGGTCTGCACTCATATGGACTGTTCTAGACTTGGATGCGGCTGGGCTCGGGGGGAGGGAAAGAAAGGATGGTACCTCAAACCTAACACCAAATTCATTATCCGTAATGGAGGGGGAAGAGAACAATGTGGCACCGCACTGGACGCCCGGCCCATCTCTCAAGAGACCCCAGAGATGTTTCTGCCATCTTCTAAACGCTTAGCAAATGTCAGAAACCTCCACCAGCCCCGGGAAAGAAGCAGAATGACAGCAAAACCCCTGCATTACCCAGAGTGATCGGAAAGGCAATCGACCCCAAAACAAAAGGTTTGTAATTCAAGTGAAGTCATCAGGAAAAATGCAGTGACAAAGTGGCTGACATCATAAATTCTTGGTTAAAATGTAAATTACTAGGAAAAGAAAAAAAGTGAGGACGGCAAACCCTAAGAGAGACTCTTAATCACAGAGAACCCACTGAGGGTGGCTGGAGGGGGGTGGGTGGGGGTGGGCTGGAGGGGGGTGGGCATTAAGGAGAGCACGCGTTGTGATGAGTGCTGGTGTCCTACATAAGCGATGAATCACTAAATTCTACTCCTGAGGCTAATAGTACACAACATGTTAACTAACTAGAATTTAAGACTTGAAACATTAAAATCAATCATAGTTGGAGGGGAGTAATTCACTAGAAACCTACACTCAGTTAGAACTAGCTCCAGAAGTAGTAAAAGCAGATAAAGCTTCCCCCAAACAAAAGAGCATCAAAAACACCATTTAATTAGGAGGAACCACCTCTTGTTGCTAAACAACAGGCAAGGCCTCAACTGAAATTGTTATCTTGCCTTTCAAAAAAATGAAACTGTCACTGCGTCAAAAGCACAATCCATGCCATTAAATCTAATTATGCTCTTTTTTTTATTTTCATGAAAGTTTTCATCTTTGAGGCCTGTCATCACTTACTGAAGTTATTTTTTTTCCAGCATCCCCTACAACACACAGATTAAAGTGGGAGAGGGAAAAAAAATCTAAGCAAGCTGTGAATCCTATAACCCCCGTGTAATCCCAAGGGAAATGACAGGCTGAGGACACTGTATCCAGGCCAGGATGGGGACCTGAGGTCATGAGCGAAGAGGTGAGGCGCAGAGACCACAAGACACTGGGGACACAGGACAAGCACATGTGGGAGCCCGGATGCGACCCTGGGAGGGAAAGGGAACAGCACCAGAAGCACAGGTGAAATCTGAGTAGAGCCTGGAGTTCAGTTAATAGTAATTAACATACCAGTGTCGGCCCCTCGGTAAGACGTTAACACGCATGGGGTTGAGCAAGGGCCGTGTGGGACTCTGTATTATTTTTGTCACTTTCCATACATCCAAATTATTGCAAAATAAAGGTTTACTCTAAAAAAAAAAAAAAAAAAAAAAAAGGACAGCAGCAAATTGTGTAAACAGAACTACCAGCCTAGGCTGACGCCCAGCAAAACGCTGCCGCGCCCTCTGAGATCGTCATGGGAGGGCAAAGGCCACCTGTGCGGGAGCTCGTGGGGCCAGGGGGGATCGGCTGAACCCGGTGCCGAGAACAATGACAACATGAAGCAAAGTAATGAAATGACATCATGTTGTCGCAGCACCTCACACTGATCAGATCACTCGATGCTAACTCTGCACCTGACCCTTTGTGGTGCATTGTACACATCTTCTTGTGTATTTCTCAAACTAACCCAGCGCGGCAGAGTTAAAGATGAGCAGGGACTGCACTCTAGGGGACAGCAGCTGGAGGGCGGCTGCAGGGACTCCAGCTCGGGGGTGCCTGACCTCTGCACAGCCCTGGAGAGCTCGCAAGGCAGGGTCACGGTTCATCCTGGGGGGTGGGAAGGAATGACTCCCATTGCACAGATGGAAACAGGAGGCTCAGAGAAGGAAGTGCCCCCTCCAACATGACCAAGTCAGAAAGGGCGAGGAGGGGGTGCCTGTTGATCCGAAGCTACAGCTTGAGAACTTTCCATTCTGCTACATGGCACTGACAAAGGAAACTGCTGCGTCCTACATCAGCAGGTGACTCCAAACACCAGCAAGTGGGGATCTAGGATGGCTACTGGGCCCGCCCCACCATCCCAGTGCCCACCCTCAGTGGAAAGGCTTGCACTCAGAGCCAAGGCCAGAACACACATTTCTAAAGAACAAATATAGGCAAGAGGAAGCGAAGGGTGAGGGAAGAGTTTATCAGAGAGCAAGGAGGGGTTTCTTGCAGGGTGATCTGGACTGTGACCTCCCACCCTAGCTCGAAGGGCTTGCTTTCCTTGGTTTTAGCTCAGATGAGGATGGCCACACACCCCATAGAAACTATTCTTTGTTGCATCCACTAGGCTCTGTCTCTATGGAACTGATTCACCTCAATACATGTTCTTCAAAGGAGCAAAATTAGCATTTGCCGAGACCCTCGGGACCTCACAGGACAAGCAGAGACATACCTGCTAGCATCAGGGCTCGGATGCACTCCGTCCGGCCCTGCATGGCAGCTTTCATCAGGGCCGTGAACCCAAACACGTTCCTCCTTTCAAGGTCAAGACCAGGAAAATAGTTCAACAAGTAGTTGGTGATGGTGACGTGCCCTACAAAGAGAATTACACACGTTTATTGACCACATTCCACCCAGAGCGACATGCCAGGAAGCCTTCCCAGAGGAAGATCACGTGGTCGACCTCCAGGACCAGCCCGTTGGGGCGGGGGGGGGGGGGGGGGGGCGGGCCTGCCCCTCAGACACAAGAACTAATTCTCCTGGAGCCAGCAAGACACAGGGCGCCACCCTAGTTCATTCTGGTTCTCTTCGGCCCACCCGCTTGGGAGCTCAGCTGTCTGTCAAAGTGGTGAGAGGGACAGTGGGGAGCCAGCAGGCTGTGGAGGTGGCATGGGGAAACAGCTGAGCTAGCCTCCGGGACACCGGTGACCAGCAGGGAGGTCCTGGACGCGGTCGGCGCCCCGGGAGATGCCAATGCAAACAGATGCACAACTAAAAATGAACCTTGGAGCCATTTCTCAGGGCTCCCTGGGAGAAGGTCATCTACACAACAAGAGGATACGCCAATTCATGCTGTCACCTGCTGTTACCACTCAGAGGGGTCCATCTGTCTGTCTCTATCTCTCTCTCACACACAAACACATGTGCAGAGGCAGGGAATGTGGGCAACGTTGTTACCCAAACCCTCAGCCATAACCCAAGCAGGTAAGAACATTCATTTGATAATACAGATTCTCCCCTTTTTCACCTTGCACTTCCAAAAAGACCTGAATGGGGACACCTGGGTGGCTCAGTGGTTGAGCATCTGCCTTCAGCTCAGGGCGTGATCCCGGGGTCCTGGGATTGAGTCCCACATCGGGGTCCCCGCAGGGAGCCTGCTTCTCCCTCTGCCTGTCTCTGCCTCTCTCTCTGTGTCTCTCATGAATAAATAAATAAAATCTTTAAAAAAACAAAATCAAAAGGACCTGATTTTCTGTTCATGCCCAGACGGGTTCTTAAAAAGCCCACAAATTGTTAGATAAGGGTGAATAAGGGGAACATCATGTAAAAAGCATTATTCCCAGGATTCTCTAGGCTCACCCACAGAAAATCAAAATGGACTGAGGGAGTTCTTCAAAGAGAACCATCAGGGCCACATAAAGAGGTTCTCAGGCCAAATGAACATGCTGCCCGATGCCCACTGGCTATGCTGAAGTCCTAGAGTGAAATGCACTCCCTTCCTCATCAATCACCTAGAGCAGGGCCCCAACCTTGGCACTACTGACCTTTGGGGCCAGGTCATTCTTGTTACAGGAACGTTCTGTGCACTGATGCTGTCCTGGCAGCTGCATCCCTGGGGCTCTACCCACTAGACACCAGTAGTGACCACATCTCTCCTTCTCCCCAGGTATGACAACCAAAAATGTGCCATTGCTAGATATCCCCTGTGTTAGAAAACTCACCTGGTCCTAGAAGCTCAGACTTCACTGTTTCAGGATCAAATGCACCCAGGTGGGAGACGGCTCTCTTCCCCTGGGGCCCCTGCATCCCCATGTCCTTCTCTGAGCTGCCATCCCCACCCTGGTCTCTGCCAACATTGGCTAACCATCTGTGGAGAGTGCGAGGAGCCTGCAGGAAGCAGCCCCTCTCCTGTGCGCTGGTGGAGGGGCTGGGGATCCAGCCCTCTGAAATCCCCCTCCTTCCCAGTGCACACATGGTCCTGGGGAACCCCTCATGTCAGGCTGCAGGCGGGGGTCTCGTGGACACTCCAGGGCTCTCTGTCATTAACTGAGCATCACTTCCTCCCCTCAAGGGAGGCCTCGGTGCTATTGAGATGCCAGACCCATGGGGCCCCTTCCCTGGCTGACCCCAGGACAGTTAGCGCACGAGCCCTGGGACATCGTGGCAGAGGAGGTGAGGCCTCATGGCTGCCTGCTTTCCACAAAAACTGGAGTGCGGACCCCTCTGGAACCCATTGTTGTCTGCTGACCGTGGACCTCAGCCCATCTCCTGAAGTCATGGCAAAAATTAAAAACTGAGCCATGAAGCTTTCTGAGACAGAAACACTGACTAGCATGACCTTGCCGGAAATAAGCTACAAACAAATGGGTGTGACCTGCTAGCTCTGTGACTCACGGATTCCAACCCACAGCTGGTGCTTTTTGACTCCTTTGCTCACTAGGCCCTCCATTCATGCCATCGAAGGTGTTGGGGCGGGGATGATGCTGGCGGTCAGGTGCCCAGAGCAGCTTAATTGCTCTTAACTGTGGGGGGAGGAGGGTCCTTTGATCTCCGGTTCCTCACCCAGCTAAACGCTTTGCAGCACCTGTCAGATTTATTTTTTTTTATTTTTTTATTGGAGTTCAATTTGCCAACATATAGCATAACATCCAGTGCTCATCCTGCCAAGTGCCCATCACCCAGATTTAGAGTGAAACAAACTGCAATTTGCTTAGAGTCGTTTCTTTTAAAATGTGAAAGCATGTCTGTTGTAAATTCCAGCAGGATATCCTCTGCACCATTATATCCTAAACACTTTGAACAGGCAGGGAGAGGAAAAATGGAAAAATCACAAAGCAAACCATCCATTATACAGAACGGCTCTGCTTATTATGTTGGGCTCAGAAGAACTAACATGCAGCCAACTTGTTCTGACTACAGGCACAAGCTTTCAGTGATCCGTGAGATCCATCCTGCCTCCCCACTGGCTTTCTTAGGACAGCAGAATAATACCTCTTATCCCACAGAGGGGCCCGTTCACTGAAATCATAGGTGGACAAGATGCCTCTAAGTATACACAGGCATTAACCTCTCTCTTCTGTGAAAAACAGGACAACAGGTCCAAAATGGAGTCGCTTATGCTAAGGCCTCAGTCACCAAACCAAGGCTTAATTAGTTTTGCCTCTCCCAGAGACAGAATCTTAAACCAATCAATCAGGAATTTCCTGATCAACACTAGTGATCCTGATCATCTGCCCGATAGACCCCTGCCCTTCCCCAAAGGAAAGTGACCTGGCAATAACCAACCCACTTTTCTGCCCTAAATAGCTCCCTTATTTTTCCTCCCTCCTCCCCTTCCTTCCTCATCTGACTACAAAAATCTCTTACTTTGTACAACTCCTTGGAGCACCTTTGTATCTGCTAGATGGGACGCTACCCAATTTGAATCAACTTTTGCTCAAACTCAACATTTTTAATTTGCTGCAGTTTTTCTTTTAACATTTCTTTAAAACCATGACAATTAAACAAGAGGAGCTTTCCTTTTCTTTAGTAAGACAGAGACATATTTCATAGATAGGCAGAGAGACAGAGAAGACAGGCTAACACACAGTCTTCCCTACAGAACATGCACCATACTGAACCTTTGTTTTAGCCCAGTCCAACCTTCTGGCATAGGATTTGATGAATGAAGTCTTCCAACAAAGCCCTTTCAAAGGGTGGGCTCACTACAGACACCCCCAAATGCACCCCCCATGAGCCTCCCTAAGGGAAGAGCACAAGTGACCCAGGGGTTAAGTGAATTCTCGATAAATTAGCTTCAGTGGCATGATTAAATGCCAATGTAGACAGAGAACTTTGGACTTAGAAGAGCTGACTGTGAGAACACCTAAGTTCAAGTCCCAGACTGCCACTTAAAATCCGGGTAGCCCCGGGAAGGTGCATCAACTTCACTGAGTTTCCACTTCTGGAAAATGGGAAATAATATCAACCTCACCCCTGTGAGATTTACAGAAGACAGTGTGTGTAACAAGTGCCTTGCAGAAAAAATTCCAAATAATTCCTGCAGATACTACACTCTCAGGGAGGAGGAAGATAACAACCCACTCCTTAACTCGTGGGCTATGCATTGTGGCTTCTTTCCAAAGAGGAGACTATAGCAGGCAGGGAGGGGACAGTGGAGAAACCTGACAAACACGACCTCAGCCTAGTGACCAAGGTGAGCACCAGTGGCGTTAAGTCATGTCGACAGCTGTACTGCCAAAGTCTCTTTGCTTGACCAAACTTTAGTCAGGCTCCTGAACCTTCTCCTAGGCCCATCTGGGCACTTCCTTGGAAAATCAAGTTTCAGCAAGAACTCTGCTCAGTTTGACCAGCACCCCACCCTCCATATCTGATCGTAGTCCTCATTCTCTACACCCCCCCAGGGAGATGACGGGTCACCCTGACCTGCCTTCAGCACAAACCCCATTAGCTCAGTTTAGCCACAACTTCTGTTACCCCTGAGTAATTTCCCACCCGCTGACCCCCACCCTGCTCCTTGGCTATAAACTCCCACTAGCCTGTGCCATATTCAGAGTTGAGCCAACAGCTCTCCCCCAACCCAAAATCTCATTGTTATGGTCCCAGCTCCTATTACAGTGGTCCTGAATGAAGTCTACTTTACTATCTTTATAAGTGTCACTGCATTTTGGAGGGGGGAAGCCTGGGTGGCTCAGCGGGTGAGTGTCTGCCTTCAGCTCAGGGTACAATCCCAGGGTCCTGGGATCAAGTCCCACATCAGGCTCCCCCCACGGAGCCTGCTTCTCCCTCTGCCTATGTCTCTGCCTCTCTCTCTCTCATGAACAAATTTTAAAAAAAATCTTTAAAAAAATAAGTGTCACTGCATTTTTTCTTTTAATGGTGCCCTTGATAAGATGTGATGAGAATGGTGTTTCTTCCTTGGTCTTCCCCACCTCCCCCAACTTACAACTCTAGTCTAATCATGAGCACACATGAGGCACACCCAAATTGAGACACATTCCACTAACTCCCTGACCAGTACTCTTCACACTGTCGAGACCATAAAAACAAGGAAAGTGGGAGAAACCATCACAGCCAAGAGGAGCCTGCTATTATAGCTGAATGTAATGTGGGCCCCCAAATAGGACCCTGGAACAGAAGAAGGGATTAGAGAAACACTGAGAAAATCTGAGTAAAGAATGGACAAGTTTATGATAATAAAGCATCAATACTGGTTCATTCATTGTGTCAAATCTATCCCACTAATGTAGGATCCCAACAACAGGAGATACTGGGTACAAGTAGATGAGACTCTCTGTACCTTCTTTGCAGCTCTTCTGTGAGTCTAACTATTCTAAAATCAAAAATGTTTATTTTTTAAAAAGGGGATCTATGGGGACCTGATCTATGGCTCAGTTGATTAAACGTCTGTCTCTGGCTCAGGTCATGATCCTGGGGTCCTGGGATTGAGCCCTGTATCCTGCTTCTCCCTCTCCTGCTGCTCACCTTGCTTGTGCTCTCTCACTCACACACTCTCTCTCAGATAAATGAATAAAACCTTTTTAAAAATAATAAAAAATAAAAAAATAAAGGAAAACCTAGCATAGGGCCCCTTGACAAAAATACAATGTAGGGACAATGATTCTGGGTGGGCAGCTGGCTGTGATCCTGTCCCCACTATACCCAGGACTTCCGCTGGTGGTGGGCACACAGTGAACCCCGTGAGGGCAGGCAGGCAGTGGAAGGCGTGGCTGACATTGTGCGTTCCTAAAGAAGTGAATGGACAGGACTTGATGACCCAACAACAGAAACTAAAAAGCCCAAGATGACTTCTGGTATCACCCCACCAACAACTTTTCAGCTCTACTATATGGTTGGCCAATGTCTTGTTCGCTGAGTGACCATCTGAGGGTGGGAATCCATGATGCCTGCGGTGCCCATAGACAGGCAAGCTTGCCTGGATCCTCCACCCATAGCCCACCTACACTCTGACTCTCTCCCAAACCCCAGATGGAAAATTTTTAATTTGCTCACTGCTTTTTTTTTTTTTAATATGGGACTTCATGAATTCGTGTGGCATCCTTGCAGTGAGGCCATGCTAATCTCTGTATTGTTCTGATTTAGCATATGGCTGCCTAAGCAAGCACAAACTTTTCCACTCTTAAGTCACCTACCTCCCCCAGCCAACACCATTATCAGGAGATGACACACCTTCTACCTAACAGAAACTACAAAAAAGGGAACCCCCTTAACATTCCCTCGTTTCCCCACAAATTTCCCCACATCCTTAAGCAGTCTTTCCTTCCCTCCTTAGGATAAAAGAAGGGTGACTCTTCTACTCATAAATAGCAATCTCTCCTCCCCTTGCAATGCTTTAAAAACACTCTTCACCCACTTCCATGGAGTATCTGTACTACCGATGACCTCTTCTCTTCAACTTCTCCCTCCTTGCAAATCCACTCTCATCAGATTGCAGCAATGGCCCAAGTTTTTCACCTTGCCCTTCCATCACGTTGGCCAATGGGACATTTAAAGGCATGATGCAAGCAGAAGCTTGGAATGCACTTACTTGGCTAGACTCCCATCTAGCCATCTAGAGAGTCTAGCCATCTTCATGAGAAAAACATGCCCAGGCTTGCCTGATGGTCCCAGGAAGAGGATAAGAAACGTGTGGAGCAGAGCTGGCCCAGCTGAAGTCCACAAGCAGCCCCCAGAACAGGGTCCAGCTCATTCACAAATTTGTGAGCGCAAGGCAGTCTAGATTATCCGATCCCCAGCCATTCAATGATGTGTGAACAATAAACATATCTTAAACTGGAGTTTGGGGCTGCTTGTTACACAACAATATCTAGCTGGATATGCATGCACAAGGGTATCCCATCTTAAAAAAATAATTATGTATAATTAGGCTGTTCTAACAAACTACCATAGACTGGGGAGCTTAAATAACATATTTATTTCTCATAGTTCTGGAGGCTGGGGAGTCCAACATCAAGATGCCAGCAGACCCAGGGTCTGGTCAGATCTGCTTCCTGATTATCATAGACTGCTGTCTTCTGGTTGGGTCCCTATATGGCAGAAGCAGGGAGGGAACTTTCTGGAGTCTCTTTTCTAAGAGCACTAATTCTATTCCTAAAGCCTCCACCATCATGACCTCATCCCCTCCCAAAAGCCCATCTCCTAATACCATCATCTTGGGGGTCAGGATTTAACACAAGTTTGGAAGGAACATAAACATCCAGTCCATCACAATGACTGATAATGTTCCTATGGACCTGTCTCCCAACTCTAGCCCTGACCCTTAGTCATCCAACTTCTCAGTTCAACTTCCAGAGTCATCCACTCTTGCTCTTGCTACTTACACTCCCCCAATCCTCCTGAAAGTGACTTCCATCAGTCCCCAGTGACCATATTGTAGGAAAACCCAATGAGTCAATTTTCCTCTAATTTGACCTCTCCAGTGTTTACCCCTTGTCTATTCCATCCTTTTTGAAACACTCTTTTCAAGTATATCCAGACTGTTCACCCTTCTGATCTTCCTCCTATCTCTCTGGCCACTCTGTCTCAATTTCCTTAATGAGCTTCTCTGTTCTCTCCTTCCTGAAATGCTGCTGTGCTGCAGATGCATGACGAAGCCCTCCTCTTATCCATACACTCTTCCTTGGTGACCTATCCATTCTTCCAGATGCAGTTATCACCCTAGAACTCTTATCTCTGTCTCTCTTCCTGACTTTCCTATTTTAATATCTTTTGAATGGATATTTCATCTTGAGTGTCCCACAAACAAATCAAACCCAAAACGTATTTCTTCTAAACCTGCTCCTCTCTCCAACGTTCCATATTCAGTGATAAACATCACTAATAGAATAGGTTCCCAAGCCAGAGATCTAGGCTTTGTCTTCAGCCCTCCCTCACGTTTGCCCCATCCAAGCTATCATGCAACTCTGCCAACCTCCATCTTTTATTTTTTTTTATTTTTCATCTCCATCTTTTTTTTTAAGATTTTATTTATTCATGAGAGACAGAGAGAGAGAGAGGCAGAGATACAGGCAGAGGGAAAAGCAGGCTTCATGCAGGGAGCCCAATGTGGGACTCGATCCTGGGTCTCCAGGATCACACCCTGGGCTGAAGGCAGGCGCTAAACTGCTGAGCCACCCAGGCTGCCCAATCTCCATCTTTTAAATGCCTTGCAAGTCTATCCTTGTTGCTCCATCCCCATATCTACATCCTGATCTGGTCCACCACATCCCCACTGGGCTACAGCCCCTTTCCTAACCATCCTCCCTGGTCCCATTTCTGCCCTCCCAACAACTCTCCACACTACCAACATGGTAACTCCAAGAAGAAGCTCTTCTGACCAACACTACTACTTAAAGCACATAATGGTTTCTACTTGGGACTTAGATCAAGTCCCAACTCTTTTAATAAGCTAGCTCCTTTTAATCTAATCTAGCCCTACTCCCTGAAAGGTAGAAGATGCCACCCCAAATTATGCTACTTTGACATGGATTATTTTGAACTGAGGGTGGACACAAGAAAAGCTCCCTGCCCTCTTCCATTTGCCTAGAAGCAGGGTAGAAATTTCCAAAGGAGTCTCTCCTTCCCTCTATACCAGGACGGACAAAAGTTAATCACCAAGGCACCTGCAGATCCTCTCAGCCTGGAGATGGCACTAGAGAAATCTACATAACAAACCTTCCAGTCTTTACCCACCAGTCAACCTTCCCACCGAGTGGCATCTCTGGAAGCCAAAAGCTACTTTCCTCTATCCTGTCATTTCTCCAGGACAGGAGATCCCATATAAGCTGGAGTTCTAAGTCACCTCTTTGAGTTACTCACTTTTCCCTGGGTGTTTCCCATGTATACATGAGGTATACATGTCTATAACCTTGTTTTTCTTTTGTTACCCTGCTACTTGATGAGTCATCTATTCCAACGGAGGCTCTTCCTTGGTCCCCCAGGCCTGGATTAAGCAACTGAACCATAATATCCCATGTCCACATTCCCATGTGGCTGTAGATTACCACCACTACAACCCTCAGGACCTTACTCATACATCCAAAACTTCCAACTGACTGCAAACTCAATACATATTTGGTAAATGATAAGATTCAGGGATCACTACTTCTGACTTGGAAAAAATACACTTATCAAGAAGGTTGTCAATTATCAAGCTATAACCCACATTACCTAAAAATTACATGGACGTCATAAGTATTAATTGTTAATTCACTCGACATTTTACTGGATACCAGTCTTAGGTTAAGAATCTCATTTACTCTTTTATTCAAGGGAAGGAAACAGACAAAACACCCATGTTCTTCTAAAACTGAGAAAATGTTACAGAATTTGAGTGGCCTAAAGATTTGACTGGTTCGATTCCAGGTACTTGAAATGTACTTTTCCAAACTAGGCCAGTAGAGGGAACCGTTGACTTTGGAAATGTCACATCAGACTACAGCGCTGGAGTCCATAGGTGCTCCCCAAGGGTGGAGGTGTGACTGGGAGGGGGGAGATAGACATAGGGGAGGGTGGGAGGGCCCTACAGACAGGCTTCCCCTTGGTCTTCGGGAGAGGCAGGTGTCTGAATTAACAGCAGGGTAAACTGTTGGGGGAGGGACACTGCAGCAGCCAGTGAGAAGGGCTCAGAAAACTGGAGATTACAGGAATAGGTAAGGCAACTCTAGGAAAGCCCAGAGACTTGCCAAGCTCGAATTTCTTAATTGAAACACTAGAAATCAAGAAAAAGGAAAACATGTTGAAAAATAAAAATAAAAATCAGAATGAAGTCAGGCTAAAATCATGATCACGTGAGGTAATAACAAAATAAATAAAAATAAAGAGGCATTTAGGGGGCAACTGGGTGGCTCAGTTGGTTAAGTGTCCAACTCCTGGTTTCAGCTCAGGTCACGATCTCAGGGTGGTGGGCTGGACCCCCATGTCCAGATCCTCACTCAGCACAGGAGTCTACTTGAGATGCTCTCTCTCTTCTTCTTCCCCTTCCCCACCCATACTCTCTAAATGAATAAATGCATGAATAAAATCTTAAAGAAAAAAAGAAAGAAGCACTTATTCTTGGCTTTAAGGAGGCCCTCCCCAAATCCGGTTCATGAGCCAAGCCATGCACGGGCAGTCTGAGGCACCCCCCCCCCACCCAACCCCTGCCTTCCTACCCCGCACCCCCCAGAGCCTCAGTGCCACTCTGTCCTCTGCAGCGAGCAGCATGCATAATGCCAGGCTGGCCCTCCCTGCATTTCCTTCAGGATTATAAAAATAAGCTCAAGGAATAACAACTTTCAAGGATGCACCAGAGGTTACTTGTACCCAACCAACCTTATCACCAGTTTAAAAAGACACCTGCTGGGCAGCCCCGGTGGTGCAGCGGTTTAGCGGTTTAGTGCCGCCTGCAGCCCGGGGTGTGATCCTGGAGACCTGGAATTGAGTCCCACATCAGGCTCCCTGCATGGTGCCTGCTTCTCCCTCTGCCTGTGTCTCTGCCTCTCTCTCTCTCTCTAGCTGTGTCTCTATGAATAAATAAATAAAATCTTAAAAAAATAAAAAATAAAAAGACACCTGCTACTCTCTCACTTAGCCACACTCCTGCCCTTCTGCTAAAGAGGAACAAGTGGTGAAGTAAACACACAACTCCACCCCTGAGACTTACTCATTTCCTTGGTTATCTTTCTTTATATTTTGCTTTTGTTGGGGGAGGTAGGATAGAAGTTGGAACTGCAGCGAGAAAGAGCTTCTCTCTTTTTTTCTTTAAGATTTCATTCATTCATTCATTCATTCATTCATTCATTCATTCATTTAGAGAGTATGGGTGGGGAAGAAGAGGTGACTTTATTTTAGAGTTCATGCCTCTCCCTACTGTTTCAGGAAAGACTCTGTTTGGGCTTTTAAGCTAGAGATGGTCGTGTCCCATTTTAATCCGATTCCAAAACCAGTTTTATTTATATGATGGTTTCTTAATTCCAAAAGATGTCTAGTAATATGTGCTTACAGTAAAACAAAACAAAACACAAAAAACAAAAACCAACCACAGAAGTATTCCTTTTTTTTTAAAGTCGCAGTCCACTCTCCCACATCCTCTGTCTCTCAAATCTCCCGCTGTGCAGCCACCCACACTTCCAGACCTCTCTCCCTTCAAGCACACACGTGTGTGCCTGTGCTTTTTATGTACATGCGCATGGATAATTCTGTAGAGCTTTTCACTCGAATTTTTTTCACTTAGTAGATCTAGGAGATCTTTTCACATAGACCTGTGGACATGAGATTTACCTTGTTCTTCCTACAGCACATTCTGGAGTGTGATTGTGTGTCGCTGGCCGCATCCTCTGTGTCCTGTAACTGTGAGGCGGTTCAGTAAGCTGTGACTCATCCACTCAGTACAGAATCCTCTTTTAAAGCAAATATTTGTTCAGCAATTACTTCATGTCCAAGGGCTACCACGGGGAGCCAAGGCACACAGCTCCTGCCTTCCAGGGGTTTCCGAACTAGCGGGTGCAGGCAGCGCTGCAGTGAGTGGCGGGGGGTGCATTTCTGAGCAGGGTGTTTTGAGCAGCAGGTGTTCTCAGAGGGCTGGAGGGACGAATTGTAGGGGCTCTGTCCCTGGAGGAGGCCGGCAGAGTTAGGGGCGGGAGCCCAGGCAGGGGGCTGCCCCTCAGCACACCTGCCACCCTCAGCTGGCAGCCTGTGGGGCGGGAGGTGGGCGGGGGTGCAGGGGAGAGCACCCCCGTGTCTCCTTCTGCCCCGGCCCCAACTGAGCCACACCAGACACCTGAGGGCTGAGAACAGGCCGGTGCTGGGTCGAGGCCAGCCTTGGGCAGAGAAGGAAGAGGAAGCAATGTGCAGATAGATTCTTAGAACTCAATTGCTTCGTCAGGACATGCATGTTTACATAGCTGCTGCCAAGGGGCCTTTAGGGAAAAAAAACTCACGTATTTATGCTTTCCACCAAGTTCCCAAGGGTATTCTTGCCAACCCTGGAAAAGATCAGTTCTTAGTGTTTGCCAGTCCTTGGATTACAGTTTGCAATTGTTTCCCTGATTCTCATTGGAGGCCAGGATCTGTTATGTTCTGGGTGCGGCTGACTGGATACCCAGTGAAACAGGGCTTCGGAGAAGAAACTGTCTTCTTTTGCAACATGACGTGTCTGAAGGCCACAGTTAGGGGGTTGCTTCATTGAATTGCCCCATGACACCAGGATGGGGGGCCAGCTTCTCAGAAGTGCTGGTCACCTTTTCCTCGCGATGCCAAGACTATAGCACATGGAGGCCTTGGGAGAGAGGAGTGAATGTGTCTGTGTGTCCTGTTCTCTAGGACAGGAAGACATTTCCAGAAGCCTCCAACAGAGTTTCATTTATAATTCACTGCCAGGGTTATGTCACACGCCCTGTGCCAAAACAAGTCACTGGCAAGGGTGACAGAATGACCCCAAATGACGTGGTCTAGTCAACATCAGCCCCAGCAGGATCTGTGTGGTTAAGGGAAACTTTCAAGCAACCATAGGTTTATATTATTTGATATCACACCTGCACTGAAAGTCCTGGCTTTCTTTTCTATGGCATTCACTCAGCATTTGTGAGTATGAATTAGGGTACAAATGCTTTGATCTGCCTGTCATGTGTTCTCTAAAAAGTCTAACCTCTTCAGATACTTAATGTGTGATAAAAATTCAACCGAATCTGTATTAGGCCTTTACAATGGAGAGGATGTATGAAAAGAAATCCCTCAAATAATCCCTAGGTCTCGTTTAGCCAGCAGTTCCAACTTCTATCCTACCTCCCCCAACAAAAGCAAAATATAAAGAAAGATAACCAAGGAAATGAGTAAGTCTCAGGGGTGGAGTTGTGTGTTTACTTCTCCACTTGTTCCTCTTTAGCAGAAGGGCAGGAGTGTGGCTAAGTGAGAGAATAGCAGGTATCTTTTTAAACTGGTGATAAGGTTGGTTGGGTACAAGTAACCTCTGGTGCATCCTTGAAAGTTGTTATTCCTTGAGCTTATTTTTATAATCCTGAAGGAAATGCAGGGAGGGCCAGCCTGGCATTATGCATGCTGCTCGCTGCAGAGGACAGAGTGGCACTGAGGCTCTGGGGGGTGCAGGGTAGGAAGGCAGGGGTTGGGGGGGGGGTGCCTCAGACTGCCAGTGCATGGCTTGGCTCATGAACCGGATTTGGGGAGGGCCTCCTTAAAGCCCTGCCGGCCCCAGGTCCTGAGCCTGGAAGGGACATGAGCTTCTCCCTTTGCTGGGCCTCTCTCTTCCCCTGAGAGGACCTGTGTCATCTGTGACTTATAATAATAAGAATAAGTGCTTCTTTCTTTTTTTCTTTAAGATTTCATTCATTCATTCATTCATTCATTCATTCATTCATTCATTTAGAGAGTATGGGTGGGGAAGGGGAAGAAGAGGTGACTTTATTTTAGAGTTCATGCCTCTCCCTACTGTTTCAGGAACACCTCGACTGCTTGCCTTTCTCCCCGCTTTAATGATGGCTCTGTGTCCCTCTGATGTCTGTCCGGGCTGTGTGGCCTCCCCAGCCTTGAATGGCCACCGAGGGCCACCCCGGCCACCCCTTGGTATGGGAGCCCCCAACACCCAGTTCTCAGCCTGGGTTCCCCAGACCAGCAACTCTGTGGGAACCCCTTGAGAGGCACATTCTCAGGCCCCTCCCCAATCAGTTTCAATCTGAAACTCAGGGGGTAGAGCTGGGCAATCCCTGTTCTAACCAAATCTGCATCAAAACACAGATTAGCCACCACCCCCCCATGGGGGGAGGCTCCAGGCTGAGAAGCAGGCTGCGCTCTAAAGTATGGTGCTCACAGGGAGTGGGGCAGCCCGGGAGGGCCTGTCACAACCTTTAGAAACAAATTAGGGAAAAATCTCTTCCTCCCAGTGAGGCGATTAAGACAAACAAGGAAATGCTCTTTAACCAGATTTTTTTAAGGTGAAAAAAAAAAAACAAAGCAAAAAAAAACAAAAAAAAACCACCACCTCACCCCTCCTCACCCATATCCCCAGACAATTCAGTTCTAAAGCAGGCCTAGGGTAGGTGTCCCAGGGATCAGAGCCCAGGTGCAGGGAGTGGGTGCCAGGCAGAGAAGAGGGTGGGCCCGGGACCCAGCCGGCAGCATACATAGCTTGAGCAAACCAGTAAACAAGGTAATGATCTAGACACCAGTAGGAAGAGAAAACTTAATGAGAAAGGAGGGACGTCTGGGTGGCTCAGCAGTTGAGCATCTGCCTTTGGCTCAGGGTGATCCCAGGGTCCTGGGATTGAGCCCCACATCAGGCTCCCTTCAGGGAGCCTGCTTCTCCCTCTGCCTCTCTCTGGGTCTCTCATGAATAAGCAAATAAAATCTTGAAAAAAAAAAGTAAGAAAGGGAAATATAGTTCTTTATGAAGATGGAAGAGAACCCATGTACCCATCAAATTAACAATGGTTACCTCCAGGTGACAGAACTAGTGAGAAGCTAGGAGATTTTCACCCTGAACTTCACTGGCTTTCTGTGTTTAACCTGAGCTGCTTATGTGGTTTTCTCCCGAACACTGTATTTTATCGTATCATCAACTTAGTAGACCATCAGCGGTGCCAAGTAGAGAAAGCACCCAGAGCAGCCATCGTCCTGTGCAACCCAGTCTGGTCACAGCCCCAACACCTCCCCGCTACACCCTTACATGTGGGGCCCAGAAAATTAAATACATGCCAGCTTTGGCAATCCTCACGATCTAACCAAGCTATAATCTCACTCCTGTGGGAGGAGAGGCTCCCCCAGGGACCATCGCCTCCCTTGAGGTCACAGTTGCGGGGGCATGAACACAGGTGTCTTGTCCCCTTCTCTGCTTCGCACAGGTGACCACAGAGCAGAGAGAAGGCAGTGGCACTGCCAGAAACCACAGGAGGCCTGCTGGCGGTGGACGCGGGTGCAAGCAGTAGGGGAGGTCAGGCCGGACATCAAGACCTTGGGGAAGTTCAGCCGCGGCCCCAATGCGCAGGGCAGGAGCAGAAGGAAAGGTGGGCTGTGGGCCACACTGAACCGCCAATGCCATTTCCTGCACCCCAGCACAGCAGGCAGCAGAGCCACCAGGCCAATGTGGGGGCCACCCTCTACAGACACAGGCTGTGCTGCTCCCCTCCCACACAACTCGGACGTGAGATGACAGGGATGAAGCAGGGATGGGAGAAGCCACTGGGCTGCCCTTAGATTTTTCTTATTCATGAGAGATACAGAGAGAGAGGCAGGGACACAGGCAGAGGGAGAAGCAGGCTCCCCACAGGAGCCTGATGCAGGACTCGATCCCAGGACCCCAGGATCACACCCTAAGCCGAAGGCAGATGCTCAACCTCTGAGCCTCCCAGGTGTCCCTCGCTGGGCTGCCCTTAGCTCCAAATTTCTCCATCTGCACTGCCGGCCCCAGGTCCTGAGCCTGGAAGGGACATGAGCTTCTCTCTTTGCTGGGCCTCTCTCTTCCCCTGAGAGGACCTGTGTCATCTGTGACTTATAATACATCAATCCAGGAAAAGCACAGCCCCTGCGTAAAGGATGAGTGTGATGGAATGAATAGTTGTATCACCAGATTCCTCTGTTGGGCTCCCAACCCCCAAAGCGACTGAGTTTGGAAATAGGGCCTTTGTGGAAGGCATTAAGATTAACTATGGCCACAAGGGTGGAGCCCTGCTGCAAGAGAACAGGTGTCCTTAGAAGAGGAGATACCAGAGACAGATCTCTCTCTCTCTCTCTCTCTCTCTCTCTCTCTCTCTACCACATGAGGACACAGAAGAGGTGCCCCGTGCATGCCAAGAGGAGAGCTCTCACCAGGACCCAAATCCCCTATCACCCCAATCTTGGGCTCCCAGCTTCCAGAACAGTAGAAACAAGCTTCTGTTGTTTAATCCCCCTGGATGTGGGATTTTTGTTATAGAAGCCGAAACAGACTGAGACTTGAGGGATGCTCAAAAAGAATAAAGTAAATGTAATCCAACAAATGGAACAGAAACAAAATAATGAAATAATATACAGGATTTGCCCAAATCTTAGAGTAATACAATGGAGGGGGGGGATGAGACAGAAAGTCGTGGCATGAGGACCAAGTTATTCTATGCCTAAGAGCAAATCTCAGCAAAAAAGAACAAAATAGGGCAGATAGTGTTTCAAAGAGATTAACAGCAATTTCCTGAAAATATACCTAATATAAGTCAAAACAAATGCAGAGAGAAGGAGCTGAGATCTGTATATAGCTGGGGCAGGGGGCTGTTTTCAATGTCAAGGGACAAGCGGGGAGATATTTACGAGTCTCACAAGATCAGGGTATCAACAAAGATACAAAAGCAGGCTGGAATCAGACTATTCCTCTGCAACACTCAATGGGAAAAAAAAAGGCAAAGGACAAGTCGTTATTCCTATTATTTTCAGATAGGCAAGAATTCAGAAGGTAGCCCCTGGGTGTTACACCACAGCCATTACCCTTAACACACGAAGACTCTTGCAAATCAGTAAGAAAGGAAATCTCGTCTTACTGCACATTCTCCTAGCGCTCAGGTGTAGTCTGTGCCATGCTCCCCCCCCCCCCCAGCTACCCCTGAACCCTCTGGTCTGTACCCCAACGGGCACTGGAGTTTGGACCTCCATGCCCTCCGCTTGCTGCTGAGGCCTCTTATGTAGATGTCTCACATCTCAAACAGCCCGAGCACCGAACAGAGCCAATGCTTCTCCATCTATTACTTTACATAAACCCCTTTGCAATTCATCATCCCCTGTCCAGACGCTAGAAGCCCTCCCGGATGCCGCCTCTCCTCCACCATCCACATCACACCACTTTCTGCCAGCTGGTTCTTGCTCCTTCTCTGCCTCTGGGCCCTTGGAGACTATCCAGGCTCCGTCATCACACAGCCAGCCTCGTGGCACTGAATGCATTCCCTCGCATTGCTTCTAGACCCTTAATGAGCTGGTCCCTGCTCCCTGTGGGGCCACCTCTCACCTCTCCTAGCCGAATGCAATCTTACTGCCACATCACCAGAGGCGTGCTGGGCTCCCTCTTGGCACCTGGGTGCCTCGGCTGCAACAGCCTCCCTCTGACTTCTTCGGCACTCAGGTCAAGTCCACCTCTGCCACAACCCCCTCTTCCATGAGCCCTGTCCTAAACCACACAGCTAGTTGTGGTCCCCAGCACACCCTCCATCAGAGCTCCAACAGATGCCTACTGAGCTGGAGAATTAGTTCAACGTAGAACCGCCCATCACTTGGGTATCCCCAGTTCCCAGGCCGGTGGGAGGCGATGAATGGGGAGCCCATGATCGCTGAATGCCATGCGATATACTCTTACACTCTTGCACTTCAGGACACTATGGACCTCAGCTTTCAAAGCCTGGAGTGCCTCTGTTGGCAAAGCTCTGCACTCTAAAAGCTGCTGAGGCCAACACACTGGCAAAATTGAGGGAGTTCTCCATTTACCCATATTGACCGAAAAGCAGTGTGTATGGACTACTTCCCATTTCATCACGGGAAGATGCTGGCTAGGCTGGGCTCCTTGGGTTCCCTGGGTTCCCTGGATCAGTCACCCGTGCCGGCTTTGACCTAGGAGCCCGTGATGCAAAACAGGACAAGGAGGTCTCTCTTTGGTGGCGGCAGCAGATGGTTTGGGGCATTTTCTCCAGCTCTGCAGCCTTGAGTCTGATACCCGACAGCTCCCAATGACATCGTGAGGTGTCCTGCATTCCACTAATAAGCAAACGCCTTTTCTCCCCAACTCAGCCAGAAGCAGCTTCTTCACAGCTCAGAGCCTGAATGATCCAACAAATTCATCTTAGCAGCCAAGAATTTTCAAAGTGGTCAAGTAACAAACCCACTAAATACCACGAGTACAAACAGAGTGTGGTCCTGAAGGCACAAGCACAGCTTTGTGTTTGTCTCCAAAAATGTCCGAAAACAATCCTAGAAGAGGACAGCCGCGATGCACTCAGCAGGCGGAGCAGAAGTGCCACTTCTTGCAATGACCATCCTGGGCTGAAGCACACGTACTGGGATGTACACGTATACCTGCCAGGCTCTCTCCCTAATGGTCCCGCCGTGTTACACAGATACACCCTCAGCAAGCAGCACCTGGCTTTTCCTTACACCTATAGGTCAAGTGTAAATATGCCTGATACACTATCACTAGTGAGCGAGAGTAGTGAGTTCACCAGCATCTCTCCGTTCCCCATCTCCAACACTGCCTGGGGCGCGATGCTCTAGGTGAAGGGATGACAAGGCTGGGTTTCTGGTGCAACTTCACATTCCAAGACTTTGGACGCAGCAGGGCAAGAGGTGCCCCACGGTGAGCTCTGTGCAAACAAACTCTGCATCGTCCCAAAGGCACAACAAAAATGTGTCCGAGGATGGATCGGCCTCTCCTTGTACCTCTTAATGTAGTAGGACAGATTTCTGGACCATTCCCATCCTAAGGTTTATCTCCTGAGCTGAGTTCACGTGCAGCGTGCCCCCCTCCACCATCCCTCACCTCTTGGCAGCTGCTCCCCAGCCAAGGAGGGAAGGAAACGTGGGTCTTACCTGCCTGCGCGGCTGTGATTAGAGCTGTGTTCCCCTCCTTGTCCTGCCAGTTGACGTCAACGTGAGGGCACTCGGCTAAGACCACAACAGTGTCCACAAAGCCGTGGTAGCAGGCGACAATGAGGCCAGTCTAGAAGTGAAGAGGGAAGCGGTCAGAGGGGGCTAAGCCCGAGCATCACCGCTGCACCCCCTGTGCACACAGGGTCTCCCAGGGGAGGGAGCCTGGGCCAGCAGCCAGGTGAACACACAGAGAACCCCGAGTCCCGGTTCTGGCTGGCAGTTTAGAACCAGCCAGCCATGTGTCCTCTCAACTGTTCCATGCTGACCACGAGAGAGGAAGGACGCCTGGGAAACCTCAGGAAGCAAGGTCCCTGCCCCGTTCGCTTTGCCTTCTAACAGGAGGAAAGAGGAAAAACGGCAAACCGCAGACCTGCCAGATGAGTCCTGACCGTGGATTGGTAAGGGGGCTAGGGTAAGGGAGGCTGTGAGTGCAGGGGCGGCGTGGCTCAGTGTCATATAGGGTGCTCGGGTGGGCTACCTGGGAAGGGGACACTGGACAAAGATGGCAAGGAGGCGAGGAAGGGCCAAGGGCCATGGGGGGAGCATCCAGCTGGGAAGCCCGTGGGCCGGAGCCCTGTGAGCCAGAAGGAGGAGGTCAAGGGGGCATCAGAACCCCAGAGGTCACAGTACAAATCCTGAGACAGGTGGCATTTTGAGCAGTCACTTGTCAAGTATCTTCATCAAGTCGAGCAGCTGGATGGAAATAGACTCCAGGACACAGGCCTGGAAGTGGGGAGACCCGTTGGGAGTGGTGGTATAATAAAAAAATATGTGTATCTGGTCTTTGTCCCAGGTTCCTGGCACTCAGCTCTGAAAACCCTCAGAAATCACCAATTCTTACATGCCAGTGAGATGCTTCACTGGGGTGGGAGACAATGCTGGTACCTTCAGGATGGGGGCCAGTCTCTAGAAAGACCGACTACCATGGAAGTAGGTTAGATCTTGCTTCTCTGCACACTCCCAACCCCACCTCCAGGGAGGGGAACGGGCCTGGAGATTGAGTTCAATCACCAATGGCCAATGACTGAATAATCTAGAGCAAATCATGCCTACTTACTGAAAACTTCATAAAAACCCCAAAGCAGTGGGGCCTGAGGGGCTTCTGGGTTGATGAACACATTGAAGTGCTTAGGAGGGTGGTGCCCCCCGGGGAAAAGGCAACGCAAGCGCCAAACCCCTTTCTCGTACCTTGCCCTGAGCACCTCTTCCATTTGGCTGTTCCTGGCTTTTATCCTCTATAATAAACCAATGATAGTAAGTAAAGCGCTTTCCTGAGTTCTGTTATTCTAGCGAACTCTCAAACTTGAAGGGGGGTGTGGGAACCCCCAAATTTGTAGCCAGTTGGTCAGAAGGTAACCCCTGGGTTGGGACCTGGAGTCTGAAATAGAGGAGGTCTGGTGGGACTGGCCCTACACCTCTGGGGTCTCTGCTAACTCTGGATAGTGAGGGTCAGAATTAATCGGATCACTAGAGACCCTGGTGGTGGCCAGAGAAGTGGAGAATTGGTAAGGGAAAACCACTAGTGTCAGAAAAAAAACCATCACAGGGGACTCCTGCAGAGGCTGGCCAGGGGACGATGCAGTCATCCATGAGCCAGGAAGCAAGCCCTCACCAGGACCCCAGATTTCTAGGCTCCAGGATGGTGAGAAACGAATTTCTGCTGGTTGATCAGCCATCCACTTTCATTTTGCTACAGCAGCCGCGCTGACTAAACACTTTGCAACAGGGGCGCCGGGGCGGCTCAGTCATGAAGTGTCTGTCTTGGGCTCGGATCATGGTCCTGGTCTGATGGAGCCCCCCATCCGGCTCCCCGCTCAGCAGGGAACCTGCTTCTCCCTCTTCCCTCCGCTCATGCCCTCTCTGTCAAATAAATAAATAAAATTGTTAATAAAATAAAAGACAGGAGAGCAGGAGTGAGCCCAGGCCGACTCTACTTATTTAATTTTTTTTTTTTATGATAGTCACAGAGAGAGAGAGAGAGGCAGAGACACAGGCAGAGGGAGAAGCAGGCTCCATGCACCGGGAGCCCGACGTGGGATTCGATCCCGGGTCTCCAGGATCGCACCCTGGGCCAAAGGCAGGCGCCAAACCGCTGCGCCACCCAGGGATCCCCCGACTCTACTTATTAAGCGGTTACGGCTTTCAATGTCTCCGATCCCGAGGGTTCACTGCCCCCACCACCCGCCTTCTCCCACCCAACGTGTCTGCTCACTGCTGCACGAGTGGTCCAGAAAACTGGTGACTCCACTTGGTAAGCACCAAAATCTCATTTTTTGAATTTTTTGGATGGAGGTAGTTCTCAAGTATCTGACAATTTCCTGACTTATAAGCAAGGCATGCTGAACACAATGCAGCTTCTTCCTTTTTACATCATTACACTAGAAGCTCATCTTTATTACAGGAAAAAAAAATCCAATAACGGAGAAGGAAAAAACTTATCTAGACACACACAATCTCACAAACACAAGATGTACACACATGTGCACACACACACGGACGTCTTTTCTATACCAAAATAGATTGTTTGCTGTATGTTTCAATGAGGAATAGATCAGCAACATCTTTTCACATCAATGGAAACACTTTTGTGTCAACATTTCCAGCAAATGTGGAACATTATATTCTACTACGGCAGAATCATAGTTATCTGATGAATCCCCACTCTTGGACGCGGAGATTGATTCCCATTTTTCTGTATTCTGAGTAAAACTGGCAGTGAAAATCCCTAGAATCATGGCTTCATGAATCTCATTCCTTAGGATCTCAGGAGACATTCTTAGAAGCAGTATTTCTGCATTAAAGGAAAGAGATATTCTGAAAGCTTTGAACACATATTGAAAACTGGCCCTTCAAAAATATCCCAAAGGGTACCCACTTTTGCCAATCTGGACATCCAATCTTTACTTAAGGGCTCTGGGTTAAAAGGACAAATTTAATAAAGGAGAATTTCAATAAAGCGATGCTCTTGTGAGCTCCTGAGCACCTGGCTCTTGATTCTGCTCTTTTGGGATCATGCTCACCTCCATTCCTTGCTACCACAACCACTGAGAGGGCCCATGTTCTGGAACCACAGCCCCTACTGGCCACCAAGGTAAGACTTCCCAAGTGTGCAGCATACCACTGCTGACAGTAGTCTTAGAAATCAAGAAAGAAAAAGAAAAGAAAGAAAAGAAAGAAAAGAAAGAAAGAAAGAAAGAGAAAGAAGAAAGAAAGAAAGAAAGAAAGAAAGAAAGAAAGAAAGAAAGAAAGAAAGAAAGAAAGAAAGAAATCTTAGCACAACCTCAGGTTAGAAATGATGATTACCAGGGGAAAAAAAATAGAAACCTAAATTTTGAGGGCTCAGGATAAAATGATATCGGACGCAGAAGTGATACCTGTCATCTCCCAACACAGACTGATTTACGTTACTATTAAAAACAATTACCTTCAGAAAAAGAAAAATTACCTTTGTTCCCTACCCTCTAAGGGGCTCCCTCCAAAAGTCTGACATTTCCATGTGTAAAACTAGGGTTTAACTAGTGTTAACTCTGTGGTAGCTGGAACATCTTGGTGCCTGACAGGACGGTAGGAGGTACAATCTTTGGCACCCTCAGACCATGGTCTCCCAAGACAAACCGCAACAAAAGACTTGTCACGAAGGCAAATAAATATTAACCACTCGCTAAACTGACAGAAGCTCACTTGCAGATGGTCGCTGAGGCCACATATAGGCTGTTTTTTTTCTTAATTTCAAGCAAGATGTCCATGAGAATAAAATAATATTCTTAAGAAAAAATAAGGAGCACTTGGGTGGTTCCGTTGGTTAAGTGTCTGCCTTCAGCTCAGGTCATGAGCCCGGGGTCCTGGAATCGAGCCCTACGTCAGTAAGGAGCCTGCTTCTCCCTCTCCCTCAGTAGCTCCCCTGATTGTATTTCCTCTCTCTTCTCTTTTTCTCTCCTCTGTGTCAAATAAATAAAGAAAATCTTTAAAAAAAAATAAACTATCTATTTGGACATCAGCTAGAAATTCAAGTCCCTCAAAACATGAGCTTAATTTCTAAGTCTACGCACCATAGAAACATTGGCACAACACGACAAAAAAAAAAAATGAGTTGAGATATTTCTGTTTAAGAACTGCAAGTCTGCACATCAAAAAAAAAAAAAAATATATATATATATATACACAAACCAAAACCCCATTCCTTGCAGAGAGAAAGGAGGATCTAACACCAGGGTTTTAGTAACATCATTTATTATATATTGACAGATGAAAGATGGAGGCAGGAGAAAGAAAGGTCATTAGCGTGCGCACACACACACACAAGAAAATGCACAGGAAACATCTAGATGAATTATACCAAAGTATTAATGCCCTCTGCAAAAGGAAAGGAAGTAGGGTAAACGTAATGGTAAATTTTATGTGTCACAATTTTATGTTGTACCCAGATGTTTGGTCAAACATTACTCTAGATGTTTCTGTGAAGGTGTTTTTTGTTTTGTTTTGTTTTATAAGACTAAGATTTGAATCAGTATACTGAGTAAAGCAGATTGCTCTCCATGACGTGGGTGGGCCTCCTTCAATCAGCTGAAAGCCTGAAGAGAACAAAGACAGGCCTCCCCTGTGCAGGCAGGAATTGTGCCAAGGGAAGGCCTTGGACTTGAACCACAGCTCTTCTCTGGGTCTCCAGCCTGCCAGCCCACCCTGCTGATCTTGGATTCGCCAAGCCTCCACAATTGTGTGAACCAATTCCTCAACAGCAAAAATCTGTGTGTATATCTGTGTGTATATATAGCTGGATATGGTTACATACAGACATGTGTCTACATGTGTGTGCATCCAGCTAAAGATATACGGAGATATATGGACATAGATAATATGGATGTCCACAGAGGCACACACAGACTCGACTGGTCTGTTTTTCTGGAGACTCCTGATTAAGACAAGGCAGGGAAGAAAGGAACACTTTGAAGGAACTGCTTTTTATTCTGTGTGTTTCCATACAGTTCATGTCCTTTAAAACAAAGTTGTATTTGTGAGAAACTTAACATGATTTTTAATGCACAATGAAAAAACAAGTACAGGTAATGATGTCTACATTCATGATGTTCTCATTAGGAAACACAGTTTTCTAACAACCACTGTAAACAGTGGAGAAGAGAACCCAACTGTGAGGGGGGAGGAGGGGCAGCTGGCGGGAGACAACAGGAGCTGACAAATAGCCAAGCAAAGAGACCCAGACACCAAGAAGGACATACAGACCCCACGGCCATGTGGTACAAAAATACAGTAATTATCCTGATTATCCAGAAGAAAATGGAGATTACCCATGTTCTAAAATAAGAAAAAAAAAATACCATAGTTTGTAGTACAATTTTTTAAAGTTTGGCACCAGGAGAAGAAGCTTGAGTTACTCCAAAATCCACTTCTAGGCAATATCTTTCTCTGTTCTCCACAATAATACCACTGACTTTATGCAGCTTTGTGAAAGAACTTAAGAATCTCAGTCCTATAAAATATATGGTATTTTGGGTGTGCCTGGGTGGCTCAGTGGGTTAAGCTTCTGCCTTCAGCTCAGGTCACAATTCAGGATCCTGGAATCGAGCCAGTGTTGGGCTCCCTGCTCAGCAGGGAGTTTGCTTCTCCCTCTCCCTCTGCCCGTTTGTGCTCTCGCTCTTTCTCTAGATCTCTCTCAAACAAATAAATAAAAATCTTTTTAAAAATAAAATAAAATGTATGGTATTTCTAAAAGGTGCCATGAGTTACCGCTAGCATGGGTGTGATTTGTTGGGCCAAGTGTGTCTGGCATAGATCCATTAATCTTATTTATGATTAATAAGCACCATGGAGAGAAGGTAAATCCCAGGATGAGAATCTGATCTATTTTGATCACTGCCAAGTCCCCAGCTCCAAGGACAGTGCTGAGCTGTTATATATTTATTGAACAAATAAAAGAATACTAGGATTTCTAGTAAACAGTTTCTTTCCAGATGGTCAATGGATTTGACCTTTGCACTACCGCATTTTGATGGCAAAGGTGTGGCCAGGACCCTCTGGACAGCAGGTGATGTTCACCATCAGCCTTCCACCACCCCCAGCTTGGCCCTGACACCTACAGACATTGCTCCTGCCCATTTGAAGGCAAAAAAATCCAGCAACTATGATCACACAAACATTGCCTGAGCTTGCAGGCTTTAAATAATTCTCACCAAACTATCACTTTGTGAAATGTTGCTTCTGTGTTCTTCACCTCATAAAACATTTGCAGCTTCTATGAGGAGACATTTTACTCTGAGAAATGTTTCTGGTCCCCTGAGACATGCTCACAGTTGGGATGGCTGGTTAGGTCAAGGGAACAGTGGGGGAATGGTCAGGAAAACCCATAAACTTGGGAGAAGGGTTGTTTGCAAGTCTGGATGTCTGTCAGATGTTTTAGAAAACACATTCTAGGCTGGCCTTCTAGAACTAAAATCACAGCAAAGATTTCCTTTGTTAACTTTTAAGATGATGTGAATTAAAATCAGGGGCCTGAGAAAAGAATATTCCAGGGCAGGGTGGAGGTGGAAATCCAGGATAAAAATAAACCAGACCATTGGCTGCAACAAAGACAATGGCATGAGAAGGGTGAGGTCCCTGCGAGGGGCGGGTTCCTGGCTCAGCCTCACAGGATGGTGCAAGGACTCCCAGCCAGGCGCAAGCACTAGACTGACTCAGATTTTCCACTCTGACGGTCTTCTGAAAACACCTCCTTACCAACTAATGAAGCTATTCTCCCAATGAGATTCCAAAGGAAGGGGTATTCTATAAAAGTCTTCCCCTACAGGCACTAAGAAGGGCACTTGATGGCATGAGCACTGGGTGTTATGCTATATGTTGGCAAATAGAGTATAAATTTAAAAAAAAAAAATTTAAAACAAAAACAAACATCTTCCCTTAACACTAGCTCATTATTTCAACATAGGACAGGAAAAAGGTGAGTAATGAAGCTACAAGCCCAGCTCCACAGGCAGGAATGCTTTGCAGGGGCCCGACGTGGACGGTGTAGGAGAGGTCCGTGCACCTGCAAGGTAGAAACTCCTTAACACGAACCACCTGGTAGAGAAGCCCGACTGCTCCTCTCAATTCATTAAACTAAGAAACGGCTGTCGCTCGAGCCAAACCCTTCCCAACTGTCTGAGGAGAGTTGAATGGACTCCACCGCCAAGCCCGGGCAGCAAACTTCCTCTCAGAAGTGTCTCCCTAGGAATTCGTGCCATTTCTATGATAGGGTATCTGTTTTGCTCTAAAGACACACACTTATGAGACTGCCTAGGTGTGATTTTTTTTTTTTTTTTTTTTTTTAGCATCTTGATCCGAATTACTTCCTGTGATGTGTTATCAGAAGTCTGGGGGATAAAGGGAGGCGCAGGTCAGGAGCAGAGGGGTTGGGGTGACCACCTGGCCAGCAGGCAGGTCCCAAAGGCACCTCCCACTGTAGGGCATGGCCCCAGGACCTCTCACAAGCCAGCTCACAGGAAGGAGTCCCATGGAACATTCCATGGCCAGCTCGTGCAACACAGACTTCCTGAGGGCCTGCTTGTGCCAAGCACACGTCAATGCCGGTGGGGACTCCAGCGAACCAGACAGAAACCAGCATAGCCCCTGATAATATGCTTCCGCTCAGGCGGCCCCTACTCCGGCAGCTCTCCCCAGGACGGACGCAGGAGTGTTGACTGTAAACCAATTCCAAATACTGAGAAGAGTAACATAGAAAGCAAGCAATATAACACCCTCGTCACACTGACTGCATTAGCAAAGGCTAACGTCCTGTCATAATAGCTTCACACTTCTGTAAGAAGTCAATGTTCCAGAAAGAGCTGATCCCTCCTCCCCAGGGGCAACCAGCTGTGCACCGACAGGTACCCTGACTTGGCTTTTGAATTTTTATTATCCATGCATGGATCCATAAACAATCCATTAAACATACAGTGTTAGTTTATATTTTAAATATTTACAAAAAATAGTATTTCCGTGTACATATGAGCCCACAACCTGATTTACTCAGTGCTAGATGTCAGATAAGCCCAAATATCAGGCAAGCACATGCGTCCCTCATTAGTCATCTATACCCCCAAACTGAGAGACATCAAATTTAAAATGGTGCCAAAGTCCCATAAGTATAAATATGGAGCACTGAGTTAAAACCTTGGTCTGTATCTCCTAATGCACCTGAGTTAGAGCCACCTGGGAATCAACATCTAAAAATCAGGGCTTCTCGACCACAGCACCATTTGCATTCAGGGCCCTATGGCTCTCTATCGTGAGAGGTGATCCCATGTATTGTAGGATGTTTAACCGCATCCTGGGCCACTATTCACTAAACACCAGGAGCATCCATTATCCCACATTAATGACAACCAAAAATGTCTCCAGACATGGTCAACGGTCCCCCACCACCATCCCCAGGTGAGAACTGCCTAGAAGTGGACCAGATGGGGGTAGGATCTGTCAAAATGCTTTCCCAAGTGTTTGCAATTTCTTACAGGCCACCACTGGTATACAAGCCACAACCTTCTTCATTCCAACCAATATTCATTACTGTTGAGTAATCCTGCTTCTTTTCTTTCACCAATTGGATGGGAAGTCCTTGTTATTATTCTCAGCCTGCATTCCCAATCGACAGATTGAAGATCTTCCATGTTTATTGGCCACTCGTTTTTCCTCTCTAGTGAATGACTGATTCATATTCTTTGCCCAGTTCCTGCTGGCTTCTTTTCCTTATTGATCAGTTTGAGTTCTTTACGTATTCGAAGTCAGCACTATACAACAGGAGCCACAAATTTAAGCCACACACTTAATTTTAAGTGTTCTGGTGGCCACATTAGGAAAAGCTGAAAGAATCAGGTGAAATTCATTTTAACGATGTATGTTATTTAATCCAACATAACCCAAATATGATTATAACACATGATTGACATTAAAAAATTTAATGAAAAAAAATTTAATGAGATGCTAATGAGGCAGTAAGTGCTGAGAGGGTGCTCTGAGTCATGCTGAAATGCTGAAACCTCCACATGTGAGCTTCTGCTGCATCTCCTGGAAAGTGGCAAAGGAAATTGCCATTGAAAGTTGTTGATTCAATAATATGAAGTTGGGATCCCTGGGTGGCGCAGCGGTTTAGCGCCTGCCTTTGGCCCAGGGCACGATCCTGGAGACCCAGGATCGAATCCCACGTCGGGCTCCTGGTGCATGGAGCCTGCTTCTCCCTCTGCCTCTCTCTCTCTCTCTCTCTCTGTGACTATCATAAATAAATAAAAATTAAAAAAAAATAATGTGAAGTTATAAATAAGAAGATGAATTCACTGAGAGTCTAGCAGAAAAACAGGTGGTTGAAATCTCACCATCTAGGGTGTTTTGCTGTCCCAAGTAACCTTTAGCATTCCCCCCAAAAATCCTGATAGACATTCCCATCATCCCCTTCTCCTATCTTCCGCTTACATAGGACACACACCCGCACACATGTGGGTTGACGGTCCATGATGGGTCTGGTAAGGTACACAACAGAACTTTTTTTAAAAAAAGCAAATGGGGAGGGGGTGCCTGGGTGGCTCATTCAGTCAAGCATCTGACTCTTGGTTTTGGCCCAGGTCATGATCACAGGGTTGTGGGATCGAGCCCTGAGTTGGGCTCTGCACTGGGCATGCAGCCTGCTTAAGATTCTCTCTCTCCCTCTCCCTACCTCCCTACTCTAAAAAAAAAAACAAAAAAACAAAAAACAAAAAACAAAAATCAAGGGCCATCCAGTTGTGGGAGTCACTAGAGCTGCGCCTACGCTCCTAGTTCTCTTGCCAGAACTGCTTGGTAGACCTGCATTTACCCACAGTTCCAGAAGTTCAGAGTGACTGATCAGCTTTAGGTAATAAAGTGTAAGTGAGATGGCATTTGTCACTTCCAGACAGGAAGTTTTAGGAGACAGTACATGTTGTGCCACATTCCTTTTTTTTCTGCGTTGACTATCCTTTAAACCCAAGAGATGGAATGTCTCTACTCAGACTGGGTCTGGGTGAGCGCTTGGAGAGTAGAGCCCCACTCACACCTCCAGCCAACCCACAAGAGCATGAATGAGCAAGAAGTGAATCTTTTTATTTTAAGTCCCAGCGACTTGGGGGGTGTTCCTCATCACAGCACACACACCATATCCAAACACAACCTACAGACACACACATATATAAATAACATGTGCAACTGTATGCTTATACGTGTCAGTCGTTTTACTCTCCTTGGGGAGAAACACCCTTTATTTTAAGATTAGGTCCTTGCTACTTGATTGGGCATAAAATGTACTTTCACTTAGAATGGGATGGAGATAAGAGTTTATGATTATATTTTTCTTTCTTAGCTTGCAAAACAAAAGCTTGATAACTATGGCATGACACATGTTCCAAAAACACCCACACCAGGCAGTCCTCCAGCCGGGTAACCACTGCTCCAGGCCACCCAGAAAGGGTATCCGAGCGCCGGAGCGTGTTGCCCCCCGTGGCTCCTGACCTCTAACATGGCCACACGGCGTCCCCATGGTTGGGTTCTGGCCAGTGCCAACCTCCGCCACCAGTCCTGAGGCGGCTCCGTGCCACCAAGCCTCTGCCCCTGGCGTGGCCTCTACCTGGAGCACCATCCTCCCCCCACTGCCCCCGCCACATGGCCCAGTGCCAGGCACGCGTCTGACCCTCCTGCTCCTCTTGGGTTGGGCCCTCTGCACCCGTCTGCAGGTGCTCTCCTCAGCCTAGGAGCACCTCTTGCTGGAAGGTGGGCCCCAATGGAGAAGCACCCCATCTTTCTGACTCTGTTTCCCCAGTGCCTGACATCTACAAGACACTCGACAGGCATCTGGTGAATGAATGAAATGCCCCTGACGTGTTTCCGTACCTCCCAGCTCACCCAGGCTGCGTGTACTGTCTCCACCAAGGATCCGACACGTGGTGACGAGCTTTGAGCTTTTTATCTTACTAACACATTCAAACGAGGAAATTCCGTGAGGTCCCCGGGAACCTCAAAGAACACAGTTGCCCACAGTGTGGTCAATATCACCCTAGGCTGGTGCCACCCGATCTGGGTCTGAATAACACAGACGTGAAAGCAACAAGCCAATGCAAAGAAATGGAAAGCAGGCTCAAGAGTCCTACCACGAGGAAGGTCACGATGTCCTTCAAGGACATTAACGGTACATCAAGAGATCTGCATAAAGAACTGTAATTGCAAAAGCCTGAGAACAACCCAAATCCACATCAAGAGATGATGGGCTAACTAAACCCAGGCCGTGGGACGCTCTGTCACCCCCACAGGAACGGGGTTGGAATGCAGGTGCTGAGACGGAAAGCTCTTCAGGTGACAATATTAGCAAAACCACCGAACCACAGGTCAGAACGGGGCATGTGATACAACCTCTTTTGGGGTGAACTCCTCAAACGTGTGCATAGCTCCGGGAATGTCTATGTTCCTAAGTGATCTTTCATTTCTCCTGAAAGGAGATGTAAGAAACCTAACTAGCCATCTTGAAGACACATATTGTAAGTGAGGGGACTTAGAGGTTTTATTAAATGCTTTAGATTTGTTTCAAAGTCTTTTCAAGGCATACACATTTTTAAGTATACAAACAGAATAATTCTGGCAATGGAGTTATAGGTTATCTTTATATTTGAATTCATGTATTCCTGCATCATTATAAAGAGATGCCTAATAAGTTGTTTTAAATAAATAAAAATGAACATTACTATGGATAAGATGGATAAAATATATCAGGAAAATTCTTTTAGAGGCAGGCCTCACCTAGTAGCCTCTGGGTTAGGAATAGACAAATTCAAAGTTGTAATTCAAAACAATTTCCCTTTAGACTAAATTTTGCAAACAATGTGAATTTTATCATCATTGCAAACCTCTTGTGTGGATTTATAACTTTAGAATGTTAGTCACTTTAGGAAATGACTGTGTTCCACCCTAGGGTCTCTTTAAACCCAGTATATATATAGGTAGGTAGATAGAGATATATTACATACAGTATATACATTATATATTATATGTGTATCAGGCTTGTCTTATTTTCCCAATAATGGCAGTGGTTTTCGGTCATCTTACATTCAGTGAGATAAACCAGGCCTGGTCACCAAGAGATGCTCCGCAGGCAGACACTGTCAATAGTAAGGACATGCTCCTCTCATCATTAATCCCAAATTTTTACAACAGATACACAAAGCTCAAAACAGAACTTTAAAGAGAGAGAAGGGGAATCCCTGGATGGCTCAGTGGTTTAGCACCTGCCTTCGGCCCGGGGCATGATCCCGGAGACCCAGGATCGAGTCCCACATCAGGCTCCCTGCATGGAGCCTGCTTCTCCCTCTGCCTGTGTCTCTGCCTCTCTCTCTGCCTCTCTCTCTCTCTCTCTCTCTCATGAATAAATAAATAAAATCTAAGAGAGAAAGAGAGAGAAGAACTAGAAGAACAAAATAAAGAAAACAGAATGGGAAAGAAACCACCCTGCCAGTGAGAAAGGGCTGGAAAAGGGTGTGCTACAACCTCACCACCCAAATCCAAATCCGGTCCCCATCAGGCCCTCAGACCACAGCCCAGCCAAGGCTTGGCAGGTACCTCAGGTGAGACCTTAAGTCAGACCAGCCAAGCTACTCCTGAATCCAGAAACTGGGGGAGGATATGAATGCTAATTTTCTTTCGGGCCACTATACTCTGAGGCCATGTTATGTGGCATTAGATAGACACCAGTGAGTCATAAGAGTAACTACTACTGGATGGGCAGCCCCAGGGGGCCCAGCGGTTTAGCGCCACCTTCAGCCCAGGGCGTGATCCTGGAGTCCCGGGATTGAGTCCCACTTTGGGCTCCCTGCATGGAGCCTGTTTCTCCCTCTGCCTGTGTCTCTGCCTCTCTCTGTGTGTCTCTCATGAATAAATAAATAAAATCTTGGGCAGCCCGGGTGGCTCAGTGGTTTAGTGCTGCTTCAGCCCAGGGCATGATCCTGGAGACCCGGGATCGAGTCCCATGTTGGGCTCCCTGCATGGAGCCTGCTTCTCCCTCTGCCTCTCTCTCTGTATCTCTCATGAATAAATAAATAAAATATTTTTTAAATAAATAAATAAATAAATAAATAAATAAATAAATAAATAAAATCTTTTTTTAAAAAAAAGAGGAACTACTGACATACACATTCATATGCTTCTGCACCCCACACATATTAGCAACTCCTGTTTCCATCTTAAGAACCAGATTCTTGGACTAAGGTTGAATGTATGTTTATGCAAAGAAATACATAATTAAATAAAGTGTACTAGGATTTCATTAATAACCAACCATTAAAATCTATTAAATAAATATTATGCTAGGTACAAGGCAATATAATTAATGCCACAAACCAGCTAAGAAAATTTCCCTGCTGGGCTTAGAGTCAGAACTCACCATATTAGAAGATATGAGCACAAGGCTATTTTTTTTCCTTTTTTCAAAAATGTTCTCCTTTTGAGATTAGAAAAGAGTTAAAGAACATTGTTCTATTATAAAATCTTACATGTTATCAAGCATTAGTAAAAATGAGGTATTTGAAGAATGCTAGTCATGAAGAAAAGGCTTAAATCGTAATATAAAATGAAAAACATATACTTCAATGAATAGATTTACAAAATTATCAACACATTTAAAAAAAACACTAGGGGGCGTCTGGGTGGTTTAGCTGGTTAAGCCTTGGCCTTGGGCTCAGTCATGATCCCAGGGTGCTGTATCAAGCCCCTTATCTAGCTCCCTGCTCAGCGGGACATCTGCTTCTCCCTCCACCTCTGCCTCTCCCCTCCACTCCTGCTCTCTTTCTCTCAAATGAATAAATAAAACCTTAAAAAAAAAACTAGAAAGAAATGCACCAAATTTTCAGTGGTGATTGATTCTAGAAGATGACATGATAGGTGGCTTCTTTATATTTTTCTGTAGTAAAAAGCCCTGTTTTTACTACAATGAACACTTCTATTTAATAATCAGAAAGTTAAAAATTTTTAAGGAAGAAAAAATTCTGATAAGACTTCCCAGTGTCCTGCTTGTTCAACTTCGTAAATTCATAGATTGGGAGGAACCAGTACCAAAAAGAGAGAGCTGGTGCCTGCCCTTTTCTGGAAAGAGCTGAAAAAGGTAGAAACAGATTTACAATCAAGCAAGCAATCCACAAACAAAAAATGGATTGGCCCTTCCAGGAGCCGTGGGTTACCGTCGGCTTCATTTCTTGCAAAAACGCTCCATAAAGTTTCAAAAGAGGAATCCAAATTGCCCATGACACCAGCCTCAAAGAATCGACACGCTTGTTGGATATCCAGCCCGTCTGCCAAGTGTTGCTCACGCCAAAGCTCTGCCCAGCCGGTCCACCCGAGCGTCTCAGACAACAGTGTGCTCTACTCATGATAAATAAACTCTACATGGATTTTTTTAAGGCAAATTTTTTTCACAAATACTGAGTCTGTAGTACACAGATACTGGTTTTGTGTGACACTGAGTGTGGCACAACACAATACCGTCCAAACCAATCAATGGAGAATAAACTACTGGGCTCCTTAGCCCCCCAGGTGACCTACTTACTGTGTTCTCACGGGTTTGCCTTCGGCCCTGGCCACTCAGAGAAGGCTCCCTGGACCCACAAAACGCAGGAGCATCCCCAAGAGCTTGACAGGATTCCAGAACCCGGTCCACCCAGACCCAGTGAATCAGAGCGCACATTCCACAAGCCTCCAGCTGGTCTCTCAGACAAAAAAATGCAAGTTGCTGGCAGAAGCCGGGTGCGGCTCAGATGGACCGATGGTGGCTGCACAGCGCCCAGGAGCCCCCCACTGCTGGGGTGCCCGAAATACAGCTCGGCTTGCTTTTCCCAGGAATTTTTATTTCGATTGACTTTATTTTCATTTTATTTTACTTTCCTCTTAATGTTTATTATTTTTTTATTCTGTTTGATTTGATTTTGATTTTTGATTTTGCCTGACTGCACTAGCCCTGGCCCAGGTGCCTCCGCCTGCCCCCCCAATGCCACCTCATCGGGCCTGTCTGCCACCTGCTCCTACATCCTGCATCCCCAGTCATCCCTGGTAGAAGGCTGCAATGGAAGGGTCACGGGGTGAGAAGGCGACACAGCAAGACTCCACGGTTTGTATTTGTCTTAGAGATCTGGGGGTGGGGGCCCTGCAGTGGCGCAGGAAAACAGATCCAGCGGGAAGCGGGCTCCCGGGGCAGGTGGTCACACTGCTTTCAGAAGGCTCCTTTGGCCACCCCTGGGTATTTGGCCACCAGCAGGCAAGCCGGTACTGACGAGCTCCAAGGCCTGGCTGGGTGTCGAGAAGGCAAAGGTGAACTTGAAATCAGACAGTCCTTGCCCTGGGGAATTCAGTCTGGGGAAGCAGACAGGAAAGTAAACAACTGCGACAAGGCCTGCCCAGAGGACCACAGGAGGACAAGGGACCAGAAGTCAGTCGGGAGAGGAGGCTGGCACCCACCCAGCGGAGCCAAACAACAGCAGGAGGCCCAGCGGAGCCAGGGAAGAGGAGGCCGGCGGCCCGCGTGTTGGGCGAAGGGGTGCAAGGGCCAGGCGCTGAGAGCTCCCCGGGAATCCGGGCGATCGTGAAGCGTCGGCGAGGAGGGCTAAGGAGCCGGAGTTGTGTCTGAAGCCTGGGAGAACCAACCCAGGTCTGAGGCAGGACGCATCGTGATCAGATATTCCTTCGCAACGCCTGTCTCCAGGGCACCGGGGTTGGCTCAGTGGCTGAGCATCTGCCTTCGGCTCAGGGCGTGACCCCGGGGTCCTGGGATCGAGTCCCACGTCGGGCTCCCTGCATGGAGCCTGCTTCTCCCTCTGCCTGGGTCTCTGCCTCTCTGTGTGTATCTCATGAATAAATAAAATCTTTTTTAAAAATAAAATTAAATAAATAAAAAATAAAAGCCTGCCTCCAGGAGTGCCTGGGTGGCTCAGTTGGTTAAGTGTCTGACTTTGGCTTAGGTCATGATCTCAGCGTCCTGGGATCAAGTCCTGTGGGGAGCCTGCTGCCCCCTCTCCCTCTGCCCCTCCCCCTGCTTGTTCTTTCTCTCTCTCAAACAAATAAACAAACTCTTTATTTAAAAAATAAAAAAATTTAAAAATAAAAAAAATAAAAAAAAACTGCTTCTGGTGGCAGGTAGAAGTCATTTTCTTCTATTTTCAAAATATTCATTAAATATGTGCCCCCCCCCCTTTTTTTAACCAATGTGGCAACTCCTTTGTGATTTAAGGTATAATTGAAACTGACAGCTGTGCGTCTGATGCCTACCTGTCAGGGCTGACGGCTTCAACGAACATGCGGGATGTCTCTTCTCCAGGTGCTCGTTAATATCTTCTAACTTAACTTTTTTTAATGTAAAAAATTTATAACCTTTTCCAAATGTGAAGGTTCTTGATATCATTAGTCATCGGGGAAATGCAAATTAAATCCACACTGAGACACTGCCATACACCCACCAGAACGGCTAAAATTAAAAAAAGACAATACCAAATGCTGGTGAGGGTGTGGATATCTCGTGTTCCCAGCAGGTGGGGGTGTCAAGGGGAACAACCATATTTGAAAACTGGCAGTTTCTAATAGAATTCACCACACGCCCACCTTATGACCCAGCAAATTCCACTCACGGGAAAAAACTCAGAAGAAATAAAGTCTATATTCATTTAAAGATGTGTATAAAAACGCTTAGGAGGGTTTTATTCATAACAGCCAAAAATTGCAAACAACGCAAATATTCATCATCAAAAGACTGGCTGGTTGAGGAAGCCTTGCTATCCACAAGCTTAGGAATACTACTCAGCAGCCAAAAAGAACAGAATCCTGGTACATGCAACAACCCCAAAAAGTCTCAAACACACTGCACCGAAAGAAATAAGCCAGACGTAAAAAAGCACATGCTGTTTGACTCCATTTAATGAAACCCGAGGATGAGCAAAATTAATCTATAGTGATGAAAAACAGTAAAGGGGATTGTTGGAAGGAGTAGGAGAGAACTTTCTAAGGTAATGGAAATGTCCTATATCTCAAACTGCATAATATTTAAACGTGTATACTCATTTGTCAAAATTCACTGGGCTGTACCCTGAAGAGCTCTGCCTTTCTCTGTGTGCAAATTACACCTCAGTGAAGTAAGACAGACGGAAACCAACTTAGCCAAAGATCTACAAACGGCCAAACCCACAATGAGATCTCATTACACATCTGCTAGGATGTCTATCATCAAAAAAAAAACAAAAAACAAGCGTTGGTGAGGATGTGGGGAAACTGGACTGCGGGCACCACTGGTAGGAATGTAAAATAGTGTGACCGCCATAGAAAAGTTTGGACGCTCCTGAGAAAGCTAGATATAGAATGGCCTTATCAGGACGCCTGGGTGGCTCAGTCAGTTGGGCAGCCAACTCTCAATTTCGGCTCAGGTCATGATTTCAGGATTGGTGGATGGAGCCCTGTGTGTTGGGCTCTGCACTCAGTGGGAAGTCTGCTTGAGGATTCTCTCTCTCTCCCTCTTCTTCTGCCCCTGCCCCTGCTCTCTCTCTAGCTCTCTAAAAGAAATACATAAATCTTTAAAAGAGAGAGAGAGAGAGAAAGATCGGCCATATGACCCAGCAATTCCACTCCTAGGTATGTACCCAGAGGAACTTAAGGCAGGAATTCAAACAGACATTTGTACACTTGTGCGCACAGCAACATCATGCACAAGAGCTGAAGGTTACAGGCAACCCAAGTATCCATGAGCATGGATGAACAAGATGTGGTCTCAGATGACAGGAGGTTATGTCTTTAAATCAAGGAGTGAAATTCTAAGCACCTGCTACAGCACCATGGACCGTGAAGGCATCATGCTGGGTGCAGGAAGCCAGACACAAGAAGACAAACATAGGATTCCGTCCATGTGACATATCTACAATAGGCAAACTCAGAGACAGAAAGTAGGTTAGAGGTTCCCAGAACTCAGGGGAGGAGGAATGGAGAGTTACTGCTTCACGGTTACAGGGTTTCTGCCCGGAGTGATAAAAACAGACGATAGTGACCGTTGCACAACAGCGTGAGCGTAAGTCATGCCACTCAATTGTACACTGGTTACAATGCTTAGAAAGGAAGTTTTATGTTATGTACATATTCACCACACTAAAAAAAAGAAGTCACAATGGAGTGTGCCCCAAACTGTTTAGATCTATACCTTGAATGGACAAAGTGTATGATATATATTGAATTATATCTCAGTGAATCTGTGAAAAATGAAAAAAAAAAGATAGAAAAGCAACTTAGAGATATATGCGTGAAACGGGCAGATCTCAGAATCATTGTCACATGAAAGAAGCCAGGCACCACCGCACACACTGTGTGATTCCACCCGTCCCAGCACTGACAAAACTAATCCATGGTGATAGAAATCGGAGTGGTGTGTGCCTCTGATGGCTGGGGGGGAGGGGGAGGGGCGTTGCTGAACAGAAACTAGAGGAAATTCTATCTTGAGCTGTGGGACAAAGCCCAGGTGCACGAGTTTGTCAAAAATCATCCAGCTGTTCATTTAGAATCACTATATGCAAATTATACCTCAATAAACTACTATTATGACAAAATATGGTTTAGAAGCAAAAAAGGCAGGGACGCCTGGGTGGCTCAGTGGTTGAGCATCTGCCTTTGACCCAGGGCATGATCCCAGGGTCCTGGGATCAAGTCCTGCCTCAGGCTCCCCACAGGGAGCCTGCTTCTCCCTCTGCCTGTGTCTCTGCCTCTCTCTGTGTGTCTCTCATGAATAAATAAATAAAATCTTTAATAAATAAATAAAAGCAACAAGGCATGGATGGCGCCGTGAAGGGCGTGGGGAAGAGCAGGCCCAGAGGTGGGAAAGCAAGCTGACCCTCCCATCAGGAGGTCCCCCGGAAGGAGCCAGCAGCACTGAATCAGGGGCAGGCATGGCGGGTGCTGAGGGAGCAGAGCCAGAGGTGGTCAGACAGGCGAACCACCACGTGACGTTGGGCATGACGTAAGAAGAGGTGACTGGCTTGACGTGGGCTTCTAAGAAAATATCAAAGTCACCGGCCAAGGAAAACAGCACAGCAAGAAAATCCAGTGCTCCTAGTAAACAAATGAAGGGCCAGGGATCTAAAACCAACCACAGGAAGAGTCTCACATCCACACCAGACAGATTCTACTGGAATCAGGGACTCACGTGAGAGCACGGTTCAGTCATTTTGTTGTTTTGTTTTGTTCTGGCTGGCTACGGTTTGCCTAGCTTATGCCAAAAACAATATATCCTCCAGGCACACGCAAGACAGCATGTCCTCAAGCTTTTCCCTGAGTCAGGGAACGCCATTCCTTTGGTCTGACTAAAGTGTTAGAAGGGCCTTCCTCTGCTGTCCACACATCACACCTGCCTGTTCACTGAGACAACGGACAGAGATTTCTAGAGTCATAATCATCCCGATGGTGGTGACCAGTTGGGGTACCCAGTTGGGGTGCAGGGACGAGCCCAGAAAAGTGGCCTCATGAGCAGTGACGACCCCCTGAGGATTCGTTTCTTTCCTGGAGGGGCGTTCAGGGCCTCCCCTTGCCACACCCTGCCCCCCACCCCCAGGTCCCTCCTCTGAGAAAGGCCCCTCACTCAGGCCTGAGCCACGACCCTCTCTCCCTCATCTACCCTGGAACCTGTGAATGTGGCCTTATCTGGAAAGAGTCTTTGCAGGTATAATCAAGTTAAGGATCCTGAGAGGTGTCTGAGGGTCTCAGTCAGTGAAGCACCTGCCTTTGGCTCAGGTCGTGACCCCAGGGTCCTGGGATCAAGCCCCTATTGGGCTCCCTGCTCAGCGGGGAGCCTGTTTCTCCCTCTGCTCCTCCCCCTGCGCGTTCTCTCTCTCTCTCTCTCTCAAATAAATAAATAAAATATATTCTTTTAAAAAGTTAAGGGTCTTGAGATGAGGTAGTCCTGGAGATGAGACTGAGATACAGGGAAGCCATGTGAAATCAGAGACGGCGAGCAGAGCGGTGTAGACACACCAACGTCTGGGGCCATCAGAGCCTGGAAGAGGCCGGACCACCCCCTGGCCCAGGGTCTTCACAGAGAGCACGAACCTGCCGGCCCCTCGATTTGGGATTTCCAGCCTCTGGAACTGTGAGAGGGAAGATGTGTTGTGGAAGCTGCCAACTTCATGCTAATTTGCTCCCAGAGCCCTAACCCACATGTCCACACTCCACCGCCGCATTCGCCCTGTGTCCCCTGAGCCTTCCCCCTCCCCTCCTGCTCAGCACACACCACCTTTGGATAAGGCCCTCACTGGCCCCCAACGGCAGCAAAAGCCCCCATCAGGTCACCTGCCTCCTGGCCTGACTCCCCTGCACCCTCCACACTCAAGTGTTCTCTGTGCTTACAAGTGTCCAGTCCTGTAACCGCCAGCTGCCCTCAGGCTGGCCTCTGCCCCCGTCCCAGGCCTGGGCGGGCACCATGCCAGTGACACCTGTTACAGTAGAAGCAAGTACTGAGGCGGTGCATTTGCAAAAATCAGATTCAACCGTGCTGTGCACGGAAATACTCAAGATGCCTGGTCACTTGTTTAGCTTTTCTTCTCCAGCCACTGG
The DNA here is from genome assembly GCF_053574225.1 of Canis aureus. NCBI lineage: Eukaryota > Metazoa > Chordata > Mammalia > Carnivora > Canidae > Canis > Canis aureus. The sequence continues at coordinate 8,324,436 of NC_135641.1, forward strand.
CAACCTCAACTTTTAGTACATGGTAAAATATGGCTGATTAGGGAAATGAGTGGGATAAATACTCTGCAAATAGAGCCCTAAGACATCAATGCTGTGCCTCAAAAAGAAACAACCCATCTGGGCAACTAACACTATCAGAGAGCATCCCTTATCAGCAACAGGGGAGCCCTCACTCACTTAGGCTTCCAGTTAGTTCCTGCAACACAGTCCTGAGCAGGGTCCACCTGCCTTCACCCACAGGAATATTGGGAATGCAGGGTATTTCTAAGCCCACAGGGAGATGGGGCCAAAGTTCATGCCATTGCTTGTACCACAGCTATTTCCAATCCCTTCTGCTTGCAGCTCTGTAGAGTTCCGTGTAACTCTTAGTATTCCCAAAACCAGCACTCATAGACTAAGCGAATGCTCCAAACGTCCACCTGCAAAATGCTGTTGTCATTGTTTTAATAGACTATTTTTTCTAGCAGTTTCAGGTTCACAGTAGAACTGAATGCAAGGCAGAGAGGCTCCCCTACCTGCAAAGTTTTAGTAACTGAAATGACGTCCAGAACAAAGTAGGGCCAATGCTACTATATTCCAACTTCCAACAGTGAAGCAATAAAAGCTAAGACCGGTCTTTTTTGTTTAAAGAGCTTAATAGGTTAATTAGCTAAAGCTTTGCAAAAATGAAAAGGAAACATAGAGTAAATATATGCCATAAAACTTAAAAATACGTTATTGCATAGAGAAGGGAAGGTGGTCTAGTACCCTAGCTGATTCTTCAACTAACAGCTATCTTGTCAGAGGACTATCAATGTTAATTGTTTTCAACTGCTGGACTCCAACTATGGGTAAAATGGAGATATACAGAGGCATAATTACACATGAGAGAAAGTGCTATTAATCTCATCAGTGGAAACATAATGAGGACAGGAGAGGTGGGCGTGGGGAGAGGAAGTTAAGGGTAAGGTTAGGAACATCCTTCCCAACACAGGAGTCAGAATACTGACTAAAACTATGGCAAAGCAATCAAGGTTGAAATAAAAGATATTATAGAGTGCAGTGCAGGTGCCTGACAATTAACTTTTTCAATTCTAAGCGCCTAACATTACACTTTTGATTCCAAAGAATCCACTTTAAGACATCCATCTTGAGTCAACACAGGGCCAGTTATTCAACTAGATAAGGAGCCAGGCTGCCCCGCCCCTGATGTTACTCTTTTTAGAAAGCCCTGGGTGACCTAGATAACTCTAGATTGCCAGACTGTTCGCCTACCCCTCCTGCACCATAATTCCACTTCGTGTTTTAAATTCACCAATAAAGAGTGAACCACCAAAACCCTAGGTCCCATCTCAACCCCAACAAATGCAGAACTACAGGCCTATCAGGGTTCTCCCCTTACCCCACACACACAGCCGCCTCCCCCTCCTCTTGGTCCTTGCCACCTGTCTTCCTCCCTTCCCTCCTTCTGACCCTCCCTCCCTTCCTCCCTGCACTCAATCCCAGGTTTCAGAGTTTCCTGATGATTACTGCTCAGGGGAACTTGCAATCATAGTAAGAACCACAAGGACTGCTCCAGAACAACATTGGCTCTGACTGGGGAAATGCCCAGGTGAGAGCCCCATGCTTTTGTAGTTGGTAGTATCACCACTGATAGGCTGAGAACACAAAACAATAAGGCATTAGAACAATAAACATGAAAAACTATGAGTAGTGTGTCTGATTGGAGAGAGGGGGGCATCCATCTGTCATTGCAGGGAGTCATTAGCATTGTTCCGAATGGATAAATCGAAACACCCATTATGAGCAAGCTGTCCATCAGCGGGGAGGTGACCACCAGAAGATATGGGAATGAGTCAAAACAACCCCTTCTGGAAAGCAGACAAACAAGAAAAGGTCTGAGGTGCATCCACAAGCCCACCAGCAAGAATATCTTCTAGGATATAACAAAGACTTGAACAAAAATGGGTGAAGGGGGTAAAAGATATAAACTTCCAATTACAAATTAAACAAGCCAGGGGAATGTCATGTCCAGCACAGTGACAATAGTTAACAATTCCGTGTTGCATATTCAAAAATTGCTAGTTGTTAATAGATTTTAAACGTTCTCATCACAAGAAAAAAAGCTGTAACTCGTAACTCTGTGTGGTGGTGGATGTTAACCAGAGTTACTGCGGTGATCACTTTGCAATATATATAAATATCAAATCATTACATTATACACCTGAAGCGAATGTACTATTACATGTCAATGCTACCTCAATTAAAAAAAAAAAGAGTACTAACAAGAATTAAAAAGTACATTAATGGGAAAAAATACAACAGATGGCACAGAATAAGACCACTGTCATTAAATTTTGAGGCTGTTAAAGGGATAATATAGAAAATGGATGGGTTATTTAACCAACATTGCTGAGAACATTGATTATTAAGCAGGCAAAGTATACACACATATACCATATATCAAAAGGACTAAAAAATTAAGGGCAAAAAACATATCTATTCATACATACATACATACTCACATTCTAAAGTAGTTAAAATAGTTAATGTCATTGATCACAAGGAAGGGACTTGAAAGCATAATAGCTACGTATAAAATAACAAAAATATAAATTCACTTTATGTGAAAACATAATTATTCATTTACCTTTTAAAAATCATTAAAAAATAATAAAATAAATAAAATAAATAAAAAATCAGAAGCAAAATTAAATAGAAATTTAAAAACAATGACCAAAATTAATGACATATACAGGATTATTTAAACATACAGAAATGTATTAAATATCAGCATTACATAGTGGATAAAGAAAAATCAGAAGAAAACAAAGAATCAACAAATATGTGTGAAATACATATAATCTCACTAGTAAGCAAAGTGGTGAAAATTAAAATATTAATGAGACACCATGTACTTAACAAAAAAGATTATATTTCAGTTATTCACAGAAGACAGATTACTCAGTTAATGGTGTTGGATAAATGCCCTAGCCATATGGGGAAATGTAAGATTGGACCTTTACCTCAAGCCTTATGCCAAAATGAATCATTAAATATACGATCGAAAAAACACTGGAAGAAAATTTAGATGACGATTTCTATAAACTTGGCTTTAAAAAAGCATTTTGAAGCATAATAGCAAAGCCAGAAACCATAAAGAAAAAGACAGATAAATCTGAGTATACAAGAATCTACACCTCTTCAGCAAAAAAAAAAAAAAAAAAAAAAAAACAGTATAAACAAAGTAAAAAGACGGGTAATAGGCACTTTCAACTTCAGCTATGAAAAGCTCAATTCAATCACATCTACTGTGCCACTGAGAGCACAAGTAAAATTGCATTTTTTTTTTAAATCTATTTGGAAGCATCCGACTTCCAAAACAAGCAGGACTTGCAGGCTCTATATCCCAGAAAGAATGTAAAAGCCCTGAGACAAGGTTCCATTCTCACTCTCTTCCCCTCACAGTATTTGCTGATTCATAAGCCTGAGAGACCCAGAAACCAAGCAGCGAGCAGTAGCTGCAGATTAGAGGCATTAGGCAAAGTCTATCACAGTCTTGGGGGTTAAGAAGACAAAACTGGAGTTCATGGCCTGCCAAGGAAGCCAGGCCTGTCAAACATGCCACATTTTCTGTAGCAAGCCCAAAGGGCTAGCCCGGGGAGTGGGGCAAGCCAGAAATAGACCAGACCTCACAAAGACCGCAACCCAGCCTGCTTTCATCCGCCCACTCTGTCTGCCAGAAGCAAATTAAATCCTCTCTGGAGGAAGATAACACCATTTAAAGCTACTTCAATTTTTCACATACAGCCTCTACCATTAAAAAAAAAAAAAGAAATTACCAAACATATCAGGAGAAAAAGAAACCAGAAAAAATATCTCCAGGACATACTGATATTGGCGTGATCAGTCTTTACACTAACTGTGATTATATACATAAGAGAGAATAATGACAAATGGGAAGTTTTAGCAGAGAACTAGAATCTATTTTTTAAAAAGCATCAATTTAAAATCAAGTTAAAATTTTGGAAATAAAATATAGAATAACTGAAACTAAGAATTTAAAAATGAGTTAAGGTGTGCTTTGGGGGGGCTCAGTTAGCATCTGCCTTCGGCTCAGGTCATGACCTCATCTGGGTCCTGGGATCAAGCCCCACAGCATGGAGCTCCCGGCTCAGCGGGGAGTTTGCTCCTACCTCTCCCTCTGCTCCTCCCCACAGCTAATGCTCACACTCACTCTTTCTCTCTCTCAAATAAATAAATCTTTTAAAATAAACAAACAAATAAATAAAAAGGAGTTAAGAAGCAGATTAGGATACACCGAACTGGAAGATGAGTGAACCAAAAATGCCCAGATAGGAAAAAAAGGATGGAAAGATAAGAAAAAAACACATAAGAGTCCCATGGAGCACGGTGGAAAAGGTATAACGTACGTGATGCTGGTGTCACATGCTGGGAAGGAAAAAAGAATGAGACAAAACAATATTTGACAAGACAACAGCAGAGAATGTCCCTGAACTGACAAGACATCAAGCCATAAATTCAAGAAGTTCTACAAACTCTGAAGAAGGTTTAAAAAATAAATACAAACTGGAAAAAGAATGTGGAACATATGCTAGACAAAGAATAACTTTGGCGGATTTTAAAAATTCTTAGAACTCAAGAAGAAAACAGACTAATCCAAACAAATGGGTAAAGGATAGATATGAAGAAGATCATGTTATATGAAACTTGTTCCCACCTCACTCATCATCAGAGACACCCATGTCAAAGTCAGGCATATCATTTTTCTTACCATGAGTTAGGAAAGATTACAAAGAGGGTAATAACTAGCATTGCAAAGTATGAAAGGAAAGGTAAATTTCCTATCTTGCTAATGATATGATGAGCATAAAGAAGTTCCCTCTTTCTAGAGGGCAATTTATTATTATGTATCACATCAGTCAGGATAGGCTACATTGTATGACAGTAACAAGCAATCTCCAAATTCCAATGGCTTGTGACAGATGTCTGCTTGCTCACATGACACATCCACCGTCGGTGGGCGACATTGTCTTCCCTTTAGGACACGAGTTGACGCAGGAGGCTCTATCAGGGATATTTCCAAGCCTCACTGCGAAGGAAACCCAAACCCCATGGGTCTTAACATTGATGGCCAAAGGTTACACTGATTTGGTCAGAGCAAGGGGAATGAGCGAATGTAATGCTACAGAGAGAGAAGTCTGCTCGTGCTCCAGGGAGAGGCAGAATTTTTCATGAAAATTAAATGACCCACCATGCACATCCAAACTCAAGACCTAACAATGTCAATAAATAAATAAATAAATAAATAAATAAATAAATAAATAAATAGATTATCTCAATTTGTAAAGGTATATGTAAACTGCTGTATTGCTTATAAAGGATAAACGAATTAATCTCGGTGTCCATCAGGAAGTCATAAGCTAAATAAAGGAAAATATACAGAAAACAGAATATATTGCAGTCATTAAAAATAATGATGAGTATTTGCTGACATGGAAAGATGTCCTCAATAAGCTGCCAAGGAAAAAAGCAGATTATATGTACCATATTATATTAAATGACTGTGAAGTCATACCTAAAACATTTCATTATCTCTACATCAGAGATTTTCATCTTTGGCATTTTGCCTTTCTGTATTACCTAGATATCTTACAATATGAATGCATGACTTTAATCTTTCAAAGACCAACAAACCCATTTCAATACTTTTAATAATTCATGTGCAATGTCACAAGGATCCAGCAAAACAGGCAATTTCATAGGACTGCTGGTGGAAGGAAAAATCAGTAGTCTTCCTAGATAGCAAGATGCCTTTAAGAGGCCCATACTCTTAAAACAGATAATCTACCTCCTAAAACTTGATCCAAAAAGAAATGTTCCGAGCACCAATACAAGATATACCAAGACATCTATTCATGAGAGCATTAGTATAAATAACAAAAATCTACAATGAAAATGCTCAACAAATGATTAAACAGTGATGTATGTAGGAATAGGTTTTAAAAATCAAGATTCTGAAGTACTTTTAACAGAAATGAGCTCAGAAGATGCTTCTAAGTGACAAAAGCAGAATCCAAGACTGTATTTATAGGATAAACCTTAGAGATAGATAAAAAGACGGACAGATCATGTCAAACTTTAACTTCATTATCTCCTCCTATCAGCGGTATTCATTTATATCTTCTTCATACTTGGCTCTTTCTTGCTTTGTTTTTGTTTTCATTTTCCACACCTAAATATTTATATTGGAAGCAGAAAAAAAAATCCAACAAATATTACTGCCATATGTCAGAGTAAAGGAGTAAGGATCAGAGGGCGGTGTGATCATTCACAGGGAAAGCCAAACTCTATCCAGAAGGATTGTCACAAATCACTAAAATCAGAAACATTACACCACAATGAAAACTTCAGGCTTCCAACTTCATTGCACCTTGAAATTCAGCAAGCAAAATGTTCTCCCAACCTCTTAGCACATAACTGCTGCTGAGAACCAGGAAACACGTGAATAAGCTCCCCGGTAAACGTAAATGTAATTGTAAAAGACCCACATTTGCACTAGAAAGAGCTTTCCCCATTTGAATCTGTTCTGACGTTAGGAGACCAACAGCAATTTCTTAAATTACACATTAAGATGATGCACAAAAAATTTAGCATGAAAACTGAGGATAACCACTCTGCTGGCCTAAATGTTGTTAGAAACCGTATAGAGAGAAGAAAGCAGCAAGCACGCACGCGTGTGCACTGAGTTACAGGGACCCCCACCCCACCCCTAGGCATGGATGCATGCGCAGTGTTACAGGGACCCCCACTCCACCCCCCAGGCACAGATGCACGTGCACTGAGTTACAGGGACCCCCCCACTCCACCCCTAGGCACGGATGCACGCACACTGAGTTACAGAGACCGCATGCACACTGTATTTTCACAGTGCATCAGATGTATATGCTGACTTGCAGACCAACTAAAAAGCTCCTGGCTGTGGCACCAACACCACCCTTTCTTTCTCTTTCATATATAGGGCTGCATTATTTCTTGCTGTCACAACTGGAAGAAATACTACCTGGTACTAGGTGTAGCTGATGGAGAAACTCTCAAGACCCTCATTAATGCAGAATTCGCAGTCTTCACAGAGTGGTGTGGCCATCTGTTCCTTCCTTGGAGGCAGAGCTCCAGGGCTTGTACTTCTCCAGGCTTCCAGTCTCCTGAAGAGGGCCTGGCGTGGAAAAGCCTCAGGTGAAGATCTGGGGTTGGGTGGACGATTGATGGCTCAATCAATGGAGGATCGATCCAGGTGAGGAAGGAGAGAAGGGGCCATGGCAGTGAAGCCGAGGTGCAGCCCTCCACTCACCCCAGAACCATGGCTCTGCTTTATATATGTCCCACTTGGTGCCCCCAGCCCCAGGTGGAAGCCTATCAAACACCAGAGTCCCGGACCTCTTCATGGGAGGGCACCTAGCACACCTTCTGGCAGCGAGCTTCTGGGCAGCCAGGCCATAGAGGCTGACAGAGGAAACCACAAGCACCCCAGAAGTGCTTTCCAGTTCTCAGGTTTCTCTTGGGGTCTCTCTTCCCAAGAGTGAAGCCTGGCGCTCCACAGACTCTCATCATCCCATTTGTAAGCTTCCTACATCAAAGGGAAATATCCACCCAGACTTGAAGTCTGACCTAAACAGCTAAAGTTTAAGGACAGAGATGAGCAGCCCAAATACAGACTTGTCAACCAAGGACCACATTTGGGGACCCTGGCTCTCAACCCACTATGTATCCATAGAATACCTGATCTAGTTACAGGACTGTTAAGGACAGAGATGAGCAGCCCAAATACAGACTTGTCAACCAAGGACCACATTTGGGGACCCTGGCTCTCAACCCACTATGTATCCATAGAATACCTGATCTAGTTACAGGACTGTTAAAAGGCACTAAAATCCAGTTAAGTATGATGTACCAGCCATGCTCACCACAAGCAGTCCTGAAGGGTGTCTGGCCCCCGACACTGTGGCCGCCCCATCCACTGGAAGGAGCACCCCAGGACATTATTCAAACTTTCACTTCTGAGTGGAACTGGGTCTTTATCTTTTTTTTTTTTTAATAATAAATTTATTTTTTATTGGTGTTCAATTTGCCAACATACAGAATAACACCCTGGGTCTTTATCCTGCCTCTAACTCTCACTGCCCAAGGCTGGCCTTCTCTCATCAAGTGATCTCCCCGGTCCCTCTGACCTCTCCTGCTAGCTCCCCTCTTCATTCTGCTCTTAGCCTTCTGGCTTCCTGGCAGTTCCAGAACATTCCAGGAGTTCCCACCCCACAGCCCATGGTTCTTGCCACTGCATCTGGACTGCTCCTCCTCTAGACAACAGCACAGCAAGACTTTCACTTCTTTCATGCTTTTATTCAAAGGTTCTCTCCTCAGCCTGGAGGGCAAGTTTCAGATCAGCCCCACACTATGCACTCACACCTTGCTTGCTACCATTTCTCCTCAGCATCCATCGCATGCTAGGGGTTTTATGCCTTTTGCTTAATTGTCTTGTTTATTGTTTCTCTCCCCCAAACGTATATGAGCTCCATTCAAGTAGGGATTTCACTCTGTTCAGCTCTCCGGTCCCTAGAACACTGCCCACTGCAAGGTACACCTGTTCAATAAATATTTGCTAAATCAATGAACCCATTAAAATGAAAAGAAGGTAACTTCAAAACTCAAGAACCAAAATCACGAAGCATATTTCATGCAAATAGTGTCTGTAGTATTTTTTAAAGAAAGAACTGCAGCCCAGTGTTCGCTTGAAGTGTTATTAGTTAATAAATATGTTATGATTTTGAAATCAAAACCAAATGCAGTTTACTTGATAGAATGCACATCACAAAGTCTTGCCAGGCATGAAATGGGTCATCTCTGGCTCCTCGTTGGCTTCACTATCAATTAAATTTCCAAGAGCATGTGGTGGCCGCCTCCAGACGTCCTCCTTAGCACCGGATAAAGCTGGAGCGAACATCACAAAAGGCAAACTCTGTGAAATTTGAGTGGATGCGTCATGCCTCTTGCAGCTCATCTCCTCATATTACATTTTTAAAAGCACAACTTGTCCTATTATGAGTATTTTCCAAGGGGAAAATGAAGTATAACGTTCAGAGTCGAACAACAAATACTCCAACGAAGAGTCTAAGATGTGTTTACAGTGCTGACGGCTGCAGCTACAGGCTTTTCTCAATTTGTGGAATAGGAGCATCTCGCAGGAGCTGCTAAACACAATTTTCCAATGAAGCAGTGTAAATTTCAAAAACACCTGACAAAACATTTGGTGAGTAAGAGGCAGAAGAGAGCAACCAGGCATGCCAAATACTATAGATTCTTCTATGACCTCAGGAATTTCTCTGCACATAAAGACACCCAGGCTCACAACTCAAAACAATTTTGCTACCTTTATTCTCTATTTCAGTGAGCATCAACTGGGGAGTGATTTTGTTCCCTGAGGGTCATGTGTCAATGTCTGGAGACATTTTTGGTTGTCACAACTGGGGGGGATGGGTCCTACTGGCATCTAGTGGGCTGAGGCCAGGGATGCCACTCAGCATCCTATAGGGCACAGGACAATCCCCACAACAAAGTATTACCTGGCCCCAACTGTCAGTAATGCCAAGGTAGAGAAGCCTCAACATAATAAAGGCCATTTGTGAAAAGCCCACAGGTAACTTCCTCATCCAGGGGGAAAAATGGAAAGCTTTCCTCTAAGGTCAGGAATGAGACAAGGACGTCCACTCTTACCATTTCTACTCAACGCCGTACTGGAAGTACTAGCAAGAGCAATCAGACAAGAAAAAGAAATAAAATGCATCCAAATCAGAAAGAAGTAAGATTATCTCTGCAGATAACATAATCCTATACATAGAAAGCCCTAAAAACTCCACAGAAAACTGTTAGAACTAATAAATGAGTTGGGAAAGCTGCCGGATACAAAATCAACATGCAAAAAATGAGTCACATTTCTCTACCCCAATCAAGATCTATCTGAAAAGGAAATCAAGAAAACAATCCCATTTATGATAGCATCGAAAAGAGTAAAACGCACAGGAATAAATTTAACCAAGGACATGAAAGATCCATATGTTTAAAACTATAAAACACTGATGAAAGAAATGGAAGAAACTACAAATAAATAGGTATCTTGTGTTCATGGATTAATATTGTTAAAATAGTCAACTACCCAAAGCAATATACAGATTTGGTGCTATCCCTATTAAAATTCCAAAGGCATTTTTAACAGAAATAGAAAAAAGAGTTCTAAAATTTGTTTGGAACCTTAAAAGACCCCAAATAGCAGAAGCAATCTTGAGAAAGAAGACGATGCTGAAGGCATCACACTCCCTGATTTCAAATATTACAAAGTTATCGTAATGAAGATGGGATAGTATCAGCACAAAAGCAGAGACACTCAGATCAACAGAACAGAGCCTAGAAAAAAAATTCAAGTATGGAAAGTCAAGTGATTTTTTTTTTTTAAGGATTTTATTCATTTATTCATGAGAGACACAAAGAGAGAGAGGGGCAGAGGCACAGGCAGAGGAAGAAGCAGGCTCCATGCAGGGAGCCCGATGTGAGACTAGATCCCATATCCCAGGATCACGCCCTGAGCCAAAGGCAGACACTCAAAGTCTGAGCCACCCAGGCATCTCAGTCAACTGATTTTTGACAAGGGCACCCTGAACATACATACTGGGGAAAAGACCATCTCTTCAGTAAATGAAATTGGGGAAACTGGATATCCACATGCAAAGGATGACATTGGATCCTTATCTTACACCATCCACAAAAATCAACAGAGTGGACTAAAAACTGAAATGTGTGACCTGAAACTGTGGCTTTAAATATTTCAAAATCCAGGTATCTAGCTGACAGCCAGACACAGCTTCCCAATTTTATCCAATAGGAATGTATAAACCACCTACTACGTGCACCAAACTCTGCCAGACTGAAGAGGACAGAAACTGAACGATGTTGATGCTCTCTCCTTCCTGGAGCTTAGAGAGTCTAGTGAGGAAGCACTGGCCAAGCAATATCAAACAAAGCCAAAAGAAAAGAGTTTTATAAACAAGTTGTAAACTGTGCCAAGAATCCAGAGAGAAGCCACCTGGAGAGGAGGAGGTGCTGGAGAAAGATCCCAGCAGGGTAACATCTGAGACTGTCCTGAGGTAGGGAGAAGAGTAGAGTATGGGTCCAGGGACAATAAGGATCTACGTCAGGGCGTGGAGCTGGCACAGCACATGGCGGGGGAGGGGGAGGTAACAAGTCACCCGGCTCAGTCACCTCGGCTCAGTCACCTCGCTGACACAAAGGGAAGCAGTAGAAAATCAGGAATTTGGAGCATTCTTGTAGGAAGACCTGAAGGAAGAGCTTCCGAAGATGTTGCCACTGTACTAAAAGCCACATGTACAAACATAAATCCAGAGGTGTCAGCAGAACAGAGTGGAAAGTGGCAAGATGCGGGGGAGGAGGGGGAACTGGAGAGGAAGTATGGCGTCTATTTCAGGGGGACGTCACAAAGCCCCAAATTAGAGCAGCAGTGTGATCCCAAAGAAGAGTGGGAGGCCATCACAGGCCGGTCCAGTATGTAGAAGTGACTAGATGCAGGAGATGGAGGAGGATGGGCCTACTCCAGGACTGCAGTTATGGGCAAGTAGCCACATGGAGACAACCAGGGCCGGCTACGGAATCTGCAGCCCCCTTGCAGAATGAAAATGCTGGGCCCTCGTTCAAAAATCATTTAAGAAATTTCCAGACAGCCACAGCAAAGCGTTACACGAAACAGGGCGCCTTTTAAAGCACGAGGCCCTGGGTACTGCACAGGTGGCACACCCACGGGGCCCGCCCTGGAGGCAGCAGCAACAATGCCAAATGGTGGAGGGCGGTGATGAGCTGTGCTTCAAACACGTAAAGCAGGAGATGCTGGGAGAAGGCTGGCACCAGAAATCCTGCAGATGATCTGAATGCAAGTGCGACTCCTGGGAGAGCCGTCCGGGGCTGAGGGCTGGCAGCAGAACGGGCCTCGGGGGCTCTACAGCAGGCAACGTTCCTCAGGGCACGTGAGTCAGGGCTCTCAGGAGGGATGGAGAGACGACCAGCAGGAGATATAGACACACAGATGTATCTTAAGGAACCGGTCGGACAAGCCTGAGAGCTGGCAGGCTGCAAACTCAGGCAGGAGCTCATGCTAGTCTTGAGGCAAAATTCTCCTGCTCCAGGAAACTTCAGTTTTTGTTCCTAAGGCCTTCGACTGATTGGACTAGGCCCACCCACATTAGCGCTGGGGAATCTCCTTAAAAGTCTCCATAGCTGCCAGGGCACAAGAAATCCATGGGGCAAGGCGGTGATGACCCCAACTGTGTAGCACTTCACCAGGCCTCAAAGGGTTAGGAGTCCCGAGGTCAGGCCACTGTCAGGATGCAGCCAACTGCTGACAGCAGGGACACTTGGCTGACGGGAGAGGAAGCGGCTGGAACCCAGCCCAGCTGTGCGCCAACCTGCGCCTGGCACAGGCCTGCCAGCTCTCACCTTCCTCCCGGAAGGGATGTCATTTTCCATCGCTGACAACCGTGCCCAAAATGCTGGAGAGGGCGGGGCAGTCCTGCCAAGGCCAGGGGCAGTTTCAGCAGATGGGCTGGAAGAAAAAAATAACTGGAGAGGATGAGGCGGGGCCTTTCACAACATCTGACAACAGAGCCAGAGGGAGAGCCGCAAAGCCAGAAGGGTGGAGTCCTGAGTGAGCAGGGGCGGAACAGACCCCACGGCCACAGCCGGGCCTTGGGCACCGGCCACAGACCCGCCCGCCCCATATGCCTTTGGCTGGGGCCGCATAGGACGGCAGGGGCCTGTCAGGGCCAACCCGCCGCCAGTGGGTCTGGGGCTTGTTTGGTTGGAATTTTATCCCCTTGTTTATGAGGAGGGTTCCAAATGTGATGCAACAAGAAGGAAAAGAATTAGCAGAGAGGACAAGATGGGAGAGGCCATGCCCACAGCAATGGATAGGGGCCCGGGACTTAGGGGGCGGGTCCAAACCCACCCGGGGCAGGGCCTCGTGTTCAGAGGGGAGGGCTCTGCTGGGGGCGGGGCCTCGCCCTCGGGGGCGGGGCCTCATGCTCAGGTGGGAGGGGCCTCATCCTCGGGGGCGGGGCCTGGAGCGGGGGGGGGGGCTCGTCATCGGGGGCGGGGCCTCGTGCTCAGAGGGGACGGGTGGACGCTGCACAGCAGAGTGCTCGTCACCTTTACTGAGCGCTTCTCCTGACCCCTGTCCCAAGACAGGTCAAGGGCAAAATCAGCCTGGCCAGCCTCCCAGCTATTCCTGAGTCAGGAGCAGGAAAGGGGGGCCGAGTGTGGGGGGACAAGCCTGAGGAAAGCTACCTCCCTCTCCTCTTCAAAGCACAGAGCCAGGATGCACCTGAGCAGAAGAGAAAGCCTCTCAGGCTGAACTGGAACACTGACCAGAAGATGTACGTGCCACCCATCAGTGGTTCTCAAAAGTGAGCGTCAGAACCCCCTGCGGGGTTCGGGGAACACAGAGGGCCGACCCCAGCCCGGAATTTCAGATTCAAGAAGTCTGGAGTGAGTCCCCAGGTGCCGCTGACCACACTTGGAGGACCTCAGTGGCAGGTCAGCAAGACCGAGGAGGGATGACCAAGAGGTGAGTTTGGCTTGATGCACAGTGCGAAACGGGTCATGTGTGGGGCTTGGCTCACTTGTGTGAAAACCTTAACTCCGAAGGATGCCTGGGTGGCTCAGTGGTTGAGCATCTGCCGTCCGCTCAGGTCATGATCCCGTGTCCTGGCTGTGTGTTTCTCATGAATAAATAAATACAATCTTTAAAAAAAAATGTAATTCCTATCATACATTGGAACTTATAGGAAACTTAAGGTAAGACATTTGAAGGTAGAACGGGCACATGTCACTCGGTCTATGGGTGCGGCACTTCCCGTGGTGAAGTGAATGTTGAATACTAAGATGTTATTCATCCACTCGTGAGACAGACAGAGAGAGGCAGAGACACAGGCAGAGGGAGAAGCAGGCTCCGTGCAGGAAGCCTAATGCGGGACTCGATCCCGGAACCCTGGGATCACGCCCTGAGCCAAAGGCAGATGCTCAACCACTGAGCCACCCAGGGGTTGAGTGTCCCTGAATGTTCTTTATTGAGTAAAAGGTCAACATATGTGGTCATAAAGTGGCAAGGATCTAGTTCTTCTTTCCTAAAACTTTTATAAATAATGTAAATGGTTAAAGTAGATGAGTGGTTGCCGAGGGCTGGAGGGGCCGGTTGGATAGGGGTGTCACAGCTGGATGGCACAAGGTTTCTCTCCGAGGTGATGCCTGCATACATCTGGGAATGTCCCCAAAACCACAGAATTGTCCACTGTAAGTAGGAGAACTGTGTGGTATGTGAATTATGTATCAATGCAGCTGTTGTTAAAACACTCTTTTCTTCACTTTTTCCTTCAAATTACTTCCTTTTATTTTGCATTTTGGGGATTCCCCATCACTTAGAACTTTAAGGGCTTAAATTAGCTTTCTTTTTAAAAAAATGTTTTCTATTCCTGGACATTCTATGATGACTTAATTATCTAATTTTACTCATGTAAACATTTTTTTTAAGTCCTAGATTAACAGAATTCTATCCTTTCGGAGATGGAGATCATCTACAGGTGAACCATCCAACTCGCCAGGTGGACGACCCTAGGGTTTTTGAGTGGATGCCATACATGTGTGGTTCCATTCACATATTAGAGAAATAAACTATACAGCTCTCCTGCAAGGGGAAACATTTTAAATGCATTTTTAAAAATCTCTTCAGCATTTGATGTATTAGGAAGTGGGGCCTTTTGGGTGTGATTAGGACATGAGGGTAGAGTCCTGTGATGAAATGGGTGCCTGATAAGAGAGCCCTTCCCCCTTCCCCCATGTGAGGGCAGTAAGAAACCACCTGCTCAGAGCCCGGGCAGCCAGGGAGCAGGACCCACCGGGCACCCCTCCCACAGCACCTGATGTCGGACTCCAGCACCGGGAGGGAGCGATAAATGCTGCTGTGAGCCACGCAGTCTGCAAATTTCTGTCACAGCCACCCAAATGGAATAAAACCCGATTTACAGCAAACATTCAGGAATGAGGCACTCCTCTGAAAAATGAGCTTTTTTCCTTTGTACAAAAATTTTTTTCTTAAGCACACATGTTACTGATAAGGAAACAGCCTCTATGTATTAGCTAAAACTCCTATGTCAGAAGCAAGCCATTTGCAAATTGGCAGTAAATGTAAACCGCCAGATGCAAACAAATGAGTTTTTAGTTATTTTCAAAGGGCTCCTCCACTGAATTAACATTAGGAAACCTCTACAAATAAGTCAATAGCCCCTTAAGTATTGGGGGACCAGGTAAACTTATTAGTAGAATCACTATGAGACACCGCTTGTAACAAATGAAATGTTTTGTTTTGTTTTTTTAATAATTCGATACACTTGTACCTCATTCTAAAACCAATGGAAAAAATAAAAATAAAAAATAAAAATAAAACCAATGGATTTAGGGGCGCCTGGGTGGCTCAGTGGTTGAGCGTCTGCCTTCGGCTCAGGGCGTGATCTCCAGTCCTGGGATCGAGTCCCACAGGCTCCCTGTGAGGACCCTGCTTCTCCCTCTGCCTGTGTCTCTGCCTCTCTCTGTGTGTCTCCCATGAGTAAATAAATAAAATCTTTCAAAAAAAAAAAAAACTGAAAATAAAACCAATGGATTTAGATCTGTTTACACCAAAGAAAATTTTGAACTCACCACAAAGTTCATGGTGCATTTTAAGTAACTGAATTTTTCAGAGAAATGTATTTATCCTACTTTTCACATATGGCAATGGAGATCCAACCCTCCTCTCCAGGGCCCTTCCTGATCAGGGGTTCCCTTGCCTCCGAAAAGTACCCTCAAGAAGATACTCCTGTCCCGTGTCCCACCTGGGTGACAGCTCTCTGGCATAATTAAAAAAAAAAAAAAAAAAGTCTTGGGGCTCCTGGTTGGCTCCATTAGTAGAGCATGCAACTCTTGATCTGGGGCCATGAGTTCAAGCCCCACACTGGGCAAAGAGCTATTTAAAAACAAAACAGTCTAAGCAACTAAATTTAGGCAAATGCCTCCCTCCCAGTGATAATCCTCCCCCACTCCAAAATATAAATTAACACCACAGCTTTCCTCCAAAGTAAGAATTCCAGATACTGCTAAAGGAGGAAATCTGTAGTCCAGCAGGTCTTTTAGCTTCTCTTCATTTAGTCCGTGGCCCCAACACATGAGTGCCTTCTTCACAGGTAGGGTGACCAACCAACTCAACCTGCCAGGGGCACAGGGCTGTCCCAGGATGCAAGGCTTTCAGTGCCACCGTGGGAAAATCCTGGGCAGAACGAAGTCAGCTGATAACCCTATAGGGCCGTCACGAGCCTGCTCAAAGCAGCCTTCCCACCCATCACGGTGCACGGAGGCCAAGCCAGGAGACCTCAGAGGTGGCCTGGACCAGCCCAGCCTTCAACAAAGGAGAATATGCTAGTGTCAAGATACACCAGAGTTGCTCCTACCCCTGCTCCTAGGTCCCTTCCCACTGTGGATGGAACAGGTCCCCCAAAGATCTGGACCTCCCAAAGCATGACCGTCATGAGGAGATGCCTCTCCCAGTACCAAAAGGCCTCCACAGTGCAGCATCCTGGCTTCAGAGCCTCCTCAACTAAGTTCAGGGTAGCCTGGCACTGCTCTAGATGGAATTCATCCCCTGGAGCCCCGTCCATTATCTAACATGGAAGAAAAAAGGCCTAACTCACTGTATGGGCAACCCTGGCCCAGGAACGAGTCACTGCTGCTGCGTTTAGCACATGACTAGTGTTCCTTGTGTTTCCATTTATTATGATTTTGTGATTTTTTTAAGTGGGTTCCATGCCCAGTGTATGGAAGCCACACAGACTGACCCTCCTGACAGGAGTGGGCAGGGCCAGGCCCCCTTTTGGAAGGCCCAGCTCAACAAGGTCACGGAAAAGTGGAAATGTAAGGAAACTCTGGGAACCCACTACAGCGGTTTGCTTACAGAACATTGCGACAGCGTCTGTGGAAGTCCCACAATGGACCAGGGCTAGGGCTCCAGGGCTCTCTCCACTAACTCGTACTCAAGGAAAATGATGAAGAAAGCAACAGGCTTGTCATGATGCCCAGCACATGCGCATATTTCCCCTCTTTGAAATAACCTACTTCCCCACTGTTCCTGAGTCTGGATCTTTCCCTTTCTCCTCCAAACCCCGGACTATTCCAACTCCACTTCCTGCGGTGGTGTCTCAGACTCCACCCCACCCAGGTTCAAGGTGCTCCCAAGATGCACAGAGATGTGACTCCAGCCCCCCTCCCCCCTCCCATCTACCCCTCCACCTTGCTTCATTTGCACCCATGGCACCAAGTGCCAATTTCGTGCAGTATAAGCACTCAACAGGAGCTCTACCTTCAACAAATTCATGTGCTTCCACCTTTTCCCTTGCTTAAAATTGTTGAAACACAAGTACTGGAAACCATCTTGTGATTAACTCACCATAGACACAATAGTTCCATTTACTGAGTGCCTATGATGCGGCCCCCTGTATATATAAGCTACAATGTATTCTCCCTAGAGTCGCTAGGAAATATTGTTATCCTCATAATGAGCATTCCCCTTTTATAGATGGGGATCTAGAGGAAACTCAGGATCAAAAGATCATGCAACTGGTCCAGGATCATGTAGCCAACCTGAGCCTACCATCTTTAGCCACCAAACTCGCTTCCTGCTCTAAAAAAGGTCCTGGAGCTCTTCAAATAAGCATACATGCTAATCACCTCAAGAACTGTGTAAGGTGCAGATTCTGGTCCAGGAGGTCTAGGGATGGGCCCGGGATCCTGTATCTGGGCAAAGCTCTCAGGTGATGCCAGTGCATGGTAGCAATGGTTCAAACACCTAATATTCCCAATGAGTGCCATTCCCACATAGTAACCAGGCCTGATCCTGCTTTAGTTTCTAAAAGTTGATCTATTCATGTTGGTTAGGCTACCGATAAAAGGTAATTCATGCCTTCATTAATTTTCCAATTTTTTTATGGTGGCAAAATAGGTAAAATATTTCCATCTTAACCATTTTTAAGAGTTGCCTTCCTTTGTTATTATACTCATGATTTTTAAATAGCAACAGACCTACAGAAAGCTACCTGCTTCAGCTTTCAACCCCAATGTCAACATCTTACATAATTACAGGGCCAGAGCTCCACCATGAAATGGGCATTGTTCCAATCCAGAGCCTGTTCAGGTGTACAGTGGGGGAAGTGGTCCTCTTTCATTTCAATCCAAGTGTAGACCACCACAGTCTAGACACAGGGCTGGCCATCACCACAGGCCCCCTCCTGCTGCCCCATTAGAGGGGTACCCACTCCTCTCCCTGAAACCCAACCCAGGCAACCTATAACCTGTTCTCCATTGCTACAACTGCATTATTACAAGAATGTTACACCAATGGAATCATACAGCATCTAATCCTTTGAGATGGACTTTTTTCACTTGGCCTAATTCCCCCATCTTCCTTTATATATAAACCAACTTCATGCACCTTCCTTGTCTCAGAAAATGGGCCACAGGAAACTTATTTAACAGCCTGTGCTAGGCAGTTCCCATAAGCACGACTCCTGCCTCTTCACCAGCCTCATCTCCACACCTCCTGCCCATGCCTCTCTCGGCTGGAATGGCCCTTGATCGGCTGATGTCGTATCTAATCCAAGAGTCACTTAAATCCCAGAAACAGAAGCCAGAGAGAAATGCTTGACTCCATATCCCATCACTTGCCGACTTTGTGTTGAATTTATTCAGAGCTGACATAAATATGTCTTGGGAAGCATACATCTGTTTTTGTTACTTTGAAATTGCTCTCAATCCCACGACTCCAATCCAATTTTGCCACCGAGCCAACTGTCACTTGGGATTTCACATGTACCCTAATTTCCTATCTCTGACTTGGTAGAAATAAGTAAAATTCACCTTCAACTGTCTTTCAAATTTAAGAACACTACTTGAAAATAGTCTCTTTTATGTATACTCACACTGAATGACACCAAGGATTCTTAACATCCTACTTCATCTTAAAATCTGACCTCATAAGAACACATAGGTACACACATGCACACACTCACAAGCACACACACATACCATAATGATACCATCATTCCCATTCCCATTTTTTAGCCTGTCTAAAAAATTACTTCCCAACTGTCTTGAATAAAACATATTTTCTTTGTTCACATATTTTAACAACTTCACTACAACGTTCTTATTTTTAATTAAAAGGAGTTACATATTATTTTATGTGTGGAACTGTTTGACTTAATATGGAGAACTGTTTTTCTTAATATGACTTAATAGACTATCACATGGTTATAATTTAGAATTACTGGGATGCCTGGGTGGCTCAGCAGTTGGGCATCTGCCTTCGGCCCAGGGAGTGATCCCAGGGTCCAGGATCGAGTCCCGCATCGGGCTCCCTACAGAGAGCCTGCTTCTCCCTCTGCCTGTGTCTCTGCCTCTCTCTCTCTCTGTGCCTCTCATAAATAAATAAATAAAATATTAAAAAAAAATTTAGAATTACAGGCCCAATAATAGGCTGTGAAGCCAGTCTCAAGAAATTTCAAAGAAGTTATCATAGAGGCCATAATCTCTGAATAAGGTTTTAAAAGTCTGTTTAATAAAGCTTAAAAAAAGGGATCCCTGGGTGGCGCAGCGGTTTGGCGCCTGCCTTTGGCCCAGGGCGCGATCCTGGAGACCCGGGATCAAATCCCACGTCGGGCTCCCGGTGCATGGAGCCTGCTTCTCCCTCTGCCTGTGTCTCTGCCTCTCTCTCTCTCTCTGTGACTATCATAAATAAATAAAAACTTAAAAAAAAAAGCTTAAAAAAATATTTTTAAATGTTAAATATAATTCGAAATAACTTCTAGATCAAAAAAAAAAAAGAAAGAAAGAAAGAAAAGAAACGCTACTGTGAATTAGAACAGAACGAGAAGTTTTGCCCAACTTGTGGGCAAAGCAAAACTTATACTTCAAGAGAAAATTATAGACAGAATAAACCTGAAGGTAGAAAATAATTTTTTAAAAAGCAGAAACAGGTGGGCACCTGGGTGGTTCAGTGGTTGAGTATCTGCCTTTGGCTCAGGTCATGATCCTGGGGTCCTGGGATCAAGTTCCACATCAAGCTGCCCACAGGGAGCCTGCTTCTCCTTTTGCCTTTATCTCTGCTTCTCTCTGTCTCTCATGAATTAAAAAAAAAAAAAAAAAAAAGGTAGAAACTGATGAAATAGTGTAGAAATAGATCCAGAGCAAAAGTTGACTCTCCGAAGGGTTGATTGGATAGATTTTTTTTAAGGTTTTTTTTTAACATTTTTTTAATTTTTAATTATTTATGATAATTTTTATTATTTATGATAGTCACAGAGAGAGAGAGAGAGAGAGAGAGGCAGAGACACAGGCAGAGGGAGAAGCAGGCTCCATGCACCGGGAGCCCGATGTGGGATCCGATCCTGGGTCTCCAGGATCGCGCCCTGGGCCAAAGGCCCGCGCCAAACCACTGCGCCACCCAGGGATCCCAGATTTTTTTTATATATATCTGTCACAAAAGAGAAACAGTACAAACTCAAAAATACAGAAAAACATGATATAAGACAGTTAAACATTTTGAGAACTCTACAAAACTTCAGACTACTGACATTTAAAACTTAGAAAAAAAAATAGGACACTTCTTTGAAAAAATAGACGTTACCATAATGGACAGAGGAAGAAGAGAAAATCCGAATTACCCTACAACCATTAAAGAGTTACTGACCTAAAGATCTGATAGGATGACTTGGATTTTGTAATTTACAATTAGTTAAATAGTACTTAGAGCATTTCCTATGTCATAGCCACATGTGCCAGAAGTTGTCATGCAAAATCACTTTGAGTTAATTTGCCAATTATATAGATACAAATGTCAGATGAAAAAATGATATTCTAAGAGTTCATATACCCTGTTATTATTTTAGATTTCTGTAACACCTCTCTCTCAGTCTTCCTTTATAAGATGGAAAAGAAATCAGGTGTTCAAAATCACCCAGCCACCGCCTCATTGCTCATGTACATCCGGGAGGAGGCAAGGGTAGAAAGCTCAAAAGCCCCTTGGAGAAACCCACAAGGGTTCAAAGGAGCAGCAAGAGCAGCTTCAGGGTCATTCTAGAACCTGGCTCTCCTGATGTACTAGATGCCCTCGCCTCTGAGCCTCACTGTATTCAACTACAAAAAGGTGGAGACAAATAACCTCTAAAATCCCTTCCAGCTCTAAAATCCCATGACAGTGGGAGCGCCCGGGTGACTCCGATGGCTGGGCATGCGACTCTTGGTTTTGGCCCAGGTCCTGATCTCAGCATCCTGAGATGAGCCCTGAGTCAGGCCCCGCACTCAGCAGGGAGTCTGCTTTCTGCTTGAGGCTTCTCTGTCTCCTGCTCCCTCTGCGCCTCTTCTCCATGCTCTCTCTCTCTCTCTCTCCCTAAAAATAAGAAATCTTAAAAAAAAAAAAAAAAAAAAAAAAAAGAAATCTTTAAAATCCCATGACAGGGGTCTTTCTAAATTTCTGAAATCGTCATCCACACAAACACAAAGAGTGGCATTAAAAACCACCGTTTCTGTGAAAATTACAACAGGCCTTTGGAAATGGATGGCTTCCTGATGCTGGATGGTTAGGATGTGGGGACTCTTACTACCCTCTACTTGGGTACCCATCTGAAATGTTCCTTCGTAAAACTAAATTTAAAATAAACAAATATATTGGTGAATAATATCCTTTACAAACAGAAGCATGTTTGCCCTTAAGAGGGAATATCGGGGCTTGGCCTTGTGATTTCCTCAGCAGAAGTGACCTGGAACCTTGTGCCCTCTGCTTGTTCTCTCCTTGAAACCCTTTATCCTGCCCCCGAGAGTAAGACAAGGCCAGCCTGCTGGAGGATGAGAAACCACACGGGGCAAAGTCACCCCAGACAAGACCTTCCTGATCCTGCCATCTGCAGCTGACTCCAGCTGAACGCAAGGCCAGCCAAGATCAGCTGAGCGGGCCATCCTGAGCAAAATGTTTACTGTCCTACACACCCTTGAGATTTCAGTTACTTGTTATTTGGCATAGTTGTGGCCACAAAGAACTGACACACCTGTATCAGCAACACCTGGGGGGGCACCTGAGCCTTCAGCTCAGGTCCTGATCCCTGGGTCCTGGGATCGAGCCCTGCTTTGGTCTCCCTGCCAGGGAAACTGCTTCTCCCTCTCCCTCTGCCCCACCTTCCCGCTTGTGCTCACGCTCACTCTCTCTCTCTCAAATAAAATCTTTTAAAAAACACACACACAGGATACTCTTAATGATACTATAATGATGGATACGTGTCCCTACACATCTGTCCAAACTCACAGAATGTACAACACCAAGAGTAAACCCTAATGTAAACCATGGACTTCAGTGGGTAATGTGTCCGCGTAATTCATGAGTTGTAACAAACGCACAACTCTGCTTGCAGGTACTTGTGATGGGAGAGCCTGAGCGTGTGTTGGGGGCAGGAGATAAAGGAGAAATCTCTGTACCTTCCCCTCAATTTGGCTATGAATCTAAAACTATTCTTAAAAAATTAAGTTCTTAAAAAAAACAAAGACACAAAAAAACACACGGGCCTCTACTGCTGCTGGGCCCAGAGCAAAGCCCTCATCCCCGCCCCCCCCACTGGCACCGTCCGTGGGGAGGAAGCAGCAGACACCTGCCAGCCTGCCTGCCGCATGCCCACTTCAGTCCACTGCTTCTCTGCTCCTGCCCCCTTGGGCTCCAGCCTAATCTGCTCATTCTCCCTTCCTCACCCCCCACACATCAGAAATAACACATTAACACACATCCCCAAACAGCAAAGCCAGGCTCTCTCTCCACAGGCCCCCCAGCCCCCCACCCAACTGGATGACCCTCAAATTGATCAGAAATAGCCCCATTCTAAGCACAAGTACTGAGCCCTGGTAAAGGCAGAGGGCTGGGTGTGAATGCCAAACAACCTGATTCTCATTTGGGGGAAAAGGTGGTTCCAAAGTTTATAAATCCCCCTGTGGCATTCAGAAAACAAAAACACAAATCAAACACAAATTTTTTTCTCATGTGTGTGTGTCAAGATAAAGGTCCTGGTCACTGCTGCGAATCTATAAAACACTGCGGCCCTCAAGAGTGAAGGGAGATAGCCCCACACGCTGGGTGTGTGGTGTGGGCTTTGTGGACCTAGAGAGCAAATGAGGGGAGGGGCCTTTGGAGATCCCCTAGAATTCAAATGTGCACGAGAAGAATGTCATCAAGAAAGGAAGGCAATATTTTAAATTTGGCATAATTGGGCCTAATTTGGTTCAAGAGCTGTCTGACATTCGAACTGCCTTTCTACAACGATGAAAGCAGCACAAAGCCATCCTTGTGGTGTCAGTGCCGTCTCCAGAGCTGTCACGGCCATAAAGGTGAACCTCAAGAGACAAGAGGAAGAATAGAATTAAGAAGAAGAATTATGGCAGCCTTCACTGTCGCCAAGTCGGAGCGAACGAAACAACCATAAATCTAAATGACAGCAAGAGCACATTTTGAATGTTACTGGAGAATTATTTGACAAATATTTACATGTTGCATATTAAATTATGCAATCCTTTTAGAGCAATAAATATTTTAGAAGAAAATTGTATGCTGAGCCACATCCAAGATACTACACATCTCAGGAGCCAGAAAGAACACATTTTCTTAAAACAAGACACATCTGATCCTTAGTTACCCAAACCGAATGAAACATCTGTCAGCTCCAGCAGAACTGCCTTCTTAACTGACCAGAGATCATTAGCTCAACAAATGTACCCAGAATTCCCTTCAAAGCCTTTAGAGACATTTTTCTTTGAGGGAGGAAGCTGGCTGTGGGCAGCTTGTGAGCTACACGTTCTGTTGTTCGAGCAAGTACCCCTCTACTCCACCAAACTTTTCTCTAGGGCTTTCTGTGAGGTTTTTACGGTCACTAATTGTGATTAAGCTTATAGATCAGGACCAAAGGTCTCATGCCTCAGGGACTTTGCACTTTCTACTCCCTCTACCAGGAATGTTTTCCCCCACATCATCTTCTCTACATCTTAGTCAAATGTCAACGGCTCTCTCAGATGACCACTCCTCATTCCCTGAACCCCTGGATAGTGCTTACCTGGCTCCAGGTGCTGCTGGCTAGACTGGGGTAGGACAAAAGCCCTCCCTGAGAAGGTGCGCCTGAGGCAAGAACCTGAAGGCTGCGAGTGAGCCAGTCATGTGACCATCTGCAGAGGCACACCTCAGCCCCAAGGCTGAACATCGTCACACTGAACAAAACCAGTTCCCTTCTCAAATTCCTGTTTCTTAGGTCCTCTGGGCTGGCCTCTTACATCAGGCATGGGTTGGCCTATCCAGCTTTGGCTCCCATATTGCCCCCTCTCTGGACCACAGCACAACCAACCATACTGCGCCCCCACCCCACGACCACCCTCTTGGCTCAGTCAACAGAGCAGAACTTCCTCCTCTCCAGAGCCCCCCAAGTCTTTCCTCACTAGGCTCCGAGGACTGTCAGAGCTGCTTGCACCTGCTCCACATCTCTCTAGGCTGCCTTCTGGGCTCTAAGTACTGGGTAGTCTTTCCCTCTAAGCAGCAGGTACTATTACTCTGAGTTCTCTCCTCAAATAAAAGGTTGACTCTCAAAGGCAAGGACTGTCGGATTTCTCTTCCAGGCTCCTACAGTACCTAGCCATTGCCTTGCACACAGTATGTCTGCAAGAAATCCTTCTGCAGTGACTTGCTACCCCATTTGCCATGGGCCATGCGTTTGCCCTTGACAACATTTTATTCACAGTTTCTATAGGAAGACGGAGGCTGTTTGGTCAACAGAATCTAGGAGCCACTGGGAAGAATAGAAGCTCTGGCCTCTGGCACATAAGGCAAGACTTAAAAAATAATAATAATAAGGCAAGACTTGCTCCTGATCAGAAGACACAAGAGCCCACAGGTCTTGCAGTTTTTTGGCCATGTACCATTTCTCCATCATGATTTGGTGGGGAGCAGGGAGGAGGACACTCAACGCGGAGAAACAGAGACTGTACTCAAAGGCAAAAGCAGAGAGAAAAAGAGCTTTGCCTGGCAGAAAAAAGTGCTGGAGGAGGTGTTCTTTGGGGCCCGGAGGCTAGTAAAACAGGACAAGATGGTAAACGAGGGCTGTCCGTGTGCCCCATGCACTAAGGGGGGCTTCTTGTCACCACCCTGGGAGGTACAACTAGGAAACCAAGGCAGAGAGGCTGGATCCTGTTCTGTACAGTTCCACTGCCCTCCTCAGACTATATGCTGACGGAGTGGCTTTCAAAAGTAGCCCAGACCCCCTGGCCATGGTCTGCTTACATCCTTCTCGGATGGCTAGAAAGCAGCTGTCCCCAAACATTTATTTATTTTTTTATTTTGCCCCTAAAAGAAAAACATAATAAAGCTGGGCCCAGTGGAGCCTCAAAGTGGCCCCACCTCTGCCCACCCTAGCCTGCTGGAGACCCCAGGCTGCCCAGGACATGGGACCTACCCTGCCCCCATACACCGTGTTCGATCTTTGTGGGGCTTCCTTAAAAGCAGGCCCTGCCACTTGCTTCAGGCCAGGGAGGTCTACAAACAGGGGTGTGTGAAAACTCACCTAGTAAAGCCAAAGTAGAGCTGCAGAGGCAGCCCCAGCGGCCCACCCACAGCGAGGGCCCCGGGGAGGGGGGTGCAGGCTCTGCCGGCAGCAGGGTTCAGGGGCCTCTGGGCCAGCGGGCCCCACACGGTACACTAGGCACAGTCGCATCCCGCTTTTAGACGCTGTGTCAGGTCAGCCGCCCAAGTGTGACACTGGCAGAAACGGACACTCGGAGCTCCTCCACGACCAAAGCCCAGCCCAAAGCACAGGAACCCAAACCACCCGGCTCCCCCGATAACCCGAAGGTTCGGGCTCACCGATCCCAAGTAAAACCTTGGAATTTTCGCGTCAGCCACGGGCTGGGGAGCAAAAGCACCGCGGCCCGGACAAGCCCGTGCAAGGCCCTGGGGACCCGTGCGAGGCCGAGGCGAGACCCTCGGGGCCGGAGAAGGTGACACGCCGCGGGGCTCCCAGCACCGCTACCCCGCGCGTGGCCGCTGTCATCCTGCGGTCGGTCCCCGCAGGTGTTTGGGAGGTGGTTCTGTGAACCAGGCATTCCGGTCTTCGAAAGCCAACTTTCTCCTTCCCTTTCAAATGCTTCCTGTACCATCCCTGAACCTTGAAATGCCTCCCGGGAGCGCGGGCATCCCTCCGCCCCAGCCTCGCCTGCCCTGCCCGGGGGCGGGGCGGGGGTTCGGCGCCTCCAGCGCCCTCCCGGGCCCGGCCTCCAGGGACCCCCAGGCACTGGCTCGGGGCGACGTCTCTGCAGCCGGCTCTGGCGGGTCACCAGGCGCCGCGGAGTTGGGGGTTGCGGGGGCGGGGGCGGGGGCCGGAGCCGGGGGCCCGGGAGGAAAGTCCCACTCCCGGGGACCCGGAGGAGCCCGGCGCTGTCCGCGCGTGGAGGGGAAAGGGCAAGGGCCGTGTGAGGGGGCGGGGGCGGGGGCGGGGGCCGGCCGCGAGGGCTCCGGACCGGGCGCTTCCCCGGCAGGCGGGGAGGGTAACGGGCCCGGAGACGGGGCCCCCACCCGGATCCGAGCGCGGGCCCCGGGTGGGGCGGGGGGCTGCAAGGACAGGAGGGCTCCGGGGGCGGGAAACCAAGAGGCGGTGAGGGCCCGAGACGCGCGGCGTCTCCCGCGGGCACCGCGACCTCGCGCCGCGCCCCGCGCCCCCCGCGCCCCCCGCGCCCCGCGCCCCGCGCCCCCGCCCGCCCGACCCCGGCCCGGGATGCGCAGGGCCGCCCCGGGCTCCGGCTCCGGGCCGCGGCGGAGTCCCGGCGGGGCCGATCGGCCCGAGGGCGGCGGGGAGGCCGAGGGGCCCCGTGCCTGGCGCGGACGCCACCTTACCCGGCCGTTGCGGTCGGTCTCCTGCACCTCCTCCACGCTCGGCCCCCGCCGCACCAGCGCCCTCAGCAGCCCCACGTCGTTGGCGCAGGCGGCGCGCAGGAGGGTCGCCTCCTCCGGGACGCCCTCTGGGACGCTCTCGGCGCTCGCGGTGCCGTGTTCCTCCTCGCCTCCCAGGGGGTAGAAGGAGTCGTCCGAGGCGATGCTGCGGGTGTCGGGCAGGCACGAGAAGTCCTCGTACTCCTCGTAGTCCGCAGGGTCCTCCCCGGCCTGAGCGTCCCGGGGTGGGGACGGCGTCTGCGGAGACACGCGGCGCGCCCCGCCGCCCTCCGGCCCGGGCCCGGCCAGCAGCACCATCCCGGCGGCCGGGGCGCGGGCCGGGACACCGAGGCCACCGCCCCTCCCTCGGCCCCGCAGCCCCCGAACAGCCGCGCTCCGCGCGCTCCAGCCCGGCGGGAACGAGCGCCGGCAGCCGCGCTCCCCGACCCGAAGTCGCCGGAGGCTGGAGAAACCCCCGGGGGTGGGAGGAGCCGCGGGGGCTTTCCGGGCGCGGCGGGCGGGCGGGCGGGCGCGGGCGGGGACCGGGCGGGGACGGGGGCGGGGCGGCCGCGCGGGAGGAGCCGCGCCCCGGGTTCCCCGCCCCGCGCCGGGCCCGGCAAAAGTTCGGCGCGGAGCGAGGGCTTCTGGGCGCCGCGGGCCAGCGCACCCGCCGCGGGCTGGGGAGCCGGAGACGCGCGCCGGGGCGCTGGGAGCCCGAGGGCCCGGGCGCCGGGCCGGGGGCGCCGCGAGCTGGGCCGCTGCCCGCGCAGGAGCCCCCGAGCCCCCGAGCCCCGGCACCGCCCGCAGCGCCAGGCCTCCCGGCCGCGGGGGGATGTTTCTCGGCAGCGGAGCCACCGAGCTCGTTGACTGGGCTCCGGGGCCAACTCCGCTCTGAGCTCAGGACCGGGGAGTCGCCGCGGGCCCGGGGCCCGGAGGACCGGGGAGCTTCCGGAGGGGGCGGCCCGCAGAGCCCGCGCTCGCCCAGAGCCCCAGCCGCCGCTCGCAGTGCGCTCCTGCAAGGGCCACCCCAGGCCCGTGTCCCGGGGGTCGGGGAGGAGCGTTCGGTGAAGACGGAAGGCTCCAGGCCAGAGCTCGCGGGGTTCCCTCCTCCCCTCTCCTGGCCGATGCCCCCGCGCCTGCATCTGCGGAGCCAAGACCCAGAGGCGCGTGAGGCCGCGACCGGGCAGGACCCGGGGCTGGCCGCCAAACGCAGAGCGCGGCCGCAGGGCACGGCCGCGGCCCAGTCCCGCGCCCCGCCGCCGGGGCGGCCTCTCCCGGTGTGTCCGGGGCGGGGGTGAGGTGCGGCGGGGGCCCTGACCTCGGGGAAGGGTGTGTGCGGGGGCCGCACCCTCGTGGGGACGCCGTGCGCCGCGGTGAGCCTGGGTTGGAGAAGTGGCCCCGCTCGGGTCGCGGGGCCGCTGCGGATACCACGAGGGACACGAACACCCACCCCCGTCCTTCCCACCGCTGTTGAGAGCGTGCGTGGGCCAGGCCGTGCCAGGCGCTCGGGACCCGAAGGTGGCCACCACCGGGCGGAGAAATCACTGGGCACTAGCTTGATCCCTGGCCTGGGAGGACAAAGTTCGGTGGGGAACAGTCAAAAATACCTGGGTGGGGGGTGGAGGACGGAGCAGGGTTGACCAGCGAGGCCTAGGGAGACCCTAGTGTGGTGCTGCGGGGGCGATCACCGCCCTGGCCGTCACCGGGGGCCTGGGGTGCGCGGGTGCCGGCTCAGAACCTGCCCTCCGCGGGGCCCAGGGGGGAGGCGGGGGGCACGGCGATTTCTGGTGAAGACACAACCAAGCCTGAGCGTTCCCTGGGCTAGTAGTGAACTCTGGTGCACTGGCTTCCTCCTGCCCTGGGGCTTTCTTCCTGAAGCCCAAAATACCCGAATCGAGATCTGCTTCTGTTTCTCCTTACTGACCAAATTTACATAAATTCCCACTGGGAATTTCCTGGCTTTCAAGGTTGGCGTTGGTTTTAGCCTTTCCAGAGGCCTGTTAGAAGAAGTCAGGGGATTTACAAGTCGAAGTGCCCCCTGAGAGCAGGGCTGGGTTTGGGAGCCCTCTCCCCACCGAGTGTGGTGGCAGCACCAGGTGGCATTAAAGAAGGAACGCCAGACAGCTAGGACACTGTCCCTGCAGGATGGAGCCGGGTCCTTGGAGGGGCTGCAGCCCTAGATCTGAGCACCACGCACCCTTTTCTGGAGTTCAGCCACTCCCCCTGGTCCTCATCACCCAATTACTAAGCAACTGAATGCAGGCCCTATTTTCTGAGTTCACCACTTCCTCCCTTTCTTTCTTAGAAATTTGGATCTAAATAGCACTGGAATGGGGTTTTCCCTAGAAAGATAAACGTCTGGAGCCGTCCAAATAAGGACTAGCTGGCCATTTGTGAGTGACCAGACCCCAAGTCCAAGCTGATCATTTTCCCCTTTTAGAAATGTGCCCCTTTGAACACAAAGACAATAGATTCTCAATGTTGCTACAAGAACACAAAATGAGGTATATGTGTTAACTTATGTGTACAAAATCTGCATAGAAAGAACAAAAGAGGGCAGCCCTGGTGGCTCAGCGGTTTAGCGCAGCCTTCAGCCCAGGGCGTGATCCTGAAGACCTGGGATTGAGTCCCACATCGGGCTCCCCGCATGGAGCCTGCTTCTCCCTCTCTCTCTCTCTCTCTCTCTCTCTCTCTCTCATGAATAAATAAATAAAAACTTTAAAAGAAAAGAAAGAACAAGGTAGTTTATCCAAACTGCCAACACATAAGTCAACATTTCAAGAAATTGTATTGTCTCCAAGACTTCAGTTTCCATTAACTATTTTAATTTGTGAGGTTTTTAAAAGTTTTATATGGAGATCAATTACACAATTTGTTGATTTAGTTGAATAATTTGTCTTTGGATCAGAAAAAAAAGATACACTAAGTTATATTTCTGGAACAGTCCACCTAATCTTAACACCTACAACAGGAGCATCTTTCAAAATTATAAACAGTGTATTTAAAGACCGAAACCTGAATGCACCTGTTGTGGCATCCTACCCCCAACTTTGTTTGGAAGGCAGAATGGTGGAGGATGGAGCAAATTCAAGTCCATTCCACTGTTCATAACCGGGTTTGAGGGGGTATGGAATGGGAGAGTGGCTTGTAAACCTTTGCAGTCTACCTGGAATTTAGCACACAGTAAGTATTAACATACCCTGTTATTAAAATGAAGGTATTCCCTAAGTCTTGATGATATAAACTGCTCTGAAGGAGCTGATTCTGCAAATAGGTTGCCATTTGCAGAGAGAACTAGTCCTTGTGAGGTGAATGAGAAATGCTTTTTATTTTTTCGTAGGAAAGGCAGTGTGGCCCGGGGTGGAGAGTGGATTGGGGTATCAGACAAACCTGGCTTCTTATTATGGTTCTACCGCTGTTGAATTGCAACCCAGTGGTTCTAGACTTTTGAATGTCTATTGCTGTGGGTATACTTGAGTATATACTGTGGGTATATAACCTTAAGTCAGAAAAAAATAAAAACAAACCAAAAAAAGCCGAATGAAAGAAAAACCCTAACTGTAGGAAAAACATTAATTGTGCTGCCTGTTACCAACGATTTACACCAGAATCTAGAGAAATTGCATGCAAATCAAGAAGAAAAAGCAGCTTGTTTACCGATTTTCTTTTTCTTTTATGATAGTCACAGAGAGAGAGAAAGAGGCAGAGAGAGAAGCAGGCTCCATGCACCGGGAGCCCAATGTGGGATTTGATCCCGGGTCTCCAGGATCGCGCCCTGGGCCAAAGGCAGGCGCCAAACAGCTGCGCCACCCAGGGATCCCTGTTTACCGATTTTGTAAGCCCTCTTGTCTCCCGGCAGTAGCAATAAAACTCATTAAAATGAAAATAGCTGATTGCTTGCCTTTAGGGCTTCAGAGAGGCTGTTTGCTGGCCTGGGTCTTG
This sequence comes from Canis aureus, assembly GCF_053574225.1. Lineage (NCBI taxonomy): Eukaryota > Metazoa > Chordata > Mammalia > Carnivora > Canidae > Canis > Canis aureus. The sequence goes on from NC_135641.1 coordinate 8,355,505, forward strand.
CTTTCTGGGGGTCTGGACTGAGTGAAGGCCACTGCCAAAAGGAAATGAAGGGCCGTGTGGTTGGTGTCAAAGGAAGAAGACCGGGTGTCCGGGGGAGTCTGGGGCCCCTGGGCTAGGCTTCACAGAGGCTGAGAAACTCCACTGCCTGGCTCCCACCTTCCCCTCAGAATTCAACCCCAAGACCAGAGTTTGGAGAAGCGCTCTTGAGGTGTGCAGCCAGCTCCTGCAGCGCGCCCCGCAGTCCCGCCCGCTGCCTGGGTGAGAAGTAGAAGTGAGCAGAGATGGACACCTTTCAGTCACTCGTTTAAAAAAAAAAAAAAATTGTTTCAGTAAACCAAAATTATTTGATTTGGAGTTTTTGCAAATTTCCCTGGGTTGATGACAATGAGTGGAAGCACCCTAGAGTGTCCTGAACTCCATCTAGAGAGTTATGAGACCAGCTTACCCTTCTGATCTGCTTAGAAATATAAAGAAAAGTCTCTGTGTGTATTTCTGGATCTCCTTATTAAAGAGATTAGCTGCTGTTTGGCCCTAACGCAGTTCAGTTGACAGACACAGGCTCCCTCTCACTGCCATCGGAATGGATCTCACCATTTAACAACTTCATTTCCTTCAGAGAGGGTCTCTGCCCTTGCTGTTCAATACTTGGAAGAAGTCCGTGCTCGTGTGCACCTACTGCCGATTCTTCTGCGTTTTTCCTGCTCCTGATGGGAATTGGCAGGAACAGGGTATAGCCCCAGGCCAAAGGCCTTGGGTCCCCATCTGAATAAAGTTGTTTAAGACTGAGGTTGAGATTCTGAAGGCCAATTCGGGGAGTCAAATGCGATGTCAAAAGTTGGTTGCTAATCAACTTACATAACGGAAGGCTTCTCTGTGACTGCCTGGTCTCCCACCCTGAGTGGAAGGACAAAGGCCACCCCTTCTCCCACCGCTCCATTGCTTATGCCTCTCTTCTTAGCTCGAGGGGCCCTGTTTTCCAGTAATTTTTGCAGAACCCTCTTCCTTCTCAAAACCCGGGAGTTCACCAAATTCAAAGACCAGGTCTTAATTTTCTTGATGCCCAGCATTCAAGAGGGGATCTCACCATCTTGGGTGATGCTCTTTAACCCCTGGTACCTGACTGAGCAGGCGGGGCTGCTAGACCAGCCCCAGGTGTCTCTGGGGACCTTCTGGAGTTATTTGTAGAAGACCAAGCACGGGAGCATGAACTTGCTTTAGCCACTTGCACTTCCAAGTCTTTGTGTCTTCAGAAATTAACAAAGCAGTGCACCACCCTAGGCAGGAAGACTTAGGACTCTGGGGGATATCCAGGTTCTATATCAGCTTCCAACCTGACCTTCCTTGGTTCCTGTAAAGCAGGGTTAATATGCAGTGGTGTTAACTACCCTGCGCAGGAGGCTGGGGGGCTCCCTCAGTGCTGGCGGTGCTGCTCCTAGAGGCGCATCTTGTGAAACAGGACGACGACAAGGCATGGCATGAGGCTCTGGCCTGGACCCCCACGTGCTTGACAGGGAGGCCTCTGAGCTGTGCCTCCCTGCCACCCTCCCTCATTCAGCGTAAATTCCGTAGTCAAAGCAAAAACTAAACCAGAATTTTTTTTGATTACCATCGTGAATCATACATTTTGGTTTACTTACACCTATCATTTGGCCTAATATCATTAGGGTGTACCCATGGGGACAAAGCTAAGGGCAGAGAGGATGAATATGAACAAATGAATCAGAAAATGTCAACCCCCCGCAGTATTAGTTGACTAGGGCTGCCACAACAGAACATCACAGATTGGGGGCGCTTAATCAGTAGACGTGCACGCTCTCACAATTCTGGAGGCTGGAAAGTGAGAGACCGAGGTGTCAGGAGGGCTACTTTCTTCTGAGCACTGTCAGAATCAGTATCATGGCTGTCCCCAGCTTCTAGTGATTTGCTGGCAATCTTCAGAGTTGCTTGGCGTGCAGGAGCACCCACCCCATCTCCACCCCTGTCTTCACATGGTGTTCTGTGTGTCTGTGTCTCTGTGACCAAATCACCCCCTCTGCCCTTTTTAAGAACACCAGTCAGGGACACCTGGGCAGCTCAGTTGGTTGAGCATCCCATTCTTGGTTTCGGCTCAGGTCATGATCTCTTGGGCCATGGGATCAAGCCCCACCTTGCCCGCCAGCTCTACACTCAACAGGGAGTCTGCTTCAAGATTCTCTCCCTCTGCTCCTCCCCCTTCTCACATTCTTGCTCTCTCTCAAATAAATAAATAAATCTTTAAAAAAAAAAAAACAGTCCTACTGGGTTAGGGTCCACCCTAAAAACCTCACCTTAACTAAATACATCCGCAACAACCTAATTTCCAAATAAGGTCACCTTCAGAGGTCCTGGGGTTAGTAATACTATGTATGAATTTAGGGGGAACCCAATCCAACCCATAACACTTGCCCTTGGAATGCTTCCATTCTGCTGGGGAGCTAGATAATAAACAACATAAATGCATGAAATACGTAGTATGTTAAATAGTATGAAGTGCCAAGGAAACCCTAAAGCAGAGAAAGAAAATGGGAGGAGTCCAGGGGTTACAACAGGGATGAGAGAGCTAGAGAAGCTACCCCTGAGGAGGGGGCTATGGAATGAAGACCTAAAGGAAGTTGCAGTACGAGCTCTGCGGGCCATGGGGTCCTGATCCATCCCTGCCTCCCATCTTCATACCCATCCCCCTCCGAGTAGTGTCTCCTAATCCCGGTCCTATCTGCCCCAGGAACAAGTCCCTGGTCCTCCCCCTGCCCCAACCCTAGCTCCAGCAATGCAGGTTTCCCAGAGAGCCAGACCTACCACCCTGTCTTCCAGTGCCCACAGGGCCTCCTCAAGTCTTCCCCCACACCTGCCCTCCAGCCCAACCCACCACCTCCCCAAAGTCTTCACCTCCTGCCCCACGCTGAAAGTGAAACCAACCTCCTGGAGCGAGTACACTGTACCCACCTTCACCTTTGCTGAGATTCGTCTGCCTCTCTGACCTTTATCATCTCTCAGCCTCCAATGGAAGAGATCCCCTCCTCTAGAGCCAGACCCAGAGCCCTCCCCCCGGGGACTCTTAATACCCCCCACCCCAGGGTCCTCACATCATCAAGTGGCACCTGTTCTCAGGCATCAACAACCCCAGTCAGATCTGCATTGTAACACGGCTCTGCTTCTCCCCACCTGCCTTGCCTTCACAACCAAAGCTTCTGGAAGAGAAATCTTCAACAGGCTCCAGGGTTCATGTTTTAGTGACTAAGAAAAAAAAAAAAAAAAAAAAACATGTTTTTGAAAATGACAAAAGTTGCACGTGCTTTTTGGAAAAGCCCCAAATACTCTGAGTCCCCGAAGTGTGAAGACAATGTGTCCCCTCTCTGTTTCCATTGTTACTCATTGGATGTCCGTCACCTGTTTCTTCCTCTCCCCTACTTCCCCAAGGGTCCCATGGGGGCTTCTTTTCTATTAAAGTCAATGGGCATTTCCAGCTCTGACCCAGATTCATGTCACCACAAGGCCTGCTCTCTGCCTGAATGGTGGCCACCTAGAGGAGACACAGACTGGGTCACCTGGGTTCAGTCTGGCTGCCCATCCTGTAGTCCCTGCAGCTCCCCAGGGCAGAGCTGGGGAGCGGGGATCCCCCTTACTCCATGCCCTCAGGACCTCGCCCTGTGGCTCCAGAGAGGGGGAGACAGTGGGACTTGTGCCCTCGGGGCTGCAGAGGAGCAAGACTGGCTGAAGGATTGTGAACTAAAATTTGGAGGTTCAAGAACAGAGACTGTTCTGGCGCATGGTATCCTACAACAGTGGTCCAGACTATGCTCCAGAAACATTCGTGGGTGAACACATGGAGGAGACAGCTGCGCAATCCCACCTTTCACAGGATCCTAAATCTAAAGCCACCTGACAGCACCCCCCGCCCCGAGCCAGAGGCTCCTACCCTGGCACAGAGTTTGTAGGAAAGATATCTGCTCCTTCGCGGCCTGGATTGCAGCGGGGCCCCAGTTACTACTTCCTGCTGGTGCACCTCTTTACACTTGACTACAACTGCCTTCCGTCCCGTGGCTGGAAGGGTGTAGGTGTTCTCCACAATTCACCAGAACACTTTGGTATTTTATTCTTGGACCAAAAATATCCCCAGTTTACGACGATGAAATCCCAAAGTTCAGTTCTTCCCTCTCCTAATCTGGAGTTATTTCAGTCAACTGGTTTACTGAGAGAAGCAGATGCACAATGAGTGTCTCAATATGCACATTTTATCATAGATTTCCTCCGCGGGATTCTTCCCCCTCCAGTGACTCAGGCCCCATATTCGCTATGGTGGCAGCTGGTTCCTGAGTCCCCCTCACCAAGTAGTGAGGACCTCTCAGGGATAGGCTCTGCTTTGAGACCTGGCTTCTGGTTTCTTTATCACCACAGACCTGCTGTCCCTCGGTCATTTTCATTGATGGTATTTATCAGTTAAGCACTGATTTAACAGGAGGGATAAAAAAGCATCCCAGCTTGGTCCTGCTCTGAAAAGCCACAGCTAGTGTAGATGAGGACCCCACAGAGAGCAGGCCCTGAATAACAAACACCCTTGAATTTAGGTAGCCCTGCTAGGAGGCTGCCTCTGTTGAGGGGAGCAGCTAGGCCAGTGTCTGTATGACACACACCGGAGCATGCTGGTCGGATGGTGGCTGCTTTTGCTGGCTGGCTGAACGTGTTGGCTGGGGAACCCGTCATTATTACCCTCATTCAAACCTGACAACACGTGTGTGCCGGGTGAGAGGTTCAGCACAGTTATCCACATCACTCTTATCATATATGTCCAAGGGGCTCTGGTGGTCCCCATTCTCCCTGGCAGGCCATGTCCCCCAACACGTACTACAGAGGACACAGTGTCACAGCTCTTCTGATGTCACATGATTCTCTGGTCTGTGTTGCAAACACTTTGTCACCACTCACCATGCCAGTCTCCCCCATGCCTGGAGCCCCAGATCCTGGGCTTCTCTAGGTGGTCAGAGGCATGGCCCCATTTCTGAACTATACCCATCTATTTTTTTAGACTTTATTTATTTATTTGAGATAGAGAGAGAGTGAGAGAGAAATCGTAAGCAGAGGGGAAGGGTAAAGGGAGAAGCAGACTCCCCACTGAGTAGGGAGCCCCATGCAGGACTCGATCCCAGGACCCTGGGATCATGACCTGAGCCAGAGACAGATGCTTAACTGACTGAGCCACCCAGGGACCCAATATATCAGTCAGTTTTTTAAAATGTTTTCCCTACATCCTCCAAATATCTCATACTAAACTTTTTCTTTTTCCCCCAATCCAGCACTGTTAGGGCTCTTTGCTTTAGCATCCCCTTAGCATCCCGACTGTAGCCCAGCCTGCTCAAAGAGAAGGGTCCTAAAAACGTGGGTGAGGTTCCCAGAGCCACTCACCCGTATTTGGTCCAGTCTGCGTTTTTGCTATCTGGATGCCTACCACTTCCGCCTCACTCCAGCCCCACTTGACGGTAGCAGACAACCTGACTCTCCAGCATCGGGGTCCTCAGGCTCTTGGCTCTGTGACCATCCTCCCCTTCCGATCCCATCCCTCTGGCTTCCCCCACACCAAAGGGGGAAGCGTTAAAGTCATGGCCATACTGCCCCCTGGATGACACCACTGAAGGTCCCTCGGGCATCTTGGGACCCTACCTGGGCCAGGCTGAACTCACACTCTTCTCTCACAAATTGGCTCCTCTTTCTGCCTCCTCAAAGTTAAATGATACCACCACTTGCCCAGGAACCCAAGCCAGAGACTGGATCCTTTTGCTCACCACACTCCCCCCAGATCTCGGAGCACCACTACTTCTCTCCATCCCCATCCATTCCCACTGCCACACCAGGCATCTCCTCAGGATGCCTGTCTGTGGTTTTGCCTCCATATCCCCAGCTTGACACTGCCCATGGCACATGGTGGCATATGGCACAACTGTTAGGCTTAAAGTTGAGCACGAACTGGTTGGTCCCAGTGAGCAACAACCTTGTGACTCGGTCATTCGCTCTTGGGTATGCATCCAGCACAAACGTACATGCGTCCAATAAGACATGGCCTGGGCCATTCACAGAAGTTCATTCATCAAGGTAAAGAGGAGGAAGGAGGAGAAGCAAGAGACAAGAACTAGAGGAAGAGAATACAAATGTTCACCAACAAGAGACTGGATAAATTTGCGATGGTCCCCTCATACAATGGGACACCATAATGCCACATCAACGGATAAACTATGCTACTCTCAGCAACAGGAATAAATGTCACCCACATAATGTTGACCAAAAGAAGCAAAACACAAAAGAACATATACTGTATGATTCTAATTATAGAAAGTTAAACACAGGGCAAAACTAATTTTTAAACGCACACACACACACACACACACACACACAGATCCAAAATGGTGTCACTTAAGCCAAATCTGGACTTAATACCTAAGCTACTTGCAATGTCAGCCTCCCCTAGAAATGTAGTCCGCCCAGGTCAGTCAGGAATTGTCTGATCAGCACCCATGAGGTAATCTGTCACCTGTGCCTTCTCAGTTCCCGGCCCCCACCCGTCACAAGGCTGATGAGCTCATCTGCATAATGAGACCCTCTGCCCTGCCCCTTAAAGTAAGGTGATCTCACCTGAACAAATTCTTTTCTTTTCCTAATAACTTCCTATAAAAACCTTCCATTTTGTACGACCCCTTGGAGCTCTCCTCACTTGCTAGATGAAGTGCCACCTGACCCATGAATCATTTCATAAAATCAATTAGATCTTCAAATTTACCTCACTTAATTTCATTTTTTGAACACTAAGCTCTTTTGCTGGAAATCTGAATAATGTTTACCTTACGAGAGGAGGTGGAACAGTGATTGGGAAGGGGTCAAGGAGGTGTGGGGGACACTTGGTATGTCGTGTCCTAGTCATTGTCCTGAGAGATGGTTGCACAGATGGGTTCGCTTTGAGATAATTCATCAATCTATACCTTTACAATTTTTCCCAACATACACCACACTTAAATAAATTTCTTAAAAACTCTCTAGCTTGAGCGAGTTATTTAACAACTCTAGGACTGAACATCCCTTTCTAGGGATAATAACACCTGCCTTACAAGGTTGAGGAAAATGTTACATGGAGGAGGGTTAACGTGGAAACTATGAATAAGCACTCCATTAATATTAGCTCTTCTTACTCATTAGCACTCAGTAAACCTTCCAGGAGGGAAAGATAAACCAAGAGCCCAGGTCTCTTCCACCCCCAAAATTATTTTAAGCCCTCTAGCTGGAGGCCCTGTCCCTACAAAAGAAAGCCCTCGGGAGGAGAGCCCACCCCCTCCAACTATGAGCTGAGAATGGAATTCCTGCCTCCTCCCCACCCAGTGGTGCCTCTCCCGGATCCAGATCCCCTCAGGATCTGGAATTTGGGACTGTTTCTAGCTTTACTCACAGTTTAAACATTTCTCACTGGCTCAGGAGCTTAATCATTATTGACATCATTGATTACCCCAAATTCCACACAGCCAGATCCCGACTGGAATGCCCATCCAGTGTGTCCCTCAGACCTACTGCTGCACGTTTGAACCCAAAGAATGATATTGGTAATGAAAAATGTGCCCAGTAGCTCCCAGTCTCCAACTAGCCTACCAGAATACACACTAGTCTTCAAGATCAGCCTGCCCTAGGGGACGTGATTAACATAATTCTCAGGTAAGGAAAGACCGGAGCTTTCCTTGACAAGTAGAAGTCTTTCGGCTAACGTTTAACCTCTTTGTGCTTTAGTTTCTCTGTCTGTAGAGATGGGAATAGTAATAGTGCATTCTTCACAGTTTTGTTAATGAGGATTAAATGAGCTAATTTATGTAAATGCTTAAAACAGAGCCTGGCACATAACAAGCGTTACATAAGTGTTAGAATTGGCATTACTGTTGTTCTTTAGAACACAAGCACATTGTTTCTTCAGTTTAACTGTCCTGAAGGATGAGCCCTGGTCTTCCTCTGCTCAAACTAGCCTCCAGTTATACCAGATTCCAGAAAAAAAGCCGTAAGAGAAGCAGGGGAGAGTACTAGACACCCAAGACCCAAGTGTAATTCTGGAAGATTACAGAGTGAAGCAGTGAAGAGGATAAACAGGTTGGGCAGGACATCATCATGATACTCTCCAAACCCTCAGTGCCACTAGGTGCCACAAAGCCAACGCACTGGGGGCCTCTCTTGGGCCGTCTCCAGGAAGCCTCTGGCCGCTGCTCAGCCTCCCAGCAGCTGTGGCAGCAATTCCTCTTCCTTGAGCCAGTCCTCCTTAAGGCAACAACTAGTAGCCCTTTTACACCTAAGGCCCCTCTCCAGCTGTGCGGTGAAACATAGTCACTTCCACTCTGCCTGCCTTCCCTCCTCGTGGCCTGGGACAGGCAACAACAAGCATGGGAAAGTTTCCAGAAGTGTCCGGACTACTGCAACCACAGGCCTGATCTGGAGTTATTAGCTCCCTTCCACCATGATGTGGGGAAGCTCCTTTGGACTTTCACCCTCGGCGTTCAGTGGGGTAATTCGGCCTCCTGGAACCTCCCTCTACCGCCTGCCGATCCCTTCCTGGGGCAGGCCTAGTCTTTCCTGCCAAAGGGGCTACTCCCCAATCCTGAAGATAGAAGAGCCACCCAAGGTACAACCATGGATATTCCCTGGTCTCAGTGAGTATTTACGTCTTTGAAACCTTCCAAACCTGAAATCCATTGATCTGACTTCAACCCTTGTGAGTGAATGCCGTGAAATATTGAGAATCTAACTTTAAGTGGCTCACAGTTTTCTCTTCAGTCAGAATCAGTTCTTAGCAAGTATAGTGTCACTTCTGGTTGTCCTTGGAAGTCAACACATACTTCCCCACCAACCTGTGGGAGTCCACCAGACCTGGCCTGTAGTTAAATGAGATAGTATTTTTAAAAAAGATTTTATTTATTTATTCATGAGAGACACAGAGAGAGAGAGAGAAGCGGAGACACGGACAGAGGGAGAAGCAGGGTCCTTGCAGGGAGCCCGATGCAGGAGTCGATCCTGGGACTTAGGATCATGACCTGAGCCAAAGGCAGAAGCTCAACCACTGAGCCACCCAGGCATCCCTAAATGAGATAGTATTATGCATCTTTTTTCTAGCTCTTTCCACTTAAAAATATGTTGTAGATATCTTTACATGCTGTTATGGGTTGACTCTATCCCCCAAGGAGATATAATGCAGTGCTAACTCCAGGATGTGACCTTATTTGGAAATAGGGTCATTGCAGGTATAATTAGTTGTGGGGTTTTGTTAAAATTATATCTTTAAGTAATCTCTACACCCAACATGGGGCTCAAACTTACAACCCAAAGATCAAGAGTCATGTGCTCTTCTGACTGAGCCAGCCAGGTGCCCCGGATATAATTAGTTAAATTAGGGTGAGGTCATGTTGGAACAGGGTGGACCTTAATCCAATACAACTGGTGTCCTTTTAAGATGAGAAGGGAAACACACAAGGAGGCCTTATGAAGACAGAGATGGGATGTCTGGCAAGCACCAGAAGCTGGAAGAGGTGAGGAAGGATCCTCTCCAGGTTTTGGAGATAGCATGGCCCTACCGACACCCTGATTTCAGATATCTGGCCTCCAGAAGTGTGAGGCAATAAATTTTTGTTCTTTTAAGCTACCGGGTTTGTGGTACTTTGTTAAAACAGCCACAGCAAAATGGCGCACATGCTAATAAATACTAGTCTACAAATTTCTTTATTTTTTTAAGATTCATTTATTTATGGGCAAGAGAGAGAGAGAGAGGGAGGGAGTTGGGGGGGGCAAGGGGAGAGGCAGAAGGGAAGAGAGAGAGAATCTCAAGCAGACTAGGTGTTAAGCACAGAGCCCAAGTCCCTGGAACCCAAGACCATGAACTGAGAAGAAAACAAGAATCAGATGTTCAACCAACTGAGCCATGCAGGTGCCCCTAACCTATAGATTTCTGTTTTTCTTTTTTTAATTTTCTTTTTTTTTTTTAAGATTTTATGTATTTATTCATAGAGACACACACAGAGAGAAAGAGGCAGAGATACAGGCAGAGGGAGAAGCAGGCTCCACGCAGAGAGCCTGACGTGGGACTCGATCCAGAGTCTCCAGGATCACACCCTGGGCTGCAGGCGGCGCTAAACCGTTGCACCACCAGGGCTGCCCAGATTTCTGTTTTTCTTTTAAAGATTTTATTCATTTATTCATGAGAGACATTCAGAGAGGCAGAGACACAAGCAGAGGGAGAAGCAGGCTCCATGCAGGGAGCCCAATGTAGGACTTGATCCCAGGACCCTGGGATCAAGACCTGAGCTGAAGGCAGATGTTCAACCGCTGAGCCACCCAGGTGCCCCTAACCTACAGATTTCTTAATGGTTATATAGCATTGGATTACACAGTCACACCATGATTTACTTAAACAATCCAATGTTGACGAGCCCTTAATTTGTTTCTAGTGGGCAAGTGCAATGCCCATCCTTGTATAAATATATCTTTAAATCCTTAAGGTCATTACTAAAAGTGGAACTATTTATGTACTTTGCAACACCTTTGAAAATTTGAACTAAATCACCTACCGAAGAAGGGAATAGAAATATTTATACATAGAAAAGATTAAGCAAATCAATTGCCCATTTCCAGAAAATAAGATGAAAAAGAAAGGCTTTATCTGAAAACTTTCCCAATTCATAACAGATGACTTTCTAGCTATCTGCATGCTGCTATGACATAAGAAGCAACTGTAGGGGGAAAATGTTTTAGACACTTGAATTCAGCAGCAAAAAGAAGAGAAGACTGGAAAAAGCAGGAATAGAATCTCAATCACACTACTGGAAATCATACTGAATTGTGGTTAAATTGGATCAGCAAGCATTGTCTTTTATGTATTTTTTAATATTTTATTTATTTATTAAAAGAGACAGAGAGAGAGAGAGAGGCTGAGACACAGGCAGAGGGAGAAGGCTCCCTGCAGGGAGCCCGATGCAGGACTCAATCCCAGGACCACAGGATCATGCCCTGAGCCAAAGGCACATGTCAATCACTGAGCCATCCAGGCGTCCAAGTGTTGTCTTTTTAAAAGGCAGGAGATGGTGAAGGTGTTCGGGAAGGACGGGGGTCAGTTACTCCCTGAGAGTGCACACACACCAGAGCTGCTGACTACGTAGCCTTCTGATGGGAAAGGTGGGCTGGGTTCTTGAGGAAGTGACCCCATCAGGTGTTCAGGCCCTGGGTGAGGGGTCCAACCACTTGGTGTGCAGCATAGAGAAACGAAGAAGACATCTCCTGGGAGGCTGAGCAAGTGTTGAGGGAAAGGCAGAGATGGTTCAAGGTTGTCTGGACCTACTTCAGTGGTTTGCTCAGGGCTGACCCAAGGCCCATGAAGGGGAAGGGAATTCCCTTGTGCATTCTTTTTCCTTCCAGTTATTCTAGATAATTTTATTAAAAAGTAAAATAATGACTCTTATACAGATACAAAAATGAACGCTTGTTAAAGATTGTATTCCATGAATGAAGAAACCAAGCAGATGCTCCAACCTGTTTTAAAAGAGAATCTGAAGAGCAAGTTGATGCATTTATAGACCAGAATATGGAAACGAAGGTGCAAATCAAGGCTATGCTGGTTTTTCCAAGGTCAGAGGGAGAGAAGTCAATAGAACCTCTCCTGAACAGGACAGAATTGGGTGGTGTTGCTCTCAGTTACTGCACAGGGCTGAAGAGAATCCCCCCACAAAATTCGTGTCCACCCAGAACCTGTGAATGGGACTTTATTGGGAAGTAGGGTCTTTGAAGAGGTCCTCAAGTTATGATGAGGTCATCCTGGGTGAAGGTGGACCTGAAATCCATTTGGGCACAGAAACTCAGACACAGGGAGAAGGCCATGTGAGGACAGAGGCCATATTGGACTGACGCACCCACCAAGCCACGGAGCACCAAATACTACCAGCAAGTGCCTGAAGCTGCAAGAGGTGAGGAAGGATTCTCTCCCGGAGTCTTCTTTTCTTTTCTTTTCTTTTCTTTTCTTTTCTTTTCTTTTCTTTTCTTTTTTTTAAGATTTTATTTATTTGAGAGAGAGCAAAAGAGAGAGTGAGCATGAGTCAGGGGAGAGGGAGAGAGAGAAGCAAACTCCCCACTGAGCAGGGAGCCCAATGCAAGGCTCGATCCCTGGGTCCTGAGATCATGACCTGAGCCAAAGGCAGATACTTGAGGACTGAGTCCCCCAGGCACCCCTCTCCTGGAGCCTTTAGAGAGAACACAGCCCTGCGGACCTCTTGATTTCGGATGGCTGGCCTCCAGAACTGGGGGCAGGGAAATCTAACATGACGTGGGAAGCCCATATTCAGTGAGAACCTACACGTTGTCTGCCCACATGGACTTTTCATGTTGTTTGAGTGCAACCTCATGTTGTCTTTGAGCAATTTGATGTCTCAGTGACTTGTGGGTGACTATGTTAGCTTCCTGGGGCTGTCATAACCAAGTGCTGCGAACTGAGTGGCTTAGAGCAACAGATAGGTATGTATATTCTCAAAGTATCCAAACATGAAATCAAAGATGGGCTAGTGTTTGTCTACATGAGGCCACATATGTCCTAAGTCACTCGATCCCTATAATTTTTTTTTAAAGAATTTATTATTTTATTTACTCATGAGAGACACAGAGCACAGAGGGAGAAGCAGGCTCCACGCAGGGAGCCCTGGCATGGGACTCGATCCCGGGTCTCCAGGATCAGGCCCTGGCCTGCAGACGGCGCTAAACTGCTGAGCCACCGGGGCTGCCCTTGATCCCTATAATTCAATTTACAGGGGACCTTGCTGAGCTACAATTTATAACATTTTGCTTAATGGAGCTACGATTCCATATTCCAAATAAATGACTGACAAACGGCATTTTTTAAAAAGATTTTATTTATTCATGAGAGACACAGAGAGAGAGAGAGAGAGAGAGAGAGAGAGAAGAAGAGACACAGGCAGAGGGAGAAGCAGGCTCCATGCAGAGAACCTGACGTGGGACTCGATCCTGGGTCTCCAGGATCAGGCCCTGGGCTGAAGGCGGCGCTAAACCGCTGAGCCACCCAGGCTGCCCCAAATGGCACTTTAATACACATCTTTGTTCATAACGTGAGGACTGCCTATTTTAATGTTTCGTCACATGTGCACTTAAGCAAGTCAGTGTAGTTGAGATGCACAAAACAGTTCTGGCTTCTCTGAGATTCATTGACGGGTCATTTCATATTAACCACTTTGTATGGGGTATTTGGTAGGACAGGATGTCAGAATATGGATGGCAGGAGAGAAGCCTATTAAGTTTCCTAATCTAAAGTTATACTTGGAAAATTAAAAATGCATATTTATGTTATATACAAACTACAGAGAATAGATAACAAGCCTCCTGAATGACGGGGGTAAGCAGAAAGCAAAGCGAGAAAGCCTTTAGAGGCAACTCATGTGTTAATATAACGTGTGTGCTCACCTGGTCTATCAAATTGGATGCATTCTGCTGTTTCCTGCCACACAGTATATGAGCTTTCTGTTTAAATACAAATATACATATATCTTAAAAATAACATTGGATTATGTAATTATAATGCTGTACTGTAATAAAGTGTAAAAATAGACACGGGGTCCGTCTTCTGTCTGTACAGGTTGGCACTTGTCCTGACCCTCTAAGGATGACATTAGACCATTGTTGAGAGAGGACTAAAATCTTACCTCCATGCAGTTAGAGGTGGTGGGCTCAGGCCCAGGACAGGACTGGGAAACGAAGGTGGTCTCAGCACCGTGGGTGTCAGACACGTCTGGTGTCTGCACCACACAGCACACCACAATCTTCTTCATTCTCCAAGTGCAAGACCAGGTGTTTGTGTCAAAACCTTGCATTTTCACTCCCCCCTCCCTTTTTTTTTCCTTTGGGTAGCTGAAGATGGCATCACAAGTGTTTGACAATGTCATATAAAGATTCACACAAAAGGATGGAGTATTTTTTTCCCAGTATGTCAGAGTTCCATAAATGTTGTATAATTATATCAGGAATTCTTTATTTATTTATTTGTTAAAGATTTTATTCACTTATTTGACGGGGTGGGGGGGAGAGCGAGCACAAGCAGGGGGAGCAGAAGAGGGAGAAGCAGACTCCCCACTGAGCAGGGAGCCCGATGTGGGGCTCAATCCTGGGACCCCGGGATCGTGACCTGAGCCGATGGCAGATGCTCAACCGACTGAGCCACCCAGCCACCCAGAAATTCTTGATTTAAATGAAATTTTAGTCAAAATATTTTAAGAGGACTTTATGTTTACATGCTTGCTTTTGCTGCAACAGAAAATTTTCTGCTGTAGGTAAGACTGGACAGAACTAGAACATGATACCAGGAACCTATGAAGTGCTGAAGGCTTTGTGTGATTCAGCTTTTTCCATCCCCCAAACTGAAGCGACAGCAGCAGCAATGAAACCAGCCTTTCGTGATGGAGAAAATCCCGTGAACATTTGCATCCCGATACCTGCCAAAGTTTTCTTTGGAGAAGAGTCTAAGAAAAAGAAATCCGATTGTTGTTCAAGCCAGTCCAATTTTTCAATCAAATAATGATTAGCTGAGTCTGCTTGGGACATCAAACTTCAGGATTTGCAAAAGATTGCTTTTGTGTCCCTCTTTTCCCTATTACTTGTGATGAATAAGCCAGTTGAGGAAATAGAGCTTCATAGTCTGCTCAGGCGCCACGGCTCAAGACACTGCTGGAAAAGAAATGTGGTCTGCTCAGGCCTTAGTGAAAGCCCATGATATTTTTGAAGCAGAATGAAAATTCTTCCAAGTAAATTGGCCAAATAGGAAAAAAGTATTAATGGGGCTCTGCCTTGGTGGTGCTCCAGAAATGCTGGGCTTTGCAGATACTGAGTGAAAATCAAAGAAAAACACTCTCATTTCTGGAACACACTGTGTCATGCCTCATCAGCAGTACCTTTCAGCGCGCTGTCCAGGAATTGATAAGAAAACCTCAACTTACAGTAATCAATTATATGAAAAGCAGTGCGTCAGCCCCCAGATGATTCACTCGGAGCTTCGTGAAGATCTGAATGCCAATCTGCTCCACGGAAGTTTGTTGATTGCCCACGTGAAATACACATTTTCACTTGCTGCAAGAGGCAGTCCTATTTTTGAAATACTAGAGAAAAGATATACAGCTGTAAACTTCTTTAAGTGATATCTTTCAGCAAAGCTTATCATATTTGACAACTATATTTGGAAGTTTAATCATGAACTTCCCCTTATTAAGACATATGTGCCCAAATCAAGCCATAGGTGCTGAGAATCTTTGCTAAAATTGTCTCTTTGTACTTTTTTTAAACTGAAAACTTTCAAAGACAAAGTAATTGAAAAGAATTCCATGAATTTCAAAAAGTGAATTTGTATCTAGCCTGTGTATTGGCTGAATTTAGGGACTATTTCCTTGAGGTCATAACTGAAAAATCTCATTTCAGAGGTTATCAATAAACTCCCTTTTCCCCTAATCATCCACCTGTGCCAAAAAAAAAACACGTCCAAGAAGAAATTTTGAAGTTCAAGTTTCTACCAAAGATAACTTCTAGTAATTCACTGCAGAGCAGTGGTCCCTGTAGGGGGTCTGCTGGGAGCATCTGTTGACATTTCCCTCTTCCTAAGGGTAACCAGATTTCCATTTGGGTGGACCCCCTCTTCCCTGGGGAAGCCCAGAGTTTGGGGGGAAGACGATACCACATCCCCATTCCAGGAGCTGGGCTGCTGCTGACTTCTGCATATCAGTGCCCCTACAATGCCTGTCACATCATTGGTCCAGGGGTGATCCTGTCGTGGGAACTGCCCAGTCACGTGACCCTCACACTTGGGAGCTCCTCAGACAGACCCACTCTGTCCCCCCTGGATGTTAAGGAGGGAGGAGGTGGCTTTGACCTCCACAAGGGGAACACGCCTCACAATAAAACTATACAAAAGGAATAATAGCAAGACGACAACCCGGTTTCTACATCACGTAACTGAGCCTTCGTCAACCTTCTGGGAAATCTGCCCACCTCCGGCTTTCGTTATGGGAGCCAGTGAATCCCCCTGTGTCATTTAAACTGGATTTCTAGTTAGTTCTCCCTCCTCCTGTGTCTCTGCCTCTCTCTCTATGTCTATCATAAATAAATAAATCTTAAAAAAAAAAAAAAGGAAAATGTTATAGAGTGTGTGAGCCAATTCTTGTGATCTTTGGCAAGATTTATTTATTTAGTTAGTTAGTTAGTTATGATTTTATTTATTTATTCATGAGAGACACAGAGAGAGAGAGAGAGAGAGAGAGAGGCAGAGACACACACAGGCAGAGGGAGAAGCAGGCTCCATGCAGGGAGCCCGACCTGGGACTTGATCCCCCATCTCCAGGATCCGCCCCTGGGCCAAAGGCGGCACCAAACCGCTGAGCCACCAGGGCTGCCCTCTTTGGCAAGATTTAAAACAAAAAACAAAACCCCAAAACACTAGCTTGGGTAAAAAGGTGGCCCAAGTGCAATGGGAGCATTGGGCCACCAGGATCCCTGCAAATCACAACAGGGTCTTAATTGATAAAATCACCTTGGAGATTTTCTAGGTAAAATATCTCTCCTCAAACTGAGGGAGAAGGCATTCTTATAGTTACCCACAGATTCTTGATTACACCTCACCTCAGACTTTGAGAACCATAGCACAACAGGCTGATGTTGAGGCGTGGTGACCAGCTCCAATCTCCTCTTTAAGAGGGATAAATACAAACCCCAAGCTCACTCAATGTTTCTGTGAGCTGATGATATTTTTAAATGTATCCTTAAAGAAAAAATTATTTTCTGCTGTTGTTACCATTGCAATGATTTGGTTTCAATCATGTTATTTGTTTTGAAATTTCAAATAACATTAAAGGAAAGGGTATGGTTTAGTCTGTAGGTTTTGTCTTGTTTTTTTCTCAAAATGGGGATAGATTTTGAAGTATGAGAATACCCTGCCAGAGAATCTGAAAGCAGAGAAACTAAAGCTGCTTGGGTGTATTGTCAAAAGGAGCCCAACCAAAAATAATTGAAAGATCATAGAAAGTAATGTTTGACATAGGAAGGAAGGAGGAATTTTATTTATTAAAAAAAATCACTTCAACTTCTATAGAACTTGTCTATTTTGAAAGGCAAGAGTAATTGAACTGATTTCCACTTATATCCACCTTTCTGCCAAAATTTCAAAGCATGTTTTTTCTAATGATGATAATATGTGTTCCTTTCCTTTCTGTAGCTCCAGGGATCTCAGAGCATTTTGAAAATATTATCTCATTAGCCCCGATTCTGTCCCCAGATACTTCATACACATTATCCTGCCTTTCTAAAACGATTTTACCCAAAATGGAAGATGACACCAGATCTCTTGCAGCTTGCTCTTTTTTTCAATGTTGTATGTAAATACGGGTACGCATGGACTGGTCTAGGCTTTTAGTTGTAAACTACAGATTTCGCACTGCAGCTAACTTAGCAGAAAATGGCCTTAGTAAAAGATATTGAATGGCTCCCCAGAATGGAGACTAGAGATTCTGGCTCTCAGGCTGGCCATCCCAAATCTCATGCCGCAGGTGTGGTGGTGGTGTTTTTTAAAGAAATGTTATGTTTTTAGAACAGTTTTTAATATACAGAATATTAAGTGGGGTAGTACAGAGAGTTCCTATATGCCCTGCTCTGAGCTTCCCCTATTACTAATAGCAATCATTAGTGCGGTACATTTGCTATAAATAATGAAGCAGTATTGATACATTATTATTAACTGAAATCTATAGATTATTCAGATTTCTTTAGTTTTCACCAAATATTCATTTTCTGTCACAGGGTCCTATCCAGGATTCCACATAGCATCTAGTTGTCATGTCTCCTTAGGCTCCTCTTGGCTGTGACAGTTTCTCAGACTTACCTTGTTTTTGATGACCTTGACAGTTCTGAGTTCTGTCAGGAATGTTCTAGAATGCTTTTCCATCAGAATTTGCCTGGTGTTTTTCTCATGAATAGATGAAGATGATGGGTTTTGGGAGAAAGGCCATAGAAGTAAATTCCATCACTCACCTATGAAGGGTTCACATTATCACCAGGACTTATCACTGCTGGTGTTGCCCTGACTATTTGGCCAAGATGGCATTGGCCAGGTTTATTTTCAATGTAATGTTACCCTTCCCCTACTTCCGATGTGCACTGATGGGCTTTTATTGGGTCTATTTCCAGAGTAACAGATCAGAGACCTGCCAGAGATGATGTGCCAGTGGTCACTAACACAACCTCAGAGACTCCTGGTCACCATCATCCCCTGCTGCCTCCTTCACGTGCTTCTCCTGATGGAAGGTTGGCATCGTATCTCTACCACCCATGCATCCTCCATGGCCTCCCTGCACCGCTCTGCACACAGTGGCCATGTGATCAATTTTTACAGACTTGGAACAGAAATGGATTTCACCTGATAGTCAATAAAATGGCTCCTGGGATGCTGGTAGGCAAGGGAGGGCAAGGTCTGCGGAGCAGAGGGTGGCCTGGCTGGGAATCACCCACCCACAGGAGTGGCCGGGCCCTGAGGCTCTGATCATGGCCCTGTGCCATTATGAATTTTATTTATTTATTTATTTATTTATTTATTTATTTATTTATTTATTTATTTATTTATTAAGATTTTATTTATTTACATGAGAGAGAGAGTGTGTGTGCGAGAGAGCAGGAGCAGGGGGAGGAGCAGATGAGGAGGGAGAAGCAGGCTCCCTGATGAACGTGGAGCCCAACACAGGGCTCAGCCCCACAACTCGACCCCAGGATGTCCAAGATCATGACCTGAACCAAAGTCAGATGCTTGACCAACTGAGTCAGTCAGGTGCCCCCTGTTAAGAATTTTAAGATCCTGCGTGGCAGAGCCTGATGCAGTTACATGGGTTTTCTTTTTCCTTCAAGAAGCAGAGGCTCTCCCGGTCCCTCAAGTTAGGGGATGGAGTTTATTGTCACAAAGGTAACAGGATCCAGAATCTCCGGAAGGTCCAAGCCATGACGTGTGTGGGCCAGGCTTTGGCAGCACTGGGAGTGTATGTCCCAAAGGTCCGAGGCGAGGTGACCTGGACCGTGGAGGCCACCACGATCTGGTCTTTGTATGGCCGTCCGCAGCACTGGCTTCCTTACTTGAGACCCCACATCCTTTCCCGGACTCATCTTATTTTTCCACTCACAGAACTCTGATGAGCTCATGACTGCCCATGGCCTCTGCTCCACCTACAGAAGATGACTTCAGCTTTACCCTTTGCTCCTATTTGATGAATTCTAGAAACCAGGAAGCCGATGGGCCCAGTCCTTTCCTTATTGGGCAAGATGCTCTGTACCAGTCCATCTTGTAGGCTGCCATGTGGATTTCTCTTGAGCCGGCAGTCCACCCATCCCTGGCCAGCTCAGCTGAGGCCCAGAAGGTGGCCTGCAGGGCCTGGGAGGGGGGAAGTTCCCCCAGAAGGGGCTGTGCATGCCCAGCAGCGTTTCCATGTCAACCCAAGGACATGAAACAAGGCTTGCCTAATTTGCAGCTGAAACCTGGTCAGTCAGGTTTCAGAATGGTGTAGAGAAATCGAGATGGTGACCTCCAACCAGCATGATGGGACACGATGAGGACCTGCCTGGAAATGCTTCGACTCCACTCATGTCCTCACTCAACTTCCCAGTGCAAAAGGTAACTCGGTTCAACCTGCTTCCCCAGACAACGCTTCCTCAAAATCACCTTAAGCTAATCATCAACAGCCTCCTTCTCTGGACTGGTTGTGGTCTGTCCTTAAATGAGTTGTCGTCTGTGTCCCTAGGTGTAAGGGGAAAGGGAACAGAGAGTGACCCAAAGCTAATGTTTACAGCGACTCCTGGGAAGTGGCACCGCATAAAAAGTAATAAGTAATTAGATAACAGGCAGTGCAGTTGTGGTTTGTGCCTCTGCCTCAGCCTTCCATCATCCCCCTTCCCTGCCAGAAGTCCCACAGGCGTGGGAGGCGTGGGGACTTTCTATTCCTTTCTACCTTGCACAGCATGTTCTTCTACCAAGTGATTTATTCTGGGCTTAGAAGCAGGGCTTAACTGCGGGTGTGGTGGTGGCTCAGTGTGCCCGCCACCTGCTCCCTCATGGGAGAGCTGCCTGGAAGCTCTCTCCCAGGTGGAGGTGGGAATAGCAGAGCTCCTAACCCTGACAAGGGGCTGTCCGTGGTGTCCGCACACATGGCCCCTCCATGTTCTCACACACATACATTCACGCACGCACTTGGGCGCACAGATGAGCACCTCTCCCCTAGGATGTTCTCTGCAAGGCCACAGGTCAGCCAGTGCTTTCTGCTCTGTGACACTCCTTCTGGAATGTTCTCACGGCCATCACCTGGCCTGAGCCCCTCTGGGCTGGACTTCTAGTGTTTGGGCTCTTCCCCTGAATCCTTCTTCCTCTTGAATGATGGAGCATAATGAAGAATAAAAGGAAGGGTCAGAAATAGAGACTGATATAAGGCACCATCTCAGCTCTTCAGCTGGACCCCAGAGTTCTCTCCAACTTAGCCCAGCTCACAGCACTGGCTTCCCCTTGCTGGGCCCGCTCCCCTCCCCTCCTCTTCTTTTCTTTCTCCTCCCCTCCCCTCTCTCCCTGTTGCTGCTCCAGCCAAACATCCTGAGTCACAGGCATCTGAACACATTCCTTCCACCTGGTATTTTCTCCTTCTAGGCTTTGGCACCCACACTATCCTCTCAGCCCAGCTTAGGGCCCAGCACGGGCGTGAAGGGGGCAGAAGAGGCTGAGCTCAGTGGCCCAAACTTTCCTGCAAATGATGGTAGGGTACCTAGGACGGCTGTCCTGTAGCTGGGCAGGGGAGCTGGGGGCAGGTACTACAGTCCCCGGGAAGTGTGAGTCCTCACCAAGAGCAGCCCCCAGGACCCCAGCCTCTGCCTCCGTGTGCCCCACTGGCTTCCAGACCTCTGGGAGAGCCTGGGAGGGGCCTTCTCTGAGAGGACAGATTCGGGTTCACCCCGCGGCCGACCATCCCCCAGGCTGAGGGCAGCAGGGACGTGGCCTGCAGTGCCCAGGACCTGGAATCCTGTCCAGAAGCGGTTTGCCTCCCTGCGTCATCCTGGGCTGCAGCCCCACCACCCTGCACCCATGGAGCCTGTGAGTTGAGCAGGCCCCACAGACTGGCTACATCACATACACGGTTGCTTTAAAAAGACCAAGGAGACAGGGATAGAGGTACTGTGTGCCTTTTGCTTAGCTTGGGCTGACACGTGATGTCCTTCATGAGCGGTAATGAGACCTCTTCCTTCTGGATGCCACCATCCCCACTGGCTGAGGGGCCTTTTCCAGGGGGACAGGGGCCTGCTCGGTCACAGTGACGGTTCTAGGTCCTATTCAAGCTGGACAGGTCATGTTCCAGATGAGGAGACAGTAGACATTTCAGGAATTTTACTTAGTGAGACCTGATCTAAGTTTGGAAGGGAATTTCATGTTTCAGGGACTTTTTTTGTTTGTTTGTTGAATAATACCAGTATACCGGTCACAGGTAAGTCCTGCAAAACACACTTCAGTAGGCTGACATGAATCAAAAATTATTTAAGATCCTTACCAGGTTGTGACTAATTGTCAAACCAGGCAGTTCTTCCAATTGAAGACGAGATAAGCTAAGAACTATATTTGCAAACATTATGGCAGACTTTCCTTTCCTTAAAGCCTGGAAAGTAAAAATAAAATAAAATTTGGGATATTAAGAAAATTTTTAAACTTGAAAATAACACTACGGAAACTACGGGATGGGTGGGGTCAATGAGAAAGCTGCACAGGCCCCAGGGCCTCGGGGTGGGCAACGCTCTGAGAGCAGCCGGGCTCAGGAGGCCTCCGGGCTGGAGCAGAAGACAGATGGAGTCGAAAGGGCCTGGGGTTGGCGGGGAGAAGACCTCCTCCAAAGGGGCATAGTTATTCAGGGGGTTTCGGAGGTGCTGGGTCTGTTCTGTGTCTTGATTATAGTGGTGGTTATACATCTGACAAAGATCATAGACCCGTGTATGATATAAATCATACAACACTACCAGTTGTTTTATAGTATATAATTATTCTACTGTATTTAAATGTGTATTATATAATTTCTAAATTATACTGTATATAAATACATAAACGATACTATATAATTATTGCACTATGTGCAATGCTCTACTATGGTATTATATAATCCTATAAATTACACTGTACAGGGATCCCTGGGTGGCTCAGCAGTTTGGCGCCTGCCTTGGGCTCAGGGCATGACCCCGGGGTCCTGGGATCAAGTCCCACATCAGGCTCCCCGCAGGGAGCCTGCTTCTCCCCCTGCCTATGTCTCTGCCTCTGTGTGTCTCTCATGAATAAATAAATAAAATCTTTAAAAAAAATTACACCATATAAAGTAGACACGATGTTGTACTTCAGTGAACCGGCTTTAGAAAGAGAAGAGTCCAAGGCAGAGGGTTGACTGTTGCAGGGCTGGCACCTTTTCTGAGATGGGAACACCTGCGCACAACAATGGGGTGAGCCCTGGCTTCACCTCTGGGTAGCCCGACACCTCTTTGTCCCCTGAGAGGAGCAGAAGGAAGCATCCTCCTGGTCCTGCATTGCGGTTCTGTGGCCTTCTGTCCCCACCCTGTGATGGGGACCTTTCCAGGCCAGTGTCCCAAGGAGCGGGGTGGCCTCACGTGTCCCCTGGCCGGGGCAGAGCCGTCCCAAGGCTCTGCTGCATCACATCTGATCTGTGAGCAAAGCCTCTGCTTCCCATGAGGATGGGGAGGCTTAATCATTTCAGGGTCCGGGGGCACCCTGTGCCCCTGCTTCCCAACCTCTGTCTCTGTTTCGCTCTGCCCTGGGGGCTTTTCAGAATTTCTCTCGATAGCTGCACAGCAGATGTTGTGCCTCCAAATGAACGGTCTGGAGTTTGCCACTGAGAAGATGGGGGCCTCTTCCCAGCCAGGGAGCTTTGGGGGGGGGGGTGGAGTAGCGAGGCTTATGCCCTGAGTGGCTTCGGATGGACCAGAAGAACAGATTTGGGGCAAATCTCAAAAACAAAAAGAAAAACAATGACTTTACATATTTTCTGCCACCAGAGAAGAGCTGAAATCGGTTCACTCAAGGCTCCCAGCTTCTACATAATTTGCTTTCTGGAGACGTTCCCTTCAGGATGTGTGTGTGTGCATGTGCGTGCGTGTGCGTGTGCGTGTGCGTTCATAGAGCTGCGTTTCAAAGTTACTCTCTTGCTGACTCGCTCTCTGTTGGAGGAAGATAAGAGACTAGAAGTCCCTCTTCCCAGCCAGTTCCAACACTCCGGGCTCCGGTCTGCGTGCAGAGTAAGGGAAGCGAGGTGGCCCAGGCCGGGCCCCCGGCAGCAGGCAGGACAGATTCTGGGTATGTGCGTCCCCGGCAAGGATTCAGGGTAATTTCCAGTGTAATCTGAGGGGTCCCAGAAAGGCCTTCCTGACTCACTCCCCTGAATGAATGAGTGCTTTTCTGAAATGCAGAGTCACCCGAAGGCAGGGCCATCCTGAGTCCCTCCCAGGCGCTGCCTCTGTCACCAGCTGCCCTCCACTGCAGGAGCGCTGGGCCCCCCACCCCAGAACCACCAGGTGGTCCCCTCCTGCAGTCTTGCCCTTTGTGCCTTGTGCCTTGATGCCTAGAAGGACAGGCGCGTCTCCTGAAAGGTGCTGACCCCGTTTTGAGGGGCCTGGACCGGTCTCTGCAGTCCCCTCTGCACCCCAAGCTCAGGACAGGGGTATGGGGGGGCGTGCAGGGGGCTTGGATAGGAAGCTGGAAAGGAGGACGCACAAAAGAAGAAACTAGTGAGGAAAGCAGACTAATTCCTCTGACTTCATCATTTTTGTGTAGGAAGAGTTTCTAAAATGGCTTACTTTTATAAAAAACTAAACAGATCCCAAAGCCTCTGCTTTTTATAGACCATCAGTCCCTGGTTCCAAATTAGCAACCCTTAATCTGCCACCGGTCTAGTTCTGAAGTGACTATTAAGCTGCTGGGCTAGGACTTTCCGGGGGTGCTTGGTGCTCGGATCATCCCTGCTGAGCTGGGGGAAGGGCCTGGGGTGGTGGCAGGAGCTTGGGGGCTGCTGGTGAGCCGGGGAGAGGCAAGCGGTCGCCAGCCGGGGAGTGACACTGCCACCCCTCCACCGGCAGCCTTGGCCTCTTCCTCCTGCCCCCCACCCCCACCCCGGGTGCCACCTGCTGAGCCAGCAGCTGCTTCTCCCACTCAGCCATCCTCTTTTACCTCTTTTTTTGTTTTCTTTTGTTTTTGTTTTTTTTCCTCTTTCACCTCTGATCTCGCACCCTGTCCCTTCGCTGAGGGAGGATTCCTTTCTCACACAAATCACAAACGTGAAGAAAGGGGAAACGTTCCCAGAAAGCTGTCCGGGGCTCCCGCACGTTCCTGACACTGTTTTGCCCCTTTGAGGGCAGCCTTGAGCTGGGGCTGCTGCTCCCGGACACCACTCTGAGTGCTGGCCTGCTGGCCGAGGAGGAGCCACCCAGCTGGGGACCTTTCTTGGCTCCGCCCAGTGTGTTCATTTGGGGGGGGGGCACTGTAACCAAGGGCCACAAACTGGCTCACCTAAAAAAAGGGAAGTTCTGTTAGTTCTGGAGGCCAGAAGTCCAAAACGAGGGTGTCGGCAGGCCTGATCCTATCTGGGGCCTCTAGGAAACAATCTGTTGCCTGCGTCTCTCCCAGGCACTAGTGGCTGCCAGCAATTCTTGGGGTTCCTTGGCTTGTAGCTGCATTACCCCAATCTCTATGGCCGACATCGCATGGCCATCTTCTTTCTCATAAAGACCTTGGTCACCTTGGTTTAGGGGCCCATCTTGCTCCAGCAGGACCTTGAATGATCTCATCTTAATTCCATCTCCAAAGACTATTTCCGAATGAGGTTTCATTCCAGGGTTCCAGGTGGACCTGACTCGGGCAAGGCGGGGGGCGGGGGCAAGGGGCACTCTTCAACCTGACACACGCAACAGTGATGCCCACAGCCCCAGACGAAAGGTGGCTGGTTTTCTCTCTCTGTATCTAAGCCAGATGTGCCCAGAGAACATCAACCCTTTGGATCCGAAGGAATGCAGGTGTCACGAGCCACTTACTGGGAGGTGACAAGGTCCAGGACCTCAGCAGCTAGGAGACCCCTCCACCTAGGCAACCCTCCACAGGCCCTCCCCTCTGGCTGAGTTTCCTCAGCCTTCTTCCAAGAGATGGTGTTTTCACCTTCAGCACTCCTCCCACCTTTAAATTAAAACAAATTAGTACATTCGTGTGCTAATTGTGCCAACCTTGGGCAAATCCTCAAACCTACGCCTATTGCCCATAGTCCCACCACTTGGCATGTTGGTGAACTTCATTTTAGCCACATATATATTTAAAAATTATTTTTTGAACCTCAGATGTATTTCCAGGTACAGATGTACCTGGATGCATCACACAGTGTCACCTGCACATGCATTCCTCTTTCTACTGACTTATTTTGTCCTGTATTTCAAAATATAGTAGGTTGGCAGTGATGGTTGACATTTGTCTTTTGTGCTACTGGTTGCTCCCAGTGTTTAATACATATATTCATTTCTTCCCCACAATAACCCTGGCAGTGGCTTGCTGGAGCCAACCCCTCTTCACCTCAACTGGCTTGTGAGGGTGACAGTTAAGTCCTCAAGAATTTTGTGTATCGGTTGTTAAACCATCCAGAGCTTGAAATCGGCCATGCTGGGAGCACAGGTCCTCCCACTTTTTGAAAATTTGTGTTGTGAAAGACCTCACTTCACGGTCATGGTGTCTCCCCTGCCAAGTAAGGGGCCCCTGGGTGGCTCAGTTGGTCAAGCGTCCGTCTTGAGCATCTGCCTTCAGTTCAGGTCATGATCCTGGAGTCCCAGGATCGAGCTGCTCGGCAGGGAGTCTCCTTCTTCCCCTTCCCCTACGCCTGTTCATGCTCTCACTCTCAAAAACAAAAACAAAAACAAAAACAAAAAAACTCACTTTGCTTTTATGCTTTTACGAATGATGGCCTACATTCATACCTGTTTTCACTAACTGAAATAAATCTAAAGAGGAGGGATCCCTGGGTGGCTCAGCGGTTTAGCGCCTGCCTTCAGCCCAGGGCGTGATCCTGGGGTCCTGGGTTGGAGTCCCACAACGGGCTTCCTGTATGGAGCCTGCTTCTCCCTCTGCCTCTCTATCTCTCTGTCTCTCATGAATGAAAAATTAAATCTTTAAAAAAAAAAAGAAATCTAAAGAGGATTTTTACCTTCAGGAGAGAAGGTGAAAAGCAGCAAGAGCGTCCAGCATTGGTTTCACCGCAGAGATGAGCCAGGGTACGAAGCAGCGTCACTGGGGCAGGGACAGTGGCCCCATCCGGCTCCTCCCGCTGGAACCAGGCTCAGTGTCCCAGCCTCCAGAGCTTTGAGCTGTGTCTGGAGCATCTGGACTTTATCTCCATGTACTTGGTGCATCTGTTAGCAGTGTGCCCTAAGGTATCAGAAAAGCCTAAGAGAGGTTATTTTCAGGGGGGTCTGGGGTGGCTCAAAAAATTTCACATCAATTAATGGTAATTACTCCCTTGTTTTGCATTTTGGCTTACAGATGTTTTCATAGGAACACTCTACTTTTGCATAGTGGGGACAATTTGTATCTATTCCCGAATAAGTCAGCAACGCCACAAACTGGGGGGGGTGCCTTGTATCAGGAGACCCTTTACTATCACACCCTGCCTAGGGGTGGGCACTCTTGTCGTTCCCCTTTTATACATGAAGAAACCAAGATGAGGAGAGAGAATCTAGCTACCTGCTCAAGGTCACACAGCTGGCAAATGGCAACCTTGACTTTGAACCCCGATGTGAACCCAGAAAGTATGCCAGGCTCCCGAGTCTCAAGACACTACAGCTGCAGCTTGAACCCTGGTGTTCTCCACCATCACAGCAACTTTCATAGGCATTAAAAAGTTGAGAATTTGATTCGCGATGGCTGCATGATAGGCCGTTATGTGCGCGTATGGTGAGTTATTAAACGATCCCCCGTGTGGAACAGTGACGTGTTCCCGGTGTTTCTATCCCGTAAAAATGCCCCAACCAGCCTCTTCCTTGCGGTGCACATCCGGGGATCCGTTCCCAAGGACCCCCCTCATCTACAGGTGCCAGGGATCAGGAGGGGAGGGCTCCGAATCACTGGGCTCCTGTGAGACCCAAACCCTCTCTCGGAGCAGCCAGGGACCTTTCAGTGGTCTTCTCTCCAGTGGTAAATTCAGGCTCTGCTAGGAGAGTGACAGGCGACAAAACCTCTGACATTTATTGTGACATCTCCCGCACGACTGGTTCCCACACACACTCCCACCCATACCATCACCCATGTGAACATATTCACAAGCAAGCACACAACACTCATTCTCTCCCACATGCTCATCACTCACTCACTAACATGTGCACACAAATGCACACAAACATAAACATGCCAACACACATTCACAAACAGTCACAAATATAGGCACACTCACATACCATTCTCATCTGCTAAATACACATCCACGCAGCATATGCACACATACACATTTATACACTTACCTACACTCACACGGTCCCACATACTCATATCCATACTCACAAGTATACACACATATGCAAACGTATACTCGCACCTACGTATACATAATCACATACACACAAACATATACATATGTCTACTCGCACCTACGTGTACACACACACAGACCCATATACATACATCTACTACTTGCACCTACACAATCACAAGACACACCTATGCATATGTCTACTCGCACCTATGTGTACACCATCACACACACACTGTCATATAGACACACACATACTTGTATATGCTCGCATGTGCACATAGGCATGCACCCCACTGGGGTGCGTGCCTCTCCCCTGCTGCTGGGGGCATGCTGGAAATCTTTGACGTTCCATGGCTCGTGGGCTCTTCACCCTAACCCCTATCCTCATCTTTGTGTGCCCAACTCCCTGTGCATGTGTCTGTGTCCAAATTTTCCCTTTCTGAAGGACACCTCTTAGGGGCCAGGGGCTGCCCTCATGAAGTCATCTTAACTAAGTACATCTGCAGCAACTCTGTTTCCAAGGAAAGTCCGTTAGAGGTACTGGGACTCAGGATTTCTACACATGAATTGAGGCAGGAGGAGAGGACACAATTCAGCCTATGACGTGGAGCGAGGTAATCTCCACCCCCTTTCTCCGAGCATGCCATCTGGGAGGGTGACATCAGACGACATCAGCGTAGACGTGCTGTCGCCTAACTGTGCGCTAACTGTCCTACAGACACCCTCGATCCGCTCGCTTGGTTGCAGTACTGCATTCAGGACTTTTTTGGGTAGGAATGAGGCTAATTGAACAGACTGTGTGGGCACAGGATATTTGCCTACAATACGTGAGACACGGACCCTGAGCTCTCTTTTCACACAGGTGGCAGGAGGGGGGCTGCACGAGCTGTCCCCCCGGAACTCCATCACGGTTCTGCTGTGTCCTCGTAAGAAGAGAGGAGAATTAAACAGATGGGCTCTTCAGTCTGTTTCTTATGAACACTGCATTGGTTTAATCATGACAGAAACTTCGCATCTATTAATGTCTCTTTCAGCAATTTCTAACTCACATTCTCCCTAAATATTCCAGAGAGCAACCCAGCAATTTCCTTCAGCTAATGCATCGGAGGAGGAAATCAGGAACCTCTAAAGTTATGAATTTTGCCCCCATCTCCCCCCTCCAAGGAAACAGTATGCTTCTCAGGTGGGGACTGGGCTCTTTTCGGATAGATTTCTATCAAGAAAGTGTGACTCAAGTCCACTCATGCGTCGGGCGTGCTTGAGGTCTGCTCTACCAGCTGTGTGACTTGGAGCAAAATACTTAGCCTCTCTGAGACTCGTGTTCAAAATGCATGAAAGAGAGAGAGTAAGACCTCTTCGTCTAAGAGGGTGTGGGAACTCGGCGCCGTGATGTAGGTGGAGCCTCTGGCACAGCGTGGGCGCGGAGCAGGTGTGTGCTTAGCACAGGCTCCTTTCTCGTCTCCCCGGAGCAGGGGTCTTACCAGCATCTGATCCCCTCCCCCGCCACCCACTAAAGATTATGGCCTCTCAAACACATGAGTCATTTGCAGATTCAAACTATTAATATACAATTGCTTTCGTGCACTTTACATAAGACTCTAAAAATTATGTTACAACTATTGATTCCAAGATTCTGTCAAGACAAGAACGATCGGCCTCAGTGTCCCACCCTGCCTGCCTGCCCGCCTGCCGCACAGCTGTGCAGGTCATGTGTTTGATGCGCACAGGGACGGCTGATGTGTTAGGTCAGCCTGCATCTGCTGCTGGGAGCAGAGAGTCCGGCTGCCATAGCAAATGGCCTTGTGGTTCCTGTAGGCTAGGAAGCCCAGAAGTCTGAGCTTGCTGGCCTCACTGTCACCGCTGAGCGATGGCACCAGGGACCCAGGCTCATCAAGTTGCCTTTTCATCCTCAATCTTGTTTCCTCTTGGTTTCAAAAGGGCTGCTGCAGCCCCAGACATCATGTGTACCTTCAAGACAGCAAGAAGGGAGACGAGGGCAGGCTGTGGCCATGTCTGTGCCTTTCGTCAGGAAAGCTAGAGATTTTACAGACGCCGGATGACTTCTGTTTTCATTCAGTGGGCCTCTGGCTGCAAGAGGAATGTATTTATCTGGGTTGAATGGTGGTTCTTTGCTACCAAGGCAGAGGGTCGGGATGGATGTCGGGTGGACTGCTAAATGGGCCTGTCTTAAAAACTCCGGATGACCCAAGTATAGCCACTTAGGAGAGAGGCTGGAAATAGTCAGATGGGGAGCCGCTCTGGGGCTACAGGGACGAGAGCTGGTCCTGCAGAGGAGGCTCTTTCACTTGGGGGGCCCTGTTACTTTTGTGAGGAGGGAAAGGAAAGGAAATGGGTAACAGTCCACAGACAGACTCCTTCCTGCAGCTCGGACATCTTACAGAACGAGCAGCTTGACGCCTGTGGGGGGACATTGCCTTCATCGTTCTGGCCTATTCAGCTTTGTGTTTAGACAGCACTTGTGGCAATAAATGAATACGACTGGCTTTTAAAACAAACACGCCTCTCCCTCTGCCTGTGTCTCTGCCTCTTTTTCTCTCTGTGTGTCTATCATGAATAAATAAATAAAATCTTAAAAAAAAAAAAAAAAAGGGATCCCTGGGTGGCTCAGCAGTTTAGCGCCTGCCATTGGCCCAGGGCACAATCCTGGAGTTCTGGGATCGAGTCCCACATCGGGCTCCTGGCATGGAGCCTGCTTCTCCCTCTGCCTGTGTCTCTGCCTCTCTCTCTCTTTCTCTCTCTCATGAATAAATAAATAAATAAATAAATAAATAAATAAATAAATAAATAAATACAATCTTTTAAAAAATAAATAAAACAAACACACCTACATTTGCCCCTCTAAAGAAGGTCATGGTGGGTCATCCCGGGAAAAAATACTTTTAAAGAGTACAGCTGTCTTTGCCCGAGATTCAGGTTAAGAGTCACAAAGAAAAACCGGTTTCATTGTTTAACGGCAGCTCTCAGTTTTCACCAAAAATGCCTTATTTATTCAAACTTGATCATTCACCTTGCTCCCCAGACTCAGCTCTGAATGACTCAGCTTTTTCTAGCGTTCAAATCTGCCCTGAGAGTTTGAAGGTTTTCTTTTTTTTTAATCCCACTTTTTTTTTAACTTTTTTTTTTTTTAAGATTTCATTTATTTATCATGAGAGACACACACACACACACAGAGAAAGAGAGAGGCAGAGACACAGGCAGAGGGAGAAGCAGGCTCCATGCAAGGAGCCCGATGTGGGACTCGATCCTGGGTCTCCAGGATCACACCCCAGGCTGCAGGACCCAGGATCACACCCCAGGCTGCAGGCAGTGCTAAACCACTGCACCACCGGGGCTGCCCGAGTTTGAAGGTTTTCAAGTTGTTTTCAATGGGAATATATTCAAAACAAGTTGCCACAAGGTTTGAAAGCCGTTTTTTAGGGACACTGAAATATGCATCTCGCCTCTCAAGGTGACTCCTTTCGGGGACCTGGGCATCCGGGAGGTGGTGAAGATGCAGCTGCATCATCCAGATACGTCCTCCCCTCTGTGGACAAGGCGGTGGCGTCTGCCCGAGGCCGGTCACCCTGGGGAGACCCGCACTTTCAGAGGAGGAGCCTGCAGAGCATGAGTCGGTGCCTGCAGGCGCAAAAGAATTCCCGCAGGAAACTAGAAAGAAGCAGGCATCCCCCTGAAACACTGAGATGGAAAATGATAAGCTCCCCCACTTAGCTGGACAGGGGGACGGACAGAGCACGACAGTCGAGCAGGGGTCGGGGGCTCCCAGCGCATGGGGCCAATCAATGACCAGGGAAGGCCACCCACAATAGGGTCCCCAAGAGCTGTGCCTGCCACTCAAGTGCCATTTTCAGGGGCACAAATTGGCTCTGTACTCCACAACCACATCCTAAGGTCCTCACAGCCCCTGGCCCGTGGGCTGGGAACCTGCCAATTAATGACAATAAGGAGGCCCAGGTGGCAGATGCCAGCCGGGACCGGCAGGTCCAGTTGCCAAAGGTGGGTGGGCAGCACTCACAGGTCCCTTCTTCAGGTCTTTTTCCTCCTTTTTGTAAAATCCAGGTACCGAGCAAGCACGCGCCTTGCATGGGTGACGTTGGAAAGCACAGCTGCTCCAGGCTGGGAGATTTAAATTAGAACAATTTTAATTAGGGCCTCATAACTGCCAGTGCCTTTTTATTCAGTTTTTCATTCACGCTCATCCCACAAAAATTTATTAAGTACCCACTATGTGCCAACTACTGGCACCGTGACACTTAACCATTTGGGAGCCAAAGTGATTACAGCATCAATCTCCTTTTCTGGCCAGGCCTGAGAGCAGTGGCTGGAATCCTCTACAGGAAAACTATCATGTTATTGTCTTTAACAAAGGCAGATGGCACCTACGGATTTGTGGGCTCAATAGTTTATCATAAGTAGCGATTTCATCAAAGTCATTTCAAGGTGTTTGAAACTATTCTATCAGCCCCCCTGGGTTCAACCTTTCACATGCCTGGATGCCGCCTGCTGGGTGTCCAATGCAGGCAGCGATCAGCAGATGCTACGGGGAACTGGCCACAGGAAGCTGCTATTTGGTAGCCAGGAAAAGTGGAGCTAGCTCGCTCACCAGGAAGAGAGAGACTGAAAGAAAAATTAACCCAAGAACTGAGTCACGTATCCATGTACATCTGCCTACAGAGAACTGGATTGGATCCCTCCATCTTGGAGGGCGCGGAAGATGGTTGTCCTGGCGTGAGCTGAGGACCTGCAAGACACCCCATTTAGGAAGCACAAAGGTGCCCATCCTTCCTCCCACGCCCCTCCCATGTCCCCTTCACCACTGCCAGGGCTCTTTCTCGGAGGGACTTCTGATCCCCATGCCTGCCACGGCCTTGCGTAAAATCCTTAACTCCCAAACCTCTGCATGCCACGGTCATGCCTTGGAGTCCTCCGCTGGCTACCCTGCTTCACTTCTCCAGAGGCATTCTCCCTTCCTATCTTGGGGTCACCACCCCCACATGTACACACACATCACACATGCACACACACAACACATACACATCACATACATACATGCACGCGTGCACACACAATGCATATGCATGTGCACACGTGTGCACATATCCACGTGCTCAACGCATACCTGTGACACACGCAGATACACATGTGCACATATCCACATACACATACACATATGCATATACACACCAGTAAAACACCAACCCTCCTGCCCAGGCCAGGCTCCCCTTCCTCTCCAAGTCTCTGCCTGATTCTCTCCTGCTTCACTTTATTCTTGATTCCACCAGCATGGTTTTCCCCAGGACCCTCCAGCATCTTCCAGTGGGAAGGTGGCATTTTCTTATGCCCCGAGTTGCCAGCTCACAGACAATGAGACACATAACCTGAGACAAAGAAATAGGCCTGTCCTCCAAGTATAAATGCCCTCTGGGTCAGAACTAAATCCTCCAGTGATCAAATGCAGGCCCAAGGCCTGTGCAAATTGTAAATGTTGCCAGCACTTAGAGTGCTTCCAGCAAGCCAGGTGCTATTCATCCATTAATATATTTAATTCTCATAACAACTCACTCCTGATTGCTATTATTATCTCCACTGTGCAGATGAACTGAGAGGCACAGAGAGGTTAAGTAACTTTCCCAAGGTCACAGAGCTGGTGAGTGGCAGAGACTGGGTTTGAACCCAGGCAGCTCTGGAGTTGGTCTCTTAACCAGAGCCTAGGGAGGGTCCCCATGCCCAGGGCACCATTACTCAAGAGTCCTCACGACCCTGGATACACCTCCTTACTCCAGTTACCCGCTCTAAATAGCAATCATCCCAGATTTAATGGCATCAAACAAGAGCATTTTTATCATGCATAGAGATTCTGTGGGTCAAGGGTTTGCGTGGGATGGAGCAGTGCTGGAGGGAAGCCTCAGCAAGGAAGACACAAGAGGCTGGGGGCTGGGGTCACCTGGAGGCTCCTCGGCTATCAGCGTCTGGGCTGGGGTGACCCGGGTCTGCAATGGTGCTGGAGCACCCGCATGGGTCTTGGGCTTCTCGCAACATGTGCCTGGGACCTGAGCAGGAGCGCCCCCGGAGGGAATATTCTAAGAGCTCCAGGCAGAAGCCTGGGGACCTGTCCTGGCCTAACCTCAGCAGTCACGCGGCATCACAGAAGTGATGAGTCCTGTGAGTGACAAGTGAACCACCGGCAGCCCAGTTTCCAGGGACTGGAAGAAAGAAACCTCACTTCTTGACAGGGGAGTGACAAGGTCACATTGCAGAAGAGCACGAGAGATGGGACGAAACGCCCATACCTGCGTGGCCCCGGCCCGCCTGCCCCAGAAACTTCTTTGTCTCAATGTTAGTGACCTCGGGTCTCGAGGCCTTAACTTCTGGCTTTGGTCATCTTGGTGTTTCTGTGAATGAGAACGCACCATTGGTGGGTAACGGATGAACATTCTGGGTGGGCTAGTTTACCTAGAATTGTGATCTAAGTAGACAAGGCCCAACTGTTCCTGACAGTGGCTTCTGTTTTGTGTTGCGCTGGAGTCTTCCGTGGTAGCTGGGTGGTAGAAGACAGGAGCACTACTTTTCATCAATGCTGCTCATTTCTGACCTAAATCCACTTGCCAGTTTTATTGCTTGGGAGCTCGTTAAAGAACATGGGTGCCGGGGCCTGTCCATGGAGTCTGGTTGAGCTGTCCGGGGCCGGGCAGCATTGGTATTTTGTACGGGGTCCCCAAGCAATGCTGTTGTACCCCTGATTTAGAGAACTCCTGTGTGAGCTGAAGACCTTTGTGACTATCGGGTTAGACCACCTTCCATCTCCAGGCACCAGGTACGTGCGTGATGCCTTCACCAGCTCCCGAACGTGACATACCCTTTATATAGAATTTGGGCATTTAGGTTGTCACTTGCCCATTGGCCAAAGCCAAGTAGTTATTTGTGCTGAGAAATTATGGGGCAGATGCAACTTGCTTAGCTACTGTGCTCCTGTGTAGTGGCCGGTAGATGCAGAACCAAAATGCAAACTCATTGTGTGGCTATAATTCTTCATAATAACTCAGAAAAAAGGGCCAAGATTATTTCCCCAAAGGACTACTTACCTTTAAATGACCCTCCAGAGGGAGACAGAAGGAGGCACCCTCTAACTTCTCTCTGCCTGGCCTAGGGTGGTGTGGGCGGGGCAACTCGTCTTCACAAATGATGCTCAGAATCTGTTTGGCAGCAATATGGTTTTTTTGTTTTGTTTTTTGTTTTCTTTAGTGGGAATGCACAAAAGCTTGAGCTGGTACATTTAAATATTTTAAATACTCCTAAAATGCCAACCGGCTGAACCAATCTTTTTTTCCCATTAGGTGTGAGATGCACGAATGCCATTTAAGCAATTGATTCATAACTGAGCAATAAGTCCATGACAAAAGCAGCTACTGGGCAAGTGGAGAGGAGGCCATGACTGCTGTGTATGATTATGCCATATTATTGCAAAACTGCTGGCTTATTTCCCAGCGTGATAAGAACATGATTAACATTTTCTTAGAGCTGCTTTGTATAGGAGACCCAACCGATGCTCCCAAAGGGCAAGATCAAAAAGAATGAGGTATGTGTTGAAGTGCTAGGGTGGCCACCTCAACTTTGGCCAAGAACTCAGATCTTGGTTGCTGCTATCACTGGCTGTATGGCCTCGGGCAAGTTATTTTAACCTCTCCTGTACAAAATAAGAGATAATAATGATACACCCTGGGGTTGTCATGAGGATTGGGAGTTACTATTTCAGGTGTTTCTTGACATAGAGTAAGCTCATGAAGCATTAGCCATCACTCCACCATTTTGAAATAGTCATTGCCACTACGTGGGTTTCTTGGGGGAGTGAGCTTGCACACTGCCTCCAATTTAGTGATAACTGGTAGCATTGCTGCAAAGCTTTGAAGGCTTCCCCCACCTCACTTCCAACACACGTGGGCATATGGGCGCACACACACACACAGAGGATCCTTCTGGTGGCCTCCTCACTCCTACAGGATCCTACACACAGTAGACACCCAACCTCTGCACTTTGGCTTGAGATAATGTGGCCTTGATCCCCTGGGACAGAAAGGAGTAGCTTAGAAAGGTCACAGTTGGCTTCACTGAGGACACAGGCACAGTTTCCAGGTCCTTGGATTCTTCTAGAAGCTCACTTAGTCCCAGAAGTTATTTTCTCCTCCTCCTCATACTCTGCCAGGAAATGATGCTCTCCTCTTCCAGCTAAGGCTCCAGGCCTCAGGGACTCTAAGGATCAGTGCCAAGCCTACATTCTTTCCATTTGCAACTGCCCTGGCAACTGGGGGCTGTACTGCCTCCTAGGGGCTGGGAGCGATTTTGCCCCCAAAGTTTTTATGGCAGAGATCCTTCTGTTTTTCTAATTTTACATTATAAATATTTATTTTTAAATAATATTTGTATATATTTTATGATATCTTAGTTTTAATTTCTTGTTTTTAAATAATAGCAAACTTACAGAAGAGTTGCAAGAATAGTATGAAAAATTCTCACAGACACTTCACTCAGATCCACCCTTTGTTAACATTTTGCCCTAGTGGCCACATCATCCCTCTTTCTCTAGATAAGAATACACATTACTTTTTCCCGGGTCATTGCAGACATCATGCCTCTTTACCCCGAAATGTTCCACATCTTGTCTCCTAAGGATAAGAACATTCTCTCGTGTAACTGTGGTGCATTATCTGAGCCAGGAAATTCGTTATTGGTAGAGTTTTATTATCTAATTATCAAGTGCCCCAGTGATGTCTCGGTAGGATTTTCTTCCAGTCTAGGGTCCAAACCAAAAGCACACATCCTATTTGGTTGCCCATTCTCTTCAGTCTCCTTTAATCTGACATCTTTTGTTAGCTATTTTTTGCTTTTTTTTTTTTTTGCCTTGCATAACAATGATATTTTGAAGGGGACACATAAGTAGCTACCAAAGAGTTATGAGAATAGTATTTAAAGCTCTCGTATACTCTTCACCCAGGTTTTCTGGAATTTGGGTTTATCCGAGGTTTCCTCATTACTAGACTTAGATTATGCATTTTTGGTGAGAATATATAGTGAAGCGCCCTTGGTGAGAATATATAGTGAAGCGCCCCTCTCATTGCTTCCCATAAAGAGGCACTTGATGTGAATTTTTTCTGTTTATTTTTTAAAGATTTATTTATTTATTTATTTATTTACTTATTTACTTATTTATTCAGAGAGAGAGAGAGAGAGAGGCAGAGACACAAGCAGAGGAAGAAGCAGGCTCCATGCAGGGAGCCCGACATGGGACTTGATCCCAGGTCTCCAGGATCACACCCCTGGCTTCAGGTGGCGCTAAACCGCTGCACCACCGGGCTGCCCAATTTTTTCTGTTTATTGATAATGTTGACTTGAGTCATGTCTATTCATGTGATCTTGTATATACAAGTCCTTTGCCCATGTTTAATTTGAGTTGCCTTGTTGAATTTTAATAGTTATTTCTATATTCTGGATATGAAACTCTTCTCTGTTACATGGCTTGCAAATATTTCCTCCTATTTTGTGGGTTATCTTTTCACTGTCTTGATGATATCCTTTTTCATTGTAATGAAGTACAATTTATCTACTTTTTTTCCTTGTGCTTTTGGTATCATGCCTAAGAAACCATTACCAAATTCAATTATCATGAAGGTTTTCCTGTATAAAACTTTTAAATGTTTTATAGTTTTTACCTCTTACATTTAGATCTGTGACTCATTTTAAGTTGATTTCTGTATAAATGTGAGATAAGAGTCAAAATTCATTCTTCTTCATGTGGCTATCCAGTTGTCCCAGCGTGGGGACACCATTTGGGGGGGACACCACCATAACAAATGTGGATCACCATTTGTTAAAAAGACATTCTTTCTCCCACTGAATGCTCTTGGCATTCTTTTTTTTTTTAAGATTTTATTTATTTATTCATGAGAGACACACAGAGAGAGGCAGAGATATAGGCAGAGGGAGAAGCAGGCTTATATGGGACTCGATCCCAAGACTCCAGGATCACAACCTGAATCAAAGGCAGATGCTCAACCACTGAGCCACCCAGGTGTTCCTGTTCTTGGCATTCTTGCTGAAAATCAATTGACCATAGAAACACAGGTTTATTTCTGGACTCTCAACTCTACTGTATTGGTCAATATGCTTATCCTGTGCAACTACCATGCTGTCTTGATTACTATTGCTTTGTTGCATGCTTTGAAAGAGGGAAGTGTGAGTCTTCCTACTTTGACCTTCTTTTTAAAGATTGTTTAAAAACAATTCTTTTTAAAGATTGTTTAGGCTATTCTGAATTAGCCATTAATTTTTTTAAAAAGACCTTTTTTTTTTTAAGTACTCTCTATAGACAATGTGAACTTACAACTCCAAGATCAACAGTTGCATGCTCTTCTGACTGAGCCAGCCAGGCACCCCTGAATGAGCCATTGATTCTTAAAATATTTTGTTTATTTGACAGAAAGAGAGAGGGAGCCCAAACAGAGGAGTGAGGGAGGGAGAAGCAGACTCCTGCTGAGCAGGGGCCCCAACACAGGCTCAATCCCAGGACCCTGGGATCATGACCTGAGCTGAAGGCAAACGCTTAACTGACTGAGCCACCCAGGTGACCTAAGCCATTAACTTTTGATTCAAATAAATGGTGGAACTTTCTTTCAATAGCAAGTGTATGTGTAATTATTCAATTATCTTATTTTTAATTGTTTCATTTGTATTTGTGTCTATGATTGTGCTCATCAGTTTATATATATATATATGTCTTCAAGATGAGTACATGGATACTAGATAGATAGATAGATAGATAGATAGATAGATAGATAGATAGATAGATAAAAAGAGAAAGAATGGATTTGCAATGTGCTTCTGGACTGTGAAACAGAATGTACACATGGAGGAGGATTTGCAGGATACTTTGACCCAAAGCCCTTGCCTGGCCAAGCCAGAAATAAGTAACAGAGGTCTAGGGAAGACCTTGTGTCTCTTGCTCCAGGTAGGTATGTTAACCTGAGTCTACAAATTCCAGGAATTCCAAAAAGCAATCAACCCTGAAGTCTGCTCTCCAGGGACCTTCAGCCTACCGACTCCCCTCTGCCCAGACATCATGCTTTCCTGTCACGTGTTTTCTGGGTGGGTAGACCCTGGGGCTGTGAGCTGACGAGGAACCCTTCCCAAGGGGATTATAACTGGAGCTCCTGGTTTGCCTGTAACTACTCTCACCTTTGTTTCTCCCAGCCCACATTCAAACATGGAGGGGGTCGGATGTGCGGAAAGCTGGATCTCAGGGCTGGGTAGCATCCAGCAGAAGAGGAAGTGGGCTTTCACTGCTTCCTTTTGTGTGTTGAGGGCCCACATCTCTCGCAGTTTGGTGATTTGCTAGAAAGACTGAAAGACTCCATAGTAGGTTGTACTCAGGGCTAAGATTTATTACAGCAAAGGATGCAGAGAGCAAGGAGCAGGAAAAGATACACATTCGGGGAGCCCAGAGAAGTCCATGCCCCCTTATCCGAGCCCACTCAACGTGCTTTTCCCCTGCAGAGAACTCAGGGTTATGTGTGGAAGGCTCTGTCCTGGGGGAAACCCAGGGGCCAAGGTGTTTATGGGGGTTGTCAGATTGACTTATCCTGCTATCAGTCACCCACGGCAACTGAAACTCAAGACTCCCCACAATGCAACCAGGCATACATCATCAATCTTAACATTTGTGAGGGCATCCCAATTAGCTGGTAGGGCCCGCTCCATTGCTATAGGTGTACACAACAAAATCATCAATCACCTACATCACAAACCTTCTGAACGCCACATTCCCAAGGATTGGTCAAGGATTAATCATGGCTCCAGGTTTCCCTGGAAATATGCAAGGAGCCAGCAACCAGGTCCTCTGTGCTGGCTCTTTCCCCACATTTTAACATTGTCCAAGTGGTCATCAGCTTACAGTTACAGATGCATCTATGCAGCCTCAGAAAACCGTTTACTGGCCACAAGACACCATCTCCATGGCCCTGGTCAACGTGAAATAGAATAAGGCAATATAAGCACACATGTGGCCTGGTTTTCGAATCTCTAACTTGTATGTGTCCTTGAGAAAATCACATCACATCTCCAAACCTGCTACGGTCTTCTGCATTTCATCCAAGACAATGTGAGATGTACGATGTGAGTTCTTACTCTTGCTGATCATCACACTTGTTTAACATCTGTTTTTCCTGCTTCGGCTCCTCATATCTGAGAGGATCTGTAAATCTATAATCTCCACTTACGGATTGATTCAAGAAATCAGCACCAAACCCCTAAGGCCATTGGCTGATCTTTTGTAGAGATTTATCCTGCTAAACTTATCCTACTTGGCACTTTCTACCTACACAAAAATCTCTATTTCCTTTCGGACAAATCTCTAAGCCCAGTCTGTCCAATTTTTTGTTAATGTATTATCATATGGAAGACAATTCATTTACTGGCAAGGGTACGTTAGTCAGCTAAGATTTACTGGGAGTAATAATAATAATAATAATAGTAATAATAATTCCCATCCAGCAAATATTTATTTGATGCATACTCTGTGCAAGGCACCACGTCCGAGCAGGGATACAGGAGATGCCACAAATAACAGACACTGGAGCTCTGCTCGTGAAGTTTCCACCTGTCTGCAAAGTGGGGTGACCAAGTGTTCACCACTGAGGGGGTCCCTGCGATGCAGTATATTCAGTGCTAAATTTGGGAAAACCGTGAACAAATGAGACAGGTTGGCCACCCTATTTAGCAGATAACTGGTTATCCTATTGCTGAGGCAGATACTTCACAGTTAATTATTCACTGAAATGGTCACTGGCTCTAGCAGAGTGCTGTATACTCAGCAACACCCACTCAACCCATGCTGCTGCCTCTGCCCCCAGAGAATCCTTGGGACCAACACTGCCTTCCAGGGCCACCAGAGCCTGGGACCCCAAGGCCTGCTGCTGTTGGAGCCGAAGTCAGAGCCTCAATATGCCAAAGATGGGTGATAGTCTAGAACAACCCCTCAAGCTCTCCACTGAGGCCACGGTTGCATGGGTGCTGCCCTGACTCCCTCCAAAGTCTGGAAAGATCTCACTGGACCTTCTCTAATACCCAGTAGTGGAAACCCCCTTTCACGGTGGGTGTCTTGCTGCCCTCAGCTCTACAGACTCACAGAGAAGTTACAAAGTTAAGCACCAGGCTTAGGCATAAGGCTCTCTTCCCCAGCCGGTGTTCCTTGCCCCAGAGCTGACCACCCTGCCAGGCCCCACAGACACGGCCCTCCCAGGGGTGTGTGTGTGTGTGTGTGTGTGTGTGTGTGATGCCTGCCCACTCACCCACTTCCACCCTGACCCTCCTCACGTGACTAGCCCTGGGCTTTATACTTTCTCGTATTTTGCAAATTTCCTATAAATGGACTTGTAGGTTTTATAATCATAGGAAAATTGTTTTATGTTGTTTGTTTGTTTGTCTGTTTGTTTTCCTTTTTGGAGAGAAAGAGAGAGCAAGAGAGCAGGGTGGGGGAGGTGGGCAGAAGGACAGAGGCAGAGAGAGAATCCCAAGCAGACTTCATGCCCAGTGAGGAGCCGAACCCAACCCTAAGATCATGACCCAAGCTAAAATCAAGAATCAGACACTTGGGCAGCCCCGGTTGGCACAGCGGTTTGGCGCCGCCTGCAGCCCAGGGTGTGATCCTGGAGACCAGGGATCGAGTCCTGCGTCGGGCTCCGTGCCTGGAGCCTGCTTCTCCCTCTGCCTGTGTCTCTGCGTGTGTGTGTGTGTGTGTGTGTGTGTGTGTGTGTCGCTCATGAATAAATAAATAAAATCTTTAAAAAAAAAAAGTCAGACGCTCAACCAACGGAGTCACCCAGGTGCCCCCTAAACAATTTTCTTTTTCTTTCTTTTTTCTTTTTTTACAATTTTCTTTTAAATAAGCAAAAAAGAGATTCTTATTTTGCCAAAATGTACACCAGTGTTCTATTTCTGTCCCTAGTGTGGCCACCGCCATAAAGAAGAAATAAGTTGTCTACCCAATTCATTATCTTGAATTATCTCTTTTAAGATGAGCTGTTTCTTTATTTATTTTAATTTATTTATTTTTGTCATCTGAGGTTGTGTCCTAGCTGACTTTTCCTGACGTGGGCTGTGCTGAGTCGTGCAATCTGCTTACTGCACGTCTCCACAGCTGTGCTCACCCAGGCGCCCTGCTTACACCGGCTTTTCCTCGTTAATCCCCAAGTTTAGGACAGAAAACAAGGCTGCTCTGATTTCATTAGGCCAGCAGACTGTTTTTGCAAATCACCTAGATGGTGTCTTAAAGGTGCTGGTTAAAATGAATGTTGTTCGACATGTTGAAATGACCCCCAAGGAAGAAAGTGTGATATGGTTCTGATTTACCAAGTTCCAGAAAAGGGAATCTGAAGGCAACAATGGCAAACACTGATGTTGACAACGTGTCCCTAAGACTTCGCTATTTCATTCATTCGATAATCATGTGAGATGTATTGTGTGTCCCACTGTCTGCCCCCTGTTGGAGATGCAGAGAAGACGACATATGGTCTTTATATTAATATAATGAACGCTTTGGGCTGAGACCTGACAGATGGCCTATATAACCCATAAAGGGCATAGAGTGTAGATGGGCCATCTATAGATGGGCCCCAGAGATACTGGGGACAAAGCAGAAATTCTCTCCAGGAATTATCTAGGCTCCCATGTGGTGTTCACTTCCTCCTACCTCTGGTCATGCTCTGCCAGCAGCAAGGACCTGGGGTGTTCACCACCAGAAGACAACTATAATCCACTGCCCCTGCACCCACCCCCCACCCCCACCCCACCCCCTAAGCTCAGAAATTGAGCAAAACTCAACGGTTGAGTTTGCTCTGATTGGCCCAGCTGGGGTCCGGTGTCTGGCACTGACCAATCAGTGGTGTGGATGTGGGTGGAGTTTATAAGATCAAGTGGAGAGATCAGTAGGGTAGACCCTAATCCAATATGACTGAGGTCCTTATAAGAAGGGGAGAAGAGGCATACAAATGCATGTGAAGATGAGAGACAGAGATTGGAGTGTGTGTCTGCAAGCCAAGGAATGCCAGTGATGTCAGAAGCCAGGAGAAAGGCAGGGAAAAGATCCTTCCCTCGAGACTTCAGAGGAAGCACAGCCCTGCTGAGACCTCAGCTCTAGCATCCAGAATGGTGAATGAATAGATTTTTTGTTGTTTTAAGCCACCCAGTTTGTGGTCATTTAGTACAGCAGGCCTAGGACCTTAATACAATATACAACAAAACATTCCAAAAAGTTAAATATTTAAATGTTTAAAAATAAAGCATGAGAAGAATAAGGGAGAGTATATAGTTTGAGGAGAGGAAAGTCTTTCTTCTAAAAACTAAAGCCAGGGATCCCTGGGTGGCGCAGCAGTTTAGCACCTGCCTTTGGCCCAGGGCGCGATCCTGGAGACCCGGGATCGAATCCCACGTCAGGCTCCCTGCATGGAGCTTGCTTCTCCCTCTGCCTGTGTCTCTCCCTCTCTCTCTCTCTCTCTGTGTGTGTGACTATCATGAATAAATAAATAAAATCTTAAAAAAAAAATAAAGACTAAAGCCTGAAATTTTGAAAGGAAAGACTGGCCAATTGACTACATAAAAATTACGTGTGTGTGTGTGTGTGTGTGTGTGTGTGTGTGTGGTCACAAAAAAGACTAAAGTTAAAAGAGCCATGTGTGTCAAGGAGCTAATATGCACAATGCATAACGGCTTCCATAAATGAAAAAATATCAGTGGCCCAACATATACACAAATTCAACTAGACAAAGTACAGAAGAATACCCAATAATAATGAAATGTGAGGAGAGTTTTGCTGCTTCCCTGATAAATAAGTGAAAATTAGGATAAAAACATATGATTTTTCCCAAATCATGCTGGCAAAGATGATAACACCTGGCGCTGACAGCAGCAGCTCCCCATGTTCCATCCAGAGGGATTTAGAGTACAAGGTTATCTCAGCCGACCCGGGTTGCTCAAACTCCAAGTGTTGCTCTTGATTCACTCCTGGGACACGACCTCTAAGAGAATCTTTCCTGATAATAGTGATTTTGTGTGTCTGAGAGTCTGGGCCACGCCAGATAGTTGATCCTCGCTGTGGGATTTATGGGGAGCACCTATTTGTATCCGTCTGAGGCTATAGCAAATGTTGTATGAGGCTGCAGAGTTTGGGCATTTTGCCTCAGACCGAAGCACAGCCTGGAAGCCATTGGGAGTCACTTAGAAGTTATCTTCTTGTTATGGAGCGAATTGTGTCCTTTCAAAATTCATACACTGCAGCTCTAACTCACAATGTGATGGTTTGGAGATGGGGCCTGCAAGGAAGTAACTGAGATTAAATTAAGTCAAAGGGTAGACCCCTGGCCCAACAGGACTGGTGTCCTCGTAGAAAGACACCAGGGATGCAGATGCAGAGAAAAGGCCACGTGAGGCATGAGGACAGTAAGCAGGGGCCACTGCCCTCCAAGGGGACAGGCCTCTGGGGAGGCCAGCCCTGCCGGCACCTCGATTTTGGACTTCTGGCCTCAAGGACTGGGAGAAAATTAATTTCTATGGCTTAAGCCCCCAGGCTGTGCTATTCTGTTACCCAATCTACCTCTGAAATGGAGAGAGAGAGAGAGAGAGAGAGAGAGAGAGAGAGAGAGGCTGTTCTCAGGGATTTACTTGGCTCATTGCTCCATTCTTGGTTCTTATTCTGCTCTCTGAGGATCCTGAGGAGCTGGCTTTGCGGCTGGTGTAGTAGGTGACATCGTGGCCACTGATGTCCCAGGGCAGAGCTGGTC
Organism: Canis aureus; assembly: GCF_053574225.1. NCBI lineage: Eukaryota > Metazoa > Chordata > Mammalia > Carnivora > Canidae > Canis > Canis aureus. The sequence goes on from NC_135641.1 coordinate 8,399,960, forward strand.
ACACAAGAAGGCAGTTTGTCCCGGAGCAGGGTTGTAGCAGAGCACTTCCAGCTCAGGCTCTTGCTCCCACGGAGGACAGATGAGGGGAGCGAGGGGACATCCCAGCCAGGAGGAGCGTGTTACCCCAGGGAGCGGGCAGGGTGAGCCTGTCTCCTCATGACCTCAGCCTGACCTGGGCTCCTCCGGCCGCCCTGAGGAGCGTGGCCACACCACCCCCATTCTGGGCGCCCTGAGCTCTGGAGCCGGGGCCCTGCTGCAGCTGCCGTGTACCGGGGCACTGGAGCCTGCCAGTAAGTCTCGGGTCCCGCTGGGGTGGCGAGAGTATGCGGGAGCTTGGGTTCAGCACCTCTGCTCAGGGCTCCCGTAGGAGGCCCCCTGATCTCTCCTCCCCTGACCTAGCCTTCACTTCCACCTGCCCTCATTTCCAGGGTGCTCGGTTTGCCGTGATGAGGCAGGGAGGCAGCTCCTGCAGGCCGTTTCTGAAAGCCAGACAGGAGGCCGAGAGTGCTCCAGCAAGGCAGCTCCGATGCCATCACTGGTTCCGACCCTGTGTGAGTGTGTACAGTACGTCAGTGTACAGCTCATCACCTTTTCATCCACGTTTATGTCGTGCCCACTCCGAGCCGAGCACCGTGCAAGATAAACCGTTGAGTTTTGCTAATGAAGCTCAGACAAGTCATGGATTCGATTTAAAAAAACAAGTGTATTAACATGAGGCTTAGAGTACCTTATGCAGTTAAGATGATCGAGACAGACTATTTGTGTTTTGTGTGTTTTTGTTTGTTTGTTTGTTGGTTTTGTTTTGTTTTGGAGAAAGACTATTTGGAACTAGCCCACGTTCAGAACAGGGCAGTGGGGCCGGGGGCTCAGCGGTTTAGCGCCGCCTTCAGCCCAGGGCGTGATCCTGGAGACCCGGGATCGAGTCCCACGTCGGGCTCCCTGCATGGAGTCTGCTTCTCCCTCTGCCTCTCTCTCTCTCTCCTTCTTCCTTTGTGTGTCTCTATGAATAAATAAATAAAATCTTAAAAAAGAATAAAGAACAGGGCAGCGGGGGTGTCTCTGCTGGGGAAGCCCTCCTGCCCACCGACCATGGTCATGGTCAGAACTGCTGACAAGTGCTTCCCAAGGCTCCTTCTCACTTCCCCAGGCTCGCCTTTTGTTTTCAGAGCAAGTGTGACCCCTGCCCCTGGGACAGTGTGATGCAATCCTCTCTTTGCTTTCTGTTTATAATTTCTGTGAAACGAAGACGTAATTGCATCTCTCAGTTCGGTCTAATGACTTGTCAGAGGCCCTCAAAGGGAGGTCAGCCCTGCTGTTCCCTCGTCTGGAGGGTCTCTCTGAAGCTGCATTTAAATTGTTGGCTTTTTCTTAGAGACAGTGTTGATTCCAGGGGCACAGGAGAGGACTGGGGGTTCCTGGATCTCCACTCTTTAAAAACTGTAACACGCCAATTTATGGACACGCAGGCCCATCATTATCTTTCCCCCTGGAAACCACAGCTGAGGCTTCCCCTAAGGGCCAGATGTGAGGGGCCCTTCCTCCCAGGGTTCGTGGTTCCTCTGGTGCTGAAAATTTGGGAGGGCAGCCCTTGTCTCGATGGTCCTGGAGAGGGGGGTTCTCACTTCACACCCCCTGAAAGCGGCCTTGCAGCAGCTTGTTAGCCAGCCTCTCCCACGGCCTTCCAGCAGCTTGCCCATCTGCTTATATTTAAGGATTCTTTAAAGCATTCAAAACAAAAATCATGATAAAGAAATGGAATTTCGGGACGCCTCAGGGGCTCAGTGGTTGAGCGTCTGCAGCTCAGGTCATGACCCCAGGGTCCTGGGATCGAGTCCCACATCGGGATCCCCACGGGGAGTCTGCTTCTCCCTCTGCCTGTGTCTCTGCCTCTCTCTCTTTGCGTCTCTCACGAATAAACAAAAAATCTTAAAAAAAATAAAAGAAATGGAAATATGTTTAATACTGTGTGCCAAGCACTGCACAGGCATTTCCTTGTACATCAGTCCACTTGGGCACGTTACTTGACCGCCCTGTGCCTCCACTTCCTCCTCCATACAGACACGCCTGATGGTCCTGGGACTTAATCAGAGGAGCCTCGTAGAGAAGGACAGGAGATGCTCAGAACGAGGTCCAGGATGGGAAGTGCCTGAGAAATGTGAGTAGCTATTTTCTCCTCCTCCTCCTTGTCATCAAGGTAGCTAGTTAGCCCATTTTACAGATGAGAAAATGGAGGCCAGGGGGATGAAGTAAGCCTCACAAGCCCTTCCTTGTTGGGGGGGAGTGGTTCAGCGGTGATCCAAACCAGCCCAGCTCCTCCTCCACATCACACCATCTCTCCTGCCGGGATGCACAAAGCATTTGTGAAAACTAGAACATCATCATTACCTCCCTGGTGTCTGTTTATCTCTACTTTCAAGTTCAGTAGCTTTCCAATGGTCCTGACCGCAGCTCTTGGTAAGAAATGCCCAGAACAGATACACATATATAACCGGGAAATCAAAGTTCCCGGAAACATACTTTCTCTTACTATGTTCTATTGTTCTGTGTACCCTGCTATTTCTCTATTTGGTACTATTTTATTTCATTTTTAAGAGCTGGCTTCAGCGTGGCCTCGTATGGCTGTTTGAAAACCACCAGCCAGATAAGCGAGAGCTGTGGTCCTGAGCGTCCCCTAGGTTGCCTGGGCCTCGGGTCCCCCAGCATCAGCCCCTCCTGCCCGCCTCACGGTCTCAAGAGGCAGGGTTGCAAAGCCCCTGGCGAGAACAGGAGGCAGGTGTCGCCCGAAGCACATGAAGCCCACCCGCAGGGCCGGCATGGGAACCCGCCGGTCTGGACCAGCCAGATTTGCTCAGGCCATGTCCAGGAATTTACCTAGTCAGGCTCACCCTTTATTTTGTATTTTTTTAAGGTTTTATTTATTTATTCATGAGACACACAGAGAAAGAGGCAGAGACACAGGCAGAGGGAAAAGCAGGCTCCATGCGGGGAGCCCGATGTGGGACTCGATCCCAGGACCCCAGGGTCATGATTCGAGCCGAAGGCAGGTGCTCAACTGCTGAGCCACCCAGGCTCACCCTTTAAAGGGCAGATGCTGCTCTGGTGTTTGCATCTTGGTGTCCAAGGGACACGTACTACAGAGCGGGGAGACCGGGATGTCCCAGGGGAGGCCAGCCCGTGCTTAGCGGACAGACGGAAGAGCTAGGGGAGGAGGAAGCTAAAGGAATATTCCTGCAGGGATGGGCCTGTCCTGGATTGATCGGCCAGGCCAGGCTGTGTGCTTCCCTCAGCCCTGTCTTCTCGCGGCCCCCAGTGCCCTCCACTTGCCAGCCGCCTGTGCTCTTCAGCGTGGCCTGGGCCTGCAGGACGCACGTGGGCGTGACGGGCCACACTGCCGACCCCGCTGGTGCACGAGCCCACGCACGGGCCGCGCTCCTCCCCACCGAGGCATGGCACAGACAAGCTCAGAGACCTTGGAAGCCTACGGAAGGCCCCGGGGTCCCCGAATCACTGCTGAGGTGAACACCACCTGCTCATCAGAAGCTCCTCCTCAGTTTCACGGGAATGAGGCACAAACTTGGATTATGTAAAGCCGCTAAGCCCCAGAGATTATCCTCATACACAAATGTTCTCTGAATATCTAAACTATCCAAGTTCAAGGCGGTGGAGCAAGAGACTCTCAAATGTGATACATTTAATGAGGCAAAAAAATTTACTCCGAGGATGCCTGGAGGCTCAGTGGCTGAGCGGCTGCTTTCAGCTCAGGTCATGATCTGGGGTCCCGGGATCAAATCCTGCGTCGGGCTCCCCGCATGGAGCCTGCTTCTCCTTCTGCCTGTGTCTCTGCCTCTCTCTCTGTGTCTCTCATGAATAAATAAATAAAATCTCAAAAAAAAAATTTACTTCGAAACAGGAGATCCTCTGTGTCCCGGGTTCAATAGCGTATCCCCAAAGTTCATCCCCAGTCAGAACCTCAGGATGGGACCTTATTTGGAAACAGGGTCTTTGCAGCTGTAACAGGTTAGGTGGCGGTCATCCTGGGCACAGGCGGGTCCTGCCTCTTAATACGACGGCGTCTGTATGAAGGGAAAGGTCTGGACACGGGGTCACGGACCCGCAGACGCCGGGCCACGTGCCACCAGAGGCAGCACCTGGAGGCGATGCAGCCCTAAGTCAAGGACGCTGAGGACTGGCGGTGGCCACCAGAGTGAGAAGAGGGGAGGGAGGGTCCCTGGGGGGACGCCGCACCCCCAGCACCGCTGCAGAATACGCGTCTGCTGTTTCACGCACCCCCATCCCAAGTTTGTGCTGTTGCGTCTCGGCAGCCACAGGAAGCTCATATACTCCACAATCAGAGCCTTGTGTCATTTTAAGAAATTGCTCTATTTTTAGCCCCATCCTGGGTCATGTGTTCCAGGGAGAGCGCATCCAAAATCTGTGCCTCCAGCTGGAGGATGTGCGCGCAGCCCCAGGGAAGACCCCACCTCCTCGCAGCCCCCCCCCCAAATCCCTGAGGCTGGACTCGCAGGGAGGCTTGCAGGGCAGCCAAGCTCTCTGCCAAGGAGACACACTGATTCTTCGGGCTTCCAGCCCAGGCCTAGCAGCACCTGAGGAGCTTGGCCCACCCTTCACAGGGGCCTGGGCCTCAGACAGTGGCTGCAGGGCCCATGGTCGCTGTTAGGCAGGTGTGACAGAAAACCTCTGGGAGAGGTGCTCGTGCTGGAGCCACAGCGTGGGAGAGGCCGGATGTAGAGAGAGGTGGAGGGGGCGGCCTGGCATAGGGATGGAGGGGAGCGGGGAGCTGCAGGGGTCAGTCCAGCCAGGAAGGAGGGCAGGGAGACCGGGGAGGGACCAAGGAGGAGCACCAAGACGATCACACGTTCTCCTCTGCTGCTCTGGCTATGGCTGCTCCCAGAACCCCAGCCAACAGGTGGGTGTCCTTCTCTCACCCTGAGGCCACCCATTTATTGAGGTCAGCTAGCTTTTATCACCCTAGTTGTGTCTTACCTTCACTACAAGTTTTCAGAAATATCACAAATCATGCATTCGATGGCCTCCTGAATCAAATTCTATTTACTTTTAAAAAATATTGTATTTATTTGGAGAGAGAAGAGAGAGAGCATGAGGGATGGGGAGGCAGAAGCAGAAGGAAAGAATCTCAAGTGGACTCTGTGCTGAGAGCTGAGCCCAACGTGGGGCTTGATCCCACCACCCTGAGATTATGACCTGAGATGAAATCAAGAGTGGGATGCCCAACCGACTGAGCCACCCAGGCTCCCCATTAAAAGGCAAAATGTATCCTAAGCACGATAGCTAATCAGGCTACCTCAAGGAACACTAACTTGGGACGCCTGGGTAGCTTAGTGGTTGAGCATCTGCCTTTGGCTCAGGGCGTGACCCTGGGTTCCTGGGATCGAGTCCTGCATCAGGCTCCCTGCAGGGAGCCTGCTTCTCCCTCTGCTTGTGTCTCTGCCTCTCTCTCTGTCTCTTATGAATAAATAAATAAAATCTTAAAAAAAAAAAAAAGGAATACTAACTTGATGAGCATTCTTTACTAAACAGACATTTTTCTAAAAGTGAATAATCAGCCTGTGAACTATTTGCTAGGGCTACTGTAGTAAAGTACTGTAAAGTCAGTGCCTTGTCTCCTAGCTATCAAGTCTGGAAGTCCACGATCCCAGGGGTCAGCAGAGTTCATCTTCCCGGATGACTGTGAGACAGAATTTGTACCAGGTCTCTCCTCTGGCTCCGGGAAGTTTGCTGCCCATCTTTGTCTTGTAGATACTTTACCCCAATCTACATATGACACACTCCCAGTGTGTGTATCTTTGTCCAAATTTCTACTTTTTATTAGACACCAATCAGATTAGGATCTGCTCTATTCCAGTATGACCTCATATTAACTAATGACATCTCTAATGACTTTTTTTTTCTTTCTTTCTTTAGAGATTTTATTTATTTGAGAGAGAGAGAGCGCATGCACAAGCAGGGGAAGAGGCAGAGGAAGAAGCTGACTCCCCGCTGAGCAGGGAGCCCAACTTGGGGCTCAGTGCCAGGACCCCAGGACTGTGACCTAAGATGAAAGCAGATGCTTAACTGACTGAGCCACCCTCAAACAGGTATCTCTCAAACAGCAGGATTCTACTTAGAAATAAAAAGGACAGACTCCAGCCTCACACAACAGACAAATCGAATGAATGTTCAATTCAGGCACCAAAGCCAAACAAAATAAAAAAAATGTAGGAAGGAAAGAGCAGAAACAAGGATAACGAAGATATAAAAATAGGCCAGGAGCAAGAAGCCTGTTTCACCTGCTCTTTGATTTAAAAAGCTCCATTAACCAGGAGCCTGCATGTATGGTGAGTCAAGAAACACGGGTGGGGAAGCTCAGTGGAAAATCTTGGATCATTCCCATTGGAAGAACACTCAGGAATTTAGTCCAGCCCAGGGAAACAAATATGAGGCTCCTTTGCCTTGTTCGGGATGGGCTGCTTTCAGCCTTGTGGCGAGACCATAAAATTAGAGAAAGGCATTAACTAAAGGGAACTGCTGTTTCCTCTCTTTTGAGACCACAAAAACTGGTGCAGAATGAAGCTAGCTGTTGGGTCACCATCGGTGGCCCTGACGTGTGAGCTGCCAGAGGCACAGGACTCTAACATCTCCCCATTGGGTGCCCTCAACCTTCCCAGGCTGGATGTGACTTTTGGAAATGGCCAGAAGATGTTCAGAATCAAGTCAGGTGAGTGATCTGGGTGACCAAAACCAGTTCCCTATTCGGAGGCAAATCCAAGATGTGGCCACCAATGTGACAGTCCTGGTTTCCCCATGTGAGTTGTCATCTGGTTCTTTTTTTTTTTTTTCTATCTATCATCTATCTATCATCTATCTATCTATCATCTATCTATCATCTATCATCTATCTATCATCTATCTATCTATCATCTATCTATCTATCTAGATTCTATTTATTCATGACAGACACACAGAGAGAGGCAGAGACACAGGCAGAGGGAGAAACAGGCTCCCTGCAGGGAGCCCGATGCGGGACTGGATCCCAGGACCCTGGGATCATGCCCTGAGCTGAAGGCAGACGCTCAACCGCCAAGCCACTCAGGCGTCCCCTGTCATCTGGTTCTAAAGGCATTTTCCTACAAAAGTCCCTACGCTTTTTGAGAAGGGCAAGAACGCAAGGAAAGCTTGGACTTTCTGCAGGTGCCTTTTCTCAAGGGCTAAAGAAGTTCTGTCAAAAATCAGATCCCTGAGCACCTGGGTGGCTCAGCGGTTAAGTGTCTGCCTCTGGCCCAGGGCATGATCCTAGAGTCCCAGGATTGAGTCCCGTGTTGGGCTCCCTGCATGGAGCCTCCTTCTCCCTCTGCCTGTGTCTCTGCCTCTCTCTGTGTCTCATGAATAAATAAAATCTTTTTTAAAAAATCGGATGCCTACTTTCATGCTCCCCTTATTGGACTCCCACTCTCAGCTGGGTTCACTAATGGTCATCATCTGTTGTCAGACACAGAACAAGGGTGGCGCTGTGGATGCCAAGGAGGAAAAGAGCGTCAGCCCTTAGGGACTGGCCATGGAATGTGGAGAAGGCGGGCAAGAACAGGGTAGACCCGTATTCGCCTCCCATGGCCACCATCACCAAGTACCACAGACCAGGTGGCTCAAGCAACAGAAATTGTCAAAGTTCTGGAGGCCAGAAGTGCAAGATCAAGGATTCCCTTGCTTCTCATCCATCTTCTAGTGCTTGGCCAGTGATCCTCGGCATTCCTTGGCTTGTAGGACTTCAATCTCTGCCTCTGACATCACAGGCATTTCCCTGATGTGTCCCTGTCTTCCTGCAGGACGCCAATCCTACTGGATTCAGGCCCACCTGACTCCAGGAGGACTTCATCTCAACTAATGAATCTGCAATGACCCAGTTTTCAAATAAGGTCACAGTCTGAGGTCCTGAAGGCTAGGGCTTCACCGTATCTTTTCGGGGGGACAAAATTCAATCCACAACACCACTTTTGTCATGCCTGGGATAGAGTTAATTAGGCCCATTCCCCCACCCAACCTGTGCTCCTCAGGTACTATTTGTACCTATACCCCGTTCCCTTCAAACAAATGCCTTCTTGGAGATCCAATCTGTTGTGCCCCAGAAGATCTCAAAATAAAATTTTTGTGCTTTTTTCTTCCCTTTGTTTCTGACAGGTGCCCACACACCAAACAGGCTCCTTACTGCAGGAGCACAAAAGATAGGACTTTGAACAGATAAGGCTTTTAATTCCCACACTAGGCTCTTGAGATCCAGGCAGGAAGGTAGGAGGGCTTTGCAGCAGGCTTGAGTCCTAATGAAATAGAAGGGGAGGGAAATCCATGGCTCCATCCACTGAAGCCTAGGGAAGTCCTGGTGGTGGGGAAGGATGGGAGGTCTGGGTGCTGGGTAGGAGAAAGAGGGAAGAAGACTGAGTGTGGACAGCCTAACACTGCCTGGCCAGAGTCTGGTGGGAGCCAGGGGAAGCTGAGCCCAGGGCACAGACCTTCCCTGTGTGGGTGTCATTCCTCAGGGTCATGGATCAGTCTCTTACTCTGCCCTTTGACCTTCAGTTATTGAGGCTGCCTGTGGCTTATCTCTTGAACATTCTCCATGTCCTGAGTCTTCACTGCCCCATTGTCAACAGTGTGAAGGTGCACCTTGGCTCTGCAGAGATGGTGGTGGGGAGGCAGAGAGGAGGGCAGGGCTCTGTGGGCACCACGGAGGCTGCATCCAGGTTCCTGGCTCCTGCAAAAAAGGACCTACACAAACTGAGTGGCTTAAAACAACAACAACAAAAAAATACTCTCTAATCATTCTGGAGGCCAGAAATCTGAAATGAAGGCTTTATTTCAACCAGAGGCTCTGGGGGAGAACCCCTTTCCTGCCGCCTCCAACCTGGGGCAGGGGCTGCTCACATTACTTGGCTTGTGGCTGCATCACTCTGACCTCTACCTCCCTGGTCACAAGGCCCCCTCTTCTTCTACATCAGCCTCTTTCTGCCTTCCTCTTATAAGGATTCACGTGATTGCATTCAGTGCCCGATGAATGAGGGCCAGGGCCTAATAGCCAGGATAATTCAACCTCCAGCTCCTTAATTTAGCTGCGTGTGCAAGAACTTTGCCACCTGAAGAAGCACTTATAGGTTCCTGAGCTCAAAGTCTGGTATCTTTGGACATCATTAGTACCCTACAACAGTGAGGATAGGAGTGGGGCACCCATCGGCATTGCCAGGCGCACCGAGGGGGACCCCACTGAGGTCCTCAGGCTCTAATGCAAGGGTGAGAGCGGATCCCCCCCTTCCCTTCTGCTCTCCTCCAATCTCCACGTGTCCCCGGGCGCTCTGGTGGTCCACTCCCGCCAGGGCTGGCTCACGCACGGCGGCTCCGGCACTTCCCCCTGCACCGGCTGAGGAGGCAGGAGGGAAGGCGCGGACCTGGCCCCGCGGGCGGCTTCCCAGCACTCATTCGGGTCCGGCGAGGCCACACGCCAAGTGCTCGCGGCTCCGGTGGGGCGTGGGGAGCACGGCCTCAGCAGCGCCCGGGAGCTCGCCGGGGAAGCCGAACCGCAGGCCCTGCCGCAGATCTCCCGGCTCAGGCTGCGGCGAGAGCAGCCCCGGCCTAACAGGCTCTCCCGGGTGGGGTGGGCGGTGGGCCCCGTGGCTCTGCGGGGCGGGGGCGAGTGGTTTGGAAGCGACACCCCGTGGCTCTGCGGGGCGGGGGCGAGTGGTTTGGAAGCGACACACCCATTTAGGTCACTTATCTTCCAAAAAACCTGTTTTGCATTTCAGACGCAACCTTCTGAAACGTGGCCGGGGCTGTTGGGGGGGAGGGGCGGGCGCGCACCAGCTCCGTCCCGGGACCGCCCGCCCCGCAGGCTCCAAACCCGGCCCACGCGGCCTCCCCGCGACGACCGCCGGCCGTTTGTCCCCCGCACCTCATCCCTTCCCAGCAGAGAGGCTCGGCCCCGGAGCGGCTCCCGGCCTCGCGCCTGCTCCCTCCGCCTCCGCCTCCGCCTCCGCCTCCGCCTCCGCCACTCGGGGTCACGTGGCAGTCACGCGGCTCGGCCCCGGGGCGTCCTGTTCTCCCGGGACGTGATTGGGCCGGCGTCGGTCACGTGACTGAAGACGCGCCAATCAGCGTCCTTCCCCGGGGCTGTCCGTGCTGGAGCGGGGACTCGGGTCTGGCGGTGGGTTCAGGGCCCGCCCCGGCCTGGTGTCCTCCGCCCCGGGGCCTCCCCGTCGGTGTCCGTGGTTCAGGCCCCGCCCCCCCGCCCCGGGGCCTCCCCGTCGGTGGTTCAGGGCCCCGCCCCGGCCTGGTGTCCTCCGCCCCGGGGCGTCCCCGTCGGCGTCCGTGGTTCAGGCCCCGCCCCCCCGCCCCGGGGCCTCCCCGTCGGTGGTTCAGGGCCCCGCCCCGGCCTGGTGTCCTCCGGCCCCCCCCCCCGCCCCGGGGCGTCCCCGTCGGCGTCCGTGGCTCAGGGCCCCGCCCCGTGGAGAGCCCCTGCCGCGGGGGACTGGGCGGTCCTAGAGCGGCCTGGATCAGAGCCGCGGCGGGAGCGGGAGTCCCGGCCCCACCCCGAGCCCCCGCCAGCCCTCGGCCCGTCCGGTCCTGTCCCCAGCGTGGCCCCGACCTTCGTCCCTCTGCCTTGGGCTGGTGTGGAGCTGGTTTCTGTCCTTCGCAACTGCGATCCCGCCTTGAAGCCTCCCGTCTGCCTGCGGGGACCCGCGCCCCCAGGGCCGCCCCGCACCCCGGTACCAGCGCCCGCCTCCTCCGCCCGGGCCTCACGTCCTCCCCTGGGACCCCCTGAGGTGCGGGCGCCCGCTGGGAACCTCGGGCGCGTCGTTCCCTCCAGGGCTTCGGGGTCTGCACCCGCCTCCCCGCCCCCCCTGCCCCCTCTGCCCCCGCGGGGGCGCTTCCCCTCCCGAGGCCGTGAGCTCCCCAGGGACGCGCAGCCTGCAGCCCTGAGCGCGGCCCGCACGTAGGGCGCGGGAACACCCAGACTCCACGCGTGGGTCTTAGGCGCCACGTGGGCGGGAGACCTGGTGGCTCAGTGGTTGAGCGTCTGCCGAGGCTGCGGCGGGATCGAGTCCCGCGTCGGGCTCCCCGCCTGGAGCCTGCTTCTCCCTCGGCCTCTGTCTCTGCCTCTCTCCCCCTCTGTGTCTCCTGAATAAATACATAAGATCCTTTTAAAAATAAATAAACTCCGTGTGGGTGAACCTGTGTGTCTGTGACCGTTCACGACGGTCTTTGGCCGGAAAGACCATCCGCTGCCGGCGCCTCCCCCTCCCCCTAAGGGGGCAACCCCAGCTCCCGCTCGGTGGGCTGGAGGCCTGAGGTGCCCGGGAAGCGCTTAGGGCCGTGTCTGGGGCCCGCTAACGCTAACCATCTCGGAGGACTTGCTCATATCAGGTACATCTTCTCTACTCCCCCCACTTCCTCTTCCTTCTCTCACCTTCTCCCCATCCCCTTCTGTCATTTTTCCCACGTCTTCTCGGCCTTTCAGCTCGAGGGTGACTGGCTACCACGGGTACCTGCCGCGTCTGGGGGGGGGGGGGTGCCTGGGGCTGGTTGGTTGGCCGCTGAGAGATGCTCCCTAAAGTAGAAAAAATATCTACCCCTGTGACTCCATTTATCCATCCTGTTGGCTTCACTCCATCCCCATCGCACCACCCCCAATGTAGAGCCTACTCGCAGCCAGGTGACCCAGAGCAAACGTCTTTATCCTCTGGACATAATCCCAGGTTTATCCCCTGGTGGCAGATGCTGGGTGGCTGCGCTGTCACAAGGAATCAGCACAGGCCCCAGGGAGCTCCCCTGGCCCCTGAGTAAGAGCCTTGGAAAGGTAAAAGGACACACTTGCTTCTGCACAGTATCTTTGTGCTCTGATTCCTATACTCTCCCCAGCCAGATTCACCCTGGAAATTTTAACATTTGAATGGTCAATGCTGACCGTTTACTCTCAGAGAGGCCAAGTGAGGCACTAAATTGTCCTCTAAGCGACAGCCCTGGACCCCCAAGACAAGGTACTGGGCCGGGAGCAGGCCCTCCTGGCGGACCCCCGAGGTCGCAGCAGGCCGCACCACTGGAGCGGTGCTTCTTCACAGCTGGATCAGTCTGCTAAATCCCACCACACTGAGTGTTTGAAGCAACGCCTAGAGTTGTCACTCGTGGGTGAAAGACCTGAGGTCAGGAGGGACGCAGGCAGAGATGTGGAGTCCTTCCAGGTCATGTGCTTCTGTTGTTTCTCCTGTTTGTATCCCTGTCTGCTTCTCTTAGTAGCAACACCCCGATTTTCTTTCGGGAGGCCCCCGTCCCTGCGTCATTCGGAGGGTGTGAGTGGGTCCCAGGTCTGGCCACTCAGAAGGCCCCACTTCCCTGCCTCTCTGATCAGTCTGGATGGGCAGGTTCCCAAAGCCAGGCCACAGGGAGGCTCCCGAGCGTCCCCAAATCAGTCTGAGCCAAGAGATGGAGAAAGGGAAGGTTTTTGGTTACTTTCTCTGAATGACAGATGCAGCCACGCTGAAGCTGAGGCTCCCTGGCTGTTTCAGGTAGGGGAACCCATCACTGCTCTTTTCTGCACACCTGGTGAGGCTGGGATTCCTGACCCTGCAACAGGATCCCAACATTCCTTCCCATTCCCCGCCATCCTGGCTGGCAGTCCTGTACCAGTCTCCTGGGGCCGCCCTGGCAAATGACCAGTCCTGGAGAGGTGTCAGCAGGCCGTGCTTCCTCTGAAGGCCAGGGAGGATCCTTCCTGCCTTTCCAGCTGCCGGTGGCTCCCCAGTGTCCCATCTCTGCCCCCACCTTCCTGTGCCTTCTCCCCCTTCTCCCCTGTGTGTCTCTTTCTGTCTTTTCCTCTCTTATTAGGATGTGAATTTAAGTGGACATCCAGGGGTGCCTGGGTGGCTCAGTCAGTTGAGCATTGGCCTTCAGCTCAGGTCAAGGTCCTGGGGTTCTGGGATCGAGCCCCATGCCAGGGGAAGCCTGCTTCTCCCTCTTCTCCCTGCTCCTGTGCTTTCTCACTATCTCTGTTGCTATCTTTGTCTCTCTCAAATATATAAATAAAATCATAAATAAATATATAAATCGAGATCTATCTGATGACCTCTGCAAAGACTCTATTTCCAAATAAGGTCCCAGTCACAGGTTTCAGGTGGACTCAAATTTGAAGGCGAAACTACCCAGGCTACTGCAATGCCCCATTCCTTCCTATTTTGCCCCCATCCTGCTCCCAGGACCCGCAACTTTGTTCCACATCTTGGAAGGGCCCTGGCACTCACGCTGCTTTGGTTCAGGATTCAGATCCCCCCAAAAATCTGAAGATCTCTCATTCCAGGGTCTCCCATATGTCACTTAAAATTTTCCAGAATTGATCCTGGCGACCCGGGATCAGGTCCCACATCGGGCTCCCTGCAGGGAGCCTGCTTCTCCCTCTGCTTGTGTCTCTATCTCTCTCATGAATAAATAAATAAATAAAATCTTTAAAAAATATTCCAGAATTTATGGGAAAGAAATGTATGCAATATTGATGATATAAAAAGTCCATGAAATGACACTAGCTTCTCCCCCCCACCTTTGGAGCAGGTCTTTAATATGCTAGAAAGGCCTTGATATGAGGAACTATTTATGGCAAATAACAGAAGCATTTGAAAATGTCTATCTGGCATCCCTGGGTGGCGCAGCGGTTTAGCGCCTGCCTTTGGCCCAGGGCGCGATCCTGGAGACCTGGGATCGAATCCCACATCGGGCTCCCGGTGCATGGAGCCTGCTTCTCCCTCTGCCTGTGTCTCTGCCTCTCTCTCTCTCTCTGTGACTATCATAAATAAATAAAAAATTAAAAAAAAATGAAAATGTCTATCTTTCAAGAGCTTTTGTTTGGTTTGGTTTGTTTTTATTCCTAATTGTGGCCAAATACCATAACATAAAAAGTACCATTTTAACCACTTTTAAGTACACAGTTCATTCCGTGGCATTAGGTCCATTCACCCCGTTGTGTAACCATCCCCACTATCCACCTTCAGAAATTTCTGTCATCCCAAACCCAAATTCTATATCTGTGACACAAAAATTCCCCATGTTCCCCAAGCGGAGCCCAAAATTGCCGATTTAGAAGACAAAACGTTTTGGCAACTGAGTTTTTTTTGGACCGAACAGTTGAAAACTGAGCTTGCCATTAGTTTACCCCAGGATGAGTAGCAGCATTTCCAGCATCTGCCTGCTTGTCGCCTCCAGCCACACCCTCATCCCTGCACCCCCGCAGGGCCTGGCGACCCCCTTCACTGCTCAGAGTCTCTGCTTCTTTGTTCTTAAAGCCAGAGGTGGGCCTGATTGGCTTGAAACCCGTGCTGCTGGCTCTAGGGAGGGTAGGGGGCTCTATTCTGAGGGCTCAGAACTATCAGTTCGCTAAGTCTTGGAGGAGGGACCAGAAGTGCAACAAATAGGATTAACTCCAAAACACATTTCCCCATCCGTGGAGCAGGGGTGTCTCACAAGGTGCTTCCAGCAGGCACTACATTTTCCAGCAGCCCCATGCAAGCATGGCCCCGTGGACTAGGAACAGAGTCCTGTGGCTACCTCCTGTGCTAAGGCAGGGACGAAGTGGGGTCCCCCCTCCTACCTCCCTCCCTTCACTTGCCCTAGAGGAGCCTGAGGCCTGGAGGAGCAGGAGGACAGGAAGCTTCAGTGAAGATGGTAAATATTTGCAGAAATGTTGCCATTTCGGCGACAGCTACTGCATGAAAGCCACCGCAGACAACATGAGAGTGGGCATGTCTGTGTGTCGATAAAACTTTATTTACACAATGGAATATTACTCAGCTATTAGAAATGACAAATACCCACCATTTGCTTCAACGTGGATGGAACTGGAGGGTATTATGCTGAGTGAAGTAAGTCAGTCAGAGAAGGACAAACATTATATGTTCTCATTCATTTGGGGAATATAAATAATAGTGAAAGGGAATATAAGGGAAGGGAGAAGAAATGTGTGGGAAATATCAGAAAGGGAGACAGAACGTAAAGACTGCTAACTCTGGGAAACGAACTAGGGGTGGTGGAAGGGGAGGAGGGCGGGGGGTGGGAGTGAATGGGTGACGGGCACTGGGGGTTATTCTGTATGTTAGTAAATTGAACACCAATAAAAAATAAATTAAAAAAAAAAAAAACTTTATTTACAAAAGCAGGCGATGGGCTGGGTTTGGTCTCCAGGCCAGAGACAGCAAGGGTTGGTGCCTCGCCCTCGACTCAGCAGCGTGCGTGCTGCTCATGCTGCTCATGCTGCTCATGTGGAGCCTCAGAGCAGCTGCGCTGCTGACGGGAAACAAGTGGCTGCAGGTGTTACAGGAAGGATGAAACAGCAACCGCTTATTTCTTTCCCAGATTTGGGGGCTGACCACATGCCTGACGTGGGAGACCACGGTGCACCTGGCAGGCAGGCCCCTCACCAGCGCCCTCTGAGGGGATGGCCAGTAAAGTGTGCATGAGGCATGAGCCAGGTGGGGGGGCATGGCAGGTGACACGCAGGTGACTCTGATGGGACTCTGACAGTGCCTGGAGGAGGCCCGTTAGGCAGAGGCCGCTGGGGAAGACTCCTCCAGGACAGAGGCGGGAGCAGAGGCCCCCAGGGTGTGTGGAGAGGCCTGCTGCATGGAGGGGTGCAGAGGGGTGTCCTGGGGGACAGAGAGGGCAGGAGGCCGGAGGGCCGGCCAGAGCCACCAGGAGCCGGGCAAAGGAGGTCTTTAAACCACCACCAGGCCACCTGCCCTGTAAGAATGGCTTGCATCCACTAGTTCACGACTCCAGAGTGAATCACAATCTTCTGGAGGGGGTTTAAACCCAGGTCTCGAGCCACATCTCGAGTCTGATTCTGTAGGTCTGGGGTGAGCCCAGGAATTTGCACTTTGGATGTATTCCTAGAAGCTGATGCCGTAGACCCCAGGAATCTGAGAATCCCCGGGTTTTGGAAGAGCTCACACATCCCCATCACCCTCTCTGTCCCGTCACCTGTTAGATCCCCTGCTCTGGACAAGCCGGCTCTGAAATCCTCTGAGTCTCACATGCACCTGTGTCCCTTCTTGTCTTCCTTGGCGGAGACGCAAGCGCCCTGGGACAGACACCTTGTCTGTCTGGTTGAAGATGGTGTTTCCACCGCCGAGAAAGTAGGCGGCATACAGCAGGCGCCCAGTGGGCGATTCCCAATGGTCCCAATGAGAAATGAGCAGAACAAGTGGGAGCACGAACTAGTGGGGGCGGCGGTGGGCACGGCCCGCAGCGCTGAGGCCCGCGCAGGTCTCTGGGGTCGCGCATTTCTGCACATCTTGTGAGGAGAGGAACACACTGCCACTTTGTTCCGATCTCTCAAGGGTGGGGTTATCGTCCAGTAAAATGAAGATACTGTCACCCCTGGGGGGCGGGCAGAGGCTGGGTGCGAACTGCCGCTTATAAAGCACGCGTGTTCCCTGAGCTCAGGGCTCGCCAGTGGCGCAAATCCATTGCCTGGCAACGTGCAAGGGGAGCCAGTGCAAACGCTAAGCTTGTAGTAGCCACGTCTTATGTTTTCAGGATCCTGACGTTTTGGTGTCTGGGCCCTTGCTGAACCTGGGGTGGCCACCTCTCCCTAGGACAGCCAATCCCTAAATGTAGTTAGTGACTCTTAAGGAGGGCACTTTTGAAAGATAAACCAACCAATCCGGAGCCTGCACCCTGACCACCTTCTTTATGGGGCTGTCACTCCAGGCCACCATCCCCCTGTCTGTGTCACCCCAGGGCCGGGTACCAGATGACTAGGCACAGCCCTTATGGCCAGAGCCCATGGAAGTTGCTCAAAGTAGCCAGTCCTAAGCCTGCTTCCCTGTCTTGCTTGCTCCTCCCCATAGAAACCACAGCCAAGGCTCTTGTCACAGTTACTCCTGGTGCCCTCTTGCAAGAGAGACACCTGGTGCTTCCCCAGGTGGCCCCATGGGGGCACACCCCCTCCTCTGGGGAAATGTGTGTAGCAACCTCTATTTCCCATCTGTTGGCCTTACTATCCCTCAAGTTTTCCACTAATACACAATATTTGAAAGCAAAACTTGCACTGCTTGTTCTGCTGTAAAAAGCCCCCGTCCCTGCCCCGGGAGCCACGTGTCACCTGGCAGCGTCCATGACACCCAAGGACAGGCTACCGCGTGGGAGCAGGCCAAATCTCAGAGCGCTCACAGTCTGACAAGACCCAGGCCCCAGGTTGCAGTGGGTTTCGTGGGAGCTGTGGGGTTCGAAGAAAGTAATGGAAGATCTGGAAGCAAAGAAGACGCCCCCCCCCCCACGCCCCCAGTCAAATTGGGCGTGGGAGAAAGCAGATCCTCCTGAGAGAGCTGAATGCTGGGGAGCCCGCCTTCTGGCTTTTCCAAAAGGGGGAGGGAGTGTGAGGTCAGGAGGGAACACCAGGCCTGTGGAGTCTAGAGCAAGTCCTCCGGGGCTCTAATGCCCTCCCCGCCCGGGACCCCCATCCCCCAGGGAGCTGGTGCAAAGGTGGACAGATTCAGGGTCTGCAGGCTCCCAGGGGATGTCCACGCTGCTGGCCCTGGGCTGTGCTGGGAGCAGGGGCCTGGGGATGCTCTCAGCGCAAGGCTTGCACTTACCCATGCGTCCGGAGGATGCACCAGAGGCTCCCTTAGGCCCGGCCTACGCCACCCTGGCTCTTATCAAGCCCCATTGCCCCGTCCACCTTAACACACATGGTCCACATCCCGAAGTCTGCATTAATTCAGCAGCCCAAATGAGGTGCTGGTGGCTATGACTGCCAGGCATCTTAGGAAATTTCTGGAAAAGAAGCTGGTGTTCTCAGAATGGCCCTGATCTGTGTTGGGGCGCCTGGGTGGCTCAGGTCATGATGCCAGGGTCCTGGGGTCCAGCCCCTCATCGGGGTCCCTGCTCAGGGCGAGTCTTCTTCTCCTTCTCCACCTGCTCATGCTCTCTCTAATAAATAATTAAATACATATAATATATTAAAAACAAAGGAGGTGGGCGGCCCCGGTGGCACAGCGGTTTAGTGCCGCCTACAGCCCAGGGTGTGATCCTGGAGACCCGGGATCAAGTCCCACATCAGGCTCCCTGAATGGAGCCTGCTTCTCCCTCTGCCTGTGTCTCTGCCTCTGTGTGTGTGTGTGTGTGTGTCTCATGAATAAATAAATAAAATCTTAAAAAACAAACAAACAAAGGGGGTACAGGCAGACTGGGGCGATGTCACCACCAGCCAAGGACGCCAAGGATCACTGGGGGCCACCAGACACTGGAAGACACGAAGGAAGAGCCTTCCCTGGAGCCCTGGCAGGGAGCCAGCCCTGAAGACGCCCTGGTTTGCGCTGCCTGCCTCCAGAGCTGGGACACTAACTACACTTCTGTTGTGGGGAGCACACCCCTCTGCCCCCGCAGTACGTGGCACTTTGAAGCCAACACAGAGGGGACCCTGGCCCCCGGGCCAGTGAGGGCCGCAGCAGGAGCTCCCAGGGGCCGCAGAACACCTGGAGAAGGCTCGGGTCCCTCTGCTGCCATGTGACCCAGGGCAGGAAGCACAGGCTGCGGGACCCTCCGTGTTCCCTGCTGGCCCCGTGGGGGGCAGCCCGGCTCCCCACCCATCTGCTCGCACCGTGGTAGGAGCAGCGCCCTCTCACCAAACCGATGGCAGGTCCGGGTGAGGACAGGCTGTGGGGTGTGTCCTCGGAGTACTCGCTGCCTGGACGAGAAATTGCAGAGACAATGAGGCCCCGGGGTCCTTGCCTCCCAACCTTCTGCCCCGTACGCCCTCCCTTCATTTCCCCATTTTGCGACGCTCCTGCAAGCGCCTTGAATGCTAACCCCAATCCTTCCTGCCCGTCCACCAACAGGTCTCATCACCGATCCTCATCCGCAGCGTGACCCTGTCCCGCCTTGTCATAGGGATGCTTCACCTTCTCCTTCCACCCAGTGCAAATGACAGTAGGAGCGCCTTCCTCCCCGGGGAAGGCAGCGGGTCTTCAGGGAACAGGGCCCGGGAGGCTCTTCCAAGAGCACCCGGTACCTTCAGGCTCTGGACGTGATTCCCAGTCTTAAGAGCATCAAGGTTAATGGCAAAAACCAGGGGCCAGCAAACAGCCTGCAAGCCAAGAGTGGGTTTTATGTTTTTAAACAGTTGAATAAAAAAATAAAAGAACAGAAAGATTTTGTGACACGTGAAAATGATCTGAAATTCAAAGTCCCGTGTCCATAAATAAAGTCTAATGGGAAGGCAGCCACGCTTGCTCGCTTCCACGTGGTCTGTGGCTGCTTTGGCCCTTCAGCCGCAGCGGAGAAGCTGGGACAGACCCCATGACCCGCGGAGCCCGAAATGTGTGCTAGCCGATGCTTTACCAGAAAGGTTGGTGGCACAGACTCTGGAGCCGAATGGTCTAGATTCAAATCCTAGATCTACTGCTTACCAGCTGCACGAATGGGGGCAAATTCTCTCTCTCTCTCTCTCTCTCTCTGCCTGCATTTCCATATGTCTCAAATGGACATAATAGCCCTGATGTCAAAGTATCTTTGTGAGGATTAGAGGAATTATCACTTTTAAGGTCTTACAACAGTGCCCAGCACACTTAAGTACTGAGGACGGGTGACATTCTTTTCAGTCTCCCCAGATCCTTAAACACCAGCGTCCTACATACAGCAGAGTCAAGTGTCTAAGAATTCTTAAGCCCCCCTTCTACTTGACACACAAGGGTTCTTTAAACAATCATTTCCTTCACTTTTCATCATTGCTCCCTATCCAAACAGATCCAGGAAGCCTTAGCTCAGACTTCTCAAATCCCAGATGGGTTCTAATTTGTTATGTCGGAGGAAAAAAGTCTGTCTTCCCCAGCAGGTGCACAGGGAGGCTTTGTTAGTCACAGACGCCACCTCCTTACTCTTCAGAATTAAAAGACGTTTTTGCAAACTCTACGAATCTTGACTGTAAAGCAAAAGCAGAATGATGAAGAATGGATTTCCCACAAGGACAAGGAGGTTTTCGTTCCTTGACTGTGGGTGGCTGGGGTGACGCATGGAGGAGTCTGGGAGAGCTGGCATGTGGACGGTGGACATCGATAGTGTCCCCCACCTCCTCCTACTTGTTCCACATGATTGAGTTGCGGTTGGGTTCCTCAACACTCAGCTGGAGATTCCACTGGTCAACCTCTTGCACGCTTGGGCATGGTCCCGTGACTAGATGCACACCCACTGGAATGGAGGTGACAGGCACCACTGGTGCTTCTGGCTCTTAAGGCATCAAGCCTGTCTCCACCACGCCGTCCACCTTCCCGTGAACAGCGACACCCTGAGTGATGGCCAGACAAAAAAATGGACAGAACCTGGGTCCCTGAGTGACTGTGTGGAGCTAAGCAGCCTGTCTCCTTGGACCCTTTGTGAGAGAGTGAACATCCGTGTTGAGTCACTGTCACAGGAGTTTAGCTTTTACCCTCACACAAAGGCCCTGCAGTCCACCACCTGTGGGTGACAGGTGAAGATGCTCATGGATTGGGCAATCCCTACCCTCACCCACATCCCATACTTAGCTGCAGGACAAGATCTAGAACCATTCTCTTACTTCAGAGCCTTGTGCTCTGCCACTTAGCATGGACATGTTTACTTTTTGAAGACGGGGCTGTGTCACCTCAGGTCTCTGAAATAACCCACCTGATACTTAGCACAGGGAGCCACCTGCTGCTGGAGAACAGTCTGGGTCCAATAAGGAGAGGGAACCACGTAGTACTTCAAAAAGGGGAAAGTGTCAGATAAGGATCAGTAACTGTAACAGGATGGGGGTATGAGGAATTGGCTGGTAAGAAGTAGAGAACACTAAAGAGGAAATGAATACCAGTTCTAATAAGGAGCAGCCATGCCCTAAGGATTGGGATGGTGCACTTGGGGAAGAGGCTCCCAGGGCTGAGATCCAAATGTCCATGGAAAGGTCCTGGCCATGACTGATGGGATGGCACAGAAGTGCCCATGGCGCCATGGTAGCAGAACTTGCCAGAAATCTGCCCTCTAGGGTGTCGGGGCTTAGGGAGGAAGCTGCTGGCATAAAAAGGAGAGTGGGCTTGCGATTGTCACAGATTTCTAGAACACATTTATGTAGGCACAATGATCAACTTTTGCTCATCTTTTTTCTATTTTCCTTAAAGACTTTCAACCTTTTTTTTTTTTTTTTTTTTTTGAGAGAGAGAGTGTGTGTGCGTGTGTGTGAGCAGGAGGAGGGGCTGAGGGAGAGGAGAGAGAGAATCTCAAGCCAACTCTTTGATGAGCATGGAGCCTGATATGGGGCTCAATCCCATGACCCTGAGATCTCAACCTGAGCTGAAATCAAGAGTCAAACACTATCAACTAAGCTCCCCAAACTTTTTTTTTTAACAAATGTGCAATTCATTTTAAAATACCACTTAAATATAGGCACACAGTTTTAATATTGGGTCATTAAAAACCCCCCGCAAAATCAAGGCTCGGGCTCAGATACATATATTCATTTACAATTTGGAAGAAACTGATCAGGAACTGTAATTGTTTTCTATCGCTGCAGAACACATCGCCACAGACCTCACCGCCTAAAGCGGCCAACATTTGTTATGTCTAGTTTGTGGCCCCTTTGCACACAGCTGGCAAGAAGGCAGGTAATGGGGTGTATGAGTCTCCTCGGGCTGCTGTACAAATTACCACACACTGGGGGACTGACAACAACGCCAGTTTACTCTGTCCCCCTGCTGAGGCCAGAGATCCTAAATGGAGTGTTGGCTGGGCTGCACTCCGTCCGAAGGCTCCAGTGGTTTATCTTCCCATAGATCGCCTCCGATTCACTTCTCCACACCTCCTACCTTGCAGAAAGTGGTTGCTTTTCTATTTGTAGAGTTGAGATATTCTCTTCTTAGATTTCTGGTTGAGTTTGCAGGGTTCAGAATGATTTAGTAGCTACCTAGCTGTGCTCCTGGGACCAGACCAAACTATGGTCTCCTACTCCTCCGCCGTCTTGGACTCCCTTTGTGCCTTCTGAAGCCTCTAGTGGAAGACCCTTCCTTGCTTCTTCCACCTCTCATGATTCCAGGTGTTTCTTGGCTTATGGCTGCCTTATTTCAAGCTCTGCTTCTGTCCTCACATCCCCTTCTCCCCTGTGTTTGTGTCTCAAATCCTCCTCCATCTTTCTCTTATAGAGACAACAGTATTTGGATTTAGGGTCCACCCTAAACCTAGGGTGATCCCATGTCAAGATTTCCAACTTAATTACATCTGCAAAGGCCCTTTCTTTAATCAAGCCACATTTGTAGGTTCCATGGTCAAGGCTTAGACATATCTTTCTGGTGCCACTATTCAATTGATTTCTATAGATTTAGAAATCCGGTTGCATCTATTGCAAAAAACAGATATTTCCCTTCATTTTGCTTGAGCATGTTAGGGCCTTGAGCATGAAGTGGGGGGGGGGGGCCTAAGCTGAGGTGGTACTCCCATCAGAGAGGAGAGGGCGAGGACCCTAACCCCTCAGGCCACCACCTGCCTGGTGTACACAGGCCTTGCATGATCCCCTCTCCTTGAGGACCTGGTGTGTATTTGCTTGATGTAGACGAAACTGCCATTTGGAGATGAAGAATGAAGTCTCTCGGCAACTTCTGTGTTTCAATGGAACGTAAGTGTTGTGGAATTGCTAGCTGCTATCATCACAGACAGCTCTGGGGACCTACATCCCTATGGCTCCTCAACCAGAGGAGGGGAAAGGGCTGCTTCCTTCCAGCTCCAGCATGAAAAGCTCAGAAACAGCAATTCTTGTTAATGATTGGTGATTGGATGGATTGAATATACAATAAGTGCACGAGGGAGAAATCAAACAGTAGATCAGGTCACACAACAGAAAGTAGGCTACTTCTCCTTCTCAGAAGTTTCTACCGGTTTCGATTATGTGCTCATCATTCCAGAAATCCTTTTTGTGTCTATCAGCGTGCATATGGAAATACGGAGATATAGATAGGAGTGCCCTTCACCCATTTTTCAAGCAAATGATGAGTGCCGGGTGTTTCCGTCTTCATCCTGAGCATTACTCCTCCTCACGCCAGTGGAGACATCTGACCTCATGTCATGAGGCTTCCTTTCCTCTGGTTTCTGGTTCTTCTTGGCCAACACGAGGCCCTGGCAGAGGATCAGAGTGGAGGGGGTGTAAATGAGATAGGAGTGTTGGTTCCCTGGCTGCCTCTCTGGGAGGCCCCTGGGTGTTGGTTGCTCCCCTACCAGCTCCACAGCTCCTGCCTGGGGTCCTCTCTCCAGCTCACAGCCTCTCTAAACCCCTGTGACAGCTTCCCCCTACCCTTGCAGGCCTTCAGCCATAAAGTCCCTCCTGTGGCTGCCCCAGGGCCCTGCGCCCACCCTCATGGGTTCTCGTCCCCTTTCCCCATGCATTGGTAAGTCTTCTGTGAAATCATGTCCCTAACAGGAGGCCCACTCCACACTTGGGTCCTCATCTGGAAAATGTGGGTAATGTTAGCACCTGCCTCCTGCAGTTGGTGTGAGAATCCAATGAGCTATAAAACCCATAGGACAGCCCCAGACCTTACCAGGTGCTGGAAAATGCACTTTTCATCTCAACCAGGTGTTATCCCAACCCAGGTGTCCTTGAGGCCCCACTGGACAGCGTTTGCCGGGGTACTCACAACATGAAGTTCACTCTACTTCATGTTGGATCCAAGCATGACACTGGGGTTTGGATGGTGACTAAGTAGCCCCTGTGCCCAGAAGGGAGCCATTCTCTATCCCAGGTCTATGTCGGCCCCATATGAGCAGAGGAAAGTTTGACACCTGCTCCACTCTGGTGGGTTACACACCAACCATCCACGCGGCTCCTGGGAAGGACTCAATCAGGAAAGATGGAGCCTTAATGTATCAACGTCCATCTGGTTTCCTTTCCCTGTGGCTCTTGTGATCTCATGGAGAGCTAGCACCAGGGAAATGGAGCAGATACAAGACATGTTGATGTGGAGGGGGTCAGGGGGTCAGAAGTGTGAGGTTAGATCAGTGTGCTTCAGCCATGGGGAAGGTAGACCAGGGTGCCCTTGGCTTCTTAGTTTGGTTCAATCTCCTAGAAAAGGGTGTTAATTACACTTCTGTACCCACGTCAGGTGGTTCCAAAGAGAAGGTGCTTTGGTAACCAAGGAGAACTAATTCTGCATAAGAGAATTTTCCTTAGGGAGTGTCTGACCACTTTCATTCTTTATACACCAAGACAAAGAGCTTCAAGCCTACAAGTGTTTCAAAGACCTTTGGTTTAAGGTTTAAGACTTGAAAAAAATTATAGGACTCAAATTTTGGAAATAACAATATGAAACTCAATAAATGATTACTTTAGATATTCTTTCTTCATTAATTGTGAAACTGAGTATACATACTAATCTCCCTACATTTGAAAACCATTTGTAAAGCTAGATTTTCTCATGTTACAAGAATTCATAAGTAGGCCCATGATTGCCAGGAAATAATAGCTAATTGTAAGTTAAACGAGCAACTTGCAGCTAAATCATTTTCAGAACAAATTCATGGCCCTGCCCAAATGCTTCAGAACTCATCATGCCAGATGACTGCAGATTCCAGAATTGTCTCTACCTCTGCCTTTTCTCTTTCTTGCACACCATGAGCACCAAACAGCAAAAACTGCTTTCTTTAAAGATGAAAAAATACAGAGTTAGGTTGAAGACCAAATCATTCTGGTTGCAGCTGCAGGGACATGGCTCCTAAGTCATAAGGTCAAATCACCATCAGCCCGTGTGTATCTTGTGGCCTTTCCCATCCTGCTTCCCGCCCGCCCTGACCCCGCCCCAGTCCCCTGCAATGAAGGGAAAGCAGCTATTGCAAAGCCACACCTCACAAATGCCAGGGATTTTTTTCTTTTTCAAAGGCTCACTCCCCATCATTGTAAAGTCTGTTTTTTAAGTGACTCTAATTGGAATAATCTCTTTTGGCTCCCTTGGTGTTGAATCCAGATGAGACCATCTGGATGGTTCCAAAACTCTAAGGATCCTCTCAGGAACCCCACCCATCTCCCTGCTTTGGAGGAGTGTTCTTTGCAGGTCTCCCTCCCTCTAGAGCTCTTTTGTTCAAACATTCCAGTCACTTGAATGGTTTATTTTACCCAACATGTTAATTAATGATACTTGCAACAAGCTTGTGGTTATTAATTAAACCATGTGAGTGAGCCCCCCAAACACAGTTAGCAGTCTGATTGAAAGCCAAACTTCCTCTGGCTGTTTTTAAAAAGAAATAACTACAGGGTATGAAGAAGAAAGGCGATTCAGCTGCGGGACAGGAAGAGTCCAAATCGGCAAGGGAACAGGAAAAGTGTTCTCTTTAATGAGACGAGGCCCTCTGGCCGAGTATTAGGAATCTAGCTGTTGAGGAGCAGACGATCCAGCTTTGGCACGCAGCATGGTAGCTTAATTAGGCACTAGAACAAGTGTTGGAGGCTCTCCGGGAAAAATGATACAGAAAAGTGCCTCCCCTCCCTTACACGCTTTGTTAGTTATAAAATTAGTTTATTTTCCACCTTCTGTCTGGGCACTTGGGAGCCCGCTGGTGGTAGTCGACTTGGAGGGAGAGCTTCTGGGGCTGAGAGTGACGCAGAGGAAGACCCCATTGCATGTTGTGGGAGGGACAGGAACAGAGCTTCAAGATCTTGGGCTGGGGTCACATCTAACCCGCTATGTTCAGAGTCCCTGCTGGGACGGCTGGTGGGCCAGCATTTTAGGGGACGGGATTGGGGTAGACAACCACTTCCAACTCTACTGACCCAGAGGCCACTCTAAAGAATATTCTGGAAACCCAGCTTGAATTTGGCTGTTCAGATGTGCATTTACCCCCCTCCACCAGAAACAGAACTTGCATTTTGGTCATCCCCTGAGATAATATGTATGCTCAGGTGGCATCAACTAGACAAAGGCAAGTTCATGTTTCTGTGCCCAGTTCTCTTTGTTTGAACTTTAGGTCCCTCGTGGGGCATCACATCAGACCAAGGTAACTCTGAGGAGCTGGACATTTGTTGGAGGGAATGCTATTTCCAGTTTTATGACAAGATCATTCTCAAGACCCACTTTTGTGGGGTACCTGGGTGGCTGTCACTAAGCATCTGACTCTTGGTTTCAGCTCAGATCATGATCTCAAGGTCGTGGGATCCAACCCTCTGTCCAGCTCTGTGCTGAGCAGAGTCTGCTTCTGATTCTCTCCCTCTCCCTCTGCCCCTCCTCCACTCGCACATGCACGTGCTCTAATAAAATCTTTTAAAAAAAAAAGACCTACTTTTGTGATGAAGGACAAACAGTTCACCAACTGTTCACCGACAGGGGCTGGCGTGCTCACGGCCATGTTGCAGCAGGTGTAACACCCAGATGCACGCACCGCCTCCCCCACTGGCAACATGCAGCGGCAGAGGGGCAGTCATGATGGCTGAAGGACCCCGTAGCCTACCTGAGCGCTCACTCCTGGTGCTGGACGTTCTGGGGGTTTGGACAAATGTCTAACTATGTATCCATCGTTATGGTTCACACAGAGTATGTCCACTGCCCTAAACACTCTCTGTGCTCTATTCATAGCCAAAACCCATCCCTGGCAGCCATCTTTTACTGTCTTCATAGTTTGCTTTTTCCAGAATCACAGAGTAAGTAGCTTCTCAGACTGGCTTCTCTCACCTGCTAATACGCATTTAGACTTCCTCTGTGTCTTCTTCTGGCTTGACAGCTATTTCTTTTAGAGCTGAATAATATGCCAGTGTCTGGATGCCCCAGAATTTATCCACTCACCTACTTCATTCCCTTAACACTTTATTTTTTGATAGAGTGAACAAGTATCATAAATTACATTTTTGAGTTCAGACGTCCACATTAGCAGGTTTATTTATGATCATATTCATCTATTCTCAGTCTCATAAAACTCTGTCCAAATTTCCCTTCTTGACCTAAGCCAGCGTGACGGGTCAGCAACTTGAAGTTCTTCTGGTAAATGTCAGTGGCCTCCAGTGATGATAGGACACTGGGGCTCTATGTCCCTTCCCTATAACCTCCTGACAAGACCATTAAAATGAAAGTTTCACTCCAAATTCTACCAAATGGACACTTGTTAGAAGCAGGCCCCAAAGTCATCAGGTCCCCACTCTGTCCTTGGTCCTCTAGATAGTTATGTTGTATGATCAGCTCTCTCCAGGGCTGACTCAGTGACATCGGTGGCTGACCTTCCAGCTGGGCCTGAGAGAGGGTCCTCTGGGAAAGAACTAGGATGAGGCAGTTCCTGGCTCTCAGGTAGTGATTACATAGGACAGGGCTCTCTCCTCTCTGAAGCAAATTCTTTCTCATAGCTTTGGGTTTTCACAAGTGTTGGAACACAGATAACTTTTATTAGCATGGTGGCCAATCTACAGAGAACCAACAAGCCAAACCATTGCTAAGTTCTCAGAAAAATTACCTAAATTACCTAATTACCTCCTGCCATTTCATTTTGAAGACTTTATATAAAGAAACCAAATAAAGGATCTGGGATGCTTATTTCTGTTCCATGGACCAAGTACTGGCCTAAATTGTCTATTTCAGAGGCGCCTGGGTGGCTGTGTCAGTTAAGTGTCCAACTCTTGACTTTGGCTCAGGTCATGATCTCAGGGCCCTGGGATCGAGCCCTGAGTTGGGCTCCATGCTCAGCGAGGAGTCTGCTTGAGATTCTCTGTCTCCCCCTGCTCCTCCCCCTGCTGCTCTCTCTCTCTCAAATAAATAACATCTTAAATAAATAAACAGGTAAATAGACTACTCTGTTTCCTGGGCCATCATGCTCTTCCAGCTAGCAGGAGTGCCCCAGGCCCACCTCTCCCAGAACAGATCCAGCTTCAGCAGATGACACTCTTCCTAGGGTGCCTTAGGTGTGCTTGTCGGCAAGCAAACATCAGCATTCCTGCTGGTCAGGAGGTTCCAAAGAGGAAAAAGAGCAGCTGGTCTTAAACGGCCCATCAGCCCTCCCCCAGGCTGTAGCATCTGAAGAGATTGTTTTCCTGCTATGAATCCTCTACATGGTGGACAGCAATCGGGACGTAGATCCCCAGCACACCTGACCACATGGACTTCCACTATGAGAAAAACTCACATCGCACCCGTATGTGGTTAAAGACAAGCTGTATTTGGTGTCAAGCTTTTAAAAAGCACTATTTGACATTAAAAAGTATTCTCCTCTGTATTAATGGCCTCTGTCTTCTGAATTTTCTTCTCGAGGTTTCCTAAACTTTCCTTGTCAGAACGAAGAAATCTGAAAGTCCTATCATGCCATTCTTTCTAGATTCTCTAGATTGAAACAGATAAAGGCACTTATTAGTCATTTCTCAGAGCACACAATACAATTTTTAGGAAATGCAATATAATTTAAAAGTTTTACCTAGAAAAATGGATGATTTCTGGTCTCTAATCAGTAATTCTTACCTCCAGAATTAAAGCATTCCGTTTTCTTTTACAAAAATGGGCATTTATTTCAAGGTAAAAAAATCAGTACCATATTTATAGGTTCTTCCTGACTGACCACTCAAATTTTAGTCACTACTGAAACAAAAATATCCTTCTATTGGAAACGTTGGTCCAGGAAAACCAAAGGACTGTCTTGAATCTAGGAAACTTTGGCATTGCTAACAGCGTATCTCTGGGTTCTTCTTTTTTATCTATAGATTCTTCTTTTGTTTAAGAGATGGGGAACAATCGTACATTTGTCCTGCCAACATCCATGGGTATAAAAATACTGAACTCGAACAATGTTCACTCTCTATGTCAGTGGGGGGGATGAGAACTCTCTCGAGGGCTCATATTTGGAACAGGAATTAGTGGTTCTAAACCGTAGTTTACCATAAACAGCAAGTGCCTCTCACAGCCCCGGGGGAATCAAGGGGCCGAAGTGTCCCAAAGACCAGACTGCTGGAGGATGATGCCCGGCCCCGGGCCCTGATTGTCCTGGGCGGGAGGACACCTCTGCAAGTGCGCTTGCTGTCCTCGTCGCACTGACGGGAAACAAAGGGCCACGGGAGTGTATTTCCCGGTTATGGAAGGCCATTCACCAAGCGATGGAAGAAACACGAACACCGAGTGGGATTTTCTTTGCACTTGCCTTGTGAACTCATTCTTCACTTCAGGCTGCCACTAACGGCTGCAGAACAAATCTGGCCATGAACGCAGGATGCCAGATCCTCCTGGAAACAGGAAGGGGCCACTCCAACCTTCCAGGGGCTTCCCACGCCTCCCGGGCTAGGTCCCTGCAAAGCCACCCTGCGTCAGCCCCCAGGGCTTCTCCTTGGCCCTGGACCCTGCTTGGGCTGCCCAGCCTGGCCCGTCACCCACGGGCAGACCCGTGGCTCATCGGCACCTGCGCGACCAAGACAACAGTGCAGGGCAATGTCCAGCACCCTTCAGTCGGGATGCATGGGTGGGGGTGAAACACTCTTGGATGAGCAATGAGTGAACGCGTGCATGAAAGCATGAGTGAATCCCGGCATGAATAATTACCAAATAGGCAGGAATCGCTCCCACTGGGGAGAGAGGCCTCTTGGCACGTTCACAAAGATGGGTGGGGAGAGGGTGGGAGAAGAAAGTGAGCCGCTGCTCCCAAACGGGGTTACGTGGGGCATGCGAGCTTTTCCCAGGAGCCCTGAGGGGGCTGTCCCTGGCCAGGGCCACAGCAGCAGGTTATGCACAGGCCTCCCAGCCGGCCCCCCTCTTTTCTCCTCAGCCACTCCTCCAGGGGCTGAGCCACCTCTGCTCACTCCCGGGCTGCAGGCTGAGCTGGGGAGCCGGAGCCCCCTCTGAAGTCACCATCATCAAGGTCACAAGGTAAGGGACAGCTCCACGGAGGCCACAGTGCCCATCCGACCCTCGCCGCCCCCTCGGCCTTCCCAGGTGCCCTCTCTGCCAGGGTCCTCCTCCTCTTCCTGCTCCCTTCTCCCCCGCTCCAAGCCTGGAGCTCCAGCTTCCACTGCCAGTGCTCCCCTCATCCTGCTACATGGTCGGCCACCCCTGGGGATTCCAGCCCGGACCCGGGCTCACTGGACACCTCCACCACGCCAGGCCACTCCACAGGCCCACCAGCTCACGAGGCCTGCCCCCCACCGCCCGGCCTGGGATGACAGCAGCTCCCACTTGGAGCCCACGCCCCAAGCCCAGCTAGCCCCCCAACCTGGGCAGCCCTTCCTGGCGGCTCTTGTTGGCACCTCTGCAGAAGCCTCCTTTGTCTGGGTGCCTCCAGGGGTCTTCCCACCAGAACCCACCACCCACTCCCACTGCCGGACAACCACACTCCCTGGAGGCAGGTCCCTGAGCCTCTCCACCTTCACCACCTGCAGGGGGCAGGCAGCCCCAGGGTCTCGTCCCCCAACAAGGTCCCTGAGCATGGGAGAGCTCGCTGTAAGGGGACTTCCCAGAGGGACACCAAGGGCGGGGAAGCTGCCTTATGGGGAGCACCCTCTAGGAGAGGCCTCTCTGAGTAGGGCTGTGGGGCAGCCACGCAAAGGGGCTGGGATGCTCCAAAAGAACAAGCACTGGGGCCCCAAGTGTGTTTGGGGGGCAGGGGGCATGGCCTGCGTGAAAGGCACAGAGACCCGCATGGCTGGCGCACAGTGAGCAGAGGATGCGTGAGTGCTACCTGGAGGAGCGACACCAGGCGGCGGGGCCCAGACTCTGTCCGGCCCAGAGGCCATGAGGGCCAGGGTGGGAAGCTTCTGGGAGGTGACTCGACAGGTGGCTGTAGAGGCTGGAGCCAGGGGCAGCAGGCACGGGGACACAGGGATGGATAGAGGGACGCGGGGACGGGGGAGCAGGAGTCATCCAGGGTCATCCACACCTCTGTGCCGACCTCTCTGTCCTGAGCTCATGGGGGATGGCAACGCAGTTTACAGAAGGGGGAAACTGAGGATGGAAACGTCTGGGAAGGAAGGTGGATTTCTGTGGGGACACTTCCAGCCTGGCGTGTGGGCCAGACGTCCCAGTGGAAAGCAGGCGGTTTGACCTCTGAGTCTGGAGCTGGGAAGCAAGGCCAGCTCGGTGACAGGACCAGGGAGCCTGCCAAGGGCTGAGACTCCCAGAGGGGTGGAGGGAGGGAGGGAGACAGGGGTGCACCGGGCTGGGGTGGGGGTGGGGTGTCTCGGAAAGCCCGCATGGCTCTGGGATGCTGCGAGATGGGCGGGATCCCAGGAAGAACAGAAGGGGGCACGTTGGATACACATTCAGAGAACAAAGGCTAGGAGTCCCAGCCTCCCCCTGTGGGGTCATTGAGAGGCGCCTTCGCCTTCTTCTCTGTCACCTCTAACTTGCTGCAACGTCAAACCAGCTGATACACTGGACTTAAGAGTCGAGAGAAATTCTGGGTAAACTTTTTGTAGAGACAGGATACATTTCTCTGACATCTGAAGAGAACCGGACTTTAGTCCACCACTGGCCTGAATCACTCTTGAAGAAAAGTGGCCTCCTGTGGCCTAGCTGCCTTCAGCACCTCCTAGGGACACCTCAGGGACACCCGCAGGGACACCTCAGGGACACCAGGTACACCTTAGGGACAACCAGAGACACCCCAGGGACACATCAGGGACAGCCAGGGACACCAGGGACACACCAGGGATACCTCAGGAAAACCAGGAACACCAGGGACACACCAGGGATACCTCAGGAAAACTAGGGACACCAGGGACACACCAGGGATACCTCAGGGAAACCAGAGACACCTCAGGGACACATCAGGGACACCCCAGGGACATCCCCGGGACACATCAGGGACACACCAGGGATACCTCAGGGACAACCAGGGACACCTCAGGGATAACCAGGGACACCTCAGGGACACTTTAGGGACATCTCAGGGACACCCCAGGGACACGTCAGGGACATCTCAGGGACACCCCAGGGACACGTCAGGGACACATCAGGGACACCCCAGGGACACATCAGGGACAGGCCAGGGACACGTCAGGGACACATCAGGGACACCCCAGGGACACATCAGGGGCACCCCAGGGACAACCAGGGACACCTCAGGGACACCCCAGGGACACCTCAAGGACATCTGGGGTGCAGTGTATGTGGCTCTCTCCCAGCAGATACAGGATCACCCAATACAAAGGTACTGGAGAAATGAGAGAGGAAAGACCTTCTCTAGGGATCAACACACCCCAAGCCCAGCAAGTGCTCATACTCACAGAGTGTCCTTTAAAGTCGCAAGGTAGGACTCCGTGTCCACTTCATGTATGTCCGAGTCCATTCTGGACAAGTAACGGTAAACATAGGAGAAAGTCTCAAACGGGATGCGCGCAGGCCCGCCCTCGGGGTCGGTGGTGAGGATCTCGCACAGGTGCTTCATCGAACTGTTCAGTGACTAGAAACACCACAAACCAGGTGGGGAAACAGTTACTACCTGGAATCACTAAAATGAAAGCACGAGACAGCAGTGGAATAGACGCTTGAGTGTATTTTACAGAAATTCTCCAAAAAGTATTCTCTCCATCTAAATTAGGAACTAGGTGAATTTATAATTGCTATTGGTGAAGAAGTAAAAAGGAAAGGTATGCTCAAGATGCATTTGGCCTGAAAAGAATTCTAATCCACAGATTTTATTTTATATTAAAATGGAGGCCCCTGGGTGGCTCAGTCAGCTAAGCGTCTGCCTTCGGCTCAGGTCATGATCCCAGGATCCTGGGATCGAGTCCTACATCAGGCTCTCTGCTCAGTGAGGAGTCTGCTTCTCCCTCTTCCTCCACCCCTCCTCCCTGTCGAGTTCTCTCTCGCTTTCTCTCTCTCTCAAATAAATAAATAAAATCTTTTTAAGATGGGAATGAGGAAGCATCACTCTACTTAAATGGGGGCCCTAAGCCACGGAATGCTCCAGCCCCTTCAGCGCCACGACACAGGTGGGGACGGACAGAACTAACAGTCACCAAGCAGAGGGGCCACCTGTGGAGGGCGGGTTCTAGGGCCTCACCTGCTGTCCTGATGCCCCCCTGTGATCAGGCTCTGAGCAGGCTGCACACAGGGCTGGCCCTGCTCTGGGCTTTGACTCCGTTCCAGAAAGAACCAGCCCTTTCTCACCTGTGCGCTGTGCACCTGGTTCATGCTCCTTCCATCTGGGTTGGTCACTCCACCCAACCCTGGCTTTGGCCCAAACGCTGGTCCCTGGAGAAGCCACCCCCATCCTACAGGGCGCACGCCTGGGGCATGCTGCCCCTCCCTCGCGCCAGGAGGGCATAAGGAGCCACTGCCAACGTCGAGTGGAGGATGGTGTCACTTTAGCACTAGATTGTACCCAACCCCCAGTGATCTCACAAGAGCCCCCTAGAGCGGCAGGGACCAGGCCGGTAGCTTGAAATGAGGCACGGTGGAAGCATGTGCTCCTCATTTGGGGGCTCAGGCTGCAAGTGAGGACCCTTTGCCTCCGCAGAGAGCAGGCTGCTAACATTTAGGGGCCGCACTGAGGAGGAAAGAGCGAGAACAACACAGGGGGGACAGGCACCCATGTGGGGAGAGTCACACACAGACCCGCTTGACAGGGATCCTGACATCCTTAGGGACACACGCCTGGCTGGGGCCACATTTCCTATCTCAACGTGTCTGTGGGTCCAGCATCTGGGCACCGCTATGCTGGGCTGTCCAAGGCTCCAACTGCGGTGCCGCCGGCTTGGCCTCATCCAGAGGCTCGCCTGGGGATGGACCTGCTTCCCCGGCCCACGCCCTGGCCGACTGGCATCCCTGCGGGGCTGGCCCTCTGTAGACCCCTGATGCGGCCGCGCGCTTCCTCCAGGCTCCAGCTTGGCCAGCGTCTCGGGAACGTCGGGGAATCCCTCCTGCTTCCGGCAGGGAGAGCACGAAAGGACTCGAGTGAAGTCCACGGGCCCAGAGATTCTGGGGGTCCAGGCCCAGGTAACCCAGCAGGCCCGCCCCCCAGTGCCGGAAGAGCCCCAGGGCTGGGGGTCTGGGGGGCTCCAGGCACAGGCGGGCAGCGAGGAGGCCTGAGCAGCCCCGAGCTCCCCAGCGCCCCAGCTGGGCCTTGGCGCACCCGGAAAGCCACTCACCAGGCCACCCGGACCCAGGCCGTGGCCCGGTCTCACCCTGGGGCAAAATGATGCTCTGACGGGAGAGGCGGCCGAGTCCTGCTGGGGGGGCGCTTTCTCCGCGGCCACGGCATTGCCCGCCCGCCCCGCAGGGCCGTCCTCGACAGGGCTCGGGGACAACAAAGCTGCCCGTTTTACAATCCATGCTCCTTGCTTGCAACTTTCCAGAGACACGTCGATATGTTGGCTTCGCCTTGATGTCGTGGCGGGCGGCAGAGGCTGAGGAAGGAAGGCGCCGAAGGCAGCAGCTGGCGCGCAGCCGGCACAGGCGGCCTGTGAACGCGCCGCACACGCTTCCAGGCCCAGCTACCTACGGGAAGCGGACGTGCAGCCGGCCCGGTGTCACTGCCTCCCGCAAAGGCACGGCGACGTTACCCGTGTGAACGTGGCTGACAACGGGGTGCGTGGCAATTTTTATATCCAAGAGGATTCCTAGAGCAACTTGCCTGGCTCTGTCCCTGGGGGCCTGTCTCCTGGGCACAGACTCCTGGGCCCAGGGGCTTGTGGGCCGACGCCCCCTCCTGGGCATGCGCTGCCCTTGGTTCCTGCCAAGCACAGTCCAAGCCCCAGCCGGTGACATCAAGGCAGAGATGTGGGAGGAAAACAGGCCTGCAGCGCCTGTCTCCTGAGCGTGTGGGCAGTGCCAGTGCTGTGGGGTCTGTTTCAGAATTTTTGGGGCTCTTGTGAGGACACCCAGAGCCACCTCGCACCTCCCCAGATTCCCTTTTAGCTCACCAGGAAGTGGCTATCTGCACGACACACAGAGGGACCCCTTTGCCCAGAAGAGGGGACCTCACTCCGAGTGTGGCCTGACCTGAGGGTGCTCGGGAGATGGAGCTCAGTGCTTCAAGCAGCACTTGAAGCTTGGTCCCACCCCCCAAATTCCACTTTTAAAAAGCTGGAGGTGGGGGCACCTGGGTGGCTCAGTGGTTGAGCATTTGCCTTTGGCTCAGGTCGTGATCCTGGGGTCCTGGGATCAAGTCCCACATTGGGCTCCTGGCATGGAGCCTGCTTTTCCCTCTGCCTGTGTCTGCCTCTCTGTGTATCATGAATAAACAAAATCTTTTTTTAAAAAAAGCTGGAGGTCCTTTTCACTTACTTCCTCCCCCTCGCGGTTTTTCTCTCCTCTAAAGTACAGCTCGTATCGTGGACTCGTGGCAGGTGAGGCTGGCAGACAGGTGTTCTCCAGCTGGCCGGGGCACAGTCGTCTAGAGGAGAATGGAGCACCCCCGTGTGAGCCCAGTGGCAGGCCAGTGGAGGCATGGGGGTCAAGTGCACCCGCCTCTCCTCTCTTCTCCCTGGGGGGGGGGGCACCCAGCAGTGGGGTGACTGGTGCTGGAGGGGGGGGCATCCAGGAGCCCAAGAGCAGCTCCCCTGACTCACGGGGCAGCTATCAAGCAAGCCTGTGACTTGGGGCTCCCACCCATGCAGGGCTCCTTTTCCGGAGCCACAGGGTGAAAGGAATATTGGAGTCTAAGCCCACCTGAGATGGGCTTAGAGACCTAGCTGGGAAATCTGAGTGGAGAGCAGGAGGGGTGAGCCGGGCGCTGCCTCTGCCACTGGGCTGCCAGGGCGCCCGGATGATGGTCCAAGATGCCCAGTCCTACACGGGGAAGCACAGCTGTGCTTGGGTGATGGTCTGGGGATTCTCTGGAGAGTGCCGCTGGGAGGCTGACATTGAGCGCCTTTCTGAGTAAGAATCCTTCCAGGATCTCAAATGACATCACCGATAATCCCGAGTCGTACTCTCTGGGGCAGGAATCTGCAGGCTCTCTTCTCCCTCGGCATCGGGCCCAGGGGTGGCGTGCTCCTGAGGCCCTCCCTCCTGGGCGCCTCCGAGCCCAGGGTCTGCGTGCAAATCCTGCTCAGCCGCTTCTGGGGCGACTCACTGAGCTGGCGAGGTTCCCAGAACAGGCCCTTCCTGGAGGGCTGCCCGGAGGATCAAGGACCACACAGCCCATGGCGAGGACGTTCGACGTGCAGCCCGTTCCTAAGCCGTGTGCGTGGACAAACACGGCGTAGCACACGTGCGTATTTGCCTCTGCACATGGGGAGATGTTCTTGTGAGGAACCAGATTCAGTGCTTCTCGGGGCCTCACAGAGTCGGGCTGCGGGCTTGTCATCATGGACCTTCTCAGTCAGGTGCAGGGGGGATGGGGCACTTCCTTCTCAGTTTTTTTAATATAATAAAAAAAGATCTTCACGCTTAAAAAACGGAGAATTCTGATCCACGGTTTTAATGCTTAGGATTGTTGCAGGGGCTGCAGCAACGTAAAGGGTCACGACGGACCACACCATCATCCTGCCAGGCCAGTATCGGGCAGCGCTGGAGAACACAGCCCTCCCCGCACCCCCTGCTCGGCCAGCCCACGGCGCCCGCCCCCCACCGGCTCCAGGGGTCCGCACACCTGCCTACTGTGCACTCAACAAACATTGGGAAGGAAGGGAGGGAGGAGGAGGGAAGGACGACCCTGAAATGTAAGCAGAGGCTCTGGTCTCTGTAGAGACCTTAAGCTCGGTTCGTCTGACCAGTGATTTGGAGGAGTCTAAGAGCTCAGAGAACGTGTCTGCCAGCAGCCCGCAGAGGCCGGGGATGAAGGAAGCAGAAACAGAGTCTGTTGTCTTGACAGAGGAGCAACTAGATTCCAATTCAACAAATGTGGAGGGGCACCTAGGTGGCTCCGTCGGTGAAGCGTCTGCCTTCAGCTCAGGTTGTGATCTCAGGGTCCTGGGATCGAGCCCCACATCGGGCTCCCTGCTCAGTGAAAAGCAGCTTGAGGTTCTCTCTCCCCCTTCGCCCCTCCCCCTTAAGAAAAAAACAAAGATGGATGCAAAAATGCCAAACTACACCAAAACTGTCACCTCGTCACCTCCAAGTCACAGCTCTGTGTGGTTGGTGTACTTCCCAGCTACCCCAGCCAACGTGGGCACACAGTGGCTTCTCCCCATCGGGCCTGGTCGCCCCAGAGCTGTGTGCACTAGGGGCAGGAGTGGCCAGCCAGGAAAGCCAACACCTCCATCCTTCCCCCACCTCTCCGCTTACCCTTCCCCCAATACATACGTGGTCAGTGAACCAGAGGGGACCCTCCCCGCCCGCCTGGCCTCAGAGTCCACCACCCACAGCAAACACACTGTTGAGGTGGCATAGAAAGGGGACAGGCCAGGACCCCACACTGCCCAGCTAGGATGAGAAAGAGAGGAGAAAGGAGAGGCCCTGTGTGATGGCTTCCCTGTCCCTTCCCCTCTGCTCAGTTCCAGGAGGTGACAAATGTCTCCACCTAGTGTCCCACACGGCACATGGACAAGAGACCCCATCTCTTGCTCCAGGCTTGGTTTTCAACCCAGGGCTTACTTTTCATGATTGGGGGAGTTAAAATTACAGAGATGGATCCCCAAAATACGAAATGTCCTTTCTCACCACTGTTAGAACCTAAATTTCACAGCTATGTTTAAAGGCACAAACCACAATTTCTAATATTAGATATTAATTTTATATTATGAAAACCTTGCTTCCAGAGTTCCAGATGAACAGAGCAACGTGGAATCATTTTCAGTAGGCACATCTGTCTTTGTCCTTCCCACCTACCAGCCCACGCCCCCTGCTACATCTGAGCCCCTCATAGCTGCAGGAGGGTCCCCGGCACCCATTAGCCCAGGGGGGCGACCTCTCTAGGGCTGGCCAACACCCTGCTTTGGGCCCTTGTGCAGCAACCAGCCCACACCAGGCTCTACTGGGGTCTCAGACTCTCTCGCTGGGGCCACTAATAGAACCAGTAAATGGTGGTCTATTCACAGAGTACATATTACACATCAGGCCACGAATGACCCTCAGCGGTCTGTGATGATGCAGATGGGGAGAGTTAGAAATCTAATTGGGAATGAATACAAGTTCCAGAAGATTACTAATAGCAATGACCTCTTCATAAAGTTAAGACCCATGAAAATAAATAATGGATTTCTTGCGGGTGTGTACGTGGCCCACAGGAAGCAGATCTGCGGCAGTGGCTGCAGGGGGAGGGATGGAGGAAGAGGACAGGCGCCTGGGGCAGTGGTCACCGGGGGTTCATGCGCTCCTCACACAAAGTGACTTCTAAGACTTAGAGTCAGAGAACAGTGTGCACCATGAAGCGAGGACTGTGAATGATCCAGTTACGCTCCAAGCGGCCCAAAGACAAGGCAGGGGGGTAAAATGACTGCACTGCCCACCTCTGCAGCAAGGGGAGACAGGGCTCCTTCCAAAACCCCTTCTTAAAAAAAAAAAACAAACAAACAAAAAAAAAAAAAAACAAAAAAAAAACCCTTCTTCATGGGCAGCCCAGGTGGCTCAGCAGTTTAGCGCAGCCTTTGGCCCAGGGCGTGATCCTGGAGACCCAGGATCGAGTCCCACATCTGGCTCCCTGCATGGAGACTGCTTCTCCCTCTGCCTGTGTCTCTGCCTCTCTCTCTCTCTCTCTCTCTCTCTCATAAATAAAATCTTTGGGGGGGGAAAAAAAAAGCCCTTCTTCGCGAGTGTAGAGTGGTTACGCTCCCTTCCCTGGCGCCTGGCCCCCGTGTCTCACAGAGACTTGGACACTGGAGCTGAAGACAGAGTTTCCAGATCCCCAGAGAAGTCCTGCCGAATCCGCACGCTCCAGTCCCTCCCTGCCCAGCCCTCCTTGGGTAGCAGCCCCCTGTTCCGTGGGGACTGGAGGGTCCTCTGTGTCTTCTTTCCCAAGGGTCACACTCAACATCGTCAAGGTGGCACCGTATCGGTTAGCCGCTAACCACATATTTTAACTCAACTATAAAATAATTTTACGCCTCTTCCCATAGATGAGGAAAACATGGTATTATCTGTTTACCAAATGATGTGTAGCTCAATAAGAAGTCATGGATGCATTCTCTTCTAGCACCTACATGCATTCTCATAGTATCCTTATATTTTATCTACTGTTAACAATTTTTAAATGGAAGTATTCCTAAGCCTTTAACTTCTGCAAATTAAAATAACTGTAAGTCTAAAAATACAACAGGCACCTGAAAAAGAATCGCTTCTCTCAGACAAAATTACTAAAGTTATGAAAGTGTTTCCTTCGGTTACTGAAACACCTACCTTATTTTTAACCAGGCCTATGATTACATGGGATTATTCATATGCTACTCATAGGTACGTACCCCACCAAGCATGCTACATCCAAGCGCTAAAAATTTTATCCACTCGATCTTGTCTTCGCAAGGATCCAACTGCAACAGAGCCCTGAAGTTCTCTATTGGCAGGCACAAATTTTTCCATTTCTGCTCAAGATCTGCTAATTCCACATACTGCTTGTGGCTACACTGTATAGAAAACACAGTGGGACAAAATTTATAAGCTTTTAAGTTTGTATTTTTCTTTAAGTTTTAAAAACTTGTGAAATAATATAATGCTTATGAATACTAACACGTGTCCAAGTACCCAACCACATGCAGGGAAAAAGATGAACTCTGGACTCACAACACGGTTACCCTGAGAGAGCAAGGTGGGAAGGGGTGCGGCGGGAGGGCCTGGCCAGGAAGGGGTGGCAGGAAGGGGCAGCAGGGGATGTTTTACTTCTTGGAAGTCAAAAGGCCTGTGATGCAAATATGGCATAATGTCACGACTGAGCAAAAGGGGCATACACGCATTGGGTAGATGATTCTCTGCTGTCTGTGCGAAACACTTCACAACAAAAAATGAACTTCAATAAATAAAAGCATTTAAAATCCAGCCCACTAAACTTGTTAATAGTTAAATGGAAGAAATCTTAAAATTGAAAATAAATGCCTTCCTTCCATTATTTGAAACAATCTGTGAAAATGGGTCACCACTGCGATCTGCTAATGGCAGCGTGCTACGTGAAAAGCTTTGAGCAATTTCGGCATATTTTTTCCCAAGTTACTCCTTCCAATGATCATTTGTGTTCCCTTAAGATAGACAACCATGGAATAATCCTATTTTTCGAAGTCAGTGTGTCCTGCACAGAAGCACTGTACGTCAAAATGTATAATGGGGAAAAAACCACTTTAAAGATCAAGGTTAGAATGCCTGGTGGCTCAGCGGTTGAGCAACTGCCTTTGGCTCAGGTTGTGATCCCAGGATCCTGGGATCGAGTCCCCCATCGGGCTCCCTGCAGGGAGCCTGCTTCTCCCCCTGCCTGTGTCTCTGCCTCTCTGTCTCTCTCATGAATAAATAAAATCTTAAAAAAAAAAAAAAAAAGATCAAGGCTCTACCAACAATGTCACTTTTAGCAACACAACCCAATCGTTAGGAAGGCTCCACCTGGCTGGGCGACAGACTCCCTATTAACTTGAGTCTCTACAAGCAAGGTGGCAGGAGAGGGCTGGCCAGGAGGGGTCTCGTCCACGGCCAGGCTCTCTGCAACACCGCACACCAGCCAAAGGGCAGTGTGTCCTTCACAGGAAGGTGCTGGCAGATTGTTTCTTGAGCACGTATACAATTTTTATTTTTTTTACTTATTCATGAGAGAGACAGAGAGGCAGAGACACAGGTAGAGGGAGAAGCAGGCTCCCTGCGAGGAGCCCAATGTGGGACTCGATACCAGGACCCTGGGGTCACGCCCTGGGCTGAAGGCAGACGCTCAACACTGAGCCACTCAGGAGTCCTAAACATACTTCAAGAAGAGCCTCATGGCCCCCATTTCCAGAGTGGAACTTTCCTGTGTATGGTCCAGCGCCAACTAAGTGTTTTAATTTGGTGTTTAAAAGAAG
This sequence comes from Canis aureus, assembly GCF_053574225.1. Classification (NCBI taxonomy): domain Eukaryota; kingdom Metazoa; phylum Chordata; class Mammalia; order Carnivora; family Canidae; genus Canis; species Canis aureus. The sequence goes on from NC_135641.1 coordinate 8,440,793, forward strand.
TTCTATTTCACCTGCCTACAATCTAACCATGAATCTGTTTGGGGTTCTTTCCACTGGAGGAAAGCCCCTGAATACAGCAAATCCCTCCCTTGAATGAATCTTGCAGGTTTGTGCAAGGAGAGCAGGCCTAGCAGAGGTGACCCCGCGCATCTGTCACCCATCCGTGCAGCCGCCACGCTTTAACCGTGAAGCTCAGAGCAAACTGAGACCCTCTCCTACCTGCTTGTGCAGGACTTTCAGGAGTCCTTGAGTCAGGCCTGTGTCTGTTTTCTGCGTGGCCACGGGCATCTCGATTCTGTCCTTGACAGGAAGTGGGTCTCCTCTGGACAACGCTGAAAAATACCTAATGGCGACAGACATCTCTGACCGCTCATCCACCCCACAAGGCCCTGTGGTTCAGGCAAGCTTCTCACACAAGCCCTGAGGGTGACCGTGCCCGGGGCAACCCCAGGGACACTAGCGTCTGAGGGCTGGGCTTCCGGGCTGGTTCCTCCACTCAGTTCTCCAACTTAACCCTCTAGGCGTGCCTCAGTTTCTCTGTCTGCAAAGTTGATAATGGGAGTCCCTGTCACTGGGCTCATAGGAGCAGTGAGCTCAAGCTGCAACAGGGCATCGGGGGCTCCCAAAACACACGTAGTTCTTACCAAGCGCATGCCAGGAGGGGACCAGGAAGGCTGGTAGGAAGGCAACGACCCAACTGAAACGTCATGGTCCAGTCATTCTACTTTGACAGTTGGCGTTGGGTCTTCCCTTTGCTTGGCCATGCTGCTTTCCAAGGGGGTTGACTTCAGCCATCTCTGCTCAAGTCTACAGGCCTGGGACCAGGGAGGTCACCTGTCTGCTCCACCCCTCCCCCACCCTTCACTTTTCCTGTTTTTGTTTTTTGTTTTTTTGTTTGTTTTTTTTAGTGATTTTCTTTTTTTTTTACTTTTTTATTTATTTATGATAGTCACAGAGAGAGAGAGAGAGAGAGAAAGAGGCAGAGACATAGGCAGAGGGAGAAGCAGGCTCCATGCACCAGGAGCCTGACGTGGGATTCGATCCCGGGTCTCCAGGATCGCGCCCTGGGCCAAAGGCAGGCGCCAAACTGCTGCGCCACCCAGGGATCCCAGTGATTTTCTTTAGTATTTTTTCCCCCGAGATGTTCCTTTCTGGGATGATGCTCATATTGGCGCTTCTACTGGGGGCCAGTGGGGGCTTGGAAGCAGTTTAGGGCAACAAGTTAGGAGTGGGTACACGTGGGCCTCCTGCTGGGGGGGGGGGAATGGGGGGAGGGGGGCAGGCATGTCCTGGCTGCTGAAGCCGTGTCAGCTGCCATTCTGATGACTAACACAAGAAAAAGAAACAATATACTCTGGAAAATGAACAGTAAGTCATCCACCAGGGCCACAGGTCAGAGTGGAAAAAATAGGAGTGATTAGAAACATCTGATCGCGTAACAAAGACAGCTGTAGCTACATGGGTATTTGCTGGGCTCAATGAAATGTTACATGCATCCCCTTTACTCCCTCCACCCATATTTAGTGGACTTAACAGTTGGAGGGGGAGTCAAAACAAGGGCGGCAATGTGGGAGCAAAGGCGGACAGGAAGATCTAAGGTGATGGAGGGGCTGGGGGAGGGGGGAGGCACGGGGGCTCAGTTTTGCCATATTGTTCCTCACTAGGGTTTTCACCTACTCCGGGACTTTATTCCTCCTCCTCCTCACCGACCGAACCCATCACCCAGCTCCACACCCTCTAGAGCAGTGGTTCCCAACAGTCCTCCCACCCACTGCCCCGGGGGCAAAATCTGGAGACCTCTGTGGTTGTCACAAGAGGGGGTGGGTGGTGCTACTGGCCTCTAGCGGGTATAGGTCAGGATGCTGCTCAGGGTCCTACTGCCCAGACACCCGCATACCCCCACACTCCCCAGCCATTATCCTGTCATGGGCTCAACAGGGCCAAGGCTGAGAGTCTGCAAGAGGGTCAAGCCTCCCGGTGCTAGTCCCTGGAGGCACATGCGAGCAGAAAGCAGCCTCTAGCACTGGACCAATTCTCACACACACACACCCCCCCCCCCCCCGTCACCCTGTGCGGGGCACCCTGCACGGGGCACCCTGAGAGGGGCACCCTGCGTGGGGCACTGGTGACAGAACACAGACGGTCCCCTAGTGGCCGCATCAAGCTGGGGGCCAGGCTGATGGACCTGTGCACCTGAAAGCCTTGCTTGTGCATCTTCCCCAGCAGGTACCCACCTGTGATTCCTGGTTCTCTGCTTTGTTTTTAGCTTTTTTGTTTTTCTTCTTGTCACCTCTCCTTTGTTCGTATGCTGTTCCTCTCCCCGGAATGCCCTAGCCTTGTCTTAACCTCAAAGAGCAATTCGCCCTCTTCTGAGCAACCTCTCACCCCAACAGATGCTGTGACAGCTGGGATTCATACAAGCCCATTTCACACGCACCACTTAGTGAATGACGCCTGCTTTTCCTCCTAAGCTCCAAAATTGTTGAGAGAAAATTAGTTGCATGGAACATCCAGAAAGTTCTCAATTATGCCTTTTAAATTAAAGTGAAGCTTAAATTAAAATAATTTAAAGTCCCAAGAAAGAAAATGATTTAATCTCGGAATGTTCTGTTAAGTACAAATAACAAATGTTATTGTACAGAACAAATGTTCTGTTAAGTACAAGTACAAAGGACGCTTGTGCGTCCTTTCATTGATGCTTGAATGACGGTTAAAACCAGAGGCCATGATTTTTTTGGGCAAGACCCTTGAGAGAATCTTGCAGAAGCAACTGACAGAAGTGCCTGTCACAAGGTGAAGCACTGGATTAATAAGTAGCCTTGTGGTAGGTTCACTAAGGGCCCCTAATCCTGGAAGCTGTGTATCTTATTTTGCATGGTGACAGGAACTGTATAGATGTGAGAGAGGATTCTGAGGTAGAAAAAATTATCCTGAATTATCTTGATGGGTCCTAAATGCATCAGCTTTAAAGATGGAGGAAGGGGCCATGAGCCAAAGAACACAAAGAATGCAGCTCCAAAAGCGGGAAAAGGCAAGCAAGCAAGCGATTCGATTCTCCGTAGGGCCTCTGACAATTTGACTTTAGCTAGGTGAAACGGATTTTGGACTTTCAGCCTCCAGAACAATAAGACAATACATGCCTGTTGTTTAATCCATCAAAATCTGTGGTTATTTGTTATAGTGGCCAAAGGAAACTAACTCACCTTGGTTATTTATACCATTTAGAGGTCAGTGAAATCTGACATGCTAGTTACTAAAACATTTAATTTTTAAAAAAGATTTTACTTATTTGAGAGAGGAGAGAGAGAGCGCGCATGAACAGGGGGAGGAGCAGAGACAAAGGGAGAAGCAGATTCTGCTGAACAAGCAGCACCACCTGGGGCTGGATCCCAGGCCCCTGAGATCATGACCTGCCAAAAGAACACGCTTAATTACCGAACTACTCAGGTGCCCCAAAACATTTAATTTTATACTGGTTCTTGTAATCATAAAATTGAGTTTCTAAGTCTGTCTACTGAAGAGAGGCAAAGAGCTTTCCTTTCCAAACCTAATGGGTTTACTTTAAAGGTTCTAAGGCCTGTTAACTTTGTAACTTTGAAACTATGACCATTCCTGAAAATAGCTACAATGCTGCAAGAAAGGGTGAAGGCTTATTTGCCTTCTGGGAACTAAGTTGAGCAAAGTTTAACCTTATTGCAGCATTGGGATAATTACCCCAACATGACCTCGGGGCTTTGATCTAAGAAACTTAGCGCCGCCTGCAGCCCAGGGCATGATCCTGGAGTCCCACGTCGGGCTCCCTGCATGAGCTTGCTTCTCCCTCTGCCTGTGTCTCCGCGCCTCCCCACCGCCCCCGAATAAATGAATTTTTGAAAAATCTTAAAAAAAAAAAAAAAAAAAACTCAACAGGGTGGGAGGATTCTCCAGAATGAGCAGCTTAGCCTTACAAGAAACCTTGTAAAAAACCATTTCACAAATAAAATAAAGGGAGTGGAGTAGTTTGATTTTATCACACAATGCAGAAAGTTTTTACCGAATGCAATCGCTTTTTAAGTTTCGGTCTGAGCAAGTACCAGTCTCCAACAGTGGAGCTGTCATGCCTTTGCAGGAAAGGGAGCATTTGGCAGCGACTGCTGGGAAACTCAATCAACCGGGATGCTTCCTAGACAGGTCCTCAGGTGCAGACACCACCCGCGCGTCGCACCGGGGCTGCAGGCGGGAGGGCCAGGGGCACGACCCGGCTCGCAGACCGGCCGGCGGCCACCGAGGCGCTTACCCCGCGGACCACTGCAGCACATCGGCGGGCTGGGTGCGGATCGCAGCCTTGGTGAACTGCTTCAGGATGTCCGGCAGCTCCGGCGGAATCTGGATCTGCTGCGCGCAGAACATGGTGTCGGGCAGCGGCATCGCTCTCCGCGGACCGGACCAGGCTGGGAAGAATCAAGATGGGCTGCGTGGAGGAGGGCGATCCCGTGGGCCTCGGGCTGCCCTGCCTCCCCCGGATTTGGAGCCCGGCGGGGGGACCGGGGGCGGCCAGGAGGCCGGCTTCGCGAGGTCCGGGCGGCCGGCCGGGGGCCTCACCCGCTCCTCCTCGGGCTCCTCGGGCTCCTCGGAAAGTGAGGACCAACTGCCCCTCCCCACGACCGCCCGAAAGCGCCCGCGGCAGCGATTGTTTCGCGGAGTATCCAGGCAACCGGGACGCCCGCGGGCCCCGCCCCTCGGCTCGGCTCGGCTCGGCTCGGCTCGGCTCGGCTCGGCTCGGGGCAGGCACTGCGCTTGCGCAGTCTGGCTCTGGCCTTTTTCTGCCTTTCGCTGAACGTTTCACTTAGACCATTTGATCGATTTCCCATTGCGATGTGAAGGGAGAATTCACAAGCCCCCCCCCCCCCCCCTCACACACACACACCCTTTCCCTTGCTCTGGCTACGTGAGGCTTAAGGACTAGGGGGCTCGGTCGTCCTCGGAAGGAAGGCGTCACGGCCGCGGGGCCGGTCGGCGCAGGGAGCACGAGCGCCCCCGCGCGAAGGAACCTGCCCCTCGCCGTCCTCCCGGGTCTCGCTCAGGCTGCACGATGCCCGCCTGCCCCACGTCCAAACCATCTGCACCGCGTGCAAACCGAGCCCCCGTCTGCCATCCGGTCCGCGCCAAGCCACCGTCTAACACCCTGTCCAAGCCGTCCAGGCCTTCAGGCCTTCACTCGCGCTGTTCTCACTGCCCAGGCCTTCCGATTTAAGAGCCACTTCAAGAGTTTAGACGGGGCGATTTTCAGCTCAAGACAATGATTGAGGCTGATTGGGTCTAGAAGGACATAAACTGTCTTCGGATACATGAACTTTGGGTCAAAGGATAGGAGAGCTACTCGGTTCTGGTGAATCCTGACCAGGGCAGCATACAAGGTGTGAATCAGAGCTGTGGCTACCCACCTGCCTTCCCCTGCTCACTTCTAGCCAGAAAGATGGAGACCTAGACCCGGCTATTTCCAGGAGTCGTCAATGACAAACCCTTCCTCCTGCCCTAGAGGTATCACCCCCATCCATTACTCCCCCACCAGGGGACACATTTCCAAATTAACGGCACACTAGCAAAAACTGAAAAGTCACTATTTAGTGTTGATGCAAAATGGAAAAACAAGGAATCTCCTACAATGATGACAGAGGTGTTAATTAGTACATTCTGGGGGCCATTTGGCACTGTATTTTGATGACTTAGCAATCTATAGATTTATCCTATAGAAATACTAGCCTGAGTATATAAAGTAATATGGACCAAAATGTTTAGTAAAGCACATAATAAAATTGGTAAACTAATTCTTTCAGAACATTTTAAATCATAATCTTAGCCACACAACAGAAAATAATTCAGCCAGAATTTTAAAATAAGATAGCTACTTAGGTATTGACATAAAAAGATGTTCACGAAATATGAAGTGCAAAAAAGCACCTAACAGAGCAGAGTCTGTGAATATACATTTACCTGTTGCACATTCTGGGAGCAAACACTAAACTACTGACTGTGGTTACCTCTGGAGAATGGCACATGGTTTTGTTTTTACCACATACACATTATTTTGATTCTGATCCATCCATTCATTTACTCAAGTGTATTTACTGAATGTTAAGTATGTCCTAAGAACTGTTCTGAAATATAGTAATAATCCCAACATAGTTTTAAAAAAATCTCTTGAAGCTTATATTCAAGTGGGGGAAAACATGCAAATATAAATGAGACAGGAAAACCATATGATTTGTTAATATATAGGAGAGAGAAAACACAGCAGAAGAGTCAGGAATGCCCCAGTATCTGCAATTTTAGAGAAGCCTAAGACAGTTCAATAAAGAAATGAAGAGCCTGGGGGAGGGCCTAGATGAAGAGCATTAAGGTATATCAAGCAGCAAGTGCAAAGGCCCTGAGGTTTGACCTGTTCTAGAAGCAAGGAAATTGCCTGGAGCACAGTGAGCATGGGGCAATTGTGAACTTAGGACTCTGAGTGTGATGGTTAGCTGTCTGAGTAGAGGACTACTGTGATCGTAGATCTGTACATGATCGTAGATCTGTACATGATCACTCTGGATCCTGTGTGGAAAATCAATGGAAGAAAGTCGAGAGAGCATGGGCAGAGGCCGGGAGCTCAGGAGAAACTTCAGTGACCCAGGCCAGAGGAAGATGATGGTGTTTTGCACCAGGATGGTAGAAGTAGAGGTGGTACAACATAGCTAGAACCCGACTCATTTTGAAGACTTGCTGTCCAACTTTATGTGAAGCGTGGGAGCAAAACAAATGTCAAAAGCTATTACCATTTTTTATTTAGCAACATGAATCCACCCAACTGTTTACCCACTGAAACAGGTAAGTTTGAGAAAATAGATTTGGGGTAGGGGAATCCTGAGTTGTATTTTGGACCTGCTAAGTTGGGAGTTGTCTGGAAGAGTCCACAGAGACAGGTGCACAGAGGTGTCTGCAGTTCCAGGAAGGAAGATGAAATGAGTAAGTATGTATGTGAGAGATCAGCATGTAGATGGCCTTTAAAACCACGAGTGAGTGAGAGCACCAAGTCAATGGGTGTAGGTAGAACAGAGGTCCCTGAAAGATAAAATAGGGTCAGTGAAGTAGTTTATAAAGGAGAATCCAGACAGGAGAAGAATGAGGCGAGTGCTGTGTCCTGACAACCAGGGAAATAGTTTCACCCAAGAAGGGAACCAACCATTTCAGGTGAGAGCTGAGAATGAACCATGTAATTTAGTGTGGCCATTCTCGACCTTTACAAGAGCAATTCCAGTGGAAAAGTGGCACAAACACCTGATTGCAGCAGGGTTGGAAAAGAGGAGAGGAAAAATTGGAAATAATATAGGTTAACTGTTTCAAGGACTTTGCTGGAAAGGAACATAAAGCAGTTGAAGGAGTTAATGGGTTCAAGATTTTTATGGAAGAAATGACCCCACAATGCTGACCATGAGGGAGGGAGAGGACTGCAGAGCAGTGCCTTGAGTAGGTGCCTACCGCCATCTATTGAGCCTGTGCCCGGTGGGCCTGGGGGCAGGTTCCACACTGCAGTCTGCATGCATGCTGGAGGGGATGGGCTCAGCCTGCACAGCCTGGTGAGCATATGGGCACAGGTGCAGCTGAGAGGGTAAATGTGATGGTGTGAACTTGTAAAGACTTGTTCTGATTGCTTGTCTTCTCAGTGAAATACTAATTAAAAAGTCATCAGCCAAAAGTGAGAGAGGAGGCATTCTGCAGAAAGAGAAGTATGAAATGATCCCTTAAGGAATATGTATTACTTTTTGAAACCAAGATGTAATTAACATGCAATGAATTGCACAAATTTAAAATGTACAATTTGTTAAGCTTTAACATATGTGTACATGCCAAACCAGAAGCACAGGAGATAAGGAACACATCATCCCATGTCTTTATGCCCCTTTGAAATCCCTCCAAGTCCCTCCCCACTGATCTGTAGCTCTGCTTTCACTTGGCATTGAGACCTGTCCATGGTGTATCAAGTTAACTGCTCTTTTTACTGCTGAGCTGTATCTCATTGCATGGATGATCATTTATCTATTTACCTGCTGATGGGCGTGTGGATTGTTTCTAGCCTTGAGCTACTACAAATAAAGCTACTAGGAATGCTCATGAATGAGTCATCACATGGACTTACTTACTGCTTGGTCATTGACTAGAGTGCTAAGTACTTAATGTTTTTCAGAACTGCCCAACTATTTCCCAAAGTAGTTAACACCACCACTTTACCTTCCTTCCAGGAGAGCGTGAGTTCCAGTTCCTCATATCCTCACCAACACATGGTATAGTACTTTTAACTTTAGTCATTCTAACAGATACATGGTGGTAACCAGTGGGTTTTTTTTGTTTTGTTTTTTTTGTGTTTTTGTTTTTTTTTTTTGGTAACCAGTGGTTTTAATTTGTATTTTCTAATGGCTAGTTATGTTGAACAGCTAGCTTCTCATATGCCTATTTGCCATCTGTATATCCTCTTTAGTCGTGTCTAAATATTGTTTTTAAAAAAGATTTATTTAAAAGCGAGATAGGGAGAGCGCGTGTTCAAGAGAGCAAAAGCGGAGGAGAGGGATAAGCAGACTCCCCGATGAGCAGGGAGCCTGATGAGAGGCTTGATTCCAGGACCCTGGGATGGATGGTGACCTGAGCGAAAGCAGACGCTTAACCAACTGAGTCATGCAGGTGCCACTATTTTGCCCATTTTTAAAATGGGCAAATGTATCTTAAATTACTGAGTTTTGAGACTTATCTATTCTGAATGCATGTCTATTATCAGAAATGCTCTGCAAATAATTCCTGCCGTTCTGTGGCTTTTTTTGTTGTTGTTCTCTAAACAATATAGATCAAAGAGCAGACATTTTCAAGTTTGGTCACGTCCAGTTTATCAAGTTTTTCTTCTATGGATTGTGTTTTTGTGTTGTCTAATCTAAATCTTTGCTTCCCAAGACATTTTCCCCTTTGTTTTCTTCTACAAGTTATATAGTTTTAGGTTTCATGTTTAGGAATATAATCCATTTTAGGACACCTGGGTGGCTCAGAGGTTGAAGGTCTGCTCAGGCCATGCATGATCCAGGGATCCAGGATTGAGTCCCGCACCAGGCTCCCTGCAAGGAGCCTGCTTCTTCCTCTACCTATGTCACTGCCTCTCTGTTTCTCATGAATATATAGTGTGGGTTTTTTTTTTTAAAGAATATAATCCATTTTGTTAATTTTTGCTTATGTTGAGATATGGACCAATTTTAATTTTGCATTTGGATGTCCAATTTCCAGCACCACTGTTTGACTTTCATACCTTTGTCAAAATCAACTGTCCATATACATGTGGGTCTATTTCTGGACTCTATTCTGCTCCATTAGTTCAATGGATTTGTACAACCAGAAGAGATTGATACAACTGAGCAAAAAACAAAGGAGTTACTTTTGAAAGGGGTTCCTGGCATGAAGCTTCTTGGTCTAGAAGAGTTACTGAACAAGCACTGAGAAGCAGAAAGACATGGTACTGTTACATATGTAGAGTTTACAAATTTCAAGATAAGACCTTGTAAAGTGTGTAGAGTGGTGTGAAGGGGACCTCCTGCACTCAGGCTCCTGGCTATCACTGAGTGAAGTACACTGCAGGGGGCTTGGGGTGTGTGGACAGGGTGTGGTGGAGGGGTCTGTCCATACAGCACAGTTAAGGAGTGCCTGGGGGGGACCCTTCTCTGTATTCCTCAGGGCATACTATTCAAACGGACTACAGCCTTTGCTCATTTTTCTGGCCTTTTCCACTTGAACTGGGCTCCTTGAAGGCAGACATCATACCCTGACTCACTACAGTGAGAGGAGAGGACGCTAAACCAAAACACGGTGGGAGAAGGGGAGAGGGTTACCCTCTCAGACCCTCAATCCACTTGTGATGTCAGTTTTATATTTGCAACAGAAGTGGTTGTACACTGTGGGGGGTGAGGGGGAACCGTTGGCTACTTTCTAAGATCTACCATGCAAGGTCCTTTGCTGTGAAACTTCAACTTCACAGATAATAGATGCCCTGTGGTTCAAATGGCATTCTGCCTACCACCAACTGCATTTAAAATGAATAAGAGAGTACTTTAGAAGAAATCCTAAAGTTTTAAACTTAGAAACAAAAGGACCCATTCACATTGAGCACTGAGGAAGAAAAAAAGCTTCATCCACTTCTGTCCTTTGTCTCTGAAATTTACAAATACATAGAATGGACTTGGGTTTTACTGCATTCCAAGCATCCACTTAAACAGAAAACCTGTGAGGCTTTGGCACGTGGATCTCGTAGAGACAGGTGCGGGAGTGGGTGGCATCTCGTGTGCAGAGCAGGAAGAGGGCCTTCGGCATTCCCAGTGACGATGGTCTGTTAGGACGGTGAGGAGACAAATGGGACAGGATGTGTTCTCTGCAACCAGACTTTAAAATTTATACTTAGAACAGAATAGACAAACTATAATTACATGTACCTTCTTATGTAACTTACATAAAAAACTACCTAGATTTTTCTGCCTATGCAATTACCCTATGCACGTTTCTGTAATTCTGAAGCAATCTTGCAACAAAGCAAAAACACCAATAAAAAATAAATTTATTATAAAAATAAAAAAATAAAAACAAACAAATCAAAAAAACTAGGCTACAACTAACATTTACTTTATTCATTTTTGTTCTCTTGACTCAGAAGGCAACAAACAACCACATAAAAAAGGGAGCATTGTAGAATCTTTTGGCAGAAAATTGGCCTGGTTATCTAAGGTGTTTGCTTGAATAGAAAAATTGATGTACCAAATAACCAAATAGTTCTGTTTACTGCTACAACATGCATCCCTAGGCCTCAGAGTCATGACACTTCCATTTACGGGACTACTTGACTCTCACGACAAAACAAGGCACTCCTACAAAGTAGATGGGAATGAAGACAGATACACACTGTCTTAACTTTATGTTATTTTCACGCCAAACATATTGCTGGAGATTATCTGACTGAAACCCTTACTCATGATGGCTGCTTTTAAATATAACCCAGGGCAGTAGGAGGGTGAGAAGGAAATGTCTGCCCAAGGGTCAAATTAATAAGGAGATACAGACAGCCCAACTGAGGGAGTTAAGTCAATCTCCACACTGAGGTTTTTAATAACACTTTGGTGGTAAGACATTTTACTTTTGTCTTTTCTTGACAGTGACTGAGTAGGTAACATTCTAAAGGAATCTTTTCAACAATCATTTAATTTTACAATGTACAGAACTGATCACAGTAAGAAGCTTAAAATACTCAATCCTGAAAGTGAGAATAAGTAACTAACTTGTTAAAAAAAAGTGCCTGTGTTCTTAGACTGGCACTACATTCTCGTGTGTGTGCACACGCATGCATGTGTATGCATGTGTGGTGTGTAAACACAATACAATGGAAAAATGCCCAGTGCTTGTTTTAAAAAGTCATGAATTCAACCTAAATTCAAGTTATACTTTAATAATAGCATTTGCCAATACAGAAATGACATCTCTAAGACCAAATCATTTAAGAAAAAGTTATTCTCTATTACTTGAATAACGGAAAGAAAAAACACAAGACAAGAATCCACAGTAAATAACAGCTATATTAGATGTTGAAATAAAAATTACTTTTTGTTTACATCTGGAATCGAGATGTCCAATTTCAACTGTTTCTACAGCAAACTAACAGGAAAAAAAAAATCACCTAAAAACATGGAACTTTTTTAAGGCGAGCTATACATGAATTTCACATTGGCATTTTCTTCAGTTTTCACCTCAACTATCAGTACTTAATAGTTTTAAAAATCAAACATAATTTGCTAATAATGAACAACTGCACACTTCATACTATGACCATTTGATAACTGGTCATATGAAACTAACTCCCAAATGTTGATTTGTCTTCAACTTATAAACAGTTAAAAATAAAGCAAAATGTCTTCTTTCCTAATTAACTTCCTTGAAGACTGTTTTAGCCCAATGTAAAATGAAGCAAAACTATGCTAGTAGATATATACAAAAAAAAAAAAAAAAAAATCTATAGGAAGAAGGGCAGTAATATAGCACTTTCTGAGCTAGAGGTTTCAAATGTTTATAAGACTATTGGTTAATAATAAAATCCTGATGCTACCCATGTAAAGATTATGCCAGCAAATGCTTTCCTTATGGAAGTATTCATCTGATCGAAAACAGGATAAAGCACAACCGAAAACCAAGAGGAAATCCTTAAGTACAAGATAAAGTTATCTGCCAGTGAAATGGAGGGCAACTTTTTGGCCATTCATACACATTCATGTATGTGTTTGGGTTTGTTTTTTTTGTTTGTTTTTTACAAAATATCTGGTAAGATTCATTTAAAATTCTGCAGAATAGCAATTTTTAATCTTTTATGGTATCTGCCTAGATCTCTTCCTGGTAAAACAGATAAATGTGTTCCAATGACTTTATATCAAGATCTACAAATTCTCTGAAAAATTAAAAAAGAAACCTAAATTAATATCATCAAGTTATATGCCCAATTGGTAATATTTTTTTCTCCCAAAGAGAACAATTTATATAGACAGACCTTGACCATGACAGGTGGCATTACATTTTAAGACGCTCCTAATTTCTTAAAGTAGGACTAAAATTCTAAGTAAAGGTAGGGCTAGCAAAGACCTTACTTCAAATACAAGAGAAAGGACTGCTACAAAGTGCCAAAAAGTGTAACACTGAACCCTATTGTCAAGCTTTTTTTTTCGATACTGATGTTTTAAAAATATTTTTTTTAAAGTAAAGTAATGACTACTTTGGGAAAAACTGTTGAAATACAAAACCAGAAAATGTTTGTTTTGGTAGCTTATGTTTGGCTGACTTTAATATTTTAAAAAATCTTCAGATTAGAGCCTACAGATTTTAATACTATATGGAAACTCTTTAAGAGTTCCTGAAGACCTATGCTGTCCATTTTCTCTGGGAACTCTAGGTTATCATTCAAAAGCAAACACCACACTTACAATATACCATTACCATTAAATACTTGGATCGTGTGCCCAACTGTTGTATTCCTCTAAACTTCTTACTTGAAGCTTTGGTTATAAGGGGAAACCAGATTTATAAGTGTTCTTAGATTTTACAGCACATTTCCAATGAAATACATTCTTCACTCCTATGTTAAAAGGCCAGCTCAAGTCAGCTTCCTTTTTCGACAAGTAAAATCAAGCTGGTTTTATTTGTAGTTCTATCCTGTAAACAAAAAGCTCTGGAAACTTTGGGATTCACTCATGGAAAACTAGGAAAAATGTACTCCCCCCTAATTGTCACCCAATGGTGCGCTAACCAGCAGGACTAGCTGTTCTAACCAGTCTTCTCTAATGCTGCTGGGTCTAAGACCACAAGCCATATCTACATTTAAGAAACATCTCAGTGTGTTCTAATTCCAGTATGATGCATTGTTGGTGATGATATTTTATAAGACTTGTGATCCTGCATGACTTTTGGCCACTGCTGCCAAAAAGGAAACGACAGCTGTGTATGGAAAGGGGGGGCTGAAGGGAACTAATGAGAATGTACTTGTGGACTTTTATTCTCTAAATATAGACATGCCCCTAACAAGCACAAAAACCCAACCCCTAATGCTGATCACTAGGAATATTAAATTATCAAAATTAAAAATAATTTCCTCACCTAGCACAAGATACTATACAATATTATAAACACAGACACATGAAAAAAAATCAGGCAGTAGAAAATGTACAACAGCTTTGGTGTTATACAAAATAACTTCCAAAAACGATTGACAGTGAAGCACAGAGTTCATGTTCTCTTACCACAGACACTCCACTGCTGATTTCTACTTGCTTCCTTTTAGGTTCTTGGTAAGGTCTGAACAGCCAAGAAAGACAGAATGTACAGTTTACTTAATAAGAACTCCTAGGAACACCATGATACTGTGCTCCAAAAGACGTAATTAAAAAGTCTTGCCTCTGCACTATGGCTCTGTGGCACGTTTCCTGTCAAGATCACAGCAGGTCCAAAATAAAGTGACAACTAGATTTAATAAATTAATATACATTTTGCTTAAAGATGTACAATGCACATTCTGTTTAATCCAAGGTTTTAGGGTATCCAGGAACTTCTATTTACACATGTACAAATCTCAGACAGCTATGATGTCAGAAGATGCAGGAAGGGCAGCAGAGCCGTGTTGCACTGCTGCTCTCTGAATGCTGAGAACACAAGTCAAATACAGTTAACTTAAAAACAATGCTGAGAGATCACTGGGAAAAATCTCCAAAGAGAGAAGTCCACAAAAAAGGACACGTAAAGGCAAGGGGAAGGTCAAGGTAGTTGAGACAACCACTTTATTCTTGGGACGACTGTGGAGGTGGCGGAGATGTGCCTTGTTTGCCAGATTTCCGTTCATAATTCACGAGGCGTTGGCCCACAAGGTATCTAGGTTATAAAAACAGGGTGGTTACTCTCTTATATGACCTTACATGTTTAAATATTCTTCCTAAGAGCAGCCAGTGATAGTTTTTAAATTCAAATCAGATCACTCCGCTTACATCCCTTCGATGGTTAGAAAGGTAGAAAGGACTCTAGAACGAACACCTGCAAAAGGCACACAAGCAGGCACCTCACAGTGAGGTGCAGGCCAGTGGGAAAACATGAGAACAGCAAACGTCAGAAGTCTCAGATGCTGGGCAATGGAGCACATGGTGCTCTGGGTTCTCACAAACTCATATGCTTGGGAGTGGAGGTAAAAAGGCACAATAAATAATATTATATTATAATATAAAATATATATAATATAAATAAATAAAATTCAGGGAATTTATCAGTTACAGAGATTTTATAAAACAGCTCAGGGGACAGATATGCAGAAACAGACTAGAAATATGTTCTTCAGAAAGCTAGGTATGGAGGCAAGAGGACTGGAAAGGCTCTAGTTCTAGACAAAGGAAGAAATCAAAGGGCAAAGTTTTCAGTGAGGTCAAAGGGGAGATGGCAGAGAAGTGAGCATATGTAAGGGACAGAAGGCAGGAGGTTGTGGCCCAAGAACAGCATTACCTGTTCCTAACTTACACACTCTGATGACAGGAAGGAAAGAGCAAAGGGTGCAGGGCTGCAGAACTAGAGACAGAAATGACCCCGGCTGGAATGACAAGACACCACATCCCCAGGACGACAGCAACAACTGTGAAGCAGCGGCAGTGGCCTCACTAAACGTGGGGAATGGCCTGCACGCCAACCCTCAGAGGACATGGGTGACAAAGCTGGCGATGGCAATGAGCTCCAGGCAGCTGGGGTAAAAGGTGCCTGTTTGGAGTGAGCACTGAAGACCCAGGAGTGCCCTGTAAGTCCTCAGAAACCTGGGCAAGCAAGGGAGAGTGAAGCCAGCATGTGACAGGATACCTGGGAGTTGGGTCTCTAAGACCCAGTATCAGTATACTCACCAACAGAGTTCATGTCCCCTGATCATTCTAAGAAACAGAAAGCATACAAAAGCCACAGCAACAAAGGCCTGGCATGCGCTACTCAGGATAGCGACTTTCACTCCACAATTACTCTTTCTACCTTGACTTTCACCTGCCACTTTCTACCAACAAATATATGACTAATGAGATACTTTGGCAGGTGATGCCGAGTAGCTTAACATGTCATTTTTAAAAACATTTCACTGATCCTACTGCTTCTTCATCCATGATCCCACTGTTTAATATTTTCTTTCTGTCTTGCCAGTTCTTTTCCTGAAGTTAACTACTCCTTTCCACACTGTTCCCCAACCAACCAGTAGTTCTTTAAACTGTGAGGACTTGATAAATGTCTTAAACAGTAACAACTGGATAGACTCATAATGCATATAACTCTACCTGACACACATGTCATCATAAAACATACCAAGTCATGCCAAGAATGGGGTTAGCATTATGGCAATGAAACAGCAATAAAAAAACAGAGAGAAATGGTGTTAATTAACTTGCCCAGGACCGAATGGTAATTCAATGGCAGAAAAAGGAGACCTTTCCCTAATGCCCTAGCATCTCTCCTGCCCCCAGCCAGCACCCCCCCACACCACACGCACCCCATGCTCAGCACCTGCCCCTGATCAAACCCTGCTGGAGGATGGGGACACAACAGTACCCCAGATGCGGCCTTCAGGGAGCCTGAACTTCAACAGTTTTCTCCAAGAAGGAACAAATGGGGAGAGAGAAAAGAATACACTGGGCTACAGGAAAAGAGCAGAAAATAATGAATAATAAAGGCTGAGAAGTGGGTGGGAAAGGACACCGGGCACACAAGAGGGCAGTAGACAAGAGCTGAAGAAGAAAGCAGCAGAGCATCAGACCTAGCCAAGCCTTATTTGCTTTCTACCCGCAGAACTTACTCATCAGCCTAAACAAGTAACGTGAGGCAAACTGACTGATCTTAATCAGTGAAAGCTGAAACCCCCCGACCCTGTTCTTTCATGTCACACAGAACTTTATACTCTGACCACCTAACTGTACTCATATTTTACTGCTGGCAAATGCTGTGGAGAAGCCTTGAACACCCTCAATTTCATTCTTAAAAATATTACTCTAAAGTATCCTCAGAGTAAATAAGGTGACCATATAATCTGTTGTCTAAACCAGGGCACTCACAAATAAACAGGGGTGCTATTAACAATGGCACGAGACAGCATGTATACACTGGGACTGTCCCAACAAGCCAGGGTGGAGTTATCAACTCCTTTTCCCTGCTGGACACCACTAGAGCAGAAGAGGATTCAGCTTTCTGTCAAGGACGTGGAAGGTCAGGTGGCGGTTTTCCCTGGAAGCTATTTCCCTTGGCTGCTGTAGGTCTCCCACTGAGATTGGGTTCCAGAGAGTCCTCCAAACAGAGGCCCTACATTCCTGCTGCAGGGGCCTCACAGCCTCCCTCAGCACTGATCAGAGTGACCCAGTGGCCCGTGGAGGCAGGCAGGGTTGAGGCAGGCTAAGTCCTCATGCAAGCTTCTTATTTTTATCCAAAGCTACTTAATATATTGTCAAACCAAAACATCTGGAAACAGACTAAAAACTATTTGGAAAAGGTGTTAAAAAGTCTTCCTCCCCTTACTAGTTTCTCCCAGTCTTTTCATCGCATAAATGACAATTCCATATTTTCCGTTGCTTGGCTCAACTGAGTCCTTGATAATGCTCTCTTTTATATCCTACACCCAACCTGTTAGCAAATCCTGTTAATTCTATCTCACAATATATCCAGAATCTGAGCAGCTTTCCCAACTATGATTTATCACAAAAATTAAGAAATGAGATATCTTAATGAAAGTCTAGACTTACTTGTCATTTTTAATGTGTTCATAAAGGCGCTTAAACTGGCGGACCTGGAAGGACAAGATCCCCATCAATACCACAACCATCAGTAAAAATGGATAAATTCGCCGGTGGACCAAGTTCTGCATTTCTGCAGTAACACCTGCAAAACCAAAAAAGGAAAACGCTAAGTGTATATGGAAGGACAGTGAAATGAAAATATGTTCTGTCCCTAGGAGGAAGGGACTGGTGGTGCTTAATTAAAATGGAAACTCTTTAATGGAGCGAGGCTCACAGTGAGGCCAGCACACAGAAGTCACAGCTTGAGGAGCCTCGGGAACCACATCGAGGAGCAGACTGTGCTTTAAAGGTCACTCATGAACCAACAAGAGAGGATGTTCACTCAAGAGGAACAATGAGACTCATTCAAAAGAAAGGTCATTGTGGCTACAGAGGGGAAAGTGAATCGGTGGTGGTGGCTTCAAATTAGGTCACTGAGGTTAAGGTGAGAGCCATGGAAAAAGGTGCCCGATTAATGGGTTCCGGAGGCTGGGTCAGCACTCTCCATTTGAGCATGGAAGGCAGAGAGCCTCAAGTGACACAGATGACCTACCAAGTTTCTAATTCATGAAGCTTACTGGATAAGACTAGTCACCGAGAGAGAACTCAGAAAATGATTTGGGGGGGAAAACTTTGTGCTCGTCATTCTGAACATATGCCGGGTTTAAGGTCCTGTAGGGACTCTTCAGCACACAATAAGATAACATCTAGTTGTTGAAGTATCACTAAATATCATTCCCTCTTTGCTTTTACCTTTTATGGTAGAGAACATTTTGAAAATTAAATATAACAACATTTTTCTGTGGTTTTACGAATATGGGATAATAGCATTTCTAGTCAGGAGAAGACAACCTGAAGAAAAATTTGTTCCTATTTCGCGGACAGTTGTAAACATTAATACTTTCTCACCTGCCTAGAGAAAAAAACTATACCAGAGAGCTTCAGGACTCTCCAAATCTCGCCCTAAGTTGCCAAGTCTGAGAAAAATATCCTTCTGAAATCACTGTTTTAGCTAGATTTATATTTACAAATTAATCATTTGGAGCCAGACAGCCTATGATACTGGAAGTGACAAGAGTATAGTGACATTAATAAAGGTGCTCTTTCGAGCTCCCCAGCCAGCATTACCCACCTAGTAAAGGAACAACGCCAGACGCTATGACGTAAGGTACACACAGGGAAAGCAAGAGCACAGAGATTACTGGCGCTGCCAGCTTCCGAATGATATAGTGAAGGTCAATGTTCCGGATGCCATTTGCATAAACCTGAAAGATGAGGGAGAAAATCAGAACGAGAAAATAGGACAAATTCCTCCAATTAACGGAGCACTCTCTACTGAATTCAAGCCCAAGGGTGTTGAATCTATCGGTTATTTTTCCTGAAGTCAAGACAAATTCTGAATACAAACATAAGTATGGTGTCCACAAGTTTTTATAGGGAATGCATTTACTTCCTTAAACTTTATAGTTAACTATGCTAAGGGATGAAATAAGACACCAATCTAAATCAAAACTACACTAGCCTTGCACTGTACAATACCAGATACATCTAATAATGTTAGATGAATACCACATAAACTGAGGCAACTGCACACACAAGATTGTGGAAGAGTGATCTGTGATATTACTCAAGACTGTGTTCATGTTATATAAATACAAGAAAACTATCAATAGGAAATTTTTGACAAATAAATATTTTATACAAAATTTTAATATGAAAGAATTCTACAGTGAATTTTTTTACTTCAACAATTTTTTTAAAAGATTTTATTTACTCATTCATAAGAGACACAGAGAGAAAGGCAGAGACATAGGTAGAGGGAAAGCAGGCTCCCCATGGGGAGCCCGATGTGGGACCAATCCCAGGACCCCGGGATCATGACCTGAGCCAAAGGCAGACACTCAATGTCTGGGCCACCCAGGTTCTCCTACTTCAAGTATTTCTACAATATTTTCATTTTCTTATCCAGAAAGTTCTAATAAATAGCACACTTCAGAGCAAAGTACAAATCGAAGTGGGGAAAACTGGGAATAATGGAACGTAAAGATGGTGTGCAGAGAGGGACAAAACAGAAGAGCATTGTTCTTGTTTTCTCCCTGGCACTTCAACCTCTCCTGGCCACAGAGTACTCTGCAACTCAACCCAATCTCTCAGGAATGGGCCAGAGCATTTAGAAGTGTATGACAACAGGCTTAACCCTCCAAAAGCATGCTTCCAATCCCAAAGAAACCTAGTAATCCAAATGCACTTGAATCAGTGCAACAAGGCACACAATCTCAATCCTTTTACTCAAATTTACACATATGCATGAGAAAAGAATGCATCTGAGAGCAAAATATTACAAAAAGCAACAATGTTTCACAGCCTTCAACTGGGATTAAACCTTTACTCTCCTTTGCAAAGGCCAGAATCTCACCTGTAGACTCCAAAGTGGAGAGATGCATGCAAACACAAAGCAGCTCCTTGGTTCGCCCTAGTTCCACAAATCTCTGGGTTCAGGAATTTTTTTGGTACTTTATTGTGCATACTGGGCTGAGAACTACTGTCTCTTTCCTATACATCAAAAGGAGGTGTACCTTTACTGCAATAGAACTGTAACGCCTAATTTATTTGATGCTGACCTAAGGATAAGAGGGCTGTCCAAAAGAACATTTTCTAGACAATTAAAATGTAAAGAAGTATGTACCAAAATCTGTTATGTTAGTTATTAGATAGAAATCTTCCTAAAGTGAATTATCATACTTCCTAGTCTTATTATCAGAGTATACAAGCACTACTTTTTTCAAGGTTATCACAATGATCAAGTTATCTGACAGTTCCACGGTAAGAGGCTTAGGTGCTATGTAGCTAGAATATTCCCAAACAGCTCTGCTTTTGTTTTCATTAAGATATGTGATTTTTTAAATTTTTTTTTTTTATTTTTTAAGACTCTGAGAATACATATATTTTTATATTTCTATTTTAATTCCAGTAAGTTAATAACACACAGTGTTATATTAGTTTAAGGTATACAGCTTTTTAATCTATTTTTTATTTTTTTAAAAGATTTATTTATTTAAGAGAGTGCATATATATATGAGCGAGAAGGGCAGAAGGAGACGGTGAGAGAATCTCAAGCTCTCATAACCCTGAGATCATGACTTGAGCCAAACAAAGGAGTCAGATGCTCAATCGATTAAACCACCCAGGGATCCCTGCCCTTTTTATTGTCTTGAACAGTAACCTCTTTTCTCTGCTTCAGATTTAGAAAATTAAATACTAAATCTAAATCAGAACTCTGGCCTTGAAAAAAAACACGTGCTAAATTTTTGCCTTTACTTTAGACAGGGTTTTAGGTACTTTAAGCCACTGGCTAAACTTCAGATAAGGGAAGTCTTAAGAGTGGTTGATGAAAATTCATGGTGATAAAACAGAAAACTTTTTCTTAAAAAAAAAATTATATATTCTTATTAAAGAAAGCGTAAAAAACTGAGAAAGGTAGAAAAATTAAACTTAAGCACCCAGGTGCCAAGCACAACCTCTACTACCCCAGTCTCTCCTGAAAGTTGATTCTGCTCACCTGCTCAATCACTGTTTTCAACCACCACTGAGGACCCATCAGTGTTATAGCTGCAATGATTTTGGCATGCAGGACTCCAAGTGCCCAGTCCTAGGAAAATAAAAACCATTTTAAGATTTATTTATTTATTTATTTATTAGAGAACAAGGCAAGGGGCGGGGTGGGGGGAGGAGTAGACTCCCCACTGAGCAAGGAGCCTGACATGACGTGGAGCTCAATCCCAGGGTCCTGAGATCATGACCTGAATTGAAATCAAGCTGGACGCTTAACTGACTAAGCCACCCTAGTGCCCTGGGAAATAAAAGCCATTTAACAATTTTTGTTTTCAGCAATAAACCCAGCATACAGGATACACAGTTTTCTTGCATATTTCATTTCAAAACAGAAGTTCTACCAGATTAGTAACAATTTTACAGAAGACTAACATACACTAGAAAATCCAGGGAAACTGCCTCCCCCCCCACAAGCCAAGAGCTCAATTTCAATACTTCTAACAAAAATCATTCTAGTATCTTTTAGAAACCTATGTTGCTTTTCCAAGAGAATTAGAAAACATGTCAACATTAATGGAGATCTCAATAGCAAATAAAAGTACCATGATTTTATTTCATCAAACCATCTCAAGCTGCTGTGTTGGTTTTAGCTGAGCTAATTATGTCAAAATAAGCCGGGGGAGCCATGTTTGACCTAAAGAAGCCATCCCAAAGGCTGAGAGCTTCTAGCTCTAGTACTGATGAACTATTATTAGACCCTCCATGGCCACACCAGGCAGCCAGAGTGATCACCATTTCCACCCACTACATGATGTCTTAAAGCACAAATCAGACCACAGAAGGAAAATTCCCTGCTTATAACTGAAAGTCCTCAGCACAGCATACAAAGTCCTTCATAGTTTGATCCCTGGGGTTTTTTTTAATGTATTTTTTTTTAAAGTAACACATAACGTTTTGATCTATTTTTTTAAAAGATTTATTTATTCATGAGACACACACACACACACAGAGGCAGAGACACAGGCAGAGGGAGAAGTAGGCTCCATGCAGGGAGCCTGATGTGGGACTCAATCTCAGGACTCCAGGATCACTCACTGGGCAGAAGGCAGGCACTAAACCACTGAGCCACCCAGGCATCCCCGTTTTGATCTATTCTAATATAAAACCAAAACCTAAACACAAAACAAAAAAGAAAACAAAAACAAAAAAACAACACAAAACAAAACAAAACCTTTTGTAGAGAAGGCTGGAATCCTCTGTGACTACCAGCCTAAATGCTGACCCCTCCCCAGCAACGACCGCTGCTAACACTGGTATGGACCCTCTACATTTTTCCCCTATATGTTTACCTATATCTACACATACACATCCCATAGAAAAGATGCAGTATCATTTTTTTAAAAAAGATTTTACTTATTTGACAGAGTGAGAGAGAACATAAATGGGGGCGGGGGACAGAGGAAGAAGCAGGCTCCCCTTTGTGCAGGGAGCCCAATGTGGGGCTCCATTCCAGGATTATGACCTGAGCCAAAGGGAGATACTTGTTCAACTGAGCCACCCAGATGCCCTGTATTATAATTTTTATATGGATCTTGCTCATACTGCTTTTCCTCTTCATTGCCCACCATCTTGAGGTTAAGGTTCTCATTTATTGATTTGGTTGGTCAGTACTGTGAGCATCTTCTTCAAATAGGGTCAAAGGATGATGCATGCTCTGAATTCTTGCACATCCTAAACATGGCTCTTCACACTGACACATGAACGGCTGAGTGACGTTTTGCCCGCCTTTTCTGTCAATGGTCGAAAGATGCTCTTCTGCTATATGACTTTGTGGTATTACTGAAAAAAGTCCATTACTTGTATGATTTTCTTTTTTGAAGTTTATGACATCTCTTTACCTTTAGAATTCAGAAATCTTACCAAGATATGCCCACATATGTGTTTTTCTTATCAATCTCATTTCATCAACGTCCACTTTACCAACTCTGATGAGCCCTTTTAACCTGCAGAATCAGGACTACTTTCAATCCAGTTAACTTTCCTATTTCATTCCATGCTGCCTCATTTCTGCACTCTAGAGCTCTTATTAGGGGACGTTAAGTCCCCTGGATGTATTTTCCAAGTCACTTACCTTTCCCTTTAACTTCCTACTTGTTCAATTTAGCTCTGTGCTTTGCAGTGGTCTTCCAGGGGCCCAAACTGAACTTCAATGGTGACTACTCACATCTTCATCTACTGAACATCTGAGGCCCATGCTATATACCAACACAGTTTCACTTTGTTTTATTGCCATTGTATGTGCACACACACATATTCCCCTTGATCTCCGTTTTTATGCTTCTATTTGGATGCTCACAGTTCAATGACAGTTCCAGGTCACAGGGCATGTGTTCTGATTGCTCTGACCTTTCTTTCTGTGGTTGCTGTGCACCCCCTTAATAAAGCATTTGTTTAATAGTGAAAGGGAATAGAAGGAAAGGGAGAAGAAGTGGGTAGGAAATATCAGAAAGGGAGACAGAACATAAAGACTCCTAACTCTGGGAAACGAACTAGGGGTGGTGGAAGGGAGGAGAGCAGGGGGTGGGGGTGAATGGGTGACGGGCACTGAGGGGGGCACTTGACGGATGAGCAATGGGTGTTATTCTGTATGTTGGCAAATTGAACACCAATAAAAAATAAATTTTTCATTAAAAAAACAAAAACAAAAAAATAAATAAAGTATTTGTTATTTTTCTCTGCAGGTTTGATGAGGTTCAGGTCAGACTAAGTATAAACTGAGAGGCTGCCAAAGGATCTTTTACCCTTTAGATCTTTGGGAT
Organism: Canis aureus; assembly: GCF_053574225.1. NCBI lineage: Eukaryota > Metazoa > Chordata > Mammalia > Carnivora > Canidae > Canis > Canis aureus. Next base: position 8,464,509 of record NC_135641.1, read on the forward strand.
AGCAAGCTACCAGTCAGTCCCCTATCAAGGACATGGTGAAAGCCTCCCTGCTGCTTCTGTACTATCCCGGGTTCCCGGGCAGGGAAGATTTGACCAAATTTAGCTTTCTTTTGGTCTTTGGGAGTCTAGAAGGCCCTCAAGTAAGGTTCATATTCACTTGAGAAGGTCCACAGATCGCTAAGGTTCAAGCTCTTTCAAGATCCATGGATATCTGGTCCTTCCCCTATGGGGTAGGACACATAACACTAGTTTCTCTGCTAGAATTCCAATAGACTTCCATAAACCTATAGCTGCTTGACACAGGGAAGACAAGTAGCTTAGAGTCAGGAATGGAGACAAAGCAAACTGTTCTTTCAAATGTTAAGAGTTTTATCCAGAATTTTAAGGATACCATGCTGCACGCATCCATCTATAGCTTATATTTTTCTTCTACTTAAAATCATGTCTGAGAGCTATCTGTAGCAAAACATATACACATTTCTTTAGTCAATCTCTGTTGATGAACATTTGGGTTGCTTATAATTTTGACATTATAAAAATGATACAGGAGAAACAGCGCTGATTGTGCTTCCTGCACACATGTAAATGTTTCTTTGCAGCACATTTAGAAAAGTGAAACTGCTAGGTCATAATATATAAATACTCTTAAAACTCAGCAGTTCCAGTTATTCTGTAAAATTACAACTGTCAAGATCACCAAAGACACACGGGTAACTGTGCAAGCTGCATTTACTACTCACTGTAGGGAGGACGACAATGCAGTATGGGGAACTTGTGGTGCTCAGTAAGAATGTTAGAAAAGCTTATTATAGTATTTTGGTTTCTGTGAGGTGACTGAGACAACTTAAGGAAGCACAGCTTTGCTCTATGTCACATCCTTTAGAAAGCAAAGGTAATCTGTATTAGGTATCTCACTAAATCTTATCCAAATGCAGGGACTACCGTTGATAAATGAAGCAGCAGCCAATGACGTCAGCTGGGAATGGGGATTGTTTTCTCATTTTCCTGGTTTGAACAACATTCCTGTTTTGCCTATGTTCAGATGGGATTATTAACGACTGGTTTTTATCTTGCTCCATCATGGTCCCAGAGTGGTCCTGTGTGATGCTGATGATGCCAGGCCAGCTCCAGAGGTCAGGGCCTACTTGCTCTTCTTCAATGCTGAATACTATATGACATCAGGAGGCAAAGAGTACCTAGTTATGATGCATTTGCAGTGATCATGGTGGTAAGTCAGCGTCTATCTGACCCTTCCCATAGTAAAGTTGTGTGTTTTCCTTTGGGATATCAAGTAATCAATCCAGAATATGACACTTTGCCGCCATTTAAATAACTACTTCTACATTGTAGTGATGTTGAAATATGCCTGCAAAACCTTCTTCCATCAAGTGGTTGGGGTCTATAGCCCCTTCCCTTGAATCTGGGCCAACCTTTGTGCCTGGCTTGTATCCAATAGAATGTAGTGAAAAGCAATACCATGGGAATTCTGAGATGAGGTCATAAAAGGTGATGGAGATCCTACCTTGTTTGTTAGGACATTCATTTCTCTTAAATGCATATAAGAAGCTCAACTACCTACCTCGAGGCTACCAAGCTGTGAGGAAGCCGGGTTATATCCAGGAGCTGCAGCTGACAGCCCAGTTGGGGTGATCCATGTCAACCCTCACTTAAGAGTGATGAGGCTCCTAAAGGATTCCTGCCATAGCTCTCAAATCACATTCAGTTACTGCGCTTACCCAGCTAAGGCCCAGAAGACAAGTCGATATGCCCTGTCTTAATTTCAAACCCACACACTCTCTGGACAAAATAAATGGTTGTTTTGAGATATATAATTGTAATGTAACTTGCTACACAGCAACAGTAACTCAGTAACTCAGTAACTGAATAGACAAATTTCACCTGATGGGTTCAGGATCCACGGACAATCCTTGCTGGAATCAGTTATTTTGCTAACTACTGCAAAATAGTGACTTTCTTATTCTGCTAATTCCTCTACCTTTGTTAGCTGGCATTATTCTGTAAAAAATAGCTTTCCTTCAATCCCTGATACTATCTGACTATACAGTGATAGAGTTTTTACACAAACACATCACATGTGCTTAATTATCTCCCTCTATTTCTCACTTTCCTCTCCGAGTCTGCTCCAGAGCACACTGGATTAGAGGCAGTTCCATACATATGTTCTGTCTCACTGCGTGGTCCACCCCCTTGCTCCTTCCTAGAATATCACTTTCCTTTTTTTACCGACTCCTCTGTACTCTACTGGTTGTTCTAGACATGGTCTCCTAGAGAAAACGAAATCCTAACTCCCAAAGCCAGGATAAATACCTCTCCCATATGATGCCACAGCAACCTTTGCTTGCCCCAATCACAGAGCAGCTTACCTGTTACCTGTCTGCCTTGCCCACCAGCCTGTAAGGTGCACAAGAAGTTCCTGCATTGGCCTCATTTCCATCTGAATTATACAATACAGGGTTTTAGCACACATTAAAGCACTAATGTAAATATCTGCTCTAAATGAAGTTTGTGGAGGCTCTTCATCTGCAAAGTAGAGGAAGGGAAATACATCCCATACAATTTTCATTTCCAGTAATTCCACTGTCATATGCAAGAGTAAACAGAAATAAGGCTGAAAAGCCTCTGAATGACTGAAGTCAACTAGGCGCCTAGCTCTTTCCCCTAGGATCTCTTAAGAACTTCAAATCTATGATATTAATTGCAGGCTCTAAATGCTAAGAGAAAAGTAGTAATTTTTCTTCCGTACTAACTTTAAGATCTTTGCTATGACCTATGTAGGTTTCTTCAAAATGCTCTTTTTAATAAATCTGTGATTTTGTAGGAAAACAAGCTGTAATTATTTAAAAATATAAGTTATTGATTCAAGTCTCAAACCTCAAAGAAGCAAGATATCTCTTGGAAAAATCAATGAATCTTAGTTTCATCATTAAGTATCAGGTGAAGCCTAAATGACTAGTGACATTTTAACCTATAAAGACCTTTTAATTTTTTATTATTTAAAAAAAATTTTTTATTTAAATTCAATTTGCCAACATATAGTATACACACAGTGCTCATCTCATCATGTGCCCTCCTTAGTGCCCGTTACCCAGTTTCCCCACCCTGCCACCCCCCCTCCCTATAAAGATTTATTAAAGGAGTTAATATTTTGAAGGCAATAAATTAAAATGCATTATTTAATCGATTTTATAAAGGTACCTACAATAGAAAAAATTAAGGAGTCTTTCTAAACAAACCACTAACAATCACTTTAAAAAAAAAAAAAATCAAGGATTTTTCGGATTCCAAGTCCACAAAGAAATGTCATAAACAAAAGTCACGTACTTACCTGCCATGGGTAAAAAAGAGGAGTCTGATCCAAGGGAACCCTCAGGGGAGCAACGATAACCAGTTCAAAGAGGAGCCCCAGCAGGAGCGGGACAACCCCTGCCAGCAGCACAGCCACTATCAAGGTCTTCATGATCTATGAAGAAATGAGGCCATGTCACTAGAGTGTCTTTCTAGATTTTGAGCTAAACTCTTCATTCTATTTGGAAATTTGTTTTTCTTCTTTAACCTGATGCCTAACAAAACAAATATATTACCTCGCATACATTTATGTGTATTATATTTCATTAAATGAAACTTGAATGTGTATATTCAAGCTTAAGCTATAATGAAAGCATGAAATTACTCTGCATTTTTGCTATAAAATTATACAAAATTCATTTTAGGGCAGCCCAGGTGGCTCAGTGGTTTGGCGCCGCCTTCAGCCCAGGGCATGATCCTGGAGTCCCAGGATCGAGTCCCACATCAAGTTCCCCACATGGAGCCTGCTTCTCTCTCTCTCTGTGTCTCTCATGAATAAATAAATAAAATCTTTAAAAATTTTTTCATTTTATTCCATATATTAAGCAGGTGGCTGTGCTGTTTTTTTCAACCTCATTCTCAAGAACAGGCTCTTCTTTGTCCAAGAAAAGCCACTGATTATCCCAGGCTCTTCTAATCCAATGGTGGCTCACAGTGTGATTCGGACTGGTAGGGGAGAAGGGCTCTGCATAACCCCAGTGCAGGAAATTCATCAATGTGACCAAACTGACTCCATCCAGAACCCTCTGTGGTCCAAAACAACTCACTATGATGACAGAAATGTCTTGTATCTGTGTTGCCAGTATGGTGGCCACGAGCCACATGGTTATGTTATTAGCACAGCTCTAGAATTTAAACAAAACAAAAAATGAAAATAAAGTCAACACAAAGATTAAAAGTGTCACTACAGAATCCTGATGAAGAAAGGAGTCTTTAGAGTGACTCTTATGTCTGAGGACCTCCCTTTCTCGTAAGGCAGCCTCAGTGAGTGTCTGTTTTGTCTAGAGACTGGTATGAGGTGAGTGAAGATGCAGTACTTGCTTTTTTAAATGGCATACTGAAGACACAGAAGAATATCAAATGGAAACTGGTATTAGCTGGTTTCTGTATATGAAATATAGTTACATGTCTCATCATGTGTAATTAAATAGCAAGTAAAGCCTTCTGTTCATATTATACAATAAATCTCACTGCTTTCTTTCAACACTAATATTAACCCTCTAGTGAAATGAAACTCTAAATTCAGATACAAAACTAGAATTATACAAAAGAGGCATAAGCAGTGACTTAAACCTATTTACCAGTCATAACCAAAATCACAATCAGTAAATCACCACACCCGGACAACCATCTTACGCTGACTTTTTCCCCCACCTTTGTGTAACTAAGTACTTTACTGAGAAATATTTTCCATTACTTACTACACTTTCACATTAGCCAAGACATTCTTGAATTAACAATAGAATGTGTAATTAAAGAAATCCCATTTATATGAAAAACATTAACTTAATCCTGAAGTCAAGATTTTACATATTCAAATAGATCAAAAAATCAAATTTTAGAAAAAATATCTTAAAATAAATTCCTACTTAAACTGATTTTAAATTCTACAGAGTATCTTATTCCTTAAAAATTTCCAAAATAGGGCAGCGCCGGTGGTTCAGCGGTTTAGCGCCGCCTTCAGTCCAGGGTGTAATCCTGGAGACCCCGGATCGAGTCCCACATCGGGGTCCCTGCTTCTCCCTCTGCCTGTGTCTCTGCCTCTCTCTTTCTCTCTCTGTCTCTGTGTCTCTCATGAATAAATAAATAATTACATATTTTTTTAAAAAATTCCAAAATAACTTTTTTAATTGCATTACTTACTTATTAAGGGCCTTATTGGGTCACTTAGCATGCTTTTCCTTTTGACCCTTGAATATATCTGACTGTGGTTCTCAGAATGAACCAGAAAGCTGCATCTTAAAGGAATATTCCTCCTCATAAAAAAAGAAAAAAATCAATTCTCTTGATGCTATCATCATAATGAAGAAATGAAAGTGAAAAGATTTAAAGAAATGACTAAAAAAAATTTCCACTATTCCTGTCATACAAGATCAGTTCTTTATTAGAAAAACCTACCATGAGGGACCACTCTTTAACCTTCTGGAAGATCACTCTGCGTCCCTGGGGCATCCATGCAACCAGCACCGTCACTGCCCTTATGGTTAGCCAGCAAACATAGAGACCACAAGCAGCTGTGTAGAGTTCATGAATTTTGGCAGTCCCCGTCCAAAATGACATTAACCAACGGCCAGCAAATACTGAAAACAGAAAGGCTGATAAATGAAATACGTGGCTATATATGTAAAGAGAACTACAATCTTGATGTTGTTCTGTTAGCATTTTCAATTACTTCAATCATTTTAAGTGATTAGTAAAAAGGCATCACATTCTAATATAACAACATCTTCATTAAAAACAAACAATGACAAAACCCGCCACAAACTCTAAAGAATGCAATTATTTGATTAGGAAACAACCAAAGCACAAGAAGTCACTGGGGACAAGCTCTCCTGTGGCATCTACTCTGACTGGCCATGTCAGTTATCTGTTCTTTCAGAAATGAAGAGGTTGTTCTTGTTTTTATCACCAAATAAAATTATTATACAACATAATACAACAAAAGTGGGGTATATTTATTATTTATACTTTCAACATTTAAGAACACTACAAATAACTTAGATTAACTTTCTTTCAATTGACTCATTGAGACAGAAAACTAAGTTTATTTCAATAATTAAGTGGGTATAAGAACACTTAAAAGCATAGCAATCACAGAATATCATATTAACTTTCTTAGGAAATAAGATCCAAATATGCCGAAACTTAAACAGAATTGAGAAGTGTCTAAAGAACTGCCTCGGAGATCCCTGGGTGGCTCAGAGGTTTAGCGCCTGCCTTTGGCCCAGGACGTGATCCTGGAGTCCCGGGATCAAGTCCCACGTCAGGCTCCCAGCCATAGAGCCTGCTTCTCCCGCCTCCTGTGTCTCTGCCTCTCTCTATATATATATATCATAAATAAATAAATAAATCTTTAAAAAAAAGAACTGTCTCAAATAAAGAGTTAATGCAAATAAATTCTACATTATACCCATAAAAATCTACCTCAGGCAAGACCATTATTATATTAACTTTATTCACATGGTTACTTCTCAATAAGACCAGAAAGAAGAGCAACGCCCAAATGTCTTATTTACTTTTCTATGGATTGATTTCCTCTTAATACAGTACTATTTGTTATTTTCAAATACCTAAAAGGAGCTAGTGGCTGTGCTGAGCACTTTCCGTATATTACCTCATTAATCCTCCCCAAAGCCCTCAAATAGCCACTACTCCATTCTAAAGATTAAGAAACCAAGGATCAACAATAGAACCTTGCCACACCAAGGTCGCATGAGGGTGGAGGCTGAATTTGAACTCATACCTATGTGACAAAGCTCATGCTCTTGACCAATAAACCACACTGCCTCCAACTAAATGAAACCAGCTCAACAGTTAAGTCTTACAAGCCATAATGTTGGCAACCAGACTTCTTTGTAACCCCACAAAATGGTTTGTGTATGAAGAGAAGTTATTTTTAAAAATACACATAAATGTTATGTGAAATAAACACATGTATATATTAATTTGGGGATATAAAAATTGTTACAGATAATTCTGTAGAAATGTCTAGTATTTTGTGTGTGTGTGTGCATGTGTGTGTGTATGCACATATACATTTTTATTCCGAGGTTTTTATAGTTGCTATAGTTGGGTTGGCTGGTTTTTAAAAATTTAATGGCCCCTTTCTACTGCACACTTCATATTTCACTTACTTCTAATTAAGTGTTTCTGAGAGGACAGGGTCAAGTTTCTAATTTGTAGTGAATTATCATCAGTTAAACTACAGCTACAGAGCAGCCCAGGTGGCACAGCGGTTTAGTGCCGCCTGCAGCCCAGGGCGTGATCCTGGAGACCCTGGATCGAGTCCCACGTCAGGCTCTCTGTATGATGCCTGCTTCTCCCTCTGCCTGTGTCTCTGCCTCTCTGTCTCTATGAATACATAAATAAAATCTTAAAAAAAAAAAAAACTACAGCTACAGAAAAGCAACCTTCGGGGGAAAGAATCTCCTTGCCACCTTAAATGCATTTTATGACACCAAGTATTTCTAGGATTTAACAACCATGTTCTTCCCATTAGATGGTGGGAATGGGTTAACAGGGAAATATTCAGTTAACAATCTTCAATGAAATTACTTTTAGTGCCCAATTCAGGTAGTAAATTACATTTCCTTCTTTTAAGTTTTCCTTAATATCTCTGATAAAAAACATGAAAATGGAATATAAAAATCACGAATGTAAAACTGTCCAAAGTTCAAAAACTAAGTTTTCTCAGCAATGTTTACCACATTGTACCCAACCATTAATCACACTTTATCATTTTTAAGAGCTGTGATATGACAAGTAGTGAGCTTAGGAGTACAGTTCTTAAGGTCAAATCATTATTCAGAAACATGTAAAAAAATTTTATTTTTATCACCACTTTAAGTTAAATCACAATTTCTACAGATTAGAGAATATTCTCATTATTTTTAGAAACCTCACATGAAATTACACTTCCTACTTGCTCCTTACTGACTTTAGCCCTCCTGGAAAAACTCAAGTATTTGATACAAATTTGATTTATAAAATTATAGAGGCAGTGCTATAATCAAGATACTAACTCAATAACATTTATGGGCTTATATTTAAGAGATGAAAAGTATGTTCCACTTAGTGATTATTTAAGTGGCTAACATGTATCAGTATGATTTAAAATTTTGTGGTTTGCCATACACACCAACTGGGAGTTGCTGTTCCCAACACTTTGTCACTGGCTTTGGGCTCAACCCCATTTATCCCTGACCTTTGCAGAACATGATGAACAGTATACTACATTCATCCATTCGAGTAAGATTCATTCATCTTACTTGTTAAAGAAAGTGTCTAGCCGAAATTTAAAGATTAGTAGCTGCGAATACCAGATGATTAAGGGAAATAATCTGGCTTCATAAAGAGTCTAGGAACACCATGCAGTGGACAGGAAAGATACAATGAGGGCAAACATGTTAACATCAAAAGGCTGGCTTGAAGAAATGATTTAAGACATACAGATAACTTTTTGAAAACCTACACTATAAAGAGAAGATGCCCAAGAAAACTGAGTGACCATATACATACTTTACTTCTAAAAATGAATCAGAACTTTTATATTGATTTTGTTACCCTGTTGCAATACAAATGACTCCAAGGAGATGGAGAACCCTAAAAAGATCAATATCCCATATTCAATCAAAAATAAGGGGCAAACTATTTCAAGCTTATACTTGATGAAATATACAAAGCATCTTTGCATGTCATTAGCTCATACCTGGTAGAGTAAGGCAGATGAGGCTGGCAATCAGTAAGGTTATACACATGAAGACAATCAACAAAAATATCTGCAAGGCAAAACGTAAGAGTGCATAAATGGTTCATATGTGCTCAATGTATTTCAAAACACCCCTCAAAGAATCACCATAATTCTACCAGTAAAAAGAAATTGCCCATATTTCCATGTTTCCTTCCATTTCACACCAAAAGGAATTTTTAGTTTAGGTAAAATTACCTATAATTTCGGCCAAAAGAAAATGTCTATTTTCATATAATCAGACACATCAGCAAGTAACAAGTAAATGTATTTCTGAATCAGCACAAAAATAAAACTTATAATAAAACTTATAATAACTTAATCAGCTTAAGTTTTCCCTATTAATTAAAACTAAATACATTCACTTTTTAATCAAATTCTCAAAAACAAGTTTTCATAAAAGGAAAGCTCACTTTCTAACAGTGCTGTCTAATCAGAACTGTCCATGACGACGGGACCTGCACCACCCTACACAGCGGCCACTGCACACCTGACGCGGTGTGTGAAGGAGCAATGAAACCTTACACTGTATTTACTCTGCATCTTATCCTACTAGACATGGTTTTCTCTTTTTTTCAGCTTTATTGAGATATAACTGACAAAATTATAATATATTTAGAGTGTACAACGTGATTTGCCACATGTACACAATGTCAAGGGATTCCCACCATTAAAGTAATGAACACATCTATCGCACCACAGCCTTAACAAAATGAATTCACATCTAATTAAGTTTAAACGTAAAATCCACATGTGAGCTGGTGGCTCTCATACTGAAAAGTACAAATAAAAAGGGAACACACTGAGAGGAAAGCAGCTGCTCTCGGCAGGAAAGGAGCAACTGCTGCTTGCCTTCTACCTTACCGGGCACCCCTCTTCCCTCGTCCAGAAGGCAGGGCTCTAGCAAGAAGGCTGAAAAGGACCTACAATCACACCCCAAGAGGAGCCTCTAAGGCTGCCAGCTTTCACTGGTTGAGAAACTTCTCACCGATCCTCTCTCTGATCCAGGATGGAAAGAAACTCTCACCCATGGAGGAGCCTCATCTCTTCTCTCAGGACTCCTCCCATCTCTCACCCTCACCCTCTAAATACACTTAATTCCCTGCAGTTCCAAACCTACCATGTCTAACCTGCCTCTTGTTTTGGCACGAGCCTGGAGTGCCCTCCCATTTTTCCATATTGTCTGTGCCTGGCCTAACTTAAGAGGCTTAAAACCATCCCCTCCTCTGCAAAGATTCCTGAACACTTCCCGAAAAAGCATTCTGTGGAGCTGACCAACTGTGTGACACATTACTACAGAGCAAGTAAAGTGAGGCCTAAGACCTGACCATCAGATTTAACAACACAAAAGCTACCACAACCCATCAGGAACAGCTTTGGTGGAATCTGGAGGCAAAGTTTCACCGGGACAGCATTTCCTTACCCAGTCTGGTCTTCAGTTTCATCTGAAGGTTACTACTCAACCTTGCAGTATTGGGATGGATAGTAAATGGGAAAAACATTAGAATGCCCATTTCAGTTCCTGATACATAGCTGAAATACATTAATGACGTTAATTTCTTATTTTCACTTAGGGTCTTTATTTTTTTTTATTTTTTTTATTTTTTTTTCACTTAGGGTCTTTAACACTGCTTCAAACAGCAGGGAGCAACAGTACATGGTATCCCAACACTATAACCCATCTCTAAAATCTGGTAAACTTATCTGACACATATATATATTTTTCTGTTAATGAGAGGACTAGGGGTTCTTGTCAGGAGACCGTAAGATAGATCAATACAGAGGACTGCATGCTAAGAGCATCAACACCACCACCAAATTCCTCAAAAGAAAAAGAAAAAACTTGACTTCCAATAAAGTCTTATTGTACCTACCCTGAGTGGAAAATTTAAAGGCCGGCGATAAGGCTGAAAGCCAACAGGCCCTCCCTGCTGGAGTATGGCTTGGTGGGCTGCATGCAGGCCTTCCCCCACCACGGGAATAGCGTTGTTATTTCGAGCATGCTGATTATTGTTAACTTGTTGATTTGCACTGTTCTCGTTTTCTTCCTGGTCTCCCAATAAATAGGAATGAAGATCCCTGTGTAAAAATTACATTCTCACTTCAGACCAGAGTGAAACAGTAGACATGAGGCTCACTTTCTTATTATTAAGGTAGAAAATGTACAAGTAGAATCTGTACACAACAGTATTTATTAATTATCTCATTCTGGGCTAATGTTGGTACCTGCTTTAAAGTAAGCTTTTTCAAATTTAATGTTAATATTAAGAACACCCCACAAATTCAGCTCAGCTATTCTGTCTGCTGTGGCATGGAGCTCAATTAAAACCTCCGAACTCAGACAGCCCAGGCGGCTCAGCGGTTTAGCGCTGTCTTCAGCCCAGGGCCTGATCCTGGAGACCTGGGATCAAGTCCCACATCGGGCTCCCTGCATGGAGCCTGCTTCTCCCTCTGCCTGTGTCTCTGCCTCTCTGCGTGTCTCTCATGAATAATAAAATGTTAATAAATATTAAATAAAAATAAATAAATAAAACCTCTGAACCACACATCAGTCATGGCAAACCTAGGGCAAGCAGAGACAGACACCTGCTTAACCCAATATAACCAAATGCATATTTCACAGTAAGGTCTCTGCAGAATGCCACATATTTTCTGGGGAAAAAAATTGTAATTACAAAGATTCAACTTTAAAATAAATATATAATATACAAAGATGGAAAAAACAAAAGGCAATATGCGGACTAAATGCCTCCACTGGTCAGGATAGGACTTCTAAAATAATACGGATTGGGGCACCTGGGTGGCTCAGTCGGTTAAGAGTCTGTCTTCAGCTCAGGTCATGATCCAGGAGCCCTGGGATCAAGCCTGGTAACAGCTTCCCTGCTGCGCTCCTTGCTTATGGGGAGTCTGCTTCTCCCTCTCCTCTTGCTCCTCTCCCCTGTTCCTACTCTTGCTCTCTCAAATAAAATCTTTTTAAAAAGTAAATAAATAAAATAATCAGGGCTAAGTTGGCTTGCTTTTAACATACTGAAAAAAAATGTTTACTTTTACCCTGTGTAACGAAATCAAAGAACCTGGGCCAGCAGCAAACTTCTATGAGACGACAAAAACATTCTCCATAAAACAATGGAGAATAATTAGAAAAATAAGAAAAACTAAGAATTAAAAGTATTATATACACCTGCAAATATCACTAAATGGTCTGTTCCTAAAACTATTTCCTGAGTGGGGCATGGAACATACCTTGTTAGAAGGGTTATCAGCGGTCTACTTACAGCAAGTATCCAGCGGTAACGGTCCATGCTCGCACAAGCCCCTTCAGCCACTGCCGCGTGTGTCCCTGCTCAAGTAATGCTGGCAAGACCACCTGAAGCAGAAGCAGCTCAAGGGACAGTTCACTCACTGGAGCATCACTAAGACAATTATAAACAGCTGTAATTTACAGTGTGACTTTATTTTCCATTATAACTGTATCACATTGAACTTTGATGGGATGACCACAAAACTCCTTGAGGACTCTTATGAACTCATCGTCATTATCACCAGTCCCCCCACTCTCCTCTTAAAGCTTCTCCCTTAGACTCCTCCACGACTGTTCCCCATAAGGGTCGCCAATGACCTCTGTGTTAAATGTAATGGTCAGGTCTTGGTCCTCACCTCACTAGCTATATTGTATCATGTTACACAATTGGTCACCCACCCCTTGCTCCTCAAACACTTTCTCACTAGATGTCTATCTAGATCCATTAATTCCTGTTCAGCTCCCTGGGCTAGAGACAACGGGGGCCCCAAGCTCTGGTCCTCTCTCCTCTCCTCTATACATGCTCTCTGGACAAATGCAAACTCATGTGGCTGAAAATACCATGTTTCTGTAAATTTCTACGTACCACTCAGACATCTTTCTTAACTCCTAACTTTATATCCAAAGTGCCAACTCCATGTCTCCTCTTGACATGAGACATCTTAAATTGATCATTATCAAATTCCCACTCTTCCCTTTTAATCCTGCTCTCCCACAGCTCCTTCATCTCCATAAATGGTAACTCCATCCTTCCAGGTATTCAGAACAGAAACTTGGATCCTTGACTGCCTTTTTTTCACTCCACACTCAAACAGCCAGAGCCCTGTTGAGTGGACCCTAATAATACCCTAAAACTCACCATTTCTGGGGGCAGCCCGGGTGGCCCAGCGGTTTAGCGCCGCCTGCAGCCCAGGACCTGATCCTGGAGACCCGGGATCTAATCCCACGTCGGGCTCCCTGTGTGGAGCCTGCTTCTCCCTCTGTCTGTGTCTCTGCCTCTCTCTCTCTCTCTCTGTGTGTCTCATGAATAAATAAATAAAATCTTTAAAAAAAAAAAAAAACAAAACTCACCATTTCTCATGACCTGCACTGCTACTTCCTTCACGTCAGACTTCCTCACCTCTCACCATGACTACTACACTATCCTCTTGGCTGGCCTCCTGCCCTGGCTACCCTGACCCAGTCTCTTCTCATCACAGCAGCCACAGTGACATGTTAACCTGTATCAGATCACTCTTCTATTCAAGTCTTTCTAAGAACTCCCCAAATCACTCAAGTTAGACCAAAGTGCTTACACTAGAGCTATGATACTCTCTAGGATCTAGCTTTCCATGACATTTCTAACGTCACAGCCAACTACCACATGCTTTATTTCTTCTACTCTGGCCAAACTGGCCTGGCCTTCCTGCTGCTCCTCAAAGAGGCCTCAGCATCACTGCACTTGCCTGACCCCCTGCAAGGACACTATCTCCAGGAATCCACATGGCTCACTCACTCATCACCTCCTTCAAGGCTTTCCTCAACTGTCCCCTCTGCAGGTCCTTATCACTTATTCTAAATTACAACCCCATCCTGACCACTTTATTTCCTTTGTCTGCTTCATTTTTTCCCTATAGTATTTATGGCCCCTAATATACTTTATGTTTGATCTATTTTTATCGAGTCTCCTCCTCCCTGAAATGTAAGCTCCACAAGAACAGAATCTTCTTGATTCTGCTTTGTTCACTGTTATATACCCAGTGCACAGAAAAGTGTCAGGTATATAATGGGAACTCGATTTTTTTTTGAAAGATTTTATTTATTTATTCATAGAGACAGAGAGAGAGAGGCAGAGACACAGGCAGAGGGAGAAGCAGGCATCATACAGATAGCCTGATGTGGGACTCGATCCAGGTCTCCAGGATCACGCTCTGGGCTGCAGGCAGCGCTAAACCGGTGCACCACCGGGGCTGCCCGAACTCGATTTTTTTAATGGAAGAATGGACTAAAAAATGCTACGTAATCCAAAAATTTTGTTAAACTTCTAGGTATAACAGACTACGAAAATCAGTCTATCCTAACAATATATAAAGCCAAAATCTGTGCTTCCTGGTTCTATGACCAGACACAAACACATAAGGAAGAAGTGATGACTTACACTAGTTAGGGAACAACTCAGAGGATAAAAATCTTAATTTGGGGGATGCCTGGGTGGCTCAGCAGTTGAGTGTCTCAGGGCGTGATCCTGGTCTAGGGATCGAGTCCCTCATCGGGCTCCCTGCAAGGAGCCTTCTTCTCCCTCTGCCTGTCTCTGCCTCTCTGTGTCTCATGAGTAAGAAAAATCTTAAAAAAAAAAAATCTTAATTTGGATTTTGAGGAAAGATAACAAAAGCTTGTCTGGCAAACATGGTGAAGAAGGTTATTACAAGCAGAAAGGAAAAGACAGGAATAGCTAGGTATTTTAGGGAGACTTAATGGAGAGGAGCATGGCTGGAGAGCAGAATTCAAGTCAGACAATGTTGGAACAGAATGTTGAAAAGTCCATGTGAAATCATACCAATCTGTGCATGTCTTTTTAAAAGACCCAGATATTATCATGTAGATTATGGAGGAAGAGGCAGGGGTGTAAAGGATGGTTTATAATGGAGAACAAGAGGAAGGCCTAAGCTAAGGAAGTAGTAAATCAAGTTGGATTAGATAAAAGATTTTTAAAAATTAGACTTGGAGTGCCTGGGTGGCTGAGTTGGCTAAGCCTCTGACTTTTGAATTCAGCTCACGTCATGATCTCAGAGTCCTGGGAGCCAGCCCTTAGGGCTCCATGCTCAGTGGGGAATCACTTAAGGATTCTCTCTCTCTCCTCTCTCTGCCTCTTCCCCCATCCACACACTCTCTCTCTAAAATAATTAAATAAAACTTCTTAAAGATGAGACTTAAAAAATTTAAAGACTAATGAGAAATCTGAGGAAGAAATCCAATTTCTTGGCAGATTTCTGTAATACCAAGTAACTGAAAAAAGGAATATAGGAGGAGTGGTAGAGAGTAGGTTTCTGGGTGATTTAAGCTTTTAAATCAAAAAGATTTTCCATCCATACGCCTTATATCTTATTTTTAATCTATAATTAAATGTACAACTATGGTTACATACCTTATGATGTGCTTTTCATATAAAAGATGTTTGTGGCTAACATGCTCTCATTAAGTAGTAAACATTTCAATGCTGAACAAAGGCATACTTCATTTGCAGAAAAATAATTAAGTCTTCCTTTGGAAAATGAACCTGCTAAACTAATGTTTATATAATCTAAAATGGCAAAAATGCAACTATCACATGATTTCCAATATCTGTTAAGAAATGAATGTTTTAAATATATGCACTCTGATATCAACGGAGCTAAATTAGTAAAGCTTCCAAATTCAAAAACTCACCTGTAGAGCATGACATTGTATGGAAGAAAATTAGGCAGCAAACTCTTAATTATACGTATAGGAAGCCAGAGCATCAGGAGGACAATGGAGCCAAAGACAATCTGCAGTAAGAAAAAAAGACATGACACCACTGTGAATCATTCCCATGAGAGACAAGCAGACTTCTGAACATACTCAACCAATACACAATCCAAGTCTACACCCATGCATGGCCCAGAGTGCTCTCACTCCACACACTAGACTTGGGTCATTCTGGAGAGAATGCATTCTTGGGAAGGCAGCTCCTCTCTCTCTAGGACACAAGGGCTTTAACAGGAGCCACAAAAGATAACCACTGCATGGTATTTGAACAGAGACTCAGAAACTTACAATGAAGGACCAGAATTGCCTGCAACTTAATAAATTACCTGTAAGTATTTTAAGACATGATCCTAATGTTAACGGCTAAAAATTTTCCAAAGGGCACAATATTGCTTTTAAAATTTTATTTCAGAGACACTTAGCTTTAACTAGAGGATTTCTTCTATGCGGGGGAAAAAGCTTTGACATACTTCTGTTAAGAGTTAATTCAGAAGCTATTAATATATCTCCACTGCTCCACTGAATTTTTTTTTTTTTTTTGCTCCAATGAAATTTAATGTAATTCAGAAACCCATAATTTGGCAATTATGCCACTGAAGAACTAGACAGCATTTTTGTCTTAGTAAGCATTTTATTTACTTTATCAAAGTAACCAATAAAACAGCTATTTGACGATGAAGTTCTACAAGCTTTGATAAACATAGATTATTTAATATAGCTACTCTACCAATCCCTGACCCAAAAAAACCCCCCATAAAACAAAAGGGTAACAGACTTCACCTGAAAAACAATAAAAAGGTATGCTCACCACTGACAAGATAAATCTTCGGAGATGCCTATAAATGGGCAAATGGATCATTTCCTGTACTGGATTAAAATCTGGATCATTCAAATTTCTTAGAAACCATAAGACACCAGGTCGAAGTACCTGCAAATATATTTTAAAAACTATAAATACTCGGGGAGCCCCCGTGGCACAGCGGTTTAGCGCCGCCTGCAGCCCAAGGTATGATCCTGGAGACCTGGGATCAAGTTCCACGTCAGGCTCCCTGCATGGGGGCTTGCTTCTCCCTCTGCCTGTGTCTCTGCATCTTTCTCTCTCTGTCTCTCTCATGAATAAAAAAAAAAAAATCTTAAAAAAAAAAACTATAAATATCTTCAGACTCTGTATATGAACTAAAATATTAACATAAAAATAAGCTCTTAGAATTTTGGCTTCTTAAAAAAATGGGCACCAGAAAATTCACATGGCTCTCTTTCTTATGAAAAGAAGTCTGTGGGGTGCCTGGGTGGTTCAGTCAGTTAAGCATCTGCCTTCAGCTCAGGTCATGATCCTGGAGTCCCTGCTCAGCAAGGAGCCTGCTTCTCCCTCTCCCTGACTGTGTACTCTCTCTCAAATAAACAAATATAAGAAGGAAGGAAGGAAGGAAGGAAGGAAGGGAGGGAGGGAGGGAGGGAGGGAGGAAGAGGGGGAGAGAGAGAGAAAGAAACAAAGAAAGAAAAAGTTCCTAAATCTGAACCTATATAAAAACTGTATCTTTTGTTTGATGTCCTTTGATGCTTTTATTCATTCTATGAAAAAAATTTAAGTACAATTTGTCAAGAAATCAGGGATCCCTGGGTGGCTCAGCGGTTTAGCGCCTGCCTTTGGCCCAGGGCATGATCCTGGAGTCCTGGGATTGAGTCCCACATCAGGCTCTCTGCATGGAGCCTGCTTCTCCCTCTGCCTGTGTCTCTGCCTCTCTCTCTCTCTCTCTCTCTCTGTGTGTCTCTCATGAATAAATAAATAAAATATTTTAAAAAAAATTTTGTCAAGAAATCTAAGTCTCTGAGGTGAAAAGCTTTTTTGAAAAAAAACTGTCACTATGGGACGCCTGGGGGGCTCAGCAGCTGAGTGTCTGCCTTCGGCTCATGTAATGATCCCTGGGATCCAGGATCGAGTCCCACATCGGGCTCCTTGCTAAGAGCCTGCTTCTTCCTTTGCCTTTCTCTCTCTCTCTCGAATAAAATTTTTAAAAATAAATAAATAAGAAATAAAAATAATAATAATAAACTGTCACTGTATTGCATCATCTGGTAAAAGAATTAACTGCAATTTATAAATGCTCTAAATAGAAGAACTGATTCCAGTCTTATACTCCCAAGAGGAATTACCTTATTAAGAAACCCTAAAGTTTCTCAGCATTTTCATTCTACTGTCTACATCTTTTTTCCCTTTCTTAATGGAAATCATTAACCCAAGAGGCTGTGGGTGACAGGGCAATCATTAACCCAAGAGGCTGTGGGTGACAGAGTCTAGGTATTAGTCCTTGGTGGTCCAAATTCATTGAGTTACCCCATGTAAAGCCCCTTAACTGCCCAAACTGTATTTCTCCATCTTCCGAGTGAGGGGGTATACGACCTCTAAGATTCCATCCAGCTCCCCAATATGAGGATTCTGTACCAATAAAAAACCCACCACACTGAGAAGATGAAAAACTCTAATGTAAAAAATTTTATCACTTAACACTGTAATTCAGAGGTTACACATAATTACAGTTTTGAAAAGATTAGTGTCAATTGCTTATTTCAAAGAAAGAATACAGGGACCCCTGGGTTGCTCAATGGTTGAGCATCTGCTTTCAGATCAGAGCATGATCCCAGGGTCCTAGGATCAAGTCTCGTTATCAGGCTCCCTGCAGGGAGCCTGGTTCTCCCTCTGCCTATGTGTCTGCCCCTCTCTCTATGTCTCTCATGAATAAATAAATAAAATCTTAAAAAAAAAAAAGAAAGAATACAAGTTTTCTTTGCAAATAAACTTTACTAAACTTTCACTATATAATTCAGGAGAACACTTTGACCCTAGCCTCGTCTTTAACTCCTCAATCTCTCAAAGAACAAAGTACACCAAGAATAGCATTAAGCCTTGGTGCTTTTGTATTGTATTCACACTGGATTAGGTGGTCTCCTCTGGCAGCCCTGCACATTTTCCTGCCCTGCACTTCTCCATCACTTCTCTCAATGGAATAAGCTGACTTGTCTGATGGCTGTATTGCTTCCCAGGATATACAATCAAAAAGGATGGGGATTGTGTTTTTCTTTCTTACTATTACCTTAGCACAATGTCTGGCCCAGAGTGAATATGCAGTAATATTTAAGGAAAGAATATATAGCAGCAAGTACGCTTGTCAGAATTACTCCTTTTGTACTTCCCACTGCATCAGAATGACTGAGCATGAGATGTACACTAATTAAATACTGACCCTACTTGCACTCTTCAAATCAGTAAGGACTATATTCTAAAAATAGGATTAGTGAAGATACCCATCTGGCAAATGAATTGGAATCATAAAGGACCCTCACTATAATTCCAAACTTAAGGGGCTTGATTAACACTTATTTTACATTTTGATCCTACAAAACCATATCCCCTTTGGGTATTTCCAGCACTGTATTTCCTTGAATGGAGTCCAAGACAGATTCACATCACATAAAATTTCAACAACTTGTATGAGTAGATGGTCCTAATACCTATCAAATAAAACAAGTACTTTGAGTTTTTTCCCCTCAATCTACTTATCTTTCAAATTCTAATCATAGACAGATTTCTATTAAAACTTGTCAATTTTTGAAAGAAACGACTAAAAAGAGTTTAAAGAAATAAAGCCAAACTCATCAGCTATTCCCTCTTAGACTAAATTAGAGAAAACTAGTTAGGAGATCGTCATAGCCTAACAAAAGTCCTTCCTATAAATTTACAGTGTTGGCATTTTCTTGTAGAACTTACCTCTCTCAGCAACAGGATGAAGGAAGCAAAGTAGAACACATACACCATTCCCACTAGCCAATGCAGAAACATGGTAGTACCTGGAGCTGACTGAAAACTCAGTTCTCGATCTTTCAGAGTAGCATCAAACATTTCCTAATCAAAGCAGAACAGGTGAGAGAGATCTGTATCACTTACATCTACCAAATCAACATCTCTATTTTCTAGGAAGCGAATAAATCACTGTGTGTATGGATTATGATATTCTAGAATTACAGTTCTTTTAATGTCATTTCATAGCATCACAGAAATATAAATGATAAGTTTGGATTCTACTTCAGGGATGTATAATGACACTTTAAAAATTTAAATATAAGAAGACTGATAAACTAATTGGTGAATCAGAACTTTACTAATGCTGCTACTGTGAAAGAGCCATTTGTTAATAATACCTTCTTTCCAGGGCGCCTGGGTAGCACAGATGGTTGAGCATGCCCATTCTTGGTTTTGGCTCAGGTCTGATTCCAGGGTCCTGAGATCGAGCCCCACACCTCAGGCTCCACTGAGTTGTTCTCTGCACTTGGCACCTTGGGTTTCTCTCTCCCCCTCCCTCTGCCCCATCTCCTCCACCACTCACACACACTCTCTCTCTAATAAATAACTCTTAAAGAAAAAAAAACCCAATACCTTCTTTCCATGATTACAGGTCTGCATTCATGACAAGTTTTTGTTTTCTTTTAAATTTTATTAAATTTTATTTTTTTGAGAGAGCACAAGCGCACACACACACAGGAGGGAGGGGGAGATGAACAGAATCTTAAGCAGTCTCCCCACTGAGTGTGGAGCCATACGTGAGGCTCAATCTCACAACCCTGAGATCATGACATGAGCCAAACCAAGACTCAGATGCTTAACCGACTGAGCTACCCAAGCTCAGTAAATGTAAATGTTATCTCAGAACCAAAGGCAGCATGTTTCTATATACAAAATATTTTTGAAAAGTCGAAACTTGACTATCACTGATAGCTATTAAAAATTATAATCAGGATTAAGCATCTTAGTTAAAAGAAATGGTCAGAGTTGAATTTATTATTACAAAGACAGTCTTATCAGATTGTTCCCTTTATGTGTATAATGTCTAGGTATTTATATGTATAATATCTTGGTATATAAAATTAGGAGAGTAAAATGAGTACAAAAATTCTTCACTGGTTATTAGAGAAGTTCCAGTCAAAATACTCTTGGCAAATTTGCATAAAGCCTCAAAAAAATCAGGTACTCAGGAAAAATTCTTAACATTAAGACTTTACAATGATGTTTTCAGGGAGAAAAAAAGCCAATTATTATCACATAGTTTCCCTTAAAAGGAGTCCATTCTAAAGACTTCCCTTTTTGATGCCTTTCCATTATTAAATTATACAATGAGTATCAAACTTACCAAGGAACAGATATCCAGCCACCATCCACAAATGAGAGGGAACACTCCAATCTCTACCACCACTAACAAAGAGACCTTAAGTAAAGACAAAGACCATCAATATCCAAACAGGGAGAAATCATTTCCAGTATTAACTTGTAACAGGAATTACCTTAACAACAATATAGCAGACTCCCAGCAAGCGACGAGACCTATGAAATTTAACAAGAGTTGCCAACCCCTATAGCATTTAGTCAAGGAAAAATTGAGTATTTAAAGGTACAAAGGAATAGGTACTTATATAGGCAACATGTATTACTTGATAGAATTTATTTTATGCTTTGTATGCCCTCATCCTCACTACAAAGAGCTACAACATTTACTGAGAGGACAGAAGAGAAACAGATTTGTCCTTAACAGGAACAACTCTTTAGTATGAATAACAGTATCACCAAACATCCATGTTAGTTCATTAAAGGATACATGACAAATTATCAGTGTTATTGCTAAAAGTATATACCCAACTATGGTTGTGATTAGACCTTCAAAATGAGATGCTTGGACCTAGAAATAAAAATAAATAGAATTTAATTTTACCATATGGTCTACCTCCCAGTTTAACAATGTAGTAAATAATACGAACAGACTCAAAGTGAACTGTTTCAGCAACTTACAACCAGAAAACTATAAAACCCCCTTGAATGACATCTCTGCAAACCAGATTCTCCTACTAGTGTTCTACTCAAACAAAATAAAATCAGAGTAAATTAAATTTTATAAAAACCAAAGTTGTACTACACTAGTCTGCACTCTATTCTACCCCTGAGAGGGACTGTGGGCTGAGCAATGAAAGTAGCAGCGCACTGTCTGAGCAGCCCACCCACCAGGTACTACTCAGCCTCACCTCCTACCCCCAGAAGTGATTGTTTAAGTTTCCCTTGCTTTCCAAATCTGTTCCATTTTCAACTTACAGAAATTAAAAGTTTGGACAGTGACAAATATTTTAGATTCCTGAATTTGAGACAGCAAGTGCTGGTAGTTTGGAAATTCAAATTTATCAAAGCATGTATCTGAACCTTTCAAGTTTTTGTGTTCAACCAGCAAGAACTGAAAGCTGCACTGAATATTGGAACACATCTCCTTGCTCTTTCAGAACACTTCAGAATGATCTTTCAGGATTCACATACATAAATTGAACAGAACATTCCAAAAATATTAGTTCTTCCTTAAAAGACTAGTTCTTTCTGGGGCTCCTGGAAAACAGTTGTAGTTGACATCCCAATATTTATCTACCTTTAAAAACAACAGAATGTCAAAATTAAAATAAATTCTTTAGAAAACAGTATAGCCTATCATTCCAAGACAGATCAACCCTTTTTTTTTAGCTGACTGGTATACTGTTACTTTTCTAAATTCACTATGGAAAAGTTGAAGAAAAGGGAAAGAAGGGAACATACAAGTTAATGGAATGGGTCAAAAATCAGCCTATAAGAAAACCTTTCAATAGTGTGCCTTTGGCCCACCCAACAGGAAGGAAGATAGTGCAACACAGGATTCAGAACATGTTTTTCTTAACTAGCAACATGACCTCGTAGGTCTTGAGCCACTGTTAGTTTAAAAAAATAATGAGATCATGTTGCATAACTATGCCTTTGCATAAGGCAAACTGAGAAATGAAGGCACTCTTTACAACACTATCGTTTATTCAACAAATACCCAATTTGGAGGCAAGTAATGAAAGCAAGTTTGTAAAAGTATTATACTCACATGTTCTTCAAATCCCAAACCAACAAGGGAGAAATGACCAATGTGGTAAGGGCAAAATGCTAAAAGGGGGAGAAAAATTAAATGAAAACTTCAAAACCAAAACAATGAACATAGTACCAACCCACAATAAAAGAAACCAGGACTTTTTTCAGAAATGGAAGATTCCGAACTGGAGCCAAAAATGTACTGCCTAGGACATTCCCTATAGCCAGACAACAACAAAGATATCAAAGATCTAATAGGCTCATGGCAAAAGGACAGAGGAACCATCATGAAGAGGGTCTTACACGCCAAAGAAAGGATGATATGAGCATCAAAGAATGACAGAAACTGATGGAAATACACTGAATGCTTTACAAATCCACAAGTTCATAATACTCAAAAAGGGGAAAGCCAAACAAAACAAACAAAATGAAACACAAAAGAAAAAAAAGCAGAAGAAAAAACACTTCCCTCATCCATGAAAATAGCACATCAATTCCTTACACCCTGAAAGCTGGTAACTGGAGGGAAAGAATTGCACACCTGTCTTGCTTCTTCTGAACAAACAGGTTCAGGTTACCTAAGATGTTACTTAGATGTTCCAGTTTAAAGGAAGTATGGAGACAAAGGAACAAGGTGGTGGACGTCATACAGGATGCAACTGAACAAATGTAGAATCCAAAGCACTCTTTAACAAATCAATGACAAACTAGGGTAGGGGTGGATGAGGGGAGCAAAGAGAAGAATATCCTAGATCAAAAGGAACTTAAACTTGGGACACGCCTGGGTAGCTCAGCATGGCGTGATCTTGGAGTCCAGGGATCAAGTCCTGAGTCCTGCATTGGGCTTCCGGCAGGGAGCCTGCTTCTCCCTCTGCCTATGTCTCTGCCTCTCTCTGTGTGTCTCTCATGAATAAATAAATAAAATCTTAAAAAAAAAAAAAAAAAAGGAACTTAACCAAAAGTAATGTAGCCCCTATTTGTATCCTCCCTCAAATGAACCAACCGTAAAATGACACTGAAGGAGCCAATCTAGGAATTTTTAATATGATGGATTGTCAGGAAATACTGAAATCTGTTAATTTAGTACAGTGTGACAATAATACTATGGTTAAATGAAAAACTATTCTTAAAATTTTCATAGTAAAAATTTTTATAGTCTCTTCAAGTCTTCTTGTCATGTTAATAAAATTTTTTTCCTTAATAAAATTGAATTATTTTCCTTATGGCAAAATTAATTAAGTAGCATAGATTTTCAGGGAAGGAGGAGATCCAATCATTAAGACAAAAGTCAGAGTGAATTTATAGGGATCTGGCCTCAGAACCTTTTTAATTAAGTATTCCATGGGTAGAAATTTTTCTGAACAAGTATTCCCAACATATTGGAATTTATAAGTTATATACACATTTTTTTACTAATATGTGTATTATAATATAAAGCACAAGAAATTCTTAAGGAATTAAAAAAAAAAAAAACTATATGCAGAGTTTTTCCTATTTTGTTGTTTCACCCAACTCTGAGGATGACTCAAACAGGCCCCTGGGAAAGGCAAATTTTCAAGTTCCAACTCTATTTACATATCTAAATATTTGCCCGAGGCACCAATTGTTAACAATCAATTTCTATCCCATTACACAGCAACCACTAGATAAGTATCCCAAATTAAGGTTATTGGGCTGGCGAGACTGGGAACCTCAAAACCTCAAAACGGCCGACCCCAGGCCAGCAACCTCCCAATGACGCCGCCTTGCCGCCCCACCCCCATCTTTCCTGCCGACGCTGCCTTGCTGCCCTACCCTAACTTAGCTTACAAAGACCTGTAACCAAAAAAAAAAAAAAAAAAAAAAAAAAAAAAAAAAAAACAAAGACCTGTAACCCTTGTCGTAACTGAAATGCCACCCTGCCCCTATCTTCCCGCGAGACTTCCCCCGCTCTCTCCCTCCCCTGCGGGCTGTGGAACTTCACACAACAGCGTCCCATTAAAAGCCTGTTTCGACCAACTTTTGCCTGACCTCTCTATTCCATTTTACTACCGAATGGGATTAAACCTGACAAAGGTCACTTTCTCAGTATCATTCCCTTCTACAAGGAGATAGTTGCATTTTAAGGTTCTAATTCTGCAAAATACACGACAAATGTCCAAAACTGCAGGTAGAAAATTCCAGCAGAGCACTCCAAGCAGGAAAGAAAGATGTGCTTCATCCCAGTGATCATTCACCTTTAAGGGAAAATATACTCCTAAAAAGAGGAAAACTTGGTTCATTTCAAAAGATCCGAATTATAATACACATAGATTTACTAAAACAATTTTTTTATAGTATAAACTGAGGAGGTTGGATTAGAAAAAAATTTTACTTCCATGAGATATGTTTTATATGTTACCTTTTCTACAATTCATGTGGTTTTTTTTTTTTAAGTTTTTTTTTTAAACTTCTTAAAGTTCATTTTTTTCCCAAAATCTCTACCCTCAACATGAAGCTCAAATTCCTGACCCGAAGATCAAGATTTGCATGCTCCTCCCACTGAGCCAGCCAGGTGCCCCACTGTAATTCAGATGTTAAAGGTGACTCTTTCCTCCAAACATTAACTTAGCATTAACGTTTTCTTATAAGAACAAAGACTAAATCTACAGATCATTTTTCTCTGAAAGAAAATTTGGCCAAGAATCAGAATAGTTTCACACTCTCTATATACCAATTGTTCTACATAAAGAAAAAGGTATGGCCCTTTTTCCTCTGGGCCGCCAACATGCCATCCAGACTGGGGAAGACCCGGAAACTTCGGGGCCACGTGAGCCATGGCCACAGCCGCATCGGCAAACACTGGAAGCACCCAGGAGGCCAGGGTAATGCTGGTGGCATGCATCATCACAGGATCAACTTCGACAAATATCACCCAGGTTACTTTGGAAAAGTCGGTATGAGACATTACCACTTAAAGAGGAACCAGAGCTTCTGCCCAACTGTCAACCTTTTTTTTTTTTTTTAAATGAACAAAGAAAGTTACTTTATGTTTTATTCTATAAAATCCTTTTCAAAATTACAGGAAATTTTTCCATTTCTGCAACACATTGAGATATACAAAGTCATTTGATAAGGAAGTTGAGAAAATCTTTTCTACCAAAGTAGCACTGTTGTCTTATCAAAATGGAAAAATAACCCAACTGTCAACCTTGATAAACTATGGACCTTAGTCAGTGAGCAGACACGGGTAAATGCCACCAAAAACAAGACTGGAGCTGCTCCTATTATCGATGTGGTGCGATCGGGCTACTACAAAGTTTTGGGAAAGGGAAAGCACCCAAAACAGCCTGTCATCGTAAAGGCCAAATTCTTCAGTAGAAGAGCTGAGGAGAAGATAAAGGGTGTGGGGGGAGCCTGCGTTCTGGTAGCTTGAAGCCACATAGGGGGAGGTTCATTAAATGCTAACAAGTGCTTAAAAAAAAAAAAAGAAAGAAAAAGGTATGCAGAATAATCTGCATTTTTATGTTTCACCCCCCCTATGCAAAAGGAAACAAAGAATGAGTGTCCTGTTAATTTGCACCATTTTAAATGGCTACTAAAAATTAAGCATCACTGGAACTTTTAAGACAATTATGTTTGAACAAGATATCTGTAAATTAACTTTGTTCATATTTTATAGGGAATATGAGAAATTAATTTGTCGCATCTTCAAATTTATATATAATTCAGTATCTTCTTGACTACATAGTTTCCTGTTGAAGACAACTGCTTTCTGTGTTGCAACATGGTCCCCAATCCAAAGCATACTTGCTTTAGGATTCAGCGGAAGAAACTTGGGAAATCTTTATTCTACCTCCTAGGCAGGATTGGGGGATAACTCACCTGCATCAAGAAGGAATTTCTCAAAGATCATCTCTATAGAGTGATCTGGAGCCCAGGTGCCTCTAAGAGACACAAATCACAGCACAATCTAACAAGATCCTGTCTCTATCAGACTCCACTTTCAATCCCTTGAGAGATGCAAGAACTGAATTTTAAGGCATTGTTTTGCTTCATTTTCTTTTATCTTTCTCAAAGCAGAAAAACCTGTCACCCCTCTCTTCCTTTCTCCATTACTCCCAAAAAAAGGGACTCATGCTTGGTCACAAAATTCTCACAGCTGCGGTTGGAAAAGTGTTTAGAAGTAACTTTGTGTTTACTGGAATCTGGTTCTATAGGGCTTTCACACCACTTGGGAGAGGTCTACTCTCTCAAGACTATATTCATCTCTAGTGACAGCTCCCAAGCCAGGGTCTCTGGTAAGGTCTTGGGCAGGATTCTGAGAGAAGAAACAAGATCTTCTGTCAAAGGGAAGAACACACAGATAATCAGCACAAAATCAGTTCCAGAGACAAGCTGCTGCATATCTCAAGTCAGTCTAAAATCAACTTCTATGAAAAGAGATGGAAATGCCCAAAAGAAGCAGAGACGGTAGGTAACTGTAGTTCACGTTGCTTAGGAAAGAAAAGTATTTGTATACCTGGCGTCTTCCTGTACAGGATGACTATCTAAAACTGTTTCATGTATTCCAGTGCTTACAAACAAAAATAAAACGCTCTAACGAGGCTCCCAGAAAACTAAACTCCTATCACAGTATCTTAAATAACAGCATAAACGCCACTTACCAAAAACAAGAATGAACAATGTGTTTAAAGACACCACCCAGAAGACATGCTCCTAAAGGAAAAGAGCATTAATAAAACATATGGACTACTCCACTTAGGAGACTGAAATTTTCACCCCATAATGTTGAGATTTCATTACATGTAACTTTTCATTTTTCATTAGATAGCTCAAAAAACTAAGCCTAATAAAACTCAAGTTCATAATGTCACATGCAGGAAAAAAAAATCCATAAACATTTCCTCTTCAGAAATTAGTAAGCCATTACAAACTACACAGATTCTCATAAATAATAGCCTGATTTCATTTAAATCAAATGATACTGAAAAATTCCAAATGGAGGAAAATTTGAAAATCCCATTAATTCTAAACTTTCACATCAATGTATATCACACAGTGCTTCTTTCCAGTGTCCATTTTGTTCTTATGGCTTCTGTAAGGTTGCTTTTCTTCCTCAGTCCCTTTTCTGTCTATGGCACTCTGGTTTTCTGGCCGTTCATCCGCTTCTCGATAATGTCTTATCACCTCCTCCAAGAGGACTGCTATGTGACATTACTGTTTCAGTCAGTACCCATAGCTAGTCATCTTGAAACCCAAAGCCACTTAAAAATCCCAAGTGATTTTGTATTACAGAACCCAGAAAAGAGCATTACTTCTCCTAAAGACCAGGTTCTTTAAAGAATTATTCCTTCTCTTTGAGTTGTACTCCTTACTAATAAGGTAAGGATAGGCAGGGTTCGGCAAACAGTGGAAACCTAACATGAAACTGGAAAGTTTGCTGCAAAGTTGCTCTATTTTTGCCAGTTCAGGAATTGATTAATACAGTGCGAGGTTTAAAAGAAGACCAAGTTCTTCTTAACTACCATTAAATTCTCTATTTCATTTTCTTTTCTAAAAATCAAGTATTTAATAATGACCTTTTTACCTTTGTCCTTTGCCAATATTTTCACTGCAAAAAAGACTTTCTTCAATACATCAAGTAATCAAAAGTCTAAAAGCATGTTGACCTTTAGTATAAAAAGCCAGCACATACTACTGTAAATTTAAAGTTGCTGAATCATTGATAATTAAGTCACAACTATATTAAAAAATATTAGCTTCACTTACTAGAAAAACGAGTGATCCATCAAGTCCCAGCATCTAAAATAAATAACAATATGCATAAATTCAAGATGCAACAGGATTTTTTTATTCTATTTAGAAAAAAGGCTCATTTTCAATTAGATTTAAACATAATCCTTCCCCACTATTTTCCAATACAGCTTATCATTTTTAGAGAGTAAAAAATATTAGTTTTATATTTGGGCCTCTTTTTATTCCAAATCATATGATTATAAAGTCAACATAATTCCATCTTGGGTTTAATTCTTACATTAGATATGGAGTCAGTCAAGATTTCATGATATATCAACTGCAGTGTCAGAATAATACAATTTAAATTGTTACTTCATTTTATGGAAGTCCATAATCTTTTTTGTATTAAAGGCCAGGAAATAGAAAAATAGCAATAGATTACAATATTTTTAATATTTTCACCATAAACATCACATTTCTCTAGAAATTAAAGTTCTACGGCAGCTTCCATCTAATGTAGCTACAAACTTAGCATATGCATCTATATATGCCCAACTTCAACATAGTTTAAAGTTAAGGCACTAGAATGCATGATAGAAAGAATCTTACTCTTTCCCATGTAAGCTCTTCTGCAGCTCGGTCCCACTCTAAAGCATTCCAGTTCATGTCATCTGGAAATATAATAGTTGAAAGATTACTGATGAAACCTGAACCATAAATAATAAAACATATTCTCTTAATTTAGTGTTTTGTAAGCTGTTGATGAGAAGCTACACCACATCTGCTTGTTAGGTAATAACACATATATATAAATATAACAGACACATATAAGATGATTCTAGGTTGTGGTTAAGTGCTAGAAGAAAATAAATAGGATTATGTGAAAGAGGAACTTAACTACACTGAATCAGGAATGAATCTGGAAAATTTGAGAAAACCGAGGAAGCCAGGCGACAAGAATTCTCAGGGGGTGGGGGGTGTATAAGATATGGTATGAAAGGCAGACAGGGATCAAATCATACAAGGGGGAAGGTAAAACCTGGATTTTGTTTGTTCTTTAGTATAACAGAAAAACCACTGCCAGATTTTAAAGGCAGTAGAGTACTATGAACACTATGCGGAGCACAAGTGGAAGAAGCTACTTAGGAGCTATTGTGTGAGATGAAGTGAAGGAATGATGGCCGCACCAGGGTGGCAGCAGGCTGGCTTCTTGTAGCTTCTGAACATAGATTCACTGCTCCCTACAAAGGTCCCTTGCTCCCATTACACAACTTGTTTCTTCTCATCCTTTGTGTCTCACCTCAAATATCACTGACTCTGCGATACCTGGAGAATCTTATTTAAAATAGGCTCTCCCAACAGCATCCTCAGAGCAACCTGCACATTTACCACACTGTGTAACAACATATTTATTCCTGCTCCTTCACTAGACCAGAACTCCATGAAGGCAAGGACCTGAGTGCCTGGCACCCAGGAGACACTCAGACACCAGCAATGTCCAGTGGACCTGGAAGCCGTGCAGTGCTTGACAGGAAAACTCTGGGGTGAGAGGAGAGAAGTGGAGATGGTGAGCTATTGCCAGCTGACAGGCAAGCATGGTCTGGGATTTCCTTTAGCATTCTGGAATTATACCACTAGAAAATGAGAAAATGGTTCCTTGATATCCTCTGACCTGCAGTATACCCTTCAAGAATTCTTCTTGGATATTGAAAGTTATCTTGACTCAAGAGAAATGGGACGGAATAAAATAAATCTGTATCAAATTCCTTTAAAAAAAATTATGGTCTATGACAAATAACTTCTTCCTAACCATCTTATAAAAGTCCCGAGTAGGATTTTACAACACAAAATGTGCCCTGCTTCACAGAAAAAAAATTAATACATATGTATATCCATTAATGCTAATCTGCCAAAATAAAGTAAAAACAGGTTAGAAATAAAACTCCGAACCCATAAAATTTCTAAAACTCCCAGTTCTTCTCCTCAAGGAAAGTTGGAAATGGACTCATGGTCATGAGGACTCATGGTTGGGAAGGAAGTGTAAGGATGGGCCAGCAGCCATTACCCTGGGCCCCGTTGTTGGCATCAGCGGCATCCTCCCCGCCCGCGTCATCCTCCTCCTCGTTGTCCTCCTCCTCCTCTTCTGCCTGCTCATCCTGAGCATCGGGGTTTTCTCCCACCACCGCGTTCTCAGCTGGTGGGTTAGCAGGCTGGTCAGGGGCAACATTTTCAGCACCATTTCCTCCTGCAGGAGCCTAAAATGACAGCAGAGCCCTGAAATTCAGCTAACTTGTCTCAGTTTCATTCTATTTCCAAATCACACTCCCCCTGTTAAAAAACAAAACTAGCACACAAACTATTAAAATTCCAAAAAATACCCCTCAAGTCATCTTTTCTCCGGATCAACTCAGCATGTAAGAACATAAACAAACTCACTTCACAGCATGTATATTCATTTAGTATAATTCAGGTATTTCACAAAGTATTACAGAAAATGGGTCTGACACTTCAGGCACATCTGAAACCAGTTATTGGTGGGGTTACACAAGTTTCTATTCAAGCCAGCAGAGCAAGAATCAAGAATTTAGAAAGTTAAAGCCATTACCTCTTTGTATACATAAAAACAATGTATTAAAACATGTCACAAAGTGCAAAAAAGGAGGCATTCAACAGAGTAAGAACAAGCAGCAGGCTGTCTGTCTTAACAACAGAGCAGAGAAACTCCTTCTGGAGTTCAGTTTCAGGAAACAGAGCTGCCTCAGCCAAAAAGAGGTCCAGACAGGAGTTTTGATTTATTATTACAACTAGTCAGACAAAACTCCAAGATAAACCAAGGCTCAGATTCCCCATGACTGCTGTTGGATCTTGCAAAAAAGAAAACTCTGGTTATTTTTCACATGCAAGAAGAGCAAGACCGGAGCAGCACTCAGCCAGTGAGTCCAACCCCAGGCTGATGTCTCTGCACCTGAGCTCTGAGCTCCTCAGGCAAGACAACCTGGAATTACTTCTGCACCAGCATCTCCACAATCTGCTCCTGACTATGTGAACAGTGGGTTTCAGCTACTGTCCAGCAAGCTCCTATAAAGGTCTGAGGACATCCTTGGGCCCAGCATCAACCTGTGCCTGGAGGCTGCAGGGCTGGTTGGATTCCTGCATGGAATAATCCCAAGGTCTTCAACAGTCTTTGGCAAGGCTATCTGGTAGAGGCCAGGAGGCTCTTGTGGAACCTGGACCTGGGCGCCATTCTTAGGATGACCTCTGGCTCCTCAGCCATCATCTCGTTTGGTGGTGACTTTATTTGATCATTCTGGACTTCTCTATTTCTTTATGTCTTTGGTACCATTTAGTCTCCATTCTTTAACTCTAGGAAAAGAGAACTGAGACTCTAGCACAGGTGCCCCCTTGGCGGGGGACCTGGGGGTGGGGGAAACTCCTGATGAGATTCAAACCCCACAACCAACTCTAGAAAAGGGCCATAATTCTTCTTTATAAGGCATCTCCTACCTTAACTGAATGCCTCAGGGATAAACATATATTTACTTATATACCTATATGTTTACACC
The DNA here is from genome assembly GCF_053574225.1 of Canis aureus. Taxonomy (NCBI): domain Eukaryota; kingdom Metazoa; phylum Chordata; class Mammalia; order Carnivora; family Canidae; genus Canis; species Canis aureus. The sequence goes on from NC_135641.1 coordinate 8,496,302, forward strand.
CATACAGGTAAGTAACTTAATTCTCAGTTATCAGTTAAACACTTGAGAAAGTTTCTAATTCCTATTCAGTAGGTAAACCTGTCCATATGGACTTTGTCAGTTCCCACATGCACCTCCTCTGGCTCTCACTGAGTTCTGCTACCTACCAAATGCAAAGACACAGTTATAGTTGAAGATTCTAAAAGAGCAACTGCATTAAATGTTTCAAAATATGAGGTACAGGGGCACCTGGGTGGCTCAGTTGGTTAAGCATCTGCCTTCAGCTCAGGTCATGATCCTAACATCCTGGGATGGAGCCCTACAGGGGGCTCCCTGCTTGATGGGGAGCCTGCTTCTCCCTTTCCCTCTGCCTGTCCCTTCCCTTGCCTATGCTTTCTGTCAAATAAATAAAATCTTTAAAAATTATATATGAGGTACAATAACAAAAATATTAACACTAGGTAAGAAGTGTCTTTTCTTTCTAGTTTCATTTCTTGCATGTGTGATTTGCTAAGGAGAAGTTACACTCTTAATTGTGTAGAGAAAACAGTATGGCAGAGGTTGATGAAATCAACCTATACACTGACACACAGCAGGTCCTTCAATGAAAAATTAAGTTAATTATCATTTTGAGTATCTTAGCATCAATTTTTCATAATAAAAGGTTATGAAACAAATAGTTTTTGTACATAGCTAATATTTTGACATTTTCAGCCCCATAATTGCTCAGCAAGCAAGAGTCTAAAAATCATTTATCTTACTCTCTTTCTCTTAACATGTCTAGCAAATGCTCCTGCATCTAACATAAGCATGTTATCTCTCATAAAGAAAAAGTGAAACTTTGTGAGATTGTTTAACAGTGTTCTAATTTTTCTTTTGGTAACATTGCCATTGGGAGCAACAAGCACAGGGCATTTCACATAAGAAGAAACTGATGAACCAAGAGAGTAAGTAGCCTCCTCAATGTCACACAGCATGTCAGCATCATAGCCAGGAAGTTTGTAAGTTAACTTCCATGACAGTAGTAAACCCAGGCAAAGGGAATAAAAGAGCACTCAGTACACCCCCCTAACACTGTTCCCAATCTCGCTAGAAAATTAAGAAGCAAAGTCAATGTAGCCTTCTTCGGATTTTTTGCATCTCCCTTAATCTTCTCCCAAACCTTTTCAGTGTCCTGCTTTGCAATGAGGGGCAGAGGAGTCAAAGGTTTAAATCTTAGAGAATGACAATAATTCCCACGTCCTATGCAAAGAGAATCAATTTGGAGATGGAGGGAGTTACCTCATTTTGGTGGTGCCCAGCAGCATTGAAGGGTGGAGCAGCATGCTCCAACCAAATCGGTGCTCCCCCATGGACTATCTGCTCTCGCAACCACACGAGGCTGATGAATGCACACAGTGTGCATGTTACCACAAAACAACCCTGCAAACAATCCGCCAATAAATTGTCCCTATTAAAAAAAAATTATAAAGAATTACTCCAAAGAATGCTTAAACTTGAGAAACCAAAGGTAACATTTCATCTTACACTAAAATGTCAGAAACAACAGCCAGAAAAATAAGTATTAATTTTCTAGGTAAAAATCAGTTTCTCAGAATTATTTCTGAATGGTGAAATTCTATCTACCTTATAATAAGCTAGCCAAATATATTTATTTATATATTTGTGTCATATGTATTTGTATTATAATAAGTGAAAACTAACATCAGAATTACGTAGAAATTAGCTACCTAGCCACTCTTTGAACATGGCTTAGAAAGAGGCAGGAAAAAACCAAAAACCATAAGCAGTCAAACACCTGACAAAGACCAAGTATGTATGCAATCTACTGATTGCAATCCAACCCATACTAAGAACTTCCTTATCCTTTTTTTTTTTTTTTTTTTTATGATAGTCACAGAGAGAGAGAGAGAGAGAGAGAGGCAGAAACACAGGCAGAGGGAGAAGCAGGCTCCATGCACCGGGAGCCCGATGTGGGATTCGATCCCGGGTCTCCAGGATCGCGCCCTGGGCCAAAGGCAGGCGCCAAACCGCTGCGCCACCCAGGGATCCCGAACTTCCTTATCCTTATTTTACACACAAGTTTAACAAACTTGGTTAGCTGATACTCATACAAATGAAGATAATCAGCAAATCAGAAAAGGAGAGAAGCACCCCCGAAAGGCCTAATGTCAATGTAAAGAAAGCAACCTGAGATATACTCAGCATGCAATGTGTAAGACAAAGTCTGTAATACACTTTAAATTATCTACCACTTAGAAAGCAGAATAAATTTTTATGCTAACTGCAAATATACCATAAGTATGTTACTAGTTTCTCAATAAACTCACACAAATTATGTTAATGATACATGTAGTATGATAATACCAAAGACCTCTTTGTTCTTTTCATCTCAAGGGGTTTGTCGCTCCCTCGTCTATGCCTGATACAAGAATAATTCAAGGATAACTATGAATCTTGGTGGCCTTAGGAAAATCCTTTATCATAATGTAATGACTTTTTCCTCTATGGAAAATCTGAGGAAGAGTCCATTTGAGAGACCTCAGCCTACTGGCTCCAAATTTAATGAATTGATGTGGCCCACAGAAATGCCCTGGAATATAACCTAATCAAAAGAGGAACCCTCAGGATTATTAAAAACTTTGATAACTTAGACTAAAACATCCACTTCTCTACTCTGTACTTATCATCAGCAATAGGAATAACAACTATTTGATGCCAATTTTTTAAATTATTTATTTTATTTTAATTAATTAATTAATTTATTTATTTATTTGAGATACAGAGAGAGAGAGAAAGGAGACAGAAGCAGGCTCCATGCTGGGAGACTGACATGGGACTCCATCCTGGGTCCCCAGGATCACACCTTGGGCTGAAGGTGGCGCTAAACCGCTAAGGGGGGGGGGGGGCCTGCCTTGATGTCAATTTTAAACAGCGACACTTTGTAGAGTTCTTTTCCCTCATACCTAGAATCTAGGCTGGTTCTGTGAACTATCTGAACCAAGGTGAGGCTGCCTGAGTTTAGAGCCTAGAAGAGAGCTTGTGAGCTTCTACTTTCACCCTTTTAGAATGCTGCTCTGTGACCTGCTGGCTTCCTGCAAGCTGAGAGGCCACATGGAGGAGAACCAAGGTACCAGCTGGAGCTATCTTAGACCAACTAACCCCAGAGTAAAACACATGAGTAACTGAAGAAAGCCCCACAGATGAACTGATCAGCTGACTCCCAGAATTATGAGCAAATAAAATTACTGTAGTTTTCAGCCAGTAAGTTTCAGGGACAGCATGTTTTGAAACAATAATTAACTGATATATTGTACCTGGGGATGATCTGAAGAACTGAATTACAAAATATGTAAGCAGCTGCTATGATATTAAGAAATTTAAAGTAAAATTTCAGAAATAAAATTAATACTACAGAGAAAATAAAACACAGCTCATTTAAAAAAGAAAAAAAAGGAGTTTAGTTAAAAATGCTTTCAGGAAAACTGGCTCAATTCTTCGAATTGTAAAAGGCAGCATGGGATTACAAAACCAAACTACATTTACAATGCCTTTTGACTATCCCCAGCCATGCCTCTAGTGTTCCTCCTGGGTCAATCAGTGGTCTCAAGAAAGCAATTCTGGTGCCCACTAACCAATCAGGTTATAAAGAAAAGGGGAACTTGCCAACATAAGGCAAGCAACAGCTCTGAGCTTCAGTGATAATTCTGCTATATTTTAAGCCAATACTCAAAATTCACACACATAACTTTTAAATATATATGTGAATTTAATCTTTGAATAGCCTATCCCTGAGGCATGATCTTCCTCACTTTATAGAGGAAACGGGTTCAGAAATTTGGCCAAAGTCAGCAAAGAACCTGCAGAATCAGAAACTGTATTCCAATGCTAGGGTTCCTTCTGTAACAACCAACTACCCCATTGTATTATCTAAGTGATCACACCTGCCCAACAACCAGATGTTCAATAGTTCTACCAACAAGAAGTAAAGGTAGTAGGTAAGTGGAATACTACACCTTGTTTGTCTGGTATTTTCACTGACATGGCTTCCACAAACACCTATTTTTCATATATCCAAAGCCTACCAATTTAGGCTTTGATAAATATTAATATATTCAACCATTTAAGACAGAAACCATTAGAGAAATAATGTCTATTTGCTTCATTAAACTGCACAGATAGGAACTCAAGTCACCTTTTCTAAACAATTGAGTAGTGACTGGCTGCTACCACGCACACTCATTAACTACAATGGTTTACAGAATTTTAGCCCAAATTAAATGGAACAAGGCTAACCTATGTGAAATGATTCTTTTATTAGCTTATACATATTAAAATAAAGCTTCCATTGCTCTTAGTAATCACCCCTTACTTTTATTGGACTTCTCTCGCTATTTCCAATATGCATCTTTGCAGTGTATACAATCCTTAAAGGCAAGCCAGAGGTGAATGATGTCATATACACAAAGACATAGTGAATGGCAGATGAGCATTTAAGACAAACTTCTTAAACTTCTATACTGAAACCCTGTTCCGGATGGCTGAGAGAAAAATTTGATGTCCAGAAATGGGAACGCCGTCCTGTTGTTTCTACTACATCACTTTACAAAAGGCCTATATTTTTATACAAAGGGTTATCTTCTCACACTAGTGTGTTAAGTTACGGTTTCTCCTTTTTATGGCCACAGCTAAGAGCACCCTATTTCAAAGCCCCTGTCTACTTCTAAACATTATTTTATAAAACTGTTCTTCAATAGTGAAAACAATAAATAATTCTAATGTAAATGAGTTCAAGCTGCAAACCTTTCATCAAGTATTCCCTATACTGTCAATGACACAGACAGAAATGAAATAACCCGTCTGTTCTATCCCAAAAAGGTGCAACCAGCAAGTAGAAAAACCAAGTCACAGACACATCTAATGATTAGATTAAAATAATGATTAAAAATAATGATGCAGATGCAAGAGATTTTTTTTAAAACCCCTTAATTTCTTTTCTATCAGAAATAACAGCATGCTCTCCTACTCTCTTCTATTGCTTTGTGGCTTATTTTGATAGTAATATACTTTGAATACTTCTATAGGAGAATTTTATATTGTTCTTTGTCTTTACTGTCACAGGGATCAAAAACTAAGGTCAGTCGGGTACAAAAGAAGATTTAGCAAATACAGGTGCAATTATTGGTACGCTTAATACTCTCATTATCTTGATATAATTAATCATTTACAGCAATTCTAGTTCTGATATCAGTAATGAAAACACATCTTTTCCAAGAAAACACAATTACAATGCTTAATGTCAAATTAAGGCACAATAAAACAATGATAGTAAACAAGTTTTTAGAGTCCATATTCTAATAATCACAAGAAACATTTAAAAACTAAATTTGTATTCAAATGACTACGTTGTTAAAAATACATGCTTAAATTGACATGATACTGCATATCTCACACTGCACAGCAGCCTATTTAACAGACTGCCCCACCCTTACAAAACAGTCCTTTAAAACAGGTATGCTTTAAAACAAACATGTACATGTGTCAGCGACTTTTACTGTAGCTATGACTGTCAGACTAAGAGACATAAATTCTCTTTGTTCTTGGAACAAAAGGACTTTCAAATTACAACAAAAGTAAAAATGTGCAGGAAAAACAAGCACTAGGCTATGCTGTGCAGCCTTCAAGCTTCACGAGGTTCAGTACTCACGTGGACAGCATGTCCAGTGGCAGTGTCAGTAGTGAGCTCACGGAGCCAGTAAACAAGCACTTGTAGATACGGCCTACCAAAAGTGCAGGATGGTAAACAGTTACAACACACATCATGAACTCAGACAAGCACTCAATTAAACAGAGGTAAAGTGAAAGCCACTGAAATATTTAGTCTTTGCAAGGCTATCTTAAACTATTACATTAAAAATAACTGGGGTGCCTAGGTGGCTCAGTTGGTTAAGCAGCCAACTAAGTTTTCAGCTCAGGTCATGATCTCAGGGTGTGAGATCAAGCCCCCTGTTGGGCTCCACATTCAGCGAGGAGTCGGCTAGAAGATCCTCCTTTTATGCCCCTCCCCTTGCTCTCTTTCTAAAATAATAAATCTTAAAAAAGAAAAGAAAAAACCCAACATGGTTAAGCATAAAAAACAGTAAAGAGCAAGTTACAAGCTAATAGAGAAACCTTAGATTCTCTATAGACTGACTTATTTATTGAATAAGCTTAGATATTTATTTATTTTTTTTTTTTTTGCTGCAAAAAGCTTTATTGTCTCCATTTGGTCCACGTTTTGGGAAAGGGCTCCAGAATGGTTAAAAAGCTGCCTAGTGGCTGCATGGGAAAAGGTTCAGGCACAAGCCCTGGCACCGGGGGATTGCCAGAGGAGCCCCTCAAAGTGAGCTTAGATATTTAAAAAAGAAATATAGGGGCAGCCTGGGTAGCTCAGCAGTTTAGCGCTGCCTTCAGCCCAAGCCGTGATCCCGGAGACCCAGGATCGAGTCCCATATTGGGCTCCCTACATGGGGTCTGCTTCTGTCTCTGCCTCTCTCTCTCATAAATAAATAAATTAAATCTTTAAAAAAAAATAAAAAAGAAATATATGGTAAAGATCACTAAATTATAATATGGAGAATTTTTTTAACCAAGAATTCTAGAATTCACTGAGTTTGCTCATGAAAATAAAAGATTTCAGTTCTGGGAGTATACAATTTGAAATTAAGAGGACTTTTCAGAAGAGTAAATGCTCCAATAACATGAATAGCAAACTAATAGCAAACTAATAGCCAATTCTTTAAAAACAGAGATTCAAGGGTCCTCAAAAAAAAAATCTTAAATCTGGCCACAGAGGGAAAAATAGATCAAGTGTGGGTGAATGCACAGCCATCTCCTTATCCTCTTAGAAAGGCAAGAAAGAGAAACAGAGCCCAAGAGGAGACAGCTGAGATGTTCTTTCTAACCAGAACTTGTATATTAATTTAAGCATTCCCAATAGCCTTGTATCAGAAATTTTCAGTGGCTTCAATGGCTGTCTTTTTATTTTTTATTTTTTTATTTTTATTTTTTTTAATGGCTGTCTTTTTAAAGATTTTATTTATTTATTCATGAGAGACAGGGTTGGGGGGTGGGCAGAACACAAGAACACAGGCAGAGGAGAAGCAGGATCCCCATGGGGAGCCTGACATGGGACTCAATCCCAGGACCCCAGGATCAGGACCTGAGCTGAATGCAGACGCTCAACAACTGAGCCACCCAGGTGCCCCTCAATGGCTGTTTTCAAAAGCCAAATCAAAATGGAAAAAGTAGGAAAAAATTTCTATAACAGAAATTACTTACATATATGTATAAAATATTCAAAGCAAGTATGCTTGTAACAAAGTAAAACTGACAACAAACTAAATGGCTGTAAACAGGAAAACAGATCATGAATTACAGGTCTCTTTCCCGCAGAGTGCTCTGCATCTATTAAAAACTAAGGTAGCGAAAAAAAAAAAAGGGTAGCTCAACACGTTCTCGCACGGAAAGGTATCAGAATATACCACTAACTTAAAGAAAAAAGTTAGACTATGTTTTTTGTGATAGAACTTAATATTTTAATTATGAGCGTGAGTGTATGTGCGTACAAACACATCAGAACGATAGCCAGCTTGTTAACTACATTACTTAACATCCTCAAAGTCCCCACTGAACTTCTGATTATTTGATCTACTGATTTTGGAGAGGTGCGTTAGTCTTCCACTTGACTCTGAAGGCTTTAGATATTTCAAAGTCCTCTTCTCTGGTACATAAAAGTTCTTAAGTTTTATTTTCTTAGTAGACTATGCCTTTTACTAATACGAAATATAATGCTTTTCTCCATTTAAGGCTTTTTTTTTTTAAGATTTTATTTATTTATTCATAGAGACAGAGAGAGAGAGAGGCAGAGACACAGGCAGAGGGAGAAGCAGACATCATACAGACAGCCTGACGTGGGACTCGATCCGGGGTCTCCAGGATCACACCCTGGGCTGCAGGCAGTGCTAAACCGCTGCGCCACCGGGGCTGCCCTCCATTTAAGGCTTTTTATCTTGAATAATATCTAGCTAATTAAAGCTGTTCCTGAGTTCTGTCAGCATTTGCTAATAACATCCCTCTCACATTAACCTGGGCTGCTTTGCACTTATTTCAAATAGTTAACCACCTTCCTCTGCACAAAACTGTGTAAACTCTTATGATCATAGAAGTTGCAACCTTACCCTTCCCTCTCTTATTTCCCTTCCTGTCTTTTGTTGGGACCATCCAAATATTTGCTGTGTCCTACTCTGTCTCCTCAGTATAAAAACTCATAATCCCATTTCCATTCTTCTGGTACTTACCTTGAAGTTTTTTTACGTTTTATTAAAGTAAAATTTACATGAACGTTCAGTATATGTCCGGGTGAATTTTTAAATAGGTACATGTCCAGGAAACTGCCACCTAGATGAAAATATTCAGCATTTCTAGCTCCCTAGAAGGCTCCTCAATCCCCTACCAAGTCAGTATCTCCAGCAAAAAGTAACCACCCTTCTGATCTCTATTACTATAGACAGATCAATTTGGTCTACTTTAAAATTTCACATAAATGCAATCATACAATCCATACTCTTCTGTGCCTCACTTCTTTTTCTCAAAGTAAAATTCACCCATGTTACTCCATGTCACAATAATGAGCTCTTTTCTCACTAATAAGTACTATTCCATTGTACAGAAAAAACACAATGTATCTACTCTACTGTTGTTGATAGGTATTTGGTTGGTTCCAGTTTTTAACTATTAGCTTAGCTGCTGTGATCATTCTTGAGTACACATCTTTTAGTGGACACACGGCTGTAGTTTCTGTCAGCTATATTCCTAGAACTGGAACTGTTGGATCATAAGGTATTTATAAATATTTAGCATTGGCAGATATTGCCAAACAGTTTTCCAAAGTGGTTATACCATATATACTCCCACTATCAATGTAAGCATGTTCCAAATGCTCCACATCCTAAGAAACATTTAGCACTGTCTTACTTTTTAATTTTAGCCATTCTGCTGAGCATGATTCACAATATCTTCTTGTGTATTTCCCTGATGACTAATGATGCTGAGCAGCTTTTTGTGTGTTACTAGCTATTTAGATCTTCCCAGAAACACTTGTTCAAATCTTTTGTCTACTTTTTATTTGGGTTGTCTGCTTTTTTCTGATTTTTATGAGTTCTCTATATACTCTAGATACAAGCCCTTTGATGTGTGTACCGCAAATCTCTTCTCACTCTATGGGGCTGGTCATTGTCTCTTAAAGATATTGAAGTATGAATAAAAGTTCTCAATTTCAATTAAGTCCAATGTATTCAGTATTTTCCTTTATGGTTAGTCTCCTACATTTTTTTTTTAAAGATTTTATTTTTATATTCCGAGAGAGTGAGAGAGCATGAGTGAAGGAAGGGGCAGAGAGAGAGGGAAAGAAAGCATATCAAACTGACTCTATGCTGAGCGTGGAGCCTGACACAGGGCTCAATCTCACGACCCTGAGATCATGACCTGAGCCCAAATCAAGAGACAGATGCTTAACTGACTGAGCCATCCAGGCACAGAAATCTTTTTTTTTTTTTTTCTTTAAGATTTTATTTATTCACTCATGACAGACACACAGAGAGAAAGGCAGAGACACAGGCAGAGGGAGAAGCAGGCTCCATGCAGGGAGCCCGATGTGGGACTCGATCCCAGGTTTCCAGGATCACACCTCCGGGCTACAGATGTGTAGGTGGCACTAAACCGCCGGACCACTGGGGCTGCCCAAATCTTGTGGTTTTAACATCCACATTCAGGCTTATGATCCATCTCCAATTATTTTTTGTGTCAGGTGTGAAATAATGACATAGTTCATTTTTCTCCATATGGCCATCTAGTTGATACTATTTATTGAAAGTATGATTCTTCTTCCACTGAACAGCGTGGCATCTTTGTTGCGAATCAGGTGATGATAGAGATGTGCGTCTATTTCTAGACTCCAGTTGGTTACCCCAATAATTTTTAATGCAGAGTGACCCTATATCTTCCCATCTCTGTCTAGAGTATCTACAGTCTCCTCACAAATAAGATAAAAAGCTCTCATTTCTTAAATTTCTATCCTCTCCTCAGAGTTTCTGCCATGTTTAAATCATCTAGAATTTTAGTTGTAGGCTATTACCAAAAATTACCAATTATTGTAGATTAAAATAATTGCTAGTTAGCTGTAGGAAGCACCGGTCTCTTTTTCGTTGTAGCTCACGCTTCTGATTCCTCACTCATTTTGGTAAAGTATATTCTCAAACACTTTTTTCATAAATAGTTAAGAGATGACAAACTTTTCATGTCCTTGCATCTACTGACATGTCTTTATTAAATTGTCCCTCTGTGAATAACTTACGGGTAGATTTCAGGTTCAGAGATGTTGTCAAAGGCTGAAGTTTCTGTTGTCCTCTAGCATTTTAGAGCTGCTAATTTTTAAAGTCTGACACCAGTCTCATTTTTACTTTGTAGAATAATTTGCAATTGGAACATCTATACACCATTTTATTCAGCTGTGGGAAACTAGAATGTGTTTCGGTTTGTGAGGCTGTCTCTTACCATGATCAGTTCTCTTTCAATCGAAAAGATGCCTGTCACTTCCTCATGTCCATGATCTTTCACCTTGTCAAATTAACCTTGTCAAAGTACTTACTAGACAGGTACTGAAACAACTGAATGCAGCCTTCATCTCCTGATTTTCTTCCCCTCATTCTTGCTACTTCTTGTATCTTTGAGTTACATTCTAGAGAAGCCTTGGCTCAATCTCCTAGTTCACTACTTCACTTTTTTTTTTTTAATATTTTATTTATTGGGGATCCCTGGGTGGCTCAGCGGTTTCACGCCTGCCTTTGGCCCAGGGCGCGATCCTGGAGTCCCAGGATCGAGTCCCGCATCGGGGTTCCCGGCATGGAGCCTGCTTCTCCCTCTGCCTGTGTCTCTGCCTCTCTCTCTCTCTCTGTGTCTATCATAAATAAATAAAAAATAAATCTTTAAAAAAAATATATATATATATATATATATTATTTATTTATTCATGACAGACAGAGAGAGAGAAAGGCAGAGACACAGGCAGAGGGAGAAGCAGGATCCATGCAGGAAGCCCGATATGGGACTCAATCCTGGGACTCCAGGATCACCCCCTGAGCCAAAGGCAGACGCTCAAATGCTAAGCCACTCAGGCGTCCCTCTACTTCACTTTTTAAAACCAATTCTGCTATCCCATGTATCCCCAAAGACTTTCATCTTCATAAATGATGTATTTTATTTTAAAGAGACACAAGGCTATTAATTATATTTATTTAAATATCCCACTTATGTTTAACTCTGAAGAGTCATACCTACATAGTCTGGCACTATATGCTATCTACCCTTCTGCATATCTTTAAAAATAACAAAAACCCAAAAAAGGCTAGTATAGCAACCTCCCAGAAAACCTCCTATACCTTGAAAGATAAGCCTCTCAATTACTCGGGACTGTTACAGACAGATATGTGAGTTCCTTTAAAAAGGGAAGGGGAAGGGATCCCTGGGTGGCGCAGCGGTTTGGCGCCTGCCTTTGGCCCAGGGCACGATCCTGGAGACCGGGATCTAATCCCACGTCGGGCTCCCGGTGCATGGAGCCTGCTTCTCCCTCTGCCTGTGTCTCTGCCTCTCTCTCTGTGTAACTATCATAAATAAAAATTTAAAAAAAAAAGGGAAGGGGGAAAAAAATTCAAAGTAATCCAATTTTTGCAACACATGAAAGTACTAATATACTTCAAATAGTAAAAATCAAGATCCTTCTGATTATAATTTGATTTTGCTTTTTCAATTCTTTCATGAACTTTCATTATTGGCTTCTATATGCTATTTTTCTTTCCCCCATTCATTCAAGGAAATGACTTTTGAAAATAGTTCTTTATTTAGATGGACGTTTTCTTTTTTTTAAAGATTTATTCATTTATTCATGAGAGACACACAGACTGAGAGAGAGAGGCAGAGACATAGGTAGAGGGAGAAGCAGGCTCTTTGCTGGGAGCCCAATGCAGGACTCGATCCCAGGATCACAACCAGAGCTGAAGGCAGGCGCCCAACTGCTAAGCCACCCAGGCATCCCAGCAGATAATGTTTTCTAAGCGAGGTTTTCGTAATACATGGAATTGTAACATAAAATAACTCAATATCATCCAAACAAAAATATGATGCAATATTACTTTATAATATTAAATAGTTATGTAATTTTAAAATAACTCCAATCACAGAGAAGTGAATACTCACATGCTGTAAGAGGAACAACTCCCAACCATGCAAAGGCCACAAGTGTATAATGAAACCAATATCGTATTGCAGTGCCAATACTTGTAACCAGTCCAGCAAATATGTCTTGGATTGGAAGCCGTGAAGGCATATCTGGAGAATAAACTGGAAGAGGAAAAAAAAGTAGATATAATTTCATAAAGACTCAAAAACAGTTTAATTCATAAATATAAGACAGGCATGCAGAGCTAGCTTAACATCTTTGTATTTCACTTAAATATTGTTTCCTATTAAAAAAGTGAATCAAATTAGTTATGATAATATCACATTTACCCATAAGTCATTTGAGAGCAAATCACAGGTAAAATGTAGAACCAACAAAAAAGGCCTCTGTGCAGGAAAAAAGAGAACTTCACATCCCCCAGTCTTTGCCATAAACTTCATGCAAAGCTAACTCATAACACATTTTAGCATTTAAACAATGCAATTATCTGGTTTCCCAAATTATAAAAGATCAGATAAAGCGAATAGGAGCAAAAGGTAAAGCTGCTGACATATTATCAAGAAATAACCCTCTTTAGTTAAAACCACAGTAAGATATCACCTAATACCTACTGAATGGCTAGTAACAAAAAGACAAGAAATAGTGTTGGCAAGGATGTAGAGATATAGAGGACCTGTTGGTGTGAGAATGTAAATGGTGTAGCCACTGTGGAAAGGAGTATGGAAGTTTCTCAAAAAATTAAAAATAGGGCAGCCCGGGTAGCTCAGTGGTTTAGCACTGCCTACGGCCTACAGCGTGACCCTGGAGACCCAGGATTGAGTCCCACCTCAGGTTCCCTGCATGGAGCCTGCTTCTCCCTCTACCTGTCCCTCTGCCTGTGTCTGTGTGTCACAAATAAATAAATAAAATCTTTTACAAAAAATTAAGAATATACAGTATCATACAATCCAGTAATTCCACTTCTGGGTATTTACCCAAGGAAAATGAAAATATACATGCACCCTTATGTTTATAGCAACATTACTTACAGTAGCCAAGATATAGAAGCAGCCCAAGTGACCACTGGTAGATGAATGGATAAAGAAAAAATAGTGTGTGTGTATATATGGATATGTGTACATGTATATATCCATATATACACACAGCCATGAAAAATAAGACCTTGCCATTTGTGACAACATGGATGGACTTAGAGAGTACTATGCTAAGGAAATAAGTAAGTAAAAGCCAACATATGGTTTTACTTATATATGGACTCTAAAAAACAAAATAACACAAAAGCAGTAACAGACATATAAATACAGAGAACAAACTGGTAGTTGCCAAAGGGAAATGGGAGGTGGGCAAAATGGGTCAAGGAGAGTAAACCATAGGGATGAAAGGCAGAACAGAGGGAATATAGTCAATGCTATTACAATATCATGTATGCTGAATAATGGTGGCTACACTTGTGGTGAGCACAACATAACAGACAGCTATGGAATCATTATGTTGTACACCTGAAACTAATATAACATTGTGTCTCAACTGTGCTTCAATAAAAAAAATAAAGAGCCTTCCTCCCAAATACAAGCCTTAGACACAGCATTCAGAAAGTATAATCTGTAGCGAAGTCCTGTCATGTGAAAGCAAACAGCCTGATGTTTGTTAACCAATCAACCTACCCTAAATTTCAGAACAATAATTAATACTCCAACCAGTAAGTTCGGATCTTCCCAGCTCTCTTTAAGATGTGGTTCAATACACTCAGAGAAAGGTTTTGCCATGTTTTAGATTTCCTTTTTAAATGGTTTCAATGAAGACCACTGCTCCACCTCAGGTAACTCAGAAAGAACATTTGGGAGGAACAAACACCTTTCTCCAGTGAGGCCAAAATAAGGAATTATAATGTGTAAAGTTTTAAAATCAGTGATTTAAAATTAATGAGTGAACTATTACAAAACTATCCACAGCTACAAACATTAACAATAAGCTATCAACATATAGCAACTTTTTGCAATAAACCTACAAAGACCACTTACTTTAAGAGGATACTTGATACATAAGCCATTAAATCAATAAATAGTTTTTGGGAAAGATAAAAAGAATGGCATGTCAAATGATAACTAAATGTGCCAACACAAGTTTTTATTGGTCTCAAAATAAAAAAGCTCACAGGAGTATTTCCAAACTTCATGAAAATATTCAATTATTTAGAATTAGAGTGTGCTATAAACAAACCTTAAGTTGTAGTGTTTTCCTGCCCTACAGAAAAATTAAAGAATACAAAATAACTGATTTGACTTTTTTTTGATGGTGATAAATATAAAGTTCTAAAACATAAAACTGTAATGACTTTAATCATTTATACTCCCTCAAATAAAAACAAAGCAACACTAAGTTACAGAATTTACTCAGCAGCTCAGGATACTGTTAAAAAAACAAGCAAACAAACAAACAAACAAGGCAGCTCGGGTGGCTCAGTGGTTTAGCGCCGCCTTCAGCCCAGGGCATGATCCTGGAGACCTGGGATCGAGTCCCACGTAGGGCTCCTTGCCTGGAGCCTGCTTCTCTCTCTCTCTCTCCCCGCCACCCCATGAATAAATAAAATATTTTAAAAATAAACAAATAAAACAAAAACATAAAAAGCCTTTGGAAGAGAAGGGCAATGAACTAGAATCTCAGAACAAAAAGTATATTTCAAATTCTTCATAAGTTGCCAGTAGAGTTCTTTACCTATTTAAGATGCACAACATTAAATGTCTATCAATAAGCACAGGAATTATAAAATATAACTGAAATCTTAAAGACCTGCCTGCAAAATAGGTGCCATAGGTTTACAAGAATATTAAGCTTAGAAAATCTCATTTTTAAAAAGTGAATTGAGGGGGATCGCTGGGTGGCTCGGCGGTTTGGTGCCTGCCTTTGGCCCAGGGCGTGATCCTGGAGTCCCGGGATGGAGTCCCATGTCGGGCTCCCGGCATGGAGCCTGCTTCTCCCTCTGCCTGTGTCTCTGCCTCTCTGCCACCCCCCACCCCTCTCTCTCTCTCTCATAAATAAATAAATAAATCTTTAAAAAAAAAAAAGTGAATTGGAGGGGCACCTGCCTGGCTCAGTAGAATATGTGACTCCTGAACTTTCTCTGTATTATTACTGTTCCAACCTACACAATTTTAACTCAAAAGATAATACAAGTTTGAATAGTGAGAAGATATTTGATAAAAACAAGGCATCATTATTCATTTTTTTGGGTGAATAATGGTATTATAGTTACTGTTTTTAAGAATAATTCTGTTTATAGAGATACAAATTAACATATTACAGATGAAATGATAAATAATGGGATTTGCTTTAAAAAGGATAGAGAGGGGGCACCTGGGTGGCTCCATGGTTGAAAGTCTGCCTTTGGTTCAGGTGATCCTGAGGCCCTGGGATCAAGTCCCCACATCAGGCTCCCTGCAGGGAGCCTGCTTCTCCCTCTACCTATGTCTCTGCCTCTCTCTGTGTGTCTCTCATGAATAAATAAAATCTTAAAAAATAAAATTTAAAAATTAAAAAGGATAGAGAGGTGGGGAACAAGAACACAGGTAAGGAAAACCCAGTAAAGGCCACAAGTTGAAAATGAGTCAAACTAAGAGAGATGAACATGGGGGCTCATTATACCTTTTTGATTCATTTGAACTTATCTATAATAAGAAATTAAAAAGAAGGGCATCATCATCAATGCCTAGGTCAGTCCATTAAGCAACCAACTCTTGATTTCAACTTAGGTCATGCTCTCGGGGTCTTGAGACTGAACCCTGCGTGGGGCTCTGCACTGGGCATGGAGCCTGCTTAAGATTCTCTCCCTCTTCCTCTGCCCCTCCCCACTAGTGGCACAATAAAAAAGAAATATTCCACAAATTAAGTCACTCTCTCTCACACATGTCCATGTGTTAAAAGCTGATATGTAGTTTTAAAAAATATTTTCCCAAGTATTATAGCAATATTTTGTTACTATCTAACAAAGTATTGTTAATTTAATAATGTTATAATTATGACAAACAAAATTAAAAATAGTTGCTTTAAAATTGCTTAAACACCTTTATGCAGCCAGTTATAACCCAAAAATGCAACGCAAACTTCTAAAGAACTTACTTGGTGTGAAAGCAAATCTGTGCTTGCATAATTCACAGTATTCTTTTCGACTGTGTTTCAGCCACTGAACTAAGCTGCAATCACAAATACATGCATAAGTACAATAATTACAACAAAGAAATTTTAAGGCTTCATTGAAAACCAATGTTCTGTTTTATTAAAATTTTACATATCATAGAGCTTTTACAATTTTCAGTTTCATATTTACACTGCTACCCTGGGTAGCTTAGTCTAAATTCTGGTTGTCACTAACTGGTTGGCTATGTACCCAGAACAAGTTATTTTAACCTTTCTATGCTTGTTTTCTCATCTGCATAATAATAAAAACATTCCACCTCATGGTTCTAAGAATTAAATGAGTTAATAAGATGTATAAAAGCAATGAGCACTACTTGGCACAAACCATTGCATAAATGTAAGCTATTACATTTCATGCCAAGCAGAATAAGAAAATCTTAACACTTCCAATGAACAAAATAAGTTATCATGGTGGAAATGAACAAACAGGTACTCACCTGCACCTAGAAAACAATAATACCAAAATGAAAAGGCATGGTAATAAGGAATATGGGTAATTTCCAAATTTTCAAAACAAAATTAAAAATAACTTATAGAAAAAGTTCATTGAAACAATCCCTCTTCATTATATAAATGACAAAACTGAAGCTCAGACATGAAATTTTCTAAAAGGATGACTCACCATTCTTGATGAATAAACTTAATACTGCCAGTACATACACAAGGATGATAAAGAGGTTTCTCAGGTGTTCCTTCTGACCGACACACTCTACATATGTCTGTAAATGAAAAGGATACACAGAGTTATCTTTGATTATAACTTAAAAAAAAAAAAAAACAGAACCCCAAACCACAAATAATATGTTAAAGCAAGAATCCACCAGCAGCAGCAAAGTGTGATTATAATAATAATAAAGTATATTCTAAAACCAAAAAAAGTCCTAATATATAAAAAAGCCAACTGTTCCATTCGATGAGAACTGTGCTCATTAAACTGCCAAGAACTATCCCACTCACAGGCTCCAGAATGCTCCCTCTGCAGGACAACCTATGGAAACCTGGTTGCAACATTTAGACCATATTCTCTGTGATCTCCAAGGCCAAGTGCCCACCCCAATGGACAACCTGAAGGGCGACAAGCAGTGTGTACTAGAGGCAGGGACTTAAGGAAAACTTTTGATCTACTCAATGGAATTCCTTGTTAACAAGGAAAAACTGCAATCCAAGCCCAACATTAATGGATTTAACCAGTCCCCAGTGCCCACTGGGACTAGGGTACACACACACTGAGCGGTGCGGCTCTCGGCCCCCAACATTAAAAAGCACCATGTTGCTCACTCTAGATGGCTGAGCACCACTTACTGAAGTTGAGGGCTGTGGAGTACTCAGGCTAGCTAACTGGTTAGTGCACTAATCCCCCTAGTTATTAATAAGCCAGGCAAATCACTGCCAACACAGAAGGCCGTAATATGCCACTACCCACAGAACAGCTTTTGCTATGCCAGGTCTATCTGCAGGGTAGCCAGAAGGGGTTGTTGTCCAGGTTGAGTCAAATCAAGCACACCCTCCAGGGCTATGTCTTTCAGTTTCACTTTGGAACCATACCCGCCAGCTACCACCACCTGAAGAACTTTGGTTCCCTGGAAGCAACCTGAGGGTCATGAGAACGATGTGGCTGTCGGCATCATTTATGGTCAGAACTACACGGGATACATGGGATTCCAAGCCTCTTCAAACCTCCCACTTTCACCTTCATCCTTGATTAATGAAAACATCTTCCGTCTTGTATCAGTCTAGGACTTCGGACTCTAGCAATGCAGCATGAACAATCCTGCCTAATCAGCTTCTGCAAAGTTCTGACACAACAGAACGACACCAGAATTCCAGGATTCTCAGGACAGTATCCTGGCAGCCCAAGTCTGCTTTGAGCATTCTAATTTTCTCCAAATGTATACCTCAGCCTAAGGAAACTGCACCAAGAGCCAAGAGCTTTTGGGGAAGGGGGTTGGAAGGAAGATACCCTGGTGGATCTGCTGCTGCCCCTGTGGGAGGTCCAACATCAAATAAGCATTTTTAACTGCACCAAATTCAATACCTGTACTGGAGCTGGGATTACCATGGCAGCCAGTACCAGACTTCCCCTGCAGTGGATCCTCCTTAAAGGATTTAAAATGGATTCATTCCAAATAGAGGCTCTCTCTCTCTCTTTTTTTTTTAAGATTTTATTTATTTATTCATAGAGAGAGAGACAGACAGACAGACACAGGCAGAGGGAGAAGCAGGCACCATACAGAGAGCCTGACGTGGGACTGGATCCGGGGTCTCCAGGATCACGCCCTGGGCTGCAGCGGCGCTAAACCGCTGCGCCACCGGGGCTGCCCCAAATAGAGGCTCTCAAAAGAGTTCAGTGTTATTTTTCATCACTGCTGTCCCACGTCTCAAGTAGGTAATCTACATATTTGCTGCCTTTCTTGGTTGGAGTAGATGATCGACAAGCTCCCTTTACGGTACCAAACCCGGATTCATGGGCACCATGGTTGCCACTGTAGGCACTATGACTTCTACCTAAAATAGCTGACAGGTCCATGGGATATGCAACTGATCTAGGTTATCTAGAATTACCAGAGTTGCTGGTGCCTGTGGACATCAATTAGTTCCACAATTACCACAGTTATCCAGGTAGGAGAAGAAACAGTACTCAAAGCCTTTTGAACATGACCACACCACCCGCAAGTAGCTAGGATGTCCATGGATTAACTTTAGAGACAGGCATGTCCTAGTGAGGGATTAACCAGGGAATGTGGTTAGGTGCAAATGTGGATGAGCCAGTGCAGACACAGAGTGAAGAGGTCCCATGCTGTCCTATCTCCCCAGCCAGCTCTCAGGGGGTTGCAGAATTAGGGCACAGCAGTAAAAGCATGGCAAGGAGTGTCTGCATCAGGACATAGTATAGAAGAAAGCAGCAGAGACACTGCCATGCTCACACACAAATGAGGGTCGCTATGTTGTCCTCCAGAAATAAGGTGACTCTTACACCTTGAAGATTGTAAACTGGTACAGCCACTCTAGAAAACAGTATGGAGGTACATTCCTTGAAAAGTTAAAAATAGAGCTACCCTATGACCCAGCAACTGCACTACTAGGTATTTACCCAAAGGATACAAACCTAGTGATTCAAAGGGGCACCTGCACCCCAATGTTTATAGCAGCAATATCCACAAAAGCCAAACTACGGCAAGAACCCAGGTGTCCATTAACAGATGAATGGATAAAGAAGATGTGCTATGTATATACAATGGAATATTGACTCAACCATCAAAAAGAATGAAATCTTGCCATTTGCAACAACATGGAAGGAACTAGAGGGTATTATGTGAAATGAAATAAGTCAGAGAAAGACAAACAGAAGATTTCATTCATGTGGAATTTAAGAAACAAAACACAGATGAACATAGAGGAAGGGAAGGGAAGATAAAATAAGATGAAATCAGAGGAGGAGACAGATCATAAAAGACTCTTTTTAAAAATTTATTTATTTATTTATTCATGAGAGACACAGAGAGAGGGGCGACACATAGGCAGGGCAGAAGCAAGCTTCCTGAGGAGAGCCTGATGCGGGACTTGATCCCAGGACCTTGGGATCACAACCTGAGCCAAAGGCAGATGCTCAACCATTGAGTCACCAATGCGTCCCATCATAAGAGACTTAACTACAGGGAACAAGCTGAGGGTTGCTGGAGGGGAAGAGAGTGGGAGGATGCGGAAATTTGGGTGATGAGCATTTAAAAGGAGGGTACATGATGTGATGAGCAACAGGTATTACATGCAACTGATGAATCACCAAATTCTACCTCTGAAAATCAATCAAATCAAATCAAATCAAATCTTTAGGAGCGCCTAGGTGGCAGAGTCAGTTAAGCATCTGATTCTTGATTTCAGCTCAGGTCATAATCTCAGGGTCATGAGATCAAGCCCCAGATCTGAATGCACACTGAGCATGGAGCCTGCTTAAGACTGTCTCTCTCCCTCTGCCCTTCCTCCCTTGCTTGTGCACACATACTCTAAATAAATAAATAACATCTTTTTAAAAAAAGAATACAATTTTACATAATAAAACTTTTAAAAATAAGCAATGGTCAAACACGTAGTTTACAAATATCACAGTTGAACTTTTATTGCATTGACACTACCAATTCCAATATTATCAATGAAGTTCTTCAGCAAGAGGACTTAGCATGTGACTTATTTAATATGCATGTACACACAAATTTAAAAACTCATGTTAGATTTTATTTCTCTGATCATGTTTTTAAAAATGTGCTAAAACTTTCCCTGGCTATATCTTCATCGAGGGAAGAAAGCAGAAGATTTAAATAATGTCTCAACATTCCTAAAAGCCTCTTTCTGTGCAACCAACAACTCATTTCTAATTTAAAACCATTTAATCTAAATGACTGTAATACAGAATTTGGTCCAAAAAGTATCACAAATCTCTTCTGCAGTACTGATCCTATTGTTTCCCACATCGTGAAGATGTGACTGAGTTTTATTCAAAAGCACCTCAGGTATAAATATTACCCTAAATGGAAAGGTGAAGATTGTTGGTATAAATAAACTAGAATGGTGATAAGCCTTAGCTATAAAATACTTGTAAGGCAAATATTTGGCTGTTCAGCAGGCCCCAATCCCTGCTTAGACTGTGTGTCATGGGCATAGTCATACCTTATTAGGACACTGGAAGCTGGGAAAAGCTGCCAAAATGAAAGGCTGCACCTGCTCTCACTCTATATCTTCAATTAAATGTCCTTAGCTAGTCTGTGTGCAGACTACGAAGGAATTGAAGCTTCTTCCCTGCCAATCCATGTTCCAGTAGAAAAATCTGCAACAAGGCATAGGAATACAGAGCAAAACATTTTTTCTGGAAGGATACATAAACTATTAGCAGTTCCTAATTTTGTATATCAATTTTGGGGGAAAATACACATCTTTTATATGTGATGATGTCTACAGCATATATTTACATAATAATTTGCTAATATCTTACTATTAAAATCAATAGTTTCTTGTATACTTTTGTTCAAAGACATGTATAAGAACATTCATAGCAGCACAGTTTCAATAAAAATACCTCCCAAATGGGGGCACCTGGGTGGCTCAGTCGATTGAGCATCTGAGTCTTGATTTCAGCTCAGGTCTCAATCTCAGGGTTATGGGTTCAGGCCCCATGTTGGGCTCTACCTCCAAAATGGAAACTACCAAACTGTCTATCAACAGTAAAATACATAAATTTTGGTATATTCACACAACTGAATATGATATGGCAATCAGAATAAACCAACTAAAACTACAACCACCTTAAAAAAATAAAAATAAAAATAAAACTACAACCACCATTTGGATTTATTGTATACTAATGTTTAGTGATAAAGAACTCACACACACAACTGACACAAAGAATATCTATTCTACATGTAAAAAGTTCAAACACAAGAAACTAACATTTATTATTATAAGTCAGCACAGTAGTTACCTCTAGAGGAAAGAGGCAATCAATACTACAGGAAGACTAAAGAAAATAGCCCAGATGAAATCAACATACTTCTCCCTATACCTCCTGCCAAGTACAGTTAAAAGTCCAGGACATTATAAACACAAGAAGGCTCTAAAAAGTGAAGAAAAGGCAGAGCAGCAAGGAACTGATGACCCAAGAAATCACATGCACTTGAGTTCTCTGGATTTGTGTTTTGCTTCATGTATCCTGGGGACTGGTGGTGGAGGTGGAGAAGCTGACAACCTGAAAACACCACTGGGAACAATTTCCCTCCAAAAAACCAAAGACCAGGAAAGCAGAAACCTAGCAAGACAGTAAATTTTTTTGACAATAAATGTCTCTGTACCCTAGCCAAATACCACAGGGGAAAAAATGTGGCCCAACACCACCTCTGCCAGCCTAGGCCAAGAGGGGAGCAGACCTAGCTTAGCTAACTGTTTTAGTTACTGAGGCCCAACTAAATTATCAAGTAAATGAGGAAATTAGGATTAAAACATAACCACCAATTACAAAAGAGTATTCCCTTTGACTTGCTTATTTTTCCAATTCTGCTGTATGATCTTCTCTTGAATGTTTTATTTTTTTTCCACAACTTCATGTCAATATTCTATGTATCTTTACTATCTACTCTTCTAACTTTGTTATAGTCTTCCATTTCTACAGTAGACTGCTCCCTCTGGCAACCACATTACACCACTGAAATATAAAGTAACTAGGTAGTACAGTAGCTAATAATGACTAGTGAAGCCAACACTTCCACATTTTACCAAGTTCTCTTTCTTTGTGAATTTTCTAAGTCCTTTATCCAGCTTACTAATTGGGGTCTTAACAATAAGAAAACAGTTCAAAACAAAACAAAACAAAACAAACAAACAAAACAAACACCAGGAAAGGATTTGAACAGATATGTCACCAAAGAAGGTATACAAATGAAAAAATGCTGAGGTCATCAGGACCTTTAAAGTGCAACTTAAAAGCACAATAGAAAAAATAAATAAATAAATAAATAAATAAATAAATAAATAAATAAATAAATAAAAGCACAATAGGATGGTGATGGTTGCACAACTGTCCATATTTAATGTCAGTGAATTGTACATTTAAAAATGGTTAGAATGAAAAAAAATGGTTAGAATGGTAAATTTTGTTATGTATATTCTACCATAAAAGAATTTTAAACCACAGTGTATCACTACATACTGGTTAAAATGACAAAAAGAAAAAAAAAAAAAAAAACACTCTTACCATATGATCCAGCAATCATATCCTTAGGTATTTAACTAAGTAAAATGAAAACTTATGCTTGTACAAAAACCCATATAAATTTGTATAATAGCTTCATTCATAATTTCCCCAAAATGGAAACAACTAATCAAAGCATTCCACAACTGGAAAAAAAAACTGTGGTATGTTCAGTATTCTTTTCTACAACAGACTACTAAGCAATAAAAAGGAATGAAATACTGATTGATACAATGTGAAAAAATCTCAAATGCATTATGCCTTAAGCAAAAGAAGCCAGACTGAAAAAGCTACATATTAGATTATTCCATTTATGACATTCTAGAAAAGGTAAAAATACAAAGGAATGTATCAGTGGTTGCCAGGGTCTGGGGGTGGGAACAGGGATATTTGAGAGGTGGCTGATCTAGTCCATCCCTTGAATGCCCTAGGTACACGAC
This sequence comes from Canis aureus, assembly GCF_053574225.1. Classification (NCBI taxonomy): domain Eukaryota; kingdom Metazoa; phylum Chordata; class Mammalia; order Carnivora; family Canidae; genus Canis; species Canis aureus. Next base: position 8,519,922 of record NC_135641.1, read on the forward strand.
TGTATGTATCCATTTGTCAAAAACTCAGGGACAATACCATGGAAAAATAGACAAAGAAGATATGGCATATATGTATATACAAAAGCATTGCATTTTACTTGTTTTATTTATACATATATAATATACATCATACCCAATGGAATATTAAGCCACAAAAAAAATGAAATCTTGCCATTTGCAACAGCATAGATGAATCTAAAGGGTATAATGCTAAGTGAAGTAAGTCAGAGAAAGACAAATATCATATGATCTCACTCATATGTGGAACTTAAGAAACAAAACAAAGGGGAAAAAAAAGAGATAGAGAAACCAAAAAACAGACTCGTAACTACAACAGAAGAAACAGATGGTTACCAGAAGGGAGATTGGTGGGGGAATGGGTGAAATAGGTAAAGGAGATTAAGAGTACACTTATGCTGATGAGCACTGAGTAATATATGGAACTGCTGAATTATATTGTACACCTGAAATTAATGTAATATTGTATGTTAACTACACTGAAATTAAATTTAAAAATTAAGCTATCCTAGGGCAGGGCAGCCCCGGTGGCGCAGCGGTTTGGTGCCGCCTGCAGCCTGGGGTGTGATCCTGGAGACCAGGGATCGAGTCCCACATCGGGCTCCCTGCATGGCGCCTGCTTCTCCCTCTGTCTGTGTCTCTGCCCCTCTCTCTGTGTCTATGAATAAATAAATAAAATCTTTAAAAAAAAAAAAATCCCAGACAAAAACAAAACCCTCATGGACATTTTTTTTTTTAAGATTTTATTTATTTATTCTTTAGAGAACACAGAGAGAGAGAGAGTGAGGTGCAGAGACACAGGCAGAGGGAAAAGCAGGCTCCATGCAGGGAGCCTGACATGGGACTGGATCCCGGGTGTCTAGGATCCCACCCTGGGCTAAAAGAGGCGCTAAACCGCCGAGCTATCCGGGCTGCCCCCTCATGGACATTAAGGTAAATTTTACTGTATTTATGTTACACTTTAGGAAGACTTCCTAATGTATTATCTAAATAGACATATGAGAAGAACAAATGAAAAAGGATAATGACATGGAAATAAATTATTGTTTCCTTCACTAATCAAGTTGTGTATTGAAATGTATCCCAAAAAAAAAAAAAAATGAAATGTATCCCAACAAGCAAATTAATTTCATCCAGCCAGATAACAATTATTATGGTAAGGGATTGTGGAGGACATCAGCATTGGACATCAAATATTTCTGGCATTCCATTTTCTGGATAAAGAGTAGGCTGCACTTCCCTGCCACCTCTGAAATTAGACATGGACACATGACTTATTTCAATCAATGAAATATGAGCTACAGTGATGTATATCACTTCTGGGTAGAAAACTATGGGAGCTTATGGACATAATACATTACACTGCGTTTTCCTGCCTCAATGATCGTGGAAGCACACCCTAAGAATCTCCACCAATCTAGGTCTCCAAGTGACCACAATCAGCAGGGGCATCTCCTCCCAGCCTGTATTAGACATAATATCCAGTGAGAAAGGACTTTTTGTTGCTTTAAGCTGCTGAGGTTTGGAGGTAGTTTGTGACTAAGACACAAATTAGCCCATCCTGTTTCATAAAGGGTCTTAGCAGCTTTGGGGGCAAGGACAGCGGAGCAGGGGGTAAAGGTGGGACCTAAAACAAGCACAACTACCACCAACACAGAAAAGTCAAAGAAAGAATAAACCTATTTTGCATACGAAGATCAATCCCATCGCCCAAAACCTCAACAGGGTAATACAACCAAGGTTATAAAAGAGGAATGTCTACAAAAGGCAGAGCCTGAGGCCCTTTACTAAAACTGAAATAATAAAGTTCTGAGGTAGAATAAGGCTCCCACCAGATTTACATGCAGTAAAATCACAAATCCTGCTCAGGCCAAAATAAAAGCATTGCAGTTCACTTGACATGAATGTAAATCAATTTACAAACAGTAAAGCAAAACTCTTCCCAGTAAAGCAAAACTCTTCCCACTTTTCGGCTTTCCCCCTACATCTCCCCAGGTTCTTCCTGCTTTTCTGTTTAATCCTGTAGGAACTTCTGTTGCTTATTTGAATACCTAGTATCTTCACAAAGCATATCTTTTAGAAGTTCCTAGCACCGTGCCTAACTCAATAAATATAAAGGTGGCTTTTTTGTTTAATGAAAAACTTCAAATCCTTAATGGCTTAGTATGGAGATGGCCCAGGAAATGAGAGGGAGGGAGAAAAGACCAATCAGTAAGAGTAGGCTATCAAGTTGGAACCAGCTGTTCAAAGTCAAACCCATGTTGGTTTGGCTATCCCATTCGTCTTTCTAGCCAACAATTCAGCTCACCAAATATATCCTAAGTGCCTACTACAAAAAAAAAAAAAAAAAAAAAAAGGAAAAAGAAAAATAAAGAAAAAGAAAAGAAAACCCTAAAAGCTTTGGGTATATGTCACAATTTTTAGGCCATTATCTACCTTGAAAGTATTTCCACATAAGATTTCAAAATGTCTGCACAATCCTTCTGATAATTATCCTTCTAGTGATAATTCAATAAATAAAGGATTGTTAAAGTATTAGACTTTATTTTTCAGGCCAATTTTACATTTACAGAAAATTTAAGACAGTGCAATGTGTTCACATATACACAGCACCCAGTATCCCCTATGACTAACATCTACATTAGCATGGTACTTTTGTTAAATTTACAAAGCCAATATTTACACATCATTAACTAAAATCCAGTTTATTCAGATTTCCTTAGTTTTCACCTAATGCCCAAAGTTTCTAGTGCTTCTTTGTTTTTACATTACAAGAAAAAAAAAGTAAAAATTTGTGGAAAATACTTCCTTTCCAACTGTGAAATTTTACCTATAAAAAAATGCATGTGTTATAGGCCTTGCAAAATAAAGTTCCAAGTCTACATGTATCCCAAGGTTTAGTTATTTTCTTCACTCTTCAGATTACTGGTAATTACAAACTTCACCTGTACTACTGCTCCTGGAAGTCTGAAAACTACATTTTTTGGCCTCTTTGCTGACTAGGTTCAAGTTGCACTGAATCAAAGAGAAGCACTTCAAGGGAAAAGGTAAAGCCATTTTCTACTTCTGGCTCTGAAAACAGCTGTGGCAGCTAATTGCAGGTGCTGTGAACAACTGCAGTAGATATAGAAATCCTGGTGGTGATTCTTTTTTTTTCTTTCAAGTTTTATTTACTTAAATAATCTGTAGGGCTTGAACTCACAACCTGGAGATGAAGAGTCACATGCTCTTCCACCTGAGGCAGCCAGGTGCCCCCTGGTAATGATTCCACCAGCAGCAGTGGACATCTATGAGTTCAGCAGCACTGGAAGTGGCTCCAACAACTATAGGAGGAGTGTGCCAGGTATCAACCACTTTCCCCTCAGTTCCAAATTCGTCCTTCAGTACCTGTTCAGTGGTAAGAGACTGAACTCAAAAGCAGTTTTTAAAACAAATTTTCAGTAGAGGGTGCTGGAGGGACTACACCACAGGAGGAGGTGGTTTTCTGACTCCTGCTGCACTGTCAGTATGTTTATTTATTATAATGACCGCCTTTTACAACCCTACTGACAAGAACCCAATACACTCCAGGCCTTGTACCCAACAGCAGTATCCAATTCCCCTGCAAGCCCATCCATCAGCTCTGGCTCTCATGCACTCCACACTCCTTCACTTATGTCTAACCACAGCTGTAAGGAGTGGCCCTACCTCTTCCCAATCTGTCTCCATGTGGATACTCTCCCTCCTGTGCTGGGTACCCTTTACAGTATTTTTTACATCTTTATAAGGACCCTCTTACTATAGCTTAGTAATTCTTTCACCTTCCTCTGGTTAGCTATGTGTTTTCTGTCTCTTCACCAGACCAGGACTACAAAAAATATATATAATATTTAAAGAATAAAAAACAAAAAACAAAAAAAAATTTAAAGAACAACATATCAGAAGTTTTTAGAACTGGAAAATACAGAGAATATGGGCTCATTCCTGGACTTGATCTCAACAGCAACAGCTGCCTCAAGAAAAGGTCCTTTGTAAAATTCTTTGGAGTTACCAGCCAAACTAGCTGTTTTTCCTCCCATGAAACATGAGGTTTTTGAAACATCATTTTTACCATGGCTAAAAAAACTGAAAAAACAAAAGTTATATTCAGACATATCTGGGTATTCAGCAGATATTTTATCACAAAAGCATGAAGTGAGCCTAGGAGCCAAGGAAAACAACTAATGATATTTGCTGCCCGTGATAAAAACCAAATTTTCAAGGAAAAATTAGGATTTTAGAAATTTTGTATCCACAATGAGCATGACAGCTTCCCCACTACCTAAAAGATTTTTCAAAATGAGACAGGTAGTGATGTTAATGAATGTAAGCTTTGATAATACCCATGAAACGTGTCAACATTTGGAAGATCTGCATAACTCAGGGATTATCTACCAAAAGACCAATATATGATGTTACAAAACCATGCAAAAATAACAACAACAAAAAAACCAATGGGTTTTTAAAAAGAGCTTTTGAGGGGCATGCCTGATTAGTTGCTTAAGCAACTGCCTTCAGCTCAGATCATGATCCCAAAGTCCTGAGATGAAGCCCCATATGGGGCTTCCTGCTCAGCATGGAGTCTCCTTCTCCCTCTCACTCTCCTCTGTGCATACACTCTCTCTCAAAAATCTTAAAAAAAAAAAAAAAAAAAAAAAAAAACTTTATTGGGGAATAACTGATATACAATAAAATGCATTTAAAGGGTTATAAGGGGGGATCCCTGGGTGGCGCAGCGGTTTGGCGCCTGCCTTTGGCCCAGGGCACGATCCTGGAGACCCAGGATTGAAGCCCACGTCGGGCTCCCGGTGCATGGAGCCTGCTTCTCCCTCTGCCTGTGTCTCTGTCTCTCTCTCTCTCTCTCTCTGTATGTCTATCATAAATTTAAAAAAAATTTTTAAATAAAAAATAAAAAAACTAAAGGATTATCAGGGGTGCCTGGGTGGCTCAGTGGTTTGGTGCCTGCCTTTGGCCCAGAGCATGATCCTGGAGTCCAGGGATTGAGTCCCACATCAAGTTCCCTGCATGGCATGGAGCCTGCTTCTGTCTCTGCCTCTCTCTGGGTCTCTCATGAATAAATAAATAAAATTTAAAGAAAAAAAAAAATAGGGGATCCCTGGGTGGCGCAGCGGTTTGGCGCCTGCCTTTGGCCCAGGGCGCGATCCCGGAGACCCGGGATCGAATCCCACGTCGGGCTCCCGGTGCATGGAGCCTGCTTCTCCCTCTGCCTGTGTCTCTGCCTCTCTCTCTCTCTCTGTGACTATCATAAATAAATAAAAATTAAAAAATAATAATAATAAAATAAAGAAAAAAATAAAAATAGAAAAATAAAGGGTAAAAAAAAAAAAGAAAAAAAGAAAAAGAAAAGGTTATCACTTGGGATGCTGGGTGGCTCAGCAGTTAAGCATCTGCCTTCGGCTCAAGGTGTGATCCCAGGGTCCGGGATTGAGTCTCCCTAAAGGGAGCCTGCTTCTCCCTCTGCCCATGTCTGTATCCTTCTCTCTGTGTGTGTCTCATGAATAAATAGAAAAAGAAAGAAACAAACAAGGAAAAAGAATCACTTGATATGCTTGTCAATGATAAAACTGTCACCACAGTTGAGATAATGAACATAGCCACCACCACCAAAATTAACTCAAGTCCCTTGATAATCTCTCCATCCCACTCTTCCCTCAGCCCCATTCCTAGGCAACCATCAATCTGCATTCTAGTACTATGGGTTAATTTGTGTTTTCTAGAGTTCTATGTAAGTGGCACATACTCTGGCTTCTTTCACTCATAATTATTTTGAGATTCATCTATGTTGTTGCATGTATCAATTGTTCGGTTTTTTTTTTTTTTGTTTTTTTTGTCGTCCATTTCTTTTCATCACAGACTAATATTCCATTGTATAGAATTTCTCTATCCATTAATCTGATGATGGGCATTTGGGTTGCTTCAAGTTACAGGATTTTTCAAATAAAACTGCTATATACATTCACATGCATGAGTTTGTATGCATTCATTTCTCTTAGTAAGTTCCTACCATTACTATGGGTGGGTTATACATTAACTGCATCTTTAACTTTTTTAGAAACTGCTACACTGATTTCCAAAGTGGTTGTTGTACCACTTTACATCCCAGTAGTATATGAAAGTTCCTGTTGTTCCACATTCTAACATTTGGTACTCATACTTTATCATTTCATTTATTCTAATACTTCTGTAGTGATATCTCATTGTAGCTTTATTTTGTTAACAGCCTTACTGAAATATACATACTATAAAGCTCAGCAACTAAAGTATACAATTCACTAAATGGCTTTTAATGTATTTAGAGAGTGATGTAACCAGTACCACAATCTAATTTGTTAACATCTTCATCATTACAAAAAGGAACCTTGTAACTATTAACAGTCATTCCCCATCTTTTCTCTCTCTCTCTCTCTTTTTAAGATTTTGTTTATTCATGAGAGACAGAGAGAGAGAGAGAAAGGCAGAGACACAGGCAGAGGGAGAAGCAGGCTCCATGCAGGGAGCCTGACGTAGGACTCGATCCCAGGTCTCCAGGATCAGGCCCTGGGCTAAAGGCGGTGCTAAACCGCTGAGCCACCCAGGCTGCCCCCCATCTTTTCTCTTTATATAGATTTGTCTATTTGAGAACATATCAATCACACTATTTGGATCACTTAGAATGTGGAGTTTCATGACCAGTTTCTTTCACTTAGCACAAAATTTATGAGGTTCAACCAAGCTATTATACCAGTATTTCATTCCTTTGTATTGCCAAATAATATTCCACTTTATAGATATACTACATTTTGGTTATCCACTCATCATCAATAGGCAACGGGGTGTGAACATATATTCTGAATTCTCCTGTGTATATACCTAGGAATGGAAATGCTGGGTCATATGGCAACTCTGTAACTTTTTGAGGTTAGCCACACTATATTTTACATTTTCCCCAGCAATGAATGAAGGTTCCAATTTTCCATATCCCTGCCAACACTGATTATCTGTCCCTTTTGATTACAGTCATCCTAGTGGGTGTGAATTATTTCACTGTGGTTTTGATTTGCATGTATGTAATGACCAGTGATGCTCAGCATCTTTTCATATGCTTATTAGCCAGTGCATATATTCTCTGGTGAAGTGTACAAATCTCTTAAACTGGGTCATTCGTTTTCTTACTGAGTTTTGAGAGTTTTTTTAATGTCCTCCAATGAGTCCTTTATCTGATATACATTTTGCAAACATTTTCTGTGGGCTGTCCTCATTCTCTTAACAGTGTCTTTCAAAGAGCACAAGTTGTGAATTTTGTTGTTTTTTTTTTGTTTTTTAAGTTGTGAATTTTGATGCCATCTAATTTATCAACTACTTATTTCAGATCATACTTTTAGTGTTGAAATCTTAGCCTAACCCAACATCACGAAGGTTTTCTCCTAGAGTTTCTTCTAAAAGTTTCACAGGTTTTTCATTTACATTTAACATCCCTTTTAATTTTGGTATATGGTGCAAGGTATGGCTCAATTTTTTTTTTTTTTTTTGCCTATGGCTAGTCAATTATTCCAGCACCATTTGTTGAAACTATACTTTCTCCACCAAACTGCTTTTGTATTTTAAGTCAAAAATCAATTGTCCGTTTATGAATGGATTTTAATTTAAGTTGATTTAATTTTTAAAAAGAGATTTATATGCTTTCAAATGTTATACTGCTTAAAAAAACTACCACTTGAATTTTGGCATAGTACCAAAGGACATCAAAAATTACCTGAAAATACATCTCCCTTTTCAAATTATCTGTGTGAAGCCCAATCTCCTTCACACACTTTAACTAAAACATAGGTAAAAGTAATTGCAGGGGCAGAGATGTGAATCCAATTGTCTTCTAATAATCCAGACATAAAGAGAAGTTTGCAAAAAATGGAAACAATGCTACTCACTAAAGTTTTTTTGTCTTGGAAAATGCACTTATCATAAAGTTACCTTTGTTAACATGTATTGCATTTAAAGTTTTCATTTCTAATATAGTAAAAAGATATCAAAAACAAAAGTCCTCAGTATTTAAAAGTATAAAGGAATTCTAAGAGCAATGGTTTCAAACTGTTCCTTAATAAAAATTAATAAAATTAATTTAAAAAATAAAAATAAATAAAAAACAAAGAAAGAACTGAAATGGCTAATAAAGAGGGAAATGAAATTCACGCAGAAAACAGTTGGCAAAGGGCCTAAGAACATAGCAGGTATTCCATATTTGATAAACAAATGAAAAAAATAAAGGAATCTCCTAATGTGATTATATGTAAACTATACCTTATTAACCTATCATTAAAAAATACACTAGTTGGGGGTAGGAAGAGAGAAAAAGTAAAAAGAATATCATAATGAAGTTCAGTTCTAAAAAACGTGTACAGAAAATATTTCAATGTCTTCCAAGCCTTCAAGAACTCGCCATGTCTGTTATGGACTGAACTATCTTGTTTCTGCCAGCTGCACCAAATTCAGGTTTTACTTATTTGAGGGACCCAGAGAGAAAGTATGCAAGCATTGGGGGGGAGGAGGGGAGAAGCAGAGGGAACGGTTGAAGCAGAGTCCCCGCTGAGCAGAGAGTCCAACATCACAGGGGCTCAATCCCAGGACCCCCTGGGATCACGACCTGAGCTGAAGGCAGACCCTTAACCAACTGGGCCACCCAGGAGCCCCACCAAGATTCATATATTGAAGTTCTAATCCCTAGAACCTCAGAATGACTGTGTTAGTAGACAACAGGGTCTTTAAGGAGGTAATTAAGTTAAAAATAAGGTCATTAGGGTGGGCCCTAATTCAACATGACTCGTGCCTCCATAAGAAGAGATTAGGACACAGACGTGCAAAGGAAAACACCACATGAAGACACAGGAAGACAAAAATCTGCAAACCAAGGACAGAAGCTTCAGAAGCAACCAGCCCTGCAGACACCTTCTGGTCTCTGAGAAGTGTAAGAAAATAACTTTTTACCACTGAAGCCCCCCAATCTGTGGTACTTTGTTATGGCACCCATTACAAATACAAAATCCAAAACTGAATTTCTCTCTCCCCATTCAGAACTAATGAAACTGCACTAGAAATCATTTTCAAATCCTCCTCCCTGTATCAGTTCATCAATCACTATATTCTATAAATTCTGCCTGAATTTGTTGTTTCTTTCTCCACTACCTGAACTTAAACTCTGTGCCTTGCCCACTGAAATAGCATTCTAAAATATAGTGTGAATTAGTAAGTTTTTCCTTGGGGGTCTTACTTCCTGTTCTCCTTTTAAGAACTCTTTCCATTTTACCTGTATTATACTAAAAATAAGCCATCTTCATGTCCTTCCAGGAGAGAAGTAAAGCCCAACTAAAATAAGCCTGGTCTGGAAAAGGATACCCAGGTAACCCAACATTAATCACTCACAGCATTCCAGCCTGGAAGGTATTCAACAATGGCGAAGACAATTTTGGGGATGTCCACCCTGACCCAGAGTGAACAGAGCCCTGACTTTTCTTTTTATTCAGATGTAACTTACATATAATATTAGTTTCAAGTGTATGACATAGATTCAATATATGTATATGTTGTGAAATGATCACCACAGTGAGTCTAGTTAAATCCATCACCACACATAATTTTCTTGTGATAAGGATTTTTAAGACCTACTCTCTTAGCAACTTTCAAATATATAATATAGTATTAACTATAGTCACCATGCTGTATACTATATCTCCAGGCCTTATAACTGTTAGTTTGTGCCTTTTGATAATGATTTCTATTCTTCCATTATCTTCCCCACCACCACCCAGTTAACTGGGTGGTGGGTAGGCACCTGACCCAACATGGGCTAATCAGATTCTAGCTTCCAGAAATTTGGATTTAAGATTAAGTTGATCAGGAAAGAGAGATATCCAGGGACATAGCCAGTGTCAGAATGGCAAGACAATTTATGCCTCACCTCTGTTCAAAACGCTATCTCACAAAAGTAAAAGTAAAGACAAGTCTTACATACTTCTATTACTCCCCACTGGCCCCATGATCTCTCTAACCTCATACTGTACTTACTACTCTTGCCCAACTCATTCACTCCATTGCAGCTACACTGGTCTCCTGGTTATTACTTAAACATTCCTAGCATACTCCCATCTTAGAGATTTCACACTGGCTATTCTTTCTTTGCCTAAAATGCTCTGTCCACAGAGTATTCACATGTCTATCTCCCTCTCCTACTTTGCTCCTTCTCAGTGAGGCCTTCCTTCACTGCCATATTTAAAATTGCAACACCCTCCCTCCTATCCTGGCGCTCCTTATTCCCTATAGATTTACTCTTCTCCACAGCATTTATAACCATCCAGTTATGCCATACAATTTGTTTTCAGTCTTCCCTTCCTCTCCTACCAAGCTAAAAGCAAGAATGTAAACTTTATGAAATAAGGGATTTTGACTATTTTGTTCCCTGCCTAGCCCGAAGTGCATAAAATAGTGCCTGGCTTGTAACAGGTGTTCAATAAACATTTGTCAAATAAGTTCATATCTGCTTGGTGGTGATGAGCATGCCAAGACAGTAAAAGTTGATCCATGGTGAGATGAAGCAGACATGCCTGGAAGCAGAGATGAAAGACCATGTGGTTCTAGAAAGATGGTAACTAGCTGTCTGGTTCTGACAACTTCCCATTCTTTTAACTCATTTCTTCCAAAACCATCACCTCAGGTTTTGCCATAGTAAATACAGAACATAATCAAATGTAATACATTTCAACACCATACCTTCCCAATATGTCTCATAAAGCATAAAGAATAACTTCTTTGGCACTCCATAAAAAAATTACTGAGATGTTGTATTACATCTTGCGAGGGTAAAGAGTAATTTAGAAAAAAAAGTCAGGTCTGTATCCCTGGACTGAAATTAGAACACTCTACTACTATGGCAAAATGTCTTTAATATCTTCATGAGGGTTTCATACATCAATACTTGCTTGCATCATTCCAACAGTGTGGTGTGTTTCCTTTTAGAAAACGTATATCCTTAAACAAAAGACAGATTTTTTTTCCCCTGAAACTGAAAAATCTCAGTGCATTGCAGATCAGACTCCTAAACCATAAAATGAGGAAGCTGCAGATCCTCTGAAGTTTAAAGATTTAATGACAGCAGTTTAATAACCTATCTACACTCACAGAAACTACATACAAATAATACAAATGAGTCATTTATCTTGTTTTATGAGAATGGATTATAAGCCTGTTGATTTTACAAAAACAAAATTTAATACATCGAACACTTTTTAGAGATCTTTAAAATCTAGCAAACAGGGCAGCCCAGGTGGCTCAGTGGTTTAGCACCGCCTTCAGTCCAGGGCTTGATCCTGAAGACCCGGGATGGAGTCCCACATCGGGCTCCCTGCATGGAGTCGGTTTCTCCCTCTGCCTGTGTCTCTGCCTCTCTGCCTCTCTCTCTGGGTGTGTGTGTCTCTCATGAATAAATAAATAAAAATTAAAAAATGATTAAAAAAATCTAGCAAACATTAACATGAAGGGCCAAAATTCATCTGGCAAATAACAGAATTCAATACTATTTACTACCAATACAAAACATTTTGAGCATTACAACACCATATATGGAACCCTAGAAAAAAGCAAGATGTTATTTTACCCCTTGTATGCTGGGCATTTTAGTAACATTCTCATACTGACATATTAAAAAAACAAAAAACTAAACAACACCATTTTTTAACAATAAGTGACAGAATTTTTTAAATTTCATTTTCTTTACATATTTTTGCAATTTTCTCTCGTTCTTGAGTCTTCTACAAAGAAAACCTGTTTCTTTAGTAATCAGATAAAAAAACCAACTGCATTTTTTCATTTTAAGAAATAATCTGTAATAACTAACTTAGCAAATAGAGCAGTTGTTTCCAAGCTTTAATTCACGTTATCATGAAATCCTCTGCAATCCTCCCTCTCCTTTCAATGTTTTTTTCTTTTTTTTCTTTTTTTTTTTTTTCAATGTTTTTTCAATTTAAGTTTAACTTTAGTTTTGAAAATTTCAGAAGTCTTCTAATTTGGAACTTAGCAAAAGTGGGCATGAGAAGTATTAAAATTCACTTTCATTTCATGATTAATAGTTCATAAAACAAATGCCAAAAAGGTTCTGTCAAGATATGTAAATGATTCATCCTATAAAGGGAGTGACAAAAATAAGTTATTTTATCTATTTTAACCATAGGGTCTGACAGACCCAAGTCTGAATCTTACCTCTGACCTTTGCTACCTGTACGACTCGGGCAAGTCACTTAATCATACCAACCCTCCGTTCCTCTCCATAGAGTGGATACTGCCTATCTCAAAATGGTGAGATAATTAAATGTGTATGAAGTGTTCAGCAAAATACACAGCACACACGTACTCGAAATCAGTTATTTCAATAAGAAATACTGTTCAAGTCAATAAATAAAAATCATTTATACCTTAACCCAATTATAACTTTACAAGGAAAAAAATGTTTAAGCACTAGAAGGACACTGAAAATCAATCTTTCATGGTTCCATATAAACCCTCAGATCGTGCAAATCCCTGGGTTTCCACGAACTACAGCACCATAAACGTATGCAAGTACTAAGTGTCCGGGCTCAAAAAATGGAATTTAATGTAATATGCCAGCACACATCAAGTGGTAAATACTTGCCTTACTAGACTGAGTCATTAAAATGTGAATCCAAAATGACCTGAAATCTATGCAGATGGAAATTTACACACAAGGACCATCTGTCAAAAGCAAAGTAATTCCTAACCTCCCAGCAATTTCACTTTACTATTTTTTCCAGCAGTCTCCTGCAGCAACCAGCTTCACTCACTGGGTATAATAAACACAACTGAAGCCTGATGAACGGAAAACTCCATTTGTAATCACGATATTACAGGTTCGAATCTCTCGCTAGTGTGTGAAACTCGGACAAGCTGTTAAAATAACTAAGCCTGCATTTCCACATCCGTAAAAAATATTACTACCGCCCGGGTCGCTGGGGCTACGGCGCCGGCCAAGTGCAGCTGCGTGAGCGCGCTCTGCAAACTGTCGCACAAACGTCATTACAGTTGAGGCTCTCACGACCTGAGGAAAAATTTATTCAAAACCTGAGAAATCGAATCCGCCAGTTCGTTGCACAGACAGTGCCTAACTTGTCTTACTACCGCACGCCGTGGCAGTACTCCAGGATGTTCACGTAACACCACCACCATCTCGGTCCGGGGGGCTCGGAAGACACATTCCCACGCAAACAGCCGAGGCGTAAAGGCATCTTCGCTGGCAACCAAGCCATCAAGGCACGGGATAATTCTCCGACTTCCCCTACAGGCTCATGAAACTATTTGATAGATTCTAAAAAGATTAAGGCGCTGGAAATTAATGTACCTTCGGCGGACAAGCCGACGCATCTCAACACTCACAGGTGTCTGTACCTTCTGCGCTCCGTTTACGAGGGTTACTTGTTCCCAAACAACCGGATCCGAGACACACGCACTCACACCACAAAGCACAGAAAACCCTGGTTCCTGGGTGTCAGGGAGCTGACACACAACAAGGCACGCCGAAACAAAGGACGCCCAAAGCACCTCGCTCCTCCCCGTCCGCGAACCACTGTGCGGGCGCGGGGCCGCGGAGGGCGAGGTTCTCACCCGGGGCTCAGCGCGCGGCGCCCGGCCGTCACCTGGCGGGGCATTTTTCGCGAAGTTTCAGAGTCAACAAAGAAGTTTTGTTGTCGAGGGGAGGGCCCGGGCGGCCAGAAGCGAAACCACAAAAAGGAAGACCAAGCCGAGCGGGCCAAGGGCGTGGAATCCGCCCCCACCCTCGCAGCGGCGACCACCGCGCGGCCCCGGGGCTGGGGGGAGGGGCAGCGGGAGGGGGAGGGCGGGAGGCCGCGCGGGCCCCGATCCCCGCCGCGCGAAGTCCCCGGCCCCGCGCGCCCCCGCCCTCCGTGCGCACCGGCGGGAAACGGCGGGGGGCGCCGAGCGGTCACCTTCCGCTCCCCGCCGCCCCTCGCGCCGGCCGCTCGGCGGGCAAACGGCCCCGGGCGCCCCGACCCCGCCGCTGTCACCGCGCGCCCCCGCCCCGAGGAAGGCGCCCCCCGCCGCGCCGCGCCGCCCAGGCCCGCCGCCCGCCTCGAGCGCCGCGGTCGGCGCGGGCCTGGCCCGAACCCAGGCGCTGCTGCAAGGGCGCGGGCGCCGCCGCTTACCTTCCTCGGCGGTGTCCATCTTGTCTGGGGGGGCGGCGGTGACGCAGCCGCGAGGCTCCCGCGGCCGGGGCCGGGGCCGGAGCCGGAGCCTTCCGGCCGGGGCGGGGAGGGAGGGGGGGGAGGAGGGAGGCGGGAGCGGAGCCGGGCCTGGGCAGGTGCGTGTGCTCAGGTGCGAGGGAGGCAGCGAGAGGAAGGAGAGAGGGGGAGAGGGAGAGGGACACAGGCTGACAGAAAGCGGACGTGAGAGGGGAGGGGGCGGGGAGAGCGGAGCGGAGAGGCCTGGGCGGGGCGCCGGGCGGAAGGGGCGGGAGCGCCCCCCACGACGTGTGTCGTCACTTCCGCCCCCGGCGGGCGCCGGGGCAGGGCGAGGGCGAGGGCGAGGGCGGGGGCGGGGGCGGGGGCGGGGGCGGCGGGCGGCGGGCGTCCGGCTCCGGGCTGCCTCGGTGTCGGGAGGCTCAGGGCTCCTCGGGGTGACAAGACGGGCTCCGCGTCCCTCCCCGCGCCGCCAGCGGCTCGTGCCGCCCGTCTGCACAGGGCCCAGGAATGTGCATGTTTGCTCGGCCCTCGGGGCGTTCTGCCGCACGTTTCCAGGAAGTACGGAAAGAAGACGCGCGCCAGCGCTGCCGGGTCCCTGCTGGGAGACCCGCTGGAAGGACGTCGGCAAACCCCAGGCTGAGGGTCGGAACGCCCGCCGCTAACAGCGCGGCCAGAGCGGCCGGACCTGATGCGCGCAGCCCGCCTCTGCGCCGGCCGCCGCACCCCTTTGCTCAGCATAAGCTTGCCTTTTCTCTCAGTGAAGGTTTATTTGGAAAATACGGTTTATGCCCCCCCGGGGGGGCGGGGCTCAGCGGTTGAGCGTCTGCCTCCAGCCCAGGGCGTGATCCCGGGGTCCTGGGATCGAGTCCCACGTGGGGCCCCCTCGGGGAGCCTGCTTCTCCCTCTGCCTGTACCCCTGCCCCTCTCTGTGTGTCTCTCAGGAATAAATAAATAAAATACTTTTAAAAAGAAAATGCGGTTTAGAAAGGCCACCACCCTTGACTCGCCTGAGTAGAAAGCAAAGTAACCATCCACACACAACACACAGATATTTTAAACACTATGCGGATGATTTGCAGACATAGATTCAAGAATGCTAGCAATCTTTTCCATCTGTGTGACTAAAGGAATTGGAAAGACCCCCTTCCTCCGAGCCTCCCAAATCAGAACGAGACATAGAATAAAGATGGTGAAGCGGAGTCCTCCAAAAAGAGAGCAACTCGTGACAACTAATGTCAGGATTTGGCTGACTTCGCTGTTTCCCGACACTAGAAGGCAAATCCTTGACACGATAACGGACACCCACTGAGCTTGAGAATTGATCACATTTAAGCTTTTCCTTTAAAATGCTGATACTATCTCCCAAGAGATTGATTTGAAGGAAGCTCATTGCCCATCCCCCCCCCCCCCCCCCCCCCCCCCCGCCCCAGCCAACCCCAACCTGAGCTCACACCCCCGTGAGGCCTGAGGCCGAGCACTTCTCACCGAGCCCAGTCCAGGAGCACAGCTCAGGACCACCAAAGACGGCCTCCCGTTGCATGGCATAGGGGGAGGGATTCCGGGAGACCGACTTGGAGATTCGCTGAAGGAAGTACTGGTAATATTCCAGGGCAGGTATATAAACCTCAGGGCAGCATGCCGCAGATTGCAGGGAAACGTGTATATGTGGTAGGGTGGAGGGCTCCCTCTTGTCTTTACATGTCTTACATACTGAAACTCAGAAATTTTACTTCTAGAGTTGAGAATTACCCCAACCTTTTATCGTTTAGCCTTTGGAAGTTAAATATAAGAGTAATAAGCCAACATTCACTGAGTCCCTGCTACATACCAGACACTGGTCCTCACAACAGCCTTTTGAGATACATAGACAAGTCACTCTTGGTTGCCACTGACAAGAACCCAACTAAACGTGTAGGCAATGTTGGAGTGTGCTGTTGATCTGAACAAATTGTGGCAGGAGTAGTGGTGTAATGGACCTGAACGACTGCTAGAACCAGAGTCCCTCTCTCTGCCCTCATCCCTAAATTCTGGTTCTCCCTGCATACAAGTTTCATGCTGTCAGGCCAACTTCCTCCATACCGCTGGAGAAAAGGCCACTGGTAGATCTCAAGTTTACATCTTTAGCCTCACCATCAGATGGGCTGTGGGTGATGATCTCTAGTGCCAAGTTAAAAATTCCCAGGGAAGGACAGGTAATTGGTCCAGGTAGGTGCCCATCCCTGAACCAAATGATTGTGCTAAAGAGCCGAGATCTGTAAAAACATGGACACTGCCACTGAACTACATTATCGAGGTGATGAAAGGAACATTTCCCCTGAGAAACGGGAGGACAAAATAATACATGTGCATTATGTTAGAATTACTGTTTTCAAATGAGAACACCAATGTTATGTAAAAATATTTTCATTTGCCACACTTTTATCCAAGGAAACCAATGTTAAAATAGATACAGAATTTTAATCTGGAACAAATGTTATTTTGATCAAAACAAACTCTTAAAGGTAAAACATACACATAGCTCTAGCCTCATTTGTGTGTCTACTGTGTCATGAGGATACTATAGTGATGCTGGATTTCCATATGGCAATAAAATGAGCAAGAGGAGACCTGCAAGACTATATTTTGGGCACAAACTATAACAATAACAATAATTAACCAAACTCCTTATTATGTCCAATGAACATTAATAGCAATCTGTGTAGTAAATGTTATACTCATTTTACGGAGGAGGAATCTGAGACTCACAACTGATAAGTAACTAGCTTGTGGCCATATACATAGAAGAGGAACCAGAATCAACTGTGGGCCTCCCAAGTTTTATTTTTTATTTTTTTTCCCAAGTTTTAAACCTTACCAGTTTGCCATTAACAGCCACCCTCTTCACACTGACATTAAACTCAACTTTTTACTGTGAGCCCATGTTTATATGAAAACCCATGACTTTGCAACAGTTGCACAAAATTGTTGCTGAACAAGCATAGATATGGTAATTAGGCAAAATGCTTTACCATAAGCTTAAAATTGTCAACATTGACAAATTATCAGGACACTTGGGTGGCTCAGCGGTTTGAGCATCTGCCTTCAGCTCAGGGTGTGATCCTGGGTCCAGGGATCGAGTCCCACTTCAGGCTCCCTGCGAGGAACCTACTTCTCCCTCTGTGTGCGCCTCTGCTTCTGTGTCTCTCATGAGTAAATAAATAAAATCTTAAAAAAATATATATGAAGGCAATTTATGGCATTACCTAATACTAAACTCTTCCTATTTTCTTTCCTTTTCCTTGTCCCTTCCTTCCTGTCTTCCCTTCCCCTTCCATCTTCCCTTCCCTTCCACCTTTCTTTTCTATTTTTCTTGCCTTCTGCAGTGAAATAAAATAGCAATGTGGTCAAGAACATGGGAGCCGAAAGGGAGAGGCATGTAGGTGGCAGACAGAGAAGAC
Organism: Canis aureus; assembly: GCF_053574225.1. NCBI lineage: Eukaryota > Metazoa > Chordata > Mammalia > Carnivora > Canidae > Canis > Canis aureus. The sequence goes on from NC_135641.1 coordinate 8,537,647, forward strand.
CGATATGGTTGGACAACTGATAATGTTGAGAAAATAAGTAAAGATATTGAAAATAATGCTCACTTTCCCACACTGAAGAAAATACTAACAAGGAAAGGAGAAAAGCTAGAGGTCTTGGATTGGAAATGTAGGTATCATTATGAACTCGCTTTAAAAATATAAGCAGATAAAGAAATTTATAGGCTTGTATTATATAAAATACATATTATATATTATATAAACTGGGAAATACATATATAAATATAAATAAATAAAAATATATATACTTCCATATTTCCTAGTTGTGTCCTCTGAGAGAATCTATATGCAGTGATACCTGAATAGTCCTGAACACATTAAGTATGTAGATTTTGGTTTCTTTTTTTTTTTTTTAGATTTTATTTATTTATTCATGAGAGACACAGAGGAAGAGACATAGGCAGAGGGAGGAGCTGGCTCCCTGCAGGGAGCCCAATGTGAGACTTAATCTCAGGACCCTGGGATCAGGACCTGAGCCAAAGGCAGATGCTCAACAATCGAGCCATGCAGGCGCCCCAATAATTTGTTAATGTTAACAATTTTAAGCTTATACTAAAGCATTTTGCCTAATTACCATATCTATGCTTGTTCAGCATCAATTTTGTAGAACCATGTTCCACTGAAAGGAACCAAGACTATATGATGCCATAATGATGGATACATGTGATTGTACATTTGTCCAAACTCAAAGAATGTACAACAGCAAGAGTGAGCTATAATGTCAACTATGGATTCTGGGTGATTATGGCATATCAATGTAGATTCATCAGTTGTAACAGGTGTCCCACTCTGGTGGGGATGTTGATAACAGGCTATGCATGTGTAGGGGTAGGGGGTGTATGGGAAACCTCCGTAACATCCTCCTAATTTTGCTCTGAACCTTAAACTGTTCTAAAAAAATAAAGTCTGAATATTTTTTAAGTATTCATGTGGAAAAGAAGGGGAACCCAAATTCTGAATATCAGATTTTTGGGCTGGAGCAGGAAAAGTAAATGAGCCAAGAACATCTTATAAGAGAAATTAAGGAAATGCTCAAAGGCTGATGAGGGCATGTTCAAAAGATGCTGAAACCAGCTCAAAGGGGCTCCCATTGGACAAACTGGGGACAACTTGAGCATGAAATATTTACAGTTAATGGGTTCTAACAAATTGAAAAAAATAGGAATCCATGAGTTTGTGGTGACATGAATAACTAGGGCGAAAGAAAAGCTCTCCCTTTGCAGTATAATGACAACCAATAAATGTAAAAGAAATGATAGAGTAAATGGCTTGCCAACCATTATGATGATTCAGCCTGGAGTTGTCAATTTAGGGTAAGATGGGAACAGGATTTTGGCATATTGTTGAACTATTTTCCAACAGTTACAAAAGAAATGAGGAACTACAGTGAAGACAATCTGCATGACTAAATGATCAGGGTGGTCAGCATCACCAGTGATGGAACCAACTAATATAATGAGAAAACAAAGCTTGCCAAAAATGCATTCCTGATTCTGCGCTTGAGGAAACAGCAGATGGCCCCAGACTGAAGGTCATCCTAAGCTGGCAAGGACAGAAAAAGGGAGTGACAGGATCTGTTCCAGACTGGGGGAAGCATGACAACTAAAATGTAATGTGTGTTTCTGGATGAGATCCTGCACCAGAAAACTTAAAAAGACGTTTGAGACAATTGGCAAAATTGGAATTTGAATAGAGTCTTTTTTTTTTAAGATTTTATTTATTTATTTACTTACTTACTTACTTATTTGAGACAGAGAGACAGAGGCAGAAACATAGGCAAAGGGAGAAGCAGGCTTCATGCAGGGAGCCCGATGTGGGACTCCATCCCCGGACTCCAGGATCCTGCCCTGAGCCAAAAGCAGGTGCTAAACTGCTGAGCCACCCAGGGATCCCTGGATAGAGTCTTTGAATGTTAATGTTGTATCAATGTTGATTTCCTGACTTCTTCAGAGATCTTTGTTTAGTGAAATACATACTAGAGTGTTTAGGTTTGATGTAGGATTAGGCTTGAAGCTTACAATTCAGAAAAAGACTGTGTGTGTGTGTGTGTGTGTGTGTGTGTGTATGAGAGAAAGGGGGAAGAGGTTAAAAGCTAGTGAATCTGAGTGAAGGTGATATGAGAGTTTTTTGTACTGTACTTGCAATGTTTCTGTGTGAAATTATTCTAAAATAGTTTTTTTAAAGGTAAAGTCAGTAAGTGCTGATGGAACTCCAAAGCCATAGTTCTCAAATGTGGGGGATCAGTCATAAATACCTTTGGCAATTGGATAAAAATCTAATTGGATAAAAATCTATGGACTTTTTTCCCAGAAGAATTCCATAAGCACAAAATGTTACATTCAATTTCAGAGGGTAGTTCAAGGGATGGCTTCAAGTCCATGACCAAGTTCCTGGTTAAAAATACCTCTCAGGGCAGCCTGGATGGCTCAGTGGTTGGGCAGCCTGGGTGGCTCAGCGATTTAGCGCCTGCCTTCAGCCCAGGGCCTGATCCTGGAGACCCGGGATCCAGTCCCACATCAGGCTCCCTGCAGGGAGCCTGCTTCTCCCTCTGCCTGTGTCTCTGCCTCTCTCTCTATCTGTGCCTTTCATGAATAAATAAATAAAATCTTAAAAAAAAAAAAACTCTCAGTTACATGACTGAGAAAAATGATAACGTTCATTTCCTTTTCCAAGAATATAGCAGGCTAGGGTATTGAAGCCAACAGTTGGAAGATGCTAGGTTAAAAAAAAAAAAAAAATATATATATATATATATATATATATATATATATATAAAAAACATACTCTTACACGTTGAGAAAAATGATAAAGAAATTACTGAGCTAAAATCTAAAGACAAAAGGTAAGTGGAACTTGGAAGTTACTTTTGCTCTGCTGAGCTAGGCAAATTTGAACTTGTGTTTTGATAGCTTTCAGGAGCAAGAAAAATAATTACAGAAGCCCAGAACCTGCCCAGCATGAGACTTTGTTAAGGGACCTTCTACCGGGATTCTCCCCAAAGCCCATAGGGCTGCTATCTCTGGACAATGGTGAGCCAGAAATAAAGCTGACCCCTCTCCAAGACATCTAGGAAAAGTTGTCTGCTGATGATACCCATGAACCAGCCCTGGCATGGACTGCACCCCAAACTCCTATCAGTCCAGTGGCCAAATAATCTCTGACAGTGAATTCAGTTCAAAATGATCTTGGACCATTGGGAGCCCCAAGCACCTGATAGAAGCAAATGTGGATTCTCTCTAGAGGAATGCACTGCTGCCTGGCTGCGTTGGTCTTCTGGGAACATAAAAGAATACCACAGACTGGGTAGCTTAAACAATTTATTTTGTCACGGTTCTAGAGCTGAGAATACAAGGTCAAGATGACATCAAGGTTGGTTTCTCTCCTGGGGCCTCTCGCCTTGCCTTGCAGACAGCTGCCTTCTTGCTACACATTCTCACATGCTCTTTTTTATGTGTACACATGTCCTTGGTGTTTCTTCTTCCTCCTGCAAGGACTGGTATCCTATTGGATTAGAGCCTTGCCTACATGATCTCATTTAATTACTTCCTTAAGGCTCTATCTGTTAATATAGTCACATTAGGAGGTAAGGCTTAAAAAATGAATCTTAAGGGAATATGATTCAGTCCATAACACCAGCCCTTAAAGAACCTCCACAAAAAAAAGGTTACAATGAGCTGCACACAATAAGCATAACCAAATACATGTGTGGATGTTCATATATATATCACAAGATACCTTGAGCAAGAACTCACATAACAGCAAAAACCATCCCACAAAGACTTCAGATATGGAAATTCCTAGACACAGATTATAAAGAAACTACACTTACGATATTTTTAAAACAGCGATGAAACAATTTTATTTTAAAATGTTAATTTTAGGGATGCCTGGGTGGCTCAGTGGTTGAGAGCATCCGTTCAGCCCAGGGTGTGATCCTGGAGTACCAGGATCGGATCATGATCCTGGGGTCCTGGGATCGAGTCCCACATCGGGCTCCCTGCATGGAGCCTGCTTCTCCCTCTGCCTGTGTCTTTGTCTCTCTCTCTGTCTGTCTCTCATGAATAAATAAATAAAATCTTTTAAAAATAGAATAAAATGTTAATTTTATAACAGAATTACATCTTTGCCACCATTTAAACATAAACTGAAATTTTTTACTGATCGAGAAACAAAGGTATATATAATTTTTGAGGGAGTGTACAAGCAAAATCTTTAGCAAGCTACATTGTAACATGCCGATAGAGGTCTGTAGCCTCTGGGCCTTCATGAGGGTGGCCGCCTTTCACTCACTGATGTATCCCAGAGGCCAACACACGCCTTGACATGTAGTAGCATGTCAGTAAATATTAGCTGAATAAATGAAGTATAATTTTTCAGGAGATAACTTTTTGATTCTGGAATAACAATATATGTATGAAGGCCTTTCTTAGGAAGAGACGAATTAATTCCTATCATAGCTGAAATATCAATTGAGCAACAATGATACATCACATTTAAAGTGTCTGTTCTTTTTATATCTGCATTTCTTGGTTGTAATAAATTCAATTTCAGTACTTCATGCAGATATTCTCAACAAAGATGTCCATTGAGTCAAATCAAATCATCAAAATAGAGTACCAAGAGTTTCTTGTTACTGACATAGTTGTTTACAAAATCTGGGGAAAGGGATCCCTGGGTGGCTCAGCGGTTTAGCACCTGCCCTCAGCCCAGGGCATGATCATCCTGGAGTCCCAGGATTGAGTCCCACATTGAGCTCCCTGCAAGGAGCCTGCTTCTCCCTCTGCCTGTGTCTCCTCTGCCTCTGTGTGTGTATGTGTGTGTGTCTCTCATGAATAAATAAATAAAATCTTTTTTTTTAAGATTTTATTTATTTATGAGAGACAGAGAGAGAGAGAGAGGCAGAGACACAGGCAGAGGGAGGAGAAGCAGGCTCCATGCAAGGAGCCCGACATGGGACTTGATCCCAGCATTTGGGATCAGGCCCTGAGCCAAAGGCAGATGGTCAACCACTGAGCCACCCAGGCGTCCCTAAATAAATAAAATCTTAAAAAAAAAATCCACTTAAAACATACAGAGAAGGTGATGAAAAGAGTACAATAAATATCCATACATCCTCAAGCCCAGATTCAACAACTGTTTATAATTATCCATATTTATTTTTTTCTTAAAGATTTTACTTGTTTATTCATGAGAAACAGAGAGAGGCAGAGACACAGGCAAAGGGAGAAGCAGGCTCCCTATGGTGAGCCTGATGCAGGACTTGATCCCAGGACCCTGGGATCATGACCTGAGCTGAAGGCAGACGCTTCAAAGACTGAGCCACCCAGGTATCCTGAAAAAATTTTTTTCTGTAACTCAAACATCTAATCTATCTAGCCTCATGAATTGCCACCAATTTAAGTCTGTATGGTCACCACCCTTATTCTATTTTTTTGTAAGATTTTATTTATTCATGACACACACACACACACACAGAGGCAGAGATACAGGCAGAGGGAGAGGCAGGCTCCATGCAGGAAGCCCGGTGTGGGACTTGATCCCTGGACTCCAGGGATCACACCCTGACCTAAAGGCAGATGCTCAACTGCTGAGCAACCCAGGTGTCCCACCACCCTTATTCTAAAATAGTCCCAAGGAGGCACCTGGGTGACTCAGTGGGTTAAGCATCCAATTCTTGATTTCCGCTCAGGTTATGATCTCAGGGTTGTGAGATGGAGCCCCTTGTTGATGGGAACATGAAGTCTGCTTGAGATTCTCTCTCTCTCTCTACCCTCTCCCACACTCATGCTCTCTTTCTCTCTAAAAAATAAAATAAAATAAACAAGAAAAATGAAAATAAAACAGTCCCAGTACCTTTGGTTTTCTGATGACATGTCTGTTGGAAGATCACAGGACAGTTGTTTATACAACATCCGTCATTCTAAGTTTATCTGACTGCTTCTTCCTGTTGTCATTTAACTTGTTTTTTTAGCCTCTCTGTTTCCTGTAAACTGGAAGTTAGCCTGGAGCCTTGATTTGATTTGGGTTAAACATATCTTTAGAAAGAATATTTCAGGGATCCCTGGGTGGCGCAGCGGGTTAGCGCCTGCCTTTGGCCCAGGGTGCGATCTGGGAGACCCGGGATCGAATCCCACGTCAGGCTCCCAGTGCATGGAGCCTGCTTCTCCCTCTGCCTATGTCTCTGCCTCTCTCTCTCTCTCTCTCTCTCTGTGTGTGTGACTATCATAAATAAATAAAAATTTAAAAAAAAAGAAAGAATATTTCAGGGGCACCTGGGTGGCTCAGTCGGTGAAGCATCTGCCTTCAGCTAAGGTCATGATCTCAGGGTCCTAGAATCAAACCCCAAGTTGGACTCCCTGCTCAGTGGGGACCCTGATTCTCACTCTCTCTCTGCTACTACCCCTGCTTGTATGCTCTCTCTCTCTCTGTCAAATAAATAAATAAAATCTTAAAAAAGAAAGAAAGAAAGAAAGCAAGCAAGCAAGCATATTTCATAGGTGGTGTTGTATCTTTCTTATGGCAGCACATGGGGAGGCCAGAAAGTCAGGTTGAGCCACTACTAATGTTACTGAATTGGATCACTTAGTTAAGCTGATGGCTACCAAGTCTCACTATTTATTAATAATCTGTTGAGTGGGCAGCCCCAGTGGTTTAGCACTGCCTGCAGCCCAGGATGTGATCCTGGAGACCGGGGATCAAGTCCTACATCGGGCTCCTTGTCCTGCATCAGCCTGCTTCTCCCTCTGCCTGTGTCTCTGCCTCTCTCTCTCTCTCTCAGTGTGTGTGTTCCTCATGAATAAATAAATAAATAAATAAATAAATAAATAAATCTTTAAAAAAAATCTGTTGAGTAATAGTTGAAAGTCACAGTCCTTCACATCCTTTTATTCACATCTTTCTCATTAAGTAGAACAGCTAGATTCAAAAATTACTCTTCTATTTGAAGTTGCATGTATTCATTTAAAATATTCTTTTTTTAACAAGATTTTTTTTTAAAGATTTTTATTTATTTATTCATAGACACACAGAGAAAGAGGCAGAGACACAGGCAGAGGGAGAAGCAGGCTCCATGCAGGTAGCCCAATGTGGGACTCGATCCCGGGTCCCCAGGATCACACCCCAGGCTGCAGGCGGCGCCAAACCGCTGCGCCACCAGGGCTGCCCCATTTAAAGTATTCTTATTGACATTCATAATAACAAGTGTATTTTATTTTATTTTATTTTATTTTATTTATTTATTTATTTTTTTTATGATAGTCACAGAGAGAGACAGAGAGGCAGAGACACAGGAAGAGGGAGAAGCAGGCTCCATGCACCGGGAGCCCGACGTGGGACTCCATCCCGGGTCTCCAGGATGGCGCCCTGGGCCAAAGGCAGGCGCCAAACCGCTGCGCCACCCAGGGATCCCTATTTTATAAGATCTTCTAAGCTCTTTATTACAAAATTGTCACTTAATTTTTCCTGTGAAATAAAGCCTTGTTCTAATTTGTGTCAGACCAGACTCCTGCTGGTCTTCCCCAGTGACTGGGCCCAGAGCGCTTATCCATGTGATGTAGGCCAGGCCTTGAGAATTTCTCCTGAAAAGACCAAAGGAGGGAAAGATGAAGTTAGGAACCCCTTAACCCCTTCCAAGTCACATCCAAATTCAGATTGAGTTGCCACATTTCTGACCTTACTACTCAATGAAGCCAGATTTTTAAAAAATGCCTTTTACTTAATGGCCATGGTATGCAAAGGTTCACCCACAAACAAGGCAAGGTCCCCAACTATTGTGAAAGGGCAGAATGTGGAAATGGTTGCAGGACTCAACTCAACCAGGGACTGTGCATTCTGTGCTGCAACATCAAAGCAAGATCAATAAGTCCAGGGCAAATACGGTTGAATCCTGGGATGATGTAAAATGCCAGTGGGTGAGCAGGTGCCTAGTAGGGACCAGAGCCCATGAGAGTCAGCAGTTGGCACCAGCCCTGGGACGGCAAAGAGGGTCAAAAACGAGGAATAACATTCGCTCATCCTGCCAACCCAGAGCAAACACAGTGTAAACACCTACCCATACATTTCCTTTTTACTAGGTCTCCCTTCCAGAACAAAGTATAAGCTATAAAGGGTTGCAAGCAAGTTGGGAAATACTAGGCTTCTCTATCATAGGATTTCTGGGTGCCTCTAACCTAATAAAATATGTTGAGGATTTACAAAAAGGGAATGCCACCAGTGGTGTCCACATGTCCGTGGCCACTGAACCCTTCCCCCAAAGGCCATCTCATGCAGCTGGAATGCCCAAGCATGCACTCTACAAAATGTTGAACCAGATAGGCTCATGGGGCCCCGAGGATAAATGAACCAAGAAGTCCACCCTTGAGAGTAGAAAAGCATCTAAATTGGCCATGGAAACTTCCATGGCCAGAGGATCCTATAGCCCAGGAATTCCTTAAAATTGTGTTGGATTTCCCACGCTAAGGCAGATCACCCCAGGCTGGTAACAAATTCCATCTCCAAAGGGGGATGCTGGGTTGCCCTGTGTAAGCTCATGAGTCAGTTCCAGAATGTCACAGGAGCTCTGTGGCAGTCAACAAGCATTTTCAGGAGTGCATGTTCTTCTTAATGTTCTTACTTTTGGGGTGTGAGATAGTAGGCTAAAATGATGGCACCCAAAAAGACATGTCCGTGCCCTAATCCCTGGAACCTGTGAATGTTATCTTATTTGGAAAAGCAGTCTTTACAGGTGTGATTAAGTCAAGGCTCTTGAAATGAGAAGACCATCCTGCATTATCCAGGTGGAGCAAAAATGCAATGACGGGTGTCCTTATAAGAGCGAGGCAGAGAGAGATTTGGGACATGGAGAGGAGAAAGCCACCTGAAGACGGAGACAGAGGCTGGGGTGGTGCAGCCACAGCCAGGTGCATCCGGAGCCACCAGAAACTGGAAGAGGCGAGGAATGGATTCTCCTCCAGCCTCTGTAGGAAACGTGACCCTCCCAACACCTCGATTTCAGACTTTTACTCCCCGAACTCTGAAATGATACATTTCTGCTTTTTGAAGCTATTCCACTTGTGGTAATTCATTACGGCAGCCACAGAAAACTAAAACAGTGGTTAGGGAATATCTGCGCTCACCACCGGGGTCAGCCTCAGCATGGACTTGCTGAGGTTGCAGCCGCTCTAGCCCTGTCTCCGGTTTCCTGGCTTGAAACGTACATTTTCCAATCTGACTGGCTCCTCACCTGCAATTGTGTCATTGCCCTAAACTGAGGCTCTCCCTTAGAGGTTTTATGGCACCATATAGGGAATCCAAAGGAATCTTTAGGAACTGCCACCTCTCCCTCCTGTATTTATGGAAAGCATTACGCTCGGGAGTGGAAATTCTTCTGTCTCTCTCGTGTGTCTCCGTTACCATGGAACGTTTACGGAGCAGGTTTTCAGTGGAATGTGCTGTTAGACCCTGGAGATAAGCAGGTCAGGCAGATCAAAGATTTTCCTCCTGTCCCTGAAAAAGTTACCATTGAATTCAGAAGCTCTTTCTAGGTTTACTGGGTAAGAACCACAACCTCACTTGGGGAACCCAGGGAACAACTTCCATTCTGTTTAGGTGTAATTGAAGTCTAACTAGAACTTCTCAATTTCTTAGGTTCAAATATTGTTTAAGAATATTTTATTTATTTATTTGAGAGAGACGGAGAGGGCGTGAGCAGGGTTAGGGGCAGGAGAGAGAGAAGCAGTTGCCCCACTGAGCCAGGAGCCTAATGGGGGACTCAATCCCAGGACCCTAAGATTGTGACCTGAGCCAGTCAGACGCTTCACTGGCTGAGCCACCCAGGCACCCCTAAATCTTCTTTCTGAGCATTAAAGCATATGACAGACATGTTGTTTGTTTGTGAGGTTCCCCTTCCTCTTTGTCTCCTGGCAACAAGATCTACCTCGCTCACTTGCACTCTCCCTTTTTTAAAGTAAGCTCTACACCCAAGGCCCATGGGGCTTGAACTCACAGTGGGGGGATCAGGAGTCACATGCTCTACTGACTGAGCCAGCAGCAGGCCCCCCCTCGATCTGTCTGTCTTTTAGAGAACTGCTCTTGCATCACCCCAGAGTTCTTAGGGAGTTGGCAGGCTCACCACCAGCTCATTCCCCTTTTCCTCCTTTGCCCCTGGAAAGGGCACAATCTAGTCTGGACAAATGATGCCCACAGGACTGCGCCTCTACTGCCCTTCAGTACATTCACCACCCATCCTCTGACCCCAGTCTGAGTCCAGGTTTCTGACACCTTGGTTTGCAATTACATCTATAGTTTGCATATTGATCTCCACAGTACTCTTAAATTTTTGACCAATCATTCAGAAGCTCTGAATAACATCTAACATTGACTGAGCACTTGCTGAGTGCCAGGCCCTGTCCAATGAACTTGTCCAATAATATCTCATTCAAATCTCAACACCCCCTATGAGATAAGAGCTGCAGAGGAGAAGACTCAGATTCGGTGAGTTACCCAGGTCTGACATAACCGAGGTGACGCACTCAGCGTCTGAATCCAGAGCTAGTGCAGGAAATACATCAGGAGACTGGAGTCCCCATCAGAGGTGCTCCTGCTCCCTGTACTGCTGAGTTCATGTGGGGTTTAACCTCACCCACTACTTTCCTGCCTGTGTGCTTCTGTGTCCCACTTCTCCGGGGGTGGCCCTCACAGCTGTGTCTCTATACTACACGGTGCCTTATCTCCTCGTGAATTAGACCATGGGGACCATGCTCTTGACGTGTCTAACATCTAGTTATTTTTTTTTAATTTATTTTTTATTGGTGTTCAATTTACTAACATACAGAATAACACCCAGTGCCCGTCACCCATTCACTCCCACCCCCCGCCCTCCTCCCCTTCTACCACCCCTAGTTGGTTTCCCAGAGTTAGCAGTCTTTACGTTCTGTCTCCCTTTCTGATATTTCCCACTCATTTTCACTCCTTTCCCCTTTATTCCCTTTCACTATTTTTTATATTCCCCAAATGAATGAGACCATATAATGTTTGTCCTTCTCCGACTGGCTTACTTCACTCAGCATAATACCCTCCAGTTCCATCCACGTTGAAGCAAATGGTGGGTATTTGTCATTTCTAATAGCTGAGTAATATTCCATTGTATACATAAACCACATCTTCTTTATCCATTCATCTTTCGTTGGACACCGAGGCTCCTTCCACAGTTTGGCTATCGTGGCCATTGCTGCTATAAACATCGGGGTGCAGGTGTCCCGGCGTTTCATTGCATTTGTATCTTTGGGGTAAATCCCCAACAGTGCAATTGCTGGGTCGTAGGGCAGGTCTATTTTTAACTGTTTGAGGAACCTCCACACAGTTTTCCAGAGTGGAGCAGCCAGGAGGGGCTCGGGCGGCGGCTCCGCGGAGGGGGCTGCGCGGCCCCGGGAGCAGCTCGGAGGGGCTCGGGCAGAGGAAGAGGCTCCGTGCAGAGGGGCCTGCGCGGTTCCAGGAGCAGCTCAGAGGGGCTTGGGCGGCAGCTCCGCGGAGGGGGCTGCGCGGCCCGGGAGCGCGAATCCATCTAGTTATTCACAGAGAGACTCACTACATGAATGGACAACGGCCTACTCATAGAGGATGATAGAACTGTAACCCCCCATCTGCTGCAACCAGCCCAGGAAGCCAAACTTTAACCCCTGTAGCAATTGGCCTAGAAAGATCAGCACTTAATCAATAGCTGTCAGCTTCTCTAACTTTGGGTCCCACTTCCAATCTAGGATCAACGAGAGAAAGCCAAATAGGCGTCAGTAAGTGATCAAGTAGGATGCCTGCCTCTAGGATCCCCATGCCAGCAGCCTCCACACAGAGCATGTCTGAAGGCTTCTTTTTTGCATTATAAAGCTTCCCCGCTCCTCTGCCTGCCTGAGTGTCTGCCAAACACGGGATGGTGGCTGACTCCATTTGTACAGTAAGCTCTGAATAAATAGCCTTTGCTTTTCTCATTTGGGTGGTCTTTGTTTATTTCCACATCATTTCAGTTTTAACTGGTCTTAAGTCTTTCTCTTCATGCCCTGCCCATCCCTGCCCTTCAGAAAACCTCTGGGGCTCCTAGGTGGCTCAGTTGGTTAAGCATCTGCCTTTGGGTGAAGTCATGATCTTGGGGTCCTGGGTTCGAGCACCAAATCAAGAGAGTTGGGCTCCCTGCTCAGCGGGGGGGCGGGGGTCCTGCTTCTCCCTCTACTTCTGCTCCTCCTGCTTGTGCTCTCTAGCTCACTCACTCTCTCAAATAAATAAATAAAATCTTTAAAAAAAAAAAAAAGAAAAGGAAAGGAAACCCATCACCATTCCCTCTGGCCTGTCCTTCAGCCTCAAATCTGTCCCATTTTTGTAGCAGTAACCCCGAGCATGCCTTTTCTTGGCAATGACTCATCAGTTTCTTCATCAGGCTACTCTCTTCCATGGCAAGTGAGACCTCCAATCACTGCTTGACACCCACAGAGGCTCATTTTAGCAGTTGCCATGGCAATAGATACACACACACACACACACACACACACACACACACGGAAAGCAGCTCAAAGCAGCCCAGGAGGGACCTGCCTGCCTTTCAGTCTGCCCTGCTCAACCCCCCTCATCTCCTTGCACCCACCCCACACCTCCCAGAATGAAAACTGGGTGGGAGGGAGAATTGTCCATGTCAGTCACTCTTGGGTCCTTGTCTAGCACATCCCCCACATTGGCTCTTAATCATTGGCGTCACTTAGTTGTGCAGCCTGGACTGTGTTGCCTAGCAACAAAATAACAAACAAGGTAAATCGAATCTCCATTGAATCTGCGTGAATGGCTCCGTAACAGGAACCTGCTGTTAGTGCTGCGGTCCCAAGGTGGGGGTGGGGCTAAACTTTTTAAATGTAGGATTAACACATTCAGTAAAAAGTGGGCAAAGCTTAAGTGTACATCTTGATAACTTGTAACCAACACCCAGAACAGGTTATAGTGTATTTCCAGGACTGCACAGAATTCCCTCCTGTCCTTCCCACTCAATACTCACTCCCTAGGGACATGAATGTGACTTCCATCACCATCAATCTGTTCTGCTTTTGAACTTCATAGGAATGGAATCAGACAGGGTGGACCATTTGTGTCTGATTTATTTCACTCATCATTAAGCCAGGGAGGTTTCCCCATTGTGTGTGTGATTCCCTCTACTCTCAGCAACGGAACTGTCAGGGCTTTGAGCTTTGTCTGCCTCCTGGCTTCTCTGCCTCACCTTCGCCACTGAAACTCCTGATGGATGTCCATTTGAACCCAACCCAAGCTCACCAAGCCTCTTTGTAGGCTCTTGCTCATCTCAGCAAGTGGCTGGGGCTGCCGTAGCCTCCTGACCTGTTTTTCCCCATCAATCAGTGTGGCTGAGACCCTGCCTCCCTTGCTCCTACGCAGCCTGAATTAGGGCATCACAGGGCCCAGGCGGCCCAGACAGCAGTAGGCATCAGAATCCTGTCTGCTCCAGATAGTTTCATTCCTTTCCAGTTAGTTCAACTTTTAATTTCTTAAACTGCTTATTTTGAAACAACGTTACAGAAAAGTTGCAATGATAGTGCAGATTCTTCTATACATTTCATCCACATTCTGCAAGTGTTAATATTTTGAACATTTGCTTTACCATTCTTTCTCTCCTGAATAATTTGTGTACATTAATTTTTCTAAACTGTTCGAGAGAGTATATTGTAGACATTGTGCCTCTTTGCCCCTAAATACTTCACTGTATGTTTCAATAATTTTAGGATATTTTCTTACATAACCACAGTACATTTATCAAAATGAGGAAAGGGGCACCTAGATGGCTGAATTGGTTTAGCCTCCCACTCTTGGCTCAGGTCATGATCTCAGGGGCATGAGATTGAGCCCCACATCTGGCTCTGAGCTCAGGGAGGATTCTGCTTGGGATCCTCTCTCTTTCTCCATCCCACCGCCCACTCATGCTCTCTCTCTTTAAATAAATAAAATCTTTGAAAAAAAAAAAAAAAAGAGGCGGGACACCTGGGTGGCTCAGTGGTTGAGCATCTGCCTTCAGCCCAGGGCCTGATCCTAGAGACCTGGGGTCGAGTCCCACATAGGGCTCCCTGCATGGAGCCTGCTTCTCCCCCTGCCTGTGTCTCTGCCTCTCTCTCTCTCTCTCTGTCTGTCTGTCATGAATAAATAAATAAAATCTTTAAAAAATAAATAAATAAATAAATAAATAAATAAATAAGGAAATTAACATTGGCATACTGGCATTATATAATTATAACCCTTATACACATTCTGCCAATCAGCTACTGATGTGTTTGTGAAAGTTTCAGGATTTTTCAAATTACTTTTTATTATGGTAAAATATATATCGCATAAAATTTACCATTTTAACATTGATTTTAAAATATTTTCAATAATTAAAAAAAAAGTTTTTACTTTAATTCCAGTTAGTTAACACACACTGCTGTATTAGTTTCAGGTGTACAGTAATAGTGATTCAATACTTCCATACATCACTAGGTGCTCATCACAACAGGTCCACTCCTTCATCCCCAGCACCTATTTCCCCTACCCCTAACCACTCCCCTCTGTAACCATCAGTTTGTTCTCCATAGCTAGGGGTCTGTTTCTTGGTTTTCTTCTTTCTCTCTCTCTCTTTTTTCCCCTTTGCTCATTTGTTTTGTTTCTTAAATTCCACATATGAGTGATATCATATGGTATTTGTCTTTCTCTGACTTATTCCACTTAGATTATACTCTTTACCCTTATCCATGTGGTTGCACGGGTCTTGAAATGGCAAGATTTCACTCTTTTTTATGACTAAATAATATTTCATTCTATCTATCTTTTTTTTTAGTACTGTGGTTTATTAATTATCATATTTGAACTGATACATAAAACCAGAATTTCAATGTGTTAATCTCCAAAGAGAAATACAATAATAAGAAGTTCAGTTACTTGATATTATTTGCTAAGTTAATTATGTAGTTTGATTTTTTAAAATAAGTTGCCATCCATAAAACAAGGGAATAAAATTAGTTGACTCTCAGACTACTAGGAACATTTCTTGTCCTTGGGACTGTCCATGGATGGATCTTTCTTCTTAGTAACTTGAATGTGCCCACTTGGATTCATCTGAAGGGCCAGTAACTTAGTTAAGTCTTTGTTGGTTTTTATTTGCCTTTTGGTTCTACTGTTCCTTGGCCTTCTCTTTCCTTATGTGGTCTTCTCACAGCTCTCTTTATATGTTGGTTTCAGGTCTGCCAGATTTCTTCCATGTATACCATTTTTTGAAAGAAGAGTATATACATGAGACAGCAGTTCTTTTTTTTTTTTTTTTTTTTTTTAAGATTTTATTTATTTATGATAGTCACAGAGAGAGAGAGAGAGAGAGGCAGAGACACAGGCAGAGGGAGAAGCAGGCTCCATGCACCGGGAGCCCGACGTGGGACTCGATCCTGCGTCTCCAGGATCGCGCCCTGGGCCAAAGGCAGGCGCCAAACCGCTGCGCCACCCAGGGATCCCGAGACAGCAGTTCTACATTGGCCTTATCTAGAGGAGTAGCAGCATTTTCTTTCTGGAAAAAGTTTACTTTTTTCAACAACTACAATTCCTGTCTTTAGAAATGGGCAAGCATGAGTAATACTTAATGTTTGCCATCTCAAGCATTCTTTCCTGTGACCCCACTGTGCAAGGAAGCCAGGAGATCAGGCATTTAAACTGACTCTACATTTGGCTTCTTAAATAGTTGTACATCTATGTCTTCTTTCAATTCATATCTCAAATGGAACTACAATACATGAGTACAGATAGACCAAGGAAAACAGTTCACCGACATCAAAGTTAGACACATTTGTGAACACAATTTTTTTGACAGGCATCCTAGTTTGGATTATAATGCTGATAAAAACAACAGCAGACCAAACTAACAACAAAACAGTCTATGTGTAGCTTACTGAAGGATTTGCACTAGTTAGGAGACTGTCTCTGTCCTTATCATCAATACACTGCATATAAAAGCTGCCAACCTTCTCTAGTGTCGGGTCGCCTCATACAAGAGTTAACTTATAAAAGATTACAAGTAGAATGGGCCAAGGTGTTTCCCTAAGGGAGGTGTGGGTTACTCTAAAAGATGATGCAGGTTTTTCAATGATAATATAAGGAATACATGGCACAAAACAATAAAGATTTTCCTCTTCCTTTTTTTTTTTTTGATTGTTCACAGATCTATCTTTTTTTTAAGATTTTATTTATTCATTCATGAAAGACACAGAGAGAGAGAGGCAGACATAGGCAGAGAGAGAGCAGGCCCCATGCTCTCAGGGAGAGCTGATGTGGAGCTATCAGGGACCCTGATGTGGGACCCAGGTCTCCAGGATCACACCCTGGGCTGAAGGCAGGCACTCAACCACTGAGCCACCCAGGCATTCTATCTATCTATCTATCTATCTATCTATCTATCTATCTATCTATCTATCATCTATCTATCTATCTCATCTTTTTTAGCCATTCATCAATTGATGGACATCTGGCCTGCTTCCATATCTTAACTATTGTAAATAACACTGCTAGAAGCATAAGGATGCATATTTCTCATTGAATTAGTGTTTTTGTATTCTTTGGGTAAATATCCAGTAGTGTGATTACTGGATGGCAGGGTAGTTCTATTTTTAACCTTTTGAGGAACTTCCATACTGTTTTCCACAGTGGCTGCACCAGTTTGCATTTCCACCAACAGTGCATGAGTGTTCCTTTTCCTCCACATTTTTGCCAATAGCTGTTGTCCTTTGCAACCACTTTTAAGTGTACAATCCATGGCATTAAACACATTCACAATGCTGTGCAACCATTACCACTGTCTTAGTCCATTTGGGCTGTGATGACAAAGATACCATAGACCAGGGTGCCTATAAACAACAGACATTTATTTCCTCATAGTTCTAGAGGCTGGTGCCTGCAGATAAGGTGTCTGGTGAGGATGCTTCTTGGTTCATAGATGGTGGTCTTTCAACAAGTTTCATTCACGTTTGTTGCATGACTAATGTCCTTTATTTATTTATTTTTAAAGATTTTATTTATTTATTCATGAGAGACACAGAGAGAGAGAGGCAGAGACACAGGCAGAGGGAGAAGCTGGTCCCACGCAGGGAGCCTGATGCGGGACTCGATCCTGGGTCTCCAGGATCAAGCTTTGGGCTGAAGGCGGCCCTAAACCCCTGAGCCACCCAGGCTGCCCGACTAATGTCCTTTATAAGGAAAGGGGGAAAATACCATTTTTCCTGGCCCAGGATCCAATGCTGAACCTATAGAGCATTTAAGTTCTATCATGCCTCTTTAATCTCTTTTAATAAGGGATAATTTTGTATCTTTCTTTGTTGTTCATGACATTGGCATTTTTAAAGGATACAGGCCAGTTATTTTGTAAAAATACCTTTCATTTTGATCTGTTTGATATTGCCTCACAAATTGAGGTTTTGAGTTTTTGGCAGGAGCAGCACTGAGTGACATGCCCTTCTGTGGCATCATGTCAGAGGCTCATGTTGTGAATGTGTCCCATTACTGGTGATGCTAATTTTGATCACTTGGCTAAGATGACTGCCAGGTTTCTCCACTGTAAAGTTATTATTTTCCCTTTTATAGTTCATACCCTGTGAGGAGTGAGATTGTATACAAATCCTGTTTTTCATTAAACTTTCACCCACTGTTTCAGCATCCATTGATGATTCTCTCTGACACAATTACTGCTATGGTGGCAAATGGTATTTCTAATTCCATGATTCATTCAACATTTATTCTCTGATATTCCACCATAGGAAAGAGCTTTCTCTTCTCCCCAATTATTTTTTCATTTATATAATTATATCAGTAGGCATTTGTGGATTTTTACTTTAGACTATTATTGCAATAGAATAAAATGAGAATTGCCATAATTCAGTACTATCATTATTGTTGGTCAAATTATCCCAGATTTGCCCAAAGGGAGCTCCTCAAAGCTAACTGTCTTCGGTTCTTTTGATAAGTTCCTATTATTCTTTGAGCACTTCCTCGCTGTCTGGCAGGATTACAGGACTGGTTTCATCTGTATCTTTCCATCTGAGCCCTAAAATTAGTCATTTATCCAAGGATCTCTGGTTTCCTTTAATGGAGAATTATATTGAGGACCCCAGATCTGGGTGTTGGGTAAGCTTCAAGACCGTCTTAGCTGGTAGAGTTTCTGAGGCGTCTTCACCTGGACATACCAGCATTAGCTGCATGACACTTTCACTCTTTGCAAGTGCCTTTACATACTAGTTCCTATTCTCAGTTGACTGCTAAATTATAGACATTGAAAATTATGATTTTTTTCTGGGTAGTGGGTTACAATTGATTTCTTTTCTTTAAATGTATGTATTCATATATTATTTTCTTGTTGCTGCTGTAACAAATGATCACGAACTTGGTAGCTTAAAACAGCACCAATTTATTATCTTACATTCATAGAGGTCAGAAGTCTGAGATGGGCTTCACTACCCTGTCCTGGAATCAGGGTGTTTGTAGGACTGAGTTCTTCCTGGGGACTCAAGGGCAAAAGCTCTTTCCTTGCCTTTTCCACCTTCTAGAAGCTGCCAGCCTTCAGTGACTTGTATCCCTTCCATCTTCAAAGCTAGCAACCGTATGGCTGGGACCTCCGTTTCTGTGGTCACATCTACTTCTTTTGACTCTGCTTCTCCTGCCCTCTCTTCCCTGTGATCACACTGGGCCCACTCAGGTAATCCAGGATAATCTCCCATCTTCAGAACCTTAACTAATCACACTCACGACACTTTGTGTGGGTCTGTGTGTGCCACCCAGCATATTTACAGTTTCTAGGGATTGCGGGGTGGACATCTGCAGAGGGCCACTACACAACCATAATGTATTTTATATATTGTTAAATCATGAACATGAATTTTGTTGCTAATAACAGAAACAGTTACAAGAAAGAAGGCCCAGATGGACAGGGGCCCCCTTGCTCCCCCCTGGGACTCTTGCTGGCGTGTCCACCAGCTCCTGAATCATCCCTGCCATTTGGCTGGACGACAGCAGAGGTAGCAAGGTGTGACAAGGTGTCTGAGCTGGCCTCCAAGGAGAGGCCCCAGGATCACCTCTCAAGCAAATGGCTCCAGACTGGGCGGGGCTCTCCTTCCAAGCCCCAGCTCCCAGGGCCAGCACCCCTCCTCTTCTGGTCTCTGAGATTCCTCCCTCTGACACGCATTTTAGAGGCAAAAGCAGGACACCCTGAGGTCGCGGGCCGCGGTTCCCCCTCGAGCAGGTGCGCCGCAGGTCGACGGTGTGGCCTGCGCGTCTTGGCCGCCCCCGTGGGTCCCCACGCCTGGGCGTCCTCCCCGGCGCCGCCCTCCCGCCCCGCGCGCGGCGCCCACCGGCCCGCAGGGTCCCGCGTGTCCCGGGCGCGCCTCGCCTGCCCCCGCCCCCCCGGCTCCGGGCCGCCCGGTTTCTGCTTCTCCCGCGAACCTCCGAGTCCCTACTGCGGGGACATTTGTATTTGCTTTTCTCTCCTAATACAAATATTGCTGTTTTTCGAACCTCCTGCCCCCTGCGGTCCCTTTGATTCGGAGTCAGGACGGATTCCGCTGACTCGGCTCCGATTCGTGCTCGCCCCCCGCCCCCCATTCCGGCGGCCCTTGGCCCCGCAGCTCCCCAGGACCCTGGGGCGCCCCCCCCGCCCCAGCCTGAGGTCTGCGGGGACCCGGGAGGGACGGGATCCGGGGCCAGGTGCCCGGTGGCTGAGCCGCAGGTGCTGCCGCCCGCACCCCTGAAAAGCCCTCTCCCAGATTTTTGTTTTTCGCCCGGGGAGTAGGTGAAGGTTGGTTTCGGGGTCTCTCGGGGCCGCTGGGTGTACCGACGCGGCACAGCTGTGCTAGTGTGGGGTGTCACCCTTTCCCGCACCGCAGCCCCGGGCGCTGGGCGGGCGCGTCTACGCAGCCCGGGCCCGGACCTTCCTGGGCGCGTGCACACCTGCGAGGCCCCGCGGCCCCCTTACTCCTGCGGCTGCGGCTCCTCCGCGACCCGCTGTCCGCTCCGGACCCCCCCCCCCCGCCCCCGGCCCCGGCCTGGGGAGAAGGAGGAGACGAGGGAGGCGGGAGGCCCCAAGGAAAGTTAACGCGGCCGGGCCGAGAGCCGCAAGGTCTTTGCAAAGCGATTTCTTCTCGCGCTCAGATGGAAATGACAGACAATGCACAGCCCTGCGACAGCTGCGGTATCCCTTGACAGCGCTCAGAGAGCAATTCTTTTCAACCTCTTTATTGAGGTGCACCTCACAGGTGCCGTCCATCCACTTAAAAGTTGCAAGTCAGTGGTTTGGGGTATTCACCGAGTCGTGCAGTCATCGCCACAGTCCACCCCAGAGCGTTTCCCTCTCTTGAATGGAAACCCGCACCCGGCAGCAGCAGCCACTCTGTGCCGCCTCACCCACCAGCCCCCGCACACTCTAATTTTTCTGTCGCGGTAGATTTGACTATTCTGGACACTTTCTGTAAATGAAATCATGGAATCATGGTCTTTGGTGCCTAGTATCTCACTTAGCATAATGTTTTCAAGGCTCATCCACGCTGTGATACATGTCAGTGCTTTATTCCGTCTTACAGCTAAACAATATTCCATTGAACGGATAGAGCCCACTTTAATTCTCCATTCATTAGTTGATGGGTTTTTGGGTTGTTTCTGCTTTCTGACTATTATGAATAATGCTGCTGTGAACATTTACGTATAGATTTTTGTGGACTTATGTCTTCAATTCCCTTGGCTCTATCCCTGGGAGTGGAATTGTTGGGTTCTATGGTAACTTCAATACTTCAAGGAACCATCAAAGACCTAATTTTAGCTTTTTTGGGAAGAAAAAGGAGGGGCGGGTTCAAAAAAATAGTTGAATAGATCTGCAACGGCTGCTGGATAAATCACCTCCCACTTGTTGACAGAGAACCTTCTCTACAGAAAGCATATGGCACTGGAAACTATGAGAGGAGTTGTTCACTGTATGGTGTGGAGTAAGTCAGAGCCCAGGGAGGGCAGGATTCAGTGAGGACACATCCCCCTCCCCGAGAGAAGGGAGACAGACATCCCTATCCCAGCTGTCACCCGTCACAGGGGCTTTAAACATGAGGCGTGCAGAAATCCACAGGCACAGCCAGCAGTGACTGCTTGGGGTGGGGGTCCTGGTGAGGTTGTGGGGAGGAGTGCAGCCTTACAGCTGAAATAATATTTGCCTCCACCTCCAAGAGAGTTTGCAGCAGGGAGGAGAGAACAGCATGGATTAATGCCTAGCAGTGTGACAGTCCTGATGCACTTGGCCCTGGTGCAAGGATAGGAGTCGGGAGTTGGGGGGAAGGGCCCAGGGGAGTAAACTGAGGCCCGACGTCAATGGCACGCTAGGAGTTTGAACTTGAACCTTGAGGCTCTGGGATCGATCTGTCCCAGGACTCCGGGCTGGGCAGGGTGGTCAGCCTGGGTCCTGGAGCCATGTTGTTGGCGGAGGGGAGAGAGGGAGTTTCCCAGGCTGCCATCAGGAGAGAGAGTGAGGTGGGGAAAGGCAGGAGGGGGCCACTGAGGGACATCCGTAGGACTTTATGAAAGGCGGAGTTGTGGGGGAGAGAGAGCCGCCTGAGTCATAAGTGCTTTGGTTTTTCTAGGGAGAAAGAAAGGCTTTGGCGTTACAGCCCCTGGGGCACACACAGCTGCTGAGCGAGTAACCGCCTGTTTCACCCAGTTGAGTTCCCATAGGAAGATAGCTTCACCTGGAAACTCAGAATTTTTAGAAAGGCTTGCAGCTTCTTTTGGTTTGGGACAAAGCCTTCACTGTCTGTGTCCATCAGGTGGGGGTGTATATGCCCTTCTATAATGGGACACGCTGGGACCCCTTCTGTACCATACACCACCCAAGCCCAGGCCCCGCTCCACATTACAAATCCCTCTAGGCTCCTTCTCACTGGCGATGTAAGGCCCACCCCAGGGTCAGCAGAAGTGTGAAAAGGAAATTCTTATCTCCAGAGTCATCCTTTTTCCTCCTCCTTTTCTTATTTCTCTGTTTCTGGGTTTCTTCTTTCTACTCCCCTGTTATTTATTTTTTTTTTTTGGTTTTTTTTTTTTTTTTTTACTCCCCTGTTCTTTGGGGAGAACCTGGAACACTCTGGCTGCCCAGTGTTCCCTGCAGGACCTGTTCTTCTGCTGGTGTCATTTCTCCCTCAGCAACAAGGCCCTGGGCTCAGACATAGCCTGGGGTTTGCAGAAAGTGCCCTGGTGTTGGAGAAAAAAATCATTCCCTGAGGCCAGATGGAGGCCGAAAATCCAGGGTGGGAGCAACACAGAGGCAAGCCAGAGCAATTGGAGGATGCCAACACCCTTGCTGTGATTTATACTTCACTTCATTACTTACCCTGGGGAGACAAGTTCACAGTCAGGGAGGACTGCTAGCACAGAGGCTTCGAGTGGGAAAGAGCATGATGAATTTGGTGAGACTGAGTAATTGGGACAGGTGTGGGGGCAGTTTCTCGACCTTGACGTTTTTTGCCTGACACTTTTTCCCTGGGGAATTCCTGGAATTAGCTCAGACTACAGAGGTGGTCAAATGTTGGTGTGGCTCTGGTCCCCATGTGAGCATCGCTCCTTATTGCCAGAGAGGTGACAAGTTAGGCAGTCCATGGTGACAGGGGGGTTGAGCTGGAACTGCACACACAAGGATTATCCTCTGTGCCTGTACTCCAGGGACCTCCCGGCATTCTGGTGCTAGTCGACAGTTATGTTCAAGGTTGCCCACATCCTTTTGAGAATTGGATCCTTTCATAATTTTACAACATTATGAAATGTTTAGACATCAGGACACCCAGGGGAGTTGACACACGATTAGATAATAATAGTGTTTTTTAAAATAGCTAATGGATTCCATGTTACTTTTCTGTTAGTTGATGGTTAAAATCCCCATAAAAACCACAGGGTTGGATTTCTATGAATCATCTATAAGTGGTTTCTGATGGTTTTAAAATAAGGATTAACTACATCAAAGCTGGAGTCAATGCGAGCTTCTAATCCAAAATAAATCTTTAGCTTAATTTCATCCAGTTTCAGATCCAAAAGCTAATTTAATTAATATTTATATAAGCTTTAAACATTATTAACAGTAGAGTGGTGCTTTGTTACAGTCACAGCCCCCCGATGAGTAGCGTCTCTGTGCCCTTTACTGCTTTAAAATATAACTTTGCTGCTCCCCCTTAAATCAAGCCATAGGACTTATTTCTCCAACCCTTGACCTTGGGCTGGCCTGGCAACTTGCTTTGACCAACCGAATGCAGCAGAAATGACATAGTGCAACCTATAAGACTGGGCCTTAAGAGAGATTGTGAATTCTCTTGTCAATCTCTTGGAACACTCGGAGACCACGTGGAGGGCAAGGCCCAGCTGACTGCCATTACCAAGGCCCCAGACATGTGAATGAAGCCACCTTAGACTTCAGCCTCAGCTTCTCTCCAAGCTGTCTGAATTCAGGTGGCCAGCAGAAACTTGAGAAACCATACAATTAGTGGCTCTAAGTCACTAAATTTTAAGGATGTTTGTTATGCAGCAGGAGCTAACCAATACAAACAGTACCCTAAATGGTGACAGAACCGTGTCCTTTTTCTATGAAAATTGACACTGTCTCTAAAAACAAATGAGAAAGTCTCCCACTTTCCAGAACAGTAAGGTAGGGTTTCTTCCTTTGAAAAAAAAAAAAAAAAAAAAAAAGCAGAGTTATTCAAGAAAGTGTGTGAATTTAGATTTAAATGCTGAACTATAATAATGCTTACCCATTAAGAAAAAGAAAACTGAGTTTTATTATTTAAACTAAGAGATAGTTTAGGGAGAAAGAAAAAGAAATTGCTAAATGAGTCCAGTGATTGACTCTAATTTTCTCCTTATTGGTGCTTTGCTTGCTTTCAACTAAAAGGAGTTGGGACCTGCTGTCCTTTGCATGTGGCTTTGGATTAGCAAAATTGTGCTCTTCCTTTCTGTCACTTTCTGATGCTGACACTTCCTTCCTAGTAGCTCTCATCACACTAGTAGACTCTGGGCTCTTAAACGGGCCTCACCACCTTTCTCTCTTACTGGGATTTAATGGAAACAATATCAGGGTGTCAGAAGGGATCTCTCTGCTGTTTTGTTGAACATATATTGACTTCTTTCATGGGGTTCCCTTGAGATTAAGGAATTTGATACCACAAGTTATTTCTTCATTCACTGAATACTGAGCAATAAGTATCCAAAGAAAAAGAGCAAGTTAAAGAATTATTGTTCAGACTTTTGGATATTTGTCTCTATGTATTTTAATTATTTTAGATATTTATATATTATAAAATAAACATTTGACTTTGCTGCACAGTTCTATAAGTTTTAAATATGTGTAGATGTGTGTATTGACCACCCGCTTCAGCTCCAGGAACACTGCCATTGCCCCAGGAAACTTCCTCGTGTACCCTGTTGTCAAGTCCTCACAACCCCCAGCTCCCGGCAACAACAAATCTGTTCTTTCTTCTTCCAGTTTTGCTTTTCCAGAATGTCGTATGAATGAGATCAGTTGTAAGTGACGTTTTGAGACCAGTTTCTTTCACTCATGCATCCATGTTTTGGGGCGTCTGAATACTTTGCTCCTTTTTATATCCGAGTAACATTCCATTGCCTAGGTATATCACTGTTTGTCTATCAGCTCACCCATTGAAAGATGTTTGGGTCGTTTCTTACTTGGGGCAATTATGAATAGGGCTGCTGTAAATGTCTCTTCATTTTGTTTGTTTGTTTATTCTCTGCACCCAGCGTGGAGTTCGAACTCATGACCCTGAGATCAAGAGTCCCACGTTTCTCCAACTGAGCCAGCCAGGTGCCCCAGTGTCGCTTCATTTTAATTCATAAAACGGGAATGCTGTTTACTTCAAAACTGCTTTATCAGTAGAAATATTAAACTGTACTTTGCGATATTTTGATTTTTATTTAAAATGTTTATTCCAGGGGCACCTGGTTGGCTCAGTTGGTTGAGCGTCCAATTCTTGGTTTTGGCTCAGGTCATGAACTCCTGGGTGGTGGTATCAGCCCCACATAGGGCTCTGTGCTCAGTGGGGAGTCTGCTTGAGATTCTCTCTCCCTCTCCTGCCCGTCCCGCTCATATTCTCTCTCTCTGAAATAAATAAATAAATCTTTGAAAAAATATAAATAAAGTCTTTATTCCATTAGTTTCAGGGTGTTAAATGAGCATCTCCTTCGCATAATCACTGTACTTTTTTTTTTAATTTTTTTTTTTTTATTTATTTATGATAGTCACAGAGAGAGAGAGAGAGAGAGGCAGAGACTCAGGCAGAGGGAGAAGCAGGCTCCATGCACGGGGAGCCCGATGTGGGATTCGATCCCGGGTCTCCAGGATCGCGCCCTGGGCCAAAGGCAGGCGCCAAACCGCTGCGCCACCCAGGGATCCCGCATAATCACTACTAAATAAATATATATTTTTTTTAATTTTTTATTTTTTTTAAATATTTTATTTATTTAATCATGAGAGACACAGAGAGAGAGAGAGAGAGGCAGAGACATAGGCAGAGGGAGAAGCAGGCTCCATGCAGGGAGCCCGATGTGGGACTCGATCCCAGGTCCTCAGGATCATGGCCTGGGCCAAAGGCAGCACTAAACCGCTGAGCCACCCAGGCTGCCCTACTAAATATATTTTTATTGAATAACTACCCACAAATTTTATTTATATATTTATTTAAAGAGTTCATTTATTTATTTTATTTTAGAGAGATAGAGAGAGAGAGAGAGTGCGCACGAGCAGGGGGAGGGAGAGAGGGAGACGGAGAATCTTAAGCAGGCTCCATGCCCAGTGTAGAGCCGGACACAAGGCTGTATCTCACAACCTTGAGGTCATGATCTGAGCGGAAACCAAGAGTCAGGTGCTCAATTGACCCAAGTGCCCCTGCACCCACAAATTTTATTTCATTTGTTTTAATTCCAGTGTAGCTAACATAAGTGTTATATTAGTTTCAGATGTACCATCCAGTGATTCAGCGGTTCCATATATTACTTATCGCTCATCAAAATAAGTGTACTCTTAATCCCCTTCACCTAGTTCACCCATTCCCCTCCACCTCCCCTCTGATAACCATCTGTTTGTTTTCCATAGCTAAGAGTCCATTTTTTTGTCTCTTTCTCTCTCTTTTTCCTTTGTCCATTTGTGTATGACTGGACCCCTGGACCCCAGGATCACACCCTGAGCTGAAGGCAGACACGCAACTGCTGAGCCACCCAGGAATCCCTGGCTGCCTCATTCCTATTATTTCTTTTAAATTTAAGATGTACAGTATGATGGTTTGATTTACATACACTGTGAAATGGTCACCACAATAGGTTTGGTTGGCATCCATCACCTCATATAGATAGAATAAAAAGAAGAGGGTGAAAATGTATCCTGTGGGGAGAGCTCTTTGGATCTACTCTCCTGCCTTTCCTGTATATCCCAGAGCAGTGTGAACTGAAGACCTCATGTTGTGCATGACATCCCCAGCACTTATTTCTCTTATAACTGCAAGGTTATGCCTTTTGACTCCCTTCCTCCAACTTTCCCTCCTCCCATCCTCAGATCTTTTTAGCTGCATTTCAACATGTAATATAACTTATTTCCTTTTACAGTGTTTTTGTTGTTTGAATTAACAATAAAAAAATTCCTGGGGTGCCTGGCTGGCTCAGTTGGTAGAGTATGTGACTCTTGATCTCAGGGTTTTAAGTTTGAGCTGCACAGTAGGTGTAGAGATTACTTAAAAGTAAAGTAAATATTTTTTAAAAAGATTTATTTATTTATTTATTTATTTGAGAGAGAGAGAGAGAGAGCACAAGCAGGAGGGGCAGAGGGAGAGGAGAGAGAATCCCCAGTAGACTCCTTGCTGAGTGTGGAGCCCAATTTAGAGCTCAATCCCACAACCTTGAGATCATGACCTGAACTGAAACCAAGAGTTGGACGCTCAACTGAGTAGGCAACCCAGACACACCCTCCACCCCAAGAAAAATCCTAAAAAAAAAAAAAAAAGAATCCTGAATACTGAATAACTACAGGAAATCTAACAAATTACAGTTACAAAGAGAACCAAACTTAAGTTCTCTGAATTGTTTCCATGTGGTAAATAAACTAAATAAGACTCCATCCCCAAATCGAAAGTCAAATTACTGATTTAGTTGCCCATGTTAAGGTTGATGTGACATGGCTGACCTTCCAATAGGTCAAATTCTCTTAAGGGTCCCAAGAATATCAAACACCAAATATGTACAGATTTTACCCAACAGATTTCATCTTCAGACTATGTTTTTGAGATGTACCTGGCTGGTTCAGTCAGTAGAGCATGTGAGTCTTGATCTCAGGGTTGTGAGTTAGAGCCCCAGCTGGGTATAGAGATCAGTTAAAAATAAAATTTAAAAAGGATACAATGGGGATCCCTGGGTGGTGCAGCAGTTTAGTGCCAGCCTTTGGCCCAGGGCACGATCCTGGAGACTCGGAATCGAATCCCACGTCGGGCTCCCGGTACATGGAGCCTGCTTCTCCCTCTGCCTATGTCTCTGCCTCTCTCTCTGTGTGACTATCACAAATAAATTTTAAAAAATTAAAAAAAAATTTAAAAAAATTAAAAGGATACAATGGTTTTGAGTGTCAAAAGTTTTTGATACTTAATTCTAAATCCTCCCAGACTAAACGATATTTGTGCACAGAAGAGGAAGATAGTCAGCCCTCTGGCTCATTGAGGCGACTACGGCCAGGGGCTTCAGGCAACTATGAGCCTGAATATCACAGATTAAGGCTGGGTCTCTTGGTGCCTCGCAGTTGTGCTGGGAGCCCTGTCTACAGCTGTTCTGTCAGTGAATCCATAATTTCTAGAAGATGCATTGGTGTGGCCTGAGTCCCTATGCTCCAGTTACACATATTCCTGAATTCAAATACTTTTGACTTTAATAGATATGTAAATGTCTGTTCCTTTCAACACAAAATAATTTAAAACTTATTGGAATCTTGCTTTCTCTTATTTTTTTTTTCAGACTACACATAACTCCTATAGGTATTTAAAATGCTCTCCAGGGACACCTGGATGGCTCAGTGGGTTAAGGGTTTTAGTGGCTGCCTAGGCTTAGGTCTTGATCCTGGAGTCCTGGGATGGAGTCCCACATCAGGCTTCCTGCTCAGCGGGGAGTCTGCTTCTGCCTCTTGCTCTGCTCCTCCCCGCTGTATTTTCTCTCTCTCAAATAAATAAATAAAATCTCAAAAAAAAATTGCTCTCCAACTCAATTCTGCAAATCACACACACGTACCAATTTACAGGTTTTCCCCTGGCTGAGGCCTGGTGAGAAGGCTACATGAGCTATGTGGTCCATGTTCTAATACTTGGAGCCAGCGTCTGTGGCATTGATTAGAAAGACTCTTGTAGGGACACTTGGGTGGCTCAGGGGTTGAGCATCTGTCTTTGGCTCAGGGCATGATCCCAGGGTTCCAGGATGGAGTCCCACATCGGGCTCCCCGAGGAAGTCTGCTTCTCCCTCTGCCTGTGTCTCTGCCTCTCTCTGTGTCTCTCATGAATACATAAATAAAGTCTTTTAAAAAAGAGAGAAAGAAAAAGAAAAAGAGTCTTGTAACTAAGTTAAGGATCTTGAAATGAGATCTTCCTGGATAATCCAGGAGGGCTGTATATATGACATGTGTCCTTCTAGGAGGCAGAAGAGAAGAAGCTACAGACACAGAAAAGGTCATACGAAGGTGGAAGTGGAGACTGGAATGAGGCAATAGCAGGATCAGGACCTCCTTGAGCCTCCAGAGCTATGAGTTCTGGGGAAGGATTCTGGCCTTAGAGGGAGGACTACCCAGCCAGAATTCTGGTCTCCAGAACTGTGAGATAAGGCATTTCTGTTATTTTAAGCTGCTGTGGCAGCCCCAGGAAACTAACGCAGGTGTGTTTGGGGCACACCTGGGTGAGGCAGGTTTCAGCGTGTATGTAAAGACTCTTGAGTTGCAAGTGTAGAAATCTAGTGACACTATCTTATTCATAAGAGAGTCGCTTGTAAGGATGTGAGGGTCAATACTAGAATTGATTGTCAAGAAAAGGTCAGAAAGGGATGAGAACTAGGACCTGGAATGCTGGAAGGACCCTGTTTATCTTTGTGTCTGCTTCATTGTTTTATTTCTATTTTTTTATTTTTTAAGATTTTGTTTATTTATTCATAGAGACACACACACACAGAGAGAAAGAGAGAGAGGCAGAGAGAGAAGCAGGCTCCATATAGGATGCCTGACGTGGGACTTGATCCTGGGTCTCCAGGAC
This sequence comes from Canis aureus, assembly GCF_053574225.1. NCBI lineage: Eukaryota > Metazoa > Chordata > Mammalia > Carnivora > Canidae > Canis > Canis aureus. The sequence goes on from NC_135641.1 coordinate 8,566,977, forward strand.
CACACCCCAGGCTGCAGGCGGTGCTAAATTGCTGCGTCACCATGGCTGCCCCATTGTTTTATTTTTAAATATGGCCACCTTATTGGTCCTGTATGTAGGTGGTACTATTCTAGCCACACAGGGAAACTGGCTAGTCTTCATTCACCCCAAAACCAACTTGGAAAACTCAGCCCCCCACCTCCAGTTTGATTCACCATGGTGCTGGGGGCAAGCTTTGCCACCTAAACCTGGCTGCCAGGTGCCTATGTCTCTGAATCAGGATGCTGATTCTTTGAGAAAAGCAGATGCTCAGTGGTGTCTACCAGTAGCAGCCGCCTTGTTGTGCTCTGTTGTATCAGCTACTGCCCCCTCCCCATGCTGCCTAAAAAACCCAAAATGAAGTACCTAGAAATAACATTTATTTGCACTGATCTGCAGGGCAGCTGATCTAGGCTGGGCTTGGCTGGACAGTCTTGGGGCTCAGGTTCAGGGGATGACGGCTACCAGGGAGAAGCTCTTCTCATGGTGATGGCAAAGGTACAGGAGGGACAGCTCAGAATGGCAGGCATGCTTCTAGCCTTTGCTTGCATCATGTGCGCTAACACCCTTTTGGCCAAAACATTATATTGCTGAGCCTTGCATTGGTGGAGCGGGGAAGTATACCTCTTATGGAGGTTAGGTGGGTAGGAGAGGAGTTTTGAACAATAATCTGACCTTTCACATGGTACAAGATTTTTAGTAATGGAACCAAATGATCAAACATAATACCACTGTTAATCTGACACCTACCTTTTTGCACCCCCCCAATGTACTAGAACACGAAGTTCTTAAAACAACATACCAAGACTCCTGCCAAAAATGTTTGGATTGAACCTCACTAAGACTTTGAACCTAACTTCCAGTACATAGGAGATGTAAGGAGGGGTAGAAGGATGAGTTGAGTGGATACTCTATGAGTTATCGATTGCTGAGTAACAAATTACTGCCCCCCCAAACTGAGCTACTTAAACAACAATGGACAGTAAGTATTTCACAGGGTAGTGCAAGAGAAAGCAAGAAGGCCAGGTATGACCTAGTCTCAGAAGGCATAAGCTGTCATTTTTGTTCGTTCTGTTTGTTAGAAATAAGTCAGAGTACAGCCATCTTTTGAATCAGGAGAATCAAAGAATTTGTGGACATATTTAAAAATTACCACTGGGGTTATTTTAGGTGAAAAGAGAAAAAGAGATCAAAAGCAATGTTTCACATTCCTGACTGGATTCCTAGATTTTTTTTTAAGCCCTAAAAGTAATTTGGGAGCCAACTGGGGAAACTTGGATGTGAAATAAGTATTAGATGAATTAGGGAATTATTGATAATTTTCGTAGGTGTGACAAAGGTGTTGTGGCAATGTGGAAGAAGGTCCTTATTCTTAGAACATGCGGATGGAAGTATTTAGCAGTGAAATGGCTTGATGTCTGCAACCTGTTTTCAAAAAGGTGGAAAAAAAAAAAGTGAGAGAGATAAAGCAAATGAGCCAAAATATGAACACTGGAATCTCAGTGGAGAGTATATATGTGTTCATTGTACTAATTCTTGACTTTTCATACTTTCAAAATTCTTAAAAATTAAAATGCATAAATATATAAGGATAATATGGGTCTGGGTGAAGTTCTCCAATTCAAGGCTGAGGAATTAGGTTGTCATCCTTGGCTTGCCCACAAGGAAAATGAGAACTTTCATCTTTAAGTAAATGTTCTTCTCTTATCTAGTATTTCTGGCCCGTGGGTGTCTCATTAGCTTCAGGGAACATTCTTTCTGAAGGAGACCCACAAAGAAATCCCTCGTATGTGTGGCGCTCCCTCTGCTAAGCCAGGCTGAGAAGCCACCGTGAGGACTGAGGATATTAAGGACATTTAGGGAAAGCAGAACAAATCAGAAATTGGTATCAAGGAAAAAAGTCAATATACTTCACAAAAATCAGAAGTTGTAGGACCTTCAATGAATGGCTGAGGTAAGGAAGAGGGGTGGGGAAGAAAAGCCCCTTCATACTTGCAGCCCAGCATTTCACAGATCACCACCAGGAACCTTCTACCTGTTAGGACTCCTGCAAGAAATGGAGGCAGGTCCATAATTAAACAAAGACTCAGGACAGTGCATCTATAACAAGCTCACATTTGCTACTTTAAAGTCCCCAAAGGGAATCTTACATGTTTGAGTTTGAGATTAACAACAGAGTGAATGAATGAAGAAAGTATTAGTTCAACATCCTATAGTAGTTTAATAACTCCTTGACACAAAACCATCTCATCCCTTTGGCGCCAGGCATTATTCTTACAATCAGGTATTGATTTTATTTTATTTTATTTTTTAAGATTTATTTATTTATTTATGATAGACAGAGAGAGAGAGAGAGAGGCAGAGACACAGGAGGAGAGAGAAGCAGGCTCCATGCTGGGAGCCCGATGTGGGACTCCATCCCGGGACCCCAGGATCGCGCCCTGGGCCAAAGGCAGGCACCAAACTGCTGAGCCACCCAGGGATCCCCTCGGTATTGATTTTAAAATCACAGTCAACAGAAGTACACTTAAAAGGAAGCAGATAAAATCAGAATGTGGGGACCTTCTACAGGGGAACAACCTAACGAGGAGACTACTCCAGATTAAAAGAGCATTAAGAAAAAAGAAAACCTCAAGGCACATAGTGGCTCCATAGGTTAAGCATCTAATTCTTGATCTCAGCTTGAGTCTTGATCCCGTGGTTGTGAGTTCAAGTCCTACATTGGGCTCTATGCCGACAGGGAGCCTACTTAAGAAAAAAAATTTTTTTAAAAAGAAAACCTCAAAACTTGGAAATAGGAAATGCATGACTTCTTCTCCTTGCCTTTCAATATCATGTCAGGACACTAAAACTTTGGGGCTGGGGGTGGAGGCAGTAGGTACACCTTCATTTCAGACCGTTTAAGGTTCATTAAGATATTTGACAATTCTGTGATGGGAAGGGGATACCATGCACAAAGCTAAAAGATGCAAATGATTCTAATCTGACATAGGGATATAAGGTTGAGATGACTTTTGTCTGGTTGGGATGCAAATGATCCTATCTGGTTTCAAAGATAATAAAAAATGTTTTGATGATCGGTTTTATTGCCTGGGAGGTTGTTAACCAGACTTCTAAACACATAACTGAGCAATCCTTCTCCAGGGCTTTCATCTCTCAGAGTTTCTTTTAACCAGTTTAACCATCCTGCTGCTTTCTTCATTAATGAGTTAATTAAATAGTTGATACCTAGTTACTTAGGGTTAATAGGAGACTTGTGGTTTTGCCTTTTTGAAAATTCTACTTTGAAAAGTGACTTGAAAGACTTAACATAGAACAAAATATGTGGACTTTATTTGGATCCTGTTCTCCAATAAACCAGTTATAAAGGCATTTTTAGGGAGATGGAGGACCTTTACAAGTGGACCTAGGTATGAGGGGATATATTTTTTAAGATTTTATTTATTTATTTGAGAGTGAGAAAGAGAGCACAAGCAGGGGGAGGGGCAGAGAGAGGGGGAGAAGCAGGCTCCCTGCTGAGCAGATAGCCCCAAACGGGGCCTCGATCCCAGGATCCCAAGATCATGACTTGAGCCAAAGATAGAGGCTTAATCCACTGAGCCACCCAAGCGCCCTTAGGCATTAGATAATATTAAGGAATATTTTTCATTTTCTTAGATGTGAAGATGGCATTGTGGTATGAAGGAAAATTATAGGTGTGTTTAAGTGTATTAGTTATCTAGTGTGTGTAACAAATTACCTAAATCATACTATTTTCAATGTAGGCCAACAGATCAGGAGGTGACTACCATTGATTTGTTATTCACCCCCAAAGATGGGAGTACACCATGCCTCAGTTGGGCCACATGAGGAAGCACAGGGTCGTCCAGGAGGCAGAGGGAATGACGGAAACATGTGGGCAAGAGCCTTTGCTGTGCTTTTCCACCAGAAGACTAAGCACGACAGGGAAAGCAAGTTTAAGATTGGCCAGTCTGCATAGTTTCAGGGGGCTCTGAGGCATAGGGGCTACCTCCAGTTGTCTGGTACCTGGCCCTGGGCTGATTAGTGCAGGCAGACAGTAGCCCAGAGTGTGGGTGCCCTGGGAGAGTCCAATAAGGAAGTGATTTGGAGCGTAGGCTCTGGGTTGCTTGGTTTGCATATGAAAGGTCTTCACCCCTTGGGAATTGGCTTAGCCCTGGAAAGACGATGATCTCTCCACGGTCAGCAAGGCTCCAGATGTCAAAGTATCAGGACCAAATGATTACTATACACAGTGATTTTAAATTATTTTTATTATTTCACATAGTTTCTGAGGGCCAGGATCTGGGAGTGGCTTAGCCAGGTGCCTCTGGTCCAGGTCTCTTAGGAGGTTGTGGTCAGGATGCTGGCCAGAACCGTGGTCATCTGACACTGGCCTGGGGCTGGACGCTCTGTGTCCACGACAGCCTAGGCATATGGTGTTGGAAAGAAGCCCTGGCTCATTGCTGATTTGGATCAGCTGTCTGAGTTCGTCACCATGTGGGTCTCTTGATAGGGCTGCTGGCTTCCCTCAGAGACAGAGAGATACAGAGGGAGGATGAGAGAAAGGTAAGCCTCACTTGAAAAATAGGTTAACATCAGCAGTACCATCTCTTCCGCTGTATACTATGGGTCACACAGACTAACTGTGGAGCAGTTGTGGGCAAATGTAACAGAGGTGGGAGATGGTGCCAGCCAACTTGCAGACTACTGCAGCCCACCAAAGATTCATATCCTTCCCACGTGCAAATTAAGTCAACCGCTTCCAGAGGGTCCGGAAGTTTCGTGCCATTTCAGCATCTGCTCTATGTCCAGAATCTCACAATGTAAATCAGGTTTGGGTGTGATTATATTTCCTAAATACAGTTCTTCCGGTACGGTTCTTGACAAGGTATCTTCCCTCCACACCCCCTGTATTAATCAGCACAGGCTGCTGTAACAAAATCCCATAGATTGGGGGCTTATGAACAATGGACACTTACCTGGGTGTCACAGATCAGGGTATCATCATGGTCAAGTGTTGGTGAGGACTCTCTTCCTGGTTTGGATCTGGCCACCTTCTTGATATATCATATGGCAGAGAGAGAAAGAACTAGCTCTCTGGTGTCTCCTTATAAGGGTACTAATCCTACCATGACGACCCTACTCTCACAGCCTCATCGAAACCTAACTACCTCTAAAGGCTCCATCTCCACAGACCATCACATTGAGGGGCTAGGGCTTCACCACATGAATTTTGAGGAGACACATTCAGTCCATAACACCCTTTCCCACTGAACATATAATGGGGCAGTCATAGAATAACCACCCTAGACACTCTCCCTCAAAAAGGGAGAAAATGACAGCCAGGAAGAAGTTGCTGGGCCGTATAGATTCTAGAGTCTTGTCAGGCAAATACTGTAAGAGTAGGAGCTCTACTCCAAGCCTTTGGACTCTGCCCTCTGGGCTCCTAGTTCTTCCCTGTGAGTCATCCTTCCTTTTTTTGTGAAAGGTATCATGTGTTTGCAGCTGAGTGATTTTCTCAGCCTGCCTCCTGCCAGTAGACTTTTGAGGGTCTAAAGGCCTCTTTTTACTTTGTACTGTCTGCTCTTCCAGTCTGAGCTGGTGGTGTTTCTGTACATGTAGCTCTCTTAAAAACTACGAATTTTCTGTGAATCTCCTCAGTATCTACTCTGTCAGGCAAAGCCAACACCCACAAACGTCTCAGAGATGAACCTTTCCCCACCCTGGGCTTCTGCAGACAGGTGAGGGTCCGTGTGACTATGTGTTCTAGGAGCACGGCCCTTTGATCGACAGGGTCTGTGAGCATCCTTGTCCATTTGGGCTGCTATAACAAAACACCCCAGACTGTGCAGTTTATAAACAACAGATTATTTATCCCTTGAGGTTCTGGAGGCCAGAAGTCTGAGATCAGGGTGCCAGCATGGTTGAGCGAAGGGCTTCTTCCAGGATGCAGACTTCTCACATGGTGGCAGGGGCCCGGGTGGCTCTGTGGGGTCTCTTTTGTCAGGACTCTGGTCCCATTCAGAGGGCTCTACCTTCATGACCTAATCACCCCAAACACCCTCACTTCCTAACACCACTGCCCTGGGTATTAGGATTTCAAAACATGAATTTGGAGAGGACACAGGCATTCAGGCGACAACAGTGAGATACACCTTTTTTTTTTTTTTTTTAAGATTTTATTTATTTATTCATGAGAGACACAAAAAAGGAGAGAGAGAGAGGCAGAGACACAGGCAGAGGGAGAAGCAGGCTCCATGCAGGGAGCCCGAAGCAGGACTTGATCCCGGGTCCCCAGGATCATGACCTGAGCCGTAGGCGGACGCTCAACCACTGAGCCACCCAGGCTCCCCTAGAAATTACTATTCTTGCAGCATGTGAGGGTCAGGAATCTGGGAGCGGCTTAGCCACTTGCTTCTGGTACGAGGTCTCTCATGAGGTTACCATCAAGATGTTGGCTGGGGCTGTGGTCGTCTGAAACCTGACAGGAGCTGGGGGTACACATCCCCAGTGGTCCAGACTCACGGCTGTAGATCTGGGGTTTCTTTGCCTCGTGGGCCTCTCCACGGTGCTACTCATGACAGGGCAGCTGACTTCTCCCAGAGAGTGATCTGAGAGCGAGAGAACGCACGATGGAAGCCACGCAGTCTTTCATCACTTAATACCAGCAGAGACATACACCATCACCATTTCTGTATTCTCTGACCCTGGCATTATGTGGGACGAGACTGCACGAGGGTATGACTTCCCAGAGGCAGGGGACCATTATGCGTCATCGGGGAGGCTGACTACCACAAAGTTTTTGAGGGGCCCAATGTCACGTGGTCTATAGCTTACATACTTCAGCAAAAAGAGATTGATGAAAAAAATGTAGCAGAATTTAGCTTTCTCTGGGGGTGACAAGATGGCTTACTGGCTAAGAATCCTCTAGAAGCCAGTTACTTTCTTTCCTGCCCAGCCTTCTGACCTGTCTTCACCAGCAGTGCTGCCTTGCACACAAGGCACAGCGCTTTCCCAGCTGGCTCCCTGCAGCTGCATTTAGCGGTGGGGCCTGAGTCAGCAGTGTGGCCCCATAAACGGTAACAGATGAGCTGGAATATGTTCTCCCTCAGGTATTATTTCGAGATGTTCTGAAACACACCAGCACTTTTTCAGATTCTGTTCCAAAATTTCTTTAGAGGAACAGCTCCACGGAATACTTTTCATGACCTTGCCTTCAAGGTCAGCGTTAATCATAGGGTTCCGGCAGAGTCAGCAGTCCTGCTGAACTTTGCCTCTGCCCCTTCTGTTAATTCAGCTTGGGCTCATTCAATCCCTGGACTCTTGTTCCTTATTTCATAAGGAAAACTAAAACAACTTTGGAAGGATAACCAGCTGCGTCTGTTGAGTCACAGTTCTTTCATTATAAAGGAACTCCGTGAAATCCTAGTGTTCATTTACACTAAGCATTTCTGTAAGAATGTAACTTAAAAATTTTTTTTGAGCCTGGGTTAAATGTTAACTTGTGTGATGAATTTTCCAGGGGAATTTGGAACTAACATTGTGGAAGCTGAAAAACTTCCATATTGGATGTCATAAGAGATTTGTGCATTTTAAGATAGAAAACAAAAATGTATGTTTAGGGCCGCCCCCTCAGTTTGTTCTTAGTGATAACACTTTGGTGGCTTCTTGGTGATAATTGAATAATTATTCAGATGTTAAAAAAAAAAAACCCTACTCATTATTTTGGAGAAATTCCAAGGCAGTAAAATAATTTGATTATAGATATTTCAGATTGGGATCTGAAGGGATGTGTTTGAGTAAATCAGTGTATCACAATGGGGAAGACATGTGTGATGGGCTGGCAATGTGTCCTCTTGGCTGGACTAAGCCATTTCCCCCAGAAATGCCTTTTCTTGTATGTTTCCAGTTTGATTGAGCTACAAGGGATATCCTAGCCTGAGAGTTGCACCTGTCTTCCTCCAGCTGGGCTTTTCTTGCTGAACTCATAATGTAAAACTATGGAAAGTTGACACTGACATGACCTGCTCAGATAATCTGGTTCAATTGGGTCCTAAATTTTGTCCACTCTAAGAGTCATCTGGGAAGCTATTTTGTTTGTTTTGTTTTTGTTTTTGTTTTTTTGGAAGCTTTTTGGAAATATGAATTCTCCTGTACCACTTGCGAAGCTTCTGGTCAGGAGATCTGAGCCCAGGACATTCGAATTCCCTTTACAAATTTCCTAAGTGGTTTTGATGATCAGCCAAGTTGGTTTGCTAGTCATTGTGATTTTGGTCTAGTGGTTCTCAGTGTGGTCTTTGGACCAGCATCGTCGCCCAGAATCTTGTTGACCTGGAAATTCCTAAGGTCCATCCTGGACCCCGTGAATCAGAGGCTCTGTAGTTGGGGCCCAGGTACCCCAAGCTCTGGTGTTTTAAGGGGAGAACACTCACAGCCTTTGTCTTGAGAAACCTCGGGTTACTACATTTGTGTAAACAAGGCTTTCTTCCACTAGAAGATGATACTTGACCAGTGACCAGTGTTTACAGTACACAATGCCAAAGGCATAGTTCTTTAGGAACCTAGATGAGAGGGACGCCTGGTGGCTTAGCTGGTTAAGTGCCTGCCTTCAGCTCAGGTCATGATCTCAGGGTCTGGTAATGGAGCCCCATGTCAAGCTTCCCGCTCAGCAGGGAGTCTGCTTCTCTCTCTCCCTTTGCCCCTCCCCCCACTTGTGCTCCCTCCCTCCCTCTCTCTCTCTCTAATAAATAAATAAAATCTTTTTTTTAAAAGATTTTATTCGTTTATTCATGAGACACACACACACACACACAAACATACACACACACAGAGGCAGAGACACAGGCAGAGGGAGAAGCAGTCTCCATGCAGGGAGCCCGACGTGGGACTCGATCCCGTGACTCCAGGATCATGCCCTGAGCCAAAGGCAGACGCTCAACCGCTCAACTGCTGAGCCACCCAGAGATCCCTCCTTTTTTAAAAAAAAAAAAAAAAAAAAAAGGAATTGTAGGGATGCCTGGGTGGCTTGACAGTTGAGGGTCTGTCTTTGGCTCAGGGTGTGATCCTGGATTCCTGGGTTTGAGTCCCATGTCGGGCTCCTTGCATGGAGACTGCTTCTCCCTCTGCCTGTGTCTCTGCCTCTCTTTCTGTGTCTTTCATGAATAAATAAATAGAATCTTAAAAAAAAAAAAGGAGTTGTAACACTCAAGCAAGCTTCATGGAGAAGAATTCTAAAAGCTGGAGATGATTCTCATAAACAGTAAGAGAGAGAGCAGCCCTCTCCCCAAGGTGGGAAAGCCACAGAAAGGAAGGCACAGGGCAAGAAAGAGTCCATCTCCCCTCAAGCGGAAGGTACAAGTTAAGATGATGAACAAGACCTTAGGAAGGATCTGCTGGACACTTTAAGGAAAATACGTGGGAAATGGTAGGAATAAATTGGTTTTGAATGCTGTGGCAGAGACCTATTTCATAATATATAGAGCTGTCTTGTAAAATTTGAATCTACAGCATATTTTGCCAATTGAGACTGATGGGGAGGCAACTTTATTTTTGACTTTTAAGTACTTGCATAAATTTAACACTGAGCTAGCAAACTGCGGCAAGGCATAGAGTCTTGTGGTTATGAATTGTCTCATATTAACAACAGTGTTATTAAATAAGTTAGTAGTAATGCTTGGGGAGTTAAATTAGCAAATAGAGAAAAATGATGTGTAGCTCATCTCCAGTCTTTCTGTGTATATGGTAATTCTAAGATGCTGGAAGATGCTTAAAAACAGCCTTACAACCTTACAGGAACAATTTTGTGTTTTGATGGAAAACTATGCTTCTCTGGAGGACGCTTTCCAGGTTGATTCTCATCTTTCAGTGTCTTGGGGACATTTGACAATTGTGTAAATTGTAGGTAAACGGTAGACAAACTGTCCTGTGTGACTGCCCTCCTTCCCCACCCCAGGAAAAAAGCCAGTTTGCTTTGCTTCCATCTGCACTTTCCTTTTGACAATTTTTTACTCAAAATAAATGTAAATGTGTGCTTTTTTTTCACCTTTCTTTTGAACTGATCTTTTAACCTTTTTTTTTTTTTAAGATTTTATTTATGTATGTATGTATTTATTTACTTATCTGAGAAAGAGGAGGAGAGAGAGTGCATGAGCCAGGGGAGGGACAGAGGAAGAGAGAGAGAAACTCAGCAGAAATTCAACCTGAGCAGGATCCCATGCAGGCTGCAACTCAGGACCCTCAGACCAGGACCTGAGCGAAATCAAGAGTCCCACACTTAACCCGCTGAGCCACCTCCCCTGAACCTGTTGTCACCTCTGCCTGGTTTCTTCATTAATTAACGAGTAGAATAAAATCTTTAACACATGTCATTTTAAAAAAAATTTTTATTTATGATAGTCACAGAGAGAGAGAGAGAGACAGGCAGAGGGAGAAGCAGGCTCCATGCACCGGGAGCCCGACGTGGGATTCGATCCCGGGTCTCCAGGATCGCGCCCTGGGCCAAAGGCAGGCGCCAAACCGCTGCGCCACCCAGGGATCCCTACACATGTCATTTTTACATGTGTGTGAGCACAATGATTTTACCTTTCCCTGAATATTACCGTTGAACAGTCCCATCATCTGTCTCACAAACCATACTCCTGTCCCCGTTTTCTCTTACTGATTTGCCACCTCTCTGCAGAGAAGATCCCAGAGGTAAAAATCATCCTCAATCTGGAGTCACACATCGATTAGAAGCGTCTGAATTAATAAGGTTCTGTCTTCGAGTCAGAAGACCTGTGGTTAAACTCTTGCGACCTCACGAAGCTGCTACTCCTCTCTTGCCCGCCGTTAGAGATTTTCCTAGGCCTCGTTCTTCCTCTTGCCTTAATCTTTGGAGCCAGCTGACCTGGTTATGACAAATTCAGGGGAGCAGACAAAACACGGAGCGGGAGCGGGGAGGGGGCAGCTATGACTAGGTAACGACTTATTTTTAAAAATAGCCTAATCTAGATTTACAACCAGGAAGCCCCAGGTCCTGGGAGCCAGGCGCACATGTGAATTTCACTGGGGGCCTCTCCCTGCTTCCAGGCTTCCTCCCCCGCAACCGGCCTTCCCTGCACCCCCCTCCTCTCCCCAGTCCCCCTTCCGCCCCCCGTACTCCAGGCCTCCTCTCCCACTCCCCTCCCCACCTCCCCCTGCCCTCTAGACCTCCCCTCCCCTCCCCTGCCCCCCCACCCCGTGCCCCCCAGGTCTCCCTCCCATTCCCCTCCCTGCCCCCCCACCCCTGCCCTCCAGGCCTCCTCTCCCACTCCCCTCCCCACCTCCCCTGCCCTCTAGACTTCCCTCCCTGCCCCCCCACCCCGTGCCCTCCAGGCCTCCCCTCCCTGCCCCCCCACCCCGTGCCCTCCAGGCCTCCCCTCCCTGCCCCCCCACCCCGTGCCCTCCAGGCCTCCCCTCCCTGCCCCCCCACCCCGTGCCCTCCAAACCTCCCCTCCCTGCCCCCCCACCCCCTGCCCTCCAGGCCTCCCCTCCCCGCCCCCCCACCCCGTGCCCTCCGTCCTCCCCGCCCCGCCCCTCCCCTCCACGCCGGCCTTCCCGGGAGGCTGGGAATCCCAGGCCGCCACTGGCCCGCGGGGAGCCGCCGCCCTCCGTCACCGCGTCCACTTCCGCCCCAGGGGGAGGCGCCTGCCCCTCCCGCCCCCCCCCCCCCCCCCGCCGGCTGCCCGAGCGCCCGCCCCGGGCTCCCGCCCCGACCGTCGGGCTCGGGGGCGCCTCGGCGCGGGCAGGGCGCGGGCAGGACGCGGGCAGGGCGCGGGCAGGACGCAGGTAGGTGCGCTCCGCGGGCGTGGGCCGCCGCCGCTCTGCCCGACTGGCGCGCGTGGGGGCCGGAGGCCGAGCGGCCGCGCGGGTCTGGAGCCCTCGAAGCCCCTTTCCGAACCCGGGCCCCGCCCCGCGCCGCGGAGGTTGTGGGCGCGAAGGGCGTCCGGCCGGCCGTTCCCCGCTGGTGAACCCCGTCTTTGAAAGGCGTAGTCGAAGTCGTCCTGTGCGTAGACTCGTGTTTAGTTTTTCCGTTTATCGCACTGTCTGGGTCTTTCTTTCATGCCATTGAATACTCTTTGTAATGACTGTCCTAGGTGGGACGTTTGGGTTGCGTAGTTTTTCCAAAATAAACCTGTGGGGAGGAGTGAGCATTTTTGCATCAAAACGTGACCGAACCGGGTGGGAGCTTGTCCACCAGACGTGCAGCAAGTCAATAAACATTGGCCATCGAGCTTTTGCAGAGGAGAAAGGTAGTTGATGTATTGGCGCCACCCAGGAGATCTGGACAGCTAATGCTCGGAAGTCTAGAATCCTCCGGTGGCTTGCAATGAGGGCTTCTAAGGGCAAACTTTGGGGAAGGGGTCTCCTGAGAAGGTGGCCACTGTTGATTGGAGGCCCATGGGTTCAGACCAGCAGGTGAACTCATGCTACTTTGTCTGGTGCCCTGGAGGAGGTCTTTTTCATCTCAGGTGGCTTGCAATCTGGAAAATATCTGTATTCCTCATGTTAGAAATTTAAGCAAGCATTTTTCTAAAAAAAGATTTTATTTATTTATTCATGGAGAGGCAGAGACACAGGGAGAGGGAGGAGCAGGCTCCATGCGGGGAGCCTGAGGTGGGACTGGATCCAGGGACTCCAGGACCATGCCCTGGGCTGAAGGCGGCGCTAAACTGCTGGGCCACCCGGGCTGCCCTAAGCGAGCATTCTTTTTTTTTTTTTTTTTTATTTATGATAGTCACAGAGAGAGAGAGAGAGAGGCAGAGACACAGGCAGAGGGAGAAGCAGGCTCCATGCACCGGGAGCCTGATGTGGGATTCGATCCTGGGTCTCCAGGATCGCGCCCTGGGCCAAAGGCAGGCGCCAAACCGCTGCGCCACCCAGGGATCCCTAAGCGAGCATTCTTATCCCTTGAGCCTAGGCCTACAAGTTCCTTGAGTGGCCCGGCTGTGCCTGGGCTAGATAGGGGCCCCCGTGTTCATTCTTTCACCTGAACTGACAAGATGGACGCTGGCTTCAAAAATCATTATCCAGGGATCCCTGGGTGGCGCAGCAGTTTGGCACCTGCCTTTGGCCCAGGGTACGATCCGGGAGACCCGGGATCGAATCCCACGTCGGGCTCCCGGTGCATGGAGCCTGCTTCTCCCTCTGCCTATGTCTCTGCCTCTCTCTCTCTCTCTGTGACTATCATAAATAAATAAAAATAAAAATAAAATCATTATCCACATTTGGCAGTATTTCCCCAGTGGTTAGAGAGGTTCTAGAAGAGAGGCATCAAGACATCCTCGGTGCTGGATACTTGATACGTGTTGCCCGGAAAGACTGTACAAGTCACACACACAGTCATGTGGGTTGGAGGTGTTTTTGATCTACTTGCTGTTGGAAGATACAACCTGTTGTTTTCAAAGTCCATTTAAAGCAAGGTGGTCAGAAGTGAGCCGGACAGGTGTCCGGGGAAATGCTATCCAGGCCTCAGAAGAGTTTGAGAGAAGGCCAAAGGCAGCCATGTGATTGGCATGCTTGAAGGCCACTCTTCACATCTACCTTTCTAATTAATGCTACCTAGACCTGTACTCTATGGAAAATACAAGCATGATTGCTGACAAACGGGATTCCTGGGTGGCTCAGCGGTTAAGTGCCTGCCTTCAGCCCAGGGCGTGATCCTGGAGACCCAGGATCAAATCCCACGTCGGGCTCACTGCATGGAGCCTGCTTCTCCCTCTGCCTCTCTCTCTCTCTCTCTCTCTCATGAATAAATAAATAAAATCTTTAAAAAAAATGATTGCTGACAAACAAATATCTGGAGTTGTTGGTGTTGTTAGATTACTGATGGGTAGACGGAAAAGTAGGGCTGTGCCTGAGCCTTTCCAGCTGCATGATCAAAAATCAGTTACCAGGCAAGTTCCTGCAGTGTTTTACTCAGTAAATGGAAAACACCGAGCCTTCCCCATTAGCCACAGCCTTCCTGTGTTATCTCTCAGCCTTTGTTTTGCTTGCTGATGGTTTCCAAATCTCTGAAGCTTCTAGTGATTTGTTCCTTGACTTCTTTGCTGGTTACAGTCCCACCGATGCCAATTCCCTTTGCTCATTGAAATCTGTTTTCTCTGTTTCTATTGGAGAAGTTCATTGCATTGGGAAATCTAACTTCTGAGTTATTTAAATACTTGAGGGTATGCAAGCAGGAAATCCATACGTGCTGGACCATTAGTTTACCATCCCTTCCTCGCCTTTTTGACTTCCAGTGAGAAAAAGGAAATGTTGTTCAGTTTCACTGTTAAAAGAAAGTTTTCAGCGAAGGGTAAAATCATACTCTCATACAGATGTAAAAATGAGCATATGTTGGGGCACCTACCTGGCTGGCCCAGTCTGGTAGAGCATGCGGCTCTTGATCTTGGAGTTGTGAGTTCAAGCCCCATGTTGGGTGTAGAGATTGCCTTAAAAAAATTTAAATGAGCACATGTTAAAGATTCTATTTTATTCATGAAAGAGGGAACCATGCAGATGTTATAACTGGTTCAAAAGAGAAGTCCAGAAGCACAGGTATTTATGGGGCAAAGGAATGCCTCAGGAAGGTTCAGGTTAGGAGAGGGGGCAGGACAGGGTAGCCTCCTGGAATTGGCGGATCAGATAGCACCAGTGATGCCCTGGGTCTTGTGCTGATGTGGAGGCGCTCGGTGTGTGAAGCAGGGCTGTGGGGTGTTAGAGAACAAATCATTCATTCATGGCATTTGTTAAAGAACGGTTGGCAGACCTTATTCAGGATCATCGAGATAGGTGTAGGGACCACTGAAGTGGGGTTTTATAGGAGGGGAGAGATATTGGGCTCAACTCTGGAAAAAACAAAGGAAAGTGGGAGTTTACAGCCAACGAGTGGAGTAGGGGACAATGGATGGGAAGTGGCTAAGAGGAAACATCACAGGGAATGGGAGTTCTGGAAAACTGACGTAACAGGGTTCTTGCAGAAGACAGGCCAGTGTGGTCAGGCCTCCCCCCCGGGGGGGCGGGGGCAGGGGAGGATGAGGGGCCAGATTAGATTTAGAGGGTCAGGGATTCTGCAAAACTGACTTGGCGGGATTCTTACCGGAACTGGACTTGGCCGAGATGCCATCGGAAACGAGGGTCAGGGTCTATTTGAGGAGAGAGTTCAGAGGAGCTCGGTGAAGGAGAGTCTTGGGTAAGGGGCGGTAGAGGTCAATTTGGGAGAGTGGCCTTAAGGTCATTCACATGTTTGTGGCATCTCGCGTGAAGGTCATGGTGGATCATGAGCGTTAGTGCCGAGCGCCAGTGTGGCCTCGCCAGGGAACGTGCCAGTCAGGGTCTCCTCTGCAGGGGTGCGTCTTGGTTACTCTTGGTGCCATGAAGAGGGTTCTGCCTTTCAGAGGCTTCGGTAGTGGAGACCACAGATCTGATTTTGGGGTGGCTAGGGAGTGTTGCCAGGCCCACCTGCCGTGAAACAGAAAAGCCCTCCTCCTCCTCGTTCCACCTCCTCCTCTTCTTTATTCCTTGGTCTTCCTCCTCTTCCTCCCCTTCTTCTTCCTCCTCCCCATCCTCCTCCTCCTCCTTCTCCTTCTTTTTCAAGATTTAAGTACCTTCTCCACCCAACGTGAGGCCCGAACTCACAACCCCGAGATTGAGAGTCTCATGCTCTACTGACTGAGCCAGCCAGGTACCCCAGAGAGCCCTTCTTGACATGAGGCCATCGCCGTACGTCAGGCCACAGTCCCCTCCCCGCGCAGGAGGAAACCTGTTGCTGCCTATGAACGACCTCGCGGTGAATGTCGTGCAGAAGGAACCTCGTGCCTCAGTGGAACAGCCTCTGTCATCTGTGGCACAGCCTATCGGGTCTTCTGACTCCGGCCCGTTCATTGTCTTGGCACCACTGCGACTCTTTGTAAGTCACTGGTAACCAGTGACTCCGTCAGCTCTGTCTTACCTGGTGGAGAACCGATTGGCTTCCTCCCACCTGTGGAAAACTGTTTTCTCTCCCTTTGCAATCGCAGTGTGCTTTTTCTCCAAACACATCTGTGTTTTTTCCCTTCTCCCTTCACACCAGTTGTCACATCTGCCTCATTCCCTCCTTTTATATGAATAAAATAAAATCCGTAATGTGTTCATTTTTAAAAAATCTTATGAGAGTTATGGTTTTACTGTTTTCTGAAAATTCTCATTTAACAAATGTGTCTTTTGGGGGAGGAGCAGGGCAAAGCCAAAATCCTGAAAGGGGGGGCACCTGGGAAGCTCAGTGGTTGAGCGTCTGCCTTCAGCTCAGGTCATGATCCAGGGGTCCTGGGATTAAGCCCCACATCGGGCTCCCTTCTTGCCAGGGTGCCTGCTTCTCCCTTTCCCTCTGCCTGCTGCTCCCCCTGCTTGTGCTCTCTCTCTCTCTCTGTGTCAAATAAATAAATAAAATCCTTAAAAAAAATCCCAAAAGGCATGTGCAGAAATTTTATGTATCCTTCAGTCAGTAGAGCTGCCAGGGTGTGTTCTCTGAGGCTCTTTCCCTGGGAGCACAGTGGGTGTGGTCTGTGCAGGGCGTCTGTCTGCCCTGTTGGCCTTGGCCTGAGCACACCCTGCGCTGCTGTGCCGCAGATGGGTCTGGCTGGAGTCCAGCCCTCCACACCCAGGCTCTCCTGGCCATTGCCCCTTTGTGCAGATCCGTCCAGATGGTGGATCTCTTGGCCATACACATTCCTTCTGGAAAGTGGGTATCAATTGAAGATAAAGTAAAAAAATTCAGGCTTGAGGCTGCTTTGTAATGGCCAGGGTTTTTGTGGTCTCCATAGGACAACTCAGGTAAGAAATCAGCCCAAGGACATCCAAATTGGCAAGGAAAAAGTTAAACTATTTGCAGATGATGTGATACTCTTTTCAGGTAGAAAACCTGAAAGACTCTACTGAAAACTTGCTAGAATACATGAATCCAGCAATGTCACAGGATATAGTCAATGAACAGCAATCTGTTGAATTCGTATATGCCAATAATGAAGCAAAAGAAACAGAAATCAAGGAATCAATCCCATTTACTATTGCACCAAAACCCGTAAGATACCTAGGAATAAACCTAACCAAAAAGGGAAAAGATCTATACTCTGAAAACTATAGAATACTTATGAAAGAGTATTGAAGAGGACTTAAAGAAATAGAAAAACTTTCCATGCTCTTAGATTGGAATAACAAACATTGTTAAAATGTCTATATTACCAAAGCAATCTACACATTTAATGCAATCCTTATCAAAATACCACCAGCATTTTTTATAGAGCTAGAGCAAACAATCCTAAAATTTGTATGGAACCACAAAAGACCCTGAATAGCCAAAGCAGTCCTGAAAAAGTAAAGCAAAGCTCGGAGCATCATGATTCTGGACTTCAAGCTATATTACAAAGCTGTAGTCATCACAACAGCATGGTACTGGCATAAAAATAGATACAGAGTTCAGTGGAACAGAACAGGAAACCCAGAAATGGACCCACAATATATGGTCAACTAATCTTCAACAAAGCAGGAAAGAATATCCAATGGGAAAAAGTCTCTTCAACAAATGGTGGTGGGAAAACTGGGCAGCCACATGCAGCAGAATGAAGCTGGGCCACTTTCTTACACCATACATGAAAGTAAATTCAAAATGGATGTGAGACCTAAATGTGGGACAGGAAACTGTCAAAATTCTAGAGGAGAATGAAGGCAGCAACCTCTTTGACCTTGGCTATAGCAGCTTCTCACTAGAGACATCAACGGGGGCAAGGGAAACAAGCAAAAATGAACTATTGGGACGTCATCAAGATAAAGTCTTTTGCACAGTGGAGGAAACAACAAAACTAAAGGCAACCTACGGAATGGGAGAAGATACTTGCAAATGACACATCAGATGAAGGGCTAGTATCCAAGATCTATAAAGAACTTATTAAACTCAACACCTAAAAACCAAATAATCCAGTTAAGAAATGAGCAGAAGACATAAATAGCCATTTTCCAAAGAAGACATCCAGATGGCTAACAGACACATGAAAAGATGCTTAACATCACTCATCATCAGGGAAATACAAATCAAAACCACAATGAGATACCACCTCACACCTGTCAGAATGGCTAAAATTAACAACACAGGAGACAACAGGTGTTGGCGAGGATGCAGAGAAAGGGGAACCCTCTCACTCTGTTGGTGGGAATGCAAGCTGGTGCAGCCACTCTGGAAAACAGTATGGCAGTTCCTCAAAAAGTTAAAAATAGAGCTACCCTATGATCCAGCAATTGCACTGCCAGTATTTACCCAAAGGGTACTAAAATACACCTTCAAAGGAGTACATGCACCCTGATGTTTAGAGCAGCATTATCAACAATAGCTGAACTATGGAAACAGTTCAAGTGTCCATTGCCTGATGAATGGGTAAAGAAGAAATGGTATGTATATACATACACACACACATTTATATTTATGTAATGGAATACTACTCAGCCATCAAAAGGAATGAAATCTTTACAATGATGTGGAGGGAGCCAGAGTGTATTATGCTAAGTGAATTAAGGCAATCAGAGAAAGATGACTACCGTATGATTTCACTTATATGTGGAATTTTATTTTTATTTTTTAAATTTATTTATGATAGTCACAGAGAGAGAGAGAGGCAGAGACACAGGCAGAGGGAGAAGCAGGCTCCATGCACCAGGAGCCTGACGTGGGACTCGATCCCAGGTCTCCAGGATCGCGCCCTGGGCCAAGGGCAGGCGCCAAACCGCTGCGCCACCCAGGGATCCCTCATATGTGGAATTTAAAAAACAGGTGAATGTTTGGGAGGGGGCAAAAGAGAGAGGGAAACAAATCATGAGAGACTCTTACTGTGGAGAACAAACTGAGGATTGATGGAGGGAGGTGAGTGGGGATGGGCTAGATGGGTGATGGGATTAAGGACGGCACTTGTGATGAGCACTGAGTGTTGTGTGTAAATGATGAACCCCGGAACTCTACTCCTGAAACCAATGTTGAACTGTATGCCAACGAAATAGAAATTAAATTAAAAAAAAAAAAAAGAAGAAGAAATCAGCCTAAGGAATCAGGCTATCCACAAATAGCACATTGGACATAGAATTTGCCACTGTTGGTACTAGATTGTTGTGACTTCTCCTACTATTAATAGTTTTATAACCAAGCTTGTGAAAACAAAACCATGAGGAATAGTTTCAAATTTTCTTTGAGTAAGTGACTAACTCTTGATTTGTGTTTCCTTAAAATTTAGTTATTTTCTTTCTAGAATATTCTGGAAGGTACAGGAAATAATATAACAGCCACCCATATTCATGTGACCCAGGCTTAAAAAATGTGGACATTTTGTCCTTAATCAAAACTTTCTTAGGAAATAAAATGTAACAAATGCAATTAAGCCAGCAGTCTTCACCCTCTCTCTCACCAGTAACCCTGGTGGTGTGTTTAGTCCTATGTGTTTTTAATATTTTTTTAGCATCAAAAAGGCCGTTGTCTTTTTTATATAGCCTTATATTTTAAGGTTTATCACATTGGTTGGCATACATGTAGCTTGCTCACTGAACTGCTATGCAATACTCTTTTTTTTTTTGCAATACTCTTTTTATGATTGTACTTGTATTTGTGTACAAATTGTATTTGTTTCCCGTGTATTTGTTTCCTGTGGCTGCCACAACAAATTAGCACAAGCCAGGTGACTTAAGACAACAGGAATGTGTTCACACAGTTGTGGAGGCCAGAAGGCCAAAATGAAGGTGTCAGGAGGGCCATGCTTTCTCTGAAACCTACAGAGGGGAATCCTTCCTTGCCTCTCTCCTAGTCTCTGATGGCTGCCGGCACTCCCTGGTGCTCCTTGGTACGCCTCGCTCCGATCTCTGCCTGTGTCCTCCCATGATCTTCTCTCCGTGTGCCTCTGTATCTAAAGTTCCCTCTTAAAAGGATACTAGTTATTGAGTTAGTAGCCATCCTAATCCTATGACTTCATCTTAACTTTAAAAAAAATTATTTATTTATTTGAAATGGGGAGGGATAGAAGGAGAGGGAGAGAATCTCAAGTAGACTCCCTGCTGAACCTGGAGCCTGATGTGGGTTGGGGGCTGCCCCCCCTCCCCCTGCATCTCACAACCTTGAGAACATGACCTCAGCCGAAATCGAAAGTCAGACATTTAACTGACTGGGCCACCCAGGTGCCCTGACCTCATCTTAACTTGATTATCTCTGCAAAGATCCTATTTCCAAATAAGGGCACATTTATAGGTTCTGAGAGTTAGGACTTGAACATATTTTTGGGGGGGAAAGAAGTCAAGCCACAATAATGAATACATTACAAGTTATCCTGTTCTCCTGAAAGTCAGATTGCTTCCCGTTATTGCCATCACATCTGTGCTGCCGAAAGCATCCCTTCCATACTCAGCACATATGTGCACCAGTGTGCATGTGTGCACGTGCGCACACAGAGGTGTAAGTTTTTCTAGGGAATACACTCAGCTGTGGGATTTCTGGGTTTCAGGGTATCTGCATCTTTGACCTTGCTAGACCTTGTCAGACTGCTTTCCAGAGTTTGGGTCAGCTCACATTCTCTCCCTTTTCCCTGCATGGACAGTGTCTCTTGGTGCTAACAGACGTTTCCCAATCTGCAAGATGCACAATAGTATCTGTCTTATGTACAAAATAGTATTATTTCTTAAATGCCAGTGAGGTTGAACATCTTTGCCTAAGTATATGTGCCATTCAAGTGTACCATTTTGTGAGTTGTCTGTTCTTATCTTTGGAGCATTTTTCTCTTGGGTTGCTTTTTTCTTGTTGATTTATAAGAATTCTTTGTATATCTTTTTTTTTAATTTTAAATTTTTAATTATTTATTTGAGACAGAAAGAGACAGGGGAGGGGTGAAGGGAAGGGGAGAAGCAGGTTTCCCGCTGAGCAGAGAATGGGGTGCAGTCCCAGGATCCTGAGATCATGACCTGAGCTAAAGGCAGACACTTAACCAACTGAGCCAGCCAGGTGCCCCACATTCTTCCTATATCGTACCTAGATGCTAAGTCTTCTGCTTTGAGAATTGTATCTTGAATAACAATAACTTCCCCACCACCACCACCACCTGGGCTATTTTGAAGCAAATCCCAGACATGTAGTAGTTTTATCTGTATTTACAGCAGCATGTAGCTATAAAAGGTAAGGATTGTGTACACACACACACACACACACACACACACACAAACCATCACTGTGGTAGTATTATCCCCCCCGCCTTCCCCACCATTAACCATAGTTCTTAATACCATCAAATTCTGGTCAGTTCAATTTCCCCCAGTTGTCCTACAAGTGATTTTTACAGTTGACTACTGCTATGGACTGAATTGTGTTGCCCCTATGTTCATCTGTGGAAGCCGTAACCCCCAATGTGATGGTGTTTGGAGGGGGTGCCTTCAGTGGTTAGGTTTAGATGAGGTCATGAGGGTGAAGCCCCTTGATGGGATTAGTGCTCTAATAGGAAGAGGCCAGAAAGCTTGTTCTCTCTCTCTCTCTCTGTGCCATGTGAGGACACAGGGAGAAGGAGGCTGTCCACAAGTGAGGAGGAGAGTCCCCATTAGCACCCGACCCCGCCAGCACCCTGATCTGGGACTCCCAGCCTCCAGAACTGTGAGAAAGACATTTCTGTTGTGTACGCTGCCCAGCCTGTGGTATTTTGTTATGGAAGTTGAGCAGGCTACTATGTACTTAATGAAATTATTAATTCTTTTCTTTATGGTTTATGTTTTTGGGTCTCATGTAAGAGATGCTTCTTTACTCCAAGATTGAAGAAACCTGTATTTCCTATTTTCTTCTAACAGATGACTTTTGCTTTCCTACTCAGGTTTCTCACCATGTGGCAGGGCTGCTACGTGGTAGGTGGGGATCCACTGTGATCTGTGTACTTGCCTGGGTCACTCAGTGTCGCATTTTATCCCCTTTATTGGCCAGTCCATCTTCCCGCCATGGATCCACCAAGCACTCCTGCCCCCGTAATGACCTCCAGAGTCCTGTCCTGTTCTACTCCATCTCTGTGCCAGCTTCACACCACCATCCTGCTGCTGGACCTGGCTGGAGGGATCAGCCTCAGGGACCGTGCACATTTCCCTGGTCTTTCATTTTCTCACTTCTCTTGACCCATCCAACCTCCCGCCTGCTCTCACCCTCACTGTTGACTCTGCTCTCAGGTCTCTGAGCAGATGTGAGTAGGGAGCATCCATAGCCTCCTGCCCCGATGCCACCCAGCCTTCCACCTTACCTCCTGGGACTATGGAGGATCCATCTATGCTTCCTAGGAAGGTGATCTTCTCCATGTGCTGACCCTGTTCCCTATCACCTAGCTAGAGACCATTCCCCTGTGCCTCTCTCACCGTCGGTTTGGTTTGGTTTTGCTTTCTTTTCCTCTGTGAGGTACCATTCTCATCCACATATAAATGTGCTGAGATTTCTTCCATTAAAAAATAGAAAGACATGTTGCCTTATCTTCCCTTCATCTTCTGCTCACTCTCTTTGCTCCTGTTTCTGGCAAAAGCCTTGAAGAGCTTCTGTATTCACTCTGATTCTCTCTTCTCATTCTCTCCAGCCTGCTGCTGTCTTGCTCATCCTGGTCCTTCAAACCTGTTCCCATGGAGGTCACCCTGACATCCACGTTGCTCAACCCTGCGGCCAACATCTGTGTCTCTCAGGGCATGTCTTCTTGTAGAACATCATGGTCTACACTCTGCCTCTTTGAAACCCTGTCTTCATGTGACTCCAGGCTCATGACTGGGGGTTCCTCCCCTCTCGCTTGCTATTTCTTCTCAGGCTCACTTGCTTGTTGCTTCTTACCTTCCCAAAGCCTTTAATGGTGAAGGCTCCAGGGCTCGATCTTCTAGATCCTTCTCTTCTTTGTCTACTGTCATTCCCTACATTATGTCATTCACTCTCAAGGTTTTAAATATTATGTACAGCTGATTCTCATTATTTACAGTATAGTTGACCCTTGAACAACATGGGGGTTAGGAATGCTGACCTCCGTGTATCCAAAATCTGCATATAACTTTTGACTTCTCCTAATACCCTATTGTTGACCGGAAGCCTTATTGGTAACATAAACAGATGATTGACACATATTTTGTGTGTTATACGTATTATATATCACATTCTTACAATGAAGTAAGCTACAGAAAAGAGAGCGTTAAGAAATTTTAAAAAAGAGAAAATACGTTTAGTCTTGGATTGTATTTATTGAAAAAAAATCCATGTTTAAGTGGATCCGTGCAGTTAAAACCTGTGTTGTTCGAGGGCCAGCCATAGTCATGTTCTGTGAAGTCACATGGACAAGTGGACCAGCAAATCCTGAACCACTGCTTCGAGGGGAAATACCAGTAGGTTCCTGTGAGCCTCTGGTCACATTTCTGTCAACTGGTCAGTACATAACCTTGTTTAATACGCCTTACTTAATATACAGTTAACTTATTGACGTTGAACCCATCATGAGCAGCTGTAGCACATACCTGAACTAAGCTTGTCTACTGTACATATTGTCTTTGGAGGCACATTGCAGCCCTCGTACCTGTTGGATCATGAGACAGCTCTTCAGCACTATGCATGGAGTCCATTTTTAAATAATGAAATCACCAGCAAAAAGCACTGAAATGCAGAAAACGTGGCACTCAACAGAAGGCAAACAGGATGCTTGTTTGCAGTGGGAGCTGATGAGAAAGCAGAGCATGGCCTTGTTAGACCTTGGTTGGGACTGTGCGTGTCAGTGACTCAGATTTGTCACTGCTTTACAAAAGTCTGTGGATGGTGGCGAAAGCACTGCAAATATTGATTTTGGAGTTGCAAGTAAATTTTGCAACTAGGCAAATTCATGTGCATGGAATCTGCAAAAAAACCGAGGCTTGGCTGTAGATTGCTGACTGTTCTCAAATTTATAGTTTCAGCTTGGACCCCTGCCCTGAAATTCTTATTATGAGCTGTCCACTGAGCTTGTCTGACAGACAATGCAGACTTACTGCCCCACATTTTAGACCCTACCTCCTCAAACCTGCTCTTCCCAAATCTCCTCTTTCTCATTTAAAAACACTCTGTCCTCTTCCAGTTGCTTGGGCAGAAAACCTCATCTTCACGGACTCCTCTTTGCCTCATTCCCCTTCATGTGCCATCTGCCAGAAAAACAGTTGGCTTTCCCTGCAAATTCTCTCCAGACCCCAGCCACCCTCAGGCTTCCCCCCCTACCGTCCATCTTCAATGGGTAGTGTTTTTCTGGTCATGGATTGTGAAAATCTTGCTCTAAGTAGATTTGCATTTCCTTCTGCCTTGTGCCCAGGGATTTCTCTGCCCAGGGCCAGTTGTTCAGTTAATTGCATAATCTATTCCTACCCTGAAAGGGTAGTGGACATTTTGGGGGATTAGTTTCTTTCTTCCCCTTCCTGGGCTTTCTAACCATGGTTTTAGTCCTAGTTGGTAGAGTTTTCTTTTCTTTTTTTTTCTTTTGTTGTTTTTGTTTTTATTTTCCCCACTAAATAGAATCCTTTGGAAGCTCTGACACTGTATGGGGTCTCAGTCACAAACCCCCATCTCATAGGGTCCCAAGGCTTCACTGGACACAGAATCCTAAGCACTGGGTTGTGTCACTGCTTATTCCTGGGTCTTGCCTGCTCCCCAGCGTCCCCAGGCTCCCCTTGTATTTGCTCATGCCACCTTGAACCTGGCTTCACGTCTCCTTTCCAATGCTGGCTCGGGGTTGTGCCCATTTTTCCTATGAGCTCCATTTTAATTTTTGTCTGTTGCTTACGTTCACTCTGGTATTTCTAGTGTTTGTAATGGGAATGGATTCCTGTTAGCTCCAATCAGAATCCCAAGTTACCAGTGATTTCCTCCATGAATACACTATGACTGTAGTTAAAAATAATTCTTTACTATACTCTTGGTTTTATTTACTGTATATAATCTTGGGATTTGCACCATTCAGATTATAAATAATGCAAGTTTCTCTCTCTGTAGCCCAACTTAAATCTCTCCAATGGCTAACGAGGCTTATCCCTGTCCGTGTGACATTGGCCACAAGCTAGAGTATGGAGGGATGGGGCGTGAAGTTCAAGTGGAGCACATCAAGGCTTATGTCACCAAACCCCCCTTTGACACGGGCAAGGCTGTGATTGTCATCCAGGATATCTTTGGCTGGCAGTTGCCCAATACCCGATACATGGCTGACATGATCGCAGGAAATGGATACACGTACGTATGAAGTTCTGTTGCTTTCCTTAAATTCATGGAAATTTCTGTGATCTCTTTTGTTCCCTTCTGGGAAAACAAAACCCAAACCAAAAAACCTCGACTGCATTCTAAGTTAGGCTACCTACTTCCTTATCTCTCCGGGGTGCAGATAAATGGGGAATGTCAAGTGAACCCAGAACACCACCTGGCGTCCAGAGGAAGCCACTGCTCCCAACCCAGTCCTGGGGCTTCAGTTTCTCCTTGGCGTGCCTGGCCCCATAGACTTGTCGGACCCTGAGAGAGTTATTTTCCGATGTGGGGCCCTGCCTGGACATAGGTACTGGACGCCTTGGGCAGACTCACCAGCTCTGAACTGGATCTGCTCCTCTGGCCCTCGATGCATCTCAGCCCAGGTCAGATTTCAGCAGGGCGCCCGGGGTTATCCTAGTGCCAACACAGGCTGTCCTGTTTGAGTTACAGGGGCTTCCAGAACTGATACCATGAGGCCTCACTCCTCTCCCGAAGGTTATGCCTTTGTCAGATCTAGTGGCGTGCTCGCCTTTGGCAGATAGACCTGTCTGCTCCCCACCACACCAGGTTTCGGCAAAGTGTCAGCAAACACGGAGGAGAGGACGAGCCACTCCTTCCCTCCAGCTTCAGAAAGCTGAAGACCCAGCCAGCCCTGAGTGTGGTGCACCCCTATTCCTTCGTTGGCTCAAAAAGCTGCAAATCAAAGTGTGCACCTACTTCATTTTCCTACAAGAGAGGTCACTTTGAAAGCACACCCACTGTCACATGATGCAAAGCTAGTGCTGACCGTACAGAGGATTTCCACTGGAGTTATCACTTTTTCATGCCCCCAGATTCCATGTGGATTGCGAGGCAACGTAAGTTTCTAGGGGCAAGCTCAGTAATAAACTCCCTGGCCAACCCTGGTGGCCCTCTGGCTCTGCCGGAGCCTGAGCTAGGGTGTTACAGGGGTAACTGTCCTTCATCCTCCCAACAACCGCCCCAGGATGGGCCTGCCCTGAGCCACCAGGTAGAGCTTGCAGGCTCCCACTGCAGCCGGCAGGCAGCTTGCACGGGACCGTGGCTCCCGTTGTCTCACGGTGGCTCATTTATTTGGAGGCAGAACATAAAAGATGACCAAAGAAGCCTGTGCCTGCAAGCCTCTCTCCCACTGATCCAACTCCTTTGCCCTCACTATCATCCTCTGAGGGTGGGCGGTGCAGAGTGCAGTCTGTTCAGCCAAGAAAATGGGGCTAAAAGTGAGGAAGTGACTAGTTAGGGCTACAGGGCAGACGGGGCAGGACTGGGACTTGAACTTGGATTCTTCTGACCCAGATGTCCCTTCCCTTCTGACGGGAAGAGCTCGGTTCCTCCATCCATGGCAATGGCCTTTATTTTGGGAAGTGAGTCTCTGGCCAGAGTGGTGTAGACCCACCCTCCAGGGTTGACTAGCATGGAGGATGGACACGTATTCAGGGACCCGGCTTGTTTTCTCTCTGTGGCCCTTTTTAGGCCTCCCCATGAGGCCTTCCCCTCTGCACAGGAGGTTGTGTCCTGTTGGCATCCTGGGAGGAGGCTGGGGAAAATTGCTTGGTCATCGTGACTGGACGTGCTACTCAGGTGTACCCTCTGACCTGGGCTGATGCAAAAGGCCAGCCAAGCGATGGGACTGCTCAGGAGGTGGGGCAGGGGGAACCCTGTGCTCACCCCACCCAGGGCCTTGTCACCCAGGGCTCCCTTCTGTGCCATGAATCTTGTCGGGAGCGTGCCTGGCCGATTGCCCCATCATCTCAGATGGGCTGGGCTATAAGCAGGCTGCCAGAGGCCGAGCACCTACTATTGTGAAATCCCAAGTGGCCTGGCCTGGTGCCAGCTGGCCTCTTTGATGGGATCAAAGTTGGCTTCTGTGGCCACCACTTTTCTTCTCCTGTGATTCAGAATCACTAACATAGCAAGTTTCTTAACGAATGTAAGCAAATACCCACAGCTCCGAAATGAAGAGCAGCTCATATCCTATTTTGCAGGGCCATCGTTCCAGACTTCTTTGTAGGGCAAGAACCCTGGCATCCTTCTGGGGACTGGTCCACCTTCCCAGAGTGGTTGAAAACAAGAGATGCCAGAAAAATTGATAAGTAAGTTATTATGCATGTTTGTGTCACCCTCCCTCCCCTGGCCTCCCTGCCCCAGGGCACCCAGGAGAGCAGGGGCTGGAGGGAGAAGGGGGTACGGTACAGCTTCACTGTTCAGACACCTACTCACCCTCCTTTATGGGGGGCTTCCATGGCCATGGCTAACGGAGTCTGTCCAGCTGCTTTCACTTAGCGCCATGGGTGGCCTGGAAGGTGGGCCGCCAGCAAGCCCTCCTGCTGCCTCCGCAGGCTCATCTGCCACGCCCCCTTCCCCCAAGCTTCATGCATGACTGCCAAGGGAACTTGGTCGATGCACCACAGTGTGGGTGGGCAATTTCCCTTTACAAGGAGGCTTTCAGGGTCCAGAGGGTCAACACTCCTTCCTTCCTGTCCTGGCTGCAGAACCAGCTGAGACAAGGGGCAGAGAAAAGAAACCAGAGCAAGGCCAGCCCCTTACTGCCCAGATGATTGGAAACCCACTGGGCCACCCCCACCCCTTGTCTAGACCGGACCCCACCTGCCCCCCTCTGAGAGGACTTTGGATCTTTACACCAGACCTACCAGGCCAGGGCTGCAGTCTTGCCAGGGCCCAGGGAGCAGTGTGAAGAAATGAGAGGGATCCCCGGGATTTCAGCCTTTTACTGAATTAGCTCCAGCGGCCCAGAAGCTTGGATCAGAGCGCTCAGCTGCCACTCCGACACCCCCTTTGGGTCTGGACTAAGCATGGAGGGTTCCCCACACCAGCTGTGACTCACCTTGGCCATTTATCCTTCTGAACACTCTCCTTCCCTGTTGCCTGACATGGGCCTGAGGTTTGATAAGCTGCTCCCCCAGCCCAGACTGGGGAAGCTGCTAAGAATGTGGTCCCTGGCCTGTGGCCTCTTGGTTCTTGGAACTAACTCTCTGCTCATTTTTTCCACCATCAGAGCTGACCCCAGGGCTGCTGGCCGCTCTGTCCCCTGAGCCTGCTGGCAGGCCTCCTGGCATGGCCGAGTATCTGCACCCGGGGCCGTGTTAACCAGCGGGTCACCTCAGGGCCTTATGGGCCAGAGACCAGTCCATCAGCTGCCTGTGGACTGCGTCTGGGATGTCAGCTACCTTGTCTTCCTCTGCCCCAGCCTGAGGAGCCTCCCTACAGGGGTATGAAGGCCTGGCTCCCCACCTCAAGTCAGGCAGATCCTCAGGGGCCACCCCAGCTCTGAGCTCCCCTGAGAAGCTGCTTGAGGCCCATGTGGACACTGTGCCACAGCTGTCTTCTCCCCCTGCCCGGCTCTGCTCCCTTCCTGCCCCTTCTGCGGTTGGAAGGGGGCCCTGAGATTCCCGGCAATCACCCTCCTGCACACTTACCTCTTCCAGGTCCCTCCCAGGGGACCTGCAACCCCCTGAAACCAAAATGAAGCAAGAAGTGAAGGGAAAGTTAGAGGTAGAAACACAAGAGAGCTACAGAGACTGGGGTGTGGATGTGAAGTCCAGCTTGCCGTGGGGCTGGCGTGGGGGAGAATAGGATGTTTTGCTGCCTTCTGATGAGGAGCTGTGTGGGTCTGCCTTCCATTTGTGAATACAAAGCAGAGGGATCATTTCTGGCAGGTGCTGGAGCAGCCCCGTGGCACTCTTCCACGGATGAAAAGGAGAGCCACGCATTTTAAATAAAAATGAGACATCAAACAGAATCACCGGGGCGCCTGTGTGGCTCAGTGGTTTACACATCCAACTCTTGGTTGTGGCTCAGGTCATGGTCTCAGGATCATGAGAGCGAGCCCCACACATTGGACTTCATGCTTGCTTAAGATTCCCCCTCCTTCTCCCCCCCCTCCCCCCCCCCCCCCCCCCCCCCCCGCCACCTGTGTGCTCTCTTTCAAAAAACAAAACAAAACCTAAAAACCAGAGACACTAACTTTGAAAGGGAGACTGAAAACCTTTATATGGTCAGGTGTTTTTGTTTGTAAGTAACAGAAGACCCATCTTAAATCTTAAATGCTGACTGCTTCAGCAGTCCTGGGATTTCTTGGTTTGTAGAGCTGCAAAGAGGTAGTTTCTGGCTTCAAGCAGGGGCTGGTTTCAGAGTGCAGAAACTATCTCCAGGACTTGCCTTCCAACATTTCTCTGCTTCATTGCCCGTAGGCTGGCTCCATTCTCAGGCAGCTTTTGCCCTTGGGTGGCAAGATGGCTGCAGCAGCTCCAGCCTTCCATTGGTCTCTTTTCCAGCAACCCAACAAAATTCTCATTTTGCCCTGATGGTATGGCTCAGTCGCAGGTCCATCCTTGGACTGGTCATTGCTACGAGATTGCAGTCCTCTGATGGTCAGCCTGAGCCACACACTTCACTCCTGGAACGGAGGGCAGAGTCCTCCAAGGTGTGGGGAGATGGGGGGAGGTGAGGGGAGGTGGGGGGAAGAAGTTTATCTAAAGCTAAACGCTGATGCTCCCTGAAAAGTGGGGAACACATGCAGAGCAACACAAGCAAAGACTTGCTCACTTGAGTTAAAGTATTTTTATAGAAATGGCCTCTTCCTTCCTGTCCCTTCTAATTAAGGACGTTATTCTTAAGATCAAAGCATTTGAGGAAAATTTACAACCACAAATGTCAAGAACTATTGCTTTTTCCATGTTATTTTGCAGAATTAATTATTGCTTATGTCATGAATATAACTGCTTGTATGCAGTGGTAGGATACATATATTTAAATGTGCTCAAGGATATGCTATGATTAAAAGGGAAAGGAAGTGCAAGAGAAAGGATTTCATTTTCTTTTTTAAATTGTAAGCAGCATTTCTTCCTTATCAGATCATACAGAACTTTCTGGCTGGCCTCGCTTCCCTACCTCCATTTGGGTGTATTTCTTCTAGTTGGAAATGCACCGAATTCCAAGCAACCAATTTGCAAATGAACCATTTGCAAAGACAGGGCCACTATTCTTGGTCCTCTCCTGGTTTAAATAGTGCTGATGGCTTTCCAAATTCTGCTCTGCTGTTTGGGCACAGGAAGGGACAGGCGGTACAGAGTTGGGATGTTAGCTGAGAGAGTGAATGTGCCAAGTCAGAGAGTTTGGGGAGGTGCCCATTTGGGCCTGGTGCCTGTCGGGGGAGAGTAGGCTGGGGTGCTCCATGGGGGCGGATCTTGGGATCAGGTTTTAGGAGCTGTGCTTAGGGCTTTGGCCTTTATCCTGAGGCTGTGGAAGGCCGGGGCTCAGCTTTCAGCTGGGATGTGAGCTGGTCTGATTTGTGGTTTGCAAAGAGCCAGCCTGCAGCCCTGTCAGGTGGTTGGAAGAGGCTGTGCTTGGTTAGAGAGGCCCGTGGGGAGATGTGCCCGTGGTGAGGACAGAGCTCCAAAAGTCAGAATCTTAGAACCTCAGGGAAGAACTAGCTGCTGCTGAAGCCCTGTTACCATCCACCGGCAGAGCACTTGCTGCCCAGCGCACTCCCCAGGACTCGTAAAATATCTCTTGATGTTTTTTGGTCTGCACCCCCCACCCCCGTGGCTTTACTGAGACACAGTTGACACATAATGTGTAAAGTTCAAGTGTACACCGTGTTGATTTAATACATTTATATTTTGCATAATGATTGCCAGCACAGCCTTAACTAACATCTCTACCTATCACATAGTTACTGTTTCTTTTTTGTGGTGTGAACACTTAGGGTCTTTCCTCTTAGCAACCTGCAAGTATAGAATATAGTATTATTAACTCTAGTCACCAGGCTGCACACTACAACCCCAAACTCATCAGTCTTTTAACTGTAAGTTTGTGTTTTTTGTCCAGTCTTTCCCCATTTCCTCATGGCCCATCCCTGGTAACCACTCTACTCTGCTTCTCTGAGTTTGGCTGTTTGGATTCCACATATAAGTGATCTCTGTCTGTTGATTCTTGAATAACTTTCTGTTCTAGAGAGGTTGATGCCGTCTTGAAGTATCTGAAACAACAGTGTCATGCCCAGAAAATTGGCATTGTGGGATTCTGCTGGGGTGGCGTGGCTGTCCATCACGTGATGATGAAGTACCCAGAATTCAGGGCAGGGGTGTCCGTCTACGGTGAGTAGGCCTCGTACATTTTACACAGTGGAAATGGGAGGAGTAGTCGAGTGACGGCCCTGAGCTGCTTCCCAAGCTAACAGTTCCAGAGCAACACACAGCCCCATGGTGCAGAGATGGCCCAACCTAAGGAAATTGGCTTTAAAATCTGAAAGTAGAGGTGGAGGTTCGTAATACAGTGACTGGAGGACGTCACTGGGATTGTGGCATCTGGGTCCCAAGAGCCAGCTGTTGGGAAGGTCACCTAACCCGAGGGCTTGATTCTTCACCTAGGATGAAGAGGGTGACATTTGTTTCCGTGATAATGGTTACTATCAAGCACTATTTTTTATAAGGAACATCTATGAACATATTTTCCCAAGATAAGCATTATTTTCAACTGCGTACACACTACATATATATACATATACACACACACAGGGAAGGAAGGAAAGAAAAGGAAAAGACTCTAAAATGTAAGTAGCAGCATCAACCCCGGTATCATAGCAATGAAATAAGAACATACCTGTATATAGAAATGGCATACTAGGGGATCCCTGGGTGGCTCAGCAGTGTGGTGCCTGCCTTTGGCCCAGGGTGCGATCCTGGAGTCCCGGGATCGAGTCCCACGTTGGGCTCCCGGCATGGAGCCTGCTTCTCCCTCCTCCTGTGTCTCTGCCTCTCTCTCTCTATGTCTGTCATGGATAAATAAATAAATAAATCTTAAAAAAAAAAAAAAAAAGAAATGGCATACTAAGTTCATGATCGAGAAGCAGACCATAAAAATGTCAAAAAAAAAAAAGGAAATTTGGCTTTCTTTCATGATGGTACTAAGGATTCTTTTTTGGAGTAATGGTTTCTTGCTGTGGTGTTTTTGCTTACTTTTAGCATTAAAAAAAATCCTTTAAGCACGAACTTACAGGCAAGCTAGTAAGGGTCAGGTGCGGTTGGGCGCGGGAGAAGGCTGCCCCAGGTCCCTGCCCCCCGTGGCGCCCCCCCCTTCGCCCCCGTGCCCCTCCATCCAGCCTCGTTGGCCCCCCTGGACGCCTCGCCGGCGCCCCCTCCTGGACGCCCTGCACCCTACACGAGTTGCAGGGCTTGTGGGGACTGGGAGGCTGGAGGCTCCGCGGCGCTGTCCAGCCTGGTGGCCCGGCCTTCCTGTGGCTGCCCGCCTCCCGGAGAGGACAGGTGAGGACAGGTGAGGGGCGGCTCCGGGCTGCTCAGCTCGGCTGTGCTGCCCGGGACCTGGACACAGGAGGTACCCGCTGCTGCTTCCCACGGCCGGGGCCTGTCCCTGCCACACCTGAGTCAGGCTCGCCTGTGAGTCGTCTGATGGGGCTGGCTGGGCTCTGTCCTTCCCCATTGGGGCAGTTTAGCGAGCACTCCCCCACTTGGGTTGTGTGACCAAATCCCTCACCCCAAACCCCCCTTCATGGCAGCAAGAATCCTGTGCATCATCCAGCCAGTCTTACTCTGTTTCCTCGTAGTGATTTTCCATCCACTGCCCTGACCCTGCTCCTTGACCCTAAATCCCCACTTGTCCTTGGGGTACCGGGCTTGAGTGACCTCTCTCCCCTGCAGCAAACCCCGTTTAGAGGTCCCTGTTGAATAAAACTCCCTTATCGAGCGTCAGAATGACCCTTTAACGCAGCTCTTACCTTAACATGGCATTGGAGTGCAAGACTCTGGCCCGTGTTCCTCCAGCAGCGGGCACACCGCAGTCTGAATCCTCGAGGCAGAACGGGCTTTGACCAAATGCTCGCTAAAATTCTGAAATGAAGGACGCCAGGGAACTTTTACAGACGGCCTGTGAGGACCCGGGGGCACCCCCGAGACGTCACAAGCATGGTCTTGTCTGAGCACAGATACCTCATGAAACAGCCGCCCCGCCTTGGGAATGAAGTCACGGCACACTGAGGTCAGAGGCTGCAGGGCTCATGGACCGTGAGAGGCTTCTAGAACAGTAGGGCAGATGGTCCCAATGTGAACGTTTCTCACCTCTTGGTAGTTGAAGGCAGGTCCTACGGAGCATTTCTCGGGCCGCTCCTGTCTCTTTGCAAGCCAAGAAGACAGCAAGGTCCTATTCCATTATTTATGGTCTGACCCGTAGGGAAGGGAAGAGCGGGAAGGTCTGATGAGATCAGTTTCTCTTTGAGATTAATTTTATAGGCCACGCCACATCTGTGGAATTGCTAAAAAGGAAATAAGCCAAACACCAAAGCACATATTTTACTTTGAAAAATCAAACCAAACCCACATAGATTTCTGAGGTGCGTGAATGGAAGTCCTACCCCGTGTTCCTGTCTTCATCTTCCAGGCATCATCAAGGATTCTGAAGACGTGCACAGTTTAAAGAACCCCACATTGTTCATTTTTGCTGAAAATGATGCTGTGATTCCTCTTGAGCAAGTAAGTTGACCTCTTTCCTCTTCTCTTTCCACCTTTCCTTGTCTTTCTAAGATCTATTTATTTAGAGGGAGTGCGTGTGCTTGAGCTGGTGGAGGAGCAGAGGGAGATGGAGAAAGAATCCTCCAGCAGACTTCCTGCTGAGCGTGGAGCCAGACCCGGACCTGGGGCTCGTTCTCAAGACGCTGAGATCATGACTTGAGCTGAAATCAAGAGTCTGATGTTTAAGTGACTGAGCCACCCAGATGGCCCTCCTCTTCTCATTTCTGTATTTAATAACATGATCTGACCTTTCAGGGAAAATGTTCCAAAGGGTTCATTTGTTGCTCCAAATATTTTTCAACATTAAAGTTTTAAAGGTGGGTGTTATTGGGGACTTAGGGACCATAACCCCCACAAAGTGCTCCAGGTCTGGCCTAGTTACTGGGCATAGAAGCAGGCCCTGCCTCCCCATCATCCCATGGGGAACCCATGAGTTAAGATAAAGTGTGTGTCGCTAAAGATGTGGGTGTGGGGGCTCCTGGCTGGCTCAGTCGGTGGAGCTTGCAACTCTTGATCTTAGGGTCGTGAATTTGAGCCCACGTTGGGGATCACAGCTTAACTTAAAAAAAAAAAAAAGACTTGGATGTGTTAAACCCCCAGCATGTTGATAAGAAAAAAGCAGAACTGTGGCATACAAGCAATCGTTTAGAAATTATTGTTGTTATTCATAATTAATACGTTATATTAATACAAATTTAAAATAGTTTATACTTGAATATTTTGTTGAATGTTATACAAAAGATATTTATACAGTTTCAAATAACTGGTATTGTGTCATTTTTATATGTTCAAAATCCTATCCTTTGCCAGAGGTAAGGACTGTGTTAGTTATAAAATTAAAAGAAAAAAAATTCATGATAGCAACGTCATGAGGCACTGGCACTGATGTTAACTTTCTTTTATGAGCATTCAGAGAGTGTTTGGAGGATGGGAAATATGACTAGATTGTTAAAATCATACCATCCATCATATCTTTTGCACGTCAGGTCTCTTTGTTGACTCAGAAGTTAAAAAAACACTGCAAAGTGGAATATCAAATTAAAACATTTTCTGGGCAAACCCATGGCTTCGTGCATCGGAAGAGAGAAGATTGTTCAGCAGAAGACAAGCCCTATATAGATGAAGCAAGAAGGAATTTGATTGAGTGGTTGCACAAGTACGTTTAGCCGCGGCCAAGTATAAACTTCCTCAAAGTAGTTTGCATCCAGAAATTTGCTTTGGGATACTGGGGTCATTTGATTTAATTTTCACTTTATATAAAATACATCAAGGAATCCTGAAACTCATTATTCCATCTGAAACATACATTCAGTAGAAAATGGCAATGCATGGTATAATTTAACTTTTAACGCATTAAAAAACCCCCAAACCAGGTCAGTACCTGAAGAATTTGGATGATAGAGTAATATCCTAACTATTAGTAAAAACCTAGGGCTGTTTATGGACCAGCTGACAGCTCCGGTGTGGACTTCATGATTTTTAATTAAGTACATCCTTTAAAATGATTAACGTGCCAAAGCCATGAAGAACATGAAGTATTAACTCAGATTCAAAGCCCAGCTTAATTGGGCATTTATCTGTCTCAATGCAGATGAGTCTGTGGTGTTCATAATTTCGTTATGAGAGATCCTGAGGTTAAAATAGGGTTTCATTGACCTATCAAGCCCATAAGCTTACTTTTTGAATGTGTGGCTTTTTCTAAAAGCTAATAAAGAACCATGGGTTACACTGACTGTTTCCTAGGAGGTGATTTTCCCAAACATGGGCATTCGCGGGGCTCAGGGCCGGGGCCTGCATCGGAAATCACTCATGCATTCACTCAGAAGGATGGCGGTGCACAGGGTCGGGGTTCAGTTTTTAGATTTTATTTTTTCATTTAATTTTGTATTAGAATTTTATTATTTATTTATTCATGAGAGACACAGAGAGAGGCAGAGACACAGGCAGAGGGAGAAGCAGGCTCCCTGTGGGGAGCCCCTGGGACTCGATCCCAGGACCCCGGGATCATGACCTGAGCCAAAGGCAGACACTCAGCCACTGAGCCACCCAGGCGCCCCCAGTTTTTAGATTTGAATTAATTCATATTAAATCCCATGAACAGTTCGGCTCCTCAGTAGCCCTAGCCACAGCCGTGCTCAGCGGCCACACGAGGCCCGTGGGAGCCGTATGGGGCAGGGCCGGCCTGCGCAGGAAAGGCTCTTCCTTCCAGCCGCGCCCTGCTCACTACCCTGTGACAGGCCTGCAGGTGGTCTTGGTCAGGCGAGCCCCGAGGATCCTCACTGCAAATGGCAAGCCGAGGCTGGCAGCGGTCACTCGCACTGGCCCCAGGTCTGCAGATCTGGAAAGGCCAGCTTGCTTCCCCAGCTGCCCAGGCCTGGGCCCCGTGTGTCCCCCCGCCCTCCGTCGGTGGGACCGTGAGGAGGTTGGGGGGGGCTTCCTACCCCGGGGTGGGTGCCACGGCCCATCTGGAACTATTTCCAATCAGTCCTGGGGCTCCGGGAGGGAGACCCATGGCATGTCTACCCTGAAGACAGGGACCAGAAGGGTCCCTGCAGCTTCAGGGATCCACACCCACCCATTCTTCCGTGGCTGGGTTTGCGGGGTGCCCATGGGACTTACAGTCTTCATTCTTTCCTGTGAGGACACATGGGTGATGAGACAGGCCCCCCTGGAAACAGGGAGCAGTGATGTGGGCCTCACTGGGGTAGGGAGCCGGAGAGGAAGGAGGGGAAGGGGGAGGGCACAGCGAGCCATCTGAGGCCTGCTCAGGGGTTATCCGGGATGGAGAGGCGGGGCTGTAGGGAGAAGTCTGGTTCGGGTCCACCAGAAGTCTGGTGTTTGGGCTGCAGATACCCCAGTGAACAGTGGCTGAGACTAACGGGGACGTCTCCCCGACAACACTCCTTAATTAGCTCCAAGAGTGGTTCAGGGCCCTGCCCTTCTGCGCCCTCTCCTGCCAGCGGGGCTCTGGGCTCGGCCTCACAGCACCAGCCAGGGCAGGGGGAGGGCACGGGCTCTCTTCCTGTCCCTATTTTCACGAGGGCGGGAACTCTTCCCCAAGACTCCCCCCTTAATGTGGGACTCCCAGGCCCCCAGAACTGTGAGAAGGCAATGTTCAAGCCACCATCTGTGGTAATTTTGTTCAAGGAGCTAGAACTAAGATAGTTATCCACGTCTGTGGCTCACTGCATCATTCTTGGGAAGATGTCATCTATCCAAGTGTAACCAGGTCAAAGGTCATCCTCTCAAGGACCAACGGTGTTTGTGGGAAAGGTTAGTTCGGCTGACACGACCACACGGATGTGCTTTCCACTCTGTCACAGAACGTCAGAAAGCTGTTGCCCCAGGCCGGGAGCCAGGATTCTGTGTGTGCGCTGCTTCGCGAGGCCCTCCTTCTGGCAAAGCGGCTGCTGCTCCTTGGGTGCTGCTGAATGAGCGCGGGCAACGCTGGGAAAGGCAAATAAGCTCTTTGTTCGTATAAAAGTGCTGGGGACCTCATGGCCACCTGAGGCGGTTCAGGACCTGAGGAGTCTGGGGCCGCAGGTGAAACTGCTGCCAGGATCTGTGTAAAACACGTACAACAGCGCTTAGCATCAAGTGCTTCACACACCTTCACTCTGTGGTCACCTCCTCCTGTGCTGGTGGACCTTGGAGACGCTCCATGTGGCGGCCCCCGCTTCACTCTCTTGTGGTGCTTTAGGTGTGTCCGCTACGCGCAGGCCGCCTCCAAGCAGCACCTAGGGTGGAGCAGCACCTCTCCATGCCTACGGTGAGCTCGTTACTACCACGCCGCACCCTGCCCTGGCCCAACTCCCGGTCCTTTAGTGGAGCTGGGTCACCGGGAACAGAGAAGGACGGAGGATACAGAACCCATTGCACACAGCACACTAGCTTCTCGGCCCCTCCAGAGGCAGCTGCAGTGGTTGCATATAACTAAAGGCCAGGCTGTTTCGGAACATGGAATAAACCCAGCAAGCATAGGAGTTGAGAACTAGCAGGCAAGTGCTGTCCGCTGTCCTACGTGAGTCTGGCCTCGGGGACACGTGCCTTCAGCCCTTGCCACACAGATGTTGGTCGGTCGAAGCACAGGGACTGATCCTGCACTTTGTGAGGAAGCTCTCTGGGACTGTGTGGCCATCAGGAGAAACGCTGGTGTCAGGTGGAAAGTGAACAGCTGAAGGCAAAACACACGTGTCCCACCCCGCACTCCTGGTGTCATGGGTCCCAATCTGGGCTACTGAGACTCCAGAGCTTCTCCATCTGACAGAAGACTGGTTTCTTTTACCCAGTGTCCTAATGTTCATTACAGTGCTGAAATAAAGGTTCTTGGCACTATGTATATAGAACTTGACAAGAGAATTGTAACCAGAGTAAAAAGCTCACGCTGCCTTGGAGAGGTCCTTACCTGAAGCAAAATCAGAAGTCTGTGAAACATCTCTAGTTTTCCTGTTCATGGGCCACGTGGTTTCTCTCAACCCCCAATGCCGCTGGGAACACGCGAGGCCCATGTTGGGAGACGGGTGGTTTCGTGGCTTTTCTCATGCAGTCCTGAACCCCTTCAGGCAGGACCGGTCCACAGCAAGCCGCTGTGCTGTCTGCAGGCTGGAGTAAGCCCTTGTAAGCAGGGTCTGTAGGACTGGACCCCAGATCTAGAACCGACGCACCTGGACGCTGTGCCAAGCCTAGCAGTACAGGTGATAATAGTGCAGGATACATTTGAAAATGAAACAGACCAGGTTCTATGTGCAGGTTTGTTTTTTTCATCTGTTCCTGATAGAGCGTGTGAACACGCAGGTGGGGAGGGGCAGAGGCAGAAGCAGAGTCCCCGCTGAGCAGGGCACCTGGCAAAGGACTCGAACTCAAGACCCTTGGATCCTGACCTGAGCCAAAGGCACATGTTTACTGACTGAGCCACCCAGGCAGCCCAGCATTCAGGAAGTTTTAAGCTTTCAAAACTGGACTGGCTATTCCACAACATTCTACAGAATAGCTAAGCCGCAGGAGCCTCACACTTCACCAAACCACCAGTGCGGTCACAGAGAAGCAATGAGGACCCTGGCAGGACTCATTACCATCCAGGTTCACAGAAGCAAACTCTGAATGGTCAGAGGTTGACGTGGACAGCAACAATTCACCTAATTATAATCATTGGGCTAGTCCTGTCAGCAAATTCTCTCCCCTGAAGGCACTCAAACTCTATCACGATTCTCCAGAAAAATGAATCTAGAGAACCATGCATAGGGCACAACAGTGTTGAGAATGAGCAGACCCGGGAGCCAGACCACCTGGGTTTGACCCAACTCTGCTGCTCAGTGGCCAGGAGGTGGGAGCAGACGACAGGTCTCCTGGAAGCTATGAGAGAACGTCCTCCCAGGGTGGTGAGAGCAGCATTAGGGTCCAGCTCACGCCCAGAACAAGGCCTGCTCAAGGGCTGCGTCACGTTAGCCCATCACCTGAGGAAGGAAACAGGTCTACCCACGCAGTGATGAAACCTTTCCTTCCACTCAACCCATTCCAACCTCCACTTGTTTTCTCGTTGAAGGAGGCCCCAGCTGGGCCCTGAGCCCACCTGGCCTCTGGGCATGATGGCTGTCTGGGGAGGGCCTGGGGGAATCTGTGAAGCCGGGATGCACGCTGGCCTCAGCCCTCCTGATCCACGCTCCCCATGCGGCTGTACCCTAGGAGCACTGAGGACACCCTGCAACCTCGTGTGGCTTCCCACACTCTTCTCAGACGTGTCTCTACGATCAAAGCAACCATCTATTCAGAGGTGCAGCATTTGAGTATGTTATAGGATCAAGCCCATAGTCATCCAATAAATCTTGAGAACTCAAATGTTTAAGCTGTTGAAAGTACCCACATATTAAAAAAAAAAGATCCGCTCAAACCCCTTAAGGCATTTGATCAGTACAGTCGGGTGTTTCTTGAACAGGAGATAACAGTTGTTTAAAGGGATGACTTTAATGGAATGAATACAAAAGCTTCTGAGGTAGCACCCCCACCACTGAACATCTCTGAACAAGTAAAACCATGGTTACCAAACAGCTATTTTTATTTACTGTCACATCTACAGTGTCTGAAAAAGGACAGTAATAAATAACTGCAGATGCGTCACAGGACATCCCTTTATTCAGTCACAGCAGTGGGTCTTACTACTACATCTTATTCTCCAGTTTTCCTTATTCTTCAGATTCCCCAGGCTTCCGGATGTCATCAATCTTCAGAATCATTCTAACCATTTGTGTTGCAAGAGAGATCTGCTGCTTTTTGCCAATCAGAGTTTCTATGACATGTTGCTGCTTCATATCTGGAAAACACAGATTATCCTAAATGTATTTATTATTCATAATTTTGCTCTCATTTATACAATCATGCCAAAACTTAAAAAAACCAATCTACAAGAATCCCTCAGTCCCAGCTACAATTTCAGAGGAACAGGACTGAACCCAGGGGCCAGAAAGCTGTGGGAGGCAGGGACCTCTCTTCAATGACAAGCTCAAGTGCTGGGCGACTAGCTAAAGGCCTCCAGAGACCTCTCACCCACAAAAAGTAGTCACTAATAACATCATTTAGTAAGGCCAAAATAAGTGAAAAAACCGGACTATACCTGAAATTCAAATAATTCCAAAGGCCTAAAAATTATAAAGTTCAGTAGAACCAGGCATTCAAGTAAAAAAAAAAAAAAAAAAAAAAAAAAAAAAAATTTGTCTGATGAAGAGTTACTGCTGTTATTAAAATCCCTGGCCATGAACTAAAGCCCAGAGCACAGCTGCCATTCTAAGCGAAAGCACAAATCCTGATCCCGTGGTCGGGGAGAAGTGTCAAACTCTGGGCACACCCGAGTACAGCTATCACCGACACCACCGTCCAACAAGCCCCAGCTAGGCCAGCCTTTAAACTACGTGAGCGGCTGCAGCGCAGCACAGAGGAGAACACTCCATGATTTGGGGACATGACCCCAGAAGCAGCTGAGTGGGAGAAGTCCATTTCAGAGCTGCTTCCCATGATGCCCAGAACCTACCTGACAGACATCTGTGTAAAAAAAGATAGGAATGATTTTCTAAAAACCAAAGATTAAAATGGAAGCCATCTTTGGTATGAAACAGCACATTGTAGTTTAGTCATTAAAATGGGGCTATGTTGCCAGGACTAGCAGACTAGCCAACTCCTAAGGTAATAAAACATTCTAACATTCAGGATCTGAATATCTTAAGTGCATAAGTATTTAAAAAGACAGAAGATGCTCCCACAATGCACTACACACAGT
This sequence comes from Canis aureus, assembly GCF_053574225.1. Taxonomy (NCBI): domain Eukaryota; kingdom Metazoa; phylum Chordata; class Mammalia; order Carnivora; family Canidae; genus Canis; species Canis aureus. The sequence goes on from NC_135641.1 coordinate 8,608,066, forward strand.
ATAGCCAGTACGAAATCACTCAATATGAACCAAACAGAGCCCTCCAAGTTGTGACAGCGCCTCACCATTTGTACCCTTGTGCAAACAGTCAATCCCAAGAGCAGGGTTCATCTCTTTCACTTGTCTGGCTCGGACCTCGGTCATAGTCTGGATGGGATTCATGCCACTGTTTTCGGAAAGGGCCATGGGGATGACCTCCAGGGCATCAGCAAAAGCCCGCATGGCATACTGCTCCAAGGTTGGGCACTAGAAGGGTATAGGGTTATGGTTAGTGTGCTGTGCAAAAAACAATTAGCCAGCAAACTTGGAAATGTAGTTAAATCACATCCTTTGAAAACCTAACTCATGAAGAATTCTAAGAATAGGTTAATTTTTAATCTATCAGAATATTTAAATGTCACCACACAGTGAGGAAAAGGTATACATGTGAGAGAAGTCTCAAATCAGCTATTTTGTTATCATATTCAATTAACTTTAAACTTCAAACAACATAACACCACCGCAGAGTTACTGTCAAGGCTGGAATGGCCGAGAATGCCAGTATTTGGTAACTTGTACCTGAGTATGTGGGTGAGACCCACAGACCAGGCGCTGGTCACCCACAGCTATGGTGCCTTGTTTACGTGAGTCCAGGTTCCCCCGCCTTTGCTCTCAGCACCACTGCCTCACCCACCCCAGTCCAGAAATGCCTTAGTCTGTCATGAGCCCCCACAGGCCTTACCTTGTCTGCCTCTTGGCTAACTGCCAAGGCACAGGCTATCTCAGCAGCGCCTCCGCCATACACCACACGGTTATCACGGATGAGGTTCCGGATGACGCACAGGGCATCGTGAAGGGATCGCTTTGCTTCCTCGATGATCTAAGGGAAGACAGCTTTGCCTAAATTACTGTTATCACAATCTGTTTGTTTTAGAGTCAAATACTCCTACCCCCCCACCCCCCGCCCCAATTAAAACTGTGCTGGTTAAGAACAAATGGAGATAACAGGCCAGAACATTCATTACCAGGCGGTTTCTATCTTTACCACCCCCCTTTTCTCTGTAATGTAGTTAAAACCAGGCAGAGGCAGCCAGGGACTCATTCTGGGTGTGACACACAACCAAGGGAAGGGGCCAACAAACCCGAAGCTGACCAAGAACCTCACGAGTGTAACAGAGCAGGATGCACTAAGTATCCATTCTCCAACAAGGGAGACATTACCAGCAGTTATGTCCTTAGGCCCTAACTTTCACCAAAGCGACTCAGAGGCCAGGGTGCCTTGCAGAATTAATATTAGGTTGTGGTCTTTGGTTATTTTACAATACAGTTTGGAAAAAACAAAAACAAAAACAAAAACCAACAAACCCCAAAACCCCCAAACACACCCATCAAGTATATCTCAGTTAAATATGTTATGGACAAAGCAAATCAGATACCAAGAGCAGAACAAATACCGGACAAAGAAGCAGATTCTCACCATCTTATTTCCTCCTCTGATGAAAACGGTCACAGCCCTGGAGTTCTTACATTGCTCAATGACCAGCATTTTGTCCTTAGTTGTCCCAAAGGAGATCTCTTTTACGAGCCCAGCAAAGCCCAGCTTCTCAGAAGTGAGTTCTGAGAACCGTGGGACAATCCGTCCTCCCGTCGCGATGGCGATCAGCTAGGTGGGGTGGGTGAGGTGGAAAAGGGAAGAGGACACTGGTGAACCCCAATCTTTCTACTTTAGACCGCAGATGAGCTAAGCTCCACCTAGGACCACCTGCTGCATGCAAGTGCTAACCCACACCAGCCCCAAATGGCAAGGTCAACCCCAAAGCCACGTCCAATCAGCATGCTTCTGGAGAGGTGGTGTCGGGTCTGGCCCCATTACCCTGCAACACTCCCCATGGCTCTTAACTGCCTCTACCGACTGGACTGAGCCGTGTGCAGCGGCCTCTCACCAAACCTTGGTAGCAGTGAGGACCAGGGGCCGTGTAAGTCTGGACATGACCACACCTGGGACAACTGCCAGCATGTGGCTGACACAGAAGTAGGCAAGACAGGTCTTCCTGCCTCAGAGAGCCAAGTGGGATGACATATGGAAAGCACTTCTAAGTACCCTGGAACACCCGAAATACACTGCACTTTTGTTAGAAAAAAATAAATTTTTACAAATAAAGATTTCAGCACTTTTCTGTCTCCCCACTCCTCTTCCTCTAGTCTATGGAGCCTGGGCACAACGAGGTTACTGAAGGTGAGTGCTATCACAGCAGCCCTCCCGCCCCCCCATATGCACAGGCATCGTAGGCTCAGCGCCTGCATTCAGAGCACTCTTCACACGGAGCTTCCTACCTCTATTTCAGGTCCTCCTACCCAGCGAACTGCAGGCAGGTTATTCTGAAGAAGTAAATGATTTGCTTCATCGTCGAAGCCCCATTGGCAAATAGCTAGGTTAGCCCCCGTTTCTTTAATCTGGGGAAAAAAAACGCCAATCATGTTAATAAAAGTGTCCCCTGTGCTCGGAAGATGGGATGCACAGTGGGGTGTTTAAGGGGGCGCGTTAAAACAGAAAAGAAGAAACACCCAAGGGTCTACTTTCTGTCAGGCCCAAATTCCAAATAATGAACAGGTACCAATGGGAATCACCTGAAAATTTTTTTTAAAGAATTATTTGAGAGACAGAAAGAGCATGCAGGCACAAGCACAGGAGGGGAGGAGAGAGACCTCAAGTGGACTCAGAGCCCAACACGACCCCGACATCAAGACCTGAACCCAAATCAAGATGGATACTCAACTGAGCCCCCCAGGCGCCCCTAGAACACCTCAGTTTGTAAACTAAGTTGTAAGAGTCAGTAATTCACACTGAACCCTGTGGTTACAGTGAAATAAAAACAAAGACTTGTCAACAAGGCTTAGCACACACCGGGGCCCAGGGTGACAGCTGGGTCTCACCACAAATACCCTTGAGACAATTTCATTCATGTGTTTAACAGAAGCAGCATCTTTGATACACGTCTCTCAACGTGGTTTACTCTCCACTCTCCCGAGTGAGCTATCCTCTGTGGATTAACAGGCGAGGCCCCCAGAGCCGATCCCGCCGCTCACCCCTGCAAATGGCTCAGCCACCTGTCCCGGGAAGGCAACCATGACCCAAACTGTCTGTGCATCTCGCCCTCGGCGGTCGCCTGTGGTAGCCGGGTCACACCCCATGTCCATTACTCCACTGTCTGCACCCAGGCCTCTTCAGTCTTCCATACTGGCTCTCTGAACTCTGTCTGTGAGCAGCCCACTCAATCTGGCACTGCTTCTGGCACATTCCTGCTGTGAACAGCCTGTCCCCTGAAACCAACTTGCCTCAGTTCTCTCTCCTCAAATGGTTAGTTTTTCCCTCCCATGTGCTCAAAATAAGAGGGGTCCTTCTCGGTCCTCACAGCTACTGTCAACATTCCTCTTTGGGCCATTCTCATTTAGAATGTTAGCATCTAGTCCTATTGTTCCCAGGACCCGGTACATCCACCAACACGATCCATCCAACTCCTTTGGCCTGTTAGTTCCTGCCATCTTCTGGCCCAGAGCACCTCGGCTGGCATTTCCACGGCAGCCTTGTAGCCCAGATAATGGGTTTGTATTTACAAACTCCTGCCAGCACACTCCACGCTCTCATTCTTGCTATTCCCTGCATATGCCAACCATGTGTTGCTTCAGGACCTTTGCATATACTGCCCATGGCCACCTTACCTCAGCCTGGAATGCTCTTCACAGATACACAGCTCTCTCACTTAAGTCTCTGGCCACATGTCACTGCCTTAGAGAGGCCTTCTTTTCCTTTTTAAAAAGACTTTACTAAAGAGGCTTTCTTCAACCACTGTCCTGAATAGAGCCCCACCCACTTTCTCCTTATTCTGTGCCTCAAGATCAAGAGCTCTGCTTTATTCCTTGCTGTGTCTCAAGTACTTATGACAGTGCCTACAGATCGTGTAGGAATAAATGAATACAACTACTCCTGTGAAGACAGACATCAAGATAAGTTTCTAACCTGTTATGTTTTAACGTAAGTTATGTTTTAATTGATACCATGTTCATGGAGTGCTGATGCTGTAAATTCCCAAGGGCAGAGTTCCAAAGAGGAGCCACTGTCAGGGTATGCACGCGCAAAATATTAACAGCCAGAGAAGAAGAGACAGGTGTTTATAATACTTTGACTTGTAAGAACAATGAGTTAGAATTACTATAATTGCATTCTAGTTTAATTCTTGTTATTCAGAAAAAATAAATTCTTATTACTCAGTAACTCTTTTCCCTACAGGTTGTATTTAGATGTCTGGAACACATGCTAGTGCTAAAGCTATGTTGGAAGTCAGTCCAAACCCTGGGCAAACCCTGGGCATACTAGCTTAGAGGGGTCCAAGGAAAACAAGTGTTGTAAAATCAAAAGCACAGCATAAAGTAACCAGTCCACTCTTTTAGGCACTGTACGCACTTACCATTTTAAGACAAAATCAGATTTCTTTCCTCCTTAAGCCTTTCTGTGCCCTTTGTTTTCTTCTGTCAACATTTATTACTTTTATAACTCAAAAGTGAAATAAGGCAGCTCATACTGTTAACACGTTTTCTGTAGTCACATAACGAAGTACTGAGACAATTTAGGTAGCACCATGTGTTATTATCATCCACAGATCTACAGCTAACTGTATCCCTTGAGAGCCTAAATTTTACTAAGAGCTACAGTAAGACTTACTTGTTGAATCATTTCTTCAAACTTCTCTTTTTCGTATTTCTGAAGAGCTTTATAATCTTCTACTGAGGTCACATCCAGCTTATGCTTGGTCTTTGGTTTTGGTGGTTCAAATGGACACGTGAGGATTGCAATCTTAGCATTTTCTACTTGCTGTGAGGAGAAAGAAAACCCTTAATAAGTTGGTGAATTTAAGAATGAAAAAAGTTTGAGGTTGAAAGGCACAGACTTACTTTTGGCATCTGTGGATGACTGAAATCCTTGTCCACGATCACACCCTTAATGAGTTTAGTGTCTTCCAGCCTCCCGCCCACTTTGCCTTCCACTTTGATTAGCTCAAAGTCAACGTCTCTACGCTGCATGTCGGCTACGGTGAGGACTGCATTCACGGCGATCTCAGCCATCTGCCGGTGACAGCTGTTAACCCTGGTGAAAACAGAACAAGCCTTTCACATTCCTTGACGACTGCTGTAACCAAAGCAGGGCATGTAATAGGACGTGGTAACTCATATACTTCATAAAGCTAAGGATGCTCAGTGTGCAGAGAGCAATGCCACCAGAACTTGCACTTTCAGCAAGGGGCAGGACTTCTTAATCTGGGGTCCATGGACCCCAAAGAGAACTGTACTGGGGATGGAGAAAAAAAAAAAATCACATCTTGTTTAAATGAGGTGCAGCACTTAGAAGCAAGAAGCCTTGACAGGGCTGCACCTTTTCAAGAACTTCCATCAACATCAGTTACAGATTGGGGAGGAGGGAGCGGTGGCATTATCTTTTTTTGAAACCTTAGAAACATTTGAACAGATTGCTCAATAAAATTACTTTGGTTCTGGAAAAACTGCAGGGAAATTTAGTACTTCAAACACAATGCCTGAAATCCCAAGTCAGTTTAGAGAAAAGATAACCACGACACTCTAAAAGTGTTATTAAATCCTAACTAAGGGATTTATGGTATTTTGTTTTATGCTGAATATATTTGGCCATATATTAGTTGTTCCAAACATTTTTTGTAGTAAAGACCTATGCGTCCTTGGATTTTATAAAGACCTGCAAAGAAAGCAAGGTCAATTTATAAAGCTCTAACAACATGAGATTTGTTGTTGTCATTTCACCTAAGGGTAACACTTTCCTTCCAGAACAGCACTCTACTTGTGAGAGGCCATTCCCCTAGACAGCTAATCTCAGCACCTGTACAACAGGAGGCACCCAGCACACTCGAGCACAGCACTGCAGTAGAGGTCTCTCCTTGGGGGAAAGGGAGCAACAATTTTTGTTGCATTCCTCCTGACATCTGAGTCAAGACTATGTCTTTCTTTTTGCTAAAACTACCACACATACAAATTAAAAATTAAGACATTTCTTACGCTGATCTTGATTCAAAATAATCAGTGTAATAAAGCACCTCAGGCTTGATTTTTATGCTACATCACAGCAAGAACCAGTAAATCTCTATTGTTGTTCAAATAAGTGTGTCTCTTGGCAGAGGCTGCTTTGAGTCTCCAGGGGACAGGAACTGTGTCTTTGTGCTCTCAAGACAGGCAGCAGGCCTGATAAATAGCAGGCATTATGCAGATGCTGAAAACACCCAATGTAAGTCAATTTGAGGACTGTCCCTTCTTACTAAATTAAAATTCTGGACCAGTAACTTGCTTGTTCAATAAGTGGAAAGTGGAACCCCTAACCCCAAATGGCTTCCCAGCAAAGAAATGGTAAGAAGTGTGTTGAAAGTTAACATTCCTCAAGTAGGACCATTTTCTGCTTGATTTCTAACACCACCTAACCTGTTAAATGAAAGAACTGTATCCCTTACATATACTGTGGTGAGGATATAATACCCAAACCTAGAACTTCAGTTTCCAACTAAAACAGACACACGTAGCTAGACCTGTATTAAAAACAAAGCAAACCAAAAAGCAGTGCACGGAGCCAGTAGGAGGCTCCCAGCGGCCCTCTGAAAGGATGCCGTTAGTAACAGGCACACATGTTCTGCTTCCTCTACAAGTGCTAACAGTGGCACTCTACTGTCCACGTACACTTTGGAGCCCAGTGTGGTCTTTGCAGTCTGAATCAGGGGCTCAGTGTCCTTTATGTCAACAAGGACACTATCGCTGATCTTGTCCAGGTGCTCAATAGCGATGCGGGCGGCCTGTTCGTAGCCGTCGGCGATCCTGATCGGGTGAATGCCTCGGTCTAGCAGCTGCTCGGCTTCCTCCAGCAGGGCACCAGCCAGAACTGCAGACAGGAGAGTGCAGGAGCAGATATCAGGAGAATGCTAAAGCTTATGTGATCAATACAAATTAGAGGCTACCCTAGAAAGATGAAGGTTCTGGAACAAAGGTAAAGGTATCTTGGAGGCTGAGTGATTTCTTAAAAGAGAGCCTCTAGTTCTGCTTTTAGCAAAGATCAAATACCTCACCCCTTATAAATGGGTGTTTAGCTCTCAGTGATAGACAGAATGTAACCGATAAAATGTAAAAACATTTTTCTAAGGGCAAAAACTTCATGTGTCTCCCAGGTCAAGAGTTTTCTTTTTTTGTTAAGGAATCTACATCCAACATGGGCCTCGAATTTACAACCTCAAGGTCAAGAGTCACACGCTCTATGAAGTGAGCCAGTCAAGTACTCCTCCCAGGCCAGGGATTTCTATTCAAATTTATGTTGGTGGTAAAAGGATTCAAGAATGTATTTATGATTTATCTTCCTCACCATCTTCCTTCCTCTGAAGTTTTAGACCCATAAAGAGGAACACTACTATTTGCTTTAATACTGCTATACTCCAAGCACACCCACAACAGTGCTTGGTACCCAGTAATTGTTGAATAAAAAGGAATTCAAATCTCATCTGCAGAAAAGATAATAACATTAAAGCCTTCTACCTTCAACTTAAATATTTCTGACCTTCAGAAAAAATGCAATGGTAAAATGAAGAGTTTATTTATTTACTAACACCATTTTGCCACATTGGTTTTCTCTACAAATGCGCACATGTATTCTATTCAACTACATGAGAGTCAGTTGTAGAAATCCTAATACATCACCCCTAAGTACCTTGGCATATGGCTCCTAAATACAACAGCATTCTCCTACAGCATTATAATATAACTGTCATGCTCAGGAAACTTAACAGGGCACTACTCTGATATGGATAATCCAAATATCCTCCCATGTATCCCAAACATCCCTTACAGTTAAAAAAACAAAAAACACCCACATTAAATCAAGTGTCATGCATTATAGCTGGGTGCCATTTTTCTTTCGCTTCCTTGATTTAGATTTAGTCGTTTGATTGATTTAGAATAGTTGTTGAACTCTCCCTCAAATCCTTCTTGTTCTTCCAGAAGGACTTTTGGGCTTTGTATTGAGCATTCAGCTTGGATTTGCATGACTGGTCTCCTCATGACTGGATTTTTTTTTTTTAAAGATTTTATTTATTCATGAGAGACGAGGTGGGGGGGGTGGAGAGAGAGAGACACAGAGAGAGAGAGGCAGAGACACAGGCAGAGGGAGAAGCAGGCTCCACGCAGGGGGCCTAATGTGGGACTTGATCCCGGGATTCCAGGAATATGCCCTGGGCCGAAGGCAGACACTAAACCGCTGAGCCACCCAGGGATCCCTATGACCAGATTCAGAGTAAACATTCTTGGCAGAGTCAACATTCTTGGTGTGTGTGTGATTTTTAACTAACACCTCTGAAACAAGGTATCAGCCTATTTTGCTTTCTTACCAACCACCCCTGTGGTCCCATCTCCAATTTCATCATCCTGTGATTTGGACAGTTCAACCATCAGCTTGGCAATCTGGTGATCGACGTCCATCATGCTTAGAATGGTGGCACCGTCATTCGTTACTGTCACATCGCCATCCTTGTCCACCATCATTTTATCAAGTCCTAAAAAGATGGCAATGTTTACCATGGCATTAAGCAAAAGAACAAAAATAAAATCTGTACCAAGAACTAAAAAAAAAAAAAGACCTCGAGTTACTTCTTATTTACAGAACTCATACATAAGAGTACCCACGTGCACTCTTTTAGTTTGGTGACTACAAAGCAAGACACCAGAAGCAATCTGAAGGGTGAAAGCCAGAGAAATGGGGGAACAAAAGGAGCATCACTAAGTGTAGTATTAATCATAACAAAGGACAACTATGATTTGCAAAATGCTCATGAAATGATGTGAAGAGGGAGAAAAAAACCCTGACCTAAAACTATCTGCACTTACGATTATAAACATGTCGAAAGCCTGGAATACATCATACAAGTTTGTTAGTGTTGGGGGCCTAGTATGCCTCCTGCTCCCCATTCCAACTTTAAAAAAAAGGGTTGTATCTACTGTCTATAATTGATTAACACTCATCAAAACACACAATGTTAGCCTCTTACCATTTGGTCCAAGTGATGTTCTCATTGTATTTGCTACAGCTTTTGCTGCCATGATATGAGACTAAAAAATGAAACAAACAAAAAAACAAATGTTCAACTTACATGCAATTTTAATAATTAAAAGCATCTGATTGTTATAAAATTTAATCATATACTTTGCCTTCTCTAGAAGCTTCTATATCTAAGAGGCAACACACTAAAGAAGTGCGGTAACCTTCACAACTACATCTTTACTAGACCATTCTTACGTAAAAGAACCAGAACCTGGTACTTTAACTCAGCACTTCTAAGAGGCAGGTTCTCTAACCCGCCCCCATTTTACAGCTGAGAGCACAGGCAGTCCAAGCGGACAGGCCTTGCGAGACCACTCTGCAATGCTAACTTTATGTGATGAGTCTGATGTGCGTATATAGCAACCTGAACTATCCGGCTAAAGTGCACTGCAGAGACGTACCCCTCTCTGACCCGGCCCAGCCAATACAGGACCTGTATGTGAAAGTCATCCTTGCTTGTCATGTGCGAAGGGTATCAGTACAGTAACAGACTCTTGCAAGCATCCTCTCCTGTTTGCACATAGAATCAGGCTCATCCCTCCACATGTTTCCTTTGCTCCTAGTCTTGCTGTCGCCAACCTGACCTGGACCCACGGCGCCCTACAGAGGTCCAGGGTCTCTGATCTCACTTCCTACTGTTTAGATTCACTTGACATCCAGCTACCTCATCCATCTTCCTCAAACGTGTTACCTGCCAGTCGGCAAAGCTTCAGGGACTCCCTAGTGCCTCAACACTGAAGTCTGAAGGCTTAGGCGTCTTCTTCAATGCCCTCCACAATCTGAGAGCTAGTTCCTTCCCACTGCTGATGGGCCATGCTTGTTCCCCAAGTATGGTCTCCCATCCCTGTAGTAAGGGCCACAGGAGGCTCTCCACTCATCAAAACCCTGACCAACTGTCAAAGCAGTTCAAACACACAGGTTCTGTGAAGCCCTCCTCAGCACTCCATCTGGCAGGTAAGGAAAGACACAAACTTCCCGGATCCGTGAAAATGGTGGTAACCATTAAATCACACATTGATGGATCTGTCTGCATAATGGACTTTTAAAAGGATAATCACCACAGATCAGCAGTTCTTAACCATGGACGATTTTGTCCCTCAGGAGGTAGCCGGCAACGTGCACAGCTGTCTTTGGTTCTAACAAATGGGGCCGGGGCTGCTCTTGGCACGGATGGAGTGGGTAGAGGCCCGGATGCCGCGCACCGACCCGCACAATGACTGGGCCCCCAAATAGTAACAATGCCAGTGCTGAGAACTCTGGCTCTAGACCACTGCTCCCGAGTCCGCCAGAGGCGGGCTGGAATCACGGCCCCAGTCTCCATGAACTATGAACCCTGAAGCAGATTCTTAACCTCAGGGCCAGGTTTCCAACTCCATAAGAGAATACCCATCTCAGCACGAGGGTGACAGAGGAGCAGAGTACACGGTGGCAGGGAAGGGCACAGCTGGCGCAGAGACCGCCGTACACACCACGATGCCACGCGGTCCTCCCGCTGACTGCCCTAGAGAAGCGCACCGCCCCCGCCGACAAAGGAGCTTCAGAGACGCGGGGCGGCGGGTCCTAAGGCCAACAGCGAGGGGGCTGCACGGGGTCTTCGCTCGTTTAAGACACCAGCCGAGAGAGGGCCCGTCCTCACACCTCCCCCTGCCTCTTCTGTTCAGATGCCCTCCTCACCGGGACTGCGCCCCCCAGACCCGCCTGCTCGCACAGCTGTGCCCTACACGTCCTCCCGGGGCCAACACGCCGACCGCCGCGTTCCACAACTTCCAGCTGCGGGCAGCGGCGGGCCTTGAAGCAGGCTGCGCGCTCCCTCCCCGACGACGCGCCTGCCTCTGCCGCCCCCGCCCCCGCCCCCGCAGGCTGCCCGCGGCACACTCGAGGCAGGGACCCCCCCCGCACCGCTGGCCCCACCCGACGGGGCTGCAGCCGCACGCCGCCTGCCGGACCCCGCGTCACGGTCCTGCGTGGCCGCCTTCCCTCTGGCGGGGTCGGCCGACGAGCAGGGGCTGCAGAAGCGCTCGGGGGCGGGCGCGCCGCCCAAACACCCAACTGCGCCCCCAACGCAGGAGGGCGCGCGCGGCTCCTCCCGGCCCCCACGCGGGGGCTGCGGGCTCGTACGCCGGCCTCGCCCGAGCTCGGAGAGCGGAGCGCAGGGCCCCGGGGCGCAGCGGGGCCCGACCCTCCCGGGAGCACATGGCGGAGCCGCTCCCAGCCGCGCGCAGGCGCAGACCCCCGCCGCCTCCCTCGAGCCTCCGCCCGCGGCCAGCCCTTTACCTTGAGGGCCTCGAGCCCCATAAGACGAGACTTGCGATCCTGATCCTTGATGATGAGAAAAGGACGCCCATATTCATCGAAGGCGAGGGTCCCGACCGACGCCATGGTGCCGCCGCGGCGCTTACTTTCCCCAACCAGCGGAGACCGCTCCGGAACCGAGCACACGCCTTCCGCTCGCGGGAGGGCGCAACAGTGCGCGCAGGCGCAGTCCGCGCCGCCTGAGACTTATTTTTCACTCGAGACTAGTTTGACGCTGGACAGTACCTTCTGGAATCAGAGGCCTTAGGAAACTTCTATCATTCGGGAAGCTGTGGGGGGGGGACTTCGAAGACACGGGCGGGAACCTCAAACCTACAAGTCGAGAGTACATGGAACTCATTGGCCAGAGCTGTTCAGTTGACGGCTTCTAGGTAGTGCGTCCCAACGAGGAACTCGTTTACTTACTGCGTTACTTTCTCCCTCCGTCCCACCCCGGCTCCGAGCAGGTGGTAGAACCCACTTCCGGATTTCCGCCCTTCCCTCCTCCCGCGCACTCCCCCCTCGGGACGCAAGACGCAGGAAATCTCGCGATGGCGAGAGGAGGCGGTGAGGCGGCGGGCGCGGCGGGCGGCTGGGGCGGCTGGGGCGGCGGGCGCCCCGTCGGGTGGCGCTCGGCGGTGCAGGTCGGGCCTCCCGGGAGGGAGCGGGAGCCGCGGTCCGCTCCCCTGAAAGTCGGAGCCTGCAGCGGCTCACACCGGGGGGACCGGCGCGGCCTGGCCGGGGCTCCGCGGGCGGGACTCCGCCGCCGGTGCGTCGTTCCGTGCCCGCAGAAGTGGCGGGAGTATCCCCCCTGCGGAGCCCCCGGTGCAGGGAGGCCGGTGCCGGCCCCGAGCAGGTTCGGCTGAGGCGTCCGTTAAAGCTGGCCCGGCTTCGCGCGGACAGCCCGGCCCCTCGGGCGACGTGGTGGCGCCGGGAGGCGCGCGGATGCCGACTGCGGAGGACCCTGTCCTCCAAACCCCTTTCGCCTCCTCTCTTTTCTTTTCTTTAATACCTGTAGGCTTTTGTTGGAGTTCGATTTGCCGGCACGGACTGTAACGCCCAGTGCGCGTCCCGACACTGCCCCCTCGTGCCCGTCACCCGGTCGTTCGCCGCAGTTCTTTTCAGGGCGCTGATGGTGACCTGATAGTTGACAGGCTTGGCTTCGGCCATAAAAAGGGACGCAGTACAGTTGGCCCTTGAACAACCTGGGGGCTGCGGGTGCCGGCGCGGGCAGACCTGTGCGGCGGAAAATGCATGTATGGCTTGGCTCCCCCACAACTTTACCAAGACCTGCTGTTGCTGGGAAGCCAGTTGGCATATTTTGTGTGTTATCCGTGTTACATACTGTATGCTTACGATAGCCCGAAAATACCTTAACATCATTAGGGAAAATATGTTTATGGTGCTGTATCAAAATAATCACGTTCCAGTGGACCTGTGCAGCTCAAACCGGTGTTGTTCAAGGGGCTCCTGTGCTGCCCCGTGGATCTTGAAAGCATGATGCCAAGTGAGAGAAGCCGGTCACAGGAGCGCATAGTGTAGGACTCCGCCGCCCGCCCCGAAAGTCAGAAGGGGAGCTCTGCAGAGCCGGAAGGTAGAGGAGCGCGAAGGGGAGGGGAGACACCTAGAGGTTAAGGGCTTTCTTCTCCGGTAAAGACCTCGTTCTAAAATCGACTGTGAATGGATAAAGAAGCTGTGGTCTATGTATACAATGGAATATTACTCAGCCATTAGAAACGACAAATACCCACCATTTGCTTCGACGTGGATGGAACTGGAGGGTATTATGCTGAGTGAAGTAAGTCAGGCGGAGAAGGACAAACAGTGTATGTTGTCATTCATTTGGGGAATATAAATAATAGTGAAAGGGAATATAAGGGAAGGGAGAAGAAATGTGTGGGAAATATCAGAAAGGGAGACAGAACGTAAAGACTGCTAACTCTGGGAAACGAACTAGGGGTGGTGGAAGGGGAGGAGGGCGGGGGGGTGGGAGTGAATGGGTGACGGGCACTGGGGGTTATTCTGTATGTTAGTAAATTGAACAATAAAAAATAAATTTAAAAAATATATATTTGTTAGGATGCTAAAAAAAAAATAAAAATAAAATCGACTGTGGTGGTGGTTACGCATATCTCTGAATGTACTGAGAATCTTTGGATTATGTGCTTTAAATGGGCACATTGTAAATTCATTGAGATTGAAGGACATCTCAACGAAGCTGTTAGAGATTATGGAGCCCCCGCCCACCATAGTGTTGAGACTAAGGTTAGCAGCTAACAGTCATCTCTCTCTCTCTCTCTCTCTCTCTCTTACTTAGAGCAGTAAGGACTTCAGATGCATTATTTTAAGTGTTCAGATAACCCAATGACCCAATGAGCGTAGTCATATTTTACAGGTAAGGAACCCAAGCCTTGGCCAAAACTTAGCTCATGTTACACACTGGTGGAGTCCTGTGACTCCAGAACTTTATGACTCAAATCCTTTTAACCACTGTATTGCATAACTGGGATACCCACAGGGTAGTTTTGCAGAGGCATGGCAGATGGTGCTTTCACTTTTTAAAAAACAATCAAATACAGGACTATTTACTGTAGCGAGTAAATTCCTCCATTCCTCCAGCATCCATTCAATGCTGAAAAGTATAGCCAAAAATTTCTTAAAACTCTTGCCTTCTATTAAACACTGTTACCTTCCAAATCTGTGCTTTTATTTTACCTCCAGCACTAGCAGTGGACTTTTGTTGTTCTTGTTTCTGAGTTGGTTTTCCACTGTGAAACCAGTTTTAAAACTCATTTTAGGGGACTTCAGGAGTCAAGAAGAAAGCTCCACTCTGTGTGAGATGCTGGTGGTTGGTCAGTTGCCTTGGAGCAATGACTCACTGCCGTGGGCTAGCTTGTTGTGTGCCCTGTGTTCACATTTGAACCTCACAACGTCGTAGCAGATCACCACATTCATGGGTATGGTAGGCAGACCACCCCCTCCCACCAGTAGGTCCATGTCCTCAGCTATGGAACCTGTGAATATGTTACACAGGAGAATTTATTTATTTTAAAAAGATTTATTCATTCATGAGACACAGAGAGAGAGGCAGAGACACAGGCAGGGGGAGAAGCAGGCTCCTTGAGGGTAGCCCGATGCGGGACTTGATCCCAGGACCCCGGGATCATGACCTGAGCCAAAGGCAGACGCTCAATCACTGAGCCACCCAGGTGCTCCACAAGAAAATTTATAAATGGGGTGAAGTTGGGACGCCTGGGTGGCTCAGCGGTTTAGTGCCTGCCTTTGGCCCAGGGTGTGATCCCGGAGTTCCAGAATCGAGTCCCACATCGGGCATGGAGCCTGTTTCTCCCTCTGCCTATGTCTCTGCCTCTCTCTCCGTGTCTCTCATGAATGAATAAAATCTTAAAAAAGAAAATAAATGGGGTGAAGTTAGGGCTTTGAGATGGGGAGGCTTTGTGATGGCTTGTCTGAGTGCACCCGGTGTCATCACAAGGGTCCCTATAAAGAAAAGGGAGGCAGGAGAGTCAGAAGAGGTGTCCTGATGGGAGCAGAGGTGGGGTGATGTGGGGCCACTGGCTGAGGAATGTGGGCAGCTTCTAAATGCTAGAAAAGGCAAGCAAATTGATCCCACCCTCGAGCCTCCAGAAGGAACCCAGTGCTGCCAGCCCACTTCAGACTTCTGACCTCCAGACCTGTATGATAATAAGTGCAAGATGCTAACATTTTTTACTGCAGCGTTGGGAAACTAATCCAGTGGGCCCTTTGGTTTACTAATTCCTGAAACCATGGATATTAACATCTTCCAACGACAAGAATCTAATGTTCTCCCCTCTCTTATTGTCTTCTATTTTCCATGATGCCTGTGTTTTGGGCCTAACTTCATCTTCTCCACTAGACTGTGAGCTGCTTCAGGGCAGCCTTGTTCCATGTGGGGCTCAGCATGTAGCTAGCGGTGGGCACTGCCAGCGTATACCAGGCAGTGTTCTAAGTGCGTTTCTTGCGCCTACTCGTTTCATCTGCATGGTCACCCTGTAATCCCCGTGTTACAGAAGAGAAAACCAGGGTTCAGAGAAGTAAAGGGTCCTACCGTTAGTAAGGTGCAGAGCTCAGGTCCTTACTTTGAGGTTATGCTCTTACCTGCTGATTTGCTCCTTAATCGAAATTTTTTTTCAAATCAATTTCAGCCCCCAGAACTTGAGATCCTCTTAAGAATGTATTTTAAAGAGTAAAACTCCAGAGGAGGCTATTTTTGGTATCATTCTCTGTTTTCAAGTGATTGGAGTTCACTTTATTCCATACTGGTGCATTGAAATGATTATTTTATCTTCTGTTCTTTTTGGATCTTCTTTAAAAATCTTTTCATAACCATACTTACTATTTTTTAGTGAGACCTGATTTTAGTCTCTATTATTTGACAATTGTATTAGTTCGACTGGACTGTAGATACCTCACCAATTTTGATGTGGATTCTTTATATCTTATTTGAAATAGGGTAGTAATTAGACATTTTAATATTTGTGAAGCTTTGTTCTACATCATAAAAATACAGAGTCCTTGGTTAACGCCTTTATTAATTGGTATTTTTATTGAATTCATAAAATACCAAAGAGGGACAAATACATTGTTTTCTTAAGGATGATTAAAAAAAAAGTACGTTGGAAAGAAAAGATTTTAGATTCCCATTAGAATTGAATAATTTTCTCTGAAACACTTTAATTTAGTTGATGGAATTAGAACTCATGGAATCCTACATTTGTAACTTAGCCTGTATTCAGCTAAATTATCCTTCTTTAAACAGTGTGAGTTTGTCAATAAGAATTATAGAAAAAAAAATACTACCTTGGGATTTCAGGTTTGGTGTGATGTGTGTATTTCCTGTTTGCTTCCCATCTAGGTACATCCCCTGAAATACTTGAAGAAACTCAGTTGGGATGTGTTCTACCTACAAGTCTTGGCACCAACAGTTTGAAGAAAAGCAGTTGGGGAGTTTTAATTACTGGGATCGTTGGTGGGACGCTGGTGGCGGTGTATGCTGTGGCCACACCATTTCTAACACCAGCCCTCCGAAAAATTTGTTTGCCTTTTGTACCTGCAACTACAAAGCAGATTGCAAATGTTGTGAAAATGCTGCACTGCAGAAGAGGATCCCTGGTTGACATTGGTAGTGGCGACGGGCGTATTGTGAGTTATGCTAAGATACTTTAAGGTTTTGAACCAGAGGTTTTAAAATTCCTTTTTTCTTTTCTTTTCTTTCTTTTCTTTTCTTTTCTTTTCTTTTCTTTCTTTTTTCTTTTCTTTCTTTTCTTTCTCTTTTGGTATCAAGTTTTTATTTAAATTTTAGTTTTTTAACATATAGTGTAATATTGGTTTCAGGAGTAGATTTATGTACAACGCCCAGTGCTCATCACAGGTGCCCTCCTGAATCCCATCTAGCCCATCCCTGCTTCACCTTTCTTACGAGGTTTATGCAAAGACCTACTCAGTCTCACAGTTTTTTTTTTTTTTTTTTTAAAGATTTTATTTATTCATGAGAGAGACAGAGAGAGGCAGAGACACAGGCAGAGGGAGAAGCAGGCTCCCTGTGGGGAGCCCGATGCAGGACTCTATGCCAGGATCCCTGGATCACGCCCGGAGCCAAAGGCAGATGCTCAACCACTGAGCCACCCAGGTGTCCCTCAGTCTGACAGTTTAATAAAATAGTTGTTTATTTTGTGTGTTTGGCCAAACTATCAAACCCTCCAGTGTGAATTGGAATTTATTTTTTTAGATTTAAATTTTCTGAAAGTGCTCTGTAGATTTGCCAGGCAAAAAGGAGCAATTATTTGGTAATTACGAAATTTTCTAATAAAAAACTTAGGCTAGTAGAGGTGACATAATGAGAGGAAACACATTGAGTCATGGAGTTTAACACAGATGTGTGCTTCTACGTTTATCTATTACACATACGTAATAATTCCTACGGGATCATTAAAATAGGAAGGAGCCTGTGCATTAACCCTCCCTTATCCGAACCGGACTTTTAGGGTTCTCAGCTCACCGACTCCAGCTGAGAACCTATGAGATTCAGGGCCACTGACAGGCCAGCGGGTGTCCCAGAGCATGGACACGGTGGCACTGTCCTTATGCCTCCATCCAGTGATGACTCGGAAATTGAGGATGCAGTAGTCAAGGCTCGCATTCTGGAAATGTTAGTGTGGAGACCAGCAGGGGTGTGACTCCTCTCACCATCGCCTGGAGCATAGACCTTGCAATTTCATCATGGTGACCTGATGGACACAGGGTGAAAACAGAGCTCTATTTGTTTTTAAGAAATCAAGAGAGGTTGGGACGCCTGGGTGGCTCAGCGGTTAAGCTTCTGCTTTCAACTCAGGGCGTGATCCTGGAGTCCCGGGATTGAGTCCCACTTTGGGCTCCCTGCATGAAGTCTGCTTCTCTCTCTCTGCCTGTCTCTGCCTCTTGCTATATGTCTCTCATGAATAAATAAAATCTTAAAAAAAAAAAAAAAAGAAATCAAGAGATGTATATATGAACCAGGACGAAGTTTTAAAACCCAGATTTGAATGCTTGGCACATCCTAGTTGTATCTTCATGGTTTCCTTTCCTTCTTAAGGGGGTGACGTTGTAGTTTTGTTTTGTTTTTTTAAACTTTATTTATTCATAGAGACACAGAGAGAGAGGCAGAGATACAGGCAGGGGGAGAAGCAGGCTCCACTCATAGAGCCCGACGTGGGACTTGATCCAGGGTCTCCAGGATCACGCCCTGGGCTGCAGGCAGCTCTAAACCGCTGCGCCACCAGGGCTACCCCGACACTGTAGTTAACTAGGGAAATTACTGTGGGCAGACAGCTCCATCAGGTATGCTCCCTTGAAGAGTACTGGCGAGACAAAATGAGCAGAGACTCCAGGACCAGCCCACTGTCCTCACTTTACAGAGTGAATAGTCACCTACAGTTGACTATTCTTGACTCATTCCATTTTCCTTTTACTTGCTTTCAATTTTGAGTGAAGGGTCTTAAAATACTGAGGAAATGTGTAAGTAATTGCAGGTGCTTATTGACAGGTCATTTTGATTGTAAATTACAACTAGCTCACAAAACACTCTCCCAGGCAGATTCATTTTGCCTGGTGCTGTGCTCTCATTGATGGAGAGAGACGGTGGGTTTTCAGCAACTTCTCATCAGACCTGCCCGGGGGTTGGCCAATTCAAAAGTGCTTTTTCCAAAACAGACCTGACGGTTGTGCTGCTTGAGGTGAAATCTTTGACAAAAACATGAAAACTGAGTTTAAATCAGCATTATCTCGTCTATAAAGCTACATAATTTTAGAGATATATTGTTAAGTGGCGTTTGAATAAAAGAAGAGCCTTTTGATTGGACATTTTGTGATTATAGACCATAAATAGGAAGCAGTCATATTATTTGACCATGTAAGTTGATGTTTTTCTTTTTTTAAATTAATTTAGAAATTTTAAAATTTCAGTATAATTAAGTGTTACTAGTTTCAGGTGGATAATATAGTGATTCAGCAATGGTGTACTCGTCATGACAAGTGTACTGTTAATCCCCTTCACCTACTTCAGCCCCACCCCCAACTCTGTTTGTTATCTATATTTAAGAATTTGGTTTGTTTGTCTCTGTATTCATTTGTTTGTTCATTTGTTTAAGTTCCACATATGAGTGAAATAATGGCATTTGCCTTTCTTTGACTTATTTCACTTAGCATCATACCATTCTAGATCCCATCCATTCATTGCAAATGGCAAGATTTCATTCTTTTTTATGGCTGAATAATATTCCATTGTGTGTTTGTGTGTGTACGTGTGTGTGTGTGTATACCACTCTTCCTTACCCATTAATCTAGTAAGTGGATATTTGGGCTGCATGAAGGTGAATACTTCCATAATTTGGCTATTGTAAATAACGCTGCAATAAACATAGGGGTACGTATATTTTTTCAAGTTAATGTTTTCATGTTCTTTGGGTAGATACTCAGTAGTGGAATTACTGGATCATATGGTAATTGTATTTTCAATTTTTTGAGGGCCCTCCATACTGTTCCACAGTGACTGCATTCCCACTAATAGTACACAAGGGTTTCTTTTTCTCCACATCTTCATCGACACTTGTTTCTTGTGTTTATGATTTTAGCCATTCTGACAGGTGAGGTGATATCTTATTGTAATTCTGATTTGCATTTCCCCGATGATGAGTGATGTTTAGCATCTTTTATGTGTCTTGGCTATTTATATGTTTCTTTGGAGAAATGTCTCTTCATGTCTTCTGCCCTTTTTTTTTTTTGATTTTTATTTATTTATGATAGTCACACAGAGAGAGAGAGAGGCAGAGACACAGGCAGAGGGAGAAGCAGGCTCCGTGCACCGGGAGCCCAACATGGGATTCGATCCCAGGTCTCCAGGATCGCGCCCTGGGCCAAAGGCAGGCGCTAAACCGGTGCGCCACCCAGGGATCCCATGCCCATTTTTTAAATTTAATTTAATTTAATTTTCAGATCCCCATTTAATTTAATTTATTTATTTAAAAATTTTTTTATTGGAGTTTAATTTGCCAACATATAGCATAACACCCAGTGCTCATCCCACCAAGTGCCCCCCTCAGTGCCCATCACCCAATCACCCCAACCCCCTGCACACCTCCCCTTCCACTACCCCTTGTTCATTTCCAAGTTAGGTGTCTCTCATGTTTGTCACCCTCACTGATATTTTTCACTCATTTTCTCTCCTTTCCCTTTATTCCTTTTCACTAATTTTTATATTCCCCAAATGAATAAGACCATATAATGTTTGTCCTTTTCGATTGACTTATTTCACTCAGCATAATACCCTACAGGTCCATCCACGTCGAAGCAAATGGTGGGTATTTGTCGTTTCTAATGTCTTCTGCCCATTTTAATTGTATTGTTTGTTGTTGGTTTTTTTTTTTTTTGGTGTTGAGTTATATAAGTTTTTTACATATTTTGGATACTAACCCCTTATTGGATAACATTTGCAGATATCTTCTCCCATTCAGTAGGTTAATGTTTTTCTTCTTACCTAGAATAAACACAGGCCTCTTTCTGCAGGTGATAGCAGCTGCCAAAGAAGGATTCACAGCTGTTGGTTATGAATTAAACCCATGGCTAGTTTGGTACTCCAGATACCGTGCTTGGCGAGAAGGGGTTCAGGACTCTGCCAAATTTTATATATCAGATTTGTGGAAGGTATGTAAGGCAGAGAATGGTCCTAGGAAATGGCAATCAAAACTTTGTAATTAGTATGATTAAAAACTGAAGAATGTATTAAAAGAAAAATAGTTAAAATAGAGCATAATGTGAACACGTTTTAAATGGATAGATTTACACACCAACCCTTTTAGAAGTAGAAGCTTAAGATTTTAGACCTGATAGGTTATGTGAATTCTAAGAATTTGCTCAATTAAAAAAAATTCTCATTTCTATTACAAAATGATGAGATTTTAAAAATCTCATATGGAAATCTTATAAATTATAAGCATTAAGTTGTTGATGTTCTTGGTAAATGGTAGACTTTGTGTGTGTGCATGTGTGTGCCTACAGAGGTCTGTATGTGTGTGGCTGCATATGTATATGTGTATCTACAGAGAGGTGAGTGCAAAAGACAGAATCTACTAACTTTGTTATGTTTTTTTTCTGGTTTTCATAATGTATAAGATACTTCCCAGTTTATTTGTACTCTAAAAAAAATGTCCTGTAGTTTTGCTTTAGAAATGCTCCATAAAATGTTTTTTCTTAAATAAGAACTTCCCACTGTAATATTGTCATCAGTAGCTTATAAAAATTCACATGAGTTTTGCTTGCATTGTTTTTTATTCTGTATATACATAAACGATCTCCCTGCAGAGTAAATAAGACTTTTATTGGACAATAAGAATTTTGACTGGCAAAGCACTCACCCCCCCCCCCAGTTTTTCAACTAAAGATCATTTTATTCAATTTTTACTTAGTATTTTAGAGGAGAGGGACAAGAATTTTAAGAATGGCTAAACATAAAAGACAGGTGGTTGTCCTATGTCACATGCTCTTGCTGAGCTAGTTTGGTGATGGTGAAGAGTAGAAAAGTGTGGACTGGGGCACCAATGGCACAGGGCAACTGGCGCGGCCACCAGATGGTCACTGGACGAGTCACTGGCATTTCCGACAGGTGACCCCTGGGCAGACCCTGCGTGGAGCATCCTTGAGGATGACAGGAATGACTTAAGGGAGGTGTCTGGAGAACTGTAGTGGATTGAATTAACAGACACGTAAATGTGGATTTCTGTGAAATCTTAAAGGGAGCCACTCTTTGTAAAAATCCTGCTATTTGTCGAAATGGGAAATTGCTACTCCTTTTGAAACAAAAGTTAAGCTTGATGTTTGGCCTTTTAAAATTAACCTGTGCATTATTGCCTCTCTTTTTTAGGTTACTTTTTCACAGTACTCAAACGTCGTTATTTTTGGTGTGCCTCAGATGGTGAGTATGCACCCTCCTGTCCCCTGGTTGGTTGGGTGTAGGTCTTGGGTAGACCCTCCAGCTCTAACAGGTCACATCTGTGTGGCTGCCCATCCATGTGGCTGCCCGCCTGTGTACCCAACGGCAGCCCCCTCACCCCCAGAGATTCTGGGAGGACATGGGATTTCAGCTTGCTGGCTTGACAAAGTACCGTGGGGCCTTAAAAGTATAATTGTAAAAGGGGCAGTCATGTTGTTCAAACTTCTGCTTCAGATCAAATTCTCATTGATCTACCTAAGCCCTAAAAACTCCAATCTGGAAACTCCTGTATGACCTGCCCCTGTCTAATGTAGTTGGAGATTTTCGAGGTTGCTCACTTAATATCCAGCTGAAGTTACTTGGGAGAGTTAATGGCATGTTCCCTTCGAATTGATCAGGCCTCTGGTTTCATAGTGAGGCAGTTTTCAGGGTGGATGAGCGTTGACTACTGTCACTTGACCTCAGCTGACTGATTTGTATTGAACTTAGATTACATACTTTAGAAAGTGAAAACATCCTGGTGGCATCGTACTGTAAATGGTTCTAAATTTAGCTTTTGGGAAGACGACCAGGATGAGATGCTTTTATTGTAATTGTTGGTTTACAGACCATGGAAAGAAATCCCTTTTCACTTTTCAAGGTCTATGATTGTGACCATAATAATCCTGGAAAAATGGGATGTTTGCTGAAATGCCACTGTGTAACTGATATGGATGGTTTTTAACTTAGAAAAGAAGGGAAATTTACTTTTTTGTTTTCTTCGTCACACATTAATATTTGTATAAGACAGTTCAGTGTTTGAGAAATCTTTTCTTACTATTAGGAGCTTTGGTACAATGCCACTTTTACTTAAGTCGATTTAGAAGTGCTGTGGTTACATATTCTTGTAAGTAGCAGGATTCTATATGTTTGGAATTCTTAGTAAGCCCAAATTAAGATAATATATGGGTGTTCACACTTCTGTTATAGAAATGAAAAGCGGTGTGATCCCTAGTCATTTAAAAGAAACAATTTGATATCTGAGCATTGCTATGGACTTTGACGGTTATCTACTCCTGATGATGTTTGGGCATTCCTTTCGAATAATCAGCATTTTGGAGCAAATAAGTTTAATTTGAATTCCATGCTTTATAAAAAGTAAAAGTAGATGTTTACTGCGACTTCCATGCCATTGTGAGAGGCCAGGCCCTGGGTGGCCTGAGGCCGTAGCAGCTCCGCCCGGGACGGGGCAGCAGTGGCCTGTGGGCTCCAACTCCTTGTGGGTCTACCATGTTTGAGCATGGCCAGTTTTTGGAGTTGTTCACTTGGGGAAATAAGATTCCTGTTTTTTTGATGAATGCTTTTGTAATTATTGCCCATTTGTTTGTATACAGAGAAACCTTAAATAAAGAAGTTGTACCATTTCACTGTTCCCAAGAAAAAGGGGAATAGCTGAAAACATGAAGCAGCCATGTTCTGTGGAGTGAGAGGGATTCAGCCCCTGGGCAGTTTTCCACATAGGTGGCTTGTTCACAGGACCCACAGGGGCTTGTTCGTCGGTGCAGGGTCCCACTTTTAAACCTCATAGAGCTTCATCTGTGTGGAAGTAGTAATGGGGAGGAAAGTGCTGTCAGAGGGTCAGGAGGGCAGCTCTGCTGTCTGTGGAGTCCGGGGCGCCCTGCTGGGGCCGTCTGCTAGTGAAATGCACTTCTCTTGTTGATCACTGGCCGGCATGGCTGCGTGGCCCAACGAAGCCCATGTAGCACCAACATCTCCTGGGGCCAGGAGAATACGTAGGGAGCTGGAGAAGTAGAAACTTGGAATTAAAGATCATCCACCCTACTTCTGATCCCATACCAATGGTTCCTGACAGCTCTGTGCTTTCATGGCTCGAAACTCATTTCAATCCTGGTGGGTATCTAACCCTCCAGGGGTGAGGAATCTCATTTGGATCTGGTAAATTCAGTCCTAGTGTGGTAAATACCCACATATAACTCTAGCTCATGCTCCTCTTTTCAGAATGTGAAACAGATCAATCATGTCCGTATTTAAAACCCAACTGCGACATCCTGTTGCTTTAAAGCAGTGAAGATAAGGTGTGAACGCTCTACCTGGCCCAAGGCCTTGTGTGGAGTGGCCTCTGCCTCCCTCAGCTTTCTGCGCACCAGCCTTCTATCCTTCTCTCAGCCCCTGAACTCCACTGCGTGAGCCGTGTCCTTCCTTCTGACTTCACATCCCATCCAGCTCTGGGCCTCGTTGGTGAATACCTCCTGACCACTTGCAGGTCTAGTGTCCCTTCCTCCAGGAAGTCATCCCTGATTGCCCAATGAGATGAACCCCAGCGGCCTGTTTTCTGTCTTCTCTATAGTGAGTTCTCACACATTTCCTTACATGAGGGCTTCGTCAGGTTGGCCGCGTACACTGCACTGTAGCCTCACGAGTAAGGGCCGGCCTGTGTCTGCTGCCAGACCCCTAGGACCGTGGCACCAGCGCAGTCGTGACTCCGGAAATTCTCATCAGATGAACGAACGAGCATGGTAGAAACATACCTGTTAAGGATACTTCCTGGTGGGCTATTACATTTCGGAACTTCAAAGACTGCCTAATTTAATTTTAGTTACGAATCATGTTGTGAAATGATGAACAAAAATCTTACCATCGTATTCTGATAAAGATAAATGATTCACCATGGGACCATGTATCCTTTGTTCATTCATTCGACAAGTATTTATTCAGTACCACAAAGTGCCAGACTCCATGCTAATCACTTGGGGGTACTTTAGTGAATGAAGAAGAGAACCACCCCTGGCCCGAGGTGCCTCGGTGCTAGTGGGGAGAGCAGACAGTAAAGGCAGTCCCTATAAAAAGGGCGCCAGGCTGGCCCAGTCAGTAGGTCATGTGACTCTTGATCTTGGGGTTATAAGTTTGAGCTCTCCACTGGGCATAGAGCTTACTTAAAAAAATAAAAATCTTAAAAAAAAAATGTGGTACAACAGGAGGGGGTGAGTGCTGTGGGGCGGAGTAAAGCAGGGGAGAGGGGGGCAGAGAGCATGTCCCTGCAGAGGCGCCCAGGTTGTGTCCTGCTGGGTTTCAGCGGCAGCAGGAGGGTGAGTAAGGCCAGAGGAGAGTGAGGTCAGAGAGGCAGTCAGGGCTGTGGAATGCAGAAGCCCTGGCGGTTTTGGGCAGAGGAGCGGAGGACTGCTGGGTTGCAGAGGATCCAGGCTGCTGTGTGGACTCTGGGCATGAGTAGAAGCCAGGAGACAGGTTAGGCACTCTTGCGGGCAGCCAGGCAGGAGGGGTGGTAGGTGCGTGCCAGCATGCAGAAGCTGGTTTTGCAGGTGGTGGAGGATGGAGACAGCAGGGTGGGCGGGCGCATCCCCTTGGGGCGTGGAAGAAAGGAACCATTCCTCAAGGGTTTGGGCAGAGATGCTGGAAGTGCATTGTTGTTGCCGAGCTGGGACAGGCAGGCAGAGCTGCAGGAAGCCCGAGATGGGGGCGCCTGGGGGGCTTAGGCGGTGAAGCATCTGCCTTGGGCTCAGCTTGTGATCTCGGGGCCCTGGGATGGAGCCCCGCATCTGACACTCTGCTCAGCAGGGAGTCTGCTTCTCCTTCCACTTGCACTTGCTTGCTCACTTGCTGTCTCTCTCAAATAAACAAAATTAAGATTAAAAAAAAAAAGGGAAGCCTGAGACGTGTGTGGAGATGTGTGGTTGGCAGTGGTGGGTAGAGGGGTTCTGGGGCTTGGGGAGGTGAGGGGGCTCTTGGAAGGAGTTGAAGCCCAGGAGTGGCTGAGGTCCCCCGCCAACAGGGCAGAACCGGTCAAGGCCCAAGCTCTGGCCTCTGACAAGTGAGGGGCACCCAGCAAAGGGCTTGAGAGGAGGGGTTGGGTAGGAGGAAAGCCCGTGGTGGGGGGTGTTACCCTAGAAGTCAAGTGAAGCCAGTGTTTTGGGGAGGAGGGAGCCTTTGAACACTTTTAAGAGCTGCTCATGGGCATGGCGGTTTGGCTTATGTCTTTGAGCTGGTTTCAACTTATGTTCAAAATTTTGAAGATGTAATTAGAATATGATGAGTTCGTGTCACTTTGAAATCTCTAATTGTATGAATAATTTTGAATTCCATTAGACAGACATGACACATGACTGCCTCTCTTTGTGCATGATATCAAGACCCAGGCTCATTGCATATTTATGTGCGATTGACTCAGTTAATTTCTTACCATTGAAATAGCTTCTTTCATTTGTAGGTTTATCTTGACTTAGCATATGACAGTCATTGGGAAATAAAAGAAACTGTAAAAGAAGAATAATGATAACATGAATACATTTACAATGATCTTTTTATGAACAAAATTGCTGTAAGAATCCTCTGATATTTTGAAAAAACACATATTGTCTCATTCTTTGCCTATTTAATTTTTCCCTCAAGGAACCTTTTTTTTTTTTTTTTTTTTTTTTAAGAATTCTCTTACTGGCTGTTAAAAGAGTAAAATTAACCCATTCTTAATGGAATTTTTTCTTGGTTACCTTGGTATTAATTATAATAAAGAATCAGAGTTTTGGCTCACTGTAGCCAGAGGTCACATGGAGGACTTTCTTCAAGACACTTTTTAAAGACAGGGGTCAGGAGTAAAAAGTCTTCATAGAAGCACTATTGATTTGTTTGTCTTGATTTATTTGGTTAGTTTTAAAGGGATTAGTTTTTTTTTTAAGGGATTAGTTTTTGCTCAGATCTTGGTTTCAAGATATCATTTCCCATTTAGAGGAACCAGGAATGTCTGAGAGGTGGCTGATCTGAGGGCTTAGGGGGATCAAAACAAAAGCCTGGGGCATTTTGCTCAGCCCAAATATGAGGAAGTGTTCAGAGTATTTTGGGGGCGCATCCAAAGGGGAGAGAGGCGACTTGGGAGGCTCCCAGGGGCCAGGCTGGGATAGTCTGAGTATCAGAAGACACAAGGATGATAGTGGATCAGAACCCACTGTACAGAATAGGAATCTAGGGGCTCATATTTACAACGATAGGTACATAGGCAGAAAGAAGGGAGAGCTCTTCCTTGCAATAGAATGCCTATTGTCAGTCTGATGGACTGACAGGAATGATGGAATTAGCAAATTGCCACCTTGTAACCATACAGTGAAAATTAACCTAGGCCAGAATCACCAAGAATGCTACATCTGGTGAGGGACATTTCAATGGGCAGCAGGATATTTAATTGTCTCAGGCTACCTCTGGCAAATTGCTCAGTATAAGGGAAAACTAGCAACCCCACTGCCGAGACACCAAGCATCACCCTAACTGGGTGGTGACCATCACTCTCACAGCAGAAGGTCCCCATGGGCGTCTGACTGTGGGGCCCTGAGAAGCTCACAGCCCCACTTGTGGGGCCTTGCCAAAGATGTGTGTGCCGAGTCATTGTGAGCAGAAGTCGAGAACCTAAGGTGAGGGCCCACCGGTGGATCAATGGCCCGACTTCCTAGAGATGTTGTCATGAGAGACAAAGGAAGATGCAGGAACTGTTCCAGGTTAAAGTAGACAAAGGAAACATAGCTACATGCAGCATGACATTGTGGGGGAAAGTGTTATAAGAGATATTATTGGGACATTTGGCGGAATTGGAAGACTTTGAGATTATGATTGGAATACAATCTTAAATTTCCTGAATTTAATAACGGAGCTGGGGTTGTGTCTCAGAGAACACTGACGTATCAAGGAACAAAGGGATATGTTGTATGCAACCTGTTCTCAAATGGTTTAGGAAAAGTATTCATAGGGAAAGAGGGCAAATTACATAAAGCAAATATGCCAAACTATTAAAAATGGGTGAACTTGGGTGAAGGAATATAGGAATTCTTTGTTCTATTCTTGTGACTTTTCTGTAAATTTGAAATTCTTTCAAAATAACAAAAGAAGGAGGTAAAGATGGTAGGATCTGAAGATCAATTTTAAAGTGGTTGTTAATTTGCTGATATAATTACATCAATACTTTTAGCAGGTAGGTTGGTAATAAAAGGATGCAAAATTGATAAATAAGAGGATTTTACTTTTTATAAGTTGTGTTGACTATGAAGTTATCAGTGCATTAAAGATAAATTTTTGAAGAATCATGAAATATTTCATTAAATTTAAGTTAGAACGAGTATATTTTTCATGGTCCAATTTAGTAATACCATATTTCACTGAAGCTAGATACTGTGTTTGTTTTTTTTTTTTTTAAAGATTTTATTTATTTATTTGAGAGAGTGACAGAGCAAGCATGAACAAGGTGGGGGTGGGGTGGGCAGAGGGCAGAGGGAGAAGCAGACTCCCCTCTGAGCAGGGAGCTGATGCGAGGCTTGATCCAAGGACCTTGGGATCATGACCTGAGCTGAAGGCAGATGCTTAACCACCTGAGCCACCCAGGCGCCCCAGTACTGTTAATTTTAGTATGCACCATTGCTATTGAGAAAGAAAAAAATACTGCCAATCATAATTCTAAGACTATGTCAATTGTAACATGTATCCTGATTTCAGAGATGTTAAAATGTGGGAAAATGTGTTAAGTAGTTGAGACAGGATAGATTGAAATGCTAGGTGGGCAGATAATTTACAGCTGCTTCTCACTTTATTTTTAAATAAGGGTACTTTATTTCATATTTTTAGAGTGGAGGAGGGGACAGAGGGAGAGAGAATCTCAAGCAGACTCCTTGTTGAGGGTGGGGCTCAGTCTCCACCCTGAGATCATGACCTGAGCTGAAATCAAGTTCGGCACTTAACCAACTGAGCCACTCAGGTGCCCCTGTTGTTAATGTGACTTCTGCATTTTAATGGATCGTTTGATAATGTATTTATGCTCTGAAGGGATTTTATTTACAGTTATTAATTTTGTTTTAAAGATTTGAGAGAGAGAGTGTACGAGTGGCATGGGAGCAGGGAGCAGCAGAGGGAGAGGGAGAAGGAGACTCCCCGTTGAGCAGGGAGCCTGACACGGGGCTCAATACCAGGACCCTGATCATAAGCTGAGCCGAAGGCAGATGCTTCATCAACTAAGCCACCCAGACACCCCCACAGTTCCTAATTTTGTAAGGTATCTTCAGGCACTAAGATGCAAAAGAACACTTGGGAATCTTTTCCTCCAACTCACCGCTTGTTGAAATAACGGCTATTGTTCTGCACAGATGCTGCGGTTGAAGGAGAAACTTGCGCTTGAACTTGAGGATGACGCCAGAGTCATTGCCTGCCGATTCCCTTTCCCTGGCTGGACCCCAGACCATGTCACCGGGGAGGGGGTAGATACTGTGTGGGCCTATGACATCAGCACTCTGAGAGGCAAGAGGCCCCAAGGACCAGCGCACACCCAGTCAGTCACTCAAATGTAGACTTTTATCAAGCGTGGTTTCCCAGGTGTTGGCCGTCTTCGATTTTATAGAGACTTCCATCTGTGTCTTCAGCAAAGAGTATATTATTCTTCAGTATGGAATGAAAAACTACTGTTCCTTTCCTTAACTTTTGGAAGACAAACAGAAGTTAAGAGCAGCAGGTAGATTTAAAGTCCCATTTCACAGTGTATTCAAAAAAGAGGTCTGACTTCTTTCCATGCACTCAGACACATGAAAATATGAATGAGTCATAATCACATCGACGTGCGGGGAAGATGTGAACAGCTTTTCACATAATAAAAAATACGACTTAATGCCAGATGAAAAGAAGCACTTTTTAAACAGGGTATATTTATAGATTTCTCCAACTTGATTCATCCTTAAGATTTATGTCTTTCTTTTGTCTATTTCATGGTAAAACTTTCTAAAGGACGTAGGTCCTCATATTCTAGAACATTTAAGAATATATATATCACAAATTAAGAATAATTTGTTCCAAGGCTAGTGGACTACTGTTTTTTTTTTTTTAATTTATTTTTTATTGGTGTTCAATTTATTAACATACAGAATAACCCCCAGTGCCCGTCACCCATTCACTCCCACCCCCCGCCCTCCTCCCCTTCTACCACCCCTAGTTCATTTCCCAGAGTTAGCAGTCTTTACGTTCTGTCTCCCTTTCTGATATTTCCCACACATTTCTTCCCCCTTCCCTTATATTCCTTTTCACTATTATTTATATTCCCCAAATGAATGAGAACATATAATGTTTGTCCTTCTCCGACTGGCTTACGTCACTCAGCATAATACCCTCCAGTTCCATCCACGTTGAAGCAAATGGTGGGTATTTGTCATTTCTAATAGCTGAGTAATATTCCATTGTATACATAAACCACATCTTCTTTATCCACTCATCTTTCGTTGGGCACCGAGGCTCCTTCCACATGGACTACTGTTTTTTATTGAATCTGAGATGTATGTGTGTGTACATGAGTGTATTTGTGTCTGTAAACAGCAGTAAGTTTCTAGACAGGCTTCTGGTGGATTTCTGCAAGCATCAGACTATCTGCAAAGGCATATTTAACTTGCCATTTTGGGTTTCTCCTTTAGCTTCCCAAGGATTAGATGATGCTTGGTCCCACAACCTCAGGAAAAAATGGACCATTTCACAGAAGTGTTGAGACTCATGGAGTTTGTAAGATCTTTAATTGATTTTTTTTCAGCTGTGTCTTTAACCTGTAAGTGACCTGTAAGAATTTTCTCATAGAAGTTGCACACGACACAAGGCAGGGAGTAAGAGCTACTATTTTTGATGCCAAGTAGGATTCAGAAATGTCTGGCAGATTGAAATAAGGGATAAATGCTAACTTGATAAAATTTAAAGTTAAAAAAAAAAACAAAACCAATAACCAAACAAAAATAGGATAGAGCTTAGTGGTGACATAGCCTAACAGGAGCTGTTTGACCAGACCTGGAGGTTCCATTGACATTGGGGTCAATGATCAGAGCACATTCCCATTTGAATGCGCCTTTCTCTAAAAGCTTGGTTCCAAGATTGCAAGCTTTGCCTTCCCCAGGTGTGCCAGGTTGGCTTTCTTGGATCCTCCGCCAATTCTAGCATTCTGATTTCCTGAAATGCTTAGCTCCACCAAGAGGATATAAAACCAAGTTTAAAAGATCTAAGAACTGAGACTCTTCCAAATAAATACACTATGTTCACCATTGCTGAGTGATGGCATACATTGTGACAAGTCACAGCCAAACAGAATGGAAACAGTGCAAGATTCCTGATGTTTAAACCTCACAGCTGGACACTACACATCTGCCAAGGTACTTTCCTGATGGCCAGGGGTAGGAAAGAGCTGCCGTGAAGGCATAGATGTTCTCAAGGGCAGGAGTCTTCTGAGCCTGTGCTGTAATGTGTGTCTCCTAGACCATCTGCAGTCCTCTGGGCCGCAGTGGGGCGTTTCACACCTGGCCTGGCACCAGAATCTCCAGGTCTCTGACCCAGGCACCTGTACTGGCTGAAGGTGTGCAGGCACTGCTCCCTCTGATCCCATGGCCATCTCCCCTCTTTCTGGGTAACCCCAGAACCTTCAGGTGTCAGGGACACTGGGCCGGGCCAGTTGTCTGATCCCATGCCCTGGGTGTCAGGGTGGGTGCTGGGTCATGGGCATGTGATCCAGTTCCCTCCAGTGAAGTGTGAAGGGACATCTGCTTAGAGCTTATTGCTAACAGAAGGAGGTGCTTGAGGAGTGAGCATCCCCCCTGTCTTCGGGCAGCTGTACAAAGCAGTAATGCCTGCAGTTGTCACGGCCGTTTTGCAGCCACCAGGGGAAAAGTGAAGCTGGGAGCCAGGAGGTTGGTGGAGCAGAAAGCTGGATAGACTGCGGGTCTTTGACGATACCACTGAGTTGCTGAACTGACTCGGAGCCTCCAATGGGAGGACATCTTACATGGACAAACCCGAACCCGTGTTGTTGCCCTCCCACAGGTGTGGTGTTGTTTGTTCCCTGTGGTGGCCTGACCCAAATGGGGGTGGGTCTCAAGTGGGGCGAGGGGGCCCGGCAGTGTGGAGGGCAGATGGCCCTGGGCCCGCTCCCTGCCTGGAGGCGCTGCGGGGGGAATGCACTTGCTGGCAAGGTCAGACGTGCGTCTGGAGTATTCGGGAGGGACGGAGAACTCTCACGGGGGGATGCCCCGCTCCCAGAGTGGGGTTGGGGTACCAAGTCAGAAGGGCTCTGAACTCAGATCCAGCCTTCACTGACGGCAGGAGTCCTCAGTGGGCCTCCTGTCCTTGGGGACACGGGCAGGACCGGGTAACAGCAGAGCCTTACCGCATCCCTGCACCCGGGGAGTTTTGCAGGGGGAAAGATAATTCCTCAGGATTAGAAAGGAATTGGTAAAAGAAGGGAAGAAAACCACTCAGACTGCCCTCCTGGCAGGTGGGGCTGCTGAGGGGAGCTGCTGTGACGTGGACTGCAGTTTGCGTCCTTAGATTAAATCCTGACCCTCGGTGTGATGGTCCGGGGAGACGGGGCTTGGAGGGGGGCTGAGGGTGCTCTGCCTGAGGGTGGGCCCTCTTGAATGGGAGTAGTGCCCTGCGAAGGCGGCCTCAGAGAGCTCCTCCGCCCACCCGCGAGTGGGAAGACCACCAGCCTTGAACCAGGAGGCGGCCTCGCTCCAGACCCCGCCGCGGCTGCCGTGATCCGAGACTTCTTAGGCCCAGAGCCGAGAGGAATGGATGCAGGTGGTTAAGCTGCTTGTGTTCTGTGAAAGCAGTGAGCTGGTCAGAGGCAGCCGGTAGCTGGAAGAGCCACACCCAGCACCATCCAGACTAGCCATCGTTTCCTTGGCCCGTGTGAGGTAAGGAGGTTGAAGGGAGCCAAGCTTCGAGAGGATTCTCTCCAGTGCCAGCTGGGGAGAGCGGGAAGCTAACCGCTTGACGTAATGGTCAGGGCCGGTGGGCTGAGTGGACCCCCCTCCCCCCCCCCGGTTCCACTGGAGCCCCGTCTGCGTATCTGTCGGGGGTGTGGCCGGCACCGCCACGGAGGCTTCCCTGGGGGGACTCCCTCTGTGCCCCCCGGGTCCCACGGGGGATGCTTTCAGCAGTTCGGCCCTAAACCAATCTGGATGGTATAAACAAACTAGAGCTAGAGGAACAAGGGAAGCTGTGTTGATAAGTGAATTCTAGATGGTAAAGGGGCTTGAAAACGTGTCCTTCGAGGCAGTTCAAGAGGCTGTGGATGTCTACCCTGCATGAGAGGAGCTTTGGAGGAAACAGAACAGAGCTCCCAATGTGTGAAGGCTTGCCAAGCAGGAGAAGAAAGGAAAAAGTGGTCATGAACATGATTGGGTGCCAGGATGTTCCGTGTTTGGAAGCACCCCGTTCTCACCTTCAGGGAGGAGGCATGGTCTAGTGATTTTTCTCCTAAGCACAGGGAGTTGTGGTCAACTTGCTCAGCCACAAGCAGACACAGGAGCACAGAGTCTTACTACACTTACTTACTAACCTGCAGTTAGGTCTGTTCTAACCGGCCCTGAGGCCTGACCTTGGCTTTTGGCGTTGGTGCTGAAAGGATGTGAAGCTAAGATCAGTCTGAAGTATGGTTTTAATAAAGTCGTTTGAAGTTAGAATGCGTTGCCTCTGGACATAGTTACTTTCTTCTCAGTGGAGATACTGCAGCAGAAGGCTGGGCAGCCACTTGGTGGAGATGTTGTAGAACAGATCCATCTGGAGTCTCAAAATGACCTAAAACAACCATGAGTTTTCTACCCTTAGCAGGACCGCTGGAACCCTTTGAGCTGAACCCAGTGGGAGCGCTAGGCATGAGAGCGGCCTGCAGCAGTGAGGGCGTTTCACACAACGCCAGCCCAGCCATACTTAGCCTCCCCCAACAGAAGGCCATGGGCAGCTTTTTACTCTGGTATAGCAAACAAAAGCAGCCGAAATCTTGAAACTTCGGGGATGCTGATGGATGACAATAAGATTTATCAGAGCTACGGCTCAGAAGTGGTAATGCTTGGAGAAGGCTGGAATCTGTTAAAGCCCAGAGGGCTTGGCTGCGGGGAACACAGTCTTCCCTATGTTCTGATGAGAACCAGGAGACCATTCTTGAAGCCCCCGGGAGAAATAATGTCACTACTGGTGCCTTGTCCTTCTATGTGACACTGTCCCACCCATCGCCTTGTCAAGGGAGCAGTCTTATAAGGACCCCGGGCTCACTGACTCTCCTCCGGCTGATTGGGCCAGAGTCTGGCATCTGAGCCAAAGGCCATGGAGATGGGATGAATCATGCAGGTTCCATGCCGAGAAGTTAAACTGAGGAGCACAAAGATTGGGGACACACAAGTGGAAGTTAGAGTAAGGAAGTTGAGGCCAGAGGAGTTTAGAGTTTACAGGGCCATGAGAGATGAGGGAGTGACAGGTTTCTCTCTGGGTGAAGGGCTCAGACCAGGGAGCAGGCCACAGTCGTGTGGAGTAGGAGGCTGCCCCCATCTGCTGCCGAGGGCCCAGGAACTGGGGCGGGAGCAGAGCCCTTGCCATCCCTGGTATCTCAGCCCCCCTCAGAGGATTCAGTTGAGGGTTGTGTTTCCTTAAGAACTCCTTTTATGCAGTAGGTTATTTTATGACGAAGGAAAATTGCACTTGTCATGACATGCGTTAAACATAAAGATCTCATTATCCTCCAAAATGGTGTAGACCATATATTTAAATAGAAAGATGGATATTTATATAAATGTAAGGAGATCTCCCATCTGAATAACACAATAGAGTGTCTGCACTCGAATAGAAAACCTGAGTCATCCAGGACCCTCTCAGGCAGAGTGAAGTGTTCCTGTAATAGTGACGCATTATGGTTATATTGGAATTGGCACACTTGTGACCCAATGGACTGATACAAATTGAACATGAACAAAAAAAAAATCATATAACTTTTATTGGTGAGGGAAATTCAATCTTATTTTTTCTAATTTAATATTATGGTGTGACTATTACCAGAGAAGGATAAAACAGTAGCTCATTGATCACAAGAAGAGTCCAGGAAATTTTCTTTTCTGGAATATCATAGGGTGAAAAATTGGGCAATGAAATGACCTTTTATGATAATTAATCCCAATGTCAGGAAAGTCCACCGAGCCCCACACATGTCCCAAGCTTGGTGGCTATGTTCGAGTGGCGAGGTATTGCGGGGTTTGCTGTAAAGATAGCTGGGCGTGTCACAAGGCATTAGTACGTGCTGGTGCTCAGGGTGAGCAGTCAGCACATTTGGGAGGCAGCCGGAGCTTCTGCTTTTCCAAAGACCGTCCCTTCTCGCTCCCTGGCATTCACCTGTCCCAGGCACCCATGCTTTATTCCTTCATTCCATGGCCTTCCTTCCATGTGTCCACTAACCTTTGATTTAGGTGTCACATTCCATATTCCCATTTTCTTTTTTTTTTTTTTTAGATTTTATTTATTCATGAGAGACGAGAGAGAGAGAGAGAGAGAGAGAGAGAGAGAGAGAGAGAGAGGCAGAGAAAGAAGCAGAGAAGGAGGCTCCATGCAGGGAGCCCAACATGGGACTTGATCCCAGGATTCCAGGATCATGCCCTGGGCAGAAGGCAGGTGCTAAACTGCTGAGCCCCCAGGGATCCCCTCATTGTTTTTTGTTTTTTTAAAAAAGGTTTTGTTTATCTATTCATGGGAGACACAGAGAGAGGTAGAGACACAGACAGAGGGAGAAGCAGGTTCCTCACAGGGAGCCCGATGCGGGACTTGATCCCAGGACCCTGGGATCACGACCAGAGCCAAAGGCAGACGCTCAACCACCGAGCCACCCAGGTGCCCCACATTCCCATTTTCAAGGGGATTTACACTTTGTTAAGGAGCGCTTTAATATGAATTTGACTAAAACATGGATTTGTAATGGAGAAATGTCAGATTCCTAGCTGCTTTTTTTTTCTTTTTGTATATTATTTTATTGGAGTTCTATTTGCCAACATATAGCATAACACACAGGGCTCATCCCGTCAAGTGTCCCCACTCAGTGCCCGTCACCCAGGCACCCCAATCCCCTGCCTACCTCCCTTTCCACCACCACTTGTTCGTTTCCCAGAGTTAGGAGTCTCTCATGTGCTGTCACCCTCACTGATGTTTCCCACTCATTTTCTCTTCTTTCCCCTATAATCCCTTTCACTATTTTTTATATTCCCCAAATGAATGAGACCATATAATGTTTGTCCTTCTCCGATTGACTTATTTCACTCAGCATAATACCCTCCAGTTCCATCCACATCGAAGCAAATGGTGGGTATTTGTCATTTCTAATGGCTGAGTAATATTCCATAGTATACATATATCTCCTCTTTATCCATTCATCTTTTGATGGACACTGAGGCTCCTTCCACAGTTTGGTTATTGTGGATATTGCTGCTCTAAACATTGGGGTGCAGGTGTCCCAGCGTTTCACTGCATCTGTATCTTTGGGGTAAACCCCCAGCAGTGCAATTGCTGGGTCGTAGGGCAGGTCTATTTTTAACTCTTTGAGGAACCTCCACAGAGTTTTCCAGAGTGGCTGCACCAGCTTGCATTCCCACCAACAGGGCAAGAGGGTTCCCCTTTCTCCACATCCTCTCCAACATTTGTTGTTTCCTGTCTTGTTAATGTTTCCCATTCTCACTGGTGTGAGGTGGTATCTCATTGTGGTTTTGATTTGTATTTCCCTGATGGCCAGTGATGCGGAGCATTTTCTCATGTGCTTGTTGGCCATGTCTGTGTCTTCTTTGGTGACATTTCTGTTCATGTCTTTTGCCCATTTCATGATTGGATTGTTTGTTTCCTTGATGTTGAGTTTAATAAGTTCTTTATAGATCTTGGATACTAGCCCTTTATCTGATACGTCATTTGCAAATATCTTCTCCCATTCTGTAGGTTGTCTTTTGGTTTTGTTGACTGTTTCTTTTGCTGTGCAGAAGCTTTTTATCTTGATGAAGTCCCAATAATTCATTTTTGCTTTTGTTTCCCTTGCCTTCCTAGATGTATCTTGCAAGAAGTTGCTGTGACCAAGTTCAAAAAGGTGTTGCCTGTGTTCTCCTCTAGGATTTTGATGGAATCTTGTCTCACATTTAGATCTTTCATCCATTTTGAGTTTATCTTTATGTTTGGTGTAAGAGAATGGTCTAGTTTCATTCTTCTGCAGTTGGCTGTCCATTTTTCCCAGCACCATTTATTGAATAGACTGTCCTTTTTCCAGTAGATAGTCTTTTCTGCTTTGTCGAATATTAGTTGACCATAGAGTTGAGGGTTCACTTCTGGATTCTCTATTCTGTTCCATTGATCTATGTGTCTGTTTCCTGTGTTTTTGGTATTTTGATAGGGATTGCATATTATGAGCAGCTATACGCCAATGAATTAGGCAATCTAGAAGAAATGGACGTATTTCTAGAAAACCAAAAACTACCAAAATGGAAACAGGAAGAAATAGAAAACCTGAACAGGCCAATAACCAGCAAGGAAATTGAAGCAGTCATCAAAAACCTCCCAAGACAAAAAGTCCAGAGCCAGATGGCTTCCCAGGGGAATTCTATCAAACGTTTAAAGAAGAAACCATACCTATTCTACTAAAGCTGTTCCGAAAGATAGAAAGGGATGGAATACTTCCAAACTCCTTTTATGAGGCCAGCATCACCTTAATTCCAAAACCAAACAAAGACCCCACCAAAAAGGAGGATTATAGACCAATATCCCTGATGAACACAGATGCAAAAATTCTCAACAAGATACTAGCCAATAAGATCTAATAGTACATTAGGAAGATTATTCACCATGACCAAGTGGAATTTATCCCCGGGATGCAAGGCTAGTTGAACACTAGTAAAGCAATCAACGTGATAGATCTTATCAGCAAGAAAGAAAACAAGAACCATATGATCCTCTCAATAGATGCAGAGAAAGCATTTGACAAAATACAGCATCCATTTCTGATCAAAACTCTTCAGAGTGTAGGGATAGAGGGAGATTCCTCAGTATCTTAAAAGCCATCTATGAAAAGCCCACAGCAAATATCATTCTCAATGGGGAAACACTGGGAGCCTTTCCCCTAAGATCAGGAACACAACAGGTATGTCCACTCTCACCACTGCTATTCAACATAGTACTGGAAGTCCTAGCCTCAGCAATCAGGCAACAAAAAGAAAGAAAAGGCATTCAAACTGGTAAAGAAGAAGTCAAACTCTCCCTTGTTGCAGATGACATGATTCTGTACATAGAAAATCCAAAAGACTCCACCCCAAGATTGCTAGGATTCATACAGTAATTCAGCAATGTGGCAGGATACAAAATCAATGCCCAGAAATCAGTGGCATTTCTATACACTAACAATGAGACTGAAGAAAGAGAAATTAAGGAGTCCCATTTACAATTGCACCAAAATCATAAGATACCTAGGAATAAACCTAACCAAAGAGGGAAAGGATCTATACCCTAAAAACTACAGAACACTTCTGAAAAAAATTGAGGAAGACACAATGAGATGGAAAAATATTCCATGCTCATGGATTGGAAGAATTGTGAAAATGTCTATGCTTCCCAGGGCAATCTACACGTTCAATGTAATCCCTATCAAAATACCATGGTTTTTCTTCAGAGTTGGAACAAATAATTTTAAGATTTGTGTGGAATCCGAAAAGACCCCAAATAGCCAGGGGAATATTGAAAAAGAAAACCAGAGCCGGCGGCATCACAATGCCAGATTTCAAGTTGTACTACAAAGCTGTGGTCATCAAGACAGTGTGGTACTGGCACAAAAACAGACACATAGATCAATGGAACAGAATAGAGAACCCAGAAATGGGCCCTCAACTCTATGGTCAATTAATACTCGACAAAGCAGGAAAGACTATCCACTGGATAAAGGACAGTCTCTTCAATAAAAGATTCTTAGTTTTTATTTGCTTTTACCCCAGCCCAGACTGCCTGATTGGCATTTCCAAGACAGCTCAGAAAGGCAGACCATGGTCACGAGTCTCTCTTGACTTGAAAATGTTAATTAGGAATAGAAATTCATAGCCCAGAAACGATGATAACAAGGATAGCTCTCAAGTGTTGACTGTCTACCAATCCTGGGTCTCTTAGATACATTATTTTTAATTCTTGTACTAACTGCACTGTAGAGATGATATTTCTCAGTGGGGAAACTGAGGCATTTAGTGAATACTGGGTTTGCTAAAGGCCCATGCACTCATTAGCAAAGAGTGGAGCTGGTATTCAAACCCAGGCCTGATTGACAGTAGCACCTGTGTGACTTCTTTGTCACTGCCTGGCCAAGCGTGTGGAGGCTCTGCTGCTCTGAATCAATCCCATCTACTCAGTAGCTTAGACATTAGCAACATTTGAATAACTTTGAGGCTTAGATCCTCTGTCTCTGAATCAGAATAAATCTTTTTTAGATAGGCACAGAGTGGTCCTTGAGTTAGAAGCATAAGCCTGATGAATTATTGGAAACTACATCTAAAACTAATGAGGTACTACTATATGTTGGCCAATTGAATTTAAATTTTAAAAAGAATGGACTGAAGGCTTTATAAATATTGTCTTCATTGATTATGTCTTGTCACTTATTTGATAGTGTTTTTTGATACATAAATGTTTTTAATTTTGAAAAAAAAAAACCACACAAGCCCAAGAGAGGATAAAACAGCCAATTTTTCAGAGTTGTCCCCTCCATTCAGAAATAGGTAGAGGAAGTTATATCTTCTGAGCAGAACTGAGTTATCCCATGCTTTGTGGGTCCACCTCCTAGACATGGGTCAGTGCAAACATATCACCTGTCTGTTGGACAGTAAGCAACCTGTGGGTGTCTGCACGTCCGACTGTCTGCTGGGGCTGCTGTAGCAAAGCAGCACGGGCCGGGCCCTGAAACAGCAGATGTGTCATCCTCATAGCTTTGGAGACTGGAAGTTCCAGACCAGGGTGTTGGCGGAACTAGTCTCTCCTGAGGCCCCCTGCTTAGCTTGCAGATAGCTACCTTCTCTGCTCGCTGTGTCCTCACAGGGCCCTTCCCCAGGGTACCAGCTTCCCCTATGTCTCTTCCTCTTATAGGGACACAGGTCCTGTTGGATCAGAACCTGCCCTAACAACCGCATCTTAACTTCATCTTTAAAGAGCCCTCTTTAGAGGCCCTGTCTCCAAATACAGTCACATCCTGAGTACTGGAGATTAGAACTTTAGTACATGAATTTTGGGGGGCCACAAATAAGTCCATAAGAACATCTTACGCGTTAATTACAGCCTCACTTTAGTAAACAAATAATTGGACACAGCCTAAGGGTGGGTCAGCTGAGGCCAGCTGAGCACGCGTTGGTATATATGTACGGAGCATCCGTCAAAACGCTGCGGCGGAGTGAAGCGTACTGAAGCATGTGTGATTTCCAGTAGAGCTTAGAGCTCCTCTGCTGGAACGCGCCTTCTTCCAGAATGCACATGGAGCCTAGCCGGTCTTATGGAAAAAAGCAGGGTTAATGGGAGACCACTCAGAATGGTTGCAACCTTGAAATCAGGGCATTAACAGAAACAATCATTGGTGTCTGGGGAGATAACGTGACAGTCCAGGCAGGCAGCTCCGTGGCTCTGGAGACCGCCCGAGGGGATAATAATTTTACAAAAACAACCCAGCATGGGAATGCCAGCTTGAGGGGAACAACACAGTGCAGATGAGCACT
Organism: Canis aureus; assembly: GCF_053574225.1. Lineage (NCBI taxonomy): Eukaryota > Metazoa > Chordata > Mammalia > Carnivora > Canidae > Canis > Canis aureus. Next base: position 8,648,519 of record NC_135641.1, read on the forward strand.
GGAGGGCTTGTACCTGCTGTGAGCCCAGGACTGCAAGGCTGGGGAGCCCCTCTCTGAGGAGGGGTGGGCATTCTTCTTACATTTTCTAAAAATCCAACTGACAGGTTGAGGGGCACTGCTCTTCGTGTTGAAGTTTACAGTTCTCATAATTCAAAGCTAACCTCCCCTTGAAGAAAGAACCTCACAGAAACCAGTGAAACTTCCAGGCTATTCTGACATCATTCCCCAGGCAGCAGTGGTATGGGAGTTAATTGGTGTTACAGGAACAGGTGCGGTAGCAGAACAGAGTGTTGTCAGGTGTAAAAAACAAGGGGCAGGACTGTGATATTTGCCTCCACTTATGTAGAAAAGGGACATTCACATGCTGACACATGGTGCTCCCCCTTCTCCGACTCTCCCAAATATACCCTGCCAGAAATAATCTATGAGTATGTGAGACACAGCTTTTGCCTCTGGGGAGGGTGGGTGGGGTTTGGGATCTGAGGTGAGAGGAAGACCCCTTTGATTAGAGATTTTAAAGTACTTTTTTGCACTTTTAAACCATATATATGACTTTTCAACAAAAAGTTAATTCTTTAAACTTCACATGTACAGGTAGGAGATTAGCTTCAGTTCACATATGAGATGCTACTTTTGAAAGCATATACCGGAGAGAACTGGTCAGTGATGACGAGGGACTGGAATAGGCTGAGCTGGTATGATCACACTGAGCTGGTGTGACCATGCCGAGCTGGTGTGACCATGCCAAGCTGGTGACCATGCTGAGTTGGTGTGACCATGCTGGGCTGGTGTGACCATGCTGAGTGGATGTGACCATGCTGAGCTGGTATGAACATGCCCAACTGGTGTGACCATTCTGAGCCAGTGTGACCATGCTGAGCTGGTGTGACCATGCTGAGTGGATGTGACCATGCTGAGTGGGTGTGACTGTGGTCAACTGTGTGACCATGCTGAGCCTGTGTGATCATGATGAACCAGTGTGACCATGCTGGGTGGGTGTGACCATGCTGAGCTGGTGTGAACATGCCCAACTGGTATGATCATGCTGAGCTGGTGTGACCACACACAGTGGTGGGTCAGACTCTGGGACACCTGAGTGCTAGTGTGTTTTAGGTCAAACTCGTCAGCATTCAGGGCTAAACTTCTGTGAAGGTGGGGAACTGAATTCCAGTGACTTGTATTACTGGTTAGATATTGTTTGTGTGTGTGTGTGTGTTTTCCCTTTTGTTCCTGATACACATCTTTATCATAAAATGGGAAGAGAGAAGCACAGGATTTGTGAGGTTTAGGTCAGTAGCTTGCAGGACCCCAGAGTTAGAAGGGACTTCAGGGTAGGGGGTGGTGGGGGCAAGTCTGTGGGCTTGTGTGGAGGGTGTGTGAGCAGCTCTAGGGGAGAGCCTCTTCCCGGGACACCTCCCCTCCGTACTTCTCCCTGGCTGCTGTCAGCCATGTCCACTTCCTGCCCCTGGCGTCCTTTCTCACTGCTCTTTCTTGCCTTCTCTGAGAGTTTGGTGTTGACTTTTAGAACTGGTTGTGCCTAGCACCAAATTGTGAACAGTAAGTTAGAAGCCAAGACATGTTCTTCTTTGTTTTTTGTATTGTGTAAGAAAGGACGTCCTGGGTAGACTAGAAGGTGACCTATACAAATAGTGCCGAATGGAAACTTTAGGTTCTTGATTCTAAATAACCATCAACTCCCGTCTGAAACATTTCATTTTTGGTTATGGTGTCCCTGCCTGGGGCCTTCTGGGATTCACTCCTAACTCTTAGAGCAGCTCATTTTACCTGAGGGCATCCTGTTAGAAATGCCTTCTGTATACATGGCTGCAAACTGGCTCCCTGGCACTTCCCACATGCTGGCCCTAATTTTGCCCGCTGGGGACCACCCCAAACAAATCTAATGTTTCCTCCGTGGGAAATCCAAAATCCAAAGATTTGGAGGACTCTCTCCTGTCCATTCTCATGTTTATTTATACAAACCAACCCTCCCTAGCCTGGTAACTCTCCTCTTGACAGAAGCTAGCTAGTATGTATGTATGTATGTATGTATGTATTTATTTATTTATTTATTTAAGAGAGGCAGAGACACAGGCAGAGGGAGAAGCAGGTTCCATGCAGGGAGCCCAATGTGGGACTTGATCCCAGGTCTCCAGGATCAGGTCCTGGGCTGAAGGCGTGCTAAACCGCTGAGCCACCGGGCTGCCCCGAAGCTCCCTTTTAAACTATCTTTCTGAGGTGTGGGTTTCGGAGCCAGATACAGAGTCAGATGTGGCTCAACCAGGGCAGAGGGCAACAGACAACTCCTTCCTTGCACTGAACTTGTCTTTAGACTGGTGCTTGATACTCAACTCACATGGAACTTTTCCTTAGGCTTCTGATAAGTCATCTATACTATACTATTCTTATATTCTTATATAAACTATGTCAGTGGAATTTTAAAAAGATTTGTATTTTTTTTATTTGAGAGAGAGAGAGAACATAAGCAGGAAAGGGGGAAAGGGAGAGAGAATCTCAAGTAGACTCCATGCTGAGCATGGAGCCCGGCATGGGACTTCATCCCATGACCCAGAAATCATAACCTGAATGGACACCAAAAGTCACATGCCCAACTGACTGCATTGCCCAGGCACCCCTGGAGTTATTATTATTATTTTTTGACTCAAGTATGTGTGATGTTTTTGAAATAAGTGAAAAATTTAAATATTTTCTTTTTAAGTTTTGTCATGTTAGATTTGCCCTGCTGCCACAGGATTTTAAGGGATTTTGGATCCTAATTTAATCATCCAATTATTTGGTTGTCTCTGTGTACTTTATTCCACATACAACTTTAATAACCATGAAATTAGTGTTCTCATCTATATTATTTGAAAGAAACAGCCACAAATTTTGAATGATACAGAGCCCTGGGACCTCCCTATCCTGTAAAGTATATCATTTGCTCCATGGGCCAGTGCTCACAGGAGGTGGTTGTTCATTAATTTATGCTCTACTCTGTGATGCTCTGATCTGACTGTAAGGACATGCAGATGAGTGTGTAGCCAGATGTCACCTCCACATGGGCTTCATCACTGTGTGCCCAGCCGGAGGACGATGCCTGCATGCCTTAGGCAGTCCATGAATATTTGTGAGTGAAGGATGTCAGGGGAGAGTGGACACATGTCTTACTGAAGTCCAGCTGTGCTGTTTTCCCTTTATTTCAACCTAGTGGTGTTGGTGTACTAGTTTAAAAAAAAAATCTCCAGGGGCGCCTGGGTGGCTCAGGGTGTGATCCCCGGGGTCCTGGGATCGAGTCCCACATTGGGCTCCTTGTGGGGAGCCTGCTTCTCCCTCTGCCTGTGTCTCTGCCTCTCTCTGTGTCTCTCATGAATAAATAAATAAATCTTTAAAAAGAAAAATTTCCAGAATTCATTCCTGGCAATCCATGCTGTCTCCTGAAGTCTCTACTTTTCTTCTTTTGACTTGCATTGCTTTCCCAGATTTTTCTTTCTTCTTTCTTAAGAAAACTCACACTTTATTGAAGCATAACTTATATACCATAAAAACCAAACCAAACCAACTAACCAAAACCTCCTATAAAACCTGGTCATGTTTAATGCGTACCGTTTGATGAATTTTGGACCTATGCACACAGCCCTGAAACCACCTCCATGGTCGAGGTAACAAACACATGCTTCTCCTCCACAAACTCCCTCCTGCTCTGCTTCTTGATCGCGCCTTGTTTGGTGCTCAGAAGGCAGCGTCCGTCTGCCCCCCTCAGAGCCGTGGGGGCGCAGCCCGGCAGGTGGGCAGGTGCCCGGCGCTTCTCCATCCCGTGGCGCTGACACTTCACAGACCCCCAGCCCCCCAGCTCCCCAGCTGCGGCAGCCCCCGCGTCCTCACCCCCGGTGCTTGGCGACCCCTGGTCCCGGTTCCGCCGGGCGTCGGGTCCCCCAGGTGCAGCCGTGGGTCTGTGGGTCCCTGGACGGCCTCCCTCACTGGTACCTGCGTCGGCGCTATGTCCAACCTCCCCAGCCGGGCCGCTCATACCACCTGTCTGTTCCCCAGGTGCGGTGTCATTCTAACACGGAGTCGTTTAGAGCAGTTTACTGGCAGGGCTGTCTCTCTCTGTGGGCTGACAAAAACCCAAGTTAGGATACGTTTTGCTGCCCACCTGTTTTTTTTTTTTTTTTAATTTCCTTTTGTTTTTTATTTTTTATTTTATTTTTTAAAGATTTTTATTTATTCATGATAGACATGGGGGTGGGGGCAGAAACACAGGCGGAGGGAGAAGCAGGCTCCACGCAGGGAGCCCGACATGGGACTCAATCCTGGGACTCCAGGCAGGATCACGCCCAGGCCGAAGGCAGGCGCTAAACCGCTGAGCCACCCAGGGATCCCCTCCTTTTGCTTTTTATTTTTTATTTTTTAAAATTTTTTATTTTATTTTTTTATTTTTTTTTCCTTTTGCTTTTTATGACTAGAATTCTTGCAGCGCTAGGTTCCTCCTGAATAAATCAGTCTAAACTGGGAATTTCTAATGAAAAAGTTTCCTCTTAGCAAAAGCCCTAATTGAGAGAACATGCCTTTCTACTCACAATTTTTCATTTTTAAGATGTCAATTAAAATCTAAGTACTTTAGGGGTGCTGGGTTCCCAAAATAGAACGGTGAATTTCACATTTACAGCACATTTCTGCTTTTATTTACAATTTACAAGATACTTTCCATTTAATAGGTTTTTTTCCCCTCCACAAGTTCAATTAAGCTGGTTACCCTCTTCCTCCCACTGACCTTCATCTTCGTGTTTTCTATCCCATCTCTCTTGCACCTTGTACCCCGTGCTCCTTCTGTCCTTGATGGGGTCTTATGCTTTTCCTTCCACATTTTAATTTTTCTGAATGCAATTTTTGCTTGCAAAATTCACGCCCTAATGAAGTCTCTGGTCGTTTTGTTTTGTTCACATTTAACTAGGCATCATCTTGTTTTTTTTTTATGTTTTATTTTGTAGCCTATCTGCTGATGTAGCATCATTTTTGTTTTTAGTAAATGAAAGGAAAACATTTCCACCCACTTAGTAGTTAGGCAAAGGGAAGGAAAAAAGCTTGAGTGCTCAGCAGTTCTCTGGGATGAGAGAAGTACATGATGGATTTGCATTTTATTCTGCTTCACACTTTGGTTCACTTGTCGGCATTTTGTATCTTCAATAGTTTGGTGATTATTTGTCCAGGCTTTTACTTGATGCTTTTTAAGACATGAATTTTGATCCCATATAAAGAAAGGTTCCATAAAAACAGAAGGTTTTGATTTTTTTTTTTTTGTAAAAAATTACTTTGCTACAGAAGACAATGGATATGAACAAATATTTCAAATTATCCATATGACTGTTGGTCAAATCCTGCAGACCACTAGCAAACATGAAAATAATTCAGACTGATTATGATAAATTCTTTCTCAGCAGCAAATGAACTATTGCTGGAATTATAAACAAGAAAGAGGATTTTACTGCTCAATTTGTATGTGGAGGGAAATGATGAAGGACAGTGATTTGCTATTTACAATTTTTTTTCTCACAGCAGGAGAAAGTTTCAAAGTTTTATTTATTTATTTATTAAAAAAAGATTTTATTTATTTATTCATGAGAGACACACAGAGAGAGAGAGAGGCAGAGACACAGGCAGAGGGAGAAGCAGGCTCCACGCAGGGAGCCCAACATGGGACTCGATCCTGGGACTCCAGGATCACGCCCCCGGCCAAAGGCAGGCGCTAAACTGCTGAGCCACCCAGGGATCCCCAGTTTCAAAGTTTTAAAATGGGTTTTATATATAGATTTCTTTCAGACGAACTTTTGTTCAGAAAAGACAATATTCTGGCCTAAGAAACTAGAAATCTCCTCTAAGTATAGGCTGATAACAATGACATGTATTAGTACTATGTAGGAATGTTTAACATCATCCTAAGGTGTTAATGGTAGAGTAGGAAAGCTAGACACTTAAAAAATTGAGGTAGGATTCACATACAGAAAAATTCACCCTTTTTGGTCTTTAGCGCTGTGAGTTTTGACAAATGCATTTACGGTCACGTAACTACCATATGGTCAAGCCAGAGAATGACCCCAGTGCCCACAACATTCCCACCTACCACACTGTGGTCAGTGCCTCATCCAACTTCTGTTCCCTGACAACTACTCATCTCTTCCCTGTCCCCAAAGTCTGCCTTTTCCAAAATGTCACATAGACAGAATCATACAGGATATAACCTTTTGTGTCTGGGTTCTTTCACTTATTAATGCATTTGAAATTCATCCCCGTTGTTAGGTGTTTATTACTTTTCTTTTGGTAAGTAGGGCTCCACTGGATGAATGTATCCATTCATGCTCCAGGAGAAAAGCATTTGGATTTTTCCCAGTTTTTGATGATTATGAATAGAGTCACTATACACATTTGCATACAGGCTTTTTTTTCTGAACGCAAATTTTGTTGAAGTTGGGTAAGTCACTAGGAGTGGGATTGTTGGCTTGTATGTTAACTTTCTAAGAGACTGTTGTATATGAGAATTCCCATTGCTCTGCATTCTCATTAGCATCTGCTTTTCTCAGTTTTCTTTCCTCCATTCTAATACACTTGTCCTGGTTTCTTATTAGGGTATTCATTTGCATTTTGTGAAGCGTCTCCCTGTAACCTTATCTGCTACCCACATATCTTCTTTGGTGAGGTGTCTATTCAAATATTTTGCCTGTTTTCAAAACTGGGTTGCTTGTTTACTTATTATTGGATTTTGACTGTTCTGTATGTATTTAGGATACAAAATCCTTTATACTACATGTGTTTTGCCAATATTTTCTCTCAGTTTGTGGCTTTTCTTTTTCATTCAGTTGAGAACATTTTTGCAAAGTAGAAGGTTTTAATTTTGATGAAGTCCAATTTAATTGATCTTTTCTGAATTGTGCTTTGGTGTCATATGTAAGAAATCTTTGCTAAGGTTACAAAGATTTTTGCTTATGTTTACTTTTAGAAGTTTTATAGTTTTAGACTTTATTTTGGTCTGTGATCCATTTTAGGTTGAGTTTTGTTACAGGGTAAGATAATAGATGAAGGTTTTTCTTTGAACATGGCTATGCAATTGTTTCAGCAGCGTCTGTTGAAAAGACTGTTCTTTTTTGAGTTGCCATTGCATCTGTGTTGAAAATCACTTGACAAGATATATGTGAATCCATTTTTCTTATTTTTGGTTTCTAAAATTTTAATTCCAGTATAATTAACATAGAGTGTTGTATTAACTTCAGGTGTACAATATAGTGATTCAGCACTTCTATTCAGTACCTAGTGCTCATCATGACATGTGCCTTCCTTAATCTCCATCATCTGCTCCCCTCATCTCCTCTCCCCTCCCTTCTAGTGACCATCAGTTTGTTTTCTGATGTTAAGAGTTAAGATTCTGTTTCTTTGTCTCTCTTTTCTTCCTTTGTTTTGTTTCTTAAATTTCACGTATGACTGAAATCATATGGTATTTGTCTCTGACTTATTTCGCTTAGCATAATATACCCTAGCTCCATCCATGTCATTGCAAATAGCAAGATTTCATTTTTTATGGCTAAGTAATATTCCATTCTCTCTATATACCACATCTTCTTTATCCATTCATGTACCAATGGACACTTGGGCTGCTTTCATAACTTGGCTATTGTAGATAATACTGCGATAAGCATAGAGAGGCCTGTATCTTTTTGAATTAGTGTTTTCATGTTCTTTGGGTAAATACCCAGTAGTGGAATTACTGGATTAGGTTGTAATTCTATTTCTAATTTTTTGAGGAGATTCCATAGTGTTTTCCACAGTGGCCACACCAGTTGCATTCCTACCAACAGTGCACGAGTGTTCCTTTTCCTCTACGTCCTCACCACCACCTGTTGTTTCTTGCATTTTTGATTTTAGCCATTTTGACAGGTATGAATTAATATCTCATTGAAGTTTTGATTTGCATTTCCTTATGATGTGTGATGTTGAGCATCTTTTCACTTGTCTCTTGGCCATCCTCTATGTTTCTGAGTCTATTTCTTGACTATTTACTTTGTTCCATTGGTCTTTGTGTCTTTTCCTTCAGTAACATAGAGTCTTAAGCACTAGCTTATGATAAGTCTGGAAAGTGGATGGTGAGTTCTCCAACTTTGATCTTCTAAAAAATTGTTTTGGCTATGGGGACGCCTGGGTGGCTCAGTGGTTGAGCGTCTGCCTTCGACTCAGGGCATGATCCGGGGTCGGGGGAATCGAGTTCCACATTGGGCTCCTTGTGGGGAGCCTGCTTCTGCCTCTGCCTATGTCTCTGCCTCTCTCTGTGTTTCTCATAAATAAATACATACATACATACATACATACATAAATCTTTTAAAAATTGTTTTGGCTATTGCAGTTCTTTTGCCTTTCTATAAAAATATGTATGTATAAAACGATAACCACTAATACAAATATACCGTCCTTTATAAATATCAAAAGAAATTTAAAAAGTGCAAAAGTGGTGTGATTACTGAATCCTAAGCCTATATTCATTTTATTTATTTATTTATTTATTTATTTATTTATTTATTTATTTATGTATTTATGTATTTATGTATTTATGTATTTATGTATTTATTTATTTATATTGGAGTTCAATTTGCCAACATATAGCATAACACCCAGTGCTCATCCCATCAAGTGCCCCCCTCAGTGCCCGTCACCCAGTTACCCCCACCCCCCGCCTACCTCCCTTTCCTCCACCCCTTGTTCATTTCCCAGAGTTAGGAGTCTCTCATGTTCTGTCTCCCTCTCTGATATTTCCCACTCATTTTTTCTCCTTTCCCCTTTATTCCCTTTCACTATTTTTTATATTCCCCATATGAATGAGACCATATAATGATTGTCCTTCTCCAATTGACTTATTTCACTCAGCATAATACTGAGTTCCTCTAGTTCCATCCATGTTGAAGCAAATGGTGAGTATTTGTCGTTTCTAATGGCTGAGTAATATTTCATTGTATACATAGACCACATCTTCTTGATCCATTCATCTTTCGATGGACACCGACTAAGCCTATATTCATGCAAAATTCTGTCTAGTTGTAGGGACAATAGGTGATAGGATGGTGAGAAGATAGGCCTAGCTAGCTCAGGATTTTCTTTCTACCTCTTTTATCTTCAAAACATCTTCTTTTAACAATTTAAAATCCTTATGAATAACTTTTTAATAGAGTTTTGTAGAAAAGGTTATCTATTTTTAAAAAAGATTTATTTACTTTAGAGACAGTGGGAGGTAGAGGCATAGAGAGAGAGAGAGAAGGAGAGAATCCCAAACAGATTCCCCACTGAGCATGGAGCCTGATGTGGGGCTAGATCCCAGGACCCTGAAATCATGCCCTGAGCCAAAATCAAGAATTGGACACTCAACCACTGAACCACCCAGGCGCCCCTGTTATCTTTTTCATTTTATGGTTTCAAGAGAGCATTTCCAGTCTTTCTTCACCTTCTTGGAATTAGTTATTTAGAAACGTGATTCCAACACACAGCGACTTGTACTAGTTTCGGCAGTGCTATATTCATACACACTCAATGTGTTTGGAAAAATCTTTGATTTAGAGTAGGAATAATTTTTAGTTCCTAAACGGTAGAGGCCACATGGCTTAATTTGCTTGTTGTGCTTGTTTTCTCTCTTACCTGGCCTACTCTTAAAAATGTTTGTAATGTGTAGTGACATTTTCTTACTGAAAATATGAAATGGAGATATTAGTACCTGATTTCTCCTTCCCTTTTCATGACTAGTGAAAGAATTATGAAAAGCTGGCTTCGTATACCAAAGGTGTTATAAACATTATAGCTGTAATATATTGTAATTAAGAAATCTATTATGATAACAACTGATAGATTTGATTACAATTCAAATCCAATATAATCATTGCCCTCTAAAATTTATTACATATCCACAGCATTTGTGCTAGAATGATGCTGAACATAATGGAAATTTTATATTCCAGTGTTTTCAGCCTTCAGGAGTCTCTCTAATGTTTTCCACTGCCATTTTATAAAGAATAGCAGATTGATCTTCCGATTTGTAGGTCAATTGAAACCATTTGAGGTTATGAGATAATTAAGTCATATCTCTGTAATTATCCTTTAAGATTGACCTTTTTTTTATTTTTTATTTTTTTAATTTTTATTTTAAAAATTTTTTTAAAATTTATTTATGATAGTCACACAGAGAGAGAGAGAGAGAGGCAGAGACACAGGCAGAGGGAGAAGCAGGCTCCATGCACCGGGAGCCCGACGTGGGATTCGATCCCGGGTCTCCAGGATCGCGCCCTGGGCCAAAGGCAGGCGCTAAACCGCTGCGCCACCCAGGGATCCCTTGACCTTTTTTTAAAAAATAAACGTTAGATTATAGTTATTTCCTTGGCCTGATTGCAATTGTTTTTCCAATATTAAACACACAAGACACAGTATTTTTGAAAGGGACCATGTGAAATTTGTGATGAATCAATGAACACTAGATGCAAGGTGTAGAAACTAAAAATAAGTCTCAGTAGTTGAGATATACTAGTCTTAACCATGGCTGGTACTTTATTTAAACTTAATTGATCAAATATTTTGTAAAATGGTAAAACGTATTCAGGAAAGGGAGAAGGTGGAGCATAGTCAGTGAATGGATGTGATTTATCTCCTACTGAAAAAAAAATCATTGCAGAATATTTTATTATAATTATCCCAATAAAAAGGAAGACCATGATTTTTGATCATTTTATTAGCCTTTACAGAAATGATGTGACATATTTTTACATCAACATGATATGATATAGAAAAGTATTGATAGGGGATCCCTGGGTGGCTTGGTGGTTTGGTGCCTGCCTTTGGCCCAGGGTGTGATCCTGGGGTCACTGGATCAGGGCCTGCGTCGGGCTTCCTGCGTGGAGCCTGCTTCTCCCTCTGCCTGTGTCTCTGCCTCTTTCTCTCTCTCTCTGTCTCTCATGAATGAATAAATAAAATCTTAAGAGAAAAAAAAACTGGAATAAAAAAAAGAAAAAAGTATTGATAATTTTTTCTCTATTTAGAGAAAACAGATGTGACAAAGCAAAATATGAATTTTAGTATTTTCATTCTAATTGCTGTAACTTTTTAAATCCTCCTACTTATACATTTATTAACATTTACATCTTTTATTCCCTCCCAAGTTTTTATTTAAATTCCAGCTAGTTAGCATAAGTGTCATATTAGTTTCAGGTGTAGAGCTATAACTTTTAATATAATTTTTTGGACATAATCACATTTTCACATCTTAATATTTTATTTTATTTTTTAAAAGATTATTTATTTAGTAGAGAGAGAGAGAGAGCAAGCAGGAAGGAGGAGCAGAGGGAGAGAGAGAAGCAGACTCTCCACTGAGCAGGGAGCCTGACACAGGGCTCCATCCCAGGACCCTGAGATCGTGACCTGGGCTGAAGGCAGATGCTTAACTGACTGAGCTGCCCAGGCGCCCCTCACATATCTTAATATTTTATCTGATGCTTTTTTAAAAAAAGGAACTTGTACTTTTTGTTAGAGCATTTATTTTTTAATTTAAGTGTACAATTGAGTAGTTTTTAATACATTCACGGTTGTGCAATCATCCCCACTATCTACTGTCAGAATATTCTCTACACCTCAGAAATTAGCAGTGACCTCCATCCTCTGCCTCTCCAGCTCTTGGAAGCCACTAATCTATTCCCTGTATCCATGGATTTGTCAATTCTGAAAATTTCACCTAAATGGAATCATAGAATCTGTGTCCTTTTATACCTGGCTTCTTTCACTCAACATCATGTTTTCAGTGTTCATCCTTGTTGTGGGATGCAGCAGCACTTCATTACTTTTAGTGGCTGGATAATGTTCTGCTGTATGGATTTGTCCAATTTTGTTACCGATTAATTAGTTGACGGATGTTTGGGTTGTTTCCATTTTTGGCTATTATAAATAATGCTGCAATGGACATTCATGTACAACTGTTTGTAAGAACATGTGTTTTCAGTTCTCTTGCTGGGTCATGTGGTAATTCTGTGTTTAACTTCTTTGAGGAACTGCCAAACTGTATTCCAAAATGGCCATACCATTGTACATTCTCACCAATGTATGAGTGTTTCAATTTCTGTGTCCTCACCAACATTTGTTATTATCCTTTTTTTGATTGTACCCATTGTAGTGGATATAAATTTGCCTTTTCATTGCTTGTGCTTTGGTGTCTCATCTAAGAAACCACTGACTCATTCATGGTTGTACATATTTACTCCCATGTTTTCTTCTAAGAGTTTAATAGATTAAGCTCTTACATTTGGGTCTTTGACCCATTTGAATTAATTTTTGTATATTGTATGGCATAAGGTTGCAACTTCATTCTTTTGCAAGTGGATAGCCAGCTGTCCCAGCTCCATTTGTTGACTATTGTTTCTGAATTGAATTATCATGGCACCCTTGTCAAAACTCAGTTGACCAGAAACGTATGTTTTCATTTCAGGACTCTCAATTTTATTTTATTAATCAATAAGTCTGTTCTTATGCCAGTACCACAGTTTTGATTGCTGTAGCTTTTTAGTAAGTTCTGAGATCAAGAAGTGTGAGTCTTCTGACTTTCTTCTTTTTCAAGACTTCTTTTGGCTAATCAGGGCTCCTTGAATTTCCAGATGAATTTTAGAATCAGCATGTTAATTTATGTTAGAAAAAAATAGTAAGCTGGGATTTTGATAGACATTGCGTTGAATCTGAAAAGCAGTTTGTGGAATACTGTCATCTTAACAATATTACATACTCCTTCATGAAAATGGGTGTTATTTCATTTATTTAGATCTTTATTTCTTTCAACAATGTTGTGTGGTTTCTTTAAATCTTACACTTCTTTTGTTAAGCATATTCCTAAGCATTTTGGTTTTTATGCTATTGTAAATGGAATTTTCTTAATTTCCTTTTCAGATTATTTACTGCTAGTGTATAGAAATGCACTTGATTCTCACATATTAATCTTGTGCCCTGCAACATTTCTGAGCTTGTCTATTAGCTCTAATAGTGCATTTATGAATCACTTAGGATTTTCTATGCACAAGATCCTATCATCTAACCTGGATGCTTTTATTTCTTTTTCTTGTCTAATTGCTCTGGCTAAAGCCTCCAGTAGAATATTAAATAGAAGCGGTGAGAATAGCCATCCTTGTCTTGTTTCTGATCTTAGGGGGAAGATTTTCAGACTTTCAGCATTAAGTATAATGCTACCTGTGGGGTTTTTTAAAATAAATACTATTTATCAGGATGAGAAAATCTTCTATCCTTAGTTTTTTGAGTGTTGTTGTGATGAAAGGTATTAGATTTTGTCAAATGCTTTTTCTTCATCTTTTGAGATGATGACGTGGCCTTTATTTTTAATTCTATCAGTATGATGTATTACATTGAATGATTTTCACATATTGAATCAAACTTGCATCCTGGGATAAATCCTGTTTGGTTATGGAGGATAATTTTTTAAATATGTTACTGGATTCAGTTTGCTAGCATTTTGTTGAGGACTTTTATGCCTGTTGTCATAAGGGATATTGGTCTGTAGTTTTCTTGTGATGTCTTTGATTTTTGTGTCAGGATAATACTGGACTCCTAGAATGAGTTATGAAAATGTTTCCTCTTCTGTTTTTTGGTAGAGTTTGTGAAAGATTGACGTTGTTATGTCTTCTTCAAACATTTGATAGATTCACCAGTGAAGCTATCTGGTTACCTAATGCTATTGAAGAGAATAAAATCAATATTTAGTTTTACATACATCAAGGACCAATATATTAATAGTTTGCATCACAGTCTTGTTATTGCCTTAATAGTTTGCTTATTTAATTATCTTTAGAAGTAACTCACCTTCCCAAATGATTTGTTAAAAATCAGATCCATCAATAATTGACTAATTACAAGATTTATAGCTTAGACTAAGGAATTATGTTTGATGAACTCACGTATCTTTTAACTGATTAAAACCATTAACTGAAAAAAACCCATTTATTCAGTAGACATTTATTGCATATCTATTATGTGTTAGATTTAGAAGCAGAATTTTGACCTGAAGATAGTGTTCTAATTTGCTGCTGTAGAGAGCCTTAAGTTGTAATGTACATAATCAGTTACATATTGGTAAGAGTGGAAGTTTTTTAAAATTTAAATTCAATTAGCCAACATACAGTATGATCATTAGCTTCAGATGTAGTGTTCAGTAATTTATCAGTTGTGCCCTCCTTAATGCCCATCACCCAATTATACCATCCTTCCATCACTTCCCCTCTAGCAATGCTCAGTTTATTTCCTAGAGTTAAGAATCCTTCATGGTTTGTCTCCCTTTATGATGACTTCCCATTAAGGTTTCTCTTCCTTCCCCTATGATCCTCCACATTGTTTCTTATATCTCACATATGAGTGAAAACCATATGATTATTGTCTTTGTCTGATTGACTTACCTTGCTCAGTATAATGCCCTTCAGTTCTATCCATGTTGATGTAAATGGTAAGTATTCATCATTTCTGATGGCTGAGTAATATTCCACTGTACATATACACCACATCTTCTTTATCCTTTCATCTTTTGATGGACATCTGGGCTCTTTCTACAGTTTAGCTATTGTGGACATTGCTGCTGTAAACATTGGGGTGCAAGTACCCCTTCAGATTACTATATTTGTATCTTTGGGGTAAATACCTAGTAGAGCAGTTGCTGGGTCATAGGGGTTGTTCTATTTTTAACTTCTTGAGGAATCTCTATACCATTTTCCAGAGTGGCTGTACCAGCTTGCATCCTCACCAACATTTGTTGTTTCCTGTCTTGTTAATTTTAGCCATTCTGACTGGCATGAGGTGGTATCTCATTGTGGTTTTGATTTGTATTTCCCCAATGCCAAGTGATGTGGGGCATTTTTTCATGTGTCTGTTGGCCATGTGTATGTCTTCTTTGGAGAAATGTCTGTTCATGTCTTCTACCCATTTCTTGACTGGGTTATTTGTTTTTTGGGTGTTGAATTTGATAAGTTCAATATAGATCTTGGATACTAGCCCTTTAACTGAGAGTGGAAGTTTCTGATCACCCAAAATAATTGTTCATTTGATAGTTAATCTTTTTGGATAACAAATTTTTAAACTGCGATTTTAATTTGCCCAACTCTTAATCTTGTTATTGGGGCATTTAATTATTTATTCCTTTTTCAAAACCTGGCCACTGATTTCCTCTGGAGTGTCTCATTGTTTGCTAAAATCTAAGACAGAAGATTATTTAAAATTTCTGTTCTTTATGAGCCTGTTATATCTGGCATTTTTTGTTTTAATATTAATTTATGTTAATTAATTTTGATTTAACAAAAGTGATTTGATCTCAGGACTTTAATTAATAGCTATTTATTTTTAAAAGAATTGCTACTACCATGATCAAGAAAGATGAACATGAAAATAAGACCTGAAGAAAACTTGCTAATTGCTAATTCTTAGAGTTCATCTCATTGTCATCTTTCTTTTAAACAGAGCCAACTATAAAGAGAGTATTCGTAGGTGAATAAAAAGATGTCCTTTCATATACTTTAAACAAGTCAACTGGTATCTAATAAGTTTCACTTTAATGAACCTCAGTTCAGAGAATTCCAAAGCATTCCTCAGTCTGAAGGGTATTCTTAGAGGGGAAAGGAAGGAAATTGTGTTACTGTTAGCAAATTAAAGTCCCCAAGTGAAAAATCTGTAGCAAGATGAATTGTCATTCACTCTTCAAGGTCTGATTCTTCCTACTGAGTTTTCTTCTTTTGGCCCAGTGACACATTCAGTGAAGGATCATGATTTTATTCAATTAATTCTACGACTATAAGTACTGAAAAAAGAGAGGTTATTAAAACTTGGGAGACTTCTGAGTTCTAGTAAAACCATTAAGAAGGAACTAATGTGATAATAAAATGAAAAGCAATTCAAAACTTATCAGCCTAATAAAGAATATTACCAAATATCTCACCATAATAAAAATCTTTGAAAATGAAACAAAGGGAAAAAAAACCCCAACAGCTCAGATACACAATCTGTTATGATGGGTTTGGCCCTCATTAAATCAGCTGTGATATCTTGAAGAGGATATTCAATTACTGAATGATTTGTAACCAAATTCACAGGAGAGTTATAGGGGTAATTGTAAGAATCTTGACATCAACATGCATACACAGAGTCTTGCCACAAACACTGTCTACCCTTTGGTACTCACCTGTCTTTTCTGTGATCTAGTTAGAAGCAGCTCCTTCCCCTGCAAGGCGGTGAGTTACACGTTGCACTGAAATAACACCATTCTGCCAAGAAGCACAAAGTATTTCATTTATACGAAGGGAATCTGATGTCAAGAAATGCTCTGTGGCAGATGGCAATGTGTACAGGTCTTCCACTTCCCATTTTCACAGTCCTGGAGGGAAGAGAGGATTAAGTGTTCAACCTTGGATGCTAATTCCTCACTGCAGAAGACAGACTGGCTTTCCCCTGAAAGGACTTGTGCTTTCCTGTTCTGTCTTGTGCACCCATAGGATTATCACACACACAAAGCTTGCACTTCACAGCCATCAGAAATCATGAGATGAGCCATTGAGAAACATTCAAGTAATCAGAATCACAGAAATGCCAGGTGCGCTCTTGCACTCTGCCTGTCTGCTCTCACCTTAACGCCCTTTATGGGTTTCTCTTCAGCACCCTGCCATTCCTATGGTGTTTCTTTCTCTCTTGTGTCCTTTCTCCAAGGCTCTCCTCCTTCCAGCATCCTTAAGTTACTTCTGGATGCCCAGGAAAGTTTTAGGAGTCTCGTTGTTTTCAGACTCTACAAAAACCATGCTTATACAAGGCAAGTTTTCCCATAATAATCTCCAATAATTATAAAATTGCAAGGGACTTCTTTGGGACAAATACCCAATAGTGCAATTGCTGGGTCTTAGGGTATTCCTCATGTTGGGTGAGAGAAAATTGAGAAAGTGATGTGTGCCAAGTCATATAAGAAGTGGCTGGACTGGAATGGGCCTGCCGGTGTCCTTGAACCTGGCTGAATGCCTGTTAATTCACACCAGGCTGATAATAACCAATGTGTGTGCATTGACAGGGCTTTAGGATGTTTTACAGAGCTCTGAAAAGCCATTGGTGAATCAATATGGTGCATCTTCTTGGAGCATCAATGCAAGCAGGACTTTTATTGGAAAAAATTAACTGTTGTGTCTCTCAGCTCTCCCTCCCCTCCCATGTTCAGTGTGGGGTGTTGGGGCTGAGACTGCACATTTCTGCTTTGCCAGCTGTTCCTTTTTGGCTCTGTCAGGAGCAGGGTTAGAGGGTGGCTGTGAGGCTGGAGAAGTGACCTCGTTCTTCCTGTTTCCCATGACTGGCCGTCGGTCCTGTGTCTGACTGCCCAGGAGCAGTTTGGTTCCTTACCTCATACCATCACATGTCCCAGTAGTAACAGCTGCTTGCAGTTTGCAGCCCTTATATGCTCAGAACCAGTGTCATGGGTCTCCTAAGAAACAAAGCACTGGCTGTGTCGTCTCTTCAGAGATCTGGGTCCCCGATGGGGCTCCTCCTCTCTCCTTCTAGGGCTTCATAATCCCAGCCTCTTCTCTTTATTCTCCAATCCTGGCGTGTTAGTTGGTTTCTGCAACTAACCTCTGGGAACCTCAATGTCCGTAATTTGCATTTTTAGGTCACCAATACTTGGTTGTCAACTTTTTTTTGTTAAATTCTCTGTTAAAATAGTAGGGCGTGGTTTCTGTGTCCTGACCAGACCTTGACTGACACAGTACTTCAGTCAGCATTCAGTATGATATTAAAATAATCATAATACCTGTGGAGTAGAGCAGAAAATTTATTTCCATTTAAAAGATAAAACAAACAACGTCAAAGGAATTTTATACCTCTTCAGGCGTGCTTCTTGCATTCCCTTCAAAACATCTTTATTATTTTCTATTAGGGGTACCTTAGTAGGGAAGTTTGAGAGTAGATGTACCTTAGTGGAGAAGTTTGAGAAGTGTAGGCTTCATGAGTTAATCCTGAGGACATATCAATACAAGGAAGAAGACTTCCAGAGATTCATGCCTTTATTTATTTATTTATTTATTTATTTATTTATTTATTTATTTATTTATTTATTTATTTTTGAGAGGGAGAAAGGGAGGGGCTGAGGGAGAGAGAGAATCTCAAGCAGGATCCATGTCCAGTGTGGAGTCCAATGTGGGGCTCAACCTCACAACCCAGAGACCATGATCTGAGCCAAAATCAAGAGTCAGATGCTTAACCAACCTAGCTGCCCCAGGTACCCCCCTTATGCCTTCATTTAAAGAGATGGAGATGGTAGTTGCTTGGGAAGAGAACTCTTGGTAGCTCTCCACAGATTTTACCTATGAGCAAGTCAGATTGCTTCTTCAGAGATTAAAAGTGTGTGGCTTTAAAGGATGCTATTTAATTAATCATCAGAAACTGGCCATGGGTTGGCATGAGGGCACTGTTTTCCTGAGCTCTATTAAATTCTAATAGAAAGTTTTAGCTCAAGCTGAGTTTGCTTGCCCCATATGGACTGGGGAGTTCGTGCATGAATCAGAGCCTTAACCAGCCTTTGGAGATGGCATAAGTCACACCTGATTCGAGCCAGAACTAAACTAGCAGCTGTGGTTTGTTCTGTTCACTGATCAGCAAAGCTTCTGTTTCACATTGGAATACTGTACGTATGCTTGGCAGGCTGATGGAGTCTTGTTTGCAACTCCCAGAGAAGACATAACCATGGAGCATTATCCTTCTTGAGTAGGCTCCCAGTGTTCTCAGAGTAAACAAGGCAAGAGAACAGGAAGAGAACAAACTCTGAGAGTGTATCAGACGTTAAATTGTTCACAATGCAGTATAGTGTTGGGGGGTAAATCAGTCTTGCATTTCTAAAGTCACACACAAAATGGTAACTAGACATAAATAGCCCTTCTTATAGCCATGAGTAAAACTGCATTCATATGAATAACAAGGGAGTCTTTATGGAAAGGAACGCCTGAAGGACAAGTGGAGTGTTGTGTAGAGGAGAGGACCAACCCCATACCTTTGTCTGAGATAGCAGAAGAGGCTATGATCTACATGAAGCCTCCAGTCTTTTCCTGCTAGGTGGCAGATGTCTCCCTAAGAGATGGGCATGCAGAATATGAAGGTGGCAGGTGGTTCTGTGACACACAGATGCCCTGCTCTAGTTAGTCACAGGTGATTCTTGGGACTTCATGGCTCGAATCCTTTAAAATAGCCAAGTCTAGAGTTAATTCACCTGAGAAATAAAAACAGACAAAACACAGAATCAGTTCACTAACTGAATTGTATTATTAGGAGCAAAAGCCATTTCCCCCAAAGGATATGTCAAGGTACACTAGTTCTGTAAGATGTTCCTGAGGTCTTTTTGGGTATGGTCTTTTGTAAAGTTTCTTGGAACTTATTCTTATATATCTCAATCTAAAAAACTGAATGTGATAATTGTAAGGACATTTTTACTATTATTTTGGTACTCTGCTTTCCAGGTACACGATAGGATTGAATTTATCCTACCTCTTGAATTTAGGCATGTCCACATGACTTGACTTGGTTAATAAAATGTGGGCAGAAATCTTTAAGAGCTAGTGTGCCAATTGCTACATTTATTTCTTCCTGCCATAATAGTTCCAAATGGTAGAGTTTTTGTCAGACCATGTTCCTTCATGATGATGATAAGGAGCAGAGCCTCACCAGCTGATGCATAATGGACATGTAACATAAGAAATAATTATTTCTTCTAGCCATGGAAACTCTTTCTTACTGTAGCTTAATTTAGCTTATTCTGACTGATAACAGAAACTGCTACCAGGTGCAGGGTGCTAACATAGCAAGAAAATTGTAATTTGTCATTGGCTTGAACAACAAATTATAGGCAGTGAAGAAACTCTTATAAAGTCTGGAAAGATGACAATCCTTGTGATGCAGTGGCAAAAAAATTGGTTAAACTATTGTCCAACTAATAGTTTAGGCAGATTATATGCCTAATGAATTTGTAGTTCTAGAGAAAGAGGCAGGAAAACAATATTAGCAATGTGTGCTGTTTTCTCTTGGCTGCGTTTGATCATGTATCTCAGGAGACAAGGTCAGAAAAGAATCAGCTGGATTTTGATCAGGAGTTAATGGGAAAATTGAGGCTTCGCCATGTTGGAAAGACTGACTCCAAACAGCAGAAGATAAAATTGAGAGAGCCTTTGCTAATGGAAAAATGTTAAATCTGAGTCTTGCAGCAGAGGGCATGACCTCTTTGCCTACTGTTAAAAACCATTCAACTGATTATATTTCCTTGGCTCTCACTATGTTATTAAAACCTCTGCATTATTAAAACCTCTCTACTGGAGTAAAGATCCAAGTAAGATATGTTTCTCAGGTAACTATTGGCATGACTAGTAGCAGATGAACTTTTCTGGAATCAGGTAAGAGGTTGATGTAATTGCAAAAGGTATGCTTCCGAAAGAATCACCAAGTTGAATTACAGGAGATCGTAACTACTAATGACTGGAAATGATCCTGGAGGTCCCAAATATTTAGGGCAGGAAGTGGGTTGAGCAATCTATGTAATCCTCAAGCTGAGCCTATTCCCTAATGCGTGCTTCAGAGGTATCAAAGAGCATAATAGCATACTGTAAAAGGAAACCAGGGGCCATGGAGGATTATGGATAATAAGGGTTCTTGAGGAGAGCATATTTAGGGGCTAATATTCCTCATGAGGGTAGGCCTCAAGGTCTTTGGGGGATTTCAGAATTACTAAAGACCAGTGTCTCTGTGTCTCTCCTATATTCTCTTTCCAAACAGACAGCAGAATTGTCTGTTCCCTTTTTTTTTTATCTTTGTAGATTGGGTGTGTGAGAGGTAGATAACTTGTCTTCTTATTTCATAAGTCTCCAGAACAATAAGAACCACATCCAAGCACAGTTTAGTCACTGTATATCACCTCCTGTTATGGACTGGATTGTGTCCCCCCAAATCAAATGTTAAAGCCTTAACGACCCATGAGACTATACTTGGAGATAGGGCCTTTAAAGAGGTGATTAAGAATAAGTGAGGTCATAAGGGTGGGGTCCCAATCCAATAGGATAGGCCTCAGGAGAAACCAGTCCTGCTATGCCTTGGTCTTGGCCTTCTAGCTTCCTCCAGAAATGTGCAAAATAAACTTTGGTTTTTAAACCCCACAGTCTGTGGTACTTTGTTATGCTAGCTTGAGCAGACTAATACAATTCCTGAGGAAGAGACTGCCATGCATCACCCAGAGATCTTGATCCGTGGAATGGGACTTTGAAGTTGTCTTTCTTGGGGGAGGGAATAGTGAATTTTGTTTAAGGCAAGAAAATTGAGCTATTTAGTGAACAGAGAGGTGGATTGCAGTTATCATGAGGACTCCTCAGCTATGAGGGTTGTGTTTCCATGACCCCTTGAAGATAGGTTTTGTCATGTGGCTCACTTGGCCAATGAAATGTGACCAGAAGCGACAGGTGTTTTGTCTAGGCAGACTCCCTTAAGCTTGCCATACCCCCCTTCCCTCTGCTGTAGCATCTGTGATGTTCCAGATGGTAGAGTGTCTGTCAACCTGTGTCCCTGAATGCAAATGACATGTAGCAGAGTTCCAGCCAATTGACAATAGTCATGAGCATGGGTGAGAAATAGTGTTTACAGCTGTTGAGATTTGGGGATTGTTTATTATTGTGGCATAGCCTGGTCTATCTCAACTGATTTAATCAATGATAAGAGAAGTAAAATTTCCAAAATTTTCACAGAATTTGTATAATATGTTCAATATTGGAAGTTTGTCCTTCATTAGGTAGAGAAGTAGAGGTGACATCAGAGGATGCCCATCAATCACTGAGCTGTTCTTTGTATTTGATAGGTGACCCTATCAAATCAGTGTGGGAAGAACATGCTTTAAGTTAATTTAAAGTAATGGCTATGGATTCTCTTAAAACCATTCACTCTTCTCCACTCAGTTGCCTTTAGTAAGGCATGGGTTATACGTAATCATTGGTCAGAGCAAGCCCGGGCCTCCCACCCACAAGGTCAGTCCCATTCACTTTGAGTTGCAAGAAATGGGCATGAACAGTTGACAGCAAGAAAGCAGAGTCGTCAATGAATCTTCAGATCATGTTTAGTTTCAACATGAACCACAAACCAGGAACAAGGAATGGTAACTCATGAATTGCTAGCATTTGTAAAACCAAGGTATAATGCCTGGGGAATACCCGTTGTATGCCTTTATGCATAATGAGATTTACAAAGAATTTAGCCCCATATAATTCCAATAACTCATTGATAAAACTCTATGAATGTAGTCTGGTATGTTGTTATAATAGGGAGTTGAAATAAGCTTAAAACATTTTGTAGAACAGAATGCACTGTTGTCTGTTGTATGATGTTTGATCGTCAACAATACTTCCAAAAGGAGAGAATCTCAAAGGTGTGTGTATGTGTGTGTGGTGGGCAGAGTCATACTGGATTAAGGCCCACCCTAATGATATCATCTTAACTTGATCATATCTGCAAAGACTAGTTCTAAATAATATCTCATTTACAAGTGTTGGGGGTAGGACTTGGATGTATTTTTTGAGGAGATATAATTCAACCCATAATATCTTGTAATATTATGTCTTTTTCCTTAAGCTTCTTGGAAGTGACTCCTGTCTCTTGCAATGTCACTTGGATAAGCAGGGAAGGCCCCTGAGGTAGAAGTCTAGGGCCTGAAGCAGAGTGGGTGTGAGGGAAGGAGCAATGATGTGACTTCTGAGGAGGATTGTTTGATTAGGAGCTGAGTTAGCAGAATGGCTCAGAGGAGAGGTGTAAGGCTGCATAGACTTACCTTTGGAAGAGAGAGACCCAGCTCAAAACTGTTTAAGTAAAAAAACGGAGGTGGGATTACTGACTCATGTAGCTGGGAAGACAGGAGGTACTACATATAAAGCAGAATAAAACATAGCCATTGTTCATTACATGGAAATATCAGAAAGAGCCACAAAATTTCTCATTATTGCTGTCTAGGAATTAATAATTGCAGTAATAATATTTTAAAAATAAGCACACAATATATATTTGAACATATTGGTGAATGGCCAGCTTTTTAAAAAACTTTTTATTTAAAATCAATTGGCCAACATATAGTGTAGCACCCAGTGCTCATCCACCCAGTGCTCATCAAGTGCCCACCTTAATGGAATGGCCAGTTTTTAAACTTAGGTGACACTAAAATAATTACTTAAGTTGTAGACAGTATTATAGGGATCTAAAGAAGGAAGGAAGAACTTTTTTGCTGGAATAGAAAGTTAAAATATCAGCTATGATTGTGTGATGAATCATGTGAGGTCTGGCGTGTGGATAGTGACTTGAAGCTGGAGGTTTTTGGGCTCATGATATTGAACTCCAGTTTCAATAGTGTTATTGGGATTCCAACAGTCACCATTTAATAGAGAGGACCCATTAAGGCACTCATTTCTAGACAAGAGCAGGAATGGTGAGAAACTTAAAGAATGTGTTTTCTTCCTGAGTTGTCAAGTTGTCTCCTTTTTGTTTATTCTTTTTTAGTTAGAAGATATGGAACAGTCAAATCATTTTCTAGAATTTATCAACTGAAAGACAGTAGTCACTTCAGCTCAATAAGATCAAGTGCATGGATTTGCAATTGAAGTAATCCTAAATTAGAATAAGACAAAGAAGCACATAAAACTCCATCTAGTTTCTACCTCATCTTTAGGGTTTGAGGAGAAAGTGTTAGATACTATAAATGAATGTAGGAAATTCATCTCCAAAAAGGCAAATAGACATTATTCCAAAGTACTCTAACAAGAAAGAAGGTTCCCTATCTCCAATTTGTTTTACATTTCAGGAAGAAATAAACAGAAAGAGAGGGAAAGGGAAGAAAGCATAGTGTCCTGTTGATGTCTTGCTGCCATTTTGTAATGATTATGTAACATACTATTAATTAGTAGTTTCATGTTTGAACTATATGCACATGTTAGATCATTCAGGAGTAAAAGAGGTAGATGGAGTAATATAACTCTACCTCCCATTCCTGATTCCCTAAAGTTTTCCTCAGAGGTACTCATGGCTACTGGTTTCTTATGTATATTCCTGGTGATACTCTTTGAAATTTTTTTATTATACAAGTGGGAGCATAAATATAAAGTAATTATTTTTCATCTTGGCGTCCGATCTGTATGGATACATGAAGCACGGTGCTTTTTTGGTGAGAGATGGCATGCTATCATATGGGGTATCATGGTATTTTAAATCATCTACCACTGATATACTTTTAGGCTGTTTATAATCTTTTACTATTAAAAACAGTGAATTTCGGGGGCATATATGCGGTTTCATAAATGTGTGAGTCGACCTGTAGGATACATTCCCCAAATATAAATGTGTGACAGGGGTTAGTTGGAGAAATAGAAGCCAGTCTTTGTAAAAGTTCTGGTGAAAGGTTTTCAAGGGAATGGAGGGCACACATGTCCTTAACACCGCAGGGCAGTGAAGGTCAGGGAGGATGCAAATGGCAATCTCAGCTGGAAGCCCCTGAGTGGGTGGTCTGTACAAGCTTAGCAAAATTGCTCTGGTTCCCAGTCACCTCTGAAGCTCTCACCAAGGATCTCTGTGTGCAGCGCCATGTGGGTGGTCCTTAGAGCTTGCCTGGAGCACCAATCTCCCACCTTCCAGTGTGTCCCTCATCTGTAAGGGCTCCTTGCTAGAGAAGGAACTCAGAGCCGCCCTGGGACGGGGGTGCTGGGGATGTAGCCCCCTTCTATCTTTTATGATGCCAAAGCAGGTGGTGGCTTGTGAACTTTAAATCTTAATTGTGCTGCCTGATTGCTGCTCAGAGAGGTTGTCCCAATTTACATCCCCAGCCGAGAGTGTTAAGACAGCATCTGTCAGGTTGCCTCTTGCCTAACGGTTGTGATAGCACAATGGATGAAACAAAAATTTTATCTTCACTAAACTGGTAATGGAAACTGATATTTTATTGTAGTTTCCAGCTTGTATTTTGAAATAAGATTGAGGATTTTCCATATTTTTGAAAATCATCTGTTTCCCTGTGACTTGTCTGCTTGTGTCCTTTGCCCCTTTTTATATGAAGTTGGAGCACCTTTACTGATTGATGTATAGGAGCCCTTTGTCATAGGGCTGCAAACATATACCTGGGCTGGCATTTTTCTTTTGCTATGCAGAAAGTTTTAATGTTGTTTACTCAGATTTAAAAATCTTTCATTTATAGCTCTTGGATTCTGTGTCATGCATAAGAAGGTCTTCCTTACTTGGAGAACATAAGGGAATTTGCCCATGTGTTCTTCAACAATATTATGGATTTTTTTTTATATTATGGATTTTTAAAAATGTATATCTTTGACCCATTTGGAATTTATTTTGGTATGATGAGTGTGATAGGTATCCAACCTAATATTTCCACATGAATTAAAGGGAAACAGAGAGTCCTAGGTTAAATTGTATTCTTTCTAATGCTTCCCAGAAGTTATAGATTCCAGACATCCCACTTAGAGGTTCGGGCAGCCCCAGGTCAGGCTGGGCAGGTGAGGACTGGGGCAGACTTTCTAGGGTGGGGCAGTGCTGGAGGCGGCTGTGAGCCTGGCCTGTTTTTTTTTGGGGGGGGGAGAGTTATTATTTATTTTTTTATTGGAGTTCAATTTCCCAACATATAACATAACACCCAGTGCTCATCCTGTCAAGTGCCCCCCCTCAGTGCCTGTCACCCAGTCACCCCACCCCCCTGCCCACCTCCCTTTCCACCACCCCTTGTTTGTTTCCCAGAGTTAGGTGTCTCTGCTGTTTTGTCACCCTCACTGTTATTTTCACTCATTTTCTCTCCTTTCCCCTTTATTCCCTTTCACTATTTTTTATATTCCCCAAATGAATGAGACTATATAATGTTTGTCCTTCTCCAATTGACTCACTTCACTCAGCATAATACCCTCCAGTTCCATCCATGTCGAAGCAAATGGTGGGTATTTGTCGTTTCTAATGGCTGAGGAATATTCCATTGTATACATAGACCACATCTTCTTTATCCACTCATCTTTTGATGGACACCGAGGCTCCTTCCACAGTTTGGCTATTGTGGACATTGCTGCTAGAAACATCGGGGTGCAGGTGTTCTGGCATTTCACTGCATCTGTATCTTTGGGGTAAATCCCCAGCAGTGCAATTGCTGGGTCATAGGGCAGATCTATTTTTAACTCTTTGAGGAACCTCCACACAGTTTTCCAGAGTGCTTGTACCAGTTCACATTCCCACCATCAGTGCAAGAGTGTCCCCCTTTCTCCACATCCTCTCCAACATTTGTTGTTTCCTGTCTTGTTAATGTTTCCCATTCTCACTGGTGTGAGGTGGTATCTCATTGTGATTTTGATTTGTATTTCCCTGATGGCAAGTGATGCGGAGCATTTTCTCATGTGCTTGTTGGCCATGTCTATGTCTTCTTTGGTGACATTTCTGTTCATGTCTTTTGCCCATTTCATGATTGGATTGTTTGTTTCTTTGCTGTTGAGTTTAATAAGTTCTTTATAGATCTTGGAAACTAGCCCTTTATCTGATAGGTCATTTGCAAATATCTTCTCCCATTCTGTAGGTTGTCTTTTAGTTTTGTTGACTGTTTCTTTTGCTGTGCAGAAGCTTTTTATCTTGATGAAGTCCCAATAGTTCATTTTTGCTTTTGTTTCCCTTGCCTTCCTAGATGTATCTTGCAAGAAGTTGCTGTGGCCAAGTTCAAAAAGGGTGTTGCCTGTGAGCCTGGCCTATTCATAGCAGAGTGAGACTGGCTGCCAAGGAGAGGTTGATGATGTGGAGCAGAAGGAGAAATAAGATCAGTCCAGTAGGAGGGAGTTTTATAGAAGCCCCTCAATATCAGGCCAAGGTAGTAAGGAATAGGGTTGTGAGCAGAGAACTGTAATCATTGTATTTTGGGAAGTCTGGCCTGGTAGTGGGTTGGGGAAGGCAAGGTGACAGAGTAGAGGAGCCTGAGTGAAGGCCACTGTCACAGCTGCAGGCTAAGCTGAGCTCAGAGCTCTTTCCTCAAGGTCCGGGCGGCTGGCTATCTCAGGGGCAGAGGGGCTACGTGCAGACCAGGGGCAGGTGTCAAACCAGTAGCATCCCTGGACTCAGAAAGGGACATCCCTGGGAGATCTGGGGACCAGGTGTTTTATATCTCCTGAGTCTATCCCTGAGAATGTCACATCAGACCAAGTGGCCCTGTGGGATCTATGGCTCAATGATGAGACTCAACATTTGTTGAGTTGATGACATGCCAGACTGTGTATGAGTTTTACAGGTAGCATCTCTCACCGCATTTCATAGATTAGGAAATTGAGTCTTATAGAGATGAACTAGCTTACTCAGGGTCACAGGGATTGAAAATGGTAGAACTGGCTTGTGAAGTATGTCTGTCCCCACAGCTGAAGCTTGTAGCCACTCCCAAGTTATGCCTCTGTGACTTAGGCTCAACACACGTTTCCATCTGCTGGGGGTTATGAGCCAAGGGCGAAGATTTATGTGCATATATAAACTGTCCACCTACAGTTAAAAATATATCCAGATGTGGGGATCTACAAAAATGTAATTCTAGGGGTGCCTCAGTGGCTCAGTTGGTTAAGCATCTGCCTTCGACTCAGGTCATGATCTCAGGGTTCTGGGATAGAGTCCTGCATCGGGCTCCCTGCTGGTGGGCAGTCTGCTTCTCCTTCTCCCTCTGACCTTCCTCCTGCTTGTGTTCTCTCTCTGTCTCTCAAATAAATAAATAAATAAAATCTTAAAAAAAAAGTGATTCTGAATTGTTGACATACATTCTAGTCTAAGCAGGTCACTGCCTATAGAGAAAGATTTTAAGAGCTTCTTAGCGGAGAACACTCCCTGTTCCCAAAATACCTCTCCCAGCTTCTCACAGATGCCCAGGGTTCTTTAAGGGAGATAAAGGCTTTCTTTAGAGATAAGGCCTAAAACTAAAGGCTGGGCCACTGTTTGTTCCTCTTCGTGTTCTCTGCAGGGCACATGCAGCAGATAGTTGATGATTTTTTTCTAAAATACAGCAGAAAAGGTGGCCTCTTTTAGAAATGTTTATCCTTCCCATTCATTTACTGTTTTTGTGCAATTATTTGATAAGAAAACCCAGGTTATAGGATTGACCATGTTTCTATGAAAGGGAGGGAGATAAGAGTCTGTAAGCACTTTCTCAGCAAGCTATTACTCACCCATCACCAGTAGAAGTCTTCCTGGGGTCTGGAAATCAGGACTGGCTACCTGGGCTCCCCCCTGGGCAGTCCCACAGGGTCCCATGCTTGCTTTAACATTCTGACTTCAAACTCTTAATGGTTTTTAAACAAGGAAAGTTGCATCTTCATTTTGCACTGAGTCCCACAGATTTCATAGTTGTTCCTGCCTGAAATTACGTGGTGAGCAATACTTGCACAGCCTTGGGATAGAGCACTTTATTGACTTCCAGTTACATGCCTGCATCCTAGGGATTGGTGATGAAGCATTTGAAGCCCAGGTTCGAGGAACAAATTTGGATAAGGTTTTATATCAGTTGCTACCCTCCATCTTTCTACAAGTACCTCTCTGACCTTTCTACTCACTTCCTTGCTAGAACCATCTATAGCCTATTAATTAAAGTAGCAGCACTTTTATTGAGAGAAATATGAAAACTAAGTTTGCAGCTAGAGCCTTTGCTCCAAATCCACAGTTGTTTATCCTCTGAGATTCTGTGAGCCTGTCTCCTTGGGGCTCTTGTCGTGTATGGCACTTGCCCATCGACACTGGGAGAGTCCACAGGTGGATTCCATTTCTCCTCACAGTCTGGCACTAAAGACAGTACTTACATGAGTGGATTTTGAACTTGGTTCATGTCAAATCACTTGCAGAAGCCCAGAAGGCAAAACATAAAACAAACTTGTAGTCGAACAGAGGTGTTTAAACTGCTGCATCCCCCTCCCTCCTACCTACCTTCCCTCCTTTTCCCTCTTACTTCTAGGGCCACAGAGTGCAAAGTTTGAAAACTCCAGGCTTAGATCCATGAACGGTTCTCCTGGTGTTTGTCAAAATCCAAGCTTACCTAAATATGAAGCATTCTAGCTCAAAGAAAATTAAGAGAAGAGGCCAGAGCAGGCTGGCTGTGTCCCTTGGATATTTCAGCTTAGACACCCATCATAGATTCCTCTGTTCTTGAATATCCATCTACCTTTCCAGTCTTGTTATGGTAGCTTCATTCTGGTTTTGCAACAAATCTATGAAGTGGGGCAGTGGGTAGGCTGATCCCATTAGTGACCCACTGAGTGGCCCCACCTGCCCCCTGTAACTTTTTACCTTTCTCCCACTCTGAAGCTGGGCTTGTTTTGACCAATGGGTTGTAAGAGATTGGGAGGTCAGCAGAAGCTTGAAAGTGTTTCACTTGTGCATTAGTCAGGGTTCTCCAGAGAAATAGAATCAGTAGGATATATATAGATATATAATAGAGGAGATTTATTATAGGAATTGGCTCAAATGGTAAGGAGGCTGAGAAGTCCCACAGTCTGCCATCAGCAAGCCAGAGAACCAGGAGAGCCAGTGATGTAATTCTGTTGAAGTCAGAGGGCCTGAGCTTGGTGGGGGTCGTGATGGTGTAAATCCCACTCTGAATCTGAAAGCCCAAGAACCAAGAGTACCGTTGTCCAGGGGCAGGAGAAGATGGATGTCTTAGCTCAGAGTGCATTCATCCTCCTCTGCCTTTTGTTCCATTCAGGCTCTCAAAAGATTAGATGATGCCCACCCACCATGGTGAGGAGGATCTTCTTTACTCAGCCTACTGATTCAAATGCTAATCTTTTTGTCTTTTCACACAGACATCTAGAAATAATGTTTTTCTAGCTATTGGTATCTCTTAGCCCGGTTAAGTTGACATAGAAAGTTAATCATCACAATCTATAATGAAAAAGAGCATCCCCTTCCCTGTCCTTCCCCACCCCATTAGCAGATGCTTCCTCCCCCTTTTTTTGCTATTTTCTTATGTTTCCTTACTGCTATAATTCTAAAGATAGTGCTTATACTGCTATTTCTGACTTTTAGTTTTAGATGATTGTGTTATTACTGTTGAATTTATATTAAAAACAGGATTAAGTGGTGTTACATTATCACATAACTCTCACATGTACATATTTCTCTTCCCCACCTCAGGGATGGAGAGATTATACAGTCAGTGTTTTCATTACTTTAGCTATGTCAATCTTGTTTACAGATGAGCCAAATTATGTCTTAGTGATTTTATCTCCTTTCCTGTGCATGTTTGGTTCCTTCAGTTGGGAACTGCCATTTTTCTTTCTCCCTTTTCTGTCTTCTTTCATCTCTGACATTATCTTTCTACATGCTCAGTCAACTCTTTCTTCCAACTTTCCACAAGGTCAGAACCTCTCAGATGTTCTACTTACTTATGTTTGCTTTTGTACTTTGTGCTTTTGGTGTCATGTCAAAGGATCATTGCTAAGACCAATGTCAAGGAGATTTTCTCTTATATTTTCTTCTAGGAGTTTTACAGTTTTAGTTCTTGTGTTTAAATCTTTAATCCATTTTGAATTAATTTTTGTGAGTGTTTTAAGATGGGATTATCCAGTTTTCTCAACACTGTTTACTGAAGAGATTATCCTTTCCCTATCAAGTATTCTTGGCTCCCTTGTCAAATATTAGTTGACTGTATACCTGTGGGCTTATTTCTGGGCTCTGGGTTCCGTTCCATTGTGCTGTATGTATATTTTTATGCCAGTACTAAAATATATTTTTTTGCCATATTGTTTTGATTACTATAGCTTTATAATAAAGTTGGAAATCAGGAGGTGTGATGTCTCTGGGTTTGTTCTTCTTTCTCAAGATTACTTTGGCTATTTAGGATCTTTTGTGGTTCCATATGAATTTTAGGATTTTTTTTTATTTCCTTGAAAAATGTCATTGGAATTTTGATGGAGATTGCATTGAATCTGTGGATCACTATGGGTAGTATGGATATTTTAACAATATTAATTCTTCCAGTCCATGAACACAGGATATCTTCCATTTATTTGTGTCTGCTTCAGTTTCTTCCATCAGAGTCTTATAGTTTTCAGTGTATAGATCTTTACCTCCTTGGTTAAGTTTATTCCTACATACTTTATTGTTTTTGATGCTATTGTAAATGGAATTGTTTTACCATTTTTTTGTTAGTGTATAGAAATGCAACTGATTTCTGTATGTTGGTTTTGTATCCTGCAACTTTACTGAATTTATTAGTTCTAACCACTTTGTTGGTGGAGTCTATCATATCATCTGCAAACAGAGCAATAGTGGAGTAATAAAGAGCCTTTTCTCCTGTGTCCATAGATCCTGGGTTGGTGGTTAATTTTTAAAGATGGGGCATTTAAAGGGTGATCAGGGCTCTATATAAATTGATTGGTCTTGTTGATTAGATGGCAAAGGTGCAGGATACAGTCATTTCACTGAGAACCTCCCAGTGTCAGTACCTGCAGATACTGCCATTGTGTCACTGCTTTTCTTGGGATGCACTTATTCTTTTACTGGAGTTTAAGAACCTTACTTCTAGGAATATGATGGATATCTTCTTATTCTGTCCTCACATGGGAAAGAGAAAGAGAGAGTTGGGAGTAGGATAGAGAGAGGGAAAGCTCTATGTCTCTTCTTCTTTTTTTTTTTTTTTAAGATTTTATTTATTTATTCATGAGAGACACACACATACAGAGAGAGAGAGAGAGAGAGAGAGAGAGAGAGAGGCAGAGACACAGGCAGAGGGAGAAGCAGGCTCCATGCAGGGAGCCCGATGTGGGACTCGATCCTGGGACTCCAGGATCATGCCCTGGGCCAAAGGCGGCGCTAAACCACTGAGCCACCCGGGCTGCTGGAGAATTGATATTTAAAATGTGATATTGATCTTTTGTGATTTAAGCCTTTTTAGATTTTTGTAATCTAACAATGACCAGGACATTTATGGGGCTGTATTTTTGTTTAGAAGTAAAAGAGGAACTTGTCCACCAGTAGTTTTAAAGTAAAAATGAGATGAAAATGGATGTTAAGTTTCAGTTGCTTTGTGATTATATCCCAGATTTGAGATAGTCCATCATAAAGGTTACATTCCTCTAAGAATATGTTTATTTTGCCTTTACTTTTGAGGGGATAAAATTCTATTTAAAAATCATTTCAATGATATTATTCCATTGTCTGTCTACATCTAATGCTGGTGAAGAGAAGTCTGTGTCATTGTAAATATCATTTGTGATTCT
Source organism: Canis aureus (assembly GCF_053574225.1). Classification (NCBI taxonomy): domain Eukaryota; kingdom Metazoa; phylum Chordata; class Mammalia; order Carnivora; family Canidae; genus Canis; species Canis aureus. The sequence goes on from NC_135641.1 coordinate 8,680,810, forward strand.
GAGTGTCTCACAAAGGAGGTACTGACAGCCTTTGCTCTGGGCTATCCTTTCTGTGGAGGTTTTTAGAACTTCCAACAGCCTTGGAAGAGAGAGATGATATTTCCTTCTGGAGCAAGTGATGGCTTTGCTCAGCGCCATGGAAGTGAGATGTGCCTCCCTTGGGGTTTTCAGGACTCTGTCCTCAGAGTACTAACATTGTTTTCCTGTTTGTCGGTGGGAAGTGTTTGGAGCTCAGCTTTGTCTTTTTTGTGTTGGAACACAGGAAGTACCTTCAGTCAGGAAATTGACCGAATTTAAACAAATCATCATTTGATGAACTCCTCTTGAGTATTGAACCACTCTTACATGGTAATGTAATCCTGGACTCACACTTGTTGCCACAGTGAGGTGCTATTGATAATTCCCATTGACAATCCCGAGTTTGATTTTAGCTGATGTCGTTTATACTTTTCTCCTCCACATTAAAAATTTTTTTAAAGATTTGGTTTATTTATTCATGAGAGACACAGAAAGAGAGGCAGAGACATAGGCAGAGGAAGAAGCAGGCTCCCTGCGGGGAACCTGATGTAGGATTCGATCCCAGGATCCTGGGATCATGACCCGAGCCAAAGGCAGATGCTCCTTTGAGAGCATCTGAGCCACCCAGGTGCTCCTCTCCTCCACATTTATTTCAGAGTACTTATTCTATTTTTTTAAAACTTAACTCATCCAGCTTTCCCTTGTTGTCCACCCCCTTGGGATTTTCAGAGCAGAGGCACTGCTATTCCTAGAATTTTACAGTGATCCCAGTCCCATTTAATGTCCCCACACTTCCCCTTTCCTCTTGTTCATGCGAGATGTGCTACATTTCCCATTTTACAACTTTTCACTTCTTCAAACTGCCCTTTATTGCTGAAAGTTCCACATTGTAATCTGAAGAGTAGAACACTAAAATAGCCATTTCTGAGTGATCTGCTAACTACTGGGCTGTAATTGTATTCCAAATTGGTAGTTCAGCTAAAACTTTAACTATTTTATTCAACTTGAAAGATATATTTGTAGCGGATTATTCCTGCTTATAGCTTTACCAAGAGCTTTTATATTACAGTTAAATATTGTACCACCTTAGATATTTTTCCATCTATTTGCACAAAGCTAGATGAAAAATGTTAACAAAGACATAAAAATCATATGTTAAACCAGGAATAGTACTGAACAGAAATGATATACTGCATCATCTTTTATTTTTTTCTGAGATTTATTTCTGTGGAGAAGATTCAACCCAAGAATATGATGGGTAATACAGGTATACCAAAATTTCAAGCACCTTTGATTATGAAGCTAAAACTTCTTTTATACTCTGGCTGGAAAAAAAGGACTCCATGTTCAGATAAATTACCTGAGGTAGAAAAATAAATACCAACCATAGAGATGAGACATGTTCATTGCATGTATTAGATTGGGCATTCTCCTAGTGAGGACTGGCCCATCATTTCAGTCCCTTTCCCTTCTGATTTCTAGTACACTTTAACCTAAGGGTAGTTAGGAAACTATGGGTAGGATGGCAGGGAATTACTGCAGCTCTGCCTTTTCCCATAATGGGAGGGCGGAGTTTCCTAATCTGAGATCCGTGGAACCCCCAAGGGTCCCAGGTAGGCTTTGTGTAAAAGGTGGGGCATAGGTGGTGGTGTGCTGCTGGGAAGTGCGTCCATATCTTTCATCACATTCTCAGAGGGGTCCATGATCTTCCAACTGCCAAGAACCACATGCAACAGCTTCCTCTCTTAACTGCTACATAAGAGTTAATGGGTAGTAAGCACTTATGTGTGAGGACTATTTTAAGAACTTGGTTGCAAATTATTAGGGAGGATTTCAAATGTGTAAAAAGTAAGGAGAACAGTAAGATGCTCCTCCCGGGATTTAGCATCCAGTTTCAACAATCTTCAATGTTTTGCTAATTGTTTTTAGCCATTGAAATTCATGGCCTGAAGTCATTGTCCTAATTACCTCAGGGGAGGGTGTTGTTACTACTCCTGTTACAGATGGGGATATGGAAGCTTGTCTTGGCTCAGCCACTTGCTGGTGGTTGTACTGCTAAGAAGTGGTTGAGTGGGGAGTTGGGACTTGAACCTGGGGCTGGCCCCCTCTGCAGGCCCTCCCAGATATGCTACTAGGTGTCTCCTTTCTTGAGTGGCTGTCTCTCTTGGAGAATCTTCTGTCCATGCTCTGTGTTCCTACTCCTGAGTGCTGAGCCTACTTTTCCTGGACACGTTTTTATTTAGGAAGAAGCTGCCATTTACAGAGATTTATAGATCCTCAGCTTTACATGTGGTTTTATTGTATTTTTTAAAAAAGTATTCTGCTTGCTTTTATTCTAATAAGGACTCTCCGAGAGAGGTATTTATATTCCCATTTTATAGGTAAGGAAGCCTCAGATGTTAGCCACTTGACCAAAGTTATACCTAATAAGTGATGGACTTGGCACTAGAATCCAGACATTCAGTGTTCTCACCTGTCCAGCACAGACAGTTACGCAACATGACATTTTAAAAGAAAAAAAATATGTAGAATATATTTTCTAGAAGAGAGTTTATATTCACCCAGTTGGTTAATGGTGGCTAAAATTGGCCACCTAGCTAGAAATGTAGTTATTTCAGCCAAGGGGAGAGTCTGAGGCATAACAAGTGAGCATCTTGCCTGCCCTTGGGGCATGGTGGTGTTCTGATCAAATTCTCAATCCCCACTGTGGGCTCTTGATTCTCAGCACCAGCTGGGCCCTTGGGCATCATAGTGCGTGCTCTCATGGCTTTGTGAACCTTTTAATAGGGGAAGGAGAGACTTTTTGGGACTTGTGGATTTTAGGGCTTTCTGTCACCCCCTTAGCCTGATCTGTTCTCTGGAACCAGGAGTACCATCAGCTGTCCTCAACTAGAAGGTACTGTGGCTCGCTGTCATCTTGTTAAGGCAAGCAACCAGGTAAGTGACATGCCAACATTCAGAAGACACTCTTGTCCTTCAGGAGGTGACTGGCTCAGTTTAATCTGCGTCATCTGACCGCGTCATTCAACTATATTATCTTTACGCACAGAGATGAGGGAACAGGAACAATTCTGCTCCACATGGAGGTCGATAGGGAAGAAAACTATCAGGAAAATACCAGAAGCCAGAGCATTGTTGAAAAACTGACCTACCCTTAAATATATAGTAAATGATTAATTTGCACTTTCAGTATATTATAAAACCAAATTACTGCTTGTATATAACCCAATGATGGCTTGGCTAAGTGGTTGATTAGAAGTCATCTAATCTAATAATAATCTAGTAATACTCTAAAAACAATACATATACCTATGTATATCTATAGGTCTAGGAAAGCTCTATGGGATATACACCCACCTGTTACTTGAGGTTTTTTGGGAGGGGCAGATTTTGGATCCTTTCCTCTTTCTACTTCACACTCACTTTTTAATAGAGCATGTACTATTTCCTGTCATCAGAAAAACCAAAAATATGAATCACAGATTAGGAGGTGAGATTTCACTTCTCCCTGGAGCTCACATGGGCGTGGGTTGCCATCAGAATCCACTGGGGAGTGTTTCAAGGCGAGCTACCTGTCTCCCTCTTCCTCCTTGATCCTCAGCACAGGCACTCCTTGCTGCAGTAGCTCAGGGCATGGCCAGCCCGTTAACCTTTGTGCGACTGCATTCTCTAAGCGCCAGCATGGAGAAGCCTCACCTGCTCTAGACCCCAGTGCATCGTTTCATTTGTGTAGTCACTGGAGACTTGGACAGCTTGCTGGGCCTCGGGGCCACGTTCTGTCCATCTCTGAAAGGGGCTCACTAGAGACCTTGCCAGGGAAGGTGATGATGCTGGAAAGACCAGAGGACCAAATCATCCTCCTCTCGGACATGCCTCTGGGAAGGGACATCAGAGTAGTCTAGGGAGAAGCAAAATTTGTCTTCCTTTAGGGGAGAGAGCAGTTCGTGGAATTAAGCACTTCTGTTTGTACTCTCAGGAGGGAAAGAGTGTTGGATGTGACTTCCTGAGGTTTAAGGACACTTCTGGAAAATTAGGATGGATTGAACCAGGACATTTCTGAAGACAGGATACTTGAGGGATGCCCCAAACCAACAGGGATGAGTCTGGGAGACCCACGTGTCCCCAACTTCCGAGTCTAAGGAGAGTTGGAATAGACAGGTTACTTAGCTGCCCCGTACCTCAGTTCCCTCATATGGAAAAGTAGGGTAATAATGATCATTGTGATGATTACATCCATGGATGTAATCCATGTAATCCACACATGTGTCAGCATCTACTAAATGTCAGCTGTTACTTCCATGAAGTCTGGTGGGGGTCATTTGGGCCTGCAGTGGGGACACGAGACCGTGGAAGAGGAAACGTTGGTGTTGCAATCACTCCTTCCATGCTCTTGGCCATGGAGTGGCCGACGTGGTGCCTCTGCCAGCCTCACGCTGTGAAGCAAGGGCTCTGAGCTCCTGTGGCCTGGAGGAAGCTCACTCTGCTGCAGGAGATGCTGGCATTAGGTGCCTTCATGAGAAATTGGGGGGCAATGGGGGGCATCCTGACCCTTTGTGACATATCTCATGCATGCCCTTGGCACTGCTCAATGGCTGGTTTCCTGATGAACCATGATGAAAGCAATCTTTTTTTTTTTTTTTTTTTTAAAGATTTATTTATTTATTTATTCATTCAGAGAGAGCGAGAGAGAGGCAGAGACACAGGCAGAGGGAGAAGCAGGCTCCATGCAGGAAGCCCGATGTGGGACTTGATCCCGGGTCTCCAGGATCACACCCCAGGCTGCAGGCGGCGCCAAACCGCTGTGCCACCGGGGCTGCCCTGATGAAAGCAATCTTAACTAAGACTGGTCCTAATTCTTGCCAGTGTTCAAACCCAGGATAGATGGTGTGGTCAGGATGAGCTTTCAACATAGTTAATAAGACTGAAAAGGACGACTTCAAGTTTACTGGGAAATGAGGAAGGAGGGAAATAAAGGCAAGAGCTCTATATTGGGGTGGCCTCCTGGAGCCCAGGGTGTTTGGTGGCTCTGAGTGTCCAGCCCTGTGAGGATCCTCTGTTGAGGCATTAGGGCATGTGGTGGTGCGTGGTCTGCCAAGGTGAAGGGGCTAGCCACCTGGTCATCTAGCTTGTCATCTTCCAGCCATCACTGGATGTAGGTGAGGCTGATCTAAAAGAGGTCCCAGAGGTGAGACCTGGGGGGCCCTTGACCACTAGCTCAGTGGGGACAGAGGCCTGGGAGTTTTTGTGTCCTTCCTCTACTTATGAAGAAACCAGTCATTGGATTTAGGGATTACCCCCAATCCAGGATAATTTCATCTTGGGATCCTTAACTAATTACTTCTACAAAGACCCTTTTGTCCAAAAAAGGTCACCTTCTAGTTTTGGAGTAGTCCTGACTTTTTTCACTATTTAACCTACTACATCCTGGTTGCCAGAGAGACGGCAAGGACCGTGAAGTAGAGTTCTCATGGTAGACGAATTGTCATGGGTAGAGCAGGTGATTTCCACCAGCTGTTTCCTTAGGAGACAGATAATATTGGGGTGAATGGGCTGGCCCAGCCAAACCAGATGCGAGCCCATTGCACATTGTGTGGCACCATTATCTTAGAAGTGCTGCAGCTTCCGTGGGGCTCATGGTCTCAAGCACATGTTTTTGAAAGTGGGTTCCACTGAGAGAAGTCTGAGTAGGAGAACCTGAAGAGCTGCCTTGCAGGTGATGCCACATAACTGTGACTTCTTTGTCAGTGATATTCACACACCCCAGTGGACTTTGGAGTCCATATACTCACTGGTGGATCTGTGTGGTTGACCCATTCACAACAGGGGTTTACACTGTAATAGCACATGCTAATTTAGTTTTGGGAGTTTGGGGTTATTATTATTTTTTTTTTTGCAATATCCTATTGTGTCCTGGTAACACTTGTTTGTGTCACTGAGAGCAGCGGAACACGGCGGAGCACAAGAATTGTCCATCTAGATCTTCACAAAAGGGTGGATTGTGGTGGGCCCTGACCTGGCCTCCTGCAGGCTCAATGACTCGTAGGACATGGGACATGGAGTACGCAGCTAACTGTATTGTAGTCTCTTCATGGCAATGCTTAGGGTCTTGTCCGCTGATGTGGCCCCAAACCGCATAGTACAAAGTGGTGAATTCTGGGCCCCAGGCCTCCCTGACATGGTGGATTACTCCACGAAGGCTGCACTGACTGATAAATTTTGGACCTGCCTCTTTGAGCACATGGGAAAGTCACGGGGGGGTTTTGCTCGTGTACATGTGACCGTATCTCAGGAATATCTTTTGCACGTTTGCTATCTCAGTAGATAGGCTGAATTCATGCTTTCAATTCTAGTCAGTCTCCATACCCTGGCCAGACCCTAGCGCCCCAGATCTTGCCCAGACCAATCTCCATGCCTGGGGGATGGAATAAGCTATTTGACTTAAGCCAGTCTGCCAGTCTGGAGGTGAGGCAGGGAAGGTGGAGTCAGTCTCAACCACAGAGCTGAGCGGTGGAGGTGTAGTCTGTAAAGACGTTTGGAATTTTGTACCTTGAATAAAGAGCAGTAACGCTGGAGGAGGAAATAGCAGATGACGCATTCATGGATTGATATTTTCCAGATTGTATGTGCACTTAAGATGGCCCGGCCAGATACTTGCTGACTCCAGTGTTTTCATTTCTTTATGACCTTTTTTCCTCATAATGGGGAGTAAAATTTTATTTTGTTCTTCCTAGGACTGGGAGCAATTCTAGGTAGCTCTGCTTCATGGGTAGAGATGCTGCATTTTTATTATTCAACCAATAACGGAGCCCTGCTCTGTTGTAGACACCGCATACAAAGATAGGGAAGTCTGCATTGCTTAAGGTAACACTAGCTGCTGTAACAAAGAGACCCCAAACTTCAGAATTTTAATATATTAGTGATTTTGTAGTAGTTCAAGTTGGTGGGCAACTCTGCTGCGTGTGGTCACTCAGGGACTTCAGTGGACAATGGCTCTGCAGTTCTCACTATGTGGCTTTCAGGGTCACCCTAATTCTTGGCACTTCCACCAAGCAAGAAGGGGAGAGAATAGGGTGGGAGTGGGGGAACAAGTGGCATGCATCACTTCTGCTCACATGCCTTTCTTCTGGAAAGTTCCTGTCTGCCCTCTTAGGATGTGTTCAGTTTAATGGGGAAGAACAGCATGTGAGCCACAGGCAGAGGAAGAGTTGGTCTTAAGCAATCATTTTCCTACCTCACATCCTACACTGTACAATTCCAAATTGCCCCAACATTAAGAATTGGTCAAAGGAAAAAAGCTTTCAGATGGAAGGAAGCACATGCCTCATTTTACATGTTTTTTTAAAATAAATTTATTTTTTATTGGTGTTCAATTTACCAACATACAGAATAACACCCAGTGCTCATTCTGTCAAGTAACCCCCTCAGTGCCCGTCACACATTCACCCCCACCCCCCGCCCTCCTCCCCTTCTACCACCCCTATTCGTTTCCCAGAGTTAGCAGTCTTTATGTTCTGTCTCCCTTTCTGATATTTCCCACACATTTCTTCTCCCTTCCCTTATATTCCCTTTCACTATTATTTATATTCCTCAAATGAATGAGAACATATAATGTTTGTCCTTCTCCGATTGACTTCACTCAGCATGATACCCTCCAGTTCCATCCACGTCGAAGCAAATGGTGGGTATTTGTCGTTTCTAATGGCTGAGTAATATTCCATTGTATACATAAACCACATATTCTTTATCCATTCATCTTTTGATGGACACCGAGGCTCCTTCCACAGTTTGGCTATTGTGGCCATTGCTGCTATAAACATTGGGGTGCAGGTGTCCCGGCGTTTCAGTGCATCTGCATCTTTGGGGTAAATCCCCAGCAGTGCAATTGCTGGGTCGTAGGGCAGGTCTATTTTTAACTCTTTGAGGAACCTCCACACAGTTTTCCAGAGTGGCTGCACCAGTTCACATTCCCACCAACAGTGTAAGAGTGTTCCCTTTTCTCCACATCCTCTCCAACATTTGTGGTTTCCTGCCTTGTTAATTTTCCCCATTCTCACTGGTGTGAGGTGGTATCTCATTGTGGTTTTGATTTGTATTTCCCTGATGGCCAGTGATGTGGAGCATTTTCTCATGTGCTTGTTGGCCATGTCTATGTCTTCTTTGGTGACATTTCTGTTCATGTCTTTTGCCCATTTCATGATTGGACTGTTTGTTTCTTTGGTGTTGAGTTTAATAAGTTCTTTATAGATCTTGGAAACTAGCCCTTTATCTGATACGTCATTTGCAAATATCTTCTCCCATTCTGTAGGTTGTCTTTTAGTTTTGTTGACTGTATCCTTTGCTGTGCAAAAGCTTCTTATCTTGATGAAGTCTCAATAGTTCATTTTTGCTTTCGTTTCTTTTGCCTTCGTGGATGTATCTTGCAAGAAGTTGCTGTGGCCGAGTTCAAAAAGGGTGTGGCCTGTGTTCTCCTCTAGGGTTTTGATGGACTCTTGTCTCACATTTAGATCTTTCATCCATTTTGAGTTTATCTTTGTGTATGGTGAAAGAGAGTGGTCTAGTTTCATTCTTCTGCACGTGGATGTCCAATTTTCCCAGCGCCATTTATTGAAGAGACTGTCAGTCTTCCAATGGATAGTCTTTCCTCCTTTATCGAATATTAGTTGACCATAAAGTTGAGGGTCCACTTCTGGGTTCTCTATTCTGTTCCATTGATCTATGTGTCTGTTTTTGTGCCAGTACCACACTGTCTTGATGACCACAGCTTTGTAGTACAACCTGAAATCTGGCATTGTGATGCCCGCAGATATGGTTTTCTTTTTTAAAATTCCCCTGGCTATTCAGGATCTTTTCTGATTCCACACAAATCTTAAAATAATTTGTTCTAGCTCTCTGAAGAAAGTCCATGGTATTTTGATAGGGATTGCATTAAACGTATTTTACATGTTTTTAAAATTTAAAATTTTTTATTCCCCCCCTTATATCTGTTTCCTGTAAGTTCTCCTCTCCTTTCCTTCTTCCTCTCCCTCTCCTTCTTTTTCTTTCTTTTTTTGAGAATCTTAAGCAGACTCCATGCCCAGTGCAAATTGGCCTGACACAGGGCTCAATCTCATGACTCTGAGATCATCATCTGAGCCAAAGTCGATAGTTGGATGCTTCACCGACTCAACTGCCCAGGCACCTCCCTGAGTAAGCTCTTTGTTGTTAATAGTGATGCTCTTAAGTTTTATTTACCTCATTGTATCTCCTGGTCACTCTTAGTCTTTATCCCTTGGAAAGAACAAATAAATCCAAACCTTTACTGAAGACTTACAGTGTTCCAGGTTTGTATCCCTATTCCCTTCTCAATTAATCACCACAACACACCTGTGAAGGAGTATTATTATTTTTATCTTACAGTGATGGACATTGAGGCTCAGAGAACCCAGGCAACATTGTTAAGATCAGGTACCGGTAGGGGTAGAGCTGGTGTTCACTAGGGCCACACTAGCTGCTGAACAAGGACAGCTCTACATTTCAGGGCTTACCATGTAGACATTCGTTTCTTACTCAAGTGGCGACCCAGTTAGGGGCTCCTAGTTGGTGGATGGCTTTTGTCCTCAAGTACTTCCCTGTGGTTCCACTCTTTTTTAGCACCTTGGATCACTCCACATCCAGTTAGCTTCTACTCAGACTAATGCCCTTTCATTATTCCAGAATCCGATCTCTACCTAGGACCGTAGTGTGCCATAGATGGACTTGCATGTGGTCATTTTTATATTTTATGAAATATATGCCTTGAAACACTATGCTATTAATTACATTTTAAAAACAAAATTTGTAAAACTTAATGTAGGTTTTTGCCACTTAATTTTTTCCCTCAACAAAACAAAACAGGGAAGCAATGCAGTTTTCAGGCTCTCAAGTATTAGCCTTATATATTCCTTTAGCTTCTTTGTAGTAAAACTGCATTTCCTGATAATGTCTGTTTTTTTGCTTTGTTCCCCTTCTTGTTTCTGACCTTCAGAGTTGGCTTCTGTGGGTATTTTGACAGATGCCTGGCTCACACAGGCTCCTGTGGTGAATGGAGATTCCTTAGCTCCCCTGTGTTACCGCTCAGACTATTAACAGGTCCTTAAATGGATGCACCAAGCCTCAGCTCTCAAGTCACCACTGGACTCTTCAAGTGTGTCAGCCACAGCTGGTGATGCTTCTAGCATTTCCTAAAGCTCTCAGAACCTTGTTCCACATTTAGCTGCTTCTCATGAAAGCCCTAGATTGGTTAAGAAAAAACAAAAACAAAACTTCTAATGAGTTCTGGGATCAAGACAATGAAAAGAAATGATTCTTTCTTGGTGAGCCACTTTGGGTTCCAAGGTGAGGGAACTGAGTTTATTTTTATTTTTTATTTTTTATTTTTTTGGAACTGAGTTTAATAACCATGAAGGGTGAGCAGTGAGAGGGTGGGAGGCAGAGGTAGACCCACCACACATGAGCGACTCCCTGCTGATTGGCTCTATCTCAGGACCAGGTTGTCATCATACTTCTCCGATACCTCCTCTCCAAGACCAACACGGACAGCCACTTGCTTCCAAGAAATACACCATTTGTCCCTGGATGCTGATGAAGCTTGGCTGCTGGATGAGCAGGTGGCTGCCGGGCTTTCTGCAGCGCTGGAGGGACGCCGGGACGCATGGCTAGCCCTTGCACATCTAACTCATGACCCCCGTCCACCGGCCCCATCAGAGGGAGACGCCAGTGTGGCCAGGGCTTCACCTTTCCCAAAATGGAAGATTGGACCTGGGGTGTGACTCTACCCCTCTCACCTGGCTTGGTCTGCGAGTGTACCCTACACCCACCGAGAGCCTGGGTGCTCCTGCCTGGGGAGAGCGTGGCCGGGCGCTGTCGCTCCAGGGCCTGAGGTTTGAAGCAGGTCTCCTGGGAAGGCTTACCTTCCTGGGGATTCCAGAAGCCGAACTCCTGGGTGGCTGAGATGTGAACAGAAGACATTTGATAACATGGATGTGAGTGGGAAGCAACACTTAGCTTCTCAGCTTTGCTTTCTGCTTCTGGTTCTATAGAATAGGTGTTAAATCATGGTAATTACTGAATTTCCTCTAAGATATGACTGATGGCAAAATACACGATCAATTTAATAAAGGTATTTGCATGTGTGTATGTGTGAGGAGGAGAATGAAATACCATTTAAAATGTACAATTTGATGTCAAAACATTCCAAACTCAGAAATGATAGAATGTGATGGAATGGCAGGATGTTTTAGCTCAAGGAAATACGTTAGACGATTTCCTGCTCCGGACTAGAGCAAGACCTGCTCCTTGGGTGGCTGGGGAGGCCCTTTTTCTTGCAGGTTAGTGATCCCTTTTCTGGCAGTGGTTTTGCAATTACAGGAGCCAGCCGAAGCCAGCGGCTCTAGCACCGGGGCTTCCACAGGGCAATTTGTGGCGGTGATTTCTTGCTGTCGCCTGTCCTGCCGCCCATCTAGCTAGCGCTGAACCCACCGTGAGCCAGCGGGCCCCTAGGGAGGGAATTTGTGGAAAGATAGATTCCTCTGTCCCTGCCTACATTTGAATGCTATTGTGGAAACTGAATAGAATACAGATCGCCCCCAAACTGAATTCTGTGTACTTGCTCTGCTAAATAGAAAATTGCATCTCATACGCGGTTCCTAGACAGGGCTCTGTCTAGACACAGAACTTGCTTATGGTTTTTAATGTTCTTGGTCGTTCAGGCATATGAAACCCGCTTGCCCCGATCGCCTCCCGACCGCGGGCTATTTGGTTGGGAGGACGTTTGCGCTGCCTGCTGCCAATCCGCTCCCGGCCCCAGCCCAGATCCTCAGAGATGCCGCAGTTCCCGCTGTGTCGCATCCTGAGTTGGAACTGCTCCGGCGAGGGATGCGGTCTCGCCTTTACAGGAGTGTTAAGCTATTGCATGAGGGCAGCGGGAACTGCTGGCATCAAAACCTCGCAAGATCCTTCCTGTGTGGCCTCAGTTTGGGAAGGAGACCCCTTGTCTCCCTTATTCCACGTGGGGCATGTGGATGTTAACAAGCTCTGATCAGCGTTTGAGCGCCATTGTCTCCTTGATGTAATTCCTCTCTAGGCCCTTTGTCTCTGTCGCCTCTAGCCCCGGGACAGACTGTGGCCGGGTGGGGGTGGGGGGGGGAGCCTGGAGAGGCTGTTGTGCCATCATAGCTGCGGGGAGTCCCGTTCAGCCTGCGGGCTGCACAATTCACCAAATGAAAATGTAGGGACATAGCATTCCATCCAGGAGCAGTGCCAGGTGCTGGCAGAGTGGGGGGCTCCAGGCATTGGATTACTGGGGGATCATCAGGAAGACCAGAAATGGTTCCCCCACTGGTTGGACAGCACATTCATTCTCACCATCAGTGCTTTGGTCCTTTGAGGCTGCAACCCTTTATTTTCACAAGTCCTAAGTAAATAAAATTCCATGACACAGACATGTGTAGGGGAGGGCATAAACTGAGTGTCAAAGAAATTAAAACATGATCTAGATTTTGTCCTGAGATGGCATTGCCAAGAGGAGTCTTTGTTTGTGTCCTGAGACATCTGACAATCTCCCTCAGGGGAGGGCCTGGGCGTGGGGCCTGAGCTGTGTGACTGGCAGGGGACAGAGCCCAAATAAGAGGCCCTACCCTTTGATTTTCTCGCTGGGTCTCGTGGTTGAGTTGTCAACACTCAATGCCTTCTGCTTAGGGTGGCTTTCCCTGGGGGTGCTATGTTAGGGAATTAGAGGGGGCATTTTGTGTTGTGAGGGGGAGGGGCTCTGCTAGCATCAGGTGACTGTGGTCTAGGAGCACTTAGCATCCTGCAGTGAGTGAGGCAGTACTGCCCACTGAAGGATTGCTGGCTCTGGTCAGACTTTCAGATGTCACCTGGGACATTCACATAGTGAAAATATTCTAACTCTGTTTTCTATATGCACAGGTGTGATATGCCCTGTATACTCTCCAGGAAGGCAGCCACCAGGTAAATCATTTTGCTTGTAACTTTACAGGGAGTTACCACCTCTGTCCACCTGCCTCTGTGGCTATTATGTCCTTGAAGACTCTAAGGACGGCAAGCATTGATTCCTGCATTCCGTCCTCTAGGGTTGTGTTCTTTCAGCATTTCTGTCTTGAAACATACATACATTTATCACAAATTTATTTTCTCCCTTTTATCACCTTTAGGGCATTGTGTTGATTATTTATTTATTTATTTATTTATTTATTTATTTATTTATTTATTTATTTATTTATAATATTTATTTATTTATGATAGTCACACACACACAGAGAGAGAGAGGCAGAAACATAGGCAGAGGGAGAAGCAGGCTCCATGCACCGGGAGCCCAACGTGGGATTCGATCCCGGGTCTCCAGGATCGCACCCTGGGCCAAAGGCAGGCGCTAAACTGCTGCGCCACCCAGGGATCCCTGTGTTGATTATTTAAAAAATTGTTTGTGTTAGGTTACACACACATACACACATTTTAGCCATCTTTTTTTTTTTTTTTTTTTTTTAGATTTTATTTATTCATGAGAGACAGAGAGAGGGAGAGAGGCAGAGACACAGGCAAAGGGAGAGACAGGCTCCATGCAGGGAGCCTGACATGGGTCTTGATCCCGGGTGTCCAGGATCATGCCCTGGGCTGAAGGCGGCGCTAATCCGTTGAGCCACCTGGGCTGCCCACATTTTAGCCATCTTAACCATTTTATTTTTATGTATTTATTTTTAAATTTTTAAAAAAGATTTTATTTATTCATTCATGAGAGACACAGAGAGAGGCAGAGACAAAGGCAGAGGGAGAAGCAGGCTCCAGGAGGGAGCCTGATGTGGAACTCGATCCTGGGTCTCCAGGATCACACCCTGAGCTAAAGGCAGACACTCAACCGCTGAGCCACCCAGGCTCACCCACTGCAGCAAGACTGTACATTATGCTGTTTTCACAAGCATAGCTGTCATCTGTCACCATACAATATTATAATACCATTGGCTCTATTCCCTATGCTGTACCTTTTATTCCCATGACTTACTCATTCCATAGCTGGAAAGCTGTATCTCCCACTTCCCTTTGTCTCCTCCCCTCTGGCAATCAATCAGTTCTGTGCATTTATGGGTCTGTTTCTGTTTTTTTATTTGTTTGTTATGTTTTTTAGATTCCACATACAAATGAAATTATATGTTATGTCTGTAGGTTCATCCATGTTGTTGCAAATGGCAAGATCTCATCTTTTTTATGCCTAAATAATAGTCCACAGTGTGTGTGTGTGTATATATATATCTATCTATCTTCTTTACCCATTTGTCTATCAATGAACACTTGGGTTGCTTTCATGTCTTCACTATTATAAATAATGCTGCAGTAAACATAGGGATAGATATCTTTTTGATTTAGTGTTTTTGTTTTCTTTGGGTAAATTCCCAGTGGGGAATTACTGGATCATATGGTATTTCGGTTTTTAATTTTTTGAGGAACCTCCATGCTGTTCTCCACAGTGGCTGCACCAAATTTACATTCCCACCAATATGCACAAGTGTTCCCTTTTCTCCACATCCTTGTTTTTTTTTTTTTTCACATCCTTGTTAACACTTGTTATTTCTTATATTTCTGATACTGGCTATTCTGACTAGTATGAGGTAAGATCTCATTGTGATTTTGATTTGCATTTCCCTGTTGATTAATGATGTTGAACATTTTTTCATGTGCCTCTTGGCCCATCTGTATTCTTCTTTATCAACATATTATTTTAGCAACCTCTCCTTTTTTCTCTCTAGCAATGCTCTGCTTTTCCCATACCTGACCCCTAGAACCAGCTTTATCCAGTGCAGCCTCCATGGTTTTCTCTTGTTCTTTGTGAAATTGTTTTTTTTTTTTTTTAGTATATATATGTATTTTTTCCCTTTGCAGTAATTAGTAATACTCTTTCTATTAAGTAGGAGAATAGAACAGCTGTTTTTTTAAAAATATTTTATTTATTTATTCATGAGAGACACAGAAAGAGAGGCAGAGACACAGGTAGAGGGAGAAGCAGGCTCCATACAGGTCACACCCTGGGCCGAAGGTGGTGCTAAACCTCTGAGCCACCTGAGCTGCCCAGAACAGCTGTTTTGGCATTGAGCATGTGAACACTGTATACAATGAGTGTTAACGAGTAATATTTCCATGACTGAGCTAGAGTGCATTTCCTGGTGGATGATCTTAGAGCTACAACAGAATAAATCTGGACCCCTTGAAACCGCAATTGGGGTTTTGGGGCTTTTACCTGTTGTTGCCTTGTTAGCCATATAAGTTATGACAACAACACCAACACAAAGCTTTCTGAAAATGTCTAAAGTAATGTCATCATTTGGCGAGTTAAAAAGGCAGAGCACTGTTGGGTCACCTGGTTGGCTCAGTCAGTGGAGCTTGTGGCTCTTGTTCTTGGAGTTGTGGGCTTGAGCCCCATTTTGAGTGTGGAGATTACTTAAAAAAAACTTTTTTTAAAAAAAGTAGAGCATTGTGGATGAGGATGAGAAGTGACAGGACTTCTGTTCTATGGACAGACAGAAGCAAGCCTGCTTGACCTGTTTGTCCCAGGATCTCCATCCTGGGTTGCACTCAGGGAAGCCCTTATGCATTAGCCCTGGGCCCATTCTGAAGTTTTCTCTTCTCCCTTTGGATGTCTCCTCTGCACTCAAACATGGAAAGCTATTTCAGGAAACCAACCTGGGCACTGAGTAGCTGATATTTTCTTAATAACCTTCAGTATAGGCCCCTAAAAGAAATCTTTCTTTAATGTGCCAGGGACCAAAAATATATATAAAAGAAAATAATTACAGTATTTCACTTGAGATTGTGCAGATAACGACAAGTTCCTTTTTTTAAAAAATTTTTTACTAGTATTTATGGCTGTTCAATTAAACTGCCACCAAACAACAGTGAACCTACCACCATTTCCTAGTGTGCTATCTTGGGGTTTGTAGCTTACCATATGTTTGAAGTATGACATAATCCTTATGGAGCACATTCAATTTGTTGCTTCCCAACTTCAATGGAAGCAGTTAAGTCTGTCTCCTTTTAGACAAATTGTTAATGAAAAGGTAGCTGAACAATCATTTTCTTGTAATATGCAATTCCATCTCCTTAAATACAGGAGCCTGACAGACCCATTCAGCAGTTAGTACTTTCTCTATACAACTGAACTCTATCTGACCCTCTGAAACTAACAATTGGAGCAAAAAGAGAGAAAGAGGGGGACAGGCAGCTAAAAATAAATACTTACCTGTAATACGTATAATCCTAAAAATTGAATGGCCAGTATATTTTACTTTATTGTTTTCAGATAATGTATGAGTAATTGCCTTCTGCTGCCAAGTTCATTTTTATTGATTTTAAAGTATTTCATGATTTTGGTGCAATGTTTGGAAAATGGTGGGACTGTCTGAAAGATTCAGAATTTAGAGTCATGAGCTTTCCTCTCTTTTAGCAGTGAGTCAGCAGCAGTGAGTGTGCTGCTGATGGCACAGATGCACCATGGCTCCCTTTTCCCTAGAGAGCAAGGGAGGCGGAAACAAGGACTGGCCATTTGTCTGAGCAAGCATATGTTTTTATTTTATTTTATAACTGACTTTACTTTTTAACAATTTCCCCAAGAATTTCTTAAATAGAATGTAATAAAAAGACAGCTTATATCTCCTTTTTAGATACAAATACAATACTCTAGCAGTGTCTGTAGGGCATAGTGCAGAACAATAATGGCTGGTGTTTATTGAGTGTTCACTCTGTGCCATCCTATAGCCAGATTATCTGTGTACCTCACTACTGGAGCATGGATGGGCTATGATGATCACCTCCATTTGATAGATGTAGAAATGTGGGTCAGAGAGGTTAACTAACTTGCCTAAAATCACCCGGTAATTTTGTGATAGAGCCAAATTATCACTCCGGCAGGCAAACTCTGGAGTAGAGATTCTTAACTCCTACACGATGCTGCATGTCAGCTGAAGATTGCTTTTTATAGTAAAGCCTCATCAATTCAGGCTAATTTGGGGATTTGAGGGAGAAGCCATCTGAATGACAGGATGTTTGAAAAAAAAATGCAATCTCATACCTCCAAAGAGATGGTGGATAGAATAAATTAAATGAGGGTTTTAAAATTAGGGAAGCAATCTTGAAGATCTCATTTTACAATAAAGGAAAATGTCTGGTCTTTAAAGTAATAAAGTATTTTAGGGGTGCTGTGTGGCTCAGTCAGTTAAGGTCCGACACTTGGTTTCAGCTCAGGTCATGATCTCAGGGTGGTGAGATCGAGCCCTGTGTTGGGCTCCCCACTCAACATGGAGTCTGCTTGAGATTCTTTCTTGCTCTGCCCATTTCCCTGCTTGTGCACTCTCTCTCAAATAAATAAATAAATAAATAAATAAATAAATAACTCTTTAAAAAATATTTTAAGGTCTTGCATTCAGGATTCTAATCCCCATTTTTTCACAGTACAAATGTAAACTATTTACCAGTTGATTGAACAGACATCTGCAGTGCACTCCATAGCCATGCCTTGGGAAGGTGGCAACTTTGAGAGTGTAGATTCCAAGCTCAGGGCTGGGTTCACAGACTTATTCCCTTGCTTGATAGTTCTCCTGCTTTAGTCAACTTCATCAATAACACTGACTTTCATTGACTCTACCTCCTGGCATTCCTTAAGATATCTAACTTGGCCTCCCTCTTTGGGATCTCAGCGTTGGCTTTCTCTGGCAAAGCCACTACTCCAGGGTTGTGTTCTCTCCATGGGATCCATGCTGATTCTGCCTACCTACAGCCTCATCTGCCTCAACTTGACCTTGGGACCTCTCCAACGGATGTTCAAAATCATGTTGAAAATAAAAATTATTCCGACCCCCCAATTCTGTTTTTTCTCTTACATTCTCAAATTTTAAAAAAATGGCACAGTCTTTTGTCTCTTGGCTCAAGGTCGAAACCTTGTGGCCATTTCTCTCTTCTTCCTGACATTTGGATGCCAAGCCTTTGGTGGGTCTTCTTAGATGTCATTCAAAGCCAGCCACTGGTCTCTATCAATGCCTTCATTCAGGACTTGGGGTTTATGCCTAAGTACAGTGATGACCTTTTAGCTGATCTCCTTGCCTCTGCCTTTCTTTCTTTCTTTCTTTCTTTCTTTCTTTCTTTCTTTCTTTCTTTCTTTCTTTCTTTCTTTCTTCTTTCTTTCCTTCTCTTTCTCTCTCTTTCTCTCTCTCTTCTCTCTCTCTTTTTCTTTCTTTCTTTCTTTCTTTCTTTCTTTCTTTCTTTCTTCTTTCTTTCCTTCTCTTTCTCTCTCTTTCTCTCTCTCTTCTCTCTCTCTTTTTCTTTCTTTCTTTCTTTCTTTCTTTCTTTCTTTCTTTCTTTCTTTCTTTCTTCTCTTTCCTTCTCTTTCTCTCTCTCTTTTTCTCTCTCTCTTTCTCTCTTTTCTTTTCTTTTCTTTTCTTTTCTTTTCTTTTCTTTTCTTTTCTTTTCTTTTCTTTTCTTTTCTTTTCTTTTCTTTTCTTTTCTTTTCTTTTCTTTTCTTTTCTTTTCTTTCTTTCTTTCTCTTTGCTCCCACGAAGAAACAAGAGCAATAACCAACAACCAACCCAACACAACCTCTTTGGTGGCCCTCATTTGCTTGTAGGATGACCTCTTGGCTTCACATTAAAGAATGTTCATCATCTGGCCTTCGCGTTTCAGCTCCTCATCCTGTCCTACAGTTCAGGCACATCAGCTGTCACCTGACCTTGTTTCTTAGGAAAGTCGTATATTTGTGTATTTGTTTTATTCTTAAATGTATTTCTGTACTTTGACACTAATTGGAGATGACGTTTCTTGTGCCCCATCCCAATGTTTGCCTGCTGAACTCATGTTTGCAAAGGTCTGGTTTTATTTTTTTTTATTAAAGATTTTATTTATTTATTTGAGAGTGTGCACGTGAGAGAGATCATGAGCAGTGGCATGGGTAGAGGGAGAAGCAAACTCCCTGCTGAGCAGGGAGCCTGATGCAGGACTTGATTGCAGGACCTTGGTATCATGACCTGAGCCAAAGGCAGATACTTAATCAACTGAGCCACCCAGGCATCCCATTTCCTGTTCTCATGGCAGTTGAAATGCACCAGTATTCACATGGTATTGTGCTTATTTGTCTTCCCGACAGCCTAAGATAGACTCCGGGCTGCTGGAGGATAGGGACTGTGTGTTGCTGTATTTGCACCAGTGCCAGGGCTGTGCACGACCTGCAGTTGTTTGCACATGTGTGAGCAAGGAGTGGGGAGGGAAGGAAGGAAGGAAGGAAGGAAGGAAGGAAGGAAGGAAGGAAGGAAGGAAGGAAGGAAGGAAGGAAGGAACAGTGTCACAGAAATGGAATGGGTGGCAGGAAACCATGGATGGGGACATTAAGAAATTGAAGGAACAACTATAGTCAATGAGCTGTAACAGTTTAGAACTTTGTGTTCGACTTTTATGCACCATAGAACTCTGCCCTGTTGCCAACAATTTTTGGAAAAGCCACAGCCCTAATGCTTAAACACATTGCTGTAATTCGACTCTCCATAAAGTGGTCATTAAATTGTGTTTTGAGGCTGGGAAGTGCACATCAGTGACATGCTTAACTGTACAGGCGCGGCAAAACAGGAATCTAGACCTATCTGTATGCAAATACAATGCTTCAAGTTCATTATTGTTATTAGGAATGGAAATATAGCCAGAGCAGAAATAACAGTATATTTCCCTCTGCCTATGTTGTGTTTTTGTCAATGGGGTTTCTGAAGGACTATGCATTTACTAACCCATTAGAATGAGCGATTTTATATCCTAGTGTAAAATTAAAGGAATTTAAGGATCTGCCTAGGAGATACACTTGTTTAAACCTATATTAATGTCTCTATTGGTTATGTTGGCTAGGTTGGTGGTATATTATTAGAAAAAATGTCCCAGCCATGTGTATACTTTCTAAATCTCAATGTACTTATTTTCTGACAAGCAATAGAGCTGATTTTCTTTTTCTCATCCAAAATATAAGATGTGGGACAATGTAACTACTCTTAAATGCAAAGCGTGCCATCAGTCCTTTATTATTTGAAAAAAGTCTCATTCCTATTATCTCATTCTGCCTTTTCTCTGGTGTACACTCTGGGCTTCTCCCAGCAATCATGTTTGAAGCCATTAATTTCTTTTTAAAATTTCTTTTAAAACTTTTTCTTAAGTTTTAATTCCAGTATAGTTAACATACTGGAATGTTAACTATTAGTTTCAGGTGTATAATACAGCAATGCAACAATTCTATACATAATCAGTGCTCATCATGGTTAAGTGTGCTGTTAATCTCCATCACCTTTTGCACCCATCCCCCCACCCACCTCCCCTCTGTAACCATCAATTCTCTCTAGTTAAGAGTCTGTTTTGCTGAGTGAAGTAAGTCAGTCGGAGAAGGACAAACATTATATGTTCTCATTCATGTGGGGAATATAAATAATAGTGAAAGGGAATATAAGGGAAGGGAGAAGAAATGTGTGGGAAATATCAGAAAGGGAGACAGAACGTAAAGACTGCTAACTCTGGGAAACGAACTAGGGGTGGTAGAAGGGGAGGAGGGCGGGGGGTGGGAGTGAATGGGTGACGGGCACTGGGGGTTATTCTGTATGTTGGTAAATTGAACACCAATAAAAAATAAATTAAAAAAAAAGAGTCTGTTTTTTGGTTTTTCTCTCTATTTTTCTTTATTCATTTGTTTTGCTAAATTCTGTATATGAGTGAAATCACATGGTATTTGTCTTTCTGTGACTTCTTTATTTCACTTAGCATTACACTTTTTAGCTTCATCCATGTCACTGCAAATGGCAAGATTTCATTTGTTTTTATGGCTGAATGATATTCCAGTGTGTGTGTGTGTGTGTGTGTGTGTGTATGTGTGTACCACTTCTTTATCCATTCATCAGTCTATGGACACTTGGGCTGCTTCCATAGTTTGGTTATTATAAATAATGTTGTAATAAACATAGTGCATACAGCCTTTTGAATTAGTGTTTTTGTATTCTTTGGGTATATGTTCCATAGTGAAATTATGGGATCATATGGCAATTCTATTTTTAACTTCTTGAGGAACTTGCATACTGTTTTCCATGTTGGCTGTACCAGTTTGCATTCCCACCAACAGTGCACAAGAGAGCCCATTAATTTCTTTTTTCATCCCTACAGTATTTGCTGTAGTACTTACCAGGGCCTCCCTTAGGTTGTGTGGGATCCCAGGCAAATATTCCTTTGGGGCCCCTGTCCATATTAACAGTGTGATTGAAAAATGTGTTATAAAATGTATGGGCCCACAGAGGTGTATTGATTTATCAACAAAAATTTAGAATTATAGGTAGAAAAGAGATACTTATGCACTTATTTACTCCCCAGTCAGAGCACCTAATGATTCTTCCTTCCCTCCAGGCATCATCTCTTGTCAATCATCTTTATTGTCAAAGGCACCGTTCCTCTAAAATGCCCAGTTTCCCAAGTTGTTACTCATAATAGCATGGCTCTTTGGAACGATATGCGTTGAAACAGAGCAGCCTGTCTTGCCTCCACAGTTCCCTAGCCCACTTAACTGCAGGCTGGCTATACCCATACTCATGACACTGCATCGTGCATAACGCCATCCAGGACTGCTGTCTTCCAGGGACCCTCTCACAATGATGGACATTGTGCTTTGTCGATGATGACCCCAGATACAAACCTTACTCAGAGGACACAGTCAAACTTGAATGGTAATTTGCTTCTGGTCACACTAAATGTACTAATTTTATAGCGTGTAGTTAGAACAGTCTATCTTCCAACCATGTCCTGAACTCTTCAGGCACTTATCACTGCATTCCTAGGATGGGATCTCACAGTGTTGATTATACCCAGGGATGGGGTGAGAAGAGTACCCATTGGTGCAGAGGATCCATCCCTCATCCTGTGGGGCTTCCATTGATGCAGGAAAGTATAGCTACCAAGGATCCTCACTCTATTTACTGTCGCTTCTGTAAAGAAGTCGATCTCAAGTTTTGTAAATAGTCTCCTTGAGCTATTCCAGAGACAACCCATTAGGTATTCTCCAATAACCGCGAACCTTGTTAAATCATGAATTGTCCAAGAACCTATTAGTATGTAAAAATAGCATCTGCATGTCCTAGCCATGGTGCGTGAACTTGCGTGTGTATGTGGATTACTGTAGGTGCTTAGCTGTTCTCGTGATTTTCTGCACCCATTTGTGAAGTGTATAATGCTGTTGATTTTCTTTTGCCTTGTGAGAAAATACTAAAAAAGACTTAAACATTTTAAAAAGGGATGTTGATGGGGAAGGAAGCTGTGTGTGGAGGTACATGGGAACTTTCTGCTCAGTTTTGCTGTGAACCAAAAAGCGCTCCAAAAAAGTTATTTAACAGGAAAAGAAAATAACATAAAAAAAGGACTGACCCAGAAGAGAATTATGTCACCACATTGATTGGAGCTGGGAGGGGACTTTGAAAAGAGCTCCACGGTGTTATGGGGCAATAGTCTGGAAAGCCCTATGTGGAGGTGGGGGTGGCCAGCCCTTAGGACTGCCTGACTTGTGACCCGGAGCCTGCAGAGGAGTTCGTGTGACCCTCCTCCATGCCAGGGTAAAGACACCTGCCTCCACCCCAGCTGCCCCTGGGGTGTGTGTGGCCTAGAGGCTACAGTGTGGTGGGAACACCAATGGATAAGAGTCAATTCATAGACTCGCACACACTCAATTCAAGTTCAAGCGTCAGCAGTGACCCTTTGAGGAACAGAGCCCTGAACTTGTCTTGTGTTCAACATGAGTGAGAATGTTCAAAATTAGCACATCAGCGCCTTTCCAGTGGCCTGACATCACACTGATCCTTGAAAGCAGTTGGTACCACCTAGTGGGGGTGAGCTGCTGGCCGGCCACCCTCCTGGAACTGGAGCCCAGCCAGGGCCCAGGATAACAGAGAACTTCTTTGGGCATCTTGTCACTCTCACATGAAGGCAGATAAGGGGGGTAAATAGGCACATGGAGATGAGGGGAGAGATGCTCACTGGGGCAGTGTGGGCCTGGGTGGCATTATCAGCCTTGGCCAGGCTCAGCCCCTGGGAAGGAATGGAATATTAGTGGGGGAAGGTGCTTCCAGCAGGGGTGCTTGGGGTCTGGGGCTTGGGATAGGGCTCTGCTTGTCCAAGTTCTCAGGTGGTGCTGGGAATTTTATTCGTGATGTGTTGGGGACAAGGGTAAAATGTGGACCTGGCCCTGCCTCCAGGCAGTTTACATTCTGGGCTTGTCAACAGATGGACAACCTTCAAGTCTCAGCTTTCTGTATGACTCTGTTGTACTTGCTTCTGAGACTCAGACAGGTGTCGTGCACACACTCTAGGGAGGGCCCTGCTGCAGCGGCAGCCAGAGAGCAGCGGGGGGGGGGGGGGGGGGCAGGAACGCGGCACGTTCTCCCAGAATGGAGTCTTTCAGACCATGGGGTCTATGAAAGGACGTTTTTGCTTGGGCCTCTGCTTCACTCTTCTCCACCGGCAGTTAAGATGCCAGAGGCTGATACCAGCACCATTTGTTCTACTCAGAGGCCCTGGGATCCTGCTTTTCTGATTGCTTTGGCCTCTGTTGCTCCTCTGGCCTCATCATCCACACAGAGCTGCTCTGTACTGTTGTGCACGTTGTGCATTGCACGATGGTAACCCATTCCCAGGGGGCACCACTCACATCACAGACATGGCCGATTTGTGTATTTTACCAAAGTTTTCCAGCAGGTGGCAGTAAATGTCTTGTTCTAACAATGGCATACTATGATGATGATGATGATGATGATGATTTTTTTTTTTTTGGTGGAAGTCTCGAAGAAGGGGGGCGTCCCTTTTATTTTTTAATTTTTTTGTATATTTTTTTATTGGAGTTCGATTTGCTAGCATAAGGATAACACCCAGTGCTCATCCCGTCAAGTGTGGGGGTCCCTTTTAATAATTTGCGGGAATGTCACGTCGGGCTCCCGGTGCATGGAGCCTGCTTCTCCCTCTGCCTATGTCTCTGCCTCTCTCTCTCTGTGACTATCATAAATAAATAAAAATTAAAAAAAAATAATTTGCGGGAATGTGCCAGATGGGCTAGCAGTACCTTGGACTACCATTGCCCACTGTCTCTGCTGACCAACCCTTGGAGGCACCTTCAGTTTTCTGTACTTGACTTTGGAGACAATAGTCCTTTCTTTTTTTTTTTTTTTTTAATTTTTATTTATTTATGATAGTCACAGAGAGAGAGAGAGAGAGAGAGAGAGAGAGAGGGGCAGAGACACAGGCAGAGGGAGAAGCAGGCTCCATGCACCAGGAGCCCGACGTGGGATTCGATCCCGGGTCTCCAGTATCGCGCCCTGGGCCAAAGGCAGGCGCCAAACCGCTGCGCCACCCAGGGATCCCCGACAATAGTCCTTTCTTATAAACGTCTAAAGAGGTTGAGATTAGCATGGGAACAGCATCTGGCACAGAGCAGACACTCCATGTAGTGGGCTGAAGGGCAGCCCCCAATAGTTATGTTCCTGTTGTAACCCCAGGAACCTGTGCATATGACCTTATTTGGAAACAGGGTCATCGCAGATGCTGCTAAGTTGATCTTGAGATGAGATCATCTTGGGTGATCCCGATGGGCCCTAAATCCAGTGCCCCTATTGGAGACAGGAGAGGAAAAAATAGACACAGAGAAGTCGGCTGTGAGAAGAGGAGCAGAGTTTGGAGTGATGTGGCCAGAAGCTGAGGATGGCGGGGAGCCCCAGGAAGCTGGGGGGGGGGATCAGGAAGGATCCTCCCCTCGAGGAGGGAGCGGGGCCACTCCAGCACTTTGATTTCAGACTCCTGGCCTCCAGACCTGGGAGAGGAGGCACTTCTGTGGTTGTAAGGCACCCAGTGTGTGGAGTTAGTTGCGGCAGCCCGAGGGGCTGGAGACACTAGTGCTTCGGATGTTGCTGTTGCCAGTGCTGTAATGCTCTCACCGTCCTCGGAGAGGGAGATGAGACCTTGGGAGACCAGGGGTGCTGGCATGGGCCCACAGGGTCCTGAGATGGGCCAGCGCAGGGTGGGCAGCACCCTTGCCTGAAGGGCCAGAGGGGAAATGCCTGTCTCGGTGCCTCAGCTCTGTGGTCCTTGAGAACAGCGGTGACGACACCTGAGTGAGGGGACGAGGGACCGGGGAGGAGGGCCCGGATCTGAGGCGGTGCTGCCCTGGGGTGCACCTGCTGTGCTTTCTGCGGTGAGACACACAGAATGGACAGTGCTTAGAAACCTTATGGCAAGTCAATAGAGTGACATTATGTCTATTGAGGCCAATCATAAAATATTTGGGTGTGTATTTTGTGTCTTTCTCTTCCTTTCCCTTTTCTAGGAATTTATTATTGTTAATATCATGCAATCGTCCCAGTGTGGCCGATTAGATGGAAACACCTGCCTTGAGAAGCTTTGATTTGTGTGGGACACTCTCCTATGTAAGAAGGCATCACTTATGCACCGGGCGCCTTGAGAAACGAGGGGTAGTGGGGGGACTCAACCCCAGGGGCAGCCCAGGGAGTGGACAGGCCATCCTCAGCAGTGCCTCCAACCTGGGGACCTGAGGTGGACGAGTGTAGATGGGACATGGAGCCCTTATCCATAGGCCCTGGCCAAGGGAGTGCTGGTGCCATGCCAAGGAGGTGTATTGCTTGACTCAATCCATGACACAGGGCAGCAGAGGGGTGATGAGCCCGGGCACCCTGAATGTGAGGTGGGGACTGGCCGTGTATGTGGGAGTCTTGGGGTCCCCTGCGCCTGCTGCAGTCACCCTGTCCCTGCCCTTGCCCACCCTGTGTGAGGCTTTGATAAAGCTCGTGCTGTCACCACCTTCCCCAGTGTCCTTCACAACTGAGGCTCCTGAGAGCAGGGACATGGGTCCCTGGGGACCTCACCGTCCTTGGGGCTGGGCGCCTGCACTCCACCTGGTTCACAGCAGGCACTCAATAAATGTTTACCAGAGAAGGGCCTGAAGAGCAACCAGGCAAGACAAAGAAATAAAAGGTCTCCAAAGTATAAAGGAAGAGGTAATAAAACTGTCAGTATTTGCAGATATCATGATATAGAAAACCCTAATATTTCCACCAAAAAACTGTTAGAACTGATAAACAAGTTCAGTAAAGTGGTAGGATACAAAATCAATATGCAGAAATTAAAAAAAAGAATAGCTGGACAAATAGTTGTCCTTTGCAGTGATGTGTCCTTGGCCTGTGCTTGGGATGTCGGGCCCTGTGGACGTGGAGAGACGAGACCTGAGAGCACGGCGCCCCGGCTGCGGCAGGAGAGCAGGGAAGGTTCTGGAGGCACCGCCTGCCCGTCACCGGGGTCTCCATGGCTTTGGGGCTGGAGGTGTCTCTCAGGGCAAAGACAGGGACTCCGGCTGGTGAGAGTGCGGGACTCGGCGGCCGTCCGGGGCAGGTGTTCGCAGCGAGGCCGGAGGTGCGGTCCTCGCAGGAGTTGGGGTGGAGGCTTAGCCCAGCACAGTGGTTTGCTGGTGACCGTGGGCCCTTCTGGTGGAGCAGGGGTTCAGAGAGCCATGCGCCTGGGCGCCGCGGGGCGTGAGGAAGCCTGGCAGGACGAGGAGCGGTGCTGCTGGAGTTCCCGCACCGAATTGGTCCACGCGGCCGCCCGGGGCCTTCGCTGTCTCCCTCTCCTCCCGGTGGAGGTCCCCCCAACACCTCGTCCTGGGTCCTGCCCTCCCAGGCCCACTGGAGAACCGGAGGGTCTTGGCAGCCCCTGCAGCCCAGGAGAGGGTCTGGGTGGGCCTGCGGGAAGGCGCCTTCCTATGGGACCCCAGGGCTGGGATCAACCAAGGCTATGGCCCAGCACTACTGGGGGGTTGTGGCTTTGTGACCTCAGATAAAACCAGGGAGAGATTTTGGTGGGGGGCGGGTAGGGGGACTGGATGTAGATCCTACCACACCTGGAAGACAAATCAGTGTGGAATGTTCAAAGCAAAACAGCATGAAGTGGGACAAATTCTCCTTCTTAGAACCATCCACTTTTTGGTGTCTTTGTTGTTTACCTTAGGTTCTTAGGGCAGCTTTAGCTCATGTATCAAGTAAAAAGCCACGTTTCAATGGCTGGACCTAGTGGTAGTTGCTTTCTTGTGCCAGTCCAGCAGAGACATTCCTGGCTGCCGGGCGAGATTCACATGGGAGTGTGGGGCCCCTTCCTTTGGGGAGTCCTGGGCCATGGCTGCTTCTGCATCAGATGGGGTGGGAGACGGCAAAAGGGACAGAGGTGGGCCTCTTACCTCCCATGGGGTTGGTGAAAACCAGGCCCTGGCTGTCAGCTTCCCCAGAGCTCCGAGGGGGCGGCCAGGGACCCGTCAGCACCTGTGTTTACTGTCCTACGACAGCTGCGCAAGGGAGGCAGCGGGTGGGAGAGGGGCTTCCCTAGAAGGAGACCTGGCTTCTGCTAGGAAGGGGGGATGATGCCTAGCTGCTGCAAATGACTAATGTCCATCATGGAAGCCCAGGCCAGTGAGTCCTCACGGAAGGAGGTGGATGGTTCAGCCCTGGAGTCAGAGGTGGGGGGCCAGGCAGAGCTGTAGGGATACTACAGAGGAGACTGGGGCAGCAGGGGGTCACACACCTGGGCCCTGAGGACACCAGAGGCAGCCTGGTCTCCTGGAGAAGTCTGGAGAATGTTCTGGAGGGACCTGCCCAGAACACACTGGAGAGAGCAGTGTCGTGTAGTGTTAGCTCGTTGGTCCTACTGAAGACGGAGGCAGCTCGCAGCCCCTACCCAGCTCCTCTCTGTCCCTCACTGAGGGTTTCTGGAGTCAGATGGACAGTCCATTGCAAGAAGCACCTGCTCTGCTCCCCAGTGCACAGATGGCACGTGTCGGCTTGTCCCTGGTCTCATGGTTTGGGATTCCTGTCATGAGAAAGGCCCTGCCCTGGCCATTCAGGGAGCCTGGTGACAGGCAGGGCCCAGAGCTTCACTGTCCTCTGACTCCCGACCCCCTTCCTTATTCCCACTGGGCAGAGCTGTGGGGTGCCGGGTCTCTGGGTGAGGGGACTGCGTGCCTACCCAGCGCTTCCTGCAGCTGGTTTGTCTAATCATCACCTTACGGGGTTCTCCTTCCAGCAGCTCTGAATTTGTGGCTGCCCTGTCACCTGTTTACAGATGTGGAAACTGGTTCATAGAGTGATTTAAACCCCAGACCTGAAAATATGTTCTGGGAAAGTGTGGGGCGCAGGATGTCTTTCCGTCTGGTTTATGGCTTCCTTCGCCAAGTGGTCCTTCCTTTGCCCTTGGCCTTGCTGAGATTTTATAACCGCGCTCACTCTGAGTCAGGCTGGGCCCTCTCAGACTCACAGGAGAAAGGACGCCAGCCCCGCTTTCCGCGTGTGCTGGATCTTTTTTGTGCTTGCCTGGATACAATAGTTGTAAGCAAGACTCCGGTAAATAAATAGTTTCAGTTCCCACCGAAATTGCCTATGCTGGAATTTCTGCCTTTAAAAGAAACATGAATAATGACTGGGACAGAGCATTCTTTTATTTGAACCCGGATGAGTTTAACACAGATAGTAGAAATGTGAGAAAGCCCCAGCTAAGTGTATTCTCTAGGTTATAAATTCCTTTTCTCTCTAATGCCTCTGCCTTATCTGGAGATTCTCTTGGCTGCACTCTCTTCTTTCATTTCTGTCTTCTTTATTCACTGTGTTTCTTCTTTCCTCGGATTTTACTAGCTCAGCAGCTGCCGGTGAATTGAGCCAAGAATACTTGCTCTGGGTGGCGAAGAAATGCACTTTGCCTCTGTGGTCCTGCTCCCTCTGAGCACACTGATCCCCTTATGTAACTCTGTCCTCTTCAGAATCCGTTCTGCCACAGCTTGGTTAACAAAAAGGCAGTGCATGACAATTTCAAATGACGGGGCTCCTTTGGCTTTCTTTTGCTGCCCTTGAAACTTAGCACCTTTCCCAGCTCACCTTCAGTGTATGTTCTTTGGCTGTGTCTGCAGGATACTTTAAAATGTATTATTATTATTATTATTATTATTATTATTATTATTATTATTAATTATTCAACAAGAGAGCTGTGTGATTGGATGCATTTTTAAAATAGCAAGTTCCCCTGAAATTTCTTAATAAGCAAGTGGTTTCGTTGCTGGGGCTGCAAATAACAGTGGCTCTGGCAAAACGGAAATGAAACTGGTCACTCACATGGCTCTCAGAACTCATACTGGAAAGAATGGTGATACGTGTGCCTTGGGGAGAGTTATGACTTTCTTCATATGACCTAAACGTACCCTGGTCATTGTAATTGAACTTGAAAACACCCAAGCCTGTGGTGTCAGCAGGGCAAAGGTATGAATAGGGTCAAGAATAGGGAAGATAGGGTTGAGAAGAAACTAGAGAAAGAGGATGAGGGGAAAAATGCATCCTAATGGCAGAGAGAAGCCCAGATTTATCAGTTGTGATGATATTAAAATGAAATAAAATCAGGCTGAAACAAAAATGACTCCGAAGTTTTAAAATTAATTTAAAAAGATAATGTAGCGATATACCTACAGATAAATTAGAACTCAAGATGGAAGGTATTAAGGACAGAGACAGACATTTCATGTTAATAAAGGTAAAAATGCACCAAGGAGAGAGAATCGTTTTGACACTGTAGACACTTACTACCACATCTTTGTAATATGTAGAGCAAAATTTCCTTGAACTAGAAGGAGAAGTTGACAAACCCAGAATGGAAGACATGTTAACACACTCTTCCTGTAGTGAGCAGAACAGTGGCCCTGAAAATATGTTCATGTCCCAGTCCCTGGAACATCTAAGTGTTACTTTATTAGGGAAAATAAGCATCTTTGCAGAGGTAATTATGTTCAGATTCTTGAGGTGAGGTCATCCTGGATCATTACAAGTGTCCATATAAGACAGAAGCAGAGGGAGATCAGATATACGTGGAGAAGGTGATGTGGAGCCAGAGGGAGGGATGGGAGTGATGTGGCTTCAAGCAAGGGATGAGGCTGCCGCCAGATGCCAGAGGAGGTGGGGGATGGATCCTTCCAGGGTCTCAGGAGGAGGGTGGCCCTGTGATACCTTGATTTCAGGCTTCTGGCTTCCAGAACTATGAGAGAAGAAATTCTTTTTGTTGTGAGCCACTACATTTGTGGTGATATGTTATGGCAGCCCCAGGCAACAAATATACTTTTCAAAAATGGGCAGATCAGATAAACAAATAATAAGAATATCGAGGACTTGAAGAATTTCACTTGACATCCAATTGAGTATACTCATTCTTTTTATTTTTATTTATTTTTTTAAATTAATTAATTAATTTTTTTTTACTCATTCTTTTAAAATACGTTGGAACATTTATAAAAAATTAACCAAGTCCGTGGCAACAAAGAGAAACACACAGGTTTCCAAGGCTGGAGTCATAGAGTCCTATCCTTTGGGGGCAATGAAGGTAATAACCAGAACAAAGGAGAGGCAGAATGTTGCCCGCATACACTGGGAAATTAAAACATACCTTTTAAATAATTCATGTTTTAATGAGAAAATCAAAACAGGATTTGAAGAACCTAAACCCAAATGACTTGTAAAAGTTCTACATATAAAGTTGGTGAGATAAAGCCAAAGGGGCCCTCACAGGGGAATTTGTAGGCAGAAGTACATTTGTTTAGAAAACAGGAAAGACTGGAAAGAAATAGGCTAGGCTTTTGGCTTGAGGAACTATCAAAAGAAACAACAAAACACGTCTAAAGAAAGCAGAAAGAAGAAAATAAGAGCAGAAACTAGTGAACTAGAAAACCAGGAAGTTCACCAGAGTTCATCAAAACCAAAAGCAAGTTCTTTGAAATGATGAATGAAATTGACAAACTTTAGGCAATTATACTCAGTAGGAGAAAGTAAGCATAGATAAGTATCATAAGGAAACAGAAAAGGTCTATGGATACATTTGACCCTTAAGAACTATTAAAAAATTGAATATTTTATACTAATTCATTAAGAAAGTAGCTGATATTGAAAACTTAAGATGATATAAATAATCAAATTTGACCCCAAAACAGATAGAAAACTTGAATAGAGAAAAATAATCATAAAATAAATGGAAATGATACACAAAGATCAATTAAGAGGTGCCGAGTCTATATAGTTTAATAGGTCAGTGCTACAAAATAATTCAAGGACAAAGTAACCTAGATCTGGTGAAACTGTCCCAGTGTGAAGAAAAATATGGAAAAGCTAATTAACCCACTTTATGAAGTTAGTAAAAACTCTATTATCCAACTCCACAAGAAAAGAAGAAAAAAACCAGTCATTACACTTATGAATATCCATGCAGAAGCCCTAATGAAAATATTAGCAAACTGAATCCTACAGTTTATTAATGGAATAATACATCTTGAGTAGGATTGGTTCGGGAGAGAATATTTATCAGTATGTTTAACTGTCTTAAATGAAGAAAATAAATCCATGATTTTAACAATAGATGGTACCCATCCCTACCTCATTCACCATATAAACACCCAGAAAATGAATCAAAGGGAACCCCCTGAACTGATAAAGAATATATACCCTATAGGAGCCACCATTTTTAATGATAAAACAAGATTAAAGTCACTGCTGCTCTGTTACATATCTTAGTCAAATTTCAAGAAAAGAAATAGAAATAGGAAAGGAAACAAAACTATTAGTATGCTCAGATATTAAATTGTTAAATTTGAAATACCAATGAATCATCTGATAATTAGTCAATACTTTAATAGGAATGCTGAATGTAAGTTGAACATATAAAGATCAGTAATTTTTCTTATGCTAACAATAACTAATTAGAAATTACAATAGGAAAAAATAACTCCACTCATGATAGCAACAAAATCTGTTATGTACCTGAGAATGGACCTGTGGCCACCATGCCAGGGGCATAGCTTCTCTCTTTCCTTCTTTACTTAAAAAACTCAAATTCGTTTGGGTTGGCTATATCCACACATAAAAATACTTGATCTCCCAGCATCCTCTGCAATTAGGGCTGCCCATGTGATGAAGGTTACACGCTCAAAGCAACAGGCAGAGTTCCCATAGGAGGGCAATCCTGAACAGATGAGAAGGCAATGCCTCTTCTTTCTGCTTGGAATACAGGCAAGATGATGGGAGGTGCACCAGCCATCTTGTGATCACAGTGTGAAAGCTTCATGCTGGGGATGGTGGAAGAAAAGGCAGAGGATGCTCTTCTCTGTTCCTTGGCGATCTCCTGGGGCAAAGCACTGGCCCTGGCCTGCCTTACCTCAGGCTTCTTGGACAGTGTGGAGTGGGGGGGCAAGGGGCCACACATTCTCTGGCTGGGAGCCAAGAAACTCACTTTCCATGCATTTCCTTCCTGGGCTCCTTTTTCTTACTTTTGCCATTGGCTGAAGTGTGCTGGGGAGATCCCTTCATCAGAATCACCAGGGTAGAGGATTGGTTAGCCACGGACAGACTGGATGCCATCCAGGCCCACTGAATCAGAAGAACCTTTTGGGGAGTCAGGGAATCTGCATTTTGCCTCCCCCACTCCCATACACTACTTAAGATTCTGGGGGCCCTTACCTGAAGAAATAGTCTCTCAATAAAGAATCTGCTTTAGACCCACTCAGGGCCTGCCTGGGAGAGTTCCAGTGGATTCTATTCCTTGTGAGAGCTCACTTCCTGGCTTGCAGGTGGCTACCTTCTCACTCTGGCCTGTCTTCTGTGAGCATGTGTGTGGGGAGAGAGCAACCAAGTGACTCTCATAAGAACACTGATCTTGTGAGATCAGGGCCCCACCCTATGACCTCATTTAACCTGAATTGCTTCCTTCGAAGCCCCATCTCCAACACAGGCAACACCTTTTTTGAACTTGGCCACAGCAGCTTCTTGCAAGACACATCTATGAAGGCAAAGGAAACAAAAGCAAAAATGAACTATTGGGACTTCATCAAGATGAAAATCTTCTGCACAGCAAAGGAAACAATCAACAAAACTAAAAGACAACCTACAGATTGGGAGAAGATATTTGCAAATGATATATCAGATAAAGGACTAGTATCCAAGATCTATAAAGAACTTATTAGGGACGCCTGGGTGGCTCAGTGGTTTAGCGCCTTCCTTTGGCCCAAGGTGTGTCCTGGAGACTTGGGATCGAGTCCCATGTTGGCCTCCCTGCATGGAGCCAGCCTCTCCCTCTGCCTGTGTCTCTGCCTTTCTCTCTGTCATGAATAAAAAAAATAAAATCTAAAAAAAAAATAACTTATTAAACTCAACACCCAAGAAATAAACAGTCCAGTCATGAAATGGGCAGAAGACATGAACAGAAATTTCTCCAAAGAAGACATACACATGGCCAACAAGCACATGAAAAAATGCTCTGCATCACTTGCCATCAGGGAAATACAAATCAAAATCACAATGAGATCCCACCTCACACCAGTGAGAATGGTGAAAATTAACAAGACGGGAAATAACAAATGTTGGAGAGGATGTGGAGAAAGGGGAACCTCTTGCCCTGTTGGTGGGAATGTGAACTGGTGCAGCTACTCTGGAAAACTGTGTGGAGTTTCCTCAAAGAGTTAAAAATAGCAGCAATTGCACTGCTGGGGATTTACCCCAAAGATACAGATGCAATGAAATGCCAGGACACCTGCACCCCAATGTTTATAGCAGCAATGGCCACAACAGCCAAACTGTGGAAGGAGCCTCAGAGTCCATCGACAGATGAATGGATAAACAAGATGTGGTCTATATACACAGTGGAATATTTCTCAGCCATCAGAAACGATGAACATACACCATTTGCTTTGATGTGGATGGACCTGGAGGGTATTATGCAGAGTGAAGTAAGTCAATCGGAGAAGGACAATCATATGGTTTCACTCATACAGGGAATATAAGAAATAGTGAAAGGGATTACAGAGGAAAGGAGGGGAACTGAGTGGGGAAAAATTAGAGAGGGAGACAAACAGTGAGAGTCTCCTAACTAGGAAAAAAACAAAGGGTTGTAGAAGTGGAGGTGGGTGGGGGAATGGGGTGACTGGGTGACAGGCACTGAGGAGGGTACTTGATGGGATGAGCACTGGGTGTTATAGTATATGTTGGCAAATTGAATTTAAATTTAAAAAATTAAAAAAAAAAGAAGCCCCGACTCTGAAGACAGACACATTGGGGGTAGGAGCTTTGACATAAGAATCTTGGGTGGGAGGACGCAAACATTGACTTCCTAACCACAGAGCTCACTGCCATCCTTATCAGTGTAGAATGACAGGCAGGTGGCTCGGTTTTGCTTAGTTTGTTGGGAACCGCAGAATAGCTGGGTGGCAACCTGGCCACCCAGGTTAGCCACTGGGCACTCTCCATAATTCTCTGCATGGCACTCATCACTAACATTTTAAGTATTCTTGAGCGTCACGTATCTTGTGGCTTAGGAAAGTATCCTTGATTAATCGAAAGTGCCCAGCATTACTAACGGAGTAATGGAGAGTTAACAGCTTTTCTGCCTTGACATAGGTGTGTTAGTTTCCAGGTTGTTTCCAGGGTGGGGGTAGTTAAATGGTAGAAAATTATTGTCTTACAGTTCTGGAGGCCAGAAGTCCAAGGTCACTGTGCCGGCAGGGTTATGCACCTGCTGAGACTCTGGGTAGCACCCTCCTTGTCTCTTCCAGCTTCTGGTAGTGGCCAACAATTCTTGGTGTCCCTTGGCTTGCAGCTGCCCCGTGCCAACCTCTGCCTCTGTCATCAGTGGTCTTCACATTGTCTTCCCTCTGTGCGTGTCTAAGTTCATGTCCAAATTTCCCTTTAGATAAGGTCACAGTCAGACTGGGTTAGGGTTCCCCGAATGACCTCATCTTTACTTAATCACCTGGAAGGACTTTATTTTCAGATCAGATCGCATTCACAGGTACGGGACTGGGGGGTTAGGACTTGGACATATCTTTCATGAAAGATGCAGTTTGACCCACAACTATGGATTCTTCAGATTACAAGTATTTTCTGTGATTTTGAATGGACTGGGTCAGATCTTTCCACCCAGCATCATGATGCTCAGCAGTCACACCTGTAGCTGGCGCCGGGCTTGTACTGGGGGCCCCTCTCTATGGATCTGTGGAAGATTGAACACAGGGTGCTGTGCTCTATCATGGCTCGGGAGGCTTCCTGCGGTCTGCCCAAGGGGCGAGCTTGAAGTCAGGCCCGAAATAAAAGAATGCCAATTTTGGGCCACATTCTCTGCCTCTATAAGTGCCTCCACTGATAATATATAAAAGTGAGGAAAAGTTGGGTCGATTTTTCGGTAATACTGAAAAATTTGCTTTGTTTACTGGCCGCTGGGGCCACGTTCATGATATATAATGGATTTTGGTTCAAAAGGAAATTGCCAATTTACCCTACAGGAACTCTGAAAGTTTTATTAAAAAATACTCCAAGCAAGTGTAGCCTCTTGGGTGTGCGTGTGGGTGGGAAGGCTGGCTGTGGAGAAGGTGAGGCCTGTGACAGAACAGAAAGAAAGGAAGTTAGGTGGGAAGCGGAAAACAAGCAGCCAGAGGGAAAATTCTGGAAGGCCTTGTCTCTCCCTTCATGCTGAGAGAAAGCAGAAACAGCAACTCGTAGCAGACCTGTCAACAAGAAGTTGGACATGGTGCAAGCTCATTGCATTTATTTGACAGAAGATGCTGAGAGTCTTAACTTCTGCAAATCTGTCAGTGACTTTTTCAAAATCTGATCTTGGCATATTTGTATTTATTTAGTTATTTATTTTAAAGAATTTATTTTTAAGTAATCTCTGCACCCAGAGTGGGGCTCGAACTCACAATCCCGAGATTAAGAGTCTTGAGCTCCACAGCCCGAGTCATCCAGCTTTGTTCATCTATTTTCATTTGTATTCAAAGAACGCCTTTTTATCCCTTAATCATTCGAAGAAGGAAACGTCACGTTTGAGATGTTAATGGATAAGTTTGGCAAGGATTCATCAAAATCCCATCTTAGAGTAAATTCCAGAAACCAAGTTCATGGCTTTGATGCAACTCATTTTTCAAATCCCACCCACTAGTCATGCAATTTAAAACATAAGGAATCAAAATTCACTGAAAATATTCATTTGGGAGCCTTTTAAACAGATGAGAAAATTCTGTTTAAAGCATGTAGTTATGAGAGTTTAACAGAGGACACATCTTGTTTTGGGGCGGCTAAGTCATGTCGTACCGGAAGCATTTCCATGTATCTGTGTCTGGAAGCTCCCTGTGTGATGTCACTCTCTGGCATACTCACATGAAATGGTGCTCTTACTTTGAAGGGACAGATGGAGCTACTGTTTTTTCCAAAGTATTTGTACAATAAATGAATTCTTAACTAGTTATCTTAAAAAAGTCAAGCCAGCTTGGAAACCTTAACGTTTTGGTCCGAGTTCAGTGTGACTAACCTCCTTATACTTGCTGACTGTGGTATGTACCTTGCCTTCACTCATAAATCTCGGTGAGGGAGCAGAAGTATTCGTGGTCTCCCATTTCATTACGTAGTGTGCTATTGGAAGGAGTGGAATCTGCACCTGTCTCTAACGGGCAGCTGTAATTGCGATACACCATCAGACCCTGAGCAGGAACCCTCAGGTGGGAGCACCATCACCACCACCCTGGCCTGGCACCCCGCTTACCCCCTGCCCCAGGTGACCTTGCAATTTGTTGTCACAGGGACCTGTCAAACACAGGTAGTGTGGCCTCGAGCAAGTCACTCATTTCTCCGGCCTCAGTTCTATGAAATGAGGACAGTCACAGCCATAGTGCCTCAGGGAGCTGCTGAGTGGATAAAATGGAGCTGGCAAGGAGAAAATGCTTCGTAAGCACATCCTGAATGTTGGGTCTTGGTGATTCTTTAGAGATGAGAAAATGGAGCAGAGAGAGTGGCAGAGACAGTACAGAGAGCTGGGGTGGGGTAGGCGCACAGGGGAGGTGTAGTCACTTCTGGGCTAGGTGAAGGGGGCCCTTTTGCCTTTCCATGATGTGGCATTTGACTGGGTCCTAAAGGTGGGACCCTTAGTGGGTGGGACTAGAGGGCAGGTAGCTTCCTGGTGGTGGATGCCCCACAGAAGAAGGAATCCAAGTAGGGAATGCAGGCTGCCCTGGGGCAGCGGGGGGTGGGGGGCCTGTGTAAAGTGGGGGTGGGGAGGGTGGATGAGGCTGTGGTCTCTCAACAGAGCTGAGGTCACCCGATCACTGGGAATCATAGTTCCCAGGAGACCGCAGACCCTTCTTTCTCCCATGGTGTCCCTGGGCCTTATGCCACTGGTTGAACTCAGCTGTATCCCCAGATAGGGCGACTGACTGTTCCCCCTCCCCCTTCCCCTTGCACCTTTGCTCATGCCCTTGCACTGGTTTGATTTGTCTAGAATGGCTTGGTTACTTAGAAAGGGATGCTGAAGAATGATCTTTGAATTATTAATGATTTCAGCATTTTGTAATTAAAATGCTCATTTTCTCCATGAATTTTAAGTGCACATATATCACAAATACAGACAGAATCTATTTTAATGAATAACATTAAAACATTCAGTTCCAAGTAATGAGGTTATTTCCACATCTTGGCTGATAGTCCATATTTGATTCATTCATTTATTTATCCATTCACTTACTAAATATTTTTGCCCCCTCCCACTCTGGGGAAAGTATTAATACAGCTTTGCAAATGTGGCTTCCATAAATTGTGATGGAACAAATTCTCTATGCCTGAGTAGCACCCAATCCATCTTATGGAAGATACTCTTTTGGTTGGGTATTTCACGATAATACCTCCATCAGAGCACACCTGCCTGCTGTGAAATGGTGCTGACTATTTAGGAAAACATTCTGGTGTGAAAGGGGAAGTTTCCCAGGGCATGGCCAGGAGGATCAAAGGGAAGCATGAATTACTTTGTATAATCAAGTCATTTGATTTTGAGGTTTCCCAGGACCTGAAAGGATGGCGGAGAGGAGACAGGAAATGGGAGGAGGTCTCAGAGCAGATTGTATTTCCCAAAGATGGGCCCCCATCACATCTCCCGTTGCCCAGGCTCTTCTATCAAGAGGTCAGTCTGTGTTCTTTCTCCGGGCCCTCGGTGGACTTTTGTGATTGCCTCAAAGCTGCTATAAACATCCAAGTGCAGGTCTTTGTGTCGATGTAACTTCAGTTTCTTTGGGTAAATACCAAGGGTCATGGTTACTGGATCTTATGGAAAAAGTGTGTTCAATTTTATAAGAAATCACCCAGCTGTCTTTCAAAAGGCTGTACCATTTTGCATTCCCACCAGCAATGAATGCCTGTCGCTCCATGTCCTCACCAGCGTTTGGTGTCATCACCGTTCCTGATTTGTGCCATTCTGATAGTTGTGTAGTGGAAGAGGTTTTTTACCACTTAGTTTGTGGTGGTTTGTTACTGGCAGTAGTGATCAGAGGTGGGAAGTGGGGAAGCTGGTGAAGGGTGTGTTAGTGACAGGACACTTCTGTAGGCAGCTGGAATGGAGTCCCACCGGGGTTCTCTGGGATGCCCTGTGTTGAGACATTCTGTGGAAGACTTACCAATCCAAGGTGTCCTTGGTGAGGAAACAGAGAATTAATAACCCGATTCACTGTGTTCTCTCTCCTTCTCCTGCTGGGGCTGTCACTGGCTGAACCCAATTGGAAGCCAGTCTTCTCTGGGGACCTGTTATAGGGTTTAATCAGTCCAGCATCCTGGACTCGGAAGAGCAAATGGTAGGGTCTGGGACCAGCATCCATTCCTTTTCTTCTGGATAAGGAACCCACACCCCCAGCAGAAGGAATGTGTGAAGTCCCACCAGCTACTCTCATACAAGGTGATGTTCATTTGCTCATATTTCCCTGTGAAATCTACATCGTTAGCCAAGACTGTGTGCTTCATGTAAGGAAAATAGAAATGGGAAAGTTGTAAAGAACTGACTTATAAACCCAGCTGCTATAATCTCCACCTTGGTAGCCTAGAAAGGCAGCTTTTCCCACCACCCATTCTTTAGTTCCCCCTGCCATGTACCAGCCCTGCACTGGATGGATTTTTTACCTGTTGAGGTGACCTATACCTTCATTCTTGCAGGATATGAAATCATGGTGACTTTTTTTATAGTTTCATGCTGACCAGGAATGTGGGGCAAGGGAGAAAGAAAAGAAGCCCCAGTAAATCCTCTAGGCTTCAAAGGCCTTCTTGAAACCACTCCCCTCATTTCCACTGTACTCTGACTCTGGCTATTGGTTTCTCAGCGCGAGGAGGCCAAAATAGACTTATGGGGGTCTCAGCTTCCTGCTGATTGTTTCTTGCCTTGGTTATGGCTGTGATCATAACCCAAGGTTATGGGCATGGGAAGCAAAACTTCTGGCATAGGGAGAGGTCCCACTCCTACTTCCATTCCTTATTTCCTGGCTCCTGGCTATGGGGGAAGATCACACCATATGTTGATCACTGGTTTAATCCTTAAACTTTAAGGCAGACATGTACCCTATAACCTTATAGGAGTTTGCTTCCAGCTGGTATGGTAATTGAGCTTTTAGTGCACCATTCCATCATTGTGTCAAGCCAGCTGCTTCTGGGCAACAGGCATGTGATAAACACAGGGAATTCTATAGGCATGAAACCATTGAATCACTTCCCTTATTGAAAACGTCCCTTAGTTGATGTTTTGTGCGCTACTAGGGTGCTGGTTCAGGCATTCTGATGTTCTGTAAATCCACAAATGGTGAAGCTGACAGAAGTGCGGAGGGCAGGGGAAAAAGTTCGTACTTGGAATATGTGGTACCCGATGAGGACAAGGCATTGTCCCCTCCATAAAGGGAGGAGTCCAGTTAGTGAGCCTGCCACTAAAGAGCCAGCTGGGCCCCCTATGGATGGTTCCTTGGGAAGCTCAGTACTGTCCTCTGCTTTTGCAGGTTGGACACTCAGCTGTGACAGTGGCCATATTTATGTTGGTGAGGGCAGCCATGCTGTTGGGCTGTTGAGTTCGTGCATGTATCCATCCTGGCCCCATGTCCAGGTCTTCCTGTTCACCTCTTACAGAACATTTTTTCCACAATGGCTGTCCTCTGTTGGGCATTTGCATGGTGCACAAATGTATTCACACCCTGAGAAATCTGTCCACATACCTTTCCTTTACCTCTCTACTATCAGTTTTTCAATTTTTTTCTCTCGAAGCCCCTGACTAGCTGGCCAACTCATTGGCCCCTGCTAATCCGTCAGGGCATGCTCACATCTTCAACTATTGATCCTTCCACATGGAAACCAGATGTACCCCTTGAAGGTCTATGTAGAGGGGGATTTCTCATCCAGCATCTTTCAGAGTACTGTACTCTCAAGTACAGCAGTGCCTCTTCCTGGGTGTACAGATGACCATGGAATCCCAACCACAATCCCGGCTCAGACTGTTGCCTCCTCCATTAACTGGCCGTAGTGTGGGATGACGGAGGGGGTGGAGCAGGAAGAGCAGGCCCTTCCAGGTCTAAACCACTTCCTTTGTAGATCACTTATGTTTCCCACATCGGCTGGGACCTGCTCTCCACGTACCATTTCCATTTTATAATGAGATGCTTTTATGCACATTCCTGATGGTTTGATGGATGGGAAGATATCCAGTTCTGCTCACATTGTGCCTGGGTCTCATGGTCAGGCTTTCTGTTTGTACCTGGGCCAGGTAAGTAAGGAGCTGCTTGCCTGATGGAGGCAGGTGGTTGCTGATGGAGGGAGGCGGCGCCTGACTCCTGTACCTGAGGGTTTATGCTGTAAAGCTCCTGTTGGAGCCGCTCAGGGGCATCACACACCATCCTGACGCTGCAGACACTTCCAGTATCGTTGGACCCAGTAGTCACAAGGTCCAAGTCCAGGGCCTCTCTGCTTGAAACTGGCACCTTCTGGGTTGACGGGGTGACTTCCTGGGTCATATGGCTAAGCCTCTTTGATGTGGTTTATCTTGCCTTCTAAATCAAATGAAGCAAAAAAAAATAAAATAAAATAAAATAAATCAAATGAAGCGTACAATTTTTTTTAAAGATTTTATTTATTTATTTGAGGGAGAGTGGGAGTGAGAGAGATCATAGAGGGAGAGGAAGAGGGAGAAGCAGACTTACCACTGAGCAGGGAGCCCAATGGGGGGCTTGATCCCAGGGCCCTGGGACCATGACCTGAGCCGAAGGCAGATGTTTAACTGACTGAGCCACACAGGTGCCCTGAAGTGCACAAAATTTGTGCCTTTTTTCAAGGTAGGCAATGTAAGGGCAGCAACTTATTTCTCATTGCAGAGGAAGCATCCTGCTCATCAAGTCCTAGGAACTTCCTTGATGTGCCAGGCTCCTGAACTAGTTCAGGTTCATCTCTATCTTCTGGCACACATGAATATGAAGGGATGCGGTAGGATGCTGAATATCCAGGTAATGCAGAGGGCATGCTGGAGTTGGAAAATTATCATCTTATAACCATTAAAGATTAGTTCAGGCAAAAGTCATCACTGGGCACTAACCCGAGGGGGCAGCTTTGAAGAGTAAGGTGCCTGCATGGTATTACAGTGTCACCCTACAGACTGCTTGTATTACAGGGGGGAAAACGAGCAACTATTCAAGGGTGAGATTGGACAAGGTGATAAGAATTAGCATCAACACTAAGGAGCAGATGGATGTCATGGACTTCCAGGCATGATGCCCTGAGGACCGAGGATCACTCATGGCATTTCCTGTCCTGGGATGGTGTAACCCGGATCCAATCACAAGGGACCAAGAAACAAACCCAAAATGAGGAAGAGTCTGTTTGTTTATTCTTTACTTAGAGAGAGAGAGAGAGAGAGAGAACATGAGTGGGGAGGGGCAGAGGGAGAGGCAGAAGAGCATTCTTTTTTTTTTTTTTTTAAAGATTTTATTTATTTATTCATGAGAGACACAGAGAGAGGCAGAGACACACGCAGAGGGAGGAGCAGGCTCCATGCAGGGAGCCCGATGCAGACACGATCCCGGGACTCCAAGATCATGCCCTGGGGCAAAGGTAGGCACTAAACCCCTGAGCCATCCAGGGATCCTCCGGAGAGAGCATTCTTAAGCAGACTCTCCTCTGAGTGTGGAGCCTGACTCAGGACTTGATCTCACGATCCTAATCTCCTGAGCTGAGCTGAAACCAAGAGTTGGCTGCTTAACAAACTGAGCCACCCAGGCGTCCAAGAAGAGTCTATTAAAAATAAATTGTATTTTTTAATAGTATGCCTTTGTCTGTTTGTGCTGCTATAAAAAACACCATAAACAGAGCGATTTAGTAAATTTTGCATTAAAATGAGCTATATTGAGTCAGTGGGATGCAGTATGGATATTGGAAAGACGTTTCTCTGGAGCCTTTTATTTTAACCAAAACTCTGACTACAACTCTTCCATGTAACTATATCTCCCTTTGGGCCAACTAGCAAGTCAACTAGTGGGTCTTAAGTGGCATGTCTGTACATAGACTCACATCCCACAGCTTCCCAGAATGCTTCAAGTGTCCTTTAACACAACTCTTCCTAGAGCTGTCCTGTGGGCATTGCTGTATCAAAATATTCTTTCAAATTGAAAATCCCAGTAGCTCAAAATCATCATGCAATGAAGCAGGAAAAAATCCGATTTAATATCCATCTCTGCAAACTGAACACTTAGGTGAGAAAGGCAGGGGCTGAGGAATTCTTCAGGATGGAGATGGAAGCTAGCGAGCTCAGGCAGCCACCCATCCATGGACAGCAAGGGAGGGAAGAAAGGTACTTTAAAGGCCAAGATGTCACATGGGATTTCAGGGGAGCTTTCTTCAGGGGCTCCTACCAGTTTAGGAAACAAAGTTATAGAAACTGGACTCACCCTCTGTCAATCCCAATTCTAAATCTTTTTTTTTCTACCCCTCACCATCCCCTTTGTACTGGGTTGAATAATGTCCTCCAAACATCATCTCTACTTGGAGCCTCAGAAGGTGACCTACTTTGGAAAGAGTGTTTGCAGATGTAATCAGTTGCAATAAGGTCATACCAGGGTAGAGTGGGCCCTAACCCAGTGGCTGGTATCCTTATAAGAGGAGAAAACAGAGACACAGACACATGGAAGGGCCACGTGGGGACTGAAGCAGAGGCTATATGCCAAGGGATGCCAAGGGTGGCTGACAAACCAGCAGAAGCTTTAGAAGGGGCAGATAAAGATCCTTTCCAGAGCCTCTAGTGGGCACATGACCCTGCTGACACCTTAACTTTGGACTTCTGGCCTCCAAGACTGTGAGAAAGGTTTTTGTTGTTTTAAGCCACTCAATTGGTAGTCATTTGTTTTGGCAGCCCTAGGAATAGAACACCCCCTCTTCGAAGAAGAGTTGTAGCTATTTGGGGGTCATTTGAAAGACCAGAAACTTCTTTATCTTCTTGGGTGGCCCAGGGTCTCTCAGCTTAGCCCTGTTTGCACTCACAGGTGAGTTAAGTAGCTGAACATAGGCCGGTTTTGGGGTTTGGAGCTGTTGAACTGTCAGGCTTATTTCAGACATGCTGGCTTATTACATCTTTCTATTATCTGGAGGCTTTGGTGGAGCTGAGTCTCTGATGGTCTCTGAGTCTCATGGGAGGAAACTTACTCAAGTATTTCCTGAAGCTCTTAGCTGCATGTCTGGTGCTACGGGGGCTTGGTCCCTTCAGGATGAGGTGCGGAGATGTATGGAAGTGCACAAAGCAAACGATGGGGTGTCGGGTGAGCTGGGTGTTCTCTGGTTGGGAGG
The DNA here is from genome assembly GCF_053574225.1 of Canis aureus. Classification (NCBI taxonomy): domain Eukaryota; kingdom Metazoa; phylum Chordata; class Mammalia; order Carnivora; family Canidae; genus Canis; species Canis aureus. The sequence goes on from NC_135641.1 coordinate 8,724,564, forward strand.
AGGGGACATCACACTGGGATGGGTTAAGGGGTGGAGAGCCTGGGAGGGCATTGTTGGGCATGCTGGAAGAGATATCTAGAATTGTGGTGTTAGAATGGGTTTACAGGGTGGGTCAGATGAAGGGGAAGCCTGCAGCCCGGGAGAAGGAGCAATCCACCTGCACGGCTTCTTTTCCTACGTCTGCCGGCTCCAGACAGCAGCACCAGCAAGACAGCCCTAGTTGGTGAAAGGCAAATGGGGCCCAGGTCCTTGCAGTCCATGGCTCTGAGTCCAAATTCTTGGTCTGTGGCTTTAGCAAATCCTCATGACCTTTTTGGGCCTTGGTTTTCCATCCCAAAATGCCAAATACCCGCTATTGTGTCCAGTTTCAAATGGCACATAAATGATTGTAAAGCAGGTTGGACACGTGAATGGTCTAGAAGTGATAAACGGTGCTTCCCACAACTGCACCAGTCTGGCATTAGCTTTGTGCCATGAAGCTTCTGACTCGCTTTACTTTTCAGTGGCCTCTGTCTGAATATTTGCTGTGAGTAAGCCTTGTCTTTTGTCGTTGTTATAAACAAGTGCATGATGTCCTCTGTGTTGAAGTAAGCATCCTGGTTTATTTTTCCCCTCTGCATTTCCTTCCTAGCCCTTTCTTTGAGGACAGATTTCCTACATCTATTAGCCTCGTGGATATGATTTGGAGTGTAGTATTGGCAATACGCACACAAAATGTGAAATTTTGCAGAAACCTGCAATGACAGAAGGTGTCAAGGTGTGGAGGAAGGGACTTGATGTCTGTAGGGCTGGATCTTGCTTGCGGGTCATGTGTGATGATTTCCACTTGATGGATATTATGCTCAGGGCCAGGTGCCTCATGAAATTTTGTTGCTGTTTTTTTTTTTTTTAACTGTTCTTTTATTTTTTCTTTTCAAAATTGATGTGAAATTCACATAATGAAATTAACCCTTTTAAAGCAAATGATTCAGTGGCATTTAGTATATTTACAATGTACAGCCACCACCTCCATTGAGTTCCAAAACATTTTCAGTACCCCAGAAGGAAACCCTCTACATGAAGCTTTGGCTCCCATTACGCCTCCCAAAGCCCCGAGCATCCGCCAATCTGCTTTCCTTTTCTGTGGATTTCCCTGTTCTGGACGTTTCATATGGATGGAATCATACAACCTTTTGGTTCAGGCTTCTTCCGTTTACCATAATGCTTTTGACTTTCATCCATGTTATGGCATGTCAGTACGTCATTCCTGCTTGTGGCTGGATATTCTCCATTGCATGGCTGTGCCACATTTTGTTTCTGCATTCATCTGCTGATGGGCATTTGAACTTTGTCCACCTTCGGCTGTGGGGACTAGTGTTGTTGTGCATATGCATGTACATACAAGCATTTATTTGAATACCAGTTTTCAGTCTTGGGGGGCTTTATACCCAGAAGTGGAATCGCTGGGTCATATGATAATTTTATGTTTAACTTTTTCCACAGCGGCTGTACCACTGTATGTTTCTACCAGCAATGTACAAGGTGCCCACTTTTTAAATTAAAAAAATTTTTTATTGAAGTGTAATTAACATATAGTGTTATATTAGTATCCCAAGTACAGTATAGTGATTCAATAATTTTATAGATTTCTTGGTGCTTACCAAAATAACTGTACTCTTAATCCCTTCCATCTCATCCATTCCTCACTCCCCTCCCCTTCTGGCAACCACCAGTTTGTTCTCTCTATTTAAGTCTGTTTTTTTGGTTTCTCTTTTTTTCTTTGTTGCTTTGTTTTGTTTCTTAAATTCCACACGTGAGTGAAATCATATGGTACTTGTACTTTTCTGTCTGACTTATGTCCCTTACCTTTATACTTTCTAGATTTACCTGTCAATGTTGTTGCAAATGGCAAGATTTCATTCTTTTTTATGCTGTGTGTGTATATATATATATACACATATATACATATGTACATGTATATACACACATACCTATACATGTATATATAATATATACATATATAAAAAATATATATACACACACACACCACATTTTTATTCATTCATCTATTGATGGACACTTGGGCTACTTCCATACCTTGGCTATTGTAAATAATGCTACAGTAAACATAGGGGTGCATCTATCTTTTTGAATTAATATTTTTGCTTTCTTTGGATAAATACTCAGGAGTGGAATTGCTGGACCCTGTCATCATTCTACTTTTGATTTTTTGAGGAACTTCTAACCTGCTTTGCCCAGTGGTTGTGCCAATTTGCACTGCCACTCACAATGCCTGGGGGTTCCCTTCTCTCCACATCCTCACCAACACTTGCTATTTCTTATCTTTTTGATTCTGGCCGTTCTGACTGCCTAACATCACATCTTATTGTGGTTTGGGTTTGCATTTTTCTGATGATGAACTATGTTGAGCAGTGCTCACTTTTAAGGAGGCTTTTAATTCTCAGGGTCATGCAAGTGCCAACTATGCATTTGAAAGACCCCTGGGATGCGTGCCTTCTTAACTGTGCTGCCTGGGACCCCACTGTCCTTGCAGTTGGTCACGCCTGTTCTCAGCATTGAAGGGCCGCTGTTAGCTGCTCAAGGCAGGTCCCAGGAAGGGAGAACAGGCTCCAGAGAAGGGCTTTTTAGTTTTCTAGGGGTGTTCAAGCACCTACAAGGTTTACAAAAAGACCCAAAGCCTTTGGGTGTTGGGAAGTGGCAGCCGGATTTTCTTGTGACATTGAGGCCCATCTGAAGTGGACAAGGCTGCTACTTCTGCAACCTGGATGTGCGCCTAGCCACCTGGGGGTTTTCTTACAATGCAGCCTCTGGTCCACTGGGTCTGGGTTCGGGCTGAGACTGCATTTCTAATAAGCTGGCTGGACATGCTGCTGCTGCCTCTCTGAGGATCACCGTCTGAGTAGCCCTGGAAAGCAAGAAGGAAATCATGAGCAGCCTCACATGACTATGAGAAGGGTGAGCCAGGTGTCCAGATCTGACTGTGTGCAACTACCTTTGCTTCTCCAGGAACCCCCAGCTCCATCTATCATACTCCTGCCATCCCAGGAGAAGGAGCCCCCTCTGGCATCTTGTGCCTCCCTCGTCATGTGTCTGTCCCTCTGGGATTGGGCTCAGATCTGCCCATCCTTGGTTAGGTACCCACTGTGGACCAGTCAACATGGGCAGGGGCTGGATCTGTAGGCAAGGGATAGCTGCTGTTGGAAACCTGTGTTTGGAATGAGTGGGAAACATTTTCTGGAATAAGGGAAGAACTTACTCCTTGGAAGCAGGGAGGATTGATTGGAAGATTGTCTATTGAATGTGGGGGCAGGTCTCTCACTGTAGCCCCAGGCCCTGGACAACCTAAGGCGGGAGAGTTTTATTAGCATACCTACTGCAAGGAAGAAAATGGGAAATCTAATTACAAATTGAGAATGTCTCAAGTTTGGACAATTTGCTTAACAGCATTTCTGTTTTCTATAAAATTGACAAGGTAATTTCCTTGGCTTACGTTATACTGTACTTCGTTACCTTTTTTCACATGGTGGCATGTGCAGAAAATGACAGCATTAAATGAGGTAAGTGGAGGCAGCTGTCCAGGGCCAACTGTCGTTGGGGGTTTGGGCCCTGGATATTCTGGGTCTGAGGGTGTCAAAACCCATAACTATCTTTAGCCTATTTGTCAAATACCACTGCGCCCTAGCACCCAGCTTGGGAGACTCTCTTTTAGGGGAGAGTTTCAGTGCAAAGTCATTATCTTTATTAAGAAAATCTGCACTGGGGCACCTGGGTGGCTCAGTCAGTGAAGCGTCCAACTCTTGATTTTGGCTCAGGTCATGATCTCAGGGTTCTGGAATCAAGCCCCATGTCAGGCTCCACACTCAGCACAGAGTCTGCTTGGGATTCTCTCTCTCTCTCTCCCCCTCTCCCTCTGCCCCTCCTTCCACTCATACTCTCTATATCTCTCTCTAAAATAAATAAATAAAATCTCAAAAAAAAAAAAAAGAAAATCTGTACCTTTGTGGCAGCCATTATGTTAGTAAGGCCATAATTCACACATGTAGAGTCCTAAGGAAATGATATCCTGCTTGCTCAAAGAAGTATAATGGCTATATACAACTCTTCATGCTAATCATTCATTCATTCATTCATTCATTCATTCATGGTAATATCTAAGCCCAACAAGGGGCCTGAAATCATGATCTTGAGATGAAGAGTCATGTGCTCTAGTGCCTGAGCCAACCAGGTGCCCCATGCTAAATTTTTAGATTTGTCATGGATCCAAACAAAATACCCTATTGCTTTAATTTCCATTGAGTTCAGTTCATCCAAACAAGAGTTAACCCACTGGAGAGTGCCTCCTTACTTCGGCTACTTATTGTGTCTAAATGGCTTATTAAATGCAGAACATTGTCCATGCTACACTCACCACAGATGACGAGATGATTCCTGTGGTTGGCTGTAATATCTATTCTTTGGTTTATAGATCCAGAACACCGCAGAGAGTTCCATGGGAGGCCTGGCACTTGTATAATAAATCAGAACTAACTGGAAAAGGTTTCAAAGTGCCCCTGCACTGTTATCTCTGCTACAGAGAATACTTCTCTGGAAAGTGCACAATGAGTCTTAATAATCCCTTTTGTTTTTAGTGGTGGTAGAGGTAGGAAAGGATGAGTGGCTAGATGCCAGTACCCTGTCCCCTCACTTGTACAAAATGAAATACATTTCCATCATGGGGCAGGGCAGGCTTTGGTCTTTGTCAGTCCTGTGTAAAAGCAGCTTATTAGGATAGTGGGGGGACCGATGGAATGTCATTGAGTGTCAAAACTACCAATTGTCCCTTACCAAGGAGCTGCTAGTTGATGGAATCAAGGCCATGGGGTGGATAGAGTGAAAATCACATGGCAAAGACTGAGGGAAAGGTTACAGAGCTCGAAATAATTTTATAATTTATTATTATATAAAAAACTAAGAGGAAACCCTTGCCCTAATCTCCTGATATCCCCAGCATTGCGAAGAGCACTTGCAGCATGGTCAGGGCTCAACAAATATTTGCTGAATGAATAAATGAATGAACTCAAGGGTTTCTTTGCACCCCTTGTCCATATCCTGGGAAAACATTCCCCATAACTGAGGGCAAAAATCCAACCAGTCAGATACAAGAATGAAATGTTGTGTAAGAAATATGAAATGTTTTAAAAATTGAGAAAAAGGCATGTGGATGAAAGGTACAGTAGAGGAAAATAGTTGATAATATTGTAATAGCGTTGTATAGTGACAGATGGCAGCTACCCTCGTGGTGAGTGCAATATAACTTATAGACTTGTCGAATCACTGTGTTGTACACCTGAAATGAATGTAACATTGTGTGTCAGCTGTATTTTAAAAAATTGAGCAAAAGACAATGTCTAAAACAAAAGTAGTCTAAAAACTACTCAGTGATGTAGTGGAATGAGCACCACGTTGGAATTAGGAAACCTGATTTCTATACTGCATGTTTTTCAACTCGATATGCACCCCATGAGGCACTTTTCCATCAGGAAGGAAGAGAAAGAATATTCAGTGCCAGCATGGGAATCCTTGGTAAGGAAATAGGAAAAAATATCGTTGTAGGACATCAAGTCATACCATACGGAATAAATTCCAGCCGTACTAAAAAGTTAAATGAAAAAGTGATGAAAGTGGTTAAGATGTGAGAACATAGAATTGTGTATTTGATGGAAGGAAATTTTTGTTCAAACTTTTTTTTTGGATTAGAGTGGGTTTTAAGAGCTCTAGAACATTATTTTCTTATTTTTTTCAAACTTCTTTTGGACTTGTGAGGGAGTTATGTTTATAAGATAAACTGAAAAATACACGGGCAATACACAGACTAATGACTGGCTTGACCAGATCCGCACAATTCCAGTGCCTGCTGCCCCCTGCCGCCCCATCTCCGGAGAGCCATCGTGGGTGCAGTGTGGTCCCTTTTCAGATTCTCCTGATATAAAAGGTATCACACCTTATAAATTTCTTCGAGACTTGTAGTTTTCATTCAACATTGTGCCTTGGAGAACTATCCATTTTAGAACATATTGATCTGCTTCTTTTTTTTTAAAGTGCTCAATGCAAGATATGAAGACAAATAGGGCAGTACCTTGAAAATCCTGGGAGGAATGTGGCTTCGTACTAGAATGACACTAGAATTCTATGCCCAAAATATCCATCAAGTTGGAGGGACACTTAGAGATGTTTTCAGATGGGTGAGAACACAGTTTACTGTGTTAGGGAGCTACTGACGGCTGTGCTCCAAATGTAAGATGCAAGGTCAACCAAGTGGCTGGGAGACACAGGAGACGCTGGAGCCACCTGAAGCCTGAGCTTGCTCCATCCCCTGATTGTTCTTTTTGCTCTGTGTCTGTCTGTCTCTCTATCTTTGTCTCTTCCTGTCTCTCTGACTCCCTCACCCCTCCCCTGAGGGTCCTCGCAAAGTCCCCCCACTTTATTACACCCAGCGATTCAGTTCTTTTGTTCCCCTGGCCCACCCTGGTTCTTTACTTCCCTAACTTCATGTCCTTTTTTTTTAAGTTCGATTTGCCAACACATAGTATAACCCCCAGTGCTCATCCCATCAAGTGACCACTCACTGCCCATCACCCAGTTACCCTATCCTGAACCCACCTCCCCTTCTTTTTTTTTTTTTTACATATTTTTAAATAAATTTATTTTTTATTGGTGTTCAATTTACCAACATACAGACTAACACCCAGTGCTCATCCCGTCAAGTGCCCCCCCCTTCACGTCCTTTTGTGAGAAATTCTCTCTCCATCTCCCACTGTGCCAAGTGGCCATTTACCATTGAGCGGGCATTGAAATCCAATAAAAAGTCACTCAGTCAAAAGAAACTCTCTTGTCTGGGTGAACTTGCTTTCAGATTTATTTTTTTCTACCGTTTTTCTGTCTTCTAACTTATTAAGTCCTGCCTTCTTCTTTAATAATACTTCATGTAGCTTTCCTTGACTTTCCTTTGTGTCCTCCCAACGTTTTCAGTTGGGTTCTTCATTCATTTTCTGCTCATTCTTTGTTTTTCTTCTCTTTTTAGTCAAAAGAACTGAAGTGTTTTCTGCTGAGCTTTTCTTGGCTCTCTCCTATGGATTCGTACTGTGACCATTGATTTACAGTTTCTAGAAATTATGTGTTTATTTGTCCATTTTCTTTAACTCAAGGAAAATGTAAGAGCATTCTCCTCTGTCCCAGGTGGATGGGTCTTTAGTGTTTTAATTTGATTTTCAGTTTCTAGTTTTATTACATTGTGATATAGAAAGTTTTCTGCCCTGTTTTTACTTTCTGGAGATTTTCTTTTTGGCTCTTACTTGAGTCTAGTTCTTATGATACTTGGGCACTTGGGCTGAAAATATTTTCTCTGTTTTTAGGGTGTGTGTGAATGTATCCATGGGTATATTTCTGTACGTATAAACCAGACCTACTTATTAACTATGCTACTTAGGTCATCTGTAATTTATTTTTTTTCTACTTTATGGATCAAGGACAGAGGGAGGTGCATAGAAATTCAGAGCTGTTATCTTTATTATGAGATTATACCATTTAACTTAATAGAGTGACCATTTTTGTCTTTTTTGTTAATGCTTTGTGGTCTGTAGTCTATCCTGAGGGATATTAGGATCACAACCCACACTCTTTTTTGTTTGTGCTTGAGTTTTGAAAACCTTTTATTCACAAAGACCGAGAAGTCTTTATGAAATATGTTGGTTTTGGAGTGGCTCTTGTGTATAGCATGTGGTTGGGTTTGCTTTGGAGTCAGTCTCTTCCCTCACTCCTTTCCTTCTTCCCATCCTTCCATCACAGATGAGTTGAACTCATTTACCTCTATTAATGGGTGATGGTATTGGTTTTAGTTTTTCCTATGATTTTACATTGTGATTTTGATTTTTATGCTTTTATGTAAAGTCGTTCACCAGGTGGTCTATTTTCTTTGACAATCTTCTTGAAGTTTAGGAAGGTTTGCATTATTTTTCTGATGGTTGCTTCTATAATTTCATTTAAAATTGACACCCTTTGTCCTCTAGTATATGTTCCCCTCAAAAAAGGAGCAATAAAATCACTGTGTGGGCTTCCCCCCTGTACATCCAGTTTTAGTCAATAATAACCCATCTGTTTTAGCACGTATCCTTGTAAGGTAGATATATTTATACTTCTACCCCATAACTGGTCAGCTCTTAATGCCCTATTGCTTTTCAGTTCTTATAAATGAGGCAATTGACAAACTTACTCTGCCTTTCACCATCTTATCCCCCTCCTCTGCTGAATTTTGTTATTACGTCATTTCTATGTTGTCATGGCACATGGCATTTACTTCTGCTCTGTGACGCTAGTCCACACATTTGTTTTGGTCTTATTTTTTCAATCACACATATCTGACGCTCACCATTAGGTTCTTTCCCTATGGTTTTCCTAATCATCTTCTGGTTGGCTGAATGTTGTTCTCTTATAGCTGTCTCAAGAAGGACTCATGGTAACAATGCTCCCTAACTTCTTGCTTTTTTAAAAAAAGATTATTTATTTATTTGTTTATTTATTTATTTATTTATTCACGAGACACACACACACACACAGAGAGAGAGAGAGAGAGGCAAAGACACAGGCAGAGAGAGAAGGAGGCCCCATGCAGGAAGCCTGATGCGGGACTCGATCTCAGGTCTCCAGGATCACACCCTGGGCTGAAGGTAGCGCTAAACCGCTGAACCACCCGGGCTGCCCTAACTTCTTGCTTTTAAAGAAAAAAGTACTCTTTATACTTGAAGGAGAGGTCATACTTTTCCCATGAGTACCTCTTAGATGCTGTTCCATTATCTTTTGGTGGATAAATTCGAAGCCAGATTGAGTTCTTTTTTTTTTTAATTTTTATTTATTTATGATAGTCACAGAGAGAGAGAGAGAGAGGCAGAGACACAGGCAGAGGGAGAAGCAGGCTCCATGCACTGGGAGCCCGACGTGGGATTCGATCCTGGGTCTCCAGGATCGTGCCCTGGGCCAAAGGCAGGCGCTAAACCGCTGCGCCACCCAGGGATCCCCAGATTGAGTTCTTTGTCTAGATTTTTTCTTTTTTTTAGAATCCAGAAACTTTACTGTGATTCTTTTTTTTTGGTTTTGTTTTTATTGATGTTTCATTTGCCAACATATAGTGTAACACCCAGTGCTCCTCCCATCAAGTGCCCTCTTTAATGCCTAACACCCAGTTAGGCACCCCCCCCCACCTCTCCTTCTGAACCCTTTGTTCATTTCCCAGAGTTAAGAGTCTCTCATAGTTTGTCTCCCTCTCTAATTTTTCCCACTCATTTTCTCTCCTTTCCCCTATAATCCCTTTCACTATTTCTTATATTCCCTGTACGAGTGAAACCATGTTTGTCCTTCTCCGATTAACTTATTTCACTCAGCATAATACCCTCCAGTTTCATCCACGTCAAAGCAAATGGTGTATATTTGACTTTCTAATGGCTGAGTAATATCCTGTTGTATATATAGACCACATCTTCTTTATCCATCATCTGTCGAAGGACATTGTGGCTCCTTCCACAGTTTAGCTATTGTGGACATTGCTGCTCTAAACATTGGGGTGCAGGTGTCCTGGTGTTTCACTGCATCTGTATCTTTGGGGAAAATCCCCAGCACTGCAGTTGCTGGGTTGTAGAGTAGCTCTATTTTTAACTCTTTAAGGAACCCTCACACAGTTTTCCAGAGTGGCTGTATCACTGTTGTATTCCCACCAACAGTGCAAGAAGGCTCCCCTTTCTCCACATTCTTTCCAACATTTGTTGTTTCCTGTCATGTTAATTTTTGGCATTCTCACTGGTGTGAGGTGGTATCTCATTGTGATTTTGATCTGTAGTTCCCTGATGGCAACTGATGCAGAGCATTTTCTCATGTGCTTGTTGGCCATGTGTATGTCTTCTTTGGTGAAATTTCTGCCCATTTCATTTTTGGATTGTTTCTTGGGTGTTGAGTTTAATAAGTTCTTTATAGATCTTGGATACTAGCCCTTTATCTGATAGGTCATTTGCAAATATCTTCTCCCATTCTGTAGGTTGTCTTTTAGTTTTGTTCACTGTTTCTTTTGCTGTGCAGAAGCTTTTTATCCTGATTAAGTCCCAATAGTTCATTTTTGCTTTTGTTTCCCTTGCCTTCCTAGATGTATCTTGCAAGAAGTTACTGTGGCCAAGTTCAAAAAGGGTGTTGCCTGTATTCTCCTCTAGGATTTTGATGGATTCCTGTCTCACATTTAGATCTTTCATCCATTTTGAGTTTATCTTTGTGTATGTGTATAAGAGAATGGTCCAGTTTCACTCTTCTGCACTTGGCTGTCCAATTTTCCCAGCATGATTTATTGAATAGACTGTCCTTTTTCCAGTGGATATTCTTTCCTGCTTTGTCGAATATTAGTTGACCATAGAGTTGACGGCCCATTTCTTGGTTCTCTATTCTGTTCCTATGATCTATGTGTCTGTTTTTGTGCCAGTACCACACTGCCTTGTTGAGGCCAGTATTACCTTGATTTCAAAACAAGACAAAGACCCCACCAAAAAGGAGAATTATTGACCAATATCTCTTATGAACATGGATGCAAAAGTTCTCAACAAGATACTAGCCAATAGGATCCAACAGTACAGTTAGAAGAGTATTCACTATGACCAAGTGGGATTTATCCCCAGGAAGCAAGGTTGGCTCAACACTAGTAAAACAATCAATGTGATAGATCATATTAACAAGAGAAAAAAACAAGAACCATATAATCCTCTCAATAGATGCAGAGAAAGCATTTGACAAAATACAGCATCCATTCCTGATCAAAACTCTTCAGAGTGTAGGGATAGAGGGAACATTCCTCAGTATCTTAAAAGCCATCTATGAAAAGCCCACAGCAAATATCATTCTCAATGGGGGAACACTGAGAGCTTTTCCCCTAAGATCAGGAACAGGACAGGGATCCACTCTCACCACTGCTATTCAACAATAGTACTAGAAGTCCTAGCCTCAGCAATCAGACAACAAAAAGAAAAAAAAGGCATTCAAATTGGCAAAGAAGAAGTCAAATTCTCCCTCTTTGCAGATGACATAGAAAACCCAAAAGCCTCCATCCCAAGATTGCTAGAACTCATACAGCAATTAGGCAGTATGGCAGGATACAAAATCAATGCCCAGAAATCAGTGGCATTTCTACACACTAACAATGATACTGAAGACAGAGAAATTAAGGAGTCAATCCCATTTACAATTAAACCCAAAAGCATAAGATACCTAGGAATAAACCTAACCAAAGAGGTAAAGGATCTATACCTAAAAACTACAGAACACTTCTGAAAGAAATTGAGGAAGACACAAAGAGATGGAAAAACATTCCATGCTCATGGATTGGAAGAATTAATATTGTGAAAATGTCAATGCTACCCAGGGCAATCTACACATTCAATGCAATCCCTATCAAAATACCATGGACTTTCTTCACAGAATTGGAACAAATAATCTTAAAATTTGTGTGGAATCAGATCCTGATAAGCCAGAGGATCCTGAATAGCCAGGGGAATATTGAAGAAGAAAACCAGAGCTGGGGGCATCATGCTGCCGGATTTCAAGCTGTACTTCTGTGATTAAGTCTTGGTGTTAACCATTCTAGGCCAACTTTTTGTCTGGTATATAGCATAATATTTCAGTTGTGCAGATTACATTCTATATTTTTAATTTCATAAACAATTTCATGAATTGTACCATTAAATATTTGCTCTGTTACATTGTTTTGTGTCTTCAGGGATTCCAGTGATGCATGACTTGAATCTACTTTACCTGTCTTCAAGATCTATCATTTTCTCTCTAAGAAAAGAATCCTTTTTATTAATTAATTAATTAATATTATTTAAAAATACATTTTATTATTTATTCATGAGAGACACACAGAGAGAGAGATAGAGAGAGAGAGAGAGATAGAGTGAGAGAGAGGGCAGAGACATAGGCAGAGGGAGAAGCAGGCTCCATGCAAGGAGCCTGATGTGGGACTCCATCCCCAGTCTCCAGGATCACACCCTGGGCTGCAGGTGGCACTAAACCGCTGTGCCACCGGGGCTGCCCCAAAAAAATCCTTTTTAAAATTTTGTTTTATAATGCTCATTTCTCATTATTATTCTCTCTACTTCTTAGTGAGCTTCCAGAGTATCTAGACTCATTTTTGCTCCTTCTAATATTTATTCATTTATTCTTTCTTGGAGTATGGTAGCTCATGTTTTATTTCTTTCTGATAAATAGTTGTATCTTTCCTATTTTCTTGTGTTTCTGATTGCCCTTTATAGAGATGATGCCCACACTGAATATTTTAAATTTCACAGTGAAATATTTAGTTAAAACTTATGTCTGCTCTGTGGCAACATTTTTCTGGTGAGTGTTCTTCCTCTTTGATATATTTTGTTGCTCTGTTCACCATTATTTCCTAGATCATCTTTGTATTAATACTGTACGAATTTCCTTTTTATCACTGATCACTGACCATATTCTCCACAGCCAATCTATAAGCAGTTCCAGTTTGGAGACAGGGTGTTTTGGGACTAAGATAGCTTTCCAGAGCAGACTGCTTTTTGCAATTATGACATTTAGTGTGATTCTTAATGTAGGTTCTTCTGCTCTGTTTCTTTCAATCAGACAGGATCAGGGAGGCCTTTTGGCCCTGGCTCTGCCCCCACCCATCATTCACACTTACTGCTGTAGACGGGACATGCGTGTTATAACAAAGTGGCAGTCCTTCATCTTTAGCAGGTGCATTTGGTGGCATTTCTGGGTGCTGGTAGCTCCATGTTCTCTCCATGCTCCCTCCCTTTCTTTTTACTTCTTTCCATGTGGCTTCTGCTCAACTTCAACTGCATTTCTCAGTTTTTACATATATCTTCAATTCCACCAATTATTCTTTACTCCAAGTGTCACTGAGAATAAAATTTCTGTGTTGTGTTGGTAATGCTTCTTGTTGCTTGTATGATCTAGGGGGCAAGGAGAGACACGTACACTTAAAGAGCCATTTTCACACTTGAGGTCTATCTGTGTTTCCTTAAGCAATCTTTATGACTTCATTTTTGATATATAAGAAATCAGGCATTTACATTTTTTTAAAATGTGAGCATGAGGTCTGATATATATATTTTCTAATTGTTCTAATATCTTTTATTGAATGATCTGATCTTTGTTTCTTGTTTTGAAATGGCATGTTTGTCATATGCTACAATCCTATATGTACTCCTTTTGGAAGATTTTTTTTTTTTAATGCCTGTCTCTTCAGTTACTATTACCACAATATGTTAATACTGAATGTTTATAATGTGCTTTTGTGTCTTTTTTTTCCCCAGAACTTATTTGCTATTTTTGCTATTCTTCTAGATCTAATACAGTGAGGTATATTTTGAATCTCCAGCATGGGGATACGACATGTATTATTTTCTGTGTTTATTTCTTTCAATAGTAAAATAAGAATTTCTCTTTTTTGAAGCTGATTCTATAAAGCAGTCTGAGAAATGCTGCTCTAGTATTTCAGCATTAAACTCCATACTTACTGTTGACATGAGAAGACATCTAATGTGTTATATTGGTCTATTTCTATTTTTCCAATTTTTTTTTTGAGAGAGAAAGAGAGTGGGGTGAGGGGAGAGGAGGGGCAGAGGGAGGGAGAGAATCTCAAGCAGACTCAACCCAGGACTCAATATCATGACTCTGAGATCATAACCTGAGCTGAAACCAAGAGTCAGATGCTTAACCGACTGAGCCACCAACTATACCTATTTTTCTAAATTTTTAAAAAGTCAGAAAAGGGATTAAATTTTGCATCTGTTGAGAAGAATTGTTTCCCTCCCCTGACCTGTTAATATAATGTATTATGTCCAGAATTTAATTCTTCCTGAGAACCATCTCCACATTTCTATGATAACCATATGTTTTCAGGGCACATTATTATTTTAATGTATTTCTAGACTTGATATAATAAGATTTTTTGCATCTATACTTGTGGGATTTATTAGTAATTCTAGTTGCCACATTTTGATTTTAGGTGACTCATGCTTCTTAAAATAGAATGGAATACTTCTCTTTTTTTCTCTGTGTCCTTTTAGTCAGTTGAAATTCAATAGAAATGATCAGTTGCTCAAGAGTTTGAAGTAGCCTGCTTGGAACCTGTGGTGCCCTCCTGTCTCCTTAGGGGCTGTTTTTTGACATATTGTTCAGTTTCTTCTGCAGTGTGGAATAATGGACTGTCCAGGTCAGAGTGTGCCAATTCCAGTTACTAGAATGTGAGGAGCTTCTTAACCTTTTTAAACTTCTCTGTCTTTATCTGAAGAAACATGCATAATAATAGGACCTATATTACAAAGTTGCTGGGTGAGTGAATGGAGACAATACATGGAAAGTGTTTAGCCAGAGTATTGACACTAGCAAATGTTGGATGAGCGTTGACCGTTTTCTTATTCTTGATCTATTCAGATTTGCTCCCCTTGCTAGAGTCAATTTTAGTTAATAAAATACATATAGATAATTAACCATTTCACTGAGAGTTAAACTTTTATTACCATCCAGTTGTTCATAGTATTTGCTTACAATTAAAAAACGTTTTCCCCCCCTATATCCATGACTATGATTCCTTTCTAATTCTCAATAATGGATATTGGTAATTTTTCCCTCTTCTTTCTTTCTTTCTTTCTTTCTTTCTTTCTTTCTTTCTTTCTTTCTTCCTTCCTTCCTTCCTTCCTTCCTTCCTTCCTTCTTCCTTTCCTTTCTTTTCCTTTTCCTTTTCCTTTTCCTTTTCCTTTTCCTTTTCCTTTTCCTTTTCCTTTTCCTTTCCTTTCCTTTCCTTTCCTTTCCTTTCCTTTCCTTTCCTTTCCTCTTTCTTTCTTTCTTTCTTTCTTTCTTTCTTTCTTTCTTTTCTTTTCTTTTCTTTTCTTTTCTTTTCTTTTCTTTCCTTTCTTTTCTTTTCTTTCTTTTAAGGTTTTATTTATTCATGAGAGACACAGAGAGGCAGAGACATAGACAGAGGGAAAAGCAGGCTTCTCGCAGGGAACCCGATGTGGGACTCAATCCCCAGACTGGTATCACGCCCTGAGCTGAAGGCAGACTCCCAACCACTGGGCCACTCAAGCATCCTAACCCCTTCATTTTTCTTGGTTAGCATTATTTTGGGCTTATTTTGTTAGTCTTTTTCAAATATTGAATTTGTTTATCAATGCTATTGTTTTTCTGCCGTCTGCTTCATCGGTTTCTGTTTTTGGCTTCATTATATTTTTATTCTTGCTCCCTCTGTTTTGCTGTTGTTGATGTTTTTCTAGCTTCTAGAGTACATTACTTATTTCATTGATTTCTACTTCTTATTTAGCAACAAAAACATGTAAAATTAGGAATTTTTCTCTAGGTCCTTAACATTTAATTAATACAAAACAAGAGTTGGCAAGCTAAGGCTATGGATCAAATTCAACTTGCTGTCTGTTTTTATAAATAAAGTTTTATTGGAACACCTGCACAGCCATTCAGTTTTATATTGTGTATGGTTGCTTTCACACTACCATGGCAGAATTAATCAGTGGCAACAGAGACCTATGGCCCACAAAGCCTGCAATATTTACCATGAGGCACTTTTAAGAAAACATTTGCTGGTCCCTAATATGAAGTATTCCATAATTGTTGATATATACTTTTGTTATTTAAAAAAATCTTTCCAAATAGTCTGTGATTATACATTCCACAAGTTACTTTGGAAAGTGTTTTAATTTCTATGTGGTTTGAATTTTCTTGTTTGTAGTTTCTTTAATTTTTAGTTTTGTTGCATTTGGTCAGAAAATATTGCCTATACGATGCCTTTTCTTTTCCTTCCTTTTCTCTTCTTTTGATTTACTGAGATGTTCATTTATGGCCTAAAAGTATGACCAATTTTTGTAAATGTTCCAAAGACATCAAAAAAGAATGCATATTTTCTATAGAAAACAAAATTAGATACTTATAGACTTTTCTTAATAATAAATTTATTTTTTATTGGTGTTCAATTTACCAACATACAGAATAACACCCAGTGCTCATCCCGTCAAGTGCCCCCCTCAGTGCCCGCCACCCAGTCACCCCCACCCCCTGCCCTCCTCCCCTTCCACCACCCCTAGTTCATTTCCCAGAGTTAGGAGTCTTTCATGTTCTGTCTCCTTTTCTGATATTTCCTACCCATTTCTTCTCCCTTCCCCTCTATTCCCTTTCACTATTAGTTTTATTCCCCAAATGAATGAGACCATATAATGTTTGTCCTTCTCCGATTGACTTATTTCACTCAGCATAATACCCTCCAGTTCCATCCACGTCGAAGCAAATGGTGGGTATTTGTCGTTTCTAATGGCTGAGTAATATTCCGTTGTATACATAAATCACATCTTCTTTATACATTCATCTTTCGATGGACACCAAGGCTCCTTCCACAGTTTGGCTATTGTGGACATTGATATTTATAGACTTTATTCATCATATTATTTGACTCCTAATTCTTTGTTCTGTATCTATATACAGATTGAGAGCTCAAGATAAAGCTATGGTTGTGCTTTTTGTTTCTTCTTATATTTCTGACAGCTCTGGTCCGGGTTATGTTTTTTTAAATTTATTTTTTTAGCACAGAGAGAGAGAGAGAGTGAGTGAATGAGCACAAGCAGAGGGTGGGTAGAGTTAGAGGGAGAAGCAGGGTCCCTGCTGAGCGGGGAGCCCAATGCAGGACTCGATCCCAGGACCCCAGGATCATGACCTGGGCTCAAGGCAGAGGAGAGGCCTAACCAACTGAACTACCCAGGCACCCAGTCTTTGATGCTTATTGCTTACAAATGTTCATGGGGGTACAAACAAGAAAGAAACACAACCCGACAAGCACCTGCTCATAGGGGCTTGTTCTTCTGCTGCTTAGAGAACTCATGCCACCACTGCCACATAGACAAGCCCCTGGCCAGCCTGCCGGATGAGGAGATACATGTGGCTCAGTTTCTACTGTTGGTCAGTCCTGCCAGCAGTCAGCCAAACCTCTATTGCAGACCACAACAGCCGATCACAAATCAGGAGTGAACTCAGCTGAGACCATCATTGGAACTGCCCAGTTGAGCCCAACTCAAATTGCCAACCTACAGAATATTGAGCTAAAGAAATGGTTGTTGCTTTAGACTCCTAAGCTCTGGCCTGGTTGGCTTTGTAGCAAAGACTGACACGTTCACTGTGAATTTTGCCTTTTGTCAATATCAACTAACACTCTCTCCAATGATAAACCCATGTATTGTATTTTAACCATACTATCTGTTGTGCTTTCTTTTTATTTATATATTTTTGTGTATATTTAAGGTATACAACATGATGACTTGTTCTGCATATACACAGTGAAATAATTACTAGAGTCAAGCTCGTTATCATGTCATGTCCTCACATAGTTATCTTTGTGTGTGTGTGTGTGTGTGTGTGTGTGTGTGTGAGTGATATGTGCATCTGAAATCTGCGGGGGATGGTCTCTGGAAGCTGAAGGTCTCTGTCTTACAACCATAAGTTAACTAAATTCTGACAACAGCCAATAAATTTGGGAGAAAATCCCAAGCCTGAGATGGGATCACAGTCCTGGATAACACCTTGGTTTAGCCTGATGTGACTGAGCAGAGGACCCAGGTAACCCATGGCCAGACTCCTGACCCATAGAAGTTATGAAATAGTACGTGTGTTGTTTCCAGCCACTAAGTTTGTAGTATTTGTTACACAGCAATAGAAAACAGTTACACCTTTTAAAAATAATGTGCTTATGTTGCTATTTATGGAATAATTAGTTTTAGGCCCCATTTATGACTGCTTTCTCTGATGTTCACTACAATGCTTGATCTCCTCTTCCCATTTCTACCCCATTTGAGTTGTAACCATGGGCTCACCAGGCTACATGATTCCACCTTTGCCCCAAGGATGAGTCTTAACTGGCCTCTGTAGCTCAAGGCCTTCTCAGTTTTATCTCTTACCAGTTGGAGATGAGAAACAGTTCCATTTTCTAACCTGCAAATCCTGGGATTTATGGCCTCTTCAAATGCTCTTTCAATCCAGCTTGTAAAATGGCCATTTCTGCTATGAGCTTATTTCTTTCTTATAGTGCCTTGTCAAAAACACCCATTAGCAAATATCCAATGTTACCAATATTCTGCTTTCCCACTTTGCTAAAGCCACAAATTCATTAGTTACACTCTCAGCCTTCTAGGTTATCACAGGTGATCGTTTTATCAAATGCTTCACCACTGTGTAAAAAGCCTTTACTGTCAATTTTCTTGCCACCTGCCACTCTGCCCTAAGACTCACGCATATATTTTGGGTGTTATTATGGTAGACCTCACCGCTGGTGTTAGTCTTTGAATTGTTCCGTTCTTTGACCATGACAACCAACACCAAAGTCAAACAACCACACTCGTGGCTTACAGTAAAAAAAGTTTATTTCTGCTGGTTGTGGGTCTGCTCCATGGATCTCTTCATTCCAGGATCCAGGCCAAAATGGCAGCCCCTCCCTGAGAGTAAAGTACATGGTGGTTTCATGCAATGAATCTTAAAAAATTTTGCTTGGAAAGGCCACATGTCACTTCTGCTTGCCTTTTATTGGCCAAAAGAAGTTATGTGGCCAAGCTTGTTATCAATGGGTCAGGCATGTATAACCCCCCCAGGGAGGGGCAACAAGTATCTACTCTAGCACCACAGCCACCGTTAATAGATTGGGAGATTATTTTTTAAAAAGATTTATTTATTTATTTTAGAGAGAGAGAGACAGAGCATGCATGCGAATGAGGGGAGAGGCAGTGGGAGCAAGAGACAAGCCGACTCCCCTCTGATCTGAGATCCCCACTTGGGGCTCGATCCAATGATCCTGAAATCATGATCTGAGCAGAAATCAAGAGTCAGATGCTTAACTGACTGAGCCACCCAGGTGCCCCAGCAAGATAATATTTTTAAGACACACAACCAAGGAATGTTTAGTTTCTAGAGTATAGAAGGAGCACCTGTAAATCAACAAGAAAAAGGCAGGAAATCAAGAGAAATCTGGGCAAAGGAAATAAATAAGGAGTTCACAGAGGGGAAAGCTAATGTTTGTAAGCATATGGAGAGATGCTCAATCTCATTAGCAATCAGAAATATGCAAATTAAATCAAGATATACATGCAACTGTCAAAAAACTATTGAGTTGGAAAATATCAAGTATTGACTTGAATGTGGGGAACTTTTTGTTTCCTGCTGGTGAGAATGTGGACTGGAGTAGCTATTTTGGTAATTTGGGAGGAATACGTTAAATGGCATAGACAGAGTGAAATGATGAATGTGTTTTAGATTTGAAAGATCTGTCTTTGTGAGATTATTATCATATCATCTTTCCAGTTCGACCTCTCCTTCCTCATTCAGTACTTGAGTGGTGAGCAGTCCCATCAGACCCTAAGATCTGAGAGGGTGGGACCATGTCTGATATGTTCATCATTACATCCCCTGCACCTTACACAGTGGGCACTTAGTATGTGTTTGGTAAATAGATGCATGTTTTAAAAAATTCACTAAAGTAAGTGACTTGCTTCTTCTAGGGCAGGAAGATATGGATTTGCTAGTACATACTTGTATTGCCTGAGTCAGTCTTCTTTTGGGATCTGTTCTGGACTGAATTGTGACCCTCGTCACACCCTGTTCTTCCAATTCTTATGTTCAAGTCCTGATCCCTGATGTGACTGTATTTGGATATGGGGATTTTAGGGAGGCATTTAAGGCTAAATGAAGTTGTAAGTGTAAGCCCCTAATCTAATAGGGCTGGGGTTCTTTTAAGAAGAGGAAAAGAACTAATCTCTCTCTCCATGCAGACATAGAGAGGAGACCAGGTGAGGGCACAGTGAGAAGGTGCCATCTCTAAGCCAGGAAGAAAAATCTCACTGGAAACCAACCCTGAGGGCACCTTATTCTTGGACATCTAGCTTTTAGAACTGTGAGAAAATAAATTTCTATTGTTTAAGTCACCCATTCTGTGGCATTTTATCATGGCAGCCCAAGCAGACTAATACAGAATCCAATTTATCATCTAATATAAACCTGCATCATTTGGTTTAATTTGCACTTCCATATAGTGATTCATACAAGGGCAGAAAAATATCAAGCTATTCAAGTCTCACCTATTGATCATAATTTGCTGAAATAGAAATGTATTTTGGGAAGCTCTCTATTTGAGATGGCTGGGAATTTTGATAATACAAAGTTAACCAAGGAACCTTAAGCAAAAGTTTGAAATGGCTAAATACATTTAGGGTAGGTAGTTCTTTCTGAGGTGACAGGGAGTTTTCAGATCACCTATATTTTGTTGGTTTGAGACCTGGTATAGGAAATCGGTCATCATGGTGTGAAAACCAGTTTCAGAATGGAGGAAGACAGACATCCCAAGATGCAGGAAGAGAAACTAATGGGTTGTACAGCACATGGCCCTACCCATGTTGGGGGGCAACCTTACAGTCTTTCCAGTGCTTTTATAGATATGATCTTCCCAACATGTGAGTAAGTTAGCTGGGGTGGGTGGTATTGTACCTCTGATGTAGGAAAAGACGTTAGGGTTTGAAGCCAATGGCCAAGAAAGAATTCTTGAGATGTCATTGGTGCAAAAAAGGTGCTTTTATTAACACATGGGGGCAGGACCCATGGGCAGAAAGAGCTGCACCGGGGTCATGAAGAGTGGCCCATTATATACTTTCAAGTTGGGAGGGGTTAGGGGTAACATTAGTCTCTAAAGGATTTGGAAGCAAGGTGTCCAGGTTCCTGAGGGGGCTAGCTATTGTTGGGAAAAGGTCATTTATTACCATCTAATAAGCCCTTAGTCATGAGACCCTTCAGATGTATATAGGTGGGCCATCTGCTTGGCAGGGGCGTGACTGCTAACATGTGTCTCAGGGAGTTTAGAGATAAGGGAAATTTCTAAAAGAATTTTTTTTTTTTTTACGTTAAAGTAGGCTTACAGGATCCTAGGTGAGGGGGTTGGGCTAGGGTTGCCTTTTGTCCTTAGCAAAGTGTCAACATCGAAGCAGTTGCGTCCCTAGAAGAACATCACTCTTTCTGTTTCAAGGACTTGTCAATGGGCTGTAGGTAGTAAGGAAATGTAATAATTTCTCTTCTGCCTACATGGTTAGTCTTTGCTGTGTAACAATCCACTCTGAGTTCTTTATTCTCACAGATGGAACATGCTAGTAAGGTAGCTGGGGCAGGTGGTATTGTCCCTGTACTGGTTAGCCTTTATTATATAATAACCACTCTGACTTATTTATTCTCATGGAAAACTCAGCTGGGTGGCTTTTCTATTCTCAGCAGTGTTTGCTCATGTGTAGTGTGAGTTGGTTTGACTTGGCTGGAGAGACTTGGCTGGGACACTTGGCTCTGCTCCACATGTCCCTCATTGTCTTCAGGTATATCCTTCCCATGGTGATGACAGAAGCTTAAGAAAGCAAGAGGAAACATTCAAGTTCTCTTGGTGTAGACCTGGCACCGATGAACTCTTAGTCAACTCTGTTGACTAGAATCACATGGCTGAGTCTAGAGTCAGTGTGGAAGAGGATTACCAAGTTACTTGGCAAAAAATAGGGGGGTAAGGAATTGGGTCATTAATATACCAACTACTGCACCCCACTTTATAAGTACTGGAGCAAACACCTAGAGATGAAGTAACGTTTTCAGCGTCTACAGCTCCTTGGTGGTCAACTAGGATAAAAACCTGTTTTACCCACCCATCTGATGTATTCTTAAATGAAAAATATGACCCACAGGGAAGTGGTGGGTTGGTTATAGCTCTGTTACAGTGCCTGGTAGCAGTGAACACTTGGATAAATCTCTGGAAAATAGATTCAATTTTTAAAAAAGCCTTGGCTGTCAAAATCTGATTTCCTGGTTGAGTGAAATGGCTTTTTTGTTCAGATCCTTTGAGTCTAAATTTATTTTACATGAATTTACTTAAGAAATTGATTATAATTCCCTCTCCATTTGGTGCTACAGGGGGTATAATTGGAAGTTTAGAGAGAAAAGACAGGAACAGCTTTAAACTATTCACATACCACCTAAATTTGCAGGAGGGTAAAAAAAAAATATGAGAGACTTTGAGGCAACTAGGTTACATTAGACTCTTTTTCAGTTTAACCAACCTTGGTCTCATCTAACATCAGTGCTCATTGGGAATTTTATCTGTTCATTTTGAAAAACAAGCTCTCAGGGTTTTGGCTACTTGTCACTGTTCTCCCTTTACCATTTTTTAGCACATATCACTCTAGGAGAGACTCGAGGCTATGCAGTGTCTTTGACACATGCCCTTCAAGATGAAGCCTGTCTGTCTCTGTCTGTGTCTGTTGCTGTCAGTGATGGACATGCTGATATGGTCAAGTTTCAATTTGTTGTTAAATGTTTTTTACTTACTCAAAACCTATTAGAATTTCTACTACAGTGGAATGTCTTTGGGGATTCTGGTTAAAACTGCCACTGAAACATCCTGGGCATGCAGGATCTTACCTGAGGAAACCACCCCATTGACAGCCAAAAAAACATTTGGAAATTGTAACTTGAAAGTGAAGCCTTAACAGTTTTGAGGCTGGACCTGGCTGAGGGGAATGTCTAGTGATAAGGACATCTGCGGCACTCAGATGTGTGGAGTTGAGGGCATTGGAAGGGGGATGGCTTTTCCATACAAGGCATTGCAGGATGGCACTGAAAATGTTGTTGGCTTCTGGATGGTAGGCCTCTACGTTGTGTTGGAGAAATAAATTCTTTTTCTTTAGTACCACTCACAGCCAATCATCAACATGTGGTTGATACTGGTGGCCTATGATTCTACTTGTCCCTCTCTACGTGGTCATTATGTCACCACCCCTCCTCTAGTAAACTCACCATAAATATGTGGGGGGTGGTGGTGTGTTGTGCCACAAGTCTGCTTGAGTTGCATGCTTTTTTTCTTATCTGTCTTCCATCCTTATTCTCTTCCGTTTCTGACCTTCCCCTCTGCAGGTAGACGGGATTTCAGTCTTGTTTCTCTACTTTCCCTTGGGTTTATTGCTCAGCCCATTTTTCCCAGCTGTGATCTTGCCCCCTGTTGATAATGGCTGTGACCACTCATCCTTATCTCTACTGCCTTTTGCTTCCTTGCATATACACCTTCACGTCAACCAGCCAGAGGACCCTCCCTATCCAAGAGAGGTGTTCTCATGAGACCCTCCTGTGCCCAGGTCTGCCGAGGATTAACTGGACCCCTCCAATCTTTCCTGTGTCCAAAAAGTGTTCTTGTCTAAGAGCCTGTAACTCCAGCCCTCTTTCTCCACCTCAGAATCCCGTTTGCATCTTTGCTTTGCACGCATGCTCCATTACCTGTCTGACCAGTATCCTGAACATCTTGACCACAGTGCTTTGTAGTTATGTGTCTTCAGCACTAGGTGTAAGCTGCTTGGTCATAACAGCTGTCACTTACTGAGTGTCCTTAATGGGCTATGATGGCTAATTTTCTGTGTCAAATTGGCTGGGCCAGGGTACCTGGCATTTGGTCAAACATGTCTGGCTGTTGCTGTGAAGGTATGTTTTAAATGAGATTAACATTTAAATTAGGAGGCTTTGAGTGAAGCAAACTATGTTCCATAACTTCCATAATGTGTGTGGGCCTTGTCTAGTCAGGCGAAGGCGGTAAGAGGATAAGGACTGCTAAAGGGGACAAAGATGGAGTTCTGCCAGCAGCTGCCTTTGGACTCAAGCTGTGCCACAATTCTTCTCTGGGTCTCCAGAGAAGGCTCATCAGCCCACTGGACTTGTCAGTCCCCACAGTCACATGAGCCGATTCCTTGAAATAGAGCATGTGCTCCCCACTGCCCACCTATTGACTGTGTTTCTTTGGAGGACACTGACTAATACCAGGGACAAGCACTATACTAATGGCAAATGTGTATTATCTCATTTAACACTCAGACAAGCCTTTTTAGTGGGTAATAATAATTTTAGTGGGAAATAATAATTTCCATTTTAAAGAGGATTGAGAGTCACAGAAGAGGCAAAGAACTTGTCCAAGGTCACATAGCAAGTGGCAGAGAGGGAAAGTGAACTGGCACTTGCTTCATGCTAAAGCCAATGATCTTACCATGACTGTTCTCTTTGTCTTGGAATCTTCAATGCCTTATCTAGCTCCTGACACCAAGTAGGAGCCTGGTAATTTTTTTTAGAGGCTTAAAACAACACAAATTTAGTATCATACAGTTTTTGTGGGTCAGGAGTCTGGAGACAGGCTAGCAAGGTGCTCTCTTCATGTTTAACCAGCTGAAATCATGATTTGGCCATTGCTGCCATATTCTCTGAGGCTCAGGATTCTCTCCCAGCCTTACTAGCTGTTGGCAGAATCCAGTTCCTTGTGGTTGTAGGACTGAAATCCCATTGTTTTGTGGGCTGTTGGTTGGATGCTTCTCTCCAAACCCCCTTGCTGACTCAGTGGCCTTTGCACAACAGGGCAGTTTACTTCTGCCTTGAGGCCAACAGGGCAGCCTCTCCCTGGAACTTCACCTTCATCTGAAGGGTTCACCTGATTAAGTCAAGGCCACCTAGCATAACTTGCCTTTTGATTTATTCAACTGGCCAACTAACCAGTGACCCTAATTATATCCACAAAATTGCTTCTTCTGTCAAATGTATGATGATCCTGGGCATGATACCCCTTCAGACTCACTCAAGGGAAGGGGAGTATACAGGGCATATACACCAGGGTGGGGGACTTGGGGCCTCTCTTTGAATTCTGCCAGTTACAGACACAAGAACCAGATCTGGGGGTGTCTCCCAGCAGAAGAGCCTTCCCAAGTTTTTAATCTTTTTGTTTCAGTACTTGTTAAAAATATGACCCTGAAATGAGATAGAGGGAATTCTGGCTTTCCCTCCTTCCTGTGTGTCAGCTCTAACTTCCTTTTTTCACTTGGCAGATGAGACTGAGTGGGCTTGCTGCTACACTGCACCAGCGTGGGCAGAAACAGAGGTGCGCTTGGCTAGGGTGCATCTGGGCTCTCCCTGCTGCCTATGTCCTGTGGGTGGTCAACTTCCTCCAGTTCCTTAGGAGATCCCATCTATATTTTTAGATACTTAAAAATTATTCCATTAATACATGCACACTATAGAAAAAATAAACAGGTGTAGGAAGAAAAATTAACATAAAGAAGCATGAAGAAAATGAAAATCACCCTCAACCATACCACCCAATTGTCAATATTTTGCTTTAGAGCTTTTCAGATTTTTTTCACACATATTTTTACACGTGCATATTTATTTATTTATTTATTTATTTATTTATTTATTTATTTAATTAATTTTATTAGTTTCAGAGGTAGAATTTAATGATTCATCAGTTGCATATAACGCCCAGTGCTCATTACATCACCCACTTACCCCATCTTCTCACCTACCTCCCCTCAAGCAACACTCAGTTTGTTTCCTATAGTTCAAAGTCTCTTAAGGGAGCCTGGTAAATATTTAAGCAACTGAACGAAGCCAGATTTCACTCTATTTTGTTACTTCTTTCTCTTACAGAAAAAAATTGCAGGTAATATGTAATACCTAGGACTTTATAGTACATGATAACCTATAAAATCTTGAGCTCCAAATTATTGTGTCTTCATCTGGATAAATCTGTGATAAGAAATTGGTTGGAGAAATCATTTGTTATAATTCTGTTGTGATTTTTTTGGCTTGCTTTATGACTGTCTTTAGGATCCTGGTGAGGATTTTACAAGTGCCTACCATCCTGCGTGTGGTGGATACGGTAGACTGGCCCCCAACACCTATTCCAGCTTCCTTCTGGAATGCACCTTCTAGTACTACAGTCTGGGAGGCTACAGGCCACATCCCCAGCCTCCCTTGCAGTTCTGGCTGTGGACATGAGTTGGATTCTGGTACTCAGAGCCTGCTCACTGAGGCTTGGAGGGCGCCAGTGCAGAGAGCCCCTCATTCTGCTGCTACCAGGGAGGGGCATGTGATGGTGGGGTTGGCCATAGGAGGGTTTCAGGTGCTTCACCAGACTCATGGAGGTGGTGGGGGTGATGTGAACCTCACAGCAGTATTGGCAGGTGGCTCTCTATTCCGGCATCACTTGTTTTGAAGGTGGGGGAATCTTGGGTTGCAGCCTGTGCCCCTTGCTTGGAGCAAGAGGACACAAAGCTCCCTGTAGCAAGGTGGGGTATCATAGGGCAGACTGCCAGCCCCATCTCTAACTGGCAGAAGTAGCAGCTCCCTTGAGGTCCAGTTTGGCATCTCATTGTGGTAGTTATTGTGGTGGCCCGGCTGTATCTCCCAAACCTTCTGATGATTTTATAGGAACTTAGTTCCCTGTATTAAGTCATGTTCTGCTTAAAATAGCTAGAGTGGCCCATACATGAGTGCTGCCCGACGTGGAAGCCTTAGCAAGGGTAGAAATGTGTAGCTGATCCATTCATTGACTCATTAGCCGGTTTTCCACTTTTAGCTTCAATGTACAGCCAGAGTCTGTCTGTGGCTCTCTGCCACATTCATTGGAGGGAACAGGTAATGGAAGGGAGCCCACAAAGAGAACTTTTACCAAAGTGACCTCAATCTGAACTGACCTCATCAGAGAGAAGACTGTACTGCATGCTTTCTGGGGGGCATCTTCTCTGCCTCTTACTGCTGGTGACTCCTTCCATCTTGAAATCTTCTCTTCCTTCTCCTGCCCCTTTTAATCCCTGAATGACGACATATTTTCTTTTAAGCCAGTTAATAAGGAGCTCTCTGCTACATGAATATTTCTTTTTTTAAATAAAGATTTTATTTACTTATTCATGAGAGACACACAGAGAGAGGTGGAGACACAGGCAGAGGGAGAAGCAGGCTCCCTGCAGGGAGCCCGATGTGGGACTCGATCCCAGGACCCCGGTATCACAACCTGAGCCAAGGCAAATGCTTAACCACTGAGCCACCCAGGTGTCCCTACATGAATGTTTCTACATAAGCCCTCTATTGCTTACTTCTGAATACAGAAAAATTATCCCAATGCCAAAATAATGTGTTTTTGTCTTGTGCAATTTCATTCCAGGCAGTGCACATGATATTTTGCCGATTATACTCTTGTCACTTGTCAATTAAAGAAGGAATAGAAAAATATGGGGATTAAAGAATGATGTCATGGGTTAGATTCGAAACTAAATTTTATCTCTCATAGGGACCTTGGTCATTATACAGACGCTGTCTTTCTCTTCACATTGAGATGAGTCAGCTGAAGGCCAGAGAGATATATACGGAAATGCTCCCAGGCTCACAGAGTGACTGGTGGCAGAGCATGGAGTTACAACTGTGGGGAGTGTTCTTCTGAACTCACAAACAAGGCTTTGGTTTAACCTGTTTATTGTGTATTTGAGCATGAGCACATAATAAGGGAAAGATGCAATTTTTTTTTACTATGTTTTTGCTACATGTACAGGTATTAATTGAGATGATTTTCTAAATAGAATCATGTTTTTGTAATCATAGGAAGTGGCATGTTGGGGTTCTTTTTAAGTAGGACTGCTGCAATGCTAAACGCACATTTAGTACATAAACATTTGCTAAATTTTTAATATAAATGGTTAATTTTTAACCATTGATTTTGGGCTGATATTAATTATCATCATTATTTATTTAAAGAGCACTAGAGACATCTAGGATAGTTTAAGAGAAATCAGATGTCATTATAAAAGGTCAAGGGCAAGTTGGCTCCATTTCCTCTGATTACATTCTGAATGTGCCAGAAGGTATGTGGAGCTCTGTTATCCAGAGAAAGTATCATTCCAAGGGGGTGACTGCTGAACCCATAGCAAGCTGCCCATGGTTCAGTTGACTTTGTTGAATTTTTAGAAAATGAGAATTTAATGAATTCCAGATGGGGAGAGTATTAGTTCCACAATGTTTTAAATCTTCTCTACAGGGCATATAGAACCACACTGTCAGGGTTCTTTGGAGAAATAGAATCAATAGGATACACACACACACACACACACACACACACACACACACACATATATATATATATATATAGAGAGAGAGAGACAGAGAGAGAGAGATGTATTATAAATTTATTTAATAAATATATGTATATATATATATATATATACATATATTTATTATAAGGAATTGGATCATGAGATTATGGAGGCTGACAAATCCAGGATCTGTAGTCAGCAAGCTGGAGACCCAGGAAAACCTATGGGGTAGTTCTAGTCTGCAGGTCTGAATGCTTGAGACCTGAAGAGAAGATGTTTCAGTTCACATCCAAAGGCATGAAGAGACGGATATACTAGTTTGAAGGCAGTGAAACAGGAAGTGTCCCTCATTTGAGGGAGGGTCAGCTTTTTTGCTCTATTTGGGCCTTCAACTGATTGGATAAGACCCACTCACAGTAGGGAGGGCAATCTGCTTTAGTCAGTTTACCAGTTCGGATGTTAATTTCATTCAGTAATATCCAGAGACACATCCAGAATGATGTTTGACCAGATGTCTGCTTACCCTGCAACCCATTCAAGCTGACATAAAATTAACCATCATAAGCACCAAATACAATTGAGAGAGTTCAGTAAAGGCTTTCTGAGAATGCTGAGATTTCCAATGTTGGAATGTTTGGGGAGGCGGGATATTGTTAGGATGGAGAGTCCGAATTCTACCTGCTAATAAGAATAGTGATCTTGGCTTTCTGCTCCTTTCCACCAATGGACAGATATGCCAATTCCATTTGCTACACTCAGTCCTGGGGAAGGTGCTGTGGGGGATGGCAGAGGACAGAGCCCTGCTTTCAAGGAGTTTTGAGTCCTCTGGGGTGACCAGGCTAATACATGTGACTCAGACAAAGAACAATGACGTGACAACAAGTGGCAGTGAAGGTGTTTTCAGAGGGAGAGAGGCCAGCATGAGTCAGTGGTTCTCAAGTCTCATGCTCTAATATCTGGAGACATTTGTGATCGTCACAAATGGGTAGGGGTGTCCCTGGTATTTAAGGGTCCTGTCAGACACCCTGCAATGCACAGGACAGCCCTCCATAACAAAGAATTGTCTGGCTTAAAATATCAATGGCTTTAAGTTGAAGAAACTCTGATATAGGCTAGAGCAATGAGATCAGGCTTTATGGAGGTGGTAAGATTTAATTTACTTTTTGATTCATTTGTCTTCCTAGCCATTAAATATTTATCTAGTGCCTACCATTCTCCAGTGTCTGTTTTGTCCTGAGGCTATGGTGGGGAACCAAGTAGTTCTGTGGGCATGGGTCTTACAGTTCCATGGGAAAAAATAAAATTTAGAAAAAAAATCAAAACCAAGTACAATGATTATTAGGAGGGGTACAGAGTGCCAAGGGAACACATCACAATGAGATCCACCTGAGTCAGAAGGTCAGGAAAATCCTTTTCCTAAGGGATATTCTAGGGAAATATCCTTTAAAATACAACTCAAAAGTGGGAGCTGACCACATGCATGAGATGGAATGGATGTGTATAGGAGTTGGGGTGCAAGGAGAGGGGCACTGTTTGAAGCTGGTGGAGCAGCTTGTGTCTAGGATGGGAGGTGAGGGAGAGGGTAGCAGTTGCAAAGAGAAGGATGGAGAGGTGAGGTTCTGGAGAGGCAGAGCCTGTGTCTGGGAGCACCTTGAGTCATGCCAAGAGTTCATGTTTCATTCTAAAGACAATAGAAAATATTTAAGACTTCTAAAGTTTTAAAGCAATGGAGTGCCAGGATGAGATTTAAATTCTGGCAGGTTCACTTCTGCTCCAGTGGGGTGATGAGTAGGTGGGGAGCATAAGGGTGCCAGCAAGGCAGTGGGCTGGGTGGGTCCAGACAGGGCAGGAGCTCGCAGGGTGGGTGTAGTGAAAGCAGACCTGACAGCTACCGAAAAGGTAAGAGAAAGGGCACTCGGTAGGTGGAAAGTGAGAGAAGGGAATTAAAGAAGGTATCCCCATTTCTGACTGGGATGAGTGGGTATTTTGGGGTGCCATTTCTAGGATACACAGGAATGGGTGCTCACTTCTTTGGAGGTAGTTGGAAACATGTGAATCACAACATGGAATGATGTCGAGTTTAGTTCTGGATATGCAGAATTTGAGCTTCTGGAGAGGTCTGCTAGATGTACAGTTAGTCCCGAGAGCTCTGGGCTCACGATGGTCATCTAAGAGTCATCTGGCTGATGAGATTGGAGGGTGAGGATAGGAGAATGGTGCTTGTAGAAATGGCAACATTTAAGGACAAGTGGAAGATGAGGAGCTTGCGAAGGCTTCTGAAGGAGGGACCAGAAGAGTGGAAATAACACCAGAGGAGTGCAGTGTTGGGGAAAATAGAGAAGAGTAATTTGAAGAAAAAAGAGGTATGGTGTCCTCTCCCATTGCTGACTATTGCTCAGGATAAGGCCTCAAACTGTCCCTGCCTTTGGGAACACGGTGGTCCATGGAGATCTTGGGAGAGCAGTCCCATACGGAGCACGGCAGATGGAAGCCAGGCTAGGGTGGATCAAGGAGAAAAGGGGAGCAGAGAGCATCTGCAGAAATGAAAGCTGGAGCCAGGGGCATAGTCAAGCTGTTTAACAATCAGTACGTCACGGGGCTGACCCACCAGAATGGCTGTGGGCTGGTGTGGCACCAACGCATTCTGATCTGGATCAAACCTGGCTATAGCTCCGGTGGGCATATTTTCCTAATAAAGTGGCAGGGCAGCTTGTTTGGACATTTAGTTTGGGGGAGAAAAAGGAAAATCTGGGACATGTGGTTGTTAGGGGGTGACCCATCCCTGGAAGGATGGTGATTCATTGATTCATTTGGTATAGAGTCTGAAGCAATAAGAGAACAAGACAATGTCAAGGTCATTCGAAGGTGACTTCAGTAAGATCTTTCAATTCTCACATCTCTGAAATGCAGGTATTTATTCCTATAACCTAATTTGTGGCACTTCTGCAGAAAATTATTAGCTAAATAGAATAAAATGCATGGCAAAGATGAAACTTCCTATATATTTTAGATAGTGTATAAGTCTTACCTAGCAAGACACTTCCATTAGCACAAAAAATAATGGCCTTTTTCAACAAGATGACTGTCACAAAGAAAAAATGTAGACAGTCAAATGATTTATTTCCTCATCCGTATTGAGTTTATTCATGGAGAGATTCACCTTGTGAACTAGTAATTTTCTGGGCTAAGAAAAAGCAGCAGGCAGTTTTCTTTTTAGGAAAGCCTTCCCCCCACCCTGCCTTTTTTTTTTTTTTTTTTTTTTACGGATTTCTTTTGGCCTAAAAAAATCATCTAAGTCTATGGCTTTGATATCAGGGAAAAGGCTTCTTTCAATTGCTTTAACCTTTTTCAAAAAGTGACCTGTTGGGATAAATGTTCTCATGCTGAGAATCAAGGTTTTATCCCATTTCTAAAGTAAGGTGGCCAGAACAGGACGCAGAGCGCTTTCTCGAAGTGGTTTAAGAAAAATTCAAGATCTCAGACTGAGGGAAAGAGCTCCAATGAAAGGTCAAGTGTAAGACCCATACTTAAGGCCATTAGACAAGTAAAAAGATAGACCTTGACCTCCTGCCAGGTGTGGCTGCCCCAGAACAGGGGACCCCGCACAGGACCAGGAATCTGGGCACCAGCTCAGGGGAAGGGTTTTAGCAGATCCTTTCTTTCCTTTCGGGTAAATAATGGCGGCAGGGGGTGTGGGCAGGCAGGGGAGTGGGTCTGGGTGGCAGAGGTTGGTGTGCGGCGGGGCAGAGAGGTTAGAACCGAACTCGCATAATTGAGGTCCTTGGGTTTCCCATTAGAGGCACGAATGATGATGCCGCCCCCCTCAGGTCCTCGCAGTGATGCCCAAGGGCCTCTGCTTAGATGAGGAAGCATGTCCATCTCCCCGTCCCTCCAGCCCCTTCCGATGGAGGCTACTTTCCCGCCTCTTCCCCGGCCCTGCACGCGCACAGCCTCTGGGGTTTGTACCCACTGTGGGGTTAGCAGTGCCTTTCCTGTCCTGCCCCTGATTAAGCTCAGATTCATATTCATTTTCTGTTCTCATTCAACCTCTTTGTGGGTTTCCTTACCCATCTTTACCTCCTGGACCCTGACCTGGGTCAGAAATGACTTCTGGCTTTTTAGAATTGCTTCTCACAGGTCAGTGCCTTAAAGTGGAATTGATAATAGAACTACATTTCATCCCTTCCAGGAGGCAGGTACAGTCCGGAAGGACTGTGATCCTACGCAGAAGGGGCCTCCGTGGGAATTCAGGTGTGCAGGTGGGGGACAGAGAGGAGGGCTTGGGGCACGGGCTTTGTGACTGGTCCCATACACAGACCATGCACAGAGGGCTTACCTCCTGGAACAGAGACTGCTCCCCACTTACCCAGGCTTCCCTAAGGTAGGCTGGGCTATGGCCCTGGCAAGAGGTGGGGGAGAAGCCATTAAACCATCCCATGTGACCCTCTTGTCCCCTCTTCCCTGGCCGTGGCCACCAGCTGGACATGCTCTAGATGGCATATACAGTCACAACATGGAGGAGGAGCAGCTCTGAGCCACTTGAGCAAGAAAACTTTTATGATGTTAGGCAACCCCAGAGAGTCTGAATTTTCTTGTATGGCATCACCTAGCTCCAACTAACTCCTTCTCTTTCAAGGTCTTTTTCAAAATGGTCTGAACAGAGGAAATGCATTTTCCCTGGGATTGACTGATACATATATTCAGCTCTTACCCTCGATCAGGATTTGGGATTTGGAAATCTGCGTGGATGATGATGTCTTCACTTGTGTCCCCCTTGGCACAGGCTTTGGAGCCTTTGAATGGGGCAGACCCCTGGGGAAGTTCTGGAGAAGTTGGGAGTTCTGTAGAAGTTCAACAGAAAACCAGTTTGTGTCTCCTGTGAGCTCCTGATCTTAAGGTTGTGGCAGATGATGTGAAGTGTTTTTCAGGCCAACGTTCTTTGGTGGACACACCCTGGGACCTCCTTTGGCTCCATGTATGGTTCTCCATTTTCATGAAATACTGTGCTTTTTCTACACATGTCCCAGCATAATGAAAGCAGGTCAGAATGGAGCCTAAGGCAGGTTCTTGGGTTTAAAGGAGCTGCCCAGGGAACTTGGTTTAAGCAAACACCCTTCAAGAGCAGGGAATCCTGAAGCTGAATTTTGAGGACTACCCACTTTTCTCCTTCCTCACTTTAGGGACCCAGAATTCTGAGATTTCCAGTTAGAGGCACGCTTTGCTTCTCATGGGGGATTTTGGACTATGCTCATCTTGGGGGAGAGGAAAGCAGCTTCTTCTTCTTCTTCTTTTTCTTTTGGCTTGGTGAAAAATTTAATTGTCTGTATCTAAAATATCTTCACAGAAAATTGTGTTTTGGTTTATTAGCTCTCAGCAGCCTGCTCCTGAGCTCTAAGGAAGCTTGCCTACTTCTGAGTTATTTGAAGATTGATTGATTGATTGATTGATTTATGATAGACACACAGAAAGAGAGAGGGAGAGAGAGGCAGAGACACAGGAGGAGGGAGAAGCAGGCTCCATGCCAGGGCCTGAGGCGGGACTCGATCCCGGGACTCCAGGATCGCGCCCTGGGCCAAAGGCTAAACCGCTGAGCCACCCAGGGATCCCCCTTCTGAGTTATTTGATCTTTCTTCTGGACAAGAGCCATTTTGGGATGGTTCCCCCTCTTCTTTTTAACTTCTTTCTTAGGATTCTTCTCATGGACTTGATTGTCTTGAAGCAGCATGAGCCTTCTTCTACATCTCCTCCCCCATATCTGGTGTTAGTGTTGTTCTTGGTGTATTGAGACAATTGTTTCTTGTAAGCATCTTTATCTTCTTCCTTGAGGCAATGCGTATAGTCTGCAACGTTCTGACCCATGGATGTGCTTCCAAAGTCCTCCCGCAATGAATTCCTTGCTTTCTAAATTATAGCCAGGGGATCATTTGGTACCATGAGGTATAGACAGGCCTCCATCCACAGCTCCAAAACTTTATTTCCAGCTGAAGGGGTGGACCCTAATTTATTTCCACCTTCCAGGTTAAGGGGTCCCTGGGTGGCCCAGCCAGTTAAGAGTCTAACTTTGACTCAGGTCATGATCTTGAGGTCCTGGGATTGAGCCCTGTGTGGGACTCTGTGCTCAGTGAGGAGTCTTCTTGAGGATTCTCTCTCTCTCCCTCTCCCTGTACCCCTTCCACTTCTCATGCTCTCTCTCTCTCTCTCAAATAAATATATAAATCTTAAAAAAATTCCACCAAATAGCAGGTGAAGGCACCAGGTTGACTATCAATGCTGTCCACATTGTATTCATCTCCAGTCACCTCTGCTTGGCCGTTGTAGGTCTCATCCAAGCCTACTGAGGAGTCTGTGGGCCAGCAGCAGGCTGGTATGGTATGCTGCCGCAGAGTTTGTCAGGCCAGCCTTCACACCATACTTTGGGAGTTCATGAGCGTGAACTGTACCAACTGTCATGTCCCCTTCTGAATGGGCATAAACAATCTGACAAATGATCTCTCTGTTGGTTACATGAGCTATCATCCTGTATTTAGATGTATTGGACTTATTTTGATCCTGAATTACTAACTGTTCCCAAGCACAGTAATCAGTTTTACTCTCTTCTGAATTTCCCCTTGTATCTCTTGAAGCGAGCCTTATTCATGACAACTTTAACAAGCCTCAGCCTGTGGAACAGAGACCCGCATCCATGCCCCTTATTTAGGGTTGGCTGCTTAATGCGTAGGGTCACCAGGGAGAAGTAGTTCCATGTTGAAATTATTTTCTTGTCCAGCCCATCTTTCTGTGGTACAACCTTGAATGTGACCTCCTTCCTGGTGACTCCAGGGATTAGTGGTCCTTAGCCTGAGTGGCTTCTCCAGAGCTGAGGAAACTTGCCCTGTATCTTTCCCCCATGAAGCTTACAGGCACATGCACAGCCAAATGGGACCTATACCAGTTTGGTCATGTGACTCTCTTGGATTCTTTGTGGTTGATTTGGGTAGCAGCTAAAGAAGTTTGAGGCAGGTCAGGGCCTTGACATTTTGCTCCTTGGTTTTTGTGATAGTCATGCTCAAACCAGTTTCAGTCACACCCAAGACATTTATTGAAACAGCCTTAATTTGCCTGCAGGTCCCAAAGTGTTCAATAAGCTGTTCTGTGAGCTTAGTGGAGTCCCAGGTCCTGCCCCTTAGGTGTCATGACTCCCCACTGGGCAGAAGGAGGTTTGAGGCAAATACCAAGGCTGTGGAGGCAAATGCTGTCGCCCTGACAGCTGGCATCAAACAAAATCCTCCAGGTCCAAGGTCCTACCATGTTTGGGGTGGGTGGTTTAGGGCTGTTGTCACACATCTTCCCCAAGGGAAAGAGTTCAGGTATCAATGGATTTTTGCATACTCTTCCTGCAGGATGTTTTAAAAAATATTTTAGCCCTGTATCTTGAATACCTTTAATGTCACCATTGAAAGCTCATGCCTAGCAGCCATCATGATGATTAATAGGTCACTAATTGCACACACAGGAACCATTTTAGTATTCTATAATAAGCCTTGCATGGTGACAACAGAAATGCCTGCAGTCACCACCATGGTGTCTGAGATTCCTGTTCAGAGCACTGGCAGTCCACCCTGAACTCTGCTCTCTTGACAAGGGTTCCAGCAGTTCACTTCACATCACATGGTATATCCGGAGTGCTTATAAGAGATATCCTGGCAGGGATATGGACAATGACATTGAGTGAGGGAGCCTGTGCTTCCAGTTCCCTTTGCCATTATAGGTGACAGTAATAGAGCAGCCGCTGCTGTGTGGGACACTTCACTGTCCCTTATACCTTACATTCTTTTGCTCATGTGTTCCTCATGATAACGCAGTGGGGTTGTCTTATTAGCCCCATCTTTCAGATAAGAAAGCTGAAGTTCCATGATGTTCTAAGCTTTTCCAAAGTCAATAGCTAGTGAGTGCAGAGATATTGACCCCAGTGCCTGAACTCAGAACATCTCTGCTACCCACTGAATTGAATCTAAACCAAAGGGCAGTCTAGCCAGTGAGAGCTGTGGCCAGCATGGCAGATTTCAGGTGCTGGCTGGGGGTGCCCTAGGTCTGCTGATGGCTGGACCTCATTAGACACTCCTGGTCCCAATGAGAAGAGGCCAGTATGGAATGTCTTGACATAGGAGCTTCAGTTTCCCAGGTATCTAGGGAGGGTCTATTCAGATGGGTAGATGAGGGTTGGATTTAGGTCATCTCACAGCTGCCCAGAATTGTGGTCCAGGCTAATCCTCTAGCTGTGCCCCGCCAGATGAGCCTTACCCCACACTGAGAAGGTCCCTGGGTCCCTGGGAGCTTCCTTCAGGGTTGCCTGCACAAGTCTCCTTTTCTGCCTGGACCATAGGACTTGGTTTTGGCATGTGCCCTTGGGGACTTTCATCTTCTGTGGGCTACTCTTATAGATCCTGAGGAAGGCCTTTTTTTTTTTTTTTTTTTTTTTTTTTAATTAGCCCGAACTTTCTGCTCTACATGATAGCCATTTGTACCAATGCAATTTACAGATGAGTTTGATGAACTTCAGTTCCTTGAAATTTCTCATTTAACACACATTTATGAGACCAATATCAGCACCTATGGAGTGATGGTATTGGTTGGGGCAGTGTATCACGGTGCCTGAACACTTGGGCTCTGGGGTCAGAAAGGTCACTCCCTAGCTGTGCTGAGCAACATATTTGACTTGTCTGTGCTTTAGTTACTTTATCATACAAGGTAGATAAGATGGACTTGCCTCACAGGGTTGTTGGAGGATTAAATGAGTTGACCTATGTGAGTATTCACTCCCCGGCCAACTAAATTGAATGGATTTATGGCAAGATTTAAATAGTAATCTTTTCTAGAATTCTTTTTGTTGACCACATGATTTGCTGCGGAGGGTTTCAGGAAGGTGGATAGATGGGAAGAATGCACGGGAAGTGTCAGCAAGAGACATCTTGTCAGGAGGCGGCAAGTGCAGCTGTGAATTTTTAAGCCATTGGTGAGTGGCTTGTTCTCATCATCTTTATCTGAGTTTTACTTTGCTAAGTACTGTCCATCAATTTTTGAATATCTCAGTTATTTGAGGTCGTTCATTCAAGGCAAAATGCTGAAAGTAAAAGCGAAATCAAGGAGAACCCCGGGGCTTTGAAGGCTTTTCTTAACTCGTGGCCATTTTCTGCCTTTAAAAGCACTGACTTGACTTTTACAAGAGCCTGTAGAATAATCTAACAGAAAATGGAAACCAGGAGCACAGTCATTCCTTTAAATATTTTATATTGCATTCGGATGTGCATTTTTCAAAGATCATTTCTTTGACATTTTCTGGGGGTATATTTCTTGGGAAATAAAATAAATATGTTTGGTTGATGCTCATACCAATTTATTTAGAGCTATAAATAAGATAAAGATGCCTCCTGTCATTTGTACTAGAAAATATAAGGATCAGAGGAATATCTTAGGAGGACAGGGCAAAAGATGAATAATACCGTACAGATTGTGCCGAGGTTGGCTGATGCGTTAAGCCGTTTTAGTGAATTCTCATGTGAATTGCTCCCAAGAATGGTGATGGAGATCCTATGGCCCAAGTGCAGGCGGGAGACACAATGCCCCAGGCCACATACTTCATTAGGGGCTGCTGAGTGACAGGATCCAGATTTTCTAGTCTTTCAATCAGTGCAATCAGTGAATGTTGTGTAGATTCTCTGGGGTTCCCGGATCATTCTGAGTGCTTCCCCGAGGCTGGGAATGACCCTTTATAGGTAAGAAATTTAGTCATTCCAGTTGGAGCCTGTACTTTGCAAGCAGTACTCCCAGGAAGGAATAGGAGAGGAACTCACTGGCTGAACTCTTCTAGCAAGGAATCTGTTCTCACACTGGACTTGTTGACTCATTGCGTTGCTGCTATGGGAGGTATGATGGAAGTAGTTTCCCTGAGGGTGGAGCGGGGGCAAGATTGAATATGCAAGACCCATTGGACAAAGTATAAACTTAAGGGTAAGTAAAGGCAGATGTTGGAAGGCACATTCAGAGAAGAGGCACCCAAGTTGGGTTGGACAGGGAAGGCTGTGGAGAGATGGAGGGGCCAGAGCAGGGGTCCAAAGGAAGGGAAGATGTTACGTGTGTGGGGAAGGGCAGGGCATTGGGTAGGGTGAAGGAAAGCACTTTGAAAGACAACAGAGGGATGAGTGACTCTGTCTGGCCCTGGGGTGGAGCTGGTTGTGGGCAGGGAGGGAAGAGAAGGTTGGCAGGTGGGCTGCACCCAGGCTGTAGTCCCTGATCCCAGGAGTTCAGGTTTGAAAGTAGCAGGAAGCAGTAGGTGATTTTTAAAATAAATCTAATCAGGGGCACCTGGACTGGCTCTGTCGGTAGAGTATGTGACTCTTGATCTCCAAGTCATGAGTTTGAGCCCCATATTGGGCCTGAGCCTACTTAAAAGGAATAAATAAATTTTAAAAAGTTAAAAAATAAAATAAATCAGATATGAAATAACTCAGAGGAATACACTCTTCAAAGAAGTCTTTTGTAAATCCTTTTAAAACCAAAGAATATCCTTTATCATGTAAATGAAGTGAAAATGGGAACTTTTGCATTCAATGATCCCATGTTTTCCTGAATTAGGTTAAGTACAATCCCATTTCTCTTATCTCAATCACCAAAATAATGCCATCCTGAAAGAGAAGCAAAGTATGGAGAGAAAAGGGGGAAATAAATATTCAGTTGGAGAAAGAGCACTGCTGTCAAGAATGTAATTTATTTTGGATTTTGTCTCAGAACTGAAAACAAGTTTTTAATTTATTTCTTCTTTTCATTTTTATGCTAGTATATATGGAGTCCAAGTTATTTCAGAAATTTGGGACATTTTTTATTTGGAATCATTGATAATGAAGAAAGATGTAGTGGTGATGGCCTAGGACTCATGAGATGGCTCTCAGGTGGCTTGCCAGATCCTGTCCCCTTCTCTTTCTTGCCAGAACAATTCCTCCTTTTAATCAGAGCTCAGAGTCTGCTTCAGAAGCCTTCTTAATACATGTTCTTGGGCATTCTCAATTGAATTTGCAATCAGGTGGAACCAAGTTGCCTCCTGGCTTTGAATATAGGAGTGATCCTCATGCCTTAGCAGTCATCAGAAGCCCCTGGAAGACTTGTTCCATCATAGGAACTGGGCCCACCTCTTCTGATTTAATAGATCTGAGTAGGGCCTGAGGATTTGCTGCTGATGCTGCTGGGTGCGGAGAACACTTTCAGGACCCCGTCTTGGATTTCAGAGGGACCATCAATAGGTGGCTGCTCAGTTTTCCATTTTCACAGGGATCTGATGGATGAAAAGAGCAGCTGTTTAGGATCTCCTTATATTTTCTCTCGCTTCCTTGTTCTCTGTAGTTCTTCTCTTGATTCTTTCATTACAATGCTTTACAAACTAATGACCTTAAGAAAATGTCATAGTCCAGAATCACTTGCTTTTTGACATTCTAGTGACCATAGCACCTTAGCTGAAATATAAGTTAATGTTTTAGAATATGAAATGAGCAGTTTTTGAGTGTAAGAAGAGCTGATGGTTTGATAGAGTAGACCAAAGAAGAATGTGCTGTAAATTTATGAAAAGTCTCAATTTTTACTCCAGATCCAGGGTTTGTACCAGTGTTGATGTGGCTGGTGACTAGGAGTTGAGATAACGTTTGCAAGAGTGACAAAGGGGACTGTATCTGTTTCCTCCTGCTGCTGTAACAAAGCACTCCCAAACTGGGTACCTCCAATAGGATCAGGAGGCTGGAACGTGGAGATCAAGGGATCAGCATGGCTGGTCCTTCTGAGGCTGTGGAGGAGACTCTGCCCCACCTCTCCATGTTTTATATGGTCTGCTCAGCTTGTGGAAGCATCACTACTCTGACTTAATTTTTTTTCCAGTTTTATCGAAATATAATTAACACATAAAATTGTAAGATTTTTAGTGTTCAATGCAATGACTTGCTACAATATACATAGAATTCCCCTCATTGATTTGATTAACACCTAACATCCATCACCTCCTGTATTTTTTGTGTATGAGAACACTCAAGTTCTCTTATAGCAAATTTCACTTGTACAGTACAGTGTTGACAACTGTAGTTACCATGTGACACATGAGATCCTCAGACCTCTTTCCTAGAGCTGAGAGTTTGTACCCTTGACCAACCTCTCCCTCTGTCCCCAGCCTCCCAACCTCTGCCAATCCCTTTTGTACTCTGTTTCTATGAGTTTGACATTTTTTTTAGATTCCACATATAAGTGATTCCATGCAGTATCTGTCTTTCTGTCTCTTTGTCTTCACATGGGATTGTCCTTGTACATCCAAATTTCCTTTTATAAGGACACTAGTCATTTTGGATTAGAGCCAATGCCTTCATCTTAACTATTTACCGGAATGGCTTCATCTTAACTATTCACATCAGTAATGACCCTCTTTCCAAATAAGGTCACATTCAGAGGCACTGGGGGTTGGATCTCAACATAGGAAATTTTGAGGAACCCCTAACAGTGACCCTGAGCTAGTTACTGCTCAAACTGTCTGCAGGAGGCCTGGCACCAGAAGCCCTGGCCACCATGAGAAGCCCTGCAGCAAGCTCTGCTCCCCTCCTCCCCTTCCCCCCTCCCCCCCCGCAACTGACTCTGGTGATTGGTCAAAGATGCCACAGAACGTGTCTGGGAACATGTTCATGAACAGAAAACATCCTACTATGTGGAAAACCTACTTCCCCTCATGTTCTCACTTTGTATTTGAATCATTGAATTTTGAGATGATGCCCAGAAGATCTGTTACTAAGCTTGAAGAAGGCACTGCTTTTAAAAACTAGGACCTTATAATAACTGATCCTGCAGTTAAGGGATCCTATTAACCCTCGACTCCAAGACAAAGGCTTGACTCTTCTGAGATGAGATATCTGCCAGCCGTCTGCCAAGGACAGTGCCAGCAGTAAATATGTCAGTGTCTTTGCAGCGTCTGACATGCAGTTCTGGTGCACAGCGGGCCTGCCAAGGCCGGTTCCACGGCTTGTATTTTGATCTGAGGAGCTCTTGCTTAGCTTGATGTGGGGAACATTTCTCTCTATCTGTCAGGAGTATTACCTTGTTCATTAATGTGTCACTAAAATTTAAAATGCCACCTTTCTGCTCAGGTAATTCTTACAGACAGGTTTGAGGCATATTGTGAAAAGCATGTTTCTCAGCAGGACTAGACTCACAGAAGAACACTGATGGGAAGTGTGCTTGGGTTTTAACTACCTGTGATCCTTGGATAACTAATTTACGTGCAGTGGGCTTGCTTCTTTGCAGTTTCCCCTTTGTGAAGCTTTTTGCTGAATTTCTGAGTCTGGATTTCTACATACTTGTTCCTCCCATGAGTAATGATTACTGGGAGGAAAATCATGTTGCTTTGTTATTTTAGCATCTTTTCTCTGTTGCCATGTTCCTTTGCTCTTCTCCTATTCCTGGAGTGCTGTCACTTCTGGGGGCACTAAGAGACATGGCTTGAGGTTCAGTGAGAAGTAGGGAGTTGCTGACATCTGGCTCTGGTCTTTCTTTCTCCCTCTTTCATTGGAATATTAGTTTCATGTTTCTTAATAGACTCTTTAAAAGAAATTCGGAAAATAGAGTAAGGATATCTTTCACAGTCTTTCTAAGTTTTGTGATGACTTGGGGGGGGGGGTTCTAGGTTGGCCCAACATTCTTTTATAAATCTTTTTATCGTATCATTTGGAAGCATGTTGGAAGGTTTGACGTGGAGATTATACACCGTGGAAACAGTGTTTTACAGAAATGACTCCTAAACATATGTGCACTTGGGATAGATTTGGACTCAAGTCATTCTTTCAGACGAGATGGCACAGATTATGGCACTCAAGGTTGTCATGTCCAGGTGCACTAGCGACAGTCACCTCGCCTTTACCTTCTTTGCTTTACTGTTTAGCTTGTTTTTATAAGAATTCTTTTTAGAAGTGTTCGTAAAAGTGTAATATATAAGATCTATTTTGCTGGTTTTTATAAGAATTCTTTTTAGAAGTGTCCGTAGAAGTGTGTAAATGAGAACAAAAACAAGCTATCTATTCCTGATTTGCTGCAGCCAGAGAGTGAGACACTATCACTTGTGTTTGGCAGAGACTTGAAGGCAATGTATTGAGGAGTGGGAAAGGTTTACAGGGAAAACAGGGACAGCTCAGGTGCACCCTGACTGGAGGCTGTTGGCCTGGGGAAGATCGAAGTGAGCCAGTGGGAAGCCGGACATTCTATGTTAACCGGTAGGTATGTGCATTTGGCTGTTTTGGTTAGTCCTAAATTGAAAGTGAGGAAAAAATTAGGGAAGCTGCCAATTATTAATCAAGTCCTGGCCATTTTGGATTAATTGTTACAGAAGTCAGTGTCTGGCTTCCTGGGTTGTTATTAGAGACAGTGGTTGACTCTCTGCAAGTCTGACTTACAAAGAGCAGGCTGGCTTCCTGGGCTGGTTACACAGGTAATGGGTTAGTGTCTAGGGCTGGTTGCTGCAGATTAGGAGTGAATAGATTTATTTATATATATATGATCTTGTCATTGCTTTCAAAAGCAATCATCACAAGCAATCAACACTAGTTGTGTGTCAATTACCTTTATTAAAACACAGCTGGGCCCTGTTATCTCTCCTTTTTTCACCAGACCATTTTAGATATATCTGGAGTGAAATACAATCCACAGAAATTCATATACATTCCATAAGCTGGTTACACCTTAACAGTGAGATTAGTTTTGTGCCTAGAATTGCATTATGTTAAAGAAATACATATCAATATATAGAAAGTAAAAATATCATTCTTACGAATGGAATTTTTAAAGGTAAAGTAGTTTAAGTTACTAATAGACAAATAATTGTATAATGATAATTCAGTTGTAAATTAATTTTGACACTCCTTTTACTCTTCACTATGAATTTAAATACCATTTAATTAATTTCCTCCTCAGGCACTTTGGTTTTAAGCGAAGTGACTCACTCATGTGGCTTTAAGTATTTAGGGTTTTCCTGTAGGATACACATACACAGGAACTTGGGCAAGACCACCCCTCTCCCTGACAGTAGGTGTGCCAGTCCTTCCCTT
Source organism: Canis aureus (assembly GCF_053574225.1). Taxonomy (NCBI): domain Eukaryota; kingdom Metazoa; phylum Chordata; class Mammalia; order Carnivora; family Canidae; genus Canis; species Canis aureus. The sequence goes on from NC_135641.1 coordinate 8,767,657, forward strand.
TTTCTTCCACTCATTGGGCCATTCTCACTCTGTTTTTTGGGGGGTTATTCAATATTCAATCTTTGTAATTTCACATCACTAGCTCCTGTGCTTCCCCCAGGACCCGAAGTCCTGGCAAATATTACACTCTATGGTGTGTGTTGTGAAAACAGCAGGTGTTACTTCTTCCAGCCATCCAGTTCCATCTCTAGATTGTACCCTACTGTCTTTTTTGAACTGTACACCCTCCTCAAGCGCCCTGCTGTGAGGGTTTTGTCTCAGGCCGCTGGTCAGCCTGCCGATTGGCTGTCCTTGGGCCAGGCGTTCACTGGCTTGATTGAGTTCCGCCCAGTGGAGGAGTGTGGGAAGGTACTTTCAAGGTAATTTCTTCCCTAACTCCTTGTCCAAAGGGAATATAGATCCAGAGACTTCTGCTAGAATCTGTAATTCAGAAGGAAGGGAGGCACCGTCATCCTGAGGAATGCGGGCTGGCTCCACGAAGAACAGAGAGAAGGATGCATTTCAGGTCTGGAAAATAAGCAGTGAAGATGCGGTCCTTGGTGCTTGACGAGAGCTGGAATCTGGCAAAGGAAGTGACGTCTTGCACCCCCATCCCTGTCCTCTTTAAGATAATCAAAGAAGTGACTCTGGATGCTTGCAAATGAGGTGGAGGAATTCTGAAGAGTCTTAGGGGGGCACATGGGCATGTGCATGAAATAGTAAAGAACTTTAAGATTTTATTTATTTATTCATGAGATACACACACACACACACAGAGAGAGAGAGAGAGAGAGAGAGAGAGAGAGACAGGCAGAGGGAGAAGCGGACTCCATGCAGGGAGCCTGACATGGGACTCGAGGCCGGGTCTCCAGGATCATGCCCTGGGCCGAAGGCAGGTGCTAAACCACTGAGCCACCCAGGGATCCCCTGAAATAGTGAAGAACTTTAGAAGAGAAATTGCCAGGCTGTTGGCCTTTACATGATGGGGCACTTGGAGCTGTAAGTGGTGGAAATTAGAGTTGATGGATATTTCTCTATTTCGATAAGTGATTCCATAATCACTTAGATTTGTGTTTGCAGGGTAATCTATAGAGAGTCCTCACTTATGGACGATGACTCCTACGTTCATACTGGGCTTCCGCTTTCAACCATTCCTTCAGGGCAGAGCTTGTCCGGGTTTTAAGAGATCCGATACCCCAGCTTCAGTTCATTTGTGTGACACCTGGTCATAGATGAGATACGCAACAGAACAGTGACCCCTCTATTTTCCTGACAACCCATTCATGTTTAAGTCACTTCCTAAGACTTCCCTTGGCATCAGCCTCATTCGGTCATTGCAACACACAATTCAAATTTAAATCCTAACGGTCTTAGCTGATCATCCTCCTAAGATGCATGTGGGATAATTAGTTGCGGGGTATCTTCCCATTACTTTTGGTAAATTAGGAAAATACCTTAGAACCAGCCATAGGTGAGCACAGAAATTCCCAGACAGAGTTAATACTCTATTCTCGTCGTTGTGTTCCCTCCCTGTATTTGAATTGTGCTGCTGGTGGCGCCGGCGTTGGCAGCAAAAAGAAATATGATGTTCAGCTAATGGCTTGAGAAGGGGAGGGAAGGACTCGGGGTCACCTGTGGCATATCCTATTTTGAGCTGAGCCAAAGGAGATTAATACTGTCACTTGCTTGATTAGCATTGCCACTTGCCGGGCTCTCGACTTCGAAACGTATTAATTCTGAGAGAGCAGCCAGAATCGGAGTGGTCTTGTCCACGTTTGCAGCTCACCTTGTAGGATCCCACGGCAGTGGGCTGACTGGAGGCGGAGGCTGAGCCCCGGCAAAGCCCTGCTTGTTTTTTGTTTGCTTTTATGACAAGGGCTTTCAAAATAATGCTAAATTGCTTAAGCTTGAGCCTGCAAAGTAATTGGTGTTTTGTTATCTCCAGTTAAAGCCCTTTTTAGCAAAGAGTTCTAGAGCAAGCATCCTTAAATCTATTCAGATGTGTACATGCATTTATTCATGTGAGTATCAGGAAATTTCTTGTTAAGATAACCTTCCTAAGTACATCATTGTGATGTGAATTGGTAATGTGTTCCTATAGTCGGAAGTCGTCTGTGCTTGGGTTTTAAATTCTCAACACACTGTCTCACTTGGCTGGGAATTATCTGGGGTCAGGTGTTCTGTTCTGTAGGTCAAAGATGGATTTCACCACTTTCAGTGAAAGCATTTTTGCACCCCATCTGCTGATAGATGGAAAGTTCTGCGTGTCAAGTCTCTGTATCTCTAGTTCTGCAGATTCACTTCCCTGATTGTGGCAGGTGGAGAACCTGGCAGGTCCCTGAGCTTGGGAGCTGACGGTCCTGAGTTCCAATCCCAGCTCAGGCACTTACCGGGAGCAATGATCTTTTATGTACAAAAAGTCTTTGGGGAGAATTGGAGTGAAGTATAAACATTGTCATTGAATAATAGAATATGAATTTTAAAGACCTTTTGATATATAATACCAAATTTTCCTTTGAAAGCTTATGCGAATTTTACTCTCCCACTATGCTTGTTCTGAAATTCATCGGATATTATCAGTTAAATAATCTTATCCAGTGTATAGGAAAATTGTTTTGTTATCGTTCTAATGTGTGTTTCTTTGATGACTCCTGAGGTGAGACACATTTTTTTTTCATATGTTTATTACTTTTTGCTGTTTCTTTTTTAAATTGCCTGTGAATGTGCTACCAGGTCCTCTTGTGTGTACTCTCCCCTCAATCCAATGAAATAATAATATGAATGATGAACACACCCGACTCCTTTCAGAAGTTATAACAATATTGCCATAGTTCTTTTTTTTTTAAAGTGCTGGTTCCAAAATCTGTTCTCTGGACCTGGTGTCTCACTGGTGCCACACTGTGTAGATGTTTCCTTTTGCACACTGGTGTTCTTCTCAGATGCGATTATTATCTATCTGTGTTAATTTCACAGATGATTCCTTTCTCTTCTTTTTTCTTATTTGGTCAACTTCTCAAATTCTTCACTGCTTCCCGTTAAAACCACTCTTTCTTGGCCTTTAACAGATTAGGGAGGTCAAGGCAATAGTTCTCTTCCCCAGACAAGATCTGGGCACTCCACGTTTTCAGCCGCCACTCACTAGGGTCAGACTCAGCCAGCGTTGGTGTCACAGGGCAGATGGAGAGTGGTTTCATTGGTATGACAGGAGGTCCTGGGGGCTGGGAAGCATTTATTCCTTCAACCCTTCAGTTGAAGGAATAAATGTTCCTTCTTTTATTGGAATGGAATATAGTTGAAGGATTGCCATGTTCCAAACCCTGTTCTAAGCGCTGTGGGTACAGCAGTGAATGGAACAGATAAAATCTTCCATCTCCACACAACTGCCACCATCTGGTGAGCCACCACTGCCAGGGTGGGGAGGAGAGTCACGATTCTGTGTGAGGTGGTCAAGGAAAGCCTCCAGGAGAAGATGAGACCACAGAGAGATGAAGGAGGCAGCCATGTAGGTAAAGGGGGAAGAATGTTCTAGATAGAGGGAGCAACAGGTGCCAAACTCTGAATGGAGACAGGGGACAGACGAAGAAGAGTAGGGGGTGAGCAATGAGAGTGGAAGGCTGTGACATCAGAGCGGTACCAGGAAACCTGACCATGGGGAGGCCTTGTTCGCCTTTGGGTGGCCTCTGGCCTTTGTGTGGGATAAGACACCAATGGAGGGTGAGCAAAAGAGTGATGTGATTGCACTTGATTTTTAAAGAGAAGCCTTGGGTTACTGTGCTGGGAATAGATTGTTGTTGGGGAAAAGGGGTCTAGGGTGGAAGCAAGGGAGACCAGGTAGGGGGTTACTACACTAATCCAGGCAAAGGATGATGGAGGCTGGGAGCAGGGTGTAACAGTGAATGTTGGGGGAATGTGGTCAGACTGCCTGGTGGTGCTCAGAGGATTTGCTGCTGGGTTGAATGAGGTGTGTAGATTAGTTTCATAGGGCTACTGTCACAAAGGACCACAAACTGAATTTATTAAACAATAAATTTATTGTCTCACAATTCCAGAGGCTAGAAGTCCAAGATCAAAGTGTCAGCAGGGTTGGTTCCTTCTGAGGGCTGTGAAGGAGGATCTCTTACCTGCTTGTTCCTAGCTCCTTGTGGTTTGTTGTCAGTGTTTGGTGTTCCTTGGCCAAAGCATCACCCTGATCTCTGCCTTCATCTTTACATGGCCTTCTGTCTGTGTCCAAATTTCCCCCATTAACAAGGACAGCAACCATAAAGGATCAGGAGCCTACCCTACACCAGTACTAGCTCATCAAACTTAACTTATCACATCTATAAAGATCCAGATTCTAAGTAAGATCACATTCTGAAGGGCTGGGGGTTAGGGGTTGGACATATCTCTTTTTGGTGGGGATACAAGTCAGCCTATAACAGGGTATGAGGAAATGAGATGAGTCAAGTTTCGATCCAAGGCTTCCAGTTTGATCAGTGGGAAGAATGGAGTTGCACTCTGATGGAAGACCTGTGAGAGAAGCAGATCTTGGGAGGATGAGGTACTGGGCCTTGGATGTTGAGTTGGAGGTGCTCATGAAATAGCTGTTCATGTGGAGCCCTCAGGTTGAGCTACTCAGTGCCTGGCCTCCCTATGGGTCTCCTCAGGTCTGCAGAGTGTGCAGGTAGGGCCTGGGCTGGAGGCAGGTGCAGGCTGGTCCAGGTGGGCAGCTGCTCTCCCAGTGCACCAGAAAAGCACAGCCATCGTCATGTACCACTATGTGGAACAGGTTGGAAGACACTGCCCTAAGCTAGCACTGCAACTGCCCTCACCCGTGAGCTAAGGCGCTCAGAGAAGACCAGGAACAGATTTCTCAGAGTCTTAATTATCCAGCAATGGGCCACATGTACACAGCTATATCTGAAATCACTTTGGAGTTCGCCATCCACTTCCATTCCTTTTCTATAATCCTGTTGGGGGATACCCGGGTGGCTCAGTCAGTTAGGCACCTGCCTTAGGCTTCGGTCATGATCCTGGGATCCTGGAATTGAGTCCTGCATCTGGCTCCCTGCTCAGCGTAGAACCTGCTTCTCCCTCTCCCTCTGCCCTGCTGTTTCCCCTGCTTATGCTCTCTCTGTCACATAAATCAATAAAGATATTTACAAATGTATATATAATCCTGTCACCATGTCTTTGGTGTGAATCTTCCCTTTTTGCAATATTTTACTATAAAGTCATTTAACAGTTGTCTGGAATTCTGACCTGTGTTTTCACTGGCAGACGAAACGAGGTAGACGAGATCTCTGAGTTTACAGTTTCTCCCGTAGTGTGGTACAAATCACTAAAAACAGACCTAAAACCCTGATTGTGTCTAGAATGATGACTCCTGGTTCTAGTTACAGCCTGAAGGGTCTGCTGACCAGAGGGTTCCCAGGAGCACTTTTGCTTTCAGTGGCATTTTGGAATTTTCCCATCAATGTTCATTAAATCCACATTCATGTTTTTTACACTCAGGAATATCTTCCAAATAAAAGCAGAATGAACTACATATCACATCAAACATAAAATTACCACCCAGCAGCTCTGTACTCTTTATCAGTAGTTTGACTGTAGTTTCGCTTACAGATTCTATTTAGCATGGATTATGTGCTACCTGACAAGATATGTCCATGAACCTAAGTTGTTTTCTGGTGCAATACTTAGAGCTCAATCTTGAGTATATAAAATATAAAAGAAGACCTAAATTTAGTGATTTTTCTCTGCTTATTCTAACAAAGACCCAACTCACAAGGGTGTTTTTAAAATCCAGCTGTCCTGAGTACTTTATCTTGCCGGACCGTGGGAAGAACATTTTGGCTGGGAAAAGCACAAGAGCTGAATCAGAAAACACTGTGAATTGCTTAGGAACAAATGATTTCCCACATTCCAAAGAAGAAAAGATCACACTAAGTCCAAATTAACCCCTTATGCACAGATTCAAATATTAATTTTGTCCTTGGACAATTAATTGGTGGTCATTCACTCATGCTTGTCTGTTAGAGTCCTAAAGGGGATTCTATATGGCCAGCTCATCTTGCCAGGCATGTTATATTGCTATAACCAATTTATTGTAGTCAGAACTTGATGGTTGCACAAAATATATTTTTCTGATCTTTGTTATTGATTTCTAACAATTGCACAGTAGTCTCTATAAGCCAACTCCTTTAAGATGTGTTCAGCTTACACAAGCTTCACAGTTCCATATATTGTTGATTTTTGTAAATCTTTCATGTATGCTTGAGAATTTGTATTTCCTATTTTCTGGGTGCAATATTCTTTATAGGTAGCTTCAATAAATCTTATTAAGTATAGTTTTCAAATCTTTTGTAGTTTAATTATATGTTAGCCTTGATTAGGCTATTTCATATATATATGTTCATTATGTATATATAATGGACATAACACATATGCTCATTTGACTTAATTGCTAAAAGGAGTATGTGAAAATTTCCCATATGATTGTTGATTTGAATTTTTCTCTCATAGTTCTGTCATCTTGGCTTTGTTTGTTTTTTCAGTTGTGTACAAATTTCAAATTACTGTATCTTCCTGGTGAATTAAAATGTTATTTTAACTCCACATTAAGAAGTGATTTTTACCTTGAGGTTTTAAGTATCTAATAATATAAATTCATGTTTGTGTGCGTGTGTGTGTATCTATCTATGTATCTACCTATGGATCGTTTTACCTAATTTATAAAATACTTAACAAAGTGATACCAGCTTTCTTTTGTTACTATTTTCCTAGTCTATCTTCTTCCGTCCTTTTTCTTTGAACCTTTCTGTATTCTTTCATTATGTACGTGACTTTTGTAAACTATATGCAGTTTGGATATTTTAATGCAATTTCACCATCTTTGCCTTTAAATTGGAACATTTAGTCCATTTACATTATTGTCGTAATATGTGCCTGGGCTCATATCTACCATATGCTTTTGCTCATATTATTTGTTTCTGCTTGTTTCTGGCTTTCCCCCTCATTCCTTTTTCCTTACCACTAGTTCAGAAGACCTATACCCTTCCAATTCTTTTAGCAGTGAACTTTGACATTTTAATTTGACTTCTCTGGCTCCCCCTTCCCCTCCCCCCCCTTTGGAGAAGTTTAACTTTTTTCCTATTTCAGAGTACATTTAAAAGATGTTTTTGTGTTTATTCAGCAGTTTTAATTGTGTTGATGGGAGTTGGCCAGAGTCTTTTATGCTGACTGAAATGCAAATCCTAAATGGATTCTGTTATTTAAAACACAATTTTTATTATTGCAAATGTGGTAAATGAACATTCTAGGAAGTTAGGAAACGCAGAAAAATAGGAAGAGAAAACACTTCATTTCTATCATTCACAGATGAGCACTTTTAATACCGTGGGGTATCTTGTTTAACACGTGTGTATTTGGCTGTGTGTGCTCACGTGTGGTATCCGTGTGTGCTCTTTCATACTAAAGGAAGGTCATAGGTCAGACTGCCTGTGCTAAGGAAGATGGTTGTTTGCAATTGGTAATTGCCACCTTTCCATGTTTGTCCATTTTATTTTATCCACAGCCTCTACTCAGGTTTCTCTGATTGTCTTTAAATGTCCATTTCAGCTGGTTTGTTCAAACCCAGGACCACTCACCAAGATCCCTGTGTCTCCTTCACTCACGGATAGCTTCCTCTTTGTTTTTCATAGCTGTGACTTGTGGAGACGGCTGGCCAGCTTTCCTACAAGATGCTGGGTTTGTTGAATTTGTCTCTCATGGTGCCCTGAAAGTCAATCCTCTCTACCCTCTGTATTTTACAAAGCAGAAGCTAGTTGTCTAGAATTACTGGATCCAAGTGACACATTTTTTTTTTTTTTAATTAGAAAGCATGGTAGGTGATATTATGCACCTCATATTGTACTGGAGCGCTGTATCTTATACACCATTAGTGAGTTTGGCCACTAGGTTATGATGATGACAGCTTGATTCCTCTAATCAAATCATTGATTTTTCTCCTTGAAGTTCACAAATAATCTGCGCACTGCTATCTTGGCATGATAGAAATATCCAGTTTACACCAATCATACACCCAATAGTTTTTTTTTTTTTTAATATTTTATTTATTTATTTATGAGAGACAGAGAGAGGCAGAGACACAGGCAGAGGGAGAAGAAGGCTCTTCTCAGGGAGCCCAGTGGGGGACTCAATCTCAGGACCCTGGGATCACATCCTGAGCTGAAGGCAGACACTCAACCACTGAGCCACCCATGTGTCCCACACTCAGTAGTTTTAACATCTTTTGAACAGCCTTGCCTGGGCCAGTGGCTTCATAAAAGTTTTGCAGAACGCTGATTTCACAATTCCATTATTCCCTCTCACTGTTATCCAGCATTCTTCTGTAAAGCAGAGCTTCCCTCCATCAACCAGATAATTGATTTCTTTAAAACACCCTTTTTACTGGAAAGGCTGAATGAAGGCTTAATTCTTCCATTTTAATTACGATTTTTTTTTTTTTTTTACAAATTTTTAAAGTAAGTCACAGCAGATCATGACATAAGAAATTTTTCTTGATCTCTCTTTTAGTATTCTTATGGACTTACTGTTTTCACTGATTCATTGTGTTTCAATCCACCATAATCAATATTTTTTGTTGTTGCTGCTCAAATTGTCATCACTTTGTATAATGGAGGCTTCTAGGCCATGCCGGTGCTCAAAACTAGAAAGTATATTTTACAATTTCATCAAATTTGAAGGCATCATTCTGTTTCACTCTTGTAAGGACACGTAATTGTATTTAGGGCCCACCTCGATGATCCAGGCTAATCTCCCCAACTCAAGATCCTTAACTTGATTCATCTCTGCAAAGTAATTTTTTTTCCATTTAAGTTAACATACACAGACAGGTTCCGGGGATTATGTTGTGGTTGATTTTGGAGGGCAGCCTTCAACCTCCAATAATCATTAACCTAGTTTCTTATTACTTAATCATACAATACAAAGTGAACAGCTTTAGGACAATTGAACCTATATGTTTACAAGTATAAAAATACTAAGTGAAGTTTACCTTTAATATGTCATGTTTTTTGTCCTTAAAATCATACCTTTAAGGATGTGGCTTCAAAGTGCTGTGTTGCAAATTCACTTGAGATCAATCCTTTCTCTGTGTTTAGGTTTGTCTCTCTAGAATGCTTAGTCATCTCAAAATTAGGTAATATATTTCATAATTCAGGATGTCCTTCACCGAGTCACTAACTGGGGGGCAAAGTCATGTGTAAGGCACCTGGGCCTGTGACAGGAGACAGGATCTCTCCCTCTGTGGACGCAAAGGGTGCTGCACCTCTGTGCAGCTGTGGGGCTTCTTTCCTTGTTCCCCTGTAGTGTGTCCACCTTCTTTATGCTGAGCACCATCTGTTTTCTTCTCTTTTCTTCCTTTCCAGGACTTTCTATTTCCTTACTTCCTTCTAAACCTTTCTGTCCATCCTCTGGCATGTATTTTCTCCCAGTCTTTTTCCAGCTCCTACTATATATCTAATTCGTATGATTTTTGCCAAAGTTCTGGGAGTGAGGTTTGATGGGGGTGAGAGATCACGTGGAACTGGGGTCTTTTACTAGGGTGCATGTGGTTTGTTCACATTCCAAGTCATCGAGCACTGAAGACTAGAAGGAATAAGACCTGTATTGTATCAGTAGCCTCAGAAAAAAACACCTTTGCTCTGTAAACATATCTCTGTCTGTGCTTTTGTATTTTCTACTGCTTTGTTTGTCCTTGTTCTATTGAATATCCATTGGAGAAATATCAAACTTGAGTTGGCTGAATCAAGGAGAAAAGAGTGAAATCATTTGATAGCTGCTTTTCTTTGATTGCCTTATTTTGCTTAGCATTATATCCTCTAGTTCCATCCATGTCATTGTAAATGGTAGGATTTCTTTATTTTTTTTAATTTGATGGCTAATACTCAAATGTGGAATTTAAGAAACAAGACAGAGGATCACAGAGGAAGGGAGGGAAAAATAAAATAAGATGGAATCAGAGAGGGAGACAAACCATTTCTATAGGCAAACTGAGGGTTGCTTGAGGGGAGGTTGGTGGGAAAAAAGGGGTAACTGGGTGATGGGCATTAAGGAAAGCATGTGATGGGATGAGCACTGGGTATTATATGCAACTGATGAATTACTGACCTCTACCTCTGAAACTGATTTTTAAAAAGAGGTAAAAAGACATCCTTTATTCTAGAGAGAGGTCAGGATATCCCTACAGACCATGCATGGTCCCTGACTGACCATCTTCTAGGGGCAAAACTCAGATAGTTTGTGCAGCTGGGACAAAGGAAATGAGCAGAAATTTTGAGACTGAGTTTGGACAGGAGTAAGAATCTTTAATTTTGGTCTTGTAACCCAGGGTGTTTCTTTGCACTGCTATTTTGCACACGTGGTACTAAATCTGTTTTCTTAAAAGCACAGGCAACTGAAGGCAACCTAGAAACGTCTGTGCATCTGAATTTGTTGACTTTGCATCTTGGTTCAACAAACCTAAGTCTTCCTGGGGGATGGAATATAATTCAAACCCTTTTTTTCTCCAGCTTGTCTTGATTGTATGACTTGGTAAGGGAAATAAGACTACTACAAGGATAGGATAATTTATGTTATGGGAACTCTGGTTATTACAGAGACATTCTTGAAATTACACTGTTGCTGCTTTTAAATATTAATTCCGTTTCCTGAAAGAATGAGCTAAAGAATTCAAGCAATTCTAAAGCACATGGAGGGGAAACTAAGTTCCCAAGAAAAGAAATTGCTACAAGGTGAAATAAGCAATTTGACAGCATGCATACATTACATTGTTATAAATGCTTCAGACTGTTTGGCATCAAACTGTAGGATGTGTTTTGACAGAGCATAGTAGTTTTGAAGATGTGACAAGTGATTAATGTAGTACTTAGCTGGATAGTTTCTAAGACATGAATTAGATTTCTTTGATGAGGAAGTGGTGGAAGGTGTATATTAACTATTTCAGTTCATCGTGGTGCCATTTATCACATTGGAACAATGATGGAATAAGATTCATATTAATGAGATTAGGGAGTTAAAATTCCAAGATAAGTTTATTTGATTGGAATGGTTTCAGGGAATCACCAAATTATTAGGAATGTATGATCAAAACAGACTGGGACATCTGCCTGTGTGACAGATCTTTTAGAGTCATTTCTAAGCTACTCTTTTTAAAAGTTTTTATTAAATTTCAGTTAGTTAACATAATGTGTAATATTAGTTTCAGGTGTACAATATTCAACACTTTCATACATCACTTGGCGCTCATTATGACAAGTTCCAGCCTTCATCACCATCACCTATTTCCCCCAACCCAAACCCCTCCACTCTGGTAACCATCAGTTTGTTCTCTGTAGTTAAGAATCTGTTTCTTGGTTTGTCTGTCTCTCCCTTTCCCCCTTTGCTAGTTCGTTTTGTTTCTCAAAGTCCACATATGAGTGAAATTATATGTTATTTATCTTTCTCTGACTTATTTTACTTAGCATAATATACTCCAGTTCCATCCATCTTGTTGCAAATAGCAGGGTTTCATTCTTTTTGATGGCTGAGTAATATTCCATTATATATGTATATGTATATACATATATACACATACACACATATATAAATACAAGGAAATGGTAATATATACATATATCACCTCTTCTTTATCATTCAACAGTTGATGGACACTTGGGCTCTTTCCATAATGTGGCTATTGTAGATAATGCTGCTATAAATATCAGGGTGTATGTATCCCTTTGAATTAGTGTTCTTGTATTCTTTGGTTAAATACCTACTAGTGTAATTGCTGGATCATAAGGTAGCTTTATTTTTAACTTTTTGAGGAACCTCCATACCATTTTCCACATGGCTGCACCGGTTTGCATTCCTACCAATAGCGCAAGAAGATTCTCCTTCCTTCACGTCCTCGCCACACTTGTTGTTTCTTGTGCTGTTGATTTTAGCCATTTTGACAGTCATGAGGTGATATTTCACAGTAGTTTTGATTTGCATTCTCCTAATGAGTGATGATGAGCATCTTTTTTATGTGTCTGTTGGCAATCTGTATGTCTTCTTTGGAAATATGTCTATTCATGTCTTCTGCCTGGTTTTTAATCGGATTATTCATTTTTGGGGTGTTGAGTTCTTTATATATTTTGGATACTAACCCTTTATTGGATATGTCATATGCAAATATCTTCTCTCATTCTCTATGTTGCCTTTTAGTTTTGTTGATTATTCCCTTTGCTGTACAGAAGCTTTTTATTTTGTTTTTTTAAATTAATTTTTATTTATTTATGATAGTCACAGAGAGAGAGAGAGAAAGAGGCAGAGACACAGGCAGAGGGAGAAGCAGGCTCCATGCACCGGGAGCCCGATGTGGGACTTGATCCCGGGTCTCCAGGATCGCGCCCTGGGCCAAAGGCAGGCGCCAAACCGCTGCGCCACCCAGGGATCCCCAAGCTTTTCATTTTGATGTGGTCCCAATAGTTTATTTTTGCTTTTGTTTCTCTTGCCTCAGGAGACCTATCTAGGAAGAAGTTGCTATGGCTAATGTCAGAGAAATTACTACTTGTGCTTTCCTTTAAAGGACTTTATGGTTTTGGGTCTCACATTAAGCTCTTTAATCCATTTTAAGTTTACTTTTGTGTATGGTGTAAGAAAGTGGTCCAGTTTCATTCTTTTATCATATTGCTGTCCAGTTTTCTCAACACTACCTGTTGAAGACTGTCTTTATCATTGCATATTCTTTCCTCCTTTGCAAAGATTGACTATATAGGTGTGGTCTATTTCTGGGTTTTCTATTCTGTTCTATTGATCTATGTGCCAGGACCATACTGTTTTGATTACTACAATTTTGTAATATAACTTGAAGTCTAGACTTATGATGCCTTCAGCTTTGCTTTTCTTTTTCAAGGTTGCTTTGGCTATTTGGGGTCTTTCATGGTTCCACAAAATTTTAGGATTATTTTTTTTAGTTCAGTGAAAAGTGTTGTTGCTGTTTTGATGGGGATTGTATTAAATGTGTAGTGCTTTGGGTATTACAGACATTTTAACAATATTTGTTGTTCCACTCCATGAGGATGGAATGTCTTTCCATTTCTTTGTGTCATTTTCAATCTTTTCATCAGTGTTTTATAGTTTTCAGAGTACAGGTCTTTCCCTTCTTTGGTTAGGTTTATTCCTAGGTATCTTACTACTTTTGATGCAATTGTAAATTGCATTATTCCTTAATTTCTTTTTTTGCTGCTTCATTATTGGTGTACAGAAATGCAACAGGTTTCTGTTAATTGATTTTGTATCCTGCAACTTTACTGAGTTTGTTTCTCAGTTCTAGCAGTTTTTTTGGTGGAGTCTTTGGATTTTTTTATATAGAATATCATGTCGTCTCCAAATAGTGGAAGTTTTACTTCTTCCTTACCAATTTGGATGCCTTTAATGTCTTTTTGTTGTCTCATTACTGTGGCTAGGACTTCTAGTACTATGTTGAATGAAAGTGGTGAGAGTGGACATCCCTGCCTTATTCCTGACATAGAGGAAAAGCTCTGTTTTTCCTGACTTAGAATGATAATTAGCTGTGGGTTTCTCATATATGGTCTTTATTATGTTGAGGTATATTCCCTCTAAGCCTACTTTATTGAGGTTTTTTTTTTTTTTCCAGGAATGATGTCATGCTTTGTCAAATGCTTTTTCTACATCTATTGAAATGATCATACGATTCCTATTCTCTTAGAAATGTGACATATCATGCTGATTGATTTGTGAATATTGAACCAATCTTGAAATGCAGGAATAAATATCACTTCATTGGGGTGAGTGATTTTTTAAATGTATTGTTAGATTTGATTTGCTAGTATTTTGTTGAGCATTTTTTCCATCTATGTTCATGAGAGATATTGGTCTATAGTTCTCTCTCTCTGTGGTATTTTTCTCTGGTTTTAGAATCAGGGTAATGCTGGCCTTATAGAATGAATTTGGAAGTTTTCCTTCCTTTTCCATGTTTTTGGAATAGTTTGAGAAGAATAGGTACTCTTTAAATGTTTGGTGGAGTTTGCCTGTGAAGCCATCCTGGGCTTTTGTTTGTTGGAAGTTTTTTGATTACTGATTCCATTTCTTTGCTGGTTATTGGTCTGTTCAAATTTTCTACTTCTTCATTTCTCAATTTTAGTAATTTATGTATTTATAGGAATTTACCCATTTCTTCTAGGTTGTCCAATTTGTTGCAGAATAATTTTTCATAATATTCTCTTATAATTGTTTGTATTTGTGTGGTGTTGGCTTGTTGGTTGTTATTTTTCCTTCCATTTATGATTTTACTTATTTGAGTCCATTCTCTTTTCTTTTTGAAAAGTCTGGCTAGAGATTTATCAATTTTATTAATATTTTTCAAAGAGCCAGCTCCTGGTTTCATTGATCTGTTCTGCTGCTTTTTAGTTTCTGTATTATTTATTTCTGCTTTAATATTTTTATTTCCTTCCTTCTGCTGCCTTTAGGGTCATTTGTTGTTCTTCTAGCTCCTTTTGGTGTAAGATTAGGTTATTCTTGCTTCTTGAGGTAGGTCTGTATTGTTATATTCCCTCTTAGCACCACTTATACAGCATCCCAAAAGTTTTGGACTGTTGTGTTTTTATTTCAGATATTTCCATGTATTTAAAACATTTCTTCTTTTATTTCCTGGTTGACCCACTCATCGTTTAGTAGCATGTTATTTAACCTTCATGTATTTGTGGTCTTTGCAGATTTTTTTCTTATGGTTGACTTCTAGTTTCATAGCATTGCGGTCAGAAAGTAAGCCATCCATCATTATTATTCTCCTCCTCCTCCTCCTCCTCTCCTCCTCCTCCTCCTCCTCTCCTCCTCCTCCTCCTCCTCTCCTCCTCCTCCTCCTCCTCCTTCTCCTCCTCCTCCTCCTCCTTCTTCTTCTTCTTCTTCTTCTTCTTCTTCTTCTTCTTCTTCTTCTTCTTCTTCTTCTTCTTTCTTCTTCTTCTTCTTCTTCTTCTTCTTCTTCTTCTTCTTCTTCTTCTTTCTTCTTCTTTCTTCTTCTTCTTCTTCTCTTTCTTTCCCTTCTTCCTCTTCTTCCTCTTCTTCTTCTTCTAAGATTTGTATTTATTTATTTGGGGGAGAGAGAGAGAGAGAGAGAGTGTGGGCGAGCATGAGCAGGGGGCATGCAGAGGGAGAAGGAGAAGCAGACTCCCCACTGAGCAAGGAGCTTCATGTGGGGCTCCATCCCAGGATCCTGGGATCATGATCTGAGCTGAAGTCAGCTGCTTAACTGACTGAGCCACCCAGGTGCTCCAAGCCACCCCTTCCTGCATTCCCCTCATCCCAACCTGAGGTGTGTATGGGTGCCAATTCCAACAGTGATTGATTAAAGGGTAGGCACTTGACTTGAATTAAAATGTTTGTAATTTACCTTCCTAGCTACAATAATTGGTCTGGGGGTAGCATTTAACTAGGGTTACACTTGTTCTGGTTTGCTTGGATTTCTCCCATTTCAAAATTGGAAGTCCTATATATCCCGGGAACCTCCTCAGTCTCAGGAAAACTGAACAGTTGGTCATCCAACATTTAATTAAGCTGGCATAGTTTAACTAAGAGTTATTTCCTAGGGGATTTGGACTGGAAATGGAGTCTTTCTCTTTCTGGCCACAAAACTGTGAAGATGTAAGTCCAGAGTATCTGGTAGCTCTGTTTCCAACCTTGGGACTAAGCTCATCTGAGAGAGTAAAGCCCACTTGCAGAGAGAGACAGAGTCTCAAAACCATTTGAGTTCCTGGTTCCATCTACCCACCCTTGGCAAGGAAAATGTGCCTAATAAGAGCCAATGGACCTCGCCCTTTGCTCAAACTTTTCTAATTGGGCTTCTGTTAATTGTAGCCAAAGAATCGAAATGCAATATACTTGCCCAGACAAGCTCAGGGCAACTGAAAAGTTGCTCAGGGCAACTTTTAATACTTTTTGTTATAATTTTCCCCAGTTTTATAAAACTTAACACAAAAAGGTAGAAACATTTTATTTATTTATTTATTCATTCATTCATTCATTCATTCATTTATTTTTAAAGATTGTATTTATTTATTTATTTATTTATTTTTATTTTTTATTTATGATAGTCACACACACACACACACAGAGAGGCAGAGACACAGGCAGAGGGAGAAGCAGGCTCCATGCACCGGGAGCCCGACGTGGGATTCGATCCCGGGTCTCCAGGATCGCGCCCTGGGCCAAAGCCAGGCACTAAACTGCTGCGCCACCCAGGGATCCCAAGATTGTATTTATTTATTCATGAGAGATACAGAGAGAGGCAGAGACACAGGCAGAGGGAGAAGCAGGCTCCACACAGGGAGCCCGATGACGGACTCGATCCCTGGACCCTGGATCACGCTCTGAGCCGAAGGGAGACTCTGAGCCGAAGGGAGACGCTGAACTGCTGAGCCACCTAGGTGTCCCAAGGTAGAAAGATTTTAAATGATAATTAGAATTTAGGTTGGAAAGGATCTTAGAGGCTTCAAAGGCTGATCTTGCCGATAGCAGAATTCCTTTTTGCAAAATGCCTGGAACAGTTTGGTATATATCACTTTTCTTCTCCTGTTATCAAGCCCGGTTTCATCATAGCTTATAAGGCATCTCACATCTGATCCATGAATCCAGTGCCTGGTACGGGGCTTGGTACAAAGAGGCATGCTACCCCTCTTAACTGACTTAGTGTTGAATGAATGCATGTTTAATTGAACTTCACTCAATTATAGTGATCCCTTAATTTTAATTTTATATTTGGAGTTTGGAAAAGACTATTAGAGAATTATAGAATCAGATTATTAAGGATAAGGGGGAAATCTTATAAACATAGTTTATCATGCATACTGTTTTATACAGATCAAATAAATTTTGGCCATTTATGTTTCACAGTTCCTCTTTTAAACGTTTGAGAATGTGGCTTTATTTTGATGTATGATCATGTAGAATGTATAATAGTGATGTCCAGAATTTCTCTTTGGAAAAATAACTTGTGTTTTATGCTTTAGAAAAGAACTGTTTACTTTGTCAATAAAAATTGACCAAGTGTCTAACCTGCATAGAAGTTTGAGGAGCTAAGAGCCTTCAATCACCTTACTGTATGTCTAGGAAATGGAAGATGTATCATTTGGACCCTTGCAGCTACAAGTAATAAAAAGTACTATTCTAATTGTCCTAAGCAAAAGTGAGAAGTTTTTTGTTTATATAATGGAAAAGGTGGACCAGGATCTAGGGCTCTTACATTGTTACTGTGTCCTAGCTCGTCTTTCCAGTTATGAGCTTTACTTCTGTGCAAATTCTTTCTCAGAAAAGACTGCCTTTCATCCTATGGTGGTAAGATGGCTGTTCCAGCCTGAGTCTCCCTTTATTTTTGGTGGGGGTGGGGGAGGAAAGAGCATGTGTCTTTCCATGAGCAATTGCAGAAGAGTCTCCTTATTACTCTTAGTTTCGATTTTCTGTGTGGAATTTTACTTTCCAAAATCAATCACTGTAGCTTGAAGATTGCAATATTCTGATGATTACCTTAGGCTTGGGTTACACCCTCCATGCTGGAAATGGTTAGAACCTCAGAAAATGCGAGGAGGCTTTCCAAAAGGATGAAGCAGGAGGCATGGTTGGTAGATGGAAAAACAATTAACAATTACTAATGATACCTAGCTGAACAGCATTTTAGGGTGTGAAGCCTTTGTACACTTGAGTATAAGTGGTGCTGAACTTTATGAATATTAAAAAAAAAGCTTTGCGTGAGTGACTTGCTTATTCCTATACTTCCGCTATTTCCATGCACTGAGAATCTTGGGTTTTTGAAATCTACTTTAACCTGATTCTGTGGCTCCACAGGAAGCCCCTCCCTGCCTTGCTACCTCTTGTTTTTTTTTTTTTTTTTTTTTTAATTGGTGTTCAATTTACTAACATACAGAATAACACCCAGTGCCCGTCACCCATTCACTCCCACCCCCCACCCTCCTCCCCTCCTACCACCCCTAGTTCGTTTCCCAGAGTTTTGCTACCTCTTGTTGCACAAGCTGGGCCCTCCCTGCCTGAGATCTAACAAGCTGGATTCTGGAGGAAGAGTTCGGGGAATTTAAACAAGTGCCAGGTGATTGTGAAGGGCAGGTAGAGCTGTGCATGTTGGCTCCTTTTGTCGAGGAGGTATTCTTCCTCTGATGGCCTCATCCACAGACCATCACCAACCAGCTCACACATCACTGTCTTGGTGAAGACCTTTTTGCCTCTCTCGGGAAGACTGGTTGTCTTCGTAATGCCACCACGTTTTGCTCACTCCTGTGTTCCAGCATTTTCATCTTGTGTTATATTTACTTTTTTTTTTTTTTTTGAGAGAGAGAAGGCATGTGCATGTGCATGCAAGTGGAAGGAGGGGCAGAGGCAGAGGCAGAGAGAGAGAGAAAATCTTAAGCAAGCTCCATGCCCAGTGTAGAGCCTGATGTGATGCTCCATCTCATGACCCTGAGATCATGATCTGAGCCAAAACCAAGAGCTGAACGCTTAACTCCCCAACCCACCCAGGAGCCTCATATTTACATTTTAAAAATTAGTTTCCTCATCATATTTTGAGGGACTTTGTGGCAGGAATCCTGTCTTTTAAGCACTGGATTTTGTGGTAGTGGAGAACTGCAGGGATTCTGAAAGGTGCGAGAGAGGTCATACGTATCATCTCCTGTCCAAGGGTCAGGTTATCAGAATGGGTATCAGAATGCACACAAGCAGAAAGTGTTAGAAGTAACATTTTTATTTGTTTTTCCGTAGCATCTTTCATTACTATTTGTGGGTATGTTTATGAGGTATATCATATACAGTAGTAAATATATGAATATAATTGCTATGTTTATAAATACACATATATTGTGAATGCAGTTTTCAAAAACTAAGGTCTGTGTGGGATTTCCTGAAATCAATGCCAAGGTGTGACCTATTTCTACTTTCCTTATCTATGCCTCTTTTACTTTCCTTGTGATTGCCCAGAGATGGCAGAAAAAGAAGTTTCTTTGTAAGCTTCGAACAGCCACCTGATGGCCTGCTCTTCTTTCAGACCTCTTGTGCTTGGCCACTGTCTTATTTAATGGGAAATACCTGGATGCTGCAACTTTACTTTGGAAGCTGTTATAAGAAAATAGTATTCCATTTTGGGCTTAGCCAGGGCTATACCTTTTCAGCAGACTTAAAAAATCATTTGGTAGTAATAATTCTTGCATGGCAAAACCATGTGTGATCTCAAGGCTTTCTGAAATGAAAAGCTTGACGTTTAAAATTGGATGCTATTGATAACCAGCCTCATAAGGCTGGCAAGGGGGTGTTTGAGCAGGGTCTTAATGCTCTAGTTTTCATTGACTAGTTACTGTGGCAAGAGTTTATTAAATCGCAAATCAGAAACTCTTAGTTAAAAGGGCTGGCTGTGATCCAATTAATATATTCATTTTTAATAGTGGGGCCCCAGGCTAGGAAAAGGCACTAACTCAGGAGTGTGTGTGTGTGAGTTCCATCTGGGTCCTAGCTCCTGCATTTTGAAGTTAAACTGGAACATCATTGCCATGCTTGGCCAGTGCCCTTGGGTTCACCTTTGATAGCTTCTCAGAGAAAGGCAGGGGAAGGCAGCATGGGCTTTGCTCTTTTCGTAGTCCTAAGGATTTCCACCATCCCCAGGGTGGAGAGTTTCTTTCCAGTTGACCTTCTGATCAGCCAGGGGAGGTATAAAGTAAGGGTGTATCGATTGTCTTTGACTTTTGAGAAATAAGACAAAGGTGCTTTCTGCTGATGGCTAAAACTAATTACAACACGGGACTGCTGGGCTTTCAGCATCTTAAACAAAGCAATGCCCTGCAGTCTCCTAGGAAATCAAATAGAATCTAAGAGCAAAGGGAGAGCCAATGTGGGAGAGCTCCTGTTCATGCCCTATGCTTATCTGACTACTGTTCAGAGGACTGATGTATTCCTTTTCATTATCTTCCTTTGGTGATATAGGTCCTGTGGGGTGACAATATTCATGCCCAAGCCCACTTGAAGCAGGGTGTGGTGTTTCTAAGGATCCCCTGAACAGATCTGATTTGACCATGCATTAGTAAGAGCGGGATATTTGGCTCTCGGTTTTCTGGAGAGATGAGAAGATCATTCACATCATTGTCTGCACAGCAAAAATGGAATCAAGTTTCTGTTGGACAGCCTGACCCCTGCCAACATTCTTCTCTGCCTTCCACCCCCAACACACCGCCTGAAGTTCCTCTCTGTTTCCTGGATCGGCTTTGGCTTTGGCTGGCAGCCTGCAGGCTCGCTCAGCAGAGCAGGGGCAGGGGAGCTGAGTGGCTGCCATCTGTTCGCTGCTCCTCAGCACGCCCCTGGTGTACTGGTCCGTGTCCTTGTTTGGCTGACTCTGCATCCCCAACTGCACGTCTCCTCCCACTGTCCTGTTGGTTGGGTTTCGCACTCCAAGAGCTTTCAGCCTTTTAGAACATGGGGCTTATAGCTGGCTGTCTGGGCTGTTGCCTGCAAACTCTTGCCGCCTAACCTGAGGGTGGGATCTGACTTGCTAGAGTCAAGGGGGGTCGAGGACCTCCTGAGAACTGATTCTCAGACGCATGTCAGCCTTGGTGGTGCTGCTCTGCTCCTGCCCCAGGGAGCTTGCCTGTCCCTTTTCCTTGTTCAGAGGCGAACTTTGCTCATGTACCCTGGTCTCATCAGCCAGACCCCTGTTTAGTGTCTAGGCTGCCATTTCTGCTATAATAATGCTTCATTTGACCTGGTCTCCTAAACCTAACATCCTGCTTTGCTCTTGGAAGGGTATTGTAGATTTTTTTTTTTTTTTTTTTTTGGTATTGTAGATTCTTAAACTTCTCCCTAGTATTTGGAGTCCTGTCCCTCCTCCCTGATTCTTTTTTTTTTTTTTAAAGATTTTATTTATTTATTCATGAGAGACACAGAAGAAGAGAGAGGCAGAGATACAAGCAGAGGGAGAAGCAGGCTCCCTGTGGGGAGCCGGATGCAGGACTCGATCCCAGGACCCTGGGGTCACACCCTGAGCCAAAGGCAGATGCTCAACCACTGAGCCACCCAGTGTCCCCCTCTTCCATGATTCTAATTTCCTCCTTGGATCTCCCAGTATGGCTTTCTCTAGATTACATGTGGTGGGCAGGATCCCCTTCCCCCTGCACAAGATGTCCTCAGTCCTCAGAACCCATAAGTGTGTCAGGTTGCACGGAAAAAGGGAATTATGGTTGCAGATGGAATTATGGTTGCCAATCAGCAGATGCGGAGATGATTCAGGGATGAGGGGGCCCAGTGTCATCATAAGGGCCCCTAAAAGTGGAAGACGGAGGCAGAAGAGGAGGTCAGAGTGATGTGATGTCAAAAGGACTGGTCTTGCCACTTGTTACCAGCCTAGAAGATGCAAGCCAAGGAACTCAGGAGGCCCATTGATGCTGGAAAAGATAAGGAATAGGCTCTCCCCTTAGGGCCTCCAGAAAGGAATACAGCCCTGCTGACTTCTTGATTTTAGCCCAGTGAAACCCATTTCAGACTTAGGACTTTCAGAAATGTCAGATAATAAACTTGTGTTGTCTTAAGCTCCTAAGTGTATGGTAGCTTGTTACAGCAGCAATACAAATCCCACATACATATTCTCACTGCCCATGAGCTCATCATCCAGCATCTCTGCACCTCCCCATGCTGACCACCTGCCTGGATCACACCTGCCACTTCATCTCAGCCTTCAGTGAACACTGAGCTAGGTGCCCAGCATGTTCCAGGGGCTGTGTGTATATTCACTTACCACTTTATTTAACCTGCCTCGTACTGATAGCAGGAACCCTCTATATTGTGAGCTAGTCTGAGCCAGGCTGGGTAAGTATGGCTATGCCCGGGTGTTTTTGGTAGCTAACCAGGGAAGCAGACAGGTGTTGCCCCTTTTTCTTCTTGCAGACTGCAGACCTTGCCCTGCAGGTAAAGCTGTCAATGGGACCACGAGAGGCATGAACCTGCCTTCTTGTGGTAGCTCAGCGCATGCGACTCTGGACCAGCCACCTGCTCTTCTGGTGCAGGCTGCCAGCCCTGACTGATTCCTATCCCTCTTTCCTGTATGTGCCTACCAGCTACCAACCTTAAATGTCATTAATTTCTCACACACACACAAACACACACACTGGAAAATAATTTAAAACAGGGATTTGCACATATATTTGTATTCCCATGTTCATAGCGACATTATTCACAATAGCTAAAAGGTAGAAATAACCCAATTATTCATTAATGGATGAATGGATAAACAAAATGTGATCTATACAAACAGTGAAATATCATTCAGCCTTTTGGTGGAAGAAAATCCTGTCACATGCCATGCCATGGCTGAACCTTGAGGACATTTTGCTACGTGAAATAAGCCTGTCACAAAGACAAATATTGTATAATTTCATTTATGTGAGATATTTAGAGTAGTCAAATTCATAGAAACAGAAAGTAGAATGGTAATTGCCAGGGGGTGGGGAAGGAGGAATAGGAGCTAGTGGCTAATGGGTATAGAGTTTCAGTTTTGCAAGATGAAAGTTCTGGAAGGAGATGATGGCTAGACAACAGTGTGAATGTATTTAACCAACTGTACTACTGAAAATGGTTAAAATGATAAATTTTACATTGTATATATTTTACCACAATAAAATATTTCTTAACAGCTTCATATTCTAATGACTGAACTCTGAGGTATTGCTTTTGATAACCAGGATGTTTTGTATGCATTTAACTAAGCACCAAGACTATAAATGTGTGCATATCACACAGCTAAGGTGTTCTGTAATCTTCACGTGGATCATGTGGCACCTGACATTCTGGGTGGCCAGCTGACCTGAGCCTGGTGCCTTCTCTTCCCTCTCAATGATAACCTAATCTCTAGGTCAACACCTGTTCAAAGCGTGCCTTGTTCTTTCTACTGGTTACTTACTGAACTCCAAGCTTTCATTCTCAGACATTGAGTACATCTCTTTGGGGAGATAGTTGTAAATATTACCCAACTACGTGAAAATGAAGTTTTCTAAATCCTGTAATTGTGATTAAATTTAGTCACCCATGGGTGGAAAACATAGGCCTTGCAGAGTGTTGGGGGATCATCTAGTGCACAGTCAGTTTCAGTGAGCCCATTTCAGATGCAATGGCCTTTTCCCACTCTTTAAAAGTTTTCCAGAAGTTTCTCCAAATAAGGTAGCATTTTTGGGTTGCAGGAGGACATATCTTTTGGTGAGGGACACCATTTAACCCACTACATCATCTGAAGAAAATAGAGAACACCAGTGAAGAAGGAGTTTGGGATAGAGTGGTGTTTTGGTTTTGGGCATGAATAATTTGAGATGTCTGTGGAATACCTTGCTGGAGATGTGCGGAAGGTATATGAGTTGGGAACTCAGGAGAGTGGTTTGGGGTATGATTGTCTATG
Organism: Canis aureus; assembly: GCF_053574225.1. Taxonomy (NCBI): domain Eukaryota; kingdom Metazoa; phylum Chordata; class Mammalia; order Carnivora; family Canidae; genus Canis; species Canis aureus. The sequence goes on from NC_135641.1 coordinate 8,791,091, forward strand.
TTCAATAGGTGAGAGGAGGTCAGATTGTTCAAAGAGAGCATGTACCAGAAAAGCAGTGGAATGAGATTGCATTGTCCAGGAATGCCAACAGTTGAGGGAGGTGGAAGAGTCAGGGTTGCTAAGGAGACCAAGAAGGAGTGGTCACAGAGGGAAGAGGAGAACAATGAGCCAGTCTTGTTACTGGGTTAAGGGAATAGAGAGTCTCAAGGGCAGTCCCCAAGGTCAAGTGTAGCAGTTACACTAAGACAACTGCTGGGTTCTAAAGTGTCTGGGTCATCGTGTTTGTGTGGATTTGAATTAGGGAGAACCCTGCCATTTCTCCTACCTTGCCCAGTGAAGCAGAATGTTTGTTTCTGTAATGACAGTTACAATAAGTAATGGACAACACAACGACCATGACTAGGTGTGACTTGGCTGTGAGTATGATGCTCCGAATGCTGGTTGTAGCATTTGAATTTGGGGATGATTACCTTAACTGGATAGGGCAATATGCTGAATGGATCTAATTTCCCCTTACAAACTTCCGTCTGCTTTAAAGCTCCTAATTATCACAATTATAAGGTTGTTTGAGGGTAAAAAGTGATGGGAAACAAAATTGTAGGAAATTAGGTTAAAACAATGTGCAGTTTAAGGCAGAAAAGTGGAGCACAATTTTGTGTTACTGTTGAAATCACGACTGGGCTGCATGGGCCACTAGTCTGATTGTGATGATGCTTCTCATGAAGGCAGTAGTCTGGTATGCTCTGGGTTGATTAGTCATGGTTTGTTCATGCAGCCTCAAATTAATTGGTAGAGTCTCAAGTGCTTTTTTACATTCAACTCTCTTAGAATTAAGTAAGTTCATGGTACTTTCTCTTTTCTACTTTCTAAAGAACCAGAAATTCTGTTAATTTTGAAAGGTGGCTCGAAGTATCAAAGGCTTTCTGTAAGCCTTTTTTGTTGGCCTTTAGGTCTGAGTTTGACTCACCTGGAACTTAATTGAGCAGATTGAGTGTATCAGTTGGAATAGGCTGTGTTTTGCTACAGTAGGAAACAAACCCAACATCTCAGTGGCTTAACCCAAGAGTTTATTCCTACTCATACTTCATATCCAACATGGTGAGTGGATAGCTGTGCCCATGTCAGTGGTCCAGGATGTTGAAGCTCTACCATTTTTTGGCTCTGCCATTTAGAACACATGGAACTCCAGATGGCCATAGCAGGGAAAGAGACCCCGACTCTTTGCTACCTCAGATCCATGCATCCACAGGAGCTAATCTCATGGTTCCTTAGCTTCCAAATGCAAGGGCCTGAGATGTGCAATCTTCCATTTGCCAGAGTGGGAGAAGAATGGGATATTGGTGATGGCTGTAATATCCATCAGGAACTGAATTGGAAAGCATCAGTGATATGCACATTTTAGCACTAGATAGTGTTTGGTCTTGTGACTAAACATGACTTCATGACTGGAATACCAACTGGCCTTCCACAACATCACTGGTTTGCCAGAAAATCCTTCTTGGGGAGCTATCTAGTTTTGGATTTGTAAGTAAATGTTTGCCAGATGTATTTGGGGTACCAAGGTGCCCATGCTTCCTCCTCTGGAAACTTCCCTCAGCAGAAGAGGTGCCTAGGTAGTTCCTCCCACCCCTGTGCCCCCTATCTAGTGGCCCTGTACCACTGGACATCTCTGATTGGGCCAAGGAGAGGTAACTGGCTCAGGAATGACCAATCAGATTCTGTTTCTCATAATTGTAACAAGATGACCCAGAGGCTGTGATTGGGCTGAGTCCAGGGAACCTGCTAGGTGGGTCCAAGATATTGATTCCTTATGCCACATGACAGCTAGCTAAGGCCAGGTGAAAGGGTGGGAGAGTGAGTGCTCCAAGCAGAAGGGCAGTGTTACAGACACAAGGCCATTTTGGGCTCTGTGGTTAGTAGTCCCTATTGCAGAAATGTCTTGCTCTATTATCTACAATTCATGCTTCTATAACAAGAGTCAGTGTTCACCCTGATGCCTAGCAAAGTGGCCAGCTCAGTTGTCCTTAATATTATGAACCATTCTTAATTAAATAGGTTCTTCAGATCATACCTGATGGCCATACTAATTAGGAACTTAAAAAAACATTAGTAGTGAATCACTAAAGATTTCTTTCAAGGCTGGGTTTTAGATGGACACAGTGAAGAACACAAATTAAAGCTGTTTTCCCATGTTAAATGGTCAGTCCACCAATTATGGGCATATTCCTTTGGCCTGTGTGTACTGGAAATGAGTGCTAGATACTGTCACATGCTTATGGTCCAGTAGTGTATGATTGATCAAATTTTCTTCATTGAAATACATATTTTCCTCTCAAATTCTGTTCTCTTGCTCATGAAAAAAAATACTATGATTCCTTCTAAAGGAAGATTTTCCTTGTCTCAGTCTCAGCCCATCAAAGACTTTTGTCACTGCTGGTTCCATTCAGATGCATTGTCAATTATGAACCACAGAATTGCTGAAGTTAGTACCTGGCCAAGGCCCACTGTGGAATGTTCTGGAATAGGCCCCAGAATCCAATTCTCCATGCTCCCTCTTTGGTCATCTCTCAGTTTTTTCTTATTCTGTTGATGCCCTCAAGGTGACCATACCCACCCATGGACCGGAGCTCATAGGGAACCTTTCTTCAGGGAGCTGGGTGACGTCAGCACATATGTAATCAGACCCAAGTTTTCAGTTTTCTCAAGTGTGAAATTTAGGGATTACACTTGATTACCTAAGAGATTTATAAACTTATTTCCAAACTTCTCCTTTTTTTTTTTTTTTTTTTTTTAATTTGAGTATAGTTGAGACACAATGTTGCATTGGTTTCAGGGGTACAATGTAGTGATTCAGCCTCTCTGCATTAGGCTGTGTTCCCGGTGAAGTGTAGCTACCCTCTGTCACTGTGCAACACTGTTCATACCACTCATTGTGCAGTACCTTTTATTACTATGACTTGTTCATTCCATTATTGGAAGCCTGTATCTCCCACTACCCTTCACCCATTTTGCCCATCCCTCAACTCTCTCTTCTTTGGCAACCATCAGTTTACTCTCTGTATTTATAGGTCTGATTATCCTTTTTGTTTGTTTGTTTTTCATTTGTTTTGTTTCTTAGATTCCATATATAAGTGAAATCATTTGGTATTTGTCTTTCTTTGACTGATTTATTTCACTTAATGTAATACACTCTAGGTCCATCCATGTTGCAGCAAGTGGCAAATTGTGATATATATATATCTCACAACGTCTTTATCCATTCATCTACTGACGGACACTTGAGTTGCTTCTAGGGGTGAACTTAGCATTCTGAGATAGTGTTTTTGTTGTCTTTGGGTAACAAACTTTTTTGATTTTTTACAATCTGGGAGAGAGGGGTTGAGGATCTTGGCTTAGACTTACATGGCTACTAAAAAGCAGGACCCAAGCTCAGAATTATAAGTGCAAATGTTCTTTCAACATTCTAGGGTGTTAAATAGTTTAAGTCTAAGAGTAAACTCCTATCTAAGGCATTGTTTTCATTGTTATTCAAAGCACAACTCAAATCAATATTTGTCAGATACAAAGGGCAACATGAGAAAAATGATTTTCTAAAAGGTCTCTGGACAAAGGCTGTATTTAGAATACTCATGGGCTCCATTTGCCATGATGACATCTCTCTTTCTCTTTTTTATAGTGACCTTCATATTTATAATAGATATGTTTTCAATATTTTGATTTTAGTTGGTAGCACAACAATATAAATTAACCCATTGGTTCCTGAATGAAGGGCTGACATTTCATCATTGGGGAGTGAGCCAACATTACAGCTCATCTGAAATGTCTGGGGGGCATCTGAGGGGAACAGAGCTGGCAGGTGGGGGGTGGGAGGAGATTGGGGCTTGCCGACAAGGCAGGAGCTGCGTATATATGGCAGGGTGGATGGGTGGGGTGCAAGGCGTTGACTAAGAGTACAATTGGGGATTTGAACTTGAGTCCAGAACAGTTGTATTTCTCTATACAGAAAGCTACAATGATTTGGAATATGTGAATGCGTGATGAGAGGAGATGGAGTTCAATTTTTGTTAAGGTATACTTCAGAGCACAGACTCAAAAGTGTAACCAAGATTTTAGAATTGATGTTCAACCTGGGCTTAAGCACCTGGTCTGGACCCCCTGCCAGCCATGCCCCTCTCACCAGATGAAGGGTTTGTGGACAAAAAGGCAGTGGCCACCATTACCCTGCTTTCTGACCTTGTATTCGATATTGGAAGCCTTGTAATTCCCCGACCAAAATCCTGAATTCTGCTTTCCAGGTCTGTGCTGGTGTCTTCTTCAGGTTGGTTCTATGGAGAATGGCCCATTCCACTGAACTATGTCCACAGGCCCTGAGAGTGGCCGAGGTCTGACTGGTTAGTGGAACAAGGGGTCATTGGAGTTTGCATAGAACACATGAGCAACTTTGAGAAATTAAAGAAATTTTAGACTTGAACTTGGCCTTCCAGGTCATTTGAAGGTGTTTTTGACAAGGTGGTAAATAATGTAAAATTAATAGTGTGAAAGTTTGTTGGCTCGATGCATAACTTTTACACATTCAGGCACAAAGCTCATGGGCTTCCACTCTACTCTTGTCTTGGGCCCTGTGAATGATGCAGGGTTGGAGGGGTGGGGAGAGCTGATCCTCAAAATATTTAAAAGGATAAAGGATCTTCTAGTGGTTTCTTGCCCTTTTTAAATGTTTTCATCACATGTGCTATCAGCTAGTCACTAAATTGATTCTTAAAGACCTCCTGGTCAGGGCATGTTTCCTCAGCCTGTACAGTTTCTTCCAGACTTCAAAGTGACACAGCCCAGATATGACTGGATCCCCCTGGGCTGCCTCTGTCTCATCCTGTCCCATTGGCAGGATATTGCAGGAGTCAGTACTGAATGCACCAGGCTGGCTCCTCTGTCAATTCCCTGCCCCCCCATTCCCCCCTAAATTCCAGGTTCACTACCATATCTACTTCCTGGGGATTTTCCTAAAATTCTGTGATAGATGAAGGGAGATAAAGGTAACAGCTGGCACTGACAATGGGCCAGGACTTGTTCTAAATACTTAATAAATTTGGGGACCTATTCTGGAATTTGTGAGTTGCAGATCAAATGAAAATACTGGGGTCCATGATAAAGAGTGATGAGGAATTTCAAGACAATGACAGCAGAGCATTAAACCAAATGCGGAGAGGGGTTAAGCAAAGAGGGGGTGAGGGGTCCCTCGTTATCACCCAGGCTGCATATTAGCTCATTAATGCTTATGTTCCCATTTTACAGATGGGGATGCTGAGGTACAGAAGGATAAGTGTGACCAGTCCTTGTTCTCAGGGTTAAAACAGCACTGTTGAGGTTGGAATTCTGGTATACTTGGTTGTGGATGTGCCTCACTGCCTCCCTAGGGAAGACAGTGTGGCTCCATGCCTACAACAAACCTTTGCACAACCTCTCTGTTAGACGGCTGGACACTTCCTCCAAACTTTCTCATCTGGTATTGCCAACTGCCCCCACCCATAGTCCCTAAAAAAAAAAATCACACCTCCATTGAGAAACTAAATCCCAAAAACCATGACTAAACTGACCCCAACCACAGTAACTTACTGACCATTTATTCTGTTGTAATTTAAACAAAGTCTCTGGGGAGTCTCCTCCCACCACATACACATGCACAAACCAAGAGGCTTAATAAAGTTTTAAGCCAACAAAAATCAATCTTATGTGTCTTGGGAGAGATTTCACTGCTATGAAAATCAGATTTTCTCCATATTGTTATAGTAACAAAATTACATTTCCCTTAAAACATTCCACTTATTTTTGCTCATTTATTTGTTTTTATAGTGCTTTTCTTCCATAAGCCTAAATCTATGAGTTTTTATGTTTTTATTCTAGATTGTTCCAGATTCCAAGCAATCGAGATAAGGAAAAGCCTATTTTAATCTATTTTGATTCAGTTGACATTTCAATACATGAACGCACAATGAGAGGGTCACTCTGCAGGAATGTCTTTGCTTGTTTTGTGAAAATGTACTTCCTCTCCAACAAGTTTTGCCAAGAAGTTAATCTTCATGTCAAGAAATACTGTTGGGTGAATGAAAAAATCTGACGTCCTGTCCTCTGGGAGGGCACTTCAGCAACACTCTTCCCAAATACTTGAAGCCGAGCCAGACTATTATTAGAACAAACAATTGATTAATTTTTGCAACATTCATAACAGAAAACTTGTATGTTAAATGTGTCTTCTTTCTAATGAAGTTGGAGTGCTGGGTAAGTGACTCATTAGAATGATGACCAGATTGCTTGAGGTTTCTTTCCCATGACAAATTACAGGGTAATATGAGTGTCTCTTATGCTTCCAAATCTTCCCCCCAGATATCCCAGTTCCCATGCTAAAGGGTGTCTGTAAATTGGCTCGAGAGTTGAGGGAATGTAAGAAGGAGCAAGGATAGAAGGAGAAAGCAAATCTCCTTGGAAAAGTTTAAAATAAATTAAGTAGATCTGATTAGTAAAAGAAGACAGCTACATTTCAAGAAGATGTTAAATGTTCTGTATAAATCATTTTATGTTGATTAAACAGTACGCTGTAATTTCTTTTCTAAATTGAATGGGCTACAGTGAAAAATAGTATTTGGCCCACCCCGAACAATAACTTCCCTCTGAAGACCTTTACTGCTAACTGAGAATTTTAAATTAGATGAAGAATAACAATGCATGATGTTGCTTAGCAACCACTATATGTCTGTTAGTCACAGAGGATCCAAATGGATAAGTTTTGGGCCAGTTTTAGAAATAAATAAGCTAATTACCTGGGGCAAAATTAAAAGAATTTCCCAAAGCTGAACCTGTGCTGATATCATTTTATTCATATATTTGTACCAAGGAGAGAGATTCTCATGATTATGAAGGTTCATGACTTGGTTTATGGCTCTTTAATCAGTTATACCTTCGGTGTCCAGAAGTGGCTTTGGTTTGGGAGGGTGATGATGGTGACTGGTGGTCAGGCACTGGGTGGGGTCCCAGCTACATATGGTCAGTTGTGTCGTCAGTGGTTGTCTGGTGTTTTTGTGGATGTAGGTTGCCTCCAAGGGCAGAGGTGGGCAAAGGCTCTAGCTCCTGCCCTCTACAACCTCATCACAAAGCGTCCATGGTACAAGCAGTCTGATGATGAATCCAGCCACCAAACAAGCTTTGTTTAGTAGCAGCACAAAACCTGTGCTCGGAAGTTCAGAGAAAGCTCTGCTGTTTGTCCTTAGGCTCTCTGAGGGTCAGGCCACACAACAGTATCTTTAGCAATTTCATGGAATGCAAGACTTAATAGGGTAGTAGGTGCGCTGTTAGGTAGCTGACCAGACTCTCATCCCTGCTCATGCCTGAGCAGTGGTGCAGGAAAATATTCCAGCCAATTCATAGATTTGAACAACACTCATTTCACAAACAAAAATTTTTTTCTGGCAAATCTTCTAATAGAGTCTGAGTGTGGGAGTTGAAGGCTTTGTAATGCGGGCTTCTGATAAAGGTCTTTCAGATATTAAGGGACTGCCCCTGGAGCGTAGATTTCTGATTGGGGTCTTTAAAGTGTCGGTGAACCACTCCCAGGTTGTAGATTAAAATTGTTTCACACACTTGTGTATTTTACCAAATTTAAGATGCTATCTCTTCTTAAACACACTGGTATTTTATGTCTTACTAAGAAAGAAAAAAATTCTGCCAGTAAAACTGACACAATGCTTCTCATCACTTTAAAATTTTATTTTGTATTTTTTGAAAGAGCCTTTTAAGATTAGATTTAGGTTTTTACCATACCTTGAGCATGTTTGTACATTAAGAAGGAAAAATATAGGTGAAAAATAGCTTATGAATTTCCTAAAAAACGTCATATCTCAAGTTTGACTTTTCCCAATCACTTTTTTGACTGAACAGGTGTTTGTTTGTTTAGCCCAGTGCTGTTCTTTGTGTCACCAAAGACACTGATGGTGTGCCTTTACTTAGAATAACAAAAAAGCCATGGGACTCATTCTTACCTGGCTCTGTCATCATGTGGCTGCTGCAGGGCTCAATCTAGGTGATGTGGAGTCTGAAGATTATAAAATTTGGGGAGGGAGGCTTTTTAAAAAGAGAACACAAAATTGCAAATGAAATAAACATTAGGTTACAATCATGGTTGTTTATTTAGAATGAGAAAAACAAAACATGAAACATTACAGATTTGGGAGGTCAAATTTTGCTATCAAAATCTGTCAAATCCACAAATACTACAAAATACAAAAAAATAGCATAAATACTTCCATTAATTGACTGTCCCTATGTTGCCCTCCTCCCTACATTTTTGATTGCATAGTCAGTGATCGCCATGTTGTGACAGTCAACAGATCGACCTATGCTTCCACATGAGGGGCAGTTCTGTTATCAGAAGACTTGATTCTCCGGAGCATCTCACTGCTTTGGTTTGACTTTGCATGCTATTATCACCTGAGCTGGCCAGATTGCTTCAGGATGGGGACGGGGTTCCATGGTGACACGAAAAAGCCGTCTCGTGTATGAGGATGTGTTAAGACTTCACCCACCGAGAGGTTTGTAGTGCTTGCCGTTTGAGGTACTGTGACAGGTTTGTCCTCTTAAGACAGAGGGATTCTAATTGTGGTATTTTCATACAAGGATATAGTTTGTTTCTAGCTGTAAACATTTCTTTTTTAAAAAGATTTTATTTATTTATTTATTCATGAGAGACATAGAGAGAGAGGCAGAGACACTGGCAGAGGGAGAAGCAGGCTCCATGCAGGGAGCCCGGTGTGGGACTCCATCCTGGGACTCCAGGATCACCTGAGCCAAAGGCAGAGGCTCAACCACTGAGACACCCAGGTGTTCCTAAACATTTCATCTTTTAAAAAGAGTTTATTTTTTGAATAATCTCTATGTTCAACGTGGGGCTTGAACTTACAACCCTGAAATCAAGAGTTACATGCTCCACTGACTGAGCCAGCCAAGCACCCCATATTTCATTCTTGAGTTTCTCTATAGAAGAGCAGATTTAGATTGGTGGTAACTGAGCTCTCTGCTTATAGTTGTTTTTCAAAAAGATTTATTTATCTATCTATCATCTATCTATCTATCTATCTATTTATCTATCTATCTATCTAATTTGAGAGAGCGAGAGAGTGCAAGTGGAAGGGGCAGAGGGAGAGGGAGAGAGAATCTGAAGCAGACTCCGCACTGAGTGCAGAGCCTGACACTGAGCTCGATCTCACAACCCTGAAATCAGGACCTGAGCCAAAATCAAGAGTCAGATGCCTACGTCCGTGCTACCCAGGTGTAGAGTTAGAGTTTTACACCTTTGGTGACTGGGAGAGATCTGCCCAGACTAGCTCCAGGCTCTGTATATTTCCAACCTTGTTTTTTTTTCTCACTGCTCTCATGTTTAAGGTGTTGGGGATGTATTAGTCTGTTCCAGCTGACATAACAAAACACCGCGGACAGTACAGCCAAGACAGAAACGTACATTCACACAGTCCTGCAGACTGGGAGTCCAAGATCAAGGTGTTGGCAGTTTGGTTTCTCCTGTGGCCTCTCTCCTTGGGGTGCAGACTTCTGCCTTTTCTCTGTGGTCTCATGTAGGCTTTCCTCTGTGTATGAGCATCACTACTTTCTCTTTCTCTTCTTATAAAGACTCCGGTCCTACTGGATCAGGATTCCACACCCCATGACCTCATTTAACCTCAATTACCTCTGTAAAAGCCCTTTTTTCAAATATAGTCACACTGGGGTTTGAGGGTTCAACCTATGAACTTGGGGGAGTAAATAATTCAGTCCATAACAGGGACCATAGATAATGTTTGGGTTGGAGTATGACTTCTGGACCTACACTTTTGTGCCATGCTGGTGAGGTGACACCGTGGGTGGCAGGGAAATCCGGGCCACATTCCTGTGCTGTGATCACGTGGTTAGACTTGGAAGTGACTGTGAACCATGGGAACCTCATCAAACCTCATCCACCAATCAAAAAACTTGTTTCTCCTGCTCAATTGCCCTTTAACAAGATTCCCGAGATGCTTGCGGCCACCCCATCCCCACCTGATGAGAGGAGAAGCAAGGTGGAGACAAGTCAGAGTAGAAGGAGATCACAGTCCTCGCCAACACTGATTGACTATCTTACTTTTGCAAATTTTACTCCCAGCAAATGCACTGCTGTGATGCACTCCAGGGCCTCGGTAGGGTCTGTGCACGTGATGGGTCCTGCAGCATCAGTTTTGTTTCATGGTAAGTTCATCTTTGAGGACTAGTTTACTTTGATGTCAACTATGGAAAATTGCAGAACACACCTGATTCACCATTCTCCAATCTTTCCCAACAACCATTTGGCTCCAACGGGTTAAAGTATTCTACTTTGTCCGCAGGATTTTCTTCTCAATTGCTAGCATTCAACCTGAATTTTTTTTTTTTCAAATGAAACTTTGTATTTTGAGATAACTGTAGATTCACATGCAGTTATAGGGGATAATAGTGAAAGACCCTGTGCCCCTTTGACTCAGTTTTTCCCAGTGGTGTCATCTTGCAAAGCTACAGTGTGATATCAACCAGGATACAGACATGGAGACAGTCAAGACACAGAAAATTTCCATCACCATCAGAATTCCTTCACGTTGCTCCTTATGGATGCAGACACTTCCCTCTCACACTGCCATTCCTTAATCTCTGGCAGCCATTAGTCCGTCTCTAAAATTTTGTCCATCTCTAAAATTTTGTCATTTCAAGAATATTGTATAAACGGGTTATACAGTATGTAACATTTTCAAGTGAGTTTTTTTTTCATTCAGCATAATTCTCTAGGTTCATCCAATTTGTCAGATTTCTCTCCATTGTTCAGTCTCCTTATGTAGTGTCCAGGTTTTTTTGTAGTACTCAGTGGAAGGAGTCAGGAAATGTACATCTACTCCTCTCTTGGAAGCAGATGTTCACCCTGTGGGGTTTGATGCTGGTAGTTTTGATGTTTGCTCTGGTGCAGATGACAGCAATGACATAAGGACAGTTGCCTCACCAGGAGCGAAGTCAGAGACAATAGCATGGGAAAAGATATGTCTCAGAATGAAATGTTATGTAGCCTGTGATGAGTTTTCCCCTGGTAGTATAGGCCATCTAGCAGGTAACCTCCCATTTAGCCATACGTTATGGCTCACCAGAATCTGGTGTCCTCACTCCTGTTTCTACTCTGAAGATAATAAAATCATAAAGACATTAAACTTGGCTACCGTTTCATGAAGTGATTGAGAGGCTCATGCACATAGTTTGTGTTGTAGGTTGGGTGTCTTGAGAGCAGCCTCTGTGAAGGTGTTGGTCATCATGCAGGGTTTTGTGGGGAGTATTCTGGCCGCTACCCTCTGTGGGATGGAGATGAAGAAAGCAGAATGGGGGAGGGGGAGAGGTCAGCTCTGAGGAAGCCCCCCCTCCCCCACACACTCACCCTGTGTGTGACCTACAGAGTCATCCAGAGCTGGCCCCAGCTGGCCAGGCCTTCATGGAAAAGCCTCTGGGTGGGGGCCTGTGCAGGAGGCCATGCAGTCAGCTCGGTGGCTCTGTGTAGCTGAGATGTCCCCAAAGGGCTGACCACTGAGGCTGTCTGCCCACAGCACCCAGAGCAGCCGGGCAGCTTGTCCTTTGTCAAAGGGGGCTCTAGGCAGTACCTCGTAGCATGCATCATGGCCTGTCAATCACAAGATGTATATTAAAGATATGTTCTCAAGCTAGTTTGAGGGGTGCATAATCAAAACCCTCCTAGAACTGATTCCTTCTGTGGGAAAATAGTGTCAGTATTAAAATTAACAGTGATTCGCAAGTTCTGATTTCTTGATAGGTGTGTTTTGGCTTTTAAAATGACTTTTATTCCCTCCCTAAAAGGGATGACTCACATCTATTTGGACTTTTAGATTAATTTTCAGTTTATTCAAATAAAAAAATGTAAAAGTCTTGTTTTCCTTAAGCTTCTGAATCCCACTTATAAATCTGATTGTTCTTTTTATAAATCCATTGAATTTTAACAATCCTATCCAAGAGTGCTTTTATTCGTGTTCCAGTTGAACAGACAAAACTACCTTAAATAATCAGCCCCCTTTACAACTTGGTTAATTAAATTCCTTTAAACATTTTTACTGCATTTATAAATATATTTGATTTCTCCTATGTTGTTGATGTGATAAACTTATGGATATAGTAAATCTCAAGTTCTCCTAAGCATCCCAATATTATTTACAAACCTAGCCAAATTCTCTTTGCTTAAAATCTCAAGTCTAAAATAAACTGCACATTTTAATGGAATCACACAGCGAATTCACTTGTTTTGATAGACCAAATTATTCCAAAACACTCTACATGCTAGACATACATAGGTTTTTTTCCCTAATGTAACACATGAGCATTGATATTCTAACCTGCTGAGAACTGGTTTTTGCCGGCAGGTGATTGTGGCTTGACCAGGTCACAGGGAAGAGGGTCTGAAGCCAAACCCTCCTCATGGGCATTTATCAAAACAGACTCCTATTATCAAGTCTGTGAGCTCTGTGAAGCCACAGTTCCTGTATCATGGGTGATCTGATCAGAGAAGGTTCACTGAGAAAGATACGTTACCTGAAGGCCAGACTTCTCCAAATGCAATGGCTGGACATGGGAGTCTTACAGCATCAAATGTCAATGGTGTCATTTACGGAGTTCTTTGTCTATCCGGTTCATGAAGTGTGGGAGTTGTCACTGACATTTTACTCAATTATATACCTTGAATACCCCTAATTTTACCAACAAAAGCTCCCTTCTGACCCTCTCTATATGAATTACAGAATCTTCACATGTGGATGGAGATTTGGGAGGCTGAAGCTCTTGCTGCAGCTGTCCTGGTTTGCTTGTGAGAACACGCACCGTGGGTTGGGGTTCGCCAGGAGGCCACTGAGTATGCTCAGGCTGTAACTTAAACCAACATATCATAGCATTGCATTGTGTATGTGAGGGTGTTTAAGATGGATTATACACATCTTAAGATCTTCCAAGGGTTAAATGATACCCAGTGAAAAAGTAGTTTTACCATTTGCTGTGGGCTGAATTGTGTTGCATTCCCTATGACCCAAATTCATATGTTGAAGCCCTCACCACCAAGGGAATCATATTAGGAGCGGGGGGGCCTTTGGGAGATAATTAAGTTTAGATGAGGTCATGAAGGTAGATTCCTCATGATATGATTAGTTTCCTCTCTCTTTCTCTCCCTCCTACCCCCTTTCTCTTTCCCTTCCCACCATGTGTGGACACAGTGAGAAGGCAGTGTGCTCTGCAAGCCAGAAGGAGTGCTTCCATCAGAATCTGACCTTGGTGGAGTCCTGATCTTGGCCTTCCAGCCTCCATAACTGTGAGAAATACATTTCTGCTGATTAAGCCCCCAAATCTGCGATATTTTGTTATGGTGGCCTGAGCTGAGTAATAGACTGTTCTGAGTATATTGAGGTTCTCATCATAAGCAGAAAGATTGCTTCTCTTTAAGAGAATTTTGTGTGGGACCCACACCCTGGATGCCCAGACATTTCTGTGCTTCAGATGGGCATGTGGAGCCTTTCTATAGTCTGTAGGTGGACTATAGGGTCTCCTAGTCACACCCTTCAACTGGGATGGTCTTACAGCCCATGTCCTAAGGGTTCAAATGAATTCTCACCAATTATTGAATTAACTGTGAGTTAAGCAAAGCCTTCAGCCTCCCTGAGATTGCACTAACTTCCCTCCCTATTTGACTAGACTTTATTTCCTTAGCTCTAAGTCATTGTCATGGTTTCTACTGTCTTTAGGATGAGCACATGAGTTTTTCCTTTCACTTGAGTCTGAAATGAGCTCTGCCTCACTGCCTAGAGAGCAAACCTCTTTTAGGAATTCTCTTTTGTTTTTGCTCTTTTCTTCTTTAATACTGATTAGGAAATATTGATCCATGTAGAAGGATGTATATAGTGTACATCTATGTTACAAAGCATAGGAGGATGGAGCCACTGGGCCTCAGGAGGATGGGATATGGTGCAGTTCTAGGGATCTTAGAAACAAGAGCTTCTGGACCACCTTTCCAGGGGGTGGCTTTCAATCTGATGATTCAGTGCTAACTCCTTTCTCTCCTGCATGTATACCTCAAGGTTGAATTCCCAGGAGGAAGTCCGTGTGGCTTAGCTTGGTCACACACTTTCCTCTGTGTTTAGGATAGGACAGGTCCCATATACGGGGGCCCCAAAGGGAGAGTTACAGTTTCCTCAAAGAAGGAAGGGAGGTAGGCAAAACAAAAACCCATCCCTCATGCTCTCCAAGCTAGGACTTGCTGGTGGCTCCCTGCCTTTATTCCCAGTTGTTCCCAAGTGGGTTTCCCTGCTTTTTACAGTAGTGGGGGCCCAGAGTAGCCTATTCTGTGGCTGGCCTCACTTCCCTATATTGCTTGGAAAGTCCTTGAATCTCATTTGAATGTCATTTTCAACCTTTCCAATTTTCCAGCATTGATACAGATTTTCTTTGGTCAGCTGGTGCTAATTTTGAGGAGGAATTAAATTTAGTATTTGAGCCATATTTTGAATTGTAGGAGATATTTCTGGGGCAGGTTGTCAGGGTTTGTGGGTGAGATGGGAGGCATGGAACAAGAAAGAAGGCGAAAGAAGTTGGATGTACCAACTTTCACTGAATAAAGGAATACAGCAGCAGGGATGAATTTGGGGGCAAGAGGCAATAAGTAGAGTTTTCAACCTTATGAGTTTGGGGACGTCCAGTAGGTCATTGCAAATGTGGGTTGGTTTGCTCGACTTCCTTTCTACTTGGGCTACAGTTTTCTTTTCATTTCCTCACTCCTGAAAGTCTGGCCTTTACCATCTACTTCATCTTTGTCCATAGTACTTTGTATCTACCTTGCTACAAGTGATTATAACTATTATTGTCAGTACTTACGCATCAGACATATTGAGCATTGATATATGTGTTTTCTTTCAATTTCAGACTACCTGGTAGAGGTTGACTAGAGAGGCAGATAGTTTCAGGCTAAGAGCCTGATTTGAATCTTGGCTCCATCATTTACTAATTGTGTCACCTAGTTAGTCCCTTCACCACTCTGGGCTTCAGTTTCCCCATCTGTAAAGTGAGGATATTTCCAGAACTTACCTAATTGATTCATTATGACTGCTAAAGGAATTAATATATGTAAAGCACTTAAAACAGTACCTGGTATGGAATAAGCACAATGTAAATTCTAGTTGTTATCTGTCCATGTACAGTGTACAGAAGAGAACTTTCCTGGGAGTCAGGGCAATTTACTTGCTGTGGGATTTTGAGGCAGGTCGTTTTGCCAACTGGGATTCCATTGTCTTGACTGTGGAATTAAGAGGCAGATGAAATGTTCTCTAAGGACCTCTTAACGATTGATCAGAATGAATGAAGGGGCAAAGGCATGGTTTTGTGTGCTATGTCCACGCCATGTCCCCTAAGAGTAAGATGCTGGGAAAGAATCCATAAAGGATGACTCTTGGGATGGGCCTTGCTGGGCAGAGCTTCTGCCCAGAATGTGTCTTGCTTGTGGAGGTCAAACAGTACTAACCCCATATATGCAAGCAGGGGGCTCGTAGGTTTTAGGGAGAGCCCTATGGTGGGGTTTTGAGAGCAATGGAGCCAAGCACAGGGTCTTCAAGGATGCAGTAGCAGCAGTGACAATTCAAGGCAAGAATTCTCACCCTCCTTTATGCCCTGGACCATCTAATGAGGCCCAGGGACCCTTTCTCCAAATAATGTTTTTAACTACAAAAAATAAAATACACAGTAAAAGCAACCAATTTTGTTAAAATATAATTAGTAAATATATGTATCAAATTGGTGATTTAGTGATATATATAGGCTTCTTTGTTACCTTGTAAATGCAAGCTCTAGCTCTCATGGCAGGTCTAACAGCTGCCTGAACTTTAAAATAGTGATGACAGTAAATATTTTGAGATATCTGTGCAACCTTAATGTGAATGAAAATATCTGTGATTTCTCTTGGTGATAAAGTCTCTGGGATGACTGTGGTTTGTTGCCTGCTTTCACATTTGAAGGAAATGCTAAATTCTAGTTAGAACTTAGTGCAAATAAAGATGTACCTTTCTCCCCATCCAAGTTTGTGGATCCTCTGAATTCATGCCACTCAGATAATGTCTATGATTCTGTGACCCAAAGGTTGATGCAGGATGATACATAGGTTGTGAGGCATGCTAGAGGCTGAGGAAGAACAATTTCTAAGCAAGAACCCGCAATATTCCCATTTGTCAGGGGAAAATCTTCCAGAGAGTGTGGAGGTTAGAAAATCTTTCTTGAAAGAGCAACATGTTCATCGTAGAAGCAACCTTTGGGGCATAAGGGATTGGGAAGCAGAATGACTGCGTTCCTGTGCTCCAAAACTAGGTGAGGCTGGGCGTGGTTAGTTTTTGGCCTAGGTTTCTTGCAGAGATTCCTGCATACAAACAGGGTGTGATTTCCTGCCAAAGTGCAGTAGGGTTAAATATATAAAAATGCCAGCTTATCACCCACAATGCAACGGGCCAGTGGGATGATTTAATGCAGCTCTCAGTGGCACCGTTAAGATTTATGTGGATAATCATCTCCATGGAGAGGATGATAAGTTATCACATTTATTATTTGCATATAGAAAGGTCCTTCTTGAATTCTCTGCGTTCTCACCATTCAAGCCTATGCTTGAGAAGAAGGTAAATGGTTTTTAGATTTGATTAGAGAGTACTAGAAAGGTAAATTTACAGGGTGTAACACATCAATAGTAGACTACATATTGAGACTAAAAGAAAAAATGGAGGACATTTGTTTTCTGGTATAGGCAAGTCTGGTATAGGCACAGTGATCTCTGAAGTTTTAATGTGAGCTGCGAGCTTGTTCTAGAATGTCTGCATAGGGCCAGTCATTTCTGGATAATTTTATGGCTATCACAGTACAGGATCAGTGGAAACCAGCTGGTGGGACCCAGACTCTTGAGGGACTGTGGAATTAATGCAAAGACCTGTGAGCCTCTCTCCACATGTATTCTGCATATTTCCAATCATGTGGGAGTTCTTGCTAAAATTTCTTGGTATTCAAAAAAGATCTTTGAAAAAGTTAGGAACCATTGCTCTAGAAGATAGGCAATTACTTACATGGAAATGCAATTTCAAATTTATTCTCAGCAAATTTCAAGAGACATCAGCACGTTCAGTTACGTATATAACCCATTTCAGAGGGATGGCTTTTATGAAGCAGCATACTCAGTGTCATATGCAAAACTTTATTTCCTTATCTTTTTCATTTCTTTACTAAAAAGTTCTTAGTATAAAAACACTAGAATCTCAGTTTTTAAGTTCTATTTCAATATTATTTTAAAACTTACGTTCATAGATAACCTTGAGTTTGTAACTAGAAGCTGGCCATACAAGTTTCAGGTTGCAGTAGTTTCTAAGGAAACCACCACATTTAAACTTGAGCTCAAATTAAATAAAATGGGATTTAATGGAGGCTCTTTCCTCATCTTTGAAAAATACAAGATGATGGAGAAATTTATCAAAGAAAAGTAGTCTGTATCATGTTTTTGTGAAGTGATTCATTTAAGTGGTAATACACTTTTTTAAAATTTGAACTATTGGAATTTAGGGGTCTGATAGAATTCTGGAACTTTCCTAAAGGACAAATGAGAGATATACTTTTAATTAGTTGATTCTTTTTTTCGTGCTGTGGGAGTGACTTACTTATAACTGTAGGGGAGAAAACTATCAAGTGGCCAGTTGCCAGAAGGGCCAGTTACCAGAAGGACTTTGAAGACTGGGAGGGAGCAGTCTCCAAGTCAATTTCTTCTGAAACCTGGCAGCTGCCCTGGGAGGACTCAAGAATTCAGAATGTTCCAAAGGAATTTTCTCTTCAAGGCTGGAGACCAATTTCATCTCCAGCATTAGCGGCCAGTTTGATAAACAGTTTGAGATCAACTAAGAATAAAGGATAAAGTTAATGGTTAATCTTCCTGACAGAGTTGCCTAGAAAATGGAAGCTGAGCTATCTCAAATCTGGGAACCATACCACTGAAACATGCTTGTATGCCTACATCTTCTGGCTCTAAGCACTTCTGCCCTTCTATTGAGAAGGCAAGAGTGTTGAAAGATTCTACGAAAGAGGACTGTGACTTGGTGATAGTCATTTGGAGGAGGCTATGGAGTATGGGCTTTAGGACAATCTGTTACAGCTCAGGTCTGCTGGAGAGAGGTCTCGACAGTGCAGGAGCGTTCAGTAGGCAAGCTTCTATAGGATAAGAAATGGACTTTCATTATATGGTCTCATTCATTTGGGGAATATAAATAATAGTGAAAGGGAATAGAGGGGAGGGGAGAAGAAATGGGTAGGACATATCAGAAAGGGAGACAGAACATGGAAGACTCCTAACTCTGGGAAACGAACTAGGGGTGGTAGAAGGGGAGGAGGGCGGGGGGTGGGGGTGAATGGGTGACGGGCACTGAGGGGGGCACTTGACGGGATGAGCACTGGGTGTTATTCTGTATGTTGGCAAATTGAACACCAATAAAAAATAAATTTATTATTAAAAAAATGGATTTTAAGCGTTGGGTTTCTTGAAGAATCATTCAGCAGGCTAGCCACTGTGCCAGCCTCTGTAACTTCTAAACAGAAAAAGTAGATTTAGCAGACTCCTGCCCGGTGGCTGTGTGGCTGAGGTCGGCTATGGAGGCTGGCTCAAGGGGATCTATTGACTCAGGTTTGTTCTAATGATGTGAAAAGGTCAGCAGATTGGGAGAATGTCATGACAACAGCTTATGAAGCTGACATAATACTTTTAAGAACTAGTCAGGAAAAAAGTTTCAGCTTTTCTCACTGAGCCTCTTCCATCTTTCAGGACTAGCCTCCACTGCCTGTTCTCTGGACAACCTTGTGTCCTCAAAAGCTGTCTGGAGCAAGCCCCACTTCCCAGGATCACGTGAGTAGACTTGACTTTCTTGAGATTGAAGGTGTCCAGGATGAAGGAACCATCAGGCCATCTGTTCATTGCCTGTCTATTCTTGCAGGTACCAGAGCAGCAGGACTCATTAGACGCGCTTTTAGTAGCAGCATTTCCAGGGAGGAACAAACAGGTTAATTAAAAGCAAATCTTATAAAAGGTAATTGTTTCTTTGATTGTAATCACTAATTTTGTGGGGAGAGTTAAAGGAGGGGAGAGGCCTTAATTTAGGTAGCAGCTTGACTTTAAGCCACTTGATTCTGCTCCTCAAAACAATGAATTTGGAAGTACAAATGAGATTAAGTTCCCCAAAGGGGGAGTTCATCCTCAAAGAACAACAGACTATGAATGTCTCTCAGTGAGTCACAATGTGCGAGGCTGGAGCAAATGTTCTAGGGAAACTTATACTTAATTCTACTCACGAATTCTACTAATCACATCATCCGCATTTTTTCAGTGGGCTGCAGGCTCTCTGGGGGAAAAAGTGGATCAGTCTTGATGTTTGCTTTTTTATAGTATTCACAAATCCTTGACACTCAAATATTTGTTGAGGGGAGAAGTAAAGAAGGGAGGAGGCAAGCTAGTGTGGGTCAGTTAAGGCCAAGGATATAAGCACTTGCTAGTTCTATGCAAAATTGAGACATAAGTGGTGTTTAGTTTCCATCTCCTTTATGAAGCTGTCTATACTGCTTCAGGGAAAGGAGTGAATAGTCCTCTCTGGTCCCATTGAATGTGTCATTACAGGCCCACTCTCCCATCTTACTTTCTCAGCTCACTTTCCTACTCTTACTCATGAATTCAGACATAGCAAATGTGGATAAACAGAGAGTGACATGAAGTAATAATCTAGCTCACCAAACAATGTTCTCAATCTCTAGGTAATGTCTGCTCTAGGAAGGTCATTCTTCCCACTGCCCAAGTTCTCCTCATGATTCAGGGGCATCCTCCTAACCTTCTAAGACATCTGGACTCCTTGATGTCTAGATATAAAAAGCAAAGCATGGGGGCACCTGGAAGGCTCAGTCAGTTAAGCATCTGCCCTCCACTCCGGTCATGATCCCAGGGCCCTGGAATAGAGCCCTGCGTTGGGGGTGCGGGGCTCTGCTCAACAGGGAGTCTGCTTTTCCCCTCCCTCTGCTTGGCATGCCACCTACTTATTCTCTCTCTTTCCTTCTCTGTCAAATAATAAATAAAAATGTTTTAAAAAAAAACCCAAAGCATGGCAGAGATGAAGTGTCACCTCTTCTACCATCTCAGGACTCATTTATTGGGAGGCTTCCATTTTTTCCCCTAAGAGGATTCAAACATTCTCTTAAGCAACCCACACTGAAAAATATCATTCTGGAAGGGGAATTTGTCTACCAACAAAGGATAAGATAGCAGAAGAATTTCATTTATACAAGAGAAACACACGTGATGTGCATTCCCTACGATGATTTTTCCCCAAAGGAGGCAAAAATTGATTCTCAGGATGGGGAATGAAAAAACTTTTAGGTATTACCTTTAAAGGGTCATAGTGTGTAACGAGATACACAGATGCTAAAATGTCTTGGAGAAGGGTGATTAGGAAAAACCTAAAAAGGCTCCTTGTAGGGGAAGGGTGATGAAAAACAGAAGCGCTATTGACATTAAGGGAGGTCATTTTAGTTAACCACGTTTCAAGACCCAGTTCACATTCAGATTTCTCTAGGAAGCTTTCCATTCTTCTGCAGTCTGTGGTGATCTCTTCTGAATTTTACTGAAGTCCCCTGAAGGAGATCAGAGGAGTGCATTCAAATGAGGGCCCATGGTGTAGACCATGGGTCCACCAGGATGCCCATGGCCTATTGCACTGTTGTGCTCCCCAGGTGCTCTAGGACAAGTGCAGAGGTAGGAGTTAGTGGGGCCTCCAGAGAATATCAACCCAACCAGTAGGAGCGAGATCATTAAGTGAGAGCTGGAAGTTGTGATTAGGGGGCAGACAGAAGCTTGTGAGAAGCAAGGATGGCCTTCACCATGAAGCAGCTTTGGGTGTTTTCATTTCTTTCATGTTGGTCTGTTGGTTGACTTCAATAAAGAGCATTGGATCATTCATTCATTTGATTAGGAGTAAAAAACAGAAAACAAAGTCTGATGCCTAATATCATCTTTACGAAATTATATTCTTCTAGGATGACTTGCCTGATGGGCTAGTCATCAGATTCCCACTATTGCCAGATTTCCATAGCACCAGCAATTTGATAAAGTTAGTTACTCAGTTCTCTGACCCCAGTAAGTAGGAATCAGTGCTAACCAAGGATGTAAAAAAGGTGAGTCTAATATGCAGAACCAGAACTGAAAAGCTTATTTATCTTTATTAGATTCTTGTATCTGAGAAACTGACCCATCATGGACAAAATTTCAAGACCAAGGAGAAAGAATGCCATCTGGAATTAAAGGAAGCATGGCCCAGGCTCCAGCCGTGAGTGAGTGCAGCAGGAATGTCAGCTGAAGCTGCTTCTGCTGACAGCCATAATCATGCCTGATCCACCAGTCAGTTCTCAGAATTTGAAAGGAAAATGACACTATTTTGGGATTATGAGAAGGCCAATGGAAATCTGATGGTACCACAGGTAGTAGCTCTTCTTTACTGATCCATCCCAGGGCATTCTGCTAGAAGCAGTTGCTGGGATATAGTTCATTTCACATATCTGATTCTAATGGAATGCAAACAAACTTGTTATAATTACTTTCCCCTTTTAAGTGGTTAATACAATATCTGTGTATGGTTAAAAAATCATTTAAAAATACAGCATTTTAATAATGGGAGGATGGGCAAAATGAGTGAAGGAGAGTGAGAGATCCAGGCTTCTAGTTATGGAATGAATGAGTCACAGTACAATTGAGGAAGTATAGTCAGTGCTATTGTCATAGTGTTGTATGGTCACAGGTGGTAGCTACACTTGCAGGAAATAGAGCGTAACACAAGAAAATAAAAAAATTAAAATATATTATTTAATTTCTAAGACATGAAGCATTCTTTTTTTTTTAAATTATTTATTTATTTATTTATTTATGATAGTCACACACAGAGAGAGAGAGAGAGAGAGGCAGAGACATAGGCAGAGGGAGGGTGCATAGGCAGGCTCCATGCACTGGGAGCCTGATGTGGGATTTGATCCCGGGTCTCCAGAATCGCACCCTGGGCCAAAGGCAGGGGCTAAACCACTGCGCCACCCAGGGATCCCGACATGAAGCATTCTTAAGAACAAAAAATGGATTTGACTTACAAATGTTCTTAAATATTTATGAAACTAAACTAATAAAAATCACTAGTGAGGATGAGAGGCTGTAAGCCTAAATCAATGTGTGTGCGCGTGTGTGTGCATGCACACACACGCGCACACACACACACACAGAGAAGATATAACATCATTCAGTACAATAGCAAACAAATTATTCCCTTAAAGAAAATTTCTAAAGTTCACCAAGAGCAATGGAATCTTCTGGTTTTGAAATAAATCAAGTTTCTTAGCACAATGCTAATTTGCATAAATGTGTCCCCCCGCCCCCGTCCCAGGCCAACTCCAAGAAGGAAACTTAGATTTGTGAATGGGCTAAACAAATCTATTGCATATTTCCTATTTGCTATGTATGTCCTTTCTTAAATATTTGATTTCTAAATAATCTATTTTATACAGTCTCACAGTAGGAATGATGAGACCATAGTTGAAGGCCGCAGGTCATTGCCTGGTCGGCTCACAGTGACTGAAGCCGTCCTCTGTGCTGTTGCAGCCCTTGGTTCTTGGCACATCAGCTCAAAAACAAGGCATGATGCATAATGTATGTATATTAATAAAGACTGTATGCAGAAACTTCAAGACCAACATTAATAAATGTGACACACTGGAACCTACTTCTCAGTGGAATCCTACAAAGACCTATTCCAGAACTGACCAAATCATCCTGAGATCCTGTTGTTCCCCTTCAGATATGATGGCCAGGTGCTATTGTGATTCCTGCCAAAGCAGCCAGCCAACAACATCCACAGCCTGGAGGAGAGAAGGTTGTGATAAGGGGATGCCCATCCCAGGAGAGAAGGCCATGCTTGGCCCTGGTGTAGGATAAGCCATCAGGGTCTGGGAAATGGGAGGCTGAGCTCTAGGGAGCTCACCTAGAATTAGCTCTCTGATCTTGGGCAAACCATTTAATTTCTTTGGATCTCATTTTCTTGGAGCAAACTGAGACATTTTGATTAGATCATCTCTAAAACTGAACCTTAGCTATTCCTGTAATTCCTCTTATTTGTTCCAAGAAACCAAAACACCAGCAGCCAGTTGCCCATTTGGGGGGCTGTAGGTGCCCCTTGACATAGCTGCCAGGTGCATAGCCATCTTTGTTTTTCAGATCATCCTGGGGGCCCAGTGCTTCTTCCTTCTAATTGTTCCTTCAAGATAAAAGGTGAGACCTCTAGCCAATGGCATGACCCGGTGCTTTCCAGATTCTTTCTGATGCCATGTGTATTTATAGGAATGTGTATAATTATTTCATCATATGATATATTTAAAACTATGCCAGGATCAAGATATATTTTACCTGAGCAAGAGTTAGTCTTTTAGAGAATTATTTTTTTTTGTGATATTCCTATGCTGCATTTAATAATCTCTGCATCCCTTGACAGTGCTTCTGGATTAGTAAACCACTCCATTTTTATGTATGTTGGGTTAGAAATTTGGAAACTGCTACTTATTTAGTTGGTCTCCAAAAGAAGTCCATTGTGAAAGGAGAAACAAGGAACAAAAGTCTCCTGTACTATAATTGAATTTTCTCTAAGTTTTCTAACACCATTATGGGATTGAACACTATAAAAACTTCTAAATTTTAGCTATGCTGCAGTTAAACCAATAGACTAAGACCTAGTTTGAATTATAGCTGTGAAATTGCATTATTCTAGAAATAATTCTAATACAAATGCCATAAAATATGATGATTTTTTTTAGGGAGGATTTAGGCTTTTCCCCCCCTCAATTTTGCCTCAGATGGTCTTATGACATCTTATAGCAGTTCAAAGCTGATTTACAACTGATAAGATGCATTAGTCAAACGCTTATTCAACTGCCAAATCTGGTATTGATTCAAAGTGTTTTACATTTCCTATCTGTTTTGTCAATAGTTTTAGGTTCCTGGCATGGGCTTCTGGGCTGTGCTCCTGCTTTATTACTGTTTATCACCTCAATTGATCGATCAAGTATTAGTTCCAGTTGATTGTTACTCATTAAGTCTTCCTGTAAAATTGTTCAGAGAAAGCTAACTCCTATCTGTTTCAGATGCTCTGTTTGAATCCTGTGAAACCCAGAAATGAAGCTTAATTATTTTAACTTAGAAAAGTGAATCTCAAACATGTGACCTGAAGCCATCCAAAAAGCAAAGAACACCTGCTAACTTGGAAAGGGACAAAATGTAAGATAAGTCAGACATTGGATTGCATAATATAGAGACTCTACAAAATTTCTTGATCTTATAATAGCACTCTGCTAAATGTAGTATGCAAATGTTGTTGGGTGTTTTACAGAGCTGAGACCCTGCCCTATGGGTTTTACAGTAAAAACCCATCTCCTAATAACTTACTGTAGCTGAAATTCAGTGCAAGGCTAAGGGAAACATAATTCTTGAGAAGTGATCCAATCCATCCATCTGGAGATGATCATCTCTACATGAAAGATATTGAATCATTTTCTTGCCAATTAGGTAGAGGTATGTTCTTTTGAATATAAAATTCTGTAGGGTACAGGTTTAATGCACTTGTGTTGCTGATATATTTATGTAGGTCGATGTAAGAACCTTCTCCCCTAGTTTGGGTTTCCAGAGAGATCCTCTCAAAGGGTGTGTGTGTTGAGGAAGTAGTCTGGATCCTCTTTCCCAGCTGATGGGCTCCTAGGGAGGAGGCATCACCTAGGATGGGAACTGGATAGCTATTGTCTATGTCTGCCATTTGAGTTGGGGAGGGCAGAGTTCAAGGGCTCTGCTTGTATCTGGAAAGTTCTCTGGCTCTGGTGTAGTGGCTGGTACCAGCTCTCCTGCCTCCTGTTTCCTACTGCTCAGAGTTTGCCTAGGAGGAGTTGCCTTCTCTCTCGTTCTCATACTGTCTCTTTGCAATGATGAGCATCTGGGGTAGGCCTGTGGTCCTGCACCTCCTTGAATAAGTCTCAGGGTCTAGCATGGGAGAGAGAAGCCTCACTGGAGCTTTAGCTCAAATTGTTCTTCAATCCTGTTTTATGTGAGGAGCTGATTCCTTGATCCCCATTGTGGCCATTTCCCCCTCTGCTTTTAATCTATAGGTAAGAAGGAGCAAGCATTAGGACCCTCACTCAATCCCAGGCTCCAAAGTATCACTTTATTGTCTGGAGATCCTAGGAAGGCCAGCATCTGTGCTTGGCTATTCTGAGTAACCCCCTCTCTGGGTGATATGCTGAGCAAGTACTTTTGAGAGAACCTGAATGAGTTCCAATACTCAGGGGGATTCCAAGCAGGGTTGTGGAATCAGAGATGGCTCAGAGATGAGGGTAGCAGCATCATACAGATGTACAACAATTGTCCAGTGATAAACACTCATATGCTTCTGGATCATGTCAATGTTTGGCCTTCCTTTGGTTCTCAAAACCGACCCAGGCCAGGTTCCTGGTGACCCCCAATCTTTCATCTGATGCTTCCCTCTCTCCCTTTCCACTTCCCTTTCTCCTCTTTGAAATGAGGGCTTGGCCATTTGCAGTAAGAACAGTGGGTTAAGACATATCTTGATAATTTTTTAAAAACCACATGAATTTGAAACTGCTTATCTATTGATCACAGTGAGCACTTAAAGGGGGTATATACATAAATGCATGTATATAGGTATGTATGTGCATATCTACTACACATGACAGATGAAATATGCAAATGTATGCATGTGAAATATATATATATATATATACATATGTGTGTATAATCCTTTTTTAAGCAAAAAGGATTTTTTTTAAGCAAAAACTTGAAGATACCCATTCTTTGCTATTTATGGCACCTGTCAAATTTTAAACACATCTGAAATTTTAATAGAATATGTACCATCTCTTTGGAAAGTTCATGATACTTATTTGTTCATTCATCCTTTCAATCATTCATTCATTTATTTTCTGGTGGAACAAAGCAGATTTACTGAGTAGTTTGAAGCCAACAATTGAGGCAACAATCTGCAGGATTTCAAAGAAATCCAATCTTTTGGAATGTCTGGATTTGCACAATGAAATCACGAGTCTTTCCCTAGGTGATACACCTAAGCATGTTATACAGTATTTTCCATGGAAAACTCCCTTAGTACCTGTAGTCAGATAACTTTGGGAAATATTGTGTTAAAGTTAAATAGGTTTCTTTGCAGTAGGACTGTCAGAGCCTTTAATAAAGTAGAATATATATGAATTTCTAACGTGGGATAACAGTGGTAGAATGGAAATCATCATTCCCAAAAAATATTTTGACCGTAGAACCCTTTCTTCAAGTGCATCTCATTGGGTTCATGTTTCATAGGATGAACTTTGGGAAATGCATACCTAAATGCATCTGAAAAATCCCTATCTTCCCCTTAATTAAATATTACCTTACCCATGTTTTAGCCATCTTTTGTTTTTCTTATGGCATATTTTGCTGTTTAGATGCGTGTTTATCTTCTCTCCCTTGCTTGATCCCCTTCCTTTATGTCCCATCTGAACTGTACACTCAGTGGGGACAGGGTTGTGGCTCACTTCTCTGGGTGTCTTCCTCCCTTGCACCCTCCCGCAGCATAATGTTTTTCTTGAAAGAGCCATTGAATATACATTTGTTGAATTGACATACGCCTTTCCATTTGATTTCTCTTAGTTTATTTTTTGCTGAAACCCCTGTCTCCCAAAACTTCCCAAAATAACTTTCTTAAATAAGAAAGAGTTTTTGTACTTGTTATGAGATTTCAAGGAGAGTTGCCACAAATAAATTATTCATGTCAGAGAGGGAAATGTAGCACTTATCTTATTAATAGCGAGATGGTGAGAAACTAGCCTCCAGATACCATGAGCCATGGTTCATGTGCCAGGAACTTCTGCCATGGGGACCATCTTTCCTTATGTGACCAGGTCAGATCCTGATGATAAGCCAACACCTTCTTGATTCTCCACAGACTTCAGGCCCCTGGACAACAGTGACAGAGAAGGCCATTGGGTGGCCAGTGACTCGAATGTCCAGACACAGAGCACATATCCTATTCACCAACACCATCACTGGGAACTCTTGCCTCCTTAGAACTTGGTTTAAGAAATATCAGTGAGAGAGACAGAACATGAGAGACTCCTAACTCTGGGAAATGAACAGGGGGTGGTGGAAGAGGAGGTGGGTGAAGAGTTGGGGTGACTGGGTGACAGGCACTGAGGGGGGCACTTGATGGGATGAGCACTGGGTGTTATGCTATATGTTGGCATATCGAACTCAAATAAAAAATATATACAAAAAAATAATAAAAAATGCCTTTTGAGATAATTTATGTCCAATTGATGCTTGTCCTCTTGTATCTTAACATTCCTAGAGCACCAATAAAACAAGATAAAAACAAAAATAAAAACAAAATATGAAAAAAGTAAAATCTTTGTATACATTCAAGCTTAGCTGACAACCCAAGCTTCAAAAGGTGTCATCTTTAAAAATACAAGATTTGCCTATGCAATAGTGTGACATTATATAATAAAAAAAGTATATACTTGGTCTTTGCCCCTAGTTCTTGGCACAGACCTCCTAAGAGCCCTGTAGAACTAAAAGGAGCATCTTTTGTTATTCATCATAAAGCCCTTTTAACCATATTTGGTTTTATGCTAATCAGGTGACTGTGGAGGATGGGGCTGGTTGCCAGAGAAGTCAGCCCTGTGATTAGAGGGGTGAGATTTTCAGCCTCAACCCTGACTCCCAGGGAACAAAGAGGGACTGGAGAGTAAACTAACTACCAATGTCTAATAATTTCATCAACCATACCTACATAATGGAACCTCCATAAAACCACTGAACAACAGGGTTCAGAAAGCTTCTGGGTTAGTGAACACATCGAAGTGCACGGAGGGTGGTCTGCCCAGCGAGGGTGTGGACATCTCTCTCCCTGCCTCCCCCTTATCCGTCACCCTGTGCATCTCTACCATTTGGCTGTTCCTGAGTTGTATCCTTTATAATAAACTCCCAAATAGTGAATAAAACACTCCTTAGTTCTGTCATCTGTTCCTAGCAAATTATTGAATTTGAGGGGGTCATGGGAACACTTCACTTATAGCCGATCAGTTGGTGATAAATACCAGAGGCCAAGACTTTCAGTTGATGTCTAAAGTGGAGGTGGTCTTGTGGGACTCAGCCCTTGATCTGTGGGGTCTGTGCTAATGTCAGATAGCTAGTCTCAGCTTTTCTTGGTACGTAAAACCTACACATTTGGTGTCAGAAGTGTTGTGGGTAGCAGAAACAGGAGTTTTGTTTTAGCCTAGGTACACGTTATGTTTTTAACTCAGGATCTGTGTGAAGCTATTTTGAGCTATAAGTGACAGAAACACAGCTCAAATTAACTTTTGTTTCCTATATCTATGGGTACCTAGGTTTGAGGGGCACATGCAGTCACATTAGGATGCTGCCTCTCCACTTTGAATTTCTTCCTCCTCAGGTAGGTTCTCTATGTGTTGTCAGAGATGGCTGCCAGCACACCTGGGCTCACGTCTTCCCAGTGAGGAAGCTAGCAATGCAAGGAGAGTCTCTTTTCTGATGATTCCCACAAAGTCCCTGTGGGGGGAGGTGGACTGACTTCTCTGACCTAAGTGTGGGTCTGTTCTTGAAGTAATTAATCACTGTGGTCAGGGGCTTGTGTTTCTTAGATGGACCAAGCTTGAGTCATGAGTCTTAAATACATTGATTGGAAAGAGTTTCCCCACAAGGAATCCTGTTACTGGAAGAAACTGGGAGGAAGGGGAAGTGGGGGGGAAAAGCTGTAATTACAGCAGTCCATCCCAGCAACCTTCCAGAATGAAGTGAGAGGCAGCCTCAAGTATCCCTATCATAGGATTTCTTTACTTAAGCTGCTAGACTCAATGGTTTCCTGCCTTCCAATATTTTCTGTGATGAAAAACATGATCAAGAGGGTGCCCCTCACCAACATCTAAGTGACTCTTTCACACATTTTTATCCAGGAGACATTTTTCATGATGTAGTTGAGGCTCAATACTTACATTACTCATGTTTGGAGTCAATTAAACCCATTTAAAGTACAACAGCAAGCCCTTGCAAGACCTAGGGTTTAGCGCCAGTGGTGCTTTGTAGATAATGTCACCACAAGCCAGGAGTCATTGCGGGGTGTGCAGTGTCACTGCACCTGGTAATTGAATGTTATGTTGTGTTGGAGCCATTCTGTTACTAAGAAACAGATACTCTTCAGCCAAATTGCATGGAGAAACAAAAATTGATTGTCAACAAATTTGTGGCTTGGATGTTATTACTCAGAATAAATTGCAAGGGGGAAAATGGCCTTTATGAGGGTGTTGATATATTTTTAATAGGAAATCTCCATCTCTGATAGAGTAGATTACAAATGTTTCTAAGGAAAAATGGTACAGTAGGTTTATCATATAAGCGCTTTCTGCTGGTTTTAGTAAATTGAGTTCCTTCAGTGCCAGGAAACTGATGGCATTTATAAACAAGAGACACAAACACCCTCTCTATCATTGAGATTTTAGGCCATTTACATACAGTGCCATCATTTTTAATTACTAGGAAAAATTACGTGCAAGAAAAACAACTATTAGAGCTCTGCTGTAGAGACAGAGAGGAAGAAATCATTCTCTTGAAATTTGTGTTTTTAATTCTTCGCTTTGAGTGTTGACCTAGCCATGAAGTGGTTTGTGTGGGCACAGTGGTCTTTGAACTTGTTCTTCCTTTCACTGGAGATTGGTTTAGGTCCAATAATTGCCGTAGGATATAGTTATGCAGGCTGGAGGGCCAGCAGAGCAAGCGGAGGGCAGTCAGGTGTTCCTGGGGTGAAGGCAGACAGCACTCTATTGCCCCGACTGTCCCCACTGTGGCACCACTTATCCTGTGTGTGCACTCCTCAGAGGAAATGGATGGAGAAGACAAGGTCCTAGTGGGGCAGTGAGGAGGCATCCCTGTCTCATCTCATGCCCAAGGGCTTGTCTGAATTGGAGCAAGAAAGAAAAGTCAAATGTGATGAAGGGTTGGAGAAACCCATCTGGAAAGTGAGCAGAGTGAGCAGGACCTTCCGGATCACTACTTGACTTGTCTGGACAAATACTGAAGGGAATTTAGGAACTTCCAACTCAGAAATGGCACTGAAGCTATGAGGTTCTTTCCCACTTCTGGGTACAGAGCAGGGAGTCACATCACATAAGCAGGCTGATGTAAATCTCATGACACCATGTCTGCCAGGCACACTCAGGACCTCTCTCTATAGTAGTTGAATAGGGCCTCCCATATAGAGCTTTATGAAGATGGATGAAGGGGTGTGTTGAGAGCAATTAGGGCTGCATTCTGGAGTGAGACACATAGATAGAGATGGAGACATATGTACACACACACACACACACACACTTATAAATATATATAAATAATTTATGAGATAGAATAATATATGCAGTAGGGGTAATTTATTAATATGCATGCAATACATGTTTACATGTAACATGTATTACTTCTTACATATATAATGTATGCAGTGTGTAATATATTAACATCACACATTATATTCATACACAAGACACAATACAATACTAATAATACAGCTCTATCATCAATACTATATTACATTAGATGTATGTGTTGCTCATGTATTTATTGAGACACACAAACAGATGTGCTGTCCAGTTGTGTCCCTTCTCAGGCAGTGAGTTCATGGCCCCATGGTTTGGGAGGAGCTCCTCTTCTGGCCCTGTCTGGACTGGGGGGCTTCTCTCAGGTTCTGCTGACCCTCCTCTGTGCTCCATGGCCACCTAGGCTGCAATTTGCTTCCCTGTAAGGCACTAATGACTAACTGCAGGATAGTACAGTCTCTGCTTAGGTGATTTGTATTTACGAATAGTCTTTGGTGATAGATTTTTCCAGAAACTCTGCTTCTAGAAGGCAGATGGGATGGTGCCAGCCCATAGAATGTGGAGACTTTTGCTCAGAGGTGGTGCTGGTTCTTCTATTCGTGTATGGTTACTTAAACTCAGGTCTTTGTCATTTTATTGTGTTCACTTGGGGCTACTCTTGAATGTCCTCTAGAAGTAAGTTCATTTTTTCCAAAATGAGTCCCATGATTAACCCAGGGCCTGCCCAGTCCCATATGTCATGTTCTCTGGGGGGCTATGAGATCCAGGTATCCCTGACTGGTGAGTGTGGGGAGTGCTGATGGGTTTGGACGAGGACTGTCTCCAGACAGCATTCACGATGGCACGGTGGCTTTGGTGCAGATGGGTTTAGTTTCCTCTGTTCCTGCCCTCTGGCCTGTTTGTCTCCTGCTGTCTTCACCAGGCATGGCCACCTCTGAGCTCTCTGAAGGCTCCGTAGGCCCTCCTCCTCTTCTCTGTGGTGGTCACACCACTCTCTCTGTGTTCGGTTCCATCAGTGGCTGGTATTTCTCTGGCTTCTCAGCTCCACTGGACCCTGTTTCACCCTCAGAGAGGCAGGTTGTATGCCAGAGTCTACTTTAGGAGCAGTGGGGCCTAGCTGGGGGTACACCAGCTGGGGCATCTCCTGTCTCCATCCTTGTGTGGTTTCATGGTTCTTTGCCTGTATGCAAAATGTTAGGAATATAATTTACTCAATAGGTAAAATTGCTCCTCAATGGAACATATTTTTATTAGCTATTGAAACAATGTTCCACAAATTCTCTATGTAATGTAATATTATTTCACTGGAAGCATGTTAATTTTAGGGTAAGAGACTGCAGAAGGATGACTGGTATTAATTTGTGATTTATCCATCTCTGGGAAAAATTAGGAAAATGGCCTTGTCTGTAGATTAGTTTAGGCTTATTTAATCTTCAGTCAAACAATCTCCCTGTATTAGTTTCCTGGGGCTGCCTTGACAAGTTAACACAGACTCGGGAGCTTGAAACGAGAGACATTTCTCTGTCACAGTGTCAACAGGGCCACACCTCCTCTGAGGCCTCCAAACACAAGGTACAAGGGGGCAGCCTTCCTTTCCACCCCCAGCTTTTGGGGGCTCCTCCCATTCCTTGGCCTGTGGTAGTGCCACACCACTCTCTGCCTCCATCATCTGGGTCTGGGTCTTCTTCTGTCTCTTATAGGAACATGTGTCATTGGATTTAAAGCCACCTGGTTAATCCAGGATGATCTTACCTTGGATCCTTAATGACCTTTGCAGAACCCCTTTTTCCAAATCAGCTCATAGCCCCGGGCTCCTGGCGAGCTTGTCTTTGGGGGAGACCACCCCTCTACCCACTGTAGTCCCTCTTCTTCTCGAGTTTTTTCCAAGGAGGTGCATTTTTTGTTTATTTTTAAACCTGCTCTGATTTCAATAATGTGTCTTTCAAGACAGAGGTTCTCAAATGGTAGTGCATGACCAGTAGCATCGGCCTCACCCGGGAACTTATTAGAAATGCCATTCCCCAGGCCTCATGCCAAACCTACTGAATAAGAAACTGGCCCTGTGGCTCTGGCATCTGTTTCAACAGGCCAGCCAGGGGATCTTGCTGCATCTCCACTGGGAACCAGTGCCTTCAGAGGGGACTCCCATTCTTCTTTAGTACCCTGACTTGCTGGGCTAATGGGGAGCTCACAGGCCACGGGGGCTGGATAGGCTCAGCTCTGCTCTCTCCCTCCCTTCATCTCTGGTGCAGAAGAGCTGTGAGCCCAGGGAAGTTCCTGATACCACACCCCTACCCCATCTTTTGGTGATAGCTAAAGGGCCGCTACTCTGGCCCGAGAAAGGGGAGTGGCTGCCCCCTTTGGTCCTTCTGGCAGAAGCAGTGTTTTCAATATTCTGCTCACAGGGCACTTTGGGGGTGTTATGGTTGAAGTATGTCCTTCACCCCCCAAATTCATATACTGAACCATTACCTCAGAATGTGACTTCATTTGGAGCTAAGGTGGTTGCAGATATAATTAGTTAACATGAGGCTGTGCTGGAGCAGGGTGGACTCCTCATCTGGTATGACTGCTGTCCTATAAAAAAGGGAAATTTGGACATATGTACACCCAGGGAGAACGCCATGTGAAGATGAAGGCAGAAATGTGATGCCGAAGATTGCCAGCAACCCCCTGGAACTAGGCGAGAGGCACAGAGCAGACTCTTCCTCAAGCCCTCAGTGAGGAACCCACTTGGCAACACCTCAGTCTTGGCCCTCCAGCCTCCAGAACGGTGAGACAGTACCTTCCTGAGTTGAAGTCCCCCTGGTCTGTGGTACTCGGTATGATAGCCTGAGGAAACTAAAACAAGGAACATTTAGGGTTAATTTTCTTTTGTGAGCTGGCCTGAGTTCTGAACAATTAACTTCAAAAGAACTTTTCGAGCACAACTCATTTGTCAGTTGGGAACTGCCTTACAGCAAAGCAAAAGCTCTCTGTCATGTTGACAATAATTTGGGACACGCAGTTCTCGGTTCCCAAGAGTGTTCGAGATGATATTTTTAGTGAGTTTTAAGTGATTGTAGTATCTTAAAACAGGTTGTCAAAAGAAAAATATGTTAGATTTTATAGCACTTTTGACCTTCTTCTTCTTCTTTATCTTTATTTTCCTTTGGAATTACCCTTTATAAACGTTTTTCCCTTAGAATTTTTCATTTATTCAGAACTACAAATCAACACAATTAGATACGAAGGACTCAGCTGAAAATAAAAGCAAATTAATGTATATGTTGAAGGAACATTTTGTGCAATTTTTCTCTTCCAATTAGCCCAATTAGTCAGTGACATCTAGGACTGGTCTTCCAGAAAGAATTACGGGCTTAAAGTCCAGTTCTCCACTTTAATGAGTTGTTCTGAGAGGGCCAGTCATCCTGCATAAATTGATAAGTACGAGATGTTCTGGGTAATAATTCTGAGTGTTTATGTTGCTCTTCCATTGTTCATTAACTTTTGTCAATTAAACTTAAGACTTTAAAAATTTGAAAGAAGTAACAATTCATTGGTTATATGAAACTGCCAAAAAAGGTTATAGTACTCTAACGTAGTACATTTTTCCTCCTATACCTCTTATTGTAGACTGTAATGCGTGTATGCACATGCATATATGCACAGTTCATGCATGCACACACACATGCACACTTCTTCCTTTTAATTCATAAGTGGGTGGGCAAGATTAACGAAAGCCAACAGAAGAGTCGTAGTCTCTGCAGTTGGCACTTGTTCAGCATACACCACGCTGCCTAGATTCTCCTCCTGAGAATAAGAATGTATCTGTTTCACTACCAGGAGAACTTGGAACTAAGAAATGATGATTATGCTCTTCTACGACCTGGTAGTTGGAGCTTGCCTTAATGAGTGGAAAAATACAAGGAAGCATCAAAGAACTACTTTGAAATGGTAACCAGGTGTCCAGCCCTTATTCACTCCTAGGTTCAAATTGAAGTCACATTGTCTCTTAGAGTGACATGACTTCAAACTTCCTCCCTGCAGTTGTCTGCCCCCCCCCCCTTAAATAGTCTCTTGCATATTTGGGGGACTTCTGTGGATTTGGGATCAAGCTCTTTTATGACCTTCCTCTCCAGTCTCATCTTCTTGGACTACTCCACAGTCCTGCTGCCAATGGCCCTCATGGGGAGTGCCCTCTGGTGGACACAGCCCCCCATCTTTTGGTGAAGGCTAAAGGGCCACTACTCAGTCTGAGAAAGGGGCATTACTGACCCCTTTTGCCTCTCTGCCTCCAACATAAATAAGCCCTTCTATTTAGAGCCCACAACACAGTTGAAATCAGTCTGCTTTGGTAAGGTTCTACTGAGTGTGTAAGGATAAAAGACAATTCAAACTGAATCATATATAATCTGGTTTTGCATCAGGTCACTTCATAGTTTTCCCTTGAAATAATGGGCGGGCACTCACTCCATATCTAAGGAACCAAAAGGATGTGTTTAAGACTTTCCCCCAAACAAATGAGCTATCCCCTAGCTTTCACCTCTTGAGAAAATTCTACAGTTCCAGAAATCTTAGAGACTAGTTTCAAATGGGCACCTTCTGACACCAATATCAAGAGCTGTATTTCACAGTCTGTGATCTTAACATAAATCTTGCTAGATAGGTTAAAGGTCAATTTATAATTTCCTGAAGCTAATCTGAATAAGAGAACATTTAAAGTTTTAGTTAGCCAGCCTATAAGTCAGGAATTTCAGGTTGTAGGTTCTAGGCTTGGTAGGTGCTCTTCTCCATGACACCTCCTGGGCATTTTAATGTTCACAAGTCCTACATCCGGAAGAGGAGGAGTGGTATACAAATTCTGCATGTGGGTGCTGCTTTACATTTCATAACAAAGCCATGTTATTCTCCCAATAATATGTACATGCTTCTTCCCTGGAAGAGTTCTTTTCCCTTCAGGAATAATCATGAGTCATTGTGTTAATGATGGTAACAGGCTCAAGAGGCTTCAGAGATGAGAGCCACAGTCCCTGCAATGACTCATGAAGTGACGGGGAAGGCAGATTTACAAACAAATGAGCATGACACAGAATAAACACCGTAATAGTGGGATTTGTGCAGTGCAATGGGAACACAGCATATGGTGGAATTCTGTCTGGTGAAGGGAAGACATTTTTTCTTTGTTTTAAATTAGGAAGATGAGTAGATTTTCCTAAAGTAAATTAGAGGGAAGACTTCCCTAACATGGAGAATATGAGCAAAAGCCTAGAAATATCTGACAAAGCAGACCACTCAGACGAGATTGGAAAGTAGAGAAAATGGAGCTGAGGCTGGAAAGATAAGCTAGGGCTATTTTCTGAGGGTCTTGAATGCCACGTTCAGGAAGGTTTGGCTTATTCTACAGGTGGTTCAAATTCTTGGGTATTTTTTTTTATGGGAGTTCAATTTCTCAACATATAGCATAACACCCAGTGCTCATCCCGCCAAGTGCCTCCCTCATTGCCCATCACCCAGTCATCCCCCCCCCACTTCCCCTTTCACTACCCCTTGTTCATTTCCCAGAGTTAGGAGTCTCTCATGTTTTGTCACCCTCACTGACATTTTCACTCATTTTCTCTCCTTTCCCTTTATTCCCTTTCACTAATTTTTATATTCCCCAAATGAATGAGACCATATAATGTGTGTCCTTCTCCAATTGACTTATTTCACTCAGCACAATACCCTCCAGTTCCATCCACATCGAAGCAAATAGTGGGTATTTGTCGTTTCTAATGGCTGAGGAATATTCCATTGTATACATAGACCACATCTTCTTTATCCATTCATCTTTCGATGGACACCGAGGCTCCTCCACAGTTTGGCTATTGTGGACATTGCTGCTATAAACATTGGGGTGCAGGTGTCCCAGCATTTCACTGCATCTGTATCTTTGGGGTAAATCCCCAACAGTGCAATTGCTGGGTCGTAGGGCAGGTCTATTTTTAACTCTTTGAGGAACCTCCACACAGTTTTCCAGAGTGCTTGTACCAGTTCACATTCCCACCAACAGTGCAAGAGGGTTCCCTTTTCTCCACATCCTCTCCAACATTTGTGGTTTCCTGCCTTGTTAATTTTCCCCATTCTCACTGGTGTGAGGTGGGATCTCATTGTTGATTTGTATTTCCCTGATGGCCAGTGATGCGGAGTATTTTCTCATGTGCTTGTTGGCCATGTCGATGTCTTCCTCTGTGAGATTTCTGTTCATGTCTTTTGCCCATTTCATGACTGGATTGTTTGTTTCTTTGCTGTTGAGTTTAATAAGTTCTTTATAGATCTTGGATACTAGCCCTTTATCTGATACGTCATTTACAAATATCTTCTCCCATTCTGTAGGTTGTCTTTGAGTTTTGTTGACTGTTTCTTTTGCTGTGCAGAAGCTTCTTATCTCAGTGAAGTCCCAATAGTTCATTTTTGCTTTTGTTTCTCTTGCCTTCATGGATGTATCTTGCAAGAAGTTGCTGTGGCCAAGTTCAAAAAGGGTGTTGCCTGTGTTCTCCTCTAGGATTTTGATGGAATCTTGTCTCACATTTAGATCTTTCATCCATTTTGAGTTTATCTTTGTGTATGGTGTAAGAGAATGGTCTAGTTTCATTCTTCTCCACGTGGATGTCCAATTTTCCTTGCACCATTTATTGAAGAGACTGTCTTTTTTCCAGTGGTTAGTCTTTCCTCCTTTATCGAATATTAGTTGACCATAAAGTTGAGGGTCCACTTTTGGATTCTGTTCCATTGATCTATGTGTCTGTTTTTGTGCCAGTACCACACTGTCTTGATGACCACAGCTTTGTAGTACAACCTGAAATCTGGCATTGTGATGCCCCCAGCTCTGCTTTTCTTTTTTAATATTCCCCTGGATATTCAGGGTCTTTTCTGATTCCACACAAATCTTAAGATGATTTGTTCCAACTCTCTGAAGAAAGTCCATGGTATTTTGATAGGGATTGCATTAAATGTGTAAATTGCCCTGGGTAACAGTGACATTTTCACAATATTAATTCTTCCAATCCATGAGCATGGAATATTTTTCCATCTCTTTGTGTCTTCTTCAATTTCTTTCAGAAGTGTTCTATAGTTTTTAGGGTATCTATCCTTTATCTCTTTGGTTAGGTTTATTCCTAGGTATCTTATGCTTTTGGGTGCAATTGTAAATGGGATTGACTCCTTAATTTCTCTTTCTTCAGTCTTATTGTTAGTGTATAGAAATGCCACTGATTTCTGTGCATTGATTTTGTATCCTGCCACACTGCCGAATTGCTGTATGAGTTCTAGCAATCTTAGGGTGGAGTCTTTTGGGTTTTATATGTACAGTATCATGTCATCTGCGAAGAGGGAGAGTTTGACTTAAATTCTTGGGTATTTGCACAAGATATGTGCTTCCTCTTTCAGGATGTAGAGATGTAGCTGAGAAGGGGCAGCAGGAAGGGCCACATGGATGGTTCTCTCTAATGCAGTAGGAATGGAAGTAAAATTGGGTTTCCTCATCAGAAAGCTGGATGTGTGGTACAGTGCTGAAGGCAATGGGGAGAAGCTAGTTCTTGTGTAGCTCTGGGTCATCAGTGTAGAAATGATAGGTAAACGTATGTGTTGTTACAAGTGGGTTGGCATAAATTCAAGGAGTAGTAATATTTATGAGGTTTCAAGAGGGAAACTATCATGGCAGAACTCAGGAGGGGGTGGTCAGAGATGGAGGGGTCAACTAACTGATGTGATAAGATGGGGGACGGTGGGGGTTTCAACAAAGAAGAAGGAATCAAATGTAGAAGAGGTCCAGAAATATAGTAGTAGAAAACCATGCACTGGATTTAGTGATTAAAGAACCAGAGGAAGTCTCTTTCTTGGTGGAATGATTTTGGGGAAGCGAAGAATTGCAGGGGTTGAGAACAAAAGGGCAGAGGAATGTTGAGGCTTCAATTGGAGACAATTATTTCATGAATATTTAATAGTGTGAATGAATATGTACTCAGGACTTGTGTCTATACTCATCAATTACTCTGAGCTAATTATGTGATCTGGACAACACAAGGATCCCTGCTCTGCCTCTTAAAATAACTTCCCTCCTTCAGTCTCTGACAGTAGGCATATCTCTGCTCATTAGCTGGGGTGTAGGCAGTAATTTTTAGTGTTTGAAATGGCAGTGGAATGTAGGAGAAGAAAAGCCTCTCCTAGAATTGTAAAAAACCTTATCCTTGGAGAGTGAAAAATCCACATGTAACTCTGATGTACTCCATATATTAGTTTGCTGGGGCGGCCATAACAAATTACCCAGAGTGGGTGGCTTAAACAACAGAGATTTAATTTCTCACCGTTTCAGAGGCCAGAATTCTGAAATTGAGGTGTCCCTGGGGTTGGTTCCTTCTGAGGAATGTCGGAAGCTCTTGTAGGTTCTCTCCTTGGCCTGTAGATATCCGTCTTCTTCCTGTGCTTTGCATGGCTGCCCCCTATTTGCTTGTGTATCTGTATCCAAATTTCTGCTTTGAAATAAGGACACCAGTCGCATAGGATTAGAATCACATTTGAAATAATCTCATTTTAATTTACTCTTTAAAGACACCATCTCCAAATACAGTCATACTCTGAGGTGCTGGGGTAGGACTGCATCATGAATTTGGGGGGCCATAATTCAGCCCATGGCACCCATCCCCTACAGTAATCTGTAATGTATTTGGGGGAGTTTGAGAAGCACTTAGAACCAGAGGCAGGGGATCCCTGGGTGGCGCAGCGGTTTAGCGCCTCCCTTTGGCCCAGGGCGCGATCCTGGAGACCGGGGATCGAATCCCACGTTGGGCTCCCGGTGCATGGAGCCTGCTTCTCCCTCTGCCTGTGTCTCTGCCTCTCTCTCTCTCTCTGTGTGACTATCATAAATAAATAAAAAAAAAAAAAAAAAAAAAAAAGAACCAGAGGCAGATTATCCACATGGGCCCAGAGAATGAGAGTGGAAGAAGAGGACGTTTCTGGTGTGGGAACTTCACCATCTTCTGGACAGGATATCCTGAGCAGCAGGCATGCTTTCATCTCTTTGAAAAGTTTTCTGTGTCCCTATGACTTGATGTTACTCTCCACAAAATCATTCTACCATCTTTTCTTGTTTTTCACTGCATGCTCATCAGTCTTTCGTTTATAACCTAACTGTCCATGTTGGAATTTTCGAAGAGGTGAGAATATGTTGACCAGAAGAGATAAGTCTCATGGTGAATAGAGTTCTTTTTTTTTTAAGGTTTTATTTTTAAGTAATCTCTATACCCAACAAGGGGTTCAAACCAACAACCCTGAGATCAAGAGTCACACTGTCTACTGACTGAGCCATCTAGGTGCCTCAGTAAAGAGTTCTTTTGATGTGAATTAAGAAACCATCATTCTTATTTATAGAGGAGCCTCTCAAAGACAGCGAGAGCCAGTC
The DNA here is from genome assembly GCF_053574225.1 of Canis aureus. NCBI lineage: Eukaryota > Metazoa > Chordata > Mammalia > Carnivora > Canidae > Canis > Canis aureus. The sequence goes on from NC_135641.1 coordinate 8,831,094, forward strand.
CCTGGGACACCTCTGATGCCTGGCAAAGCTGTGCATCAGGCACCTTCCTCAGTTCTTTTCTCCCAGGAAATTGGGCTCTACTTGGGCTTCTCAGGCAGCTTCTGTGGCTCTCTTCACTAAAAGTGCAACACTTGTCAATCCTTTTCATAAAGGATCTTGTGGGAAGACTTTGAACTGTTTGGTAAAATTAGATTTTTGGCTTGCTGTTGGCTTTGTGTTACCCATAGTCTGTCTCCTATTTCCACAGGTAATTGAAATGCAAAAGTAACTTGGCAATGTTACATTCCCCCATCAATCATTGTGTATTTCCATGGTCTTTTGTGGTTTTGTTACTTTATGGTGGCATCTCATCAGGCCAAGACCTCTCCCAAGAAATCATTTGTCATTAGAAAAAAAAAAAAGTAAAAAAAAAGAAAAAAAAAAAAAAAAGAAAAGAAAAAAGTCATTGTTATAGCCGCAGGGTGTCTGTGTGTACAGCGTGGCTATCACTGGAAATGCCTACATCCAGCATGGCCTTTCTTACCCTCCTCCAGAAGTGTTGATCGTAGGCTTCTTCTGCCCTGAGCAAGTGCAGTTTCCCTCACTCTCACTCATGCTTCCCTTTCTCATTTGCCTTAAGGGGTTCTTGTACCCTGAATGTGATATTTTTGTTCAATAAGCCTGACTCATAAATCCACTAGGAGTTATTAATGTTCTTATGACTTTTGCACCAGACAGTGGCTGTATCTTTGACCTGTGATTCAATAGATATGTTCTGAAGAGTGGAAAACTGGAATTGCAGAGGTGAAATATTTATATACTTTCCCTCATCCAAGATTTCAAGGACAAATAAGAAAATAAATACGTCCTGAAAAAAAGTCTAAAGGACAATGGATGTGAGCTACTTAAAGAGAATAAAGAAGCTAATAGGATGTCATTAATGATTAATTTGAAGAACTATAGGTACACGATTGTTTACATGCAATATATTAGTAAATTTTTGGATTTTTCATATTAAAATACTTTGGATTGCATCAGGCAGGGTTTTCCAGGGATGTGTGTGTGTGTGTGTGTGTGCGTGTGTGTGTGTGTGTATTGGAAGATGGTATTCAAAATCTGTAGTTCAAGTCTGAAGGCCATCAGGCTGGAGACCCACAAAAGAGCCGAGTTAAGTTATGAGTCTGAAGACTGTCATACTGCTAGAGAAGAGTGGATGTCACAATTCAAGTCTGAAGGTTATCTGCTGGAAGAATCATTTCTGGTTCCAAGAGGTCAGTCTTCTGCTCTGTTAAGGCTTCCACTGGTTGGATAAGGCCCACCTATATTATGGAGGGCAATCTGCTTTATTTGAAGTCCACCAATTTAAGTGGAAATGTAATAAAAAAACAAAAACAAAAACAAAAACAAAAACCAAGAACTCCACAGAAACATCTAAAATAATATTTGATCACATATCTGGGCACCATGTTAGAGCCAAGTTGACAAATAAAATTAACCATCATAGGAATATTCTCCAAAAGTATAAAAGTGTTTTGATTACATTTATATGGATAGTACCTTTTTAACTTTTGTTAGGCTGGTTGACTTCTCATGTATAAATAACAAAGAAGAGGAAGTCATAGGAGCCCATGGTCAGGTAGGATGGAGTCAGGGGGAATGATTCCCTTATAGTTAGTGATGTTTGAATCTTAGAACTCTTTTGAATCTGTATGTCCAGTATAAGTCCATGAAGCTTACACTGCTACATTTGTATGTGTGTTCAGCTTCAGCTAAGCCTTTAGAAAATTTTGGGTTGGATGCAAGGACACTTATTGGAAAGAATAACCAGTTGAGTGATGATACCATCTTATATCAGTTTGAACTGGAAAAAATGACATCATTCTAGAATCTGTAAGCCTCAACATTTTTATCAGTAATTTGAATGAAGATAGGCAGGTGTGATTATTATAATTCTTTGATGTGATAAATCTGGACTGGACAGTAGATAAATAAGATCATAAATAAGGGTCCAGGATAATGTGGAGAGATTCAAACATAGAACTGAATCTAAGGAGAAACTTGCAGGAGCACATTTGTGATCCTCTTCCTGGCTTCTTAAGCACTTCAGCAAACTGCAGGAAAGTGGGGTTGTGTCTTGGTAATGTGAGAAGTGTGAAAAACAGTTGGAGACTTGAGGTGAGAGTGGATTTGATGAATTTGCCAGAGCAAACTGGATGCATTGAAGGCTTGAGCTGAGTTTGCCTGTCAAGTAAGCATTGCCTACTGGGACAGTGCATTGTGCTCACCAGAAAGTCACAAAACAATTGGCCCCTTTGTTTAGTCATTAAATACTTAAATGACTTTGCTAAAAGGGGCCTCCATTTAAAAATTGCTAGAAAGTAGAGTGCTTGGTGAGATATTTCCCTATGCCCTTTCTCGTTACTGTCACATTATTTAGAAAACCAGCACTCAGAATTTGCTTCCACAGTGGAAGTCTTTATAGTATAAATCCATTTGTTATGGCAAATGGATCTCTATTAGTATATTTTAGCTTAAATCAATTATATAAGTGCTTCGTAAGAACATTTATTTTGCCCAATGTTTCACCAACATCAAGGATTTTAGAAAGTGTTTGATCTTTCCTTTCCTGACACTTTTTTTATAAGAGTGATGGGTTTACTAAAATTTACAGTGAAGCTAACCTGATTACTCTGAGCTATTTTTAAGAGGATTAGACTATTCGAGGGCGGATGGATTCTAATCCCATGACTAATGTTTTGGACAACATAGTACAATGCTTTTTGATTATGAAAATTGGTTAGTAACCATGTCAGTATGCTCCATCCTTTGCTGCTTATTACAAACTATACTAAAATGTTTCTGTTGGAACTTGGTTATAGATCAGCTCCATAGCCCTGAATTAATCACTGTGTAGTAGGGCAACCTGCCATGTTGCAGAAGGGATGTAGGGGTAAAGTTCTTTGGCTGTTGACAATTGTGGGTGACTCATTATAGCCAAGTGTTTCCCATTATTTAATCAAGGTTGAATGCAGAAAATGGAGTGGGGTGGTGGTGGTAATAATCATCCCAAAGGGATCTGGTCTTTGCCAGAATAGAATTAAGTGTCCAGGTTGAAGTTTCCAAATGGTTTTTTGCCTAAAACAAAACAGCTTATTTGAGTTTATTACCATCATTGTGCTAAAATTTACAATGGTTACAAGCTTTAATAAAGTGGTTAATTAACATCACTTCTCAAGCACAAAGGGTATCTCATGGATTTGGTAACCATGTCTGTGGACCCAAAGGCCTTTAGTCTGATAAAAGAAAATTTGGGGATATGTTTGTACCAAAGGAAATCTAGAAATGTGGTTTCATTACCAAAAGAGATTTTTCTGAGAGATGCTGAGGGAAGCAGAAGGCAAGAGAATCAAATATTTGAAATTGGGACTATATTGGTGAAAATAAGCTCATGCTCTGTCCCAACCCTTCCCTTCCCCTACTTGTTCCCCAAACCTGGTGGTTCCCTCACCATTATTTGCTAGTTTGGAGCACCACCAGGTAGCTCAAGCTGCACCATCAGAACATAAGGCATCATTCTTTATACCTTCATCTTGCATAGAATTTCTCTATGCCAACAACTGCTAAGTCCTACTGATTATATTTCTTAATAGCCGTTGTAGGAGTTCAGAATGAATTCCCCCAATATGTGCCACTTCAGCACGCAGATTATTTTGAACTGAAACAATCAAGGCCCAAAAGACTCAGGAAGAAACTTTGAGCTTCTCCCTGACTGCCTAAAAGAATTTAAATAGAAGACCAGCTCCAGGAAGAAAAAACTGTTGCCAAAGAGAACTACATTATAATATGAACCAGGGATGGTAAATAAGGAGGAACTTAGCTAGGCCTGTTTGGTCAAAGTCTTGTCTATGTCCCTTTGCTCTGTAGGGCCTAGCAAAAGTTTACTTACTAAACATTTACTCTTCTTTCCCTTTAAAGTTCCAGACCCCTGCCCCCTTCTCCTTAGTTCAGAATGACATATATACCTCATTTGGCCTCACTGTCTTTGGAATCGCTCATGTTTATGTGGATTACAAAATTCAATTTGATTTTTTTTCTCCCTGTTTACCTGTCTCATGTCATAATTCATAGACCAGCTAGAAGAAAAGTTTCCCTCCCCAGAGTCATCTACTTCTCTCCACCTCCACACTACCCTTTTGGGTGAAGCCACCATCATATAGAAACAGTAATCAAATCTGCCTCTCCAAATTCCCCTTAGATCCCTCAGTCTGTTCTTGATACTGCAGCAGAATTGTGTTTTATTTGACAGAGAGAGAGAGAGAGAGAGAGAGAGTGATAGAGCACAAGAGCAGAGTGGTAGGTAGAGGGAAGGGAGAAACAGACTCTTAGCTGAGCAGGGAGCCTGCTGTGGTGCTCCATTCCAGACCCTGGGATCATGACCCAAATGGAAGGCAGATGCTTAGCCAACTGAGCTACCTGGGCACCCCCCAGAGTTATGTTTTTAAGATGCAAATTTGATCATATCCCACCTCCCTCCACCCCCCCAAACCACTTGATGGCTCCCCATTGCTGTTAAGATGAAATCCCAAATCCTGACTGTGACCTGATGTGGAAAACAAAGGCAGAAGAAAAATGATTAAGTTTTCTTCCTACCTATAGCCCATTGACAAGTCCTTGAAACAGGCAGAGTGGCCTTCCTCTGGAGACTTTGCCCTCTTTGGTAAGGGCAAAAGGCAATCTTAGTCCAACCCCCAGGATCCTGTGAGTCTCCTTTAACATATAAACATTCCTTTGGAAACATCCTTTATCTTTACCCCACCAAGGTACAGTGTTGGCAATCATCCCCCTAGCAGATGGCTCACCGATATACATCTGAAGGGTCTCATAACTGAGATTTTACTAAATAAATGACCTTTTCAAACAATACCTACACCCCCTAGGATCCTGGAAACTTTGCTTCCAAAATATCTGGGAGGCTTATGCTCTCTCTAACCCCTTCTAATGCATCAATCCTTATGACCCCGGTGCAGCTCTTTCTGCCCATGGGTCTTGTCCCTGTGCTTTAATAAAACCACCTTTTTGCACTGAAGATATTTCAAGAATTCTTTCTTGGCTGTTGGCTTCGAACCCTGACATCTTTCCTACATTGTGTGCCATGGACCCCCTGTTACCTAGGCCAGTGTACTCCTGTAGCTTCTCCCTCCTTTGCTCTTATTCTCTGTGCTTCATGCTACCCTTCCTTGGGTTTCTTGAACTGAGGCCTTCCAGCTCAGAGCTTCCATGCACATGGCCTCTGGTTGAATTATCCTCTTCCTGCTTCCACCTTCTGAACTTTTACCGTGCTGACACTTACTCATGTCTCAGCTCTCTCGGTGACTGTAGCTCCCCAAACTAGTCTTTCCCAACTCTGCGGGTTTGGGTTGGATCTCCCAGCCATCTGCCCACATAGCATCCAGTACTTTTCCTTTGTGCATCATTGTGATGAAATCAGTATTTAACTACCTGTTTGGGGGTGTGATCCCTGTCTGGGGATGGAGTCCTACATCGGGTTCCCCGCAGGGAGCCTGCTTCTCCCTCTGTCTGTCTCTGCCTCTGTGTGTGTGTCTCTCATGAATAAATAAACAACAACAACAAAAAATCTTTAACTACCTGTTTGGTGTCTCTCACCAGCAAAACTATAAGTTCCCTGGAGACAGGTACTGTATCTGCTACATCTTCTCTATACCAGAGGTTTGCTTGGTGCCCACCACATTGCAGGAATTTACTAGCTATTTTGTTGTATAGAGAAATAAATGAAAATCAGGGATGTGTGGTTACTATGCCAGGGGGAGCTGTCATATGAGCTAGAAGGTCAGGAACCAAGAACATATACGTACAATAGTTTATGCCTGCATGGCAGCATAATGTGAGTGAATGTGACCCCAGCGCATTTTTTCTCTTCAGGTATGCATTATCCTTTTGGTACATTTCTGCCACACTGCAATCACTCCCTAAGGAAATGGGTGTCAAGAGCAAAGAGTATAGAGAAGCAAGTGGGGTCCTTTTCTGGCTTGTTCGTTGTGAAACTGAGTGTGGCCCAATAAAGAATATATCCCCCAGTTCCTTGCATAGGACTTTAAAACCTTTGGAATTTCCTGAGTGATGAGAGTGTCTCTTCTTATTCTTAATGAGCTCTTTTCAACCACACCTGGCTTTATGCTAACAAAATGACTCAAGGTGGGCCCTTAAACATAAGATTGGGGCTGGCCATGCCCAGAAAGAGCAGGGTCTGGGAAAGGAGCGAGGGGCTAGAGATAGCTCTGCCACATGGCCAGTGATGTAGTAAGACCCCAGTAAGACTCTGGACACCCAAAGCAGGAGGAGCTCCCTGTTTGCTGAACCAACTGATATGCTGTGGTGGGGGAGCATGCCTTGACTCCACAGGGAGAGGGCACGGGAGCTCTGCATCTGGGACCCTCTCAGATTTTGCCCTATGCATCCCCATCATCTGGGTGTCTCCAACTTTTTTCCCTTAATAAAACTTAAATAGTAAGTGCAGTGTTCTCAGTGAGTTCCTTGACTTGTTTTAACAAGTTATTGAACCTGAGGGGGTTATGGGATCCTGAAACTTATACCCTATTAGGGTAAGCAGCCCCGAAACTCGCAACTGTCATCTGAAGTAGGGGAGGTCTTGTGGAGGTCTTGGCCCTTAGCTCTTGGGGTCTGCCCCAACTCTGAGGAGTCAGTGTTGACTCAGGGTCAGTCAGAAGTGAACTGTATGGCAAGAGATCCAGTTGGTGTCAGAGAATTGGTATCAGGACAATAAGAGAAGATTTAGGGCAACAATCCCAGCAGAGTTCCCTTCCTTTATGGCTGGTACAGCTGTCCCAGGGAAGAAGTGGGGCATAGATGTTGCGGGACCCCTGAAAGAGGAGCTCCAGTGCCCTACCTTCCTAAGACAGGTACTATCAGAGTCAGAACCCTCGGCTAGTTTAGTAGAACAGGAGAGCAGAGCAGCCCTGTGCCTCTAGATAACAAGATCCCAGAAAAGAGCTGCCTGTCCCACGAGATCCTGATGAAAGTTCTCAGGTGTTACTGTAGGCAACAACAACTGCCTGACCCCGGGGCTGCTGGGATGGTACAGAAGAAGCAGGAAAGAAGCAACGCACACATGAGGCAGAAAGTCAGATCAGAGGAGCTTCGGGGAATTGGCAGGTGTGGGTGGCTGTAGGGAATGCACATTTCAACAGCCAAGCCATGTGCTCAAGTGTTTGTGTTTGCATATGTGAACGTATGTAAACCCTACATCTCCTATCATTCTCTTGTTAAAGTCTCTCAGTGCCTAACATTTATATAATTTTTGTCAAAAAGCAGAGAAATGGAATCACATCTACCTACATACATTATTGCTTTGCAATATGATCTTTTATGGCAGGCAGAATTATGGTTCCCCAAAGATGTCCATGTCTGAGTCCTTGGAGTACCTTATACAACAAAAGGAACTTTGCAGATGTGATTTAGTTAAGGATTCTGAGATGGGAGATTATCCCGGAATATACAGGTGGGTCCAATGTAATCACGTGGATCCTCATAAGAGGGAGGCAGGAGGGCCAGATTCAGAGAATATGTGAGGACAGAAGCAGAGGTCAAAGTCAGAGAGAGATTTGAAGATGCCACGTGCATGGCTTTGAAGATGGAGGGAGGGAACATGAGCCAAGGAATACAGGTGGCATCTAGAAGGTAAGCAAGGCAAAAAAAAAAAAAAAAGAAAGAAAGAAAGAAGAAAGAAAGAAAGAAAGAAAGAAAGAAAGAAAGAAAGAAAGAAAGAAGAAAAAGAAATACTTTTCTGGAGTTTCCAGAAAGAATATAGCCTGTGATATCTTGATTTTAACCCAGAGAGACCCATTGTAACTTCTGGCCTCTAGAACTGCAAGATAATACATTTATCTTTGTTGTTTTAAACTGCTAAGATTGCAGTCATTTGTTAGAGCAGACATAGGAAGCTAAAGGAAACTTCTACTTATTTTTTTTTTTAAAAGAAACTTCTTCTTAAAATACGTAACAAGCATTTTCCATGTCCATAGATATATTCCTTTAGCCTCATTTTTAATAGCTCCCATGGTTTTCCATTATAAAGCTATATCATAATTTACTGATCTCATATGGCTGGACATTTTAGGTTGCTCTCAGTTTTTATTCTTTTTGCTAAACACCACCACAATTAATATCCTTGATATATGTCCTTCTGCGCTTTTCTGATATTTCCCTAGGATTGATCTCTAGAAGTGCAGTTCTAGGAAATGCACATTTTAAAGGTTTTTGACACACATCTGACATTTGATTTTGGGGTATAGAGACTTTCCATGTCCATTTGTTGGCAATTGAGTCCTTAGGTTTCATTTATAAAAGTAGGCCTGTTGAAAGGGAACACCCCTTTATGTTTGGATCAATCCTTTCTTCTTCCTTCTGTTCTCCATCTGCAAAGAGGAGAAAAGGAAGATGCTAACATAGTGCCAAGGAGATCTGATTTACTGACAGCCAGTGGGGAGGGTCTTGCCTTGGAGTACCTCGTAGGCAATGGAATACAACATCTTGCAAGAGTTGAACCCATGAGTCACTTGGACTTAAATATGTCAATGGATTCTCTACAATGTTTGCCTTTGTGTGAACATGGATTTGACTACTGGTGACTGGGGGTATGTTCTGGGACCTATGTGATTTTTTGTGGGCACACGGTGGTGGCCACTGAATACTGAGTTGAGAGAGGTCTGCTGTGAATTCCCAAGAGCATCTGTCATGCATGTTAATCACATCTCTACACTCTATTATTTGAAAATAAAGACACCACTAGAGTTAATGAAGGACAAAGGATTAATATGATGAGGGTATTGCACTGGGAAAAGTGGTAATCAATATAGAATTTGAACAGTTGGAGCTTTTAATTTGTAAATAAATGCAATAGAGATACCTTTCTTTGCTTCTAAAATACTAAGGTTAACTCAGAAATGACCAGAATGCAAAGTAGAAGAGGGCAAGATAAGGAAAAGGGGAGAGAGTAGTTCCATGGAGTGGGGGAATGCATGAAGACGCTAATTTGCCAAATCTTAAATTGGCAACTATGAATTACAGTTAGTGCATGAGGAACTGTTATGCCTGTTACGCCTGGCCCTCTCCTGCATATTACCCTGATGCTGTGGACAAGCTCTTCTATATTTATTATTAATTACCTACCTATAATGGTGTTAGCTGCTGTGCATGTTTAAGGAAATAGCCACAGATTTGCCCTCAAAGGACTGTTGAACACATACCAAAGAAAGTCTATATTTATGACAAGCCAAACATCTGGAAAGAAGTCAAAATAAATCTGGATATTTATCTTCATGTTATGAAATATAAAATTACTTCGGAATACCCCAATTTTGAATTTTTCAGTTCTCTCCTGCCTATTTTGGTTATTTGCACCAAGTATAGGAAGCACCCTGTTCCTTATGTCTCCTCCTCAGGCAAAGCAGGCCTGGAAGAAGGGGATTATAATGCCCGTGCATGCTGGAACCCCTGTGTTAGGGCTGCCGTAATAAACTACCATGAACTTTGTAGCTGAAAACAACATAAATTTATTCTCTCATAGTTCTGGAGGCCAAACATACAAAGTCAAGGTGTCAGTGGTGTCATACCTTCTGCTGGCTTTAGGGAAGGATCTTCTTCACCTCTTCCAGACTATGGTAGCTCCAGAGGTTCCTTGGCTTATGGCCATGTCCTTCCAGTCTCTGCCTCTGTCCTCAAATAGCTTCTTCCTCCTCTCTTGGTCTTCTCTTCTGTCTCCTTTAGGGACACTGTCACTGAATGAAGAAACCACCTGGGTAATCTAGGATGTTCTGCTCTCTGGATCCTTAACTTAATCATCCCTACAAAGATCCCTTTTCCAAATGAGGTCACATCACAGGTAATGGGGATTAGAACATAGATATAATTTTTGGGGCACCATCATTCAACTCATTGCACTCTTCTGTCCACTGGGGACGGATGTGGACAGAGTCAATAGTGGCTGCTTGGTTTACTTGCCTGGGGAACCGAATATACAGGTGGACAATGGCCAGACCATATATATAAAAATAGAACTCTGACCCATAACCTGTAGCAACTTACTCAGGAAACCAACCCATTATCTCCATAACCAGCCCAGGAAGCCAGCCTGCTGTTAAGTCAGACTTGTGGGACGTCAGACCACTATCTCTAGGAGTAATCCAGGAAGCTAAGCAACAATCCTATAATAGTCAGCCCCAAATGGCCAGGACTTGATTAATAACTGACAGCTTCCCTAATTTTTGTTCTCACTCTGACTTAGGACTAGCTGGAGAAGCCACATGTTTACTTTGACCGATCATACAGGATGCCCGCTTCTACCCAGCTCGCCTCCAGCTACCCGGCTCACCTCCAGCTCCCCCGAACCAGCTACCTCCAATCAGGGCACACCCAAGCCTCCCCAGTTTCCACTCTGAAGCTTTCTTGCTCCTCTGCCTGTCTTTGCATCTCTGCCAAATCTCGAGTGAGGATGGCCAACTCCCTAGCTCTGGCAAGGTCAGGATAAATAGCCTGTGCTTCTCTCAGTTGATTGGTTTTCATCTCTTTCCACATGCCTGTGCTATTCTTCTAACTGTATCAGGCAAACGTTCTCAGTTGGGGGGTGTTTTGTCTTTAATATCCCCTTCCACACCTCAATGTCTATCTGCTGCTGGGAAAGAGCCATGTCACTCTCGTGGCGGTGGAGGGCAGGGCGGAGAGGTGTAACGAGCAAAGGGCTAAGTGGTAGCAGAGCCACCAGGGTATAGAAACAATAGGAGCTATGACAAGATGATAGGATGCACCACAGAAACCACTCAAACACCACTCACAACCCGCACTTACTAAAAGCTACTTGTGTATGCAACCCAAGCATTTTATAAATTGTGTTATTTTTCAGATTCCCTTTTCTTGTTCTCTGGCCTTTCCTCAGTTAACAAATGGTGCTGCACTTGGGATTTATGATCATTTAGTTTCTCCTACCCTGCAATTGTGGACAATGGACTGGAAGGCACACAGGAGGAAGAGATTTTCTTAGGCGTGCCTGACTGTATGAAGCCGAGTGTGACAGAAGGGGGGAAGCAGAGCCAGAAGGGCTAACCTCTAAAGAGGTGAATCAGGGATGCAAAGAGAAGAAAATGTACAGTAGTGTGAGAAGGTGTGAGGGGCCGTGTGGTTTAATATAAATAGCACAGGACTGCAAGTCAGGTGTTAGGGGGGCGTGAAACAAGGGGTGGATTTATAGGATGCTTGTAGTTCCCTTTGCTCCATAATTCACGTCCCAGTACTAGTCTGACATTGGCCCGATGAGACAATAATTCTAGGCCTCTGTTTTTTCACCTGAAAGGTCCTGGTTTTCAGGAAAAACATCCTGTTGGTGGGACCACTGACTCTCACATCTGTGAGGACAAATGGGAGCAGTGGTTTTGTAGCTCAACCCCCCTGAGTCTTACAAAGGTTTTCCGGAGAGTTGGGCCTCCAGGGGGGACTGGCCAGGTGAGATCCGTTCCTCCCACCAACCCACACAACAGCACATTGGTCAGTTTTACCCATGGAGCTTCTACCTGCATTTCACTTTAAGAAATATTCTCTTAACTAAACACTTAGAAAATGTTGCAGCTGAGTGTAGTGGGGAGGTAAGCTACCCAGCCAGTGACTGGACCTTCTCTCTTGCCCAGGATGGTCTCGCCTTTCCATCTTCGCTCCACCCCTGGCTAGGTGTCAGGAGATGTGTATGACCGTACCACTCTCTCACCTGGTTCAAAGGCGTCTGCAGCCCTCATCTATCAGGCTGTGCTCAAATCACTGGCTGTTATGGTGTGAAAATTAGCACACACTTTGTTTAAAGTTTTGTAGCATCCCTGGAGAGAAGGCATAATTAATCCCGATCCTACAGATGAAAAGCTGGAAACACACTATTTAAAGGGCGCCCAGCACGACATGGATGGGTCATGAGGAAGGCCAGGGTGGAACTGAGGCCTGTGACACCCAAGCCCAAGGTCACCAGGCTCCCATGATGCTTTTTTGTGCAACTGCCTTTTGAATTTTGGTCACTGCCTCCAATTGAGGAGATAGTAGCTGCAAATTGCTAATTTTTGTTACCAACAGAATTTAACACTTGACTTCTTTATAATGAGGATAGGATTGCAGCCCTGGAATCCCGCCCCAGAAGTGAGTAAAATCAAAAGGAAGACATGCTCAGTCCCTTCTGTTGAGGCAGACCCTGCGGGCACATGAGCTGACTGGGCAGCTTGAAGGACCAGGGCCATGCCCCCTGGGCAGCCCTGCAGCGTTGTAGCAGGCAGGAGCTTGGGGAAGACTCTAGCCATTACCCCACCAGGACAGAGGACACGGAGAGGTGGGGCTTCCCTCTGGCTTTAAGTCAGGCGGACTTTTCCCCTTTGGCTGCTGTAGCAAATTACTACAAACTTAGTGATTTAAAACAGCACATATTTATTCTGTTAGAGTTTCAGGGATTTCAGAAAACTGAAATGTGTCTCACCGGACTAAAGTCAAGATGTCGACAGGGTGGATTCCTTCTGGAGGCTCCAGGGGAGAATCTGTTCCTTGGCTCCTCCATCATCTAAGACTGCTTATTCTTTGGCTGGGTCCACTCTGTTCACATGTCTGGACCCACCTGGATAACCCAGGATCATCTCTCCACCTCAAGATCTGCCCTCACATCTGCAGTGTTCTTTTGATGTATAAGGTAACATATTCATATCGTCTGAGGGCTGGTACATGGACATCTGGGGGGCTACTCTTTAGCTACCACACCAGGCAGTTCTCAGACTCGTGGGGGTGTGGTTGAGAACAGATCCAGCCCTGAGACTCGACCAAGGCCTCTGAGGGTACAGTAAGCTTTTCAAAATGTCTTGCTTCTGGAAGCCTCTCATCCTCTGGAACTGGAGCATGGAGGTGGAAAGGGTGCAGAGGCCCTGGGCTGGCGACAGCCTTGAGAATCAGCTCTTGGACTGGGTGCCAGAGCAACCTAGAGATGCTAGGTGCCTTCTGCCATATGCCCTGACCCCTGGAGACCATATGAAGGAAGGTGAAGACCTGGCTTGTTCCTGACCCTCTACACTTGCAGGCAGGTGCCTTGGCAGTGGTCTTCTTGGCCGTGACAGAAGTGTATTTCAAAATGCCAATACATGCAAAAGCCTTATTTTAATAATTTTATTTTACTTTGATTGTTCATTCTTTTTTAAAAGTGTATCTATTATTTCTTTCTAACAATAATCACAATACATGTCAAGGGCAGAATGTTTGAATAATTCAGTAATCCATAAATTAATCAGAATCTGCTGCCTGGTTATCTACTCTCCAAAGGCAATGCCTCCTGTTCTCTAGGCAAATACACACATGCACATATGTACGCAACTCGGACCAACTGTTCTATAAGCATATGAGGTATTTTTGCAGTAGTTATTCAACTACTGTTATGGAAAATATTTTGATTTATTAACCGGTGTAGTATACCTCCAGGCACCCACATTTTGTGCTTTTCACACCTACTTTTCCTTACTCTCAGGCTTCCATGGAGTGGGGACTTCCACATTCTTTTTTCGTGAAAGCCATGGGCTGTGAACTCTCACATATCTTACTACTCGAGTTTCTTAGGTAGCTTTTAGAATTTATGAAGAGAAATAGTCTTCTGATTGAAGGCTATTGATTTGCAAGAACTGGCCCTTTTGAAAGAGAAAAAAGTGTTTGAGATTCAATGACATGGCTTTGGCTATATCAAAAGCCAAGTGAGTCCCTGTGTATAGATTTATAATGGTTATACTAAAAAAAGGGATCTGGGGGAAATGGGGAAAAAGCCACATTGCCTTGTCATCCTGCTGGATAGAGATTCAGTGCTTTGTGCAGGTGCATGCTTGGGGACTGGAGACGAGAGAGGGTGGGGGCAGAAAGAGATGTCTGTGCTCTAGGGAGTGAGGGACTGGGTCCCGGGGCCAGAGATCTGGCTCTTCACTGGAGAGGCCGCCATATTGATCACACTCCAGTCTTGGGGACAGGAAGCCCTTGCTCTATGTCTGCATTGGAGTGGTCAGGGGTTCTGTAGAATTTTGGGCAATTTGGCTGATTCCATTCACTTCAAATTCATGGTTTCAAACTTCTGTAGAGTTCCCGAGTCTTCCCACTAAACCTATCCACCCCCCACCTCTCTGCTGGGACATTTGTGCTCCATTCTCTAGGATAGCTATTTCATGCCTCAATTTTTCTCCTTAAAGCTCCAAACCCCTTTTCCTTCCCATCACTTCCGCGACCAGGTCATTAGTTAGGTGTTAGTTAGCTATGAAAATGGAATGAGATGGAAACATTTACTTTAGCACCATCACATATGGAGACCTCCAAGCCCTGGAAGCACTTCTTCTTTCCCCATGCCCAGGCCTCTGCTGTCTGGAGGCCCCCATTCCTAATATTTTGCCAAGGATTTAACTCCTGCATGTTCCCTTCCCTCCTTCTTATGTCATCAGTTTCTCTCTGCTGGATCATTTTTCATAGCATGCCAACAGGCCGTGGTTTTTCCGATCCACTTAAGTCTTCTTTGACTCTCTCCTGCTCCAGTTACTGGTGTATTGTTCTGCTCCACAGCAGAAATCCTCAGCCTCGTAAGAATTGTATGCGTATACTCTCTCCATTTGTTTCCAATTTCAGACCCTTGCGATTTGGTTTTTACCCACTTTTTTGTTGACTGGCTCTCTTAGAGGCCACCAGTGGTCTCCACATTCCAATCAGGACAGAGGATAACTATTCTTCTGGAAGATGCTCTCTCTTCCAGAACCTCATGCTCCAGAATTTCTTCTGACCCGGCCTCTTTTCTTCCTCTTTCACATTGCTCACTCCACTGCTTCTCCCGAGCTACAACTATCTGAGGGCCTTTGGGATCACCTTTCCTCCCTCCTCTCTCTCTCCCCCTGAGAGGTTGGATTTGTTCTCATGGCTCCCATGTGTAAAACCCCAGTCTGAATGTGTGCTATGAACCTGAGACCCCCACCTCTGACCATCGGCTTGATGCTGCTGGTCTGTTGGCTCCCAGGCATCTCAGAGTTGCCATGTCTTTCTCCTTCTGTCTTCCTTCCTTTCCATAATCGGTAAATGACACCCCCACCAGCCAGCCAGCCAGCCACTGAGGCTTCCTCCTCCTCCTCCCCATGCAAGCCATCCATACATCCTGCCATATCCTGTGCCAAAGTGCAGTTCCAGTGCATTTGCTTTTCTCTACCTGTGCCATCATTCCTTATTCCAACCTTCTTGAATCTCACCTGGGCCACCACAGCAGCCTTATGACTCTGACCTCTTTTCTGTTCTATTTTCTATAGAAATTGCCAGTGCCTATTTTGCTCCCTTTTACATTTAAAGTAAAATCCCAGCTCCCACCATCACTTACAAGGGTCTTCTTGTGCACCCCTGCCTACCTTGCTGACTTGTTCTACTCCGTCTAATGAAAACATTGCTAGCTGTGCTGGGCCTCTCCCGCCCTAGGAACATTGTATACATTCTTTCCTCTCTCCCAGGACTTTTCAACCTCAGTACTATTGATGTTTGGGACTACATGATTCTTTGTTGTGGGGGTCTGACATATGTGTGATAGTGTTTGGGAGTGTCCCTGGCTTCTACCAAGTAGATGTCAGTAGCATCCCCCATGCCAAGTTGTGACAACTAAAAATGTCTCCAGATGTTGTCAGAGGTCTCTTAATTGGCAGAATCACCCCCAAGTGAGAGCCACTGCTCTACCTGAAATTACACCTACCAGTCATTCCCTAGCCTAGGGCCAGCATTAAAAAGACGACAACTGGTCTAGCATAGGCTTCAAACAATCAGAATATATGCTGGCCCCAAGCATCCTTGTCTTCATCTGTAAAATGGAGATACTGATAATCCCCACCTTGTAGGCTTGTTGTGAAAGCAAATGAGTTTAAGTGGATCAAGTGCTTATCCCAGGGCCTGCCATGGAAGGAATGCTCATGATCATCCAATGTCCCCCTTGCCAACCTTAATATAATTGGCTTTTTACCGGCCAAGTTCAAAGCAGCCCCTCCAATCCAATTATTCTTTATTGCTATACTCTGGTTGTTTCTGTAGAACACTCACAGGTTGTAATTAATTTGTAATCATATCTGTCTTGTTTGTGTATTGATCTGACCCGATTTCCCTTGTAAATCCCACCAAGGCAAGTGCATCAAGGTAGTCCAACTGTTGTAACAAATCACTTTGACATTTCTGTGATCTCACACAATGGAGGATTACTTACTTTTTATCAAATTGGGGTTCCATGTAAGTGTTTGGTGCACAAGCAAGGCTTCCAGGTACCTTTTGTGGTTCCTCCTTCCTCTGCTGGGACTTGCTGTGGGAGTCTACCTCTGTTTGGCAGACAGGGGAGGGAGAGAGATGGAGGATTTGACACAGAATGTTTTCAATGGACCTGGGCTGGAAAAACCCAACATCACCCCTGGTTAGTACTCAGTCACATGACCACATAGCTGCAAGGTGGGCTGGGAAATGTATCCTGGTTGTGCCCAGGAGAGGCAGGAAAGGGTATGCGGAGCATCTGGTCAGTCTATTTCCTGTCAGGCATTGCCTCTGTGGGCTCAGCATCGACAACAAGGCTGGGCACAGGGTTGATAATGCATAAATATTGTTGAATGAACTAGTGAATAAACGAATATTTTTATTTAAGATTTTATTTATTCATGAGAGACACAGAGAGAGAGAGGCAGAGACATAGGCAGAGGGAGAAGCAGGCTCCACGCAAGGAGCCCAACGTGGGATTCAATCCCGGGTCTCTAGGATCAGGCCCTGGGCTGAAGGCGATGCTAAACTGCTGAGCCACCCGGGCTGCCCCAAAACGAATATGTTTTAACTTATATAAATCTTTCCTGAGCATCCACATTGGAAGGGATTAATTTTTTTCAGAGTGGCAGTAACATTTATAAACTATTATGTATTGAAAAACTTGTGGAAGGATAATTTATAGTAGTTGAACACTACTCTTAGCTCTGCCAGTAAGGTTTGAGCCACTCAAACCTTGGGAAGACCACTTAACTTCTCCATATAGGGCCTCAGTTTCTCTATCTGCCCAGGGTCTCTCCTGGAGTACACAGGGACCATCTGGCTTAGTTTCAGATGTGAGCAATACCACAGGTTTGTTTACAAAAGAGACCTGAAATAAATGCTTCTAGATTGATTTTCTGACCAGCGTAGTTCCCTCTGACTGTCATGTTCCTCCAGGTCTGATCTGTTCTGAGGAAGATACATTAAAAAGAAGAGCTCCTGACCACAGATTGGAAAGACAAGAATGTTAAAACATAGGTTTTCTCTCCTCACCCCCTACAAGTGCGATTCAGGTGATTGTTCAACGATAATTGTGGTTTACATTGGAATTACAGCAAACTCCCTGGCAAGCCTTTTGTTACAGCTCTCAGATGGTTCATGCAGAGGGTTGCCAAATTTAGGGGAAAAAATGCAGGATGTCTATTGCATGGGACGTACTATAAGTATGCAAAGAATTACTGTTGTTCATCTGAGATTCTAAGCACACTGGGCACTCTTTTATCTGGTAACCTTATTCATGTTGGCCCTCAGTCTTCAGCACTGGCTTTGCTAAGACTGTCCTGTCTTCATTTCTGATTAGTTTGAACAGTGGCAGAGCTGACTGGGATTTCCAAGACATGTAAGCTGTCAGAGTAGGTCCCCCTCTTCCCTTACCACATGTAAGTTGGTTACTTGATGATTGACTTGGGTCTTCATCCATTAGCTCCCTACTTCCATTTCAGGGGCTGGCTGGGCAGGTGGCCCTATCTTTTTGTATGTTCCAGCCGGTGGGTCATTTACTTTCCAGCCTAAAGTAGAAGGGACTGTCTTGGGCTCCCATTCATCTTGTTTTCCACCTGATCAAAATTAGTCAGCCAAGCCTCTAATGATTGTATTTCCTTCTCCTTTATTAAAATTGGGGTCAACCTTAACATCTGTGAGCCATGTTCAGATTTAATTAAGATACACTTGGTTTGGTCCACAATCACTTATAAATTTTAATTAAACTGGATATATATTATACTGAATTATTTTACAGGAACCAGTGCATTTGATAAGAAATGTAATTATCTGTGTTTGAAATGCTACAGTCTTATATTTTGAAATACTGATTTTAGAAGAAAAGTCATTTTAGGTCACCTTTAGTCTTGAATAAGCATTGATGAATGAGGCCATTTCTGGCTTTGATTTTAATTTGTATTGGTCTCCTTCCGTTATTGGAAAATATTCATTTGTTCAGCATTGAGGGTCTATTTAGTACCAGGAACTATACCAGTCATATTGAAAACTCAAATTTGCAGATTCATAATGGTTTTCTTTTGATCTTGCTTTTTGTCTTCATAGCCTTCATGAGTTGAGTTAGTTATCCACTTAGGTGTAAGTGAATTATCTTTTCATTACTCATGTATATGTTTAACTCTAATAGTGTCCAGAAAAATGTGTCTAAATTGTCTGGCTCAAAGAAGAAAAGATAGCCTCTTTCTTTTTTCTTTCTTTCTTTTTTTTTAAAAGTGAACTGTGTCTATTCGGGAAGTGAAAGAAGTCTGTATAAAGAAAGTAAGAGCTATGGACTGAGTTGTGTTTCCCCATCCCCTCCCCTACCACCAATTCATATGTTGAAGCCCTAATTCCCAGTGTGATTGCATTTAGAGACAGGGTCTTTGGGAGGAAATTAAAGATAAATGAAGTCAAAGGGTAGGGTCTTAGTCTGATCAGATTAATGGTTTATTTTATTTTATTTTATTTTATTTTTTAAAAGGATTTTTTATTTATTCATGAGAGACACACAGAGAGAGAGAGGCAGAGACACAGGCAGAGGGAGAAGCAGGCTCCATGCAGGGAGCCTGACATGAGACCTGATCTTGGGTCTCCAGAATCACACCCTGGGCTGAAGGTGGCGCTAAACCGCTGAGCCACCTGGGCTGCCCAGATTGGTGGTTTTCTAAGAAGAGGAGAGGCATCAGAGAGCTCTCTCTGCCCATGCATGCACCAAGGGAAGGTCAGGTGAACACATAGTGAACAAATATCTCCGTGCCAGGAATGGATCTCTTACCAGAGCCTGCCCCGCTGGCACCCTGATCTTCTAGCCTCCAGAACGGTGACAAATAAATTTCTGTTACTTAAACCACCTGGTTTGTGGAACTGTATTATAGTAGCCTGATCTGACTCATAGAGTAAGCCTGGGTCTAACTTTTTGGAGTGTGTAGGATTTCTGTGGGCTTTGGCATTTCAGCCTGGGAGGTGGGCGGCTCAGTCTCCAGAGAAGTTTTCCCCTTTGCTGTCATAAATTTCATGAAGTCAGCTATCCTCTGTTCTGAGAACTGCACAGACTCCATCATTAGAGTTCCCAGGACAACTCTTGATGATAGAGCAAAGGTAACCAGCTTGTCCTTCGAGTGACTCCTGACCTTGACTTATTAACATAGCATCTTGACTGATTGAATTTCTCAACTTAGACACTTGTGATTTACAACGTTACAGTCCTCCCCGAGAAAAGATAAATGCAGAATTCAATTTATCAGTTCCTGCAGCTTGCTTCCATTCCATCAGGGGGAGTTTTTCCATTAGAAAAGTAATAATCCTTTCCTTTTGTGTGTCCCATTGAATC
Organism: Canis aureus; assembly: GCF_053574225.1. NCBI lineage: Eukaryota > Metazoa > Chordata > Mammalia > Carnivora > Canidae > Canis > Canis aureus. The sequence goes on from NC_135641.1 coordinate 8,850,754, forward strand.
TCATATGTCAACAGATTTCAGAACATTAAAAAAAATCTCAAGCTCAGCTTAATATTTGATGTGACTTTAACACTGCTGAGCTGTGTCCCGCCCTAAAAGCATGGTTCCTGTCTTTCCCTTGGAGGCTCACCTTCTGTACCTCTTTGATGCACTAAAAATGCTCTCTGTGGATCAATGGTGAGTACCAGCCCTCCAGACATAGAGCTGTGACAGAAAATCAATGTGCGGTGTGGACAGTTGAGGAGAACGTTAAATAATGTCTTAGAAGAATCTGTACTCCTCAGTCCTTGCTCCTCATGCCTGTGGAGACTGCTGGTAGGGGTCATACTTGCTAATGGGTGCATTCTTTCTTAGTGTGCAGGAGTTAATGATACCCGCAAATGAGAACTACAGTCAAACCACAATTAAAAAGCATTTGGATTCATAGATTATTCTGACACTTTCCCCTCCTCCTGTCCCTATGGTGAGAATATTTAAAAAATACTGAACGTGGCATTTCCCTTAAGTCATGCTGAGATCTAACACATGCATCTCATTTTCTTTCTAAAAGCAACACTTAGCAACTTTACTTGCTGGCATCATCTCATGCCAAGAACGATGAGGATGCTCTGGGGAGAACCAGAGGCTACTCTTCTGGTGTCAGTTGAGAAGGGAAGGAGTAAGAGTGTCCATTTATTAGCTTCTTGTTATAGAATAAACATAAAACAACCATGTGTAAAAGGACCTATGAAGGAGCTACAAGCCAAATGTCTGCACTTCCCAAGATTCTCCGTGATACTGGCAACAGCCATGGATGCTGATTTTTGCCAGGTTTGGATTTCTTCTGGTAGAGTACACCTTGGATAACATCCTCTGAGGCTTTTCTGGCATAAAATTTATGCTCAGAAAACTTTTTAGGCCAGTAATTAAACAATGATAAGCAGGCCTTAGAGGGTATGTTTTTCACCATAGTTTTTGTTGCTGTGTTTGTTAAAACAACAATAACAAAAACTGTAAGACAGACAAGAAACTCAAAGGACATGGCTGTGTTACTGAAACACTATAGCAATGAGAACGTCCCTGCTTGCACTGCTTTGCTTGCAGCTGTTGAGTGATGTTATAAAACTGCCTGTGCTTTGCAGCAATGTGCTATCATGATTCAGCTTATAGGTAGGTGTTCAGTAGTGAGAACTAGGTGTCAGATATGCCTGGAGGTGCTGTGCCTATTCAAAATGTGAGAGGGACAGGGAAGATGGCAGGGCAGAGGAGGAGATGCAGGCCACAAGAAGGAGAGAAAGTATGGCTTATGATAAGGAGAGAAGGATCTGGGAGTAGGTCGTTCTTTGTTAGCATTAGTTGAAAAGAGACAAGAGCTGTCAAGAAATATTTTTCCAGTTGAGAAATTACCATCAGCCACAAACATTATGACTCATAGTCATTTAGGGAAGGAAGAGCCTCAGGTTACACTAGGCTTTGAAGACAGACCTTCTTCTTCTTCCTTTTCTTTTTTTTTTTTTTTTTGAAGATTTATTTATTTGAGAGAGAGTGTGAGAGAGTGCAAATGGGGGGGGGGGCAGAAGGACAAGCAGACTTTTCACTGAGCAAGAAGCCCAACGCAAAGCTCTATCCCAGGGCCCTGAGATCATGAACTGAGCCAAAGTTAGACACTCAACTGAGCCACCCAGGTGCCCCTGATGACAGACCTTCTGATATCTCTTTCTTGGACATGATGGCCCCATTTATATTCTGGAACTGCTCTGATCAATATGCCAGCCACTGGCCATATGTGGCTGATCTGAATTGTGTCAAATACACAGATTTCAAAGACGTAATAAGAAAAAAATATTGAATTTCTCAATACTCAGTTTTTAAAAAATATTGATTACATGTTGTCATGACATTTTGGATATTGGGTTGATAAAATACATAATTAAAATTAATTTTAATACAACCTTCTAGTTATAAAATGAGTAAGTCATGGGATATAATGTGCACTATGGTGACTAGTTAATAATACTGTGTTGCATATTTGGAATTTGCTAATTGAGTACGTCTTGTAAATTCTTATCATAAGAAAAACAATTGTAACTATGTGTGGTGATAGATGTTAAGATTTACTGTGATGGTCATTTCACAATATATATGAATACCAAATCATTATGTTTTTAACCTGAAACTAACATAATATTCTCAGTAAGAAAGTTAATTTCACCATTGGTTTTTTTTTTTTTTTTTATTGTACATGTGCTTTACATTATATTTTTTTCTGGGCAGCTATGCTCCAGGTTATATAAATAGATTAAGTTGAATCTCTCTTATGCATGATCACACTTTAAAACACTTTAAGTTCCCCAGTTTAAAAACAAATATCCCCAATTCTGTGAATTTCTCTTTAAGTCATCTGGTTCCAGAGGGCTCAACAAACATGGCACCCCACTGACCAACCTCCCATTTGTCAATGTCCCCCTTGAAATATGATGTCGGGAATCATTGGTAATAACGGCTGACTGTGGTTGAAAAAGGGCTTGGGGGAAGTTAAAAGTATGAAGGCCTGGAATCTGCATGAGACAGACCAAGATTGCTTCCAGTCTAATACTAACAGTTCATGATCTTTTCAGGGTAACTTCACTGTGAGGTGGGCTGAGGTCTGACTTGGATCTGACTCTCTAGTAATAGGATGGCCCCCAGGTAGATGGAAGCAACAATCATAGCCCTCAAACCCCAATACTTGTACCTCCCCCCATGCTTCTGGAGATCCAGTTATTCCCTCATCCTAATAGCAATCTGACTTGTAGACTCAGTTGGATGCTCTCCCATCTACCCCTGGGAGAGATGATTAGTGTAAATAATTGCCCTGGTTATACAAGTAAGAGACACTGTATTTTTAACCGCTGAGCATTGGGGATTTGTAACTCAGGTGTCTCTAAAGCCAAGGAAGGCAAGTTCCATAGTCCCTGTTCTCTGGGCTTTTGATTACTTGACATCCCATGTAAGCAGGCTGTTTGTTCCCGACTCACACTAAGCCATACTTGATCTGTAGTAGGTGATGTCAGTGTGTTTTAGGCAGGTAGAAAATCCAGGTCCTCAAAATATTCCAGAGGCTTGTGTTTGCTTACTTGAGGTGAAGGGGTGATGAGCAGGACTACAGAACTGGTTCTTCTTTTAAAATATTTTATTTATTCATGAGAGACACACACAGAGAGAGGCAGGTTCCCCACAGGAACCCTGATGTGGGACTCGATCCCAGGACCCTGAGATCACTATCTGAGCTGAAGGTGGACGCTCAGCCACTGAGCCACTCAGGTGCCCCAGAGAACTGGTTCTTAGTGCATGAAAATCTAGGTGTGCCTCACTCTAATTGCATCCAACATCCTCTATTGACTGACATAAGGATGGGAGCAGGGGAGGCAGTAGGGGTAGGGGTGTGGTGAGGGGGTGGGGAAGAAAGAAGGGAAGTTTTCTTCTAAAGGAGGGGTTTAAAGAACAATGTTCTCTCCATTCTCCCTGGGACCTCTTCTCACTGACTCACCTGTTCAACCTTGGGAATTATTCTCAAAACTGAAAAGTTTCATTTGGCCAATTGAAGAGTTGTGTGTGTGTGTTCATCATTTTAATAAGATAAAGCTAATCTCTTTAAACCATTATTTAGACAAAAACTTTGAAATCTGGTATATACATGCTTTAAATCTTATCCCAAGGAAATAATACCCTAATCTTTCATGAGTCATCATGCAGAACCCAGCAAATATTCTGCTGGTTGAACTCTCTCAGATGAGTGTCTGAAAGATATCTCTATTTGGTGTTTCACCTTGGGGTTTTCCTTCTTCTCCCTTGAGTGTCACCTCTTCCTCATCTGGGGCCACAGTTGAGCAGATTACACTCCTTCCTCGGTGCTTCTTCCGCCGCTGCTGCTAGCATCTTAGCAGACCACGCACAATCTTCACCGAGGCATTGTGGGAGCCTTATGGTGAAAGGTGCTTTGTAAAAAATAACACTACATAAATGGAAGATCATTATTACTAGATTAGCTTCTCTCTTCCAGACTAATTATTTCAGTCTTGCAAAATGAACTGCATTTGCCATCTGCTGGCCCAATTACTTAAATGATTCAAATTCTTTGAAACCTGGTCACACAGCTCCTCGTTCTTCCCAACTCCCATCTTAGTGCTGCCGGCAGATTTTAGAACCCCAGGGTTCAAGTCCTTGTTGGAGCCACAACAAGGCTTAGCTTTACGGTACATGAGCGCACTCCGCAAGATAGCCCGGTGGCCCTGGCAGCTGCAGGCAGTGGCCGTCTTACTTCAGTTTCTAATCTACCACTTACCTCCTTTGTATCATCTACTATTTTGTTCTGTATCATCTCGCTCTTAGAAGTGAACAAGGAGTCTTTTGGGAAAATTGAAGAAAACTGCATGATGCCTGCTTTCTATATATTTCTTTATTAACTTGGTTGAAGGTGGATAATTTTTGGCCTGTTGGCCATATTATCTAAAAATGAAATTCCAGAAAGTTAGTTGAGGATGATCTGTTTTATGTTTGAACTCTTGGTTAACCTGGTTTTTTCCATGTTATTTATTGTACCGTCTTTAAAAACTATTCTCTTTCCAGATTACCCCTGCAACCAAACTTTAAATTTGTGTTCTAAATGTTCATGACTTGTTTAATTTACTGGTTTGTATATATATGTTGTTTAAATCAATCTGAGTTAAGCTCAAAATTGGAAGTTGATGTGTGGAATCATGGTGTAACCAAAGCAACCTCTGCTGTAGCACAGGGCATAGGGAGATGCAAGTGGCACCAAACACATGGGTATTGGCTTTTCAGACAAGTTATTAATTTCAAACATAGACGTTGCCAGGGACTCTCTTTTTCTTGAAGCTATTCCATTCCTTACTCTGCCTTACTTGTTAATATAAAATAGTGATTTAAAATCAAAGTAAATCAAATCATTTATGATCCCATGTTATAAGCCTGTTAAAGGTTTGATACCTATGGAAGATCCAAGCACACTTACATACATACAACTCCATATTCTACTTCCATTGTCAAATAACAGTGAAACGCTTAAAGATCAGTTCAAGATATCAAAACACTTTATAACAAGTTGGAGTATTAGTTGTGCTAACAGTAATTACTGCAGGAAATCTGAGAAAAGAGAGCTCAATTTATTTATTTATTTAATTAAAAAATATTTTATTTATTTATTTGAGAGAGAGGCAAAAACATGGGCAGAAGGAGAAGAAGGACTGATGCAGGACTCGATTTCAGGATCCCGGGATCATGCCCTGAGCCAAAGGCAGATGTTCAACCACTGAGCCACCCAGGTGCCCCAAGAGAGAGCTCAATTTAAAGAATTAATTTTTCAGAATGAAATTTTTCAAGATTTTCAAAATGTTTTTAAAATTTTTTCTATGCTCATAGACATAATACATCCTCATAAACAGGATATAAAGGTAAAAGTCATCTATAATCTCTGTAGAAATTACTGCTATTGACAATTTAGAATATAGACTTCTAGATTTTTTGTGCCATTGTAATTTATTAGTTATTGTTTGCTTTGTAAGAAAACATCCCAAAACTTAGCAGCTTGAAATAGCAAGCATTTATTTAGCTCATGATTCTTCAGGTTTGCAATATGTACTGGGTTCAGTTGGGCAGTTCTGGCACAGTCAAGCCTCACATGATATCAGCATCAGCTGGTGGGTTGACCTTGACCAGCTATGGTAGGACATTTGGGGCCTGTCTTCACTGGATTCTCCTTACTCCAACAGCCTCCCTTGGGCAGGATCACACAGCAGCCTCAGGTTTCAGAAGCAGCAGAAAGACAAACTCCAACATGCAAATATGTCTCCAGTCTTTGCTTCTATCATATCTGCTATTGTTTCACTGGTAAAAATCAAGTTAAATGGCTAGGCATACCTAGAGCCAGCGTGAGAAGGATTCTGGAAGAGCATGGAAACAGGGAGGCATGCACAAATTGAGACACCGCAATCAACCCATTGCAACTAAATCTACCTAGTTATAATATTTTAACAGAAGTGAGATTCTATTATATATTCTGTATTAGTCAAGGTTGGTTGGAGAAACAGAGCCAGTAGGATCTATCTATATCCATCTCTGTCTGTATAGAGAGATTTAGCTATAGATACATCCATATAGAAAGATACATAGAATGAGATTTATTATAAGGAATTATCTCATGCAGTTATGGAGTTTGGCAGGTCTTAAGATCTACAGGATGAGTTGGCAAGCTGGAGACCCAGGAGAGCTGATGGTTTAGTTCTAGTGTGAGTCTGAAGGCTTGAGAATCAGGAGGGCCAGTAGCTCAAAATCAGGGAGCGCTGATGTTTCAATTTGAGTGAGAAGGCAGGAAAAAAGTCAATGTCTTAGTTTGAAGGCAGTCATATGGGAAGGATTTTCACTTACCAGGGGAAGTTCAGCCTTTTTGTGCTAATCAGGTGTTCAGCTGATTGAATAGGCTCACCTACGTTAGGGAGGGCAATTGGCTTTATTAGGTCTATTGATTTAAATGTTATTCTCATCTGAAATAAAATAAAACAACAAAAAACACTCTCACAGACTCAGAAACATGCAAAATAAGATTTGACCAAATATTCAGGCACCCTGTGGCCCAGTTAAATTGACACATACATAGAGTTAACCATTACACATGTTGTGAATCCTGGGTTTTTTTTGGGGGGGGGGTTGTTTTGTTTTTGTTTAAATATATGGCATGGACATTTCTTCATGTCAGTAAATATAGATGAACATCATCATTTTTGATGGCTGCATAGGATATTATTGTTTGATATACACCATTTATTTACATTCTCTTGACAAACACTTGGGTTGTGTCTTACATTTCACTACTATATTTGCATACTGAAGTTTTATTCATATTGCTAAGTTGTGCTCCCTATAATCTGTACAATCTCACCAGCAAGCATAGGACTGACTGTAATACCTTCAGCAACACTAAATGTTTATTTATTTGGCAAATATTTATTCAGCATCTACCATATGCTAGACTCTGTGCAAGGAGATTTGCAGTAGTAGCAGAGCAGTTAGGTCTTTGCCCTCAAGAGGTGTCCATTCTATGGGGAGAGACACACGGTAAACATGTAAACACAGAGCTCGGAGAAGTAACCACAGCTTGTGATAGGTGAGTGAAGGAGTAAATGATGTAATATGATGTAAGCATAAAGAGGTAGAGGTGAGTACTGTAGAATGGGCTGTTTCATTTCTGCCAACCTTATAGATAGAAGGAAAACTCACATTAGGTTTGAGAGTGAAAGAAGATATTATGAACATGGGACTTGAATCAGATCTTGAAGTACACAAAATGGATTTGGGTCAGATATTTGGAATGAAGCATTCTGGAGGCTTTGCATGACCAAAATTGTCAGGGTGGAAAAATTCAGGAATCACTGGGGATAATGGGCCAATCAGTTCCTTAAAATCAATTTCGGAGAACTCAAGTGGGTGTGGTCCATGCTGAATATCAAGCTGTCAAAAAAGACTATTATTATTGTCATTCTAGCTAAGGAAAAGCTGTGTAGGTTGAGTTAACAGCACCTGATTATACCACATCTTTCTTTTTTTCAAAGCTGTTTAATAACGTGGTTTGATTAGTTCAAACTTGTGTATTAATAAAGCCAAATTTTCTAGGTGGTAATTTTATTTCTTAGTTCAGCACTAAGCTCACAGTAGGCTCTCTCGAAGGATAGTGATAGGTGTTTGGTCACCACCCTTCCACCAAAGGCATCAGGGGTACCTTTCTAAACATCGTGGTGTTTGTAATCACCTGATGATTCATTTTTCAAAGAACAACTGTTTGTCAAAACACTGTTCCGGTAATTAAGCTAAGGTACCACCAGGCGGCAGTATTGAGATGCACAGACTGACCCAAACACCTATAAATCAACGTATGGTGAGTAGGAGAAATTGGTAGGTCATTATATTATAAAAGCTAATCTTACTTCTTAAATTTGAATTTAATATTAACCTGCCAAATGTGTAATTACTTTAGAGTGTCTTTATAAAATAAATTAAAATCTAAGCTGAAATTTGGTGGGTATTTTTTTTTTAAAGATTTATTTACTTATTTATGATAGACACAGAGAGAGAGAGGCAGAGACACAGGAGGCTGGAGAAGCAGGCTCCATGCCGGGAACCCGACGCCGGACTCGATCTCGGGACCCCAGGATCCCGCCGTGGGCCAAAGGGAGGCGCCAAACCGCTGAGCCATCCAGGGATCCCCTGCTGGGTATTTTTCTTATTATCAATATGTTTTATAGAGATTGTGATTAAAATGTTCTTTCATAATTCACCACAAATACCTCATATTTAAAGCCCAACGAGAGCTCATAGCAGACCTGCATTTCAAATTGTCGATGGCCTCAGGCTGGCCAAGGCTGGTGTCGATGAGGATGCTCAGGACACATCTGCTCATCTGCATCACCAAGTTTGGGTTTTCCAAAGAGCAAAGCCCAGAAGGAAAAATAAATCTGTAGTACACTTTGCCTGTACAAGTCCTTAGAGATTTCTCAATTGTGAGTTTTCTGACTTTACCTCTTTATTTTGTTCTTAGATGGGCTCATGAGTCATTCAGCTTGTGGTGTCCCTCCCTTTGGTTATTTCTCTTCTTTATCTACAGCCATGCGTAATCTGATTTGCACTGATGCATGTTTCCTTCTCCAATAAGCTGCAGCAAGAGCTTAATGTGGAAGCATAGGGTGTCAGAAAGATTACCTTTCAAAACTGTTTTGTTCAGAGATTATTATATCTCTTATGTAGAGCAGACCATTTGAACAAAATTAAAGTATGGTTTTGAGAAAGAGGTTAAAACTGGATTTTATTACAATCATTTTGAAGAGCCACCCTCCTGAACTTTCAGTGTGTTCTGAGCTGATGGCAAGAAACTGGGGATCAAAGACAGTCTTGGCAGCAAGAAGAGGGTTTGTTACAATGATGAGAAGGATGAAGCTGGGCTGTCAGTGCCCGTGGCATCACGGCAGGAGCACTGGGATGGGGCCAAGCGGAGCGAAGACAGAGGGTGCCTCTGGGGCTGGTTGGCTGTGAGCTGTTGTGTGACTCAGTTTCCCCCAGATACGCAGCTTCCATTCCTAGAGACACAGGTTTACCTGGGCCACTGCCTGGGTCACTTTGGTCTCAGGTGGGATGCTGCGATCCGATCAGAGCTGATTTACAAAAACAGGTGGCGGGCCAGATTTGGCACAGGAGCCCGTCTGCCGTCTGCCACCACTGCATGACACAGACCCCTCGGCCTGCCACGAAGGACTCTGCCCGTCGGCCCCACACCCGTACCCAGTTTCCTGTCCTCCTGTGGCGCACCCTGCCCACTCTGCGTGTCTGCTCCGGGTCCATTTCTTGCCTTCGTCCGCTTCTGCCGTCCCTGCTCACCAGGCTGCAGCCTCCTTCCTGGAGGAGCCACCCCAGGCCCCTTCGGAGTACAGAAGCAGAACAAAGCTCAGACCCTCGGGTCCCACTGCTCAGATGGGACAACACCCCCGCCTTTTTTTTTTTTTTTTAATCCATCCTTCCGACTTGTGAAGTCCATACTTGGTCCTGTCCCCAGAGCCGGCGCTGGCGCTCGTGGGCGGGGCGCCTGCCGAGGAGCGCGGGCCGGCGGGCGTCCTGTTCCAAAGACGCCGTTCCGGGATCCCTGGTGGCGCAGCGGTTTGGCGCCTGCCTCTGGCCCAGGGCGCGATCCTGGAGACCCGGGATCGAGTCCCACGTCGGGCTCCCGGTGCATGGAGCCTGCTTTTCCCTCTGCCTGTGTCTCTGCCCCATTCTCTCTCTCTCTCTGTGACTACCATAAATAAATTAAAAAAAAAAATTCAAAGACGCCGTTCCGCAGGCGGGAAGACCAAGAAGTAGTTTCTTTCCCCCGTGAGCTCCGCGGGTGACAAGGACAGTGCCCGCCCCGGCTGAGGGAGGTGCCTGGAGCGGAAGGCAGCTCGCCGCGGAGGGACCTGCACCCGCCGACCTGGCGGGGCGGGGGCGGCGCAGACCGGGCGCCCGAGTGCGGGGGCTGCTCCGGGCCCGGGGCGGGGAGGGGCGGGCGGGGCGGGCGGGGCAGCGGGGAGGGGCGGGGCGGGGCGGGGAGGGCGGGGCGGGGCGGGGAGGGGCAGCCGCAGCTCTATTTACCCGCCGGCAACGCGGAATACTTTCGGGGGTGGAGGGTGAGGCTGGCGCCGCTGTCCGCACTGCCCCACAGGAATGGCAGGGAAGTGATGCGGGGTGAGCGCAGACGGGAGAGAGTTCCTCGCCGCCCTGCAGGCCGGGCTCCCCCGGTGCGGGCGCTCACTCCGCGCCTCCCGAGCGCCAGGGCCACCGCGCGGAGCGGACCGCGCAGCCTGAGCGGCAGTAGCAACGTCACGGTAAAGAAGCTTAGTGGGTCGGCGGCTGCTAGACGCGTGTTTCTTTGGTGCTTCTGAAATGAGTATCGTACACGAAGCTCTTCATTCTGTCCCCGCAGTGAGCGAGCGGGAGGCTGGTCGGTCCTGAACGGTCCCCCAACACCTCGGCCGGACGCTCTCCGCGATGCACCTGCCCTAGCACAGTGCACGCCCCACCCCTGCAGCGGAAAGTCCACGCGGGACCTGGGACTCTCCACACTTAACTCCCGACAGCCTGCTGTTGGCCGGAAGCCTTGCCCGTGACGCGAGCAACCGCCCAACCCATTGTTGCATATTCTGTGTATTGTATACTGTGTCCTTATAATAAAGTAAGCTAGAGAAAAGCAAATATTATTGAGAAAAATCATAAGGAAGAGGGGCGCCTGGGTGGCTCAGTCGGTCAAGCCTCTGCTTTCAGCTCAGGTCATGATCTCAGGGCCATGGGATGGAACCCTGCGTTGGGCTCCCCACTCATGGGGAGTCTGCTTCTCCCTCCGTCTTTCCCCCCTGCTCATGTTCTCTCTCTCAGGTAAATAAATGAATAAATAGTAAATCTTAAAAAAAGAGAGAGGAAATCATAAGAAAGAGAAAATACATTTATTGTCCTGTTCTGTAGTTATCAGAAAAAAGCCACTTCCGAGTGGACCTGATAAGTTCAAACCCGTGTTGTTTCAGAGGGAACCGTAAATGCACCTAAGTGCCTCAAACGTTTTTGACATTAGTAGATGTTGTTTTTCGAGGCAGGGCAGCCAACTTGTTCTCCTTCTGACTTGCCTTTTGCAGGAGGTGATGGTATTCGGATGTCACAACATTGCCAATTATATCAAGATGATAAAGCAACAGAAAGGTTCTAGAAACAACTGTTAATCCATTAATAGAATTAATGGTCCCATTATGTCACCTAACAAGTTTTATTTCCTTTTTGTGCTGAGAAGCATGAAATAATCATGTAAATAATGTCACATCTGTGCAAACAATTTGCAAGGTGCTCTCCAAATTCAAATTTAAGCTGTCATTTCTCTTGGTTTGTTAACTGTTGAATTCCCTGACGTGTTTTTCCCACCTCACATGAGAACCGTAAGTTGATATTTCATTTAACCCTCATGCTTATGTGTCAGGAATCTGTGTGTTTTGAAGGATCGGGAGAGGGCCCACCAACACCATTCGGAATTAACGTTCTTGAGCAAAGACTGGCTTCAGCAAGAGGTTTATATGAATATCCTTAGCCTTTCTAGCTGGCTTCATAAACCTTTTAAAGGTAACCTCATTTTTCTTTTTGCATTTGCTAAGCTTGTTTTTATGTCTTCATGCTTTGTGATGAGGGTCCCTGTGGTCTTATAGCTTCTGGGTTATTCTCTGTAAACCCCCCTTTAGATAACTGCATGCAGAGGCGGGCAGTGATGGAAAGTGATCGCTATGGAATCATGGCCTCCTGGTGGAACAAGGAGACCATGATTCCTTAAGCTGCCTCTTAATTCTCATGCTTGCATCCAAATCTTATGTGCCTGATATTACAACTTAATGGTATTCATTTTTAGTGAGGTGCGGTTTCTGGCATTGTGTGTTTTGGTGTAGGCATTTGCTGGAGTACACCACACAGATACACACACACACACACACACACACACACACACACAACTTCAGTGGGAACTTGTATTAATTAGTAATGCAAACCCGAACTATTCCAAAGAGAATGGAGTACATTCCAAGCCTTCTAGACATTCCAAGCACACATTTTACATCATTTCATTAAATTCAGATCTACCCACTCAGGGATGTAGTTTTGTTAGCTGGACGGTTATTTCTAAGGTACCTTTTGTTCTGCATTCAAATCGTCTTAAGTAAGTGTGCTATTTATGGTTTTGCACAGTAGAATCATCGGTCTTGCTACAGTGCCATTCCATCGGGCACTTGTATTCAGCACCAAACTAATTGCAAATCAAGTTTTAGCATCTCAAGGATGTGAGGGTTGGGAAATATTTTCTCCTGTCACTTGAATTCAGGCAGAACAAGATAATTTCTAGCCCTCTGCTCCATGCTGCATTATTAAGGGGCTGATGTCAGCGGAGGCTTTTGAGAGAGTGAATAGGGGTGTGTGTGCGTGCGGGGTGGGGGAGGAGGTGCAAAGGGACACAACAGGCTCAGAGACAGGGGCTGACCACTGAGTAAAGTTGCTGAGTCTCGCAACTTAGCTCCATATCTTCGTCGAATGAAGATACGACTGGTATTCTGCTTCCGTAATTGTTGGGTGTTTGGATATTTGCTCGGTTTCCTTCGGTGTGACTTGACTCTCATGGAAATGATCGGACTACTTACTGGCTGTTCAAGGGCAGTGGTTTCCAGGTGACGGTGGCAGCCAATTTGACACAATGGAGTGTGTTAAACATATATTTTACATCGTGGGTAATGAGACCTGCCCAGATAACCAATTTCATGCCTTTCACTCCGGCTGACCAGAACAAAGAGGTGTCAGGGCTGTTGTGGGGGGTGAGCTGGCGGTGACTTCTCACTCAGGGCTTTTCCCCGCCCTGATGCACACTCTGGGAGGAACCCTGCCACCGAGGGAACGTTGACTGCAGCCCCGCCGTGGAAGGCTACCGTAGCTCCTAGTAAAAGCAGGCTTCTTGGGATGACCTACGGTACTGATACATCCCAGATTGCTGGGTGTTGACACAACCATCCGAGCATGGAGTGATCTCAAAGGCCACCGTAACGGATCACATTTGTTTTTTATGACAGGTTGTCAGGAGAATGAAAGACTGTGGTGTAGTGTCATTCCCCATCACCTCTGAATCACTTACAAATATGCTCTAGGCAGGAGTCTTGGGAACTGTATGAGAAATCACAATTGCATGCATGCGGCACGCGACGGTCCCTTGGAGTCCCAGGTCTCAGGGGCAAGGTGTTTGCAGAGTGGGGCATCATTGGGGGCGAGGGGACTTGGGAAAGAACGGCTCTCAGGGGAGTGCCTCATCTGTGGCAAGGTCACAAAGAGAAATTAAGGCCTGTTTCCTCTTCCTTAATCTCTCAGGAGTCATCCTGTCATTCTCGGATTACTGTTTCATGAACAGTAGTGAGTTACGACGGGGACACAAGAAGGCTGTTTTCTGGGAACCCACCAGAGAATTTTTTTACTAAATGTAATATCATATATCCTCTACTACGGCCTCTGCAACCGGAACAGTATGTGCATTTGGGCGGAGACTGTATCATTAGTTCATTCCAGCGGTGTTCATTGAGCATGTTCTATGTGTCAGGTTCTCTTTTAGGTACTGAGATCAGAGCCATGAACACAAGAGAGTCGCGTCCTACCCACATTCTGCTAACATTCTAGAGGGGGAGAGACAGTAAAGAAACAGATGGATCACCCTTAGCACAGACACCGGGAAGCAACGTACAGGAGGAGTAGCTGAGAGCGAGGGGGCCAGGGCCCGGCTCCCTAACACGGAGATGCGAGCGCACCTGAGTGTCCTGAGGGGGAAGCATGGCAGTGCGGACCGAGGACCCCCCAGGGCCCCGCGACTGCATGGCTGTCTGTCTGCCATCTCGGGTCCCCCCTGCATGTAAGCTTCTGTACATCCTCCTCTTGAATCTCATGTGCGGGGCTGCTTCTATGTCTGCTCTCAGGTCTTCTCTCCACGCGAGCCCATGTGTCCTCCTCTGTTATGAGATTCTGGCACTTTCCTCCTGCAGGCCTGTGCAGATTCTTACCTTGCAAATCTTGGCCTGCAGGGAGCCCGAGGTGTGCACTGCCTTTGACAATGGTTTTCCTCTGGGATTTTCTTTCTTATCTTTTTTTAAATATATTTATTTTTTATTGGTGTTCAATTTACCAACATACAGAATAACACCGAGTGCTCATCCCATCAAGTGCCCCCCTCAGTGCCCGTCACCCATTCACCCCCACCCCCCGCCCTCCTCCCCTTCCACCACCCCTAGTTCATTTCCCAGAGTTAGGAGTCTTTATGTTCTGTCTCCCTTTCTGATATTTCCCACACATTTTTTCTCTCTTCCCTTCTATTCCCTTTCACTATTATTTATATTCCCCAAATGAATGAGAACATATAATGTTTGTCCTTTGGGATTTTCATCGGAGTACGATAGCCCAGGGCCTGGAGACCAGAGATTGACCATAGGGCTCACCTATGGACAGTGCATGCCTGGACCCTCTCCTGGGTCTTTTCCTGGGGCCCTCAGTGGCAACCAGAGAAGTTCCCACTGGCTCCTCTTGGAAACTGTGGCATAGGTGCTTGTCCAGGTCCTACTGCAGGCGTCCTGCCCAGGTCCACGAGGCCATGTGACCATTGACTACAGAAGAGGGAACCTACTTCAGGAGGGAAGGTTGGTCCTGTGGTCCATCTCTGTGTCCCCTGACTTGACACATAGTGGCGTTCACTAAATTTTGCTGTTGAGAATTGCCCTGCATTTGCTGTATCAGACATAGCTTGCAGGTGCTCTTTACTGGAAAAAGGTATCTGGTCAACAGTTAGAGGTGGCTGAGGATTAGTTATGCTCCCCAAACTTCCCTACTTAGTTTGTAGTGGAAGCAAGTCTCACCCTAGATTTGCTACCTACAGAAAACAGCCAAGAACAGTTCACACAGTGTCTCGTGTGAGTTTGATAAAATCTCTGCTCTCTATCCTTCTAGGTGATTCTTGCACATCTTGCAGGGAAGGCTCAGTGACGCATATGTGATGGGTTTCCTGTGACAGAGCACTGCCATCCTACTAGGCTTCAGGGCCCCAGAGGCCTCTGACTCAGCTGTTGCAAACAAGACCTTTAGGGGTCAGCCTTGGTGCTGTCTTGATGGGTGGGGGTCATTTTGCAGGTGTGAGAGATGATTAGGAATCTGTCTCCCTTTACGTATGCACAGATGTTAACATTTCAGTGACTCAAAACAAGTCCCATTTTCTCATTGACAACTTTCTTTTCAAAAAGATAGGCTGTATAAGTTGCAAGACTATGCTTTCCCCTCACCCTCCCACTCTCCCTGCAGACTCTCTAAAGTTTTTTTCCTTTTGATTGAAATGTGTTATGATTGAAAATGTTACTCATCCTAACTGGAGTCCCCTTTTTGGATTTTATCTGGAGGAAAGTGGATGGTGGGCTGCTGTGGGAAGGATGATGGAGAAGAATGTACATGAGAAACTGGCCAGGGAAGGGGGATGCCTTAGAGCCAGTGAGCATGCTTTGTGGAACTGGAGGCGTGGTTGGGCTGGAGGTCCCGAGCTTGCTGCCCATCTACCTTTCCCCTGTGGTGTTCCCCACTCAAAGATGGTGGGCCGTGCAGAGCTTGCACAGTAGAAGAGGAGGTACTGCTTATATTAAATACACAAATGGCCCCAGGTAGAGATAGCAGTAAGGATCTGAGACTTCCAGGGGAGCCTGTCTACCCCACACCTCGGTTCTGACAGGCCAGGGCAGGCCTTTGGTGACTCTTATTATTAAACAAGAACTCTAATCTGTTCCCTGGAAGTGGTATTTGTGCAGGGACCCTGCCCAGATCCCCAGGGTGGTGTGGCATGCAGTGGTGCCCAGTTCTCAGTCTCTCATGGAGTGAGAGCCAACACCCAATGGGAACCTGGGCAGCCTCTAGAAGCTGGAAAGGGCAAGAAAACCGGAAGGAAGGTGGCCCTGCCATCACCTTGATTTTAGCACAGTGTGGTTTGGACACAACTACAGGAAAATGAATTTGTGTTGTCTTAAGCCACTGTGTTTGTGGCAATTTGTTACAGCAGCAACAGGAATAAGAATAGAAACCATCATAAGAACTGAAGACACGCCCAGAGGAGTAGTGATTTCCTCCACTCAGGGTAGAAGAGGCAGAGCAGAGCCTGGTCTCCAGGTCCTGAGGGCCAAGGAGGCAGGGCCCCTGGGGAGATGGCCAGGCCCTAGAGGGAAGCAGCTGTAGGGTGAGCTATGGGCAATGGGACCCTGGGCTACCCAGGCTCATGGGTCTGAGAGACCTAAGACCAAAAGGATGTCTCAGCCACACCTTGTACTTGAAAAGTCCTACGCTAGACCCAGAGCCATCTTCTCGAACGCCAGTTGGTGGTATCCTCTCCATCTCGTGGCCCAAAACAGAAATCTAGAAACCATTCTCGCTATGGCCCCCTCCCCACGTCCCCATGACAAATCCATCCAAATATATTCATCCAGTCTGATTCTGACCTTCCTCTTTGAGTTCATCTACTGGTGTCCTCACAGTCCCTTCTGTTTGTCACGAAGACCAAATGGATGTTCACATTAGAGCTTTTATTTTCCTTATTCTGGGGGCTTCTTCCCCTTGGCTTGCTCCTGCTTGGTTTCTTGGGTTTAAACTTAAATGTCACTCTGTAGGGGGAGCTTCCCGGACCCCAGGACCCTTGCAAACCCTTGCTCTCTATCATATCTCCTGCTTTTCATTTAAGTCATAGTTTGTTAACCTTTATCTGAAATCATCTTGTTTGTTGAGTTTTGTGCTTATTGCCACTCTTTCGTGAGAATGGGCAATGACTGTCCTGTTCACTGCCAAGTCCTCCATGACTAGAGTGGCATCTGGCATATAGTAGGTGCTTTATATCCTAAGCATCTCCACAATCTTTGTAGTACTCTATCTCCAGCCCCATAACCCTCTCACTTGGATTGGCAGTGGGAGACACTTCATAAAGTAACAAACTTTGAATTGTGTGTGGTCTTAAATCTGCCAGAGTCCTTCTTTTTTTCAAACTGGACTGGAGTAGAGAGAAATCCCAGAAAGTCTGAAGCTTTCCAAATATAGAAGAACCCACGTGACTTATACAGTGTGGGACGATTAATACAAGGCTGAGGAATTAATTCGGAAATTAAATTAACAAATTCCACATCCTATAATAAACATTTCTATAGATTTAATGAACAATATACTATTTCACATTAGTTGAGTCCTTTGCCTGCTTTCAAATCAGACTGCATTCCTAGGAAGTTGAGTAAGAAATACGTAGTTAGGGACTGAGTTATTTTGGGAAGCTTCTTACTTCCTCTTAGTAAATATAATAAGAGACAGATCCGACATAGATTTAAATTTAAATGAAACATCTCCCCTCCACCTTAACATGGTTCCTTCTTCGATGTGTGCCAATGATGTGGAATGCAAATATTTCCTATCAACTAGTACTACTGCCTACTATTACTACTATTACTGCCTACTGCCTACTATCACTAGTACTTCTGCCCATTATTACTACTGCTGCCCACTAATACTACTACTGTCTACTATTACTACTGCCTACTGTTACTATTACTGTTGCCTACTACGGCTACTACCACTTCAAAGACTACTACTACTACGACCACTACTACTACAAGCACAATTACTACTACAACTACTTCTAGAGTTACCACTGTTGCTACAGTTAATACTACTGCTACAATTGCTACTGTTTTTTTTTTTTAGAAGATTTTATTTATTTATTCATGACAGACACAGAGAGAGAGGAACTACATAGGCAGGGTGAGAAGCAAGTTCCCTGATGGAAGCCTAATATGGGACTTGATCCCGGGACCCTGGGATCATGCCCTGAGCCAAAGGCAACCACTGCGCCCTGTCCCCTACAAATGCTACTATTACTGCTGCTACCATTACTATTATTACTAAAACTACTGCTACTACTATTCCTACTACCACTACTGCAATTATTACTACTACTATACCAATTACTCTTACTGCTCTACTTGCCACTCAATTACTACTCTATTGCAATTATTACAATGATCATGACTACAAGTACTGTATTAAAGTTACTATGATTACAACTACTACAGCAGTTACTACTACTACTACGACTACTATTACAATTATCAAGACTACTGCTGTTAACACTTACCCCTCCTCCCCTCTACTGCTTGTGATGATCCACATAGTTCTTCCATAGTTCATAGGCTTCTTCCCTTCTACTGTCTCACTTCATTTATTTTTCTGTTTCTTTCTTTTTTTTAAGGTTTTATTTATTTATTTGAGAAACAGAGAGAGAGAGAGAGAGAGAGAGAGAGAGAGAGAGAAGGGGAGGGGAGAGGGAGAGGGAGAGAGAGAATCCTAAGCTGATCATGTGCTGAGGATGGAACATTACACAGAGCTTGATCTTACGATCCTGAGATCATGACCTGAGCTGAAATTAAGAGCCCAGCACTTAACCGACTGAGCCATCTAGGTGCCCCCCACTTCATTTCTTTTGTGAGTAGAGCATTTTTCCTTTCTGGTATCTGTCTTAAACTTTTACTTTTAGAATAATTATGGGTTCACAGGAAGTTGGTAAAAAAAAAGGTGCAAGGAGGTCCCATGTCCCCTTCACCCAGTTTTCCCTAATGGTAACACCCCACATTACTCTAGCACAGCAGCAAAACCAGGAAATCAACATTGGGGTTTCTTTTAATTTTAATAAAGGCCAAATCAATCAAATAATCATATATATATTATATGATTATAACATAATCATATAATAATGATTATTAGTTTCCACTAATGGAAACTAAAACATCAACATGATAGAAGTCTGGAGTCTTTGGGCTGGACTATCATTTCTTTGTTCTTTGTGCTTTGTTTGTTTTTAGTTGTTTCTAGGTGTTATTTATAATATCAGATGTCGTATTAGCTCATGCCATTTTCTAACGTAAAGCCTTGAAATCGTGCATTGTAATGGAACAAACTTTTTAATATGGCAATATTTTATTAATATGAAGAAAACTGAAGTAAAATACACTTTGTCTACCTGGAGGTGTATTGCTGCTGGCTGTAAAGTGATTGGGGATGAGGGCTGGTCTCTTTCTTTCTCAGCAAGAAACAGCACCACAGCCTGGGGAGAGGGTCTCAAGTGGAGGAATTTCTAGGCAGCAGCAATGTGATACTCTGGAGCCACTTAGTTGGAATTTCTTGTGGGGTCTTCCTCTGGAAATCAGCAGAGTTAGGCTTATCTTCATCGGTGCAGAATGGCCATAGACAAAGGGGCCTCACAAGACCTCTTTCCAAGCTTCATGAATTTCTTACTGCAGTTTTCCTGGCATAAAGGTAGTTCTGAAACATTGGTTTGGTCATTCTGATTGCTCTAGTGATCTGGTCAGTTACTTTAACAGGGAGCACTGTCCTTTCTTTATTCTTCATAGTTTTTCTCCTTCTTGTGTTGCTTCACTCTGGGGAGCAGGTGTGGGGAACAGGAAGCATGTACCCTTAACATATAAGTTTATCATTTGGGAGCAAGTGATCTAGTGAACAAAAACTAGAGGGGTGCTGGAAGGGGCCCTTCTAACACAGGGCTCATGAGGGGGCCAGAGGATTAGAAAGAGTTGAACTAGTTAATTCACTACTCAATTATTCTTACTCATAGCTGCAATTCACAGCAAAAATGCCAATACTCCAGTCCCCACCAAGACCAATGACATCTAATGTCTGGGAGGTGGGGCATAGGCATCAACACCAAAAAAAAAAAAAAAAAAAAAATCAGGCTCATAGTGTTGGCAACCCCTGACCAAAATGCTGAAAACAACTATCCCAGATGAAATAAACTGTGTTTGTTTGGATTCTTTTATTAAAGGATGGAACTGTGTAGATTGTGTGATGTCCAGTGTGAAGGAGAGATCAGGAATGGAGAAGACACATCTTTTCCTGGGGATGTCAGTCAAAGGGAGCAACAGAATTCATTCTGGCAGGCAGTGCAGGACAAGTAGCAAAGTCAATGTGGTGGGCAGGGCAGAGTTGCAGTTCCAACTAGCCTGTGCTTCCCAAACTAGGCCCTTGTCAGTGGATGGAGGTTTAGGAATAGGACTTTCTCTGTCAGGAGGCTTGGCATAGTCTCCAGGTGAGCTGGATTCAGGAAGTGGAGTGTCAAGTTAGGGATGGAAGACATGTCGAATGGATGACCTCTCGCTTCCCATGCAGCATGGCACTTTCCCTGCGAAGCTTGAATGGAAGTGCAGATGTCTTCAGTCTCTTGGAAGCCACTCTCAAGTGATCATGAAGGATGAAGAAAGAGGGCTGAGAGTCAGCAGCCCCCAGATCTTGGGCTTCATTTGATAGGAGGCAAGGCTGCATTTTGGCTGCCTAGTAAGGCTAAGACTACTTCTTGGAATTTCCCACTATGACTGCCCCCTGGGGTGGACTTGGTTTGTGGGAAGAGACCATTGGGGAATCCTGCTCTGAAGAGTCAGAGAAGGGCATGAGGATGATGCTGGCAACCCCCTATTCCCAGTACTTCCTTGGAAACCCCACACTACTGTGAGTGGTGGCATTCATGCTTTGTGATTGGCTTTAGTGATCTAAACCATAATCTTATTATTAGTCTCTTCTGTCTTCTTTCTAATCAAGTTTCACACTATCATAACTAAAAAAAAAAAAAAATTAAAGACTGTGAAACCCCATAATGCAAAAGTGAGAATGCTGAGACCCAGGCGGGTTTAAAGTGGCCTCTAGGAGACTTGACACCACTCAAGTGAGCTGGTCTCCTGTAATCACAATTCTCTCCTCTCCCTAACCCTGCTAGAAGCCACTCATTAATTATAGATAGAAAATATAAAGGTTGGTTTTCCTGTGTTGCATTCATCACAGAGATGTATAGTAAGTGCAGCGAGATTGCATTGCTAAACTTGAACTCATCTTAAATCAAAGTGACCTTTAAATTACCTTCAAACTTCCCCCCCAATCTTCATTCCCAAATAACTATTGGTACATAGCCTTTTATTAATGACATATTAAATTAGATTAACTTTACTTGAGTTCAAGCTGAAAGGTTGGAAAATAGCTTTTATTGCATGCTGTAGGTGAAATCTTATGTAATGCATTATATTAATATGCTATTTGATTCTCCAACTGGGATAAGGAAACAGAATTATGGTGGAGAATGGAAATAACAGTGCAATCTCAGGGTGGACTAAGTCATCAAAACTAAAGGATAAATTTAAAAAATACAAAACCAAAGAAGAAGAAATGTCATAGACAGAAGCCACAATTCTCACGTTTCCTGGGAATGTCTCCTAAGGTTTGGTCTTCAGAGGCAGTGATCTTCCCCATTGTTCTTTCTCAGCGGCTTTCTTTCAGACCATCTCACATTCTCTGGGCCCCTATGTTTTGGCCATTCACCTTTGCTGTGTTTCTGGTCTTTGAGTTGGAAAAGCAGGTACAGAATCATGGGATGATCCAGCGCCTGAACCCTCCTAAATCTGAGCTAATTTAGGATTCTAGGACCACCACATGACAGGCTATTGCAACTCCTTGTAATATGGAGATTATGAAAGCTTTTTTTCCCCTTGTCCTCTCAGCCAGTCTCTGCAGGTCTCCTCCTCTGGGGCTCAATAGCTTGGAAGAATAATTTCTGGTAGGATACATCCACCTGTGTGAGACTACAAGAATCCTGAAAAATACTGTCAGAGATGATAGAGTTCACTGTTTATCCTCTGGAAAAGTGACCAGGTAAAGGGTATTCCAGAAGGCCCTATGTACACAAAACAAACCTCAGAAAATATTAGCCAATAGTTACTCAGCCCTGAGAAGTTGTTATAGAGCTGTGTATTTAAGACAAGTAAGACTTTCATATTTGCAAATTGAATAGATGAATTAGGAGAATGATCCACGTATTCTATGTTTTATTTATTTGTTATGGATTGAATTGAGTCATAATTGTCAGTGAATTGAAAAATCCATATGTTGAAGTTCTAATGTCTAGTACCTTAGAATTTGACTTCATTTGGAAGTTAGGTCATTGCAGATGTAATTGGTTACATTAACAAGAAGTCACTAGGTGGGGTCCAACATGACTGGTGTTCTTATAAAAAGGGAAACTTGGACACAGAGGCACATACAAGGAGAATACCATGTGAACATGGATGGCCATCTGAATGACCATATGAACTTGAAGATGACCCAAGAAGAGAGATCTGGAACATATTTTCCTTCACAGCCCTCAAAAGGAAGCAATCCTGCTAACACCTTGATCTTGGACTTTCCAGCTTCCAGATCTGTGAGACAATAAATTTCCGTTAAGCCACCAAGACTCTGGTACTTTGTTATAGCAGTCCTGGAAGACAAATATAATATTATATGGAGAAGAAGAAAAAAAGGAATGAAATTTTTTAAAAAAAGGGAAAATAGTGGAAAGAAATAAGGAAGTAAACATTTATAGCACATACCAGTTCTCATGTCTTTTGAAAAAGTACTATGGCAAGGCAAATATTTAATTCTAATTTCACAGGAAAAAAATTCCAAGGCTTAGACTGTACATAAAATGGTCAAGTTTGCATCACTTGGAAGCTGTAGAACCAAAATCCAAACTATTTGCCATATGACACATCCTATATGAGGAATAAATACTTTCTAGTTAACTTCAGAAAAGACCAGTAAATTTGTCCCACAATAGGAAGGTTTCAATCAGTTCTAGTTATGGAAATGGATTCTAAGAAGCAGAAACCCACCCTGGCTCATCAGAAAGAATGGCATTGGGCTTTTCTTTGCTTATTGCAAATCTCATGGAAAATCTTGTGAAAACCAAGGAAGGAAATACCCTGGGGTCAGCTGAGCCTGAAGGGGAAACTGAAGACTTCAGTCACCCCCTCCCCAGCCCATCCCTCAGGGCTGCGTGTTTTCTCTTTTCTCAGATTCTGTCCATCATGGCTTCTCTGGTGGCTAGAGTCCAGTGTGGCCTCTATGATCCCTGCCTCTTTGTGTTCACGTTCTTATGCAACTCCTTCCCCTTGTGTGAGATAATAAATATAGACCTTTTAAGCCACTGAATTTGTGGCACTTTGTTATCCGGAATCTCTGTTTTCAGCATCTTCCTTTTTTTTTTTTTTTGTCATAAACTTGATTCTACATAGCTGCTTAGTACTAATAACTTGGCTGTTAGCTCAAGTACCTACTGGAGGTTCTAACTTCACTGTATCCCACTTCATATTTGCAAATAGCCTCAAAATTCTTAGAGAAATAATGTAATTCTTAGAGAAAGTTTAGGTTTGCAGCAAAATTGAGCAGAAAATGTTGAGTTCTCATATGCCCTTAGCCTCTACACATGCATAGCTTCCCTTACATCAACATCCCACAGCAGTGTGACATGTTTGTTACAACTGATGAACCTATGTGACACATCACTATCAAAGTTCATAGTTTGCATTAGGATTAACTCTTGGCATTGTATAATTTGACATTTGACATTGTATATTGTACATTTGACAAATGTATAATTAATGACCTGTATTTAGCATTATAGTGTCATATGGAGTTTTTTCACTACTGTAAAAATCTTTTTTGCTTCTCTTAGGCATCTTTATCTCCCTCCCTAACCCCTAGAAGACACCTATCTTTTTACTGTCTCCATAGTTTTGCCTTTTTCAGAATGTAATAGGGCTGGAATCATTCAGTATGTAGCCTTTTCAGATTGGTCTTTCACTTAGTACTATATATTTCCTCCACATCTTTTCATGGCTTGATAGCTCATTTCTTTTTAGTGCTGAATTATATTTCATTGTCTGGATGGACCATAGTTAATCAGTTCACATACTGAAGGCATCTTGATTGCCGTTTGCTTTCAAGTTTTGGCAGTTATGAATAAAGATGCTATAAATATCCATGTGCACATAAATGTGGACATAAGTTTTCAGCTCATTTGGTTAAAATACCTAGGAGTGTGGTTGTTAGATTATTTTGCATTTCCACCAGCAGTGAATGAGAGTTCCTGTTGCTACACATCCTTACCAGCATTTGGTGGTATCAGTATTCTGTATTCTGGCCATTCTAATAGGTGTATAGTCCCATCTTATTATTGTTTTAATTTTCAATTCTTTAAAGAAATGCTTGTTTGAAATTTGTATATCTTTGGTGAAGTGCCTAGGTTTTTTGTCCATTTATAAATCTGGTTGTTCATTTTATTGTTGAGTTTTAAGAGTTCTTTGTATATTTTGGATGATAGTTCTTTATCAGATTGTCTTTTACAAATATCTCCTCAGCCTGTGGCTTTTCTTCTCATTCTCTTGACTATGGCTTTCACAGTGAAGAAGATTTTTTTTTAATTTGTCAAAAAAGATTTATTTATTTATTTGAGAGAGAAAGAGAGCACCAACATGGAGAGGAGGGGCAGAGGGAGAGGGAGAGAAGCAGACTCCTCACTGAGAGCAGAGCCTGATGCAGGGCTCAATCCCATGACCCTCAGATTACGACCTGAACCAAAACCAAGAGTCAGATCTTCAACCAACTGAGCCACCCAGGCACCCTAAATTTTTTTTTAAATTTAGTTTTAATGAAGTCCAGCTTATTAATAAATTCTTTCATGGATTGTGTCTTTGGTGTTGTATCAAAAAAGTCATCGCTATGCTCAAGGTCATCTAGATTTTGTCTTATTATCTCCTAGGAGTCTTATAGTTTTGCATTTTATATTTAGATATATGATTAATTCTGAGTTAATTTTTGTGAAAAGTGTAAGGTCTATGTCTAGATTCCTGGGTTTGTTTGTTTGTTTGTTTGTTTGTTTTTTGGCATGTGGTTTCCCAGTTGTTCCAGCACCATTTGTTGAAAAGACCATCTGTTTTCCATTATATTGCCTAGGCTGCTTTGTCAAAGATTAATTGACTTTATTTATATGGGTCTATTTTTGATCTCTCTATTCTGTTCTATTGATCTGCCTATTTTGCCAATGCAACACTGTCTTGATTACTGTAGCTTTCAGAGATTCTGAAAGTTGGATATTGTCACTCCTCTGACCTTGCTCTCTTCAATATTGTGTTGACTATTCTGAGTCTTTCCACTTTTCATGGAAACTTTAGAATAAGTTTGTCAATACCTACAAAACAAATTGCTGGGATTTTGGTGGGGATCACATTGAATCTCCAGATCAAGCTGGGAAAAACTGATATCTTTACAATATTGAGCTTTCCTGTACATGAAAATGGAAAATTTCCCCATTTGTTTAGTTCTTTTATTTCTTTTTTCAGAGTTTTATGACTGTCTTCATGTAGATCTTGTAAACACGTCATGTCATCCACAAAGACAGTTTTATTTATTTTTTCATCAATTATCTTTTAGTTACCCTTTTTAAAAAAATTTTATTTATTTATTCATGAGATAGAGAGAGAGAGAGAGAGAGAGGCAGAGACACAGGCAGAGGGAGAAGCAGGCTTCACGCAGGGAGCCTGATGTGGGATTCAATCCTGGGACTCCAGGATCACGCCCTGGGCCGAAGGCAGGCACTAAACCCGAGCCACCCAGAGATTCCCATTTTGTTCCTTTTTTGTCCAATTACATTAGCTACAACTTGCATGTGATACTGAAAAGGTGTGTGTGTGGGGGGACATCCTTGCCTATTCATGATTTTGTGGGAAAGCTAATTTCTCACTATTAGGTATGATGTTAGCTGTAGGTTTTTTATAGATGTTATTTATTCAGTTGATGAATTTGCCCTCTATTCCCAGTATCCTGAAGTTCTTATCATGAGTGGGTGTTTGATTTTGTCAAGTCCTTTTCCTGCATGTATTGATACAAGTATGTGATTGTTTTTCTTTAGCCTGTTGATATGATAGATTATACTAATTGATTTTCAAATGTTAAGCCAGGCTTTTATGCTTGGGATAAATTCCACTTTGCCATGATGTATAATTCTTTTTATAAATTGTTATATTTTATTTGCTCATATTTTGTTGAGGATTTTTGCATCTATGTTCATGAGAGATACAGTCTTTAGTTTTTAAAAAAATTATGACTTTGGCAATTTTGGTATTAAGGTAATGCTGTCTTCACAGAATGAGTTAAGAGATGTTTATCTTTTTCTATGTTCTGAAAGAGATTGGCGAGAATTAGTACAATTTCTCCCTAAATGTTTGCTAGAAACCGCCAGTGAACCTATCTGAGCCTGGTGCTTTCTGTTTGGAAGGTTAGATAACCTTAGAATAATTAACCTTAGAATAATTAGATAATTATTGATCCAATTTATTTAATAGATATATGTCTTTTTGGATTGTCAATTTTTCCTTGTGTGAGTTTTTAAAAAAGATTTTATTTATTTATTTATGAAGATAGAGAGGCAGGACACAGGCAGAGGGAGGAGCAGACTCCTCATAGGGAGCCGGATGCGGGACTCCAAGCCTGGTCACCGGGATCATGCCCAGAGCCAAAGACAGATGCTTAACCACTGAGCTACCCAGGT
This sequence comes from Canis aureus, assembly GCF_053574225.1. NCBI lineage: Eukaryota > Metazoa > Chordata > Mammalia > Carnivora > Canidae > Canis > Canis aureus. The sequence goes on from NC_135641.1 coordinate 8,877,284, forward strand.
GTCCCTTCTTGTGTGAGTTTTGGCAGATTATGTCTTTCAAGAAATTGGTCCATTTCATGTAGGTTATCAAATTTGTGGACACAGTTGTTCATAACACCTCTTTATTATCCTTTTAATGTCCATGTGATCCATGTGTCCATGTGTGTACTATTCCTTCTTTCATTTCTGATATTAGTGATTTGTGTCTTCTCTATTTTTTTCTTAGCCTGGCTAGAGAATTATTGTTTTATTGGTTTTTTTTTTTTGGATCTTTTTTGAAGAACCAGTTTTGGTTTCATTACCTTTTTTATTGATTTCCAATTTTCAGTTTTATTGATTTCTGCTCCAATTTTTATTATTTCTTTTGCTTACTTGGATTTTTTTTGTTTTTTTTTTGTTTTTTTTGTTTTTTGTTTTTTTGCTTTCCTAAAGTGAAAGGTTAGATGATCGATTTTAGGTCTTTCTTCTTTTCGAATATATACTTTCAATGCTACAAATTTCCCTCTAAGCACTGCTTTTACTAAATCCCACAGATTTTGACAAGTTGTATTTTAATTTTCAAAATACTTTAAAATTTCTCTTGCCATGTCTTCTTTAACCCATGGGCTGTTTAGAAGTGTGTTGTCTCATCTCCAAATGTTTGAAGATTTTCCAACTATCAGTGACTTCTAGTTTAGTTCTATTGTGGTTTGAGAGAAAGCACTGTGTAATTTCCACTCTTTTAAAGTTAAGGTGTGTCTAATGGCACTGAATGTGGTTGATTTTTTTTGTTCAGCTTTTTACTTTACTTGTTGTTGGAATGGAGTGGTGGCTTCCATGCTCCTCCTTCATGTTGGGTTAGAAACCAGAAGTTGCAATTTTATAAGAAAGCATCGTATATTGGTTTCTGGCCAGCCAAGCAGTAACATGTCAGACAGTAAATGTCTAGTACATACCCGTAGGACAGCAGTTGCTACACTTAGTTCATATATGCCTAAGTAGCATCCAGTTACATAATAAACTTATGATTAAGAAATTCATAATAGAAATTTTGCAGCCTCACAGATCCTTGGTAAGTCTAAAGAGTAGAGCATGGTATTCAATGACATGCCAAATGTAAGAGCTATTCAATTATGTTGGGGGCAGCCCAGGTGTCGGCTGTGATGTCTTGGTATACATTGCTGGTGATATCTGGGAGACCTAGGGAGCAATAGAAGAGTAGCAGGAATGAAATCTCGCAGTCCTGTGAGTCCACCAGTTCTGAAATCCTTTCATTCAGTTCAGGTCTGCTGGGTTGGAGTTGGGAGGATGATAAATAGGCTGGTGCCAGCGCAATTATTTGGTGGTCAGTTAAAGCAAAAAAACAAAAACAAAAACAAAAAAACAAGAAAACAAAAAACAAAACAACAACAAAAAAAACAACCACTGGTGAAATCAGTGAAGGACAATCTATTATATGAGGCACCTGTCAAAGCTATTTTTTTAGGCTAGTTGTACTTTTCTTTTATTCTCCAGAAAATGAATAGAACAGTTTGATTTCCAGTCTCACTGCCTCACTGTGGTCTATACCTGCATCACTTCATGCTTGCATAATTGAAATTGTTTTCCCATGATTGCCCAGCTTTCTGTCTTTCTCCCATCCAATTCATTCCTACCACAGGAAAATTTATTTGCTAAAATACCCCATTTATCATGTACACTGCCTTTTAAAAAGTTTTCACTGGTCCCCATTACATACAGGACCAAGTATAAACTCCACCTAACATTCCAGATGTTTTGTGTTCAGACTGGAGATTGTCGATAATTTTTTCTCACTATTTCCTGGCCCCTACTTTCATCTCTGACCATATTGCTCTCCATATAAGCAAATGCCTTTTTCTGTGTCTGTGTCTTTACTTGTGTCCTGTCTTTATTCAGGCAGATACTCTCCTTTCTGCCTAAACAAATTCTGTGCCAGCTTCAAGTCCTACCAGAACTGTCTTCTCCAAGAAGCATTTTTAAGGACCATTTCAATTCTCAGTGTTTTTGTGAAATAATAAGGTCTATCTATCTATCTATTTATCTATTATCTATCTATCTATCTATCTATCTATCTATCTATCTATCTCTACTCCCGGTTCTTGACACAGAGCTCCTAAAACCCTTGTAAATAGAGGTGCCAGAAGAATCTTTTGTTCTATCTAGTCTTTGACCCCCCAGTTCCTGGCACAGAGGACCTATATAAGACCTAAGACCTTATAATTTCCTGAGTGATAAGAGGGTTGACACTGAGCTTTTAAAACCCTTGAAAATCCTTGGGTGATTCATTCTAATGAATTTACTCTTGGTGGGCTCCTGGAGGGGGGCTGGTCACCAGAGAGATTAAGCCATATTTAGAAGCTTGGAACTTTTAGCCTTTCTCTCTAATTGTCTACGAAGGGAGAGGCACAGGAAATAAAATTCATAATCAGTCATGCCTACAAGATGGAGCCTCTGTAAAAATCCCAATATTATGGGGTTTTGGAAGCTTCCAGGGTGGTGAACACATACGCGTACCAGAATGGTAGTACACCCCAGCTCTAAGGGGATGGAAACTCCTGCATTCAGGATGCCCCCAGACCTATGTATGTCTTCATATGGCTGGTCGTCTGTATCCTTTATTACATCATTTATTATGTAATAAACTGGAAAACGTAAGTAAGTGTTTCCCTGAGTACTGTGAAAGCTGTTCTAGCAAAAGATTGAATTCATGGAGGGGATGTGAGAACCGCTGATTTGTAGCCAAGTTGGACTGAGATTGTGGAAAACTGGGGGACCCTTTATGTATGATTCACATCTGAAGTTCACATCTGAAGCTGTCTCATGGAACCTGCGGGGTCTACCCTAGCTGCTGTCCCTATCAGAATCAAGGTGAATGGTAGGCCACCCCCGCCGGTGTTGGAAGATTGCTCGGTGTGTGGAAAACTCATACACTTGCTGTCAGAGGTGAAGTGTGCTGGTTGCATGAGAGGAAGGAGAAACTTTCCTCACACACTCTCTGCTTTCAGCTCCCGCATCATTTCTGGGCTGTGACGTTTGTTTGTACTGAGTCATTCACCACCTTTCACAGCCATTTGTTCGGATTTAAAAAATCAAATTCAGAATCAGACTTGCTGAGACCTACTCCCATGTCCTCTCCTTCTTTGTGGTCCTCTTGGTAAATATCTGATGAATGAGTGAATGGTACAGAGCAAAACCGCAATGAATTTGAGTCAAAGTATCATGCCCTCCTGGGGGCAAGAGGAAATGAGTTCTTAACAGACATGTTCCTCAAACAGGGTCTGTCCCTGATAAATAAATAGTTCTGTTGAGGCTAAGCACAGCCAGCACTGTTCTTTCTGACGCAAGTTAAAATCCCTTGAGGGAGTGTATCTTAAAATATCAAGTGATTGGGCACCTGGCTGGCTCAGTGGTTGAGCGTCTGCTTTCAGCTCAGGTGATCCTGGGGTCCTGGGATCGAGTCCTGCATCAGGCTCCCTGCGGGGATCCTGCTTCTCCCTCTGCCTATGTCTCTAAGTAATCTAAAAAAATTTAAAAATATATCAAGTGATAACTGATCCACAATGAAACATAACCTTCCTTTTGTGTAAATCCCCTTATTCTACCTTGGGGGTGGGCTGTGTTTTCTTGGATGTGGTGCTGTGTTTGATACTGAGGCAGAGCGAAATCCACTGATGTTTTTGGAATTGGACTTCAGGCTGAGGACTCCCTTCCCATGATGTCCTGACCACCTGGGCTCCATCCAGGGACACATCTCAGCTTCAACTGTTGCTTGCATAGAAGCTTATGTGGTTATAAGGTAATTAGGCGAATCTTTTCTAGAACATCATTCAGAGAAAAGCACTTATAATGCACATTGTTTTCATAACTATTTACTTAGACTCTGGTTTTTATCTTTTATAAGGTTACTGCTTATTTAAAATTTTCATCTTTAGCTATTTTACTGTTCTACGATAAGGAAAAAAATCCCTCCTGGTGCTCTAATTCAGAGCCACGTGAAAGGGACCGGGATAGAGAAATTACCAGAATGGTCACACCTGTCCCTCTGAATGCCTCCATTGGTTGTACATCCTATAATTTTCCTTTAAAACACTTCAGCACAAACGGTATGAAATATTTACGTGTGGGGCCAGTTAGTTTCACTGTTTATCCTACGGGTGGTTAGTTAGCATTTACAGGGTCCTAAAGAGGAACGTGTCCTCCAACAGTGGCATGGTTAGCATCTAAAGATGCTAAACAGGAATTCACAGTTCAGCTCTCTCTGCCCCAAATCTTCACCCAATTTCATCTGCAAATCTCTGCACTGGAGGTTTGTTAATTAGGGAAGGGTTTTTGGAGATAACTTTTACTGAGGGAAAAAAGTGGTGCTTACAATAATTGGAATGTGTGTATTGGCTAAACTCTGCCCTTCCTTGGACAGGGGTGCAGGAGTTTGGAAGGACCAGCAGGATATGTGTGTGCCTTTGGAGTGTTGCCCTTGGTCTGGTGCTCTGTTGCATTTTGTTTCCTGCCTCTTAATTGGAATTCTGTGTCCAGATCATACAATGTACTCAAGGAGGGCCTCGGTGGCTGAGCTTCCAGGAACAGCGTTCCATGCCTGCTTCCCAAGAAACATCCATGCGTATGGCAGCATCGTGTTGGAAACCTGCTTTCATGGTGACATGCCATCTGGTGGTGGCAAGGCCATGTGGAAGGAGCCCCTTTGTTCTTTCTCGTCTCCAGAGGCGATCAACAGCAACCTAAGCTTGAGTTTAGGAGGGTTGTCAAAACCACACACACATACAGTTTCTACCTTGCTTCTCTCACTTAAAGAATTCTCTCCTATCCCAGAGCCAAGAACTGAGGATAAGATTAGATTATTGTGTCACAAAATGAGAGACTCCCCTGTGAGTGTCTGACTTGGTAATCCATTCCCACATTTTCCCATTGGTAATAAGGGATATTATGATGGTTAATTTTATGTGTCAACTTGACCGGCTTAAGGGATGCCTAGAGAGTTGGTAAAACATGATTCCTGGGTGTGTCTGTGAAGTTGTTTCTGAAAGAGATTGGCATTTGAATCAGTAAACTGAGTGACGATCTCCCTCAGATCACTCAATCTGTCAGGAGCCCAAATAAAAGGAAATGGTTGAGAAAGGGAGAGTTTTCTCTCTCCCTCCTGTATCTGAGACATTTGCCTTCTTCTACTTCTGATACTGGGGTTCCTGGTTCTCAAGCTTCAGACTCCACTGGCTTTCTTCGGTCTATAGTTGCACTTGGTGGATTGTGGGACTTCTCAGCCTCCAGTATCACATGAGTCAAATCCTAAATAATCCCCTCTTATATATCTATATAACCTATTGATTCTGTTCCTTTGGAGAACCCTGACTAATACAGATACACTTAGGTTGAGGATGTATATTTTTCATAAGTGGTTGTTTTAGAGTTTAAAAAAATCAGGGGCTCCTGGGTAGCATAGTCTGTTAAGTGTTGGACTCTTGGTTTTGGCTCAGGTCCTGATCTCAGGGTCCTGACATCGAGCCTTGTGTTGGGCTCTGCACTCAGCGGGGAATCTGCTTGCGAGTCTCTCTTCCTCTGCCCCTTCTGCTCATGCTGTCTCTCTCTCTCTCTCTCTCTCTCTCATAAATAAATATTTAAAAAATCAGATTATTATGAATAATTGTTAGGATAGGAAAATTAGCCTATGTAATTAACCTATGATGAGATATGTATTGATTGTTCAAAACTTAGTCATTGGAAACACAAGGACAACTGAATGGTAACAGTCCTACTTGGAATTCTGAAGCAAGTCCCTGTGTAATTATAAAATATATTGTTATAAAATTCAGAGAATTAATTAAAGTTTAAATTTGAAGCATTACATTGAAGATATGTCCTTCACCCACATTTTGTCTCCAACTGTTGTGTTTATATGTCAATCTAAAACAGAAAATGGGTTCTTTAATCTGCAGGCTCCTAGTGATTTTATCTTTCCTTCCCTTCAGATAAATTGTTTCCTTGCTTTCATCATCTTCCTGGCAGATTTTGAGCTGCTTGGGCTACTAAAGTGGAAGAAACATGCTTAATAAAGTCAAATGACTTCTTTCTAATGTTAATTCAGTAAAAAATGTACCCTCCCAAGAATGGGAATGCATGATCTCATAAAACTTGTCTGTAGGCAAAGATGTAATACATGCCCGCTTTATCATTCCAAGAAAGTTATTGCAGTTACAAACAGCAAACGCCTCTCCGTGCTCTGGAGATGGAAGTGCAGTTTGCATCCTAACACACAAAATGAGACCAGGTCGGTCTGCTTGAAGGTAGCTGAGGTCAACAATGTTGCTTTAGAACTTCGCACTCCCCAAATTACCCAGGCTGCTAACAGAAAGAAACTGTGTATTGCTTCTAATTGATTACCTCTATCCCTCCTTTGAAAAAGAAATGAAAAAGCCTCAGATGTAAGATAGCAAGTCTGTGAAAAATTCTGTATTTACTATCTATTTTAATAAACAAAAGTCTTTCTGAAATGCAGCATTTTTAACTCAAGGAGGGATTTTTAAAAATAAGGTCTTTTTCTTTTTATCTAAAGTTTCTAATAGTTTATTTGGGAAAGTTCAATGAACTTTTCTGACTGAAAGGAGTATTTTCAAGACTATCTTGGTGTCAAAAGAAGTGAATACTTGAAAATAACAAAGCCTTTACACTCATATAGCATTCTAGAATATACAGAGCACCTTACTATTCAATCCTCACAATGATCCTTTTAGATAAACAGTATTTTCATTATAAATATATTGAGCCTATATATGTATATACACATATATGATATATACATATATCATACATACATATATGTACATATATACATATATACGATATATATGTGTATATACATATAGGCTCAAAGAAATTAAATAATTTGTCTAAAGTTACATGTATGGTAATGGATTATTAACTTGAACCCACCAATTGCAAATCTTTAGAAAACACATTTGTTCCCTTTGAAGAATTAACTGAAGGAAAAATTCAGACCATCCTTCACCTTCTGGGGAAGTAGTCACCTTTTTTCATGTTTCAGAAATTCAATAATGCAGATGTTTTCATTGTAAAATGAATACATGCAAAGGCTCACTAAGGAATCTGTCTTTTCAAAGAAAGACAAATGCCATATGATTTCACTCATGTGAAATCTGAAAAATAAAACAAATGCACAAACAAATAAAAAAAGCAGAAACATATCTATAAATACAGGGAACAAACTGCTGGTTGTCAAAGGAGAGGGGATAGGTGGGATGGTAAAAATGGGTGAAGGGGAGTGGGAGATCCAGGCTTCCAGTTAGGGAGTGATTTCAGTCACAAGGATGAGAGGCACAGCATAAGGAATATAGTCAACAATATTCTAATAGCATTGTATGGTGACAGATGGTAGCTACACTTATGGGGAGCACAGCATAACATACAGAGTTGTCAAATCACTCTGTTGTATACCTGAAACTAAGGTAGCACTGTGTTCAACTACACTTCAATAAAAGAGAGAGACTGACTCGTCTTTTTTAAACCTGTGTCCATGCTTTTTCTGGATCATTTCTTGGGGATCAGAACCAAGCTGTCTCCCTTCTTTGCCCTGAAGTTATCATGCACACAGTAGGCACAGAAGCATTGAGTGTATTTGGCATGCACTTCTGCATTCATGTAATTGGGTTCATTGTTTAAGTATATGCAAAATAATTAACAAGTGTAGAAAATGAGGCCCTTGCCTTCAAAATACTTAGAAGATCAGCTTGAAGTGCTTAGATCTGGAATGGATTTCCAAACAGGTCATGGCAAGATGACAAGAGTCCAGCATAATTTCTTTAGCCCTTGTTTTCTGGGAGTAAAGTAAGACGTTAGGTGAGGAAGACTTTCTGTAGAAAGAGGGGCTGAAGCGAAGTCTAGATTTGGATCAATAGCTAGAGAAGGGAGGGCAAATAATATCAAAGGGCTTGGAGAGTCCCAACAGCTTTGGGCAGTTTTGGGGAATAATAATATAATATAATATATAATAATCGACATGTTTGCAAATGTCAATTTGGTTTTTTTTGATGGTGGGGGTGGGTGGATAATGTAGCCTTCAGAAAGTTAAAGGTGACTGAAGGTTAGCTATTCCTTAAAGCCCCAATTAAGCCTCTCTTAAACCAGGCTCTCACAAATATGGGTCTTAGCCTAGATGCTCCTTGATCTTGTGTGGGTATTTACTAGATGAATGCCTATTAGTAAGAGACCCGAGACCTAATCTATTCTGTAAGATCCATTAAGTCTTACTTCCCTGTGCCATAGGTGTTCAGTATAAGTAGAAGACAACACAATGACTGGTCAGAGGCAGGCTCCACCTTTATAGTCACTTCTGACAGCCAGAAACACCCCACTCTGGTGGCTACACCCAAGATGCTGAGGGATCCAGTCCTTGCCCTGTTCCTGAGGGGGGTAACAATGGACCACTCTGGATTCGTATATTCTGTATAAGAGTGGGGATAGTTCTGAAATATTTTCACTGGTGCACATATCTTGGAGACCTTTAATTTTGCCAAAGAAAGCCTAATTCTGACATTCATCGTGGAGGTTCCAGAGGTCACTACCTTTACCAATGAAGGCCCACTGGGTATGCCGATATGCACAGTTCAGGTTGGTGATTGAGATCCAGATAGCAGACACCCTCATAGCAGTCCTTCTGGAGTGCTGGCTTCCTGACTGTAACTCCATCAACCACTGCTGGGCTCTCTATTTTTTATTGGGTCAACTGATGCCTCTAGAGTTGTAATTTAAATGGGCTGGCAATATACAATATTACACTATCTCTGATGAAATATTTTAGGAGCGTTCCAGACAGTGTAATAAAAGGTTGGTGGGTTGGGGCAGCCCTGTTAGCGAATGCCCGGCAGGACATGTTGCATATATTGGATTTTCAAGAGAACAGATCTGTAATAGTTATTTACCTCCAAGAGTTCTTGGGAAAAAAAATTGAAGTTGACTATTGCCCTGATTCCAAAGAAAACTTTGCCTTTTGCAGGCTTTTCAAGGCAGTGCTATTCCTTTAACCAGCCAGACTGCCCTCCGCCTGGCTCATCCTCAATGGTGCACGTGGACTACAGCCCCTCCATCACTGCAGGGGGTATTGACTTTCAAAGGCTATGGCAGTGCCTTCATCTTGTGCCATTTCCTCTGAAACAGAAGTTATTTTCTCTCACAACTGTGCATCATATTTATAATAGCTTATTGATCAAAGCCAGGTCTACTTTCAGAGCAGAGAGGAACCATGCACCTCTTCCTTGTGAGTTAGTTTTCTTCCAAAATACACCAGCTTTGCAGTAGTCCCAGCTCTTCTGCATGAGCCATACACCACCCATGTCCACCCCTCCCCACCCCATGCCCTGGATCATGTGTAAGCAAAGCATACATAAGAAACCGAAGGGCTTTGGTCTACAGGTGCAGAGAGAACACAAATTGTCCTTGGGCTACTCGGTCTCAACTGTACTTCTGCGCATCAAGAAGCATCCCCACCATTCTATGGTCTTCTTTATCATGTTAGCTATTTATGGGGACCACTTTTTGGCATTCATGTTTTAAATTCTAGAAAAATGCTGAACCTCATGCAGTAAGCCCAAAAACTTTATTCTTATGTTTATGGGTGGAAATCAGCACGAGGCAACTTGGCTTTGTATCTTGGGCAAATATGTACTAAGTGAACCACACAGAGAAACCTGCTATGAAGTGGTCACCTACAAGGGGGTCTTTTGGCATGGGGGCCGATGACATCATTTTAGGGGTCTGTATGGTCCAGCAACTGTGCCAAGCTTTAGAATCTCCATGTGATCAGAGTGGAATGAAGACAACATCCTTGTACTAGTGTGCTAGGGCTAGCACACTAGTGGGCTAGCACACTAGTACCAAATACTATAGACTAGGTGGCTTAAACAATGGAAATTTATTTCTCTCAATACTGGAGACTTGAAGTCTAAGACTAAGGTGTCAGTAGGTTTGGTTTCTTCTGAGATTTTTCTCTGCAGTTTGCAGATGCTGCCTTCCTTTGTGTCCTCACACGGCTGCCCCCTGTCTGTGAATAGCTTTTGTCCCTTCTTGTGTGTTCACATTTTCTCTTATAAAGATGTCGATCTCCGACTGACGGGCACTGGGGGTTATTCTGTATGTTGGTAAATTGAACACCAATAAAAAAAAAATTAAAAAAAAAAAAGACGTCGATCAGATTGTCTTAGGGTCATTGCCATAGACCTCATTTTAATTACTTTTTGAAAGACCCCACCTCCAAATATAGTCACATTCTGAGGTTATGTGGCTTAGGGCTTCAGTGTATGAATTTGCCAGTGAGTGTGGGGGAAATTCAGTCTGCTCTGCCTACTCCAGTGGAGATATTAATAATGATCATCCCCACTTCCTTCCAGCTATTCAGAGCTGTCTTGTCACTTTTTATTATATGTCAAAGCTCCTTAAGTGCTTGAAGACCATGTGAGGGGTGGCTGCCAGCGGCACCTCTCAGACCCACCTGATCTTTGACCCCTCAGCAGTTTTTAAAGACATAGATTCATGGGATCCTCCTTTTCTCCCTCTTAGATTCTTAGGCAGTAGACAGGTCTCAGAAATCTATATTGTTTTTATCAAATAGAAAAATTCCCCAGGGCACAGATGTACAAATTGGAACATGCATTTGTCTAGAAGTCCTTCCTTTTGGGAAGGGCCTGGGGAACCAGAGTGGGAAGTGAATGGTACCATTGTTACACACTTTTAGGCTGTTTGGATTTCTTATTACGGTGCATTTTTAGTTGTTCAATAAGAAGTATTTACAATTTAAAATAAACACTTTTTTCAAGTGGCTTTTTTAAGAGATCCAATTGGAAAGCCATGGGTGGATAAGCCTTGGGATCTAAGAGCTTATAGTTAAAGATCAACACTCATCTCAGTTACAGAGCCTGGAGATGGGGCCTTAGCTGGGTTTGAGATGAGGCAGGACAAACTAATGGACTCATAGACAAAAGCACGGGTGGCTCAGGTAACCTATGAGATGATGGACAGGGGAAAGCATGAAAGGGAAAGGCAGGCCAGCCAAGGCAACGTGATATTTATAGCAGGAGGCAGGAGATGGGAACTGCCAAGATTCCCTGACACACTAGGTGCAGTGGGTCTTGTTCTCAGTGCACACCACAATTATCTGGAAATATTAAAAATACTACTCTCCAGACTCCTTTCCAGAAAGTCTGATGGATTTGGTCTAGGGACAGGTGCAAGCATTAGCAGTTTCTAAAAGCTGGCCAGAAGATTCTGATGTGGAGCACATTGCCTTGACTGGGGCCAGTCAGTGGTCATGTCTACCTCACACTCTCCTGGGATTGATCACAAGACAAATCAGTTCAGGGCTCCATGAACACTTTATTCCTTATCAATGAAGTGATAAGGAAATGGAAATGGCCTTAGTCTTCTGGAGAAGATCTGTCTTCTTGAGGATAAGACTCTTGTACCTGGCCCAAAGCCAGCTTCCACTGGCCCAGCCATCCAGAGGGGATGTTCCGAAGGAAAGTATGGGCAAAGAAGATGCTTTTCTCCAGGATATTTTAGAGATGGGGTAGAGGAGTGCAAAAGCATGGGAAATCAAGGCGAAGACATGCAGTAAATATCTAGCCTAGACCATTGGTCCTCAACCTCACCCATACACTAGCATCTCCGGGAAGCTTTAAGCACTAATGATACCTGGGTTTCTTCCTGAGGTTGACATAAAGTATATGGTGCTCATCCTGGGCACCAGCATTTTCTGAAATTCCCCAAGTGATTCTAATGTGTAGCAGAGTTTAGAACTGCTGACTTATCAATGATGTAATTGGAAAAGAGGGAACGAGAAGAAAAACACAGCAATGTCTGGGAATTGTTGCAGGGAAGAGTCCTCCAAAGCTTGAAAAACAAGTAGTAAGGTTGTTGGGCTATGAGGTGTGAGGAAGAATGCATTAGAGTCCTCAGTACATTTGAAATTCATTTAACATTTCAGAGACTGATCCTGGTAGTCCCGGATCAGGATGCCTTCCACAGCCTGCTCATAAGGCTGGCCCTTCTGCTTTGAAACCTAAGCCAAGGGCTGGCTGTCTCAGAATAGGAAGACAAGATGAAGCAGTGGAAGAAAAATCCTGAAATCTGCCTTTTCTGGGCCAGAAGATTGTGAGGAGAGGGATGGAGAGAGAGTATAGAAGGGGGAGTGTATTGGGACCCCTTAGATTCTGGTGGAGTGAGGATACAAATATACAATAACCAGTACAGAACCTAGGTGACCTACCAGGGCAGGCAGCCTGGGGGGTCCTGGGGAAGCCAGAGGAGGTGAGGTGAGATGCTTGGAGCAGGGTGCTTTGGGGTCAGATTGTCAGGCTCTACCCCTTTCACTGGCAGATAGTGGGGGTATGCCTCTGGGGCTCTGGGGGAGATGTGAGGTGAGGGCATTGGGACGATCTGGGGCGCAGCTGTTCTTCCATATTGTAACAACTGGTCCAGCTGTACTCAGTGCTGGCTGAGGTATGAGCCCTGGTCTAATATCTGTCCTCTGGGTCTGCAGAAGAGGGCACGCATGCTGACATGCCAGACGAATCAAAGCAGGCACACTGTGAGCTGGGGGATTTTACTCTGTTTGGCTCTGGAATTCTGGAAGCACATTAGCTGCATGGAGGTAAGCACACTCATGGGTTAGCATGGCCTGGCAGAGGCAGGGCGAGAGCAAAGCTGAGCCCTCTCTAGCCGCCTTTGGGACCCATACCTGTGGGTGGGACCTAATGTCCTCAAATGTCCCTGGCCCCAAAGAGCTTTGTGTATATGGGGTATATTTAGAAAAATTAGAATATTAGAAATTAATTTTTAAAGAATATTCAATCATTTATTAAGAATAACACTTATCGGGATCCCTGGGTGGCTCAGCGGTTTGGCGCCTGCCTTTGGCCCAGGGCGCGATCCTGGAGACCCGGGATCGAATCCCACGTCGGGCTCCCGGTGCATGGAGCCTGCTTCTCCCTCTGCCTGTGTCTCTGCCTCTCTCTCTCTCTCTGTGTGACTAGCATAAATAAATAAAAATTAAAAAAAAAGAATAACACTTATCAATCTACTACGTGGCAATATAAATAACTGAATTCTATGAAAAGTAACAGTATTCTCCAGAACAAAAAAATATTTGGCGAAAGATTGGCGTGGGTTTAACTTTTTTTTTTTTTAATCTCTCTTTAATGGAAGACAGCTACATTCTCATCCATGCTTCTGTATTCGGTCTTGCCTATTTGTTGTTTTCCAGGTACATATGACTGTAAAAGAGAGTATTTAATGCTTTTTTTCCCAGATAATTGTGGGTATTCTTGTTTGATATTGCATGAAAACTGCAATTTCAAACTGCTGCAGATTAGTGAGAGAATGAGAATTTAAAAGCCAAACAATGACTTACTATTAATACAGAAATAGCTCCGTAGCATCTTGAGAGGGTCATAGGATCCCAAGGAGCCCCCAGGTGACACTGAGGGTGGTTGAAGCAGCAGAAGAAGGACCCCAGAGAGGACGAGTTCCAAGAGAACTGCGTATAATCAACTTCCTGTGGCTTGACCTGCACGTTTCCTTGCTCCGTGGGATGCTTTCTCCTGTTTTTAGAATCCTTGTTAAACTAATATGTGGGTGTAAGTAGGTCACAGTGGCCTTTAAAACCAGAGCCAGTCAACTTCACCAGGTCAGTAATTTAAACTTTGAATTATTAAGAGAAAAAAAAACAAAAACAAAAAACAAACCACTAAAGGAAGGCCAACTCAAAATGATTTTTTTACATGGACGCTCCCATGTTTAAGGCGTTAGGTTTTGTAGACCTCCAGTCTTGCTGATCCTGAACATTTCTCCTTTTTTATGTCACTTTCTGGAGAACAAATCTGAGTCTCAAGTTATGCTTGTAAGCTGACCGTGTGATATTCATTATTATTTCTGGATGGAGACTTGAGCAGCGGAATAGCACAGGTGACTGGCCCTGCGACTGGGGAGGGGGGTGGGCTGCTGGCCCCATCAGAGCTAAAAGCAGCTGAACCCGTGGGAACATGCAGGGGTCTTAGATGGTGGGGGGGGTGAGGTCCTTAACGGCCAGGCAGACTAGGTTTGGGGTGAACTAAGAGCTAAGTCTTAGAACAGGTGAGGGTGAGGTTATGGGTACCTGCAGTGAGAAAGCAATTGGGTGGGGGATTCCAGGAGCTTGGGAGTTTCCTGCCCTTCACCTAGGGCAGGTGACACCTAGGGAGTTGTCTTTTGTCAGAGAAGCTTCTCCTGGCTTCTTTTTCTCTTGCCATCTTTATTTCCACTGCCGTTTCCCAGACATTTCCAACTCAACTTGGCCATGAAATTGGAGGATTTCTGAAGGGTGGATCTTTGGTCCCTTTTTCTTCCTTATATCCTATCTTCAGGGTGTCTCATCTGTGGGTGCCCAGAGCTTCATTACCCCTCAAATTGAGTTGTCTTACAAATTCATATCTCTAGCTCTGACTTTTTTCTGACTCCTATATTAAGCAGCCGACTTGATATTTCTACTAGAATAGCTCAAATATACCTTATGCTTCACTTGTCTGGAAGCAGACTCCTGCTCTGCCCCCAAGCCCAGTCTTCTTCCTGTCTTTCATGTCACCCTGAACGTCACCAGTGACCACTTCTAGTTAATACTCGGAGGCCCCCTTGGCCCTCTTGCTTCCTCAGACAATGTTGTATCTCCTCCATGTCCACTTCTCTCAGACTCCACACCTCCTCCAGGCTGCCCAACCTGCTATCTCTCTCTTGGGACTTTTGCACCTGTGTCTTAATACCTCTTTGCACCCATGGTTGCTCCACACAATAAAGTCAAAATCACCATCAAAAATACAAAAATGCAAATCTGATTGGAAGGTCTGTCCTCCCAATAAAAGACAGTGACCCTCAAAGTCTATTGTGATGATTTATTTCAAACCATAAGGTCAATGGCTTTACTCAAAACGGAAACCCTGCTTTTCTGGTGGAGCACAGACTGGGTTCTGTTTATTATTTATTTATTTATTTATTTATTTATTTATTTATTTATTTATTTATCTGTTCTTTGAGTTGTGGCTGGCTGCCTAGAGTCTCCTCCACTCATGTATGGTGCTGGGTCAGCCAGAGACGTGGGAAGAGTACACACACAGAATTTGGGGCTTTCCTTCTCTCTGCCAGATATCCCCCATTTGCTTTCTAGCTACTGGGGTTGCCCCACCTACGTCCGCCCATCTTCAATCCATTAAGACTGCAAATTTTCATCTGCTCTCACAGGGCATAGACTGGGGCCTACTCTTAAAAGAAAAAAAAAACCCAGGAGATTCAGTCAGTTCTTTTCTTTTCTTTCTTTCTTTCTTTCTTTCTTTCTTTCTTTCTTTCTTTCTTTCTTTCTTTCTTTCTTTCTTCTTTCTTTCTTTCTTTCTTTCTTTCTTTCTTTCTTTCTTTCTTTCTCTTTCTTCCTTCCTTCCTTCCTTCCTCTTTCCTCGTTTTTAAATATCAACATTCCCCCTCCAGTAAATGTCCGCCTGCTGTAGTCACTCTCCAGGCCTCAGACAGTTGCTCATTATATCCCGTCCTGGGTTTGTAGGTTGTGTTTTTTTGTTTGTTGGTTGGTTGGTTTAATAACTTAAGGGAATTTTTTTTTATAGTGTGAGTGAGGGTTGGTTCATTATGAGCTACTGAACTATTACCAGAAGTGCAAACTGAAGTTTAAAATTCTCAAGTTGGCCTTCATGCTCCCATGCAGCATGTCTTTTCCCGGCTCCTCCATCTTTGTCCCAGAAATGCTTCCCTAACACTCTTTGTTTTTGTCCCACTCAGCTGTTTTCACCTTCTCAAAGGTGCCATCGTCCTCCTACCATTTTGGCACTGTCCCTGCTTTCTTTGCCCTTGGCCTGGGTGCACCCTCACATCTTCACCTTGTCTCCCCTCCCTGTAGTTTGAGATGGAAGCTCTTCCCCTGGGAAAGGCAGATGTTGCCTTTTCAGAAAAGGCTCCTTGTCTCCCCTTGAGGTCACCCCCACCCCTGTCATCTATACCATGAACACCTTGGATGTTTCCTTTGTAGCATTTATTCGGGTGGTAATTTGGTGTTCATTTCTGGAACTCTGATTTGTGTCCATTCCCCCAGTCAGACTGTAGTAGGCTAGGGAGATCTGGGGCCATTTGGGGTCGGGGTGGGGGGTGACGTTGCACTATTTTCTCACCACTGGGTACAACTCTAGGGCCACCCCCATGAAACGTCCCCTAGCAATCTACATGCTGTGTGCATAAGGCTCTCAATACATGCATTATAGACTGATTTCTTTTTTTTTAATCTTTCAGCATTTTATTAGAGTTAAAAGTAATTCACATGCCACCATCACCATAGTGTTACATTATTCTGTATTTGTCTTCTCATTCACCCTTACCAATGAGATTTATGCTTTCCTGTGTGTTCCTACTCTCATTCAGCTTGTTTCCATGTCAATCTGGAGAACTTCCTTCATCGTTGCTTATATACCAGGTCCAGTGTGGGCAAACTCCCTTAGTTTTTGTGTCCTCTAAAAGGACATTCTCTTCATTTTTAAAGTAGAGTCTTCCCAGGTACAGTATTCTTTATGGACAGTTTTGTTTTTCCTTTCAGACTTTGAAAGTATTCTTCAACCCTCTCCTGGCCTGCGATATTTCTGCCAAGAAAGTCACTGATAGTCTTCTTGCTGCTTTCAGAATTCTCTCTTTAACTTTTGACAATCTGATTACAGCATTCCTCAGTAAAAATAAATAAAATAATTTTAAAATAAAATAAAAAGAAAGAAACCTTACAGGATTTTTACAACCTATGCATCGCAGGAGTTCCAGAAGGAAAAGAGAAAGAACAAGAGGTAGAAAGATTATTTAAAGAAGTGACCAAACACTCCCGAATATTGAAAGGAAAATAGGCATCCAGATCCCAGAAGAACACAAGACCCCAAATAGGTTGAACATACAGTGGATTGATTAATTTTTAAAATAATTCAAGAGAGTGTGGGAGGTTTAGGATAGTAGAAGCCTTTTCCTATTTCTTAGAAGCTCTAGAATTAGCAGAGTACCTAGACTCTCTCAGGCTTTGGGAAAGCAACTCAACAGAGAAAATGTAGGCAGGGTTGGATAAATTTTTTTCTGGCAATTCACTCGTTCTGCCTGTTAACCTTTTTATCAGCAGAGCTAGAGCAAGGGGAGAAAAGGAGGTATTTCAGGCGGCCGTTGTGGATGGGAAGGATGGGTGGGAGGAGACAGGGGCACTGGAGCAGGAAGGGTGGCCTGGGTAGAAGGGACGTCTTGGTGGGGATGTAGAGTAGAAGACTTAGTGTTATGAGTCAGGCCTGTCCATTCAGCTCCTTCTAAGCCCCAGCTGTCTGGTCTACTTGTGGCTGGCCCACTTCCCAGGGCACTTTCTACCCTTCAGCCTCTACTTGTGGTCCTTGCCATGTTGTTTGGCCTCTCGCCCCTTTCCTGGAGGATTCCTAGCTTTTGAGATTCCACTCAAACTTCCATCTGTTGCCTTTCCTTTTCAGGCAAACTGACCCTTTCTTGTTTATGCCTGTGTTGTATCCACATATAATTCTATTCTTCTAGTTGTGTCTATTATAACTCATTGCACTGGTTTATTTCCAGGTTTTCCCCTGCTGCTAGACTGTAAACTCCTCTGGATAGCTCCAGGTTTTATTTACCCTTTGTCCCTAGTACTAGCTCAATGACAAGCACACAGTAAAGGTTGCAGAAATGGTTATGGTTGGAACACATGAATCAATGAGGAACAGATGGTCAGGTGTGGCTTAGGTGGCTGGAACACCACCATTGATGTAAAAAGGGTGGAGAAGCCTTATGTGACGCATGGTAGGGATGACAAGCTATCACATAGCTATCAAATGTCAATGGAATGAATGCAGTAATGAAGGGAAGACAAAGAAGATTTGACTTCCTCTGTGGTCAGGGTGCTGATGGAGCAGAGAAAGATTGGATGGGATTTGTTAAGAGATAAAATGTGAGG
Organism: Canis aureus; assembly: GCF_053574225.1. Lineage (NCBI taxonomy): Eukaryota > Metazoa > Chordata > Mammalia > Carnivora > Canidae > Canis > Canis aureus. The sequence goes on from NC_135641.1 coordinate 8,895,288, forward strand.
CATATTTGAAAATCATTTGAAATCTTTGTACTGGAACAAAAAACTCCTATTCAGCGACTTTGCACTAATATGATCATGAATGCTATTACGATATGAACTAGTTTCAGACCAATTGGCTGATAGATAGTGTAAAGAATAAATATAATTGATATCTGCATGTAATTATCAGTATGTGGTGTGACCAAGTTACCATTCAGTGAAAATCAAAGCGATGTCTGGGTACAGAAGGTAGAGACTCTCCAATCCTGCTGATAGAGTGTAAATTGGTTCCATTACTTTGGAAGACAGTTTGGCAGTATCCATTCAAGTGAGCACACATATATTTTATGCCTCAGCAATTTCACTCCCAACAGTAAAGTGTGAATGTGGGCACCAAGGGATGTATATGAGAATGTTCGCAGTGGCGTTAGTCATAATGGTCCTATAAACTTGAAGCAATTTGAATGTCCATCACTAGTAGAATGGATACATTTTGGTAAATTTATGAAATGGACTTCTACATAGTCATGAAGACCAGTGAAATACTGCAGCATGAAACAACACAGATAAATCTCACAAACGTAACGTCAAAAGAAAGCAGCCAGACAGAAAAGATCACCATACTGGGAGATTCACCATTTATATGAAGCATAAAACAAGGGAAACTCCAGTGAATTTAAAGTCCACAAGTTATATTTGGGGGGACATTGGGGGCAGTTACTGAGATGAGGCTTGAAGGGGCTTCTGGGGCTTGGAGTTGTTCTATTTCTTGACTCAAGTGACAGTTACGTGGATGTCTTACTTTTTGACAGTTCATTAAAGTGTACACATGGGCCTTGTAAGGTCTCCATATATGTGTTGAGCTGCAATGAAAGAGCTTATCTTAAAAATATAAATGACATTTTGTATTTTAGTATGAAGACAGGTACCATCCTCAGGTTTCTTAATATTATTTCTTTGTGATGAACCAGTTCTTTGATGTTGTTCATAATTTTATTGACTTTTCTTCCCTGTATTCCTTTTCCTTATTTATTTGCAAATGGGTTTTCAAATGACTACTTTGATAATTCTAACCTGTGTTTTATACTTTATATACTTTTATCACGCAAAGGTTCTCCTTCCTTCAAAGATTAATTTGCTACAATGTATTCCTCCTCCCACCCCCAGCTTTTCTGACTCAATGGCACATATTTTTCTCCAAATTAATTTTCAGTTGATCAACCTATTCTTTTTCTCTTAAAGGATAAATTTACATTTTAATTGAATGCTGGTATAGACCAATTGATGGAATCGTACCTTTTCATACTCTAGCTTATTTTCCCCTCTGACTTAGACCATATCTAGTTCAATTTCTTAAAACACCCAAACGGAACACCACCACATAACTGAAAAAATGTTTGATCGGAGTCAATTAGAGCAGTGTTGCAGAAAAAAAGTTATGGTATATTATAGCAAGAGATTGGATTCTACTACACTAAATAATTTGTGTTGCGCCTACAGTGATATCTACATAAAGCAAATGAAAGGAATTAATATTCTCTCTAGTTAGCCAAGTCAGCAGCCTTTGAATTTCAAAGTGATCACAAATCTTGTGTTTTTAACCAAATGGCTGCATTTATATTTAGCTTTCCTTTAAAAGAGAAATTATAACTTCATAATGATTGTCAAAAAAATCAAAATCTCTTTGAGTATCTATAATGTATTGAACATTGGCGAGGGAGTATAGGGCACTAATAAGAACACAGGCTTGGGATCACCCTGCTGATGTTTGAATTCCAGCCCATCGCTGAGACCTTGGGCAAGTCACTTACCCTTTTGATATTTTAGATTCTCTGTCTGGAAAAATGGTTCCCTGGTCTGTAAAAGATGAAAAGAGTTATCCATGCATAGCCCCTAGAAGAGTGCCTTGAATACAATGGGCACTCAGGAATGCACGTTGTCTTGCTGGTTTAGTTGCTATTGTTATATCTGTGTTATGACTGGTGCACTATTATTTAGGACAGAGAGTGACTGTCAATTTAAAATGTAAAGCCACTTTAATTTGTGTGTAGTAAGAGTCCATGTGACAATAAAAAGGACAACTTGAATGATAGAGAGTGTATAAAAAATTTTTTGACGTACAGCTACTTCTTAGAAAAAGGTCAGTTATTTTGGAGCTAGCATTTAAATAAGGGTTATTAGCTGAAAGAAGGAAATTAGAGTTGGCAAGTAATGACTACTGATTGCCATTCTGACAGCCTAATAACAGTTGGGGTGACAGGACAGACGGCATCTATCCATTAGGATTTCTGCGGAATGGTACCTTAGTAATCGATAATAGCAATTTATGTTTCATCATGTAACAGTTAAGATCAAAAGGTATCAAGCTGCATATTCCATTATATTTACCCTAAGCACAGGAGAAAGTCTGGCTAAGAGCCTCAGAGTTGCCTCCCTAACCCACAGCTGACCATAGATGCATGTGTAAGCCCAGGCAAAGCCAGAAGAACTTGTAGCTGACTTGCAGACTCAAGGGAAATTAAACGCTTCTTGTTTAAGGCCCTCCTTACAAAGCCATGGCTCACTGATATAATCGATTTCACAGGGCTGAGGAGCTTTGCCTTAAGATATTGGTGATACGTCCTGAAAGTCTTTGAATTCTCCAGTGTCTGTGATCATGTACATGATGTCTATGGCATCAGTGCGAAGAATGCTCCTGGATCCCCCAGGTGCGCCTTCTAGTTTGTGCCTCTTTTGAGCTCTTACCTGACATATGGTATCTCTGATGATCAACTTGGTGTTAGTCTCTCCTTGTCAACAGGTATGCCTTTGTTTTGTATGCCAGACATCCCTTATCTGCCTTGGAATTCTCAAGATCTAGTTTTGGGCTAGCCCTTGATTTTAACTTTGCTACCCCAACATTGGCACTGGTAGCTGGACGGAGTCGGTGTTGTTGTCCACACCACTGGTTCATATCCAGGGGCAGTTTGGCCACTCAGCAGACATTTGGAAGTGTCGAGAGACATTTTTGGTTGTCACAGCTGGGGGAGATGGTGTCATTGGCATCAAGCAGACAGAAGCTATGGATGCCGCTCAACATTCTACAATTCCTAGGAGAGCCTCTGTACAACAAAGAATTACCCTGCAAACGTATCAGTAGTGCTGAGATCAAGAAACGCTAGTGTAGATCTAGCACAGAGAATGGTCCCCTCAGCAGTGAAGCCTTTAATCTCCCACAGCTGTGAGGTTGAGGCTTCCACCTCTGTGGCCCTGCTATTCTCATAGCAAGGCGCAGGAGCAAAGGTTCGCTCTTTCTGGTAAGTTGTGCTTCATCCAAACTGAGCCAAAACTCTTCACAAAGCAGGTGTCCTCCCCAGAGACCGTGAAAATCTTTTCATGATCCCATCTCCTACTCAGCTCCACGACTCATCATCATACCAAAATTACTCAGAGACTAATCCGTAATTCCACAGCCTGGGGCCTCTGGAAAGATCCTTACAGACGCTAAACATTTTTACCTCTTTAATTATATTTTAAATATGACTGAGCTTAACAACTGGTTTAAAACACAACAATCATAGCTTCCTTCAATGGGGTTCAGGTTTGTGGAGTTTGAGTTTATTAATCCTTTTTCAGAGGACGATAACTTTGTTTGTATTGCTGATAAAGGAAAAACCACACCAAACTCTGAAGAGGGACATCTCTGTCCCATTAGAGGGGTAGGGACATTCTGAGGATCTGTTTTTAATCAGTTATAAACAGTAGGTTCCACTGATACAGAGCCTCTGGTTATCTAGTGAGAGAATGCACATCTTTTTTTTTTTAATTTATTTTTTATTGGTGTTCAATTTACTAACATACAGAATAACACCCAGTGCCCGTCACCCATTCACTCCCACCCCCCACCCTCCTCCCCTTCTACCACCCCTAGTTCGTTTCCCAGAGTTAGCAGTCTTTACGTTCTGTCTCCCTTTCTGATATTTCCCACACATTTCTTCTCCCTTCCCTTATATTCCCTTTCACTATTATTTATATTCCCCAAATGAATGAGAACATATAATGTTTGTCCTTCTCCGACTGACTTACTTCACTCAGCATAATACCCTCCAGTTCCATCCACGTTGAAGCAAATGGTGGGTATTTGTCATTTCTAATAGCTGAGTAATATTCCATTGTATACATAAACCACATCTTCTTTATCCATTCATCTTTCGTTGGACACCGAGGCTCCTTCCACAGTTTGGCTATCGTGGCCATTGCTGCTATAAACATCGGGGTGCAGGTGTCCCGGCGTTTCATTGCATCTGTATCTTTGGGGTAAATCCCCAACAGTGCAATTGCTGGGTCGTAGGGCAGGTCTATTTTTAACTCTTTGAGGAACCTCCACACAGTTTTCCAGAGTGGCTGCACCAGTTCACATTCCCACCAACAGTGTATGAGGGTTCCCTTTTCTCTGCATCCTCTCCAACATTTGTGGTTTCCTGCCTTGTTAATTTTCCCCATTCTCACTGGTGTGAGGTGGTATCTCATTGTAGTTTTGATTTGTATTTCCCTGATGGCAAGTGATGCAGAACATTTTCTCATGTGCATGTTGGCCATGTCTATGTCTTCCTCTGTGAGATTTCTGTTCATGTCTTTTGCCCATTTCATGATTGGATTGTTTGTTTCTTTGGTGTTGAGTTTAATAAGTTCTTTATAGATCTTGGAAACTAGCCCTTTATCTGATATGTCATTTGCAAATATCTTCTCCCAGAGAATGCACATCTTGACCCCATCAGAGAGATGGCTCCCACAGGCAGAGAGAAAGCTGCAGGCTTTCACCACACGATTTTACCTTCCTGCTCCTGCAACTGGTGGTGTATGCGTCACTGACATGCGTGGATGCGGCCGGAGTCATCTGTGCCCATTGCTGCCACCGCGTCTGGTTTCTGCAGGGATGGCTGAGCATGAGGCCACTGTAGGTCCACCAGGATGACAGTGGGAAAGGACCGCTGGATGCAGACAGGAGTTGGAGGAACTCAAGAGAGGCAAAGTGAAGCTTGCCCATGTCCCTTCCCAGCTCCATCCACATCAAGGGGGGACCTGCAGGAGAAGCAGATGCCCTCCGCCATGAAGCTGCATGTGTGCCTGGTCTAGGCTTTGGACAAGCTGAAGAAATCTGCAATAATTTTTATTTTTTTCTTACTTTTACTATTATTTTTAAAATATTTTATTCATTTATTTGGGAGAGAGAGAGAGAGAATTTGACAGCGAACATGAGCAGAGAGGAGGGGCAGAGGGAGAAACAGATTCTCACTGAGCAGGAAGCCTGACGCAGGGCTCAATCTCAGGACCCTGAGATCATGACCTGGGCTGAAAGTAGATGCTTCACCAACTGAGCCACCCAGCACCCCCCCCATTTTTATTTTTTATTTATATTTTTTTAATTTTTTATTTATTTGTGATAGTCACAGAGAGAGAGAGAGAGAGAGGCAGAGACACAGGCAGAGGGAGAAGCAGGCTCCATGCACCGGGAGCCCAACGTGGGATTCGATCCCGGGTCTCCAGGATCGCGCCCTGGGCCAAAGGCAGGCGCCAAACCACTGCGCCACCCAGGGATCCCCCCCCTTTTTATTAAAAAAACAGTTTCACATTAATATATTATTTATATTGATTACTGAGTTTTGGTTCCTCAGTAAATTTTGCACCCTGGGACAAATGCCTCACTCTGCTGATGAACACTGGGGAGCTACCATCAAGGTGAGCCAGGAGGTCAGTGATAATGTTCATGTGCAGTCGCTGTGCCTGGACCCCAGCATGGACTCTCAGAGTGTAAAAAGATATAGCTGCTACTTCACTTTTGCATTCATTCCATGGCTCATGCAAAAATGTCTCTGTGGCCAACACTAGCCCAGAACCACATGGGGAAGAGAACACTGGGATACGTGCTCTTAGCTTAGCTTAGCTGATGCAGTTCAAAGGGACTACAACATCCTGTTTTGCCCAATTTTATTTGCCTGTGTGAAAGATGCTGATGGGTGTCTCCAGGCTCCAAAAGTTTCTCTGAAAGCACATTCGCAGGTTGTTGAGTTGCTCCCTGTATTCCAAGCCTTACACAGCCGCTATGTTTGGAACCTATTGTAACTAACACTTTTATAGCTATGAACCAAGAAAGATGATGTAATCACATGACCTACACAAAAATGACCCCAAACTAAAGACAGATAGATAGGTTCGAAAGGCTCATCTCATCTAAATGATTGACAGCTGCTGCTTAGATGCAAGTGTTCTTGGATCACGTCCACAGGCTGGGATTCCATGTTATTTGTCCAGTTCTGTTTAGATGCTCATGCATGTGGAGTCTGGTTAAGTAGCTCAAGGCGCTAATGTGCAAAAAGCAATCTAATGATCTTGATCAGTCTTCCAGGGACCATGTTCAATGACGTATCCTATAGGTGCTGGTGCTGGCTGTGGAGTAGAGTATCGAAAGGGAAACCTTCCAGCAAAGTGGAGAAATATTTGAAAACCTCTTGGTGTTTTACCAGCTTAACACCCTGGATGCAGTTCAAGATGAACCATTTTATAATGCATGCTACTCTCTGCTGAATTGTGCGATGTGGAGGTGATTGTATTTGTTTTCTGAACCCATGAATTGAGTGAGAGCCCCCAAATGACTCATGTTCCCCACACATGGCAGTCACAATGCTTCCCATTATTGGCTTTCTTTGGAGCCAGTTTTTGTGGATTATGCCTAATTCTGGGGGAAGAAAATGACAGCCACATGCTGTAATGTGTCCTCTTCCTCTGGTTCTTTCCTGTGGCAAGATTTTGATCCATTTCTATGTTAGGAGGTGAAAAACAGCTGAATTTAGGGCTCCTTCCTTCCCCCTCAACCTCTCAACCTATGATAGGAACTTGAAAGATGTGATACTCTATTGATGTTCAATTTGGGGAGTAGAAAGGAGTTGCCTTACCAAAAAAAAAAAAAAAAAAGAGGAAAAAGAAAGAACAACTTTTACACTTTTATCTCAGTGGGAATTTCATGCTGAGTTCTGATACATTAAGCTGTCCCTAGACAGAAATTTAAAAATACTTCCAGCTGTTTAATTTCAGTTGGCTCTGTGGAGATGAGAGCTGCCCAGAGCACATGCAAGTCAGCCATTCACCCAGAGGACAGCAGTTAACACGCCAGATAGCCCTGAGCAGCATGTCAGGGAACACTGTCACTGCCAATGACAGAATTAGTTCTGGGATGTACCCCTAAATGTATTAATCAGGAGACTGCATGTGTGTATTCTAATACCTATAGTTATGGCTATTCAAAGAGTACAAAGAACCGAAAGGTAGAGAGAGGTATATTTTGCATATATATTGAATTTTATTCGCAGAGACAGTACTAAAATTTACTGGAAAGTTGGAAATATTTCTAAAATTTCTTTTATATCCAGAAAGAAGGAGGAAGAAGAATTAATCAATAGTTGGAAGTATGGTTTAGTGAGAAACCCAACTACATCCTACAACAATGAGAACATGCCTAAGTGTTCATTCCTCATGAACAGTAGATTTCAAGAGAGGCCAGTTGTGAAAATATAGACCTCTGTGTTAAATTCCCATTTCAGGAAGAGTCTAACATCTGAGTATTTGAATCAGCAGCATTTGCAGACCGTGGTTTCCTAGTCCTGTCTGAGGGGTTGTGCACAAAATATGGAAGAGGGACATTAAATGTGTATCTCTAGGACTCTATTCCTCATGGCATGTGTTGATGCATTTGGGAATAATTTGTATCCTGAGTATGCATCGTGCTTTTGTTCCTTTCCTTTACCTGAGTAAACGCTTCAGAACTGAACATGTGTGAGTGCTCAGTGCACTGCATTTGAACATGAGGAATATTATTTAAGATCTCTGCAGCTCTACAGCCTCCCTTTAGTTTCTGGTCCCTTCCTACTTCTGATGCATCTTCCACAGCTGTTGTCACTGTCTTTTTTAGTCCCTCCTGGGAAGTGGTACCCATAACTTTTAAAATTAAGAAGTCATTAGGATGGTATGATTTGCATTTTTAGGTTAGCTCCTTCCATCTGTTTTCCATAAAAGATAATTCTGCAAAGCAAATTTGGCAAGATTTTATTTAATAATAATATATTTTAAAACCCACTAGCAAAGGCAATGATCATCACAAATAGAATGGGAGAAAGACGGTTCTGCTGGAATGTGACAGATTTTGCTTTAGGACTAGATGGAATGTTCCATGTGGCTTCAGTGAAGGATGGATTTCCTAGCCAAATTTGCAAGAGAACGATTATGGACATCAACAGTCATCACTACAGGGGAAGGAGACTGGCAGATCTGGAATTCCCATTTTAAGGATAATATAAAGAAATAAATACAGGAACTATCTTATTTGCTCTAGCCGGGTGTCCCCACATTATTTGAGTGCAGCAAGTCCACTGGTTCACTGTCTCAGAATATTGGCTGAATGTTTAAAACTTTCAAACATCCTTGAGTGTCATCCTTTCCCCCTATGCTTTGCAGGGGTTAGCTTCCCCAAGCACATGGCCAGTTTCCATGAGTTCCAGGTTCCTTGTTCTTCTGGAGTGTCTAGGCAGGATCTTTTCTTACCCTGTCCACTCTTCCCTGGATGTAGGGTTTCTGATCAGCACTGGGGGCTCTAGGTGCCTGGAGAGGGTGCTGCTCTCTCTGTATGTCTCATCAGACAGCTGGAGTGGGGCAGGTCCCTTTCTTTTTTCTTTTTCTTTTTTTGTTGAATATGTTAATGTTTATTGAGTAAAATAACTAGCTGTTCCTGGTGTACCAATTTGGTTAATATCTAAATACTAATAAAGAAATGAAACTTGCTTATTATACAGTTTAAATATTTATGTTGGTAGACCAACAGAAAAGTTTTTTTATTTTTATTTTTTTATTTTTTAATAAATTAATTTTTTATTGGTGTTCAATTTACCAACATACAGAATAACACCCAGTGTTCATCCCGTCAAGTGTCCCCCTCAGTGCCTGTCACCCACTCACCCCCACCCCCCACCCTCCTCCCCTTCCACCACCTCTAGTTAGTTTCCTAGAGTTAGGAGTCTTTATGTTCTGTCTCCCTTTCTGATATTTCCCACACATTTCTTCTCCCTTCCCTCATATTCCCTTTCACTATTATTCATATTCCCCAAATGAATGAGAACATACACTGTTTGTCCTTCTCCGACTGACTTACTTCACTCAGCATAATACCCTCCAGTTCCATCCACGTTGAAGCAAATGGTGGGTATTGGTCATTTCTAATGGCTGAGGAATATTCCATTGTATACATAAACCACATCTTCTTTATCCACTCATCTTTCGATGGACACCGAGGCTCCTTCCACAGTTTGGCTATTGTGGACATTGCTGCTAGAAACATCGGGGTGCAGGTGTCCCGGCGTTTCATTGCATCTGAATCTTTGGGGTAAATCCCCAACAGTGCAATTGCTGGGTCTTAGGGCAGGTCTATTTTTAACTCTTTGAGGAACCTCCACACAGTTTTCCAGAGTGGCTGCACCAGTTCACATTCCCACCAACAGTGCAGGAGGGTTCCCTTTTCTCCGCATCCTCTCCAACATTTGTGGTTTCCTGCCTTGTTAATTTTCCCCATTCTCACTGGTGTGAAGTGGTATCTCATTGTGGTTTTGATCTGTATTTCCCTGATGGCAAGTGATGCAGAGCATTTTCTCATATGCATGTTGGCCATGTCTATGTCTTCCTCTGTGAGATTTCTCTTCATGTCTTTTGCCCATTTCATGATTGGATTGTTTGTTTCTTTGGCGTTGAGTTTAATAAGTTCTTTATAGATCTTGGAAACTAGCCCTTTATCTGATATGTCATTTGCAAATATCTTCTCCCATTCTGTAGGTTGTCTTTGAGTTTTGTTGACTGTATCCTTTGCTGTGCAAAAGCTTCTTATCTTGATGAAGTCCCAATAGTTCATTTTTGCTTTTGTTTCTTTTGCCTTCGTGGATGTATCTTGCAAGGAGTTACTGTGGCCAAGTTCAAAAAGGGTGTTGCCTGTGTTCTCCTCTAGGATTTTGATGGAATCTTGTCTCACATTTAGATCTTTCATCCATTTTGAGTTTATCTTTGTGTATGGTGAAGAGAGTGGTCTAGTTTCATTCTTCTGCATGTGGATGTCCAATTTTCCCAGCACCATTTATTGAAGAGACTGTCTTTCTTCCAATGGATAGTCTTTCCTTCTTTATCGAATATTAGTTGACCATAAAGTTGAGGGTCCACTTCTGGATTCTCTATTCTGTTCCACTGATCTATGTGTCTGTTTTTGTGCCAGTACCACACTGTCTTGATGACCACAGCTTTGTAGTACAACCTGAAATCTGGCATTGTGATGCCCCCAGATATGGTTTTCTTTTTTAAAATTCCCCTGGCTATTCGGGGTCTTTTCTGCTTCCACACAAATCTTAAAATAATTTGTTCTAACTCTCTGAAGAAAGTCCATGGTATTTTGATAGGGATTGCATTGAACGTGTAAATTGCCCTGGGTAACATTGACATTTTCACAATATTAATTCTTCCAATCCATGAGCATGGAATATTTTTCCATCTCTTTGTGTCTTCCTCAATTTCTTTCAGAAGTGTTCTATAGTTTTTAGGGTATAGATCCTTTACCTCTTTGGTTAGGTTTATTCCTAGGTATCCTATGCTTTTGGGTGCAATTGTAAATGGGATTGACTCCTTAATTTCTCTTTCTTCAGTCTCATTGTTAGTGTATAGAAATGCCATTGATTTCTGGGCATTGATTTTGTATCCTGCAATGCTACCAAATTGCTGTATGAGTTCTAGCAATCTTGGGGTGGAGGCTTTTGGGTTTTCTATGTAGAGTATCATGTCATCAGCGAAGAGGGAGAGTTTGACTTCTTTGCCAATTTGAATGCCTTTAATGTCTTTTTGTTGTCTGATTGCTGAGGCTAGGACTTCCAGTACTATGTTGAATAGCAGTGGTGAGAGTGGACATCCCTGTCTTGTTCCTGATCTTAGGGGAAAGGCTCCCAGTGCTTCCCCATTGAGAATGATATTTGCTGTGGGCTTTTCGTAGATGGCTTTTAAGATATCAAGGAAAGTTCCCTCTATCCCTACACTCTGAAGAGTTTTGATCAAGAATGGAGGCTGTATTTTGTCAAATGCTTTCTCTGCATCTAATGAGAGGATCATATGGTTCTTGGTTTTTCTCTTGCTGATATGATGAATCACACTGATTGTCTTACGAGTGTTGAACCAGCCTTGTGTCCCAGGGATAAATCCTACTTGGTCATGGTGAATAATTTTCTTAATGTGCTGTTGGATCCTATTGGCTAGTATCTTGTTGAGAATTTTTGCATCCATGTTCATCAGGGATATTGGTCTGTAATTCTCCTTTTTGGTGGGGTCTTTGTCTGGTTTTGGAATTAAGGTGATGCTGGCCTCATAGAACGAATTTGGAAGTACTCCATCTCTTTCTATCTTTCCAAACAGCTTTAGTAGAATAGGTATGATTTCTTCTTTAAACGTTTGATAGAATTCCCCTGGGAAGCCATCTGGCCCTGGACTCTTGTGTCTTGGGAGGCTTTTGATGACTGCTTCAATTTCCTCCCTGGTTATTGGCCTGTTCAGGTTTTCTATTTCTTCCTGTTCCAGTTTTGGTAGTTTGTGGCTTTCCAGGAATGCGTCCATTTCTTCTAGATTGCCTAATTTATTGGCGTATAGCTGTTCATAATATGTTTTTAAAATCGTTTGTATTTCCTTGGTGTTGGTAGTGATCTCTCCTTTCTCATTCATGATTTTATTAATTTGAGTCTTCTCTCTCTTCTTTTTAATGAGGTTGGCTAATGGTTTATCTATCTTAGTAATTCTTTCAAAGAACCAACTCCTGGTTCTGTTGATCTGTTCCACAGTTCTTCTGGTCTCAATTTCGTTGAGTTCTGCTCTAATTTTAATTAACTCTCTTCTTCTGCTGGGCTTAGGGTCCATCTGCTGTTTTTTCTCTAGCTCCTTTAGGTGTAAGGTTAGCTTTTGTATTTGAGTTCTTTCCAGTTTTTGAATGGATGCTTGTATTGCGATGTATTTCCCCCTCAGGACTGCTTTTGCTGCATCCCAAAGATTTTGAACGGTTGTATCTTCATTCTCATTAGTTTCCATGAATCTTTTTAATTCTTCCTTAATTTCCTGGTTGACCCTTTCATCTTTTAGCAGGATGGTCCTTAACCTCCTCCTGTTTGAGGTCCTTCCAAACTTCTTGTTGTGATTTAGTTCTAATTTCAAGGCATTATGGTCTGAGAATATGCAGGAGACGATCCCAATCTTTTGGTATCGGTTCAGACCCGATTTGTGACCCAATATGTGGTCTATTCTGGAGAAAGTTCCATGTGCGCTTGAGAAGAATGTGTATTCAGTTGAGTTTGGATGTAAAGTTCTGTAGATATCTGTGAAATCCATCTGGTCCAGTGTATCATTTAAAGCTCTCGTTTCTTTGGAGATGTTGTGCTTAGAAGACCTATCGAGGGTAGAAAGAGCTAGATTGAAGTCACCAAGTATAAGTGTATTATTATCTAAGTATTTCTTCACTTTGGTTATTAATTGGTTTAAATATTTGGCAGCTCCCACATTGGGGGCATATATATTGAGGATTGTTAAGTCCTCTTGTTGGATAGATCCTTTAAGTATGAGATAGTGTCCCTCTTCATCTCTCACTTCAGTCTTTGGGGTAAATTTTATAAGGATATAAGGGATATAAGGATGGCTACCCCTGCTTTCTTTTGAGGACCATTTGAATGGTAAATGGTTCTCCAACCTTTTATTTTCAGAAGGTGCCCTTCTGTCTAAAATGAGTCTCTTGTAGACAGCAAATAGATGGGTCCTGCTTTTTTATCCAGTCTGAAACCCTGCGCCTTTTGATGGGGTCATTAAGCCCGTTCACGTTCAGAGTTACTATTGACAGATATGAGTTTAGTGTCATCATGATATCTATTCAGTCCTTGTTTTTGTGGATTGTTTCACTGAACTTCTTTTTAAAGGGGAATTTTAAGAGTCCCCCTTAAAATTTCTTGCAGAGCTGGTTTGGAGGTCACATATTCTTTCAGTTCCTGCCTGTCTTGGAAGCTCTTTATCTCTCCTTCCATTTTGAATGAGAGCCTTGCTGGATAAAGGATTCTTGGTTGCATGTTCTTCTCATTTAGGACCCTGAATATATCCCGCCAGCCCTTTCTGGCCTGCCAGGTCTCTGTGGAGAGGTCTGCTGTTACCCTAATACTCCTCCCCATAAAAGTCAGGGATTTCTTGTCTCTTGCTGCTTTAAGGATCTTCTCTATCTTTGGAATTTGCAAGCTTAACTATTAAATGTCGAGGTGTTGAACAGTTTTTATTGATTTTAGGGGGGGATCTCTCTATTTCCTGGATCTGAATGCCTGTTTCCCTTCCCAGATTAGGAAAGTTTTCAGCTAGGATTTGTTCAAATACACATTCTGGCCCTCTGTCCCTTTCGGCGCCCTCAGGAACACCAATTAAACGTAAGTTTTTCTTCCTCAGGCTGTCATTTATTTCCCTTAGTCTGTCTTCATGGTCTTTTAATTGTCTGTCTCTTTTTTCCTCAGTTTCCCTCTTTGCCATCAACTTGTCTTCTATGTCACTCACTCGTTCTTCCACCTCGTTAACCCTCGTCATTAGGACTTCTAGTTTGTATTGCATCTCATTCAATTGATTTTTAATTTCTGCCTGATTGGATCTAAATTCTGCAGTCATGAAGTCTCTTGAGTCCTTTATGCTTTTTTCTAGAGCCACCAGTAGCTGTATAATAGTGCTTCTGAATTGGCTTTCTGACATTGAATTGTAATCCAGATTTTGTAACTCTGTGGGAGAGAGGACTGTTTCTGATTCTTTCTTTTGAGGTGAGGTTTTCCTTCTAGTCATTTTGCTCAGTGCAGAGTGGCCAAAAACAAGTTGTATTGGGAAAAAGAGAAAAAGAGAGAGAAAGAAGGAAAGAAAAGAGAAAAAGAAAAAAGAAAAGAAAAAAAGAAAAACGAGAAGAAAAAGAGGAAAAAAAAGAAAGAAAGGAAAAAAAAGGGTGGGGGAAGCAAACAGAAATAAAAAAAAAAAAGACACGGGGGAGTATCTTCTGATTCTGTATACTTTAAGTCCCTTGACTTCCCCTGGAACTTGTCCGTCTAGCTGGTCTTCTGGGGGAGGGGCCTGTTGTGCTGATTCTCAGGTGTTAGCACTTGGGGGAGCTGCTCAGCCCCCTGCCTGGTGCAGGGCTCAGTGGGGGTTGTTTACCCCGTGAGGTCCCAGGAGGAACAACCGCAGTGGCTGGGCCAGCTCTGCAGCCCTGGAGTCAGCCCCCGCAGTAGCTCCAGAGCTCTCTGTCTGCAGGGCCTGGAGGCTCTAGGCGGGGCGCTGATCTGCTCAGTTCGGGGCAGGAGCGTCCTTGCTGTCCTGGGCCTTCCCGGCCTCTGCCTGTCCCGGGGGAGGCCGGATCCTGGGCTGTGTCCCGGCGCCCTGTGCTCCGGAGCCTGTGCTGTTGGATTCGTGCTCCCGCCCGCAGCCCCCTCTGCAGCGCCTCTTCCTCTGCCCCAGCCCCTCCGAGCTGCTCCGGGTCCCGCCGTGCGCGCTGCAGCCCTTAGGGAGCTCGGCGCACTCTCCCGGGGCGCAGGTGTCTGTTAGTGTCCCCGGGAGCCCGAGGGCATCCCCGCCCTCCTGGGTCCTGCTCTAACTCCCTGCGGGCCCCTTTCTGCCCGGGAAGGTTGGTGCAGCTCCTGCTTCTCCGGGACGGGGCTCTCCTGTCCTGGGGACACTCGCCCCAGCCTTAGCCCGGCTCCTCGCGGGGCCCCTCCCCCTTGGAGGCCTTTTGTTTCTTTATTTCTTTTTCCCCGTCTTCCTACCTTGATAGAAGCACAAACTCTTCTCACTGTAGCATTCCAGCTGGTCTCTCTTTAAATCTCAGGCCGAATTCGTAGATTTTCAGGGCGATTTGAAGGTTATCTAGGTAATTTGATGGGGACAAGTGACTTGGGGACCCTACTCTTCCGCCGTCTTGCCCCTCCCCCCTTTCTTTTTTCAACCTGGCTTCTTAAGTGCTCAGGAGCCACCACACTGGTTATATAGTGTCTTCCCTGAAGAGCTGGGGGCAATTTAAGATGAGAATTACAATGCAAGAATGGAGAGGTTAAATGTAGGTTCACTGTAGAGCAGTTGCCAGAGGTCT
Source organism: Canis aureus (assembly GCF_053574225.1). Lineage (NCBI taxonomy): Eukaryota > Metazoa > Chordata > Mammalia > Carnivora > Canidae > Canis > Canis aureus. Next base: position 8,910,451 of record NC_135641.1, read on the forward strand.
ACAGAGAAAGCATGTAAAGGGTTAAACCTTCTCCAAAAAAGTTCACCATAACCATCCTGTCCTCACTCCAGGGCTCACCTGTCATCCTGTCCAGTATGTAACAATAAATAAAAATCTCTTTCTTCTAGGGGTGCCTGGGTGGCTCAGTCAGTTAAGCAACCGACTCTTGATTTTGGCGCAGGTTGTGACCTTAGGGTCTTGAGATGGAGCCCTGTGTCAGTCACCACGCTCAGCGGGGACTCTACTTGAGATTCTCTTTCTCCCTCTCCCTCTCCCACCCTGTCCCGCACATGCACACACTCTCTCCCTCTTAAAAAAAGAAAAAAAAACCTCTTTTTTCTAGCCTACCACAAAAGAATTGTTATTCCCTTTTGAGGAACAGTCATACTCCTTGTTCCTATGCATCTCCCCTCCCCTCCCAGCAGCCCTCATGTCTGAGACACTGGGTCATGGCTAACACCAGAGTTTTGGCAAGATGGTCAGTGCTGGCACTAAATTCCCCTTCTTCCCCACAAAGCCCAAAACAGTTTTCAGAGGGAGACTAGGTAATCTCATGCTACATAATGGACTTTGTGTCTCCCACGGCCCTCTGAAGCCCCACATGTGAATCCTTTCCTTATGCAGGAATTGGATCAAGCTAACAAAAGAGTGTGTCTCCCAAGGACCAATAACACTCTCAGTGACCAGTCTAGATATGAAGTTGCAAGTTGGCAGCAGAGGGCTGAATTCAGGTGATAGAATGAAGTTGTAAAAATATCTGAATTTGACTTTCTGTTGGCAGGTTGTCCCCTTTCCAGTTCACTATGGTCCTCACCACTCCCTGACGACTCTTGCTTGCTCCCCTGTTGATTTTACCTACCCAGGTCCTAAAGTCATTTCAGTGTGTGATCAAATGGAAGAGGAAGATGATGTCTAACTGCCTCCCCCTTCCATGAAGCCTGTGAAGGTGATGTGCACAGTAGGATTTCTTGCTCCTATTTGGACTTCACAGACCCAGAAAAGAGCCACCTCCCCCTTCGTGGTGTCTCTCTTAGAACAAGATATTTCGGAAGGGTGGTTATTGTCTGAACACCAAAAATCCCAGGTCTCAGGGGTAAGAGTCTTATGCTTAATGGACTGATTTAGTTTCAAGACCAAAAGTTGACAGAATCATATAAAAGGTGAGATCAAAGTATGATCTTTAAAAATCTTTCACCTGGACTTAGAAATGGAAACAGAGAAGATGAGGGAGATTGATCGCTCAGACAGAGTGGAGATTTCATGTAAGACTCCAAGTCCAGGGCTTTCACTTGTGTATCAGTAAATCTCCTGGCATGGGGACTCAGACACAACATGAACCCAAGTAAACTTTGGACCAGGAATAAAAATAATTTAAAAAAAGAAAAAAAAAGGGAAACCATCTGGCAGTGAGCTCTTGGTAGGACTTTGAGAATCCACTCTGGCCCTGATGGTCTAACTCAGAGCACAAAACACAACCTGAGTGTCAGCCTGATAAGTGGATACAAGGAAGCCAGTGAAGAAAAATGCAGTAGTCCTAGAAGTCTAGACTTCTAGATTTTGCAAATTTGTTTAAAGACAATCACAACAATAGTTCTTCCTGATGGGTATAGCATTGTCAACAACTTACTTTGCCGTATAGGCAAAGTTAAAAACAAAACAAAACTAGTGCCACCTACTAGCTCCATGATTTCCTAAGAGAAATGACTTTTAAAACCAAAGAAGTAGGGTTGACATAATCTGAAAGTGAGAACAATTCTTACACAGAAAAATAATTGTCCAACTTATACCAATAAGGTAAGAAAAATGAAGGGCACAGTTTAAAATATCAAATGTAAAAAAATATCAAATGCAGAGAAGATGCATTATATGAGTTTATGTTGTGTATTTTGCTTTTACAATAATTTTGTCTGGGAAGATATCGTAGATGCTATGAAATAAGGTGACCCTCAATTACCCAAATTGTTCCATGTTTTTATCACAGTCACTATTGAAGATGCAGTTAGTATGAGAGTTTTGATAGTATTTGCATATTTGGAATATTCTTGCAACCTGAGGGGAGGTCAAACAAACAAACGAAACAATAGCCCTTTTCCTCCAGTGGCTTCTCTGGCTCTCCCTGTGCAGAGCAAGAAAAAAGGAGGCTAGATACTTAGGGTTATTACATAGAATCCAAGAGGAGCCTTTTAGGATTGCCAGTCTGGAGTCCTGAGGGCCCTTTGGAGACAAAGTGAATATGCCAGCGAGATATGTTGGGAAAGGATTGTTGGGGGTAGCAGAATGATTTGCAGAGACATCTGCCATATTGACTTCAGGACTGCCACTCATTAGTTTCAAACTCAAGACAAGTTACGTAGCCTTCCAAATTCTTTGTTTCCTCAAGTATAAAGTGAAATTCAGAATAGTCCTACCTCATTGGGTTGCTGTGAGGATTCTCTGAACGGTGAAGTCTTTGAAGTTCTTAGGGGTGGTCCTGATGTGCCATAAACCCTCAAAAGATGGTTGCATTTATAATTAGGCCAAGTGTTATCTGACAGATTAATGATTAATGGAATTAATGGATGACTTAACGATAACAGGGCACCAGTGAATTTTAAGATTAGACTTGCTATTTCTCCAAGTCAACATGGGTGTGCCTTGACAGGTAATGTGATTATGTCCTTTGCCTGCATATATTAGTTCCCCAACTTAATTAACAAATTATTTCTTCATGTGCCAGAATTAGACTAATTAATCTACCTAACTAAACTTTTATTAGTTGTCTGAGAGTGGGATACATGTACAGGTGAAATTTATTTCCAGACATATCTGCCTTTCTTTATATTCATGTATCATATTTCAATTTTATTATTATTATTTTTTTAATAATAAATTTATTTTTTATTGGTGTTCAATTTACCAACATACAGAATAACACCCAGTGCTCATCCCGTCAAGTGCCCCCCTCAGTGCCCGTCACCCATTTACCCCTCCCCCCCACCCTCCACACCTTCCACCACCCCTAGTTCATTTCCCAGAGTTAGGAGTCTTCATGTTCTGTCTCCCTTTCTGATATTTCCTACCCATTTCTTCTCCCTTCCCTTCTATTCCCTTTCACTCTTATTTATATTCCCCAAATGAATGAGACCATATAATGTTTGTCCTTCTCCGATTGACTTATTTCACTCAGCATATTTCAGTTTTAGATAGAAAATCTCAAAGTTGTTGTAAAGGCAGTAGGAAATAAAAAGGGTGAGGATTATTTGAATATACCGAATTGAATGCCTAATTCTAGCCCATTTATTCTGCTTTCCAGGTTATAATAAGGATTTTGATTTTTAAATTATTACAATTATTACACTGGCTTCAGAAGAAGACTTTTTCAAAGGGGAAAATGATGAAAATTAGAACCTGTGGCCATATATATGATTCTGTCTTTGTTGATGTGAACTGCTCTGGGGGAATTCATCCTTCAATCTAGTTCATGGTAACAGTCTAGAAAGTAAAAAGTTACATAGTGGGGTGTGAATTACATTGCCATGTCTATATGCTGATTGCTAAGTTCTCTGAATTACGTGGAAACTTTTGAGAAAAATTGCAGGAAATATTTTCTTGTTTTTTGAGAGCACAATACTATAAGAAGTGTCCATAAGCCTGGAAACAAAGATAAGTATACGTAAAGTTATTTTTGTTGATCTAGAGAAAAAGACTATCTACTATATTAGTATATTTAGATACACACACATACATTTATAATTTTACTGTATTTTTTTACATTTGTTTTTATTTAAGTTCGACTTACCAAAATATAGTATAACACCCAGTGCTCATCCCGTCAAGTGCCCTCCTCAGTGCCCATCACCCAGTTACCCCATCCCCACCCACCCACCTCCCTTCTGCAACCCTTTGTTCATTTCCCAGAGTCAGGAGTCTTTCATGGTTTGTCTCCCTCTCTAATTTTTCCCACTCATTTTCTCTCCTTTCCCCTAGAGTCCCTTTCACTATTTCTTATACTCCCCATATGAGTGAAACCATATGATGATTGTCCTTCTTCGACTGACATATTTCACTTGGCATAATACCCTCTAGTTCCATTCACATCAAAGCAAATGGTGGGCATTTGTCCTTTCTGATAGCTGAGTAATATTCCATTTGTGTACAGACCACATTTTATTTATCCACTCATCTTTCGATGGACTCTGAGGATCCTTCCACAGTTTGGCTATTGTGGACATTGCTGCTGTGAACATTGGGATGCAGGTGTCCTGTCATTTCACTGCATCTGTATCTTTGGGGTGAATCCCCAGCAATGCAATTGCTGGACCGTAGGGCAGCTCTATTTTTAACTCTTTGAGGAACCTCCACAGTTTTCCAGAGTGGCTGCACTAGTTCACATCCCCGCCAACAGTGCAGGAGGGTTCCCCTTTCTCCACATCCTCTCCAACATTTGTGGTTTCCTGTCTTGTTAATGTTCCCCATTCTCACTGGTGTGAGGTGGTATCTCATTGTGGTTTTGATCTGTATTTCCCTGATGGCCAGTGATGTGGAGCATTTTCTCATGTGCTTGTTGGCCATGTGTAAAACTTCTTTGGTGAAATTTCTGTTCATGTCTTCTGCCCATTTCATGATTGGATTGTTTGTTTCTTAGGTATTGAGTTTGATAATTTCTTTATAAATTTGGGAGACTAGCCCTTTATCTGATATAACTTTATTATATAATAATATAATCTACATTTTTAAAGTCAGCAATGAGTCAAGTTTATTTGCAGTCACTTTATTTCTATTCATTTTTTTTCTGCCCTGAACATATGTCCATATTGGAGATTTACTGTTTAATCCTTGTGTTTGTTAACAGTAGATTAATTATAATACTTTGGTTGAATTGCTCATTTCCAAGGATGTGGGCAGAGATCATGTCTTAGACATATTAAAATACTCAAGGCATTTTAGTGTGGTCATTTGCCCATAGAAAATGCTTGACAAGGGATCCCTGGGTGGCGCAGCGGTTTGGCGCCTGCCTTTGGCCCAGGGCGCGATCCTGGAGACCCGGGATCGAATCCCACGTCAGGCTCCCGGTGCATGGAGCCTGTTTCTCCCTCTGCCTGTGTCTCTGCCTCATTCTCTCTCTCTCTCTCTGTGACTATCACAAATAAATAAAAATTAAAAAAAAAAAAAAAAAAAGAAAATGCTTGACAAGAGTGCCTAGATGGCTTAGTGGTTGGGCATCTGCCTTGGGCTCAGGGCATGATCCCAGAGTCCCAGGATCGAGTCCCACATCAGACTCCCCAGAGGGGGCCTGCTTCTCCCCCTCCCTGTGTCTCTGCCTCTCTCTCTGTATTTCTCATGAATAAATAAAGAAATAAAATCTTTTAAAAAAGAAAATGCTTAACAGTGGTTAAACTGAACAGCCACTATCAAGCAAGAGTTCTCCTCTGTCTGGGCACCATTTTGGACAAAGAAAGAATTTTAGGTGACACTTTTTCACACATGAAGAGACAAAATTTGTGAGGCAAAATTCCTCCCATAGAATGTGCTGAGTCTGAGCAGGGAAGGGGGGACAAGAAAGAGGGATTCTGTTGTTGCTATGGGGAGTTAGAACACAGGATCCTTATATCTGTGTCCAGGAATGTAGTTGAGTCAGGCAGAGTGGACACTGTGGCATGATTTGAGGGCTGTGGGAAAAGTCATTCATCATCTACTGGCTACAGGAAAACATGATGTTGATATGAAGGCAGCCAACCTCTGAAATGACAACTGTTCTTTATCAGCCTTGGAAAGGGCATGGTCAAACAGAGGCACTGCTCAAGTGCCTCTCCTTCCAACCTATAATCATCAAGAATTGTCCTAGGAAGAGATCTTACCTCTCCAGTTGGGATCTTTGGTTGGCTTCCTTATCTTAATTCTCCCCTTTTTAGGATTTCCTCTGACAGTCCTTTTTGCTCTCATTCCCTTAGTTGTCTCTAGAGCTTGAGTCTGACTCTTATCTTTTACTTTCATGGAAGGAAGGGTGCATACTGGCTGCTCTCATGAGATCTGACAGAGATAGCCTTGTCCAGGGACTTAAATCACTCAAACCCTGCATCATTCAGCAAAAGTCTAGGAAACTATTTCCTGCTTATTTCCTTATATTCTTCTGATACTTGGGTTTTCAAAGTAGTTCTGTTTAAAGAAAATTAATAGCCTGAATTTTAAATTTGTTTAGTTCCTGCAATATTTTCTGTCATGGCTTTCCATAGGAATGGTGACTTTAACATGTCCCTTTCTGTCCATGGTGCATTTCATCCTCTCATCCATCCTATCTTTATGGAGAAGAGCCACTGAACTTTCAAAGTGTAGCTCAAGCAACTTTTCCTCCATCTTCTGGGAAATCTGATCACTTCCCCTTTTGTGGGCTCACAGTAATCCTGACTTTGTTCTGTAATCACATGTATCATACTTCATGGTACTTATTCACTTGTATGTCTGCTGTTATTATTAATCCATAAAGTCCTGAAGATTAAGTGAGTCCATATATTAATCATTTTCATATTCCTAGTGTCTAGCAGAATGTATATAGTAGACAGTAAAGTCTTATTGTCTGAACCTAGAAAGCACCATTTGATAGATAACACTCAGGAGACCAAGGATGCAGACCTGTTGAGGAACAGAAGGCAGGGAAAAGTGGAAAAAGGAGGTGCACTGGGGAGAAGCATTTGGTTTGGTCTTTTCTGAGAATGCTGGCATGATCTGGCATTGGTAGTAACTCTGAGATTCCTGAGAGAGGCAGGCTGGTGGGGATCCTGATAGAGCCTGAACGGGAGAAAGAGAGATCAAGGCCAGAGCTGTAAATATGAAAATCCTTTTCCATAAGAGGTGTTTGAAGCCATAGGTGTGGATGAGATTGCCCAGGTAGAGAGGATAGAGTGAGAAGAGATGAGGAACCAGGAATCTAAAGCCATGTGCTTGCAGGTTTGTCAGAGGAAGAGAGCAAGGAGTAAAGCTGGTGGTAACTATGCTACAAAAGGGAAAGATAGTCATGTTTCTGAAAGAATGGATGGTCAATGATGTTGGTGATCCAATGAGAACCAGAGAAGTACTTAGTAAAACAATGAATACTCTTTCTTGGGGGCACCGGGATGGCTGAGTTGGTGAAGCCTGAAGCCCTTCTATCCAGGTCATGATCTCAGTGTCCTGGAATCAAGCCCCATATCGGGCTCCCTGCTCAAAGCTCCTTGCAATGAGCTTGCTTCTCCCTCTCTTTCTGCCCCTCTCCAGCTTGTTCTCTCTTCCTCTCTCTCAAATAAGTAAATAAAATCTTTTTAAAAAATGAATAAATAACAGGTCAAGTAAGAAAAAGAGTACCTCGAATTCAATGTATCCAAATCTGAAATCATTATTTTCCCCAATAGAGTTGATCTGTGCTGAAAGGTCCTCAAGAGCAGTGATGAACTAGAAAGACTAAGGGGCTAGCATGTAGTCATACCCATGGCTATGATCAATTATAGAGAAAGAATATCAATCATAAGTAGCAAAGGAAAAGGCACATGGCGTGAAGTCTAGGGGAAACCAGGTGCCAGCTTTCAAGAGTCCTCTCCCAGTGGATGCACACAAGATGCACTTAATGTCTCCCAGCAATGAGTTATGACAACACATGTGGAATGTTGCCATCCAGGGAAGCTCATTAGAACTTTAATGCCCAGGGCTTTATTGGGAGCTGATCACAATGTACTCTGTGTCTGGCATATACTCCAATTCCAGACTCCAAGAAGGAAGGCAGATGTTCGGCATAAACCAATTGTTATTAAAACAGTTTGGGCACAGTGAGTCACTCTTATCAGTTAATGGCAGGAATCTGTCTGAAATCAAGTTCCCAGATGACAGCCAAGGGCCAGCCTTGTAAACAGGCCTTCCAAAGGGCAGCATTCAGGCCTGCTATGTTAACTCTTCTCTGTACAGAGTTTTTATCTAGAATTCCTTGTTGTAGTGAATGAAATTATCATTAATTCTACCAAGCAAGTCAGAAACCTAAGTAAGCATCATCCTTTGCCATGATCTGCCTTTAGCTGACTGGGTGGTTTTGAATTTATGAGGAATAATGAAACAAAGCTAGAACACACATGCCCATATACATAGGCAGACCTACATTTGAAGGCTTCAAAGAGCTACCAAGGCAATGAGCATTTCTAGGACTAAGATACAGAAAAAATGAAAAATGAAGAGAGGTGTGGGTGCATTGCCCACAAGGCAAATGCAAAATCGGAAAAAAAAAAAGTGGCATCTGAGAGGTTAACATTCTGAGCAAAGTTTTTGGTAATGTCACAAGGCTGGACGATGAACAACTATAGTGTAGGACCTTCTTAGAAGTAGTCAATTACTCCAGATTTTTTTGTTGTTATGCTAATGGCTGCACCCTCAGAATAAAGCTGGACTGGAAACATTGCACAAGCTGCAAAGATTAAAAACCAACTTCCAACCAGCTTAATCCCCAAACAGAGATGATCTGTTAGAGGAAAAATTAAATCTACTCTGGAGGGTGAAAACCTTGTCCAAAGCCTTGAATGTCTACATAATTTTTCATACACAGCATTGGCACTCAATTAAAAAAAATTCTCCAGATAAACAAAAAGGTAAGATCTGACCAAAAACAAGAGAAAAATGGAGTTCTTGTACAGGAACATTAAATACATAGATGTGTTCATATGTTCATTAGGTATATATATAACATGTTCAAAAAATGTAATTGCAAGATGAAGAATTTCCCCAGATAATTCAGAACTATGAAAAAGAGGCAGTGGAATCATATAATGGAAAAATAAAAATAAATGAAATTCATCTCAATCAATGGGCATAATATTATACTGAAGTACTGTAGAAAGAATTGTTGAGCCAGAAATAAGTCTGTGAAACACATCCAGACTGAAGTATGTAAAGACAAAAGACCAGACAGAAAGAAAAGAAAGTAAGGGATGCACGGAACATAATGAAAAGATGTAATTATAGCTCCAAAAAGAGTGGAGAGAGAAGCAATAGCCAGAAGCAATATTTGAAGAAATAATGGCCAATAATTTCACAAAATTTTCAAAAACTGTTGAACAACATCAATCCTCAAAATCATGCCTGTGGGCCCCAAGAGGAAAAATATAAGGAAAGCTATGCCTTGGACACATCGTGGTAATTCCCACAGACCAAAGATAAAAGGAAATCTTAAAAGTGTTGGAGGTGTTGAAAAGACAGCTCTTTGAAACAGCAAGAACGACGACTGACTTCTTATGGGAAATCATGAGAATCATGATGAAATTGAACGATTTCCTTAAAATGATGAAAGAAAATAGCTATGAGCCTGAAATTCTTTACTCATCACAATATTCTTCAAAAATGAAGGTGAAATAAAAACACTTTTAGAGAAGCAAAAATTAAGATGACTTGCCAGGAGTACATCTGATCTGAAGGAGGCAAAACAGGGAGTTTTTATTCAAGAGGAAAGTGATCCTGGATGGAGACATGGAATGCTGAAAGGAAGACCAACATAAATCGGAATGGGTATTGACAAAAATCAACAAAAATAATGTATTGAGATGTTTAACATACATGCTAATTACAAACATGAGAAGAACAGCATAAATCTTGGGAGGTAAGTAAGTAAGTGGAGTGGAAGTGTACCAAGGTCCATGATTGTGAATCCACAAGCTGAGTGGGAAATTCGATCCTCCACAATGCATGACCTTGTTTTCTTGGTCTCCCATCCTGTATGTCTCTTGAATCTGTGTCCTCTTCTCCGTTCTTTCACCCACCCAAGTCCTGGCAGCCACGTTTCCTGAAAGACTGCAGCCATGTCCACCAACTTCCTGCTTCCCCTGGGCACCTCACAGTGTTCTTCACCCTGCAGCTGGACCAATCCTGCAGAATTGCTTCTCTCAGTCCAGCCCCTGCTCTTCCTTCATCCCCCTAGAGGTGGTCACCCCTGCAGAGTCCCCTGACCCGAGGACAGGAGAAGAAATATAGAGGCCAACCATCCTCCTCCTTTGCTGAGTCACCACAAGGTTGCACCTTGCTGGTGCCCTTGTGATCACAGCCCAGGTCGGCAACTTGGCCACAGGGCAGTTTGCTTTCCCTCTCTCCACTTCTAGCAGGCCTTCTGTGGGTCTTGCTCCTCCACCTGTGCCCTGTGACTTGCCATTTTTCTGGAATACCTCATGGTTTCTGGTGTAACAAGAGTCCTTTCTTCTTTGCAATTATTATGTTAATGGGTGTAGTCTTTTCCACATGTAGAAACTGGGTCAGATGGTGTGCTGGCTGTAAGGCATGTCACCTCTGGGAGGGAAGGGAAACTTCTGCAGAAGCTACCTCTTCCCGCAGGGTGGGAAAGGTGGCATAAATATTGCCTCCCCCCTTTGGCGTGGGTGGTGGGCCACTCACCAACAGAGCAAGTCCCCCTGGTTGCACCCTCATGTGTGTGTTCAAGTACAACTGGTGGTCTGAGTCTTCTGCCCAGAGGAAAGCATGGCAGGATGGGGTTTACTCTTCCTACCCATAGGGGAAGTTGCCCTTAGCTTATTGTGCTGCAGCTCAGTCTTGTGAGACCAGTTGTCTTCAACTGGGTGGGGGTCAGAAAACTAGAGTTCAGATTAGAAAATCCCTATTGGCCTCACCATTAGGCTCTAGCTTTGGCTAGAGAACCCAGTCCTCTCTGCCAGTTGCTGGGGACTTCTCAGCCATTCATGAAGACCAGACCCTGGGCCCTATTAGGCTGACTGTCCTATGAGTGTGTTCTTTATTGACCAGAACTTTCTGAAGGCAAGGAGTGTGTTCATACGGGCCCTTGCATACCAGCGTCACCACCAAGGTGATGCCAACAGAGTGATATCTGTTTATATGAATATCTCCACAGTTTTCTCTCATTCCTGTGCTTCCAGGTTTGAAGCCATGTGTTTAGGAAAACAGAATATTGAGGATTGAGTACTGAGAGACCAATCCTCAGGAAACTGAGTCAGAAAACACAGGGGTAGTTCCCAGAAGTAGGGAGAAAAGGTTAGTGACTGTCTTTGGGCCTCAGCAGCTCTCTGTGCAATGAGAGAGGCTGAACTAGGTCAGCAGCACCTGCATCAGACTCTTTTTTGGAGGAACATGTTTAGTTTAAAAAGTCTACTTAATATTGCAGTACATTTTTAATTTAGGAGAAAACTGTTCCTTGCTTCCGTTATACACTCTATAGAATATAAAGCTCTAAAATCTATTGGCTGCTGTGGATATACAGTCAAAAGACTCTTTCAAGACAGAGATGGGGTAGAGCAAGGAGACATGTTGGGATCTTTTGAAGATGTGCACTTTTTTCTTATTAAAAGGTGATATGGTTTTAAAATAGGTCAAAGAGAAAGATGGTCTATCCAACTGCTAAGATTCCTTCTGTTCTAAAGTTGTGGGTTCTTTTAAATGAAATTAAATTAAATAATTTAATTTGGAAAGAACAATTCACATGAGATCTACCGTCTTAACAAATCTTTCAGTGTACATTATCGATGACTGTGGGTGCAGTGTCACATGGCCAATCTCTAGAGCTCTTCATCTTGCTTGACTGAAGCTTTATGACCACCGATTAGCAACTCTCCACCACCTGCTCCTGGCAGCCACCATTCTGCACTTTATTCTATGGGCTCGACTATTTCAGATACCTCATGTAAGTGGCATCATGCATTATTGTCTTTCTATGATTGGTTCTTCTCATGTAGTATAACATCCTCAATTTTTGTCCATATTGCGTATTGCAGAATTCCTTTCTTTTAAATGGCTGAATAGTATTCCATTGTATGTATAAACAGAGTTTCTTTACTTTTTAGGCAAGGCATTGGAAGGGGCACAGGGAGAGGGAGAGAGAGAATCTTGATCTTGGGATCAAGGGCTTGATCTTGGGACACTGAGATCATGACATGAGCTGAAATCAAAAGATGCTTAACTAACTGAGCCACTCAGGTATCCCTGTATATACAGAGTTTCTTTATCCATTCATCTGTCGATGGACATTGAGGTTGTTTCCATATCTTAGCTATTGTGGATAATGCTGCAGTGAACATGGGAGTGCAGGTATCTCTTTGACATTTTTTTTTAAAACATAAGGTATAATTGACATATAACATTATATCAATTTCAGGTGTACAACATAATAATTCAATATTTGTATGCTGTGAAATCCTCACACAATAAGTCTAGCTAACATTTACCGCCACACGTAGTTATTTTGTTTTGAAGAGAACTTTTAAGATTTACTCTCTTAGCAACATTCAAATGTACAGCACAGTATTGTTAACTATAGTCACTATGCCGTACATCATATCCTTAGGACTTATCTATTTTATAACTAGAAGTTTGTACCTTTTTGATTCCCTTCATCTATTTGGCCCATCCTCCAACCTCCTCCCCTGTGGCAACCACCAGTCTGTTCCTTGTATCTGTGATCTTTGTTGTTTTATTTTCTATTCCACATGTAAATGAGATCATATTGTATTTACCTCTCTCTTTCTGACTTGTTTCACTTAGTGTAATGCCCTCAGGGTCCATTCATGTTGTCATGAGTGGCACGATTTCATTCTTTGTTATGGCTGAACAGTATCCCATTGTATATATATATACCACATCTTCTTTATCCATTCACCCATCAATGGACACTTAAGTTGTTTCCATATCTTGGCTTCTCTGAATAATGCTGTAGTGAACATAGGGGTGCATATATCTTTTCAAATTAGCATTTTTGTTGTTTTTGGATAAATATCCAGAAGTGGAATTGCTGGATCATAGGATATTTTAAATTTTTGAAGAACCTGCATACTGTTTTCCACAGTGGCTACACCAGTTTGCATTCCAACAGTGCACGAGGGTTCTCTTTCATCCCACATCCTTGCCAACACTTTATTTCTTGTCTTTTTGGTAATGGCCTTTCTGACAGGTGTGAGGTGAGATCTCACTGTGGTTTTGATTTGCATTTCCTTGATGATGAGTGATGTTGAGCATCTTTCCATGTACCTGTTGGGCATCTGCATGTTTTCTTTAAAACTAGGTCTATTTTGATCTTCTGCCCATTTTTAATTGGATTGTTTGACTTTTTTTGCCATTGAGTTTGAGTTCCTCTATCTTTTGGATATTAAGCCCATATCAGACAGATGGTTTGCAGATATTTTTTCCCCATTTAGAAGGTTGTCTTTGAGATCTTGATTTCAGTTCCTCCAGGTAAATGTCCAGTGGTGGACTTGCTGGATCATTTGGGAGTCCTATTTTTTATTTTTTGAGTTCCCCTGATACTATTTTCCATAACAACTGCACTATTTTGCATTCTAGTGGATTCCTTATAAACCTCCTTAACCGTTGAACAGGAATATGTGACAAAACATATGCAAAGGCCTCTGTAGTCAGACACTTTGAAGGTGTTCTGCCAGAGTTACTGCCCTCTCCCTGACTGATTTTCTACAGATGAGGCCCACAGAGCAAGTTATCCAGAAACAGAAGGTTCTAGCTCTCTGCTTAGATCCAACATTGATTTTTAATAGCAGCAAAGTGGGGTCTCAAAGCACAAACCTCTACTCATTTAGCTGGAAATGGATGCAGCAAATATAAGTGAGAAATAAGATGAAAAATGGACTCATTTTTAAAAACTTAACATTGCTTGTTTTTAGCAAGTAAAATGGACTTGAAGGAGCCCTATTTGCTCCTAATGGATTTGCCAGTCCCTCCCGCTATTCAAATGTATGGGCCTGCTGGCCTTTGTCATCTGTTAGTCATTTTTCAGAACCTAGTGAGACACCACGGGGGACTTGCCTCTGGCAGGCAGTTCTGCCCTGATTTCCACCATTTGTCCATGTGCCATTTTATGCCATTGGAGGCCCGCACATCACATCATCACAGAGCTTGAGTCTTTCCATTACACTTAAGCGTGTGTTAGCTCTGCGGTGAGGACCCCTCACACCCAGCTGCCCTGGAATGTGGCCCACTAAGTATTTTGTAGCCATGCTTCAGGCTGTGTAGGGGCCAAGGAAGGAGTGGAGATAAGCATGGTCTCCCTGTGCAAACCAACTCCTTCCTCCTCATCATGGGAGAGAAAGAAAAAATTCCTGCATGAGAGGATAAGATGTGCAAGGGTAGAACTGTTGCTGTGGCTCATACACCCTTTCTGCTCCATCCAGGGCTCCACATGTTCCTGAGAACAAGAATACTCCACTGCCGTGTCGAGGCTCTCATCTTCTTTCCTAGCTGCCGGCTTGGTCGCGGGTGTGTTGAACAAGGTTATGTCCTGACAAAACTTGGAAACAAGTGCTTTTTCTTCACCACTGCCAACCCAAACATTTCTTCCAACGCTCAGTGATGGTAGCACAACACGCCATTTGACAAATACTTACTTAGCAGCTACTATGTGCCTGGCATTGTTCCAAATCATTGATTGACATCAGTGATCCAATGGACAAAAGTATGCCCCAGAAATGCTTCTGTTCTGACAGTGACACACTCACAAATGCAGGCAATTCAAAAGTTCAAGTGACCAGCGTGAAGTGAATGGGTGGCATGGGCTAGAGGAAGCATCCAGGAGTGGCAGGGGTGGTGGCCTGCTGGACAGTGAAAGTACACCCAAGGGGACACTGATTTTTGGCTAACACAAGGGAATGTCAGCCTATGCATTTCATTTCAAGAAAAGTCTGGAAATCTGGATTTTTAACAGCAAAAATCTCTTGCTTTTAAAATGTTGATAAGTAGCTCAGAAGTTTTAAAGAACATCATTCAATCCTCAGATCCAAAAGAAGACAAATGGCAAAAATTAAAAACTGTTTTTCCCAGATTCTGCTCATTGCTGTCAGTTTGTGACCTCAGTGCTATGGTTTAAGCAATAAACATGGGCTTTTTAATGTCAGGTTACTAATAGATAAAGGAACATCTTTTTTTTAATTTTTAAAAAATATTTTATTTATTTATTCATGAGAGATACACACAGAGAGGCAGAGACGCAGGCAGAGGTTGAAGCAAGCTCCCCATGGGGATCCAGATGCTAGACTTGATCCCAGGACCCCAGGATCACACCCTGAGCCGAAGGCAGAGCTCAACCACTGAGCCACCCGGGTGTCCCAGGAACATGTTTCTTGAGAGGCGGCTGCCTGCTCAGACCTCGTTCTGCTGTAGGCAGAAGCAGCACTGAGTAGCGCTGGTTTGCTGCCCCTCCGCGTCTCCCCCCATTTGCAACACAGCCGGCTTGGGGCGGGGGGGCGTTGTGAGGACCGGTGACCCGGCATGACCCCGGGCTCCTCCGGGGGCGACATTGGCTCCAGGACTGCCCGTAGTCCTGGCCAAACCGTCTTTCCTGCAGCCTGAGACCCCTGTTCGAGTTGTCCTCCTCCCCTGACCTCCCCCCACCCAGCAGCCCTGCCCTGCGGTGTCAGGCCTCCCGCTGCCTCCTCCCGCGCTCCCCACCGCACCCCCATCCTCGGCAGCCCCAAGCGAACCCAGGCAGCAGGAGCTCTGGTTGCAAGGGAGCTTTCTTCCTAGCCTGGGTTCCGTAGCTTGTTATTTCCTATTCGTTTTCCTGTCGGGCTTGTCATTTGTGCCCTCGGAGTTTCCAAGGCGTCCGGAGCCTGGGGAGATGGTGCGGGGCAAGCAGAGGGGCGCTGGGAAGGAGAGGGGGAGGGCAGACCCGCCAGCCTCCCGGGGTGGGGGGCTGGGCGAAGAGGGCGGGGAGGCCAGACCTGGACCCCGGGGGCCGATGACCGGTGGTGCCTCTACTAGCAGAGGGCAGCGAAGCCTTTTCCCCAATACCCAGCCTTGGCACCGGATTCCTCAATGGTTCAACGGAGTGTTTGCTTCTGTAGTCAAAGGGTAGTTAGATCATGGTTTCTCCTTTATGTGTTTCTTCTTTGGATTCCTTTCCTGCCTTTCCTGCCCCCTCTGCCCCCCGGGCCACTTCCTTCACTTAAAACTAAATACACACACATACACACACACACACACTCCTGGATTAGGTCTCTGGGTGTGCACAGCCTGCCGGACAATGTGTTACACTCCTAGGGTGGGCAATACACTATGGGATTGTTGACAATTGTTGATATTCCACAACAATGCACATGGTCCTTTTAGCTCCTTTTTTTACTACTGTTTTCAACTCATTTTTACTTATTCAGTTTTTCAGTGAATCCTGTGAGAGGAAAGGATTACCGTCCTTGTCGTTCTAATTGTGACTCAGATGTCCACCCACTCGCTTGGGTTCTCAGGGCCGGGCATGCAGACAGTGAGAGATCTGTTGTCCATATATGTTTGTTGACAATAGCTGGATAAATATATTCAATTTTTGGAAGACATAAGCAGCAACTGAGGTTTCTAATGGCCAGCTTTTATCCGGTCCCTCGGCATTTTGCTGCTGTTGTGTGTGACTCAGGACAGAATTGCTTTGAAACCAAAACAACACACACTCAGTTAGATTAGATTCCAATAGATCTATGCTTGCAGGGAGCAGAGCACGATAATCAATGGAATGCTGTCCCAAAGCATCTGGGGCCCTTACATCAACTTGAAAATAATGCACCTGAGAAAGAAAGCTGAATTTTCAGTTCGTAAATGTGGATGAACGCACGGTCTGAAGAGCAAAACACAGTTTGCAAATGGAAGAGTATCTTGGCTGTAGAAAGTTCTTTTTGTTGCTGTCACTTCCTGAAGCTTTCTTTTCATGATATCTCCTATGGCTCCATATCTTTGCTTTTGTTTGATTGTTGTCGAGGCTTTCTTTCTCAACTACTTTGACCACGTGCTGATTCCAGCTCCAGTTGGATAGGCCTGGAGGTCTATGCCAGGGGCCCAAGGGAGGGGCTGATGGAAGACCTTGGCTGCTGCTAGTGGGGGGGGGGGGTAATTATCTCTGATAGATAGGAAAATAGACCATTATAACGAAAATGTTCTCCAGTTTGGAGAGAATTGGTAACAAGTAAGATTATTACAGTTCTTGCATCTGACACGTTAAACACAGCTATTAAATCTGTCTCCCTCTTGGTGGCTGGGACGAAAAACCAGCAGCCGACACTACGTCAGACACCCAATTAGGCAAGATTACACAGATTACCTGCTACCTACAAACTCTTGCTTTCATTTTTGAAGTCCAAGGCTTCCCAGACACGTTCTTCTTATGTCAATTATTTTTCCTTGTTTTATTTTGAAATATAGCATATAGGAAGTGCATACAATCCAGATGAATTTTTGTTTGATGAACCCTTGTAAAGCAGACATCCCCATAACAGCCACAGAGTCTGAAAACATAGAGACTTACCAAGCTTCTAATTTCCTCTTCAAATCTATTGCTCCCTCAGAGGCTACCCCTGTCCTGGTATTTTCAATAATCACACCCTTGCTTTTTAAAAGGGTTTTTGTCTCTTATAAATGCATCCCTAAACAATCTAGTTGAGATTATCCTGTTCTTAAATTAAACATAAATGGAATCATAGTGAATGTATCCTTTTGTCTGATTTCATTTATTCAAAATTGTTCGCAAGCTGCATGAAGATGCTATGTGGGGCTGTTGTTCACATATTCTCATTACTATAAAATAATATTCTATCAAGTTAACATAGCACTTTTATTTTTTATTTTTATTTTTAAAATTTAAATTCAATTAGCCAACGTTAGTTTCAAATGCAGTGTTCAATAATTTATCAGTTGCGTATAACACCCAGTGCTCATCACATCACGTGCCCTCCTTGATACCCATCACCCAGTTGCCCCATCCCCCCACCCACCTCCCCTCCAGGTACCCTCTGTTTGTTTCCCAGAATTAAGAGCACCATTTAAAAAACTCTGGCTGAGTTTTGTTGGACTTTTAAGTTGCTTCCACTTCTACCTATATGGATATATATATTCTAGAAGTTTCTCTGGGTTTATGTCTAAGAAAAAAGCTACCCAGTCACAGGATATGTTTATCTTCAATTGTATTAGAAGATACAAAATTGTTTCACAAAGTAATTGTACCATGTACACTCTCTTCAGCATGGTCTGGGATGCTTCTTCACTGTACATCCTCATCAGTACTTGGTGTTGTCAGGCTTCAAGTCTTGCCAATGTCATTTGCATTCCCTGATTAGGAAGGAGCTGGAGCACCTTTTTTCACTGTGTATTTTGGACATTTGATTTTTTTTTCTTTTTGAAGTTCTTGTTCTGGTCTATCACTCTGTTTTCCCCTTTTGAGTTGCAGAGATCTTATATGTTTGTGGGTTTTTTTCTTTTTTCTTTTTTTCTTCTTTTTCTTATTGGTTTGTAGAAATTCTTTATATATTCTGTATAGCTGTTCTGGGGTATAAATGTAGCAAAAATCTTCTACTTTGTCTTTTTATGAGCCTTATAACAAAAATTCTTAAGTGTAAATCAAGTATTTTTATCAGTCTTTTTATGGTTTTTGCATTTTATGTCTTGTTTAAGCAATCCTTATCTACCTCAAGGGATCTGTTATGGGCTGAATTATGCCCCCGTCTCCAAACTTATACCTTGAAGTCTTAATCCCCAGAACTTCAGAATGTTGCATTTTGAAATAGGGCCTTTACAGAGGTAATTAAGGCTAAATGAGATCTTATGGGTGGGCCCTAATCCAACCTGACTGGTGTCCTTATTAGAAGAGGAAATGTGGACAGACACCAGGATACCAGAGATGCACACTGATAGGTCTGATGAAGACGCAACAAGAGGATGGTCGCCTGCAAGCTAGAGAAAGATTTCGGAGGAAACCAACCTGCTGGCACTTTGGCTTCAACTTCCAGCCTCCAGAACTGCAAGAAAAAAAAATTCTGTTGTTTAAATCATCCAGTCTGTGGTATTTTGTTACTGCAGCCTGACCCGACTAATGTCATCAAAAATATGCACACATTATCAACTAAAAGTTTCATATTTTGGGTGTTGGCACTTAGATTTAAATTAGACTGGAAAAGAAAAAAGAAAAAAAGGGAAAAAAGGGAAAAAAATAAAAAAAATAAATTAGACTGGATTTTGTTTTCTGTTTGTGGTATGAAGCAAGGGTTCCATTTCATTTTCCCCTATGGATATCTAATTCTCTCTGCATGGTTTGCTGAAGAGTTCATCTCCTCCTACTTATTTGCAATGCTACGCCTGCCATTTATCTGTCCACATGAGCAGGTGTATGTTTTCAGGTTATATATTCCATTCCATTTGTCATTTTGTCTGTGTCCACAATCAGCACTGGTGGTTTCGTTACCTGAGATTTATAACCAGTCTTGATATCTATAGAGCACATCTTAACATCTTGTTCTTCTTTATCAGTGTCTTAGCTATCCTTGGTCCTTTGCATTTTCATCTGTGTTCTAGAATCAGCTCATCAACTTCCACTCATTCTCAGACCCCGATTAACCTGCTAATGTGTTGATTGGGGTTGCATTCTGTCTATCATTAATTTAAGGAATTGACATCTTTGAAATTCTGTAAAATATTGAAGTTTTTATTCCATGAACATGGTAATTCGCTTATTTAAGTCTTTCAATGTCTTTTGATAAAGTTTAATGATTTTTCTCTAAAGAAGTCTTATACATGTTTTGTTCTGTGCATTCTTTATATTTTTTGATGTTCTTGTCCATGGCATCATTTTTAAAAAGTTTTATTTTTCGTTTATTGTGACATATGTGTAAGACTATTTCATACGTATGTAAAATAGATGTTTTACAACTGAAGTAAAATAACCATATGTATTTGAAGTCTACAACCTGTGGGCGCCTGGGTGGCTAAGTCAGTGAAGTGTCCGACTCTTGATTTTGGCTCAGGTCATGATCTCAGGGTTGAGATCGAGCCCTGTATTGGGCTCCACGCTCAGCAGAGAGTCGGCTTCAGGTTTTTAACTCCCCCTCTCCCTCTGCCCCTCCCACTCATGCTCTCTCTCTCTCTCTCACTAAAATAGATAAACGAATCTTTAAAACAAAACAAAACAAAAACCAAACAAGATCTTCTGGAGTTTGATTAGAAGTGCATTAGATCTTTGCACTAATCTGGAAGAATTGGCATTGAACTATACTGACTCTGTTGACATTATTGGGTTTAAATAATTTATTTAAAACATTTATCTAATGTTTAAGAACATGGCATATCTCTCCGTTAATTTATTTCTTTGATTTCTCTCAGCTATGTTTATAGTTTTTATTGTAGTGATCATCCTGCTTTTTTAAAAAATAGTTATTCTTGGTAATATTATATTTTTTGATCCTACTATAAGTGAAATTTTTAAAGAATTCATTTTTCAAATGTTTGATGCTGATACAACATACTAATTATATTAGTACAATAGAGCTTAGGTGGTTTTGATTTTTATATATCCTTTTATTTTATATTCAATTTATTTTTATATGGCCCTCATTGAGCAAACTTGCTAAACTCATTCATAATTTCTAATTAGCATCTTTACTGTATTTTGTGTTTTCTACAAATTCAATTATACTCTCTTTAAAGAAAGAAACTCCTTTTTAAATTTTTATACATTTTTTATAGTATCACTATGTTGAATAGCACCTAGAATATAACTTTAAGCAGATATAGTGCTAAGAAGAATTATTTTTCTATTCCTGATTATAAAGCAAAAAATGTCATCATTTTACTTCCCAGTAGGAAGTGGATTTTAGATTCCTCTTATCAAATTCAGGAAACTCTCTCTTATGCTTTGTTTATACACGTGATTTTTTTTCTTTTTTTTTCTTTTTTATTTATGATAGTCACACACACACACACACAGAGGCAGAGACATAGGCAGAGGGAGAAGCGGGCTCCATGCACCGGGAGCCTGACGTGGGATTTGATCCCGGGTCTCCAGAATCGCACCCTGGGCCAAAGGCAGGCGCTAAACCGCTGCGCCACCCAGGGATCTCCACGTGATTTTTTTTCATGATTAGATGTTGAATTTTGTTAGCAGCATTTATTGGGATAAGCTGTTGAAGATGAGGTGCATTAATTTCTAATATTAAATCAAGGTTGCTTTCTTAGAATAAACACACTAAAGGGACACCTGGGTGGCTCAGTCGGTTAAGTGTCTGACTCTTGCCTTCATCTTAGGTTATGATCTCATGGCTCATAAGATCAAGCCCCCCATAGGGCTCCTCCATGCATAGTGGGGAGTGTGCTTGAAGACTGTCTTCCTCTGCCCCTCCCCCTCTTCTTCACAAATAAATAAATCTTTTCTTTTTTCTTTTTAAGAACAGTCCCAGTGGGTTTATTCTTGAACATTAGGTACTCTATTTAAAAAAATAAATCACTGGATCAGTGTGCTGACATATGTTCAGAATTTTTAAGTCTTATAGTAAGACTTTGGGTTTTCTTGATTTTAATGATTTTTATTCATTCTCAGGAGAAGTTTTCCAAATAAGGTAGTATTTACCAGTTCTTGACATTATGATGGGGCAATATCTTTTTAGGAGCTATCATTCAGCCCACTATAGGCACATATGAATTAAAATATTTATGTCTTCTTGATGAATTAAATCCTTTATAAGAGAACCCTCTTTATCTGTAGAAATATTTATTGCCTTAAAGTGTATTTTACTTGGTGTTATACGAGCTGTAGATTTTCTTTTTTGGTTATAACCACATGGTATATATTTTTGAAACCCTTTATCCAATCTTTTTGGATCCTTATTTTGTATGGATCTATTATGCACAACATACAGAGAGATTTTAGAGCTCTATTGCATGATCTTTGCTTTCTCCTGGAATGTTTAATCCATTTAATTTACATTTAATGTATGTTAGAATTTAGATACATCATTGATTTGTTGTACTTTCAATTTGTCCTTTCTTTTTCTCTTATTTATTGTCTTTCATGTGATTGAATATTTCTTATCAATATATTTTTGTATCTTTTTGTTTTGAAGTGAAATATTATCGTTTTAAAGAGATTTCATAGAAATCACAACCTACATACTAATTGCAGTATGAACTTAGTATCTATCTTTTCTTTTAAGAGTCAGTGTTTGAGGATTTGAGAATATACAGCTCAACTCCTGTTATGTAGGATTCTCAACCGTGGTTGAGATAAGCTGGATATCCATCCATAAAAGCATAAATTGCCCTTTGGAGTGAGAAAATGCCAAAACTTTAGTTTGATAATTACACTTCATTTATTTACCCTTCCCTGCTTTTTGTATATTTATGTTGAATCCAATTTTACAACTTCCTTTATTCTTAGCTTTGATACTTGTTCCTGGTCCTTTTGGCTTGGTAATACATCAGACTTTCTTTTTTTGCTAGTGGGTTTCTGATTTCCTTTTTGCTTCTGCAGTTTGAGCATGTCCCTGAATCTGTGGTCTTATATTACATCAAACAGCCTCTATCCTTTATTCTAACTCTGATTAAAAAGACCCTGATCCCCTGGCCTGAGAAGGAAGATACAGACTGTTATAGTTATTGTTAGTTTTTTAGGAAGAGTTATGAGTTGAATAGCACCCTCTTCAAATTTATATACTGAAGTCCTAACCCTCAATACTTCAGAATATGACCTTGGAAATAAGGTTATTGCAGATATACTTGGTTAAGATGAGATCATAATGAACAGAGTCAGCTGCTAATTCAATATGATTGCTATCCTTATTGAAAATTTACACACAAAGACACACACACAGCGAGAATGACATGTGAACATGAAGACAGAAATCAGAGCAATGTTTCTTTGGTCAAAGAACACCAAAGATTCCATCTAGCTGATCTCCAGTAGCCAGGAGAGTGGTCTGGTGCAGATTCTCCTTCATAGCCTCAGAAGGAGCCAACCCTGATAACATTTTGATCTTGGATTTCTGTTCTCCGGTGTTGTGAGATGACAAATTTCAGTTGTTTAAACCACCAAGTATGTGGTACTTTGTTGCAGAAGCTCTAGCAAACTAATATTGGGAGATTGCATGAGTTATGTTGAAATGAAGGGTGATTAAAAATAGGGAGAACCCTTTCAATTTAGGCCAATAGAAATTATAGGGACGTGGATTTGGGATTCAATACTTGTCAGTACCTTTCACCTCATCACTCTCAAGCATTGTTTCCTATTGTAGCCCTCCATTATTGGTCACTCTGCCTCCATTCTTCTGCCTCAAATACTTTTACATACCCACTTGCATCCTGTCAGGAGCCTCTGTTACCCCCAACAAAGTTACATTCCTGCGATGCCACCACTACTTTCCCAGTTTGAGGATCTAGAGACTGCTGATGGTTTTATGTGTATCCAGGGATGCAACAAATTTTCCATCCTAGAATATCAAAGATTATGTGGACCAGGAAAGGCAGAGCTATTTTGTCTTGAATGCCCTACCTTCCCTCCAGGCACAAAGTAAAAGAATGATTTTATTACATATTTTCCAATGCACCACATTTTCTGCACTAACTAACTCAGAAAACTTTGAGATGGTTACTTGGGAGAAGTGTCATCCTCATTCATTGACTGGGAATAATGCCAATGGAATAAATGAAGCATATTTTTGTTGTTGTTGTTTGCCTTCAAGAAGGAAGCCAGAGATAGAAGCCACCAGTTCAAGTCAAGTCAAGGTTGATAATCAGTGTCATCTGTCATCATCTGAAGCTGTGCAGGGGTGTCAGTGCTGTGGGTGAACCCACCAATCCTCATGGGCTATTCCCTAGCTGTCTCATTTTAGATAGGATTTATATTTTGGAGTCTTACTAGAGATTACTTCTGAGACAGATGAAAGGAAACAATTTATAATTGTTTAACATGTGTGCACAGGTCAACATATCTGCCCAAATTATCTGCCTTCTTAGGAATCACAGTTGTCTGGAGATTTATGGAAGGCACAGGGTTTCAATCACAGTATTAAATTTAGTGACCTTCAAGGGAAATGGGGAGCAAATTATAGCTTCTTCAACTTGTACATGCCAGGAGTTGGCCATTCATCCTGCTACCAGACAAATGAACATTGTAGTGACTTCCTTCCAGAGAGAGTAGAGGATGAAAAAAACATTTTGGCAGCAAAGTTGAGTTTGGAGACACTTATGATCTACAATTAAGTCATCCAAAGATCCTAATGTTAACCTCTTTGGACTAATTCTAACTGAAAAACGAATGAGTTCTGAATACTTTTGAAGATCTAAAAATGCATGTATATCAGTAAATAAAATTAGAAGTAAATTTCTTCAAAATCTTTTAAGTAAAACATCCCAGAGGTTAAGACTTGACTCATTATTAAAAATAATTCTTTTTCTTGCAGAAAAAGCTTTCAAGTATGACGGTGATGCACTGTAGAGCTGTATATTACTCTCCATTGTTTAAGAAATGGAGTATCTCAAGCTGTCACAGTGAGATATTCCTTCTACAGTGGGTGTTAAAACTTTTCTTCCTTTCTCTCTTATTCTTTCTTAATATCTCTGAACTGCATTCACAGTGGATACTTAATCCCCAGTCCAGCCTCTGGTGCTGTCTAGAAACAAAGAATGACTTTTAAAAAGCAGACAGTAAGTAGACTGGATGGATTTTATCTACAGAGAAGCACCTGACACCCCTAGCGTGACCAGCAAAGCCAAGGTCTTTAAGGCTCTCAGCTTCCAAATGGTATGGCTCCGAATGAACATTTATAGCCCATTTCTGGGATTGAGCACCTTCCAGTACTGGGCAGCATAGTGGTCCAACAACTGGGTCACCTGCTGACCATTGGACAGTTGTTTTGCCAGATGATCTGTTTTCCATTATGTGGCTTCCCCATGGTCCTGTAGCTATTTGGCGCATTCTGCAGATGACCGACTGGGAGACTCAAGCTGCACTTCTTGTGTTCCAAATGAGTCATGGGTACATTAGAGTTTGGAAGGTAAAAGCAAAAATACAAATCCCAGTGGAAGAAATTACTTTGAGATCTGCCCACTAAGTAGATCGATATTGTTCCTATCTGTCTTTATCGTCTCAAAAAAACCACACGACAAATCAAAACCGAAAAACAGAATTAAAGTGCTTTAGGTGGGATTATTTCTTTGTCAATTGCAAGCTTTTAAAATTGTAATATCCTCCAAAGGCCACATTGGCTGCTCCCGCAGCTGACTGTTTTGTCTAGCCAGCTCAGGCCATCAGACAATTAAGATAATCTCTGTGTTAATAAAGGTTTTCAGCTTGAGTTTGGCCATTACTGTAACCAGGTTCTCAGAATACGGTGGGCTATAGAATGCACTCTTCTCTCTAAACCTACACTGTTGGAATGTGGTTTACAGATCTTGGCTCAGATGGAAAGAGTTTAAACTTTTATTCACCCCTGTGTGAGGATACGCATCAGTCCCTGAGAGAAGTGTCTGGTGTCCTGCTGCCTTGCTGGCAGCCACAGGAGCCCCAGTCATGGATTTAGCTGCTGCTTAAAGTTGTGTCTTAAATCTGAACTCCACCTGGAAGGAGAAAGCATCTCTGAGCTCCACAGATGTCACCAATTCACACTTCAAAGGGAGATGGTATTTTCTTTCAGCTCTTTCTCATCCTCTCTCCCACTTCCAGGTCTGGGACTCTTTAATTAATGGACTCCAAAATTAGAATTCGAGAGTAATTCCTTTACAACACCTCATGTGACACAGCAGTATGCTTTTCTGCATGGATGGGGTGATGCCATGTATGAGAGACAAATCTTTTATTGGGAGCTCCAACCTGATGTGCATGCTTGCTACCCGGCACACTTACATTTGTGCCCATCTGTTTGGGTGGCAGGAGGCCTTTGGAGGGTGGCACAAGCCAGTTCTGAGAAGGCTCATTTGCCAACGGAGGTGCTGGCTCAGGGGTGCAGCCTGCAGAACACAGAGTATGCCAACACTCCTGCCAAGAGAACCTTCTGTTTGGCAACGGTACCTGAACAGGACCACGTGCTGCTCTACAATGGGCAACATCTGCTGATGGGAAGCTGGCGTTGATGTGCCCTCAGTGATTGATCCTGCTGCACGCTGTCACTCAACTCCCTTTAGAACAAGCTAACAGTGAATACCTCATTTAAGTAGGCGAGTTTTAACATCACTTATTCATGGTGGAAATATTTATCAAATGCCTACTATTTGCAAGTCATTGCACTAGCTGCTTCTGGATGGTATAGATGAATTTGACATGGATCCCAGCTTTAAGAGGCTGAGAGCAGCAACAGAAAAGGAATACATGTAAAACATTGGTTGACTTGAGAGGAATGCCATGAGCTAAACACAAACACACCAGAGTCAGAGATGTGCTGTTGAAGCCCAGAAGGGGGAAGAAGATTCTCAGCTGAGGAGAGGAGGCTGAAGGACACATGTGTGGACAGTGCTTTCAGGGTGGGAAGCATTTGCACCTGTGGTTAGAGTGGGAAGGGCCACTCGAGCTGAAGGAAACTGCAAGTTCTGGAGAGAACGTTGTGCTTGAGTGGGACATGGAGTGTTTAAAAAAGTCTAAAATAGATCCACTCGCCATGTATAATGTTTGATGTAAGATTAGATGTGGGGCGAAGGAAAAGATGTACAGATGTTTTCAGGTGGTTGAAACCTGATGTTTGTGAATATGGTAAGCCTCTTTGTTATAATGAGTGATTTGAGAAGGTTGTTTTGAGAGAGGAAGATCAACTTGGATTTCAGCTTATGAGGTTTGTGTGTTTTGGGGAAATCCATGAAGTTTCCTAAAGGGACCTACATAAATGGAATCTGAGAGAGGGTGAGTGGTCATGGCTAGGCTCTGGCTTTGGAAATCATTTGTAGTTAGACATTGGGGTTAATGATGCTATTGGGACATTGAGCAGCAAAAAGCAGAGGATCTGGTACAGAAATTTTGAGGCTGCCCTCAGTTATACCTGAAGGAAGCCAACTTTAGGAGAAAGTAGATAGACTCTAAATAAGATGGAAGGTTGGTGAGGCAGAAAAATGTGGCCCCAGTTTTGTCTTCAGTTGACCAGCTTAGTCTGGCACATATTGAAATATTGGTGTTATGAAGTTCTGAGCCCTCAAGAAATGTTAGGCTCTGTATGTGGTGTTCATTTTTGTTTGTTTGTCTTTGCATACATGTGTGTGTGTAGTGACTAATTCAGACTTGAGTAAACATTTTTTCTTAAATGCAGTTTCCCAGCAGAATGAAAAAATGTATTCGGAGAAGGTAAACGCTGATCACTTTTGCAGCGAAGATAGACATGCATGGATGGAAAGATGTGGGAAGGTGATGTGATGGTCTTTATTCTTGCCACTTCACCTTATTCCAAGAAGGAGGGGAAGCACACAACAAGGCAAATCCACAGAAGGGCAGTGTCGAGGAGGCACAGAGAGCATGGCTCGGGGTTTGTTGGACATGAATTGTGTGTGGGGCACTGTGCCAGCCTCTGAGAGAGAGTCCAGGATGTGTAAGGCATGCTCATTGCCCTCCACGAACTTGGTTTCTTGACCCAGAGTGACAGAATCCTGTGCATGGAGACCACATCCTGCGGGCCGGTACTAAGTGTTCGTAGTTTCAGGACGTTGTCAACTCTGCATCCTGTTGATCTCCCCTTGCCATGCCCATTTTCCACATTCAAAGACCTACTTTTGTCTTCTTGCCTTTCATTTGGAAATCTTGGTTCATATAAAACTCATCTAATTATATTTATGTCCCCCCGTCTTTTTTTTTTCTCTTTTAAAAAATAGTTTATTGCTTCCATTTTCTCACTCCTTCCTTGCAGTAATTGGTCCCAGAGTGAAACATTATCTTTGAGCTTATGCTAATACATGAATAATATTTTTTCATTTCTTCTTTTAGATTTTATTTAGCATCTGACATTGCCTCTCATGTCTCTGTTTGGTTTGGTTTTATTTTTGTTCTTGTTTTGGATTGTTTTCCCAGAATGTGCCTCTTTATTTCCCAGGAAATGCTCGGTGCTATTATCGATAATGATTAAGTCCGTTAGTAAGCCAAATTAAAAAGAATAACAGTAATAATCCGTTGCATTTGGAGGACACTCTCTAAGCATTTTCTCATTTCATCACTTGCTCTGGACTTTAATTGAGGCTGAATTTGCAAATGGGCTCATTTTATTTTGGCTTCAGCCTCTCTTCTTCCTCTTCTCTTTTTTGCTCTCCTGTGTGGTGTCTAGTGCCTGTCTGTCACATTTCTGAGGTACTTGAGGCCTACTTCTACTTCAATTAATGCACCATCTTTGGCACCTTGTGTCTCTGTCAAATTTGACAGCTAAGACACAATGAATGTCTTTCTTATTCCTGGAGATGAATAACGTTACTTCTGCCTTCAACTGGGGCTCTCCAGATACTGATTTCACTTGCGACTAATTTCTTCAACAAATATTATTAAATGTGCACTGGATAGGAAGCATGAGTCTAGGTTCTGTGGGGGAGATAAAGCAAAGTGGACTGAGACTTTGATGTAATAACACATAAAAACCTGGCAGACACATGTGTCCATGATACTGGGAACAAGGCTATATGGGTCAAGGCTCTATGAAAGGTACAAACTCCATGATATTGATTGCTGAACAAAAGAAATTGGTGGAATTCATTGATAGTGATTGTTTCTTCGCAAACAATGGAGGTGTTCAGCTTTGTTGTCTTTTGGGTCAGCCGACCCAGCTCATTTATATCTCAGTGTAGACAGTGGTGTGTTGGTAAATGTTGGCTCTCTGGAGTGTGTGGGAGTTCCTGTTGTGGCATTTGTCCATTTCCATGATGTAAATTCTTCCAGTATGGCTGACTTCAAGCTACCCGTGGGGTGTTACTAAATATGCAGTTGGGAAGAAATGCACAGAAGTGCCTTTTCTGAGCTAGTGGGAAGTGGCTTCAGTGCACCACGGGATGTGGGCCAGAAGTAGCTACTAATAGAATATTTTGAATTATCTTCCAACTTTCTAAGTTCTCCTTTGGTTCCTTGTAGGAACCAGGGAGTTAAACAAGGAAAAAGAATGCCATGGCTTTTGTAGAAGCAGGGGCGTTGTTTACCACTTTGTATCCTGAGAAGTGGCCTGCATGCAAACAGGGGAATAAGTGAGGGCAGTGGACCTAATCTGGAGGCCACTGGGACTCCAGGAAGAAAAACTGATGCAATGTATGACACTTGTGATGGGAGTGAGCTTTGGGGTTTCATCAGGCCCTAGATCACATTTGATGTTGGCCACTAAAAATGGATAAGATTTATTATTGTCAATTGTAAACAATTTTATTCTGTATTTAACAGTGGGGGGAAAACCAAGGTTCCATATAAAATGTAAAATCCCCCCTCTGAATATCTTATGATAGTCTTTTTTTACTTTTATTTCTATATAATATACTTTAATGGTGGTGACATTCACAGAGAATATAATATTTGTGTGTGTGTGTGTGTGTGTGTGTGTGTGTGTTTTAAATCAATTGCTGTTACTTTGCTTCAAGATTCCCAAGCATCCTCACAGTTTGCATTCCCTTCTTAAGGATTGATGTAGGTCGGTATGAGCTGAATAGTGAGAAAAATTCTTATGACATGGACACAAGTTGATAGACATGAGAATGAGCAAAGGCATCGAAATGGAAACACCTAGTCTGTGTGTGAGGAGCAGCAAAGTGCCCAGGAAAGCCTGGAATTTAGAGGAGTGTGTCTTATTCAGCTGGGGCTGCTTTATCAAAAGACCATTGACTGGGTCATGTAAAAGGCAGAATGTCATTTCCCACAGCTCTGGAACCTGGGTAGTCCAAGTTTGGAGTGTCCGCAGATTCGGGCCCTGCTTTGTAGACAGCCACCTCCTTGCTGTGTGGTCACATGGCCTTTCCTCAGAGTGTGCGGAGAGACGGAGACAGAGACAAAGTGAGCAAGCAAGCACATAATGACAATTAAGGATTTAACCCAAGAATAAGAATTCCAGGGGAACACAGATGTTCAGTCTGTAGCAGAATGTAATAGGAGATAAGTTTGGAAAAACTGGTTGGATCTCAATTAAAGAGGCCTTTTCAAGTCCAGTAGGGAATGTAGAAAAAAATCTGAAGATTATCAATGCTATTGAAGCCCTTGATCATGATGGTATCATGATCAGACCTCAGCTGTGGGAAAGTTTCCTGGCAGACATTTTCTTCTCAGACTCCGTTTCATCCTGGCTCTGGTCTCAAGAACCAGAGGGCTTGGGAAGTACTCTGACAAGATTCTTTCTCTTGTGGAAAAATGTATCTGCTGCAAAAGGCCTCAGGGATACACTGGACAGTTCCACAGAGAATACAGAATTCAAAGCCACTGAGGAAGCAGACCATGGTGCCAGTCAGATCTGTGCTGATCTACAAACTGTCTGCTACTGGTCTATAGTGACATAAGTATACTAATTGAGAGTAAGCATTTAGAACTGTTTGGGATTTAAAAAATATTTTAATTATTTATTCATGAGAGGCACAGAGAGAGAGGCAGAGACACACGCAGAGGGAGAAGCAGGCTCCTTGTGGGGAGCCTGATGCGGGACTCGATCCCAGGACCCTGGGATCATGCCCTGAGCTGAAGACAGACACTCAACCACTGAGCCACCCAGGTGCCCCACATTTAGAAACTTTTATATTAATTTGAGAGGACAATTTTATGTTTGCTGAATCTAAAAAAAATTCATATTTAGTATTATTTTATTTACCCTAATAGTTTATTTTTGTTGTACTTTACAAAGATTTTGGTCCATGGTTTCTTGGAAATTAAGAATGATCAATTGGACTACTGAGAGTTTGAGAAGCACTGACCCAATGGATCCGTTAAGAGCAGACACCAGTGACTCGTGGGTGGCTCACTTGGTTAAGTGCTGGACTCTTGGTTTTGCCTCAGTTCATGATCTGAGGTCATGATCTCAGGGTTGTGAGACGGAGCCCTTTTTTGGGCTCTGCACTCAGCACCAGGCCCTGTGCTTAGCACAGAGTGTGCTTGAGATTCTGTTGCTCCCTCTTCCTCTGTCCCTGCCTCCACTAGCATTGTGCACTCTAAATAAATAAATAAATAAATAAATAAATAAATAAATAAATAAATAAAATCTTAAAGGGGAAAAAAAGCAGACACCAGCATTCTTTCTATTTGTGTTCAAATCCTCATGCTGTCACTTGCTATCTGCTTAACCTTAGTCAAATTATTTAATTTCTGTGACTCATAATTCTTAGATAATAGTACCCATTTCATTGGATAGGGTTAATGTGAGGGTTAATTGAGATTATCTAACGTTGTCACTCCAATGTTAGGTGTTGGGCATATATTCTCTAATAGGTATTGTCTCAAGTACATGCCTGAATAGTGAAAAGAAATTTAGCAGAATCTGGATATTTTTAGAGGTGAGGTTTTCATCACAGAAATGCTCAAGTCTTTCCCTGATAATTATACCTTCTCCTTATTAGGTTCCTGTGAAAGTAACATCTGGAAATATAGTTAATTAGTAGTTAAAACACCACTTTATTAATAGGTGCACATACCTGATGCAGATAAGGTAAAAGCCCGAGTTCATCTGTTGACCAATTATTCAGTGAATGCAAATGAATCCTGAGGGTCTCCAGTATGCAAGATACAATGGACTGAACCAAGGACAGCATCTGAGTTTTATGGAGTTGAGTCACTAGAGGAGGCAGATGAAATGAAACCATGGTAAATAAGTGGATGCTATATCAGAAATCACAAAGGAGGTATATTTGGGAGTATGTAACATGGGATTTTTTCTCCAGACTAGGAATGTCAGGGAAACCTGCTAGAGGAAGTTAGGCTTAAATGAAAACTTTAAGAACTGGCACTTCCTAAGGAAAAATTACTTAGGAAGAAAAAAGAATGGTAGGGGACACACCAGTAGCATAGGTAAGAGACAAAATGGTAATGCTACAGGAGATGGAGAGGCCTATGCAGAGGTCCTGTGATAAGAAGGAATAGGGCAAACATAAAGGACTTAAAATATTGCTGGAGTACTGGTAATAAGGGGTGGCACAGCAGAAGATGAAAATAGAGGGCTAGGTTTAGATCACATGGGTCTTTATAAGTCATTCTAAGGAATTTTTTCCTAATAGCAATAGGAAGCCATTGGAGAGGTTTTTTGTTTGTTTGTTTGTTTGTTTTTAAGTAGACTCCATACCCAGCATGGAGCCCAATGTGAGGTTTAAACTCATAACCTTAAGATCAAGACATGAGCTGAGATCAAGAGTCAGATGGGTAGCCAACTAAGCCACCCAGGAGCCCCAGGAGAGTTTTAATCTGAAGAGGCTAATGTCATATAATTTGTGATTGGCAGACTTCCAAAATGATCTCTGCCCTGTGGTGTTACACCCAGTATAGTCTCCCTCCTTGAGTGTAAGTGGAACCTGTGACTGGCATCTAGTCAATAGAATATGGAAAAAGTGATAAGATGTTACTCTTATGGGGATCCCTGGGTGGTGCAGCAGTTTGGCACCTGCCTTTGGCTCAGGGCGGATCCTGGAGACCCGGGAATGAATCCCACGTCGGGCTCCCGGTGCATGGAGCCTGCTTCTCCCTCTGCCTCTCTCTCTCTCTCTCTCTCTCTCTCTCTCTCTGTGACTATCATAAATAAATAAAAAATTTTAAAAAAGAGTCTGTTTAAAAAAAAAAGATGTCACTCTTATGATAATATTGCATCATGTAAGACTCCAACTTAATGAACTAGAGCAAGAAATTGTTCTTACTGGCTTGATGAAGTATGTAGGCATGTTGAAGAAGGCCACATGGCAACGGACAGAGTGAGACTCCAGAACCCTAGGGCAGCTTCTAGTGATCAACTAGCAAAAACATGGGGCCCCCTCTCATCCAGCTTCAAGGGAACAAATCTCACTAACAACTCGAATGATCCTGGAAGAGGATTCTTACCCAGTCAAGCCTTCTGATAAAAACACAGCCCATGTGACAATTATATTGTACTGTGGTGAGACCCAGAGCAGAGAACATATCTGAGCTGTGTTTGAACTTCTGACTCAGGGTAACTGTGCATTGTATTGTGATGCAATGTATTGCGATGCAGTATATTGTGATGCATTGCATTGACGATGCATTATATACATTGTATTGCTTAAAGGCCCTAACTTAGTGGCAATTTGTTACACAGCAGAGAAAACTAGTACTTTGTTTCAATGTAAATCCCTATGGTTGCTCTTAGGGAACAGATTAAAAGAAAAAAGAATGGTAGGGGACACACCGGTAGCATAGGTAAGAGACAAAAGGGTAATGCTACAGGAGATGGAGAGGAGTGGAATGACTGGAGAAACATTAAGGAAGTACTGCACATGGAAGGTAAAGGAGAAGTGATATCAGAAGTGACTCATTGGTTTCCGTCCTGTGGTAGAACAATGGTTTCCTGAAAAATTGAGAAAAGATAGACTGGATATATTTTTTTAAAATCTGATTAAAGACATTTAAGAAATGCTAAAGCAACTAAGACTTGAAGGCAAATAATTCAGAGGTAAGGGACATAACTGAGAAATAAGTTAACACTTTATTAGCCACTTCTCTACTCAGAGCATTTACAGTGGGTGAGGAGTTGAGAAACCAGAACAGAGCCCTAGATAAGAGGCAGAAAAAGCAGCTGAACTTTCAGCGTGAGGCTGGAGAACCAAAATTTGTAATTCAAAGTTGCCAATAAAGGTAGAATGAAAGATACCAAGGTCCTGGAACTAAGCACGGCATGGAGAGGTTAAGTCCAACCTTTAGTGGTTTCCCTCTTTAGGTATTTACCTGATTATTAAGCCATACTGGGATAGATCTAAGAAGCAGAGTAGAAAGCTACTGAAAGCAGAGAGGAGGTTTTGGCAGGCTCAAGGTACTCAGGACACAAAAATTGGAGGTCAAGACTTATCAAGGAGGAGAGGCCCAGGTGCACAAGCTTCCATTCAACCCATGGAAACCTATAGCCCAGAAGCAGAGATGAACCAGAGATGACAGGGACTTAGAAAAACAGCAACCTTGCCTCAAATGAGTTTAGTGTCTAGTTGAATTTAGGTGGTCTGCTTCCACACACAGTGCCTACCAGAATATAGGAAAACTTTCCCTGGAGGAAGAGAATGTGTTCTAGAACCCTTGCTATTTTTAATAGATAATGTCTGACTTTCAAGAAAAAATTACCAGACATATCAAGAAATAGGGTCAAATAAAAAAAGAAAATAGAAACATACCCACAGATGATAGAGTTTTCTCACATGGACATTAAAATGCCTATGCTTGATTGTCTGGTCTCAAATTTGATTTTACCTTACTAACGAGCTCCTGTAATCTGCTATGTTTCGTGGATGATGGCAGAAGACATGAGACTCCCAGGTCAGAGAAAGGGCTTTACTGCACTCGGCTCAGCAGGCAGCCCCGGCATCGCATATTTACATTGCTTCTCCAGTCCCAAGTTCCACAGGGCAAGGTGACACGATTCAGAGGAATGCTACATGTGCAGTGGGCCTTGCACGGCTGGCTGAGGGACACTGAACCTAGGGATCCACCACTTTATAGCTGGCAGTAAGAAAACCTGCTCTCTGTCCTGGAGAGAGCCACTAGGTCATCCCTGAAAATTATTGGCTGAAAAAACAATCTTGAGAAATAGCCCGGGTAAAGGTTGGCCAGTGCCTTTTGTTTTTGGCATCTCCAGCAAGAACAGAAGATCATGCTTACAACCCATGAGAGATTGTCTGTCCCAACATGTTATGTTCTGGAAAATTGATAAGAGTGGAGAATGTTGTTAAGAACCAAAACCGATAGAATGGAATTATGTGGAGATTCTAGAACTGAAGTATTCAACAAATAAATTATAAGCTCATTTGATGAGTTTAATAGCAATTAGAAGCAATTACAAAAGGGAAGCAGCAAACTCAGACTAAGAGAGCAGAAAATATCCAGTCTAAATCACAGAAAAGCAAAAAGTTGAACGTACATAAATAAAGTCAGAAACATATGAAATACTGTGGAAAGCACTAAATAGTAGGTCACTGTTGTCCTGGAAGAAGAGATTAGGAAAGCGTCACCAGCAATATTTCAGGAGGAAATGACAGGTGACGCACGTTCAGATTGTATTCAAGAAGCTCTGTGATTCTCAATCTAGACAAGTTCGAAGTAAAATTTCAGAAACCAAAAGACAAAGGGAAAATCCTTGAAAACCTCCATAGGGAAAAATTGTACACATTGTGCTCAAAAGAGCAAAATAAGGCAGCAACTGGCTTCTCAACGAACATGGTAGGATTCAGATGGTAAGAAAAAAATGACATCTCTAAAAGGCCAACCTAGATTTCTGTGTCTTGTGGAAATGTCTTTTAAAAGTCTATGTGAAATAAAAACATTTTAAGATAAATTAAAGCTGAGGGATTTTGTCACTAGCAGAACTGAAGAAATTCTAAAGGGAGTTCTTCTGGTAAAAGAAGACGAATCCCATCAGAAACAAAATACAGTAAGAAATGAAGACCAATAGAAGTGATAAATATAAGTGAATATCGACTAAAGAGAACAATAGCAATGTCTTGGGGTCTAACATGTGTGTAGAATACATAGAGTTACAATGCATGACAACAATTATTCAAAGACATTAAGCAACAAATGGAGTTCATGTGCTGTAATTGTATTGGATACTGGCAAAAAATCATAATTCATGTTAGACTTTAAAAAGTCAAGGGGACATGCACTAATTTTTAGAATCACTGCTAAAAGATAATGAGGTAGCTAAAACTAGAGGGGATAGAAGAAATTCGAAAAACAGAATGAATATTGGTGCCATTCATTGGGTGGTGAATTCTGGAAAGTTTTAAGAAGAGGGGTAAAGTTGCTGGTTGGATAAATTCACTTGGATCTCAGAAGAGATGTCAGAGCTAGAGACAAAAATCTTTTGAGGCATCTGCTTTCCAGGGAAAATTGAAGAAGAGTGAGGAATATTCCATTTGTTCAGGGCAGTCTTTATTTTATCTCACTTTCTCTGTTGCTTGCATCGAAGTGATGAATGGAAGAGGTAGCAGATCCCCAGGAGGGAATTGGATGCAGCTGAAATACAAGGCAGTAAAGGACACAAGAGTCTACAGCTTTTACTGCATACTTATCTCGTTTGCTGATAAACTTGGTCCATCCAAAGGTGAGCAGAACTCACCTGACAGGGGACAAATGTCATAACACATAGTATATCACATTAAATATTCCGTATTAAAATGGCCAGAGTATGGATGCTTAATTGTTAAATATTCGAAAGCAAGAATAACAATTATGGTTTTAAATATATAATCACTTATAATGGCCTGCCTTTTTTTTTAAAGATAGATATGTTTATCTTTATTCCCTCTGACAGCACTGTACATAAAAAAAAAGTACCCATCTCTGGTTCAGCCTTACAAAATGCTCAGTACCTCTGATGTTAAGCCCATGAAGAATTTTGCTCATTCATTCTTTATTGACGTCTGGGATCGAGCTTCTAGTCATTTTGGATGTATTGGGTTCCTTGAGCACAATTTGTCATGTTTCAACATAGAAAAACACCCTCCCCATCGTGAGACTGTCATAAGTGTTGTGATAGTAATTTTAAGGAGTTTCATCACTTCCCTGAAAGCTTCTCTTCTTTATTTTGTCTTAAAAAAAAAAAGAGTAATGGAATAGATTTCACTCACTCACAAGATCTGCTAGGATTTATAAATGACTAAGGCTGGTCTTCAGTGTATTGCATTGTTTTATAAAAAACAGGACGTTAGTTTTTGCTGGCATTATGTCTAAATTCTTACCCCTTGCCTCCTCATGGCTGCTAGGGTGTCACCAACTCGAGAATTCGGCCTAAATTATTTTTTCTTTGTGGGTGTCTGTGCTGGGTTTCCCTGGTCTTCTCCCACGTTCTCCGCTGCCCCCTGCTGCTGTGGCAAGACCCGGTTGTGTCCATCTGCTGGGACTCTGCAGGCGGCACACAGCCGCTGTGGGCCACTGCCGAGCAGCTCAGGTTCCAGCACGGTGGTGGTGACCCTGGCTGTCTGACACTGCCCGTGCAGCAGACCTGAGCTCAGGAGTTCAGTGTGACACGTTAGGTCTTTGCACCGGCTCCTGTAGTCAGCGCCCCAGCCCGCTCTTATCTATCCAGTAAGTCCAGATCTGAAACCCGAGCCTCTCGAGCTCCCACTGTGGACCGTGGGGTTAACCTGTGGCAGATGCTTACGAGCACAGCAGGGAAAATGCTGAAGGTCAGTGTTCTCAATGTGAATCGTTTCCAGCTCTGCAGATGACCTCGAGGGGCTGAGCTTCCTTCACGATGAGATCACTGAACCTTCCTCTCATCCTAAAATATTCATATCCAAGAGTCTCTTCCCTGGGCTTGATATGATGCGATGCAGAGGACAGCAATGCTTTCAGGATGAAACTCTTATTCAGCTCTTAAAGCTCTCAGAACCTCTGATTGATTCCATCTTGGGAACTGTGGATGGGAAAATTGGAGGCAAATGTCAGTAATGACTCC
Source organism: Canis aureus (assembly GCF_053574225.1). Lineage (NCBI taxonomy): Eukaryota > Metazoa > Chordata > Mammalia > Carnivora > Canidae > Canis > Canis aureus. The sequence continues at coordinate 8,947,713 of NC_135641.1, forward strand.
AAGTTGCTGAAAAACAGGAACCTCTGCATCTCGAGGTGTCATATCACTTCTGCACAACTGTCACACCTGCAAGTGCTAGTTGCAGCTTTTTCTTTGCATATTTGGGGGTGAAAACGAAAGCCACGGCTCAAGAGCTATCTCAGCGGGCACGATGGGTGGACTTCTCCAGGCACACTTAGATTAGTTATGCTTCTACGGTTGAGGAATACTCTGTCCTCTTCTCCAGTCTGTTTTGTTCCCACACACTCTTGGTCCTTCTCAGACTTGGGCTCTGGGGAAGAAGAGGGAGTCCATGGACGCTCCTAGGAAAGAGCAAGGATAGAGTGAGGATGCCAAGTGTGGGTGGGCTGGTGCTCCGCTCTGGGCCCTTTGACAGATTCCTGGGCCCCACCCCAGAGAGAGAGAATTAGAACGTCAGAGCACTGTACCCCAGGATCTGGGCTCTTTCAAGCTCCCCTAAGTGATTCTGATCATTGTCCTGATTTGGAAACAACTTTCCAGGGCCACTTGTCCCTGTATAGTTGCCCATGGACTTGACAGCAATGCTCACCATAACCAAGGCTTGGTCAGTGGTATGATCAGAGTGAGGAAGGAAGCTGGGACTCAAAGATGTTAGTGCAAAAGGGAAACCACGAGAGACAGACTCTTCTCAGCCGCAAGCAGATGATCTAGTCATTCATTCAACACTTATTTACTGTGCATCTGCTATATACCAGGTGCTTTTCTTTTTTTCTTTTTTAAAAGATTTTATTTATTTATTCATGAAAGACACACAGAGAGAGGAACAGACACAGGCAGAGGGAGAAGCAGGCTCCACACAAGGAGCCCGATGTGGAACTCGATCCCGGAGGCTCTGAGATCACGCCCTGGGCTGAAGGAGGCGCTAAACTGCTGAACCACCCGGGCGGCCCACCATGTGCTTTTCTAGACACTGAGGATGTAGCAGTGAACACAACAGACAAAATCCCTGCTCTCCAGGACTATACAATCAGGGAGATACATAATAACCAGCCAAATACAGGGCTGCTCTGCAAGGGGGGGATTCCGTTTTGTTCACTTACAGAATCCCCCAAACTAGACAGTGCATAGAAGGCTGTTGCTGAATAAAGGAAGAAAGTATTTCAGATAAAGATAATGTTCCAGAGGATAATAGAACAAAGAGGGAGGCTAGGAGTCGGAGGTGAGAGGGTGGGAGGAGCCAAGTTTCTAGGTAGAGCTTCCCAGCAGGTCCTGAGCTCGGAAACTGGGTGAGGAGCTAACTCTCCATTTCGGCCACCATTTGCTCCAGTTATAAAGCTCAAGGGTCAATTTAGGGCACCACTCATCTGTTTTCTTGTAAGAGATACTCCGATCAATTAGCCACCACCTTAGATTCCTCTGGGTCAGACATTCTGACGACCACCTTATCCCTGCTTCCCGCGTGTAAATATGTCTTCTAGCGAAGTGCTACCACTTGGCCTCTGCCGTTCTGGGATCCCATCATGCCCATCTGAGTCACCCTGCCTGGCCTACAGAGAACAGCCACTGCAAAACTTTTTGAGGACATTGGTGTTCTTCTCATTTCTCAGTGACTCAGAGTCTTTGGGCATTCTCTGTGGATGCAGTGATGTGTGTGTGTGTGCTTGTGTCTGTGTGTGCATGTGATGCTCTCCAATATTCTATTTTCCTAGGCCTTTGGATTTGTCCTCTACAGCTTTCCAGGGGAGTTCTGATAACTCAGCCTCATTAAGAGTAGTCCATGGTTGAGTTTAATTTTAGCCAATACACAAAGTAAACTGTTAGAGCCACATTCATCTGCATGAATTAACACATTAAATTTGGAATCACTCATCAGTACACCCTGATTGATAAATTAGGACCGACCCAGTGTGTGTTCCATGCTCCCTAGCCTCCTGCCATCAGAACCTGTTCTCATGTACATTCTGCAGGTTTCTGATGTAAATGGGCAAAATCTTGCAATTCTTTTTGAGTGTAAGTCATTTCCTCCTGGCCAGACTTTGCTTTTGTCTCTGGAACATGCTGAGGCCTGACCCCAGTTATGGGTCCAGGGGCAAGCAGTGGCTTTCTTATTTATTTGTTTGTTTGTTTTTTATTTGAATTCCAGAATAGTTAATGTGCCATGTTATATTAGTTTCCGGCGTACAATACAGTGAGTCAACAATCGTATGCATCACTCAGTACTCAGCAGGATAAGTGTACTCTTTAATCCCCATCACCTGGAAAAGTTACTATTAACTATCAAAAAAAGGCAATTTCCTGATTCTACTGTTATCTCAGTGTGTTTAATATGCAGTCTTTGGGAGTAAAGAATATTTTTTGCTGTCAACTTCCTAGCATCCCATGATAATATAAGGTGGTGGTTCTCAGCTGGGAGCAATTTCGCCCCATAGGAAACATATGGGGCAATGTCTGGAGACATTTTTTGTTTGTCACAACTTGGGGACAGGCATGGCACTGGTATCTAGTGGGTAGAGGTCAGGGATATTGCTGTACCTCCTATAATCATGGAATAGCCCTTCACAGCACAGGATTATTCAGCTCCACTTGTCAATATTGCTGGGGTTGGGAAACTGAGTATAAAGGGATTTAATGATAATAGAATTTACTCACTGTTGAAGCTCCAAATGACACACAAAAAACTGGCTTTATCAGGGCTCTGATGATGAATTTATTCTAGAATCGGCTTGAACTAACATTTGCTGGCTTCCTACTGGATGATCCTTCCTGCATAATCATCCTGCAACATGAGCCCCTTTTTATAAAAAAGAACCGTAACTGAGAGAGGGTCTTGCCCAATGTCAGAGTGTCAGTGGCGGGGCGGGGGGGGGGGGTAAGGATCCTTTGAACTCAGGATCCTTGCTCCCGAGACCCGGCTCAGTGGGCAATAGCCATGGTGGTAGCACCGCAGTCCTTACTTGGCAGTGTTCATTCACGAAGCCTCGTTGGTGCTCAGGGTCTGGCTATATGATGTCATTCGTGGTGTCAACACCCGTCTGAGAACTAGGGCTGAATTCCTTTCTTTCCAAATGGGCTCTGTTAGAGAGTGAATGGGTGACAGCAAGCAATTATTTCTTTCCCTCTTTTGCCTGTGTTCTCTGGTCTGATTCAGAGGCACAAAGGGAAACATTCTATAGGCATGGAGTGCCGGCGGGTTGCTGCCAATGGGTCTAGGCCACATGACATGGAATGAATGGGGAGCGGGCCGTTGCGAGGCATTTCTCACGTGAGGCTCTGTCCACTTGCTCCACTTCAAGAGGATGGTGGCTGAGGGGCTCCTCCTGGTCGCAGGGGATGGACACTCGGGGGCCCTGGCTTGGCCAGACCTTGGGCCCCAGAACATCACAGATCCTTGTGTGCACGTGTGTCTCCATCCCTGGACCGAATGTGGTCCGCTGCTGCTCTGCGCGGACTCCTTGAACCTTGCCACTGCCTTGGGAAAGGAAACTTTTCATTCCTTGGGCATTGATGAGCTTCTGAAAGGGGCGCAGATGTTTCTCGGAGCTGCAGCCCTGCCCCTAGGAGCAGGCGGGCAATCAGCGTCTCACCTGTTGCCAGGCAGCTCAGGCATCGCGAGGGAGACTTAATCTCCAACGATTAAACATTAAGTGCTTTCGAACATTTAAGCATTAGGCTCGTTTTATGATTGTGAGAGCAGCAGTAAAGCAAGAGGGAGAGAAGTTTACTGCTTCTTAACTTGAGCAGCAAATTGAATTTCTATCGATGAGGAGAAGTGCTTCTCCCTCTGGATGGAGAAGATGGGCAGAGGTTTGTGGGTTTAGAAAAAAATACAGTAATAACATTTATAGAGATGAAACTGTCAACACTACCCCTAATACCGCAGATTAATTTTGACAGTCATGTTTATAATGCAGGGGAGAGAGGGATCACCTATGTCCCTGAGGAATGTCTAGAGATGAAACTAGAAAACACAAGTATTTGCTGTGGTTGCTTTGCTGTATTTAATGTTTAATTTTTTTTCTCATTGTACAGACTTACATCCATAGGTGTGAACATATTAACATAAATAACTCTGTACTCTGGGCGTATTTTTGTATCTGTTCTTACCAGGCACAGTTTTCTTTTCTGGAACTGCACATTTGCAGAAACGGCTAGCGTTTCTGGGTTTCTTCGTGTGCCAGGCACTGTTTGGTTGAGGGGCTCTGTGTGTTCCGACTCCACCAGGACTCCTGTAACCCTCTGAGGCAGGCTTTCTGTGGTTCCGTTTTCCAGGAAAGGAAGTGCAAGCAGGTTGTTGTAGAAATGCTGGGTAGCAAGCCGGGGACTTGAACCCTGGCACTCTGGCTCTTGGGTCTGCTCTCTGAGGGCCTTAAATTGGGCCCTGCTCCACTTGCTTCCCTCTTTCTACATGTGAGGGGACTCTGCTCCTACAGATTTGTGGGCTCCTGGCCAGGGGGTGGAGATGCGGTGGAGATTAGGGGTCATTGGTTGGGAGCCAAGTAATCTTCACATTGAACAATGGAATCGCCATCCAGGAATCACTCACTTAAGATGCCCTGCTATGCTGCTTTACTTTTTTGGGGGCCAAGCTTGTACGTTGGCTTCACCCCAGGGAGTTTCGCACTATAGCAAAAGGCTCACCTTGAAGGATCTCAAAGGAAGTGTTTACACCTCATATATTAATTTATTTGGTTATATCTTTTGTAATCCTGCTTTATCGTCTTATAATTAACAGAGTTTGTGAGTTTGTCTCGTCACAACTTGCAAAGAAGAATCTTATGCAGCAGGGGATATTTCTAGCAACAGTGTTGGAAAAGTTTCAAAACCGCTTTATACATTGAGAAGTATTTTTAAAGCCCTTCGATTCTTTTATCAATATTTTGGCTTGCTGTGTCCTTTTCATGTCTTTCAACTAATCTTATTTCAAAGTCTGCCAGCTTGCATGGAATCACTTCCTTCGTCGACAAGTTTTGCTCACTTTTGCTTCTTACATGTGTGCAACGTGTCCCACAAGGGAGACCCTTTGAATATCTATGGTTAACTTTCTCTGCTTCAAGGAGTACTTGAGAAGAGGGGGTTCACGCAGAGAAGGCCTGGAGAGAACCAGCCTCAGGTACAGAGTAGCTGCTGGGAGAACCTTGGCTAAGAGTAGATGATGGCAGAAATGACCAGCCTTCCACTTTCTTGGGAGTTTTGCTTTTGGCCTCAATTCATGATTCGTCTTTTTAGTAAAATTGCTAACATCTATGCATAGCTATTTTCAATCATGAGTCTTAGACCATCTTTCAGGACAAGCACAATTATCCTTCAAAGGATTCTGTTAAAACCTCTCCAGTCTGTGAATAAAAAGGATGTGAGTGTGTCCAAAAAAATGGGAGGGAAATGTTGCTCATTATCTTGTTGAAAACCGGTGGACTGCAAGATATGCATTTTTTTTTTTGCCCTTCTGTTTCATAAATATGTGAATGATGAGCACCAGACCCAGAGTAGGCTGTAGATCAGAGAGAGAAGGAGAGCCCAATGTGGGGTGCCCTGGGCTTGCAACAGGTCATGTAGGCAACACAGTAAGGGGAGAGACTGGCCACCATGCTCATTGGCACTTTGTTTCTCTCAGCCTCGATTTTTCTTTTCATAAAAAAAAAAATGTCAGAGTTAAACGGAAATAAGTCTAAGAATTTCCTGGCATCTTAGAGATCCTATGAGCTCTCTCCTAACATGTTAGAATTTTCTTCGGAAAGTTCTTAAAGAAGGACTAGAGACCTATCAGAGAAGGGTACCAAATGTAATTAAACACTTGGTTTGGTAAGACTGGGGAGAAAAGGTTTAAAGAGCAAGAATTATTTTGCCTCGGCAGAGGAGAGACCAGAGGTTCATAGTAGTACTCCACATTTAAGTGGTTACGCTCTCCAGCAGAAACACGAGGGGGAGAAAGATGGGCCCCCTCCCACCACCGTGTATCCCTCCTTGAGCCCTCTCACCCTTTTTTTTAATGAAGCAGAAACAAAAAAACGATCGCATTCATGTGAGCAGTTGCATCTAAGCAAACTGGCTTCCAAACAACGCTGAGTTTCACACTTGCTCCTTCTCAAAGGGGAATGCAGTGATCCTGCCCTGCCTTCTTCCACGAAGAAATAAAAAGTCTCACTGAAATAGTGTCATTCTGGTCTATGACTTGTTGAAATATGCATACAATGGACAATTAGCAGAGGATCTGCCAGCAAAAGCTTTAGCAAAAAACTTAGATTTAATTGCTTCTTCAGAGATACTTCTGAAAAAAACTAATTCTTAAAAATCACAAAGTACTTAGTACAGTAATCTAAAAAAAAAAAAAAAAAGAATCTAGTAAGAAGCCTAGCTGTTCTTTAAAGTTAATATGTTTTGCTTTGAAAAAAAAATGCAATAAACTCATTAGAGAGAATTATAAATTGCCAAAGAATTCACATACACAAAAGCAAAAGCATAATTGTATCCCTCAAAATCACCTTTTAATCTTTCATTGGATTTTTCTCTTCGTATGGTTCTCTAGTTTAAAATAATCTGAACAGTGTTGCATGTTAAACAATTTGCTATCCTGTTATTTCAAATTTATATTAAAATAAGCATTTCTGGGGCAGCCGAGGTGGCTCAGCGGTTTAGAGCCGCCTTCAGCCCAGGGCGTGATCCTGGAGACCCAGGATGGAGTCCCACATCGGGCTCCCTGCATGGAGCCTGCTTCTCCCTCTGCCTGTGTCTCTGCCTCTCTCTCTCTCTCCCTCATGAATAAATAAATAACATCTTAAAAAATAAAATAAGCATTTCTAAATGTTATCATTTTTGTAAACATTTTATAGCTCCATATTATTCTTTTGTGAGATTATTTTATAGCTTTTTTTAAAAATTTTTATTTATTTATGATAGTCATCAGAGAGAGAGAGAGAGGCAGAGACACAGGCAGAGGGAGAAGCAGGCTCCATGCCCCGGGAGCCCGACGTGGGATTCGATCCCGGGTCTCCAGGATCGTGCCCCAGGCCAAAGGCCAGCGCCAAACCGCTGCGCCACCCAGGGATCCCCAGATTATTCTATAGCTTATACAGCTATATAATCTTTTGCTTCTAGTCATAACCCTGTAGAAGACATCTTACATAACACTTTGCTCCCTATTTTCACTATTTCTTCTTAACAGAATCCTATTTTGGGCTTCCCAGGTCCATGGAAATGCGCATGTGTGAGTCTGTCGATAATATTGTCCAATGGCCTTTTGGATAATATTGTCCAAAGAATTTTGTCTAGTTGCGTTTTCAACAGCGGTGTGCTTCCTAGTGTATGCTACAGCAGTTATAATTATATAATTTTATATTATATTTTAATTATATAATTATGTTATAATTACAGGCTAATTTGATAGAGAAAACTATTACTTGGTTCAATTCTTTTTCTTTTTTTCTCTCTCACACACATAGACACACACACCCTTTTCTATGTGCTTGTTAATAAGGTTTGGTTTCTTTTTTTTTGTTAAGTGTCTCTTCATGACGTTAGTCCATTTATTTGTTGAAGTCCGTGATTTTGACCAATTACCAGATGAACTTAGATTTTTTCCAAGGACACGCAAGCACGGCATAATTTTTCAAAAATCCACATGCATTGGAATGTGTTGGAAAAACTTATACCTCTGAGTGAATGCAGCCTCAAGGAAGATGCCACAGCTTGAGTGAGTCACTTTGCTTTTCTACAGAGTTGAATTCAACTGTGTTAAATAGGCATCAAATGAAATTATCTTTATGACCATGAAAATATGCTCTTGGAGAAGAAGGAGGCAAGAGACATCAGAGCTAGTGCCCTGTTAGCCAGAGATACCAGAGCAAGGACTCTGAATATATTGTCAGATAGCCTCCTCCAGATGCCTTCCAGCAAGTTTTCTACCAAGGAATTTTCTAGCAATAATTCAATAGTTTGATACTTATATGTGTGCCTTGCCTACCTCCATCATCTATCTATCGATCGATCAATCATCCACCACATCCACTTCTGTCTTTACTCAAGAACTTTTTTTTAAATTTTTATTTATTTATGATAGTCACAGAGAGAGAGAGAGAGAGAGAGAGAGATTGGCAGAGACACAGGCAGAGGGAGAAGCAGGCTCCACGCACCGGGAGCCCGACGTGGGATTCGATCCCGGGTCTCCAGGATCGCGCCCTGGGCCAAAGGCAGGCGCTAAACCGCTGCGCCAGCCAGGGATCCCTCAAGAACTTTTTGAGCAGACCTAGTGCGCTTACAAGCCACGTCCCTCCATGGCTACAGCTGTGGTAGTCTGTATAACAGCCCCCTGCTAGCACACCTGTTGTTCAGGTAAGCTTCCCTCTCTGTCTCTTCTGAGTCCCCTTTCCCCTTCTGGTGTGCTGCCTATGGTTTTGACTTACACTTCAACTATATCTCTCTGTCCTAATCACTGAAGAACATCTTGCCTGAGCTAGTTGGACCATTCTGAAGGGGATGGGACTGCTCCCTGTCACTCCTGGGCCCACAGCCTGCCCCCTCAGCTGAGATTTAGCAGAACCAGCTTTCTGTCTTCTCAGCAGGGCACTGAGACAAAAATCACTGGCAGTCATTATTCTCCCTTGCAATTGAAAGCAGAAAAAGAAATATATCTGGATTCTAATTGCAACAACCAATGAAATTAATGGTTCCTCAAGAGATTTTCATTTTGAATCACATAAATGATTTTGGAGGACGAGAACTTTCCTTGTCTGTGATTGCGAACACAGGATAGTCTTGACACCCTGAGATGTTCTCAGAGGAAGAACCAGCTGGTATCTCTGGGTCTCTTCCCCATTCCACAATTCTTATTTCTCTTACCCATTTGCTATGGAATGGTGAAGGTCTGGCATTTTTTGTTTTCAGTGAGATTTTTTAGACCTCTGAGTTAATAAAACAAGAGCTGGTGAAGTTAAAATTTTAATGCTTTTGATTATTCAAAAATTTCTATTTCAGAGCTTTCGCAGAAATTTTAGCCTCTAGCTAAACAATCATTACTTCACAGTAATTTATTTTTCCCCTAGGAGTATATAGCCTTATATTCTCTGGCTTACCTTCCAACATAAATGCATTTATTTCAAGCTCTTAATGAAGCTGAGGTTCTTTATCAATCACTAATTATCACTCACACTATGCAGAAACACATTTCCTCTGTATTCATGACATAGCACTTCTATAATCTCAGTCTCATAGTGAATGTTCTGACAGAGAAAGGTCCGTATGCCAGGTAGATGTGATAAAGCTATTCTCCACCAACCTGAAGTAAAATAAAAGGCTATGACTTGTTTGGGGGTCTTGTTGTTATTAAGAATGATGTTTCAAGGCTGATACATCATCTCTGATTTATAGAAGCTTGACAAAATGAATCTATGATAAAGCATAATTTATAGCATTTAAGAATGGACAGCTGTTTACAATGCTCTAGAATCCAACTGTATCATACAGAATGAGTTCTGCCCCCCCCAACTTATCTCTACATGACTCTGCAAGTCAGGAATCACATGTGTTTTAGCTTCAAGCACATAAGAGTGAAGACATAAATCAAATTAAATCAAAAGTAATTGATTAATCAGATGCAAAGTTATCGATCTTAAGGAAAAATTCTGTTTGGAAAATACCTTGTTACCCATGAACTACCTAAATAATATTAATAGCTAACAGTTATTAAGAGCCTACCTCAGGTCAGTCCATCATCTTGGTGCTTTGGGGACATTTAACATTATATTCACGATGCATAATTCCCAGGCCCAGTTGTAGTAATTAGGATGAGACCTAAAGAATGAATATGAGCCAAGCATTTGAAAGAGGCGTAGAGGAGAAAAATTATACTCTAGGTAGAGGCAATAGCAAAAATATAAAAGCACTAGAAAATATTTGGAATTCTAAAAATAAAAGTTTAGCAAAGCTGAGTTGTAGAGGGGCTAATTGTTTGTAAATGGATAAATTAGTTTGGGGTGTAAATAGGTAAAGTTTGGACTTTATTGTAAGGATAAGTTATTGGATTTAAACCAGAGAAATGCTGAGATCTGGTTTGTGTGTTAAAATCATGATTCTAAGTACAGTGTGGAGACTGAGTCAGAATGAGAACTGGAGCCTGGAAGGGAGCCCAGTGAGGAGGTATTGGGGGGCCCAGACAACAGCTGATGCCCGTCTGCCCCAGCAGAGGGGCTGGGCCAGGCCAAATGGATGGGTTGTGATGCGGCGAAGCAGCTGGGATTGAGAGCATTTGGGATCAGCATGCCCTGAAGGTGGCTAAGAGAGGAGGTGACGGCACAAGGGAAGTCTGATGCTGAGGCCATTAGGTGCCATATCTGACACCAAGAAGACTAGGGGACAGAGGGAGGGGGGCAGGATGATGAACTCAAGTGGGTGCATTCTAGATGTCCAGTGTGTGTGGATGTGTCATGGAGACAGCCTGAGAGCAGTTGGATACGTGTGTTTGGGGCCCAGGAGTTAGGTCATGGGTAAAGTTACATAATTTAGATTCACTAATACATAGGTGGAGATTGAAACCAGGAGAGTGGATTAGATTGTCAATGGAAGGACTGCAGAGAGAGAAGCCTGGAGGATCATGAAGTACACTGGTATTTAAAAGATGGTGAGAAGAGAGCCTTCAAAGGAGCCTGAGTATCTGGGGCAGGAAAGTCAAGGGGTATGTTCCATGGAAGGGAAAACAAAAATGTTTCCAAAAGGAGGAAAAGCTGAATGCTGCCTTGAGAACACACTAGGTTAGGGCTGAGATGTGTCCATTAATAAAACAAAATTTTAAGTATGTTTTAAGATCAGAATTAGTGCAAGCTCACTGAAAAAAGACACCACAAAAAAACAAAACCAAACTTCTGCTTAGGTATAAAAAAAGATACCCTGTATAGGTTTTAAAGAGATGCTAACTTATCATTAACACATATTAAATGAAAATTCTGCTGTCTAGTAAAGTTAACTTTGCCAGAATAAGTAAGACATATTCTTACATCTTCTGTACATAGTCATGAAAACAAACAGTAGAAGAATAAACAAGAAACCCATGAAAATAGTTACCTACTGAGACATTTCGGTGCGTTCCTTTAGCATTGTTTTAACTTTTGACTTATAAAGGTATTAGTAATTTTAAAGCAAATTGAAACAGATATAATTGTCAAATTGGCGGCGTGACAGAGAATGGATTATTTCAAGTGACTTTAATATATAGTACTAAGTGTCAATCTTTAGTAAGATACATCTAAAGAAAAAGAATTATAAAAATCGCAAACTTCAATTACTGGTTTTATTAATATTAGTATCATTATTTAGGAAGTATCTTATAAATATTGTAGGATAAAGCTAAGAACATTGTAATGGTAAAAATAAGTAGAATATCTTACCTCTTCAGTATTTTGTTTTATTACTTTAAAATTGATTACTGCAGTACAGTTGACGTACAGTATTATATTAGTTTCGGGTGTACAACATAGTGATTCGACAATCTATACCTTATGCAGCGCTCACCATGATAAGTGCAGTCATCACCTGTCACTATACAATATTATTACAATATTATTGACTGAATTCCCTGTGCTGTACTTTCCTTCTCCATTTTTAAAGTATGTTTTCTATTTCTGACCACTGAAATGGCCTAGAAACAATATCACCCCAACAGTAGTGAGCACCCCACCCACCCAGCTCTTGGCCTTATAACTCCACTCATCTCTGTAAGTAATTGAGACTCCTTAGAGAAGAGACTTATTTCAGGCCAGGAAAGATACTAGCTGAGGCTGGAACGGTTTGTGACTCTGGAAAATGACGAAGGGTTCTCAGATTGGTGGACATAAAGGGCATAGGATTAAGCTCAAAAGTGCTCCCATTGGCCAAAGTCATAACAGCTTGAGGATGAAAATGATTTTAGCTGATTTCTACAGAATGCCTATGTGAAAATCCATGAGCCTCTGATATCATTTGTGCGGGAGTGTGTGGGAAAAGTCTTGCCGCTGTGTAGAGTACAGCCACAGACACACGTACAGCACATAAACAGGTACTCAGCACACCTGGAGTTTTCAAATCTCACGAGGAGAGGCGATTAGGGAGAAAAATGTCTAAAATGTCTAAAACGGCTCCCTATGCGGATGATGATGAAACAAGGAGGACACGCTGGGAGGCACGGTGACCTACTGCCAAACTGCCCAGAGTTCTACACTCCCACCAACAGAGGGAGACTCGTTTCCTTTCTAGCAGGTCTTCTAATCCAGAAAGACAGAAAATCTGTCTTGTGCACATTTTTTTTGCTTTTCTTAGTGATGTTTTATCGTTATTTTAAAAATGCACAAGTCCTGTACCGTTCCTGTTCTGTGTTTCCAAGTTCAGGCCTTTGAGGGGGTGGAGAGGGTGCTTTCATTCTGAGAGAGGAGTCTGGTTAGGGCGCACTCGTCACTGTGATTAGGTAGATGGTGTTTCCCTGGCTTGCAGCTTTAGCCTTGCATTGAACCCTGAATCTCCTGCCATCCTATTCAGGCGTCTCCCCTTTATTATCAGGTTCTTGTTTTCTCATCTCAGATCAATTTAACTTCTGGGTATTCTGCAGGTATTTCAAAATAGCCAGGCCTTCTTTCATTCTACTGAAGAACAGTAACCGCAAGGTTTGCTGTCTAATGCAGAAGCTTCATCAAAGATCTGTTCGTGTATTGATCTTTCCAGATTTGAAGTGGTGTTTTCATTAATACTCATGATCAAACAAGGAAGCAGCTGTTCCAGTACAGTGCTTGTGAGGAGAGAAGGCAAGGGGGGGTGTTGTGCTTGAGACTTCTCTGCCCCTTGTGAGATGAATGGATCCCTCCTCCAATCCACAGATGTGCGGAGTTCCTGCTAGGATTCCCGGGCTCTAAGTCTTTCACCTAATGTACATCTGTTCTCCCAAGAGACCCCCTCCTTTGTGGTTTTCTTGTCACCAGACCCAATAAAGTACATGAAAAACTACAATTCTTGGCCTGTGCTGCTGTCAGGACTCCCTGTCTCTACCTATAAAGCTTTACCCCTGAAACATTATCAACCAGGAAGCACCGAGATTTTGCTGGCATCTCCTCCACCTTACTCCCTGCCAAGTTGTTTCCTAGATTTGTATTTCTGTGTAGATACATGTGACAATGGCAGGAGACTGCAGTAATGTTGGTGGCAAGTAAAGTCCGTTCATCTCCCAGTGCTTCCAGAGTGGCCTGGGATTATGGGCCCAAATGCTAATTAGTTCAGTGGTTTGGGACAGATGTCTGAAGGACGGAAAATAACTTCTTGTTTTACTCTTTTGTTTTTATTTTTAGGAGGAATTTGTTTCATAATGTAGAGTTTGAATTGGACATGAACTAAGCCTAGATGGATTTATCTTAATCATTCTTTGTGCCATCTATGGTTATTTCCTTCAAGATTGGAGATTTGGTCTGTCTGTCAGTCTGTTCTTAGTACTTTGAGCTTTTGTGTTTGTGGGTATTTATGAGAGAGGGTGCAAGAGGCTAGACATGGTCTCAAACTGAAAATGATTTTGTAGTCTTGGTAACCATGCTTCCTGATGATTATATATTACTTTATACTTTTTAAAATATTATATATTATTTATTACTTTATATATTACTTTATTATTTATATATTACTTTATTATATATTACTTTATTATGATATACCATAATGACTTTCCTATGGTTAACCATTTAGTGTTTTTCTAAATATTTATTATCATAATTGGCCCTTGAACAACACAGTTTTGAACTGCAGGGGTTCACTTATATGTAGATTTTTTTAAATAAGTACAGTATATTATCGTAAATGTATTTTCTCTTCTCTTGCAGCGTTCAAGGGTGAATTGTATTATCAATAATTCTACAATAAACATCTTTGTGCCTAAAACTTTTTCTAGGTTGTAAACACAGGTTTGATTATGGCAGGGAGTTCTTGTCCTACAATTTCTGTTTCTCCTTTTTCAATAGAAATTCAGCTCCCATGTCTGTCTAAAATAGAGATTTTTTTTTTAAAAGATTTTATTTATTCATCAGAGAGAGAGAAAGGCAGAGACACAGGCAGAGGGAGAAGCAGGCTCCATGCAGGGAGCCCGATGTGGAACTCGATCCCGGGTCTCCAGGATCACACCCCAGGCTGCAGGTGGCGCTAAACCGCTGCACCACCAGGGCTGCCCAATAAATTTATTTTTTATTGGTGTTCAATTTGCCAACATACAGAATAACACCCAGTGCTCATCCCGTCAAGTGCCCCCCTCAGTGCCCGCCACCCAGTCACCCCACCCCCCACCCACTTCCCTTTCCACCACCCCTAGTTCGTTTCCCAGAGTTAGGAGTCTTCCATGTTCTGTCTCCCTCTCTGATATTTCCTACCCATTTCTTCTCCCTTCCCCTCTATTCCCTTTCACTATTATTTATATTCCCCAAATGAATGAGACCATATAATGTTTGTCCTTCTCCGATTGACTTACTTCACTCAGCATAATACCCTCCAGTTCCATCCATGTCGAAGCAAATGGTGGGTATTTGTCGTTTCTAATGGCTGAGGAATATTCCATTGTATACATAGACCACATCTTCTTTATCCATTCATCTTTCGATGGACACGGAGGCTCTTTCCACAGTTTGGCTATTGTGGACATTGCTGCTAGGAACATCGGGGTGCAGGTGTCCCGGCGTTTCATTGCATCTATATCTTTGGGGTAAATCCCCAGCAGTGCAATTGTTGAGTCGTAGGGCAGATCTATTTTTAACTCTTTGAGGAACCTCCACACAGTTTTCCAGAGTGGCTGCACCAGTTCACATTCCCACCAACAGGGCAAGAGGGTTTCCTTTTCTCTGCGTCCTCTCCAACATTTGTGGTTTCCTGTCTTGTTAATTTTCCCCATTCTCACTGGTGTGAGGTGGTGCTGGAAAAATTGGACATCCACATGCAGAAGAATGAAACTAGACCACTCTCTTGCACCATACACAAAGATAAACTCAAAATGGATGAAAGATCTAAATGTGAGACAAGATTCCCTCAAAATCCTAGAAGAGAACACAGGCAACACCTTTTTTGAACTCGGCCACAGTAACTTCTGGCAAGATACATCCATAAAGGCAAAAGAACAAGAGCAAAAATGAACTATTGGGACTTCATCAGGATAAGAAGCTTTTGCACAGCAAAGGATACAGTCAACAAAACAAAAAGACAACCTACAGAATGGGAGAAGATATTTGCAAATGACGTATCAGATAAAGGGCTAGTTTCCAAGATCTATAAAGAACTTATTAAACTCAACACCAAAGAAACAAACGATCCAATCATGAAATGGGCAAAAGACATGAACAGAAATCTCACAGAGGGAGACATAGACATGGCCAACATGCACATGAGAAAATGCTCTGCATCGCTTGCCACCAGGGAAATAAAAAATTATTTTTAAAAAAGTATTCTGTTTTGGGGTTTTTGCAGCTGTGTGCAATCCTACAGTACACTTACACTAACATGAGGATCCTAGATTTCAATAAGTGATCAGTAAATGGCAAAAGACTCAAAGTAGAGATCCTGGAAAGTAAGGTAGGGATGTGCCCAATATATACTTGCCTATCTCAGGTTTTTACTTCTGTGATTGGCCAGATTTGTGGGATCTGCTTAGATGCACCTTAGACCAACATGCTACATCCATCCATGTCTACTGGTATTTCCCTTCAAACCAGATGGAGCCGATACAAATATCCCCATTTTTTACTTAATAAAATCAAACTCCCCCAAACAAACTGGAACACTTGCTAAAATTACTTTCCCATTAAACCCTTGAATTTAATGAATCATAGTATCTTAGAGTAGAGCCCAAGAAGTAGTATTTGTAATGAGTTTACTGAATGATTCTGATGTGCAGAGATATTTGGCAAGTTCAGGTCTTCTTTATCTTAAGTTTATCATTTTGTATTACTAGTTATTTGCCCTCACTATATAAAATTAAGCAACATGAAATGGACCTGAGAAAACAGATGGCCTGGCCTGGCAGTCTCATTTTTGAGGGACAGAGAATGCAAGCACATAAATAGTTCTCTGCATTAAGAGCCAAACCCCAGCACTTTCCCTTGACTTGAACTCAGTGAATGTCTTCAATGGTCTAGCGACCCTCTCCAGATCTCTCTGAAACCCTCATCTAAAATCACATAAGGACAATCCCCTTTCTGTTGGAGCAAGCTCCCTTCTACCCACTTGAAACAGTAACTGAGGTGTTCTAAAGAGAAGTGGGTAAGGGATACAGATGTATTTCCGTTCACGCAGGGATGCTTTCCCTAGTGAAAACACATTCTCTCTGAATGATACATGGCTGTGAAGTCATTAAATCATCATGGGCCTCACATTCCTCTGGGAAAATAACCTCTGTGAGTTCAGAGCCCCTGGATATTTATTTCCTTGTGTTCACAATTTTAGTCTCTGTTGCTAGAGTTGTGTATTGGTTGTTCTTGAAAAGTGGCCACCATTATTCCCATCCCTGTATCCCATGTCTGGCAGCATGACTCCAGGATTCACCTCCTATAGGAAGTGGAGCCTGCTTCCCCACCCCTTGGGTCTGGGCTGGCCTTGGGACTCAATCAGAACAGGAAAATGTGGATGAAGTGGACTTGCATGCTTCTCTTGTTCTCTCAGAAGGCTGCCCTGTGTGAACAAGCCTGGGCTAGCCTGCTGGACGAAGGACATGTGGCCCACTCACCTTGTCAGCCCAGCTCACAGCCAGTTAACCTACCTGACAGGCCACTGAACATGGATGCTGCATGAGCCCAGCTGAGCCTCAGCCCAAAAGGCTGACCTGTGGAATCATGTTATTGTTTTCAGTCACTACATTTGGGGATGGCTTATTCTTCACAAAAGCCAGCTGATCCAGGCATCCACATAGTTCCAGAGAGTGATGAAAGGCTTGGGGTGATCATATCTCAGGGATAATTTCACAAACATCCCCAACTCCAAGCCAGTGAGGATGTTTCTTGTCCTGGTGAGGTAAGAAAATGTCTTCCTTAAGAGTCTCTCTTGAGTATAGCCAAAAATATCTCCCTGTATGATGCAATTTGATTTAAAGAAAAGTCCTCCTCATGGGTAAGATGGCCTTAGGAAAACCATGGCCTCTGCTGGTTGTCTCAAGCGTCCAGTGTCTGTCCCCTCATCTTCTACTTTTGGGCTGGGAGGAAACATAGTGGTTAACAGTTCCAGATAATTCAGCCCTAAATCAGTGCTCCTTCCTTAGTGCTTTCTGGTTTTGTTTTGTTTCTGTTTATTTTCTGATACCTAATTCACAGAGGGTAAAATTCATAGTATATTCACAAGGTTGTGAAATTGTCACTACTCTAATTCTAGAACATTTCCATCACTCCAGAAAGAAACCCCAACTCATTACCTCAGTGACTTCTTAAACTCTTTTCAGTTTGCAGTTTCAAAGATTAATTTTTTCTGCATCGGTTCCCATTGTGCAATCAGAAAATGTGTGCATTTGTGAATCATGCAGGATTTTCATTAAAAAGTCAAACTTTTTCAAGGAAAACAGGAAGCTTTTTTTTAATAGAAGAAATATAGAAATAAAAGCAACACAGAAATATAAAAAAAATAGGTATGTGTAAAAGAGAAAGTAAAATCCACTCGCACTCCCATCTCCATGGAGACAACTGCTGTTTTTCAGTTTGGGGTATATTTTTCTAGGAGAAGAGGATGTTTTTACAGATATTAAAGCTCATCCACAGTGAGTTTTAATAGGACATGTTCCTTTGGCTTGGGACCTGTGGGTTGAAAGTAATTTTCATGATGTTCTGCTTACTTTTGTAGACCTCAGAATCTTATTGAAGACTTTGACTCACATAGATAAAGTGCCATATTTAGGGCAAAACTATTGAGATAGTGAAAATATTAGTAAGTTTGGAAAAACTCAATATGATATTGACATTTTTATTATGAAAATATTAACTACAGATTATAGAGAATGTGGAAACTCTGGAGAATTAAGCTAAAAATGGCCCTTAACCAGACCTACCCTAAGTTAACCACTGTTATTGTGTTGGTGTATTTCAACTTAAACATTTGTTTTGCACATTTTATTATTTTATGTTTTTATTTACTTATTTTTAAAACTTGATTTTTTATTTTTATTTTTTTAAAAACTTGATTTATTTATTTGAGAGAGAGAGCCAGAGAGAGAGAGAGCATGAGCAGGGGAGGAGCAGAGGGAGAAGCAGACTCCCTCCAGAGCAGAGAACGGGAAGTGGGGCTTTATCCCAGGACTCTGGCTGGGATCATGACCTGAGCAGAAGGCAGACGCTTAACCAACTGAGCCATCGAGGTGCCCCTTTTGCATATTTTAATTTAAGCTTCAACTTTAAGAATTATGATGAGCTTGGTAGAAAATTATATTTAAAATGTATACATTATTATAATTATTAAAATCATGAACTTCTTTGTTGTTTCTCGGTTCTCATTCATACTTGTGGGCACCTTTTACTAAAAACTTTTCAACAGACCAAGAGAACTTGATTACAATGCCTGTAGTTATATTGCTTTTCACCACCTAGTAATGAAATGTTTTTCCCTGAGAAGAATTATTTCCAACTATTTCTGATAAGCATCTCTTATGAGTGGTGGTATGTCATTATCTTGAGAAATGTCTACAGAGAAAAACAATAGATTTTTCAATTTATGCTTATTTGTGACTCAAGGCTGTTTTTATTACAGGGGTTTTATGTTGTGCTTTAATTCTGCTCCACTCCTGATTATTGTTTCATGCTTATTTTGGTTTTTAAAACCTTTTTTTAACAATAGAATGTTTCAAATTCTTACTGTCTTTGTTTGAAAGACGATGAGCAAAAACCCAATTGTAATGGTTCATCCTGCATAGTAGTATGTTATTTTATGGGCAGATTAACATGGTATACCATCTTTTCAGAACTAATGTGCTTGAATAAAACAACATATTCATATTTAATCATGTTGAAAAAGAGGAAAGCAAATAATCAAAACTGGTGACAACTGATAAATTATAGATTACAAAATATTCACTCGATGGAAATGTATTACTTTGTTTTACAACAAAAATATATAACCCTTGAGAGAGGACATTTACACCTTGATCAATTCATCCCCATTGACATATAAGAGTTAATTTCATGATCAACTTAGAGTAGGATTCCTTTACATTGCTGAGTTGAAGTATACATGTATAGTAAAAAAGGATACAAATACTGGTTTCTATGATGGGTAGACTTTAAGAACGTTAATGACTTTAAAAGGGTGGCCACTTCTCATGTCTATAATTTCCAAGGAAGTGGGAGTATTGAATCCTGGGAAATAAATATTGATTTCCTTTAGCCTGAGCTTCATGAAGAGGGAACAATTTTGGAACAAACCCCCAAAATGTTCATTTTGTGGAGTTTAGTAACTAGTGTGCAAATGTAACCTGACAATAAGCTAACAATTTATGTGGGATGTTAATATTCA
Source organism: Canis aureus (assembly GCF_053574225.1). Lineage (NCBI taxonomy): Eukaryota > Metazoa > Chordata > Mammalia > Carnivora > Canidae > Canis > Canis aureus. Next base: position 8,967,132 of record NC_135641.1, read on the forward strand.
TATTTATGTTTGTCTTTGTTCTACTAAGGTTCATTTGTTTGTTTGTTTGTTTGTTTTTACCAGGGAGCAACAAACAATACAGACTTCTTGAGACATTATTAATTGCTATGGAGCCTCTGCTATCTTTGCTAGCATGCATATGTAGTGGGGGCACTCTCTCACTAAGGGTCTGCAGATGTGTATAGCTTTCTCTCTTCTCTTTGTGTGTGTGTGTTTTAAAAGATTTTATTGTATTTTATTAGAGAAAGAGCACGTAGCAGAGGGAGGAGCAGAGGGAGACACAGAGAGAGAATCTCAAGCAGACTCCCTACTGAGCTCAGAGCCAGATTTGGGGCTCCATCTCACAACCCTGACATCATGATCTAAGCTGAAACCAAGAGTCGGATGCTTAACTGACTAAGCCACCCAGGCACCCCGCTTTTTGTGGTTTTAAACTGATATTTTGACCTTTTGCCATTACACAGAAAATAAGCTGTATTGTATTGTATATTTAGTTGTACGTGAGTGAAGAAGAGAGAGAGAGAAAGAGAAGTCACTTATACTAGTTGTCATCAGATCCCAAGGCTCCAGACATGGAGTTTTTTTCATGGATGTTGACAAGCATCTTCTCCATACTTCTGGTGCTTCTTCTCCATCCTATAACATCTTTGGATCACATCACATTAACTCTTTGGTGGTATCCCAATACACTCGTCATCTCCAGTGTCAAGAAATGTGATATACCACTTTGATCGGTTACGGCCTCCTTTCCTTCTCCTTCTTTAAAGGAAGTTTATTTTTGAAGGATTTTAGGAAGCTTAATTACCTTTCCTTTTTTCCACTTCAAAATAAATTAAAGAGCGTTTCATTTACATCGCCCATGTGTTCCCCATTCTGTCTTGCCTCCTCCGACATGCCATGTAAAGGGAGAAGGAGAAACACTGCATTAAATTATATATTTCATGCAGGAATTTCAAAATGTCCTGACAGATTGCAGAAATAAATGCTAAACAATAACAATGTTTACACTCAGTAATGAGATAATTTATTAGTAAATTATGGGACTTTGTTTTCCCTGTTTTGCAAATGAGGAAGCAAAGTCACGGGAAGGATATTTTCTTTTCCCAAGGTCACACACTCTTTCTCTGACCAAAGCCAGGGAAAGAAGTATGATTTTTGCCATATTTTTCTTTTCTGCTTAGTCCATTGATAGGCTAAAATATTGTGAGTAAAAGTAGATCATAGGGAAGGTAAGTTATGTCATGGTTGAATGATTCAAATGTATCCATGTTACCCTTGATTCTAGAGCCAAACAGAATGTAGGACTGGCTGAAAAGTTTGCATCCGTAGACAAATGCTTCAGTGAGTTTTAATTTTTATCTGGAATGTAGAATGGATCCTCTGTGTGAACTTTCATAGGATATTTGCTTGAGAAAGAGGTCAGGAACAATGGAATGGATCATAATAAAAACGCTGAAGCAACCCATGTTTGATGTCTCCAAATTTTCACTCATATATTCCAGCTTAGATAAGAGAAAATTCTTGCCATGGAGTTTCCTTAAAGTAAGACAGAATTTAATTAGCATTTTGTACTAGTATATTTTTTGCCTCTTTTTCTTTCACTTCTATTGATTAAGAAAAGTCAAGCATGTAGATATCAATTAACAATGGATCTGAATTTTAATGTTAAAAAAAGGCCAAAAATGTTCTAGCTGAATCTCATTGCCTCTGAATCCTACCTCAGGAAGAAGTCCTTCCTGTTTCAAGGGGTTCTTACTGCAGAGCAAAAGACATCAGAGTAGAGGTAGACTAGTGTTTCGGGAAAGTGCTTACCTATAATGAGGATGGCTGAGTCACATCCAGCTGTGCCTGTGTTGAAAAGGAAAGAAAAATAGAGCAGTGTCAGACTTGTGTTCCAGAAAGCATTTTGAACTTGAAAACCAGGTTGGAGTAAAATAAAGGGAACATCATGGCTGAAGGATAAGAAGGAAATATCTTGGAAGAGATGTGTTGAGTGGTTTGCAAACAGGCAGGGCAGTGCAGTCGACAATGAAAATGTAAGTCAGAGTTGATGAAATAATGAACCTGGAGATTTAGGAGACAGCAAGAGATATGACAAAATGCACTTTAAACTTTATAAATATGACGTATAATGTATAATAATGATGATTGGTCAAGTGTAGTTCACTTTTAAGCTTTCCTTGGCAGTAATGTAAGTCTATGTAGTGGACTGTGATGTAAGTAATGATAGTACTGATAGTCTGTTTACGGCTAGCCATGGCCTGTGTGCAAGATGTATAAGTTAGGACACAGGTTAAGCTACTGTAACAAAGAGACTCCAACACAGTGGCTTAGAAAAGATAGATTTTCTTCTATATGAGTCTAGAGGGGATCAGTCGAGGGTGCTCTGTCAACAGTGGTATGGCTCTGCCAAATCAACATGTAGCTTCCATGTCTGATCCAAGATAGCTGCTCCAGGTGGGCAGAGAAGGAAATGAGCCAGTAAGTTCACCCATGTTCCTTCCTGGGGTTATGAGCTGGAAGTGGTACTAAGTTGGCTAGGGCTGCTGTAACAAAGTGCCACAGAATAGGTGGTTTAAGCAATGGATGTTTATTCTTTCTCAGTTCTGGAGACCAGCAGTCCAAAATCAAGGCATTGGCAAGGTTGGTTACTTTGTAGGGTTGTGAGCAAGGGGATCTGCTGCAGAACTCTCTCCTTGTCTTGTAAATGTGCATCTTCTCTTTTATCTCTTCATAGTTTTCCCTCCATTCATCTGTGTCCAAATGTCCTCCTTTAATGAGACACCAGTTATACTGGATAAGAGCCTACCCTAATAACCTCATTCTAACTTGATTACCTCCATGAAGATCCTATCTCCAAATAAGTTCACATTCTGAGGTATGGCAGATTAGGACTTCAACATATGAGTTTTGGGAGTGACACAGTTCAGCCTATAATGGAATTCATCATTTCTGTTCTCATATTATTAAAACGGCCCAGGTCCACACCAAACTACAAGGGACACTAACACTTGCCCTATCTTGTGGCCCTAGAGCTTATATATTTTGTCCCTCTTACTTTTTACATTTAGGAGGATAACACCCACTCTGTGACCAGACTTCATGCTTTAGGTTTATGGGGCTTCTTAAAACATGGAGTCATGAGATGGAAAACAGACATAGTCTTGGAGCATAATTTGGTGAGTCAGTGTGTAAGGTGCTGGTGTGGACAGAAAAGATTCTCTCTGGTGTAGGTATAGACAAATAGAAGAGATCCATGTACAGACAAATGGAAGAGATCCATGTACAGAAAATTCTCTGTAGAAAGAAGCCTAGATGACTGTTAGGCAAGACTCAGCTCTTGATGATGCCCTGGGCACTCAAACAATGCTCCTTGCTGTGGGCCTCTGATGGGCTCACTTTCCCAGGGCTGCCTGGATTGTGGCTCTTCCCTCTTCTCACCAGTTCCCAGATATCAGCTCATCCCTACCATGGGTCCCATCTGGTAGCAATTTCTCCATTGCCTCCTTACCTCCACCAGTTCCATGTGCTTCCTCTTCCCCTACCCTCTTTACACCCCCTAATACCTAGAAACCTACTTTCTTCTTACTCGTCATGGCTCATTAAACTCAGAACCAGAACAAGTGAAGGTATGGATGATTTGCCTTTCCACAGAGAAGAGGGAAGCCTAGACTTCTAACCTCCCCTGGAGGTGAGGGGAAGCACTTGTATTTCTTCCCATTCATGCAGCATAAAATAAGTAGAAAAGAATGGCTCCATGTCCATATTCATACAGGCTGAAACTTTCATAACCTGCCATAGTGGACTCTGCTAAGAGAGCAGAATGTTTTCCGAGATGGGAATGAGCCAAATAGTAATGAGAAATCAAGTAATATTCTCACTCACTTCCTCTGGATTTGACAGATGAAGGTTTTGGTGGCCTTGTCGAGAGAAGTTTCTTTGGATGGCGGAAGAAGACAGATTTGGGTCCTTTGAAGATTGGTAGGAGTTTAGCTTTGTCTAGCATACATGCTAAAAGTGTTAAAAGTGTTAAAAAGTCTCTGTTGCAGAGACCAAAGAAAAATCAACCTGTGGTTCACATGGGTTCCACACACATGTGAATCAATAATAAAAATCAGGGATGAGTGAAGGAGAGGCTCCTTGGAAGGTTTAAGATCATGAATCAGCCTGATTGTATATCCAATAGCTTTAGTTGTTCAATTGTGGGCATGTCAGATAGTTGGCATCATCCAGGATTAAGGTTTGTGTGTGTGTTTTAATCAAACATTTTATTTTGAGACGATTATAGATTCACACGCAGCTATAGGAAGGAAAACAGAGAGATCCTATGTAAGGATGAAGGTCCTGATAGGCCTTGGTAATGAAGGGAGAGAGAAGACAAGACTGGAGGATGTGATCAAGGTGGTGGTTCTTATTAGTGGATGAAGGACTCTAAGCCAGACATACAGGGAAGTGAAAAGTGTAGAGGGTCAGTGGATGAGGTTACATGAGAAGACTAGATGCTTTGGTGCATGAAGAGTGCTGAACAAATATTCTAGAAGCTGAAGAAGAAGTCTAATAATAGATGATGGGAATCAGGAGTTCTGATCAAAATTTCTGGCCATGACAAGGCATGACTATTGTGTAGGTGGCCGAGGTGAAGGGAAGAAAGGTCATTAGAGATGAGGAGACCAAGGGACCAACAGCAGATCAGGAAGTCTCAGGAGTTGTCCACAGGAAGCAGCAGTCATCCAAGCCAGAATTTTGGAGGTCATTCTAGAACCTTCCATTTCTTTACTAGGTATGTGCAAATTCATCAAGACTTTACCCTCCTGTTTCTTGTTTCTGAGCCTCCCTAACCACTACCTGTAACCAGTTTCTCTCCCACCCCTGCTGTAACTGCACACCTGGTTTCCTTGGCTCCAAGCTTCTCCTCATATTCATTCTCCACCCAGGCATCAGGATGATGACCTTTAAGTCACGACCCTCACAATGATGACCTGCTTGACAAAACCCAAGCTTGGCATCCATCCGAAGTACTGCAGGAGCTGCATTCCATCCCCTTGCTTTCCATCTGGTAAAGCAGAGCTGCTTGGAGGCATCCACACATCTGCTGACTCCTTCTCCTGTCCTATACTTGGCCAGTTCTTACGCATCCACTGCAGACCTAAATTCTCTGACAAGCCCTTTCTTTGTCCTTGACTATGTCAAGTACATTCCCCCTTATTCTTGACAAGATAGAGTCTCCGGTACAGCACCCCCAGTTTTGAAGAACACTTCTGTATTACATTGGAAATATGGGTTTGTGTGTCTGCCCTCAATAGACTATAAGCTCAGCATAGGTAGAAAACATGTCTCATCTACGATGATGTGAACCTAGATAAAATTATCTTCTGTCTACACCAGATCTCTCAGCCTCAATACTACTAACATTTGGGGCTGGATATTTCTGTTGCTGGGGGCTGTCCTGTGTGTGGCAGGATGTTGAACAGCATCACTGGCCTCTATCCACTAGATGCCATTAGCATCCCCATTTGGGACAACCAAAAACGTCTTCAGCCACTGCCGGACATCCTTTGGGGGACAGAATTACCCCCAGTTTAAACCTCTGGTCTATGCTGGGAGTACTCCGAGGAGGCTGGCCGAAGGAGGAGTGAAAGCTGGTCTGTCATAAGGTTCGCAGCCAGGGCTGTGTGCGCAGGCCCCCCTGAGCAGTTTCTCCCTTTCCCCGTGGGCTAAATCTCTGTCTCACGTAGGCCAACCCATATTCAGGATGCTTGTTGGATATTTTTATGATAACAATGTAATCTTAAAACAAAACATTTCCACTGAAATACTGTGTCAGGAAGTTTATGATATCCTCAAAATGCCATCAAGAGGAAAATGTGCTTGAGCACAAACAGCTGTTGGCTCGTTTGAGGCTGGGATGGCCCTCAGGATCTGGCGCTCACCGTTGGGCAAGAACAGGTCTCCAGTTTCTTTAAAACTCAGCAAAAGATGCCACAAGATGCCTCTTTCTTTCTCCTCTTCTTCTTGGACTTACAAGCTTAATTAGGAGAATTATGCCCCCTAATTTAGTAATCAGTAACTGGCAAATTATTTCAGAGGATTCATGAAGTAACATGGTATAAAAAGACCCGGCTGGATTATTTCAGCAGAAGAAATAATTTGTTGTTTCCCGATGGGTATGTCTTCTTTGTTGCTCTCGTTGAAACAACAGGCTCTATGCTAACTGTGGGTCACCTGCTGGCACAAAGGCTGGACCCTCTGGCTCATGATGTAGTTACTTTGGGCCTTCTTAGCTCATCCTCCTGATGTGGTGCCACCTGGTCAAGTGTCTCTCCTTGCTTGGAAGACTATTGTGTTAGATGAATGGAGGGATGTGATAGTCACTGATGCTTGCTGAAATAGTTTATACTATATGTGATATGGGCGAAAATTTCGGAGTGGAAGGGACTATATTTTGGAAAATATTTTGAGTGTGGGTGGCCCCCACTTTTTTTAAAGACCTAAAAAGGATATGAAGGAAGACCAGTGCTCTTCTCTCTATGCAGTGAGAAGGTATATTTGAGAAAAGCAGATGTACAGAGCTCTCCTGGCTGCTCATACATAGGGGCCAGTAAAATAAAATTGGCTTTCCAAAATCTCTTATGAAAGGACTTTGTCTTTGGCATCATTTGAAATCACTGCAAAGATGCCCATCAAAAGTAACTCGAGGGTGGGGCCCCAGGTGGCACAGTTGGTTGAAATCTAACTCTTGATTTCGGCTCAGGTCATGATCTCAGGGCCTGGGATTGAGGCCCGAGTCAGGCTTGCTGCTCAGGATGGAGTCTGCTTGTCCTTCTCCCTCCCCTAAAACAAATAAATAAATAAATAAATAAATAAATAAATAAATAAATAAATAAAATCTTTAAGAAAAAAATAGGTAGAGCATAGTGAGAAGCAAGCACATGCACAGTGAAGGGAAGGTGAAAGCAGGCTCAACAGGAGAGGCCCGGTTGTACAGTTTGACTGTGAAGGTGAGCGCGGACAAGGCATCGTCTGAGCAGGGCACATGTAGGAGTGGGGTTTTGAGAGGCAAAGCAGGGAGGGACATGAATCCTAGAGCATACTGGGGAGTCTAGGAGAGACGTAGAGCCAGACCTGCCACTACCCTGAGTTCTGGGAGGCTTTCGTGACTTGTTCTACTTCACAGTGAGCCTCAGTTTTCTCATCTGTGAAATAGGGAGAGTAGGATCTGTCCCGTGAGGTCCTGCAAGGATCTCACAACTTGGTGATGCGGATCAAGGACCAGCGAGGTGCTCTGCCCTCCGGTCCCACGGGGCCCTGGTCAGGTGTCCCTCTGCAGTATGAAGGGATCTCAGCTGGACCGAGAGGCATGGTTATTTGAAAAAATTCACATGAGGATTTTTGTATTTGACTGAAGGAGAAAGAGGTAATTAGGGGCCATTTGGGAGGGGAGGAGGTTGGGATGGGAACTGGGTCAGCCAGGAGGCATCCAGGCCCTGCTCAACCACCGATCCCGAGGCAGCGGAGAGGGCAGGAGCAGTTGTTCCTGAAGTCCAGAGGACACTGGGGAGGGAAGGTCTGATGCTCCACAGGTATAGTGGTACAGCAATGCGCAGGGGTCCCCCTGGTCCCTACAGTGCCTTTGTTCAAATTAGAAAAAAGTGCTCCTCCTCTGCATCATCCTACATGGGGGCACTGAACTTAGCAAGCAGAACATGGAATGGAGTTCAGCTCTGACTTCCATCCCCTTGACTGGGTTTTGTTGTACAGTCAACAACCTGGGCAGCTGCATATAGAAGCTCTAGTGACCTAGCCCACCTGATGAGACTTAGTGGTGAGGGTGGGAACAGTGCTGCCTGGGGACTCCTCCAGATACATGGTGTGGACTTTTCCTGCTTCCTCATTGAGCATGCAGGCATAGAGCGATGGCAAGGGGGCTATAGTCCTTGATCCTTTGAAAAGGTGGGAGTTCTCCAAGGATGACCATGCTTCCTTGCCTGCAGCTTGATGAGGGTGAGGCAGGCAGTAGGGTCCGAGTTTATGATGCCAACAGCAAGGCTGTTATCCAACGTGGGGGAAGTGGCACCACGGCCTGACTTAGAAGCAGAAGAGAAGCCCCCTCTGCCATTTGTGTACCTGCTTGAGAATTGAGGAGGTCAGAGGAGAGAGCCCACCGTGGCCCTGGTCCTTCCCTGGCCAGCTGCAGACATCCTCTGTGACTCTGTGAGACGCAGTTTGGAAGGAGAGCCCCTCCTGAGCGCTAACAGGGTGAGCCTGGGACGGAGAGTGTGTCAGCTATGTACGTGGTCTGGGGCCTGACTCACTGGGCCCCGGCACTCACTCCTGTAAACCAAAGTGAACTTCAAACACGGTTTGATGATTCTAAAGCAATGACGCAGGCCCATGAGTCAAGCTGGATTTGCTCTTCCTATTGAAATATGAGTAGTCCGTTAACCAAATCTCACAGCTTGAGAGACACAGAACCTGAGGGCTCCCATCACTTTACAGTTTGGGAAGCAGCCAGGAACATATCGGTGTCTTGTCTTCAGTAATTCAGGTAATTACAGGTGGAATCTGGACTAGGATATGATGTCCCCACCCCACACGGTGAAGGGTTCTCTCTCTCTCTCTTTTTTTTAAAGATTTTATTCATTTATCTGAGACAAAGAGAATGAGCAGAGGGAGGGGAAGACGGAGAGGAAGAGGGAGAGGGAGAAGCAGGCTCCCCCGCTGAGCAGGGAGCCCGGTGTGGGACTCGATCCCAGGACCCCGAGATCATGACCGGAGCTAAAAACAGATGCTTTACCCACTGGGCCACCCAGGCTACCCTGAAGTGTTCTATCTATAACATTCTCTACTGAATACCGGCAAAAATGATCCTTGCAAGTCTAATGGATTTTTTGGTAAGAGCTTTAGTGAGGTATAATTTACATACCATAAAATGTACCTGTTTTAAATGTATAACTCGAGAGTTTTAGTATATCTATGGAGCTGTGCAACTGTCACCAAATCCAATTGTACAACATTTCCACTAGGGTCCCAGAAAGACCCTGCATGCCCATTGGAGTAAATCTCTGCTCTTGTTCCCTCTCACAACTCCAGGCAACCACCAATCTGCTATTTTTATAGATTCGCCTTTTGTTAAAAAAAACACTGGGGGTTATTCTGTATGTTAGTAAATTGAACACCAATAAAAAATAAATTAAAAAAAATCAAACAAAACAAAAAAACAAAAACAAACAAACAAACAAAAAAACAACAACAATAACCACACATTTCATGTTAGTCGAATCGTATAATACATGGTCTTTTGTATCTGGCTTTGTTCGCTTAGCATCATGCTTCAAGGTGCATCCGGGTTATGGCCGGTGTCAGCACTTCACCCCTTATTACCGGATCGTATTCCGTTGTACGGACAGACCACATTTTGTTTATCCCTTCATCAGCTGACGGGCATTTGGATTGTTTCTAGTTTTTAGCTACTATGAATAATACTGCTAGGAACATTTTGAACCGGTCATTATGTGGACATATCCATAGACTGTTTCTTTTACAGTGAGTTTTCAAAGTGTTCCAAAGAGAGTTCAGGGGGCAGCTGGGTGGCTCAGTCAGTGAAGCCTCCGCCTTTGGCTCAGGTCATGACCCTGGGGTCCCGAGGTCGAGCCCCCTGTCATGCTCCTTGCTCCAGTGTAGAGTCTGCTTGAGATTCTCTCTCTCCTTCTCCCTAGAGTCTGCTTGAGATTCTCTCTCTCCTTCTCCCTCTGCTTCTGCCTCTCCCGCCTGCTCATGCTCTCTCTCTCTCTCTTTCAAATAAATTCTCAAAAAAAATCTTAAAAACAAAACAGAAATAGAAAACTCAGAGTTCAGTATTGTGCTAAAAACTGTGCCCTGCACAACATCCTTTTAGCTTGTTTCTCTTTTAGTCATGGGGTGACATACAATTATGACAGAGAGAGGGGTCGCACAACCATCTGTGAGATCATTAGTGTCCCTAGTGCCACCGTCAACAGCCTTTCTTGGACACTAATTCTTCCTGGTACCTGGGATGGGGAGGGGATTTTTTTTTCCTCCATGGACAAGAATGTTTTGCTTTTAAGTCATATGCTCTTCCGTCTTTCTCTAAAAGGAAGGTGGTTTTCTCAGCCTTCATTAGAGATCATGACGAATGTACAAGCTTTGGGCCATGTTGTCCTCAAAGTCCCCTAAGGCTGAAGGACCAGTCTCCAAGAAAGCCTTCATCCCATCAACGCTCCTGACAGTGGATTCTTGGCTATGGGGGCCTACTAGCATTGCGGGGTGTGTTAGCAGCATCCCTGACCCCTACCCACTAGGTGCCAGTAGCAAACTTCCTAGCTGGGACAGCAACGTCTCCCAACATTGTTCCAGGGCAAGGGGCCTGGCGGGAAGCCCAGATTAAGGGACAAGTGTGAGGCTCACTTGTACCCTGCTCTTCCTCTAGCAGGGCTGGGGAGTGCGAGCCTCTCAGGCCCCAGGGGAGGATCCGGGGGTGCTGAAGGCTCCTAGATAAGACATCTATAAATGGAACCATGTCAGCCTGTGACTGTGGCAGCATTAGCTTTTTTTAAAATACAACGTCTGCCAAAAGGAGAGTCTTGTGGAGGGACACATGTTTAGGCGAGGAGGAGGTTGTTATGGGAAAGAAGGGGATGAAAACATCACAGCCTGAAGGGCAAATAACTTTTCCTTTAACAGATTTGAAGCCAAATGCTGGCTGAGTCCAAAACAGCCGCCGACCGGATGACCGAATCTGCCACTGAGCAGGGGATGGCTGCCGTGTGCCCCAAGGGATGCTTCCATCTTTTGCAGAGAACAATTTTGTTCACACAGAGGTTTTTGTGTTTTCAAATGACACATTTTTTCAAGGACTTCTAGGCCACTCCCTTCGTTGGGCTTAGGAGCTCTGAATACTCCCACAGAAGAGGGAAATTCAGGGCTTTTTATTGGTAGGAAACAAAAGCATCCCAATTTTCAGGGTTTGAGAGATTTCCCAGGATGCAGGACTTGCAGAGCTTAACCCCACAGTTGGTCACCTTGCTTGGAAGAGACGGTGCGCTGCATCAAGTCCTACCCATGAGTCTGGCTGGCCCTACCACCTTGAAGAGTCCCCTCCCTACCCTGAAGCTGCAGCTCTTGTCAGGGAGGGCAGGTGTGCAGACACATCCCTGTGTCCCACTGAGGCAGGCACGTGGGAGAGGGGGGTGAGCAGTGAGTCAGTGGAAAGGGTTTTGTCCAGAGTGGAGGGCCATGGAAGACACATCATCTGTTCAGAAGGCATTTGGGTGCCTCCTCTGTGGTCTTGTCAAAATTAAGTCATCCTACTACACTTAACTACTCAACCTGTCATCTTAAAACACCTTTGATAACTGTGTCACTGTGCCTGACATGTCTCATGGTTGACTCCTTCACTGTGTAAAATTGACACTGGATCTTGAAGAGTAATCCTGAGGTCCCTGGCAGCCCCTGACATCTCTGTTAAGGCTTCTGTATCTGCCTGCCTTCAGAATCAGTTCAAAGGGATCCCAGGAATGGGACCGAGGTAAGGACATTTGGACAGTGAGGTAGAGCCAGAAAGTACCCATAGTGGTCGATTTCAACTTTTCTGACCATGGAACTGCTCAAGAATAGGATGGCAGCTGTGGATCCTCTCACCATTTACCCCAAATTTGGCAAAGAAGGTCAAGGATTCCCCTTGAGGGCCATTCATTGTCCACTGGGTACAGGGATCAAGTTAAAGTCCCTGAAACAGAGCTTAGGGGCTTTGACAGGCTGGACAGGGGTTCCAGATGGGCACAGGGAAAATCAGAGGAGAGGAATTGAAAAAAAGGACTAAAAAGCATTCTACTGTGCCAGGGATGGGTCTTCCAATGACTGAATATAACCAGGGAAGGCAGGTTATGCGTGAACCCATAGAGCCGCATCTTCTAAGCCTTAGAGATGCCGTCTGAAGTCCTCCCAGGGCTCCTGGCCTCCCAGTCTTGGCCATGTTTTTTCTTTTGAAGGAGTAATGCAGTGAAGGCTTGAGGCTAGAGCCTAAGAATAGGGGCCCATGTATGTGGAGCCCCAGCCTTGTGTACGCAGGGTGCTAAGCCCTTCTCATGTTAAAGAGCTTTTAGCTTTGAAGCCATTGCTTTTCTCTCTAGCTTCAAGGGGGAGAAATCTCCTAGAAATGGAGTGGTCTTAGCTGTCAGGTCCAAGGACTCTTGGCAATGATGTAAGTAAAGTGCCGAGCCTTCAGGTTTCAAGTAGACACAGAGAAGAGCCAGAATATAAATTGCTTTTTGGTTGCCATGTAGAAAACACTGATTAGACATGCCAGGGGGCATGCTTTTAAAAACCCAACTGCTAAAAATATCATTATTGCATTGTTGTTGTATGTAAGTTGAATGATTGCAACCTAGATGCTGTACTAGAGAAGACCGTCTTCAGTGTAGTAGGGACTTTAAAAGGAGCTGCAATGTTGGGATTATTCTTTCTCCCTTCCAGTGGCTATTCAAGAAAATAAAACAACCCTACTTTTATTTCAAAGCAAAATGTGACACCTTTCTGAGCCTATTTGAGGTTTATAGTAATTTAGATTAAAAATAAAACATTTTAGTGAAGACTTTGTCTCAGAAAATACTATTTAGAATGACTTTTGTATAAATCAATGCTCAGTTTTTAATGCTGAAAATCAGTTTTCAAGTTAAACAAATGAGATTCACCTAAGTAATCAACCAAACTTAGAAACTTTCTTAAATTCCCTAAAGCATTTTAAAACTCTGTTTTCAAAATTTAATATGTCCAAAGGACTTCATATTTCTGTCAGGACAGACTTACAAACCCAACAAGCCAATTCCTTCTAAGCATTTACCTCTTATAAATGTACAGGTGGACACATCAAGCTCTCTTAAACCATCAAACACTCTTGGCTAACTTAATCAAATTCTCTTATTCCTTTCAAACTAAAACCACAAATCTACCATCAATTGAAAATTTCAAATCATACCCCAGGGCCAATATGTCACATATTCTAATATGCTGAAATCCTGTGTATGTTTCTAGTGACTTAAATGACACATATTTTGTTTTAAATGATGATTATATAGTTCATTCCTAAATTCTACACCAAAGAATTAACACTGTGAGTTAGAGCCACTTCGTTATCTCTAAGTGTTTTGATTCCTGTCCTGATTACAAAGTTGCTCAGTTGTCTGAGGGTCAGGGGGTGGGCAGCCTGTATCGCAGGCTCAAGATCCAGGGAATGTTCTCAGGGTGTGGACCCAGACGCAGTATCTGGGCACCATGTTCAGAGCGATGTGCTCATAGGGTGATAGGACTTCTCCAAGCCTCACTTTTTATGCCTCTTGATGTTTTATGCTGTCTTCCTACCCAGTTTTTAAAAATAGCAACCTAATTACTCACAACTTTTAATTCCCTGACTTAAATTGATGAGACCCTGCTCCTCTTCAGGCTTGCATCTGGTTTCTTTTCTCTCTGACCACATCATGCATCCGAGGCCAAAGAGCTCCTCACTTCCAGACTGCAGGCTTGCTGATGTCCTGAACTGAGAACTGCAGCAGAGAATCTATACCACAGGTGCATAGATGGTATTTGGGCTCATTTTATTGTGTCTTCTGAGGGCTGTTTTACTTTACTACTACCCCCTCGCAAGCTCATAGTCTCCTCTCCATCTGTCCTCAAGGTTTTCCCATTTGCAGTATTTGGTTTCCTTTGAAGTGATCAAAGCTTGGTTTTTCTTTGTTACTTGAGTTGAAAGAACTACCTTTTACTGATTATCTCTTAACACCACAGATAGTATTGAGTTGTTTTGCAAACAATGATTCCCTAACATAGGTGTTTTATTCCCTTTTATCTTTACTTACCTTATGTAACTCTTAATTTCTACATTGTAGCTCAGTACATGTCCCATCTCTGTGAACTCACTATGACTCTCCTCCCCAAAAAATCCTACAAAGGAAAAAAATGCTTCCATTCTTATCAATAGCTCTACTTTCTGCTCTCTCTTTTCAAATTTTCGTCTGCTGAGCGTGGGTGGTCCTCTGCAGAGTCTCTTGACGGCCTTCACACTCTCCTTGTAGACAGGCCAGAGGAAAGTGGGCTTCGTGAGGGTGGTCTTTAGTGCTGTGCCATCCCCACCAGCACAATGAAGAAACTTGAGCTTCTCCCTTTTAGCTGTGGGGTCATCTTTCACTGCTGAGAACATATGGTTGGATTTGACGTAAAATGGATATTTCTGATCAGAATATCACTAGTTTAGAGATGAAACGTGGAACTAGGTGAAGGAAGAAATATCATAGGGGGGCCTTCATCCTCTTACTCCCAGTGAATCCAATTTTTTGTCTCCCAAAGTAGAAGCCAAGATTCATGTACAGATGGGTTTTTTCATTATGCTTACCACTTTCCCCATGAGATTAATGATCACTGCCACGCTTCCTCCTCCAGTGTCAAGCAGGAGTAGGCATTAGGGAACGTCCCAGAGATGTAGTATTGACACCTGAGCAAAGAAATATGGGCAAGCCAACATTCATCCTCACTTTTGAATTTTTTATCCTTTTGGATGAAATTTTGGATGAATTTTTTATCCTGTTGTCAGTAGCTCCAGTGAAAGTGATTTTTTTCACTTCAAAAGTCTGGATGATTGTTGCCAACATTTGTAACCCAACCTAAGATGGTTAGGCATTTCAAAGGTAGGATATATGAAGAACGTCTACTTGTTCCAGTAATGATGCCATCCTCTCCAGCATTTATATTTATAGACACCCAGACAGGACGGTGGGTTCACTCCATGTTTATGACTCTGACAACACAAGAGGCTTTTAAAAATGGCAGAGATTCACCATCTCCTCAAAATTACCACCTGTGATTATGAGTCTTCATGCATGTGTGTGTGAACACGCACATGTCTGAAACTCTCTTAAATTGTACTGCTTTAACTACCTGCAGAAGCAAGTATTATCGATCATGTATACGTAGTAAAAAGTCCTTAAATGGACAGAGAGAAAAATGATAATAACAACAAAACAAATAACATTCCAAAATCCTGCCCACTTGTGGTAATATTTTTACTGCTTATTTTCTAATGTAGTTTTAGGCTTCCCTTACATAGAACCACACATGTCACCATAAGATGGAGACATAAATTGGAAGCTGAAGAAGACAAACCAAATTCAGATAATATATCCTCTTATAAGTTCATTACGGGGGGGATCCCTGGGTGGCGCAGCGGTTTAGCGCCTGCCTTTGGCCCAGGGCGCGATCCTGGAGACCCGGGATTGAGTCCCACGTCGGGCTCCCGGTGCATGGAGCCTGCTTTTCCCTCTGCCTATGTCTCTGCCTCTCTCTCTCTCTCTGTGTGACTATCATAAATAAATGAAAAAAAAAAATAAGTTCATTACGGTGTGGAAATAAAAAATTGCCAACCCCTCACCCCAACAACAGCAACCCTAGATGTACTTGAAAAATACTTTGTGGAAGCCAAACTTAGTAAACTCCAGCGCCTCAAGGAATCCAGTTGGAAACTCCTAATTTTGGCTTGTTTACCCACATTCAAATGATATAAGGTAAAAGGCAACCTCTTTTTTTTTTTTTTTTAAAGATTTTTATTTATTTGAGAGAGAAAGAGAGAGATAGAGGGAGGGAGAGCATGAGCAGAGGGAGAGGGAGAAGCAGACTCCCCGCTGAGTGCGGGGCTCAATCTCAGGACATTGAAATCATGATCTGAGCTGAAATCAACAGTCAGATGCTTAACCGACCGACTGAGCCACCCAGGCACCCTAAGCCAATCTCTTTTTAACTTAAAATGATCAATAGCTCTTTAGAGGGATAAAATGAACTAAAAACCATTCTAAAAATGTGTCCAAAAAGTAACACCTTGTCTCTCTATGGCACCTTAGGAAGCTTCAGGTCATAAAGAGCAGTTCTGTAAACCTCAAAAAGTATGGAGGGAAGACAGCAAGTGGCAGTTATTACTTTTAAGCCCATTTAACAAAATGGGGCACTGAGGCTTGAGGGCATTTAGCTGGTTTATTTAGGATTAAAGAAGAGATAATCCGGGTCTTTGGACTTGAAGTTAGTGTGGTTTCCTCACATTAGGTGTGGATGGGCTGTTTACACATGACATTGCATTCATATCAAATCCAGAGTCATTATGCTACTCTGATCCTAACTCCTGTCATCTCTAAACCCTATGTAACACATCTGTCTCTCTCCTGCCCCTAATTTGGGACCTATGCACACAGTGGCCCCCATGAAGGTGAGGACACTGATGCTCACAAGAGAGCTTGACGGCTCTGCTCCTAGCTCACACATAGACCTTCCTTCTGTGCCCTGTTGCACGCAGACCTCTGAATAGAAGCCCACCTGTACCCCATGTTAGTCAAGTGTTTGGTTTGGATACCCCAAACCAAATGAATCTCTGAGAGTGAAGCCCAGATATCAGTATTAAAAAAAAAAAAAAAAAAAAACTTCTCCAGGTGATTTTCATGTGTGGCCGGGGTTGAGATATCCAATCTGTCCTTGTCACCACACTCATCTTGTTGAATGGAATAACCTCTGACACTCTCCTCTTGCCCCATATGCTGGAGCTCCAGGATGCAGGGAGGAGTGGGGAGGCAGCCCATTGTCTCCATGATCTGCGTGCATGCAGGTATGTGTGTGTTCACTCTGGTAGGGGGCACTTACAAGCTATGACACCAATGTCACTTAAAATACTACTTACCACTTAAATGGGCATGAGATCATCTGCAGATTTTGTTAATGTTCCAAGTCAGTGCGTCTTGGTTGCTGTGGGCAATTTTGCATTCCTAACCAGCAACCCAGGGGCATGAATAGCTCTGAACCACAGACTACACTTTGAGAAGCAAAGATGCAGAACATTTCAGAACTGATCACCCAATCTCCTTTTATACACAGCTACCACCAAATATCATATTTCATTGATTTTAATATACCTTTTTTTCACATCTCAACAAATGTGCAGTTGAAACACGTCTTCCAGATAACGATGTCTCAACACTTGGTGTTGACCAGGAAACAGCCGACACAGTTCCCATGGCCAGAGTGCGAGCAGACTTAGTCTTGGCTGTCACACTGATGGTGCTTCAATAAGTCCTGAGTGTGTTGGTAGCTCATGAATGGGCTTAAATGACACTTAAAATACCTCCAAAAATCACATATAATTTTGCATTTAAAGGAGAAGTTATGAAATACATAGAAATGTGTTATTGGTAGAGCAAATATTGCTCTTTGGTAGAATGATCATAGTCCCTAATTTCTTGCAAAGTGACCACCAGAGGTATATTGACAGATTATAATATTTGTTCAAAAGATTCGCTCCCCCTCCATTGGACCTCTCCCTATAGGGCCCCTCCTTCTAGTATCCACCTGTGGGAGGCACAGACTCCACACCCAAATCATGTCATGAGCCACTGACATGTCAGTAGAGTGATGTCCATAATTCTGAGCAGAATCCACAGGAGCCACCACACCCCTCTGCCCTTTCTCTTTCCTGCTGCTCTGAGGACAGTGTGGACCCCAGGATGAGGATCTGGGGAGCAGAGGTGCAGCCAGTCTGCAAAGCACATTTAACACAAATGAGAATGAAACCTTTGCTGCATTAAGCCTTTGTAATTTAGGTGGTGCTTGTCAGCATGGGATGATTTACTGAAAGCTGACTAACACAAGGACCTAGGAAACAAAGGAGGTGAAAGGGAATTAGCACTGTGATATATGCAGAAGGATTGCCTAGTGCAGGGTGACCAATGCAAGCAAAGACAGGAGAAATCCCTGAGGAAAGAATAAAGGTGCTTTGTTTTGCTTCTTAAATATGAGTGAAATCATCTGGTATTTGTCTTTCTCTGACTGACTTATTTAGTTTAGCGTGATACTTTCTAGCTCTACCATGTTGTTGCAAATGACAAGATTTCACTCTTTTTTTATGGCTGAGTGATATTCCATCACACACACACACACACACACACACACACACACACACACACACACTTCAGCTGCTCCCATAATTTGGCTATTGTAGGGCAGCCCCGGTGGCTCAGCGGTTTAGCACCGCCTTTAGCCCAGGGCGTGATCCTGGGGCCTGGGATCGAATCCCACGTCGGGCTCCCTGCATGGAGCCTGCTTCTCCCTCTGCCTGTGTCTCTGCCTGTCTCTCTCTGTCTCTCATGAATAAACAAAATCTTTTTTTTAAATCTGGCTATTGTAAATAATGCTGCTATAAACATCAGGGTACATGCATCCCTTTGAGTTAGTGGTTTTGTATTTAGGGGGTAAATACCAGAGGTGCAACTACTGGATCATAGGGTAGTTCTGTTTTTAACTTTTGGAGGAGACTCCATACTGTTTTCTGCAAATGGCTGCACCAGTTTGCATTCCCACCAACAGTGCACAAGGGCTCCTTTTTCTCCACATCCTCACCAACACTAGTTGTTTCTTGTGTTGTTGAATTTAATTTTTCTGACAGTTGTGAGCTGATACTTTATTGTACTTTTGATTCGCATTTCCCTGAGGATAAACGATGTTCATCATCTTTTCATGGATCTGTTGGCCATCTGCGTATCTTCTCTGGAAAGATGAAGACATGAACAAAAAACATTTTTTAAAAAAATCTATTTTTAATTGGATTATTTGTTTTTTAGGTGTTGAATTGCAAAAGTTCTTTATATATTTTGAATACTAACACTTTATCTGGTATGTCATTTGCAAATATCTTCTCCCATTCTGTAGGCTGCTTTTTAGTTGTATTGATTGTTTCCTTTGCTGTGCAGAAGCTTTTCATCTTGATGAAGGCCCAATACTTCATTTTTTGCTTTTGTCTCCCTTTCCTCAGGAGACATATCTAGAAAAAAGTTGCTATGGCTAATGTCATAGAAGTTTATGAACACTGCCTGTGTTCTTTTCCAGGATTTTTATGATTTTGGATCTCTCATTTAGGTCTTTAATCCATTTGAATTTTTTTTGTTTATTTAAAAGATTTTATTTATTTATTCATGAGAGACACAGAGAGAGAAAGAGGCAGAGACATAGGCAGAGGAAGAAGCAGGCTCCATGCAGGGAGCCCGACGTGGGACTCCATCCCAGGACTCCAGGATTATGCCCTGGGCCGAAGGCAGGAGCTAAACCGCTGAGCTACCTACCCATGGATCCTCCACCCCCCCCCCCCACTTTTTAAAAAATATTTCATTTATTTATTCATGAAAGACACACACACACACACACACAGGCAGAGACACAGGCAGAGGGAAAAGAATTTATTTTTGTATATAGTGTGAGAAAGTGGTCCAGTTTCACTCTTTTACATGTTGCTGTCCAATTTTCCCAACACTATTTGTCAAAGAGATTTTTTCCCCATTGTACATTTGACTCCTTTATTGAAGATTAATCAACCATATAATTGTGGGTTTATTTCTGGTTTTTCTGTTCTATTCCATTGCTCTAGGAATCTATTTTTTTTTAAGATTTTATCTTATTACTTATTCATGAGAGACACACACACAGAGGCAGAGACACAGGCAGAGGGAGAAGCAGGCTCCATGCAGGGAGCCTGATGCGGAACTTGATCCCGGGGCTCCAGGATCACACCCTGGGCTGAAGGCAGGTGCTAAACCACTGAACCACTCAGGGATCCCCTTTATGAACCTATTTTTGTGCCAGTGCCATACTGTCTTGATGGCAATAGCTTTGCAATATAACTTCAAGTCTGGAAATGTGAGGCTTCCAGCTTTGCTTTGCTTTATGGAGATTGTTTTGGCTATTTGAGGTCTTTTGTAGTTCCATACAAATTTTAGGATTGTTTGTTTTAGTTCTGTGAAAATACTAGTGGTATTTTTTTAAGATTCTTAAAATTTATTTATTTATTTATTTATTTATTTATTTATTTATTTATGAGAGAGAGAGAGAGAGAGAGAGAGAACGGCAGAGACATAGGCAGAGGGAGAAGCAGATTCCATGCAGGGAGCCTTGATCCCGGGACTCCAGGATCACTTCCTGAACTGAAGGCAGACACCTAACCGTCAAGGCACCCAGGCATCTCACTAGTGTGGTATTTTGATAGGATTGCACTAAATGTGTAAATTGCTTTAGGTAGTATAGACATTTTAACAATATTTGTTCTTCCAATCCATAAGCATGGAATGTCTTTCCATTTCTTCATGCCATCTTCAATTTATTTCATAAGTGTTTTCTAGTTTTCAGAGTATTGGTCTTTTGCCTCTTTGGTTAAATTTATTCTTAGATATTTTATTTTTGGTGTGACTAAATAGGATTGTTTTCTCAATTTCTCTTTCTGCTGCTTCATTATTGGTGTATAGAAATGCAACATATTTCTGCACATTGATCTTATATCCTGCAACTTTGCTGAATTCATTGATCAATTCTAGCAGTTTTTTTTTTTTTTTTTTTTTTTTTGCAGAGTCTTTAGGGTTTTCTGAGAGCTTTTCCACTAAGGTCAAAGACAGGGACATCCACTCTCACCATTTTACTCAACATAGTACCGGCAGTCATAGCCACAGCAATCAAACAAGAAAAAATAAATAAAAAGCATCCCAATTGATAAGGAAGAAGTCAAACTCTCACTATATGCAGCGATATAGTACTATGTATGGATGGCAACTCTATTTATTTATTTATTTATTTATATTTTAATTCAATTAGTCAACATATAGTACATCATTAGTTTTAGATGTCGTGTTCCATAATTTTTCAGTTGTGTATAATACCCAGTTCTCATCATATCAAGTGCCCTAAATACCCTCCCAGTTATCCCATCCCCTCACCCACCCACCCTCTAGCAAACCTTAATTTGTTTCCCAGAGTTGAGTCTCTAATGGTTTGTCTCCCTCACTGATGACTTCCCATTCAGTTTTTCCTTCCTTCCGTTATGATCCTCTGTGCTGTTTCTTATATTTTATGTATGAGTGAAACCATATGGTAATTGTCTTTCTCCACTTGACTTATTTCACTTAGTGTAATACCCTCCAGTTCCATCACATCAATGTAAATGATATTTATCCTTTCTGATGGCTCAGTAATATTTCATTGTGTATATAGACCATATCTTCTTTATCCATTCATCTGTCAGTGGACATCTTGGCTCCTTCCAGTTTGGCTATTGTGAACATTGCTGCTATGAACATTGGGTTGCAGGTACCCCTTCAGATCACTACATTTGTATCTTTGGGGTAAATACTTAGTAGTGCAATTGCTGGGTTGTAGGGCAGCTCTATTTTTAACTTCTTGAGGAACCTCTGTAACATTTTCCAAAGCAGCTGTACCAGTTTGCATTCCCACCAACAATGCAAGAGGGTTCCCCTTTCTCCACATCCTCTCCAACATTTGTTGTCTCCTGTCTTGTTAATTTTAGCCATTCTGACTGGTATAAAGTGATATCTCATTGTGGGTTTGATTTCTATTTCCTGATGACAAATGATGTTGAGCATTTTTTCACATATCTGTTGGCCATGTGTATGTCTTCTTTGGAGAAATGTCTGCTCACGTCTTCTGTCCATTTCTTGACTGGGTTATTGTTTTTTTGGGTGTTGACTTTGATAAGTTCTTTATAGATCTTGATAGTAGCCCTTTATCTGATACGTCGTTTGAAAACATCTTCTCCAATTCTGTAGGTTGCCTTTTAGTTTTGTTGAATGTTTCCTTTGCTGTGCAGAAGCTTTTTATCTTGATGAGGTCCCAATACTTCATTTTTGGTTTTGTTTCCCTTGCCTCTAGAGATGTGTCTAGCAAGAAGTTGCTGTGGCTGAGGTGGAAGAGGTTGCTGCCTGTGTTCTCCTCTAGGATTTTGATGGATCCCTGTTTCAAATTTAGGTCTTTCATCCATTTTGAGTTTATCTTTCTGTCTGGTGTAAGAGAATGGTCCAGTTTCATTCTTCTGCACGTAGCTGTCCAATTTTCCTAGCACCACTTAGGGAAGAGGCTGTCCTTTTTTCATTGGATATTCTTTCCTTCTTTGTCAAAGATTAGTTAACCATAGAGTTGAAGGGTCCATTCCTGGGTTCTCTATTCTGTTCCTTTGACCTGTGTGTCTGTTTTTGTGCCAGTACCATGTAGTGTTGATTATCACAGTTATGTGATACAGCTTGAAGTCAGGCATTGGTTTTCTCTTTCAACATTCCTTTGGCTATTTGGTTTTTTTTTCTGGTTCCATACAGATTTTAGGATTGTTACAGCTCTTGAAGAATATCAATGGCATTTTGATAGGGATTGCTTTGAATGTGTAGATTGCTCTGGATAGCATAGACATTTTAACAATATTTATTCTTCCAATGTATGAGCATGAAAAGGTTTTCCATTTTTTTGTGTCTTCCTCAATTGCTCTTATAAGTGTTATGTAGTTTTTAGAGTAAAGCTCCTTTGCCTTTTTGGTTAGATTTATTCCTAGGTATATGATGGGTTTTGGTGCAATTGTAAATGAGATTGATTCCTTAATTTCTCTTTCTTCAGTCTCAGTGCTAGTGTTTAGAAATGCAATTGACTTTTGTATCCTGACATGTAGAATTCCTGTATGAGTTCTGGCAATTTGGGGGTGGAGTCTTTTAGGTTTTTCACATAAGTGAGGTGGCAAATCTTCTTAGATGCTATATGCTTCATGGAGGTAGGAAAAGTTGGGCAAGAGGATAGTATCTGCTAACTTGTTGCATTTTCTTTAGAGTAGGAAAGGACAGGTAGTATCATTATGAAATCATGATACATATAGGACATTGAGATTTAGGGTACATGGGTGTGTGTATAAATGCATTTGTTGTCCATGCATGGCCCTTGTGTATGGGTCGAGGAGGCAATAATTAATGAGACCATACTTCCTTCTTTCTTTTCTTCTCATTTTTTCCTCTATTTGGTGAAGAAAACTTACAAAGAAATTTTTTCTAGTTTTAGAACACAAAATATTTTTTTACTTACAATTTCCACTCTGTATTCTTCTCTAAAATAAGCCTAATAGCTTTGAATGAGTTGTATGATGTTCAGCTGAAATTAAGCCACTGCTACACAAGACTCACTTTTCCCTCTGAGATGTAAGGCAAGACAAAGAGAACTATGATTATGTTTTCTTTGGTTCCTAGCTCCTCCTTTATCCCCCCCCCCCTTTTTGTTAAAGAGACACAGATCTTAATAGAAGTGCTTCTCTCACATACCTGTTGGAAACTCTTTACATTCCAAGAACTAACTCTGGAAAATTTTTGGGTCAAAGATAAGGGTCGACCAGACTTGGTGAGCGACAACAAAATAACTGGATGCCGGCAGGGATTACTTGGTGGCTTTGAACCATATTAGGGATGCACAGTGGGAGCAACTGGATATGGACCATTCGTACAGCTCCAACTTGACTTGCCCACGTTGATAGAATCAGTTATCTCTAAGCTGCCCTCTAGGGCAAAGAATCAAATGAAATTCTGAAAATCAGCTGGTGTGTTTGGACAGTATAAATAGCCAATTTAGATTATGCAGGCAGAGGACGCCAGTTTAAGCTCCCACATTGGGATTGGACATATGTATACCTATTCATGTGATTCTCCAGCAAGAAACCATTATGCTTTCTGGTCCTAGTTTCTCTACAGTATGATGGGCCTGAATGAGATGATCTCTTAGCTCCCTCTGAATGCTGATCACCCCACAATACTGTTCCCTCCTCACCCTGGGTGGCTGTTGACAGCCCTCAGCAGGCTTGCCACATGCTTGGCATAGCAGAATTGCCTGGATTGTACCACATTAAACTTGACAGTGTACATAAAACATCTGCCATCCAGGCTCTCTTGGTCAAATTGCTGTCATTCTGCAAAGTCTAATTCAGAGTGCCACACGATTGCAAGAAACCCCCAACAAGAACTCCATCTTTCACAACATGTGCCGCACATCACTGGAGAACTTTGCCCTTTGCTTTGGCACCAGCACCATTTGCTCAAGTGCAGATACTCTCCAGGGGCCTCTTTCAGACTTGATTGTTTGTAAGGAGTTCTGACAGTGTCTCTTGTGAAGTTGCTGGATAGAGTAGCCTGAGGGTTGCTTAGCACACAGGAGATGCCAGGTCCTTAATTGTCTGGGAAGACAGTCAAGGAATAAATTACCAGGTTCTGGTATTTCTGAAGTGTCACTGCCATTTGGCTACTGAGCTTGCAAGAAATTGATTAGGGTGGGCAGCCAACATTTGCAGCTACATGTTAGAGGGCATTGCAATCTCCCAAAAGGAAGAGGTTTCTTCTGTAGGACCACTTGTAGAAACTATCTTGTGTTTCCTTCAGGCTGGAAAAAAATACTGTGGCTACTAGGACATCTTTATGTTACTTGACGTCCTACAATAAGGACAAAGGAGGAAAATGCAAACAGATTTATAAACACCATATAAGATACAATTAACTTTATATCGCCCCCTTTCCCCATAGTGTTCTCCTTTAAGCTTTTGGGTGCAATCATTAACAAAGCAATTTTTTTTCTTAAACGTGTATGCCTGTCACTCATACTAAATGAGTAACTGATGCATGCTTCTTACCCCTGCCCTGCTCCCAGGCTTCATCTTAAACTCATTTACTTTGGTGTTTGTGATCACCAGCTACTGGCCTAGGAAATGGGAACTCAAAATGAATGGGGCAGCCGCTTGCATTAATTTTTTTCTTTAAGACTTATTTGAGAGAGAGAGTAAGCAAATGGTGGGAGGGCAGAGGGAGAGGGCGAGAGAGACTCTCAAGCAGATCCCACACTGAGCATGGAGCCTGATGTGGGGCTAAGTTCCAGGACCCTGAGATCGTGACCTGAGCCAAAACCAAGAGTTGGCCACTTAACCCACTGAGCCACTCAGAAGTCCTGCAGTCTCTGTTTTTATGGTGACTTCTAAGGTCAAGTGGAGAGGCATGCACAAAACACATCATTAAATGCAATCCAGTGGGTCCAGACCTTAGGGGATCATAGGGAAGTCTCACTGAGATGGACCTCTTAGGCTGAACTGCAAAGAATGAGCAGGAGTCATTTAGGGGAAATTTCCTGGAAGACAGAAATCAGCAAAACAGCAGAAGGAAAAAGTAAGGTGGTTAGGTGGCGAAAGTTCACTTCCCCTGCAGCAAGAGGGCGCAGGGAAGCCCCGGACGGAAGGCTGAAGAGCAAGGTTGGGAACAGACCATGGAAGGCTATGTTGCCACACAAACGAAGCTATTTCTCACTCTCAATCTTATCTTTTTTCGTAGACAGCCCTTCTAATTTTTAGCAAATGTTATCTCTTCCAGTTGAATCTTCTAGGGATGTGGGTCTCAGCCTCTGCTGAAGGTTAAGAGCCACATGAAGAGCTTTAGAGACTCTCAATGCTCAGGTGCATCCAGCAGCAATTAGTTGAGATGCGGGCATCAGCTCTCTTACAGCTTCCCAGGTGGTTGCAGCGTTATCCCAGGCTGAGAAGCGCATCACTGTCTGCTATCTAAGGAAGGTAAGAACGGCAAATTCTAGACACCACTCACTTTCCTTTGAAATTCACATCCCGTCCACTCAGCATTTGTCACAGTCACACATAAATTAATTGACAACTAAAGGAAACATAGACTGCAATGGAACTTTCGTTTGGGGTTTTTATCAAAGACTCTCGATGATCTTTCCAGGAACGACACTGCTGGGGAGGGCGGGCATGCAGAGGGGTGTCCTGGTATAATTTCCTAGGTCACCGCTGTCCTACCCCAGTTCAGTGCCTGGTATCCCTGGCTTCTGCCTCTCTCACCACTTCCCGATGACCCACTGCCCAGTCGCGTGTGAGCTGTTTCTCTTCCGTCCTTCAAAATTAGACCCTTACGTGTGACACATGTGAGTTGAAAGTTAAATCAACAATTTAAAATAAGCAAAGGAGGGTTAGAGCAGTTCTCTGCAGGATGGCTGGGGTCGTGGATTGCCTGAAATCATTTTTTTGGTCTGCTTCATTGCTTTATCTGTTTTTTTTTTTTAAGTTTTTGTTTGTTTGTTTGTTTATTCATGAGGGACACACACATAGAGAGGCAGAGACACAGGCAGAAGGAGAAGCAGATTGCCTGCGGGGGAGCCCGATGAGGGACTCGATCCCAGGCCCCCGGGGTCATGCCCTGGGCCCAAGGCAGGTGCCAAACCGCTGAGCGGATCCCCCGCTTTGTCTGTTTTCAATGGTCATGACATTTCGGAGCATGGATTTGGAAACAGGCACATCTCGACTTGCCGAGCCAGTTCTAGCAAAGGAAATGCTGTCTCTTATGAAAGCAGGTGCGGAGGAGAGAGATGGTCTTGGCGGGTAAACAGACGAGGGTTTGAATCCCGTCTATCTGCGAGCTGCACAGCTTGGGGCTCAGCCCTCCGAGCCCGCTCTTGCCCGCGGGAGCATTCTGACGCCGTCAGGCTGGTGGGGTGACGGATGTGATGGCGTGTTTAGAGCACTGACGTGAGCCTCCGGGATGCTGGAATGTCGGTGTCCTTTCTGCCCGCGGCGCGGGTTCTGCAGGACCTTCAGCTGCGGCGGAGAGCGCGTGCCTGGCCCACACGTGCTCCCATCTCGGTCCCCGGAAACAACGCGCCCGCCCCCGAGCGGCTTGAGATAAACGCTTAATTTTCAGCTAATGTCCACGCTGCAGAATATATCATACGCTCATTAAAAATAGAGACTTAGAGGTTTCTTAGTAAGTTTGGATAGCTTCTGCCCGATGCTGCTGTGTGAGAAAAGCAAGATTCAGAAAAGGCACCTGAAACGCTCTTAAAAAACAAAACAAACAAGCAAACAAAAACAGCGACAAAACCCTCCCCGGGACATGCACATTCACGTGAGTAGAGACCTACAAAGACGTGCGCAGGAGTCTTGGGTAGGTAGAGGCAGGTTGAGGACCTCCGCAGCCGGGTGTCAGCAGAGCTCGCCGCGGGGCGCAGGGTGGGGGCGCGGAGCACCGAGGCCTGGAGGATAAGCTCCGCTTCAGGAGAGGGTTACCTGCGCGCGCGGTTTCGGGAAGAGACGCCGTCGTTCGCTGTTGACAAGCTGCAGACTCCCCGGCTTCACACACGCCGTCACGGCTGAATCGCGTCTCCCAGAAACTCACACTGAAGTCCCGGCCGCCCGCGCCCCGGGCTGTGCCCTCGGGGACGGGGTCGCAGGTGCACAGGTGCACGCGCTGAGGCGTCAGGAGTGAAGGCGGCCGCGCACCCCCGAGGCCCGCGGGGGCAGGGCCAGGCAGGCGGGAGGGCGCTCGGCCTTGGGGGCAGCCCCGCCCTGCAGACACGGACTCGGGGCTGCGAGCAGATACGCCTCCCCGTTCGCAGTCACAAGGTGGGTGGCACTTTGTCACAGCCGCCCTGAGAGGCCCACAGAGACGCAAGTCTTGATTCTGTTGTATGACCTGGCTTTTTTATTTAACAAAATATTGTGAACGCCTTTCCGTGTCATCGAGGCTTCGGCCGCAATAGCCAAGATTGAATTTTATTTCAACTCTGAATGTGCGACTGCATTTTGCATCCTGTAAACCGACCTTACAAAGGAAACCCGACCTGGCGGCTCCAGTGGGCTTCCCGAGGGCTGTCTGGGGGTTCGTGGCCGGGCGGGCGGTGCCCACAGGCCGGTGCGCGGTTCTCCTTTGCCTGCATTGAGCGCGGGCCACTCTCCGGGCCTTCTGCACACTAGTGGGAGGATCCCGCACGTGCCACAGTGTCCCACGTGTGCCCCGGCATGTGGCTTCTTGGGAAACCCGACCAGAGCCCAAGGCCCACACCAGCACGGGAGCCCTGGACCCACCTGCAGGTTGGGGGCCTAGCAGGGGTCTGTGTGGACAGACCCACTGACAGCCCAGCGCATCAAGGGCTCTTCCTTCCCCAGAGGAACCTCTGAAGACCAGAGCAGGTAAGCTTCCTGCTAGCCTGTTTAGACAGATGCTCAGAATCCCAATTATATTTACTTATAGAAAATAAAGAACTAGAGGTGCCTGGGTGGCGCTGTTGATTAAGCATCCAATTCTGATTTTAGCTCAGGTCATGATCTCAGGGTCTTGGGATCAAGCCTCCCCCATTGGGGCTCTGCGCTCAGCACAGACACTGCTTCATATTCTCTCCCTCTCTCTCTCAAATAAATAAAATCTTTAAAAAAAGAAAATTAAGAATTAATGTTCATAGTAGACTTTTCTATGGCACAAAATGTTTAGTACTACCTGTATTCTTAGTTTATTAGCTTATTTAACCTCATGTTATGCTAATGCCCTACATACCATTATCATCCTCATTCTACTGCTGGATAACTGAAGCACAGAGAGGCTGAGCCACTTGCCCGAGGTCACAAAACTAATAAGGGATAGACTGGGAATTTGAGTGCAGGCAATCTGGCTATACGGGCTGGGTTTGCAACCACGTGCCTATGTGTACTTTCAACAATATTCTGGGCTTTCTAATGTGCTAACATACAATTTTGGTCTTCACATTTTAAAGTGGTAGAAATAACCAAGAGGAAAATATAAAAGGAAAAAATGCAATAATGTTATTTCATTAAAAAGGTACAGAATAATTTTACTCTGGAGGAAGTCAGGCTAAAAGCTTGTCCAGTAATCTGAAGTGCAAAGGGGAGGGTATGGGCTTGAGGAATTTAGGTCAGACACGGGGAAGGACTTCCTGGTGGGCTGGCACCAAAGGTCATTAAGTAGAACCCAGGGCTCCCCAGCCTGGCCAGCTGAGCTGAGATGGACACCCTCGAGGCCATCTGGTTCTGGAAGAACGAGTGTAGCTGGGGCGTTCTCCAGCCCCCGTGAAGCTGACCAGATGTTCTTAGGAGCAGCTCCTGTTTCAAGAGCTGGCTGGGCCAGTGGATGTCATGGCCTTTCTTACCTGCCAAGGAGCCACGGCAGCGTCATCGACATTGTCTCTCCAGAGGTCTGCGTGAGATGAGTTGAGTGTGCGAGGAGCCACAGGACGTCCTAACGGTTCCTTGGGGTAAAGGGGAGCTAGGCCAATGTGAGCATTTAAATGGCTGGATGTAAAGGCTAACCAGGTGCTCAGAAGCCACTAGGGCGAGGAGGAGGCGGAGAAGGCAGCGGGGCTGCAGGGAGGGGACTTGGCGAGGCTGGTACAGGCCTCCTGCGTGGCCCGGGGTGGAGGGTAGGGGAGAGCAGTCCACAAGGTTGCACTAGGGCCCCCGGAGCTCCAGGCTTGCTTAGAAGCTCCTGCCTCCCCCTGGCCTCCTTCTGACAGCTCGTCCTGCCTTTTACTGCCGCTTGTAAAATATGGCCCTATTGGTTTCCAGATAAGAATCTCTCCCTCTTCCCCCAAAGGAATTTTTTTTTTTAATAACTAGGAGTCCTTTTCCTGGACAGTGCAACACTGAGTTCTAGCATGAGAGAGGGGAGAGAGGGCTTGTGCCTTCCTGCGTGTTAGGGAGTCATGGGTGAGGTGGATGTGAATTCTGTTACACGTAACGTTAGTGTCCGGCCAACACGCACATGGGTGTGGGAAGGCCGAGGTCCCGGTGACCCAAGTAGGAGCAGCAGCCAGACCCGCGGTTCTCGACCCACACCCGATTCGGCTCCGTGGTGCTCCCCGATGTGCCCTGGGGGCCCACGTCTCAGCGGGGTCCTGCCCATGCCCGCCTGGGAGAGGTCGGCCTAATGTGAGCATTCGGAGTGGAAGTGGAAACGGTGGCCAGGGGACATCCATGAACTGGTCACTGTGTTGTTAAAACAGTGCTCATTTCAAAATCTTCCAGAAACCAGCCGAGCCCAGCCCCCTGTGCTGGGGGAAGAAGCTGATGGGAGAGCATAAGTGGGAGCAACTGGGTCCCTTTTCATCTCTGAAGACCCCCAGTGGTTGGAGAAGCTCTGCCGTGGTCTGAAGGCTTGCGACACCCCGAATTCACGACCCTAGTCCCCAGAGGTGACGGCGATAGGAAATGGGCCTTTGGGAGGCACTTGAGTCGTGAGAGTAGAATCTCATGAACGGGATCAGTGACCGTTAGAAAAGAGGGTCTAGAAAGATCCCTCACCTTTTCTGCCACATGAGGACAAGGTGAGATGTTTGCGACTCAAGCAAGGCCTTCACCGGACCGAGCCGCCTCGGGCACCAGACTCCATTTACAAGCCGCGCACTCTCGGGTTCTGCTGCCCCGATGCCGATGCGCTAAGACAGTGCAGAAAGACCAACAACTATATTCTATGGGGAAGGTAGACGGTGCCTGTAATGAGAGCACATGGTGCCAGTGAGATGGCTGTGAACCCCAGGAAAAGTGAGAGCAGGGTGACGACGGTGGGGGCTGTGGCCGAGAGAAATAACATGCTCCCGGGGCCTTGCTGGGACAAGACATTCAGGCAAAGGGCACCTGGGTGGTTCCGCGGTTGAGGGTCTGCCTTTGGCTCAGGTCATGATCCCGGGGTCCTGGGATTGAGTCCTGCTTTGAGTTCCCTGCAGGGAGCCTGTGTCTCCCTCTGCCTGTGTCTCTGCCTCTCTCTCTGTGTCTCTCATGAAATAAATAAAATCTTAAAAAAAAGAAAAAGACATTCAGACAAAGACTTGAAGGAAGCAGGGAGTTAGCATGTGGGGATCTGGAGAAGAATGTCCCTGGCAGAGGGAATATTCTGGGGTGCAGGCCCTGGATCACATCTGCTGTATTTAGGGAACATGAAGGCTCAGTGTGGTGAGAGTGGTCCACACAGAGGGCAGAAGGCAGTGGGGTCAGTCAGGAAAAGGGGATAGCTTCCTTGAGGCTGGCGGACCATGCTGAGGCCTTCCCTCTTATTCTGGGCACAACACGTAGACATGGTGTGATCCACAGCAAAAGAATGGCTTGCCCCGGGTTGTGCAAGCACTGCTTCTGGGTTGAGATCGGAAGTGAAGGTGGGAGCCCTGAATTCAGAAGCTACTGCAGCAGTCCCGGGGAGAGGGGATGGGGCTGGGGGCAGAGGAGGAGGCTGAGGAGGGCAGGGGGGAGGGAAAGCCAACAGGACTGTGAAAGAGACTGTGGGCTGTGAAAGAGAAGCGTTAAGGATGACTCGGAGGCTTTGAGAACCGGGAACTGGGAGGATGGAGTTGCCGCCGAGTGAGGTGGAGAAGATTCAGCCTTGAAGGGATCCTTGTGTTGGATATCCAAGTGGAGGTGCCGAGCAGGCAGGTGCATACACAAGTCTGGGGTTCAGAAAACTGACCTGGATGAAAAATAGGAATCTGGGGGTCATGGCACATGGAAGGTGTGATGGTTATTTTGCATATCACCTTGGCTCCCCTACAGGATCCAGTTATTTAATCAAATGCTCACTAGCCGTTGCCATGAAAGTATTCTGTAGATATAGCTAGACATAGCTGTGGTCACCCTTGGTACTGTGGGTGGGCCTAGTCTGATCAGTTGAAGGCCCTAAGAGCAAAAACAGGTTTTTCATAGGAGAAATTCTGCCTCCAGACTGCAGCATCAACTCCTGACTGAAAGTTAGCTGATGTTTTATTCTTCTGTAGGATGAGATGACCAACAGCAAGTTTTTTGGCTGATGGGAGTGAGCTCACAGAGAGGGTGAGGTTGGTGATACAGGAGCAGAAGGTGGCCTTGCTGGAGCGGAGAGGGGTGTAGGTCGGTTTCTGATTGAAATGTGGACTTGTCTCCCGCAGTAGTTGTCAAATTTGCAAGTGCATCAGAACTGACCCGAGGGCTTGTGAAAACACAGAACTGTGGACTCCACCCCAGGGTTTCTGGCCTGCGATCTGACCTGTGAATCTGCATTTCCTCCAAGTTCTCGGGGGTCCCTGATGCTGTGGGTGCAGGACCACACGCTGAGAACCACAGACTTCCAGTGAGAACACGGGAGGCGGAACAGTAAACACAGATGCTCGGCAGCGAGGTGTGGTGGGGGCTGACGTCCCTCGGGGGCTCCCGATTTCCCAGTCAAGTAGAAAGCCCGGCCACTCGCTGGGCGGGGGGCACGAAGAGAAGGTTGTGGGAGCCTGAGGAGACAGGAAACCCTGGGGCAGAGGTCACTGAGGAGAAGCGGGACAGAGAGTAAACCGGGGCAGATAGATAATATGCTTGACCTCATGACAGTCCACTGGAGTGGCTCCATCCTGGATTTCAAGTGAGCTCGCAGCGCGCTGTGGTCTCTGCAGCGACATTCAACTGGCGGAGGGCTGCGTTTCAGAGTATGGCTCTGCTGAGTGAGAATGAGCGAACGTGATGAAGCATGAGGGCCAAGAAGAATGGCAGTGGGTGCTCCAGGAATGGGAGCTAATTAAGGAATTAAGGAGCGGGGAGGAGAAGGGAGGGAGGGAAGGGGGGGAGGGAAGGGAAGAGTGAGGGAAGGGAAGAGTGAGGGAAGGGGAGGAGGGAGAGAGGGAAGGGAAGAGTGAGGGAGGGGAGGAGGGAGGGAGGGAAGGGAAGAGTGAGGGAAGGGGAGGAGGGAGAGAGGGAAGGGAAGAGTGAGGGAGGGGGAGGGAAGGGAGTAAGGGAGAGAGGAGGGAGTGAGGGAAGGGGAGGGAAGGGAGGAGGGAGGGAAAGGAGGAGTGAGGGAGGGGGAAGGAGGGAGGGAGGGGGAGGAGAGGGGAGGGCAGAGAAAGGAGGAGGGATGGGAGGAAGGAGGGAGGGAGGAGGAGGAAGGGGGAGGGCAGAGAAAGGAGGAGGAGGGGGGAGGGCAGAGAAAGGAGGAGGGACGGGAGGAGGGAGGGAGAGGAACAGTAAGGGAGGGGGAACGGGAGGAGGGATGGAAGGGGTGAGGGAAGGAAGGAAGAAGAGAGGGAGGGAGGGGAGCAGGGAAGGTGGTAGGTGAGGCCACCGGGAGGGAGGAGTTCAGGGAAGTAAGCAAGACCTGGGGGCTGGAGGCAGGGCCTCTGCAAACACCGAATCAGCCCAGAATGAAGTAGGAAGGAGCGGTTCGGGACCGGTGACACTGATGTCGGCCGGAAACTGCAGGAAGGGTCGGCAGCCTGTCTGGGTCAGCGGGTAACATGAGCGGGTGAGGTGAGAAGGGAGGCCGGGGAGGAGAGGGCCACCACACACAGCAGGGACGCGGAGGCAGCGCCCGGCCCGCGCAAGTGGCAGGGTCCCCGCAGGGCCCTCTGAGCAAGGGACATCTGAGCGCTGGGAGGAGGCGGCCGGGTGAGGACGGCAGGTGGCCTGGGCAGCAGAGAGGCGCAGGCTCCGGGAGGCAGCCGTGGGGGGCTCCCGCAGGGCAGGCCCGTGGCAGGTGGGCTCCTGCGCCCCAGGAAGCCGCGTGGACACGATGCTCCAGGGCGGGGAAGCCAGGCCGGGCTGTGAGGCAGGGAGCCCTGGTTCGGGGGGCCTGGCCCCGGCTGCGCAGAGGGGGTGCACTGTGAGGGGCCAGAGGACGCACAGAGCCATCCGCAAGGCCGCTGAAGACCAGGAGCCCTGGGGACGGGGCTCCCTCTGTGCCCCCATCGTGCGTGGGCCTGTCAGAACCTGGGAGATCCCCAGCTCACAGCTGGGGAAACGGGGGCACAGAGATTTTCCTCCACTAAGTGGCAGAACCAAGGCTCACGCCTGGGCCCACAGTCAAGAGTCGGGCCCCCAGCGAGGCTGCATCTCATGGGCTCAGATGAGGGAGGAGAGAGGAAGGCTGGCCCGGAGACAGCAGGGGACAAGACGTTTTGAGGACGGGTCGGCCACTGTGTGGGTGGTGGTGCCACCAGCCAAGGACAGGAAGTGCAGTGAAAGGAGCAAATTTGGAGGAGAAAATGATTGGCTTTGAGTATGAAAAGGTAGGAAAAAAAAAAGAAAAAAAAATAGGAAAAAAAAAAGAAAAGGTAGGGATGCCTTCCAGAAACTTACGTGCATCTGCGGGGTAGACAGTGGGATAGGCTCCCAGAAGCTGGGGAGCAGCAGGTGCTGGAGAGGGGGCCTGAGGCATTGCCGGGTGCGGGCGGGGGTGGGGGGTGGGGGGGGCTGTAGACTGTGGGAAGGGAGGGGCGTAGCAGGAGAGCGGAGAGGAGGACTGGGCCTGAGCACCACTGGCCTGAGCCAGGGACGCGAGGGGCTTTCAGTCAAAGACAGTGAGGAGGGGTGGCCAGGCCGTGGGGAGAAACCAAGGGACGACTGTGAGCTCCTGGCCCTGGCCAGCCCGCCCCACCCCGTGGGACTTGCTAACTCCCTGTGTCTGTGCTGTCACCTCTGCCGAGGGGCCCTCCAGCGGCCCAACTGCGCCTTTCTGGCCGTGGCCGGAACAGACAGCAAGGGCCACCGAGCGGAGTGGAGCCTCCAGGGGCAGCCGTCGCCAGAGCAGAAGGGCAACGCAGGCTCGGGCCCACCGTGGGCATCAGCCAGTGTGCAAGGTCTAGCCCACCTGGGGAAGGCCGCCCTGATGCGTTTAGCTGCCGGCCCTGTTATGGGGGCCACCGCAGGCTGCAGGATGGAGACTGATCCTTGATCGTGGTCTCACTGGGGGTCCTGAGACCCTTCCCACCAAGGTGGATCCTGGTATACTTTGAGGGGTCTGGAGGAAAATCCTGCATCATGGGCTGTTTCATGTTTATTTTCTGCCTCTTACCTTCTTTCAACATCTCTGTTTGTTTTCCATGAAGAAATCCCCA
The DNA here is from genome assembly GCF_053574225.1 of Canis aureus. Classification (NCBI taxonomy): domain Eukaryota; kingdom Metazoa; phylum Chordata; class Mammalia; order Carnivora; family Canidae; genus Canis; species Canis aureus. The sequence continues at coordinate 9,001,638 of NC_135641.1, forward strand.
GCGAGGAGGGCCTGAGGTCTGCTTTCGTCTTGATCCTCAGCCAGCTTCAAATATTCAACAATATTCTAGACCACTCTTCCCTACATGTTTTGGTTTCACATATAAGCTGATTTGGAATTCAAAGTAAGCATTTGTGAACATTTATTTAACATTGTTTTGGGTTAAAAATATTAAACACCTACATAGTCAAGATTATCTACATTGTTGAAGGTTTTCACTGACAGAATTTAAATATTCCATTATGTTGCTTTTCTGGATGGATGATAATTATTTACTCCAAAAAAATACATAAGATCTTTGGCTTTTGTGCTGCATTCCTGCATAAAGCTTAACTATTTTATTTGGAAACGCAGAAGAATAAATCTGAAAGGCTAAGTAGCATTCTGGCTATGAACAGTTCAGCCCTCTGTGATCACAGAACCCCAGACAACAAGAAATGCATTCAGAGAAAATATTAATAGAATGAAAAGAAAACATATTTCTCATCGCCTTAGGCCGCCTCTACGTGCATTTAACACACTGATGCTTCTGTCTTAGGGTGACCTAGTCTGTGTCCTTGTGGGACATGAAAACACAGTTTTAATGATACGCTCTAAATTTATTTCAGAGGTACTGATGTGATAATTTGCTATTGAATTAGGTGCTGGATCGTTTATTCTTGTATTAGGTCTTCCATTATTTTCATCTGTTTGTTTTGCTGTGATGTTTCCACTCTCGCCATGAAGGATCTCTTCATTGCTTTCCACGCCGCTAGCATCCATCAACAGGAGGGTTGTTTCCTGCATTTGGAAGCACCTCGCACATGGGAGGGGGTGCTACAGATCCACAGTGTGGGTGAGATATTTCTGTGCAGACAGAGAAGGAGCAACTGAAATACTCATCTGGAATGGGCTTTTTTTTTTTTTTTTTTTTTTTGACAGATCACTGACTACTTCCATTGTAAGTATTTAGATTTGGCTACAGAGTATTCATACCTACTTTGTGCTAGAGTTGTATTCGGCACTTAAAATATGTCATTTTAATTGAATTATTCCACGTAATCTCATCCCAACCCAGGAGACGTCTATTCTCGCTTGAGATTCAGGAAAGAGCGATGAACTTGTCTCTGTCGATGCAGGAATATGTAATGGTCTCAGATCCAGGTTCAGTGTTGTTCAAAGCCTCACGATGGGCACTCCATTTGTGTTTTGTTTAAATAATTGAATACCATTTTTATTATTATAAAAGCTACATTATGCTCATTGTAGACAAATTTTAATGGTATAAGAGTAAAATTAAAGTTGTATTTCTGCCACCCAGAGACAACCACTGCTAACTCATTTATGTATTGACTCAGGCTTGTTCTAGGGGTGTGTTTTTGTGTGTATTGGGTGAGTGTGTGTGTGTGTGTGTGTGTGTTATTTTAACGTGTTTGGGTTTGTACTGTAAATAAATTTTATATTCTACTTTTTAATCACTTGAATCTGTATTGTGAGCATGTTTTCATGTTGTTAAATTTTTTCTAAAGCATGGCTTCTATAAGTAACTTCATGGCTATGTCATGATTTCTTAACATTCCCCTTGCTGATGATTGTTCAGGTGGTTGCCCGTTTATTTTTTGATTTTAAGAAGCTTCCATAAGCATATCTACCCATAAATCTTGGTCGAAATCTCTGGTTCCTTCTCTAGGTATGGTTTCTAAAACTCGGATTCTTGGATTCTATGCCATGTGGTCTTGTTTGAGACATCTAGAAAAAATGTTTATCATACACGATACTTCTCTGAGTTTGGACAGAGAGGCTGTGAATGACCTGGTGTTTTCTCATCTTCCTGGAGGTGGACAATGTTTGCATGTACGTTTACACATGTAAGGGACATACATGTTATGAACAGGCTAATTCTTCTCAGATTTCCCTCTTAGCAGAAATTTTTTCTACACTGAAGTCATAAGCTGACTGTGAGTCTTCGTTTTGTTGGAAATGCAAGTTTTGCCTCAATAGATGGTCTTTGCAGGTATTTTCGTAAGATGTTGGGAAGAGCTCAAAAACTCTAGCCAGAAATTATTTTAATCTTAAAAACCCCAATCCTACCAGGGCACTTTAATCTGAAAGATACTTTCAAAGGTGATCTTTGAAGTTTCCATAGAACTAAGCATTTTCCTAAAAAGCAAACATGTGACAAATATGAGAAGTAAGTCCTAGAAGGGTACAGAAAAGTGACTGGCACACTGACACACTTCTGTGAAGATTTCAGACACATAAGTGATATATAATCCTTCTGGAATTAGGGGAAAATACGATGAACTTTTCAAAACCTTTGTCTCCTGTACATTCTCTATCATCCCCGTTTTCCCCAGGCCCTTTGTTATCCTTCCTGTCTGACTGGTTAAACACATAACCTTTTAATTTCTTTTTAAATAAATCCCTATGGACCTCTAGGAAGGATAAAGGCTAGGAGGTCATTTCAATTTTCTCTTCAATCTTTGTGCCTTCTCTTTTATCCTCCCTAAATTGTAAAGTAATTAGATTCTTGCATTGTTTTGCTTTTTGAACTTCTACAAACATTCACTTTTATTTTCCATATTGTTTTACTAGCTACACAATGCCTCTCTAGATTGGTTAGGAGTGCACAGCAATTCATTTGAAAATGGCCTGTTTTATGTTTATTTCCTCCTCCTCTTTTCCTTGCAGAGTCTAATGCCCCATCACTGTGGTTTTCATGGCTTTAATTCTTTGTGGTATGCTGGGGTTCACAGCACTTTGCTCTTCCCCATGCTTTCCTTTGTTCTGGTGCTTGCCTTTGCTTCCCACTCTGCCCCTTGGCAGAGCAGGTTTTCAGCTGTTGTTGCACATCTGGTCCATTTATAGACAATAACTTCCGACTGTTTGTTTCCTTTTCTAGGTTTTCGTTGGGATTCATGGAGTCATAGAGTGAATGCTGGGGTTGCTGTTTTCCCTCATACATAATATTTCTCACACCACTTTTTGTGACTTTCTTGATTCTACTTCTTCAATTTAAGTTTAAATCTACAAAATGAATCCTCCAAAGGGTAAGCTTAAGCAAGATTTTGATATGGGCATTACTTAGGGAGAGGGGCAATTTATACTTGCTCCTCAGTGGCTTCCTTCTGTTTTTACAAGTTCGTATACTTTTTTCTGTGATTTGGCTATGTATGAAGAAGGTTCCTGGAATATTATCTTTTGTTATCCTGGTGTGCATTTCTACAAGAGTATTCCATTGAGAAAAGGCAATAGGACATATTTTTTTCTTTCTTTTTGATAGGAATTCCCCGAAGAGAATTCTTTTCTGTTTCCAATTCAGACAAAGCCTCTCATCCCTGAGGAAATATTTCCTGTGCAAGGTTAGAGACAAGGAACTCTCACAAATTGCAATTCATTCTCCATTACCAGAAGGGTGTTTTTTGAAAGACATCCTCTCCCCAAGTGGTGTGAAGTTTGTCACCCTTTCTTTTCTGGATTCCAACAAGTAGGTGTCAAGCCTAGATTTGTTAGCAGCTTTTGTGCTATGTTTTAAAAATGAGGAATGAAAGGAAAAGATTCAGATCACTGCAAACTTTCACACAGAAACCCATTTTGGAAAAATGAAAGTTTTCAGGACAACTCATCAGTTCTATGCTGTGATGTACTCAGACACTCACCCACGTAGTAACACAAATGGTGTCTTTGTTCTGGTTGGGAAGGGCTGCATCACCAGCAATATAGTTTAGTTTGAAATGCTGTGAAATCTAATATTTTTCCCTTGGGAAGCTGGTGATATGAACCAGGTTCTAGTGATATTAATAACCCAAATTTGGGATCCTTTGACTCTCCCGAGAGATATAAAAGGTACGATGTCATGTTTTGTGCATTTATATGCAGAAATTCTTTGAATAGATCTTTTATTTCTTAGTGTTATTTTATTTGAGAAGCTGTGTAGGTAGGTGTGAGAACAGTGAACAGAATGTTGGATAGGCTGAAGACCCACCTCTGGCAGGATCAGCATGCTCAGTTAAGTGTGGAAGGAATTAAGACAGGATATTCTTCTATTGTTGTCAAAGTGGGGCTGGTGAAAGGGTTTCCACATTCTTATAATGGAAGAGGAGGATGTGGTGCTCTGCTGTACACTTTTCACTTTTCAAAGGCTCTGTGCATCCAGGAAGATGATGGCAGGTGGTGCGAGGCTCATGGGAATGCACATGAACCAGCCCAAAGGTAGTGTCACTTAAAGTCATCCAGGTTCCCCTTGCTCAGTCTCTCCAGAGGAGTACATGGGACTAGCCTCGGGATTTGGAAATGTTGTCAGATCTCAGGGTTCTGGAAGATGGTTCAGTGGAGCTCCACAAAAAGCTGGGTAAAGTGGCCTTCACAAGCAAACACTGTCTGGAGCCAGAGCAAGGTGTAGTCTGAACAATTATGCCCAGTTTTACTGCAGCAATTACTAGCTGTTCAGTAACAGGGTAGTAATTACTATTGCAACCCTTGCAACTCTTATATTTGATGACACACACACCGTCAGGGAGTGAGCACAGAGAATCACAGCCCCCTGGATAACAGATAAAAGGCTATATAAAAATATTTCAAAGGGCAGAAGGAGTTTAGGGAAAATGACAAATAATTCTTTAAAGTGAATACATAGCGCTGTTTTCTGGCTGTCACCATGGTGGGTGCAGAAGAGAAGAAAAAGAAGTTTCCTGCTGTGCCAGAAACCTCTAAGAAAAAGCGAAGGAATTTTGCAGAGTTGAAGATCAAGAAGCTGAGAAAGAAGTTGGCCCAAAAGATGCTTCGAAAGGCAAGGAGGAAGCTAATCTATGAAAAAGCTTAGTGTTACCAAAAGGAATATAGGCAGGTGTACAGAACTGAGATTCGAATGGCGAGGGTGGCAAGAAGAGCTGGCGACTTCTCCATACCTGTGGGATCCTAATTGGTATTTGTTATCAGGATCAGAGGTATCAATGGTGTGAGACCAAAGGCTTGAAGAGTTTGGGAGTTTCTTTGCCTTTGCCAGATCTTTAATGACACCTTTGATAAGCTCAACAAGACTTCAATTAACATGCTAAGGATTGTGGAACCATAAATAGCATGAGGGGACCCAAGCCCGAAGTGAATGAATTGATCTACAAGTGTGGTTGTGGCAAAATCAGTAAGAAGCCGATTGCTCTGACAGATAACACATTGATTGCACGATCTTTTAGTAAACAGGGCATCATATGCATGGAGGATCTGATACATGAGATCTGTACTGTTGGAAAATGTTTCAGAGCCTCAACTTTTTGTGGCCCTTCAAATTATCTTCTCCATGAGGGGGAACGAAGTAAAAGACCACCCGTTTTATAGAAGGTGAAGATGCTGGCAGTAAGGAAGACTACATCAATCAGGCTTATTAGAAGGGTGAATTAAGGTATATACCACAATTATTTTTGTAATCTGGTGCATGACTACTTTCAAACTGAAAAAAATAAAAAAATAAAGTGAATACATAGGAAAGAAGAAAAGTATCAAAATTATTTTGCAAAGGTATTAAGGTAATATAATTAATTATATTAATTTCCTCTACCCTAAAATTTTAAAGTGACATAGAGATTTAAGTCTTCCATTTGTATAAAGGAAGGATAAGTTCCTATTTTCCTGCATCAAACTGTGAAGGTTTTTTTTGTTTTTTTTTTGTTTTTTTTTTTTTTCCTGATACAAAAGTATAACCATCAAGACCATCATTTTTAGTTAGGATATTTTCCCATTGAATCTTACTCTTAGATGACATCCTTCCTCTCATCCAATTCCAAAAAAAAATCTGAAGTGAGGAGTATAAAAAGAAAGAGCATATGTTGCACTATTTCTTTCAGAGGATTATTAATTTGTCAGGGTATTTTCTCCTCAATTTGGCCACAGCCTTCTCAGAGTGGCATGCCCATTTGTTTGGATTAACATTTTTCCACAATGAAAGAGAAACTATTAAAGAGAAAGAAATTTGCCTTTTGTGTATTAATTTTCTATCCTATTAGTTTGTTATGTTCTCTTATTAGTTCCAGGAGTTATTTCATGCATTCTTTGGCATTGTCTATATAGACAATCATACTATCTGTGAATAAAGACCATTTTATTTCTTCCTTTTCAATACATATAACCTTTATTTTTTTTTCTTGTCTTATTACACTATTAGGATTTCTAGTATAGTGTTGAACAGGAATGGTGAGAAAGAACATTTTACCTTTTTACTATTTTTAAAGGAAAAGTATCCAATCTCTCACCATTAAGTATGATGTCAGCTACTGGTTTGTTGTTGTTGTTGTTGTTTTGGAAATGTTATAAAATAAAATTGAGGAAGTTCCTCTTTCTTTTCAGTGTGCTGAGGTTTTTTTTTTTTTTTTTAATCATGACTGGATGTTGAATTTTATTACATGCTTTTTCTGTATCAACTGACATGATTTTTCTTCTTTAACCTGTTGATGTGGTGGATTACAATGATTGCTTTTTATTTTTTTAAAGATTTTATTTCTTTATTCATGAGAGACACATTTATTCATGAGAGAGAGAGAGGCAGAGACACAGGCAGAGGGAGAAGCAAGCTCCATGCAGGGAGCCTGCTGTGGGACTTGATCCTGGGACTCCAAGATCATGCCCTGGGCCAAAGGCAGATGCTCAACTGATGAGCGACCCAGGCATCCCCACAATGATTTCTTTTTAAATGTTGAAAAAGTGTTGCATATCTGAAATATTTTCACCTGGCTGTAGAGTGTAATTCTCTTTACACAATTTTGGATTTTATTTGCTAACATTTTGTTGAGGATTTTTAAATCCGTGCTCATGAGAGATATTGGTCTGCAGTGTTCTTTTCTTGGAACGTCTTTGCCTTGCCTGTTTTGGCTATTATGATAATGCTGACCTCACAGCATGAGTTAGGAAGTGCTCTCTCTACTTCTATCTTCTGGAGGAGTTTTTAGAGAATTAGTATTATTTCTTCTGTAAGTGCTTGGTATAATTCACCAGTGAACCAATCTGGGTCCAGTGCTTTCTGTTTGGAGAGGTTATTAATTATTAATTTAACTTTTAAGAACAAATATATGCTTACCCAAACTACTTCTCATATAAGTTTTGGTAGTTTGTGTTTTTTAAGGAATTTCTCCATTTCATCTAAGTTATTAAAATTGTGGGCATAGTTATTCATAGTATTATTTTATTCACCTTTTAATGTCCATGGGATCAGGAGTGATGGTCCCTCTTTCATTTCTGATATAGATAATTTCTGTCTTCTCTTTGTTTGTGTTGGTTAGTGTGGCACAGGACTTATCACATTTATTGGTATTTTTAGAGAAACAGAATTTGTTTTTATTGATTGTCTTTAAACCATTTATAAGAAAGAAGGAAGTAAAAAGGCAATGTGGATGAGCATAGTGAATTGCACATTTATTCACAACTATTCTTTAGTGAGGCTGAGTGTATGGCTCAAATCATATGCCAGATATAATGAGCCATGTATCATAGAAAACTACCACTTTTGTTTATTTTTTATTTTTAAAATTATCTATCTATCTATCTATCTATCTATCTATCTATCTATCTATCTGAGAGTTATCAGCATAGGGGTAAAGGGAAAAAGTGAATCTTAAGCAGGCTCCATGCTCAGTGTGGAGCCTGACACGGGCTCCATCTCATGACCCTGAGATCATGACCTGAGCCAAAATCAAGAGTCAGACACTTAACCAAGGGAGCCACCCAAGTGCCTCTGAGAACTACCATTTTTAAAATAGTGACAAACTTATTTCTTCTCAACATTATTTCAGACATGATTCAATGTAGACGATCTTTGCTTTGAAGGCAGTGAATAGTGTACCATTTACCAGAACAATTCCATAACTATTCTTTGATCATAACTGTTTTCTTCTCAGGAAAAAGTCAATACACTAAAGATTTTCCAACTTTAGTTTGTATAAGAATAATGTGGAGATTATTTAAAATGCAGATTCCTGGATCCCACCCAAATTCTGTTTGCTGTGTCTGTGGAAGGGACCAGAAATTTATTAATTGCATGGGCACCCAGGCATATACAACAGTTGCCTGATGACCTTTCATTAACAACATTCCCATTGACCTTGGAGCCAGAAAGGCCCTCAGAGGCCGTCTATGATGACTTTCATTTTATGAATGAGATACTAGACCTCTGGAGTTGGCCATGTAGAGTTTGTCAGTGTCAGTGTTGGAAACTGAGCCCCCGATTTCAGCCTCCCAGTACAGTGATGTATATCACTGCAGAACACTGGTGATGCTGGTTCAGCTTGATCATCCAACTTATTTAGTCAAACTTTGAATGTATTTTGATGATTAAAAAATCAAATTTTACATAATGAATGTTTTTAATTACTGCCAAAATTGCAAAGAACATGTGATAGATATGATGTTTCACACTAGGATAAGGGAATGGGTCACCAGTGCCTGCTCTAACATCTTCATTCCCAGTAGCTACAATTAAACGAAGCTGTGCAAAATTTTGTGGCTTACCAATCTGGCTGAACATTCTAAGCATTGATGCTTAACTATCAGAGTTCCCTCATTAATTGAGGAGAAAAACAAAATCTTTCACACCTGTTTATATTTCATGAGAGTCATGATTTGACCATTTGTATTATTATTTACTAACTTGAAGACACCACTTAGACATGAAGATTTACCTGACAAACTATTGATGGAGAGGTACATGTCATGGACTGTTCAAGCCTGTATGAGTTTTTCCATAGTTTCTCATCTGAGTTCAAAGTGACTTTAACATTGTGGATGCTCTATTTTATTTTATTCTTTTCCCCTGATTGAGTGTTTTTTGTTTCTGGTTCACACAGGTGGTCCACATGGGTGCTAACTTACTCTCCAAAGGAGACAGCAGTGATTGGAAATTTGGATCTATCATCTAGGATTTGTTGATTTCTACAGGTGGAGGATAGTGATCTATTTTCTGTTGGGTGACAGACAATACGGAATTTTGTTTATTCACCTCTTGTGTTTGTCTATTCTGAGCTCTAATCAATTAAGACTTTCTGGAAAGGAGAACAACTCTTTGAGATCGAGGCCACAGAGTTTTGTTGTGTGTGTGTTTACTTAAGACTTGAGGCTGCTATTGTGGAACTGAAGCTACATATCCTCTATGTTTCTTCATGTCCATGTGTCTGAGAAGTAATTGAGAAAGGCTTCTTTTTGTCATGTTAGTCGGATTTTTATCCATCTCCAGAGGATATTAACAAATTAGGTTGTCATGTATCTTAAAGCAAAAGAGATCTCTTCTGATCATTTATTGAAATAAACACATACTTACATAAATAAAATATTTCTGAATCTTCCCCAAATGTAATGAAATTGAATTTCTAATAATTTAAGAAAGTTATAGTTAAAATGATTATTCTGCTGGATCAGAAACATTTTAAGAACTCAAGTTTACATAATTAAGATAAATCTTTGGTGAATTGGACTGGTTCAATCATTATGGTTTTCAAAAATAAATCTATGTTTGGTCTGATTTGTCAGTATTAAGCTTATATAAGCACATTTGTTATTTTACTTGGTTATTTTCTCATTCATGAGGAAAATAGTCAGTCTGAACTTCCTAAAATTATGGAGGTTTCAGGATCAAATACTCTAATAATACTCCTAACACATTGTTAAAGATTACAAAAAGTAATTTGTGCTCAACTAAATTGAGTCATTATTCTAACAAACTTTTTATATCAATAATAATTATGTTTTGTAGTGTGTCAGGTCTTCAGTAATTTAAAGCTTTAAACTGATATTAAATTGAGCTAATTAATACCTTGGGTATTACTTTGATATTTTCTTGGACACTTTAATATTTTCTATGTAATATGGAATCCTGAAATATTAATATCTAAGCATAATTTTAAGCTTCATGTGTTATCTTTGGGTCATGTTACTGAACAAGTTCACTTTTACCACTTTAAGAAGATATAAAAGAGATGGGTGTCGGTGTAGGATGTGTGTTGAACATATTTACAAGTTGTTATTCTGCTTAAACACTGCAAAATGACAGACAGTTCTCAATCATATACCCTCTAATTTTCTCTGTGAAATAGGAAATTTTCACATTGATACATTATAATTAATATACATGGTTGAGACTATACTACAAGCAATAATGACATTGAAATGCAAATGGATATGTGGTTTTGTTTTATAAGAAAAAGGAATAATTTTGTTCTACTATAAGAGTCTGTTTGTTCTAGAATATGAAAGAACTTCGTGCAAGACAAGACCTGGGCAATAAATTCTATTTGCCTTGATTTAAAACAGCTGAATCTAAAAAGAAGTCTTAAAATAAGTTAAAATTTTAGCTATGTTTGCTCATTTTTTGATGGGTTTGTTTCACTGGTTTGCTGATTAATACAATCATTTACAAGATAAAAGAATATTCTTTACTTTCTGTAAAATCTGTCTACATAGCAGAGAACTTGGGCCTCCCAGAACAATTTTCTGTGCTTTATGTTGACTTTATTATGTCCTTGATTGTTTAAAAGAAAAATCCAAAGAACAAAGTTCTCTCACTTGTGAAAGAGCTAAGGTTCTTTATGAGTGTGTTACCTTTTATGTGTATTTCAAAATATTTTGTTGTCACTTTGATTAAATAGGTCACCATGCAGTTGGTTCTCAGGCACCTGTGATCCAACCAAAATCAAGTGCCGTAGCTCTCCTCTGACCACTCTTTTGACTTTTCTTTACTAAGACTGGTTCCTAGATTTAGAAAAAAAAATAAAAGAAAAATTTCAGGGTATCTTTTACACCTAAAACTATCATTGAGATTTCCCAAAGGCCCAAAGCAATCACAAAGATTTAGTTTTTACCGTATAAAAAGAGAAATACTAGAAACAATTAAGTTTGTTTAATGTGCTAGGTATCTCTTAAATTAGTGCAATGCTACTGCAAGAGCTACAGGGGAAAAGTCATCAAATTAGAAGAGATGTTTAGCCTTTACTTGCATTTGTTCAGATGCAGTGTTACTAATATAAATATTTCAGAAAGTATATGCTTTATGAGAAGACTCTGGGGGTTGGTTTTACTCTCAGGGGACACATTGATCAAACCCTTATGAACTAATTATGCATCATACTCTGATAGGAAGTTTATCCTGCTGCATTCTGGTATTATTGATGACAGTAATAAATTAACTACAATCATTAAGTATTTGTCATCTGCAGATAATTTTTGTTTTTTTCCAGTGCTTGCCTGAAGACCTTCTCATAAGTCTCATTAGTCTTAGATCCTCGTAGAACTATAGCAGGTACTTTGAACTATTGATGCTTCTAAGTAGAGATACTTGGCACAGTATGTCTATTTCTGAACAGACATCACTTAGATACTGTCAAGCTGTACCACCAGATTGAGACAAGTTCACCTGGTTTCTCCCTCATCTGAAAGTAAATGGCTTCCTGAAAGCAGGCTAGTGACCCATGATCTAGCAGAACAAAAGAACAACGGAACCAATGACAAAAATTTTGTTGTGATTAGTTGCTTGGAATTTTTTGATGTTTTGTTAATGCTCTATTTTTGTATGTATATATTAAGAAGCACTTTTTCTGAATCATTCCTAAAGACATTTAGTTAAGTAGACTCTTCTTATGTAAAGGGAAGTGAAACATTTTTATTTATTTATTTATTTATTTATTTATTTATTTATTTATTTTTTTTTTTGTGAAACATTTTTAAATGATATCTGATTCCCACTGATCCCCCAAAATTCACCAACTCCTATCAAGTGCCTTTACTTCTTTTTTTTATTTTAAAGATTTTGTTTATTTATTCATGAGAAACACTGAGAAAGAGTCAGAGACACAGGTAGAGGGAGAAGCAGGCTCCCTACAGGGATCCCAATGCGGGACTTGATCCCAGGACCCTGGGATCACGACCTGAGCTGAAGGCAGATGCTCAACCAATGAGCCACCCAGGCACCCAAGTGCCTTTATTTCTCATGGCGAAATAATTAATTAGCTAGGTTTCGCATAAATCTATCCACTGTTTGACCAGAATATGACTGAATTGTGCAACCAAAGCCATTGAAGGAGTGTAATGTCTGAAAAGAATTCTTGCTTAATCAGGAATAATGACCAAATTTAAAGAAAAAAAAAAAAAGGTATCTTTCAGGGTTTACTTGGCTTAGGGTCCAGACCTACAGATGGTAAGGAAGGTCACTTCCAGGCAGGCCAAGAACCCTAGCAAGTTTGAAGGACTGTGAAGGGCAGAAGTCACCCAAATTTGCAGGTGCGGTAAGTGATAGTTGGTGGACAGTGTTTTGGATCTGGTTTCGTAGCTTCAGGATAGCAAATGGCACAGGCTTTAAAAGATAAAATTCCATCTCCTTATGAAAACTTCCACACAAGATTTAATTCTGTGGCCTTGGTAGTAACTCAGAATGGCATGGTTCTCAATTTACAAAGCAAATATATGGCTAATTAGCATTCCTGCAACAGCCATGGAAATAAGCAGGCCAAACCCAATGAGACCAGCATTTTTGTGATCAAGCGTAATTCTAGGAGACGGTGTTTATGATCTCCTGGGCAAGCTTATTGGGAAAATTTTTGAAAGCCTTTCAAATGGGCAGCAGATTACAGATTGCCATTTTAACAGTATTATGGAAATTGTCTAGCAGATCTTCCAGGGTTATCTCATTCTATAGGGGGCTGTGCTTTTGATTGTCTTTGACTAGACTATACTACAGCTCTGTAAATCATATAAAACTCGTAGAAATGCAAATTAATTTTGTCTGGTGGTGAGACAATTGATTTCTACCCTGCAAAAAGAAATGATCCAAGCATCATTAGAAAGATTACATTTTGTGCCTAGTTTTGCATCTATCAGAAATTCATTTCAGTATTTTTGATGTTTTAGATCTGTTTATCGCATTCTTCTTTGAGTCAGTTCAATATGTCCATTTAATATTTGCACAACAGTTATTACTTTGTGAATTTTAAAGTGATCCTTTTGAAAAATCATCTTTAACCCTTTCTAAGTAAACAAGGGCCTCCAGTTAATGGTCTGGTTGTACAGAGAACCAGAGGCCAGGCTGGAGCATTCTGATGTCCTAAATCATAATCTGGTGATTTTGTCTGGTTCACACTGCTCATCCAGTGCCAACGAGCTCACTGAATTTGCATGTTAGTCCATTCTTCAAGCACTCTTCCAATAATTCTGCTTTTGAGGCATGTAGGATTGGGGTAAGAACTCATAAACTTTGGAATTAACCCCCCTGACCAATCCAATGGCTCATCAAAACAACTTTAAAATGTAAGGTGGAAATTATAGGAAGATAATGGACAAGATTTTATAGATGATATTTTAGCTAAGAACACCCAAGTGGGAGTTCTGTGTTCAATAAAAAAAAAAAAATGTGTGTTAAGTGAGAGGCTTGAGCTGTGACACAAAGACCAATATTCACATGGGGGGTAGGAAAACAGAGAAGAGGAAAACCAGGTCAGAGAGAAGAGAGTGTAAAGGAAAAACAATTTTAGTCTCTAATGTATGTCCGTGGGTCCTGATCCTGTGTTTAAGTCACTTTATTTATTTATTTTTTTACTTTATTAAAATACTGAGTTTATTTCACATGTATATTTTTGTCTCCTCACCATTTCCATTTGTCTGACCACCACTACTACTATGTCCTATCATAACATTCCATACATAATTAAAACCAAGCAAAGGGTGGAGTTCCATCTTTAAAAACCAAACAGGCATTTTGGACAACACATTCTTGGCAATGGAACCTGGACAACATTTATCAGACAGGGTAGGGAAAGTGCTCACTCTGCATTATAAAAGGGACAGCCAGATATCAACTGTTACAGAAATGAAAGAAGACGGAAAATTTTAACAAACTGTTTAAACTATTTTCTTAAAGAGACTTCCTCCACTGCCAGAGATCTTGAATAGCCTCTTGGTCAGTCATCCGGAAGCAATTCTTCACATAATTGATGAACTTGGCTTCCACTTTGGGAAGAGAACCACCTTTTTCTATACTTGCTTGCATTTTTGCTTTAATGTCTTCTACAGAACTAGATCCTTTCGGTGTTTTAGGAGTCTTTTCCTGTTTTTTGAAAGATTCTTGACCTTTTGTTCTTGGTGTTGATGGTTTTGAGTCTTTTCCATTCAGGTTTGATTTTTGTGCATTTTTGGCTGGAGTATCTCGTATAGATTTCTTTACTGGAGCCTTTTCTTCAGCTTCCTCATCATCAAAATCATCATCATCATCATCTTCATCATCGTCGTGATCATCATCGTCGTCATCATCATCTTCATCAGCAGCAAGTTTTACTTTTTTCTGTGGAATCTTGCTACCACTTCCAGGGACAGAATGCTTACTAAGAAGTTTCACATCCTCTTCTTCTTCATCTTCTGACTCTGCATCTTCCTCTACAGCTACTAAGTGCTGTCCACTAATATGCACAGGACCAGAACCACACTTCAACCGTAAGACCACAGGTGGTGTTATTTCAAAGCCCCCAAGGGACACCTGGGTACAGACCTGTACAGTTGGCTGTACAGACATTTTCAAAGTTGCCAGTGTGACTTTAATTGGACTGCCTTCATAATTCATTGCCTCTGCTTCAACAATGTGCAATTCATCCTTTGCACCAGCTCCCAAACTGACCGTTCTTAAAGATAACTGGTGCTCATTTTCATCATTATCCACCTTAAAGTGGTAATCTTTGTCAGCCTTTAGTTCACAACCAAAAAGATAGTTCTGGGGCCGCAGGGGGCTCATGTCCATGTCCATTGAATCTTCCATGGGGCGGTGGCACGCACTTAGGTGGGAGAGAAGGCGGACGGAGATACACGACTACTGTTCCTCAGAACAGCCACGCAGGACGGAATCACAGCAGGGAATTAAGTCACTTTAAACTTTATCATATTTCCTTTGTTTGCTTGGGAAACTATCAGCCATAATAATCTGACATTTTAAACTTTCCCAGATTGAAATTGGGGGAAATGAAGGCTGTGTAAGATTGTCTACACTGTTCTGCCAAGTATTTAATGCACAATTAGTCAAGGACCCAATTAGACTGCAAAGCAAAACTGAACCTATGGTTAATTAAGGTAAGTGGACAGTGACACGGAGAGCTGGCAGTTTAGGTACCTCAGGACATTGAAGTTAGAAAATTTGGTCCATTAAGAGTTGCTCATAACCATTTTAAAGTTTGTTCTTTGGAGAAGAGTTTGTGCAGAACAATCGCTAGTTATTAAAATAGGTGTTTTAGAATCTTGGCTCAAATTTGAGTTGCTTAACTAAAATGTGTCCTCTACCTTCATGTGGACGAGATTATCATTAACCTCTTGTTCTATAGTCCCTGGGAATAAAATGGAAATGTGGGATGTGAAGCAAGTGAAGGACTCATTATTGAGTAAATAATCAGAAAGAAAAACCCAGAAAAGATCATTTATATCAGATGTTTCTATAACCTTCTAGAATGACATATTCAAAAATTAGGAAAAATCAGATGCAGATTCAGGCTTACACACCTCTATTGAGCACCAACTGTACACTGAGTCTCCATACTGAGGCAATTTCATTGTTTTATGAGAATATATTGTGTGTTCTCATCGGATGAATATATTGACCAGAAATGACCAAAGGATCATCAAATGTTGGATCTGAAAGAACCAGTGGAAACCATCTAGCCCACTTTGTAAGCTTTTCCTTGAGGGGAGAGGTATGGGATGTTTTGGTGTCTTATGAAGCCTATGATTTTTTTGTTTAAAAAAGAAATACATATGCAGACATATTCTAAAATTTGCAAAATTTTACCAGAACTCATAAAATATATCCACTGATCTCAGGTTAAAAAACCCTTGATCCAGTTGCCTCAGC
Source organism: Canis aureus (assembly GCF_053574225.1). Classification (NCBI taxonomy): domain Eukaryota; kingdom Metazoa; phylum Chordata; class Mammalia; order Carnivora; family Canidae; genus Canis; species Canis aureus. Next base: position 9,017,466 of record NC_135641.1, read on the forward strand.
TTACATGTAAGAAACCAAGCTCATTGTGGCCCAGGACTCCCTGCTAGTTCCTGGAGAGCATGGACTGGGATCCAGAGTCTAGCACAACTCTCACCATCCTGCGTGCCTTCGGCATTTATGGACTATTCAGTGTTGGGTGTTATGTTTACCTCTGTTAGATTGTTTTAACCAATCAGCAGATAAAATATTTTAAAGATAGCGTTGTATTTCTGCCCCTCTGTGACAGTTGTATAATAGCTAAGTGAAAGCTACTCTGTGGCATTTTGTATGTGAGGACACATCCAATCAATATTGCATAAGGCCTGTGACTTGCCCTGCTTATTCTTCTAAAGAGCTAATGGGCAATCTCCTCTAACCTGAGAGGAAACAGCTATCTCAATCTGATTGCCAATTGGGTGGTTAATTTGGTAATTTTGTATTTGATCACTGCTTTTGGAAGTGCTCCAACTGTCTGCAGTCACACCAAAAAGGAATTATGATGAGTTATGTGCTGTTTCTAATGATGAAAATGGCAAAGTGACCATTTTTTCTCTAAGTATCACGTAAATCATGTTACATCTATTGCCGGGCCTCTGTGATAGAGACTTCTGGTCTTCACCAATATTGGGTTCTTTTTTCTCCTGGGTTATTGAGAGGATTCAACTTCCCCATCCCATAGGAGTCAAGCAGGGCATGTCTGGTCCACGATTCCAAGTGAAAGTGATGAGGGTCATTTTCAGAACAGAATATTTAAAATCTGGGTAATGAGGCAGGGGGCACCTGGGTGGCTCAGTAGTTGAACAATTGCCTTCGACTCAAGTTGTGATCCTGGGGCCCTGGGATCGAGTCCCACATTGGGGTCCCCATAGGGAGCCTGCTTGTCCCTCTGCCTATGTCTCTGCCTCTCTCTCTGTGTCTCTCATGAATAAATAAGCAAAACCTTTAAAAAAAATCTAGGTAATGGGAAATAGTTTAATAAAGGATGGGCTGGATTTTAAGTTGGCAATGGTTTTTGCAAAGGTGTGGGCTGGGTTTTAAGAAAATAATAAGGGATGGTGGTACACACTGGGTTGGCGACATTGGGGAGTCATTACAGCATCTAGGCTTTAAGAGGCACTAGAAAAGGCAGTTACCAGAACACAGAGAGAGAGGGAAAAAGAGAGCAAGCTCTGGTGCTCAGAAGAGGGATGCAGCAGGCTCCTGTGACCCCAGGGAGAGTGAGTAGAGAGATAACACCTGAAGTCACTCAAGTTCTGTCCTTGGATATCCTGCTGGAGTTCCCCACTGGTCAAGTCCAATGAGGACAAGATCACACAGATCAGACTTCTGTAACTCAGAACAGGCTAGAGAGTACTGGTGAAGGGTTCTGGAAGGGCAAAAGGAAATGTCTAGCACAGAAACCCTTCGTGCTCTCTTCCCCTGGAGACTCAGATTCACAGCAGTTGGAGGGCTAAGCCCTCACGTGGAAGATGGAGGTCCTGAAGGATGGTTGGATCCACCAATGACTTTGCACAAGCAAGAAATACTCCTGGTGTGTTAAGCCAGTGAGATTTTGTTATTGTTTGCACTTGACTGATAAAACAACCTCTCTGCATTGGCACTTTGATGAGAAGGGCTTTGATGTTCTTCTTGTTAATGTGCAAAGACAAGAATGCCTTCAATGCCTGGGTGGAGGAGTTAAATGCATCTTCTTATTTCTCTGTGGATTTACTAGCTTTATTAGCCCACACAGGTATTTTGTTACTGGTCCCACATAACCTCAAGTCTCCAATGAGTCATGTGGTCAATATTCTTGTTCATTCCTTTTGGAACCTTTTAGTACCTGGAGATTTAATGTCTAAAAAATGCATAAGCCATACATGGTCAATAATTCAAATTTTGTCCAGTGTCAGCCACAGCACTGTGCCACAGTCAATTTTTCAGAGTTATTGATCACCTTTTATCCACTTAACCCCTGTCCTTCTTTGGAGGCAGCCTTCAGGACTAGGGTGTACACTCCAGTGGGGATGACCATGCTGGGCCATTCTCCAACACTGACATCATATTTTACAAAAGCAACTCTTGTCATATTGATGAGATGGATGTGCCACAACTTAATAATGTGTGAGTTCTTTTTCCCTGTTCATTCTTTTTACTTTCTATCCCAGGCTTCCAGAAAAAATTCTATACCTGTTAGACCTGTTCCTGAACCATCCATGATGCAGATCTTTGAATCTGGAAAATGGATAGAGAGAAGCAAGTTTGAGAAGAAACGGAGAGAGAAAAGGATTTCATTCAAGAGCTTCAGTTTATCTTCATAATTGAAAGCTAAAGAGCAGGAAATGGGAGGAGGGTAAGGTAAGTGATCTCAAGCTGGATTATGGGGGACATTTTTAGGGTCTGATATTTGAGAAGCTCTGGAGAAGCTATGGGCATGAAAGATCTGTGGAGGAGTAGAGGGATATGAAAATTTTTTTCTGAGTATTGTAAATGAGTTCTTCCATAATGCTGAGCATCACATATGTTTGGAATCCACTTTGAAACTACATCAAACCATTGTATTATGGTTTTGAAAATTCTAATCTGTGCTGAAACGGTTATCACCTGAGAACTTTGGATTTGTTTTAAAAATTTGGTTTATGTGTTGGAACACCTCTTTTTGAAATTAAGCATTTAGATAACTTCATCATCTACTTAACAGAAGAACAAAAAGCCAGAAGATAGCAATGGCTTCAATTTTCCTCCATCAAACCTAAAAATTCACCTCTGACCACCTATATCCATCCTTTCCTCCCTCCCTCTTGTTACAGTGGAAGACAGATCTTATACCATCAGCCATAGCACATCCCTCCATCTCTGTTCTGGATTCATGCCATCTCCTTAAGGACCTTATGACACCTGTTGTCTCCTTGATGACATGAATTGTCAACTTTGTCCTCTCCACTGGCCCCTTCAGATCAATACTTTTTCTTCTTCAAAACAAATTTTCTTACAATTCTCTACCATTCCATTTCTTGCTGCTCTTTTTTAGTCCAGCTTCTTGAGAGAGGTGTCTCACTTGTTTTCCCTACTTCCTCACCTTATACTCACCCCTCCTTAACAAATTCTGGGATAATCTCCTTCCCCATTTTTCTACTAAAAATATTCTTATTCAGGTCCCTAATGGCATCAGCTTCATAAAATCCAATGCTCATGTTTCCACCTTGCTCCACCTCTTAGCATCATTTGGCACCTTGGATTACATCCACCATCTTGAAATCTTGTCTGTTAGCTATCATGACACTGAATTTTCCTGGTTTTCTTTTGCTCTGGCCATGGACTTAGTCTCCTATGTAGATTCCCCTGTTGTCCTGCCCCTTAAAATTAGTGTTCCTTGGAGTTCTTTCCTAAATTCCCAATCTATACACTTATCTTGGGTGTTATCATACACACTGACCTTTGTCTGCATTCACATATTGATGACTTCCAAATCTTTGTTGCTAACAAAATCTCTCCCTTGAGATGCAGACTAATATATCCAATTACTTATTATTATCTACAACAATCACTTACTATCACCTCCCCATTACAAACACAACACGTCCAACAGGACTCAACTTGTATGACCAACCATAACATAGCTCATAGTCCACCTGAATATCCCATACTCTGCACTCATTGAATGGCCATCATCTACCTGGTTGACCAAAGCCACTGTGATTCCCATTGACTATTTTTTTTCCCTCCTCCAGTTGCCAACCCCTGTCAATATCACTTTCTAATCTTTCTTAGAATTTATCCACATTTATCCATGCCCTTGGTCATGATCCAAGGACAGGCCACTACCTCTCTCATCAGAGTTCCTACCTTGTCTGCCCACAACCTTTCTCAACCGAGTCAGTCTCTGTACTGTACCTGGAATGAGTTTCCACTAACACAAATATTATCATATCAGTTGCTTGGTGATGAAGTTTGCAACTTCTATTTCTGGCCTCATCTCTTAAACAGAAATCTATATTTTGAACTCTGAACAAGTGGATTTATCCTTTATCTAGTACAGTCACAGATTTCAAAGTTTCTCTGAAACTTCACCATGACATTGTACAAGTATTTAAAAGACATAATAATTGAGTCAAAAATGGAGAATTTAAACATGATAAGCACTGAATTTTGAGGTAGGGGTAAAATTGTGTTTAGGTTTTATTTTTGCCTAACATGTAACCTAACCCAGTCACAGGATCCAGGGTTTAGGACATGGGCATCTTTGGACATCATTATTCTGCCTCCCATAGCTATGAACAGTCAAACAAAACTTTCTTCCCCAATGGAGCTGTAATCTAGTGATACTATGTGAGATTCAGCTGCTTCTCCATGTACACCCAAGCTTATAATAAGTGATCTCCTTGATTACAAAGGTATTTCCAGACCCACATTGGCAAGCTTCAGTGAATATACTATGGTGTGTGTGTGTGTGTGTGTGTGTGTGTGTGTGTGTGTATCTGGTTTTCAGGGTTGTGATCCCACCCTGCTGAAAAGAACACCTAGGCTTTAGCCAATATTTTTCTAGTCCTATTTTATTTCTATAGGATCTAAAGAATATGACATTTAATTTAATAATTTTCCTTACTCATACGTAATGAGTACCTCTGGCCTCTGAGCCCTATTTTGGACACAGAGGAGTCTGCAGAAGTATGGAAATTGCAAAAGATGCAACAAATACAGACAAAAACAGTTTGATAGTTATATCTTATAGAATATAAAAAGTGTCCAAGTGTGTGCTTCCCAGAATCCAAGCTGAAGAAGTTCAAAAATGAGAGAGAGCAGTGTGGCTTGAGCTGTTTTGGGTCAGACAGGAAGAAGGAAGACCATCATGGGTAGAGGAATTCAGGCAACTGGGATGGGGTTGCAGAGTGTTCTGGCCCAACATTTTCGGCAAAAGTATTCAAACTTGAGTGATCCCGAGTAGTAGGTGATAGCAAATTAGATGCATTTGGCTTTAAACTCTGTTATTTTAAAAAGACTTTCTTTCGAAATTATATTCCATTTAGGAGAATATAAAAATGAAATTGTATGTCCTAAGCATAAAAGACACTGGCAATTTCATGTATTTTAAAATCGATTACAAAGAGAATATTTTCCCCCTCTCTTCCTCCTATTCACCTGCCTTCTGTAACATCTACCCAGGATATCTTTCTAGATTTCTAAATTGACAGGGTTTCCTTAGTCCAGAGGAAAAATCTTGGGACCCTCTGGAGGCAATTGCCAATTCCATGTCATGTACAATTTGTGACACTGCATAGGTCGCATAAAATATTCATATTTATGCAATTTTGTGTTGTATAATCCACACTCATTTATATTTCCATGACTTACTGGTAATGACACTAATTATGCAGTTGGCAGAGAGGCGTGAAGTGACAGTTATGATGATTTTGTCAACAGTGGGGTGTTTGACTGTAAACTGTTCCCGTCAAGAAACCCTCCACGTTAATTTGTTTTTTTCCTTATTGCCATTTTAAAAGTCTCAACAGAGACTGTGAAACTTAAAATCTCTTACTTCGTTAGCATCCAGAGTGAAAATCCAGGGAGAGAGAAGAGGGAAAAGGAGGGAGTTGCCTCTGGCTCTAATTAATGCTAAAGACAAACAACATAGTTGGTAAAGTTAATCTGGAACTTTTTGCAACTATAGTCTCTTTTGTGGATTGTCTGGTTGGAGAAAATGGAAGAGAAATGAGCTCAGGTGTTTTTCTGCATTACCTGTTGTCTTCACGCATCAGCGAATGCGGGCATCTCTTCTGAGTGGTCCCTGCCAGAATCCTGTTTTTGCTAATCCTATCGCCCAGGCAATGCCCACAGTTGAATTTGCCACTCTTCCTTCTGCCTCTCTGACTCTACCTCACTGACTTCTTCTTTTCAGGTCGAATCTAGACACGTATCTTTCCTTTATCTTTTGGGTTTTCTCCTCCCCTGCCATGTACAGCTTCAGGCAGGTGAAGTGTTTTAGGCACTTCTTGTGAATGACATCTGGTGAGAATCAGCCAAACCTCCCAAGACTGATGGAAGATTCCTTTTTAAGTCTTCTCAGCCCACAAGGTTATTAAAGTGGCACAGCAGGAATTTGAGTTAAAATAAAGTCATCTATGGGAAATAGAACAATGCAAGTATTTTTGTTTTTGTTGTTGCTGTTAATCAACACTAAATCTGTGGTAAATCTGTGTTGTTTTTCTTAGCTATAGAAGTGAGAAAAACTAGGAGCCTAGGGTCAAATTCAAAGTATTTGGCCCTTCTGAGATATCTGTCCCCAACCCTGAAAGCTTAGTGTTTTTTTCTGTATTAGCCTGTGACTGTATTTGCCAAATGTTCCATTAGGAAGACTGAGGTTAGGTGTACGAGTATTTCCAGGGGAGTACAACTGTTTTGTGAAGGACTCACAGTCTGTATTTTGCATGATGCTTCAGGGGTAGGCATGCAGGTAGGAGTTTATCTCTATGGCACCTGGCTAAAATTTCGGGGTGGAGGGGTGATTCTCAGCCAGTGGGTGAGGTGGGTGAGTGCCCCCTTTCCATGCCTATTCATCCGAGATCATGTGTTAGCAAAACACTGAGAAATTAACAGGAAATCTTTTCTTTGAAATCTTGTTTGTGCAGCCATATGTTATGCGACCCAAGGGAGAAAGCCTCAATAATGATGTCATTTGCTCTGAAGACACATTGCACCTACAGACGGGAGCATATCTGAGGACCAGAGGAGCACCTGCAGCCTGAGAAGCTTTCTGGGGTTGATTGGCTCATTTCCTCCCTCCCCAGCTGCATTCGAGTCAGAAACTGGTTGGCCTATTTCACAGATGTGGGACTGAGACCCTGACAGGTATGGCATTCGCTGGGTAGCCTGGACCGGGTGAGGATAGATGACAGCACAGGTGTCCTGTCGGCCCTAGACGCCGCCAATCAACTCATAGTTCTGTTTTCCAATGTACACACAATAAAATCACTATTTTTTTCATGTGAATCTTCCTTTTGGTAATTTCCTAAGATCCCACAAATATCCTCATCTATGCATGTTATGTCAACATTCACCATTAATAACATTTTTCATTCTGGAAAAAGAATGGATGTATTGCTGTAGATCAGCAACTTAGAATGGCTCAAATCTGTTGGCAACTTCCAGGCACTGTTTCACTGAGACACTTTGGAGGGTTGTGGGCTGAAAAATTCACTGGAGCAGGAGATGGAGGGTATGGGTCACATTGACCATCTGTGGACCTTTGGGGAGTCTCTTAATCATTTACTTGGATTTCAGTCTCTGATGAGTAAAACGAGGAGATTAAGGTAGACGGTCCCCAAGATTTTCTTCCGATTTTAAAGTTCTGTGAGTCCATGGATGTGGAAGGAATGTATGGTTGTCTTCTGGCCACCCTCTGGGACTCTGCATTAGCAGTGATTTGTGGTATTTTAGTGGAAGGAAAGATATAATGATCCTACACAAATGGCAGGGGCTGGCTGATGAAGAATGGCATGGGAAGAGAGAAATACCCAATTCCTGTTCAGGATTTAATGAGAGGTTGCTTTGGGGCTAAGCTCTGCTTATAGTGAATCCCACCTGGGACTGATTGTATTGTTAATAAATGTCTTTGACTTCCGCTTTTGCCACCAGGATGCATCAAAAGAACTAATTACTCAGATTTTTGTTTAATGGTGCTTATCTAAATAACTTAGGAGCTTTTGAGTGAAAACAATAAAAATGCAAATGATTATGGTGCAGTGCAGTGTAATAAGGATATTTTCATAATAAAAGGCAGCGGCAGTAACTGGAGGGTATTCTCAAAAGTTTTGCCAGATTCAAGGCACTAGGGACCTGTAGTAACAGGAGGTATTTCTGACTGTCTCTTAGCTTCTGCCTCTTAACCTCCATCTGCTCCAAAAAGCATGGATGCTCCCAAAACTGCCCTTGGGTCTTCGGAGGCAATTGGGTGACAAATTTCGTGGATATCGCATGAACTAAAAAAATTCCACAACCTAAGTGGTTGTTAATCTCCAGTGTAAATATGTCTTTAAGTTCCACTAATTTGAGATTCTTTGAAAAGTGCATTAGCAAAGAGACATCTATACCAAGGTGCCTTCCTTAGCTTCATTGAAAAATGCGTGAAATAGTGCGCGTGATGGAAGCATTGCTGGCTTTCTTATTATCTGAGTGTTTGGGGCAAATTGCATAATCTCTTGGGCTTCTTTTTCTCAGCATTTCTATTCACTTTCAAATTGGTCCCGGGGAAAAAGGCTTAGTGGTAGGGAAGTCCTGAACCAGAGAACACCCTGTTAACAAACACCTAATTTATTTCATTGTATCGTGGTGATTGAGAAAACTGATACATTTCCCGAACTTTGTAAACAATGGGATCTCTGAGAAATGGCTGGATGGCCTTTCCAATCCCTCTCAACGCCATGGGTTGGTCCAAAAGGTGAGATTTCTGCAAGTTTTGAAAAAAGCTCCTGGGAGATTAATTAAATCCCATACCAAAGTTAACCTGCTTTTAAAAAGACCTTGAATTCTGGAAGGACTCATTTAGTTACTGTATTTCATAGAATGTAAAATGCCACTGGTTATAAAAAGCACCATTATTTTACGTACTTCTAAGAAAAAAAAATTCTGCTAGTTAAACTATGACATGGCTTCGGTTGTAAGACTCGTCGTGATTTAGAGATATCTTAAAATCTCCGAATTCAAGGAGTGCTCATGGATTCAAAGTCAGGAAAGCTTGTGCCATCAGGCTTGAAAGGAGGAGCATTGGAGGGATTCTAGCACTAAAAGACCTTTATGCTCACATCTTCTACATAAAATTCTTGCATGAATGAATTTCACCATAACTCTACGAATCGCTGGGCATCTTCCTGGCCTTTTACGGGTGAAGCCATTAAGGTGTATCAAGGTTGTGCAGCACCAAGGATGACGGAATGAACTCCAGCGGGTTTTTTTGGATGCTGGTGTGGGTTGATGTGGCTTGGTATAATTGTAGCTACTTTAAAAATATCATTGTTTATTGGGGCGCCTGGGTGGCTCAGTTAGATGAATGTCTGACTCTTGATTTAGGCTCAGGTCATGATCTCAAGGTTGTGGGATTTGCCTCATGTACAGCTTTTTTTTTTTTTTTTTTTTTTTTTTTAAGCACTCAGTGCTTGACTTACTGGCAAGATGTCACAAAAGTAGCATTCTCCCCTGTTTTTCACTGATCTGATTCAGAACATCAATAGTATCTCTGATTAAGGTCTCAAAGATCCCATCAGCTAGCTGCATATTCACACACAACTCATCCTCATAGTTCACCCACGCACCCTGTCTCCTCTTCATGGAGCTCCCGGACCAGGAGTCATGGTGTCTGCTTGGGATTCTTTCCCTCTCCCTCTGTTCCTCCCGCTGCTCGCTTGCTCTCTCTCTCTCTCTCTCTCTCTCTCAAATAAATAAAATCTTAAAAATATATATCATTACTCATCAGTCCTTAGCTTTACTAATTCCTTCTTCAAGTGAGGAATCTGGAATCTAGTTTAGATTCCCCACTGTCTAAAAAATAAAGTCCCTCCTAGGGCAGGTTAGGGAATGCCCCTCCCGCGGGGACCGTTAGCTGCCCAACCTGGGGAAGTTGCCTGGGGTCCCATGAGTCAAGAGGCCACCCGCTGTTCTCTGTGAGAGCTACCATTCACCAGGAAAAAACGCCAGAGGTAAGACAGCTTGATTTGAATGCATAGGGACAAAGGGGCCTGTGCTCTACAAATCAGGGAATATTAGTTGATCTCTTGGGAAAGGAATATGAAAGTAAAGTGACCAAACTTCATTACCACAGCAGCTAAAGGCAGTCTTCTGTGTTTCTAATTTCTAGTTAGCTTTTTCTAGAAATAAACAGGCGTTGAAGAAAATTTGGTGGTTTTGTTTGTTTGTTTTTTCTGAACCAAGTTAAAATAGCTAGAAAAACATGATGACGTTAGATTGGCTTTTTCCAGCAGCTTGACATGGGAATTACTGATGGAGATTACCTCTATAGCATGAGGGAAAAAAATTAAACACAAGCTTTGGCATATGTGAACAGAGGGAGCAAGATTCCCAGAGGAATATTCGAGGGTCTAAAGACCCATCTATGCTGAAACTCGTTCTCTGTGGGCCTCCTGCAGCTACCATTTGGTTTATAAGTAATTCTTTTGAATCAGGACATGAGAGTTTAAGGTGGGTATGATTCCTATTGCTACCTTAGCATGAATTGGTCACCCACTAGTGCACTGAAGAAATAGAAATGATAAGTTTGAGTAATATGATAATCTTTGCTAGATGGGCTAGTGACAGAAGCCATTCTCAATTAGATGAAACAAATATGACATTACTAAAATAATTGTGGATTCAATATGGGGACCCAAACTAAGAAATGTGCTTTGGCCTCAAGAGACCATGGAGTGAGGGACGTGAAGGATGCAGGGGTGTTCTTTCCCCTGACTTCCTCTCTCCCGTCGGCTTCTTCCACTTCTCTGGTTCATTTATCAGAAAACGAGGCATCTGCCAGGGGCCCTAGGGCTCCCAGCCCAGCCCAGGGCACAGAGACTGGCTTCTCCTTTCCACTCGGTGCTTCCACCTGGCCCTGCTTGGATTAGGTTCTCATCCTTGAACTTAGAAACTCTGATGAGGGGTTGGGGATAACTCCTGGAAAGGCAGTCATTTCCCAGGAAGCAAAAAAAAAAAAAAAAAAAAAAAAAAAAAGGAAAAAAATGGACTGCCAAATCGGATGCTGAAGAGAAAAAAACTTAGAATCTTGCAGGAGGAGAGAGAGACAGAAAAGAGGAAAAAAAGCAGAGTTAAGGGATGATGGATGTTCTTTCAACAGGAGAATGAAGGCAGCTAGAGCATCGTAGGTCTGCCACCGGGTGGGAGGGTTGGGGACAAGGCTGCACTGTGCATGCTCTTCTCTGTGCTGTCTTGGGCTTGCAGTGGTCCGGATATGGGCTGTGGGGCAGGTGGGCCAGGCTCCCAGTCCTGGCTGCCTTGGCCTCCCACGTACAAACCTGAGATAAAACTGCATGTCCCTCTGGGGACTTGGGTAGTGAACATCAGGTGGGGATTTTGTGTGCTAGCACTTGGTAGATCATGAGGGTGTCCCACATGGTAGATAAATCACCAGAGTTAATATTTGACCAAGTATCGTGGGGTGTTTTGTCTTTTATAAAAAAATAATTTTATTTTATACCGCTTCTGCGGTATATTGTATTTTCTTACACCTTGGGGATAAAAAATATCTTAGAAACTTCTCTTTCAGTCCATATGTACAGAAGTTCTCAAACAGAATTTTGGTTCAAATACAAGGTAATGAATTGAGATATCGATGTCGGTTCATTTCAGTGAAATCTATGCCAAAAAAAGAGCGGTGCGGGGGAGAAGTTTCCATTGATATGACAAAATGTTTCAAGATATCAAGTGGTAGATGAAATTTGGGAATAATTATGTGGCAAAACTACCTCATTACAGTTTAAAGCTTCATAATATGCTCTTACCAGAAAAAAACAGCAATGTAATTTTTTTTAGTTTTTTTTTTTTTTTTTTAGCAATGCAATTTTTTAAAGGCTATTTTCTCCCCCTTTTGGAGATGATGATAAGCTGCTTAAAAGTGGAGTGAAAACCTGAGCCCACTTGCTACTTGCAAAAGTGAGCATGGTAGCTGTGGCTTGCCTTCAAGTGCCATTTTCATGCTCATGCAAATCTCTGCATCCTTCCTGTGAGATTTATTAGGGATCAGATTTATGTGCCAGAGGCCCCAAGCTTCAGCTTTTGAGCAGCAAGCTAATAGTTGCTTAAAGGTGAGCTGTTTTGAAGTCAAACGCAGACATTATGGGTTTCTTCTCCCCCAAAGTCATGTTTCATTATTCTTTAAAAGTTTTCTCAGATCTTCGCTGGGTTCAGACGTGCTAACTACTTTTATTTATTTATTTATTTTTAATAATAGGCTCCATGCCCAGTGCATGATGAGGGGCTCAAACTCATGACCTGAGATCAAAACATGAGCCAGGATCAAGAATCAGATGCTTAACTGACTGAGCCACTAGGGTGCCCCCAGACCTGCTAATAAGTTTGAATCCTGAATCTTGTCCACTAAGCCTCACAGTTGCTGTAAAGGGCCAGAGAGTAAATATCTTTGCTCTATGGGCCTCATTTCGCTTCTATCACAACTATTCAACTCTGCCGTTGTCACACAAAAGCTACCACAGACAATGCCCATATGAATGGGCGTGTTTGTGGTTCCAGAAAATTCCATGTGATAGGTGGTAGGGGGAATTTGGCCCACTAACTGGAGTTTGCTGGCCAACCCTGGAGTTATACCATCAATAAAATGTAGTGGTTTCTATCATACAATCACTTGGAGCTGTGTCGATGCAAAATAAACAAACCTCTTAGAATTTCTAAAAAAAAAAAAAAAAAAAAAAGGAAGAGAGTTTGATTCAAGACCAAGTGAGGACAGCTGCCCAGGACATACTATCTTCACAAAAGAGAGAAAGCCCCAGGGAAGGATGCTTAATCTGGGTTATGTATGGTTTTTTGTTACATCAAGAGTTACACTCATCACGATGAAGGACATTCCAGAAAATTACAAACTTTATCTTATGCTTCTAGTACGAGCAAGGTTGCAGGCTTTGGAAGGATAGCAATGGAACCTCATCAGATTTTCTCTTATCTTCAGTTTGAAATGTTTCTTTTAGGTGATTTGCTAACCACGCAGATGTACAATGTGTGCCCTGCAGAAATAGACACATGCTCTGAAGTTTGGTTAAGTCACTCTGACCTTGGTTAATGTTGAAGGGTAGCTTCCCTGGGAGCTCAGGAGCAGGATCCAGGAACATAACACGTTGAGAATTTCCTTTATCATTTCTCTCTTTTGAGCAATAATCTTTCCTCAGAAAGCATTAATGATCAACCTTATTTTTTTATGTCCCTTGGTGCCAGAGTGACTGCCTTGTTGCTAGAGTTCACCACTGTGGGGAAAGTCACGTAAATGGTGGGAAGCTTAAAAAAAAGATACATCTTTTCCTATTAAGTCCAGTTGACAGGCAAACACAGTACACATGTCCTTGGTTTAGATCCTCTAGTTTTACAGTTGATACAAAATTTATAATAAAGATACAGGACAGTAAAATAATTCCAATAGGTACAGTTTGAAGGAATGAATGTGGTGTTGGAGTATCCTTTATCAGCTGTGATGCTTTTTCTTATGGGTCAACTTAGCTAGGCTATAGTATCCAGTTATTTAGTCAAACCCTAATTAAGTTTTACTGGGAAGGGCATTTTGTCTGTCTGATGTGGGTAACATCTATGATCAGTTAATTGTAAGTAAAGGAGATTACCTTCAATAATGTGGGTGGGCCTCATTTAATCAGTTGAAGATTTGATGAAGGAGAAGAAGGAGAAGAGGAGGAGGAGGAAGGGGAAGAAGAAAAAGAAGAAACAAAACAACAACAAACCCGGAGTTCTCTCTAGAACTAAAACTTTTGCCTCAAGACTGCACTGTCTGCATGAGTTTCTTGCCTGCTGGCCTGCCCTAGAAATGTCGAACTTGTCAGCCTCCACAGTCACGTGAGCCAATTCATAGATACATCTCCTATTGATTTTTTTCTCGGGAGAACCTTGTGTGATATAGAAGAAATATGCCTAATGAATTACTTCTTATCCTGAAGACTCATTCTCCTCCGCTGTGTTATTATCTTTACATACTCATTTGTTTACTCATCCAGCCACCCCTCCATTCTTTTAACAATCTTTTCCATCTCAGTAAATGGAGCCACCATGTACAAGTTATTAAAACCGGAATCCTCAAAGGTACCCCAGTCTCCCATCTTTGCCTCTGAAGCATATCTCCTTTCCACTGTCATCTCATTTCATGGCGCCACCCTCTTCCAAGCCCCCGCTGAGGTCTGTACTTCTTCTGCTGCTCTGCACAGGTGTGGCGCACCTGCCTGCATTGGCTGCTCTGTAGCCATGTGTAAAACACATTTGATATCAGGCTTTGTGCTTTCTTTCCAGAAGGTCATCTTGTGAAGATGGAGCATTTGTCTTAATTTCCCTTTATGCAAAGCCAAGATATAAATATCTTCTCTGGGCCTACTTGCCAAACTCACTATGAGAGTCAAAGACAAGGCAATGGTTGCCATCCAAACCTTGGAGGAAAGAGCCTCGGGTATGATTTTTTCTCTGGGTTCTGTCTGAGACTCTTCTACATGTTGCCATGACATTTGGAATCCATATGCATTGAAATCACCCTTACATCGTGTGCAAAATTAATATCTAAAGACATATGTAGAAGAATAGCAATTATTAGCACCCTAAGCTATGATCTGATATTAGTATATTGCACAGTATGCCTTCTTTAAAAAATAAAAATAAGGAGTTAGTATTTGTATTTTTATCATCTAAATTTCCTCCCCTAGGATTTCCTCATCTGAATTCCTGCCTCCTTTATCTACCTGTCCACCATTAGAACATTTGGCACAATTTTTTTTTTTTTTTAAGATTTCAGTCATCTAATTCATGAGAGACACAGAGAGAGAGGCAGAGACACAGGCAGAGGGGGAAGCAGGCTCCCTGCAGGGAGCCCAATGCGGGACTCGATCCCTGGACCCTGGGATCACACCCTGAGACAAAGGCAGATGCCCAAACACTGGGCCACCCAGGTGCCCCATTGGGCACAATTTCATCACCCAAAATTATAAGACTAGGTTCATGGGTGTCACCACCAAAAGTGAGAAGAGGGAAAAAAGCTTAACTCTGCTCAATAAACTGTAACTCAAAACATGATACACTTTCCACTTTTCAGCAGAGGGGTCACTGAATCAGCCCACACACTGGCAGATTATCTTGCTCTTTCTGTCAAGTGAGTTGTTGAGGATGGAAGGGTCAGTGTCACTCTAAAATAGCAGGCAACCATCACTAACTTTTAAAAAGAACTGCTGGGCAAGCTGGACTTTCAAAAAACATTGGAAACAATGTGTGTGCCTACCTGCCACCTACTGTCTCTGGCTTTACTTAGTTTATTGTAACCTACTTGTCTCCATGCCAGTGAACAAAGGACCCTTTCCTGATTTTTGGTTTCTAGAATCTTCTTTACAACTTCCCAAACATTCTCAGCAAGGAGGACAGTGTAGCACGTCACCGGGGGCATACCCAGGAATAGAAAGGGGCTCCCTATTGAGGACAAAGTGGTGTCACATATGGTCAGAAAAGCAGAAATTAAAGCTGGCCATGAGCATCAGTTTCTCCAAACTGGTGTCTGGTCGAAGACAGAGCCCAGGCTACTCTGCCTGCCAGCCCCACCCTTGGGACAGACCCTCACTCTTGAGTGATGACCCTGTGATGTTGGAGACCACAGACCTCTCCTTGGGAGAGGCTGCCCCTTGGGCAAGAGGATGAGTTCCTTCTTTCTTAGACCTCCTGTTTCAGTAACGGACGGCCACCCCTGCCAGACAAATGCACACATTCGCGGTGAGCTGGTCTGTGGGTCGGTCAGACCTGGGTCCATCCTGGCTTCACCTCTGAGTGTGAGTTTTGTAAGATTGGATGAAAAGGCAGGGGTCAGAGGGTAAGAGAGGTGGGGAGACCTCGGTGGCACAGGAGGATGCTTGGTTTCCTCCTCCTGGCACCTGAGCGGAGTCCTGGTCTGGTGTCGCTGGCCAGCACTGCTCTCCCTCCTACCCATGTTAGGGGCGCTTTTAGGGTAGACAGGAGCAGATCCGAATGCCCCTGAGGGCCATCGTTTCTCTGCTGGATTCTTCCTTCTCTGCATTCCAGGAAGCCCCTCGGTTCCTCCAAGAAGCGAGTGTGTAGAGTCTTTCAAACTCCAAGCTCCTGGATCTTGCCACTCGGAGCTGGGAAGAGCACAGAAGAGGACACAGCTCTATTTCAGATGTACCACCTCTCCTTTGTCTCCACCACTTCTGGCCTGGGCCCAGCTGGGAAGGGGCTTCTCTATTCTTCACCCCCTGCCCCCCAGAAGCCCCCACTCCACATTCACTATTGCCATTTGCACAACATGGGCCACACTGAGTAAATAAGTTTTGTGCAAACTTGACTCCTACCAGACTTCTTAAAGAGTGCTGATCTTTTTTCTCCCTCGAATATTTGAAAGCACAAGCCCCACAATGCATCTTTGGCAGTGATGGTAGAGGGAAAGTTGGACTGTTCTGTCTACAGGTACTTGAATGTCAGGTAGTGAAAATCCTACGTAAACAGAATGCTGTGTTAAGATGTTGTTCATCCTTCCTCTTATTTTTTAAATGTCTCAGTTACAACTCCAGTGGACGCAGTGCTCAAATCAGATCTGATGTACCTTCATTTGCATATTTCAGGCGACATAGTTGTCATCACCATGTGGGTGTATTTCCATCAGCACAGTCCTTGTGTGCCCAAAATAGTATTTTGTTATTTTTATGATTTATAATTTAACTTTGGGACTCTGTTCCATTGAGGTGGTAGAAATTTTCCCAACCTCAGGCTACCTCAACATTTCTGGGGTTGTACTTAAGCGCTGATTGTGAGAGAAGACGGGGGAGAAACTTCCCGGCATTTACTCATCCAGAATTCTCAGCATCTCCTGTTGTATCTCTGGCCCTTGCATGCCAGCCCCTCCCTCCTGCTGCACACCAGCCCCCCACCTGCTCCTCCCACCCCCGTTTGCATGACTCATCTGTAGATCTAACGACGGCCTTACATCTGTAGCCAGGATGTGGCTGTGAGGTGACTTCTATGCCACACTTGGGTGCACGGAGCACTCAGCTGTGCTGCACCAGAACCCAGGGGCTCTGGAAGGTGCTGTGGGCCCTCGAGCAGGACACCTCCTGCAAGCATTTCTATCCTGGCTCTGGCTGCTTCCTTGGCCTCTGCCTGGGGCCACTCAAACCCCCAACCATCAGGAATTCTTGTCAGCACCCCTGAGGCTCAGTCTGAGGAGAGCACCGTGCCATCCTTTGCTCAGTGTCCGGAGGCTTGCCCTGACTGTCCCCCTGCAAGCCTGGGGATCCTAACTTCTCCCGGTGGGGAGGGTAGACAGGCTTTTTTACTTGGAACTTTGACTTGTAAAACCCCAAAGCATTTCACTGCTTTCTGCCATAACATGGCTCTTCCCTGAGCTCACACGCCCTGCACCCCCGGGGCCTCAAGGGGTCCCAGCCAATGTGGGGGGCTGGGAGTTGGGTCAGTTAGTGCTGAAGATATTATCTGAGACAGTTTCTCTCCCTCCTCAGCTCTGTCTGTTAAATGACCTTCACTGACGTCCTCTTCCTAATGGAAATGTACTAGAGTCTCAGAAAACACAGGTGAACCTAAGACAATCCCTCCATTCTGTAAGGCGAACAATTCAGGATGAAAAAAAAAAAAAAAAAAAAAAAAGCAAACCCAGCTGCCTCAGTGAGACAAGCCTGATGAGAGGGTGTAAACCAGCACCCCGGTAAGCAGGTGAGGCCCCCGGCGTGCTATGCGAGCGTCTGCACTGTTTCTTAAGTATCATTTGGTGCTCGGGAATCGCTGTGTCCAGAATTCGAAATTACTGCTTTCACCGCTGATGCAAGGCAATTGGGTCATTCTTCCTGAAGCGATGGAGCAACACAATTTGCAGATCCCTTTTAAACGCTGCAAATGTGTCCCGCAGCTGCTCACGGTTTGCATGAAAAACTTTAACCGTAAGTAGGTACCCCAGCATGGGAACGGGTCTTGAATGCGTTGAGCAGATTAACACTTTCTTAGCAAAGAAAGCCTGCCTGATGAATCCTTAGTGTTGAGTCCCTGGTTTAAACTTGAAAAATCAATGAGAGATCACAACCACTAGGTTCTCGGATGCCATCACCCAGCTTGCCCATTTGCTCGGGGGTCCCGCATCACTGTGTACACCACATATTTAGGCAACTCATGGACCCAGGTGACCCATGACACTGACTTATTACAAAATCACACAAGCACCACACTGTGTTCCAAATGGACTGCCCAGTGCAATGCCTTCCCTACTCCCAGGGATTAATATATACCTTCAGAGGATTCCTTAATTCTGAATGTATTGATTTTATCTCTGCTTCTGGAAGAATTACATTGCAATCAGTGGAAAGTCCTTTGAGAGAAGTTTCTCAGTAACTGTTTTCCAATTCTTTGCCCAGCATCTAGCCAGGTGGCTGCACATGGTCTGTGCTTCGGATTTGGCCCTGAAGCCATACTAACAGAAAATGCTTGCTTGTAAAACTCCCTCGAGGAAAAGTCATTTATGTTGAAGAAATGAGGTCATTCTTGTACCCAGTCTGATTCTGTGATACCAGGGACTTGTCAGTTACTACCCGTGTTCTGCACAAGGATATAATTTGCCTCAGTGGTTCACTAGAAAATGCTATATCTCATTGATAGATTTGCTTAAGAACAACACAAAGACTACATTTGTAGCTTATACATGAGGCAGAATTTAAAATAGATTTTTCCCTTGGAAATAACAGTTATGGAAACAAATTTCCTTTTGCACCTCCAGTTATTTATTTATGTTCTATCTCATTGCAAAGGAAGATAGGAGATGGCTTAAGAAGATACAATATTTCAACATAATAAAAAATTTAGGAATATCTAAGAGGCATTTTTTAGAAAGCCAAATAAAGGATCAGGAGTCTGAAATTAAAATAAAGCCAGAGGGAGGGTCACCTGGCTGGCCCTACAATCTCATATCTGGTGGGAGGTGGACCACAAATTTGGTTCTAACTCTGAGGCTGGCAAAAAGATGAAAATGAAATCAGCCACAGTGTTGAATTTCAGAAAGTGCTTGAGTCAAATTTTAAAGGATGAGTAGAGTTTGCCAAAGATTCAAAAGCAAGGAGCATGGTTAGTGAAAGGTGGAGGGACCAGATTTTAGCAGAGGCAAGAAATATGCAAATGTCTTACAGCCATTCAGAGTAGGGAATAAGTACGACAATCCATATACAACACTTACACACTTAGTATAGTACCTGACAAAGAAGACATTGGTTTTATTTTCAATGGTACTGTTTGATGGTGATTGGTCCATTCGAGTGATGATGGTAGTGGTTGTGCTGTTGTCGTGGCTATTGGTGATTTTATTGCGGTGGTCAATGGAGGCCACGGTGGTCTTATTGTCACTGATGAAGACCAGGGTGATGGCTTTGTTATTGCTGTTCGTACTGACGGTTTTGTTACTGGTTTCAGTGGTAGTAGTGTTGGTGGTAGTTGTGATAATAATGGTGGTGGTTTTGTTGTTGATTTTCTTGGTTTCAGTGGTGATCATTATGTTATTGTTCTTGGTGGTACATACTGGTGGTGGTTTGGTTGTTCCTGTCATTGCTGCTGAAATGGTTGTGATGGTAGAATAATGAATTCTCCATGGCTGGACCATAGGGCACAAGAATGGCTGGGATTCAGGTTGGTTCAGGTCTTCAGTTTGATTGTCTAAATGTTCATAAAAATGTGCTGTTGGCCTATGTGACACGATGTGAAAATGAGTAATAAGATTTTGTGCTTCATGATCAGCGGCCCCGCCCCTGGAGCATCCAGGCCCCTGCAGACGGAGAGCTCCAGAGTTACTGCGGGAGCTGAATCAAGGGCTCCAGAGCTGACCGCCGCCACTGTGGTTGTTCCTCCTGGGGCCTCACGGGGTAAACAACCTCCACTGAGCCCTGCACTAGGAGGGGGCAGAGCAGCTCCCCCAAGTGCTAACACCTGAGAATCAGCACAGCAGGCCCCTCCCCCAGAAGACCAGCTAGACGGACAAGTTCCAGGGGAAGTCAAGGGACTTAAAGTACACAGAATCAGAAGATACTCCCCCGTGTTTTTTAAAACTCTTCAGAGTGTAGGGATAGAGGGAACATTCCTCAACATCTTAAAAGCCATTTACGAAAAGCCCACAGCAAATATAATTCTCAATGGGGAAGCACTGGGAGTCTTTCCCCTAAGATCAGGAACAAGACAGAGATGTCCACTCTCACCACTGCTATTCAACATAGTACTGGAAGTCCTAGCCTCAGCAATCAGACAACAAAAAGACATTAAAGGCATTCAAATTGGCAAAGAAGAAGTCAAACTCTCCCTCTTCGCCGATGACATGATACTCTACATAGAAAACCCAAAATCTCCACCCCAAGATTGCTAGAACTCATACAGCAATTCGGTAGCGTGGCAGGATACAAAATCAATGCCCAGAAGTCAGTGGCATTTCTATACACTAACAACGAGACTGAAGAAAGAGAAATTAAGGAGTCAATCCCATTTACAATTGCACCCAAAAGCGTAAGATACCTAGGAATAAGCCTAACCAAAGAGGTAAAGGATCTATACCCTAAAAACTATAGAACACTTCTGAAAGAAATTGAGGAAGACACAAAGAGATGGAAGAATATTCCATGCTCATGGATTGGCAGAATTAATATTATGAAAATGTCAATGTTACCCAGGGCAATTTACATGTTTAATGCAATCCCTATCAAAATACCATGGACTTTCTTCAGAGAGTTAGAACAAATTATTTTAAGATTTGTGTGGAATCAGAAAAGACCCCGAATAGCCAGGGGAATTTTAAAAAAGAAAACCATAGCTGGGGGCATCACAATGCCAGATTTCAGGTTGTACTACAAGCTGTGGTCATCAAGACAGTGTGGTACTGGCACAAAAACAGACACATAGATCAATGGAACAGAATAGAGAACCCAGAAGTGGACCCTGAACTTTATGGTCAACTAATATTAGATAAAGGAGGAAAGACTCTCCACTGGAAGAAAGACAGTCTCTTCAATAAATGGTGCTGGGAAAATTGGACATCCACGTGCAGAAGAATGAAACTAGACCACTCTCTTGCACCATACACAAAGATAAATTCAAAATGGATGAAAGATCTAAATGTGACACAAGATTCCATCAAAATCCTAGAGGAGAACACAGGCAACACCCTTTTTGAACTCGGCCACAGTAACTTCTTGCAAGATACATCCACGAAGGCAAAAGAAACAAAAGCAAAAATGAACTATTGGGACTTCATCAAGATAAGAAGCTTCTGCACAGCAAAGGATACAGTCAACAAAACTCAAAGACAACCTACAGAATGGGAGAAGATATTTGCAAATGACGTATCAGATAAAGGGCTAGTTTCCAAGATCTATAAAGAACTTATTAAACTCAACACCAAAGAAACAAACAATCCAATCATGAAATGGGCAAAAGACATGAAGAGAAATCTCACAGAGGAAGACATAGACATGGCCAACAAGCACATGAGGAAATGCTCTGCATCACTTGCCATCAGGGAAATACAAATCAAAACCACAATGAGATACCACCTCACACCAGTGAGAATGGGGAAAGTTAACAAGGCAGGAAACAACAAATGTTGGAGAGGATGTGGAGAAAGGGGAACCCTCATACACTGTTGGTGGGAATGTGAACTGGTGCAGCCACTCTGAAAACTTGGAGGTTGCTCAAAGAGTTAAAAATAGACCTGCCCTATGACTCAGCAATTGCACTGTTGGGGATTTACCCCAAAGATACAGATGCAGTGAACGCCGGGACACCTGCACCCCGATGTTTCTCGCAGCAATGTCCACAATAGCCAAACTGTGGAAAGAGCCTCGGTGTCCATCGGAAGATGAATGGATAAAGAAGATGTGGTCTATGTATACAATGGAATATTACTCAGCTATTAGAAACGACAAATACCCACCATTTGCTTCGACATGGATGGACCTGGAGGGTATTATGCTGAGTGAAGTAAGTCAATCAGAGAAGGACAAACACTGTATGTTCTCATTCATTTGGGGAATATAAATAATAGTGAAAGGGAATAGAAGGGAAGGGAGAAGAAATGGGTAGGAAATATCAGAAAGGGAGACAGAACATAAAGACTCCTGACTCTGGGAAACGAACTAGGGGTGGTGGAAGGGGAGGAGGGTGGGGGGTGGGGATGAATGGGTGACGGGCACTGAGGAGGGCACTTGACGGGATGAGCACTGGGTGTTATTCTCTATGTTGGCAAATTGAACACCAATAAAAAATAAATTTATTAAAAAAAAAAGATTTTGTGCTTCAGAGTCTACAATGGCCCGTGAGCTCTCCCCTTAGGAAAAGACTGCAGGCCCATAACAAATAGGTGGTAAAGTCTTGGAGCTACAGAGCTCTAGACCTCAGCTGTTGTTTGATAAAAATATGCACAATCTTTGTGGCAACAACCGAGAACCATTGAAACTCTTCCCAAGATCTAAGAAATTTTAAAATGTCAATCGATCTGCAAGATGGCTTAGCAAGCTCGGAGCCCTGGGTCAGCAGATGGTGACAAGCTCCCAAATGCCAATTTGACCCCAGACTGACATATTTCTGTGCACGCTCCTGATTTCCATCTTACTTTCATTCAGGTCCATCTGTTTCGGAGGCAAGTTGTTCACTCAAGAAGTGGGCGCTATCTTTGTAATGCGGCAGAGGCACAGAGCAGCGGCCTCTGCAGGGATCTGTAGGCCCATTTCGCAGCATGAGTGGCAATTTGTGTAGGCAGGGTAGGGAAGGCAAAACGGACAGCAGTTGTCCAAGACCTCATCCAGAGCAATGGTGCCGGGCATATTCCAGGCACCAGTTTTTCAGCCTTGGCATCGCTATGGGCTATGACTATACTTGCTCAAGTGTTTCTGATTTTCTAAACACTAGGTGGTATTTTTCTGTAGTGAGCTTGGATGATCATGCAAAGGATAAATAATGTAGAAAACAGCTCAAGCAGTGAAAAGAAAGAAGGTGCTGAATACATAGGTTCTGAATACAAGTAAAAAGAGTATGGGAGTTTAAACTTTAGCTTTGCAGCGTTGAGGACCAAGGTGATGCAGAAGCGTAGCATGCCTGTGTTTCAGAAGAATCCTTCTCCTTCATGACAGGCCCTGCCCCAAAGGCCAAGCATGGCAAGTGTTTTGGTGAGAAAGTGATCTACTGGGTTTCTCCAGGAAGCAGCAAATCTAACTTCATCATGTCTTAGAAATTAAACTCAAACTTTCCTATAGTGCTTACTACAATGCCGAAGGTTCGTTATCTACCGTTGCAAGAAAATCACTCTCAATCTGCTAGCCTAAAATGACAATATTTGTTGGCTGACTGTTTCTGTGGGTCAAGAACCTGGGCATGGTGAGGTTGTGTCCAGTGGCTCAGAGTCTCCGAGAGGTTGCAATCCGGGTCTTGGCATCAGCGGCAATGACCTCACAGCTCAACTGGGAAGCATCCTTCTGGGCTGCTGGTCTGAGGGCCTCAGATCCTCCACCCTCGGGCTTACAAAATGGCAGCTTGCTTCAGCACAGCAGACAAGCAAGAAGAACCAAAGAGAGATGGTGGAGACAGGAAGGAAGTCATAGTCTTTCAGCCTCATCTCAGGAGTGATACACCATCGTTTTTGGGACTTTCTCTTTATTAGAAGCCAGTGATTGCCCGGCCCACCCGCAAGGGGAGAAGAGCAGCCAGGGAGGTAGGGATCCTTGGGAGCCATTTCAGAAGCGGCCTAACAGAGAAGCGGGTCAATATTTGACTGTGATTATTACGATTCCTTACCAGGTGCTATTTCGTGTAAGCTGAACATACAGCAAAGCAGAACAGTAAAAATAGTTCTTTCTTGAAAAATAGATTAAATTTTATTGAAATCATTTGTTGGACTTATTTGATAAATCTTCGATTATATCCTATTTCTTTCTCCTTCCTTTTCCTATTCCCTTACTACCCAGGGCAAAAGAAGGCCTTTAACCAGTGAATGTAAATTCTCCCTTGATTAGAGATATTCACTGTCCTTTGTAGTAGTGAGTTAAAATATTCAAAATCGAATTTGTCAAAATTGAGAAACACATCTGTAGAAAATAAGCAAGAAAGGAAAAAAAAAATACTGCAACACTCAAAACATGATGATGATGGTACCTTTTGTTTGACTTTTTTTTTTTTTTGAGATTTTATTTATTCAGTGCATACTATAGGTTAGTCTGGACACTAAGAGTTTTTGATAATCTTTTGTTTCACCCTTGCTAGAACTCTGCAAGGTTAGGAAAGGCCTTATTTTCTAGATGAAGGAGTACAATCTCAGGAGAGTTAAGATGTGGTTAGCATCACAAGTGTTGTAACCCGGCCTAACTCCAGAGGCATTGTGTTCTACAGCTCCTCCACATTCTGGTTTGGGAATACACTTTCATACACAATTTCACGTGCAATTGGCTTCTTGACCATTTAAAAAAACTAAAACAAATGCATTTAAAAATGTATGTAGCCCCAGTGTCAGACATGCTGTTTTCACAAGAACCTCCAAGGAGCCACTTCATGAAAAGCTCCTTTGCTCTTTCCTGGCATAGACTCTGCTCCTGGATGTCAGAGAATTTCTGCCAAAAAAAAAAAAAAAAAAAGCTTAATTAGTTATATAAATAAGCATATTACTCATTGGTAGGAAAAAACTCTCACAATCCTGGTTCTCTGCTACCACCATGGCAGAAAGAAAGGGCACCCAGAGGCCTCAGCCAAGCAGCTGTATCACCCTCAGGTTCCAGAGCATCACAGCAGCCACTGCACCTGCCTAAGGGAATGCACAGCGTCAGGAGAGGTGGGCGCAGCAGCCCCCCAAGTGGGGTATAGAACTCAGGAAGCTCCCCAGATATCTCCTCATGATTATGATATCAATTCCTTCAGTTATTTAGCCAGGAGTGGGATTGCTGGATCATACTGTAGCTCTAGTTTTAATTTTTTGAAGACTCTCCATACTATTGTGCATAGTGACTACATGAACTTACATGCCCACCAACGGTGTGCAAGCATTCTCTTTCTCTGCACCCTTGCCAGGCCTTCCTAGATCTCTTGTCTTTTTCATAATAGCCGTTCCAACAGGCATGAGATAACATCTCCTTGTGGTTTTGATTTGCATTTCCCTGGTAATTACTGGTGTTGAGCACATGTTCATATACCTGTTGGCCATTTGTACGTCTTCTTTAGGGAAATGTCTACTTAGTCTCTGTGCCCAGTTTTGAATTTAGTTATTTGGATTTTTTTGCTGTTGAGTTGTAGGAGCTCTTTATATGTTTTGTGTATTAAACCTTATCAGATAAATTATTTACAAATATTTTCACCCATTCTGTAGGTTACCTTTCCATTTGTTGATTATTTCCTGTGCTAAGCAGAAGCTTTTTACTTTCATGTAGTCCCACTTGTTTATTTTTGCTTTTGTTTCTTGTGCTTTAGTGTCAAGTCCAAAATATCATTGCCAGGGCATGTAAAAAAAATTTCCTTATATTTTCTTCTAGGAAATTTAGAGTTTCAGGTCTTATGTTTAAATCTAATCCATTGTGAGTTGACTTTGGACATGGTGTGATATAAGAGTTCAATTTCGTTCTTTTGCATGTGGATATCCAATTTTCTCAAATACCATTTATTGAAGAGACTATCCTTTTTCCATTATATTCTTGGTATCCTTGCCAAAGGTCAAATGGCCACATATGTGTGGGTTTATTCCTGGATTCTCTATTCTATTCCTTTGGTCTATATGTCTGTTCAGATGCCAGCATTATATTGTTTTGATTACTGTAGCTTTGTAATATATTTTGAAATCAGGAAGTGTGATGCCTCCAGCTTTGTTCTTCTTCCTCTAAAACAATCTGGCTATTCCAGGTCTTCTGTGAATTTTAGGATTTTTTTTCCATCTCTGTAGGAATTTCCATTATGATTTTGATAGAATTGCATTGAATCTATAGAAGATTTTACAACTTTACATATTTTTAAATAAATTAGTTATACAAATCCTTTATTTTATATGTGTGTTGTAAATATTTTCATTTAGTTTGTCATTTTTTGACTTTGCCTATGTTGTATTTACAGCATCCAAAATTTTTATTTTATTTTTATGTAGTTAAATTCATCAATCTTTTATTGCATTTAATTTTAAGTCATAATTTGCAAGCTTTTTACTATACTCAGGTTATAGGAGAATTGACCTCTATTTTCTTCTGGTATATGTAATTTATTTATTTATTTATTTATTTATTTATTTATTTATTTATAACATTTAAATCTATTTGGAGTTTATTTTTATGTAAGATTTGAGGAATGGATCTAATTTTATCTATTTTTCCAAATGACTACCTGATTGTATTGTCATTCATTAAAGAGATTATGGTTGCCCCTGTGATTTGAGAGACCTGTTTTGCATCTTTTTCTTTATTTTCAACTCCACTGTCCTGTCTGTTCACATGCCAGCCTTTCACTGTATAGGATTTGTATCATGTTTTACCGTCCAGTAGGCTTATTCCTCCTCCCACTCACCCCCACCCACTGAGTTAATTCTTCTGTGTTTTCCTGGCTTTCCTTGTGTGTTTATTTTTCTAACTAGCCTAGCTCCATTAAAAAGCTCCTTAGAATTTTTACTGGAATTGCATTACATGTGTAAGCTGACTTCCGGAGAAATGACATCTGGATCACATTGAGACATCCCAACCAGGATAAGAGATGTTATTCCGTTGGTTCAATTATTCCGCTGGAGACTTACTTTCCTCTTCTTATTTCCTTCTTTCCCTTCACTGCCTCATCTCCAAGGGGTACCATGTCTTCTCCATATACCTCTTTCTCTCCCACAAGTAATGCTTCTTCCAAGCTGCCCCCTCTGGTTCCACCCACTTGCCAGTGTCTTTTCCACAGCAGGACGAGGAACCTCCAGCTCCTAACTGGTGTTGAGTCATTTTGTGTGTATTGTTTCCCTTTCTCCTTCCGGGGGTGGTTTTGTCTGTAGTTCTTCTCAGCCCTCAGGTCCCTCTGCTCTCCTTTCTACTCTTTCTGGCTCCCTCTCTGCTCCTCTGCATTCAGAGGCTCTCAGCAGCGGCGAGTGGGTGTGGGAGCTCTGTGGGAATCTGCTGCCTTTTCCGTCTACGATCAGGTAATGCAAAGGTCGCAGCATTCCCTCTCTTCTGGTAGTGCCAAATGCATGAGTCCTTTTGAGTTTCATCTGTTTTCCTTATTGACTTCATGGTTGTTTGGGGAAGGAGGTTGCAAACCAGACCACCATTATTCTCCCAATCCTGAGGGCTGTATTTTAACAAGCTTGATATCTAGGCAAATCTAGGGGTAGATCTCACATCAGAAGATGTCATTTCCCATTAGATAACTTGAGTATGTTCATAGACTATGGTATAAAGAGAAATACAATTTCAACTCATGAAGAAATCTGTGCCCCAAAGGGAAAGGGGTTCGTTGGGAGGAAAGTTTGAGGGCAGAAAAGAGGGAACACAGTTCCCAGGGAACCTAGATTAGTGATTAAGAGGAAAAGAATTTTGGAAGGAAGAGTAAGCGAGAGTTCTAAAACATTGGATGGAAATCTGATTTTGACTTAATTTGATTGCAGTCCCTGGGGCTTTGTTCCATTATAATATAATAATTTAGACATTCCAAGTTAGGTTGTGTTTCAATTAATGTGATAGTCTCAAGTAAATGGTACAGACGAACTGAAGAGACCCCCCCCCTCCCCGCCATGCCTTGGTTGTTCACGATAAAAAAGTATCTGACCTCTGAATTTGAGTCTGCTTGTCCCTGTCTGGGGGCTGCCATCACAAGATGACAGTGTATTTGGGGACTGGCTTATTGTGGCCTCTGAACTCAAAATATACAAGCAGAACATGGATTTATTTTTCTCCCACTTCTATTTTTAATTCTGCTTTGTGGGATTTCCCTTCTCTGCCCATGGAAGACGCCTTAGACAGACCCATACAGCTTTCTCGATGCTTCGGCTCACGTGACAAAGAAGGTCCATTGCTGGGCATTAAAAGTTCTGGTTAGACTGAACTCTTCAATTTCACATCTGGTGCAAAGCTGCTCCCAACCCCAGCTCTCATTGCTTCTCCGCATGTCCCCAGGACAGAAGCAGGGAAAACTTATTGGTAGAAATGGGACACATCTCCCCATGCTTGGTGCCATTGTGATCTACCTGTCCTGCACACATGGTTGGTCCCCCAGAGCTGGCACTCCCTTGGGAGGTGCCTCTGTGATGGTCTGGCAGTCCCACAGAGATCACAGATTTGTGATCTTCCCTCTGCTTTTGTCCTGATGTATACCCACAGCCTCCTGGTGATGGGACCGCTCACCACCGTACACTGCCCTATCAAGTGGGTGCTTCCAAACTGCTTGGCTTGACCATCTTCTCTACATCCTTGCCATTCAAGGGGGTCATGCACTGGGATCCCAAATGGGTCCCTTCTCTTTAGCTTCCATAGTATACTGCACCAGCCAGCTCTCTTTTTTGGAATTCTCAGGAGAGAAGCAGGCAATAGTCTCTATCTACAGGTACTCTCGAATTCCAAGAAACATACATTTAGCTCTTCCAGGACCACCACCCCCCACTTCATGTTTGCTCAGCATGTGGTGCATTGGCTGTAGGATGCCAATCTCCTACCCTTAATTATATATACTCTTTTCTGATATCTCTGCTGGAGCCTCCTTTCCTTACTTTGAGAAGGTGGTCAAGCACCCTACTTCCCTCTCATGATGGAGAATACATACTAATCTGCCCCTGGCTGGCAAATCTTGTTTTGGCTTATTGCCTTCAATAAACTCATTTCTTGGGGGATCCCTGGATGGCTCAGTGGTTTAGTGCCTGCCTTTGGCCCAGAGTGCGATGCTGGAGTCCCGGGATCAAGTCCCACATTGGGCTCCCGGCATGAAGCCTTCTTCTCCCTCTTCCTGTGTCTCTGCCTCTCTCTCTCTCTCTACGCCTATCATAAATAAATAAATAAATAAATAAATAAATAAATAAATAAATAAATAAATCTTTAAAAAAACCAACTCATTTCTTTCCATATATGTATCTGTGTATGTAAAGATTACATATTTTATATTACATACATACATTATATTCTGTATTATAACATTATGTTATATTGTATTATATACATATAGATATGGAAGTTGCAGAGTGCACACAAATTGAATACATCATGCTAGATACATAGTTGGGTTGCTAGACTGGCTTTTCAACATTTTGTTCATCTTTTATTTTTTAAATATTTTATTTATTTATTTACAAGAGACACACAGAGAGAGGCAGAGGGAGAAGTGGGGTCTGTGCAAGAAGCCTGTTGTGGAACCCGATTTCAGGACTCCGGGATCATGCCCTGAGCCAAAGGCAGATGCTCAACCCCTGAGCCACCCAGGCACCCTGCTCTTCAATCTTAATAGGTCCTGAAGGAATGTGTTTAGAACTTTATTCTGGAATGGGAGGGGCTTTCCGCCTATTTGTTTGAAGCCTCCGCCAGAATCCTGGACCAGGGGGAATGGTGTCAGCCATATTTAGTTACCAACACTTTCTACCATTTGTGATCATCTACTGTGTGCCAATTCCTATTCTAAATGCTTGAACTAATTTCATCCCGTTCCTGTAAGAGAATGTTTCTTTACTTCCTTTTACAGAGTAAGGTATAGGGGTTCAGAGAGGCAGAACATCTTGCCCAAGATCACACATCTGGTGAGGCCAAGCCTGGGTAGGGCTGGAGGGCTGTCTGATTGCCAAGCCTGCATTCTGTGCCTCATCACGGCGTCAGATGGTTAGACAGCATCAGATGTGTCCACTAAACTAAAACAGGCCTCGTTCTCCCGAAAGTGCTGATTAAAAAGTTCAGTTGGGATGTTGTGTTGGCTATCATGAACATCGGTGTGGATAACTCTATATTCCCTAGAAACCATGGAGATATTATCTACATCCCGTTTACAAATGCAACCCCAAGCAAAGACTGCAAACTACTGCTCCTTAGGGAGGAAAACTAGCCAATCCATCACTAGAGACCTGTTCAAATTTCTAGTGTCTTAGTGAATGTCGGGTTTTGACATAAAGCTATTTGTGCACATGAGGAAGATGTTGTCAGTGGCCTGTGCTGCATGCAGGGCTCTGTGCTAGGTGGGAAAACTGTTGAATGTATAGGTCTGTCATTCAAAGAGCAGACCCAGTCACCACCAAAGCTTGCTTTATTTATTTATTTATTTATTTATTTATTTATTTATTTATTTATTTATTTTGGACATGTAGCTACCCCTCTATTGGTCTTAAATAATTTTTTAACAAGTAATTATACTTACAATAGGAACGAAAGGAATTCTATTTCTGAATTTGCTATTTTGTGGATACATGCCAGTACTTGGTCTTTAGTTGAAACAGACATTTAGCTATAAACCACTGGCCAGAAAGATCCTAAATGATCAATTTCCCCTGTTATTTTAACTCCCTTGTCTCTCCTAACTGTACCACGCACATTTTTCCTCACTGACCTTCCAACACATTCCCAGCTTTCATGAGCTTTGTACTTCAGTTATTAAATTACAAAAGAAATGGGGCAAAAGGACTAAAATATATTTCTCAGAAATACAGCTGTGCTAGCAACGGGCGCCGCATGTGAAGTATGTCTCTTATCCCACTTCTCCTCATCACATTTCAGCAAATAAATCCGACTCTCTGTGGAACAATTTTGGTGTTAGCACAAAGTAATTCGAAACAGTGGGGGGTGGGAGACGCATAATTATGACCAGCAGAAGATGCGTTTGCAAAAGCCGTGCATGAAATGATTGAGTTAGGAAAAAGCTTTGCCAGAGGCCCAGAAAATCCTTCTGTTTCCCCCTAAATTACAAAGCATTTATTCTATTCTGTAGTGATTTACATGATAATTCCATAAAACTACTTTGCCTAAAATTATTCTGTCTGTTTGTCCTCCTCAGTAATAATATGTTAGGATTCATCTGGCTTATTTATTCATTCATTGGATAGAATAAGAGAGAGTTCCTACTCTGGTGGGCCACATAAAGGAGGTCATTATATTTCAAGTTAGCACGTGGATCAAGAGGGCTGCAGAGCAAGCATCATCGGGGAGGACCACATATCCCTGTCTGCATGGTCATGAGAAGCTTCCTGGACAAGGTGATGGCAAGGCCGAGTCCTAGGGGAGGAGCCGGCATTGTTGAGGGTGAGGTAGGACAAGGTATCCTGGGTGTAAGGGAGTGGCATGACCAAGGACCATAGATAGGCATGGCCAAGAACATGGAAGATGGAGTCAAGAAGTATAAGGAACACAGTGGGTGGGTGTCTTAGTTGGCTTGGGCTACCATAGCAAAATACCATAAGCTGGGTGGCTCACACAGTGGCTTACACAGTGGCAATCTGTTTTCTCACAGTTCTGAAGACTGAAAGTCCAAGATGAAGGTGCCAGCAGGGTCAGTGTCTGGTGAGGTCCCTCTCCTTGGATTGCAGATGGCTGCCTTCTTACTACACCCTCACATGGCCATTCTGTGTTCCTATGGAGAGAGAGATTGAGATCTCTACACTCTCTAGTCCTCTTCTTAGAAGAACTCTAATCTCATCATGAAGGCCCCAACCTCATGACTTAATCTAATTATCTCACAAAGGCTCCAT
This sequence comes from Canis aureus, assembly GCF_053574225.1. Lineage (NCBI taxonomy): Eukaryota > Metazoa > Chordata > Mammalia > Carnivora > Canidae > Canis > Canis aureus. Next base: position 9,048,811 of record NC_135641.1, read on the forward strand.
CTCTGGATACCATCACAGTGGGCTTAGGACTTCAGCATATGAATCTGGCAGGACACAGATCAGTTGATGACAGTGTGTATATTAGTCAGGGTTCTCCAGAGAAACAGGACACACACACACACACAGACACACACACCACACAGATTGAAAGACACAATGTGGGAGTTGGCAAGTCAAAATGTGTTGGACAAGCCAGCAAGCAGGAAATCCTGATATGAGTTGAGGTTGCAGTCTTGAGTGTGAATTCTGTGTGGCCGACCAGGTGGGCTGGAAACTCAGGCAAGGTTTCTACATTTGAGTCTTGAGGCCAAATTCCTTCTTATTCGGAAATCTTTCCTCTTCAGGGCTTCAACTGATTAGATGAGGCCCTTCCACATTATGTGGAGCAATCTGTATTTTTCAAAGCCCACCAATTTAAATTAATCATATCTAAACTATATCTTCACAGCAACATCTAGACTAGTGTTTGACTAAATAACTGGACACCATAGCCTAGCCAGGTTGACACATGAAACCCTCACGGTGAGCAGAATGGGATGAATCAAAGAGGGGTGAACATGAGAAATTAATGGTCTGGGGCTGGATTCCAGAAAAGCTGGCCTGTGCTAGCTAGTGAAACACCACTGCCTTATAGATCTGGGATCATAAACACAGATGCCTAAGGGACCAGACAGGTAAGACAAATGAATGATTTGAGACCTGCTTATATTTCTTATATACACACCAAACACATGAGAATATTCTATTCTATTTTATAAAGAAAGATGTGCTTTCAATTTCTTTTTTAGTAGAGCCCTTTTGATTTATCTCTCATTTTCTCTCTTTTGATAGGGACAAGGATACACAAAAATATCTCTGTTATAACCAAATGATGGTATAGGCAAGGATAAAAAATGGCAACTGTCACATGCCCTGATTCCTGTTGATGGAGGAGTATTGGAGGACACTTGATATGTTGGAGGGAATCTGCTTTCTAAGGGGGATGGCCAGGCCACTGGCCCAGCTCATGGTACACTGTGGACATGTGGAGCTAGTGTGGCCAGATGTTCTGATGTTTATGTGACATGTTCTAATTTTGAAACATCAAAATATCTTAAAAGACTCTGTAGCCAAACTCCTCTCCTGGAAATGCCAAGCCTTCTGCTGTTCATGATGAGACCATTTTCAGGTTTTAGGTAGTGTGCTTTCAGGCGAAGTGAATTCAGTATCTATCACTGAATAACAGATTATCTCCCAAATTTTGTGGCACAAAACAATATTTATAAGCTTGCAATTTCTATGGATCAGAAATTGGAGCATTTTAGGTGGGTGGTTCTGGCTCAGGACTTCTTACAGGTGCTAGTGAAGATGTCAGCTGAGAGAGGCTAGAGGAACCACTTCCAAGCTCACTCACGTGGCTGTTGGCAGGAGGCCTTACTTCCTCATTATGTGGACTTCTCCACGGGATTGCTGAGCATCCTTAGAACCTGGCAGCTGGCTTTCCTCAGTATGAGGAATGAGAGAGACCAGGATGGAAACCACAGTGCCTCTTATACTCTAACCTCAGAAGTGAAATCCCGTCATGTTTGCCATCTTCTCTTGACCGCATTGACCACCCTGGAACAATATGGGAGGAGACTACATAGCATGTGACTCTCAGAAGGCAAGGATCACTGGGGGCCATGCGTAAGGCTTACTACACAGTCGATTTGGGGTTGGTATGTGTGTATAGGATAGATTTGAGGTAGGGACCTTATTTAGGAGGATATTGGTTTGATAGAATGCTGATGAGGGCATATGGCAGTTAGAAAAAGGAAAAGAAAGTAAATTCACAAATACTTAAGGAATAAAATGTCTCTCAATTTTCCTGCCTTTGAGAATAACTGTGTGGGAACACAATGTATGGAGTTGTTGCAGTCATTTTGTGATGATGAGGTGACAAACGATTATGCTTGATGTGGTATGGTGGGCGGATGGACAGACCCTGGCTGCTTGATGACATTGCTGGGTCACCAATCACCCTTAAAATATCTCATCACATTAACAATAAAGACCTTAAGAATTTAAGCCACCATGAATGGGGCATTCTGTTATGGGCTGCTTTAAAAATACAGGGTGAGAGACAGAGGCATGAGTTCAAGCTCTGAGATTGAATGGTTTAGTGGAAAAACTATGAAGGTTTTCATTTCACAGATGATTAGATGGCAGTGATGCCAGAGGAAGTAAACATGATGGGAAGAAAGCAGATTCAGGGCCATGTGAGTCCTGTTGACCCTGGCCTGCTTGGGGGGGTAACTGCACAAGAGGGACCAGCACGCTTCATTCACCTCTATATTCCTCGTGGTGAGCATCATGCTTCACATATGTGAGGCCTCTAATAAATGTGTGCTGAGGAAGTAAACAAGTGAGTGGTTGGAAGGACGATGAGGCCCACACAGAGGTAGCAGTCACAGGTCTATGAAAGAAAACCAGTTATCCGTGTTTGGTGACAGAGCCTCAGTGTAGATGGCATGTCACAGATCCTGGCAAAGCCTTTAATGGTGTATTAAAAAGTTAGACTGAGGGCACCTGGGTGGCTCAGTCGGTTGGGTGACCCACTCTTGATTTCAGCTCAGGTCATGATCTCAGGGTTGTGAGATCGAGCCCCATGACCGGCTCTGTGCTGGACCAGCTTGGGATTCTCTCGCTCGCCTTCTGCCTCTCTCCTACACTGCTCGTGTGAACACTCATGCTCTCTCTATATTTAAAAAAAAAAAAGGTAGACTGTATGGAGAGACATCACTGTGTATGAAATGGATCATTCTATGGGGATGTTCATTTCTTTCCCCTCTATGTACGTATTTCTTTACATGGTAAATTGCCTTTGAAGAAAATACTGTCTCCATTTTTGCAGAAGAAAATTATATAGAAGAGAAGAAAATTAAGTGAACAAAATCAAACCTGCCACATGGCACAGGGTTTTCAAGGATTCTCATTTAAGAACAAAGAGAAGGTGATGGTCTGTAGCCACGTGGTGCCTGCCATCCATGCTACACGCTTGCCCATGTAAACCAAGTAGCCCAGAAGCCTCAAAGTACCTGTTGGTCAGCTATTTTCATTTGAAGAGTATCCCATGGGTCCTTCTTTCTTCTCCTTTAGACTTTGAAGTTTATTTCCGTTTTCTGGGCTGCCTTCAAATGATGACATGCCCTCGCAGAAGCACGCGCCATAAAGACAGAATATTTATGGTTGAGTCCTTTGCCCTCATTTTCAGTAGACACTAGAAATAGGGTTTCAGACGGAGACCCCATGAAGGAGCTCAGCCAGCAGCCACGGTGAGCAGCACTGCAGGCAGTGCTGGCTGGGAACAAATGAGGTTTGGCCCAGAAAGTGCCATGGGGTCTTGGCAGGGTCTTTGCACTAGAGTTGGTTTCCATGGCTTCATTCCACAGTCAGCCCTGGTTCCAGAACTTTACATGGTGCAAAAGCTTGGAGGGCCTGAGCCAAGAGCTCCGTGGAGGCTGTACAGACATCACTTATCCCCCCATGGTTCCTCTGGGTGGCCAGGCTCTCTGGTCTTCTAAGTCTACTTGGGGTGTGGGCATGTTTGAGGCCATCTAGGGTCCTGAATGATGGGACCAGACTGCCTTGCCATAGTTCCCTCTCTGTGTCTGCCAGCTTGGCTTGGAATTTGGAGTGCCCTTGGTGGGGAGGTTCTCCTTGTGCTCCTATGTCCTTGCTCCTGTCCCCATCCCTGACTCTACCACCAACCACAGGGAGGGAATCCTTCCCTAGTCTTGAGGAAATCTTTCTCCTCTCAGGATTGTTGGCTATTCTGTCTCTGGATTCCTCTCATGGCTTTGGAGCAAGCCTGAAGACCCCTCCTCACTATAGCCAGGGTGTGTTTGGCCTTTTCTCTGCTCTCCTCAGAACTGTGGCCCAGCCATCTGAGGCTCCAGAAGTCACTTAGCATTCCCCATTGATCTACCTGGTGGTTCCTCCTAGGGCATGTCTTGGCCTCAGTGGAGCCTGATGTGGGCCTAGTGGTTTGGGTTGCTTGTCTTGAAGGCCACACCAATTCTCATACCTGTTTTCAAGTATGAGACCAGCTTGGTGCCTTTCTCCCCTCTGGGTGGGTGGTCTTGACATCCCGTCAGCCTGGAGTGACTGCATTTCAACTGTTAATGTGGAAAATGGTGCTGATGTATAGCAGTAGCCCCAGAATTACTTGTTGGGGGTAGAGGGAAGGCTTAAAGGTAAACACTCATCTTTGGGACCTAAGTTATGATACATATCAAAACATTACACGTATTTCTTTTTTTCTTTCTTTTTTTTTTTTTTTTTTTTTTTAGATTTTATTTATTTGAGAGAGAGCAAGCACAAGCAGGAGAGGGGCAAAGGGAGAGGGAGAAGCAGACTCCTCACTGAGCAGGGAGCCCGATGCAGGACTCGATCCCAGGACTTTGAGATCATGACCTGAGCCGAAGGCAGATGCTTAACCTGAGTCACCCGGGGCCCCCATTGCATGTATTACTAACAGAGTCAATTGGGGAGAATGTGACTGAAGTATGAAGCCGAGGAGCTTGCCAACTCCTTCCCTCAAACTTGGACATGGCCTTAGAGAAACCCACCAAAGGAAACTCACTTATCTATGTCCCTGCATCTTCCCGGGCCAGCAGGGTGGCCTTCTTGTCACTGGACTGTCATGGTTTAGCACTGAAAGCCCTGTACCCCCCAAAACCTCTTGATCCCAGCAGGCAGGGTGGAGGGAAGGGGAGAGGGGGACAGGAAGCAAGTTGGTCATCGTAGACCCCTCAGCGGCCCTGGGCTCAGGACTAAATTGATCAAAGTGATGATTAGGATTTAGAGGCTTTCAGACACTGTCAATCAGCACCAAATTTCATTTTTAGCTTACATTCCTGACATGATATGGTATGGTTTCTTTTCATGAAATAATTGGATATTAGGAAAGTAATGTATGCATGCTCATAGGAAATCATCTAAACAGAACTGAAGAGTACATGTAGCAGTTAGAAGTCAGCCTCTCTGCTGACCTTCCCTGTTTTATATCTTCCAGCCAGGGACAGCCACATTCAATAGTTGCCAGGTGTTAGGCTACGAATATTCAATGCATACAGATGCCTCTTTATGCACAGTATAGGTGCATTGCAACTTCCTTTTTTAAATTTATTTTTTTGCTGCAACTCTATTGTGAAGTTCCACCTCTAAGAACACCTATACATTTTTTTATTTAGGTTTTTAAAAATGACTATAGTTTTCTTCCCACCAAAAACCAACGTCCAATTGGCTTCTAGTGGATGTTTAGCTTATGCTTAAGTTCCTGCGATTTTGAACAATCTGCAATAAATAAACTAGAAGCACATTTGTGCACACATACCTACTGGATAGATTGCTACAAGTGGGATGGCCATACCACGGGGTATGTACGTTTTCCACTCTGATAACTAAGAAATGTGCGTCACTACATTGCATCCATTTACACTCAGGTTCACAGTGTGTGTGAATGTCTACTTTCAAACTTTCTTATCATCTCTGGGTATTATCAAACTTCTCAACCTGAGAAGCAAAAGACTGCAATTTTATTTGCATTCTTTTAGTTCTAAACAGATCTGAACTTCAGTTATATGTGAATTGGACACTTGTCCAATTTTTGTGTGTGGGCACTAATATTTCCTATCCTCTGTCCATTTTTCCCCTTCTTTTTTGAAATTGGCATGTTTCTGCTTCTTAAGAGAAGTGTATAGTTTTTAGATAATTTCATTTGGTTTCTTCATCATGAATTACCTTTTGTTGTTCCTTGAGGGTATTAACTATGTACATTTAAATATTTAAGTCTTGGTGCAGGTCAGGAGCAGCCAGCCTGCAGCTCATGGGATCTATTTCGCATTACCAAATTAGATTTGTAATATCTAAATTTTTTTCTCAGTGGAGCTGTTGCTGCAGGAAGTAGATAAAGAACAAGGGTCAATTTAAAAAGGAGATACTCTGGGGTGGGGTAAGTTTTTGAGGGAAGAGATGGTAATAGCAAAAATAGCAAAAATTGGGATAAGCATAACATAAAAAGCTAAGGCACTCTTAAGCCCGTGGAATTCAACACTATGATCTGAATTCAAATTTCACCCCACCCCCACTTTTTGAAGTTTTAGGAAAATCATTGCATTTGTTTATGTCTCTTCATTTCTTTACCTATTAGGGTGTCACTTAATATTTCCTATTTAATCTAAATAGAACACAGTGCCATCAAAAAATTTCTAGAGTAGGAGTTCAGGGAAAATGAGTATTTGCGTGATTTTTTTTTTTACTACAGACCAGCATTATAACTTTATGATAATGGAAACTGATTGCAAAATGATAAAAATTGAATCTATCAGCCCTAAAATCTTGGTTTTAATGGGATGTCAGTGGTTCTTACAGCATGGATTTCATCTAGTGCCTAAGACACTTTGTCTTTGATAAATATGAGCATCGCTCCAATTGTCAGCATTGCCCCCGCATCCACTCAGAGCTGAAGCAAGGCAGCTATGGGCACAGCTGCAATGTCAGCAAGGTTCAGATCTTCACCCAGAGAGTGACATAAATGCCAGGTTTCCCCAAAGACCTTGTTCTTTCATGTTCTGAGAAAGGTTTCTTGGTGTCCATGTTAGTTCTACTCACGAACTGGCCATCCTGGCTTTCCAAGGATTTGTCTACCCTCTCCTGTTGAGTGAGGTGATCCCTTCTGCTTGGCTGTTCCTTTCTTGTCTCCATGGGACCCCTGTGACTTCCCCTAAATGCTTGCTGTATGAAGTGCAGGCCCCTAAATGACTGTCCTGCTATTGGTTGCCCAATGTGGCCAAGAGCTCCATTTCTAAAGCACTCATCGCTGTTATAGACTTGTTTATTCATTTTTTCCCAGCCTTCCCTTTGGAGGATGCTGGTTAGAGAAGTTCCAGAGTCTATGTCCCTACCTAACAGATTATATCACAAAGCTCCCAGGCCACAGATAAGCCACAGACGCTGATAGAATCTCGGAGGGATCCCTGAGTGGCTCAGCAGTTTAGCACCTGCCTTCAGCCCAGGACGTGATCCTGGAGTCCTGGGATAAAGTCCCACGTCAGGCTCCCTGCATGGAGCCTGCTTCTCCTTCTGCCTGTGTCTCTGCCTCTCTCTCTCTATGTGTGTCTTTCATGAATAAATGAATAAAATCTTAAAAAAAAAAAAAAAAGGAATACCGGAGCCACCTCATCCTTGATGTATTCCCTACCCAGAGGAGCTGCACTCTCACTGCTGGCAGAGGGGGTGCCCTTAATTGTGTTATTATGGGCACGGCTTGACTAGAGTCCCAAGTCACACTTACATCTTCTTCCAGGAGGCCAGCCAAGTCTTCAGGCCCACTCTGGTCCACGTGGCTAAAACCCAAGGCTAGAGTCTCACTCTGTTTTCCTCTAGGTGACACCTTAAAGGAGGTACTGCTTAGCTCCCTTTCACCTCTTTTCTCACCTGTCTCTTGCTTCAGATTATTTTCCCCCTCTTTCTTTTCACTTTCTTTTCACTTTCTCTTTTTTCTTTCTTGCCTCTCTTCACCCTCTTAGCTTGGTCTCCTTGATTTCATTCCCTCTGTCTGATGTCTCCAACACTTGTGCTGGCTCTGTCTGTCCACTAGCCCTTAATACTGCCTTTCTCCAGAACACCTTTCTCCCATCCTCATTTCCTGTAGCTATACAAGGTCATTCTGGGCACTGTTATCTGGGTGGTTTTATTTATTTATTCATGAGAGACACACAGAGAGAAGCAGAGACATAGGCAGAGGGAGAAGTAGGCTCCCCATGGGGAGCTCGATACAGGACTCGATTCCAGGACCCCAGGATCACAACCTGAACAAAAGCCTCAACCATTGAGCCACCCAGGTGCCCCTGGCTAATTTAAATGATCAATTTGTATCAGTTAGCTTTTTCTGCATAACAAATCACCCCAAACTTGAAATAATAGCTATTTAACTCATTGTTCTTCTGACTGGTCATTTAGGCTGGGCTCAGCTGCGTGAGTTTCTGTGCACTTTTAAATTTCTACTAATCTATGAGTTTCCTTTGATTTCCAGAATTTTTATCCCTGGCCCTATTGGAGTTTTAGACCAGATAACTCTTCACAGGAGAGGCTGTCCTGTGCATCGTAGAACATGGAGCCGTCTGTACCTGTTAGATGCTGGTAGCAAATCCTCCTCCTCAGTGCAACAACCCAAACTGTCTCCAGACATGGCAAATGTCCCTTGGACATTTGAGAGGTGGGGACATTGTCCGTGGCTGAGAAGCACTAATCTAACACAATACCCAGAAGAGTGAGAGCCAACTGCATATTTAATGAAAGAATTTTTTTTTTTTACTCCTGCAGATGCAAAACTTTTAGAAGCGTTTGACACTTACCAGACAGACCTTTAGTAAGTAGGTTCTTACAAGGGTGAGTATTTCAAGGAAAGTGGAAGGAAATAACCTTACAACTGTCTGACTTGGAGAAATGTTACACCTAGAAACATGTAGCTCCAACAGTAGACCCGATGCTCAACATCCCTTCTAAGCTTTTATTGAGACAGGATATCTACATTTCATTTTGTTGTCTACAGGAAGTGATCCATTGGCCAGTTTTGCCCTCTGCAAGACAGATCCGTGTCTCTCTAGCAGCAATTTTAATTATAATAAAAGAATAGTCCATTCTGTAAGAGGCTTTAATTTTTGTGAAGTGTTTTATCACGAACAGTAGCGATGTGATTGTGAGAAAAAAGAGAAATATAACTATGATGTGTGAATTTGATTTGGGAAATATCTCATAATCTTTCAAAACATATAGAACAGATCAAACCTGTTGTGATACAAATTGGAAAAAATTACTTTCCAACATACGAAGACATGCCTTTACAAAAGTATCAGGGGTTGGTACACATATAGATAGGCTCCAAAATTAGTATTTGTCAAAGCATCATTGATTCTGGCATTTAGATGTCCTCTAATTCATCTCTATTGATCATTGTTTCCTTGCTCATCTGAGAAACAGGTATCTTTTTTCTTTGTCATTGTACCAGGTTATGCTCATATGCAATATGAATAAGGCATTGAGGAGGACTTCTGAAACACCCAGTGTCACCCCATCACATTTCATTTTTCTTGTCAGAAAATTAGTTTGCTCCTTGCGGTAACTCAAAGTCATTCAACCTAGTCTCAGAAAAGCTGCCATTCATCTTGTTGCCAGACTAGAAAGAGAAGGATTTCAGTCAAAGATGAGTTCAGGGAAGAAGCAGATGAATATCATTATGGGACTCCCTATGTGATGTGTCCGCCATATTGCCAGTGAAATAGTAACCCCTTTCAGCAAGAACTGCTCACCACCCATGCACATGAACAAGCACATTTTTCCCCCCATTTCTACTTTTTAGAGACTAATGGGTCAGTGATGTTCACCTCTATGAGAGGTACTGAACAGCCTCATCATTCCTTTGACAAATGTTGTAATGCTGATGCTTCCTATATGCTATGGACTGAATTATGGCCCCCACCAAAATGCATGTGCAGAAACCCGAACCTCCAGCACCTCAGAATGTGACTGTACTTGGAAATAAGGTCTTTACAGAGATAACTAAGTTAAAAATGAGATCATCTGAGTGGGCCCTAATCTAATATGACTGGCTTTCTTTTAAGAAGAGAAGATTAAGTATGCGGACATACACAGAGGGAAGATTATGTGAAGACACAGGGAAGAGAGGCTTCAGAAGAAACCAACCCAACCAGCACCCTGATCTTGGACTTCTCACCCCTAGAATTGTAAGAATATAAACTTCTGTTGTTGAAACCACCAAGTCTGTGGTACTTTACTATGGCAGCTTGAACAAACTCACATGCTATTTTCCAAGACTGTTGCACGGTTGTGTGATATAGATTTGAGTTTCTTAGAATGGCCCTCCCAGTCTTTTCTGCTGCTTCCTGGCCAAGTACACAAATTGAAAATCAGAACAAAGATAATGAGGGGCATCTCCATGGAGGCATTTATATCTATATCCTTACATCTATGACTGGTCTGTAACTGACTTCTACATTGCCTACAATCATAATTTTCATTATTTGTTAAATTGTACCTACAGTGGAACTAGACTAGACACATGGTTTCTGGTCCAGGAACTTCATTATTTCAAAATTGTGAACATGATGATTGATTCCATTTCAATCATAAAAATATACGCGGGATCCTGAATCAGAGTCATTTTTAAAATGAACTCACTTAGAATCTTTTTTTAAAAAAAACTTTATTACCCAATTTTTGGGAAAAAAATATAAAAGATATTCCAGCACCGTAGTTCACTTTGTCTGTAATGCAGGAGGTACCACTTACGGTTCTTCAAAAGCAGACAATGTGGCTGGTGATGTTAAAAGCCTCAGTGTTCTATAAATAGAAATAAATTATAGAATCAGAATGGTGGTCAAACGACCTTTTTTTCAGAGATGAGAAAACTGGAAGAGACATAAAATGAAGGCTACCAAGATTATTTCTTCTCCCAAATATCTTTCCTATAATCTAAAATTTGGAAGGAAAAAATTTTTCCTCAATATCCTTTAAACATTTGTTTAATTTCATACAAAACTCTTCACATCCACAAAAGATACCCAGGAAGAGTAGAGGTAAATATAGATTTATACACATTGTTTGAGTTATTAAGATGATTGAAATTTGGCCTCGCCCACCCAGGTTTATTGAGAAATAAATGACATACACTGTGTAAGTTTAAGGCATACAGGATAATGGTTTGATTTACAGATATTATGAAATGATCACACAATAAATTCAGTTAACATGTCTTCTCATATATATATATATATATATACACACACAATAAAAAGAAAGGAACATTTTCTTCTTGTGATTAGAACTCTTAGGATTAAAAAAAAAAAGAACTCTTAGGATTTACTCATTTAACAACTTTTAATAAATCTCACAGCAGGGTTAGCTATAAGCATCATGTTGTACATGACATCCCTAATACTTATTTACCTTCTACCTAAAATCTGTACCTTTCACACCCTTCCTCCAATTTCCTCTCCCACCATCCTTCAAGTTTGGTAACTATATACAGTCTGATCTCTTTTTCTTTGGTTGGTTTATATATTTATTTGGATTCCACACATAAGTGAGAACAGAACTTTCTCTGTCTGACTTATTTCACTTAGAATAATCGCTTCAAGTTCCATCCATGTTATTGAAAATGGTCAGATTTTCTTTTTTTTTTAATGACTGAATAGTATTCCATTGGCTATACATACCACAGCTTCTCTATCCATTTATCCATTGGTGGACACAGGTTGTCTCCATGTCTTGGCTTTTGTAAATAATGCTGCTATGACCGTGGAGGTACAGATATCTTTTCAAGTTAGCGTTTTCATTTCTTTTGGATATATTCCCAAAAGTGGAATTACTGGATCATATTGTAGTTCTACGTTAAATTTTTGAGCATCCTCAGTAGTGTTTTCCACAGTGGCTACATGAATTTACAATCCCACCAACAGTGCACAAGGATTTCCTTTGCTCCACATACTTGCCCACATTTATCTCTCTTCTTCTTGGTGATGGCCATTCTAATTCACATGAGATGATATCTCTGTGTAGTTTTAATTTGCATTGTCTTAATGACCACTGATGCTGAGAATCTTCTCCTGTATTTGTTGGCCATTTATATATCTTCTCTGGAGATATATTTATTTGGGTCTTTTACCCATTTTAATTGGGTTGTTTTTTTGCTATTGAGTTGTATGAGTTCTTCATATATTGTGGATATTAATCCCTTATCAGATATTTGATAATAAACCCATCCCATGGGTTGTCTTTTTCACCTTGTTGGTGGTTTCCTTTGCTGTGCAAAGGCTTTTAAGTTTGATATAGTCCCATGTGTTTACTTCTTATTTTGTTACTTATGCTTCCTTATGTTGGTAACTACACGTTTGAGTAATCGGGCTCTTCTTCTAGACTTTGTAGGTTTACTTTGGCAGAGATAGTTCTTCACTAATTGTGCAGTTTGGGTGTTTGGGTGTGTTTGCTGGTAATTTCCTTGGCCAGATGGGCATTGCTATTATGGTCTATTTTGGGGTGAGGCAACTGAGCTCCAAGGATAGGGTGGGGGTGTGCCTCTGGCTGAGAACCACTGGACAGGACTGCTGGCTTTGTTTCCTACCCAAGGCAGGCAGTAGGATGGGCTCTGTAGTTGCCTAGATTCTCTGGTCAGGCTTATTCAGTAGTAAGTAGGGCTATGAATTAGTTTCCCTGCCCTGGCAGGGCAGCAGGACAGGACACAGAGTCTGTATAACTCATTGTTGGAGGACCTGATTCAGGCCAGAATGTGCACTGAATTCTGCGGTCAGATGAGGCCACCAGTTTTGCTATGCAAATAGCAGAGCTGTGGGCTATGCTCTCTGTTCAAGCACCTCCATATGTATGGCTATTGAATTAGCTATACAGCTTGAGGTGGTCTGGTTAGGTGCTCAAATTAGACAGCCTGGAGGCTATATTCAGCATGAACCAGGCTATGGGTGAGATTCTCTGCTGCATACAGTGGGAGAAGCAACCATAAAGCTGGTAAGGCTCTTGGTTCACTGTCTTAACCCAAGCTGACCTGCACCCCAAGTTCTCAGACAGAACAGGGCTACTGGCTATGCTCTGCGCACTGTCAGCTCTGTTCACCTGCCTGTTGGCTTGAGTGCTCCTGGACCACACAGGCTTTCTGGTCAAATGGGTCCAGAAGACACTCTTCATAGCAGGCAGGGCTGTGTCTCAGCTCCATTGCCTGGGCAGGAGGTAGAGGGGCAACTCCAGACTACTCCCCAATTCTCTGATTGGTGAGGCTGGGAGCTACCTCAGTCTTGGCTGTGAATTAGTCCCCCTGCCTGTGTTTAGCATGGGCACACTGGATACCTGTTCCTGGCTTTGGTATGGGGGCAATCAGCTCTGCCCACCTCTCTGCTCAAACCCCACTGAGCTGCACTGCTTCCAGGAGTCATCACCAGCCTGTCTGATCAGAGGCTGCTGGAAGGCACTCTCCATGGCAGGTGGGGATGAGTCAGCTGTTTGCCTGGCTGTGGGCAAACCTGGATTTAGGGCCAGCAAAACCCCTCATTTGTGGACCTGAATGAGGCAGATCCGCACCTTGCTGAGCTTCCTGGTCGGAGTTTGCCCCTAACTTGGTTCTGCAGATGTTTGAGATTACTGTTTGAGCACTGCAGAATGGGTCTGCCAAGATCTGTGTGCTGGTTGTTGCAAGTTCTTCTCCCTTTCTCTCATCACACTCAGATCCCCAGTGGTTGAGTTCTACAGATTCCCCTGAGCCCATGGTAGGAGAACAGACTAGGGATTTCTGCATAGTGATCTAAAATGCAGGGTCGGAGGGAGAACTGGTTGTCCCCCTGGGTTCTCTTTACCCTCTAGAGGAACTGGAGGCTCAGTGGGGAGACCTCTCTGCCTGTTTTTGGGCTGACCTGGGAGACAGGCAACGTGATCAGCAGGTAGCCATTTCTCCTCCCTTCTAATAGTCTGGGCTTGGTATCTGTGGTGCAGGGGGCAGCCTCACCATCTGTGGCTGCAGACTTCAGCCTCATCCCATGTTCTCACAGGAGTCTCACAATGATGTCTTATTCTTGAATAGTTGTTAGTTTGTGTGTGTTGGGGTGGAGGTGGAGACAAAGTCAGGGACACCCTATATCACCATCTTAGAATCTTGATGAGATGACAGTGATGCAAAAGTTGGGGGGAAATCTCATTGTGTTCAGAATTTTTTGGATTCGTTTTATTTGTTTAAGGCAGAGGGAAGCTCTGTTTTTTTTACACATTGGGATTAGGTTAAACACCAGAATCTCTTTGGAATTAAAAAAAAACAAACCTGAAATAGGTTACCTGAGAAATAATGAGATATCTTCCTCTGAAGAACTTGGAAAAAAATTGTCTGATTCTTTTCTATCAAAGATTTGTAGTTGTGTTTCTTCCTTGGGCTGTTCATGCCCCAGAGACCCTACTAAATTTTTGTCAATATAAGAAAAAGGTGAATTATTACTTCAAAGATGCTACAGGCCTTTAGTAAGCAATGTCTTTGTAGAGGGCAAGTCGAGAACCAGAAACAGCATGTTGCAATTAAAAGAATATAGGCTTGTAGAGAGAAGAAAGGCAAGGAGGCCGATGGGCAGTCGGCTTGCAGCACATCAGGTTCCTATCACAGCTGCCCACAAATATGGCCAAACATCAGAGCACTTGCTTTTCCCATGAGTAATTAAGGTCCAAAGGGAAAGCGTGTTTAGATAAAGAATTTTAAATGCTAGAAAAAAAAAAATCACAGCATCCCTGAGACCATGTGAGTCTTGGTGATAGAATCTGACTTTGGCCTTTGGTATGAATCCCTTCTTTTTGGTAAGTGGTTCAAGGGCATTAGGTACAAGTAATAAAACAGGATTGTATTGTTTCAACTCATGAATCTTCACCAGAGGAGTAAACTATTCTTACAAGCCAGAAAGCTGTATCAGCTGCATGTTAATGGGAGCATGAAAGCGCTGAAGGGAACAGCTCATTCTGTGCGTGTTCAGCTTCATCACTTTGATTTTGGTCCATCGAGTTAATTGCACCTCTGATTGGACTTACATGTTAGATCACTTAGTATGTTTACATGAACTGGAGGCTAATCATTGTGTTTATTCTATAGTTTGCGGGTTACTGCAAGAACAAATTGGTTTTTTCATGTCTTGGTCTATTCTCTGTGACTTCACAGCTTACCTATATTACTTTTTTTAAAACAGCTTTGTTGAACTATAATTGATGTACAAAAAACTGCATATATTTAATGTAGAACATGGGATGAGTTTGAACATATGTGCACATCCAGGAAACTATCACTGCAATCAAGGTAATAAGCATATCCATCACCTACAAAAGTTTCTTGATGACCTCCCCTCTTTTTGGTGGTAGGAACACTCTGCATGAGATCTACCCTCTTAACAAACATATTAAGTACGCATTACAGCATCATTAGTTACAGACGCTGTTTTGTACAGCAGATCTCTAGAAATTGCTCATTTGTGTAGCTGAAAGTTTATGCTTGTTGAACAACTCACCATCTTCCCCCTTCCCACAACCTCTGGCAACTTCCATTCGACTCTCTGATTCTATGATTTTGATTATTTTAGTTACCTCATGTAAGCAGAATCACATATTTTTCTTTCTGTGTCTGGCTTACTTCACTTAGCATAATGTCCTCTAGGTCTATCCATGCTATTGCATATGGCAGGATGTCCTTCTTTTTGTAATATTGAATAATATTCCATTTTAAGTGTATTTTCTTTATCCATTCATTCATGAGGAACACTTGGTTTGTTTCCATATCTTGCCTATTGTCAATAAAGCTGCAATAAACGTGAGGGTGCAGATATCTCGTCAAGATCCTGATTTTGATCTATTCTTTTGTACTGTACCATCTGACATTTCTCTTGACATTCTGATAGTTTAGCACTGTGCACACTGGGTAAGCCAGAACCTGTTTTCAGCTCAGTTCTTAGGTGGGCAAGTAAAACTCATTTCCTGCAAAAAGAGTAAGATATCACTCCATTTTCAATGGAAATGTTGTGGGATAGGATAAATAAATTTGGAACACAAAGACAAAGAACATATGTGAAATTTTTCTCTTCATTTTTCATTTAATTTTTTAAAAATGATATTCTTTCATGAATTCTGTAAAGTCTGGCCATATCTGTAAGCAGTGTAGCCACTTATCGCTGGTATTCAGAAGACTCACAAACTGCCAAAAATGGTGTTTCCAGAATATTCTCTGCCTTCATAGGTGTAATTACTAAAAATATATTCTTGTTAAAATAAAATTTGATGATTTCTCAGGTGGGTTTACATATCATATAGGTACCTACTTCCCCTCTTTGTGTGTGTGTGTGTGTGTGTGTGTGTGAGAGAGAGAGAAAGCCTGAGCATGGGGTGGGGGGTGGAGGGAGAAGGAGAGAGAGAATCTCAAGCAGACTCCGTGCCCACCATGGAGACTGACTCAGGGCTCGATCTCATGACCCTGAGATCATGACCTGAGCCAAAATCGAGAGTCAGATGTTTAACTGACTGAGCCCCCAGGCACCCCTCTACCTCCCCTCTTTTATGTTTTCCTGTGACAGCACATGTTCTAACTTTGAAAGTCAATGGAAAAATCTGCCTCTAGTTTACTAAAAACAAAATAGAATACTACAGCTTTACAGAAAGGTGATTTATATAATCAATTATTAGATTAACTAGGAACTAAAGAAAAAATTAACCAGGAACTTTGGGATTTCAATTTTAACATAATATTGAAAACATTTGAGGATAGCATATATATTATTTTATGATATTGCTATAGCAGTCAAACCTAGATAATTCATTTGAAAACTACTAATGTAGAATATACCTAAGCTATTTGTACAGGCTTATTTTTTCAGGAGGTTTTGAATCATGTTTTCAAGTCCCAAGAAAAAAATCTATTGGGATTTTTATTAGAATTCCATTAGAACTATATACTCACTGAGGAAAATGGGCATATTAAAATATTCATCATGGGGACCCTGGGTGGCTCAATCAGTTAAGCATCCAACTCTTGATTTCACCTCAGGTCATAATCTCAGGGTGGTAAGATCATCAAGCCCCAGGTCAATCTCCACACCCGGCATGGAGCCTGCTTAAGATTCTCTCTCTCTCCCTCTCCCTCTGCCCTTTCCTCATTCTCTAAAAAAAAAAAAATTCATGTTCTTATCTATAAATATAGCATATTGTTCTTTTATTTAAAAAAAATACATTTTCACAATAAAATTCTTCCTTTAATGAGGCTATTCCTTGATGCTTAGTGTTATGAATATGCTGAGAACAAGATCCCTACTTATTAAGACTTTTATGTTTCTGGGGCATAAGTTAAGGTGAATTTTTTCAACTTTATTGAGTTTCTTTCTTACACTTTAAGATTTTTCTCATTGATTGTTCTAGATTTTTAGGTCTATTTTTTGCAGTTTTTAATAACTTTTGCTTTATCCTTCCTTTTTTTAAAAAAATATTTTTATTTATTTGAGAGAGAGACAGAGACAGAGATAGTGAGAGAGTACATAAGGAGGGAGGTGAGGGAGAAGCAGACTCCCTGCTAAGCAGGGATCCTGACCTGGGCTCAATCCCAGGACCCCAGGATCATGACTTGAGCCAAAAGCAGACACTTAACCACTGAGCCACCCAGACACTCCTGCCTTATCTTTTTTAATGGTTACATTTTTATTTTTGTTTCAGATTTTATTGCATAAACCAGAACTTTCTGAATTATATAAAATAACAACAATGAAAATAAAATAAAATAAAATAAAATAACAATGATGATTATTATGTTCCTGACTTTAACCAGAACATGTTTAGCATTTTAAAATTAAGTGTGATAGCTGTTGGTATGATACTTAAAAAAAAATCATCCGAAGAAAATATTCTCTTTGTAGTTTACTGAGTTGTTTTTTTGTTTGTTTGTTTGTTTTTTTACATATCAAATAGTGTTAAAATCCAATGAAAATTTTTTTTTTTTTTTTTTTTTTTTTTTTTTTTGGTAAGTGATAGGAACCAGTTTTTCATACTGGTTCTCTTAACGCATAAAATTATATTAACAGATTCCCTAGTACTAAGCCAGTTTTGTGTTAAAGGGCTTAACCTTCTTTTATGAGGTGGATAAATTTTTCCTGTATAATTGAACTGTATTTAACATCCACGTGAAATTGGACTTAAGTTTTAATTTATTTTGCGTTATATTTTTAATATATTGGTCTAATGCTTTACTGCTAGCTTGAAAAAAATGGACTGGATAACTTTGACTATTTTTCTGTCCTTTGAAATCTTTACATGTTACATGGACTACTTCTTTAAAGTTTTGAAGAACTTATTTATAAAACAGTCCGGCTCCAAAGACTTTATGGTGTGTAGTCCATTGGTTGGTACACACATGTGTACTTGATGTTTTCTCAGAAAAAATCCACTTATCAAAAAAACAATCAAGCTCCATCATAGGATATCACATGCAGTAATTTTTGCCCAGCGTTATTGAGATAGAATTGACAAACAACGTTTTGTAAGTTTAAGGTGTACAAGGTGTTGACCTGATTCACTCATGTATTGCAATATGATTACTACCATTGTGTCAGCTAACACCTCCCCTACATCACATAAGGATTTTTTTATGGTTAAAACATTTAAGATCTATTCTCTTAGCACCTTTCAACTATACGCTACAGTATTATTAGCTATAATTACCGTGCTGTGCATTACATCTCTGGAACTTACTCGTCTTGTAATGGGAAGTTTGTACCCTTAAACAACCTCTCCCCATTCCCCACCATTCCCCCCTCCAGTAACTACTATTCCATTCTGTTTCTATGAGTTTGGATCTTTTAGATTCCACATATAAATGATATCACACAGTACGTGTCTCTCTCTAACTTATCTCACTTAACATGATGTGCTCGTGTTCCATCCATGTTGTAAATGGTAAGATTTCCTTCTTTCTCATGGCTAAGTATTATTCCTGTGTGTGTGTATGTGAATATTTATCCTTTGACTGACATTTGGGTTATTTCTTTATCTTGGATATTGTGAGTAATGTTGCCATGAACATAAAAGTGCAGATACCTCTTCAAGATTCTTTTTCACTTTTTCCTTTTTTTTTGTATATACCCAGAAGTGAGATTGCTGGATCTCAGGGTAGATCTGTTTCTAATTTTCTGAGGAACCTCCATACTGTCTTCCACGGTGGTTGCATCAATTTACATTCCCATCAAGAATTCACAAGGGTTCCCTTTTCTCCATATCTTTGCCAACACCTATTATCTCTTTTTTTAAAATAAGCCATTCTAACAGGTATGAGGTGATGTTTCATTGCAGTTTGATTTGCATTTCCCTGCTGATTGCTGAGTTCATGTGTCTGTTAGCAATTTTTAGGTCTTCTTTGAAAAAAAAAAGATGTCTATTCAGTTCCAATGCCCATTTTTAAATCACTTTTAAATAGTGCTTCTTTTGTTTTTTGTTTGTTTGATTTTGCCATTCAGTTGTATGAGTTCTTTATATATTTTAGATATTAATCCCTTATTGGATTCACGATTTGCAAATGTTTTCTCTCATTCTACGAATTGTCTCTCAATTTTGTTGATTGTTTCTTTTGCTGTGCAGAACCATTTTAGTTTGATGTAGTCTTGTGTGCTACAAAAAATATTGTCAAGACCAATGTTAAGAATCTTTTTTTCCTATATTTTTCTAGGAGTTTCACAGTTTCAGATCTTCTATATAAGTCTTTTTAATTTGTTTTGAATTAATTTTTAAAAGATTTTATTTATGTATTCATGAGAGAGAGAGAAAGAGAGAGGCAGAGGGAGAACTAGGGAGCCTGATGTGGGACTCGATCCCAGAATTCTGGGATCACGCTCTGAGCAGAAGGCATATGCTCAACTTCTAAGCCACCCAGGCATCACTTGAATTAACTTTTGCAAGTGGTAAAAGGTAGGCATCCAATTTCATTCTTCTGTATGTGGTTATCCAGTTTTCCCAGCACCATTTATTGAAGGGAATATCTTTACTCCATTGAATATTCTTGATCCCATTTCCCAAATAATAGTTGACCCTATGCCAAGGTTCATTTCTGGGTTCTCTTCCATTGGTTACATTTTTATGCTGTGATCAAACTGTTATGATAACTATAGTTTGAAGTATAATTTGAAATCAGGAAGTGATGCCTACAGCTTTGTTCTTTTTTCTCAAGATTGCCTTTGCTACACAGGATCTTTTGTAGTTCCATATCAGTTTTAGGATTTTTTCCCATTTCTGTAAAAAATGCCATTGTAATTTTGATAGGGACTGCATTGAATCTATAGATTGCTTTAGGTAGTACAGACGTTTTAACAATATTCATTCTTCCATTCCATGAACATTGGATATATTTCCATTTGTTTGTGTCTTCTTCAATTTCTTCCATCAAAGTCTAGTGTTATTTTAACTTGAAGTAAATTTTCTGTGTCTTGGGGAACAATTTCCTCTTCTTACTTTCCTGAAGTATTTTTTTCTAGAGGCTGTCTTTTTTTTTTTTTTTTAAGACAGCTTTTAGATTTGAGTTCAAATATATCCATGCAATTATATGTTCTTCCCTCCTCTTTCCTGTCATCTTTCCCTTCTTTGTCTTCTTCTTCTTTTCCTGGTTATCATGCTTTTTGAGTTTCTTTAGTTGATGACTTAGTTCACTTATCTTTGTTTTGTCTCATTCATAATGAAAGCATTTAAAGCTGCAACATTTAAAGCTGCAAATTTTCCTCGGATTATATACTTGGTTAGATGCTGTGCTGTTTTATATGTTCTATTCTCATTTAGTTATTATATTTGTAGCATATAAATTTTATTTTGTTTTTAACCAAGGGCTATACAGAATATTTTATAATTTTGAAGAATTGGGAAAGTTGTATTTTCAAAAGTAATACTAAAATTTCTCCTTTACCCTGACTCTACTAGAGGTAATAGGAGAAAAGAATGCAACTGGTTTACTCTCTCCCTGCATTTAGTAAATACATTCTGAGACTTACAAAACACATTATTATCATTAGATTATTATTTTCAATCTTGCATATTTTTAAAAAGATTTATTTATTTGAGAGAGGAGAGAGAGAGAGAGAGCAAGCACATGAGTGAGAGTTTGGGAAGGGCCAAGAGAGAGAATCCCAGGCTGACTTCCCACTGAGCCAGGGTCCAATGCATGGCTGGATCCTAGGACTCTGAGATCATGACCTGAGCCAAAATCAAGAGTTGGGTGCTTACCTGACCAAGCCACCCAGTTGTCTCTTGCATATATTTTCTTCTGCATTGCCAGTAACCCGCTTAAATTCATCTAACCATAAAATTGCTATACTTCCACCCTGTTAATGTGGATTATTACTTTCTCTAGTATGTACTTTAATTTACCTCACTTAATTTTTTTTCATGTAATATGTCTTCATTTCATCCTGTGTTCCTTTCCCCAAAGCCTTTCTCTTCATGATTCTTTGTGTTGTTCCTCATTAGTGACGTCTTCTAGCTTCCTGCCTGTTTGGCCTGCCTCACACTCCATTTCCTGAACCCTGCTTCAGTGGCTGTGGAAAATATTTTACTGAGATATGTCCCCTACTGAATCTTCAAGATGGTGTTCCCCTCACCTCATGTGGAGAGATTTCTCATAGGCCCTGTCGAACACGAGGGCTTTGCTTCTAGTGGTCATGGAGACCTGCCATTTCCCTCAGTTTGAGTCTTTGTACACCAGATGGCCTTATGCCATGTCCTTGATACACCCGTGCAGCTTTGTAGATATTCAGAGGGAGATTTTGTTGACCTTCAGAGCTTTAATACCCAGCAGCTAAGCCGATCTTTCCCTGGTCCCCCTACATTCATTCTATAGAGAATATAAAAGGTCATCCAAATTTTCTCTAAGCTTGAATGTAGCTCAGCCCAGTTCCACCTGTCTTGGAGTTGGTATAAACCTTTTCCCAATGCCAAAAACAGAAGCTCAACTCTGTCAGACCTGGATCTAGTTTATGGGTTTCCATGTTCCTCTGTATCTTCGTAGATGTTTTATTCAGAAGGATTTGAGGCTTTCTCAGGCCTGTGGCAAAATGACAACTGAAGCAACAAAAATAATAATAATGTTATTACTGGTTACAGTAATAATGGCAACAGAAGCAATCATTTTGTTAAGCGCTTTCCTGTACTAAGCACTAGGCATGAATTACTGAATTACTCTCTTCAAGGCACTCAGTGTGATAGATAGTATCATTCCCTCCTATTTACAGATGAGGAAAGCATCTCCAGAGATGAAGCAGGCCCTGCTGTCACAAAGCAGGTGGACAGGGGTGCTGGGAATTCAGCCAGCCAGCTTACCTCCAGAATCAACACTACTAACCATGCACTGGAAGTAGAAAGAGTTTTATGTGGTACTTAGTCTACTTCTCGAATTCAAGAATAAAACTCTGAACAATGTCACGGAATTGGGAAAGGTCCTTTAATGGTAAAGAAGTGAAACCAAATTATGGAACAATAGATGAGAAAGAGTTGAGGAATAATTGTTTTACCAATTTTTAAGTGAGTTTTCATATACCATCCTCTTCAGTGCTTATATTGTAGCTGACTGGACTTTCTTATCAAACATCACAACCTACAAAACTGGATTTAAAAGAGATTGAAAACTGAGATCAAACAGTTGCAACTCATTAAAAAGAAATTGGCCTTGTGACATTTTCTTTCTATTGATTCATGGGTGGCAAGAGGAGGTGATACACTTCAAACACAAGGTGACACCTATTGGAAGACCAAATGTTGGAAGCCAAAATTAAGAAAACCTTTATTTGATAAGTAGGGTAACAGACTCATTTTTTCTTCTTCCACCTTTATTTTGGGAAAACAAATGTTTGTGTTCTTCTCTTGTTTGATTTGCAACTACTGAAATCTTTTCTGATCTCATCTTAATTTCTTCCATATTTTTATGAATTAAGAACTTGTTTGATTTTGTTTTCTCCAATTGTTATAATTTATCATTGGCTTTCTTATTGTCAACAGCTGCAAACATCTTAGATGCTGTACTTAAAAGGGTCAACTTTGTAATTAATTTGTGTCTTAATTTTGGCAAAGGAACATAATTAGTTATAACTCTTCCCTCATGAATTACTAAGAAGCCGTCTCCCTTGTGTACTAACACTAGACCCGGGATAGCTTTATTAAAATTGGATGCCTCTCAGAGGAAAAAATAAAAAGCTAGTAATTCCTTTGAAGATAAACTATGGTTGATTCTTGGAGGTGAGGGTTATTGAGTTATAATAGTGAGTTTAATTCTAGTTGAAATGTATTACATCCCAAAGTGTTGTTGAGCATGACAACTGGCCATGTTTTTACACTGCTATCTGATGGCTGACATTATATACAAACCAGTCTCTAAAAGGACCCAAGCATTGGCTAACTGCTGTCTGTGTAATAAAACATTTTAAAAAAGGCAATGTAGTTAGCACACTCGGTTTGGGAACAGAAAGCTTCATGCGAGAGGTCATACTATAATTCGGCAAGAAATACAAAGAACTGTAAGAAATGTATTTGCCTCTTTATTGTGGCTCTCATTTTATTTTATTTTATTTTATTTTATTTTATTTTTTTTTATTTTTTTTATGATAGTCACAGAGAGAGAGAGAGAGGCAGAGACACAGGCAGAGGGAGAAGCAGGCTCCATGCACCGGGAGCCCGACGTGGGATTCGATCCCGGGTCTCCAGGATCGCGCCCTGGGCCAAAGGCAGGCGCTAAACCGCTGCGCCACCCAGGGATCCCTGTGGCTCTCTATTTTAAAAAAAGAGTTTTGGGGAAGCTTTTAAAATGCCTGTAAAAAGCCAAAAGTTTTTTTTTTTTTTTTTAAAGCCAAAAGTTTTAAATGGTCGCTGTATAATTTATTTATCTGATATTTATATATGTTTATTTTTCATTTGATAGACTGAAGGCAAACAGCCACCTCTGCTTCACTGTAAACCTTTGTGAGTGCTTTGCTTATTTCCAGAGGTGTATCCAACAGTAGGGAAAATAGTCTTTAAAGGCTTTTCCAGTAGAAGGAGTTGGGTGGGGAGTGGTGAGAGGAAGGAGAACAGTAAGAAGAGGAAGAAAGAAAGAGTATCTGAATTAGGGTTTCTTTTTTAAGATTTTATTTATTTATTTATTATTGGAGTTTAATTTGCCAACATATAGTATAACACCCAGTGCTCATCCCATCAAGTGCCCCCCTCAGTGCCCGTCACCCAGTCACCCCCAGCCCCATCCACCTCCCTTTCCACCACCTCTTGTTCGTTTCCCAGAGTTGGGAGTCTCTCATGTTCTGTTTCCCTCTCTGATATTTCCCACTCATTTTCTCTCCTTTCCCCTTTATTCCCTTTCACTATTTTTTATATTCCCCAAATGACTGAGAACATATAATGTTTGTCCTTCTCTGATTGACTTACTTCACTCAGCATAATACCCTCCAGTTCCATCCACATTGAAGCAAATGGTGGGTGTTTGTCATTTCTAATGGCTGAGTAATATTCCATTGTATACATAGACCACAGCTTCTTTATCCATTCATCTTTCGATGAACACCGAGGTAAAAGATTTTATTTATTCATGAGAGACACACAGAGAAAGGCAGACACAGGCAGAGAGAGAAGCAGGCTTCCCGTGGGGAGCCCAATATGTGTGACTTGATCCTAGGACCCCGGAGATCACAACCTGAGCCGAAGGCAGATGCTCAACCACTGGGCCACCTAGGTGCCCAAGAGCTTCCGAATTCAATACGAAGAGTCCCTATAGACAAGAGAAATGAATCCTTCTTTATCATAGGATTCACAGGTCCTCAGTGAACATCTTTCTTAGTAAATAAGTTTTTGAAAAGTAAATGAGAAAATCAGGATGAAGGAAAAACAATGATGAAGCCAATATGAGGCTTCTACAGGGGTGAGATGAGCTGCAAAGCCAGTTCCATGACAGTCAGGGAGGAGGACATGTTTTGTCATGTAATTCTTGATGCCTGTACTGCATTTTAAAACATTTTTAAAAAATAAAAATAAAAGAGAAAATCCATAACTTGATCAGGCTCTCAAACAGTATATGACCCCAATTTTTAAGAACCACCAATCTGGAGGAAAGGTGGTGTGGAACTCTCAGGCAATCCTGCCTAAGTATTTTCCTTCTGACTTAACCTGTTGTTCACTGTTGGCTGGTAGTAGGTTCCAGGGGCTCTCTGACAGGCACTTAGGGTGTGGATGCTCTTTGACATCAACCAAAGAAGGAGCACAAGCATTGGTCATCACTACAGCTGGGATTGGTATAGCATGTAAGCTAAGAAGCCACACACGGATACAATCCAGAGCCAAGGCCACTGTCCCTCTTCATGAGGGTCAGGAGAGTAACTGAGGACAGAGCCCAGACTTGCTGAGAATGAAACTCCATCGACTGCAGACAAGAGAGAAAGGAGGGGACAGCGGCAGCTTCTCCTGGGGTGTCAGAATGATTGGAGTCCAGACCCTGGGGCTGGAGGGAGGCTTCATCTCATGTTTGTTTTATCCCCCTGGAAATTATCATCTGATCTGCCTAGACCTAGTTCTCAGCTGCATTATTAAGAGATAGAAACTCTGCAGATTTTTTTTAAGTTTAAATCAAGTAAGTTCTTAATAATTGAGTCAGAAACTAAGACTCAGATGAAGCACTACATATCTCGTTTTGTTTCACCAAGTAACGGGCATTTCAGCATCCCACATGTCCAACATATTCCCTCACTGGCACATTGCCTTCACCCCCAGTCAGCTCTAGCACAGAGCCTCCTTTAGCCTTAGCCTCCTTCAGTCCACAAGTGTGTATTAGTTTCTTGTGGCCACCAGAACCACACTGGAGTGACTTACAGCGCCAGAAATGTATTCTCTTACAACTCTGCAAGCCTGAAATCTGAATTCAGGGTTGTCAATAGGGCTGCACTCCCTCCAAAGTCTCCAGTGGAGAGTCTCCTCTTCCAACCTCTGGTGGACTCAGGGGTTCCTTGGTCATGGCTGCATCACACCAAGCTCTGCCTCCATCCGCACATGTCCTTTCTCTTCCACCCCCTGTGTATCTGTCCCCTTTTGCTAGTCTTTCATACAGACACTTGGAAGTGGATCTGGGAGCCACCAGCATATTCTAACATGATCTCATCTTGAGATCCTTAATTATATCTTCAAAGACCCCTTTTTCCAAACGAGGTCACCCTCACTGGCCCCAGAAATTAGGACATGGACATATCTTTCTCGGGGGGGCATCATTTGACCCACTGAAGTACACAGCCCCACACCTCCTGCAGGACCAGGTTATCTGAGTTGCACACCCTTTTATAAAGAGTGTACCATGGTGCTAGATGGAAGGGCTTTGACCTGAGTTTGAATGGTCAGAGTTCAGATACATGCTAGACTGGGTAGTGAGGAGGGTGTGTTTTGTTTGTTCTGTATGACTCCACTTCTATCCCTTGATTTTTGTTGTTCTAAATGCCCCAGATTAGCAGGTGCAGGTGATGCTGATGCACTGATAGTCAGGGCCATCTTTGCTGAGCACGTTTTCCCAGGGCCCAGTTCAAAAACCATTTGTATCCAACCCCAAAGCAGCCAGTCCCCAAGCATGAAGCTGCTAACACAGGAAAGGCTCTCCAATTTTTCCATTCTTGCCCTGCTTTGCTTCTCGATAACCATCGTCTTTACAAAGTGGTGATGCAAGTGGGCTTCTGGAACTGGAGGGGATGATGATTCGTGGTGCATCCACGGGGCAAGGGTCTTTACATTCTCCAACTCCACCGCCATTGATGTTTTCCCGATCATAACGATGTGAACGTGAAGCCATCCAGAACCTAGGGGAGTCACCTTTGCTTGCAGGAGTGTGGGAAGGTGGACATCTACTTGATACAAAGATCCATCTGTCTGTCTTTCCTCTGTCTGCATACATTGGAAACACCCACATCCTACTCACCTATGGTCCTTGTTAAAAATGAAAATTCCTGGGCAGCCCAGGTGACTCAGTGGTTTAGCGCTGCCTTCAGCTCAGGGCATGATCCTGAAGGCTCTGGGATCGAGTCCCACATCGGGCCCCCTGTGTGGAGCCTGCTTCTCCTTCTGCCTGTGTCTCTGCCTCTCTCTGTGTGTCTCTCATGAATAAATAAATAAAATCTTTTAAAAAATGCAAATTCCTGCCTTGTTCCAGGTCTACTCAATCAGAATCTCTGAGAGATAACTGGGAATCTCTATTTATTTTGGCAAGCCCAACAAGTGATTCTTATATTCTGTAGACTTCAAGCATTCCTTTTTTTCTGGAAAAAAACCCCACATTTTCCCATAACCATGTAGGATTTCATTTAATCTGCCCAAGTGATTAATCAAGTCTCTGTCCATAGCAAGAATTTTGAAGCTTAATAAAGGTCACCCCATTAGTGGTTTAAAGGGTTCCTAGATTTCTATGGATAGCAAATTAGTATCACTTAGCATAGTCATCTCAGCACAGAGTCAAAAATTATGTTTTTATTCTGAGGTTTCTGGTACTCAAATCTCCTAGGCAAGGAAAAATACCTAATTTGCCACCTGAAGTCTTTGGTTACTTTTTTCCTCTATGAAGAGTCCATTCTACTAAGTCAATGACTTTTCTTGGGTTGGACCTTGGCACGTGTAGCACTGAATACCCATGAAGTTACCATGGATTCCTATTGATAGAAGGATTGCAGGCTTCTATTCATTACTCGCCTCATTCAATTAGAGTTACACAAAGCAAATACTAATTAAAGATCTACTGCAGGCAGAACATCCCAGAAGGCACTGCAGGAAACTGTTAAAGGGGAGTGTGACACAATCACTGCCTTCTGGATGCTTGAGAGAAAGTACATGGATGAAGCTGGTGACACTGGAAAATTTATTGTCATTAGTTGAGCCTTTCTGTCCTGCTCTGTTGCATGGCTCTTGAAGATGCCTGGGGAATAAGGGGGCAAATGCTTTTGACTCTGGTGGCCACAGAGAGTAGAATAACAGAGAGTAAAAAGAGAAAGTCCATGGTGGGATCCTTAAATTTTCATCTGTGCACATGGCATGCTTTGCCTGGCCCTTCTGTTCACCACGACCAGGCTCCTCAACCATGGGGCTGCTCATGGGGCTGGCTCACTCACAGGAGGATCAAAAGATCAAAAGATCAAAAGATAAAATTGCATTGTAGACACCAGCATTACCTAAAAGTCAAAAACATTTTCCAAGTTGGGTGAAAGCATTGTGTTTCCCTCTTCACTGGTGGCTCTTGTTCCATCTGGCAATAAAAATAAGGAGTATGAGTAATAAAATCATGGATAGGATTTTGGGGAACCAGTGAATATTTATGTTTTTATGGCTCATTTTTAGTGATATACTGTTAACATAATGTGTTAGCTTCAGAGAGCTCATTGGGTATGCTAGACTCTGTAAATAGGCATACCAACTCAAGTTCCATTTGTTCTGTGGTTCCTATTTAAAATATATGCTATGTGGAATTTAAGAAACAAAACAGAGGATCATAGGGAAAGGGGTGGGGGAACAAGACAAAATCAGAGACAAGCCATAAGATACTCTTAATCATAGGAAACAAACTGAGGGTTGCTGGAGGGGAGGTAGGTGGGGGATGGAGTAACTGGGTGATGGACATTGAGGAGGGCACTTGAGGTAATGAGCACTGGGGGTTATATGCAACTGATGAATCACTGAACTCTACTTCTGAAACTAATAATACATTACGTTATTAAGTTGAATTTAAGTAAAGAAATATATGTTAATGATTCAATTAGAATATATTATGTTAGAACATACAGTTGAAATATGTACTAATAATTCAAGCTATCTTTCTGTCATCTATCAAAATAATCACAATTTTCCATTTTAAAGGAATATTTTGCATGTATTTAAAACTCATGCAAAAAAGTAACTAGATATTTTGAAAATATATAGCATTTGTTATTTTACTTTTAAAGTAATACATGTTAATTTGAAGGGCAATATAGTATAATAACAAATACAAGAAAACACATAGAAGGAAATAAAGATAATCCACAAGTATTGTTACTAAGATATAGTTATTATTAATATTTAGATTCATATTTATAGTAATAATCAACGTTTTAAAATGAAATTGGAATTATTTGATGTGTACCACTTTAAATTCTACTTTTAAAAAGTTGACATTTTAACCTGTAGAAAATTAAGTTCTGAAGATATAATGCTTACGGACAACAATTCTGTATTATAACTTCAAAGTTGCTAGGAGACTAGATCTTAATTGTTCTCACCACAAGAAAGATATAAGCATATGACAGGATAGAGGTATTATTTAAGACTACATTGGTAATTATATTGCAATACATAAGCGTATCAAGTCAACATATCGTACACTTCAAATTTATTTAATGCTATATGTCAATAATAGCTCAATAAAAACAAATTTTAATTTTAAATGTTAAGATTTTGTTAGAATTTTTCAATAATATAAAGTTTTTGAAAAGCAAATTTTAGTAGGCATGTATTTTCCATTACATAGAGTATAATTTGCTCATTTCCTCCTATGATTCATTTCTTTTGACTTGTTTTTTCCCCCTTCAATCTTAGTCTCTTTTCTTCTTTCTCTCTGGTAAATAAAACTGCACTGAACATCAGATTACAGGCCTTGTATGTGATTAATTACATGACAAAGTACGTCCCAAGGAATTTCTTGGAATTAATGGCCACTAGGAAAGAGTTCACCCTGGGCTGGACCTCCCATCTGGTGACCAAAGCCTCTGGGAAATGCCTAGGGATAACATCCTTCCTGCTGAATCAACATTTTTTTTTCTTCCTCAAGAATAATGTATTTTTCAAAGTGAGATTTTCCCAGGGGCAACAGCTTTGTTGTGTCGATGACATGCTGGTACTCAGGGTGTTATCTATTATTGAGGTACTGATAAATAAATCCAGGGATTGAAGATTTTATAAAAGAGACGTATTCAATTGTAGTTTAAAAGACACAAAATGGTTTTCTCTACCTAAAGAATTTGCTTACAGTACTTAACAATATTTAATTGTGTATATAACACAATGCACTCTGCTTTTGGTAAAAGTAATTGCTAGAAATAACTAGGCTTCTTCCTTGGCACTGTGGAGTGTGAATTATGCTGGAATATGTCATTTTATCAACAGCCATCAGCTCTGGCTGGGTGGTTTCCACAGATACTACACAAAGTCCTCAAGATCTGTCGTTACCATGTAACAACATCACTAATCTGAGTAGATTTTGACACAACTATTAAATATGTAAGCAATCACCATGGGCTGATGGTTCCTATACCTGATATCCAAAGGATGTTTTGCCCAATTCTATTTTTATAAATATATTTATGATATACTATAATACAATATAATGTGATACTGTAATAGATGTTACAAATATAAGCTGTATTAAAAATGCAATAATAAATTATTGTATCTAGAGCTCTCCAGAAGTGTTTTCCCTTGACATATGTTAGTCTAGATGGGACATTTTCTATGCTTCTGGAGTGTTGTATTATGTGGCCAATTAATCCACTTCAAAGAGCAGAGGTCCACTTTTTTCCAAGTCTCGCCTTTGGCTGTGTAAACAATTATGCTCCTCTACAGTGCTTTCACAAGTAGGGAAGAAATATTACCAGGTTATTTCCTACCCCATCTGTAGCTTTACCTTGATGCTTCTCACATCCCTGGTGCTGACCCGGACCCATTTTGTTCTCCAGACTCATACATGTGATGGCCCCTTGGGTGTCCCCTGCAAATTCATACTCTGTTCAGCAGAGACGACCTGGGTATGAGCCATGAGCTGCGGAGCCTGTTCTGATCTACACAAAGCCTCTGTCCCCAGGGTCCAGACTTCAGTGGAGGAGGATGGAAGGGGATGATGTACCAATACTTCGGACTCACTCAGTCCAAACCTGAAGTTATTCTGGCTTTGCCCAGACCTGCTATTCTCCCCTAATCTCCATTACAGGTTTTGGTGCCACCCTTCCCCTATTCTTCCATTCTTATGACAAAAATGTGCACCCTCTTGGCTGGATGCTGGGAATATGACAGTAAAGACCTTGAACTGACATCCAAAAGGGTGACAGTGACAACACGGTTTGCTGAGGCAAATGCATGCAGCTGTGTTTGCCAGCAAGAGGGGTAAGAGAGGAAGGACCCAGCTCTGGGATATCAGGCAGTTTTCATATTGTGCACAGAGTCCAATCAATTAATTGAGGCTGCCCTGAGCTCTGGGTTGAGGAGGCTAGTCTAGGTGGAAGCAGAGGACTGCTGTGATCAATTAGTAATGTCTGCCACGGGCAGTAGCTAAAGGTATATGATCATGAATGTTAAGCATTTACATCCTCTATTGCTAACAGGGGTTTCTTTCTTAAAGAATCAGGGGAAACCATCCCTGGGTGCTTGCCTGAGTATCAGATGGTTTGCTGGGTTTGTTTAAAGCCACCTGTGCCTCACTAAGGAGGGCTGTGCTCCCCCTGGGGTTCTTATATCAACAATCAAACCTTCCAAAATTGTAGCTGTTCATAAACTACACTGTGTGAGTTTTTGTTTTTGTTTTTTAAAGATTTTATTTATTTATTTGAGAGAGACAGAGATAGTCACAGAGATAGTGAGAGAGAGCACAAATGGGGAGGAGAGGGAGAAGCAGACTCTCCACTGAGCAGGGAGCCCAAAGTGGGGCTTGGTGCCAGGACCCCGGGATCATGACCTGAGCTGAAGGCAGACTTAAACCAACTGAGCTGCCTGGGCAGCCCCTGAGTGTGTGTTTTTAATGCACGTGCCCAGTGAGAAGCATCACTTTAATTTCTTAGGATAATATACACATGGGTCTTCAATCATGTGTTAAATGGATTTCCAAGAGACTTGGAGACTTACAGAGAGCAGTATTCTGTCTAAGGATTAAAATAACAGATTATTTCATGAGTTATTATGAGTTGTTATGTTATATATAATATGTTGTATACTTTAATAACACATCTTATACTATAACACATATGGCCCAAAGATTTTTGGAGAAAAACAAATTTTGTGCATTCAGTGGTACAGAAAAGGCAAAGAATAAGTAATACTTCAAATGATGTGGCTTTGAGCCCTTGCAGTTTTATGTTAGTCTACATTAAAGGATCTTTTCATGTTCCTGGCCCCATCAAAATTCTGCTTATTACTGCTGGTTTCTTAGGGTTCATCCCTATTCAATGGATTAAAGATGCCATTATATATCATTTTATGTAATTTTCTGGTCAGTAGAAGCAAAGGTGCTGGAAAGTGAGGCTGCCACAAGGGATGATACAGGGACAGTCCCCATACTCTTCAGTTTGTGTGGCCTAGCTGGGACTCTAGGCTGAGCTGGGCATTACCCACCATGCCTGGCTCACCTGGAAACCACAGGAGACAGATCAGATCAAGTTCAGTTCAGTGGCGGCAGGTCCAAGGGTCTCATCGTAAAGTAGGCAAAATTCTGCCCAGGCGAGCCCTCTTCAGCGTCCCATCACAGTGTCAGTCACAGGATCTTTGCCTGAGATTTTAGTTCTTCAAGATTGTAGCTCAGGGGAACCCTGGGTGGCTCAGTGGTTGAGCATCTGCCTTCAGCTCAGGCCGTGATCCCGGGGTCCTGGGATCGAGTCCCTGTGGGTAGCCTGCTTCTCCCTCTGCCTGTGTCTCTGCCTCTCTCTGTGTCTCTCATGAATAAATAAATAAAGTCTTAAAAAAAAAAAAAAAGATTGTAGCTCAAGTATTACATTTCTCTTTTCTCCCTTAGTTCCTATTTGCTCCTTTCCCTCCTGAATGTCCTGCTGTGAGTGGGGGTCCTTACCATTTCATCAGGGTAACCTACTATCCATGCACCACAGGCCACAGGGAACACAGTTGCCTGAGAATTTGGGAGAGGACCCTGAGCAAGTTGAAAGTGCACCTCTACTATATCCACTCTCTTTGGACTCTGCCCAGAGAGAGCAAGGTACAGGTCTGATCCTCCTCCATGACTTCAGTTTTATAAGAGCAGATTCCCACTCCCCAAAGGGAAGCCTGGATAAACTTTTTGTCTGTCTAATTCTGGGCAAAGTATAAAGAAGCTGGTTAGCTGTACAGCCAAGCCATGCTCTCCCAAATCAGCTTGGTCAGCAATAAATGGGATGTTTTGTACATCATCTGTCTGGCCATTGCCTGTCTCTCAGTTATTCCTAAATTTTGGCAAGGAAAAACGGAGTGTTAGGTATTCACCTGTGAAATTTATATAACTTTCCTGTACAGCCTCTCATTTCATAAATCCATTCAGTCCAATTTCCATGAACATCCCAGATACTGTGAAAATACTAGAGATAAAGGGAAAAAAACACAAATGAAACATGGGGCCTTGTCTTCGGTGACTTCATAAATTGGCGAGGACACACACAATTAAAAAATATCAGAGAACTACATGCTAAGGGCTTGGGGAGAACTAAATCCTGGTGCTCAAACATTTCCAAATGTAATATGGCTATAAATCAACTGGAGATCTTGTTAAAATGCAGATTCTGATTCTATAGGTTGGGATGAGGTGAGGGTCTGCATTTATTTATTTATTTATTTGTTTATTTATTTATTTTAGATTTATTTATCATTTGAAAGAGAGAGTGCGGGAGTGGGGGGCAGAGGGAGACAGAATCTCAAACAGACTCCATGCTGAGCATGGAGCCTGACATGGTGTTCCATCCCATGACCCTGAGATCATGACCTGAGCCAAAACTAAGATTCAGATGCTTAATCACCCAGGTGCCCCAGGGTCTGCATTTCTAACAAGCTCCAGGTGATTCCTTTGCTGTTGGTCCATGGACCACACACAGAGTAGCAAGTAGGAAGGCAATACACTGCACTTACTCACTGGTAGCCATGTTGCATGGAAGAGAGGCACCCAATCAATGTATTTTGGGAAAGCCTGAGAAGACTTCTCTGGAGAGGGGACAACTAAGTTGAATCTTCAAAGATGAGCCATTTGTCAAGAAAGATCTAGAGGAATGGAATGTCCAGAGGTGGGGAACTGTGGAAAGACTTGATGGTTTGCTGTAATTGTCTGAGGAGCCATGAAATGGAGAAAATAAGTTGGAAAGAGGAGAAAATAAGAGCTGGTATTCAGTGCTAATGATGCAGTTTTGATTTTATCCTGCAAGTAATTGGGACTATTTAAGAATTTAAAGTTTATTTTCAGCATTTAATTTTAATCTTTAATAGACTTGCATTTTTGAACAACAGTTTCAGATTCACAGAAAAATGTAAAAGATATTACAGAGGATTCTCATCTATGGTAACCCACTTTCCCCTATTACTAACATTTTACCTTAATATAGCACATTTGTTATAATTGATGAACCAATATTGATACATTATTATTTATTAAAATCCATGGGGCACCTGGGTGGCTCAGTCAATTGAACATCTGTCTTCAGCTCAGGTTGTGATCTCAGGGTCCTGGGATCGAGCCCCGCATCGGGCTCCTCACTTGGAACCTGTTTCTCCCCCTCTCTCTGGCCCTCCCTGCCATTTGTGTTCTCTCTGGTGTGCTCACTTTCGTGTGTTCTCTCTCTCAAATAAATAAAATCTTAAAAAAAAATCCATACCTTGTCATATTTTCTTCATTTGTATCTAATGTCCTTTTTTCTGCTCCAGGATACACTAGATTTAGTTATCATGCCTCATTGGTTCCTCTCAGCTCTGACAGCTTCTGAGACTTGGCTTATTTTTGATGACCTTGACAATTTTGAGGAGTACTGCTCAGATATTTTGTAGGATGTCCCTTTGTTGGGATTTTTCTGACATTTTTATCCTGATAAGACTGGGATTATGGCTTATCCAGAGAAAGACCACGGAGGGAAAGTGCCACTTTCATCAGGTAATGTCAAGGGTACATAATATCAACATGAGAGGGAGAGAAGAATGAGTGGATGAAGTACAAGGATTTTAAGGCAACAAAACTATTCTGTAAAATACTGTAATGGAGGGCAGTCCAGGTGACTCAGCAGTTTAGCACCACCTTCAGCCCAGGGCGTGATCCTGGAGACTCAGGATCGAGTTCCATATTGGGCTCCCTGCTTGGAGCCTGCTTCTCCCTCTGCCTGTGTCTCTGCCTCTCTCTCTCTCTCTCTCTCTCTCTCTGTTTCGCTCATGAATAAATAGAATCTTTTAAAAAAATAATGGTGAATACATAACATAGACAATTGTCAAAATCCATAGAATTTTATAGGACAAGGAATGAACTTTGGTGTATACAAATTTTAGAAAATCATTTGGAAGGTTGGAGGGGATCCCCATAAGAAAAGCAGATGAGACTAGGAATCTAAATATATTCTAAATGAATGAAATAACCATACTGAAAGGGGTGAGGGCAGGGGCACCTGGGTGGCTCAATGGTTGCACATCTGCCTTTGGCTTAAGTTGTGATCCCAGGGTCCTGGGACAGAGTCCCACATTGGGCTCCCTGCATGGAGCCTGCTTCTCCCTCTGCCTGTGTCTCTACCTCTCTCTGTAGGTCTCTCATGAATAAATAAAATCTTTTTTAAAAAGGGGTGTGAGAGCAAAGATGCTGACCTAAGTCACTCTGGAAATGAGCAGAATCTATAAAACTAAAAGCCAAAGGAACTGCACAGAAAGCCTGTCCTGTAGTTCATAAAGTTGTTTCCCATGGAGTGCGAATCAACCTGTAAATAGGTTACCTTACCCAGCAAAAGGGACTTTGAGATGTGGAT
Organism: Canis aureus; assembly: GCF_053574225.1. Classification (NCBI taxonomy): domain Eukaryota; kingdom Metazoa; phylum Chordata; class Mammalia; order Carnivora; family Canidae; genus Canis; species Canis aureus. Next base: position 9,084,099 of record NC_135641.1, read on the forward strand.
TAGGATTCCCAATCAGCAGACTTTAAAATATGGAGATTATGCTGGGTTATCCAGGAGGAGCCAAAGTAATCACAGGAGCCCTTAGAAGTGGAAACAGGAGAGAAAGTCAGAGATATTCATGCACTGTTGCTGCCTTGGAGCTGGAGGAGGCCGTAGTCAGGGAAACCGGGACCTGGGTCCTACAACCACCACCAACAGAGATGCGTTTGCAGGCAGATGCTTCCAGGAAGCCTCCAGAACGGAGCCCAGCCCAGTCAACACGTTGAATTTAATCTTGTAAGATCCTAAGCAGAGTAACCCTCCGTGCTGTGTCAGACCTCCGACCGAAGAGCTGTGGGATCGCAAACGAGTGCTTTAGCGTGAGAGGTTTGCGGTACTTGTTGCACAGCCCCCCCATCCTACCATCCCGAGGGGAGTCGGGAACCTGATGAGTCAGGTTCCTCATGTGCAGAGAGGAGCTAAGGGAGATGTGCTCCTGGAAGGTTAAAGCAAGTGGTTAGGTGACAGTGCAGCGCGGTGCCGCAGCTCGGCAGACGTGCACCGCATGTGGGCGCGCTTCCCGGGTGCACAGAATTCACCGTGGGAGCGAAGAGCGAACCGAGAAAGTCTCCGTGGGAGAGGAGGCCCTTTAAGTGAACTTTGAGGGACGGACAGACTTTGATAGACAGTCCAGATTAAAATTAAACCCGTAGAGACTCGAACGGAGAAAACCCCAGGTTTACCCAAATCCATCACACGTTCCATTGAAAGATGAATTTGCATTTTAATAGGTAGAAGAAAATTAACTGATCTCAGACGGTGGCAGCTTCCAGAGGCAACTTGCAATCCTGAAAAGTGAAACAGGAGACAAAAATGAAGAGCAAGAAGGAAATCGGTGTAGACGACATACACGGTGCGGACAGCCCACAGCCCCGAGGCCTCCTGGCAGAGGCAGGGCCAGCGCGGCCCGTTTAGACTTGACTCTGGCTGCGGTGTCCTCTCAGCTCCAGCCCAGAGCTGCGAGGCTTCGTGGGACGCACGCGAGCCCCCTCCGCGCGGCAGGAGCCCCACATCCACGCTCGCGACCAGCGCCCGATGCGTGGGATAGAACGACCTCCGCTGACGCAGGACTCAGAGGCAGCCAGGCCGTGGAGGGCAACCACTGAGACTTTAAGTGTGAACTAAGTGTGAACTCAGAGACTACAGTTCTGCTGGCTTGTCGGGGAAGGCCACTAAAAAAAGGAGGCCTGGGGAGGGCGATCCTGGGTGACATGGGACCGTGCCAGGCTCCTAGGGTTGCCACAACATAATCTCCCAAATCGGCTGGCTGGAGACAACCTAAAAGAATCTGGGATCCCTGGGTGGCACAGCTGTTTGGCGCCTGCCTTTGGCCCAGGGCTCGATCCTGGAGACCCGGGATCGAATCCCACGTTGGGCTCCCGGTGCATGGAGCCTGCTTCTCCCTCTGCCTATGTCTCTTCCTCTCTCTCTCTCTCTGTGACTATCATAAATAAATTTAAAAAAAAAATTAAAAAAAAAAAAAAAGAATCTCTCCCGGCTGGGGAAGGGTGAAGCCTGGAATCGAGGTGTTGGATGGCTGGCTCCTGCTGGAGGCCCTGGAGGAGAACTGGACCTCGCGCTGTCCCCACTTCTGGTGGCTGCTGGCAGTCCGTGGTGTTCCTCGGCCTGTACACACATCACTCCAGTCTCTGACTGTTTTCACGGGATCTTGTCTGCTCCTCTTCTCTCTCGTCCTTCCTTCGGTGGGAGTCTTCTCATGTGCCCAGAGACAGGGGAACTCAGATATGTTTGATAACAAGCAGCACAATATATATGCGCTCCCCCCCCACATATATACACCCCCTGACACACACATATATATGCACACACACCATCAATTCACATTGTTGTGAGACACAGACACTTCAAGTATTTCCTGCTATGGGGAATGCCATCACTGTTCCAAAACATTTCCTCTATCAGTAAAGAAAGAACAAGATAGGCTGTTCTGTTCCTTTCCACGAGAAATTTTCATAGGACTAACTCTATCTTGTCTGTTCAAAGACAATAATTTAAGTTGAATTTCCCTGTCAAGGCCAGATTAGCTTTGATTAGAGGAAGTCCTCCCACTGCCTTGAAGGCAGGCGTGGTCATATAGCTGACTTTGGACAGTGACCTGGTTGGGAGCAGCACATGTCACTCTCAGACCGAAGCATTTAATTATCTAAAGACACTTCATTGCTATTTTTCCCTCGCTTATGATAACCAACACAGTATGCTCTGCGTGGAGGAGTAAATCCATCAACCTGCATTTCCAAATGAGGAATAACATGGAGCCGACCATGACGGACAGGCAGCGTGAGTAAAAACAAACCTTTGAGATTTGGGATTTTGCCAGATGATGAAAATAGCCATAAGTTCCTCCATCATCTTTGTAAGGTGACTTGTTGCCCTTCTCATCGAGGAGTGGATTTTTCTCCTCCACCCCCCAAAAGTGGGCTGAATGTGTGGCTTGCTTTGATCCGTAGACTGAGGGAAGCAAATTGGGAAATGAGAAAGGCCTCCTGGTAACCCCTCATGCTGCCCTCAGACTGCCTCTGAAGCCAGCATCCGTGAGGAGGGACCAGGTGCAGAGAGATCTGGCCGATGGCCAGCATCCAGCTCCGGGCATGCAACAGGCCCGCCTTGGACCACTCGACCCCAGATGACTGCACTGCACGAGTGACCCCAGGCGAAACCCACAGAACTGCCAGCTCAGCCCAGTCCAAAAGCTGTTGGACTGTGAGTGAAGAAAGTTTTGTTGTTTTGAGTCAGTAAGTTTGTGTGGTTTGCATGTGGCAATGGATAACAGATGCAACGGCAACTAGCTTGTCCTGATTCATGCATATATGTGCGTATGCACGAGTGTGCACACACTTGTATGTGGGTAATTTAAATCCGTGTCTGTATGATATACATCTCCACACACAGTGATATGTGGATATAGCAGACTGATTTTTATCAGCAAACTGGGTCAAGAATGTGATCCTGTTTTTATTTTATAAACAAAGAAATTCAGATGTTCCCTCAAATTTTCCTTATTTCTGTCAACATAATTTCAGCAGATGGTGAGATTAAAGTGGTTTTACAAAACGGACTTGAAGAAATCATGCTCTAATAGTTGATTTTTCCATAGACAAATGATATTAAAACCAGATTGTGAGGTTAGAAGATCAGTACCTTTGTGTTTCCCTCTTTGTCCTGATGCATTCCAGAATATTCTATGCAGTCATTGCCAGACATCGTGGAGACCACCTTCAGGATCAGAAATGATAGCATTCATTCGCCTTTTGGAGGTTAGGATTACATCACTCCTAACTGACACTGCTGTGATTAGTCAAGCTGGAATCATTTGGGCTAAAATAGAGCATGGAAATCCTGATGTTTTTAATACAGAAAGGTTAGTATAAAAAGTTATAATGACCTTTCTAAATTATTTCATCTGAGGAAGAGGGTTGCTTTACAAGAAGGCACCAGAATTCAGAACGATTAGTGTCTGTGGCTAGAAAGAATCGGATTGCCTAAAGTGGAAAACTTTTCATTTAAAAGGAAATTTGCTTGAAAACTATGTATTCTATTGCTGCCATAACAAGTGACCATTAACTAAGTGGATTAAAACTACATGGATTCATTTTCTCCCAGTTCTGGCAGTCAGAAGTACAGTGTGGGCCTCAGTGGGCTGTGACGGGGGTGTCCAAGGGGGAGTTCCTCACTGGAGATACTGGGGAGAACCCGTCCCCTTGCTCATTCAGGCACTGACATAATTCAGGTCATCATGGTTGTAGAACTGGGACCTCCATCTCCTTGCTGGCCATCAACTGGGAGCCACTTTTACCTCCCAGAATCCTCTCTCAGATGCTTTTTTTTTTAACATTGTATAAAACTTTATTATTTACAAATGTCATTTTGTAAGTAGTGAGGTCTATATATCTTAAATTTCCATCCTAGGACTACAGTTTTGGCATAGTAGCTCTGGGCAAAAGCTACTCTCTCAAGCTTAAAATTCAGATAGGCCTGTGGACTCCTGAGGCAGCACTCTGGGCACTTATAAATGCTGTAAGTGAGGAGAAGAGAATGGGGCATGAGCCAGGACCTGGTGCACACCACCTGCCACGTACCAAGGCCCTAAGGAATTGACCCCACCTCTTGATCCTTTTCTTGCTGCCATCTGATTCACCCCCTTGCTATCTTCTTCCAACTTTATGATGTCGTGTAATTAGGTTGGACCCATTCAGATAATCCAGGTAATTTTCTCATCACAAGGTGTGTTACCTTAATCATGAGTGTAAAGCCCTTTTGCCATGTAAGTGACATATTCAAGGGTTCCAGGGATTATGATGGATATCTCAGGGAGCCATCGTTCTGCCCCCTACAGCCTACAGGGAAGCATAGGGTCATTAGAGGTACATGTTTTGAGCATCTCGAGACCACTGGGTCTCACTTCCGGGGCTGGGCTGTTTGGGATGTGAGCTCAGGGAAGGAGTGCATTAGAGATCCTATGTACCTCTGTGATTGCTAGGGCATGTTCTGTGTGAGGATAAATGAGGTTCCTATTTTGTCAGTTTATTTAGAAATATTTGAGACTTTCCCATACCTTTTATTTATTCTTAAAAAGTATTTTTTAAACTGCTTCTATTTAGGGACTGCTTTATAGATGAATATTGACTGTTCATGTCCCAGTCTTGAGAAACTCACTGGTGAATCCAGGGCTCAGAGAATATGTGTGTCTTGAAGTTTGGTGTCCCTTCTGCAGAGTGGGACAACCCAAAGGATGTCACAGCCCCCTTTTCTGACTCTTGGGAATGGTCCTTAACCCAGAGACATTCTCTTCTTTTGTGGTGAATATAGAGGATAGCAGGATGCTCACAGGAAGGGAACTCATTTGGGGCTGCTGTATGGATCTCATTCAGAAGCAGCGTGATATAAAAGGGAAGCCAGTAATAAAGTGAAGATCTTCTATTGGGCCTGACCTCTTATGACCTAACAAAAGTGTTCACATTCTGTGTTCACATCCTTCTAATAGCTTTGGATGGTTACACTATGGGGCCATCACTAGGAATGTGCCCATTCTCCGATCTCTCATGCATCAGATAGACCTGATGGGGAGCCAAGTCATGTCATGTGACTGTGTCTCCTGGCCACCAGCTTGCTAGCTCTCTAAGGCGTTCATGCAGACGGAAGACCTCATGACGAGAGGAACCAGCTCCTGTGCTACTGCTCTGGACTGATTGTTCCAAGTAGAGGAAGGTCCCCCTGAGACCTGTTATTTTTTTTTAATTAATTTATTTATTTATGACAGTCACACAGAGAGAGAGAGAGAGGCAGAGACACAGGCAGAGGGAGAGGGAGAAGCAGGCTCCATGCACCGGGAGCCCGACGTGGGATTCGATCCCGGGTCTCCAGGATCACACCCTGGGCCAAAGGCAGGCGCCAAACCGCTGCGCCACCCAGGGATCCCGAGACCTGTTATTAAACGTGGTACTGTCACCTTCCCCAGAGGGCAGCTAATCTAGGTCTTGAGGTGAGTCAAAATTAGGGATGTCGAAAAGGCCTTTCCAAAACCAACCTCCCCCACTGCAGTTCCCATGTTTTCAGCAAAGGATACTCTCCATTTCCTGGGGCAACAGTTCAGTGGTTTCTGTGCTCCTGGTGGTCACCCAAAGTCTGGGCTCAGCAGTCCACTTTGAGAGCCCAAGAACTGGTTTTATCAGTTTTCACAGAGGTTATCAAGCTTTGGGGGCTTGAGCCATGCAGGAAAATTAATAATAGACAGATTTATTAAATCTGAATGCTGATTTGCTAATTTGCCACAGGGGATAGACTATGCAGGCATAAGGATACTTGTATCCAAGGCAACCTCTTCTGGAAAAGCAGCTGTAGAGTGAGAGCAAGGGGAGGGTGAGGTTTCGTGGGATGCTATATTCATATTGTGTCTTTCGTGACTTCTGAAAATGAAGTTTTAGCGATTAGAAGGCCGTGTTGTGCTGTTATGGTGGTTTTACAGTAAATGATACTCCTTGGTTTGCCATTGCCCTGGACTCCCAGCAGGCTTGTCACGGGCACGCATTGCCTCATACTTGCCGCAATATAGTTGAATAAGTAACAATTTTTAAATTGGATTATCAGCCAACTTTGCTACCAATTACTTCTATATCAATAGCAAGTCTTTGGGGTAAATTAATTTGATCCACAAGTAACTCATGCATTATTGATTGTTTACTAGTTTAACTCCAGGAAGTAGCTGGTGTGCTTTGTTGCAACACTTGGAGGGTCTGCAGCACTACTCATTGCGTGGGCCTCAGCTCAGCACGGTCGGCACCGCCTGTGAGCTTGACAGATATGCAGAGTAATGATCTACTGAATCAGACTCCCTGAGGACAGAGTCCAGGACAGAGCTTTAAGGAAGCTTTTGGGTGATTCTTCTGTCCATGAAAGTATGAAAGACATGGCTGTGATTGTTAAGAGTGTGGACTGATGGCCAGATGGGTGAAGTTTGTATTCTGACTATATCCACTGCAGGCTGGATGCCCTTGGGAACATTTCTTCACCTCTCCGAAACTCAGGCTTCCTATCTGTAAAGTGGACCTAATTATGATTCTTACTTCACAGGGCCATCGTGAGGGGTATCAGACACTCTGAGTGTTCTGAATGGCACCTTGCATGGGGAAGCAAGTTCTAAGTGTTTGCCATTATTTTTGCTTTCATTTGAGGGGTGATAGAGAGAGAATGGAGAAGTGTCTGCTCTACTTGCTCTGATTTGCTGAGTGCTCAGCATCTGAACAGTGGTGGGATGAAGGCAGAGGAGCCCAGGACGGGGCACTGGGAAGATAAGGCTTGCATCTTGGCCACTCACCTGTTCCATGGCCTTGACAGGATGACTGAACTTATCTGACTCTGGTTTCTTCACCATTGCAGGCCTGTTGGTTTTTAAGATCACTTTTGTCTTTGAAATTCTGCACCTAAACAACATCCCAGTCTCTTATCCTGCTAAGGCCACATTACGAGAAGTATAGGCGAATCAGTGTTGAGACCAATCAGAGCAGGAATATTTGTAGTAGAAACAAATGGAACTTTTTAAGAAAAGAGTGAATTTCAGCGAACTGCTTTTGATTGTGATCCAGTGTACACTGGAACCTCAAGGTGAGGTCTGTCTATTTAAGAAAACGGATCTTCCAAAGCACATAGTTAATGTTTTCTGTTCTTTAAAATTACACAAATGAGTCATGTTAACTGACATAAAAACTAGGAAACTCCACATTAGCAAAAGGAAAAAAATCGCCCATGATTCTGTTGCCCCAAGAAAATAGCATTTTTTAGATGTATGTTTCTCCAGCTTTTTCTGTGTCTATATTTCAAATTAAAATTGGATTATACTATAATTCTCCTTCTAACCGGCTTTTAAAACCTAACATATTGTGAGTGAGTGTTTAATATCAATAATTGTAGGTTATCATATATCACTGTTAATTATTGAATTATGTTTCATTGTAATTTATGGTTTATTTAATTACTCCTTTACATACTTAAAAAATATCTTTCCATCTTATAACCAATAAGCAATGAGGTCTCATGTACAAATATCTGACACTTATCTGATAATTTCCTTAGAGCACATTCTTAAAGGCTCAATTAGTAGATCAAGAGGATAATGCATTTTAATGGCTTCTATTAAATGTTGCCAAATCACCTTCCAAAAAAGTTTATGTCTATTTATACTTCCACCAGGAGGAGATAAAAATGGCACAATTTAAAAATTTTGCCAACACTGGATATTTTTCTTCATTTTAATCTTTCCCAATTTAAAAATGCTATCTCACCCTACCTAAAAGACACACAAAATATTTACTGAGTACTTGCCTGTCCCAGGCACTGTGCTAGGCACTTGGACTGTAGCCTCGTCCTTTCAGAGCTCCCATGGAGGCTGTTGGAAGACTGGCTGTTCATTACAGTAGGATGAGTGCTCTGTAGGAATCATGAGCAACACAGCAAGATGAAGCAGGCCTTCCTAATCAGAACAAGAGTCACGAGAAACTACCAAAGAATTGGGATCTTGAGGACCCATAAGACTTACCCAGACATCAAGTTGGGAAATGGTGGTCCTGGAGAAAGAATGGAAACGCCAGTGCTAGGAGATCACAGGGCAAGGTCAGGATGTGGCATGCAGTCATTTAAATTTGTCTCTCCTTGATTTCTAGACAAATTGAACATTTTGAATATTCATTGGTCTTTTTTTTCCTTGTGAACTGTTTCTTCATATCTCTTTTCTGTTTACTTATCCAAGTACTCTATTTATTTTGCTTTCTAGTTCTAAGAATCTTTCTATAGTAGGGATATATTAGCCCTTGGTCAACCACGTGACACATTTAAAATAGTGTTTCAGGCACATTGGCTTCTTTAACAAATTGCTTATCTTTTTAATCTTTGCTCATTTTCCTTTTGAAGTGTGTAGTGGGTTTTTTTTTTGTTTTTTGGTCTTTTTAGTTTTGAGATTTGTTTCTAAAATAAAGATATTAACTCAGTCTCTTATACATAATGATTTCTTTCTGGTCGTTAACTCATCTTTTAATTATTGTTTGTGGTTTTTTTGATCCTCTAGAAATTTAAATTAAGTAGTTATATTTGTCAGCCTCTTCATTAAATATTACACCCTCCACTACTTAATAATTTTATGAAGATATAATTGCCACTTAAGGTTTATAATTGAAAGAATTTGGCAAATCCATGCACCTTGTAACCACCACTACAACCTAGACATAAAATATTGCCCTCATCCCAGAAACTGCCCTCATGGCCTGTTCCAGTCCACATCCCATGCCTTGACCACAGACCACTGCTATTCTGATTTCTGTCACTGCAGACTCATTTTGCTTATTCTATTTTACTTCATATAAATGCAATTATACATTAGGCACTCTGCATCTAGCTCTTTCCACTCAATGCAATGTTTTTGATATTCATCCATGTTGATGTGTGTAGCAGTATTTGTTCCTTTTAATTCTGAATAATAAGTCATTGCATGACTATATTTCCATGTAGTTATCCATTTATCCAAATGTCTCTCAGTGGACATTTGGTTTCTTTTATGTTTTTGGCTATTATGAATAGAGCTGCTATGCACATTCTTTGTATAAGCCTTTTTGTGGACATATGCTTTATTTCTCTTGGGTAAGTAGATAGGAATGAAATCACTGGATCACAGACTATGTGTATATTTAACTTTATAATAAGCTGACAAACTCGTCCAGAGTAGCCATATCATGTTCCAGTTGTTCTGCATTTTTACCAACACTTGTTTCATCTTTAATTAATTTCTATGTAAATTCTGAGATAATAGGTATTTAACTTCACTTTTCCTTGGGTGGTTAGCCACTTAACATTCATCCAATAGTCCGTAATCTCTCCATTTCTTTAAAGACAAGAATGATTTTATATACTTTTTTCTTTTTATGGACTATCCATTTATTCTCCTGGTTTTTCTAAGGCCAGCATCACTTAGTTTTAGTCATTACTGTTTCATAATATATTTCAGTATCTAATAGTGAAAGACCATTCTTCCTTACTTTTTCATTTTGTTGTTCCAAAACTTATCTGACTATTCTTATACATTTAATCTTATTTGAAATTCAAGATAGTTTTCTTAAAAATGTCATTTTTGTAAGTCAAGGGATAATGGAGGGATAGAGCATAAAATTGAGATTGTTCCATTCTTCTGTAAACTTTTGCCCAGGAAAATAACAACCCAACCCAAAGTATTATTTTTTTAAAAAAAGTATTAGATATTATTCTTATACAACAAATGCAAGAGGATATATATTTTTTTAATTTCATACCTAGCTGAAGTTCAAGAGTCCTTTTAATTAGAGCTTCAGGCATGGAAATTCTTATGGAAAGTAATTTTAAATGTTCTAACTTCCTACAATCTATTTTTGGAGGGGAATTTACATTTCTTGTTAATCTGCTCCAGATATGGTTACAATGCTCTCAAGACTTGCCACTAAAGGTCCCAAGTGCTTGGTGTATTTGCTTCACACAGCACTAAGTATGCTGTCAGACTCAGACCAAAGCTTGATGTTCTAAAGTTACCCACTAATGGAGCAAGTTTGTTACCAGAAGATCATTTACTAACCACAAAACCAACTGCAACCTTACCTTCATGCTCACAAATCACTGTATAACCACGAGCTGGGTTTTAGGAAAGTGATTGTGGCTCCTATCAAGGAAAGAACAGTGGACTTTGAATAGTTGGGAATTATTCTGCATTTGGGACTAATTTTCAGAGATATTGATTAAATTTAAGACAGTAAATGATGCAATACCATTTTGTTTCTTTTCTTGACATGTTCTGGAGGTTAAGATCCTAGGAAAGGAGACTGTAGAGAAACAGGAACACTGATGCCATATTGGTGAGAATGTAAAATAGTGCACCTGTTATGAGAAACATTATGGCCATTCCTCAAATAGTTAAAAATAGAACTATCATATGATCGAGCAATTCCACTTCTGGATATACACCTAAAATAATTGAAAGTAGACTCTCCAAGAATTATCAGTACACCCATGTTCACAGTAGCATTATTCACAATGGCCAAAAGGTGGAAGCAACCCAAATGTCTATGGACAGATAAATATATAAACAAAATGTTCTCTCGACATACAATGAAATATCATTCAGCCTTAAAAAGGAAGAAAATTGTGACACATGCTATGACATGGATGAACCTGGAAGATATGCGAAATGAAAAACTCAAAAGGCCTGCCACGTGAGGAAAGCCATTTTAGATCTCTTTCTAAGTCAACATGACTGTACAGAAACTTTATGCAAACCAAAAGCCCAATTTATGGCTAGCCACGCATGTATTGTACATCTGCTTTGTGAATGACTAGCCTAAAGGAAAACCATTATGTCCTTGAGATACCGATCAGCGCTCCTACTTCTGCATTCCTTTTTTTTTTTTTAATTTTTTTAAATTTATTTATGATAGTCACACAGAGAGAGAGAGAGGCAGAGACACAGGCAGAGGAGAAGCAGGCTCCATGCACCGGGAGCCCGACGCGGGATTCGATCCCGGGTCTCCAGGATCACGCCCTGGGCCAAAGGCAGGCGCCAAACCGCTGCGCCACCCAGGGATCCCCTCTGCATTCCTTTTTGATAAAACTTGTGATTCCTGCCTATAAGCTAATCTATAATCTTTTGAGCTTTTACAAGATGTAAAAAGTCTATAACCCTGTAAAAATAAAAACTGTTCATTCTCCAGAACACTTTCTTCCCTTCGAAGAGCATGTTCCCAGGCAGCTGTCCTAACTTGGGTGTGAATAGAACTCTTTCATACTTTTACAGATTCTAAAAGGCTTGCTCCTTTTAGGTGAACACCAATCACAAAGGTTAAATCCTGCATAATTCTACTGTCGATGGTAGTTAGAATGGTCAAATCCACAGAGGCAGGAACTACAATGATGGTGGCCAGAGGCAAGGGTGTGGTGGGGATGGGGAGTGACCATTTAATGGGGAGAGAGTTTCAGTTTTGCAAGATGAAAAAGTTCTGGAGGTGAATGATTGCACAATAATGCGAATGTGCTTAATGCCAAACTGTACAGTTAAAAGTGGTTAAAATATTAACTTTTATATTCCTTATATTTTAGCATACTTACAATTCATTTTTAAAAAGTAAATGAGACAAAAAAAGATCCTAGGACATTCAGATTCTGAAAAACCATGACAGGTCATTATGTTCGTCAAGGTACATCAACTGAACAAAACAATCCCAAAATGTAGGTGGTTTAGTGCAATAGAAGTTTATTTCTCACTCATATTTCTGTCCATCATGAATCTAGTGAGGGCAGGTCGGTGGTCTATTTGCTTCACACAGTCATTCAGGGAACCATACCCTGTGGTCTTGTGGCCTCATCCTCCTCTAGCTCCTTGGCATACTATTTACTGGGGAGAAGAGGAGGAACATGAAGACAGAGCTTGGGTAGTTTTTATGGGCCAGGGCTTAGAGTGGCACACATCAGTCCCAGTTATGTTCTACTAGGGGGTACTCTGTCACAGTGACACATATAACATGAGGGACACTGGGAAATAGAGTTCAGCTGCGTGTCCAGGACAAAGAGGGGTCTTAGATATGAGAACTGCAGCTCTCTGCTCCAGGTGAGTCCCACTAGAAGGGTATATTTGAGAAATGTCTTGTGGGAATAAGATCTGTAATATTCTTAGAATCCTGTAGGAAAGATACTTCTTAGGGGAAACAAAGATTTACAATGTCTACGTGATTGGTCCCAAGTGCTTAGAATGATAATACATAGTCATGTGAATATACATATAATTATTTCAATTAATCCACACTTTGATCTGAAGATAGATCATTTCAATAACAGACCTCTAAATTGTCTCCTGACATTCAGGTGAAGAGTGACTCCTATGGTGATAATCATTACTAAGATCAAGTTTAGAGACGGGATGGTATGGAAAGCTAATTTGCACCACTGCTCAGCTTGGAATATAGAAACCCAGCCACTATGAACCAGCTCATCGTGAGGTTCTGGACGACATTTCCATCCTAGATGCCCTAGCACTGAAGTGAATGGGAGTGGACGGAGGGCTTTGAGAAGGCTACTGAGCCCCAGCCCCAGCTTCAGTGAGTCATAAGTTGGCTTCTGGCCTCTGGAGTGTTCTTCATCCAAACCTTCACCTGGGCTACTTAAGAAAGACCTGTGCAGGGACGCCTGGGTGGCTCAGTGGTTGAGCATCTGCCTTCAGCCCAGGGTGTGATCCTGGGGTCCTGGGATCCAGTCCCACATTGGGCTCCCCGCAGGGAGTCTGCTTCTCCCTCTGCCTGTGTCTCTGCCTCTCTCTGTGTATCTCTCATGAATAAATAAATAAAATATATATAAAAAAAGAGAGAGACCTATGCAGGCATACCTCATTAACTGCATTTCACTTTATTGCACTTTACAGATACTACTTTATTTTTTTTACAAATTGAAGGTTCATGGTATCCTGCATCCAGCAAGTCTACCTGTGTCAATCATCCAACAGCATTTGCTGACTTCGTAACATCATAAAATTTCTTACAATATTTCTAGGGTTTTCATCATTATTGTATTTATTATGATGATCTTTGATCAGTGATTAGGACTTGCTGAATGCTCAAATATGGTTAGAATTTTTTAGCAATAAAGTGTTTTTTTTAATGAAAGTATGTACATTGTCTTTTCTAGACATGATGCCATTGCACATCTAATAGGCTATGGTACTGTATCTACATGGAGCTGGAGTTGCATTTACTCAAATGGGGTGACTATAAATTTGCCTGTACTGACATTATATGTATATCCATAAAATCTTGGGTTTGGTTATACTCTTTTAAAAATGAGGTCTCTAGGGGCACCTGGGTGGCTCAGTCAGTTAAGTGTCTGACTCTGGATTTTTTCCTCAGGGCATGATCTTGGGGTCATGAGATAGAGCCCTGCATTGGGCTCGGTGCTGGGCATGGAGCGTGCTTAAGATTCTCTCTCTCTATCTCCCTCTTCCCCTCCCCTCACTCTCTTTCTCCTTCTCTAAATAATAATAATAATAATAATAATAATAATAATAAAATAAAAACAAGGCCTTTAAACTTTGTTATAGATTTCTCTATTAAATGTGCCTACGTAAACTTGAACCATCTTCATGATATGTGAATCACTTCCCAACTTATCTTGTTCATCAGATCAGAATTTAACACATTGGGTGATTTTTAAGTAACATGAATGTTATTGAATTTTTTCACATTTTTCTGCTGGAAATTCTTTCATTGCCGATTTCTGGTTTGGCTATATCCTTCCCCAATCTAAGCCCTTATCTCCTTCCATACCAGCACCTATTCAAAGAATGATTGGTTCCATTGTTTTCCATCTGTCCAGATTCATATTTTTAAAAAAAAGATTTATTTATTTATTTATGATAGACATAGAGAGAGCGAGAGAAAGAGAGAGAGAGAGGCAGAGACACAGGAGGAGGGAGAAGCAGGTTCCATGCCGGGAGCCTGACGTGGGACTCAATCCCGGGATTCCAGGATCACGCCCTGGGCCAAAGGCAGGTGCCAAACCGCTGAGCCACCCAGGGATCCCCTGCCCAGATTCATCTTAATGAAATTCAATAGGTACACTGAGGATCAATTTAATGATATATTTATGAAACTGGTAACATGTTCCTCCCTCAGGCTGCCCAGTTGACCATCTTGAGAACACCAGTCTGATAGAGTCTGATGATGGAGCATGTTTAGTTTTTCTGTTTGGGGTTTCTCCACACCACAGCATAACACAGGCTTTGACACTTTTCATACTTTGAGTCTGTCAGAAGCACATAGAAGTCTTGATAATTCCTAAGTGTTCAAAACAATAGCCATTGTAGGAAATGTTTCCCAGCCAATCTGCAAGCTGCATTCTCTCCTGGACCTCTCTACAATGTCACTGATGAACAGATGTATTTTTATTTTACTCATTTAGTTATGCAGTCATTCAACAAAGATTGAGCCCCTCTGGGTACCAAGCAGCATCTAGTTACTGGGGATACATTGATGGACAAAAATTATCTCTGTTCTAATGGAATTTTGGATGCTAGGAAGAGGAACAGATAATAAAAATTAACATGTCTAATAGTGATGAAGTGTTAGCAAAAAAAGAAAACAAAAAACAAAAGGAGATGAAGCAGGGGAAGGGGGTGGGGAGTGAGGGTGGTATGGTGGAGGAATCAGGTATGGCCTGAGGTAACACTTGATCTGAATTAGGACAGGGCACAGATCTTGAGGGTAGGGAAGAGTGCTCCAGCATTCTAAATCTCAGACTCTATAGAGGGTAACCTGTGCACATCATAGGGTCTATCCTAGTATTTGCACTGGACCCAGCAAAACCCAATGTGAAACTGTAGGCATAAAGTCACATGATCATCAGTGTAACAGAGCTGGGGTCCGCAGAAGATCTAAACCGTGCTATAGAAATGCCAGTGTGGATCCCTTAACCCTACACAGCCAGTAGAGCACAGGAAAGATGTCATACACATGCCACTTTTATTTTGCTTTGTTTCATACCATTTTTTTGCTCAGTGTTTTCCAGGGCAAACATGGATGCTGAATTAGCAAAAGCCCAACTTCTTTAATTTGGAAAAAAGTTTCCTTTGGTGAAGGCAGCCATAAACGAGTTTAGCATGTATATAATAAGATTATAATTCTTTTTTTTTAAGATTATAATTCTTAAGTTATGTTAGAGCAGATTTTCTTTCTATTATCTAACTTAGAAACTGCAAATTTTTCTATAGCTATACACTTTATTTGTATATCTTGGGTAAGAATTGGCTGTCTCTAAAACTCATTCTTGGAAATCACTAAATGTCTTTTATTCCTCTATTACTAATTTTATTTTTCATATAAAAATTTCCAGGACCAATTGCAGACTGTGTAACTATTTCCATGTCGGCTATAAACTGCTTATAATTAAGTTTACTTTTTAATTGCAGGCCATTATGTGTAGGCCATTATACCTGGTTCAAAATGCACATTTGGTAAGTATTCTCAGTTTTAGATAAGAAATAAATGCCTACTATTTTAAAAATGCAGACTTTTCCCCCAAAATGAGGGATATTAGCTATTCTATTGGTCATGAACCTAACTTTAATAAAATTTTCTTTTGCTCAAAGGTATTGACAAGAGTGGATGCAGTTTGCATATTTTGACCTCTTAAATAACAAATGCAAAACAAATGTAAATGTGGCTCCACTTTTAATACACTTTTGCATAGTGCAGAACAACTCACTGGAACATGCATGTGCATATTTGTGTTTCATTAAAAAGCATATTTGATATAGAACTCGCCCTAGGGCATGTTACTGCTGACTTCTGATTGAATTATAGGAAACTGAGAAAATAGAAACTGATAAACTTACATTCCATAGAGGTGATAGAGAAGCCATTACCTAAGAGTATTCTAGAAAGATAAGATGTAGCTAAAGTCTCCCTGAGACTGAGGTCATAAAATTAGAGTCAGCAAATTTCTGCACAAGTCTTTTGCAAATATTTCTAACTCTTGCTATTATATCCTCTACATAATATTTGCCACATTATGGCAGAAGCTAGTGTCAGATAACTTGCTTCAAATGCACTTGTGAATAGTTCCTTGGGTAGCTATATTAATTTTCTTAACATTCTGCTCCTTCCACACATTGCTGATGATACATATGAAGAAATGTGTAGGGTAGTAGGTGCCCAGTAAGTATTTGTTTGTTGGACAAACAAACAAGTGCAATGTCAAAGATTGGGGTGTGTCAAGATACTTGTTATATCTACAAAATTAAGTGGTGGAACTTGAAGGTTGCTCTGAATTGTAAAATTGCTCTTACACTGCTTGAGTCAGGTGCATTTGTGATGATGAGCCTCAGACGAAATTGGAATTGTGGACATGACATCAAACACTATCAGAACACAAGGTGAAGGAGTTTCACGTCACTCAGGAGTGAGCTGGTGGGAAAGGGGCTTTGGGGAGGAGAAAAGCTGAAGAGATCCCTCAGTGATGCCTTAATGCTGGTGCTGCTCCCTCCCTCCACACGAGAATGTGGGCCTTGCTGGGGCTGAATTTGGCTTGAGATCCAAATGTTTGCCAGGTGTCCTGGGGCATAGAATATGTGCTGCTGAAGCAAGTACTGTCCTGGGGCATAGATTGTTAGTCTAGATCCTTCCTAAATGATGATACAAGTTCCTAGCAGAAAAGGGCAGGACACTATAGGAAATTGAGGTTTTCGTTTTGGCAAGACTCAGTCTTGCAAACAATGTGTCATTCACCCCTTCCTGCTGCCCCCACCCTGCCCCCAATATTAGTAGGTGTGGGACCAGTGGAAACTTACCTGAGGTATATGCTTCAGCTTGAGGGAACCATATCGTATCCCACAAAGCTCAGGGCATGGGAACTTAACTTCATCTTACAAAGGGCATGATTATGGCCTCTTCCTGTCAAACCAGTTCAACTCTTCCTCCCCAACCAGAATGATGCAAAAATAGTGCGGATCAACCCTATTGTAGATCCGATAGATTATTGGGGAGAAAAAAGTCATGATTATTTTTTCATAAATCAGTTTTTAAAGTGATTGGAAGCCAAAATGAGGTTTAAATGTTTGTATTCAGCAATCTGGGTCAACATGAGAAATTTGAGCTGTACTAATTATCAGTCCATATTATTAAGATCTTGTTTTTCTCACCCACGTTGGACTGTTCCCTTCTCCTCCTCCACTGCACACCACCATGGCCATGTTTCCACTGTCATATTTACTTTTTCTGTTTTAAAGCAAAGCATGTTGCACTTTGAATATATTTGATAACTATTACTTTTGGAATATACTTGATCTCATCTTGTTTTTTCAACCAAAATTGCTATTTCATGGTTCTGTGAATTCTGAAGAGGAAGTCAGTTTTGTAAATCACTGTGTGAAGTCATACCCAGAAAAAAGAGAGTCCACTGAACCTAGGAAAAACCCTATTCCTGATTGCTTAATTGTTAACATTATCCAAATCTGTGCTGCAGTAGAATCTGTGATTGCCTAAATTGTGTTTCATACCAGGCAGAAAGAATAGATTTGAAAAATGGGTATTATCTACTTAATTGCAACAAGACCATACTCAGATTAGTGGATAATTGAGGAAGCATAAGATTTCATAAAATGAAACTTCTATATTATCACTTAATATGTATGGAGGGAGTCTTAAGTGTACAAAGATAATTATTAATGATGACAAGAAATTGGAATTTAAAGTTTCCCTTATGTTTCCCTTTCTAAATATATTATGGTTGCAATTTAAAATATGTTGGAGTTAAGAAAAATATGTTGGACCAATTTCACTCTATACAAATACCTGAAAAGCCTTGGGTACCATTACTGGATATTCTTTTCTTTTCCCTATTTTGAGGAAGGATTGCAGATTCCTATGTGTATCCTTTGCAATCAATAGCAATGGGATACAAATACATGGGTGTGTAGTTTCTCCAGGTTTCCCCAAAAGTATCATCATTAGACATGTCTTGGGTGGACCTATAGGGACCACTGTCCCATCAACCGACTGCATTTTGTCATGCTCCCATGGAGGCTGCACTAGTCACAACCAGGTGAAGTAAATCCAGAGTTTGCCTTCTTCTAGAATACACATCTGACTATTCCCTAGACCAAGGCACAGGGTGTTATGCATCCTTTCTGAAATTCTATTTTCTCTTCTTTCATATAATAAAGAGCCACACAAGTCATCACTAATATCCTTTGCAGATATGACATAGTGTGGTTCTGCATTAAATTTACTGTATAAAATTTAAAAATCCAAGTTCATGTTTTTTCACACCCTCTGAATTAGTGAGATTCGCTTTAATTCCTGGTCACAGACCTAATTTTTCATCCTATTCATTTATCCCACAAATGCCCATAAAAGGATATTAGTTGATGATGGGTCAGTGGAATTATATTTTCTGCTGTAGGAAAGACATTATGAAGTTTATGTAATACTCAATTTTTAATAACAACATCTTTCTAAAGATGAAAAGCTTTATTCATTTTACTCATTGCTGTTCATTCAGCAATGCTTATAGAGCATCTTCATATATATCCATACATAAATATCTGTCCTGGTACAGGGAATGGGGACAATTTCCCTACACCATGAAGTGAGAGACCATGAACCTTAGTCCCCGCTACTGGGGAAACCAAAGCAAGGAAAAATCATCTGGGTTTTCTAGGAATTGATAAAATTATGTCTGGAGAAAGTTGGCTCAGGGAAGAGAAAGAGAAACCAGGTTCCAGATAGCCTTGTTTTCAGGAAAACCTGGAATACTCAGTTTTAGCAAAAGAGATCTGGCTCCTAGGATGAGAGAGAGAACCATTCAAGACCAGACCAGGGCAGAAATGGCATTATGGGTTTCCAGACCACACGTGCACCTTTTCCAATCCTACAGTTGCAACCAGCATATATGTAGATGAATAGGTACTGTGTGGTCCAGTAGAGCCATAGATCCATCGATCTACTGGACCACACATCCTCTGGACAGAGGAGAGCCAGTCGGCATAGAATACCAAGGGTATCCTGTGCATTTGGAATGAACGAACCTTCTAATGCCCATATGGTGGCCTTATGCTTTGTTAACCCTTCTTATAGCAAATAAAATTTTGAGCTGTCAGAGTGAGTATATGAGGGGAAAGGAATAATTAAATATATAAGGGACACCCCAAAAAAGAAAGTTGTATTTTTTTCTTAAGAGTTCTTTTACAAATATGTTTGAGAAAACTATGGGTTCAGTGAATGGTGCAGTCAGCTCTAATTTAGAGATCACAGGTTTGGGCCCTGGGTATATCGTTAAATTCCCTGGCTTTGCGCAAAACACTTCTCTGGCTCCAATCCCTAAATGTGAAAAGTGGAGAGCACATCTTTGCCTTTCTATATAACCTGCAGCTGTTATATTCTAATACACCCAAAGTGACAAAAACCCACTTCAAGCTCACTTCAGCAAATGCTGGAAATTTATGGGTTCATTTAAATGTCAAGGCCAACAGGAAGTGAAGGCTGGCACTGAGCCCTGGTCTTGCTTTCTTTCTCTTCTCTGAGCCCTGCTGCTCTCTGCACAGAATCCATTCTTAGGTGTGTTCAGATCTGCCTCTCATGGTGGCAAGACGGCTGCCAGCAGCATCAGACAAACATCCTATCTTTGACAGAGAGGGACATTTTGCTCAGCCTGCTCAAGCGAAAGTTCTGGGATTACTTCTGACAGACAAAATTTGGGCCTTGAGCTCATTCCTGAACCGATCGCCCCTTGTCAGGTGAATGGAAATATTGGTTGCCACATCTGGGTCATGTGCCTATTTTTGGATTTAGAGATGGGGAATCCCATAAGACCCAGAAACAAGGATCGAGGAGAGGTGGCTCATCCAAAGAAAGTCAGGGTGAAGGCAGGGGGTAATAAATTCTGGGCAGGAAAAAATAGCAGTTGTGCAACCTTCATGTTAAAGCGTGGAAAGGAGTCTTCACTGTGGTTGTGAGCGCTAAGGTGAGAGGCCAGGGTACTGAGTCCTCAAGAACACACACATAGCATTTGAAGTCAGATTGTGGTCCATATCATGGAAACACTATTTTCTACTTGCATGACTGGGGACGATTTCCAATCCTCTGTGCACCTCAGCTTAATAGAGTCTAAAGTGGAGATAATATCGATTCCATAGTGTTGTCAAGAGGGAAACACAGACTACGTCTGTGAATTGTTTATCGTTTTAAGAACGAAATAAATGGCAGATATTCTTCCCCTTCCCAAAAGCCCCTGGCCTCATAATCTTTCACTGTGAATTCTTTCCATTCTCCAAGAAACAGATAATTCCCATGCTATTTAAATTGTTCCGGTGCATAGAAAATAAGAAAAGCTTAACAATTTCTAGATAAATCCAGCATAACATGTATAATCAAATTTATCAAATAGAGGGCCAGAAAAATCTACAGACCAATCTGCCTTATAAATGAAGAAGTGAAATTTCTAAATGAAATAGCAAATAGAATCAGCCACATATAAAGAGATTAGGGTACCATGACTAGGGGGGTTGACTTCGGGGAAGCAAGTGTTAACTCATATATTTTGCTTTCATCAGACTTCCTTCCACAAAGAGGTGGCATCAGACGGTACAGTCAGGGTGACATGAATGCACAAAATATTCTGTTGCTTCTTTATAGGGCTCAGACACTCCTTTTGGCAAGCTCTTCCCTACATAATCTTATCCAGTGTCATGACTTCATGCATAGACTGTCATCTATATGCAAGTAAATTCCAAATATGTATTTCTAGGTTTTGTGGCCCCGCAAATTCCAAATTTCTCACTCACTGCTTACTAACACCTCAACCTGAAATAAGCATTTCAGACAGATCATGTCCAGACCAGAGCTCTTGATTTGAATGTTCTTCCAATCTTCCCCTTCTTGAAAAATGGCACCGTCACTCACAAGTGGGTCATGCCAATGACCCAAGAGTAATTCTTATTGGTCTCTTTCTCCATCAAAGCCAAGTGAAATCTCCATTGGTCCTACCTTCAAAATATATTACAAACCCAGACACTTCTTTCTACCCTGTGCCACCGATCTAATTTAAGTCAACAACATTCTTCGCCTGGTCTACTGCCATAAGCCTTCAGATTGGTTTTCCTGCCCCCACTCTCGCCCCTTCCTGACTCTCAAATCTGTTGCTCAGAGTAAATGTTGTTTTTGGTTTTACAACAGCCAGAGTAAATGTTTTAGACACAGATCTGGTTATGATGAATCCCCCACCAGCACACACACTTGCACGCAAACCTTTCGATGGTTTCTCGTCACACTGAGGATGCAGGCTAATTCTTACTGTGACCCAAAGCCCTCCGTGTCCTGGCCATTCCTGCCCCCTCTGCTCTCCTCTCCTTGGGTCCTTCACCTTGCTCATGCTGCTCCAGCAACTCAAAGTTTGGCCCTCTGTGTTTCTGGAACACTTCAAGTTCTTTTTTTCTTTTCTTTTCTTTTTTCTTTTCTTTTCTTTTTTCTTTTCTTTTCTTTTCTTTTCTTTTCTTTTCTTTCCTTTCCTTTTCTTTTCTTTTCTTTCTTTTCTTTTCTTTTTCTTTTTGACTCAAGAGGGAATTGCTATGTCCCGCCCTCTCCATTTTGAATGTGTACCCCCTAGATATCCAGAGATTATTCCTTCTCATTCAATTCTCTTTTCAATGATCACCTCCTCTTGGAAGAAATCTATCCTCCCTGACCATGCTCTCTAGGATAGCATCCCTCTCTGTGTCCCCTGGACATATTGCTTTTATACTTGCTTAATTCTCATCTTCCCTACCAAATTTCCAAAATGTAATTTCCAAGATGACAGAGACTCTGTCTTGTTCACTACTATGTACTCAATACTTGAATAGTGCCCACCTCATAGTACACATAGTAAATACACATTGACATATGGATAAAAGGAGGAAGGGAAAAGTAAAAAAAAAGAGAGAAAGGTAGGGAGACAACAGGGGAGGAAGAAGGGAGGGAAGGATTTGAAGTTCCATAGCTCATTTTTGAGCTGAAGACAAAATCATGAAGACTAGAGATCATTCGTGGGATGCATGAAGCCTCTCTGGCTTGCCTTTCCACATCGTCACCAACAAGGGATTCTTGTTTGCCAAGCACTTTGGGTTCTTTACGTGTAGGACTTGAATTCAATGTATTATCACATTGCACCATGATTCCATATATTGCCAGGCAAATAAATGTCAGCATATCCAGCAGAGTAAGGAAAAGCCCAGAAATACACCACCAGGATACATAAAGGAAGAGAAGGGATAAGTGAATGGGAATGACCTGAATATCAGAGACAAAAATTTTAGTCCGAAAGATCAAATGCAAATTCAAGTGGAGAGAAACAAAAGAACAGATTTAAAGAATGATTAGTCCAAAAGAACATGGAGCTTTTCACTTGAAACATTGTGAATTTTAGATGCCATAAAGTCTACATGCGCTTCGGCAGGACTGAGCTCTGGTTCAGGAAGGTTCGGCAAGTATCTGCACTGGTTTGCACAGGGTATGTTTCTTTCTTATTTGAACGATCTTATTAAATATACAATAATGTTAATACATGCACACGCTTCTAAGAGCAGGAATTGTTCCCTTGATAATGAAATGGGAAGACACACTGGGGAAAGGTATTAAAACTATCACTCACTCTCACGATGACTCTAATCTCAAAGTGAATGTCCGCGTGCCACTGGAAAGCAGGAAGATGATCACAGCAGCCTCCTACCTGGTGAAAAGCTCGCCACTGTCAATCTAAATGCCTGTGGAAAAAAAAAATCACACTTTCTTTTGAGGAGCAGAATGATTTGAATATAAATAAGCAACTCTTTCCGCCTGTCAGTTACCTTGAGAATATTTAGTGTTGTCTCTTTTAATGATCGCTCATTACAGATGAGTGCGAGTGAGCGGATTTAATCAGGGTAATACGGGGTAATCATCATGTGAATTTCTCCACATCGGGATTTGTTTCATCTGTTCCAAGCCATTTGTCCATGTAAAACTGTCACCACTTCCAGCCGATGACTGACAGGTGAGGCCAGACACGTTCGTTTTTCAGCTCAGACCCAGAAATTCTCTGACGTGTCCTTCTCACTGAAACAAACTGCTTCAAAGATGCAAACGGGTCCTGTGTTCAGGACCTTTGTCTCTTCCGGTTTGTTGGGTTGCTCATTAAAATACTTAGCTCACTCTCACTTAGCACAAGAGCACAGCTAAGGTTACAGCTGTCTTGACTGATGCGCTGGCATCTGGGGGCGGGCCGGGGTCCAGCACCTCGGAGAGCTCTCGGCAGCACCCACACGCAGCCCCTCCCGGCTTGGTTGGGGCACCAGCTCAGCAACCGCACAAGTGCTGCGCTCCTGGGACCAGACATCCTTTATTCTGCTTTCCTCTCGTGTAAGAAGTGCAAGTCTCGGGCGACGTGGTGGCCCTTGTCAGCCGCCTTTGTGTGTGCTCACTGAAGGGATTGGTGATGGAAATTATTTAATGAAAAAAATGTAGCTTAAGCCTCATGAATTTTTATTTTTTCCCTCAGTGGGATTTCCGCGTGAAAAGACCTCTATGAACTAAAGTTCTCTGTGAAGCATTGCCTTGACTCCCCGAGCTAGCTCTCACAGAAATTATAATAGAATATTTGGAAACTGCATATCCCCTCAAGATGCTTGAATCCAAAAAGACAAACAGCAGTCAATAGACACAAGTAGACATAGTTATTTCCTGTAAGTGTTTGGCCTACCCTGCGTTATCTCTGCTCGTTTGCGGTCACTGTTGAAAGACTGGACTATGGTTTTAGACTCCATTGAATGTTTTCCCCTTTTTCTTTGCATCACCATGACTTTTCTGCAATAGCGAAGTGCCCAGATTTGCTTTTGGTGCATAGGGCACAGTGTGAAGGGCTCGGTGCATAAATGTCAGTATTGGGGTGGCAGGGAAGGGCTGGATGGTGGTCCCATAACCTGATGTCTCTAGGAATGGACATAAACCCAAAACTCTCTAGGTGACTTTGTAACATTTATCTCTCTTTTCCTTTGTTACAAAAAGCCTAATATAACCCACTTTGGTTCTACTTTACGAAATACCCATATACCAAACGCCAAAGGAATGAGCGGGGCTCAGGGGCTGAGGAGAAAGCCCAGATGTGCCCTTAGAAAGCTGGGAATCACAGGCCACCACGTGACACGTACAAGCATGGGGTTTGATGGAGAACCAAGAAAGAGGTAGTTGCCACTCTTTCGGGAGTTCTTGGCTTCATCATTTCCTAGGTGGAGGCCCTTCTGTTTGTGCTTTTCCAGCCGACAGAAGGTAAAACCCGAAAGTACTTTTGAAGCACCTTTTTCTTTCCACCTGAGAGAGAAAAAGAAGCTTGACCGTGATTGTCATGCTTGAATCAGGATCCTTTTTGATAGAATCCACTCACGAACTGCCTCCCTTGGTGTCTCTTTCATGATGTTCCTGCTCCTTCCCTTCATCTCATTGAAGTTGCAACAAGAACAAAGTAGAGTCCCACACCACACAGACATTACACATTCAGAGAAGATTGATAAAGTAACCTAGAGATTTATTCTTACCACTAACGTTTTCACATGGTTTCTTTTCCAGTTTTCTAATGGTAAGATTCATTCTAAGTATCCTTTAGACACCTTTGGCCAGAGTGAAACATATCTGTAAGGACATGCCTCATTAGGGGGTCTGCTGGGAACAGTATGGTCAAGTGCTAAGTTGGAAAAGCTTCAATCCCCCCAGTGTGTAATAAACTGTTCCCTACTTTGCACTCTGGTGGTGAATTGTCCAAATACCTAATGTGGTTTTATGTCACACTGTACATGTGGTTGGCCTTTAGTCTCTGAGAGTTTTAAGGATAAAAACCATGTTCCATTCATCTTTTTCCTCCTAATAGCTAGGACAGTGGTGTTCAACTGGAAGTTATGTTGCCACTCAGGGAGCATTTGGCAATGTCTGGAAGCACTGTTGGTTGCCCCACCAGAGGAGTGGGGTGTGTTCCCTGAATCTAGTGGGTAGAGGCCAGGGATGGTGGACATCTCACATCGCGCAGGGCATCCCCCCTCCAACAAAGAATTATCCAACCCAAAATGTCAACAGTGTGGAGACTGAGAAAACCTGGTTAAGTTCAACCCCCAGCACAGTATACATGCGAATCAATTCCAATTTAATTTTTCCAAAAATAGTCTGTTTGACAATTATAGCAGCAAATTGAATCAGGTAGTCTTTTTAAAAATTTATTACTATTCCCCTGGAACAACCAGCTCATGTCACAAAAATCTCATAATATTGAGAAAACAACAGGAAGAGGTTTCAAATCCTGTGTTATCCCACGGATGGTTATGTTATGAACCGTGCTATGATTCTCTCAGTGGTACATTACCTTCCTTCAGACTCTGGACTGATTGTATGCGCATACATGTAAGCCTAATTCCTTGTCTCTACCTTTTGTGACCTTTTCTGTTTATCACATACATTTTATTACGCAACTGCTTTAAATTTTCAGTGGTCCTGAATCGCTGAGTCATGGCATATTGGATAATTACTACTCAGAAGTGCTATGTTGCTGACCATCCTACGCAGTTACAGCAGAAGTGATCATTTCAAAGACGTGTCTTTTTAAAGAATGCCTCACTAACAGTAAGCGAAATTACACCTGCAGGCACAGTGCAGTGTTCATGGTGGGGATGAAGGATTGAGGAGCTTCCACTGATTATGTAGTGAAGGAGCCCTTCTCCCAGCCTGAAGGTGTCTGGTTCCATCATTTGCTTGGGATGACGCTGGAAGATAAGTAGATCTGGAAAATGCAAAAACTGTCACCAAGAAGCAAATTGTTGCTCAAGTATCTCTTTCTTATTTGACTGCCTTGGAACCAAATTGAGTAAAAGGTGATATAAGCAAATGTACACCACCTTCTTGCTTTGTTGCCTTTATTGTCAGCGTCATGTTCCCCAAAGGGCTTTCCAGTCGAGATGAAGCAAAATAGAAAACTTGAATAATCCAAACTGTTCAAAAATCTATAAATACATCAATTTTTAAAGTAACTTATTTTTTTCCTTTTCAAAATGTTAGAGTTTTACCTTATTATCCATTTTCTTTTCACAGTGATGCAATTTCTCATCGGGGTTTTAGCAAATGGCATCATTGTGGTGGTGAATGGCACTGAGTTGATCAAGCAGAGAAAGATGATTCCCTTGGCTCTCCTTCTTTGCTGTCTGGCGATTTCCAGGATTTGTCTACAATTGATCATCTTCTTCATGAATCTGGGTACTCTCTTCTTGATTGAAGTCCCCCTACTTGCTGATAATTTTGTAATTTTCGTGTTTGTAAATGAATTGGGACTTTGGTTCGCCACATGGCTTGGGGTTTACTACTGCGCCAAGATCGCCCCCATAACTCACTCATTCTTCTTCTGGTTGAAGATAAGGATATCCAAGTGGATGCCATGGCTGATCCTCGGGTCCATGATGTATGCATCCGTCCCTTCTGTTTTCTGCAGCAAACAGATATGGGTTTATTCCCAAAACGTTTTGTCCAGGCTTTTTTCCCCAAACGCAACTCAAATCAAAGAAACATCTGCTTTACAGATTGCCTTTCTTATTAGGTTATTATTGCCGCTGCTTATCTTTCTCGGTTCCACCCTGCTTTTGATATTTTCCCTGGGGAGACACACCTGGCAGATGAGAAACACAGCAACAGGCCCCAGGGACCCTAGCACAGGTGTCCACGTGAGCACGATCCTGTCTGTTCTATCCTTCCTGGTCCTCTGCCTCTCCCACTACATGGCAGCTGCTTTGCTCTCTTTTCAGATCTTTCAGGTCAGAAGCCTCGTCTTTCTGTTCTGTCTCTGGGTGTTTGGGTCCTATCCTTCTGGACACTCTATGATCTTAATTTTAGGAAATCCTAAATTGAAACAAAATGCAAAGAAGCTCCTCCTCCACGGGAAGTGCTGCCAGTGAGAGAGAACTTTGATCCATGGGAAGAACAGGGGAGTCTATGTGTTCACAGTGCCTGCCATGCCTCCCTCCGTCAAACAAAGCAGTCTGCGCATAAATACACAAAACATCATCTAAAGACCGTTAGTCCAACCTCAGGCATTTTCATGGATTTTCTTCTTTTACAAAGGGTTAAATTGATTTTCAAAGCACAACACACACTGGCAGATTACATCAATGTCAATATCCTGGTTATGATATTAGACTGTCGGCTTGCAAGATATTACCTCATTGGGAAAGCCTGGGTAAGTGGTACAAGGATCTATCTGTTTTAGTCCTCACAACTGCATGTGAATCAACAATTATCTCAAGATAAAAAGTTTAAAGAAAAAGAAAAGGATGTTTGAGCTTGTAATGTCCAAATGCATGAATGCCATGGGGTGCCTGCACATCTGACACCTCATTTAGATGCTCTATCCTGCAAGGCCTGGCTGCTCCTTCCTTGTCTACTTGCAGATTATTTTTGCTCTGTTTGTTAGTCACAGACAATGGAACCATTCTCCCTCATCAGATCTGAGAGGAAGCTGAGGACAAGCTGGCTCTCTCTGTCCTGTGTAAGCTTGCTCACTGACTCCACACTGCTGAGATGCTAGATGCCATGTTGACATGTCCCATCAACTGCTTAAAAAAAAAAAAAGGCAGATGGAAAAGGAAGAGGAATCCAGGGCTGGATTTTCCATTTCCCCTAATTGGGCACACTGACCAGAAAATAGCTTGCAAAGATGTTTCCTTTTGCATTTGCGTGGGGAGCTTTGGGACCTTTTCAACCGATGGTAACAAATTAGAACTCCTACCACATTGCATGTCTTCCCAAGGAAGCAACATCAGTAGGTGGGTGGGCTGGGGGTGTCTCCATCTGCTTCAAGTCACAGATACATGTTCTATTGGAGTGATGATTTTAGATGCTAAGATATATATGTATTCCTAAAACAGCTTCAGAACCCTTTTGCTTCCAGCAAAGAAAAAAAGATGTTCTTCAGTTTGGCTATAGCTTGCAGTTCACGTGATGATGGAAAGCGTGTTTCGGTTTGGGTTTGCCAATTGCCAAGAATGCAGATTCAAAGAGTAGTTTACAAGCCTAAAACGTGCAGGCTTGGTTGTACTAAACTAATAGAGGTCTTTGCTTCAGAAGATGCAGGAAAGCATTTATCTTCTTGGATGTGGAAACCGAGTTCAGAGACTGCTGTCCTCTTCCATGCATCTCATCCTTCATTCCCCAAGGAGCAAATTAACAGCCTCCATCTTCCTGCCATTTCATTTTCCTTCGTCCCAGTAGGTGAGAAGGTTTGTAGCTAATGGTGCACACAGGCAGCCAGCTCGGGGAACAGCAGTTGTGTCCTGCAGGTGATTATGGCTCCTGCTTTGAGAAGACACAGTGAAGAGTTACTTTTATTTTCTGTGCATCTCAAGTTTAGATACCGGCTCTTTGAATCATGCATGGTGTGTACACAAGTAGGTGGATAGAGAGAAAGAGAGTGGGGGCAATTTCAAACATTCCGGAAGAAACTCGTAAATATACAACTCTCGTGTGCTTTTTTCCTCAGACCAAATTCTGATTCCATTTCATGCAACTTATGCTTTTATAATCCTAGTAGATGAGATGAGTATTAAGGTAAAACTATTTGTATCCTTAGAAGTTACTAAGGAGTTATAAAAAAGAGAAGGCATGCTAAAGAAAACTATTCTAGAAACCTTTTCACAGTCTACTTTCCTAGAAATATTTCTTCCAGAAATGTTGCCTAGCTATCACATTGATGGATATTGTGTGGGACGCTAATTGCTCCATCATAGAAGCAAAACAGACTCAGCCTGTGGTTTCTCTCTAGCAGCCTCGTCTGGATTCCTTAGCCTGGACAGATTGTTTTCATCCCAGCCATCTAGCATGGGTTAGCCTCTGTAGTGATGCAGATTCTTCCTCTACCCTACCTCTCCATCTGTAGGGGTGGACTGGCCATCGTGGCCCCTGTGAGCCTTGGTTGGGGGGTCACATGTCCATGTGTCAGGGGAGAGTGCTATGCACTCTTCACCCCCTGCCTAAGGCCCCCAATTTGGAGGAGATCCAGCACCCCTACTCAGACAAGGGCAGAGGAGGATGGACTATCATGCAGGCTCTTACTGAGATGGGAGACAGCACAGTACCCCATTCCATTTCAGATAAGGGCTCAGAAAATGGGCCAAACCAGAATGCAAGACTTGCTGCATCGTGTCCCACTCCCCTTTCTGACATTGACTTCTTTGGAGGTCAAAATTGCAGGGTTTCTCCACAGCTTCCCATGACTAAACATGGTGGTGAAAAGGCACACAGATTAATATATTTGAAGTATAAATGCTGTAACAATTTGAATATTAAAAAAATAAATGCAATAGTCTTAAAAGTCTCACAAATTACAAATGCCTTTTAAATCATCCCTCATTCGAATATAATAACTACTTAAATGTAGAATGATCTGGACCTGAACATGCTAGGAACATATTAGCTTTTAATGTCTACCAGTCTTTAGGCTGATGACCACTCATTCCAGATAGATCATATGCCATGTATCCTTAAGTATAATCATACTCATCAGACTATGAATATTCTAATCCTAGGCTTGGGGAACATGGTTGCCATAACTTTTGCCCACATAGACTTACATCTCTTTGGATAACAAGAGGGACAGGTAGTCAGAAATATCCAAGAGAGAAAGAAGCCAGGCAAATCGTCCAAATCGACTCTGGCAATCAACAGGCTAACAGATGTTACAAACAGATGGCACCCATACTGGAGAAAGCTCCAAGCGACAGGGGTAGGGAACCCCACATGTTTTAAAAAGTGTCCAGCTAGGGTATGAGTTTGGAAATCAGATTAGAGATCAAATTAACACGAACCTAATATCAATAGTATATTCTTTTAAAAAATTATTATTTTGCAACCCAATAATTGCAGACTGTCATCTGAAACCTTAATGCCAGGGGAAAGGGTAGGTGCTGGGGAAATCTGCTTCAATGAACAGAAAATATTAAGGTTTGGGGGACAGTCCACATAAATTCAGATGGCTGGTGGTCATTTGCTTCACTACCTTTCTGTAGAAAGACAGCATCTCCCTCTCCTCCCTTGCTACATCGAAGTACCTGATTTATACCTTCACAGGATTAAATACTGATTGCTTTTAAGATATTGATGTAAACATTTGGCTTCATATCTGTGACATCTGGATCTACTTCATTCTGGCTAGAGGTCAGGAGTTGGTGATTTTATCCTATCATTTAAAACATATTCAAATCAGTGAAGTGTGGGTTTCCTTTTTTCGGTTGTTTTATTAGTTTCTATTTTAAACAATTCTCTACAAGATCATCAACATGACATAATATTAAGTAAAACGGCCACTTATATGTCTGAAAATATGTCCTTTTTTAAAGATGATGACCAAGAATTCCTTTTGTGTAAACCTCAACATTCTTGAGAAAAGAGATTCACTGTGACTCTCTATTTTTGAGGCTGGAATGCATGTACCTAAGTGAAATCTTCAGCTTCTTATAATAAACTCTCCTCTTCTCAGAGATTTGTGTAAGCAATTCATATAAGTACCTGCTGATGAATAACTGGGTAGAATTGGAATTTGGGAATATCTGAGGTCCTGTAGCTAAACAGGGCTAAGCACTTGGTAAGCCTGCTCTGGATGACCTAAATTCCAGAACCACTGGGGAAACCAGATTCTTCTGAAAATAGGCAGGTGGATAAGGATTTGGAAAATAAATAAGTGGCTAACAATGGGATAGAATATTACATTACTAAATATATGGATTGCCCTCTGGCCGTAAACCCACTCATTTAGAAAGCAGATGTTGTACTTGTGATTGTAAATTAATGTTTTACTCCACTTAAAACCTAGGCAATTGGCTTCCAGAGAACATTGACCAGATATGGCCAGGAAGCTCAGTTTCATGATAAATATTCTCCAGCACATTCACTGCTCCTTGTCTGCTCTAATGCTTGGAATTCTTGAAATAAGGACTTGTGCCTTTGATCACAAAGGCATGATGTTTTTAATGGCACTTGTTGATGATAGATCTGGAAAACAGGCTCTGTGGAAGGAGAGAGGAAATCTTGAGCATAATATTTTAGATTCGGGAACCTAAGTGGATTTGTATATAATACCATAAAAAGATAGATAATTCGTCCACACACAAGCCAAACCACTGTGTTTCCAGGCTGATAACCTGGCTTCCCCTGTTCTCGCTAAAACCACACCTGCTGTTTTGGTCATTTAAGCAACCTCTGTGCAATGCAGTAAGCATAGTCATGAGCTGGTCCTCTCTTCCTTGATCTGTGAAATGGGGACATAAAGGATGGAGACCATGCACAAAGTTCCAGGTATATAACTGCGATGTAACTCCCAAGCCATGGGGACTGAAGTTTGTACTATCACAAGGACTGTCCAACAGTAGTAGTCTGGGAGAGGAGGAGAGCACATGGGAAGGAGCATGTTGAACAAAAAAGGGTCAACACGGAAGCTTGATTTGGAATCTAAATCCACCACCAATGAGCTGGGTGGCCTAAAAGACCTGCACATCATGTTTCCCCATCTTTGAAGAGGGGGGTGAATAATTGATTGAT
Source organism: Canis aureus (assembly GCF_053574225.1). Classification (NCBI taxonomy): domain Eukaryota; kingdom Metazoa; phylum Chordata; class Mammalia; order Carnivora; family Canidae; genus Canis; species Canis aureus. Next base: position 9,115,769 of record NC_135641.1, read on the forward strand.
TCCAAGCTTTACGAGAAGAGTCGACGAGCTAGTGGAATCCATGCCTTGCTGCTGCCAGTGTTTTCAGTTGTTAAAACGTATACAACTGCTGATACATGATCACTTCTGACCTGCAGAAATAGTAGTTTTATATGTTTCATGCTAATCACCAATCAAACAATCGATCAGAGGGCTTGGAGGGGAGCTAATTCCAGAGAGAGGAAATAGCATGTGTAGAGTTACCTGGGGAAGAAAGGACATGCTGTTCTTGAGGCGGAGGGCAAGGAACAAAGCCTAAAGTTGTGCCATAATCACTCCCATGTCCAGGTGGCCAAACTCCAAAGAATGAGAGGACGACATCCCCTCCCTTAGAGAAGGCAGCAACTATCTGGGAATAAGACCAATTCTACCAAACGGGTGAGTAATGACTTTGCTGTGCAAAACAGCTTGGTATTTCCTCAAAAAGTTAAACATAGAATTATGATATGACCCAGCCATTCCACCCAAGAGTCTGAATACAGAGACTTGAGCCGACATCTGTATACCAGGGTTCGTAGCAGGGTTATTCACAACAGCTAAAGAGTAGAAATAACCCAAGTGTCAATCAACAGACGAACGAGTAAACTAAATGTGGTATGTCCATACAACGGTGTGCTATTCAGGCATAAAAGGAATAAAGTCCCGACCCATGATACATCATGGGTGAACCCTAAAAATACTGTAAGTGAAAGATGACAGGCACGAAAGGATCAACACTGTATGCATCTGGTTATATGAGGGACCTAGAGAAGGTGAATTTATAGAAACAGAAAGTAGTATGGAGGGTACCAGGGGCTGGCGGTGGGGAGGGCTCATGGGTACAGAATTTCTGTCTGCAATGATTATAAGTTCTGGAAACAGCAATGATGGTTACACAAAATTGTGAATGTACTTAGTGCCAGTGAATTGTACACTTAAAATGGTTAAAATGGTGAATGTTGTGCTCACTTCAGCAGCACATATACTAAAATGCTGAATGTTATGTATATTACCACAATAAAAATATCTACTGTGAAAGGAAAGAGGCAGAGGCTGGGCAGACTCCTGCTGCTATGTTCTGGTGCTGCTGCTCACGGGCAAACACAGGTGCCCGTCTCCCCTGGGGATTCACTCACTAGTAAATCAGTGCTCCTTAGAATCCACTTGCACTCAGGGTAATGGATAAACATTATGAACCTGGATACCTGAGAATCCAATAGATCATTACCATTCAAACACAGGCTCTTCTCCCTTCAGAGTCCATAAGGCATGTTACAGGCCACCAAACCTAGGAACGTGTGCTGGTTGCTAGAATAGAGCCAGGAAAACCTAAGTCCTTTGACATCTTCCTTAAAAAGAGGTTGGTTAGTGGAATTTAAGAAAATAGATGAACATAGGGGAAGGGAAGGGAAAATAAAACAAGATGAAATCAGAGAGGGCATAAGCCATAAGAGATACTTAACTCTGGGAAGCAAACAGGGCTGCTAAAGGGGAAGGGGGTGGTGGGAGGGGGTAACTGGGGGATGGGCACTAAGGAGGGCATGTGAGGTGATGAGCACTGGGTGTTATACACAACTGATGAATCATTGAACTCTATCTCTGAAACTAATGATACATTATATGCTAATTAATTGATATTAGCAAAATTTAAAAAGAGGTTAGTTTGATATTCATCTCAAAGATGGGACACAAATAAACCAAAAAAGTAGATGTCACTCTTTCTTTCTTCCTTTCTTCCTTTCTCTCTTTAATGGGTACTGACTGGGTCCTCAGGGGAAAATGACAGGGAAGAGAAATTCTAACCCCTCAGGGCATTGGAGCTGTGCTTGATTGCCTGTAGTCAAGAATTTTGAAGCCTGATTCAATCATTGGTGGCTAATTCACAGGGAGCAAACTCATTATGAGTGGTATGTTTCCAGAATGTTAAAAAGAAAAATGCCTCTGCCCTGGATGGAACCAGGTTCAGGTGAAGCCCCCCAGGGAGCATGCTGTGGGAGCATCTTTGGGGGGGTGGGGGTAGCCGTCCCTTCCAAATGGGAACGTGACCAGAGTTTAGCTCAGCGGGGCAATTTCATCTGAGAACAAACTATACTTTATTTTCCCGTGTTCTGTGTTTTGTTAGGCTCCAGGACTCCACCCCAGCAGATCACAGCGGCCTCGTCACGCTCCACGCCCAGATCTCCCAGGTGTACTCATCAGGTGCAGGCTGAGTGCCATGCCTCCCAGAGTTCCCAGGGGGGTCCCAGGCATGAATAGCAACCTGTCTCCCTGTTTTTCCAGGAAGAGAATGAATGGGCCTCTCGTGAAGTCACTCTTCAATCTTTGGGATTTTAAATCGTATCTGAGAGAGCAAAAATTTTAAAAAGCAGAACAGTGTAGACAAGACAGCAGAGCCCTCCAGGGGAAGGAGCCTCCGGCCGGTGGGGCTAAGCCCTCCCAAGGCCAAGGCCGAGTGAGACCGGGCAGTTCCTGCCTCTGGAGTGCAGATCATCCTGAGTGTGAGGTACAGAGAAGTCCTGTGATTCTCTTGCAGGGCGGCAGCAGTGGGAAATCTAATTTCTAATTATATTTCTTACGTATTGCAAATAATGTAAAATTTAATAATAGATAATGAAGAAGAAAAGCATCCAAAATTCATCATCTTAACATATCAGCAATTTTGATTTGCCCATGTGCCCATTCAAATGTTGTAAATAAAAATATTTAATTTTATATCATTATAATCATGACAAAGGTATATTTTTATAGATTTCATTTTTCTTATTATGTGAAGTATTTTCTCGTTGATCATTTTAATAACTACAGAATATTCTGTTGAGCTGATATAGAGCACTGTGCCCAGAAACAGGCATTTGGTAAATATTTGTTGAAAAGATGAATTAATGTACTTTACTTATCTACTTCCTTATTTGGGGAGCACTGGATGTGATTTCATTTCTACTATATGAATAATGTTTAATAGATATCTTTGTGATTATTGTTTTTCCTACCTTTTGCATAATTTCATAGGGAAGTTCTCAGAAATAGGATTCCTAGGTCAGCGGCTATAAAATGCATCAGCAACTTGCCTTTTAAGGGAGACTGTAAGGATTTGCTGTACTGCCGGTTAGCAATGCACGAGTCTGCCAGGTTTTTCATACCTTGACCGGCACTGCTATTTAAGTTTTGTTTTGTTTTGTTTGCATTTACTAATTTAACAGGTGTGGAAATTTTAAAATCTCTTTCTTCTAAAAGAACGATGGAGTAACTTTTGCTTTTTGTCTTCATTTTATGAGCCTTTTCCTGTGACCTGACACAGAGCCTAATCAGCTTTTAATGTTTCTCAATAAACTTCATTTTATAGCGTTAGACACCTTCCAAGGGAGCTCGTGGGGCATCTGGCACCCGCTCCGTTCTGCAAAGAGGACAAGTCTAGTCACTGGACTCTTCTGAGCCACCCTGAGCACAGAGCCTGTCATTGCATGTCAGGTAGGGCAGCTGCAAGGTGGCAGAAATGCTCTGAGGACAGAGCAGAGGCTGAAGACTCCGGACAGCTTGTGGCCGGCAGAGACCAGGTGGGCTGTGCAGTGAGGCCCTGAGGTTGTTACAGACGACCCTCCCTGGGGTGGGTCTCTTACTGTGGGCTGGGTTTGATCCTCCCCATGTGAAGGTTAATTCATCAAGTTGCCCCAGCAGTGTTAACGCAGCCTTATTTTCATTCTGCATTTCAAGATATGGAAACAGGGCGCTGGGAAACATAATTTGCCCACAATGCCTCAGCTGTCAGGATCCAGGCTCCCGAGATGTGATTCCACAGTCCCTGCTCGGGGGGCAGTCCTTGCTAAACTGAGGCCCAGGGAGCCCCTAGACTAAGGTGTGAGTCCTTCTGAGTATTAAGTGTAATAAAGTTTACACAGACGGGAGGCACAAGTGCATTCCATGGTTATGCTCTGTCTTCCTATTTGTTTTTTTGTTGTTGTTTTTGTTTTTGTTTTTAAGAAATTAATATTAAGGGGCACCTGGGTGGCTCAGTGGTTGAGCATCTGCCTTTGGCTCAGGTCATGACCCCGGGGTCCTGGGATCGAGTCCCACATCGAGCTCCCGACAAGGAGCCTGCTTCTCCCTCTGCCTGTGTATCTGCTTCTCTCTGTGTGCCTCTCATGAATAAATAAATAAAATCTTAAAAAAGAAATTAATATTAAAATACGCACAATGATGATGATGTGCTCTGGCTTGATCCTAATATTTTAAAAACTGTGACCTAAGGCAGGTATTGTTGATCGCATTAGCAATGAGGAAACAGAGACTCAGAGGCTGGTCTAGTGGCACCTTGAAGCCAGAGCTTCTAAGTCAGTGGTACAACGTGTTGCAGACCTCCGGGGTGTGCTGAGGGCCAAGTGCTCAGTACAGGGTACTCAGCCCAGTCCTTCCTGGAGACAATGAAGGGGATACAAGCAGAAGCCACCTGCACAAGAAGATGGACATGGAGGTGAGGTCCAGGGAATGTTTAGGGGGAGGAGGAGCCGGCGGGGAGAGGTTAGACCAACCCCACAAGTGCTGCTGGGCCTGCTGGAATGAGAGCCCATAGGACCAGGGTCCAGGGCCGGCTGCACTTCACCTTGGTCTGAGAAGGACCTGAGGAAGGAGGTGGAGCGGGGGTGGGCAGAACCACCTGCGGGGCAGGGAGCTGAGGATGGAGCCGCGAGACAGCGGGCGGCCTGGCACCCAGGAGCCCCTGGCACCCCAGCCACGGACAGGCTGCGACGTCCCCAGGCGTCAGCGTGGAGGACACTAGAGTCATGCTCTGTGGGTGACAAGGCCTGGAACGCGGGGCTGGCAGGTACCCCAAGCTGAGCTGATTCCCCTGGGCGCCCCCCACCGGTTTATGGACACCCCCCAACACACATGGGTTTCCTTCCCCCTCCGGGTTGTCTCGGTTCAGGTCAACATTTTCCATCTTGGATTAAACTGGGAGAAAGTCTAAAGGGGACATGGAGGACACCTTCTCCTCTCTGTCCTAGACCGGTGGACATGCACCGGGGAGCCTGTGCTGCAGTGGCAGGCGCGCCTCCGGTGTCACCTGTTAGGGCGAAAACTGCGAAGCCTGGGGGACGGCGCGCTGCTGGTCCCCCAGCCCCCGAGCACACCGGCCCTCCTGGGGCAGAGCTTACAGGCCCTCTGTGACCCCGCTGTGCTCCTGCACTTACACCGCAGAGCCTCTCGAGAAAACTGTGAGGTGTGTCATTTGAACCCGATTCAAACTCAGTCCGGTTTCATCTTTCTCCCCGAATATATCCCCAGGACATGTCCTCTGTGGCTTCCTACTCCAAACCACCGCTTGCACCTCTAAACAGCAGCTGCCAGCCCCCCAGAGTGAGGGCGTCTCAGGGGTCGTGGCCGATCCCTGCATCTGGGGCTGATGTAGGGTTTAATAAGTTGGTGGGTCCCAAACTCAGAGCTGTTGGGACAAATCGAAAGGGAAGGACAGCTTTCCACGTGGATTAAGAAGTCTGTGGAGGAGGGGCATCCGGGTAGCTCAGCGGTTGGGCGTCTGTCTTCAGCCCAGGGCGTGATCCCAGGGTCCTGGGATCGAGTCCTGCATCCGGGACTCTGCTGTATCTTCTCTTCTGCCTGTGTCTCTGCCTCTCTCTCTCTGTGTGTGTCTCATGGATAAATACATAAAATTAAAAGAAAAAAAAAAAAGAGGTCCATGGCTGAAGAACCTCTCTCTTTCATCTATAGTTCTGCTTAAGGAGAATGCTGTCTTTAAATCCTAGACCATATTCTCTAATGATCTGGGTGGGTTTTAGAGGCCACAGTCCAAATGGAGGCGACAGCAGCTGGGGACGAGATTCTCAGCTCCTCTTCCAGACACCTGCGTGTCTGTTTGTAGGTTCACTGGGGGTGCAGACCAGCTTCTGCCCCGACTCAAGGGTGTCTCCGCCCGGTCATCCATCATTTCTTTAGACACGTGGAGGAAGATGTCAAGCCAAGCAGGCAGGCCTGTTGGTCATCTCCTGCCTGAGAAGTCATCTGTGGCCACTCCAGGGCTGGGGTCAGCCCTACCCCTGAGCAGGGCTCACAGCTTAGGGACAGAGCCTTAGGTGATGGGAGCCGGTGCGGCCTCTGCCAACAGAGCTGCAGGGTGGCTGCCCTGGAGACTTGACCCCAGGAGGAGGGCAGGTGTGCTAGGAGTGCTGGGGTGACGAGGAGGGCATGGAGTGTGACTACGTTTCACATTTTTCACACCAGAATACCACTGGCACTAAGACAGCCGGCTGGGCTAAAACGTAAATACAAGTCTTTCACCAACAGAAAGATAAACCGCATATTGGTGGAATTGGGGGTGGGGGAGGTCTCTCCGAGCAGAACCTTAAAGTCAAAAAACCCATAGAGGGGATGATATGAACATTTACAATCTCTCTGCAGAAAAAAATAAACTCAATGACAATCATCAGGATATTGGGAGACCAATCTCAACAGATAGAACAGAATTCATATTAACGTCGGAAGAGCTCCCAAAAGCAATCAGAGGAAGACAAGCGTGCCCGACAGAGTAGGCAAAAGATATGAAACAGGAGACTCAAAAAAAGCCAGAAAGTGCATGAAAAAATCATCACCAAAATGCAGTGGGAACAACAGCTGGGTGGCACCGTAGCTCACTGGCAGATGAGCCAAAGGGGAAGAGTGTGGCTGCCAGTGAGGGAGCACGGGGGCGGCGGACCCAGCGCACCCGAGGGGGGACAGCAGCGCCGGGCCCACGCACCCAGAGATCACCGCGTGGGGCCTCCCACTTCGCCAGCCACAGCTAAGTACTGACTGTCAGGAAATAATGAGATCAGTGCCCCCGATGAGAACTTAGAAAGCCTCATCCCGTTGACATTCGCTGCTGGGGGGCTAACCCTTCAGGGGTGATGCAGGCTGTCCTGACACACGCCAAGCATGTGACAGGCTTTTTTATTAAAGTGAAAATGTGGAAAACCCTCAATGACCAGGAGAGTATTTACATAAACTACAGCCGAACCGTACACGCAATACTCGGGCATCTATTACAAATATTTATCTTGACGTACGCGAGGATGTTTGTAAAACACTAAATGCAAAAAAAATAGGCAGTGAGGTAAGATATATGATGATATTTATTTATTTATGGCTCTTTCTGCCTTCTGACTTTCTGCCTTACATTCAAAGCTGGGCCTTGGTCTGAATTTCCCTGACTCCCATGAGGCGCTCTCTCTCTCTCTCTCCCCCTCTCTCCCCCCCCTCCCCTCTCTCTTATTTTTCTCTTGCACACGTCCCATGTTCACTCCTACCCACCTGTTCCCTGGGGATCCAGCTCCTTCAGGCTTTTGATAGGACCCCAAAAACAAGTTCCCTGAAAGAGACTTGAAAGTAAAGAGGCCTATCGCACACTAGCGATCGTTTTAAAATATGTAGATCTGCTTTCTCCTGCTCCTGTTGAAATCCCTCCATTGTCTTTCTTTCATATTCAGAATAAAAACTACTTTCTCTGTACTTTATAAGATCTCATGAAACGTGAGCCTTCTCTGAGCTGTCTCTGAATTCTTTCCCCTTGTCTCTTTTCCTTACTTGGTCTACATTGAGCACATTTCCTTGCTGTCCTTACTTAATATACCAAGGCTATGTCCACCCCAGGGCCTTTGCACTTGCTTCCCTTTACTCAGAATGTGCAGCCTGACTCTCTCCTTCACTTATTCAGGTCTCTGCTCAAACGTCACCTCCACGAAGAAGCCTCTCCTGATCATCCCATGTAAAACAAAACCTTCCGCCATCCTTCTGTGTCCTCTAACTCAGCCTTATTTTCCTCCTAGCACCTCAAATATCACCTGATGATAACTTATGCATTCAGTTTTTCTTTTGTTTATTACCTTTTCCCAAACAGAACAAAAGCTCCATGAAAGGGAGGCTTTGGCTTGTTCTTTGCTGCATCCGTGGCTCTGAAAAGAACATCTGGTCCATATTTTTTGGTGGAAAGAAAGAGAACAGTAGTATAAATGAAGAGACCAGAAATGAATTTTATCAGTGGTGACAAAGCAGGCAAAAGTCATAAGGGAAAAGTTTTAAAGATTTTGAAAGAGAGCCCTGACCAAGCTCGTATCAACAAACTAGAAGGCTCTGCTGGGGCTGGGACCCTGCTCTGCCCCAAAGCTCCCCTGGCAGCCCCCGTAAGCAGTGGGGACCACACAGACCAGCTGGGGTGGGGTTGGCCACTCAAACAGCATTGATGACCCAAGAGAAAGAATCACACAAAGGTGCATGCTAAAAAGCTGACAAATGCTACAAACACCGTAAAATCCAGACAAATAGCACGAAATTGTTATTAGTAGTAGTAATAGTAATTGACTGCCTGACACCCTCTGCAATGCTCATTCCTCTGTTTTTTTTTTTTTTTTCCCGGCATACTCTTTTATTGCCTCCTCCTATGAAAATAATTTTGTAATATCATTTTCTGTAGAGAGAATAGAAAACTAATTCCATCTTTCCTCTAGCAAGGCTGACAGAATTTGCTTTTTACTATTGAGAGTTTAGTAAAGCTCCTTGGACACCCCCTCTGATATGGGGCAATGCCACAGTGGTGACTTTCCCTAGAGTTTCTTGCTCCATGGGTCCTCCCAGCGGGACTGGGGAGGTATGCAGGGTCACGGGAAGCTCTCCGAAGAACTGGGTCTCTCTGGGGACTGGCATGGTGCAGGATCAGGCCAAGCCTCCAGAGCCCTCGTCCCCCAGGCTCTCTGGATAAGGCCTCCTGTGGCCACTGCCTGGTGGCACGTCCAGCCTCCCACCCCCAGGCCTTTCCTACCCCCCCCCCACCAGCAGGGTGTAGAGGTGACTGTTAGGCTGAACCCCTGAATCCTCCCTGCATTGCTGAAACAGGACGCAGCTAGAGGAGGCCTTGTTCTCCTCTTGGCAAGCCCACCTTGAGTGGGAGCCAACCCAGGAGCAGGTGGGAAGAGCTGAGGAGCCCCACGGGGAGCGGTGGGACTGCCTGCTGGTTCAGCCTTCACTGCGGTGCTTCTGCTCCTTCCAGGTGTGTTCTCTCCGGCCGTGTCCTCACCACAGCTGCTCCCCGGGTGCTGGCCACCCACCGGCTCCCTCAGTCCCCTGGCATCGCGTACTGTGGGCAAGAATGTTCAGTCGGTTTCTACTTCTGCCATTTTACTGTTTTGTTTCTGTATGTTTGATGTCTTTTATTGTTCCTCCATCCCTCTATTACTGCCTTCTTTCATGTTAAGTATACATACTTTAGGGTGCCGTTATCATTCTCTTTCCATTTATTCACCTCTACGTGCTTTAGTTACTTTTGTTCCAGTTGCTCCGGGATTACAATTTATGCCTTAACCTCTACCAGTCTAGTTTGGATTAATACCAAGTTAATTTCTATAGTACAGAAGGATTTTGTTCTTATATAGTGCCTTTCCCTCCCTCTCCTTTGTGGTATTATTATCACAAATTCCGTCTGTGTAAGGGCACATTTCAGAGATATTGCGGGTTTGGTTCCAGATCACCACAATAAAACAAGAATGGCAATGAAGTGAGTCAAATGAATTTTTTTGGCTTCCCAGTGCATATAAAAGTTATGTTTACACTATACTGTTGTCTATTAAGCGTCCAAAGGCATTATGTCTTAAACATGTGCATACCTTAATTAAAAATTCTTTTATTGCTAAAAAATACTAACCATCATCTGAGCTTTCAATGATTTATAATCACTGACCACAAATCACCATAACAAATATAATAATAATTAAGAAGTTTGAAATATTGTGAGAATTACCAAAATGTGACAGAGATGTGAAATGAGCAAATGCTATTGGAAAAATGGTGTGATAAAATTTACTCAACCTAGGGTTGCCATAAACTGTCATTTTACAAAAAACAACAATATCTGCAAAGTGCAATAAAACAAGGTATGCCTGTACATTCTATGCCCACCAACACACATTTATAATTATTTCTTTATGCTGTTGTCATTTAAATTAGATACGACAAGGATGCCTGGGTGGCTCAGTGGTTGAGCATCTGCCTTTGGCTCAGGGCATGATCTCGGGGTCCTGAGATTGAGTCCCACATTGCCCCCCCCACCAGGGAGCCTGCTTCTCCTTTTGCCTATATCTCTGCGTCTCCCTGTGTATCTCTCATGAATAGATAAAATCTTAAAAATACACATATAAATAAATTAGATAAGAAAAAAAGTTGTAAGTAAAACATAAACATATATTTATGTGTGTTTTTAACTTTTATTGGTGCTCTTTATTTCTTTTTGGATTCATGTTGCTGCCTAGTAGCCCTTCATTAAGGCCTAAAGAAATCTGTTTATTATTTTTTGTGGGGTAGGTCTGTTAGAGACAAATTATCTCCAATTTTCAAAATATGAAGGGGATCCTGGGTACACAGTCAGTTAAGTGTCCAACTCTTGGTTTCTGCTCAGGTCATGATCTCAGGGTTGTGAGATTGAGCCTGATGTTGGCCTCCAAGTTCAGAGGTGAGCCTGTTCAAGATTCTCTCTCTCCCTCTCCCTCTGCCCCTCTTGTTCATGCTCTCACTTTCTTTCTAAAATAAATAAACAAATCTTTAAAAATAAAATAAAATATGGGAATATGTTAGTTTCTCCTTCATCTCTGAATGATAGTTTTGCTAGATATAGAATTTATCATTGACAGTTTTTTCCTCAGGGCTTTGAAAACATCGTACCACTGACTCCTGCTGTTCGTGGTTTCTGGTGAGAAATTTTCCATCAATCTAAATGAGAATCCCTTGTACAAAATGAGTCACTTTTCTCTGCCTGCTTTCAAAATTCTCTCTTACTCTGTGGTTTTGGACAGTTTCATGATGATATGTACGAGTGGATCTCGAGTTTATCCTACTTGGAATGCATTGAGCTACTTGGATGTGTAGATTTCGGGAGTTTTTGGCCATTATTCAAATATCTATTCTGTCCCTTTCTCTCTCTCCACTCCTTTGGGGATGGCCATTATTCATATATTGAGAATCTTGACTGTATTCCACAGGTTTCTGAGACTCTGTTCAATTTTCTTCATTTTTTTCCATTTCTCAGACTGACTACTCTCATTTGGTTAGCTTCACATTCATTCTTTCTTTCTCCTGTCTGCTCAGATCTGCTGTTGAGCTCTCTAATTTTTCATGTTAGTTATTCTACTTTTAGCTATGGACTTTCTATTTGATTTTAAAAATTATTTCTATTTCTTTATTGCTATTCTCTATTTGGTGAGGAAGCCTACTTTCTTTTAGTTCTTTACACGTGGTCTTCTTTAGCTCTTTGATAAATAACTTATTTAAAGTCTTTGATCATTAAGTCTGATGTCTGATCTTCCTCAGAGACAGCGTCTATTGGTTACTTTTTCCTCACTGTGTAGGGACAATACTTTCTAGTTTCTTTGCTGGTCCCATAATATTTTCTGTTGAAAATCAGACATTTAAAATAATACAATGTGGCAACTTGGAAAATCAGACCTTTCTCTGCCTTGATCCTGATTTGTTATTATTGTCACTGGTTGCTGTGCTTATTGTTTGTTTAGTGACTTTCTGTACTAATTCCACCCCTAAAAACTTGTGTTCTTTTTCATGTGTGGCTACTGAAGTCTCTACTCAGGTCAGTCTTTGGCTAAGGATTGGACAGATTTCCTCAAATGCCTGGAGCCAATAAGTCCCCCAGATTTTTCCAAAGGTTCTATACATGTTTTGGGACAATCCTTCGACACTCAATCAAGCAGTTGACAATATTGCCTTTGCCATCCTTTCCTGTCCATGCAAAGCTTCAAGGTCAGCCAAAGGTGAGAGTTTAGGACCGTCTCAAATTTTTCCAGAGCATGCACAGTACCCATGTGCGCAGCTCTAACATACACATGGTCTTCTAAATTCCCAGGAACACATCAGAGTTTTTCTAAGCCTCTATGAACTCATTTCCTGGCTTTTCCTCATAGGTTTGGTCAGTCTATAGTTTGTCCCCACTGTATCCACCACCTCAGGCAATGAAAAAGTAAACATCTCCCTTTAATGGTTTTCAACAAATACTCCTTGGGGAGGAGGATCTTTGCACTGGGCAAGCTCTAAGTCAGGTCAAATGCAGATAGCTTTGCAAGTAAGATCTTTACAGAACCATAGGAGGGGTCAGGTAGTGATAGTTCTTTGGAACTGGGGCTTTGCAAAAGCTTCAGCTCTGTGTTGTTACCTCCAGTGGCTGCCAGGTTGCAATGGAACAAAGGCTTCCATCTCACATGGTTGTTGTAGAGCTAGAGAGCAGAGGATGGGCAAATGGGCAAGTTGAATGCTACAGAGATCACTGATCTTACTGAGATTTAGCCAGTTATTCTCTAATATGCTCCTTAGATTACTCCACACCTTTGGTTAATTTTCAGAGTTCTTTTTTTTTTTTAAGATTTTATTTATTTATTCATGAGAGACACAGAGAGAGAGAGAGAGGCAGAGACACAGGCAGAGGGAGAGGCAAGCTCCATGCAGGGAGCCCGACGTGGGACTTGATCCTAGGTCTCCAAGATCACACCCTGGGCCAAAGGCAGCACTAAACCAACTGAGCCACCCAGGCTGCCCAATTTTCAGAGTTCTAATGAAGTTGATTCTGACAACTTTTGCCATCTTTCTCATTGATTTTATGGAGAAGAGAATTTTTGGCAAAGAGAATTTTCTGCTTTTTTTATTGATCATTTAATTATGAAATTTCTTGATACATGAAATATCTTAATTGTGCTGCTTTTATGTAGCCTCAGCCTGACTTGATAGCTCTCTTTCTGAAAGGGGTTTACCTTGATTCTTGATTCTTAACTACTTATCTCTAAATCTAAGTTTTCATTGTTCTATAACATGAATATACCACTAAACTAAGTTGGGGTAAAATGTGTGCTTATTGAGGCACCCAAAGTAATATATATACATATTAGTACTGTTATTGTTTGCATACAGAAGTTTTACAGGAAGGATTATTCCAACTGAGGCTGCAACCAACAACGTGAGCAACACCTGTGAGTTTATTAGATATGCACATTCTCAGGCCCTAACCTGATGTATTAAACCAGAAACTGGGAGGCCCAACAAGAACTTCGGGTAACATTTATGCTCAGTAAAGTTTAACAACCACTAGAAGAAAGAAAAACATGTAATTTACACCAGTTAAACATGCTGATCACCTGAGTAGTCCTTTATTTTATTCTTTTTTAAGATTTTATTTATTTATTCATGAGAGACACACACAGAGAGAGGCAGAGACAAAGGCAGAGGGAGAAGCAGGTTCCATGCAGGGAGCCCGATGTGGGACTCGATCCCGGGACTCCAGGATCATGCCCTGGGCCAAAAGCAGGTGCTAAACCACTGAGCCACCCAGGGATCCCTACCTGAATAGCCCTTTATTCTCTACCTCCACGTAGTTGAGTGAACTTGAATGAATTACTTATTTTCACTTATAAGCTTTATATCTAAATCTATAGAGTGAAGAGGTTAATATATGATCAGAGAGACCATGGGGTTGTTTTGTTTTCTGTATGGCATTTGAATTATCAAACTTGTTTAGAAGTACTTCCCCATTAGATAGTTAAAAAACAAAAGCATAGCTCCTATATATAGTATCATGTCATTAAATGAATTTTATTTTCATCTAAATCTTTAATCCATCTTGAAATCATTTAAAATTTTGCATAAATGCATATGTATACCTTTAAAATTTTTTTAAAACTATTAACTATTTGTCCAAGTATCATATATCATATATCAAAAACTCAAGGATTTTTCGTTTGGTTTCTGGGTTCTATGTGCTTTTTTGCTCAATTTGTCTAATGCCATGACATATTGTCTTGGCTGCAGTGGCTTTAACATACATTTAAGTATTTGGAAAATAAACTCCCTATAATGGACATTCCAAATGTCCATTCTGAGAACATTCCAAAATGTTCTCAGAAATTATCAAGTTTTTTCTTCCACATAAAATTTATAATCAGTTTGTCTAATTCCAAAAGCCAGATCAGGATACACAAACAACTATTAGAACTCTGATTGGAGTTGCATGAAATGTATGCACTGATTTGAGAAATATTTACAACATTCAGTCTTCCCATTCAGGGATATGACATGTCTTCATTTACCAAAGCCTTCTTTTATGTCTTCTGTAAAATGTTAATATTGGATGATGTGTTCTAGTCTTATGACCTCCTTGATAAATTTATTTTTAGTCATTTTGTAGTTTTTAGTAGCTGTCATGAGTGGAATCTTTTGCCATTTCAATTGTGAAATGGTTGTTACTAGTACTAAGGAAAGTTGTTAAATTTTTCAAGTAGTTATCTTACAGACTGACATGTTCATGTGGTGGGCTTTTTTTAAATGAGTTCAAAGATGTTTTCTTTTTAGTTAAGCTTCCTGAATTTTCTAGGTATAAAATCATATTATCTGCAGAAAGTGGTACTGCTTTCATCTCTTTTCTAAAATTTACACCATTCACTTGACTCTGTCTTATCGCAGTAGCTAAAACTTCCCAAATAAGATTGAATTTTAGTGGGAGGTACCCTTTTCCTTGTCTTGTTTCCAACTGCTGTAGGAATATATTTAGGATCTTACAATTTCATATCATGTTTTATAATGATCTCTGGTATCATTTAAAAATCATTTTAGGAAGTTTTTATTTTATCAGAAGTACTTAATAATTTTATCTTACTTAAAGTCTTTAATCACACAATTTTCTTCTCAATTAGATCAAATTTTCTCAGTATCTGAAAATTCTTTACTGAAATTACTTATTAATGTAATTAACTATATTACTGGATTCCTGAATGTTGAACCATTCCAGCAAGTGTGGACCTAGACTTTTATGTAGTCAGTATAGTAGAAGGTATCACAAATTATATTAAAAGATCAATGAGAGGCTCAGAGAAAATATTTGTAATACAATGCATACAAATGCAAACAAATGTATATGTTACATATGTTATATATATACATATTTATATACACACAATGAAAATATAAGGTCATCTTTACTGATTAGTAAAAAAGTAGAAAATAGGCAAAGGGTATGAATATATAAAGTACAAATGAAAAATACAAATGACAGGTAAATATGAGAAAATATACTCAATCTCATCAATAATTTTTGAAATATAAATTAAAATGAGATGCATTTTTGCTTTTCAAAATGGCAACATCTAAAGACTATTCATTTTCTCTTTCTCCCTCTCCCTCTGCCCCTCCCCACACTCGCACACTTGCACACACACTCTCTCAAATAAATAAATAAGTATTTAAAAGATTATTCACATCAAGTGCTAGAGAGAATGGGAAAAATTGGTGTCTTCATGCATTTATAGTGGGAGTATGAGTTAGGCAAGAGAAACAAAAGCAAAAATGAACTATTGGGACTTCATCATATCTTATCTAGAAGCTTTTGCACAGTAAAAGATACAGTCAACAAAACTAAAAGACAACCTACAGAATGGGAGAAGATATTTGCAAATGACATATCAGATAAAGGGCTAGTTTCCAACATCTATAAAGAACTTATTAAACTCAACAACAAAGAAACAAACAATCCAATCATGAAACAGGCAAAAGATATGAAGAGAAATCTCACAGAGGAAGACATAGACATGGCCAACAAGCCCATGAGAAAATGCTCTGCATCACTTGCCATCAGGGAAATACAAATCAAAACCACAATGAGATACCACCTCACACCAGTGAGAATAGGGAAAATTAACAAGGCAGGAAACAACAAATGTTGGAGAGGAGGTGGAGAAAAGGGAACCCTCTTGCACTGTTGGTGGGAATGTGAACTGGTGCAGCCACTCTGGAAAACTGTGTGGAGGGTCCTCAAAGAGTTAAAAATAGATCTGCCCTACGACCTAGCAATTGCACTGCTGGGGATTTACCCCAAAGATACAGAGGCAGTGAAACACCGGGACACCTGCACCCCGATGTTTCTAGCAGCAATGTCCACAATAGCCAAACTGTGGAAGGAGCCTCGGTGTCCATTGCAAGAGGAATGGATAAAGAAGATGTGGTTTATGTATACAATGGAATATTACTCAGCCATTAGAAATGACAAATACCCACCATTTGCTTCGACATGGATGGAACTGGAGGGTATTATGCTGAGTGAAATAAGTCAATCGGAGAAGGACAAACATTATATGGTCTCATTCATTTGGGGACTATAAAAAATAGTGAAAGGGAATAAAGGGGAAAGGAGAGAAAATGAGTGGGAAATATCAGATTGGGAGACAGAACATGAGAGACTCCTAACTCTGGGAAACAAACTAGGGGTGGTGGAAAGAGAGGTGGGCAGGGTGTTGGGGTGACTGGGTGACGGGCACTAAGGGGGGCACTTGATGGGATGAGCACTGGGTGTTATTCTATATGTTGGCAAATTGAACACCAATAAAAAATAAATTTATAAAAAAATAAAAATAAAATATAATTTCATTTCATATATTAAAAATTTTGTATGTATATATGATAATCCAACAATTTTACTGCTAGGGACCTATACAAAACCAGAATGTGAGATGGTAAAGATAAACATGTCAGTAGTAGATAAACTGCTACCTTGCATATAAAAGTTAAAATAGGAAAATCTCTTAAATGTAAATGAGTGGGGGGATCCCTGGGTGGCTCAGCGGTTTGGCGCATGCCTTTGGCCCAGGGTGCAATCCTGGAGTCCCGGGATCGACTCCCGCGTTGGGCTCCCGGCATGGAGCCTGCTTGTCTCTTTACCTGGGTTTCTGCCACTCTCTCTCTCTATATATATATGTCTATCATGAGTGGATAAATAAAATCTTTTTTAAAAAATGTAAATGAGTTGGGGGGTTGCTTGTTTAGCAAATTACGGTGGAGGGTATAATACCACAGAATATTACGGAGTGGTTAACAGGAAAGGGTGGGTCTAAGCTAACTTAGTGTGTATATCAGAGTTCCATTCTTTTTGTTTGTTTGGTTTTGTTTTTTTTGTTTGTTTTGTTTTGAGTCCAATTCTTAAATATAAAAATACATTATTGCTTTTATGTGTACTGTATATAGACTCTGTGGGCATGTTTTCGAAAGGATAGGATAGCCAGAATCAGAAAAGGTTATTAGCTGTAAGTAGTTAATTATGGTAGATTTAGCAGAAAAGAGTAGGCTGAAGAACCCACAGTATCCTTGAGAATTCTGGAGAAATAAGCTCACTGCTTCCAGAAATTGTGCCCCACACCAGTTACAAGAATGGCCTGGCAGTGGGATCTCTGCTGTCACTGAGCTGGGCATGCCTCCAGGCTCACCGCAGTTGCTGCTGCCCCACGTCCCATGTCACTTTTGTTCCAGGGACCAGCCAGGCACATATTGCTGCCCCAGGGGCTAGATACCTCTTCTGAAATTGGATTCCAGTAGAGCCTCCTTCCTTAGTCTGCTTCTCCCCAAAGTAGAGCCTGTGTGTGAGGACTAGCTTGGTAGAGCCTAGAAACATTTGGGATTCCACTACCAAGAGCTGGGACATCCCAAGTCCTCTCAGTTCTGCCTTCCGGAAGCGAAACTCACAGCAAACTCTCTCTCCTTCCTCCCCCCACCATTTCTCCAGCCCCTCACCTGCTTTACAGCAGGACCACCTGCTCTCCTACCAGAATCTTAGCTCCACAAAGAAAGGGACTCCTGTAGTCTGAATGTATGTATCTCCCCAGAATCCGTACATTGAAATCCTAACCTCCCAAAATGACAGTATTTGGAGGTGGGGCTTTTGGATGCACTTAGATCGATCATGCAGGTAGAGCCCTCGTGAACAGGATTAGTGCCCTTATAAGAGGACCTCCTACCCCTTCCATCATGTGAGGATACAGTAAGAAGGTGCAGGCTATGAATCAGGAAGAGGACTCTCGCCAGAACTTGACTATACTGGCACCTTGATCTTGGATTTCTCAGCCTCCAGAACATTAGATATACATTTCTGTCGCTTGTAAGCCACCTAGTCTGTGGTATTTTGTTACAGCAGCCTGAACAGATGAAGGGAGAGACACTGTCTAAGTCACTGACAGCATCAACACAGATCTTCAGTAAACAGGGATCGAAGGGATGATCTATGGCATTAGTCAGTGAGCTCACCATCTGGATTGCAGTATTGAATAGATTTGCTTCCTTTGTAGTCCTTTCCAGGCTTCTTTCCCATGGAATCCACCTCCTGTTGAACTCCTTATCACCCAAAGGTGTAAGGAAGCTGATCGTATTGCTGGTCTTGTGAGTACAGAGACCCTCTCTTCACCCTGTTTCTTCCATTGAGCTCCAGGCCCCCATTGCCTTATCCCACTTACAAGCCTGCTTAGGACAACCAACCACACAGACTCATCATAGGTGCCTCGGGCATCTCTGCACAACATTGTCAGTGGCTCAAAACTCTTTTTATCTGCCTCCTTGGGGTCACATTATCCACCTACAGTCTTCTGATAGCTCCTAATGGTGCCTAAGTAGGTTCTGCTCTTTGCTCTACATTTTCCAGTGTAATTCACTTCTAGATGTATAGACCTCAGATCAGCCACAAAGAAATTTCCAGAATTCATTCATTTTTTAACCAGTTGAAACCTGTATATGAATATCCACCCAGTTTATACACAATATCTGAAAACATAGCTGTTGTTGGAAGAAAGTGCCGTGTCGTACAGTGTTCTTGCAGAGAAATTGCTCCTGGGCTTGCAGACCCCTCTCTCTGACCACACCAAGACTGTTTGCCAAGAAAATGCTCCGAACTTTTCCAGTTTTGATGGAAGCAAAAAAACCCAAATGCTTATATTTCTTTGTCTGATGTCTTATGCAGCAGAAGACACGAGGCTGCTTGAAAAACATATCCTGAGTCACTGTTGGACTCTTCCACTGTGTCAGTATAGTTCAGAAGTTGGCACCCCATCTTGGTGCAGCCACCTCTTTGATTACTGAATCGAATGTCTTATTGTGCCTTCACCTTCTGATGCCAATTGCTACAAGCCACTACAGTTCTATCAAGCGTGGAAAATAAAGGTGAGCATTGTTTCCATTATTCATTCTGTGCTTGACAGAGGGTGGAACATCACAGGAGAAATGAAAAATAAGAACCTTCACCACAAAGAATCTGTGGTCAGGGAAATCAGGAGTATGGCTGGATGATGTGGTTTATACAGGGCACTGAAGGCAAACATTCTCTCGGGATAGACCTTGAAAGAAGAGGACACCTGCTCCCTGCTGTCTCTGCCAGGGACAGGAGCACCAGGGTGGAAAATAGAAAACCCTGGGCAATCACCAATCTGGTTTAGAGTGAGTAACAGGATAGCCACTGCAACCAGGATCTGAAAGGATTAAGGGACAAAGGAAATATGACAGTTTGTAACTAGATGGCTTCTGCTTTTACAAGGGTCTAGGCATAGGGGGAAGGAAACACAACCTACTTCTCTATCTTGTTTTAGGAATTCCATGACTTCCAGGCTGCATGCTGGGCAGAGGAAAGAAAGAAACCCATGTCACCCCCGAGGGAAGCCCATTGCCCAGCACGACAGAGCCATGCAGACAGAGGGGTTGTTCAATGTAATCATCGAGGGCTGTTTTTAAAGCAAAGATATTCTCCCTATGAAGAGGCTTCAGGGTCCATCTTCGGAAGTTCCTGGCAGCGCACCAGTTCTATTCCATAGCTCAGAGAGGTGACCATCTCTCATCCTTAGTGACCGCCAAGCATCTACACTCGTCTTCTAGGACTGGGACTTGCCTCCTGTGGTAGATGCCATGGTGGTGGCTGGTCCAGATGGCCTTCCTGGTGCCCCCCACTTTCCACACCTCCCGCTGCCTGGAGCTTGCATCAGCCCCTAGAGCAGCCACAACAAAGTATCACGGACCCACGACTCCTATAAGGAAACTTTCTAAAGCTATCTGGAGTCTGATCGTTAACATCCTCTGAGTATTTGATCCCCCGAGGCAACTTCCTGGTCCCTACACCCACAACCACAAGAACTGCACTTCTAAAACTATAGGTACTTCCCCCCAGAGAGCAGCATCCTTCCCCCAGGGTCACTGAAGATGTGGCCGGGGAGGAACAGGATGTGGACAAGGAATAGCTTCCTCAAGAGCAGAATGAGAGCCAGGGAGACAGGGGACATGACAGACAGCACAGTTGTCCAAGAGCTCACTTTGCTGCCAAGGCAGGGCTGCTCTCACCCAGCGGGGGGGTGGGGGGTGACCTATGCCACCAACCAGTGACCTCCTGGGTGCCATCCCTACTCACCCCTTTCCTGAATAGGAGTTGAAGATGAATAAACAGCAGAGACTAAGTAGGACCCAAACAGACCCAAACAGTCCCATTTCCTATAGCTCCCATAGCTTTTCAGCAATTCCTTACAGAGTTGAAGGTGCACCTCAAAGCCTTGGGGTCCTGCGCGGGTATCAGGCTGAGACTGAGGCCTAAAGATGCCCAGGTCCTAATCTCTGGCACCTGTGACTATGTTACTTCATGTGGTGAAAGGGACTTAGCAAATGTGACTAAGTTAAGAAATTTGAAATGGAGAGATTATCCTGGAATAAATATCAGGGTGGGTTCCATGTAAGCACAGGATCCTGATGAGGGAAGCAGGGGGTGGTGGCAGTGGCTAGAGTCAAAGAAGCTGTGACAAAAGAAGCATAACTCAGAGAGGAGAGAAAATACTCTCCCACTGGCTGGGAAGATGGTAAAAGAAGTCCCAAGCTAAGAAATGTAGGTGGCCTCTAGAAGTCGAGGCAGATTCTGTCTCCAAAGAAATGCGGCCCTGCCAACACGTCGACTTGGGCCCAGTGAGACGCATTTGGGGCTTCTGACCTCCAAACTGTGAGATCATCAATTTCTGTTGTTTTAAGTCGCCAAGTTTGTGGTAATTTGTTACAGCCACCCTGGGAAACTAGTGCGGCGTGTAGCAGATACAGAGTTTAGTCCAAGAAACATCACATTATTTAACTTCCAAAATGTGCATCTTATTAGAAATATAAAATGTCATCTCATATTTAAAGCTAGAACTAACTGGCAAGAATGGGCATCGTGGAAAAATGTGGGATGCTGTCGTGATCAATCCCTCCCTCGTCCTAGGATCTGATCAGTACCCATGAGGACTGAGCGATCCAGAGAATTACACAAGATCTCCTAACTTCAGGCCATGATGGGGACAGCTGCACGCTCATCCTCTAAATCTGAAGTTCAAGTTCACAGTTCAGGGCTCAGCGCTCTTTTTTTGGGTGAAGAGCCAGAGAGCAAATATTTCAGACCTTGCCATCTCTGTCTGTTCTCTGCTCTTGGAGTGTGAGAGCTGGCGTAGATAGTATGCAAACCAGTGGACCTGGCCACATCCCAAAAAACTCAGTTCACAAAAATAGGCTGCAGGCTGCCTGTGGTCAGCCAGCCACGGCTTACTGATCTACCATAGGCCACCCAAAGACAGGCAAACTGCTTCTCACAACCTCCACTCCCCTTGATGAATTTGGCGGCTTAGATCTTCTATGCAGCCTCAAAGGGCACAGGTCTTAGGGGTAAGTCTTCAGGCCACCACAAACTCCTTAAATAGGTGACCGTCACCTGGGGTGCTGCCAGGGGCCCAGGTCTCCCAGCAGAACTCACCCCTCAGGCCCTGCCCAGCCCCAGTGACACCTGTCTGTGTGGGTTGCTCTGCTCTCCTCCACTACCCCTTCTTTACTCTTCTTCTTCTGCAAGAATTCAGCTTTCCATCCAAGAGTCCCTTTGCCTTTTGGGAAGAGAAAGGGAAAGGAAATAAGCTTCTTTTCCTTTCATAACCAGAGAAAAATTATTACTCTCCTCAATCAGATTATCCTGTACTTCCATATTATTTACAGCCTGTTGGATTTATGGTTAGACTTTGGTTTATTGTTTAGTAAACTATAGATAGTGCTCAGTCTACGAGAATGTTCAGTCAGTATCAGCCAATCCTTTTGTTGCCTAAAAAAATCCCAAGTCACTGAACCCCACAGACAGCAATACAGATAAACACCTAACTTGCGAGTCATATTGTTGAAAACAATGGCCTGGGTTCTCATGGTGGGAACTGCGAGGCTACATGACCAGCTTTCCTTCATGATGGCCCATTGACCAGGTTCGCTCCTGTCGGGTGCCCCCATCATATCATCCTTAACCTTTCCCTGCTCCCTTGCTCTCCTCTGCAGGTCAACTGCCTGGTTTTAGGAATCCCCACAGTCTCTGGTCTGGCAAGGATTACAGTTGTAGATGTGAACAATGCTGCGCTGAATAGGCTTATGCTGAGGAGACAAAGGGACTGTCCTGGGTTTGAACCACCTGCCTTTTCTTAGCATCAAAACAAAACAAAAATGAGCTCTTTGGGGCTTAGTACATAGACATCTATTCTTCGGCTTGCTAGTTCGTGCTATGCTGAGAGCTAATTTTTAGCATTTGGACAAATCTTTCCAATTGCTGTGTACTGGCCTTCATTAAAATAAAGAAAATGTTTAATAGGTTCATCTTGAACAAAATGGCGCACTTAATGGCAATTTTAAGAATGTTTTTATTCAACAAAGCTTTCTATTTGAAAGAAATACATGTATAGCTTCAAAAGAAAATTTTTAGTAAAGGTTGTAGAAATGGCAAAGTATGCTATTTTCTTCCCCTTTGTTCTCTTGCTATTCAACCTTCCCTCCTCCACCTGCACTTACTAAAGAAGAGCCCTTGCCTAACAACATGCTAGCTTACCTTCCCTGGCAAGAGCTGAGGAAGCAACAGGAGGGGAAGCAAGGCATCTGGAAATTATAGGTAGGTTTATCATCAAATCATATTTCTTGAGCATCCAGGAGGGGAAAAGCACTGTGCCAACGAATGGATGAGCTGAGTGAATGGGAAAACAGCAGAGACACATGAGGGAGGCAAATTAATCTGTTGACCAAGGAAACAAGTTAACAATTGCTGCTTCTACAAATTTTATTTTATTTTTCAAATTTTAAAAAGAAACAGTACACATGTCTGTGATGTTAGCAGAAAACGATTTTTCTCATATTATCTAAGAATTTGCTTCAATTAACTTACCCGGTGAACTAGAAAACTTGAATGTTTGAAAGTAAGAACAATGGACTGTCTCCTATTCTTTTCTGGTTCTCCATCATCGCTCAATTTTTCTTTACATGGACTTAGAACAGGACAGACAATATGACAGAGTCGTGATGACATTGTTGATTAATTTTGTCACTCAAATTAAGGAGGAAGATAAGTATTGATTGTCCCATACAAAACACCAGGAGTATGTCTCACCCTGTTTTTATTAATTTAAAAAATAAATCTTATGGTTTCTCTTCATCTGGCAATCCAGGAATGCACTTTGCTGAACACACTGGTACCCTCAATTTAATGTATGTTGTATCAATAATCACTGAACAGAAAACTAGGATTGGAAAAGCAGACACTTGATAAGAGTATTCATTCCTCACAAGGCACCTACCTAGTTCCCTACACAAAGCTGGACACCACTTGAGGATCCTTCATTTTTTCTTCATAAAGTAGGAGCTATGGGCTGTAGGATAACTTATTCCCATTACTTGGGAATAGGCCAACCTTCTGGATGCTGCTGCTCAGGTGAGGGAGAGAAACTGCCAGGCCATTCAGGGGTGCAGAAGCAGTGGGGTGTCCAGGAGAGCTTGCCATGTGCTCCTTGCCTTCTCAAGAGGCCACTTGTCATCACGGAGAACTTTTATTCTTTTTTTTGCCAGAAACAAGTAAAAAATAGCCTTTATTTGTTGCATTACAAAGGCTCATAAGATTTCAATGCTCCATGAGAAAAATTAAGGACTGGGACACTGATACTTAATAAATCAGAATACCCCTTAAAATACATGTATTTGCTAAAGAAGGGGGAAGGTGCACAGAGGAGAAGCAAAATGTAAAATGAGAGGAAGAGGAAGAGAAAGAGAAAGTTCAAAGGGATCAAGGTGGGGTTAAATGGAGAAAAAAAAAAGCATGTCTCTGTCTGTTCCAGCTGCTGTAACAAAATACCATGCCCTGGGTGGCTCTAACAACAGATATTCACTTCTCAGTTCTGGAGACTGGAAGCCCAAGGTCAAGTTGTTGGCAGATTCCCTGTCTGATGAGGACCCAATTGCTGGTTCACGGATGGCCGTCTTCTTGCTGTGTCCTCACATGGCAGATGGGACAAGGTTGCTGTCTGGGGTCACTTCTATAAGGGCACTAACCTCATTCATGAGGGCTCCACCCTCATGACCTAAGTCACCTCCCAGAAGGCTCCACCTGCTAACACCATTGTGTCGGGGGTTAGGTTTAACGTATGACTTCTGGAGGGACACAAGCATTCAGTCTGGAGAAAGGCTCAGAGAAATGGTGCGAGGGAAAAGAAGCAGAAGCTACGCATAGAGAAGCCAGTAGTGGTGAGGGGAGGAGTTCCATGAAAAGGGGAGAATGAGCATAAGACAAGACATAGATGCTAATAGGAACTGGACCTGAGGTACCCCGGCTCCCCACCCCCACCCCCACAGTCTTTGAAGTAAATTAGAGCATGTTGTTATTAACAACTACCACATTGACTTCCACAGAGAAGTTCTGGGAAAACTGGTATTGGTATTCTGATTTATTAAGTATCAGTATTATTCATCCAGCAGATATGGACAGGTGTCTATTCTTCACTGGATGGTGCTTGAGGATCTGGGGTACATCGGTAAGGCTCACAGTCTTGTGCGGTGGGAAACTAGAAATGCTGCTTTCATCACTGCGAAATGTGGTGCATTTTTGCCAGAAAGTTCTGGAGTTTATATTCTAATAAGGATTAATTTACCATAAGTTACTTTAGCTTTCATACTCATAAGGATGATGGAGGGTTTAAAGTTGTAGCTTGGAACACTACCGAAGTCTAACTTTTTGGTAGAGATGTAAAATATTCCTTTACATTCGAAAACAACCAGATGGGTTTGTGATTGGATTAGGGGGGTTGCAGGGAGTGGGGGATGGGGGCCAGGATGGAATCATTCCAGGAACCTAAAGGTTACATTTGGAAAAACACTCATTTCATTGTCTTGGTCTTTTTTCCTCTGAAATCAAATCCAGATGTCTTCTGAGTCCAGTCAAGTGTCAGAAAGCAGAGCTCTTGGCACTATTTGGCGGGATATTAGGAAAACCTTCAGGTTAAATAAAGGAATGAAACTCAGTTCTTACTTTTGCAACTGCTCTTATCAAAATGTCAAGCTTCCCTGCACTGCAGCAGAGGGGATGCCAGGCCATACCACTGGGTCCCTGTGACAGATGGGGTGGTGGGGGGTGCACTGGACAGGGAGCCACCCAACAGTTCATTAATGGTGGTTCGTCCTTTAGCTCTAACTCTGTGCCCAGGACAGAGCACTCTGGGCTGTCCCCCTGGAGCTGGCCTGGGGCCAACGTGGCAGTTCCTTGGCCAATAGGATGGCGTTGCCCCAGAGACATTCTTGAAGGAGTATACACTGGAATGTGGGTGGTGAATGGGATTTCCAAAGGAAAATCCCTATGATTTCCTGTCCCCATGCTCCAGTAATTATTTTGATTAAAAAAAATCATTTGATAAAATCATTTGGCAACAGACATTCATTTTCCCTGGGAAGCAAGATTTCTTTGAACTCTTAGAAGCGTCCAATTTTAGTCAGTAAAATTCTGGAACTAAATAGAGGTCCTGATTGGCACACTGTGGCAAATTGCATACTTAAAAAGGGTTAAAATGATTAGCTGTATATTATCTTTATTTTCCCACAATAAAAAAGTAGAGTTGGTCAATTTTATTATGAGACAAGCTGCAGCAATATTAGGCATCAATATAATAATACCTTGGTTTTAGATCAATGGGAGGAAAAAGTAAAATTTCGCCAAGTTTTGAAACAGTTGGATCCTAAACATTTCTGTATGATTTAATAATAACTGCAATGAGTTCACAATGGAAACTAATTCCTTAGCAGAACCAGAGCTTCTGAGGTCTTCTGATGCAAGAGTATTGAAATTGGGATGAAAACAAAGAGACAAAAGTTACCAGTAAAAATCCAGAGCTAATCATTTGTATCAGAAACTCAGAAGCAAGCAACTGAGCACCCAAGAGATAAATTGCACCATTTGGCATATAATCACTTTGTTTAGGAAACAGTAGTTCAGGGTGAATGGTATCTGCTACGGGAAAACATCCTTTTAATCTTATCAGAAGCCGCTCTGCACCTGGAGTTTCGAGCCAACCTCCTTTCCCTTCATTAGAGGCTCAGCTTCACAGTGAGGAACTCCGTTTGAGGAGAAGCAAAGCCATTTACAATAATTTTTCTCCCTTTGCAAGCTGAGAAGGGTGAGTATTGAGAAGCAGCTCTATCAGATCCCCAGGCAAAATAAGAGTTTCTAGAAAATGCGAAAACTTACTTTTATGATAAAATAATTCACCCGATAAAATTAACAGCTTACAGTGAGCCACCATCTGCAGAATAAAATTGATTTTTATTTTGTTTTCTTTAAACTTTATAGATCTGCAGGGAACATGCATATGCTCAGTGGGCTCCTCCTATAAAGAAGAGATGGACTGTTACATAACGAGCAAGGCCTCACTCAATGTTCCCAAGTTTGGCTGGTGGTGGGGCTGGAGAGAATCCTGAGATTAATTCGAAGATGCTCCGTTGACCAGGATCTCAACATCTCACAATCTCCTTAGACAATGAAATGCGAAGTCAGCCCTTTCTAATGTGAAACCTAAGGTGACTCTGTCGTTAAAGAAATAATTTCTTTTTGTCTTCTTTCTAGGAAGAACAAGGAAAACTATTAACATATTATCAAGTCACCTACTTAATGGCTGCTGTTTTTCACCTCGAAGCTAATAAATACAGAACCCCTCACATCTCCATAAAGAGATTATTTCCCAATGTTTTGATTAGGTAATTCATCTTTATGTATTCCTTAAGGGACTCCAACTGGACAAGTTACATGTTGAACTAAGTTACTGTTGAACATCCACAAGCCCTTTTGAGCTTGTGGAGTTAATTCAAATACATTTATCTGGATGGACTATCAGCCAGTGTGACAACAGTCACCCACTGAGGACCAGGGTTGGGTCCACTGACCTGGCTGACTGGGTGTACATCCTGCCCCTCACTACTGAACATGTTCCTATCTCAAAAGGACACCTGGGGAAAACATGTACATGATTACTGTCAACATCTGATGTTCCCTCTGTAGTGCCTCCCTCCCTTCCTCCTACTTCTCCCTGTAGAAGACTGCAACACACTCATTCAGTGGGCCTCTCGTGGAGGACAGACCATCCTTGAGGAGACCCATATGACTTGCCTCTTTGCCAATGAAATATGAGTGTTCTGGAGGGAAGCTTTAAGAGTCAGCATCTGTTCCCTTTTCCCTCATCTGTGATGATGGAGGGAGAGAACCCCTGGAAGCTTGGGTTCATGAGTAATTAAAATGAGCAGAGTCTGTAATAGGCAGTGTGAACAAGAAATAAACTTCATCAGTTAGCCACTGAGATGAGTGGCTAACAGTTAGCCAAATGAGATTTTTCAGGTTGTTTCTGTAGCATTACCCAATCCATCCTGCTACCTCACCAATCACAACTGGAAATATTGGTGAGTTTGTCTCTTTGGATTCCCTGGAAGAGTAATGACCGTCAGCAACTTTTAAGTTCAGTTGGTATCAGTATCTATTTGTGACCTACTGAGTTAATTGAATGAGGAGCTGGAGCATCTGGGATCAGCTCAGATGGCAATCTTCCACCCAACAGCAGCACAGATATGGCTTGATAGATCTCTTGTTTGACGAGACAATAAAGAAATTGCAAGTATAAAATAGGGCAAGGAGGAGGGCATCCAAAAGGAAGTCTTATGTGGGGTAGCAGCCAGAATGGCTGCAAGAAGTTTTAGGGCAGGATTGCTATTCTAGAACTCATGAAAATTTAATGTGGGAATGTATTAGTCAGGGCTCTCCAGAGAAACAGAGCCAATAGTTGATAAAAATGATATAGATAAAAATACAGATTTATTATAAGGAATTAGCTCATGTGATTGTGGAGGCTCAGAAGTCTGTTGTCTGCAAGCTGGTGACTCAGGAAAGCCAGTCAAAGTCTGAAGGCCAGAGAACCAAGAGTGCTGACAATATATGTCCCAGTCTGAGGGGCAGAAAACTGTATCCCAGCCCAAAACATCCGGCAGAGAGAATTCTCTCTTCATTTGCCTTGTTGTTCTATTTAGGCCCTCAATGGATTGGATGATGCCCACTCACATCTACCAAATTAAATGCTAATCTAATGCAGAAACACCCTCACAGAAATACCCAGAAATGACTTTTAACCAAATAGCTGAGCGCCCTGTGATCAGCCAAGTTGACATATAAAATTAGCCATCAAGGGACATTAGGACTATTTCCCAAGTCTGGTACTAATGAAATTGGGTGTGTATATATGCACATATGTTTTCACACATACTTTAGTGGGGGGCTAAACTTTTTGCTGAGGCACAACACACACCCAGAAATGCACACAGATCATAAGGATATAGATCGGTGAATTTTTTGCAAAGTGAACACACCGTATAAGCAATACTTAGAAGAAACTCACTATTACCAGGACCAGAGGATCCTCTCAGGTCTCCTTCCCCTAATTAAGACTAGTTTCTTTCCTTTTTTCTTTTTTTTTTTTTTTTTTTAAGATTTTACTTATTTATTCAAGAGAGACACAGAGAAAGAGCAAGGCAGAGACACAGGCAGAGGGAGAAGCAGGCTCCATGCAGGGATCCCGACTTGGGACTCGATCCCAGGTCCCCAGGATCACACCCTGGGCTGAAGGCAGCGCTAAACCGCTGAGCCACCCGGGCTGCCCATCTTTCCTGACTTTTAAAGCAGATGACCTCTACCTGCTATGTCTACTTCTTTTTCTCCATGTTGTCTTTGTGACATTCACGTGCACATAGATGTTCATCACAAGGCTTCCTAGCATGGCATGTGCACACATATACTGCAATTTATTTATCCATTCCACTATTGATGCCGTTGGAGTAGTTTCTACTCAGGGCCATTGGAGTAGTGCTGCTATGAACATTTTTGTACATGTCTAATGATGAACATACAAGTCCAGCTGTATGGGGTGCGAGGCCTTGCAGTAGAGTTGCTCGATCACAGGGTATGTGGCACCAGTTGGAATATTAATGCCAAGCCACTTTCCAAAGGATTTATGGTTCCATCAGTGGTATTTACCACTTGCTTGTTCCACATCCTTTCTAACCCTTGCTGTTTTTGTCCTCACGAATTTGAGATTTGAGATCCTGAATCACCATTTGGGTGATACCTTATGGTGATTTTAATGCACATTTCCCTGTTATTTCTTAAGTATCTTTTCATGTGTTTATCTGCCACTGGGAGTATCCTTTTAAAGTGCCTGCTCAAGTCTTTTGCCCATTTGCCCTTTGGCTTGTCTGCCGGTTTCCATGAAGATTCGTAGAAGTTCTTTATGTATTCTGGATACAAGTCCTTTTTCCGATATATGTTTTATAATATTTTCTGTCATCTCATGGGTTTTCCTTGCAATCTGTTAATGGTATCTTGATATACAAACTTTGCTAATTTTAATGTATTCCAACGTATCATTTTATGATTAGCATACTACGTGTATTAAAAAGCTAAGTCTACTCCACAGTCATGAATATGTTTTGCTACAGTGTCTTCTGAAAGATTTATTATTTTTATTATTCACATTTATATCTGTACTCCATCTGTAATTGATTTTTGTGTTTAGTGGGACATGAGGCTGAAGAATCATTTTTTCCATATGGATATCCAGTTGGCTCAGTGCCAGCAATCAAAAAGGTCATCTATTCCTCCTGCCTGGCAATGTCACTTTTGGTCACATAACAGGTGACTGCAGAAGTGTGGGTCTGTGTCTAGACTTTATATTCTGATGCATTGATTAATTCATCTAACCATGCACTGCATTGTCATAATTTTATAATCATGATACATATTGCATTTTTAAATTATTTTCTTAACACAAATTCACAGGAAAAGATGCACTGATTCAAATGACACGGATCCTATTTTGGGAACTGTTAGCATAGTCAAAATGCCCTCAAAAGATTACACATCCCCTGACACTATTATTATTATTATTATTATTATTATTAATTTATTAGTATAATTATTATTTTACTTGTTTCACCTGATTTTGTCCACTTTTAGTTCTAATGCTTAAAAATAATTACACCAAATGCACCCTTCACCACTTAGGCTACTATGTGCAGGGTAATACGTTAGTGATTCTTTCAACAGATCTGCATGTTTGGTTTTCTGTTCCCCATTTTCCATGTTAGGAAACCAAGGTTCTAGACAGTTCCCTGACTCATCCACAGCTGCCCTGATAGTAAGCATCAGAGAGGCACCATCTGCCTTTCTCCAGAGCACTTCCCCCCACCGTAATATTGTATTAATTTGCAATTCTTTAGTTTCAGGTAGATGGAACGGCTTTCTCCTTATGGATGTAGATGTTCTATTCCCTCCTATTCTTCTGTCTTTGATCCTTGTACCTTTTTCAGGAGGAATGACAATTCGTTCTTACAGACTAGGGAAACCTTGCATATTTTATCCCCCACCCCACCTCCAGCCAGGAAAGAACAATTGTAAAGATCCCTTTCACATGGATATGCAACCCATTGGGGGGCTAGTGGTCTAAGGGAACTAGTTAGGCACAAATTTGGAAGATTTGTTGGCATTCTTCACATGTCTGGTGAAGAGAAAGATGTGTGGGTTGGCAGTTTGCAAGGGAAATTGAGAACACGTAGAGAGACAGCTATCCAAATAGCTGAGCATGGGAGTTGCAAAGGCTTCTAGGAGAAGTGGGCTTGAGGTTGGTTGGTTGACCCCAGAAGGAATTCTCAACAGACAGCATTCAAATAGGGAGGGCGAGCGGGGCCACCTTGGAAGTCCAAGGGTCACTGCCCAC
The DNA here is from genome assembly GCF_053574225.1 of Canis aureus. NCBI lineage: Eukaryota > Metazoa > Chordata > Mammalia > Carnivora > Canidae > Canis > Canis aureus. Next base: position 9,146,677 of record NC_135641.1, read on the forward strand.
CCTGGAAACAGGCTTCAAAGGAGCATATGGACTGGTTCTTCGTCTAACATATATATTCTCTTTCTCACACACGCATCCACAAATCTCTCCCTGTCGCTCCCCTACACACTGACATTTGAGATCTCTGCCAATATTCTAAAAGGAATTTTGGCAAAAGAAGGCTCCGGTTCCTTCCGCAGCCTCTGACATATGTGCCTTGTTCTGAGCTGAGCTGTGCGAAGGCAGGAGGATGAAAGTGGGTAGAAGATCAGCAGAGGCGTGTGCCCTCTTTCCAGCTGCTTCATTATATAATTGCCATGGATTTGTATATTTTCCCCAGCAAAATTAATGTCATTTTTAGAAGAAGGTTGTGATGTGTAGCTAAAAAATATAGAAAACATGGTTACTAGATCTGGGAAGAACAATATCTGCAACCAACCCCTGTTCTTGGAGCAGATGTCAAGGGGCTCTTCTCCTTAAACTGAATCATGTGACTCTCAGAACCAGGTTTGTAAACTCTTTGAGCTCCTCCAGCATGTTGGGGGCTGGGGAAAGAAAGCAGCTAAGGGCTCCCATGGTCATCAGGACAGCTCAGCTTCCAGCTTCCTTAGATCTGACGCTGACATCTGTGAGTGAGCGAGGTTAGAAGCTGCAGGTTGCTGGGAGGACAAGAAAGACCAGGGGTGCCTGTGAAACTGGCCTGCTGGCTTGAAGCTCCCAGAATGGAGGGGTTGTTTACACTATTTTATTGGGGTAGCAGAACTAAGCCACTGGCACATCTGTAATTTTTTCTCCCTCTCTCACAGAGTCCTGTGTCCTCAGCACCAGCCATGTCGCTTTACATTTTCTTTCAATGTCAATGAGATAAAGATGTTCCTCCAAGGAAACAGAAAGAAAAAATGAAGAGCGAGACCAAGTCTGGGCTCAGCCTGGGCTTGATGAAGTTTTGCACTGATTATAGAACTGGGGCTTTTATTTTACTACATATATATTTACAGAAATTGGAAGGAGGGAGTCAAAGTTGTTCAGAGCATAAAATTGTGCCACCTGCCTAGAATGTGCCTCCTGCTTTTGCTGAATCAACTTTGGAGCACTAAGGAAATCCCCATTTGGAGAATGTACAATGCTCATGCCTTGGTGCTTTCCCATCCACTAAAGTCCTTAACCCTCACAACCCTGGAAGGCTGACATTACTTCCATTTTACAGTTGAGGAAACAAGCTCAGAGAAGTCTTTCCTTCCTTCGTTCCTTTCTTTCTTTTTTTTCTTTCTTTCCCCTTTCTTCCTTCCTTCCTCCCTCCCTCCCTTCCTTCCTTCTTTTCTTCTTGCTGACAATCATGCAAATAGTAAACAGTGAGGTTAAGATTTCTTCTAGGTCTGTCCAGCTCTAAAACTGATGTACAGTAAAGTTGATTCTGGTCTCAAATACAAGAGTCCTCAGGACGTATATCCCATTAACCCTGTACACAATGTACGTCTATTTTACAAGCAGCTGTAGGTTCTCAGCAGATTGGTTTTCATGCTGGCTTTCCATATATTCCCATTTTTTACAGAACTTTTAAAATATTTTATTTTATTATTATTATTATTTTTTTAGAACTTCTAAAATATTTTAAAGGATTGGTTTTCCAATCATGGATATATAGACAGTCTCAAGATTTCTGGGAGAACTAAAATATTCTTAGCACGCTGGTTCATTTTGACGTGAGTAGTTTAATCTCCTACCTTCACGACAGCAGAGCAATTGGCAATCCCATCCCATTGTATGTTTAACCGTGCAGGAGGTCCATTCTGAAAGAGAAGAAACAAGTCAGGTGGCACAATTGTGTGGCAGGCAAAGTTGCCCACTCTGTGCCAGCAGGGGTAATCCCAGGAGTTCCTCCTTCACACCTCCACCCAGATCTGAGATCTGGAATCAAACTTGCCAGAGCTCTGGCTCAACTCTCTCAGTCTTGTCTAATTCACACAAAGTGTCCAGAGAAATCTGCCTCACTTGGCTTTGGCTGCAAATTTTAATAAATGAGTTTCTTAAAATTTGAGTATATCTGAATCCAAACAATTCCTTGACGTTCTGAAGCTGCTGAGTCTGCAATTCCTCAGATGCCTGGACCGTGAAAGGCATGGCAGGAAAGAACATTCCAAATGCACTGGCTACACGGTCTACACCTGATTATGTGTGATGTACAGGAGTCATCAACAGAGGAAGAAGGGGATGGACAACGTTCAGAATGTGAGGACCTGGAGGGCTTCGTAGTGAATTCTCCAATACCTACCATCGAATGGAAGTAGCTAAGCTTTGTTGAAAGTGGATATAAAACCAAAGACTGTAAGTAACTAGCCTGTGGCCACACAAATCAATGCTGGAAGCTGAGAATAGAAACCAGTCTTCTGACCTCTAGTCTGAGACTCTATCCATCATCGCTGTCTCCCTGGAGCTAAAATACACACTTCCCTTTAAAAAACAAATGGAACAGCATGACCCAATGAAATGGAGTCCTGTTGTAACCATTGTCATAGCAACCGGATTCAGAATTCAAGGTACAAACTTTTATTTTGTGGGTTCTTGGAGTGTGGGGGCCACTGGAGAGAGAGTGGTCACCCTGTTTCCAAAGACATAAAGTTGAATTCTTCTATGACATGATTCTTAATGCTGTCATAAAAAGCTCCAGTGTTTTGAGTTTTAAAACTTCTAGATGGATAAATATAATTTTCTCTCATAGATTTTTTTTGCTATTTTTTTTAACAAAATAAATTCCAATAATGAAAAGTATCTCCACATAGCTTAGTGAGAATCTTATTTTAATTCTATGGTTATCTTTATAGTGTCAAGGTTTTTTATAAGCTTGATGATTCAATATATAATTAGTACATTTTATAGGATTTCAAATAATCTCTAGCCAAGATGTAATTCTATATATCATCATAATGAATAGGCCAATGTTCTTCATTTTTTTTTTGTTTCTAGGGTTATATGATATGATTGCTTTCAAAAAGAAAATTGTCCTCCAATAGCAGTCTCTAATGCAAGTGCTTTACATGTGAAGAGGATATAGTTATATGCAGCAGAAATTCCCACTGTCCACTCCCCCATCGTCCTAGTTCTTAGAACCCCAATTTCATCCTCATCTCTTTGCTATCAAGCCAAATGACTATGTGGCCATGTCCATCAAAACAAAATGTGGCCGTGCATTTTGGCCAAAGAAATGTAAGTCAAAGTGCTTGTGCAATTTCCAGGAAGTGTCTCTAAATGGAGGAAGGTGACCTTCCTCCTTAGTCTCTGGCTGTGATGGCTGGAGCTCTGGCATTCAGCCAGGATGCTGAGGCTATGGGACATATTCTAGGGATAGCAGAGGTGTGTCTTAAAGACAGGAGAGCAGTCCCAGGCGAGCCCCCGCAGCCTATCTCGGGACTGTTTAAATAAATAAGACAAGTAACATTTCTACTTTGTGTAAACCACTGCCAGTTTGGGCTTTCTGTCCCATGGAGTGGATACATGTAGATACATGTAGTGGCTACCACATGTAAAATGATACTATCATTATTGATTGGATTATTCTGTTAAAAACTAACCTTCCAGGGCTAAAGAAAGGAAATAATCTATCCAGTCTTTTTTCCACCATACTCCTCTCCAACCACATCACAAACAGCACCTGGAGTCCACCTGATGTTCACTCAGGCGTCTCTGCGGCCATTTACTCAGGGAACGGATAAGAGGAGTTTTCAACCCTCTCTGCAGAAAGCAAACAGCCTTAGATGACAAAGACAAATTCCTAATAAACTAGCTGTCCACGAAGTGTGAGGACAGCCAGCTACTTCATCAAGGTGCAATCTCCAGCCTGTGAAGCAATCTTGTCCTTTGTCCTTTGGTACCTTGGTACAATTAATTTATGACCGTTTCTGAGCTCAAGTTCAGAACAACCACAGAAAGGGCCATCTAATGCAAGTGGGTGACAACCTGTGAGCACAGGTCTGGTGCACTTCTCGTCTCCTGGGGGAGATCATTGAGGTCTGGCCTACATCCCCAGACAGCACTGGGAGAGGCCCAGTACTGGTTAACTAGTTTGTTGACCCCTTGCATTTAGGAGTTGACCTTTCTAAAGAAATACATTACCTTTATTAGATAACAAGTTACAAACAGACCTGAATTTTCTGAGCAACTTTATCAGGGAGACTGTCTCAGGCTTCATGCCTGAAAGCAGGTGGGAGAAAGTGAGGCCCAGCTGTGACCTGCGCTCTGGGCAAAGGTGGAGGTGACTGCCCAGAGGTGGATGTTGAAGCACCTCTCTAGGTGCTCTCTGAGTGCAGACCTCACATAAGCAGTTGGCAGCCCTGGCACAGACATGCCACCATCCACCAGACCCGGAAATTCTAATCCACAGCAAATCACAGGATTATTTTTATTGTCAATACAATTCACCTTTCAGATGAGAACATCTAGAGGCAAGTAACCCTTCTGGTGTTTTTTAGTACAATAAGATTGAGCAGAAAATAAGCATTTCTTTTTAATGTGAAAACTTCTCTTATTTCAGAAACAATCTTTTAAGGCAAAAAAAATTTTTATCAACAATACTACTTAAATATATGATCTCTGCATGAACCTCAATATGCATTTTATACAATGTTCTTGATGTTAACTGCTTATGGGGCAAAACATACACTTATATGTGAAGCTATGTCACAAATACCAATATTAACCTCATTTCTTCATATTAACTTTATTAATATAAAACCATAAGCTTAAAATCTTGGCCTTTAACAACTTATATTTCAGGAATAAGGGAATGCTGTTCCAATTTAATGATCAAACTGCTTGGGGTTTATATATGAATGATTATTACTAATCATTCAGATGTATCACAATTGTGGTTTACAGGTTTTCTGGGAAGACATTAATATATTTTCCTTGAAATCCTCGGGTGATATTTTAATTGAGTCTTTTTCTGCTCTTTCTCCTTGTTTTACCTGATTTAGCAAGTGGAGTGCAAGCTCTGTGTGAAACAAGGAGCCCATTGCTGTTGGTACAAAATCTACTGACTCTAGAAATGTTGCCGAATTGTACATTCTTCCAACGTGTTATGTCATAATATCAGTGCATTGCAAATTGATTACGCTTGTTCAGATGCACCTCTAGGGAGCCCACTCACACATCATTTTAAGTGTGTTTGGTTGTTTTCGCTGGTTTATAAATGTTCAGAAGAAAAAGAATCTGGATTTTGTAGAAAGCAGCATTCTAAAATGGAAATTTCTCACCAGGAAGGAAGATTTCTGAACCAGTAAGTTTTGAAGAAGAGGAAAAAGAGTCAATTATCAGTTCAGGTTGAGTAGTCGATGGTGCAAACACATGACCAGCAGGAAGAATTAAGAGGAGCAGGAGAAACCTTAGAATGCACTTGGCATTGAAAGGGACCATATGTTGGCTAATTGAATTTAAATTTTGAAAAAAGAAGAAAGAGACTCAGAATTGGAAGCAATAGGAGCATTAAAATGGTCTGTAGTGTCCTGGGAAAGACGAAAGATGATAGCTAAGTATAAAAATATATATATTTTGATCAAACATCTGATAAGCATTATTTTGTTATACTTTGTTATTAAAGCTTATATATTCCTTTTACCTTGTGCTCTCATTGAACTGTCCCACCTTTACAAGAGCATCTACTTTAATGAATACATATTTTATTTTCTTAATAAAGGGAATTGTGATCCTCTTAAAAGATGAGCCAGGGAAATCGAACTGGCAGTTTGTTCTTCCTATAATTCAACAAAATTAATTGAGCAATATGTAGTTTTATATCTGTGTGTTTGACTGCTGAGTGATTTTCATGAATACTCAATAGTCTTTGTATCACCTTGAGTAACTAATGCAGTGTTTTGCTGCTTTATAAAGATTTGTGAAATGTATCAAATTTTATAGGGAAAAAAAGCACAAGTTCATGTGTAACCTCCTCTCACTTGAGAAGAGACTACTTAGGTTAGGCAGCTCCAATGATGGCTATCCAACATGAGACTAGGGGGGCCTGGCTGGCTCAGGTGGAAGGACAGGTGACCCTTGATCTAAGGGTCATGTGTTTGAGCCCCACTTTGGGTATAGAGATTACCAATAAACAAACTTTGTAAAAACTCCATAAAGCAAATCATATTTTTAGTGCTGCAAAGCTTACCTACCCGAGTTTAAAGCCAGGCATCATGATCTATTAGAACTATTAGTTCTATTAGTGTGACTTCAGAAAGTTAAATCTTTCTGGACCTCTTTTTCTTCATTTACAAGCAAAGGATAATTGTAGACACTTGCAATATGGTAAAGATGAGGTACTGGAATCATTGAGAATGACAAGTTTCTACCTGGTAGGTGTGTTTGGGTGCAAAGCCTGATGTTTGGGATTGCCCAAAGGACAGAGAAGAGGATTTCCTTGCCTTGAGAGAGCTTATGATTTAGTGTGGCAACTGGAAAAGGTACAGGGGTGCCTGAGTGGCTCAGTTGTTTAAGCTTCCAACTCTTGGTTTCAGCACAGGTCATGATCTCAGGATCATGAGATAGGGCTCCGTGTTGGGTTCTGTGCTCATCGCTCATCCAGAGTCTGCTTGAGATTGTCTCTCTCTCCCTCTGCACACATGCTCTCTCTTTATCAAATAAATAAATAAGTCTTAAAAAAAAAAAGAAAGAAAGGTACAAAAATTATAAGAAAAGATGCCTGACTGTGCAAGGATGACTATGAAGCTGCAGGGAAAGTATGAGAGGTGTTTCAGTGACAGCTTTCTGGAAAACAGAGTATTTCAGCTGGGTTATTTTTTTAAGATCTTATTTTTTTTATTTAAGAGAGAGATAGCAAGAGAGCACACAAGCAGGAGGGAGGAGCAGGCTCTCCACATAGCAGGGAGCCGATGTGGAGCTCAATCCCAGGACACCAGGATCATGACCTGAGCTGAAAGCAGACACTTAACTGAGCCACCCAGGTGCCCCTCAGCTGGGTTTTAAACTGAGATTCAGATTTAAAATCACTATGTGAGTTATACATATCCACAATTCTAAAGTTCAAAATTCTCCAGAAACCATTCTGTTTGTAACTCATGTGACTAACAACAACAACAACAACAACAACAACAACAACAAAAATGACCTAATGAACTCTTTAGGGAACACTTGACATGAACTGATGTGAGGCTCTTCACCATCTCTATTGCCCCACATTGTGACTATTTCTAGATTTTTCTGCAGAAATATTTGTGTGTTTGGTGATAGGGTGCTGCCCTAGACCCCACTGGTAGCATAGATTGGTTAGGTCTTGCTATCCATGAGCGACTACGAAACCTATGGCTGAAAGCAACAACCACCATTTGTGGTCTCTCTCTCCTCATGAGATCAAGGGTTGATAGGCAAGGCTGGGTAGTTCTTCTGTCCCACCTGGTGTCAGCTCTGAGTTGTGGTCATCTGGAGGCTCACCTGGGCTGAGACTTCTCAGATGGCTCACTCACATGGTTGGCAGTCAAGCCTGAGTTGGGCCCTACTGAAGATGAATCAGGTCTCCACCATGACCTTCTCCATATGATTCATTCAGACTCCTTCAGCAAGGAAGTGGGATTTGGGAAGGGTGAACTCTAAGAAGATTGAAGGAAAGCTGTAGCTTTCCCAGGGTGCAGGCTCAAAGTTTACAACGTCATTTACATTGCCTTCTAGTGGCCCCAACAAGTCACACACCAGCCCAGATTGAAAGACAAGGGAAACCTAGTACCACTCAGTGGGAGAAGTGGCAAAGAGTCTGGCTATTGATAACCTACCACAGGATGTTACGTACTCTGTGGAACAGAGTATGTAAGGCACCACCTTACCTTTGTAATGTATGATACGTCTCCAGCCCAGGAGCTTTGAGTAAGAGCGAGAAGATCTGTATGTCCTCCCACTGTGGGCTTTTAGTCCAGTCTGGTCCACTTGAACATGGAAATACACCAGTGCCATGGCTGGCACCTTCAAATATTTTTCCTAAAAGAATGATGAATGTATGAATGTTTCCTTTTGTGTATGTTAAACTTAATATCCAAATGTACTATCACAAATTTAACTAATTGCAAGGCTATAGTTTCAAAGGTCCTGTATATATTGGAAACTGAAAATATAACCTTAATATTTTCTCTTTTAAATGTATCCAGTGGAATCTAAATTCCTAAGTGATTTGATATCCACCATCGACTATTTTTAAACTATATGAACAAACTCTTCTCTTACCGGAGAACTTTTACATCATTTCTTTTGCTCATTAAATTTGCATTTCCATTATACTTCTCTACAATATAAATATGGGTATGTATTTAAATTTAATTTTCTAAAATATCATGTGATATTTTAAATACCCTGCTCTACAGCTTGAATAATTACTTCTGGATTTAGTTATCATTACAATAATTACCATTGCATAATGGAACAAAAATGAAAATGTCTCACAAATTTTGATAATTATATGAAAGAACATAACATTTTATTGAAAAATGCATCTTTAGTGAGATGGTACTTTTTTCTTCTTTTCCCTTTTTTTCTTTTCTTTTTTCTTTTAGTTCATATGTCTCTGGATGAAAATCACTTATTGCTAAAATAAAAAAACATTCAGTTCCATTTTCCATTTCTGTTTTTCAGTTTTATAAGTTCAAGTGCTTGGAGAATGCATCCACATAAATAGATGGAAATGGAAGAAAATTGTTCCAACAATGTCACTCAATTCTTTCAACTCTTTAAAGCTACCCTTCAGAAATCGTGCTATCATCTATCATCAAAAATTACTTTTAATGTTCTATCAGCTGACAATTTAATTAAGTTCTTTTGCAATTTGGCTGAAAACAGAAAAGATGAAATCTACCTGACTTATTACCAAGTCATTAGTATAGATTTCTTTCTCCATTTCTCACAGCATGCTCTCTGAGCTGGGCACATGGGAAGATGAAGGAATGGTGAGAGGAAGTCTTTTGTTCAGTGACATGGCTTTTCCTCCCTTCTAGGGCTGAGGAACTTGATCTGTTAGGTGAGTGGAAATCACAAGGAGTTGGGAGGATGTAGGTGAGGAATGTGGTGTCTGGTCTGTGAGTCTCTGTCCCACACTAGGAAAATCAGCTTAATGTTTATGCTTTAGTAAATAGAGCACTTCTGGGAGAATAGCCCCTTAGTTGACTAATAAGAACAGAGCATTTGGATATATTGGAGAGAAGGGTACAGAATCAATTAATGCAATTTATTTCCCTTTGAAAAATTCTTAACAAATTTACACTAGAAGTTGCAGGTAACTAAATTAAATATTTTACACTAGCAGAAATATGAAATGAGTCTTCATAGCTGGCATCTAGTAGAAGAGTAGTTAAGTGTTTCTGAATGAATGAATGAGATAACTGAAAATTATCTGGATTCTTTCTGTGTGAATAAGTTGCTGAAGTCATCAGATTTAATATTTTAATGCTATCTGAAAGAAGGAGTGTGTGATTTGCAAGATATTGTTTGCCTTCAACCCCAAATCATGAGTATAGACTGACACTCTCTGAGTCCAGTGATATTAGATGAATTTTAGTTAGCGAGTGTTACCCAACAGTGTTTTGAGAACTATAATACAAATTTTGTGTGTAGAAAGATAGAGTCAGATTGTTAATAATTCAGTGCTGTAGGGAGATGTTGCCTCTTGAATTTTGAAATAGAATTGACATAACATTGATATAAAAAGACCAATATGTTTAAATATATGAGAAGAAAACTTTCAAAATGTATTATCCTACAAGGTGATCGTGGCAGAAAAAGCTAGCTCTGAACCCAAAATGGTGCTGTCTTCCACAAGTTGATGCTTTCTGTAGGTAGTTGCCCAACTTAGAACATTTTCCAGATCAATTTTATACTTAGGTCTGGCCGTGAACCAGTTCTTTTCAATGAAGTATGAGTGGAAGTAATGTGTATCACTTCTTAGCTAGGGTATTTAGAGGCAGATGAGCCTTCTCTACTGTCTTCTTGCCCTTTTTCTGGTTGGAAAAAGAATACTTTGAGCTATCATAGCACCCAGTTATGGTGGCCCCACAAGATGGAAGATGTTAAGGTCTTTGAATCACAAGTTGGAAAAAATTGCCTACCAAACCAGGAATTTGCATTGGACTATTATATGAACAAGAAAAAATTCCATTATATTAAACAACCAAATGTTGGGTTTATTTGTTACAGCAGCTAATATTGCCCTAATAAAACAGACGTATAGATTGACTATATAACCACTTAAGTAAATTAATGCATGGTAGGTTTATATTTTATATTTAAGAGAATATAATATGTTTATGTTTAAGGAAACACTAGGTACCTGTGTGCTTAAATCTTTCCTATCAACTTAAGGGAATTAAAACATGCCTGTTTACTATTAGGACTCCATTCATACATGCTAACTTTCCAAACACCTGCAATTAAAAATGACGGGCACTGGGTGTTATTCTGTATGTTAGTAAATTGAACACCAATAAAAAAAAAAAAAAAAAAAAAATACCAAAAAAAAAAAAAATGTTGAACTTGCAAGAGGAAACTATGGACTTTATCACATTATGAATAATTATTTGGAAAATGTCATTCCAGCATGCCTCCAAAAAAAAGTGCCAAGCAGCAGCATGTCACATTACTAAAATGATTAAGAGTTAGCAGCAAAGTCAGAGTGGTGGTATTGAATGAGACGGGAACGGTTGGTTGTTCTGGCTGTGGCATCTGTTAATTGCACTGGGTCGTGCTGCCACTGGCAAACACATCAGCATCTACAATTGGCAGTGGAAGAGGCTGACTGGCCGGAGCCCACCACCCATCCGTCTTCATTCAGCCTTCCTTCCCAAAGGCCAAGGTTATTGATGCTTTAACAAGCACACTGACAGCCTTTATCAAACTTCTGTTTAGAGTCCACTGATCACAGGAGGGCAGCAGTTCTCCCTGCAATTTATACAAATGGCTTTGAATGTGTTAGTTTTAATGATGATTTTTTTTTTTAAGAGAACCTGTTGAAGTCTTCATATTTTTATTTGGTACAAAAAGAGAAGAATAGAACAAAGAATACCAGTCCATCAAATTCTCTCTGAAACTAACTTGTACTAAATAGGAGAGAAGTCAAATAGCATTTGAACCAGTTGCAGGTAGACACTCCATTCTAAATTGGCAGATAATTCAGCTAACGGAACTTCTGAAGTTTGCTTCACCCTTGAAAAGTCAGTTTTGATTACTCCCCGAGAAAATCACATGCAGCATACATTTGAGTTATATAGAGTGCAAGCGAGTTCTAATTACTATGATACCCCGAAATTCAAAACCATTACAAATTCTTATAACATCTGATTACAGTCAAACAATAGGAAGGCAGGCAACAACTTTAACTCAGCCCAAATTTCAGTCTGTAATCTGGATGTTGTGTTTACATGCTGCTAACCTTTCATCTCTCAGATTTTTTAAACTTTAATTGATGTAAACCTTTGACCATATTGACCTGATGCTTCACAGGCTTCCCTCTCCTTCTGTGAATAATCAACTACACAGAGTTGATTATAGAATCTAGCCATCAGTTTTTAGTCTATTTTGCTGCAGAAATGACCCATGTCTCTGGTTTATTTCTCGCTCACGGTCAGTGTCATTGGTGGGTCAGCTTCATGTATCTTCATTCCAGGATCAAAACCAGAGGAGCCGGCCCCTCTTGGGACAGAACATGGTCATTGCTGAAAGAAAATAAGGAAGGTGAGGCAAACACTCAGTGGCTCTTAAAGCTTCTGCTCAGATGTAGCCTCTATCCTACAGCCTCACAAAGTCAGATGGGGGAGGACTCTCACAGTGCAAAGGAGCCAATAGTTGGCAATAAAAATACTAGCTCTCAGTGGAGTCTCTTGGTCACAAATATTCACTTACACCTTCCCACTCCCACACCGCCGCACAAAACATACATCATCCTCTTGCAGAGGAAAATACCCTTCAAGTCTCCTTCACTCTGAGTCCAGGATTTCATGTGATCGCTCCATCAGCTCTGCATCTGACTCCCCTTGATCTGGTTGCCTATGAACTACAACAGCAACAATGAACACATGACAGAAGTTATCTTTGAAGAAAAATGGCACAGTAATCAATATCATTTGTCAACGTGAAGTACTACTGTTCTGTTCCTTGGGCAAAATCTCCCATCCTCCCAACCTGGGGTAGGCTATTATGCTCCTTTACTGATAATTACACTTTGTTGGAACTTTGTTATTTCTCTTCCAATGGTGGTGCAAATGCAGATGGGCCCTTTAGCAAGTGTTAGAACTCTCATTTACAACTCCTTAGTCTGCCTTTAGGACATTTCCCCAGTAGCGGCTGGTCCGGTCTGCTGAAGCATCTCTTTCCAATGTTATGACAATAGACGATATGGAAGACTGACATGTGATGCATGGCAAGATTGTTTAATTATGTGACCTTAAATATTTAAGGGGAAAAGGGGAAATCTTACGATCATTTCCAGGCAATGACAATTTTGGGGGTTTATTTTAATATGTTTCATGCTCAAAGGTAGAAATGATAGCTCCTTGGTATGCCTCTCTTTCCACTTTGTATCAAGATTGAACTACAGCCACGTCCCTAAACCACAGAGAGGAATCCAGAGCAGGAGATGAAACACTGAGGCTTTCATCACAGTGTAGGGAATCCCTAGTTCCAAAATCACGACTGTCAAGTATATGATTGACTCATACTCAGAGGACAGGTGAGTGTAGGATTGGATCAGATGAACTTATATTATTTTCTCTTTTCCTTTTTCCAACTATTTTACTCTTCTATCTTCTCCTGGCAGGTGGCGATGAGAAGACCCCTAAGTCAGACATAATCTTGGTTTAGAATTCAAAAAGATAAAGACACATGGTAAGTTCAGTTCCATGAAACTTACTCTGGTGGATCATAAATGTCTGACAGACCACAGAATGTGGCTACCCAGCAAGGAGCTCTTCATCCGGCTTTCCCCTCTATTTCTGAAGCTTGATAAACAGACCCCAGAAGAAAGATGAATTGACAGGAGGCTGATTTTTATCCATAAACCTGAAATGAGATCCAAAGTCTGTGCTTCCTAATTAGATTACGGTGATCGGGCCTGGAGCCCAGGAGCCTGGGGGAAGTGAAAAGACCTGTATTGAGGCCCTCTTCTGTGGTAGCTGGGGCGCAAGGAGTGCAAGAGCACCTGTCTCCGGGGCTCCCAAACAGACCAGGTCTGGCCACTTGCTGCTGACAAAATCCAAAGGTGAAGAAATGAGTGGCAGTAAAATAAGAAAGAAATTTATTTCAGAGAGGCCAACCCCTGAAAGACACCAGACTAATGTCTCAAAGACTGTCTCCCAAGTGCTGAAAATACCTGCAGGTTTATGTAAGGAAAATATGGGGCAAAGGTGGGTGGGTGCATGCAGGTGGGCCGTGAAGGTCAATCCATCATTATCTTGGAGTCACCCACAGGCAAGTCTTGCTGGCTGGGGCCGTCCTCATGGTCTGTCTGAGGGATGGTGCAGGCTCTGGACGGCTCTCCTCGTGGTCTGAGGGATAGTTTCTGTTGCCATCAGGGGATCCTTTGCCCTCCGGGTCTTCCACCTGAGCGGAGACACCAGCGGGACAGGAGAACCCAACTGGGAAGTCCAAGGTCAAAATGGAGGCAGCCCAAGTCTTCTCACCCTATCTCCTCCATTCTGGCGCCAAGCATTTAAGCATTTTTCCCTTCGTGGTAATCTTCTTTCCCACTGCCGCCCGCCTCCAGCCCTCATCCTTCATTCTGCAGGCACCCTGGTCCCTCTAGACAGCCCATGAACCTCAGGTTCCCCGGAGCGCACCCTCTTAGAGACAACCACTCTCCTCTTTAACAATCAGAGTAAGAACTACCTGAGAATCAAGAGTTCAAACCACACTGTGGGGCGTGATGACTTCTTTTGTGAAATCAGCCTTAAAACATTGCATATTCTCCTGCTCTGTCACCCTCTCACTTTTTCTTTTTTCACTTTTCTACTTTCAAGACGACATTTTCACCACTGCTTGCTTCGTCATGAGTCCTTCTACCATCTGGAGCCAAAAGCAGTAAAATGTTGACATAACCTGAGTGTTAAATAATATTCGGCCCTTGCAATGTTTGCATTTTAAAGGGGACCGCAGAGAGAGGAAGGAGCCGCATTCCGCTGGTGGGATTTAAGACTCACACTCAAGAGGCGATGAGATATTCGGCAGTTGGGGATTTTTCCAGTGAGCTCTCATATCAAGGCTGATTTGTGCAGTCCTACTTTACCCGTCCACCCACAACCGAATATTACTGAGCACGAAATATGGGTGAGGCACCATTTTCAGGACAAAACAGAGAAAAACTCCTGTCCTTATGAGAGCTTACTTTCTAGTGAAAGTATTCATTTACTAATAAAAGTAAATTAAAAAAAAAGTAAAATACATAGTTTGTGATAAGAAGATATGTGCCCTGGGGATGAAGGAGCCAGATAGAACATAGAAACAGAACTAGATGTATGGGGAGAGGGGGTGAAATTTTAGATGGACCCATCAGGCTTGAAGGAGGCGAGAGCGCGGAATGAAAAGTCTGACTCCACTTCTGATGTTTGCTGACAGCGACCAGGCCCACCACCTCACATCCTCCCATTCTGCCCCACATGTGGGTGGGACCAGAGTGCCAGTAGGAGGTGCAACCACACAAGCCCAGACCCCCTGCTGGAAGGGGCTGTGCAACCCCCATTCACATGGGCCCAGCCTCACACTGTCTCCACACTTGATTTAATGCTCTGCTGTCAACATCTCAAAATTCTTCATCATTTTTGAGCATGGGGCCCTATATTTTCATTTGCAATGGGTCCTGCAATTTATATAGATACCCCCTTTCTCCCAGATTGGAATCAGAGCTTAGAGGAGTTCTCATAGCAAATTCAAACTTGGTCTTCCAGGTTGTTAACAAAAGCATCACTTTTTAACTTTGGAGATAATTGTAATGATAACTTTTGAGATACATACAGAGAAAATTTTAGGTTCACATGCTTGTAGGAAAATCTTCAGAGAGATCCTAGATATGCTTTCTTCTAATGGTAACAGCTTGCATCAACAATATCTTTTTTTCAAGGTAGGAGGATAGAGCATCTATTCCTTAACAGCTTGTTAGTTGCATTTATATTTTAAATATTGAATCAAGTGAGCCTGTTTGTACTGTTCATTTTGTCTTAAACGTTAGGATTCCAGCCATGACCACCACCTTTTGCAGGAAAACTTCAAAAATAACTCTACACTCTTCTGTTTCTTCTCTCACCTCCACTCAGACTCTTGCCCCTCCACTCCCAATAGCTACTCCCAGCTACACACAAGGTCAAACCCAGCAGGCAATTCTCATTTAGCTGACCTCTTGGCAGAATCGGTAGAGCTGATTGCTCTCTCTTCCTGGACCTGCTTCCTTCACCAGGCTTCCAGCACACTAAGCAATCTCAGTTTTCCTCCTGTCTCATTGGACACCCCTCCATCCATTGCTGGTTTCTCCCCTCACCCCTCACCCCCCATTTCCCACCCCTCACTGTGTCCCCAGAATTTTAAGCCCCAGGACTCATTCTACACTCTGCTCTTCCCCTACCCTCTTCTCATCCTTTGAACTGAAGACTCTTAAACTCTCCTTGTGACTTTCAGACTTGACCATCCCAGCTACCTTCAGGAAGAATGCTTTGTATCATCACTTTGTGCCCAGAGAATGGCATTTCTTAAACCAAGGTTAAAGGTAGTATGACAGTATAAAAAGGATGGAGATTATATTAAGTAGTACTTTTTCTGGCCCATCTGCTAATCATTGTCCAAGAACAGCTAACACGCTTTGCTTTTGTCTCTAGATTATATTTTATTTTCCACTTTGCAAACTCCAGGAATGATTTGAGATGCATATTGCTTCTACTCCAATATGAAATACGTATTTTAAAATAGGATTTTCTGTTTCTATGTTATTTCCAGTCATCTGTAGCTTTTAACATTTGAATTAAAACATATTTCAAAATACCTTGCAAATCTAATCAACTTATAAAATATTGTGAAAGTTTTCTCTGCTTTTTCTTTTTAGGTGTATTGTTCTAAATTAAAGGCCAGATAAAACTGTTCCTTCTTATGTAAATGAAGCCTATTTCATTGTCATTACTCCAGTTGGACCTTCTAAATTGGTGGTTTAGATTAGTGGGAAAGTATTATTCTAAAACATTTAAGGGGTGGCATGCCTGGGTGATTCAGTAGATTAATCCTCTAACTCTTGATTTCAGCTCAGGTCATGATCTTAGGGTTGTCAGATTGAGCCCCACATCAGGCTCTATGCTGGACATGGAGTGTGTTTAAGATTCTCATTCCCATAAATAAATAAATCTTTAAAAAAAAAAAAAAAAAGGGATCCCCGGGTGGCTCAGCGGTTTGGCGTCTGCCTTTGGCCCAGGGCGCGATCCTGGAGTCCCGGGATCGAGTCCCATGTCAGGCTCCCGGCATGGAGCCTGGTTCTCCCTCCTCCTGTGTCTCTGCCTCTTTCTCTCTCTCTATCACAAATAAAAATAAATAAATAAATCTTTAAAAAGATTCTCATCCCCCCCACTCCCCCATTTCTCCCTGTCCTCCCTCTCTAAAAAGAAGAAAAAAACAAAAAACAAAAAACATTTGAGGGGTGCCTGGCTAGCTCAGTCAGAAGAGCATGTGGCTCTTGATTTCAAGGTCATGAGTTTGAGACCAGTTGGGTGTAGAGATTACTGAAAAAAAAAGTTAAAAAAAATAAAAACATTTAAGTAAAATTCAACCAATCTGTGCTCATGTGAAAGCATTACTCAGAGCCTGTATAGCTCTGCCCAGCACCATCACCTGCATAGGGCAGCCAGTTAACAAGAATTTCTAATCAGTCAGGAAAAAGATTTTTCCACTAAAAGGGAAACCGATATAACTGAGGTGGATTAGAACAGTTGAAAATGCTTTCTATGGGGACACCAGAGTGGCTCAATAGGTTAAGCATCTGCCTTTAGCTCAGGTCATGATCCCGGAGTCCTGGGATTGAGCTCCACATGGGCCCCTGCTGAGCAGGGATGGAGCCTGCCTCTCCTTCTCTCTCTGCCTGCTGCCCTCCCTGCTTGTGTTCTCTCTCTCTCTCTCTCTGTCAAATAAATAAATAAAATCTAAAAAAAGAAAGAAAGAAAAGAAAGTGCTTTCTATGGAAGTGAAAAATTGTTAAATATTGTCACTTTCATCTGGTTTAACCTAATATATACAGGAAACTCAACATGAAGAGTGATGGAATTGTTAACTAGCAGAACAACTCTGAAAGAGATGCTTCCAAACAAAGGAAAAGAAAAGCATAACAAACAAAACAAGAATGAGAACAGATCAGGGAACGCCCCAACCAGAAGTGGGGCTCCTCCAAACCCAGAGCCAACATGGCCTCCAAGGACCCTCCTGGGTGCTGGCTGCCCTCCCCTTGAGCATCTCTCCAGATGTGTGCATCAGGGAAAATGGGAGTAAAAACTCTAGAGCCACAGAAACCCAGCTGATAAAGACCATATAATCATAACAATGACTTTTATTGTCCTTTTCAATGAACATAAAGATAACCTATGTTTACTGTGAAAATTTTAGAAAATAGAGAATTTCACCTTGGAGAAAGTGGTGATCACTCGCGTAAATGTTCCCAGTTGTTTTCATGCACACATATGTAAATATATAAAAATCAGACTGTGCACTTTATATGCTATCTGTAACCTATGTTTTTCATGTGTGTCATAATTCTGCTATAAGCGATTTTCACAAGAATGTTATAAACAGTTTTCCATATCTTGAAAAAGGCTTTGAGAAGAACGTGAGACTCAGATGACGCCATCATAGCTATGTAATGGATGGAATAAAACCTATTTGATTATTCTATTGTGAGATACTTGTGTTTCTTGGGTTTCTTTATTGTGTATAAGAGTGCCACAGTGACAATCTCCGTCCTCAGCTTTTGTAAGTCTCTCATTATTTCTTTAAATTAATTTAGAATGAAATGGTATATCCATTTTAAAAGCTCTTCCTAAGTATTTGCCTTCGTAAAGTTTATACAAATGTACATTCCGACCAGTCAGACAAATAAGAGGGCAAACTTTACATTTGATCTTCTTTGTTAATTTGGCAAGATAAAAACAGTATCTTGTTGTTACTTTATTTTTTAATTTTTTGCAAAATTAGTTTTTATGATTGGTATCTATTTTATTATTCCTTTTCTGAATTATTATTTATTCATCATTTATTTGGGATTTTCTTTTTCTTAAGGACTCTACATATTTAGCATCACCCAGATCATCCATGTCTTGAAAATATAAAGTCACCTTAGCTTTAGGGGCTCAATCAATCAACGATGAGAGTTCAGTCACCACTAACTGATTGCCAGGAATCAGGTCACTACAAAGATTCCAGTCCCCATTACTTTTGGGAGACCCACATACCAATAATCCCAGCTAATGAGCTGCCTTCACTGCCTGCTTTCTGACTTCCTTGGGCTCCAACTTACCCAGTTATCATCATTGGTACATCATATTAGAAAGTCACACTGCTGCCACCAATGGTCAGGAATACTCTTGGAAGTTAACAGAGAAACTGTCTTCTCTATGGTAGGAAAACAGTAGTGCCAATCCCATCCTTAGGGTGCAAGACTTTGCCAGGCTTCAGAGATGAAGTGAGTAACTAGGGATGGGGGCATTTAGAGCTACTGTTTACCTCGGGGCATCTGGGATCCAGCTAAAATAACCAAATGTCCCCAGATACACAAGTATACTAAGTCTTTGTCTATAACAAATGTTGCAAATATTTTCTTTTCAGTCTGTTCCTTTCATTACAATTTATTAGGTTAAAGTATGTAACTTAGTTTGCTTCTACATAATTAAAGTGAGGAGTTGACTTCTTTTTATGAAAACAAGGTCTAGTAGATAATCTAAAGCCCTTCCCTCTACAGAACACCTGAAAAAGCTGGATAAAAATAAAGTTCACTCATAGTGGAATACAAGAAACAGCGCAGAGGATCGTAGGGGAAGGGAGAGAAAGCTAAATGGGAAGAAATCAGAGAGGGAGACAAACCATGAGAGACTCTTAATTTTTAAAAATATTTTATTAAATTTGATTTGCCAACATACAGTATAATACCCAGTGCTCATCCCATCAAGTGCCCTCCTTAATGCCGTCACCCAGTTACCCCATTCCCCCTCCTTCCCTTCTGGAACCCTTTGTTTGTTTCCCAGAGTCAGGGACTCTTAATTATAGGAAACAAAGTGAGAGGAGAGGGGGTTGGCGGGGGGGTGGGGGGGTGGGGGGGGTGGGCGGGAATGGGGTAACTGGGTCATGGGCACTAAGGAGGGCATGTGATGGGATGAGCACTGGGTGTTACATGCAACTCATGAATTACTAAACTCTACATCTGAAACTAATGATATACTATATGTTGGCTAACTGAATTTAAAGAAAAAAATAAATAAAATGCACACCTGAGCTATCAAGAAAGTGAGAAGACTCATAAGCACTGAAAATAAAGAGAATAGAATCTCACTGGGTTGTGTTTTATGAAATGGAGGAGAGGACATGTGGGGCATGCTTACCTTGGTAACCAATGATCAAGGGGCTCAAATTGTAATGGTCACAGAAAATAAGGTGTTGGGACATGCAGGATGATGAGACAAAATTGCTCCCCCACCCAACCCTGAAGGCCAGCCCTATTGATTGGCCACATCCTCAGTGAAAGGGTGTGTAAAACACCCATTGACCAGCAAAGAGATAATAAAGCTGTTTCCTCTTGGGTTCATGGTGGGAAAAACTCTTTCCTTCCTTAACAATTACAATCATGAGATTTATTTCATGAAGATTTTGCCTGATGTTACAATATTTGGGATCTCCAAAGGAAGCACTTAACAACAACAAAGGAGTCCCAGTCTAGGAGACTAGGATGCGCAACACTCTCTCCAAGGGACATATTTTATTTTATTTTATTTTATTTTATTTTATTTTATTTTATTTTATTTTATTTTATTTTATTTTATTTTTATTTTTTTAATAAGTTTGAATTATATTTTTTTAATTTTTTATTTATTTATGATAGTCACACAGGGAGAGAGAGAGAAAGAGGCAGAGACACAGGCAGAGGGAGAAGCAGGCTCCATGCACCGGAAGCCCGACGTGGGATTTGATCCCGGGTCTCCAGGATCGCACCCTGGGCCAAAGGCAGGCGCCAAACTGCTGAGCCACCCAGGGATCCCGAAGGGACATATTTTAATTCAGGATGCTCAGGATTTAAACAGATAAAGCCCCACTGAGCACAGACTCAACAATCTAAACTTAAGAATCAGGAAAAGAACAATCCACCATATGCATGAGCCAGCAAAACACACAAACAGATTTCAGACACTGGAATAATAGGGCACTGATCATGAAATTAGCATACTCGAGAAGACTGATGCCACAGAGGACAATAGAAAACAAGCTCAATATTTTATAAAAAGACCATTCTAACAATGAGAATTATGTCCATTGAAAATAAAAATAAGTGGTATTGTATGCATCCAAAATATGAACTTTGAACAGTTACCTAAAGATTTTGTCACTCAACATCCTCTGTGGCACAGGAAGAGTAGGTGCTCATTGTTTGGGAATAAAGGGAAGCTCAAATGGTAGTAAAGGATCAGGACACCCTGATTTCAGTTTCAGATAAGGAATTTCTCACAATTTCCTTCTTGGCAAAATCACCAATATTCTAGATAGGGGAGATTTGGAGGTAGACAGTATAATTATGCTGCAATGACATCTATACACTAATTATAGGTTGTTTTCTAGATATTTATGCCTAACCTTAAACAGATTCCATAGTGCGGCAGAGACTGCTCATTTTCCACAATACTGACTTCCCCTCCTTCCATAGCAATAAAAACCCGGAGTTTTGTCTGGGCACCAAGCCATACATGAAGAGCAAGTTTATTCTCGAGATTAAATTCTGAATAATGGGATTGAGCAGAAAAGCTGTGTGAAATCTCCCAGTTGTGCTTAACAGTTGTGCCTCCTTCTGCCACCTTAGTGGTGAACATGATGGTAAGAAAGGTTGGATCATGAAGGCAAGACAGTCACCAAAGCACGGCAGAGCGACCAGAAGAAGGAGCCTAATGACCCTAGTGGAGCAGAGACCACAGTTCAGATGGTTTGTGAGAAAGAACTAAACTGTGCTTACACCATCAAAACATGGGGTGCTCTCTCCCACACCGCAATCTGGAGAGTAGAATTCCATACCTGGAGATACAACCTTGCCTTGTTAGAACCTAGAATGGATGTCGTTGGCTTAGAGGAAACATTCTGGCTGTGGGTGGCACAGACAGACCTCGGTGGCTGGGAAGCCAGCGATTCTTGCTCCGTGTCAACATGGTCATCTGCAATAGCTTGGGAGGGAGAAGACTTACTGTCACCAACGGTTAGGGACATGGTCAGAAAATTCAGAACGTTGGTGCATCCTGGCTGCTACTCGCCACACAAGAGGGAATTAAAACTGAAGGCAGCCAGATGTTAAGCAAAAATGGGAGGAACACAGCTCTGCTAAGTCCTGTGCTCTCTCAAGGAACAAACTCGCTTCCACAGAGTCAAGTGAGTTGAGTAAGTGTCCTCTTGGGACTCAGTAAGGGTGATAGATCTAAACTGGACCCCAAACTGAAAGGGTAACAAGAGGCAGTGCGGTGACACAGAGGGGCAGGAGGCAGGATGACAGAAGCAACAATTGTTCTCACGTTCCTCCTACGAGATTTGTCCTGTCAGAGAATGGGACATCGAAGAAGGAAACTTCCTTCCCATCAAGACTATTGTTCCAGACACTCTCCACACAGTCACCATTAACTTGAAATTTGGCAGAGCACAGAGGTGAAGAAATATAAAATGCTGAATTTTAAGGCTGCAATGGCCGTCACTGCTGAGTTTTTGAGGATGTTGCGTTGCCAAAGAAGCCACCAGGGAGCCTGCATACGGATGTGCTTGGCGGCCCCCACCCCCGCCCGCTGAGGTGTGCATATGCCGCACAGGCTGAGGGACCGGCAGGCCCGCTGAGCAGGCCGAGCCAGGCGAGGAAGACAGTGGAGGCCACAGTCCTTCGCGGGCGCCCAGAGGCCTTCGCAATGACCCAGAGGCCACGCTGTGCCTGTGCAGAGGCTCTTCCGGAGGATGTAGACACTGGTCAGAACTTGGGACTGCCCTTTGTCTCCCACTAGGAGATGTTTTCTCATTGATGTCTTCTGCTCCTGCTCCACCAGGAAACACTGGATGGGTTGGGTGGGCAGAGACCTTAACCTTTTAGTTTCTAGCGAGTTGAGGGGACCAAGCCTGTGGAGCATAGCCCAGGGGAGAACCATGCCTATGGTGCAGATACCGTGGACTCAGGCCCCTGCCCATGATGTGGATACCGTGGACTCCCCCCCTGCCCATGGTGTGGAGACCGTGGACTACCCCCTGTCTATGGTGTGGATACTGTGGACTCACGCCCCTGCCCATGGTGTAGATACCGTGGACTCACGCCCTGCCCATGGTGTGGATACCGTGGACTCCCCCCTGCCTATGGTTGGATACTGTGGACTCACCCCCTGCCCATGGTGTAGATGGCATGGCCACATGGGAGAGAACGTGTGCTTCCTCCTCCGTCTCCCCTCTCTTCCCTCCTGGCTACACTTTCTGGGGTGCGGTTAGCCGTGTAGGAGCGTGAAGACCGGGAAGCCCTCTGGATGGCAGAGCTACGGGGAGCAGGACACAGGAGGCAGCAGGTGTGTGTGAAGTCATGTCAGGTGGCCTTCCAGCTCTCCTTGCCCCGGGCACCTCTGGGGTTTCAGCCCCCCTGTATTTGGGGGTGTGTCCTATACGGCCCAATCCAATCCTCATTTGTACTCCACATGGCGAGGTTGAGTCATTCTTGATTAATTCTATTAGGGATTTTGTTTGATCCTGGGTTAGCAGGTCAAAGTAAATTGTCAAATTTCCCAAACTGGTGGACGAAATTAGCCTGGTGGCCCGGCAGCTACGGTGGCCAAGCTCGCTTGTGCTTTGGCGTCGGGGTGCGGCCACGCACGTGGGGGGAAGCAGTGGCGGAGGTCCTCTGTGGCGGGAAGGACAGCCGTCACTCCAGCCTCACGGTCCTCACGGGTGATGAGGCTGGAGGTCAATGATCTTGAAAATCCCTTCTGGCTCTCCCATCTTCTCTTGACATGAACAAAGTAATATTAATTTTGCAGTTTCATAATCTGCAATTATACATTCTCGTCTTCAACTCCATCTGCTTGCCGACCTCAGAGTGGGAGCCATTACACTTGGAATAAAAATGCTTAGAAGTTAAGTTTGCCTTTTCGTTATGAAATAAAATTAAAGTGCCGAGAGTGCTTTGTCAGTTCGAATTAACATCTGGACGCAGGAAAGCCGCGATGCGTGTGTACCTCGGACAGCAAGCGGTCTTTTCACGCTGCGGCTGTGCTCGGGCTTTCTCAGAATTGGGGTGAGTGGGGCGGGGGGGGGGGGGAGAAGAAAGGTCATGCTTTGAAACTCAATGAGGTTCCCTTTTTTGAAATTCAAATCGTTTGGAGGACATTTTAATTTCCCACCCATTTTTCTAAATAAAGGCAACCGCAGAGCTCTGATGCCTTTATGGTCCCGCCAGAGCCCTGAGATTTGTAAGTAGCTTGGTCCTCGCCGGACACCTGGCTATTTACCCCGAGGGGGGAATCGACCCGGGCAGCCATCCTCTGTTCGAGCTATTTCTCAACATGTTCAGTCAGCCTGATCCCAATCCTTTAACTATAAGATCATTTATTGCCTAGGTTGGTACTGCCTTTTCTGAGACCTGGAGCCTGCACCTCCTTCTATCCCTAGTCCCTGAGGAACAATATCTTGACAGGCAAGGGCTGCTTCTTATGGAGCATCGTAACTCAGGGCAGGCTCCATATCATGTGACTTGGACAAAACTCAGGACTGTCTTCAAAATGTAGATTTTCCTTAAATGTGTGAACTGGAAAAAATGAGCTCCTTGTTCAATACAAATTATTTTCCCACACCAGGTACTGTCATTCTCTGAGTCAGAGCAATTTACCCAAATCCTTAGTATTTTTATCACATTTTAAAATTGTTGGAAATAACCTAACACAGCAGTACAGTCATTCATTTTATTTTCATTCTACAAGCAAACATTTTGAGCACCTGGTAACAGAAGCCACCATGCCAGGCACTGTGAATACCAAGATAAAGTCCTGTCCCTGTCTGAAGAGCTCAGGTTCTAGAAAACAAAATTGCTGAATAAAGACTGCAAGGAAAAGAAAATGATGGGAACTCAGGCATAAGAATGGCGATATTTTATATTAATTCTGATTTGCTTTCAGAAGGTAATGGGCAGGCTGGTGTATTTGTTCACATTCCCCTGAGCCCCTAAGCCTGACTATCATCACCTGGAGACAGACTGAAACTATCAAGTCGTGGGCCTCACTCAAGACCTACTGAATCTGAAACTCAGGAGTTCTTGGGCACCTGGTTGATTTTAATAAGTCCTCCCAATGATTTTGAGACACTCTCAAGTTTGAGCACGCATGGTCGAGAGCAGGTCCCAACAACCACCCAGGAGGTAGGGGGCAATGTGGCTCTCCTCCTGCTTTTGTAAATCCAGTGTTAGTGAAACACAATTAGTTTATGTATTGGAATTGCAGTGGAGACTGTGTATTTACACAGAGCCTAAATATTTACTACTAGCGCTTTATAAGCAAACTTCTCAAATCCTGATCCAGGAGTGGAGATGGGGAGGATCCAGCCTCCGATGCCCCGAGTGGTGCCATCTGAATCCCATCCACCCCTTCTACCATTACATGAATGACACATTGCAAGACACTTCACTGGGAGCGCCTGAGCCTCAGATGTTTGTGCCTTTACCGATGCAGTTCCCACATTTGGATGATTCATGGAACATGCACTGTACAAGGCTCGAGGGAATGAAATAGAAGACAATCCAGCCTGCTCAGCATACCATTATTTAATTTGGTGGAAGTTGGAAGGTGTGGCACAATTTTTTTAGGAACGAGGTATCTACATGCCAGTTCCTCACCTGCCCCAGGAGCCTGACATGTTTTCCTGGGATGAGCAGGAGTGACATCATCTCCTGCGGGTAGGGAAAGGTGAAATAAATATTGTAGCTCTCATACTGGCGTAATTAAATAATCATGTCTGTGCTGGTTGAGCTGGGAAGTTAGGTAGAAGGGAAGTAAACTGGTCAAAATGGTTTTTGAGCAACGCAGTGGGGGAATGTTCTCAGTTCCTATCCCTTCCATTCATGCACAAACCTGGAAAATCCGATCTTAGCAGAAAAGAAAAGTTGCATGTGTGTGTTCGTGCGTGTGCGTGTGTATGTGTGTGTGTGAGAGAGACAGAGACAGAGACAGATAGACAGATGGATGAGAAATCCCCTTAAGATTGGCAGTCTCTAAAGTAATAAACTTGACAACATTTTACAGAAGGTATTACAGATAAGCAAAAAATTTTATAGAAATCTGTTGATGAAGGTTGATATTTCAGCGAATCTTTAAGCAAGATAAGCAACTACCAAGAATGTTCTGTGATCACATGAGATTCTGAACAGGAAAACATATCTGTTAATACAGCTTAGTCCGGAATGAGTTGTGGTGTAGGGTACTCAGAGCAAGAACCACAGAAATAGAGAAACACAACTGGGCACTTAAGTCTTTGTTCTCTTGGATCATTTCTTTCTCAGGATTGTCGGGACCACTCACGCTGTGAAGACAGGTGAGCTTTTTGTACTGACAATAACCCGAGGTGAATGGTTGTTAAGTACCTGGGTGTCAGACTCATCTTGGGAGCTTTCACAAAACCACATGTCTGCAAACATCCCCTGGAGGCCGATCACTAGGTGTCGGGGCAGCCTGGGCTTGTGTATGTTGAAAATATTCCCAAATATTCCTGATTAGTCACATTGGTTAAGGGTTGTGATGACCAGAGCCGTCTAGAGAAGGTACTGGAAGGTTAGCATCAAATTCCATTGTTTAGTTGTTCAAGTTTACTGTGTTGAAACTTGTATAAGAAGATTGGTTACAGGAGAAAGGATATGGAGTTTGGAGTCCAACCCTTCTGGGTCCCTCTGCTTGTTAGTTTGGGAGTTGCTTCATAGAAGCATATTCTTTTTGGACCACATTTTCAAACTGTAAAATGGACAAAGCAGTGCCCTTTTGTTCATGGCTGCTGTCTCCTGAATTTCCTGTGTCACACTGCCTCATTCACTAAAGATTCCTCTTGGGGGCTTCTCCATCTACATGCATCACACATGAAAGAGGCTGGTCTCCCATGACCCATCTGTCCTTCCTTCCTGCCACAACCATTGACTTCTCCAGCTCAGGTCCCATTGTCATGGGCACATCTTGGGCCTCTGTACCTCCTGAATCTACCCTGCCTCATGACTTTTTCTGGTTCATCTTTTCCAGGCTCCCAGGGCAATGGTTCCTTGACCTCATCTTGTTCTCCATTGACACCATCTTTACCTTTGTCCCCATGTCCTTTTAGATAACTTACATTGTATGACCACCCTGAAAGTCACTTCCTGGCTAACAACCTCAGCTTTCCTGCTTCTCTCTTCTCCTGTTGACTGGCAACCATCTCCTGGTGGGACCCAATCGCCCTCTCTGTACTAGGGATGAGCTGCTAAACTTTGCTGGAGATGATCCCACTGTCAAGTGGATGGAGTTCTTTTTAGGAAGGTGAGAACAAGCCTTGGCTGGTCATTGAGTGCAGCATGGAGATTCCAGTAAGTTTGTTTTCTTGATTTCCAGGATGTTGACCTCATAGCTTCCCCTTTTCTTCTCTAACATTAATGCCTCTCCCAACTCCTCATCTGAACCCAATCCTGTACGTTATTCGGAAACAAAAGTTCTCAGAGAGGCCAGGCCCTCATCTACACCAACACAACTTCCATTCCCACCGGGCTCAATCCTATGACAGTCCTGTGACAGCCCCTGCTCTCTCCAAACCCAGATTCTACTGCCTCTTGTCTTTCTAAGGCCTTTGTTCCTACAATTAGCTTGTTTCTCTAGTGTGTGGTCAGTTTCTCTGTCCACAAAGTTATTTCAGTCAGTGTCTAAATATGCCTCAAATGACCCACTTTAAAAAATAGCCCTCTGTGCTCATGTCCCTCCAGCTGCTAGCAGGTTCTTTGTTCTTCTTCAGGACAAAACTGCTCTAATGAGCTTTCGCCCACCGTCTGTACTCCTTACTTCCCATTAACCTTCTTTACTGAATTATGAAATCTTGTGAGCGTACAGAAAAGGATAATCATCTAATGAACACCCACCCAACCGGCTCTATCCAATCTTAACATTTCTTAATATTTGCTTCATATCTTATTACTTTTCTCATGGAAAACAGAAGCACCGTTAGAGTTGGCGGCCCGTATCTTTCCATGATCTCCCTCCCACCCACCCGGAGATAAACAATCTGAATGTAGCATTTATCAGTTCTGTGCTATTGAACTGCTGTGTAGGCATCCGTGCATTATACAGATATGATGTTCGTTGTTGTTGTTTTCATACTTTACGTAAACTGACAGTATATTACCATGCTATGTCCTGCGCCACTTTGCCAACTGGGCTGTATGGAATGCACGCTTGCAACTTTGCAAGAGTGGCCAAAGTTCCTTCCCAAGTGACGGTACCAATTTACACCTCTACAGTTTCTCTCGCCAATATGTGCTAACAGTTGGTATTGCCAGACTTTTTCACTACTGCCAATCTGATTGATATGACATGGTGCCACGTTGTTCGAAACACACTTCCAGCAACATCAGGGAGGTTGTATTCTACTCTTCTGCTTGTTGGCCACTGAGCTTCCTGTTTCATTTGTACATTGTTCTCTTGTTTCCTCCTTCTCCAGTGGATTAGTAGGAGTTTGAAATCATATTCTGTCTACCATCTTTTGTCATTCGTATGCATGAAATTTTCCTAGATATGGCTTGCTTTTTAAGTAGTATTTCATCATATGGAAGTTCTAAACTTTAATGTTGTTTGCTCTATTGATTTTTTCCCCTTTTCTTTATGGCTGGCCTTTGTATCTTATTTTGAAAACTGCTTCCCTACCCAGAGGTCATATATATAGCTTCTTATAGGTTTTCTTAAATGTTTTAATGTTTTGTTTCTCACTTTGGCTTTAATCTACTTTGGAGTTATTTCTATAAATGGCTTGAGGGAGGTATCTAATTCAGTGTTTTTCAATCAGGGTTCTCAATTGGCTTAGATTCATTTGCTGAGTTGTGCCTCTCCTCAGTGGCCCCCTTTGTCACCCATCAAAGATGGCATACATGTGGGCCTGTTTGTGGGCCCTCTGTTACATTGTTCACTCTGTGCCAATATCTCAATGCCTTAATCTCTATGGCTTTAAGAACAATGAGGACTCCAACCTACCCTGTTCATTTTCTGCAGAAATTCTTTAATCACTCTTACACATTTGCTCTTGCTTTGCTTATAACTTTTAGGATCTACTTAAATTCCATCTAGCCACTTGAGATTTTGATTGGATCTCCATTGTGAGAAAGGATGAATTTGGGAAATGTGGATATTTCTGAATAGTTCATATTCAGGATGTTACCTACTGAATCACTCTGCACATAAATGTGGGATATCATCAATTTATTTTGAAATTCATGGGGCGCCTGGGTGGCCAGTGGTTGAGTGTCTGCCTTCAGCTCAGGTCATGATCCTGGGGTCTTGGGATTGAGTCATATTGGGCTCCTTGTGGGGAGCCTGCTTCTCCCTCTGCCTGTATGTCTGCCTCTCTCTCTCTCTCTGTCTGTCTCTCATGAATAAATAAAGTCTTAAAAAAATTCATTGGAATCTTTAACTTTAGTTTTATACGTTTTCCACAGAGAACCAACATACCTTTTGCCAAAATTCCTTAGGTAATCTATCAATTTTTGTTGTTGTTGTTAATGTTATTTTTTCTAAACGTATTTGCTGCAGATTTATGGGAACAGAACTGATTTATATACTGAGATTCTACATAGGAAACTTGCAAACTTTCTGTTCTAATTATTTATCTGTAGATTTTTTAAATTAAAATATTTTATTTTTTCATGAGAAACACACATGAGAGGCAGAGACACAGGCAGAGGAGAAGCAGGCTCCATGCAGGGAGCCCAATGTGGGACTCAATCCCAGGACTCTGGGATCATGCCCTGAGTCGAGGGCAGATGCTCAACCACTGAGCCACGCAGGCATCCCTCTGTAGATTTTTTTAAAGGGTTTTATTTATTTGAGAGAGAGAGAGAGAGCGAGCGAGAGCATGTGTTTCCAAGTGGGGGAAGGGCAGAGAGAGAGGGAGAGGCAGACAATCTTAAGAAGACTCCCTAGTGAGCATGGAACCAGATGGATGCAGGGCTCCATTCTAGGACTCTGAGACTCTGAGATCAGGATCTGAGCTGAAACCAAGAGTCAGGCGCTTAACCCACTGTGCCACCCAGACCCCCCTATCTGGAATACTTTTAAGTGGCTTTGCTGGAGACAATTCCATCGCTTGGGGCTCAGTTTGTTTCTTCCTTTCGACCATTGTTTCGGTTTTGAATGGAAGGGTGGATGTATGCTTGCTTGTCTTGATCTCTTTCAACTGAATGTCTCCAACTTTTTATGATTAAATGTCAAATTTTTAGTGGATTTTGTTTTTGGAAGATAGTCTATCAAATTGGGTAAACTCCCTTCTATTACTAGTATAATAGCCAAGAAGTTTGTTTTTAATTTTTAAAAGATTTTGCTACTTTATTTGACAGAGAGAGAGCGAGAGAGCACAAGCAGGGGGAGCAGCAGAGGGAGAGGGAGAAGTAGACTCCCTGTTGAGCAGGGAGCTCTATGGGGGGGGGCTCCATCCCAGGACCCCAGGATCATGACCTGAGCAGAAGGCAGAAGCTTATGCTTAATGGCCTGAGCTACCGAGGCGCCCTAAAATGTTTTTTTTTTTTTAGATGATAAGTGCACATTGAATTTTATCAAAGTATATTAAATAGCTATTGAAATAATCATATGGTTTTTCTTAATTCTGCTGATGAGGTGATTTGTATTAGTATATTTTCCAATGATAAAGCATCTTTGAAGTTTGATGACTTTGGCCTATAATTTTTATATTCACTGGAATAACTTATAAAATAGGGATTAATTGTGCCTTGAATATTTGGTAAAATCTTTCTGGCAAACCATCACTTGGTAAGTATTTACTGACTCAGTTTCTTTAATGGTCACAAATGTATCTAGATTTTCATTTCTTTAGTTTCCTAGGCTAAATTTTCTGAGTGAATTATATAGCCTGTCAGATGTTTGTCTACTTTATCAATCTTTTATTTTTTAAAATAGCTTTGGTATTGTTGATTCTATTGTAACTTCATAGTTTATTTCATTAATATGTGATACTTACTATGTGATTACCCTTACTTTGCTCCTGACTTTTGAGCTGGCCATTGAGCTTGCTAATTTAAGTCCTACTTTCCTAAGTACTCAAGGCTTAATTTCTCTGTAAATACTACTTTAGGTTCATTACTTAAGTTTTCACACAGCATATAAATTTTCCTGATTACCATTACAACTTCTTTGTCACACATGCTATTGGAAATGTGGCTTATGACAGGCAGATGTAAAGTTTTCTCAATTAATTTTTAAATTATTAATTTGTAACCTAATTGTATGATGCTTATTCAAAATTCACCGAGGCTTGCTTTGTGACCCCAGACTTGCTTAATTTTTGTAAGTCTTGCTTGAACATTTAATATTTCCATTAGAATAATCTTGCTAATTGCTCTCTTAGGCTGTCTAAATTCATATTATCTTTCCCTCCCAGGGATTTATCAATTAGTGACAGGAATGTGCTTCATTGATGATTGTGGATTTGTTCATTTTCCTAATCATTCTGTAGATTTTTACCTTTCTTATTTTGAAACTCTTTTGTTAGTTGCATACACATTTATATATCTTAATGAACTGAATTTTTTCAATGGTGAATATTTTTACTGAAAAAGATTTTCGCCTTAGAATCTGTTTTTCTGATTAGTGTTTGTAAACTAGCTTTATTTTGACTGATAATTTGTCCGATGTTTTTTATTCCCCATTGTATTACTCTGCTTTCTGCTACAATGCAATTTTATATGGTTACTGATTTCTACTAGTTCTTCTCTATTTTTTCTTTCCATTTCTGTCTTTTCTATTACATGATAGATCAAATTGTCTTTATTTCATCTTTTTTCTTATCTAACGTTTAATAAGATTGTACCTGTTGCTCTTCTTCTGCAATTACTATTACTATCCCTGGCATTTTAACAAGTGTGTTTGAGTTAAATTCTAAAGTTGGTATTTCCACTCTTCCCTGGATGTCACTCTTTTCTCCTTTTTTTTTCTTCTTTTAAAGATTTTATTTATTTATTCATAGAGACAGAGAGAGAGGCAGAGACACAGGCAGAGGGAGAAGCAGGCATCATACAGAGAGCCTGACGTGGGACTTGATCCAGGATCTCCAGGATCATGCCCTGGGCTGCAGGTGGCGCTAAACCGCTGCGCCACGGGGGCTGCCCCTCACTCTTTTCTCCTGAAGGACCCCTTCCCATTTTGTTTGTTGATAATCATCCTTTAAATGCCAGCTCAAATGCCACCTTTTCAATGACACCTGGAACTTCAACTACCATAATCAAGTTCCAGGCAGGAATCAGAAGACGGAAGGGCAAGAAAGACCATGCTGCTAGTTATTGGGCCCTTCTGTGCAGCCTTTCTTGGAACTGCACCAACTTTCATCTTATTTGTCACAGCTAGGTTCTGTGGTCTCACCTAGCTTCAAGAATTTTTTTTTTTTTTTAAGCTAGGCAGAGTGCAATTCAAATAAAATCAGGAGGTCAGTGTTATGAAGGACGATGGGGATGACTATTTGGGGATGATCACTGCAGTGTTTGCTTCGGACTGGGAGTGGCAGGGAGACCAGTCAGTACGAGCTGCTGGGATTTGGAGTGAGAGAAGCTGACATTCTGAATTAAGGCGGCAGCACTGGAATGAAAGGAAGAGTCTGAAATGAGTTTTGGTGGATGGGAGACAGGACCTTTGACAGCTCGTCTTCCCACTGATGTACTTCAGGAGACACTTTGCCTATTGGTTTAAATTAACTTAGTAGATATTCTTTTCATTGAAGTCAAGATCATTAGGAGTTAATCTCCCAGGGAAATGATGGAATAAATAAAGGTGACTAATTTGTGTTTTATTTCTAAATCTATGCTGGACTAACATTGTTTTTGAAAATATGTTTCCAAAGTGACTTATTTTCCCCCAAAGCTCTATTTCCAAAGACAGAGGAATACAGAGGACACTGATTAAAGTATAGCCATTGTTTGCTTATAGACACTCAAGATATACTCGAGGCCCAATGTCAGAAAATGACACTTAGAAAACCATACGGATGTTTATTTCCATGCCACAAACCATCTGCATTTCCTCTAGGTATTCCAAAAGTCTTTTAAACCTAGCATTTTTCCTCTCTCCATACTAATAAAAAAGATGACTGAGGTGTTTTGAGCAGAGTTTTTTTTTTTTTTTTACTTTCTTTTTTTTTTCTTTGTTTTTGGGTAGAAATTGGGTTGCTAGAAATTTAACTATAAGAAAAGGCAAAAATACTTCCAGATTTCTAGAATACTTGGGTCTTCTGGATACACAGCTAAAGTAAAATGCAATGTCTTTTGTTAATAGGCCCTTACTGGAAGGGAGATGGGTTAGTAAACTTTTCTAAGTAAAAAATAGATGAGCACTTCTAGTTGAATGCATGCTCTGGCTGTTGTATCCTTGTTTTGGCTGTGGCTCCTAATGGGTAGGCTTTAAAAAGGCTGCTCCCCTGAATGTGGCCATGAGGTGTATCTTTTTTTTTTTTTTTTTTAAGGCTTTATTTGAGAGAGAAAACGAGCAAGAGACAAGAAGCAGGAGGAGGAGGAGGAGGAGGGAGGGGGACAAGCAGACTCTTGCTTGAGCAGGGAGCCCAATGCAGGGCTAGATCCCAGGATCCCGGGATCATGATCTGAACCAAAGGCAGATGCTTAACTGAGCAACCCAGGTGCTCCCAGGCTGCTGTTTTATTTATTTATTTTTAAAGATTTTATTTACTTATTCATGAGAGAGAGAGAGAGAGAGAGGGAGAGGCAGAGACACAGGCAGAGGGAGAAGCAGGCTCCATACAGGGAGCCTGATGTGGGAGTCGATCCGGGACTCCAGGATCACACCCTGGGTAGAAGGTGGCGCTAAACCGCTGGGCCGCCTAGAGATCCCCCACTGGCCTGCTTACCCCTGCCAGGGGAGTGAGCAGCTATAGTAAAGGGGGCGGCGTGAGCCTTTCTTGGGTAAAACCTGAAAGAGCTTCTGGTAAAGCTCAAGGGACTTGAGTCAGGGCTGAAGGCTCCCTGATACTCTCCCTACTTAGTGATTCTTTGTCAAAACTTAGGTTAGCATCCTCTGTAGCCCTATTCAAGGGTCTTCCAATACTTAGAACACATGAACAAAAAGCAGCAGCCTAGGCGATGGTAGTGAGGCATAAAATGGCACATCTTTTTACCAACATTTGGCTGCTTAAAAACAAAACTGATGGGGTTGTTCAGATGATCTAGCAGTTTTATTTATTTTTATTTTGTATTTTAAAAAATATTTTATTTATTTATTCATAAAAGACATAGAGAGAGAGGCAGAGACATAGACAGAGGGAGAAGCAGAATCCCTGTGGGGAGCCTGATGTGGGACTCAGTCCCAGAACCCCAGGATCATACTCTGAGCTGAAGGCAGGTGCTCAACCGCTGAGCCCCTCAGGCGTCCTGATCTAGCACTTGTATTAATTGTCAAATGCCATGGATCTAAAAGAAGGAAAAGCCAAGTAAAAGAATACTTGTGGCTCATGATTGTGATGTGTCCCCTGGCTCATCTGTAGGAAAATCCGGTTAAGATGTAAATGCCTGGAGGCTAAGATTTCTGGACTGAGGGTTTTCATGATGTTAATACACTCTTGTCCCGTCATTAAAGATCACAAATATCCAGGTTTCCCTCTAAGGGCGCGCCTGACCTACAGCGGCCTCTTCACTCTTCCAGGTCGTGTTCTGGGCTCTTTCAGCCCCTTCTGGGCTCTGCTACGCTGAGATGGAGGTGTCAAGAGCGGCGTGGCTGGAATTCAATCAGAAGGGAGGGAGGTACAGAGGACACAAAACTGGTTACTTATCTCAGTGACATAAGAGATCCCTCCTACCTCCACACATACATTAAGGTGAATCAGGAAATGGATGGCGTTTTTCAAGTCACGTGATCAGCGCCCCAGGGTTCATCATTTTCACCATGTGTTTGGCTGGGTTTCTCATTTTGTTTACATTATGTGCACAGCTCATCAGAAACTGTTCAGGGAGAGCTGTAGTTTTATCTCGAAAAGAAGAGAACCAAACAGTTTGGGTTTGAAATTATCACCTCTAGTTTTTTTTTTTCTCATTTAAATTCAATGAACCAACATGCAGTACATACTTAGTTTCAGATGTAGTATCACTTCTAGTTTTACAGGGATGAGAAGCAGCCCAAAGTAGGAGGAAGTCCTTCAGTGAGGAATAGTTTCTCAAGGAAAAAAAAAAAAACCCAGAAATTTCATTTTGAAAAAGGAAACATCTGTGGATTTTTTTTTAAAGATTTATTTATTCATGAGAGACAGAGAAAGAGAGAGAGAGAGAGAGGCAGAGGCACAGGCAGAGGGAGAAGCAGGCTCCCCACAGGGAGCCCTATGCAGACCCGATCACGACGAAGGCAGGCGCCCAAGAAGGCAGGCGCCCAACCACTGCCACCCAGGCGTCCCAACATCTGTGGATTCTTTAAACTAATTTTATTTGTAAAGAGCCTACTTCTGTGCTGGGCCATGGCGAGGGTCCGCCTTGCCTCCTACCTCCTTCATGCTAAGAGAGGACACACTTGCCAGCAGGTTGGTTCAAGCTCCAGAGGAAAACAGTAGCTCAGGAAAGTAAAGGAGCTTTCCCCAGATCACAAGGTGAAATTATGCCCTCAGTTTGGGTTTATTTCTCTTTAAACTAAGGATGCACTCTCAATTATTATTTGGTTTCTCCTCCCCTCATCTCATTCTCATTATTAGTTTGTAATTCATCATCATGAAATATATATATTTTAACCATGCTTCCTTATAGCCTGTAAATTGCAGTAAAATTGACACTCCCCCATACACATAAAGTTACATATTAAACATTATGTTATGATCGCTCCTGGGTTATGGTGTAGAAAGCTATTTTCTTCCCAACGCTTAAGTCTCTATGTGCCATGAATTTTTTTTTTTTTTTTTTTGTTCTTTTTAAGCACACATGCCTTTACCTGTCCTATGGAGGGGCAATGACAAGAATTAGCTAAACACATTTGGGTCCTAATTTCTGTCCCCCTTTTTCCTGATGGCGAGGGGCCCTACAGGTCTGCCCACCCTGCAAGGTCAAGTGTAAGGCAGTGTCCTCCCTCCCCTTCCTCCCCCCCCAGGAGCACAGCGTCCAGATCTTGGCCGCCTCCTCCTCCCAGGGAATGCTCCTAGGCGGTTGTGCCACGTAGGCAGAAGAATCAATGGGAACGTCAGGAAGGAGCTAGTGCCAGGCACAGGAGAGAAGTGTTAAGCTTTTCACCATGGCTCGAGGAGCCAAGCAGCTGCCCTGCACCAGGCTGAGGTCCCCAGCACAAGCCAGGGGAGAACGCTTCTACAAAAAGGCCGTAGGACACTGACATTTCCTCTGGATATCTTACAGGAAACCCCAATGAGGCCTAGAGTACCCACAGTAGCTCCATCACTAAAGAGAGAGAGAAACTGGACGTTTGGGGCTGGGCTTCCTTCCATGCAAACCTTCAGAACTGCTTCTCTTTAGTTCTTTTATATAAGAATATTTCATTTGGAAATATTCTATAAAGACTATAAAGACAAATCAAGGTCACTTTGTATTTCTATGGTCCTCCTCTTGGATCTGCGTGGCTACTGTGTGAGCCATGATGCCTTCCAGCCAGTGACCTGTTTTTTGTTTTATAGATGAGCTCGATGGCACAGTTAAGGCACACTGGGGCCTCCTCGGTTGGACAAATCCCAAGAACCAGACTCGGGAGCGATTTTGCGAATGTGGGCCAAAGGCCCAAATGTGTCACTGCGGTAAGGGAGGACAGCGCTGGGGGGCGCGTTCAGGCGTTTCCTTACTCAAGGGAAACTTTACAGCCGCGGCCTGAGGCCGAGATCGAGGAAAAAAGGGCCCAAAGATACCGTTCCCCACCCCTACCCAGAGGGAAAGGGTCAGGCGGGGCCCTTCAGGGTTCCACGCGGAAGCTTTGCAACAAAGTATCCAAGTCTAGGCGCCTTAAAAGGTACTATGCTTTCCAGTGATGAATCTTTACACTTTAATACTTGCTCCCTGAGGCCGAAGGATCCGCGCAAAAGTGCAACAAGTTACATTTAGTCCAGAATTGGACAAGTTGACT
This sequence comes from Canis aureus, assembly GCF_053574225.1. Lineage (NCBI taxonomy): Eukaryota > Metazoa > Chordata > Mammalia > Carnivora > Canidae > Canis > Canis aureus. The sequence continues at coordinate 9,183,159 of NC_135641.1, forward strand.
TTGTCCGTTGGAGGGTTCCTTTCTTAAGGCTCAGCGTGGCTCTTTGGGGACCCCCTGACTCGCCTCCCTTGGTTGGTCGGATTTGTTCATTTCTCTAACTTCATTCCACTGAGATCCAGCCGAACTGGCCGGGAGGTGCACCCTCAAATAGCTCCTCCAAGAACCCGGAGCAACTCTCTCGGTCTTTTAGGAGTTTCCAGCTCAGAGCAGCAAGGCGAGGTCACACAAAGCAAACCAAATCTCACACTCGGCGTCCGGACGGCCCCGGCGGCCCCGGCCCACCCCCACCCCCACCCCCACCCCCACCCCCACCCCGAGGCCAGATTCGGCCGGGGGACGCGCACGTACCTGGACGAGAGGCCGGCAGGGTGGGCGCGCCACGTCTCGGGGCTCGGCCCGCGCAGCCTGCGGCCTTTATAGCGCGCCCTCCCCGCCCCCTCCCCCTCCCCGACAGCCACGTCGGAGCGGCCGGAGGCGGGGGCCCGGGAGCCACCGACGGTCTGAGGGGCCGGGGAGAGGGAGTCACCGAAAGTAACGCTCGGGCGCGCGCGCGCGAGGGCAGGAGCCGTGGGGCTCCTGGGGCGCAGAGGGGCCCCCGGGCGCGGAGGGGGTCCCGGGCCGGGAAGGGCAGGGTCGGGGGCGGGGCCCCGGGAGGTCAGGCGCCGGGTGGGGCGCTCGGGTTTCACCCGGGCAGGCAGGAGGGGAGGAGGCGCGGCCGAGGGGCGGGGCGGGGGCGGGGCGGGGGCGGGGCGAGGGCGGGCCGGGCCGGGCCGGGGCGGGGCGAAGCGGCCCCGCGCTCCCCGCCCGCGCTCCCCGCCCGCGCTCCAGCTCGGCTCTACTCGCCGGGAAGGCGGCGCCGGCGGCGGCTGCTCTCGCTGCGCCCGCTCCCGCGCGCTGTCCTCCCGCCGCGGGTGGGCTCCGCAGCCCCCTGCCGGCCGCGGCCGTGCCCGGTGCCCGCTCTCCGCCTCCGCCTGCCCTGCGCAGGGGCGGCCCGGCCCGCGTGGCCCTTCCCGGGGGCTCCCCGCTCCTACCCGAGGCTCCGCTGCGGGGCTGGCTCCGGCACCCAACTTTGCCTTTCCTCGTCGGTCGCCCCCGCCGGGCGCGACCCTGCTCACCCCCGGCCCGGCCGCGCGCCCGGGGACGGTGCGCCCCGCGCGCACAGCGACGTCCCCAGCCCGGAGCGCCGCGAGCGGTGGGCGGCCCCGGGGAAGGGGCCGGGGGCGGCGGCGGCCGCTGCCTCGACTTCCCTCGCGGGCGCTGACGAGGGCCCACAGCGCCGCCCCGGAGCCCCCGGCGCTGGATGACTGGCACGAGGAGCGCGCCTCGCCCCCGGTGAGCGACCCCCGCCCGGTCCCCGTGGCCGCGGCCGCAGCCCCGACCGCGACCCGGGGCGGCAGTGGGCGGCGGGTGGGTCGTGGGGATCGCAGGCAGGGTCGACCCGCAGGCGCTGGGCGGGGACAGGACTGCCGTCCGTGCGGGCGCCACGGCTGAGCTAGCGCGCGGGCTGGAAGTTTGTGCCCCGTCGTGGCCGAGGTCGGCGCGTGCTGAGGTAAGGAGCAGAAGCGACGGGGTGGGCGACCTGGTGGTGGGCGAGGCGGGACCCCCGCCACACGCCTCGGGAAGGGGCGCAGGGGGCTTTGTGCGCGCACCCGGCGCGCGTCCAGGAGCTCGGTCGCGAGCGGTGCGCGGGGGTCCCCGCGGCTTGGGCTTCGCCGCCCCACCGGCTGGGGCGGGTTTTCGTGTTCGAGTTACACGGGGGTGTTGCGGCGCGCGCGAGAACCCGGGAGGCAGAGGGACTTGGGCTCAAGTCCGCCGAGCGCTTTGGTGGAGGGCGAGTGAGGCTGGGGATGCTGGGGATGCGGTGCTCGGGCCGCCTGACGGGCTGCGGCCGGGCGAGTCGCTTTCCGCCGTACGACTTCGCGGCTGCACGGTTTCGCACCCCCGGGATCGGGGCTTCGGGGCCGGAGGTGCATTTGGTCCCCGGAGGGACCTGGCGCTCTCGAGATGTGCGGGGAGACCGCCGCCAAGGAGTGGAGCGGGCTCGCTTCCCGCGGCGCCGGTGCCCGGCTTACCGCAGGCCGAGCCGGATTCCCGGGGCTTTGGCGGGAAGCGCGCGCACCTCCTCGCCCTTTCCTTGCTTTGTACCTGGATGCGGCGGCTCAGAGTTGGGATTGAACTTTCCTGCGCCCGCGGCGGCCCGGGGATCGCCGGCAGGGGGCGCTGCGAGCGAGCGCTGGAAGCGGCGGAGAGGCTGCTGAGCGGTGCCGAGTCCTGGAGTCCCGGAGTCCTGGAGTCCTGGGTGGGTGGGGGTCCCGGACCCGGACCCGGACCCGGACCCGGACCCCGCGGATCCGGCCGTGATTTCAGAAGGGAGGGGGTGGGGCAGCGGATCCGTGAACCAGGGGCAGCTCTCAGCGTTGCCAAGGGAAGGACACGAGAGGTGGTTGCCGAACACAAGGTTTCTTCCAGAGACCAACGTATCCCTGCAAACTCCTCCTGTCTGTGCAGCTGTCTTCCTCCTTGTGAGTATTTTCTCAAAAATGAAAAGCAGTAACAGCAGCAATAATAATGTGAGTTATGTTTAATACTGACAAGGTTCTGCTCCTCGGGAGCCCGTTAGTTAAAATGCCAGGAGTTACAAATGGTTGTTGCACCTTGTTTTTAGGAAAAACAATCGTGTGTCACAGCGTATCCAGAAGAGCTCCGTCATATTGGCCAAGTTTGGAAAGAGCAGACACGTTAGTAATTTTACTGTTAGTCTTTCTTAAGTAGACACAGAAAAACAAGAACAGTCTTTACTAGAGAAGATTGTCACATCTAATTAGGATTGCCAAAGTACTTGCCAGTTGTGCTGATTTTATTATTGAAGAAGGTGTAATGTTTATCATGCAGTACTTTGGGTGACCAGTTCACAATTTCAGTTTTGGGGGATAATACCTTAAATTGTGTATGACTTAAATACATTTTTCTTGTCTATGCCTGTATTTATACCAAAGGAAACATTTTTTTTTATCCCAACCATTTTTCATTTTTGTTTTAAAAGAAAAAGCAGTCCATGATATAATTGTTTGAGCTACTTGAAACACAGATTTCTTTTCCCTTGAATTTCTTTCTTGTTAAAACTTTGCCACAAAATAGCAGCTCATCCGTCGTGTTGCAAGGTCACGTAGTTATTTGCCCGCTCCTGGACCCCCAGGGGTGATGAACTGGTACCTGCTTTTACGTGTGTTTAGCCTATCTATGCGTACTTGCCTTAATAGGGAGAAGACGGATGATGCTAATCATTTTATGCCTTTTGCGAATTGTGCTAACTTATTTGGTTGTTTTAATGGCAAACAGCTGCAAGATCCCTGCTGAGAGCAAAGACTTTGGTCTCCTGGGTGGTAAAGCTTGTCTCTGTCCAAAAGAAGTTTTTGAGATGTTCAGGATTCGGTAAAAATAAACCTGCATTCTTCACTGCTGCTTCCCTTTTAAAATTATTTCTTGACTGTTTCTGGACAGAATGAAACGGAAACATACAGTACAGTGACTGTTAAAAGTTGTTGGCTATGTGGCTATAATAAATATACGCACATTAGCATAAGCTTTTGCTTAAGCTGTAGAGGGTTCACAAACCTTCTGAAGCCCAATCCATGGCTTTGCAGTAAGAAATTTTGCTTGAGAGGCCCTTTGGACTCTTAATTCAGGGACAAATGTTAAAACCGCAAAAACTTTGCTTTGTGTTCTATGCCAGCTCCTTGGGACTATGTTGAATGCTCCTGGTGTTAGAGCCGCTTAACTGAACCTTCACTGCGTAGCCTTTACTAATTTGATGATTATTTTGAATGATTCCAAATGTCTTTCTTTTTGGTTACAGAATCATTGAAATGGAGGCTTTGTTTCTGATAAAAATAAAGGAAAGTCAGGGAGGGAGAAACAGAACTTTGGTAAATGTCCAGCCAAAGTTATAAAGGCATTCCACTGTATAAACAAGTAATTATGAACTCTAGAAATCACTAAGATAAGAAAAGAATCCCTACAAGAAGGTTTGCCTTGCAAATCATATAGTTTGCAAGATAGAACAAACTAATTAGGTAATTCCTGAGTCAAGGAATCCAGTTCTGTAGCAGTATATGGACAAGTGTTTGAGAAAAGTAGCCCTACATCCTGCAGTAAATCCTCCATAATTCTTGATTCTAAAATTATACCAAAGTTGTATTTGCAAATGCTTCTGAAATTGTTGCTATAGTTACTCAGACAAATTGCTTAGGGTATAATTATAACACCAAGGTGACAGATTTTTATGTTTAATGTTAAATAATTTTTAAAATGTAAATTACAGTGTCTAACAAATTGAGTTACACCCAAGTGCAAAGTGTGTGGTGTGGAACCTTGTACATTTCTGTCCGCCTGCATCCGTTTGCAAATTTATACAGTGAAAGTGAACTATTTTCTTGAGTACTAAGATATATATAAGTGCTTGTAGTTGTTTGTATTATCTTTTTGTACTGTTGTTGACAACACAGACATTTTCACATATGTTTCCAGCAACCCTTTAAAACTGAGATGCAGAAGTTTTGTTGAGAATTACTGGTGTTTGTCACTTTGCCTTGCTGCCTTGTAGAAATGATCTGCTGTAGATAGGGGGCAATCTGCTGTCTCTAATCCCTGCCCAAATTGGTAACATCGTAATGATAAATTCAACAGGTGAGGAGTAGCTTATTGGGAAGCACTTTGAAGAAGCAGCTTTTTGTATGCTTGATAAATAGATCATTTATTTCTTTGATGAATTTGTTAGCTGGATATATAAAATCTATTTCTAATAGCAAGACAAGAAGAAAAAAACTAAAGTGGACTGGAATGTACATGGATAAACTTTTCACTTTCAGTGAGCTTACCCAAAACTTGTTTTGATTCAGAATTTAAGTCAAACAGAGTAAAGCAGATGAAAATTTGATCCAAGAGAATATAGTGTATAAGTAATTTATTATAATGTACTGATAATAGCACAATTAATCTATGCTGTCTAAAGCTTGTAGAGCTAATGAAACCTCCCTCTGAATTTCAGAGTGTTTTGAAGCCAGGCAACTTCAAAGACAAGTTGCATTTCACCTGGGGCATGGCATTTACAGTAGGGTCAACCCAACAGTGCACTCAAGAAAACAGAATTTTTTTCAAAAGAATTGCTGTTTTCTTTTTCTTTTCCTTCTTTTTTTCTGTCCAAGATTAATGGTTGTCTGACAAGAGCAAAGATGGACATACTTTATTTCTCTTTTTCTGAGTTTTAAAATTTATTGGCATAGTACTGTTGCATTTGGGAAAAATAAAATCATTCCATTCTTGGCTCTTTTTTTTCCCCCAATGTGCTAGAACTGGTTTCCTGATTAATATTGAAAAACATTGTATTCTGAAAGAGAATACATTTTTCTAGGGCTGAATATCTTTTATTTCTGGAAGGCCATGAACCCACTAATCCCTTATCTTCCCATCTTTCATTCCTTATTTGTCACTGTGTCTCTGGAATTGGCCATCCTGTGGTTCATGTAAGATGATGAGGAGGTATATGTTGGAACAATTTTATTTTATGTTGCATTTTTATGTACATTTGTGAGTAGATCACATTACTGCAATAGGTAATTCAATTACAGATATGTATGATAAATAACCAGGAGAGTGATGGTTTGAGAAGCCAGCTCTACTGGAGAATAATGCTGTATTTGCTGAGATGTGAAATTAAATAAGTTCAAGGCAAGTGACAATCAGGACTGAGCAAGGACAGATTGTTCACAGGAAATAGAGCCTCTTTCAATCAGTTCAGATTCACCCAACATTTGACAACGATTTATGATGTGCCTATGCAAAGAAAAGCAGAGTCAAAAAAAAGTAATAAGAATTCTGCTAAGCGGTTTCTGTTGAGTTGTCTGCAAAATCATAAAACGGCTAGCGCTTGGCTTCAACTTCCTGGAAGAAATGTGTTCCTCACAGACTGACTCCAGATAAAATTCCACACAAAGAGCTTCCCTTTCTGTAACAAAGCTGGAGATGTGGCGCATCTGGGAGAGGGCATCCGAAGCTGTTCGCAGCCAGCCTCCAGGGATGCAGCTGCCGGCTGCCTGCACCGCTCTCGCCTTCCGCCAAAGGAAGGCATCGGATGCCAGGAACGTCGGCAGTTGGACATCCTGCGACCGAATGGATTCTAGAATCACGACTGGGGTCTGGGATTGCCGTCGTGGGACCAAGATTCCGATCTGCCATGAAACTTTACAGAGTTTAGAGGCGACCACGTTGTAACTGGTGGCGTAAAGCAAAGACGATCACTGCACGTTACGCCTCCTCTGTCCAGCAGATCTCGTGGCTGAGCCATCGGTAATGTCCGCTGCTGTGCAGCAGGAACTAACTAAGGACTTGCTTCTGAGATGTCTGTCGTGTAAATTCCCGGGTGCCGTCGCTGTGGGTGGACTTGGCTTTAAGAAAGTTCGAGGGAAGCTGGGTAGAATAATCACCAGTGGGTTCATGGAGCTGCTGGCCTCACTGGGCAGGGCAGTTGGGGGGGGGCATCCACATCCGAGGGGGCACTCGCTGGCACTGGGGGGTCCCACGGGGACAGGCCTGCATGCTGGAGACGGCTCTGCCGTGGGATCCGGGCCCGAGTGGCAGCTGGAGAGGGGGTGGCGTGGGCAGCAGCAGTTGACAGCGGTAAAACTGTCCCCGTCTGACTTGGCTGTTGATAGAGGTTGTGTTGAGGCCCCCACACGGAGTCTGCAGGTAGACTGTGTGGACGGACTTGGAGGTGGCCAAGCCTCGGTGCTGGGTCTGGGTCAGAATCCGACGTCTGCAGCAGGTCTTTGGGTCCTTATAGACACGGCTCTTCCAGAAGATAAAGGGGAGGTGGAGGGAGTAAGTGTGGTAGGAGTGCCCTGCAGGAGTGGTTAGGGTGTTTGGTTACGAAGCTAGAACCTCAGGAATGATAATATGAAACACTGCTAGAACTAAGTCATGGCTGGGAGGACAGCTCAAGGGACAAGTCCACCAATTTGCACCCATTGACAGAACCAAGCGAGCAGGGCTAGCTGCTGCTGAGTGTGGGGCCAGGGCTTCTCAGATTGTGGCTGCCTAAGTGCAGGATGGGGTCCCTGGGCCTGGGACCTGCAGTGGGCACCGAATGATCCCAGCTGGGGGGAGATGTGTACCCTGGGCGGGGAAGCTTGACTTGCAAATTATCATAAAAACACTTTGTGTGTGTGTGTTTAAGATTTATTTATTTATTTGAGAGAGCACGTGCATGAGCACAAGCAGGGGCAGAGGCAGAGGGAGAGGCGGACTCCCAGCTGAGCTCAGAGCCCCACGTGGGGGGCAGTCTCACGACCCTGAGATCATGACCTGGGCTGAAATCAAGAGTCAGATTCTTAATGGACCGAGCCATCCAGGCGCCCCAAACACTTTATGTGTTTTAGAATTTTTTTAAAAAAAATTTTAATTTATTTGAGAGAGAGAGAGCGCGCGCAAGCATGCAGAAGGAGTGGGAGAAGCAGACTCCCCGATGAGCAGGGAGCCTGACATGGGGATGGGGCTCTATCCCAGGACCCTGAGATCATGACCTGAACTGAAGGCAGTTGCTGAGCCAGCTGAGCCACCCACACACCTCACTTTATGTGTTTAAGACATATATTAAAACATAAAAAATGGAAATTCAAGGACATTGTTTACTTATTTAAAGTAGCACCACACACAAAATTTTCAGGAAACGGGTTGTATCCTCATTAGATATCTTCACGCAATTACAGAGATTTTAGAAATTCTAGAATATTTTAGAAATATGGCAGACTTTCTGATTTTATTTCTGAGATTAGGCCAATAAGCCTGGTCACTTAGTTGGATTTATAGATTTAATAAGCTGAAACAGATGAGTGGATAAACAAAACGTGGTACAGCCAGACAGTGGACTAGTATTCAGCAATAAAATTGATGAATTCTTGATATATGCTGCAGTATGTGAACTTGAAAATATTATGCTTAGTGAAAGAAGCCAGTCACAGAAGACCACATATCCTGTGATTCCATTTGTATGAAATGCCTAGAAAATGCAAGCCTATAAAGACAATGCAGGTTAGTGGTTGCCTGGGGCCAGAGATGGGGATTTGGGAGGCACTGACAGCGGATAGGCGGGTCTTTTTGGGATGATGGAAATGTTCTAAAACTGGATTGTGGAGAGACTCCTGCAACTCTGTACATTAACTAAAAATTATTGAATTGTGTACTTACAAGGAGTAAATTTTATGGTATGTAACTTATGCAGCAATGAAGTTTTTTTTTTATTTTAAAGAAAAGGAATCTGGGACATAATCTCTATAGCGAGAGTGCCTTAAACTGCCAGTGGCCTAAACAAATCCTGCTGTTTAGTGGGAATTGTATTCTGTGTTTCCATGAGTTTCACAGAGACAGGTACTGGGGCCGTAGAATGTTGAGGCTCTCTTTCTGGGAAGTATGTCTGAACGGTGATCTCTTTTATGAAAATGAGCAAACCTGGTTGCTTTCAGATGAGACCGTAGAACTGAATTAAATCCCTCCATGAAACTAACCGGCAAACCTGGTTTGGTACAGCTCTGTTCCCAGTCATTTGTTGTGTAGACTTCTCTTCTGCTGGTTTTCTAGTGTTGTGTAGCTCAGGGGGAAATCTTTCGAAACAGAGTCTCCTGGTATTGTCAGGGCTGCAGGGGTCTGAATTCCCAGAGTATTGCTCTACTTGACAAACTGTGCTGCTTTCCTGTGGCTGGGGAAAGCCTCATGATGCCTGCTGCTGCTGCTGCTGCTTTTTTTTTTTTTTAAGATTTTACTTATTTGAGAGAGAGCACAAGAGAGCATGAGTGGGAAGAGGGGAGGTACAGAGGGAGAAACAGAAGCAGACTCTCTGCTGAGTAGGAAGTCCATGGGGACTGCATCCCAGGACCCTGGGATCATGACCTGAGCTGGAGGCAGACGCTTAACCACTGAGCCACCAGGGGCCAGGAGCCCCATGATCCCTGCTTCAGTGTCCTCGTAAATTTCTGTAGCAGGGTACTTATTTTAGCTGCTGAGGCAGGCAGCTTCCAACAGCCCGGTCGAGGGGCAGAATGCAGATTTTTATTATTATTATTTTTAAAGATTTTATTTATATATTCATGAGAGAGAGAGAGAGAGAGAAAGAAAGAGACACAGGCAGAGGGAGAAACAGGCTCCATGCAGGGAGCCCGATGTGGGACTCGATCCCAGGACCCTGGGATCATACCCTGGGCCAAAGGCGGGTGCTTAACCACTGAGCCACCCAAGGCGTCCCAAGAATGCAGATTTTTAAATGCCCACGGCCTGAGCACTCAAATGAGAGTGTGCTGGTTTTTCACCCCCCCACCCCCCCCCCCCCCCCCCCCGCCTTTAGTAGGAGAAGAGTCCTAGAATTGCTTCTAGCTCTTTCTATCCTCCTTTGACAAGTTTTGCAGTTAAAGCACAAGCTGAAATTAGGTTATGCATAGAGATACATATGAATTGCCTGTAATTTCCTTGCTCTTTGACTGTGTCTCTGGGTGAAAGTGTGTCTTTAGCTCTTCCCTCTTGTTTATTGCGACTTCCATCTGTTGAGTGCATGAAAATCCTCTCTGCCTCCTGCCATGGGGCTTCCTTGGCTGTCTCGTGGGCACCTTGCTCTCCCCCCACCAGTTGGTTTCCACGTGGTGACTTGCCGTGGGAGTGTTTACTTTGGCGCAGGCTGTCTGAGGCGGTCCAGAGTCCCCCAGCATGGCTTTCTGGAGCTGCTGTGACTCGCCAGCCTTCAGAGCTCAGAAGCCTCTCTCCGTTTGGTAACGAAGGATTTGTATCCAGCCCTGTGATGTTTCGGGCAAGCATTTTACAACGTCTAATTTCTTCGGTTCCAGTAGTTGTATGCAGAAACCGCGATTGACAAAAGTTTCAAATCCTAGTGCAATCGCTTTATTGACCTCATACCAATGTAATTTCTAACTGGCTCATTCTGAATTTGCCTCCTTGAGAACTTGCAGCCTGACCTAGACACAAATTACGAGTAATATTTATAAAATGACCATGTTTTTCTATTACCAATCCTAATTTATTATTACTCACCCTTGGTGAGTGGCAAGGAATTATTTTTGAGATTGCTTTAGTATTTCCTGCTGCTTATTAGAGGGCAAAAGGGTGGGTGAACTTTTTATTTTTGTTTTCTGATATTTTTATTTTTGATGTCACTTTTGATGGTTTTAATTGGTCGGTAATGTATACTGTTTAGGTGGGTATTTTTTAGTGGTTATTTTCTTTCATTTTCAATGAGCTAATGTTCTCTGGATTTCAAGAATAACTGGTTAGGCATTCTGTTAAACAGACTGACTGGTTACATGATTAGAGCAATTTCCATGTTGCTAGGACCGATATTTCATTTTGAAACATGAGGAATAAGAAATGATGTGATGTTCTCTTTGTTTTAAGGCCTCCTTTGGGGTTACCGTTGATTTGTATTGGATCTGATAGTTGGAGGTGATCATAATGAAAGTAACACAGAGTGTGACATAGAGAATGACGCGAAGACAATGTCCTCAGCCGGGGAAAATATATTAGACCTTTATTTTGGAAGAATTTTTTACTTTTTTCTAAACCATTTCCTCTTCTGGAAAGCATCCAAATGTTAACATCAAATATTGATTTTGGACACTAAAATGTATAGGTTCTTAACTTTATTCGGACAGTTGGGAACACAGGGAAGAGCCTGGAATGTTCACTTTATAGCCTGGGGCTGTGCTGTCCCTCCTCCCTGCTGGCTCCTCGGTACCTTCCATCCTGTCATTGCTCTGAAGTTTCAGATTGGGGGATCTTCACCAAACCTGTCAGTGAAGGAAAATGCCTTTAAAGTCTGAGCTAGGAGGTAAAGATAGGTACATTCATTACTTACGTTCGAGATTTCTGGGCTGTACATATAAAAGAAAGACCACATTTTCAGAGCAGGGGTCCAGTGCTCAGATGCCCAGTGTGGGAAGGGGAATACTGGACTCTGGTTTCCCTCTGTTCTGACAGGACTGCTCCTCACTTGTCCTATGGCTTTTTCAATTTCTCTGCTAACCCAGCAGCCTTTTAATTATTATGTTTCTCCCTCACCAGAAAGTTTTGAGCCTAGCTGTCTCATTTCTAATAGGACCCATCTCACTCTCTTTCCTTTCCCTTCTGTTTCAGTGCCCCCCTCCCCTGCCACGTGGGAGGGATTTGCCAGGTTTTGTCCCGGCTCTGATACTGTGTGGCGTCTCCACTATCTGACCCTTTGCTGAGGGGTTTCAGGGCTACTGCTGATGTGACCTGACGATGATAGACAGGTTCTCTCATGTTGTTCCCGTCATGTTCCACATTGGCTTGTGTAACCTAGACCTCATCTAGGTCAGTATGAGAGTCACAGGAATGTGATGGCTGTTAAGCCACATCCCAACATTTGTTTCACATGATGGTCTCTCAAGTTGGGAAAAGCATGCTTTTCTGCTTATCAGGTTTAAGGGGGAGAAGCATTTGCTCCAAGGCAGTGGGAAGCCCTCCCTCCCTGGGTCACTGTCCAGATAGAAGTGATCTGAAGCCTTGGAGCTATGCTCTCAGCCCCTCCCATTCTCCACCTTTGAATCTCTCCCATTTCCTTGGCCACTGGTCATATAGGTGATGCTCAGCAGGTGGGGATGCCTAAACCCAGGTACTGGAGTTGAAAGTATTTCCCCCTCTACTTAAGTTTATTTTATTTTATTTTATTTCATTTTTTTAATAATGTGTATCTTAAACAAGTGTTTTCCTTCAATTTTGTATATCTAAAAATGCCACCCTTGGATGTAAACTGTGTGGTGGTCGGAGGATGGGGCTGGGCGGTGAAGATGGGGAGGTGTGGGAAGGGGGGAGCCCTTTACAGAGCTACAAGCCCAGGCAGTGCCTCTTGGCTGTCTTCGCTTTCCAAGCAGACTCCAAAGTCAGGCCTGAAGCCAAATTTACTCTCCGTCTGCCAGCAGTGATGGAATTCCTAGGTCCTATCACCAGCTTGTGAAAAGAAATCATTCAGAAAACTGCAAGCTGGCAAGTAAGAACTGCAAAGATTCATTCACTCGAAAGCTTACACCCGCAAATGTTATTTAACTTTGAACAATTTCTCCAGGCCCACCTGCTGGGTTTCCATCTCATTGAGGTTTATCTTGGTACAGGGAAAGCCTGCGAAGGATTCACAGTGTGGCTCTGATGGAACATGCCCCAGGGGTGATCAGCAGAAGGGCCTTCCCCTGGTCCTAGACCTCACTCATCCCTGACCCGAGTCTGTGCACTTCTTCTAGAGAAGAATTTCATGGAGTGAATATAAATGCATGGACTTCAGTGGCTAAAGCTACAAACCGTGGGACAGTAGAGGGGAGCCTTAGTCTTCATAGTGGTCAGATACCCTGCCAATTAAAATACCTTGAAGACATTTTTTAAAATGAGGATCCATTGATGAATTAGTTGTTTATTGAGGTAGGCCCAAGGAAATCAATGCTTTCCACTTAGACCATGGTTAGGGAGAGGATGGACTTGACAAGCATGGGGAAGGGACTACAGGGAGTCATGAACCATAAATTTTTGGGAAGAAATGCATTTCCCAATGTCTACATAGTATTTACAGGGACTTTTTTTTTCTTATATAGTGGAAATTATAACCCAAAACCACACCCTACAGATTCGAACATAGTTTAGAAATGTATTTTATTTATTTCTTTTGGTTGCTAGAGGGGAGGAGTGCAGGCTTTGATGTGAGTTTAGGGAAAAGAAGGCCAGATAAGCATTTTTCATTTGATCTCTGTGACCTTGAGTTTCATGATAATTTTTCAGAAAACCCCAGGTGTTTTGTTTTGTTTTGTTTTTGGTGACCAATTACTATTCTTTTCTCTTAAGAGAGAAAAGAGTCATCATCACTTCTCAGCCAAGGCTTGTAGGTTAGAGAAGCTCAGTATGGTGCCGACCGGGTTTCATAAGGCTCCACGGTGTCTCTTCTCATGCTTTTCCTGCTTTAGGACATCCAACTCCATTGGTGGTTGGTTTGGGGTCAACATGCAGGAGGGACACAGAAAGGAAAGGATCACCGTGAGTAATGGAAACCCCACTGAGCTCTAGGGGATATTGGTTCCATTTCGTCTTTTTTTCTCATTTATTAAAGTCCACACTGGCCTTTTCTGTCCTCTTCCTGTGTCCAAGGCAGTAATCGTTTGCAAAAGCTGTGAGCCTTTTGGTTGTCGTTGAGCTAGTGATTTGCAGAAGAGCCACGGAGCATTGTGACAGTTTGCATGGGAACATGGCCCCCGTGGATTGAAACACTGGCCAGCCTGCCCCTCCGCCCCCCCGCCCCCGCATGGGCCCCATTGGGCTCCATGGCATGGGGCTATGAGTTCGCCCCCAATGATGTGTAATCAAGAGTCTCTTTAATGAGTGATGGTTGTACATGGACTTGAAGGCAGTTTTGGATTGAAAAGTAAGTGCTTTTCAATGACATTAAGAGGTTTTATTTTTCAATTAAAGTGTGTGTTCCCCAAAGAACTGGCTTTGGGGTCCAGATTTCCTGCCGTGGTCGTTGGAGGGAGTGGTAAGTGGGAAACATAGGACCATGACTAGAGGCTTGGCAAAATCTTTATCAAGAGGCCTGGACAGGGGGCGCCTGGGGGGTCTCAGCTGGTTAAGCTTCCATCAGGATCTCAGGGTTCTGGGATCAAGCCCCACATGGGGCTCCCTGCTCAGCAGGGAATCTACTTCTCCCTCTCCTTCTGCCCCTCCCCCTGCTCACACTCCTGCCCCCCCCAAAGTAAATAAATAAAAGTCTTGAAAAACAAAACAAAACAAAAAAAAGAAGCCTGAACAAAGTGTGCAGATAGTGAATGGCTTACTTTGGGGACTGATATGGGGGCCCTCAGGGGATCTTCTTTAATTGTACTTTTGAATGAACAGCTGGTTTAGTTAAGCCTGCAGGGGTAAATTTAGGAAGACAAATCAAAAGCACCTTTGGGAAGGCTGCTTGTTTCAAAGTGTGTAGAAATGCTCATGTTTACCTTTGTTCCTCTGCAGGGAAGGGCCAGGGTCTCTTTTTAAAGGTAGCTCTTGGTGTTGACTTTGACTTCTGCCAATTAGCCATTTTGCCTGATAATGTTACAGTGTATGTATATATGTATGTTACAGATGTGTTACAGCTTGTATCAAGTATTCATCAGTGCCAGACAGCTCAGTTCTTGTGTTCTTCCTTGGTGTGGGAAGAAAAGGATTTTGTAGGTATATTTCTATAAAAGAGTTTGGTGTTAGGTTTTAAGAATTGGTAGACAGCTAAAGGAATTCATATTAAGACATAATTAGAGTATGCAGGGAACATATAAAATATACATGTTTGAAATGCTTTGCTTTCTGAGCAATTGGGAGGTTGTTGGCTGTTTCTTTTTCTCACATTGGCTTCCAGATGATTAATTGGATTTACTTAATTAAACGCTCCACATTTAAGTGGAGTGGAGGCCCAGGCAGGGAGCATTCTGAAAATAGCATCAATTGTTTTCTATTGATCTACAATATATGACATGATTTGCTTATACTTAGAGCAAAGACATTCAGTTCTATATTAATAATCTTTCTTTTTAAATTATTTAACTTTAAGTTCTAAAGTGAATAATCTATTTAAAATATCTTATGGATGATCTCAAAAATCCTGTATCATGAAGTTCTATTCTTTTACTGTATTCCAGGGGAGTAAGCCAGCTTTGAAACTAGAAGCACGTTTCTGTTGGTGCCACAGTAAGTTGAAGTGTTTGGAGAGGGAGCTGGGCTATTTTTAGCAAGTTCAAATGTATCCTGTGGTGGCCAATTTCCAATGATCCAAAATTAGTCATGGGATCTTGGACAGCACAGTGTCAAGGGCTCAGAAAACCAGCCTGCTCAACATCTTTGCATTGTCAACCTAAATCTGACAGTAGGATTGATTGCTTTGGTCAAACAATACATCATTCTTTGGAGAAAACAAAAGGATAACCTCTCACTGTGAACAAAGGGGTCAGGAGCTATGGAATTAGGTGCTAGACAAAGTGGGTGCTGAATAAAAATGGCAGCAGTTCAAGCTACTGGAAGATGACAGGTTTTTGGTGATGAGGGCAGTTAAAAACTTAACAGGGTTTTTTAATTAAGTTAAATTAACTTTTTTATTGGGAGGGGCATAAAGGTGAATAGCTGAGATTTTTTCCTCTCCTTCGGTTTTGTTTACATGAAAAGAAGGTTAAAGTGCAACCCCTAGGGCAGGAAAATCTTGCTTATCACAGTGGCCTTTCATCTGTGGAAAAATGGAGAGAGGATACAGTTACCCGCCTGAAAAGATCTTTTACACAAGTTGCTCCCAATCATCTGAGAGCCAAATGACCTAATTGCTTTGAAAGAATCGTATTTCCATTTCTCCATGTCTAGAGAAACACTTCATTTTTAAATATATATGCAACATACAATTGTTCTTGGCAGTGATGTTGATGACTGTTTTTCCTTAAGGTTTTGTTGTTGTTTGCTTATAAAGTAGTTGGTAGTTTACAAGAAGATGGGCTAAAATTTAATAGAATTATCCTCACAAACTTTTTTTTTTAGAGAGAGAGCGCATATGCATTTTTGAGGGGAGAAGAGATGGAGGAAGACAGAGGGAGAGGTAGAGAGGTAGAGAGAGGCTCTCAAGTAGACTCCAAGCTGAAATCAAGACCTCCCCCTTTCGGTTGTCTTAAATCAAGTTGACATGGCATATGGGAGGTTGGTTTGATTCAAAGGAAGGACAGTGCATTTGGTTGAATCATAACATCCTATTTCTTGAATGTTGAGGCCTCCTAATGGATATAACCATTCCATAGAATTCCAGAATTTGGGAGATACTGAAGCTGTCCGGTATTGGTCTCCAGGCAGAGCCTTTTCTAAACCCCCATAGAAAGATGGTGATCTATTATGTTCTTAGAGAAGAGTTTATGTGGGGGCTCCATTATTGTATGGGCAGTTTATTTTTATTGTAGTCCAGGGGAGCCCAAGGATGAAAGGTAGGTAGGGTAGCATTTGGTCAACTAAAAAGTGTTGACCAGAAACTTCCTTTGGGCTAGAGCCCAGGCCCTGCCCTGTGCATATGGTGTGTTACAGGACAGAGAGAGTTTCTTGGTGCATGCTCTCTTGGTGCATGTTTTCAAGAACCTGGATGATGCTTCAGGTTCATTCAGACATTGAGGAATGTCTAGAACGCCAAAGCAGGAGGGCTGTAATAGCAGGTGGAAGAGCCAGGCGTGGGTGCAGTTGAAGTTGGAACAGTCTCTTGTCTCCGTGCCCTGGCTGAGCTTCCTCACTTACTGGGACTCAGGGAGCATGGAGGTTTGGAAGGTGTATGCCCAGGTGGCCTGGACCGCCGATGGGTACCCTCTGCCCAGGATGCTAGCAGCACTGTCAGAGCACCAGAGCACTGTCAGAGGGGTGTGGGGTCTTCAGACATCCTTCTCTAACAGCAGAGAGGGCCTGAAAATCAGGAGCGTCACAATAAGTAAGGATCTAAGTGTTCCCGCACTTCTTTTAGGATCTTTGAGGAGTTTTTAGTCATCCCTGTGGGATCCTGGATGCGGAGACCCCTGTTTGACCAGCTCACCATCTCACGGAGCTGCAAACTGTGTGGTGTGTTTCCTGATGTTTTCCAGGACAGAGTCACACAATCTACCCCCGATGCAGGACTGCCTTTTCCGGTGTTTAATGCACTTTGCTGTGAGGCAGAGAAAGTAGCCTTTCCTGAAATGGAAGAGCCTCAGGATATGCAGGGGAGAGTTGGTGCTGGAGCAGATTCAGGGAGGAAGGCTGCCAGCAAGCTGCTCACCTGCCATGCAGGTGGACTCCAGGCCCCAGAGCTCCTGAGCACCTCTCTCTACTCCCAGGTGTGTCCCTGACTCCTGAGGAGCTAAAGCTGCTGTCTCTTTAGAGGTTACACAGACCACTGGCTATGTTGGACCTATACTGAGTCCATTTGATCCTGATACTTTGGGTTTCACGGTGCTTGAGAGATAACTCCAGATCACTCTTCTGAAGATCCCAGTTCCAGATGATCCAAGGGGGAGTAAAAGCAGTGAGAATCTGGGTATCAAAGTAGCAGAAAGGGGGCTTAGCAGTATATTCAGTTGCCAAAAAGAACTTTTATTTCTCAATCCCCACTTCCTCTTCTTGCTGAAGAGCTTTAAAAAGAATGAATGATAATTGAAGGCTAACTTCACAGTTTCTTTGAAACATACCCATGGACTTTTATAGGGATTGAAATAGGAGGAGGAGGAAGCCAGTCTTTGAAAGCATGTTACTAGTTTATAATTTGGAAAAAAAAAATTCTGGCACCGGTTCAGTAGATGTTGGCAGAGGCCTAAGGGTCAATGTCTGAAATATTCCTGGCGTAAAGAGCTTCCGTGTTTTATTTTGTTTTAATTGAAGTTTATTAGTGGTAATTTCGGTTTGGTAGCTTAGCATGCAATGAAAGCCATGGTCCTGTATCCTGAAGCTGTTGGGAGGAGTCGCACAGCCAGTGGGGGAGCGGGCAGGGTGAGGGGGGGTGCTCTGCTGCCAGCAAAGGCAGGCTGCCTCGTGGGGCTCACCAAGTGGCATCCTGACCTCTCTGAAAGGTGCTGACAAGCCTGGCTGCCAGAAAGAAGACTGTGGGGACTTTTGTTTCAGTAACGTGGGCTGGAAGCAGTGAGAGCCGAGCTGACATACTGAGGCGGGCAGCTCTTCTCACCCAAGGCCTGGCTGCCAGCCTTAGGTGGTTCCTCAGACTGTGATGTGGATGACAGCTGCTTGTGCTTTCAGAACTGGGGGGGACGATGTGTAGTACCAGAGCCGCCTGGAGACAGTGCTCCCCTAGGCTCAAAGCTCGGAGAAGCTGCCTTTCGGCCTCTCTGAGGATTTCCGGAAATACAAAGACTTGCAGGTATAGTCATCATATCTTGAGAACAACCTAAATCACAAAGGCTTGCCAGAGCCACTAGATTTGGGTCCCCCCAAAATCTACAGATGCCTGGCCTCCAGGTTAAATTGTTTTAATACCTGGGATACAGGTAAATACTGTAGTTGTCTTTTTTCTAGGGCTCGCTTATCCTTGCTCTCTTCTCAAAAGTAGATATAATAAACCTTTGAACAATGTGGGGCCTGGGGACAATGACCCCACCATCAAAAACCTGCATATAACTTTTGACTTTCCCAAACTTGACTGTTAACAGCCTACTGTTGACCTGAAGCCTTACCAATAACATAAACAGTTGATAAACACATTTTGTATCTTTTATGTATTGTATACTGTATTCTTACAATGGAGTAAGCTGGAGAGATGAAAATCATAAGGAAGAGAACATATATTTACAGTTTGTACTTTAGTTACCAAAAAAACAAAAAAACAAAAAAACTGTTCCAACCCATGGTTAAGGGTCACCTGTAGATTACATTTGTACATTTGTGTATTTCCATGCTCTATACTGTGCAGCACATTATCCCCTAACTGAGAAGCCGAGGACATTAATTTGTTATTTTATGACTCAGTCCTCTGGGTGGCTGGGCTCAGCTGGGTGGTTCTCCTTGGGTCTCTCATGCGGTGGCTGTCACATGGCTGGAGCCAGAATCATCAGAGGCTTCCCAGAGCTGGATGTTCACCATGAGTTCACTTGCACATCTGGCACCGAGGGTCCCTCTCTGTGGCCTCACTCCTTGTACCTGGCCTTCAAGAGGCAGGACACACAAGTTTCCAGGCCATGTAAGGCTGTGCCCAGCACTAGCTCAGACCACTTCCGCTCTGGAACATTGGTCTTGGGAGTCCTCGGGCTTGCCCACATTCCAGGGTAGGAGAAATCGAGTGCGTAGTGATGGGCAAGTGCCAAGGCATGCTTCAGAAGAACACGTGGGAGGGGATGTTGTGTGGAGGCCATCTGTGGAAAATACCATCTGCCACATCATGCCTCCTGTTCAGTGTATGGGAACCGACAAAATAAATGTGTAATCACTTGCTAAGGTCAATCATACTTGACGTCATCTCTATAAAGACAGGATTTGGAAGCTAACACGTGGGGTACTTCAGCAAATGCAACATGCAGAAGTCAAACAGAGATTACTAAATGAGTAGTCTTTTTTTTTTTTTTCATTAAAATGGATTTTTTTTAACTCCACAGTGAAGATTATTTGCAGGATATCCTTAAATATCAGAGTCTTGTAGATCTTTTCAATATGATCATGAGGAGTGTAAATGTAGCCGTTACCAGAGTAGATTTTGGATCGGAGTGGCTGGATTTGTAGCTCAGTTCTATGGGAATTTGAGGAATGTCTCCATCTCTCTGGGCTACACTCTCAATTTTAAAAGAGCAGTTCCTGCCTGGTAGGCGGTCTGTGAAGATTCGAGACTGCATGTATGTGAATTGCCTGCTCCATAGCAAGTGAGCACCCTGTAGTGTTTGCAAGTGTTTGTGTCCTGAATAGAAATTCCCTTGACAAGCCCAGGTGTGGGTTAGCATCTTCCTCTACCTAAATGCACATTGCATGGTGCACTTGGATCGGCTTCTGTTACATCACCTGCCCAGGAATGCCCACATAGGAGTGGGGTGGGCAGAAAAAGGCATTTGCCAAAAATAGAAACAGGGCTGGGCATTGTTACTTGACTTTGCAAAAGAGCAAATATCTCTTGGTGTTGGGACAAAATTAAAAAAAAAAAAAAAGATTGGTGATTTCAAACCTGTTTGTGGCGCGTATCTTCTGTTTCCCTTGTAGATCCTCCCTGGAATGTTCTCCAAGCTCAGGAGGTTGAGCTGCATGAAAGGCATCATGGGCTTGCTAGCCTTCTGCTTCTGGCTGGCTTCCTCCCATGGGAGCCCTGGAGGGGACAAAGGAGGGCTTGTGCCCTGAGGAGTGTGCCTGAATGGCCCCATCCTTCCACTGAGGCCTCTGTGCCCACCCGGGGGATCCTCTACACAGCCCCTTTGGGTTTGGCTCTCAGAACTGGAAAACGCTCCCTCCTTCCAGCCCAGGAGGCTTAGAGGTTACCACCTGAGCTGGCTCAGGCCTCAGAACTGTGCCTTCTGTTTCCTGCCCCTTTATCAATCCTCTCATTGGTTAGATACCCAAGTAGAGTGTGGCCTGAGTCCCTCAAAGCCCTGGCTACTCCACTTGCAGAATGATAACATTGACATCCTTTTTCAGTTGGTTTTGTGGTAGCTGCTCCTGCGAGCAAGGGGAAGAATGTGAGAAGTTAAGAACTCCATTATCTTTCCTAATGCCTGTAAAGAGCTGTTGAGATGTCCCGTTGAAGTCACAGACAACCCTCTATGATAGGTTGTTGTACATTATTTGAGAGTCCTGTAAGTCACACAAAGCTCAGCAGGGGTGAAGCAGATCGTGTGCCTGGAAATAGGATCATGCGCTGAAATGGGGCCAGAATCCTGGCCATCTGATTGCCATACCTCGCCAACCACCAGCGAGGAGGCACCAGGGATGAGAACTTTCTGTTTGAAGTCAAGCTGCCCCAAGACTTCCTGATCTTCTATCACTGATGAGTCTCTGGGAAGAAATTGCCTCTGGAGCTTGACTAGAGGCTGACGGTATTTCCATTAGAAAATTGAGAGTTTCTAAGCTAGACAATTCTTGGTGTGCAAGCTGATGTCTTCTCTGGGTAGTGGACAGCTGGTTTACATGATTAAAGACACCTGTATATGCTATGAATTAGTTTTGATAAAATCAGTAAACTGTATTATGCTGGGACAGACTTCCTAAATGGGGTCAAAGATATACTTAATCTCGGATATATAAACACATAAATATCTGTTTACCTATTGGTTTATACACACACATCCCACTTGGCTTTCTAGCTTAATCCTTAACTTTAAATGTTTGTTATTCCCGTTTTAGTTAATTGATGTGCGTGGAGAAGAAGAGGACTCTCCCGAGTTAGGCACATTCCCCCTTCCTTTCAGTATTTATATGACCGTGGGAAGCATTTGGTACCAAGAACTTTGCAACTCAACGTACAATGCAAGTTTTATTGCAGGTCACATTTTGGATGAAATGTGTGGCTTCTAATGAGAAAGAAATGCTCCTTTTGATTACTTTTCTAGTTATTAATAACCACAAAGGGATTCCCAATTCTCTGGAACTCCCCATAATTTTTAAAATTATAATTACTGCAATCATTGGAGTAATTATTTTTCCATAATGTGGCCCTATAAAGGACCATAAGGACAGATATTCCAGACAGTACAATTTTTGTTCAAGATTCAATTATTTCCCATCTCTAGAATTTAATCTTCTAATACAACACTTTTGTCATGCTGTGTCCTGCCCCTCTACTGATTCATGCTTAAAGGAAATAGATGCCATTTCTCAGTCTGCTTTGCGAGGAATTTCAGCCTCTCTGAAAACCTTCCCAAAATTTTCTCATTCTTGTTCCACTTTCCTGAGGAGTCTCAGCAGAGACAGTGCTTAGAAGTAAGTGGGGACATTTTTTTTTTTAAGATTTTATTTATTTATTCATGAGAGACACACGTTGGGGGGGGGGGCAGGCAGAGACACAGGCAGAGGGAGAAGCAGGCTCCACGCAGAGAGCCCGATGTGGGACTCGATCCTGGGTCTCCAGGATCATGCCCTGGGCTGAAGGCAGGCGCTAAACTGCTGAGCCACCTGGGCTGCTCAAGTGGGGACATTTTGGATTGTCTCAGTGACCAGGAGTGCTCCTGGCATCTGGGGCCCTAGGGCCAGCAGAATCATTATCCGTTGCCCTCGCTTGAAGAATCCTGGTACCTTTGGCTCAGAATCCATCTCCTTTTCAAGTCCTTGCTCAAGCCTGGGCTCTCAGGGAATGCACTGCAGTTACCTTGCCTGCTCCTGAAATTCTGTTGTCTTTGCCAGTCATTTGATGTAAACACTAGATTAGCCAAGGGTTGAAAGAATTTTTTTGAAAAGGGTCAAAAGCACATATTTTAGGTTTTGAGAACTACATGGTCTGTGTCATGACCATGTAGTTGTGCTGTTTTCTGAAAGCAGCCATTGGAGCATGCAAAGGAATGGGTGGGCATGGTTGTGTTTCAATAAAAATTTATTTACACAAATAGGCAGGTTTGGCTCACATGCTAGTTTTTGAATCTTGGCTTTGAGCTTATATGAAATAGCTATTTTTGTAGTTCAAAAATGGTCAGCTATTGGAAGTTTCATATGATTCAGTATAATATATAGCATATCGTGTTGCGAATCTCATTATCGTCTGAATGTGTGTCTCATTTCTACTCCAAATACATCTGTGTCTCTCTTCCTCTTCCTCTTTGTATGTTTGGTATCAGCCTGTTTTTATCCTTCTATGGTGTCTAAGTCAAACCCTGAAATATTTCGGTCATGCAATAGTTACACGTTTAGTAAGTATTTGAAATGCAGAGCCCTAAACTCAAAATCCCATCACTGAAAGAAAACTCATAGTTGATTAAATATTCTCTCGGTTACTCTACAAAGTATGTATGTATGTATTTGTACTTACATTAATAGCAGTTGAGATTTGCTGAGTCCTTATACTGTGACCAAGGGGATGTTCATTATTATTGTGGTGGTGGCTGTTGCCATCTGTACCTGTTTTCCTAGAGCTATCCCAGCACACACCTGGGGGCTTAAAGCGCGGGAGCTTTGTCCTCTTACTGTCTTGAAGGCCAGGAGTCTGAAATCGAGGTGTGGGCAGGGTTGCTTCCTTCCAGAGGCTCTGAGGCAGAATCTGGTGTGTGCCTCTTCCCAGTTTCTAATGGTTGCCCATGGCCCTTGGTGTTCCTGGTTTGCAGATGTATCCCTCTGGATTCCACCTCAATCGCCATGTGGCTTTATCTCTGTGTCCCTTCTTAGAAGGACACAGTCGCTGGGTCAGGGCCCACTTTCTTCTGGAATGGCCTCATCTTCATTTAGCTAATTACATCTGCAGAAACCTTGTTCCCAAGTAATGTAATGTTCTGAGGTTCCAGGTAGACACAGATTTCCAGGGACACCGTTCTGTCTGCAGCCCAGTGCAGCATCTGTTAGGGAGTGATGCAGAGTGCCGGGCGCCAGAGTCGGCACCTGCTGGCATCTTGACAGAGGCTGGCGGTTGATAGTGACCTTTCTGCCCCAAGGGGTGGTCCCGAGTTACTTGCTTGGGACCTAGAATGGAAGGTTGAATTTTTGAGTGCTTAATCAACATCTGCTGATTTCAGTTTGCCTGCAAGCTACTTCTTCCAGACCCACAGTCCACCAGGAGGTGGTTTGCTGTGGCGTTGGTGACTGATCAGTGACAGCTCCCTGCCCTGAGACAGAGTCAGGTCCCCTTGTCTTTGGGCCCTCCTTTTATCTTATTATATATTTAATAGTAATAATTTAGATGCTTAACGTAGATTGTATTTAATGGTTTTGATTTATGAGATTTTGTAAATAGTCTTACATAATACAGGATACTTGCAATTACAGCTAAGATTTGAAAAATATGCTATGAAGGTTTCTCACTTTCTAAACGCTTACAATTCCTGCATTTTTATGGGATTCATGAGCATGATTAAGTTTGTCGTTTTAGAAAATGAAGCCACCTTCTTTTAAGAGAGATAATGGTACAGGAGCTTGCATCTCCCACGGGACTGTGATAAGATAAGGCTCTGCCAAAAGAGGCGACATTTAGACATTGAAAATAGTGAGCCACAGCCAGTGTGCTTCATTTACTTCTACTCAAATCATAATTGTCCTTTGTGGGGACTCAGTGTGGCGATTACACAACTCCCTTATGTATGTTTCATTTATCAATTTCATTTTCCTCTTGAGTGGGAGAGTTAATTCCCATTTTATCTAAATAAAGAATAGATTTCTTCAGCTTATAATAGATTATAAACATTCTTGTATTAGCTATATAAATCAAATCACCTTTATTGCTTCCTAATTGCTTTCTTTTATAAAATTGTTTATATCTTTATCTTACTTAAGCTCAAAATATGCGTGTGCACAATAGTTTGGAAAAGAAAATTGGCCTCTGAGAAACCGCTTCAGTAGTGTTAGGAGCTGCGCCCGTCCAAACTATGCAGAAGGCTGTGTGAATTCAGTTTCAGTTGAAGATCAATCCCATCAAGAGCCATGTAGAAACTCTACAACTAAAACAAAGAAGGAGGAAATGAAATTGTATTAAGACTAGTTGTTGGAGACACTTTTGCTGAGTAGTGTTAATTTCCTAGTTATGATGAACGTCACAGGCACAGTTTAACTTTCCAGGTTAAAGCTGTTCATTTGAAAGTCCAGGAATTAAAACCATTTGGGAGAATGAGGCACACCTCCCTTTGTTTGCTCCCTGCCCGTGGTCTGTGCCCCATTTTCTCCCTTGTACATGTAACCTGGCTGCTCTAGATGTCTGAGATCCATGGTAGCCCAATCTTGCTTTTCTCCCCGGAAGTTGGCGGCACCCTTTGTGGAGTAATCCACGCATGTAGATGCTGTGTTAGGCTGGGAAGGTGCTGCAGGAGGGAGGAAGTGAGGTTATGGGGAAGCTTCCCTCCCTGTAGATGGGGCCTCTTAGGGTGAGAGGCTGTCTGAGCCTGTGTTCTGGAGCCCCTCACAGTCTTGTTTCTCAGGGAACAGGTGTAGCATTGAGGGTGCTCTGGACCCCTGGGGAAGGTGAAGGGAGTCCTGAGCATCCACTCAGCATCCACTCAGATATCCCTGCCACCCTGCAGGGGCATCGTGCAGGCACTGCAACCTGTCACCTCCTCCCTGGAGGATGCCAGGCGTCCACCCTCCTTGGAGAGGATGACAACCACGGACATGCCAGGGACACACCGACACACACTGTTGGTATAGGCAAGCTCAGAGCTCAGCGGAGGCCAGGACCTACTTGAGTTGAAGATCTTTCTCACCAAAGAGATTGGTTGAACTGGTGAGAAGGAAGGGAGGTTTTCTTTGTCACTCGTGGCCTCCTAGCAAAGAATGAGGATCGGCGAGGGGAAAAAAACCTTAGTGATTTAGAATTATAAAGAAATGGGCTGGCTTTGAGGTCTCAAATGGGATTGATAAAGCACTTGGCAGGAATAAGCAGAGAGGCGTTAAATCCTGAGTATTTGGCCTCCAGTGTTGTTGCATATTTACCATTATTTTTTGTTTTAGTCTGTATTCCAGAATCATCATTTCTAGACAGAGGGCCTTTGCATATTTTAAACAAAATAAATTAAAAAAATTTAGGATAGTTTTGGATTTATAGAAAAGTTGCCAAGATACCACAGAGAGTGCTTGTATGCTGTGCACATGGGTCCTTCCCTGGAAGTGTCTTACGTCTGCATAGCCACAGTGAAAAGCCAACACAGGTACATTGTATGAATCAAAGTCTGGACCTCATAGGCACTTCCTCAGTGTTCCTCTTTCCACATCCTTTCTCTGTTCCAGGATCTTATCTAGAATCTCACATGATACCTAGTTGTCTCGTCTTTGCATATTTTAAACAAAATAACCTCACTTCCTCCCTCCTGAGTACCTTCCCAGCCTAACACAGCATCTACACACGTGGATTACTCCATAAAGGCTGTCAGTCTTGCCCTTGTTCTGGATGACCTTGGCGGCTTTGAGGCATGCTGGTCAGGTGGCTTGCAGAATGTCTCTCAGTTTGGGTTTGTCTGAGGTTTTCCTCATGACTAGGCTGTCGTTTGTGGGTTTGAGGAGGCAACCCGCAGGGGACGTGCCATTCCCATTGCATCTTATTGGGTACATATTATCAACTTGGCACTGATGATGCTGACCTTCGCTCACCTGGCTGAGGCCGTATAAATGTGGCGCTCCAATAGTAGTCCAGAGACTAGTACTAGTACTCCAAAGATGGGAGGCGCTGTGGGTCCTCAGTGAGCCCTGCCCTGGCCCCTCCCTTCCCTCTTCACCCTCCCTATCACAGCCCCTCTGACTGGCCCCAGAGGGCTGTCCTTCCAGAGGTTGTCTCAGGGCCCATTGGCCTCCTCCCCACCCCACTCTTGCTGCCCTTTGTCTTGCTCCATTTCCCCTTGGGCATCAACATAGGCATCCTGTGTAGGTCTGTCTCTGTGCCTGATGTCGCCTTCCCTAGAGGGTTGGCCCCAGGAGGGTGGGGAGTATACTTTCTCCACTTAGCCCTTGCTAAGGCGCCTGGCACATAGTAGGTGCTCAACAAACATTGAATGGAAAGCAAATGGATGAATGCTTTGCAGGAAGAAAGGTCACAGCATTTAGACCATGATCATCTACATTGGAGGTTACAATTTTGGGGTGAATGAAGACCAGTGCCAGATCATTGTGATGGGCCTTCACCAGGTACTATTCGGGGGCACCCATAGCACTTGCTATTTTCTGCCCTCTTTTCTTGCAGGATTAGGCTTTGAGAGCTGTGGGGTTTGATGATACCTTGTATACCCTCAGCACTTTTCTTCACAAAGGTTTGAACTGGCAGTTTTTGCATGAGTTGTGACTGTATTTGCAGAGGCGCATTGTCTGTGAGGGTTCAGATGGGTTTCAAGCTGGGAAATGTATCAGAGTCCATCAAAAACATACTGTGATAGCAGAAGGAATAGGATAATATAATCAAGGTAATAAATAATGTATTAAAATACAATAATGATCTGGGACGCCTGGGTTGCTCAGTGGTTGAGTGTCTGTCTTCAGCTCAGGGCGTGATCCCGGGGTCCTGGGATCGAATTCTGTATCGGGCTCTCCACAGGGAGCCTGCTTCTCCCTCTGCCTGTGTCTCTGCCTCTCTCTCTGTGTCTCTTGTGAATAAATTAAAAAAAAAATGCAGTGATGAACTGACAGAATGCACTGAAACTCAGTTGGAGTTACAGGCCTGAAAAACCAGCCTGTGCAGTTCATAGCCTGGTCTTAGTGTGGTCTTAGTGTTAGGAGTTAGTTGGACAGTTAGGGGGTCTGGGTCCCCAACAAGAAAATGTGGAATCAGGATAGCTAAGATAAAACAGCACTGACATCCTGTTTTGCAGCGTTTGCAGAAATGACTTCTGCAGAATGTCCTAAAGTAAGACAATTAACCACAAGGCATTTGTCAGTATCAAGGGCAAGGGGCAGTTAAGACCTAAGCCCCCGATGTCAGCAAAAAAGGACCCTGAGCACATGGACATTATCCTAGTAGGTAGGCAGATAGAGACCAAAGCCGTGATTGGCCTGACTCAGCATACCCTGATTGCTGAAGAGAGTTCTGCAAAAGAGCTCAACAAGACCCTAAACTAGGAGACACTGGGGCAGCCCTCTCAGGCCCCCCTCCCTCTCTGGGAACTTTATACTCTTGATCAATAGACTTTGCTTTGCTGCCCAGCACTCTTGTTCTGCTCTACGTCCTCATTCTTCAAAGTGGTGTGACCAGAAACCCTGGGCACTAAGGGGACACAAGTCCTGCAATATTAGCAGAGTCTTAGAATGATCTTAGCAGTCTTAGCATGGCCTTAGTGTGGTCTTAGTTCTCTTACTATGGTCTTAGCGTGAATCTTAGCCCTTGCTTGTTTCAGCACTTAATTATGTGGATTTTGTGGTAGTTCATGGTTCTGGTTTGCTAGTCCTGGGCTTCAGTACACACATGGCAACTGGACACATCTAAACACTTTTTCCTTCCACTAAGACATAGAGTGCTCAGTGGTAAACCCTAAAAAGGCTCCTTTCAGCATTAATTATGTGACTAGAGAAAATAAAAGAGCAAATGAGAGAATTAACACCAAACTAAAAGGATCCTGGCATGGTCAAACAGCTAGTTCAGGTTGTTGTTGCATTTTGGTGATGGGAAGCTTTTTCTCACTTTGCAAACAGAACGGAGCAATGGAGGAGGTTCAGGAGCATTGTCCTTTTCTAATGCCATGTAAGACGGTATCAAACTTAAATCTTTTTGTTATTAATCCATCAACAATGTGCTATGCACAAAGTAGAATGCAAACATTTAACTTTGAAATGTTTTAGAATTCTTTAGACTTGAGTTGAAAGGAGGACAGTTACTTTAAAAAAAAAGCCGCGACCAGGAGGGGCTGTGCAAACAATGCCAGCTTTTCTTTGCACACTCTGTCAGTGCCTAATAACGTGGTGATAATTAGCAGTGATGTGTTTTACAGAGGAAGGAGGGAAACCCCAGACAGTCACACAAAATGAGGCAAAAACTCATATAAATACGCTAGGACGAATGGAGCCCAACTTTATATTTATGTGTTTATAACATGCCATAGTTATTAATTTAACCCTGAGATAGTAATTCGAGTGGCAACTGCCCCCAAATGAGCCTTCACTTATCAAGTTCAAAAAATATTCTCTACTCTGGTGTGGAATGAAAAAAAAATAGGTGAAAGATAAACATGTCATTCTGGGCTATAAAAGTATCATTGAGACTCCTATTTAAAAAATCTTTTTACCTCCTGTTGTAATTCAGTATCTGTCTTTTTTTTTTTTTTTTTTTAGTAAACGGTCATTCTCTCCTTTGGGGCATCCATTAAGCATCAGGCAGTGCATAAGCTGCTCTGAAAAAGAGTAAGTAATATCTGATCTGAAAGTAAGAGACAGCATCCAACAGATAAATAGGAAAATCTACAGGAATACACGGAGGCGGGGAGCCGTCTATGGCAGTGGAGCTGGATGGACCTCGCTAGGCCGCGGGTGGTTGGCGTCAGTGCTTTACGCCTCCCTGCCTTGTTTTCTGTCTGTGAATACTGTGGGAATGTATATTGATCCTTACATAGGAAATCTGCAGAGGACCAGCTCAGTAAACAGGTAATAGTCAGGGTCGTTGAGATCATTCGTCTTCCTAAGGTGTAAATTGGGTATTTTAGGAGTTACATGAATTTCTTAAGTCTCGAAAATTGATAAGATCCCACTCCACTGACCTTCAGGCGTTGGTAGGGAATGTGGCTCACTGAAGGAATTAGCTGACTCAAGTAGGGGCCTTTTATATTTTCAGAATGTATGAAAATCTAGATTGAGTCACACGTAACCCAGTTGTTACAACGTGTGATTTAACAATTCCACTGCAAGCCACACAATCCGGGATGGTGCTTGCGTAAAACATTTGTGTTACCGTCTTCCTCAAATTCAGCTATTTCTGGGAATTTGCCCATAGTTAATTTTTTTGCGACTGAAATAGAGTTGCTTTGCCCTTTGTAAACTGTGGGTCATTTCTGAAGTTTTTGTCTGGTTTCCATAGTTACTGCTTATGTTTCTTTTTTTATGTGATGATGTAAATCATTGCTTTTCTTGACCTTTCTCACCTGTTGCTACCATAAACCATGACCAGAAGGGAAAAAAAACTCCTTTGTGTTAGTTTGCTTGCTTTTTTGTATGCATGTTCTCTGTCTGCAAATTTGAGTTGCTACGGTTACGGGAAATTAGATTGGAGGGAGTCAGCTCATTGGTAAGGTGCAGCCCCTGGATTCTTTTGTGGCATTATTTCCTTCATAATGAGCTGGGGAAGTAGACTTTGTAAACTTTTTAGGATTACTGATGCATTAAAACTGTTTCACAGATTAATTATATTAAATCCCTTCTGTTAGCCAAATGATTCCAAGTCATAGGTGGGCCAGCTTCATGAATTGCAGAGATTAATTATAATCAATAGTACGAAAAAGTGAGCCACAGCAAGCGACTCTTTGTACTCCAGGTTGCACTCCTGGTGTTTACTCCACTGCTTCTCCTGAACGTAGGTGCGTGAAGAACATCCCAGGATTGTGTAAGGACGTGGATCCCAAAGCGTGGTACCAGGGTGCAGCCTGAAATTCTGCATTTCTGACGAGCTCCCCGATGATGCTGATGGCAGGGGCCTGGGGACCCCACTTTGAGTAGCCAGGATTATGCTGCACAAAACTGCAGAGCCATTTAAAACCTTGGAGAGAAATTCCTTTTTCCTCCTGCATAGATTTTAGTAAGCAGGTTAGGCAAGATTTCAACTGAATCTCACTGTTGTTCATTTAGAAAAACACATGGCAGGGGTGCCTGGGTGGCCCAGTTGGTGAAGCGTTCAGCTCATGTCATGATCTCAGCTCATGTCATGATCTCAGGGTCCGGGGATGGAGTCCCATGTTGGGCTCTCTGCTCAGTGGGGCATCAGCTTCTCCCTCTCCCTTTTCACCCACCCTCCCTAGCTTGTGTGCTTTCTCTCTCAAATACATAAAATCCTTAAAAAAAAAAAAAAAAAAAAGAAAAAAACTCATGACAATTATCAACAGGTGTCAGAATTTGTTTTTCTATTGATGCTGGTTTATATATGTATGTATATGTGGTATGTGAGTGGTGTGCGTGTGTGGGGGGTGTGTGTGTGTGGTATGTGCATATGGTATGTGTGATGTGTATGAGCAGTGTGTGTGTGTGTGTGTGTGTGTGTGTGTGTGTGTGTGTGTGTGGTGTGAGTGTGGTATGTGTCTGTTGGAGGGGTTTGTGTGGTGTGAGTGGGGTGTGTGTGCACGCACATTCTTGCAGGCAGGGCTGACGTCAGGTCCAGCTGGGCATCCTCTGAAGTGCCTTGCACAGGGTTTTACACAGAGTAGATATTTAATAAATTTGTTTGGATACATTGAATTGAATGTATGAGTGCTGCGTTTGAACAAAAAGTGATAGTTGTTATAAGGAATTCACAAATCTCAAATAGCTGTAGCTAAGAAAGGAGTGAGTGAATTACTGAGAGAACAGAATTCCTGTACCCAGTTCTTCTGTGGGGTCCCAGGGGCCTCACGGGGGGAGCAGTGAGGTTTACTCTGGCCTCTGCACCAGCCAGCACAGCTGGATTCTTAGTGTACTTTTTGGGGGCAGGTTAAGAAATTGAAATTCCTATGATTGATTTGCTTCCAGATTTTATATTGCCATTAACATATTTACCTTTCCCTCTCTGATCAGTGGTTGCTAAGGAGTCCGACCCGAAGGGGATCCCGCAGCACCTTGCTGAGAGCTGGTAACCCCGGCCCAGTGCTGCTTAGCCCATTGCGCTCTGGCCTGCCCGGGCCCAGGCTGCTGTGAAACCTGCGGGTTGCATTTTGCTAGGGCCTGGGAGCTCTTCTGTTTGTGCAGCTCTTAGATGATTCAGGGTCATCGGGGCTGCTGCCCCTTCTCCCGGGTTTTCTGTTGAGCCCCTGATTGCCGTAACCGTGGCAGGCATGCATTTTCACACTTTAAGAAAAGGTTGCACGCGCTCGTGCGGTCACAGGAGCTGCCCTGTATCAACTTTAAAGGATGTTTCTGCTCAAGTTTTGATTGTGTGATGGACGAGAGGGTTTTGAGCTTGTACCCTCACATGCGCTATGCATGGTGCCTGTCTCCTGATAACAGGAAGTTTTAGATGCCCATCTTTTGGAAGTGGGGGGCAGGAAGGAAAGACCCTGTATTGTGGGGTGTGTGAGAGGAAGGATGAGCAGCTGCACCTCGTGCTGTCCTCAACATCTATGAGGACTGGCTCGGCCGGGCAGACGTGCTGTCCATCTCCTGAGTCACCAGATGCCCCGATCAGGTTTTGGGTTCTAGGGGAACCCTCCTTGTCCTTGAACTGGGAAAGGCTGATTTAAGAAAGAAATTAAGGGGCGCCTGGGTTGCTCAGTGGTTGAGCATCTGCCTTTGGCTCAGGGCATGATCCTGGAGTCCTGGGATCGAGTCCTGCATTGGGCTCCCTGCAGGGAGCCTGCTTCTCCCTCTGCCTGTGTCTCTGCCTCTCTCTCTGTCTCTCATGAATAAATAAATAAAATTAAAAAAGAGAGAGAGAGAGAGAGAAATTAAGTAGGAAATACAGGCATACTGTGGAGATACCAAGGCTCTGGTTCAGACCACCACAATAAAGCAAATATTGCAGTAAACGGAGTCAAATGAAATTTTTGGCTTCACAGTACATATATAAATTATGTTTACACCATACTGTAGTCTGTTAGATGTGTGATACTATCTAAAAAATACTTTAATTAAGGAATATTTTATTGCTAAAATTTATTTATATTTTATTGCTAAAAAATGCAAACTGTGACCCAAGCTGTTAGTGTGATATCATCACTATTATTTATAAATAAATTAATAGTTTGAAAATTTCGAGAATGACCAAGATGTGACACAGAGACACACAGAGAGCAAATGCTATTGGAGAAAGGGTGCTGGGAGACTTGCTTGATGCAGTTGCCACAAACCTTCCATTTGTAACAAATATGGGGGCTGTAAAGTGCAGCAAAGCCAAGCAAAACACAGTAAAATGAGGACATTGCCCCAGGAGAAGCATGCCACAGACATCCTCTGCAATGCCCAGGGGGATTCCGTACCCCCGTCGAGCTTGCTCCTTAACCTCCTAGTGTATGGCCAGTTAGAGATGAAAATACCTCCTTGCTGTGTACACCTTCTATAGAGATGGGAGCCTCAGCTTGGTGAGGCCACAGTTCCTCAGGTCAATGGCAAGACTAGAAATCCAGAAGCAGCTACACCTGACATTAAACATAATACATGTTTTTTCTCCAAAGAGCGTTTAAACCTTGTTTTAAAAGTTGAATTAGAATTAAAAGGTTTATATTTCACGTTATTTTAAGAACTATGTTATAAATCTATGCATGTAGGTAGATGTAATTTGAAATAAAATTTCCAGAAAAGAACATTTTGGAGTTTTGTTTTTAAAGCTAAAATTTTGTATTGAGGCATTTCTAGTTTTGTATTTGAATTTTGTGTAATAAGGAAGAGTATGAATCTATATATGTAACTTTTCTTACAAGTGAATCTGTTACCTTTTCTGTTCTTCCATGTTTTTTCTTACTTACTACTTATATTTTATTTCATTAGCTTAAGACCCTAGAATCTTTTTTTTTTTTTTTTTTTTTTTTTATGCCAATGCTAAGTGTGGTAAGTAAAAAAAAATTTAGGATAACACTTACAAGCATTCAATCTGGACACCGATTGTCTGGACCTGGCTCTGCCATTTACTAGCTGTGTGACATTGGGCAGGTGAGTTAGCCTCTCTGTGCTCAGTTTCTTTATCTGTAAAATGCAAAACATAGTGCTTATCCTTTATGAATTTTTTTTTTTTTTTTTTTTTTTAGGACTCACTGAATTAGTGTAGGAGTTAATACAGGAAAGCATGTAGAACTGTGCCTGGTGTATTCTATGTATGTATGTATTATTATTAATTATTGTCATCAACAGCAACATGATTCATCTTATTAAACATTAGAGACCACCGGTTACATAAAATATTTTGAGGGGGACTTCTCTTTGGAGCAGGAAGTATATTTCAGTCAGTTGTCCCTTAACCTAATGACAGTTATGTTAGACCTTGGCATCCAGGTGAGAGCCAGAAACCTGAATAGGGTTCTGCTTCTGCTCGCTCTGTTCCAGGAACTGCAGGACAGGAGGGGTGTTCTGGGCAGAATGTATGTCTTCTGCCCTCTGGAACTCAGCACAGAGCTGAAGAGAAGAGGTTCTCGTTCCAGAAACAACTGAGGACAGTGTGTCACCAAGGACAAGCAGAGCACTCTGAGGAGCAGGGACATTTGTGATAACAGAATAAATGCCACCAGAATGCTGTCTGTCCCTGGGGGTGATGGAGAAGGGGGAGAGAGTTTGTGTGGTGGGCGCAGGCATTCAGATGCTCCTCAGCAGGTGAGGTGCGGGGACAGCTCATGCATCAGCCTGCGCCCTGGGAGACCAGCTCCAGACCTTCTGTGTCTCCCTGGGTTGTGACCTTCCTGTCAGAATGAGCTGGGGGCTCTGGAGTGGTTCACACCAAAGTTGGTTATTTCATCTGACCTTTGCTGAAATAACTTAAAATTAAAACTGGAAGATTTTATTTTTGCTGACCTGTTAATTAAAAATATGTTAATCAGCTTAGCAGTACCTTGAAGATAGCCAAGGGTCTGAGCTCAGATGTCCAGTTACTTATTTTGTGACCCAAATACCCCCATGATCACATTCAGATGATTATTTTTACTCTTCTATCCCATGATTGTAATGTCTTTGGGCAGTGGGTTAATCAATTTGACTGCACAGGCTGATGTTAAATTAGCAGACTTTTAATTTTTTAAACTTGAGATATAGGACCAATTTCAAGTTAGATTTTGGCTGCTGTTATAGAAATACAATTTGAATGTGGGAGAAAACATTTTGAGGAATCTGATTTTAAACTTTTCAACGTCTTTCTTTTAAGAATGAAGGGATCACAGGATCCCATCCTATAATTTTTCTCCATGAGTTTCAGAATGTACAGGGCTAATGTTTAAGTTCAAGTGGAATGTAAACTAGCCAGGGGCACCTGGGTGGCTCAGTAGGTTAAGAGTGTGCCTTCAGCTCAGGTTGTGATCTCAGGGTCCTGGGATCGAGCTTCATGCTTGGCTCCCTGCTCGGTGGGGAGTCTGCTTCTCCCTCTCTCCCTATTCCTCCCCTCTGCTCAGGCTCTCTCCCTCTCTTTCTCTCAAATAAATAAAAAAAAATACTAATAAAAATAATCTAGCCAAAGATTTCAAAAACGCTGATCATTATGAGGGATTCTTAGAAAGCATATATCCATTTGTGAAGGTGATCTGGGAATAGTTGGGAGTGATAGGTGTTGCACCATAAACATCCTCTGCTATGTTGGCAGAACGGTGGCTCCCAGAGCTCTGCTGTCCCAGTCCCTGAAACCTGTGCATGTTACTTGGCAGATATGATTAAGTTAAGAGTCTTGAGATGGGAGGTTACCCTGGATTGTCCATGTGGGTTCTGGATGTGACCAACAAGAGGCCTTATGAGAGGGAGGTGCTGGAAGTCTCTCAGGGAGGAGGGGATGTGAAGGTGGGGCAGAGGGATTTAAAGATGCTCTGTGGGCTTGGAAGCAGAGCCCAGCCGTGGGATGTAAGAACACAGCCCTGGAAGCTGCAAAGGCAAGGAAAGGGATTCTCTTGTAGAGCCTTCAGAAGGGAGCATGGCCCTGTGGAGGTGTTGTTGTCATGGCATAGAAGCACTTTTTAGATTTCTAACCTCCAGAAGTGCAAGGGAAGAAATCTGAGTTGTTTTAAGCCACCTAGTTTATGATAATTGGTTACAGTGGTAATTGGTTTCATAGGAAACGGATGTGCCACTCCACCAATTAGTAAGCTTTTGGCTGAAGTGCCTTGTGTTTTTAAAAGTAAAAGTAATGCCCCAAAGTATAAGGGGCCTGTATGAAACTGGAGTAGCTTTAGCGATTCAAATCAAGGAAGAATTAAAATGCAAGAAATTTAGATGTTGACTCTGGAGCATAGATTGTTTGGAAAAGCTGTGGGAATTGATGGAACTGGTGATTCTTTACTTTCTTGGCATTTTATGACACAGCTGTGCGCTGTACCATCTGTTTTGTGGAGGAGCTGCTACTGCCGCAACGTTGTACAATCCAAGACTGTAAATTTTGCTGAGGACATGATGTCCTTCTCGACCTTTCCCTCCTTTGCTCTGTGTTCTCCTTCCAGACGCAGATATGTGTTCCCAGTGGCTGAAGTTTTCTGGAAGATGACTCTATAGGGTGTGCATTTGATTGTGATATTCTAGGGTGTGATTTGATTGAGCTATTCTAGAAAGAAAAGGAATTCATTTTTAAAGAAATTTGATGGAATGTCAAGGATTTGACACCTTCTTGGATGAAACGGTGATAGAATTCCCTCTGGCTTATTTATTTATTTTTTACTATAAAGATAGTGAAGTTCTCCAGCTTAATAATGTTGTAAGAGTGAATCGTTCACATCCTTAAATTTACTAAAAGCTACTTTTACCCCAGTCTTCTTACATTTTTTTCTTTATCTGTTTTTTTTTTTTCTGCTCTGTTTTCTGTTTTTTCGAGAACTTTCGTTCTCGAGATGGGAGATTTATTTTCCTAAAAAAAAAAAAAAAAAAAAATTAGTGGGAGAAGTCATGCTGCCACGTTGACAATACCGGACTTGATGTTAATCCCCACTTGCATATTTTTCTTTTGCATCTCATTTCGATGAAATAGGCAGAACATTTTTACTACTTGAACTTGGCTTCATTTTATGCTTTGTTTTCATTAATGCTTTTCTTGCTTTGGCACAGAACATTATTTGATTCATAACACTCTAGGAGGAATGCTTAATTACTGAAAAACTTTGACTGAAATGCAGGAAGAACATGCAGGGGAACATATTTGTTCAGGTTTGGTTTATGTGACTTTCAAAAATAGATTAAATCATTGCATCTAAACCAAATTGGTTCTTTCATTGAAAGGATTTGATTGTGTGTGGAATAGAAAGAGATAGTGTCGAAGGCTTCTTCTTTTAACTTCAAATGCCTTAAAAGGAGAAACAGAATGCATCACAGTGCTCCTGCTGGCAAGGGACCAGGGTCTTCTTGAGGCTTTTCCAGAATACTTTACATAGTGTGGCAGAACTGAACGTGATAATTGACTTTCAAATCCATTCTGTGTTCATTGAGACCGCTCAGTTACTAAGAACACCTAATTTAAAAACAAAAATAAAGAAAGAAAAACAACACTGGATTATGAATTAGAAGGCTAGGATTTCTGGTTTTGGAGTCATCAGGATTCATCACTTCCTGTCCACGTGACTCTAGACAAGGGCTTTCAGTGCGCCAAGCTTCCATTTTTTCATTTGCAAAGTAGCAATATCTGCCTTGCTTCCACTCAGGATTTTTTGGAAGATTTAGAGATTTCGTATATGGGAAAATTTCCTAAAATATAATTTTATATAAAAAGAAAAGCTTAATCATGAAGGTGTTTTGATCCTGCTGAAGTCAGAGAAAAGTAAACTTTTCACACACTTGTTTTTGGGTGGCATGAAGAAGAATCAGCTCTACTTTTAAGCTGTGAAGGGGGGCTGTGTTACCTCCTATGTCTTCTAGGAGCCACAGTTGTGATTTCCTCTAACTTTGGCACCAGGAACCTAAGATTGATGAATACCCTTTAGCCTTCATCCATCTCCATATGATGATGAAGGTTTCCAGATTCTTCCAACTTAAATCCCTGGCTAAGAGAGAACAAGGTGTCTGTGCAAAGAAGAACAAATGGGGAGAGAAATAAGATTTTTAAAAGAGATTTATTTATTTATTTATTTTAGAGAGGGGGAGAGAAACAGCATGGAGAGGAGGGCAGAGAGAGAGAGAGGGAGAATCTCAAGCAGACTCAGTATTGGGCATGGAACCTGATGCAGGGCTTGATCCCAGGACCCTGAGATCATGACCTGAGCCGAAACCAAGAGCTGGACACCTCACTGACTGAGCCACCCGGCACCCAGAGAAGTCACATTTTGATATAGGATAGTATTGTTTGCATTTGTGTTGCATACTGTTATTTGTCATGACTGTCCCTCAAATTGTTGGATTCCTGGTTATTAGCTGGGTGATATAGCTTTGCTTTTAGCTGATACCTGGGCCGCAGGTTCTGGACTAGAATATTTGCAGGTTACAGAGCTAGGTGTTCTCAAGTTCTTTCATTAGGCTGTTGTCTCCAGTACATCAAGATACTGTTTCCTTTGGATTCTGAATAGTGAGAAGCGATATTGCACAAGTAATTGTGGCATCAGATAGTTTTTACTCTTGACATTGGCTACTGAATCAGCTACATGAAAAAGTTCTGTCATAAAAAGAATGTATTTCCTTGACTTAGTGTAAACTAAGAACGAGATGTATTCCAATTTTGTATCATAGTGAATAATGGAGATGAGAGGAATTAATCACTATTACCACATCAGAAGTCTCTTGAACGTGATACACTTTTGACT
Source organism: Canis aureus (assembly GCF_053574225.1). Classification (NCBI taxonomy): domain Eukaryota; kingdom Metazoa; phylum Chordata; class Mammalia; order Carnivora; family Canidae; genus Canis; species Canis aureus. The sequence continues at coordinate 9,220,826 of NC_135641.1, forward strand.
GTAGGAGTATGTTGCATGGTGGGAAACACAGCTATACTGTTCATCACCTCAGGAGTTAAGGAATCTATTGTAATTATTTACTGTATGTGAATTCCATAAGGGTTTGGATGAGTTCATGAATTAAAGAGCCATCAGTGGCTATCAAGAGAACTCAAGAATATTTCCAGCTTTTAATATTGATGTGAGGAAAGACCGTATTTGGTACTCATGACCAGAACGTGGAGTGACATTTGAATGACTTAAGACAGCAGCAGCTTCTAATTATGTGTCTGTTGGAATTGTCATGGTAGACTAAATGGCTCTGATTCAGTTTATTTGGCAATTTTGTGTGTTTGTGTATAATGATTGTCATCAAAAATATGTTTCAAACCTGTTTAACTAGGTTTTTGAATTGATACTTGAAATTATATTGTATAGCATTCCAATCCCTCAAGAGGGATTGGAAAGATAATCCCAGGTTAAAATCCTAGTTGGAAGGTAAATGGAAAGGAGTCTGATATATACCAATACATGTAAAATATTGTGAGCTTTGCAGTAAATTGGAAGAAAGGTCTGAAGTATAAATTTAAGAACACGCAATTTCATTTATTTTAATGATCAGCTGTAAATGGAACAAAGCTAACAATGATTCTTTTAAAAAATCCCATAACCCAGAGATGAGACTCCTTTGCAACTGAAAACATTAGACTCTTGTAAGGATACATAAATGAGCAGTTACAAAGGACTTGAAAATGCACGTATTTAAACCATGTTATTTACCTACCAGTTGTTTGTACTTACCAATCCAGAATTAAAGCATCATATGTGAATCATGTGAAATTGCCATTTTGTCGGTCAAAGTCTGTCCAGTATTGGAGTACTTATGTGTTCAAATTCACATAATTCTTTCAAATTAAGCAACAATCATTTATTATATTATTATAATATAATAATGCCACAGTGCTTGGTGTCTTATAAATCCTTACTAGCCCTTTGTTAAAGGAATGAATGAGACAGTAAATAAATGGAAGTTTGAATGAGTGAATGAGTGTGAGTTTTGGGCTGGGCGTTGTGCTGGAGGTTATGGGGGATAAAATGGAAAATGGCATGCTTTTTTTTTTTTTTTTTTAGGATTTTATTTTTAAGTAATCCCCACACCCAACATGGGGCTGGAACTCACAACCCCAGGATCAGGGGTTGCACGCTCCACCAACTGAGCCAACCATATGCCCCTCTTAAGATTTCTTTCAAAGTTCTTTCCAGATTCCATGGAATTATTATTATTATTATTTTAAATCATGCTGGTCCTGCAGATGTTGCCTCCTCAGGGGGTCCGTTCCTGGGTGTCCTATCAGGAAGAGCCCATTGCCATGCCCATAAGAAATCTTCTGCTTCTCAGTGTGTCTCTAGTTCCCTTCTGTCTCTTACCACTATTTGAAACAATATGCTTTCCAGTTTATAAAGTGATACATAGTTTTTATTTACTCCAGTGAGGTCCATGATTGGAATCACCTTGCTCATTCAACAGTGTATTCATTTCTCAAATAAATGAATAAATGGATTGTTTGAAAAGAAACCATCTAGTGAGATCTGCTGATTTGCCTAGAGGCATACCCAGAAGCGAAGTGTTAACGTGAAATTCTGACTTTTTGCAGAATTTAGGATATTAGAATGATGAGGCCTTGGGCCCATGTGAGTGGACTGACACCATAGTGCTGTAGGGATCCTGGGACTCTAGAACCAGTATTCACTCATTCAGCAGTTGTCTGTTGAATGCCTACTAAGTGCTCGGCACTGGATATTAGTGGATCATGGAAGAAATCTAAAAGTGGACTTTCCTAGTTCCAGCCTATTGCTCCTGTCATTGGTTGCCATGGTCACCTGCTTTTGCAGCTCTGGAGAGTGGTTGTAAGCTTCTGCTGGCACCTACCTGATACCCACTGCTTGGCCAGAATTGGTACATGGTTGTAAGATTGCTTGGCTTCTTTTCTTTTTGAGGCATTGATTTCATTGCCACTCTATTCACTGTTGGACCTACAAGGGTTCTGATCAGCATCCTCTAGGGTTACCAGTGAGACTCTGTTCTATGGTTCAGTTCTTCCTTGTAATTCACTTTCCATTTGTCACATATCACTAAGCTGTTACTCTGTACTATGTACCAAGAACATGGTGATGGACAAGGCAGACATGGCTGTGGAGTCCCACAGCACTTCCTTCATGCCAATGAAGATGGGAAGTCATAAAAGTTACAGCAGTGAGGTGGGAGGAGGCTATGGAAAGTCCAGAAGGTTGTGGGGTAGATAGCTAGGGGATAGCAATTGGAGGAGTTTAGGAAAGGCCTCACAGAGGCTGTGATGGGACACCAGGGGGAGGCAAGGGCCTGGGTGGGCTGGTGGGGAAGGCTGCTCTGTGCAGAGGGAGCTGCATAATGGGAGGCCAGGGTGCAAGAGAGCTTGGGGCAGTGCAGAACTGGATGCTCTCTGTCTGGCCAGTATCAAGCACTGTGTCAGCAGTGTGCCTTGATGGGAGCTTTACAAACCACCCATTTTGTAGCCTGGAGAATGGGCTGGGGGAGGACGACATTGGAGGCAGAGAGACCAGTTTGGGAGCATCTTCAGTGGCCCAAGTCTGATATGGTGCCAGGTGTTATTAGCAGCAACAGTGAGAGGGAAAGAGGTCTGTTGAACAGGAATGTCGGGGGCTCAGTGTATAGGATGCTGTGAATGCTGGATGTTGTAAGAGGAGGAGGCTTCATGATGAAGAGGGAGGTGACACTGGCTTCTTGCTTCATCTTTCAAAGAAGAGATGCTCCATTCCCAGGTGAGAAACCAGAGAAGGCGTGTTCATCATTGCTGGTGTTGGGGATGAGGGGATGAATTCAATTCTTTGGATTTTAATACTTGACCCACTCCCAGTGACTCATCTCTCCTCATTTGTTACCATGACCTCATAATCCAGTTCCAGAAGTGCTTCCCCACACTGCCTTTTGTACGTTTCCGCAGCCTTCCGTGGTGGCCTCTTCTAGGATGGAACCTGACTCCTGCCTGCGTCACTATCTGGCAGTTACAGGGCCTGTTTCCTTCCTTCGTAGGCTGACCTAGGGCTTACGACGTAGTCTTTACAGACATCGCATCAAATTTGGAAGCCAAGGAAGAGGAAAGATCTCAGGAGCATCTCCTGTAAAATGTTATAAGCATCTGTAACCATCTGGTGGAGAAGGCGTGGCAAAGCACGTCTGATAGGAGAGCGGATGTACTCCTGTGGAAGGTGGTTGAGGCACGCATAGACCAGATGTGATGGTGGCATTGGGTAAACTGTGAATGAGAAGTCATACTGTGCCACATGGTATTTCTTTCTTTCTTTTTTTTTTAAATTTATGTATGAGAGACATAGAGAGGCAGAGACACAGGCAGAGGGAGAAGCAGGCTTCCCACGGGAAGCCTGATGGGGACTCAAACCCAGGACTCCAGGATCACGCCCTGGGCCGAAGGCAGACGCTCAACCATGGAGCCACCCAGGTGCTCCATGGCACAGCTTTCTAAGGCTGTGGACATCCCCTCTCTCCGAGGACCTGGGTGGTGTGTAAATCTGCACCAGGTGTTCTGGGATGGCTTTGACTTGAAAGTAACTTGATGATAATAGAGCTAGAAACCAGCAACTCTAGAGCGATGGTGAAAGAGCCACTGCTTCCTCATCAAATCACGTGCTCTTTTATTACAGTGATAAAACAGTGAGATCTAATTGTGGGAGAACTCCCCCACGTAGCCTGTTAAAATTATTTTATTTCGAGTAAAATAACACCTATGCTACCTTACAGATTTCATCCCACCTCTAACAGGAATAGACACTGATCGTTCTATGAGAAATTGACCCCCCTTTCATTGTTAGTTGTGCCAAGCATAACAGTAAGATCAGCTTTTAATAAATACTCAGTAATTACTTAATTTTGAAGATTATCTTGGCACAAGCCCAGGCTTCAGAACAGTTGCAGAGAAGGGCTGTCTGTAGGTATCATGGCAATCCTGGGGCAAGTGTGTGTGGTTTGGGGGGCATGGTGCCCACATGGTGGGGCACTTGTGGGTATGGAGGCTGACTGTCTTCTAGGACCTCAGAGCTGGGACCTGCTCTTCTGGGAGCTCGCCATTGGCTTTGGATGTAGAGACTTTTTTATTTTTCTTTTAAGATTTTATTTATTTATTTATTCATGAGAGACACACAGAGAGAGGCAGAGACACAGGCAGAGGGAGAAGAAGGCTCCCTGCATGGAGCCCAATGTGGGACTTGATCCCAGGACTCCAGGATCATGACCTGAGCCAAAGACAGATGCTCAACCACTGAGCCACCCAGGCGTCCCCAAAACTTTGTTTTTATGGTTTCATCACTCTCTCCACATGGCTGCTTGCTGTACTTGCCCACAATTAGTAAGGGCACAACAGACACACACAGAGATTTCCCACCCCATCAGCCTCTGATCCCTAATTTTGGTGTGCAAGAGACTCAGGGCCTTTGCTTTCAACCCTGCCCCGTGAGGTGCACTTTGTTGTACGTTAGACTTGGCCTCCTCTTTAAATAGGATTCTTGACAGTTGTCTCTCAAAAAACTAGGTCACGTAAGATTGATGATAGTTATTAGCAGCCCAAGCCAAAGTTTTCAAAAGAGACCCTTTATATTAATGTTTTGCTTAAAAAATTTGAACTTTAAGTATGTATGAATACATTTTATAGCAGTTAAATGTAGATCGGAACAAACTAAGAAGAAGTCAGGTAATTTTAGCACCTTCTGACCCATGGTTTGAAGTTAAAACTACATGTGTAGTCTGCTGAAAGAGTGTCCTCATTACAGCCAATATAAAATTAAAATTTTACAACTAAATTGACCCCTGTCTAATGCTAGTTCCATCTTTAAATGATTCTAAAAGAAAGTCTGAATTACCCGGTTCCTTCTATTCTTTCCTCTGTCTGTTGCCATCATGTAAATTATTCTGGTTAGATGTGTTAATTTAATTATACTGGAAACTTTCTCATGAGCTTGAGAATCCCTTCCCTCATCCACGATGCCATTCCTCTTGATATCTACTTAGGCTTTTTGGTTTTATTTTTGGAATGTTTCATCTGGCTCTGTCCTTGATGAATGTGGAGAGTAGCTGCTAGGGTGACAGTTAATCTGCCAGGACAGATTTCTGATTGCTCATTTAAGTCTCTTCTTATCACTGATCACTGAAATGATCAACCAGGAAGTCAAAGTCGATGAAGAACACCATGCCACCCATCCGTGAGCCTGCACTGTATCTCCTGGCAGCAATTAGAGCATAGACCACTGTCCTAGCTTTACGAATCCAGTCCCCCTGTTGGGAAGATCTGCTGGCAGAGGTATTTTGGGTGCTATTGTGCTCCCTCTCTGGGGTCCTCCCTCAGGGCTCAAGGTCTGAGGCTCTGTGTGTGAGGGCACTAGCACTCAAGCTGCTCTGCTTTCCTGAAGAGGGTGATTAACTCTTCTCCAAGGGGTTCAGGGAAGGTTTAACCGCCTCCCTTGTGTCATCAGAGTGTGTTCTGACAGTCTGTGTGCCTCCCCACAAGGGGGAGATGAGGCTGTGATCCATCTGGTAGCCTATTACCTGTTCCCCCAAACACGGAGGCTGCATCTGAGTTCTCCCCCTGGTAATTAGTAAAATGGCTGATGGAGTCAGGTTGTAATTTGAAAGTTTGAGTCACAGAAATGTGAAGTATAATTTAAAAACATTGCACTAAATGGATTTCTTCATTGGTTGAACCACACCCAGTGAGCTGTCTGTGGAAAGCGAGATGCTTTGGTCTTTTGGGAACTAATAAAGTGAGCGCTAGATCCAGGAGGGGAGGAGGGAAGTGGGCATCATATCCCTTGTCCCCCTGCCATATGAAACTGCTTATTACTATAATAATGTTGGATGTTTCTAGAACACTTTCCTCCTTTAAGTTGTATTTTTCTGCCCAAATAGAAGATGAACGGTGAAGCTAATAATTCAGACTTTTAATTCTTCAGCATTACGAAGAATGTTGCAATTTTTGTTCAGGAGAAATTATGAGGTGAAGAATTTTGATTTCTGTCAAAAATGCAGTTATAGGAATGCTGAAGATGGTTGGGCATCGGGCTGTTACACCAAGTAGAGGGGATTAGGAAAACAGAGAGGAATGTCTAAGCCTTTGGATGAGGTCATAGATTGAAAGAAAACCAACAAAATGCCCCTCAACCTTCAGTTGGCACCATGATGTAATCCACTGATGGCATCAGTAGCAATATGGCGTCTGTGCTCAGGACCCACCAGTGATGGAGCTTCACGTGGCCTGGCCCTCGGCCCTGTTTGTCTTCATTCACCACTTTCTCCCATGCTTCACCCTCCCGCTGCGGTCACCAACATGCTCTTCCTTTAACTGCTGAGGGATGCCCATGGTTTTACCTTCCCCTCTGCTCCAGCATCACCAGCTCAGGAGCATCACTGCTCTCTCTGAGGTCAGTCTGTCCCCTCACTGTCCTCTGTTCTCCTTCACACTTGTTATCACCCGCTGTTATAGCACGTACCTGTATTTATTGATTTGTTCTCTGTTCCCTCTCCTGCATCCATTCCCGGCGAGAACAGTGACTTCGTCCTCCTCCACTGCAGAAAGTTTCTGGGAAAGAATGGAGGCTCCGACACATCTAAAATGAGTACTGCATTTGTAAGAATTAACATCCTTTGTGGAAACTGTATTTGTGAAAAATAAACATTTGTGTTTCTTTGGTTTAATAACAGTAACATGGGGGAAGATTGTAATTCATGATCTGGGACCAATTAGTATGCTGGGAGAGTTGGCATCAGCTGCCTTTCCTTGAGCACTTTCTCTGGGCCCGGCATGACTCTGGACATTTACTGTCGTAAATGATACCAAGTGTTGGGTTTTGAAGAAATGTATGACTTGAAAGTAATCTTGGTCCCAGGACAACAAGCAGTTTTATACTAGCCCTGGTGTCTGGGAAATGGACTTGTCTGTCTATAGTCAAGAATGATGTCACTCTAAGAGTGGGACCCTTGTGCTGACTTTCATCCATGACAAGGTATCCAGTGTTGGAAGTGTTCATAAACTTCAAATGTACGCAACTGTAGGATGGGATTTAAAATACAAAGGGATGGCTTCACGTGAATGTCAAACCACTTAGGGTTAGCCCTAGGATGTGGGCTGCAAGTCAGTGCAGTGGCATCTGATGGAACAAGCAGGCATTGTGATGCCGTGATGCCTGGCCCTGTGTGTGCTCTGCAGTCCGCCTGGTGGGACCTTGTATGGGAGACAGTCTCTGGGGACACCAGCTCTCAGGGGCAAAACAGGTGTCACCCATCAGCCTGCTGTGTGTTCAAGAAATAACCTGTGTCTGGGCCCTGGGGCTGTTTTAGTGCTCCCCCTCTGCTGGAGCCCTCCCTGCTGCCTTAGATCTCTCTCGATGTTCTCATGGGAACATCAGGCCCTGCGGGCACCAGGCACGGTGTCAGGGACGTCTCTCCCTCGTGGGGCGTGGAGGCCAGGAGTGCCCCTCTTGCCTGCTCTGAGTCTTGCAAATGGGTGAGAGCATTCAAACTGCTTCGAGTACTCTCCCTCTCTTGCTCCTTCTTCATTTAAATCCTGGAAAGGCCAGAGGTGCTATTCCTTTCAATGACAGCTGTATCCCAGGGATTCACGGATCTCCCAGATTATTATTTGTGCATGTACCGTATGCAGAGTACAGTGCAAAATGATCAAGGAAAGGGACGGGGAGATGGCCCACAGCTGCCCTGGTGCAGGAGAGGAGCGTAGGGGCAATGGCCTTGTACAGGGGGTGAGAAAGGGTACTGCTCCTGTTCAGAAACCTCCAATTCCCCACATGGATTTTGGACACTTCCTTTGCCACTTAATATTCTCTTTTTTATTCTGCACATAGAGAAGCACCCAGAAGAGTGCATGGCTATGTCTGTGTATATAGACATTATAATGTATATATAACGTATATATACATTACATTATAATTATTATGTATAATATACATTATATAGTATTATATATATACACACCTTATAAGAGTATTTTACACACATATTTTACACACACATTTTCTCTCTCATTCATACATACATATGTATATTTCAATATCTGTGCATGGCTATGTCTGTGTGTGTATATATATAATATACTATTATATAAGATATATATATTATATAGTATTATATATACACTTTATAATAGAGTATTTTACACACGCATATTTTCTTTCTCATTCAGACACACATATGTATATTTCAATATCTGTCTTTAGGGTAAAAGATAATTTATCAGCAATTTAAGCTCTCTTATCTCAGCCACCTATAGTTAAAAATGTAAATATATGTGGATTTTATTTTTCTATGGTATATTAAAATGTCAGTAACAGGCTAGAGCTTAATGTGTATTAGTAAACATTTCAACACAGTTCTATGAAACTGCTAATGTATTTTGTGAATCAAATGTGTTTTAATTGGAGAAAACCTTAGTAGAAGGTTGCTAATTAATCTTTTTGCCTAGTCTTTGTAATATATCATCATAAATATCAGGAAAATCAGAGTAAGAAATTCTAGCCTTGCACAGTGGCCATTTAGATCAGTGTCTGTTTTTTTTCATAAAGGCAAGGACAGTTAATTTTTTTTTACTAGGGCTTTAGTTTGATGTTTGATGAGCAGTTTAGCTTCTTCTTCTTTTTTTTTTTTTTTTTTTTAGCAGTTTAGCTTCTGAAGATGTTGATGAAAGATTCCTATGGAGTAAAGATCCAGCTTAGAAGCAATGTGTTGGCAAGAGCAAAAGGCAGGGAGAGACCCATGAGGGAGTAAGCGTACTTGACCCTAGACTGCAAATGTGTTCCTCTCCTGAAATAAATGCAGTGTGGGTGGGGCCAGGCATGGACCACAGCCTGGAGCTCTGTGCACAGAGTTGCCAGGTAGCAAATACTTTAGTGTAAGTGTTGCTCAAACATTGCAGGGGATATAGTTCTACTAAGACATTGTTCACTGGTTATCCCATAAGCAAATTTAACTGGGGGTCTTGGATTTTATCTGGCATCTGCTACTCAGGGCACCACTGTGTGGGCTCTTGTGCTTGGTCAGCCTGGATTAGCTCAGTGTCGTCCCTGGTGGCAGAGTGTTGAAGTCTGGATCAGCCTAGAGAAAATGAGTCCTCTTGGTTGTATAACAAGGCACACATTGATGAAAAATGCATACATCAAGAGCTACCATGGTTAAATCTTTGGAATATTTGGTTCAGACAGCTCTTCACATGTGTCTTACAAGCAGAAGTTGTCTTATCATTTGGAAAGAATATTGCTTCAGAGGCCTCATGGGGATAGCATCTGCCCCACTGTCATGATCAATATATGGCAAATTTACAAATGATCGAGTCCGAACCATGTGTTGCATTTAGTAATGTATTATAGTAAACAAATTGAATTGAGGATTAATCAAAACTTCATAAATTGGTACTAAATTGACTTAGTGATTTGCAACTGGCTCTGTTTGGTGGTTGGCCTCTTGACAATAACTTATTAAAAAATAGCGATTTCTTCTTAATTGCATATGTTGTGCTGTAGGGTGATGCAGAAGATATTAAAATGTGAGTAACAGATGGATGCTTGCTAATGGTGCTTCACATCCTATACATTTTTTTCATTCTTGTTTTCCATTTATTTATAAACCTGTTTCGGTATAATATAACCTTCATTTTGCTAGACAGCACTAGCTTTGGCCTTTTAACTCACTTTTCCTACACTTTCTTATCCCAATTTCTTTTTGTTGTGTTATTACATGATGGAAGAATTTCTGTGCTCTGGAATCCATTTGGAGTTCGGTTTTTGTTATAAGTGGATGGAAGTTGATACATAATGAGGTTGAAACACTTTTGAGATCATGACAATACTGGCATATTGATGATTGTGGCTTTGTTATTTATCTGTTATGGCTGTAGTTTCTTTATCTGGTGATAAAAAATTAAAGAATCAAAGCATCCATTCTAGACCAGGGGAGAGAGGTCAGTTGTCAACCTTCATTCTCCGATGTGAGCTTATTTGTAGGGCCTACCGTGCATAAAGCATTGACTGATATTTAGAGATATAGAAGGTGTTTCTCTGATTTCAAATAGCTTGCAGTTTAATGGGGGGAAGAGAAAACATATCCAGACAATTAGATCAATGAGGCATTATTCATATTCCATTGGGAGCAAGGCTTCTTTGTGCCATTATTAATAGTACAATTTCTGTGATTTTGTACTGCATTAATTACCAAATACACCCATCATTTCTATCCATTTCTTGCCTTTTTTTTTAAATTTGGCATTTGATGACTTTTTTTTTAAGTAATGGAAAGTTGACTCAGATGGGGACGGAAAGAGAATATAGAACCAACAGTAACATATTTGATGTTTTCCCTAAAAATAATTGTTTTTCAATTGCCTCATAAAGGTTTGTGAAATTTTAAGAGTAGTAACACTTGGGACTCTTGTGAAGTCTCCTGTTGGTGATGGTCGGGCAGTCATCCATTTTTGTGACTAGCTGGTCTGGTCTCTCTTGCTCCCCAGCAGGTGGCACCACCAAAGCACAAGCATCCTCTTCCCACCAGAGGGAAGGGCTGGGACCTTTCTATGCGTATGTTTACACCCACTGCTTTGCGTTTACTCATTTGATTGTGGCATTATCATAATTGCAGCATGCATACATTTTCATTATGTTCCTTTTAGCTTGCAATAACTGATATATCTATTGATAGAGTGAGTTCTGTAATTGTTAATCACATACACAAAACAAACACAAAATACAGAACAAAAACACATGCTAACACTATTGAACCCAACCCAGGCCAAAGCATGGTAAACATTGGCTCTTAATGTTTGTGGTTTAAGTCCAACTCTAACACCAGTCTTGGGTCTCATTGGCCCCAGGCCTGACAAGTTCATTGGGTCACAGTTGGTTATTATAGCACATGTATGAATACCCATGGGAAGTGAGCAGCTACAGAGAATATATGCTGATCGTTTTGTGGTATGAGGCTCATCTACCGTTCCATGATGTTTTGCTCCCTGGTGCCTTATTGTGGGCTGAGAAATAGACTGGTGAATCCCATATCTGCATTGTGGCTGTGCCTCAGTGAGGATCCACACAACAGTCTGAGAGAGCTGGAGTATAACAACTCTGTCTTAAAAAAAAAAAAAAAAAAAAAAAAAAGGCCTTAACTTCCAGAAATTTGTACGAAGGTTTCTAAAATTTATTCCTGAACTGAAATAAAATAACAGCAAAGTTTGTTGTAATTTTCTTAAAAGAGACGGATGGATTGTGAATGAAAGTCATATTCCTTTAGGGCGGCAGTGCCATACTTTAGAGTCTTTATGTTTGTTTATGATAATGATGTTCTGAAATGCAATGTCGTGATTTTGTTGTTATTCTAGAAACTCTTTGGTATATAGGTAACAAATACATCTTTGAGCGTGGGCCCAGATTTTGTACTCTGTGGGCAATAATTGCATCCAGTTTCAGGAAATGGTTTCTCATTTCTGGATGAATGGATGAGATACTTCATCAGGGTTAATTTTGTATTAAGCATCGTAAGCTATGTTGGTTGATGGCAGGAAGCTTAGGAACACTTGACTCCTATTTCTGAGCATCTACCATCTGCCAGGATCTGGAAGGAAATAACAGTGCAGGAGCCAGGGCCAGGTACAGGAGCACTTTACTGGGCCTTTGCCCCAATTCCAACTTACTAGCTGCTGCCTGCCAGGCCCCTTTCCCCTCACTTCCTCTCCTTTCACCCCTCACCTTCATCTGAAGCAAGAGTAAATGTGTTGCTGGATCAGGGCCTAGATCCCAAAGCAGGCCACGTTTTCCTCTTTCCCCATTTCCCTGCAAACCTTTGTCTGAATCTTGACCTGACCCCTTTCACTATGGAGGAAAGGCTGACCCCCCCAAAACATCAGCCCAGTCTACATAAAAGAAGGAAATATGGAACAAGCTTGCAGTTCCCAGTGCCCAGGACTTCTCTGGCTTTAGGGCTGATGCTTGGCTTCTCAGGCTGTGTGAATCCAGGTGGTCATACTGGTGCTCCTCTGGGTTCCAAAGAGGGGTGAGAGGCTGTGTGAGCCTACTCCTCACCCGGTGGACTCCTGCCCCTGTTTCTCCTTTCCCATCTAAGTCTGACTTTATGGAAAAGAAGCACTTGTCCTGGGGGCACAGTGAAACATTGATTTCGTGGAACACATCTGTTAAAAATACCTTTGAACTTGGGCACTCGCCTAGCAGACTGGGAAGGATGGGTGGGAGGAGCCATGAGCATCCTGAGCCAGCATCCATCAGCTGTGGCGTCTCTGGCCCTCCTGAGTGAGGGCAGGCCTTGAGAGCTCTGTGGTAGGTTGGAACACGTACGTGTAAGGTGCTCATGACTCTCTGTGGCAGCAGAGTGGTGAGAAGTGGTTCTCTCCAGCTATGCGCGTGACCCATCAGGTTTTTTTAATAATATCAATAGAAAAATGTTTTGGGGGCAATAGAAACATCAAAGGCACAGATTTATTCAATAATTTAAAAATCAGCTGTTACGTGTTTCTGTTGAGGTGACCAAAGGGACAGATCAGTGAACATTACTGATGCCTCCCATTTGGAGGTACAGGTACTTTAGTGACTTACAGGGTCAGCGGGACTGCATTGGGCGCGGGGGCCCCGGGCTTTGGCGGGGTCAACGTTGGCTGGCCTCTTTGTGTTCATTCCTGTTTGCAGCTTTGCCTACGCTGGTCTTCCAACGATGAACATCTAGTTCACCAAGTTAGAGCACAGTAGAGTGCATCTGCCTTTGAGTGCCAGCCAAGAGTCAAACAGGCCGTTACACAATGAGGAAAGAGGGACTGAGTCTGACACGTAGAGGCAAGATGTTCCCGAAGGCAGATCAGCCCAGTGGTTCAGAGCGGCAATGGCTTGAGAGAGGCTCGTGGCTGAATCATGACGCATCACTGTATTTGCTGTGTGACCCTGGGCAAGACACTGACTCCTCTGGCTCATGCTCCTCTTCTGCAAAATGAGGACATCTTTTGGGGCTCTTCTGAAGATGGATCATCACCCGCTGTAACATGCTTACATGCCTGGTGCCTTCAAGTGCTGGCTCAGTGTTAGTGGACACAGCCTTGATTGTGAGCCTCCTTTAGCTGGCACTATGCCACTCAAGCTTAAATCTCAGATATCATGAGGTGTGCCCGGTTATCGAGATGTCTGAGCTCCGGCTGCTTCCCCATCATCTCTTGCAGACTTCACCCCGAAGTAAGTGTGTCCAAACACGGTGGGCTCTGTCTTTGAAAATAACACAGGAAGGCAGCAAGCCTCAAAATGTGCAAGGCTTTATTATTATTTTTATTTTAAATAAAAAGATACTTGAGCAGAATGGTTTTTGAGGCAGTATGAACAAAATGGTCATGATTTTCTTGGGAAACCACTGATGTTAAGTATTTCTGGGCCGGTTATCGTTAGGAGCTCATCGTTCTCCGTCAAGTGTGGAAGCTGATTGTTTCCTTATCATTGGCTTCACTGGCTCCAAGTGTTCCGGAGAGAAATATCATGTCCCTAGAAGTCTCGAATACACTGAGCTAAAGGGGGAAAGACAAATGGCACCATATGATACTCTCTTTAATAAGGCAGTCCATTTAGAAGACCATACCAGATTAACTAATTTAAAAGACAAATATTGGATTCGTATGCAAGGCTATTTTAAGGCCTTTTTATTCATGCATATTAAAACACAAATGAGCAGTGATTATCTCAAATAGGCTGCTCAGAATATTGTCCTTCCTGGTAGCTGGTTGCAGGGTGTGTGTGGTTTTATGGGCTTTAAAAATATCCTTACAGAGTAATTTGTAAGTTATGGAAGTGTATACCCATCAATAAAAAGTGAAGAGTCAAAGCCGTTCTTCTAAAGACCCAGCCTTCTTCGGGTGGCTTACCAGATATTCCAGGATGACGGTTTTGGCCTGACCACTAGCAGGTGGGCTGGCTTGTATAGGGGAGAGAGCATAGGCTTCAGATTTTAACAACTCTGAATTTCAAATTTGACCCTGCCACTTACCAGCTGGGTTAAATTAGACATTTTTCCAATGTGAAAAATGGATATAATAATATTTATTTTGGGCTGTATTCACTGCAACTTCAGTCTGCTTCCAAACAGTCATGGCAAAAACAAAACAAAACAAAACCAAAAAACAGTCATGGCCTGAGTAGACAGTCTAGGTGGAAGTTTTCAGTGCTTCCTTCTGGAATAAATTGAAACAATTATATTACCCTTAAGCTTCCTCTAAAATGCATCTTATTAAAGCATGTATTAAACACATTCTTCCGTAGTGGACTTTACTTTTGCTTAGAAGTTAATTGGAGAAATATTTAGTGCCCCCTATTAGGGCATGCTGGGGATACACCAGCTGACCTTCCTCCTGAAGCTTCCAATCTAGTTAGTGTGTGTGGATGTGGGTTGGGGAGCCAGTCATCCCTGACTATGGTTTGGTACAGTTTACAGTTTGGGAAAATTTGAATTTTGACCAGATGTTGGTTAGAAGACATGAGAAGTGATGCATTGGGCACTTTGGCTCAGGCTGAGTGGTCTGAGGGTGCCTGTGCTGGGCGGGAGCAGAGCATCTACTCTTACCTCTTATGCTTATGAAGGCACTCCTATGGCTATGACTTAGAGAATTGGTGTGGATCAGCATTATTTTCGCTAAGAAAGGAAACACTAGAGAAAAGCCCAAGGACACTCCCTTGTAGTGCTCTCTGTTGACCACTTAGCAACTAGAATGTCTTAGAAACCTTCAGCTGCTCATGAAGACAGTCATAAAATGGGAGTCTGTTAAATGGCCTCTTGGATTTTTGCACGAGCTGACTTCCTTCAAACTGGATGCTTCTTTTGACATAAAAGGATAGATAGTTTATTTGCACATATGTAGAGAATACACTTAGGGGTGCCTGGCTGGCTCAGTCAGTAGAGCAAGGGACTCTTGATCTTGGGGTTGTGAGTTAGTGCGCCATGCTGAGTGTAGAGATTACTTAAGAAAAAATCTTTAAGAAAAATAAAGAAAGAGAATATATTTAAAACTAGATTGGCAGCTCTGCCATTTTGGTGTGAAAACCAAGAATGTTTTGTGAACACCCACAGCATTTCATTTTTAAGTATCAATGGGAACATACTGAGTTCCAAGTGAACACTGTCCAGAATGAAGCCAGCATTTCTTCTTACCTGCACTTTCACAGTCAGTCAACCTTCTTTGTCTCTATAAGATATTGCCGTGCCCAGAAGAAAGGAAATACTAATTTTTTTCATCCTCAGTTTCTTTTTTAAAAATAATCTTACATCCCTTATACCGTGGTCTGAATGTTTATGTTCCTCCAGAATTCATATGTTGAAATCCTATCCCATAAGGGTGATGATAGTAGGTGAGGCCTTCGGGGTATGATTAGGCCATGAGGGTGGAACCTGTTCCCTCCCTCCCTTGAATGTGATGTGATTAGTGCTTTTATAAAAGGGATCCCACAGAACTCCCTGGCCTCTTCCATCATGTAAGGATACAGGGAGAAGTCTGTAACCTGGAAGAGGGTTCTCATCCCACTGTGATGGCACTCTGATTTTGGGCTTACAGCCTCCAGAACAGTCAGAAGAATATTCCTGCTGTTTCTAATTTTTGGTCTGTTGGTCTCTGGTATTTTGTTACAGAATCAGCAGATGAAGACACCATAGCAAACACTGCATACCTCAAACCACTTAGAAAGTCTAGTGGCTAGAGAACTGATTTGGGTTAGAATCTGATACTCTAGCCAGTTGGATGTCCCGTGTGGATATGAGGCCACAGTGCTAGTCCTTTACTTAGTTTCTATGAATAGGAATTGGTGGATGTGGAATGCAGTCACTGGCTTTCTGTCAAAAACTGTGAAGGGTCTGGGGTTTGGCCCTACTTGCAAGCTGATGGCTAACCTGCCACAGCTTCATGGATGCTGGCAGAAGGTATGAGACTCCTGGTTCAGAGATACAGAACTTCATTTCTATCAGCACAGCAAGCAGCATGAACCTCATGTTTGCACTGACTCTCATTGCTGACCCCAAACTCTAAGTCTCACAGGGATAGGCATGGAGGGTCCAGGTAAATTTTGTACATGTGGTGGATGTGCATCATGGCTGAGAAACCCCAAGTTTAAGAAATCCAGATCACTGATAACCACATGCAAATCCAACCAATGTTTGCCCCAGAAAGACATCTTTTATTACATGGGACAGTGATCAGATCTGCCCTCTGCTCTTGGAAAGGGACACTATCTCTGTCTTCCAAGACTTGTTTTACAAACATCCTTGGAAAGATGGTTCCGAACAAACTTTGTCAGTGCCTCTGTTGTTAAGATGTTTAGAAACATGAGATATCCAATGGTGGATTATTTACGAACACTCATATATGTGCATTGACAGCTCTTCAAATTTTAAAGGTTTGTGACTTTGTTTTTGCCCTCTTTTTTTTTTCTTTTAAAGATTTATTTATTTGAGAGAGAGAGAGAAAGAGTCCACAGAGGGAAGAGGCAGACTCTGCACTGACCATGGAGCTGGATGCAGAGCTTGATCTCATGACCCTGAGACCATGACCTGAGCCAAAACCAAGAGTCAGATGCTCAACTGACTGCGCCACCCAGGCCACCCCCATTTTTGCTCTCTTGCAAGTGATTATTCCTAACTTTAAAAATTAACTTTTTTTTTAAAAAAGATTTTATTTATTTATTTGATAGCACGAGGCAGGGAGAGAGGCAGAGGGAGAAGGAGAGGGAGAAGGAGACTCTTTGCTGAGTAGGGAGCCCAAGGGGGGGTTCCGGGTGCAGTAATGATCCAAGGAGGTTCAGGGCTTGATCCCAGGACCTTGAGATCATGACTTGAGTCAAAGGCAGATGCTTAATGGATTGAGCCCCCCAGGTGCCCCTAAAAATTAACTTCTTTCTTAATTCTCCTTACATAGCTAGTCACTCTCTTCTTGTCCTTATACTGTATCATATTATGTATTTCCTTTTTATTCACACCAACTGATATGTTTTTCTGATTTTCTTACTAGGCCATGAACATCCAAAGGATATTCATGTCCAATGTCTAGTACTATACTTGCTGCCATAGCAGGTTCATGCAAATAAATGTCTGTTGAATGAATTGATGCATAGATGCATTCTAGATTCTCATTAGCAAAAAGAAAAATTTGGAAGATCCCATTTAATTATTGATTCACAGCATAAATAAAATAAAACAGAAGTATTAGTAGAAAATTATTTTGAAGGACTTGCAAATATATTTCAACTATAAGCCTTTAGCTAGATGTGTTAGATTTTGAGAAATGGCTAGGTTTTGCTCCCACATTGATCCCATACTGGTGATGTCTCATTGTCCTGCCTGCCTTGGCAGGCAGGAGCGTCGTGTATTCTGGGACTGTTAGCCTTCCTATGTACGGTGATGATGGGGAGGGTCTGAAGAGGTGGCATCAGGTACTATTTAAGACTAATGGGCTTATCCCACATTGTGGAAGGCAAACTTCTCTGATCCCAGCTTCTGCAGTCCATGACAGAGCCACAGGGCAGGGCGATAACTACATACTTTCTTATAATTCATGTGCGACCTCCTCCTCTTTCTTACTTTTACTCTGGGAATAAATTCTCATCTGTAGCCGTAAGTAAATATGCAGAAGAATCTTTGCAACTTACATTTAAACTGTAGCTTTTGAAATGGTAAGATGGAAAATTTAGTAAGAAATAATTATTACATTTTAATGATCAAATAACAAGTCACACATCTTCTACACATTAGCTGAAGAGCAGAGAGATTCAGAAATACAAATGAAGAAAATTACATTCTGAGTTTATTTCCTAGTTCTTGTAAGTAGCGGTTGGATAAGAAGTACAGATTGCTAAACTGGAAGATATAAGGATGACTTCAAATCGATTGATTTATTACGTACCTATTACCGTTCCTTTTTAAATGCAAAAAAATACTAGTTTGCTTTGTCAACTTTACAATTTATGAATATCCTTGGACCGT
Organism: Canis aureus; assembly: GCF_053574225.1. NCBI lineage: Eukaryota > Metazoa > Chordata > Mammalia > Carnivora > Canidae > Canis > Canis aureus. The sequence goes on from NC_135641.1 coordinate 9,238,872, forward strand.
CCTGGCTTGGAGTGGCCCTACTGGTTCTCTCCTCACCCTCTCGAGGGCACATTCCATTTAGTGTGGCTTGTCTTGAGGAGGTAACATCCACTGGCTGGTTACTCAACCATGTAGGCTCAGTCTCATTCCCTCATATCCCAGCCTTTACTACAGCCCCAGACACTTAGTAAGGAGGCAACATACGTATTGATGATGGAACACACATATTCTATTTCTAGGCATGATCCTTACTGCAAATGGAAGCCTGAACTTTCTAGCTTTAGGAATGTGTGAAGTTTTTTTTTTTTTTTAAGATTTTATTTATTTATTCATGAGACACACAGAGAGACACAGAGACACAGGTAGAGGGAGAAGCAGCCTCTATGTAGGGAGCCCGACGTGGGACTCGATCCCCGGGATCACAACCTGAGCTGAAGGCAGACACTCGACCACTGAACCACCGAGGCATCCGGGAATGTGTGAAGTTATGGGCAGTAGAGCATCGTATAAGAGCCAGTTTTTCCCACCCAGAACATTACCAGTTTTGGCTCATTTATCTGCTCTCCTGTGAGAAGGCTTCACCTTGAATTTGCTCTTGTGGGCTGTTGTTATCAGAGACCCCTGTCCTTGACCATGCCTACCCACCGATGCCTGGCAGTGGTCGTTTACTCCCGGACTCTGCGTAAGTCATCATCTAGTAGGGACTCCTGTATATTTCATGTATGACCAGAGGTGACACAGCCCCACAGCAGAGAAGGAACACAGATTTTTGTTTTACCTAAAATGCTGGCAGCCTCAAAGGGAATAAAGATTTGAAGCACTTTGATATAACTTACAACTACTTTGGTTTTGAGCTTGGTGCCCACACACATGTACAAATAACTCTTCTTTTTCTAGTGTGAACCAGGATGAATATTTTCTTATATATAGTCAGTTCACCAGAATCTTTAAAGTAAAAAACGCCAAGGGGTGCATCTGGTATTTTGTAGGAGCCTGAACATTCTAACTAGATACTTGGGAAAGGATAACTTTTTGTATTCTACTTGATGCCCTTAATACATGCTTATCTGTAGGACAAAATCTTGGAAATATATCTTGCACAATATCTAACCTTAACCTGTGGTATTTATTATTTACTGGTTGCAAACAGGAACATGTCATATAGCCTGCATTTTCTCATCTAAAAAAATGGCAATAATCTCACACAAGATGAAAAATTAGAGCAAGGAAATTTTGCAAACTCTGAAGTGCTATGCACATATGTGGTTAATGGAAGGGAGGGACGCATGGGAGAGGCAGGAATTGATGGAAACTGACTCATGGAAGACCTAATAATTTGAGAGCCACGCACAGAAGTCTGGGCACCGTGTGAGCCGGGCTGCTCAGACAGCCTCTCCAGTGAATTGCCTTGGCTCATCAGCCCAGGTGAATGGCCAAATTGGGGAACCACTGGCTTAACCTCTGTCTCTGCCTCCTCCATAAATTCTGTTCTCATCAGGTGTCCAATCTTTGGAAACTCACATGGAAAGCAGAAAGATTATATTTAGAAGGAGTGGATTTTACTACTTTCATTACATACTTTGTCAATTTTAGAGTAAATATTGTATTGCCTTCAAGTTCTATTTCCAATCGTCTTGAGTTTGAGAATTAACAGATTAACTGTATGTATCCTTTCGTCTTTCCTTCTGCCTCCATAAGAATGTATTTGAGAACAGGTTCTGTGTCTTGGATTTCTTTTATTTATTTCTACTACTGTAACACCTGGCTAATTCTGAAAAGGAAAGAGCTCTGTGGATAGTTGCCCACTTAATTTGGTTCTGTTAAAAGGGGATAATTAAGCTCAGTCTTCTGGAGAACATTTGGACATACAGACCCAGATAAGAACATGGCCCCCACTCACTTTTCAAAAACGTATTTTTAAAAAAATTTAACTATAAATAGGCACAATATTTAGCACATGCTAGTAGTAGATAGTCCTTGTGAAAGGTATAATAACCCTGCATCTGTCACATTGAACCTGAGCACATTGAGGGAGAAATTCAAATGGATATTTGTTGGGTCACTGCAGGGAAAATATTCTTTCAAACATTTCATTTCCATAAAGGTCCATTCTGAGCCCCTCCTGGTGAGTGTCCCTTCACGAGTTGCGGGTGTCATGCTGACATTTTGTCAAAGCTGTCATCCAGTTAGCACGTTGCATACTTTTTCCTGTGAGTCACAGAGAGTGTAACAGGGGAGAAGTTCCTTACAAAGCCGCAATGCACATTTCTAAGAGAAGAGAAGACACAACGATATTGACTTAATTCTGCGTACTTGTAGTGGGAAGGAAAATAACTTTAATCCCATTATCAAGGGCTGTCAGGCCCTAATGAGATTTTTCTCTCCTCATTCGCTTGTCTCCTTAGTTAGTTCTGTTTTATAAATAGAAAGACTGTATGGACATTCTCCCCATAGAAATAAAGAAGTTAATAATTAATTATTAATGCTACCAGGGCATCATTATTGAGGAGTCTTGCAGCAATCAAACTAGGCATGTGTGGGTGAGATAAAGAGGAAGCCTATTTGAAAAAAAAAAAAAAAAAGATGGGTAAGATTCTATAACTTCTGAATAGACATTAATAGTGATGATGACAGTATGCTTTTTAATGTTTGTTTTATATATTTTATTAACTGATAGACTTTAGTTTTTAGATTCACAGCACAAAGTCCAGAGTTTTCATATGCCCCTCGGTCCCCCTACGTACCCACCGGCTCTCCAGCATCAACATCCCACACCGGAGGGACACATTTGGTACTTTGATATATCGTTAACACCAAAAGTCCGTAGTCTACATTAGGGCTCACTTTGGTGCTGTACATTCTCTAGGTTTTGACAAATGTATAATGATGTGTCTTTGTAGCATCATACGGAATTGTTTCCCTGCCCTAAAAAATCCTATTCTTCTCTATACCCTAACCCCTGGTGGCAAGCACTAATCTTCTTATCATCTCCATAGTTTTGCCATTTCCAGAGTGTCATCTACTGTAGTTAGAATCATACAGTATGTAGCCTTCAAAGATTGAGTTCATGCATTTAAGTTTCCTTGGAGTCTCTTTGGCCTGACAGCTCATTTTCTTTTTGCCCTGAATAAGATTCCATTGTCTGGGTGGACCACAGTTTATCTACCCATACACCTGCTGAAGGATATCTTTGTTACTCCCATGTTTTGGATATTATGAATGACAGTATGCCTTTAGAGGAAGTCTTTTTATGCTGTTTTCTTCTAAATAAAGATTTCTGTAAAAATGAAAAGCATATGGAATTAGATTGTTGCAGACACCAAGGAGATGGTGAAGAGAGCTTGAGTGTTGGGGAGGTCAGTGGGCATTGATTGGGTCATCTGGTGTCCAGTTCCCATGTTGTTAAATTCTTCCGATTGCAATGAGTAAAGCCTGGTTTCCCCATTCAGATAGTTAATGAGGTCTCTTTCAGGATTGCCCAAGAGTCCAGCAGAGTAATGATTAGACAAATACTCTCTGATGTTATGCAGATGTGCCTTTGAATCCCTGTGTCAGCACTTAACCATTTGTTTGAAGTTAAGCATGTTTCTTAATCATCCTGAGCCTCAATTTTCTCTTCTAGAAAAGGTATCAATAGTGCCTTACTGGTGGTAATGTGTACTCAAAGCCTTGCATAGAAAAAGTGGTCAGTGGGCAATTACTTTTCTCCATTGGACTTACTACTTTCCAACTTACGACATTTAGTTATTATCTTGTTTATTCCTTTTCCCTTACAAAAATATGAGCTCCATGAGAGCAGATATATTTATCTGACTTGTTACTTAATAAAAAGCTGTTGAACGAATGAATGAATTTTCCAAATGAACTGATGGACTCTGTAGAAGCTACTGTGTGCCTTTTGTCTGTATTCCAGGAGCACTGGCCACAAATTTGCCAATGAAAAGCATGAGTATTAACAAGTGGTGTTTTTCTATGAGTTGAGGACCACTACTAGCAAATCAATTAATTTTACTGTGATTCTTTCTTTCAATAAATTCATTGTTTTTTTTTTTGTTGTTAATAAGATTTTATTTATTTATTCATGAGAGACAGAGAGAGAGAGAGAGAGAGAGAGGCAGAGACATAGGCAGAGGGAGAAGAAGGCTCGATCCCCGGTCTCCAGGATCACACCCTGGGCTGCAGGCGGTGCTAAACCGCTGAGCCACCGGGCTGCCCTCAATAAATTCATTGAATTAGGATCCCTACTCATGATTGTAGAACTATCGAATTTAACCATAAGAAATTTGGGCACCATGCCCTTTTCTGATGAGTGAAATGACAATGGTGATGAAATTTTTTTTCCTCCCTTTTTATTATTTTTGTGCTTTTTAAAAATATTTTAACATTTTTATAGTGGCAAGTTAAAGGTGATCTGATTAAAACCAAACACTAAGGTTGATGGTAGGCACCTGGGGGTGCCTGAGTGGCCCAGTTGGTTAAGTGTCTGACTCTTGGTTTCAGCTCAGGTCGTGATCTCAGGGTTGTGAGATTGAGCCCCGCGTGGGGCTTCATGCTCAGCGGGGAGTCTGCTTGAGATTTTCTCTCTTCCTCTGCCCTTTCCCTGCCTGTCTCCCCCGCCCGCCAAAGGAAAAAAAAAAAAAAGGAAATCTGAACCTGACTTTAATCAAAGAATTTGACAGTGCTTACTGTCTGTTCATGAGCTTTTACTTTTTTTCATAATTCCCTGCGTTTGTATCTGTTCATGACTTTGAATTATATGTACAGTCTAGGTATACAGATATAGAAGAACTTCAAAGACCCTGTTGAAGGTTAAGTGGCTGCTCTGTCCAGAGCACTGTGATGGGCTTCTCAGGTGGAGAAAACTGAGGCAAGGGATGTGTGGTCCAGGCCCAGCCCCATCTGACCGAAGCTGAGCTGGAGGGTGTCATGAGCCAGGTGCAAGCCAGGTGCAGGCCACGTGCGGTGGACCCCTATGGAGCACGGCCTGTCACTGGTTTGGGACAGAAGATTCCCCCATTTCTCTCCTATTGATCGGCCCCTAGGTTCTGACGCCTCAGGCCTCCTAGCCTCTGCTATACTCTGTTTACCCGGCAGAGGCCAGAGGGCAAGGCGGGTGGTGACAGCGGGGCAACAGGAGCATTGGCGTTGGGCCGACTGCCTCTTCTCACCAGATCTGAGAACGAAGCTGGAAAAAGGCCCGCGTCAAGGTTTGGGGGACACAGGAGGTTACCGCCAAGGACGCTGTCCCCCGGGGTCCTGGGTGGTGTGCGCAGGTTCTCCCCGCCAAGCAGCAGGGCCTGGGGACGGTGCTGGGGTCAGGTGTCCGCGTCAGGTCCCCACGGCCCGGCCCTGTCGGAATGTTGTGCTCCCTGCCAGCCCGTGTGAGCGCAGACTGAAGGAGGAATGCAGTTATGTATGTATTACACATCTGTCTGAACAAATGCTTTTGAGATAAGCCACTGATGGCCAAGACACAATTTTCCTATAAAATTATTTTAATGGAGTGGTTTTTGTTATCCCCCCCACCCCCCCACCCCTGATGCGGAGAACTTAATTAATGATGGATCACATGAGAGAAGAAAATGATCTACTTTCCTATCTGACTTGTTTCGGAGAATCTCAGAATCTGTAAAAGCTGCCTTGTAAGGATAGGGTTGTGGCAGCCAAATCTTGTGTCAATTTAAATAAGATGTATTATGCTTGCCTTGTTTCTCTTCTCTGCTGTGTGGGACCTTTAAGGAATTTAAATTGGGCCCTTCTTAATGTTCTCAAATTGCAAATGTAGCTTTTTTTTTTTTTTCACATGAGCAGAAGAAAGTTGACAATCCTATTTGTTACGTGCATTTATGTTGAAGAAATGTGCTCAGACATTTTACATATGTTGGATTATTCTATGGACACATTCTTACCGAGGAGTTCAATTTCTTTGGGGAGCAGATGAGATTCCCTTCTTTAATTATAAACTCCTCATATATTTATTTTGAGTAGACTGTGCCGAATGGCTCACTTGTGTAGCTTTTCCATGATCACATAGCAAGAAGAGTGTCAATGACAGCATAGGAGGGTAGGGTGGTGCCAACTGAAATTCAGCATTACATAGCTAAAAATTGGGTATCTTGAGTGGTGCTTGAAGGCACTGGATTTAAAGCAAATGATCACTTGAGTAGCCTATTACATAGAAATTTGTGCTTTGAATCGTAATGCATAATAATGTTAGAAATAACAGATCTGTCAGTACGTGGGGTTGTAATACCCATTCCCTCATCGGGAGCTGCTCCTGCCCTCGTGTCCAGGCTCTGTTTCAAGGGCACTTTCATTTCTGAAGTGTTAAGTACCTTCTTCACATTTTTATTCTGTTTGAATGATTTTAAACATGTTATTTGAAGAGTGGTTTTCCTCAAAACTTGTGCTTCTCAAATTGGATATTATGGACCAGACATATTCGCAGTGTAATCCACAATATCTAGTATGGTCCATTCAGTCGTGGCAAAATGTGTTCACCATCATCTCTGCGGTTCCCCTGGCTCTCTTCTCAATGGTGGCTTCTCCATTACCTTCTGTCTCGCTTGACGTAGGGCCTGTCTCCTAGGAGGGCCGGAGCAGATCTGTGCTTTATGAAAGGGGGGTGGTGCACAGTTTTCATTAAAATCAAAGAAACTCTTGTGTTCTGGGCTTAGCATGGCACCTGCTATTGGGTAACTATCTCTGGATAAGTTTTATGAAAAAACTAACATATTGTTTTTTTCCCAACAATTTTCTTTAGACCTATGAGGAAACCTGCTTTGTATAGGTCTCAGCCTTTCGATAGGAATGCTTTTCTAGTATCAGCTAGATGTGCCTGGGGGCACCCACCTGGGCCCCAGTGAGTTCCACAGATATCCCCCTTTCCAAACCAAGACTGGACTGGCCCTTGTGGCTCCTATTATGTGATTGCAAGATGTTCCTCAGCAACAACCATCAGGAAACTGAAAAAATAGAGGTTTAATTCTTAAGAGGGGAAATTATATAACACAGTTGAGGCCACCCAGTGAAGTCACGGGTAGACAGTGTGCGGGCCTGGGATCCTCCTTTGACTGGGGTCGAGGGTGTGGGCCTACGGTCTTATGGGCTCATTTTTTATTGGTGGATTGAAAGCATAAGAGTGTGAATTTAAGGTGTGGGAAGAGAAATGATGAGTGGCCCAAATTGTGATCGAAATCAACCCAGATCTCTGAAACAAAGGACCCTTCAACTCGTGGCGGGGGAGGTGGCCTGGCTCTTGATCCACTTGTGTGTCTGGTAGTGTATGTTTATTCGAGAGAGTCCTCTTTGAGGTGGATGCCCAGGCAAACAAAGCTCAGTGTCAGGGCTTACACTGCAAACTCATTGTCGTTTGCTTAATTCTGCATTCAAATCTAGTTTTTTCTAGTTGGCCAAAGCTGCTGATGGACAGACACTCTTTGGATATAATGTTTGTCTGTGTCACCTGCCTGTCTGGAACTCAGGAAAGCCTGTAGAAAAATGCTGTGTGAGCCCCGCCTGAGATTTCAGGTTGTTGCAAGTGGGCTGATCATCATGAAACTATTAAGTGATTTCTCACTGGAGCTAAATGCAAAATAAATAACAACCAGAAACACCAACCAGTGAACATTTCAAAAGATGCTTTTTGCAAGCAAGTCTGTTTTGAGTTAAAATGCAAAAGAACACAAGAGGATTGTTCAAACTAAAGTTTATTGAATTCGGAAGGAATTTCATAGATTTTAAAAAATATTTTATTTATTTATTTGACAGAGACAGAGAGTGCATGCACAAGCAGAGGGAAAGGGAGAGGCGGACTCCCTGCTGAGTAGGGAGCCTGACTCTTGGATCCATCCCAGGAGCCTGGGATCATGACCTGAGCCATCCAGGTGCCCCAGGAAGGAATTTTGTAGATTTCTAACATTTCCTTTTGCACAATTTTTAAAATGCATGGTGGATTTCAAATAGACCTAAATATCTTTCTGTTTGCAGAAAAGACTCGGAAATGGGGAAATTTTATTCTAGAATACAACAAGTGAATATTGTACATAAATACTGTGATCAGACCCACAAACACCATGGTAGAGAGCCAGACCAGGGCAGCTTGGAAACTATTAACTTGAGGACATTGAATGCAGGTGTGTGCAAGAATATGCCCCCCCATGTGGACGATGGCATTCCATAGACACACGGTTGAGATTAGTCATTGATTTTCCTGACCTGAGGATAATAACGAATCCTGTTGGAAAGAGCAGAATATAGTCACATCACAATATGATAGGCCAAAGTAGTCTTTCACAACAAACTTACCTGTGAAAGACCGTGTGTATTTGCACCCGAGTCATGGTTCTGAATGCGGCTCCCCAGGTAATCCTCATGGATTTTGCTTTTCATGCTCATTGCTTCTATTGCTTCTGAACTTGGAATAGCTCTGGAGGGGAGGCACCACAGAGTTCCCCAGTAATCGTTTTTGTTTATTGTTGAAGCTGTGGTTTCTTTCTTCTGAGTAGGTGAGCGGATTTCCTTCTTGTCTTTCAGAGATTCCTCGCCTACATTGCCATTTTTCCATGTTTTCCTCTTGCACTTCCACGAACACTTTCTTTTATTTATTTTAAAGATTTTATTTATTTGGGAGAGAGAGGAAGCACAAGCAAGGGGAGGTGGTGGAGTGTGGGGAGGAGAGGAAGGAGTAGCAGGGTTGGGGCGGGCTCCATCCGGGGATTCTGGGATCATGACCTGAGCCAAAGGCAGACGTTTAACCTCCTGAGCCACCCAGGCGCCCCAACTCTTTATTTTAAATGCACTTATCCTTTGTCATTTCAAGGTCCACGGATGGGAAGAGGAGCCAGGTTCATGTACTCAGAGGGCCACCTTGGTCCCACCCTGGATCAGGACCTTGGGTTATACAAGCGTTCACACAGGCTTTTTGGATCAGGGTTGCCCAAGTAAATACAGGGTGCCTATTTGAATTTGAACTTCAGATTAACAGTGCATAATCGTGTCCATATAAATCTGTCTAAAAGTATCCGCTGTTTATCTGAAATTTACATTTAACCTGAAAAGCCCTGTGCTTTTTATCTGCAATTCAAATTCAATTGCACATCATGTATTTTTATTTGCTAAATCTGGCAACCCTCCCCCTGGTGTCTGGTGAATAGAAGCCACACTGCCTCCAGAGGTGCATGTGTGGTGGAGGGTGGGGGTGGTAGAGAGAGTGATCCACACCCAGGGACCCTGCAGCAGGGGCTCCTAGGGTCCTAATACTGCCGATGCAATAGGTGTCATCCACCTCGGGAGCTGGGTCAGATGACAGTAGTTGAACTTGAATGGACTTACCTGGTATCACTCCGATGCTTTCTTAATGCCAACTTCCTAATTATCTTAAGTTCATTCAGGCTGCTATAACAAAACACTGGACCATACTAGGTGGCTTATGAACAACAGAAATTTCTCACAGTTCTAGAGCCTGGGATTCAAGATTGAGGTGCTGGCAGATTTGGTGTCTGGGAAAAGTCTGGAACCAGACAGAACTGTTCTGTTCATAGACAGCCCTTCCTTGCTGTTTCTGCAAATGGCAGAGATAGGCTGAAGGATCTCATGGGAGCCCTTTCTGTATGATCTGGTCTCACTCCTGAGGGCTCCCCCAGGACCTGATCCCTGCCAAAGGCCCTGCGTGCCAACACTATCACCCTGGGGGTTAGGCTTCAACAAATGAATTCAATGGGCTGAGGACACAGTCAGGCCAGAGCCATAAATAACTGTAGGAATGATGCAGATACTTCACTGAAAAAAATGAATTTCTAGCAAGAAACATACCAATATAGAAGAATAAATGTGATTAGTTCAGATGTGATCCCATAAAGTCTACGGACGTGTTTCGAGCACTTTGTTTGAAATGCAAAATAATTCTCCTGCAGCATTATTCAAGCATGCTCTTTAATGACCGTTCTTTTAGTGTTTTCATTTAGTATGGTTCACTTCGAAGGTATTGGATGTTGACTGTGTCAGCCAACTCTGTGCTCACAGCGTCCTGATGATATGCTAAGTAAGAAGCGGTGTTTTGACGCTGAGATCACATAAAGAATTTTTTCTATCTCCCTGACCATGGGAGGCCTGTGAAATGATATTAGGGGCTAATGATTGTTGACATATTTGTCCAACGATTATAAAAACCATAGACCTAGCTTGCATTTTTATGAAGCAGAGGAACATGGGGACAGGCTTTGCCTTCATCTTTTCAAAAAAGTTTCTTATAAAATTGCCTGCATTTGAATGGTTTCAACTTGTGAATCTGTTTCTTCTGAAAAATCTGCAGATGTCAACAATTTCCAGTTTCCAGTTGTTCAGTTGTACATGTTCATTCTCTCTTTTCCTTATTCTTGGGAGTCAGAATTTTGACCCAAGACTTCCTGGGACTCCTGCCCTTGCAGAATATGACTCTGTGAACAGAGGATTGGCTCCCAGGAAGTGTCACATACAGAGTCCTGTCACCTGCTACCTGTCCCTGCACACGCTGGCAACGCAATCTGCACTGGCTGAAAGCTGCAATCATCCTTGACATCATCTGTATCTTTAATAGGTCTTTATTTTCTGTCTGATTTCCTCCACAGCTACTTTTTTCCCTCCCCCAAGTCTTTGAATATTTATTTTTGTTGAACTGCATTCATTTTGTTACTGTAGCTTTGGAGTCATTGGGTCTGATTTGCTTTTCTCTTCTGCACCTTTTGATACCGAAGAATGTAATTTAAGAGCTTGGCTAGTGCACACCTTGGTCAGGGGACACCAGGATCTAAAGAGGAATAACCCTCAGAATTCTTACTGCAGCATTTCCAGCTAGCTTTATTTAAGTGGTTGCTAATTTACTCACCTGTGTAAGTTATAATAACCTTATTGTCCTGCAGGACTTGTTTTTGATACATACTATTAAGTCTGTAAGAGTACTGCAGACTTTGTTGTGCACTTAGAGCTTTGTTCAGGCTTTTGTTAGGGTTGGTATTTTGCTGTGCTTCCGTTCATTTACTTGTTCCTGTTCGCTCTGTAATCTGGCAAGTCACTCCTTTAAACATGCCTGGGAACCAGGGCCTGGGTTTCCAGGTAGTTTATGGGGATGGGGATCAGGATCATTGCCTCCCTGAGAAGTTGAGAGAAGGGTGGGAGAGATGAGCGGGAGGAAAAGAGGGAGGGAGCCGGGAGGGAGACCAGAGTTGGGGAGGAGGACAGGAGAGACAAGGGAGGATGGAGAGAGAGGTGGGAGGAGTCTAGGAGTCTCCGAAGGAGAAGGTGAACCGCCTTTGTCAATAGAGGCCATTAACTCAAGTGCTTCTGAATCAAATTAGTGGCATGATAATTTCATGCAATATTTAATACAATAGGGTCACAACAGGAAAAATAATGAATAGTCCTCTGAAGTTGTGATTTAAGTTAATATGTGCTCTTCATGAATTTTTAAATTCCTTAGAATTTTATAAAGGCAAATGGAGAGAGATAAAGGAAAGAGGCTCCATTTAATTTCCTAGAATAAATGATCATTGTAGCTCCCTGTGTTGAAGCCCAGTTGAAGCTCTCTGCAGAGCAAATCTCTAAACAAGGGAAGTGGGTCTCAGGGCCCCGCCCACCGTGTGAGCCTTTTCCCCACCTCTGTGTTGGGTGGCATCCTCTGGAAGCCAGAGGTGGGCCATGGTGGGAGCAGCATGGACATTGGCTCTCTGGAAATCTAGTTATGAAACATTGACCAGCACACCACTGTATGCCCTCATGCCCTTCCAGTGACCAGTATCCATGGCGCTTGTTACTGGATGCCCATGATGGGCTATTATTCCTCTCACCTCCCTCTCGTCCAGAATGTCAGCTCTGAGGGTACCCACTCCAAGTCATGTCTTGTGTTCTTGACTGTCTTCCCTTTTCTCAATCAAGATGTATTTGTCCTGAGTTCTTTTCCTGTAAGCTGCTGCTCTAACGAGGACCCCCAGTGCTCTTGGTATGAGGCCCTGTGACTGTGTTGAATCAGTAGGATGTTTTCCCAGGTGACACAGGTGACAACACGGCCAGGTGGTCTGGACCGTCCGGGGTCCAGTGTATCTATGACCGCGGTGGAGGGAATGGCAGGCCTTGGCTCAGTCCTAGGTCACTGTGCTTGGCCCCTGCATCGGCCCATGTATGCCACTGGCCTTGGCGATCACAACCATAGCACGCTAAAGGACAAGAGAAAAATATGTTTGGGTTGACCAAGGTAATTTGGGGGGTCAGTGAAATTTCATGAGGAGCAGAGACCCTGCGTTTTGTTTACTGAATCATCAGTTCAATTTCAGTGAAACAAGATAGTTTGGAGATGTGATTTCCATTTTGTGTCTTCATTGGGGGCATTTCATTGACCCTCGTCCCCAGGGAGGCTGAAATAGATGTGTCTGTGCATTAGGATCTTTCAGGGGGCCTGGGGGCGGGGAGCTGTGCAGGGCTCTGCTCTTTGTTTAGATGGGAGGATGAGTCTGTGATAAAAGGCACCTCCTCACTGGAGCCTTGTCTGTGGCCTTTCGGTGAGCCCCTGGTCTCTGTGGACAGCTGACCTTCTGGAAGTTCAGAGCTTGCGGGCACCTCTGTCATTGTTCAATCTGGCTTCTAAACAAATGAGTGGAACGGAAAGAAAGGTCAGGGAGAGAGAGAAAGGGAAGTGGTAGTGAAATATAGACTGGAAATGGAAGGGCTCACGTTGTAAGGCCCAAAGAAAGAAAGAAAGAAAAGAAAAGAAAAGAAAAGAATATCTCTAAATTTCTAGCAGTTTAGACAGAAATCTGTAAAATTTCCAGTGGTTTGTTTAATGAACAGAGCTATGTAGGTGTAGATAGATGGTTTTTTTTAGTAGCAATGTTTTCCCCTCCAGTTTGGCCATCAGAGTGTGCAGGACTCAGAGAGGACTCTGGGTTGACAACCAGAAGGTGACAGGCATATTGTGACCAATGCAACAGTTGCCCTGCCTGCCCCTGAAAAGGTCCCCTTCAGGGATCTGTAGTTCCCATACCCTAAACTGTGAAGGAGGCATATAAAGCATGTGTATATACTCGATGTATACCTCGTATGGTGTTTTCAGTCTCTTAGATGACGATTGTTCATCTCTAAATGGTAAAGAACTGTGTCTGTCCATGGGTGAGTGGATCTAAATTGTACCTGGTGTGATTCATCCTGTCTAGCCCGGGGTTGAGGCTGGAAGGTGAGACAGGAGTGGCGGGCAGCCCAGGTAATGTACACACTTGTCCTGCATCTCTGTTTCATGCCAGGTGGGTAGTTACCAGTCTGCCCTGCTTGTGAGCTGGTTTGTCCCTCCTCTGCAGGCTGGAGGACCACTTGTCCTCGCATCTCCCAGGCGAAAGGCAAGAGGGGCAGACTGGCGATGTACAGTTTTCCTGATTAATTGAAGAATACACATGGCTTAGTCATAGTCACAAAAGCAGGGTTGCCACCCAAACCGAATCTAATTGGCTAAATAAATAACACTAAGGTCTTAGTGCCTGCAGCCTTTCCTTTATTGAATTATTAATGCTGGGTCCCCCTCAAGATCAGCAGCAGCTAGTGACGGATTTGCCTCAGGCGGTTAGTATTCTCCAATCAGTTGTAAATAGACCTGATGACTTATTTTGCTAACTTATAGCTTGTATCATTGGCTCATCTTTTAAAACAGCTTTGGAATTAAGCAATTTTCAGCATTGTGTGTGTATATATATATGTGTGTATATATATATATATGCTGAAAAAATATATATACACACATGTATATATGTACACACATATGTGTATATATATTCTAATAAATATATCTGGTTGTTTTCCTATACTCTAAACCTGATGTTCTTAACTGGGGGTGACTTCTTTTGTGATGTCTAGATGCAGTTGTAGTTGTCACAACTTGATGAGAGAGAGCGTGTGCTAGTGGTGTTGAGTGGTTATAGGACAAGGATGCTGCTGAACTCCATCTAATGCACAGAATGGCCCCTGCCCCCCACAACAGAGACTGCTCAGACTCCAAATGTCTGTAGTGCTATGGTTGGGAACCCTTAGTTTCAACAGATTCTAAAGGAGAAAAAAAAAAAAGCAATTCTCAGAAAGCTTCCTGGTGGACATGTCACTCATTCTTTCACTTAAGAGGTATTTTGTGAGCCCAGCTATCCTGAGGCACGGTGCTGGCCCTGGGGGGAATGATGGACGTGAGCACGAGTGTTGCCCTGCCTGCCCCTGAAAAGGTCCCTGCAGACATTCTGTTGGCAGCTCTGTCTGCACTGGGAGATGGCCATCCCCCGGATTACGCCCGACCTGAATGCCACTTGAAATTAATAGATTGTAGTCATGATTCACAGTAGGGGCAGAGAGCAGATACACCTTTCGTTCTGTATTCCTGGTGTGAAGTGAGAAATGACGCCCAAAGGGAGATTTTACAGTTTCATAGGGAGGCCCTGCTTTCTACTGCCCATAATAGGCACTTCTATTTTGTGCCGTTTGTGCATGAAAGTGCCGAGCACTGTACTTATCCATGCAGCATTCCTGCAGGGTCGCTGTTACTACAGATGGTGAAACTGAGGCTCAGGAATGGGAAGCTGTGTGTCCTACACTCACAGCTCATGAGCAGCAGAGGTGTCCACTACCTCTAGAGCCTGCCCCACTACCACTGCTCTCTGTCCTACCTTTGCACCTTTGGAAGGACAAGCTGTGTTGGTTTCTAATGACAACTGGCATCTTTATTTGGTCTCATTAAAGGTTATGGTGAAGAATAATGGAGGGTGATGTCTGCTGGGATGATAAACATGCATTTAAAAAAGTAATAAAGCATATTGTCCAGCAGCCTAGGTAAGGTTAGGGATGAGTTAGGCTGGTTCAGCTCAAGAGGCAGAGCTCAGGGTGGACTGGACACTGGCTCTGTACAGCCTCCTGCTCAGGGGGCTTGTTCTCTTCCAGCACCCCTCTCAAGTACTTAGCATCTTGCTTAGCATAGATGCATCAGAGAGTCTTTATTACTTAGAAAAGAAATATAGATGGCAGCTAACAGTAGGAAAAGCTGCTTAGCCTCACTCATAATGAAGGCAATTTTTAAAAAAGATTTATTTTAAGAGAGAGAGAGAGAGAGAGAGTACAGACAGGAAGAGCAGAGAGAGAGGGAGAGAGCAAATCTCAAGCAGACTCCATCACAGAGTCCAGTGTTCTGCTCGATCTCACAGCCCTGAGGTCACCATCTGAGCCGAAACCAAGAGATGCTTAATGACTGCGCCACCAGGTGCCCTCATAATTAATGTAATTTAAATTATCAACTGATTTTCACCTATCAGATTGGCAAAGATTTAAAAAAAAAAGATATCACCAGTGTGTACAAGGGTTCATGTGAATATCACAGCCACTGGATGGCTTAAGAAATATCTAATATTAAGTGACCTGGTGATTCTACTTCTAGGAATTGATCCTGTATTTATGCTACATAATTGTGCCATGGTGGAGGACATTCATTGCTTTCTTATTTATTTATTTATTTATTTATTTATTTATTTATTTATTTATTTATTTATTTTTAAAGATTTTATTTATTTATTCATGAGAGAGAGAGAGAGGCAGAGACACAGGCAGAGGGAGAAGCAGGCTCCATGCAGGGAGCTCGACGTGGGACTCGATCCACGGTCTCCAGGATCAGCCCTGGGCTGCAGGCAGGTGCTAAACTGCTGAGCCATCCAGGGATCCCCCTGCTTTTTTATTTTTAATGGTGGGAAAAACCTAAGTGTCCAGAAGAAGGGACCTGGTTAAATAAAGTGTGGAGTAGTATATGGCCTTTTAAAACAATGGAGCATATCGATATTTGCAACATGTAGACTTATATCTGCAGTGTACTGGGTGAATGTCAGTTAGGAAACAGCATGTGTAGGCCCTTTGTGAATGTGTTTTTGGTCATAAGTGCATGGAAAAATCAAAGAATATACATCAACCTGTCCTCATTGGCTGCCTCTATAAAATGAATTGCATTTGGGGGGAATGGAAGGAAGGTTTTTTTCACTTTCTGTAATGCTATACTTTTAACAACTATCACCATGTATTAGTTTAAAATGAAAAAGCTGCTCATTGAAACCACATTTATTGAGTATCTGTTAATTGCCAGGTGCTCTGCTTGGCACCAGAAACATAAATATGAACGAGACATTTTCCCTGCTATAGAAGTAGCTTCCACACAAACTAAAAAAAATAAAATAAAAATAAATAGAAATAATGGCCAGATAATCCCATTTTCTAGTTTTAGGTTAAAGTCTAGATAAAATCATTTGATAACTGTGCAGGTGAATTATTTTTTGCATTCTTCTAAAACAATTTTTGAGTCTTATAAAATAAGAATGCTTTTTATCTTATTTTTTTTCAAAGAAATGTTTTAAACGCTGTATTTTTCCTTAAAATTCATTCAGTGTGTATCACGGTCTGAGGTATTCTCTCGGACAATGTGTTCACAGAGAGTCGGCCACGGCATGGGCACCAGGGATATCTTGGTGCCCAAGATGCATGTGGCCCTTTCTTTTTTGAAGCCTAGTTGGAGAAACAGAAAACAAATAAGGAAATATCTCACTAAACTTGAGATAAGGGCTGTGGAGCACATGTGTGGCGGCAAGATCTTGGCAGGGCTATCCACAAGGGCTCCTCTGCGGGGACGGCATTTCAGGTAGCCGTGAAGAAGGAGAGAGAACCATCCACAGAAGAAGGAGGTTGCATTCCAGGACGTAAGATCGCCGAGAGAGGCAAAGGCTGCCCATGTTTCTGAATCCAGTGACCGGGAGGGCTGGCCAGGGTGGAGTAGCAGGAAGGCAGGGTGAGGTGACACTAGCACAGCCCGGAGTGGTCCAGCCGTTTTACCCTGAGGGTGGAAACAGCTCTGCCTTAGAGGGTTCATCCCAGGTAACGTGCAGGGAGATGAGTGACGCAGTGCTTTGCCCGTGGTGGGTGTTCCTGTCCTGATTACTTAGTAAGTGGAACATCATTTGTTTGTTTGTTTATGTATTTAAATTTTTTTTAAAGATTTTATTTATTTATCCATGAGGGACACAGAGAGGTGAGACACAGGAAGAGGGAGAAGCAGGCTCCCTGTGGGGATCCCAATGTGGGACTCGATCCCGGGACCCCGGGATCACGGCCTGGGCCGAAGGCAGGTGCTCAACCACTGAGCCACCCAGGCGTCCCCAGCAGATACATCTCTTAAACTCATAGAGACACTTTCAGATGAAATGCCAGCATGTCTTTAAAAAAAAGTTAAAGTGCTTCTTGGACTTGCGTCGTACTCCCTCATCTGACTCCTGTTTGCTGGTGGGAGGGTCTGTCCTTGCCTTTGATTCGTGTCTGCTGCAGCTGGTGAGCCCCTGTGTCTAGCCCCTCCCCTTGAACCCCATTGCTGGCAGCGCTCTGGTTTAGCCTGGCCCGCAGGCTCAGCCCTGCTGTGTATGCCGCCTTCTGCGGTGGCCTGACTCTGAGGAGCCCTGACTCAGTGGAAGGTCACCTCTTGTGCCCGCATCTGACCTTTGGGGAGTCAGCCTTGAGGGGCCTGACTCTTCACAGGGAGACAGCTTCTTGCTCTCAACATCCACAGCGTTTTATTAGCATCTCCTTTATCACTTACAGTTTTCTAGTATTTAAACCCTTTGGCTTACTATTATTATTTTTTTGAGGGCAGAGGTCACTGGGGTCTGTCGTGCATGCTGCATAACTAACGATCGCACGTCTTGTGGAAGGGGCGTGATGATTGTGCTTTTCACCAGCTCCTTTGGACTCCTCCGTGTCACCGATGGGCTCGTCACTCTGTCTTTTGATCGCTTATTCCCGACTCTGCTATTCCAGCTGCCAGCATCTGGACTCCTGCCCTCTAATCTGACCTCCTGCTCTCAGGCCATGAGAACGTATCGCTTCTCCACCGCCTGGCTGTCGAGGCCCTGGGACGGTGGGCAGATGTTCATGACCTTGCCTCGAGCCAGCTGGCCAGGCTGGGCTTTCCGTGGGCGCCCCGTGCCGGCCCAGCACGGGCCGTGCACACCACCTGCCGCAGCCCGTCTCCCTGGCTGCCTTCGTCCGCTCTTGCCCTCCTGCTTTCCCCACACCCTCTCCTTCCTTCTTCTTCTCTCATCTTCTATCTTCTACTCTCTCCTCCGTCTTCTCCCCTCTCCCCAGTTCATATACTGCATTGTGGGCTTGGCCGAAATATCACGGTCGCATCTTGGTGCCCCGCCTGCTTACTTCCTTGGCGGGGCCACCTGATCTCAGGAACTGGTCCTCTGGTGTCTGTCCCTGGAGAGTCAGAACCAGGACATGGTTCCTGGTGTTTTCCTGGTTCTCACTGGGCCTGCTGGTCTGTGAGTGTTCTTCATTCTTACTACTGATTTCCAAATTCAACCAATAGGTTGTATTAATGAAAGCTGTATAATTTGCTAGCAAAAATCTTGTCACAACAAGATTTTTAAGGTTCTGTTTATTGTTAAGTCATTCATGACTAGGTGACCTGGTGGTTCTTTCTCTGTTGACTTTTATCCTACTTGTTAAATATGGGAGTAGACAGAAAGAAACATAAAACAGGGAAGAGTTTAAAATATAGAGCAAAGAATTGCTCAGTAGCCAGGACACGGATGAACAGTGCTGCATAAATAACACGAGTATTATGCAGTTGTTGAAAATCCTGCTTTTCACAGATTTCACTGTGTGTATGGAAATGTGTCTTATCCAGTAAACATCAGTTGTATAGACATTTGTATATTTCAGACATATTACATATATTTTAAAAAATAACTGGTTACTATAGGCAAGAGGCCAGAAAGAAACGTGTGGAAGTGACAATGGTGAGCATCTTTTGGTGGTCAGATTATGAATGTTTTTGTTTTTTTTTTTTTGTATTTTTATACATTTTGTGCAATGGGTATGTGCAGATTACCCACTGAAGGTAAAGAGACCTGTGAAAACGCTAAGTACATTTATGTAAGTAACCAAAAATTATTGTGCATTTTTTAGTGTATTGTTATTTTTGTTTGGTTGGTTTGCTGCTTTCGCCCATCACCTAAAACCCTCTTCTTCCCCCGAGGGTCTGCTGTTTTAGTGAGTTCCTTCCGCTTTTGCCCCACTCCGTGCTAGGGATTATTTGGTGCCTGTACCCGATACAGGGAAAAATGTAGTAAGCTGCAAGAGAACTAACCCTGTCCTCTGAACACAGGGCAGGAACTTTTCATTTCATACCTTACTTGCACAGCACAGAATTGATTCCCTTTTTCTTTTTTTTTTTAATTTTATTTATTCATGAGACACAGAGAGAGGCAGAGACACAGGCAGAGGGAGAAGCAGGCTCCCTGCAGGGAGCCTGATGTGGGACTCGATCCCGGGATCTCAGGATCATGCTCTGAGCCAAAGTCAGACTCCCATCGGCTGAGCCACCCAGGCATCCCCAGAATTGATTTCCAAAGTCACATAATGCTATCAGGGGGTGCTGTAAGAGAACGAAAATCAAAACAAAAAACTCTTCTGGAGCACTGTATGTTATTTTTTCTATGCTCAAGAGTGTCAAGAGGCAGATAGAAGAAAAACAAAAAGCAAAACCAGAACCAAACACTGCCAGGCATTTAGAGAAAAAGCAGAAGAAAAATTTCCCAAGGGATCGATGCCTTTACAAACCACATGACAGGCTATGTATTTGAGAGACAAAGGCAGTGAGTTGATACCTTTTTTAAAATTCTGATTAAATATGAATGGCTCCGTTTGTAATAATTTTGTTATGGGTCTTATACTATAAAGAGCTTCATCTCATTTTACTAAGAATAGCATGTAGGTACTTTTTTTCTACTTTTCTGCATTCTTGCTTCGAGTAAAAGTGTGCCACAGAGCATTTAATTTTGAGTAACCAAATTTGCTTGTAACTATATCCTTCAGGTAAGTGTTTAATGACTCTTAGCAAAGGAAACAGATATAAACTAACTGGTTGAGAAAATGGTTAATTAGCAACAGTTATTCAATATTATGCACACGACTATAAAAAGTTAGGTATGGTGCATGTTTTGGATATCTACAAAAATCTCTCTGGCTTATTATTATTATTTTTAAAGATTTTATTTATTTAGTAATGAGAGACAGAGACAGAGAGAGAGAGGGAGAGAGAGAGAGGCAGAGACACAGGCAGAGGGAGAAGCAGGCTCCATCTCCATGCAGGGGGCCTGACATGGGACTCGATCCCGGGTCTCCAGGATCACACCCTGGGCCAAAGGCAGCGCTAAACCGCTGAGCCACCCGGGCTGCCCTCTGGCTTATTATTCTCATTGACCCAAAGACCTGTTACTTTGTCATCGATCTTCTGGAATTTCCCAAGGTCATGGCTAGTTCTGAATGAAGCGTTTCTCTTGGGACTGAAGCGCTGCCAGTCTTTCTGGTGGGTATGGACAGGGTCGGGGGGTGAGGGAGGCCACATTGTTCTCTCCCTTCCTCATTCACTCAATGACTCAGAACCTTGAGAGGTAGCTGTGCACATAGAGCAGGAGGAAATCTTGTATTTCTGAGGAGCTTCTCCTGGTCCCCCCTCCGTCCAATGCCACGGGCAGACCCACACGTGCTCTCCTGCAGGGATCGAGAAATCAGCCTGGTTTCAGCCCCACCACTGGTCCACCCTCAAGCACGTACATCAACATCATGTAGATTTAGGGGTGTGATCGGTGGGTGTGACAGAATCAGGTAAAAGTAAGTAGAGTAACCCCAAGTTTACAGACTAGAAATATATTTGCATGCGTACAAATTCACAGGAAGCACGTATTTCCACATGCTACCAAAATCACTTGCATCTACCACTGAGAGATCACTATTGTCATGTTTTTTTCCTTTTTTGTGTTTTTCAAAATGTATTACAATAAGTTGATATTCTGAAAAAATGTTGTACTTTATTTAAAGGAAGATTTCAAAAAGCACTAAGGAATGTTTAGTACCCATAGCTAAACTTTTTAGATTGCCATGGAAAGCGGTAGACTGCTAGAGGAGACCCAGGGAAGCTGCCCCAACTCTGGATGAGATTTGTCACAATCATAGTCTTCATTCCCATAGTGGAAGGGTCGGCCAGCATCTCAAGTCAGACATTTCTAATTTTGCAGAATTACTGTCATTTACTGTTATTAAAGCTACAGCAGAAAACAATGTCTGCTTCTTTATTTTGAATAAAATCTAATCACAAGTTTCTTACTGAGTAATGAAAGACTCTTGAGCTGACCCTCCCTACGTTTTTGGTAACAGCATGAGTCAGTGGAGCGAGGGGCAGCCTGCTGTTCTGAATCTGGACTCGGTGGTTACAGAGATGTGAGTAACACTGAGCTTCCCGTAGCCTGGAGCAAAGCTGCTTACCTCTCTGCTATCCATAAAATGGGGATAATAATGCTTATTTGCTTACCTAGCTCACTAGAGTGTTGTTAGGATTAGTTGGACTTTGTTAGTAAAGAGGCTTTGAAGTTTTAGTGCCCTGAATGGTGTTATTACTAATAAGCCTATAAAACCCTCCTCTGCAGTGTTCCCCTATTTGTAGCGTTTAGTAATTCTGCACAAGGAACCGGCCTCCTGCAGGCATGATGCCAGGCCCCACTGAGCGGGTCGGGCTCAGGCCTGCCTGGATCACACCGCCCACCTTGGCTCCCACCTCCAGGCACAGAGCTGCTGCTACCTGTCTTGGCTTGATTCTGGCTTGGAGGCTTCTGGGGCTTATTTACCAAATTCTGTCAAGGTAGAAAGCCACCCATGCTCACAACCCTCCTTTCTGTGCCAGGAAACAAACTTTTCCCCCATGTGCACACTTCGCTTGTTGTCAATTCTGCAAAATAGTGTGGCCAAACAGAGCCTGGGCATTGCCCAGCCAGTGCCATAAAGCTCCCACCTGTGGAAGTAGAAAGTGTCCAGAGTCATCATCTGGGAATAGGTGAATGCCCATGTGGTCTCAGAACAGTTTATGAGACTCACTTCCCTGTGCTTGGCATCTGGGTCCTCTTGTACATGTGGCTCATGAGATGGAAGGTCTGAAGCTTTGTGTCTGCAGAGGAGATGGATGTGGACAGTTGCTGATGAGGATGATTTTGCCCATTGGTATCTTTGGTGCTCCCTAAGAATAATGAAACTCCTCTCTGCACTATGTTTGCCAAACCTCGTTCTCCTTTCCCCTCACATCTGCCCACTTGTGATAAATCTGAGACACACCGATCTGAAAACACAGCCTTCCTCCTGGCAGTGACTTTGAAGAGTATTTTAGAAATGCTTGTCGGGGGTGGATGCCAATTAATGCTGAGTGGGAAGAGGAGGAATGAGAAGAATCAGCCAACTACCCAGGTGAGACCAATCCCAGATCATTAACTCTGAAATATTTATGATAAACATTGAAAATAAGCACTTTATTGTAACATAAGAGCAGATTGTACTCATTTAATGACTCTTTGGTAATTGGATTGTCTTATCTTTGTCTATAAATACGTTTACCTACCTTCCCAAGCTAGAAATCTCAGAATCATTCTAAATGCTACCCTTTCTTTCATTCACCTTCTCTTATAGTTAGCTGCCAAATTCTGTCTTAAAAATATCCCCCACCCCCAAATATTCTAGCCCTTCCTTTCCATGCTCTCTAACCACATTGATACCTCTGAGGCATAATTCCTTCATGGCCTCATGACTGCTCTTACTCCCATTGGGTTAATCCTTGCTTCCAAATGATCTCTCTTAGTAACCAGGTTAAACTACCTCTGTCCACAGCCGCTCAGATCCCAAGCTCACACACCTCACTGGTTTCCCATTGCCCTTGAGATAAAGTAAGAAACAGATTGTCCTTACGTGCAGGTCCTTTCAAGAATGTCAAGAGAACACTGCCCTGGAGAAGTTCAAGACTTTGTAAGACTTTAGGTAGGGGTCATGACTGTTGAAATAGGTGTCAAGAGAGAGATTGAACTCCGTTCCACTCAAACAAAAGGGGGAAGTGTTTTAAAAACCTGGCGTGAGCTAATGGGAAACTACTGAAGGATGTTGAGGGGAGGTTGGTCGTGGGATTGGGCCATCTGTGTTTGCTAATTGGTGCTTTTCAAGGGGAGGCTCCCCCTCATCCCACAGAGCCTGGGAGATAGGGGCCCTATCTTTCTTGATGATTACATTTCAAAGGGATGACTCCTAAGGCCTAGAGAAAACCACTCCTGGGTTTTAAAACTGGCAAGAGGCTGCCAAAAGATTTACATCTTGAAGGGGCAGAGAAGGAATTTACAATGGCAAGTTTTTCTAAAGTAAATGCTCTAAGGAAAGGGCCTAGATCAGGGAGGAATGGACCTACTGTTAGTCGAGAGAGGGGAAAGGACTTCTTTTGATTAGTGGCCTGACATCACTTTATCTCAATACTTCATCTGAATTCCCATCAAGGTCCCCTGCGTTGAAGCCACACCGAGCGTCTCACTGTCCTATGCTCGCCTTCCCACTCCACGGACTCGCACACACCCTGTCTTCATGCTTCCAGAACCTTTCCACCGTGGCACTCCAGGCAGTGACTAGTGCTTCTGCCCAAGGACCCCACACGGTGTAACGTAATTACGTATCTACACCACACTCAGCCCACTGGACTGTAATTATCTTGGCACATAGTGGGTGATTGAAACACCCTTTTCTGATGAGTAAATGTCTCCCAACTGTTTCAAGATTGATACATGGAGACTTTTAGAGAAATCCTTAGATTTTATACCTTGGGAAAGTCATTGTAATTTATATAAGATTCTGATTTTGACCCCTCAAAATCAAAGAAATTCGCAAATAAGCAGAAGGTTTATATGAATCACCTGTTGACTTGTGAAAGCTGAGACACCCAGGCCCCAGCCTAGGGATTCTGATTTAGTGAGCCAGGGGCAGGCCTGGGATATTTCCCTAGCCATTCTGATGGGGAACCAGAACCCAGACCCAAATGACCTCATGTCATGAAGCTTTAGAGTGCGCCTGGGTGATGGGCCTGGCAATCCTGAGACTAACAATGCAATGAGAGGTTTGTGGAGAATACTAGGAAATGTTTGCGGTGTGGACCCCTTACCCCATTAACCCAAGACCACTGCACACAGGCAGGATACCGCAAACTCTGGTCCTGAGTGAGTGTAAAATAACAGGTAGGATTTGCTGCCAGCATCTGTTCTAAAGGAAGCCTGAGTCCATTAGTCCTAAGGATCTTGTTCCAGGGCTAAGATTGCCATATAGCAGGTCATCATTCCTGGGCACTTATGGCCCTCCCTGACATTTTCTCCTGATTTCCACTCAATGGAGGCAGTCTCAAACTTCATGCCAGGCCCCACTGAGATCATTGAATCTTTGGGCCCAGCTCCCCCACCTGAGGCTTTGGAGGTTCCAGTGGATTGGAGGGTCCTATTTAAACTCCAAATTGACTATAAAATAAAACCAAAAAATGAACCCTAGTTTTCTTTTTTCTGTTTTGAAAGCCTGTTGAAAGACTTCTAAAAATATGAGAACTTAATGAAAATTATTTCAAGAAAGGCTCTAAAGGAGTATAGAGTGTAACAAGCAATGCAAAACAGTAGAAAAGTATAAATGATCATTGCTCTTCAGAAGCAAGCACATTAAGTGTTTTTTGTTTCTTTCCAGAGGTTTTCTAAGCAGCTCGGAACATGCATGTGTATACATAGTCTTTATAAGAAATGAGGGCTTAGATATTGTTCTGGCCCCTGCTTCTTTTCATGTAACTCTATCTCAGAGAGCTGTAGGGCAGCATGTAGACTTACCCTATGCTCTTCAATGCCTGCATTTTGAAAGTTATACCATTATATGGATCTAGCACAGTGACTCTCAACCAGGAGCAGTTTTGCTCCCCAGGGGACATTTGGCAATGTCTAAAGACATTTTTGTTTTCACAAATTGAGAGGGCAGTGCTGGGTGTTACTGGCTTTCAGTGTAGGGGCCATGGATGCTGCTGATTCATCCTCTAGTGCACGGGCGGCCACTACAGCAGAGGATTAGCTGGCCCTCAGTGTCGGTGCTGCCAGTGTTGATAAAACCTGCAGTGGCATCACTAATTTTAAGACTGATGGATTTTGCCTTCAGAGTATAGCTTATCAACCAGTAACAACAATGTAAAGCAAAGTCACAGAATAAACACAGTGAAATGCCCTTTGGGGATGAGGGGCACTGCTTTTCCAAACAGAGCTGTGTGGGGAACATATTCCAGCGTGGGTTTGGTTGTTACATCTGTTGGTTTGGAACAGCCTGGGTGGTCTCAGCATCTACTACCTGAATATTAAATATACCTTGCCGTTTCCTGTGGCGTGGCTCCGGTGGAGGAGAGCAAGCTGTTTTGGGACAGAGGACTGCCGCGTTGGCAGCTGAGGCCTTGGCGGCTCCATGCACCTGCCGAACGTATAATTTTGCAGGCAAAATGAGAGTATCCGTTTTTAGCTCTAGAGTTTTAATTTTTTTTTTTTTTTTATGGTTTGGATTCTGAATGCTTTATTTTTGTAGTGGCTCCACTGTGTTTCCTTCATGCTCAGGATCAAGTCCTTTCTTTATACAATGATTGCAATGGACCAAACTTAGGAAAAAACCAAATTAGCTTGCTAGGAAAATCATACTTTACTATTAATAATATTGCCCTGACCTCCTGCCCTTCCCCAATATGCTGTTGAGGACATTTACTCTTTAGGCAATACCTTAAGTTTAGGTGTGGTTTTGTTTCCTCTTGTATGTAAATAAAGCAAGTCTTTGACAAGCAGTTTATCACCAAATCTCCCTTTCTCTTTGGTTGTTTGAAGGAGCTGTTAGTTTTATCAGAGAAGCTTGGCTTAGTCTTTGAGATCCTTTCTCTGGTTTTATTTATTTATTTATTTATTTATTTATTTATTTATTTATTTATTTTTCAGGCTGTGTCTTACCTTATTTAAAATAAATTAAGAGAGTTCCTTTTAATCTGAGTCTTTATGAGAGCTCATATGCGAGGTGCATCCTTATTTCTCTGACAATTTACCATCCATTAGTTATGAGATTTGGGATACAGATGCTCCCAGCACTAGAGTAGAAGAATGTTAGGCAGGTGAAGTTGGTCATAGCAGCCTTTACTCTGTAAGCCAAGATTATGTGTAGCAATGCAATCAATCATCATAACAATGGAAATAGGTAAAGGAATAATAAAACATTTGTGTGTGTTTTAACTTTTATGGTGTCATAGTCCCAGTTTGTTCTTCGTCTTTGGTTTCCTGGTTAGCAAGTCTAATTTGGAGATTATAGGATGAATGGGAAGTCATTTTCTAGCCGCATAGAATGGCAAATGCCAAGTATTTGGTACTACATGCATGTGTGTGCATGTGTAAGTGCACCAGATTATTTAGACTACACTTATATTTTTGTGAATTAAAAAAAATTGGTTGCCTGCCTTTTACTTGGCAGTCTGTGAAGGTCTGTGCGACGACAGTGTGCCCCATGTATAGTCGTGCAGTCAAGTGTCTGTAAATACGCCACTTTCTAAAGGTGTGTCTTTCAGGGAAGGGAAGTAGCTAGGTGTATTGGAATGACATTGTGGGGGCATTTCTGAGCAGGTATTGATGATCTGCATTTGGTTCTACTGTGAAAACCAGGTGACTATAGATGTTTACTAGGAAAACTGTTCCCCATGGCTTTGTACTGTTGGGTCCAGCATTACTTGGCAGCTAAGAATTGCTTTTTCAATTTCCAATGGAAGGTCTTGCTTTCCTTGGGTCATTAGTAGTGTTAGGGCTCAGCTAAGGTTTCCATGTGGCTGACCACTACTGTTGTAGATGTTCCCCTGTGGTGCCAGCTAAGCTGGCCCTTGATCATTACATTTGTTTTATCCTAAGTGATACCTTTGTTTCTCCCATGCCTCTGGGACAGTCTGGAAAATTTAGTGGGCACTCTGTATGAACCTGGAGGAGAAGGATAGTGTGAAATAACATCTAGGATTCAGCCTTCCCATCATTAGTTGAGATCTTCCCACTTTGCCCATGTAGTTCCATAAACTTTAAATATCGTTTCTGTGTGAGGAAATTTCTATGCATGGTGTAGATGGGAGAAGCCCATGACTAAAGAAATAAGCGTATCTGTGATTGATGTAAATTGCAATGAGACTGGCTGTATTCAGGTTTCTTAACCATCTTTGGGGTTAGGTCCAAAGAGAAGCCATATGCTACTTGTTCAGCAGAGTTCAAGGAAATCTAAGACAGCAAATAGAAGGAATAATTGGTAGGTACTCTTTATGAGAATGGCAAAATAGATAGTAGAAAACAACTACATTTAAGTCCTAATGCAATAAGTAAGCTATAATTTTTCAAAACACAATTACAAAGCCTTATTGATTTCTTATCAGTAGAGGAATATAAGTCTGGAATATAGTGCAGTTGGCCCTTGGACAATATGGGTTTAAACTGTGATGATCTACTTAGATGCAGATTTTTTTTTTTTTTTTTTACAGAACAATACTGTAAATGTGTTTTCCTTATGATTTTTTAAGGGACATTTTCTTTTCTTTGGCTTACTTTATTGTAAGACTACAGCATATAATACATATAACATACAAAATGTATTAATTGACTGTTTATGTTATTGATAAGGCTTTCTGTCAATAGTAGGCTATTAGTAGTTAGGTTTTGGGGGCTCAAAAATTATACATGGATTTTCAGCTGTGCTGTTGGGGGTGGGATGGGGTCAGCACCTCAGACTCCATGTTATTCAAGGCTTAACTGCATTTATTTTCATTTACTTATATTGTATATTTTCAGTGACAAGAGAAGAATGGATTTTACAAAACAAAGAATTTTATAATTTCTAGGAGCTAGAAAATATAAACTGGGAACATTTGGTTCTGTTTCAAATTGATAAACATGTCAAGATGAGGAAAACATTTTCCCCTCCTTACTCCTTAAAATGAAGATGTGATTGAAAACATTTTGCTCTGTATATGTAGCAAAATTTTCCTACTTGGATGTCTAGCATACTGTGTTTTATTACGTGCATTTTTAACTGAAGACAGAAAATCATTTAAACATACCAATCATATTTAAATTAACTCATAATTACGCTTTTAAAAAATAGTTTGATGTGTATTGCTGTGGATTGAATTGTGCCCTCTGAAAATCTGTATGTTGAAGCCCTTCCTCGCAATGTGATCATATTGGAGATGGGGCCTTTGGGAGGTGATGCAGGTTAGATCCCCTCACGATGGGTTAGTGGCTTTATAAGAAGAGTCACCAGAAAGCTTGCTTCTCTCTCTCCATCATGTGAAGGCACAGCAAGAAGGTGGCTATCTGTAAGTCAGGGAGAGCACTCTCACCAGGGAACTTAATTGGCTGACACTTTGATCTTGGATGTCTAACCTCCAGAGTTGTGAGAAAATAAATTTCTGTTGTTTAAGCCCTTGTGTGTGGTGCTTTGTTAGGCGGGCGCTAATTGACTAATACATTTTCATAATGTTTCATGTTTGGGAGTATATTTAATCTGCAGGATATGTTGAAATAGTGAGATGTTTGCTTAACTATAAATGGCTTTGTTCTGTGTAAAATACAAATGTCTGCATTCATAATTTTATTAATCTGCATTCCTGTGAATTTGTTTACAGTTATTCTAACCCTTGAACTGCTAACATAATGCAATTTAGCAACACCTAGCTCATGGCTGTTCTAAAACCCAGATCCTGGGGTACCTGGGGGGCTCAGTCAGTTAAGCATCAGACTCTTTTTGTTTTTAATTTGTTTATTCCTTAGAGACAGAGAGGGGGCAGGGTAGAGACATACATAAGCAGAGGGAGAAGCAGGCTCCCTGGAAGGGAGCCTGATGCAGAACTCAATCCCAGGACCTCAGGATCACGACCTGAGCTGAAGGCAGATGCTCAACCATTGAGCCACCCAGGCATCCCATGTATCCAACTCTTGATTTCAGTTTTGGCTCAGGTCATGATCTCAAGGTGGTGAGAAGGAGCCCAGCATGGCCCAGGATTCTCTGTCTCCTCACCCTCTACTCCCTGCTCATGCATGCTCTCTTTCTCTCTCTTTCTCAAAACAACAAACACCCAGATGCTTTATTTATATTATACTGTTGCTGACATGAAAATCAGAATATTCTAGGGATGATTTATGACCTATCAGAATTTTGAAAATAAGTTTTGACAATATTTGATGGAATACTTTATAATGCTTATAGGTGATTTTGTATATTATGATTTTAAAGACTGAACTATATCTGTGGTTAGTAACTCATGATCCAATGTTGATGTTTTGATCTTATGTGACTTTCTTTCTCTTACTTGGTTAAAGCCTTGCTCTCTGAAGAACAGCAGAGTGGTAGATGGAAAATGTGGATGAGCCATTTGCAATGCTTGATTTTGTGTTGTAGGTAAAAGTAGTCTTATTAAAGTTTAGTATTTAAAAGATATATTTATAGTTTATGATAGACAAGTTCAATTGAGTAAACTTTCTTTTTAAAGATTTTTTTTTTGTTTTTATTCATGAGAGACACAGAGAAAGAGGCAGAGATACAGGCAGAGGGAGAAGCAGGTTCCTCAATGGGAGCCCAAAGTGGGACTTGATCCTGGGACCCCAGGATCATGACCTGAGTCGAAGGCAGACACTCAACCACCCAGGCGTCCCCCATTTTTTTTTTTAGATTTGATTTATTTGCTATATAGAGAGAGAATAAGGGGGTGAGCTATTGGCAGAAGGAGAAGGAGAAGCAGGCTCCCCAGTGTGGGGCTTGATCCCAGAACCCTGGGATCATGACCTGAGGATAGATGCTTAACCAACGAAGCCATCCAGGCACCCCATGACTTATCTATCAATATATTAAAATATCACAACAAACTTAGTGACTTAAAAGAACACACATTTGTTATGTCACTGTTGCTGTAGGTCTAGAGTCTGGATATGGCTTAGCTGGGTTCTTCCTAATGCTGCAATCAAGGGCAATTGACCGGGGTTGGGGTTTCATCTGAAGGCTTGACTGGGTGAGGGCATGCCTCTAGGTTCACTTGGCAGATTCATTTCCCTGTGGATGGAGGATGGAGGGCTTCATTTTCTTACTGGAGGCTTCCTGTAGCCTTTTGTCACATGGACTCCTCCAGCATGGCTGTTGGCTTTCTCAAAGTCAGCCAGGGAGGAGACACCAGAAGGCGGGTGTTGAAATCTTGCATAATATAATTATGTAATCACTCATATCTTGTCACTTTTGCTGTGTTTTGTGGGTAGAAGCAAGTCCCAGGTCCCACTTACCCTCAGGGAGAGGAATCAAATCATGCCAAGAACATGAACATGTGGAGGCAGATATCCCTGGGGAGTATCTTAAATTCTCTCTGAAACAGGGTCCATCAGTAGCTTCTGGGAGACATTTCTAATTTTTTAAGGAAATCAATGTAATTATGGGCAAATTTAAAAAAGTAAGATTGGATATTAGATATTAACCTTATATATAGCATATAATAAGCAGTATTTATTGATAAAAAACTTCATGGTCCATATTTTCTGTTAAAATAGATCAAATCAAGGGCTGAGTCTTTAAAAACTGCCTGAACCAGTTTTCATTCAATGTAGCTTATCTTCTCCTAAATGAAGGCTAAAGGAGCCTTGAGGCTTTAAAGGAAGCCACTACTCACACAACTTTGATTGTAAGATGTGTGCAACTCTGGGGCTCCCTGCCCCAGCTTCTCAGCCTCTTACGTTTGCCCATGAACTACCATTGAGTCTCCCAAATGTGAGCAAACTGCACGTGTGCTCTGTGCAGTTCAGGGCTTCCTGCGATATAGATCACAGCAAACTTGGCTTTTAACATGGAGATCCAGCCCTGTTTGGAGACTTTCCCTCATCCATCCTGGAGCTTCAGCTTATGGACTTGTAATGCAGGCCCAGACAAGTGGTTTGATGGGCAGCTTGAATTTACATGCTGACCACATGGAGATGTGTGCTGCTCTCTATATCTCACTAACAGGTTTGTGATTGATGTGCTTACACAGTGGAGCAGCTTAAGATTTGAGGAATGTGCATCAGTGGTAGTTGCTCATTTAGTTTCAGACCGTCACTTCAGGCTTATGTATACTTTCTATATTATTCTGAAATTTTGAGAAAGATCGCAAAACTGGTCAAATCAATTTTTAAGGTGTAGCCGACTTGAAGATTTAGAACAAAACTACCATCTCTAGGGAAAAAAAAATGGGACCCATCTGTCAACAGCTCTTTGGACCTCTACACTTGGCAAAAACATTCTCAAATAAAAGGAGACATGCTGATTTTTGAAGAATAAGTTTTCTTTTCGTTTTGTGCTTTATATCAAAAACTTATCCTGTGACTTTTTAAAAAAGCACCACAGTGGGCATCAAGTTATTGTATTTTAGTGGGTTTTTTTCTTTTTTTTGGAAAAGTTGCTAGGAGGAAAAAAATGTCGGGGTAGGGATAGAATGAGCCTTTACAGTTGCAAAGTACAGAAGAAACCAAATTCCCAGACATCTTGATTTTTTCTTTTTTTTAAATATTTTATTTATTTATTCATGAGTGACAGAGAGAGAGAAGCAGAGACACAGGCAGAGGGAGAAGCAGGCTCCATGCAAGGAGCCCGACGTGGGACTCGATCCCAGGTCTCCAGGACCAGGTCCTTGGCTGAAGGCAGGGCTAAACCGCTGAGCCCCCTGGGCTGCCCTCTTTTTTTTTTTTTTTTTTTTTAAAGATTTTATTTACTTATTTTAGAGAGAGGGAACATGAGCCGGGGGGAGGGGCGGGGGGCAGGGGGGTGGGCTGCAGAGGGAAAGGGAAAGAGAATCTCAAGCAGATTATGCACTAGAGTAGAGCCTGACGTGGGGCTCAGTCTTATGATCCTGAGATCAGGACCTGAGCTGAAACGAAGAGTTGGATGCTTAACCGACTGAACTACCCAGGGCCATGTGATTTTCTACAGCCGAAATGGGCATTAAAGAAATTATTTGACATACTAACTTTATTTTATAAATTGAGCCATGAGGAGGAGTTGTAGATGTAGGCAGATAGGATAGATTAACTCCAACACCCTTGGTCATCGGGACTGGCACAGTGATAATCATGTTGAGTAGCACTTTGGAGTCAGGAACTTGGGACACAGGGTTTTGAAAACTCAGCTTTCCTGTAACCTGGTTGCAGTTATTATCCTGTTTTTACAGTAGAAGAAACTTGGGAGGAATTAAAAAAAAAAAAAGTTCCTGCTCTCCAGAGAAAGTAGTAACAGGTTTTGAACTCGGGGTATAGAGCCATTTCTCCTCATGGGGAGGCTTTTTAGAAGTTTTTATAAGAGGGACGTCTGGGGTTGAGCATCTGCCTTCAGCCCAGGGTGTGATCCTGGGGTCCTGGGATCGAGTCCCACGTCGGGCTCCCTGCATGGAGCCTGCTTCTCCCTCTGCCTGTGTCTGCCTCTCTCTCTGTGTCTCTCATGAATAAATAAATAAAATCTTAAAAAAAAAGTTTTTATAAGAAAGAGAGCGCGAGTTGGAGATTGACTCACATGTAGCCATCCCAGGTAGATGACAAGATCTGTTTCTTTTAAGTTACTTGGGAATTTCTGGGCCACAGTTTTTACTTGTGGGAGTCACTGTCCGCAGCAGCAGGTTTTAGCACAAGCAGGGAGACTGCTTCTTTTACAGAAGCTCTGAAATAGGTACCCAGTAGGGCTAATTTGCTGGTATTGATCTAGAAAATTTAGGGGTGACAGTATTAAGCTTTCAGCGTCCTGGGGGCTTAGAGGCCTGCTGGCCACTAAGGAGGTTCTCCTGGGGAGATAAAAGTCAGTTGAGTCTCTTCTTGGAGCAGGATCCTTCTGAGGATTTCTCCCTTTGATCCTCTTTTCTTCTAGCCGGGTGGGCCTCTATTGTCATTTAAACACCTCATTGAGAGGCAGTTTCCAAATGGTTTTGAAAATGATGTCTGGTGAGATCCCTGCTTCTTTAAGTTCTGGGGGGTGCGGGGTGCTGGGGGGCGGTGCGGTGCTCAGGGTTTCCCCTGGCTTTGAATCACAATGTTTGTTTTTCGAAGCTTTGGTGGTTGGGCCCTTCTGGATTTGTTATTGCAGCTGGGCCAGCTTAGACCTTCCTTCTCTGCCCTGTCCTTTGGCGGCTCGTGGTAGCGTCCAGTCCCTTAGGATCAGGCTGGGGGGGTCTGACCCAGCCCTGGACCCTGGACGCGTGCGCCTTTTGTGAGCTCCCGCAGTCACGCGTGTCCCCGGCTGCTCTCTGCCTGCTAGCCAGAGAGAGCCCTTCCTCTCTTCCCCTCTTCTCGCCTCCTGGTGTTGCCCTTGAATTCCCTTACAAGTTAGGGTTTTTACATTTTCTCGTGTGATGCTGTGTCGTCTGCCTCCAATCCCCCCTTCTCCTCCCCTAGCCAAATCCTGCCTCTCACCTGCACCTAGCGCCTGACGCTTGCCTTTCCAGAAGCAATTATTTGCAGCCAGTTGCAGAAGAGAGATGAACCTTCCCAGAAAGGCAGGAGTGCTCCCGGGACGCACACTCCCTCCCTGGCTGGGCCAGGGACAGAGCCGAGCTTTGTCAAGCCGGGTGGCGCAGAGATGAAGCTGGTGAGGGGAAATTCTGCAGGGAACCCAGAAGGATGTACTTTAATTAGAATTTATGCCCCAATCCCAGTCCTGTAACTGTTGGCTTCTGGGAAACAAAGAGCCGGCTCCTGCTGTAATTGGCAAACAGAGGCCTGTTTCTTCGAGCTCCTTCTCTGCCTTCACCAGGCTCCTTTGATCAGGTTCTTCCATAAGTGCTTTGTGCATTTTGGGCTCTCCAGATAATGTGTCCCCTGCTGACCTCTCTCCCTTCCCAGAAGGGTCTTCTGTAAGTTTAGTCAAATACCAACCATTTCTCTGCTTCTCAGTTCACAATTCTAGTGGCGCTAAGCCCCGCTTTCATGTTGCCACCGGATCTCTTTAAAGCTCCCCGTTAACTTATATACACACATGCACATCCTTATTTTAGCATCTAGTATTCTGAGAGATCAGGGAATTTATAGAACCAGATTTGGCCGCAAACGCAGATGGAATAGTCATTTTTTTAAAAAAAGTCCCACAATTTCTTATTACAGGATTGCTTGATCCCACTTTGAAACCCCCTTTCCTGTTCTAGCCTGTTCCTGTTGGCACATTGCCGCCCCGTCTTGGTGCTTTCTCTAGAAATGCAGCCAACAATATGCTAACCCACCAGGAAACTCCGTGAGACGTGTGGTTAGTTTGCAGTATTCACAGCCTCGGGGTGTAGGCAAGAGGAAGCCCTGTCTGATGCTCGTGGGATGGAAATTTTGGTGCCTGACTCATGTCCATAACTCTTGGGTTTGGTTTGTTGCTCTTACAGACTACTCTGTTTTTCTTTGTGAATTCATTTGTGGAGGTTGCCAGCTTATCTTTTCGAGATCGTGGTAGAAACCATTCTTCTTAAACTTGGAAACAGTCTATTTTATCAGTATCTTTTCTTAGTCCAAAGACACAAGTGAACCATTTCTGTTATGTTTACTCTCTTTTGATGGCTGACAGCATACACGTAGAAGTGGAGAGAGGTGCTCAGTTCTTCTTCTTCTTTTTCTTCTTCTTCTTCTTCTTCTTCTTCTTCTTCTTCTTATTATTATTATTATTATTATTATTATTATAAAGGCAGGAAAGCAGTTTAAAAGGAAGGCAATTCTATTCCAAAAGGTGGTAGTTATAGTTCTTGAGATTATAATGAAAGGGGAGAAGTTGCTAGCATAGAGCTGTGAGGCCACCAGGAAGCAAGAAGGGAAAGGCTTTGGACCTTTTTATTTTTGGGAAATTATGGATTGCATTGCTTGTTTTATTTTTAATGTGAAAGATTTTGGTGTACTAAGAGTGACTTCGTTCAGTTAAGACTTTCCTGGACTTGAAAAGAACAGGAGTCACCGCTCTGGACCAGTTTAACATTTTCTCCATTGTGTGCCGTGTAGTGAGGACACACTTTCCTATTTGACACATGACAGATGGGACTATGTCAGAGGGGGCCATGTGTGACATGTGTTGATATTTGGAAATTCAAGTTAATAGCCTCAGTTGTCAGGAATATATTGTCACAAGTGTAACGAGATACAATCAACTCTTTAGACTGTAATCATCTCCTAAATCTCTGGAGCAAGGATCATTATCTGACACAGAAGATGGGGATCTGGTTCACGTTTATGTGGTGGGAGCTCTAACAAGTCCTGTGAGCCAAGGCCAGAGCCTTCAATCGGCAAGTGACCTTGGCCACCAGCTTGTCATCCCTGATGGCCGGTAATTGTCCAGGTTTCTGTTTCTGAGGGATCTAATTTTCACTCTAGAATGACTTCAGAAAGGTCTCTGCCCATGGTTGTTAATGCCAGACAGTCAGGCACCACGGCTCTCATAGCTTGCAGCTAGTGTGATGAGTTATGTGCCCCTCTGAAGCCAGAGGGCCCACATTTTGCTTTTCAGGAATGATCAGATCGCTTGTATCTTTCAAGTTTCTAGTGCCTGGTCCTAATCTCCCTCCACGAAGTGATAGGCACTCCACACACACAGTCCCACAGCCCACCTTCATGCCAGTCAGCCCCTGCCATTCCTGGTAGAGCTGGGGACACTATTAGGGTGTTGTTCACATTCTTCATTTACAGTCCATCCTCCTTATTGATGGCACTCTGCTCTGGAAGTTCATCATGAACAACGAATCTGTTAAAACCGTACCATCACTCCTAGGGGCCAGACCCGGTTAGGCTCCTGTAAGCTTCTGGTCACAGCAACCTCATCAACTCATCAGCAAAGAACCTTGTTTCATGGGTGTTTCTGTTTAAAGACACCTTATTTAATAGATAGTTGATTCAATAGCTTTGAACTCCCAGACAGTGGCACATTTTGGGTTACAAATAAATTTTAGGCGATGTGTGAATTCACAAAAATGGACTCTGTGAATAATGAAGATTGACTCTCTCTCTCTTTTTTTCCTTTAACGAATATCAGTTATCATAAGAAAGAAGTCATGTCTGGAGTTACCCGACTTCTTTTGTACTCGGAGTCTCACAGGTGCAGAGTAGATGTGCAGGGCAGGGTTTTCTGCTACCATGGTTTTGGTGGTTGCAGCCAAACTGATGGAAGACGTCACAGCCTCCGAAGCTGTTCTCAGGATGTCCCTTCTTCCTGGGGATGAATTAGACCCCTTTGGAAGCTTTCCTGCCTGTCCTTCTTTTGGCATCATTGAATCTGGACTATAGTGCTTTTGCATTAAACTGGAGAAGAACAGCGATTTTGAAGCTCTTGTAATAAATCTCACCTTGAATAACCAGCTGGGTGAGGCACGAAGCACATCTACCTAGTAAGGTGTGAATAACAAGTAACGTCGATGGTTATTTTACGGTTTAACACTTTACTGCCAGTTCTCTTTTTGAATTTGGTTTAGGAGAGTGTGGCTGGAAAGCTGAAGGAAAGGGTCATTTGGTCTGCATTTAAGGAATGTGGTCTGATTTGAGGGAGCCCACCGTGACTTCCCTTTTAACGTGTTTGTGAAACCTCCTCCTGAAACCCAGCGCCGGCCTCCATGGCTTGGTGGGAGACACTGGGTGCAGGGTTGGGATGATCTGGGGTGGAAGGCGTTCTGCTGGTGAGATTGTGTATTGTCGGGTGCTGTGCCACGTTGGCTGGGATTCTACAGCTGTTTCTTCCCAAGCTGCTGACTTCTGTTGACAAGCCAAGGCCGACTTAGGAATTTGTGCGGAGCATCTCCCTCAGAGGAGTGTTTGGCTCCTTGACAGCCATGTGTCTGTCACAGCAAATTGGAATTTTGGAGAAGGAGGGGGTCCTTCTAGTGAATTTGGCCGCGATGAAGATCTCTTCTGCGCGGTGACAGTTTCCGGAGTGACTGTCCTTGAGGGAGGAAAGCTCGCGTCCTCGTAACTTCTCTGCCCTTCCTTTTCTGTAAGGGTTTGTCATCAAGAAAGGGGCCCAATGTGCTGATCTGTAGGGCTGACAAATGGAAAGGCGCTCGTGGAAGAAGTGCAGAAAGGGGCCAAGGGGAAGATTCTATTGAGTCGTTATCATTTGAAGGCTGATGGATTCGGTGTAGTGCCAAAACCATCCAGCTATTCAGATTCCCGTCATGATTGTTATCTTTGTCGCCTTTACTGAATGGGTCAGATAGAACTATGGTCGTTACTTGCTGGTCAGGTGGATATGTGTTGTCTGTGAAGGTGAATGCCTGTCTGTCAGCCTTGGTGGAGCCAAGAAAGGTGGGAAGGAATTTGGCATCTCCCAAAGTTCCCAACAGAGGGAAGTCAGTAAGCCTGGGCTCTTCTTGACCCTCTCCTCTCTAGTCCTGGGATGGTTATAACCCCCATGTGTCTTTTTAGCTTCTGTTAAAAGATTCATGTGCACCCCAGAATAGGAAAATAGGAGAGACCTAATTGGAAGGGGGTGAGGAGTGTGTTTCTATCAAGGAACAGCATTAACACCATGCCAGTGCATCAAATCATGGTTTATTGGTTTACCTTATGAGTCTTTGAGAAAAGCAGCTGTCACCAAAATTTCATGCCACTTTCCTGATTCATAGCTCTTTTGCCATCTTGGGAAATGGGGCACGACTTGAAAATTGTCAATAAATAATGAATAGCCATGCCCCTACTTCCCAGGGCAAGCTGAAACATGTGAAAGAAGTTAAGGACCAACAAGGCAAGACATTTTGTTCCTTCTACAATAACAAGTCTTATCACCTTCCTCCTCCTCTAGAATGTGATCAGCTTTCCCTTCGAATGAGGGGTTTTGTTTATGGTTTCATTTCCCTGACGTTTACAAGGACTGTGCACCGACAGGACGGTCCCTAATTAGGTACTAATGCTTCTCGTGGGATGGATGACGAGCTCGGCTAAAAGGCTGGATGCCTGCCAGCCCGGGAGAGGGGATGAGGATGAGAAGGTTAACTTGACCAGAGTGTCTAACACTCGAGTCTCTATAGTTTGGGGAAAAAAAAAAAAACCCAAAGCAAGGGCAAGTCTGTGTGCCACTGTCACTTGACTTTATTTTCAGCATCATTGTTTTGTCTTCCGTGCTAGAGTTATGCAGTCTTTACTTAAAGCTCTGGATTCAGTTAGGCTTATTACCCTCCTTGAGTAGCATCGCTTCCATAGGCCTAAAAAAGAGGTCATCGGAATCACAAGTATCAACTAAATAGAGTCAAAAAAAGTAACACTGAGATTAAGATGCACATTTTGAAGTCAAGCATAAAATGCCCTCAAGAGCATAGTGATTTTCTGGTGCTTAATTACGTAAAATGCTTTTAAGTTTTTGATTTGGTAAATTACATCGTAATTGCATGTTCATGTTGGTCAGAACACATACGTGTTTTCTAAAGCCACATATGACATTGGCAACTGGACAGTGAGGAGGGAAACTCCTGGAAGCTTGTCTTTTCTCTGCAGCTCCCTGGGGACCCAGGGACCCAGGAGTGAGGAGGGACCCAGCAGTGAGGAGAGTGAGGCAAGGTGGACAGACTCAGCCAAAGGTCAGGTGTTTTCAGAACGTTTATATGTGAAGGGGCCTGAAAGCCCTGGTTGTAAAGCGAGAACAGAAGCCCAGGAAGTGAAAATCTGGATTTCGTTTTGATCAGCAACTGCAGAGGAAACACTTCCGTTCAACTGAACATCATTGATTCACGAATTGGAGTACTTTTTATTTAGTAATTCTCCTGATATCTATAAAATATGGGTTTACTAAGGGAATTATCAGGATAAGCCTGAGATTCACAAAGATAGTGTCCATATTCCTGAGGAAAAGTATTTTCCTGACTGCTCACCACTGGCCACCCGGTTGGCCTTGCCCCCCTGTCTTGACTGTTCACGGGAGCCGCCGTCAGTGCGAGGAGACCTCTGTGAGTGAGCAGAGAGGTTGTCGGGGGTGGTGGGGGAGGAGGCTGTGGAAGGTTCCTTGAGTGTGCCCGCAGGCCCAGCAGGTGGGAAGGGGAGAGATAGCGGCAGCTAGTGTGGCAGGGTCTGTGACAGATTTGGATTTTACAGGAGTACAAACAGGGCCTGGGATCTGTGTGAGTAGCATCAGAAAACTTCTTCGGAGACTTGAAAACCTTCCAAAGAGATATGAAAAAAGAATTTCATTTTCAGCGAAGGTGGGATCAAGGCTGGCCTTGTGCCTCGGGGCCGGGAAGGTGTGATTTTTCTCTCCTTAAGACTTTGACTCGGGCACAGCCTCCATGTACCTGCTCCCTCCTGAGCACCTGCTGAGGGCCCAGCGAGCTCTGGACCTGGAGGAGCGGCTTAGCTTCTTGGGTGACTGT
Source organism: Canis aureus (assembly GCF_053574225.1). Classification (NCBI taxonomy): domain Eukaryota; kingdom Metazoa; phylum Chordata; class Mammalia; order Carnivora; family Canidae; genus Canis; species Canis aureus. Next base: position 9,278,110 of record NC_135641.1, read on the forward strand.
GATGAGCGGGGCATGTCATGTAGGAAGGATGGCCCTGCAAGCTGACTTGAGGTCGTGCGCCTGGTCTGTTAACACTGCCACGCACCCTGATGTAAGAGAAGGAAGGCTCCTTGCATGTCTTTCTTGAAGGTGCTCATTGACGGAGGCCTGGCCTTGGCGGTGCAAAGCGGACAGGACACGATACCTGCCCTTGACACGGAGGCCACCAGATGGACGACAGAGGGTGATCTGAGGAAGCTGGAGGCAGGGCCGCGTGTCCTGTCCACGGAGCAGAGGCAGACCCACCACAGGGAGACCCCGAGGGCACACGCGGATCGCGGAGCCAGCAGGGATGCAGGCGCAGCTCTGGCTTGAGCGCTGGTGGCCGACGGAGCAGATATAATCGAAAGGGCAGGCGGGACACGGCTCTGGACTCAGGTCAGCTTTGTCCGAATCACAAGGAGGGCGGTGACCGTCCAAGCTGCGCGTAACATCAGAAGGACAAAACAAACCAACACCAGTGGTCAGTTTAATGCTGTTTGCTCAGCGGGGGGTGGGGGGTGTTTTCTTGATGGTTTATGAAGAGGAAACACAAACCCAACCAGACTGTCGGGCCAGGGCGAACTCTCCCAGGCACCGTCCTCCCCACGTCACCTGTGCTGACACGTCTGCTGGCGGAGCTTGTCAGCGCGAAGTGTCCTCTTGTAGAATGTGGTCTGCATTTCCTAGTGGGCTTGTTTACCTTCCGGCTGCTTCAGTGGAATGGGCTTTCACTGAGTGAAAGGTTAGGTTGTAACGGTGGCTGCTTTTACAGTCAGTACGCTCGAGAACTTTCCCGGGTTGTTCAGCGCTGCTGTCCCGGGTTCGATGGGTCTCTCCACCGGGATGGTGGCAAACGGGTGCAGGCAAACGGGGCGCCGTTAAGTCAGCCTCCTGGGTCGAAAATTTTCAGGGTGTGTTTGCAAAAAAGAAAAAAAATATGAAGGCTGTGTCTGGACTCCTACAAAGAAGCAGCAGGTTTGCATCAGGGCCTCCTGGTTCCACTTAGTGAGTCCGACTGGATCAGATGGTCTCTTTGATGGAGCTGCAGGATGGGCAGCGTGCTTCAGGACTGACCTAAGGCAGCTGACGTGGTTGTTTTTAAACCTTAGGGAAGCTGCACTGGTTCTTCATGGGGAGGAAGTTTCTGTACTGTTCATCCTGAAATGGACAACCTGACTCACTGCCAAATGTGAAAAAAGAAGATCTTTTTACTCCCCCGCATGTGTAAACACTAAACACAGCAGTGTTTATAGGAAGGTAAGACACCATCTGGTTCACTGCGTAGTAGCCTAGTTCTTATTTTTATCACTAATTTATACTGAGAGGATGACAGAACAGAATTAGATTCTTGGTTATACAACACACCCAAGGATTCTTATAGTGATAAGCCTTCTGTTGTCTCAAAACCATGAAAGAGATCCTTAGGTGGGATGAGTGCCGTTCTTGGGCACCGTGGCCGACCCAAGATGAGTCACGTCTTCCTCGTGCAGCCCCTGCTGCCCACCTTTGACGCTGGAAGATCCAACAGGTAGTTGGGACTAATTTCAGCTGGATTTAGCAGTCTTTTATTCTTCATATCTTTGGAGAAATGGACATTTTGAAAAGCAACACCGTAGACTGCCTTGCAAGTAGAGACCCAATTTGCTTGGCCCCGATTACCCTACCCCATGCAAAACAGCAACCTTGGGCTTGAGGTACATAAAATTCATAAAGTCATGGAAAACCCAGAACTGACACAGACCAGCGTGCAGATTGGGTTGGGTTGGCTTACATGGATCTGTATTCATCAGTTGCCCTTCCTGAATTCAAAGAGGACGTCTTTTCATTTCTCTATCCTCAGTTGGAGAGAGAGCCTCTTTTATGGCTAGCAACTCCTAAAACCTGCTATCTTGTTCTTTTTTTTTTTTCTAGGAAAATATTTTTTTTCCGAGTGATTTAACACATCTCCATTTTGCTAACAGTTCTTTGTGAATCCCATGTCCCTCGTCTTTGCAGGGATGAGCTATCCTCTTTTCTCCATGCTCGTGCAGCAGACCTTTGTCTGCCTTAGTTCTGCTCTCTTCTGGGAAGGATTGGGTGCCACTTGCGTGTTTAATCTGTGGCAGACATTTCCCTCTTCCTATGGAATGACCAAAGGACCCATCTAAGAACCCAAGCCCTTCCTGTCTGCTTTAATAAAAGTTAAGCGGGATCCCTGGGTGGCTCAATGGTTTGGTGCCTGCCTTCAGCCCAGGGCGTGATCCTGGAGTCCCGGGATCGAGTCCTGCGTCGGGCTCCCCGCGTGGAGCCTGCTTCGCCTTCTGCCTGTGTCTCTGTCTCTGTCTCTCTCATAAATAAATAAATAAGCAAATAAATAAAATCTTAAAAAAAAGTTAAAAAAGTTAAGCAACAACAGTAGCTAAATAATTTTTTTTTCAAGTTAAATTTTGATCTAAGAATTAAACCTCGATTTGAGATTTAGAATTGAAGCTTGGCTGTCTTCTCTGGGGGTAAGCTACTTACTGCTTCCAGGGTAAGTCTTGTTGGATGCGTTGTTCTGAATCAATAGGAATTGAGAGACCACATTTTTCAAAAAGCCTCAGACACCCTTCTCTTTCTGAGTGGTGAGATTGTAGTCTACAAAGGATGGATCAATTTAGCTGTCAAAATGAAAGCTGAGAGGCCAATTGCCCATGCAAATCAGCCACTTGTGCAAGCCCTTCGAAATTGCCTGCAGGAAGAGCGAGGCTGCCCTTTGAAAATTTGGCACATGGTGACAGAAATGAGAAAGTAGTCACTCTTCAGAGATGGTGATGTCCTGAGAGAGCCGATTTTAGAAATTGCTCATTTTGAGCAGTTGCTTAGTTTTTGGCAACTTGTTTGCTTTCATAAAGAAGTCGTTTTTTACCCCTCTCTTTTTCTCCCTCTGTTCCCATGTGTCTCGGCAGCTCAGAACACCTCTCACTGTCTGATGTGGAAACTAAGGAATAGGAGGCGTTCTGTGCCAGCTCTGTTCCCGTCGCTCAGGCGATGCATCTATTCCAGGGCCAGCAGCTCCGACCAGCTTTCTGTGCTCCGCAAAGGATGACTTTGCACAAAGACTAAATGGAAAACAATTGGGTTGCATTCTTCCTAAACATTGTTAGGATTAGTCAACACTTTGAGAGATGAAATCCCAGTTTTCCGCCTTCCGTTTTCTGTAGGCTTCAGCTGTGTTTAATATTTCTAAACCAGCACATTTCCCAGTGACCACCACCTGTGTGATGGAGGGAGCGGGCTGGGCGGATCTGGGTGGGAGAGCTCCAAGTACAAGTGCATTTCTCTTTGCCTTTGGGTTCAACTTTTGGAAGCGTCTGCTTTTCTGTTCAGGGAGGTAGGATTTGCCTCTGTTGGTCTCAGAGCCAGGTGATTGCATCATGAAGGGACCCAGTGTGAGGCCCTGTGTTCCTGTGTGAGGACACACTGTCCACACAGCCACGGCCATCACTGGGACTGGTCTCCAGGTGTTCCTGCGTTGGCCCTAAGACACCCAGGGATTTAAAGAAGGGAAATGGTGACATCTGGCACTTGTCTTTTAAAATGCACATGAGATGACTCTCGTAGAGATTCTTTATTAGCTGTTGTTGATCAATATATGGCATTATTTGTACAGAAAATAATTAGCTGGTGACTAAAGAGATCATGTCTGATGTGGGGAAAACTTTTCCAAAGGAGGAATTCCTTGAGCCCAGAGCCCCTCAGTGCGCTGTGGCTTTATGGCTGTCATTCCTCTACATGTCCTGTGCTCCACTGTGATGCAGGAAGATGCATCTGATGGGCCACATACACTGATAAGGAAATGAAGGCGAACCGTTTCCTTTTTCGGTGCAATGTCAAAACTCTCAAGCCCGGATTTAAATTTTTCTTTCCTCCCTGTACATTTGTCCTGTCAAACACTTTTGTATAAGATCTCTAGCTTTGTTTGAAAGCCCCAGCTGTTTGCCCTGATGCCCTGCTGGTGGCGACACTACCAGCTTCCGGCTGTGTGCCATCGCAGAATTGGGCAGGGCAGCAGCACAGCTGCCGACGGGAGAAGAACACCTTTCAGAAAAGGAAAAAGTCCTGAGCTGGGACACTTTTTAATGCTGCTCTCAGCATTTGCAAATCGTAATGTCCAACAGTGCTTCAAGTTTTGGTGGCAATATTGAACCGAACCAGAGGCCTATCTTTAAGAAAAAGAAACAAAGCTAACTTTTAAAGTTTGAGTCCTGGCCCCGGCTTGAAGGTGAAGCAGTCGGTGGTCTTCTATTTGGGGACATCAAAATGAGGCTGCTCCACAGCCAGCCTGCGGCCCGGCCCGCATCAGCCTGCAGCCGAGGGGCAGGGGCTCTGCTCAGTCGCCCTTGCGATGGCACTGGCCAGGCCACCCCGGCACCGTGGACTTTCCGTCACCTCAGGCTCTCTGGGCGTTTGCTTTGGATCTTCACGTGGTTTTCCCGAATGCTGGAATTTCTGCTTAGGAATGTGGTTGTAGCTGGGAGCAAGGTTCTGCCCTCCTTCCTCTTGGCAGGGGCCCAGGCTGCCTGCCATGGTTTATGTTCCTGAGAGTCTGCGCACCTTGTCAGAGCACCCAGGTACCTGCCTGCTGCTTCTTGCATGCTTGTCCCTTCCCCCTCCTTCCCCCTGGGCCCTTCCTTCCCCTGCCCCGTCCTACTGTCCTCTTCGCGGCCACCTTTGCCTCCTCAGTTCCTCTTTTTCTGTTCCTTCTGTGGGCACCTCCTTTTTGTTTCTGAATGGCTGGGGGCTGCCTTCCCTTCAAATGACATCTTCCTTCCTTCCTTTTCTTTTTTTTTTTTTTTTCCAGATTTTATTTATTTATTCATGAGAGATACAGAGAGAAGCAGAGAAACAGGCAGAGGGAGAAGCAAGCCCCCTGTGGGGAGCCTGATGCAGGGACTCGATCCCAGGATCCAGGGATCACACCCTGGGCCTAAGGCAGGTGCTCAACAGGCACCCCAAACAGTGTCTTTCTTTACCCTAAAAGCCCTCTGTTGATCTCTCCAAGCACGTCCAGGGGGGCACATGTGTTGGAGGCGAATGACAGAGGTTGTTGGAGGTAACTTCGTGTGACAAGAGCAGAGTTAGGGACAGTCTCAGAAAGGGGCACTGTGTGTGCAGAGAGGCTGCTGATTCTCTTCAAGCAGATTCTATAGATTGTTCTTCCCAGCCATACTGCTGGCCCTGGACTGGTGAGAAAAAACGATGACATCCTTTCCCTAATTTGTACTTTAACTCGCAGTGAGGAAGTTGGGATTCTCATTGCTGACATTATTGTCTTATATCCAGACATGCTCTGTTTCTAGACTTTCTGTACCAGTAATAGTTTGTAAAAATGGGGTGTGATTTATAGTTGTGCAATTTTTTTTTTTTTTTTTTTTTAGTATTTTCAAGTCTGGAGTTCCCAGTGGAAGCTGCTTGTGGCCTCTGGTTTCTCCCAGTCCCGCCCGTCTCCCTGCTCACCCGCCGTATGGATCTTCCTAAATCTCCCTCTTGTGCTGGTACTCCATGGAGCCTTCAAGGCCCCCCTCCTTTGGACGAGATCTTGTCTTTTTCTTGTGAGAACACTCCCTAGTTGGCTGCCTTTCTAGTGGAGGAGCTCCATCTAGGAGTTCCGTGGAGCGGCTCCTTGGAGCCCTCTTCCCACTTGGCCGTGCTCCCCAGTGGCCGTGCTCACACCCCTCCTGATGCCACCCCTTCCTGCTCCTCAGCCTTGGGTTCCCACTTGGAATTCATTCTCCTTTACTTTCTTGTTTTCCTCCAGGGATTGGAGTAGAAGACAGCTTCCTGTCCGTGGTCCTAACAGTCCTCCAGTCCTGTCTTTCCACCTTTAGGTCACTTGCTATGTTTCCCCGGACCCCGTTCAGTTGGCATTCCTGCAGACTCCTGTCTGCTGGCCCCACAGTTGGGTTTCCTCAGTTCCTCCCACCCCAAGTGTGGTACCGGACATTCGTGGTCCAGCCTAGGCTGCCTCTGGCCAAATGGCTCTTCATTCTGTCTAGGGTTTTCAGGATTCCTGCCTTATCTACCACCAGCTTCACCTGTATTTCACCCCACTTGAACACACTTCATCGTGTCTCTGAATATCATACCTGTCCCTTAAATCCCAGATCACATTTCTCTTCTTCTGGGAAGCTCTCCTTGACTTCTCCCTCTCCTCCAATTGCAGGCTTTTATAGAATTGTGTAGGCCCATCGTAGAGTGTCTTGGATGAGCTCCCAAGTGCACAGTGGGTTCTTGCTTTGTCTTCTGACCACCTACCAAGCACGGGGCCGTGTGGCAGTTAACTGACTGATTGAGTGCAAGATGTCTCTTAGTTGAGCCCCATGACCACCGGTAAAATTCTTACAAGTTGGGACATTCTGGTCCAACAGTTCATAGGTTTTCTGAGCCTATATCTGGTGGGGTTTCTTTCCATGACTCCATTCAACATCGTTATGATGCCAGGTGGTGTCATCCGTTTTCATTTTATTGTGATTTTACTGTTGCACAATTTCTAAATTGAGCTTTTAAGACTGGCCTGAAATTTTAATTTTTCTCCTGTATCCATAGGAGAAAGGCCACTGCTCAGCTGACCTTTGGTTTCTAGAAGAATGTTTAAATCTACATTTTTCCTCTTTCTGAGGAGGTCAGGCTGGGGAGGTTGCATATTTTAGCAGAAAGCGTGTGCTGATGGGCACTTAGGAAGTTATAATTGATGTTTAAATTTTATTTATGCATTTCAATTAAGAGTTTTAAGAGCCTGTGAAGGTGGCCTGGGGTGCAACTTTTAGGGAAGGTTTATTGTTTGTAAATCATGAAGGACTGCTGCAGGGGCAGTGTTTTCTGGAGTGAGGCTGTCACTGAGAATTCTGATGCGGAGGACTTAGGCCATTGTTTCTACTAAAGTGGAAACCAAGCTAAAGGAGAAAAGAGTAAGGATAATACAGAATTGAGTCAAATGGGAACTTTTTTGTTTTAATAAAACATAAGCTATTTCTTATTTGATGGGTAGTTAAATATCTATTTTAAAATATTCCGACCTACCGCCCGAGGCAACCCTCTGGGGCTTTGTCATTTCTTTACCTTTTGACTTTCTTCTTAGTTTTCTGGAAAATATGTCAGTGATTTATGGTTTATACATCAGGGAATCTGTGACCTTATGGGGGGAGGAGGGGAGTGCTCAGCCCATGGACCCGAAGGGGCCTTTGTCTGTGACTTTAACTTAGCTCTTAGACAAGGTCACTGCCTTGTTGCTGTGGCTTCTCCTGCTAAGTCTACACTGCTCGGTACATGTGGGTGTCGTATTGAGTGTGGTGTATTCCTTCAGAGGGTGGAACGCCAACCCAGACAAGGGTTGACCTCCTAGTGTAGGAGGTCCCAATGTTGTTTGCTGGGTTATCAGGCACCAAGGTGGGAAAAGATCTTCTTTACCACTGATGTAAACACAGACAGGGTAAGAACCTTTCAAGGTGGATGCCCCTGACTCCTCCTGTAGGAAGTGGTTTCCAGTTTAAGCTTTGGATTCTAAAGGGAGTTTTGTTGTCCACCATGCCGTGTACACTCTGCACTGCGCGTGGTGCCACTTGAGTGGTGCCTTTTCATAAGCGAGGGGCTTGATTTTGAAATCAGAAGTTGGCCCTGGAGCATCCAGCGGTCCACACTGTGGGCTGTTCCTGCCTGGATTGAAGGGGGAGTCCTCTTTTGCACTATTTATCTGGTTGAGTCAATGATTCTGAATTCCCAGCAATGCCCTTTTTGGCCTCTGAGTCTTTTGACATTTCAGAGGATGGCCATTCTTCGCAGGTGTGACTCTTAGATCTTATAGCTGGGGACCCTATCAACTAATTTATGACTGCACTGACGGAAGATAGGAGAGCTCAGCCTCTAGACCTAATTATCAGCCCTATTTTATTTTTTTTTATTTATTTTTATTTTTTTTTTTAGCCCTGTTTTAAATTTAATTCTGACACATATGAGTTTATAGAAATTGCCAGGTATTCCTGGCAATAATGAGTGGGTCTGTCCAACCTTGTCCCTTAAATTTTAACTAAGAAATAAACAAACACAAAGACATTTTAGGGCTAATTTTAAAACATTTTGGGGCTCAAGAGAGGATGTGGGTGTATTCCAACATGCCATCGTATAAAGAAGTTCAGACTAGCATGTTTGTTGCCACAGCCAAAGGAGAGACTGGTGGTGGGAGAGAGGAATTAGCTGCTCCTACGAAGTTTTTCTGGACTGAGTATGCCTCCTTACCTTGGAGAGAGCTCCCTTACTCTTCTTTTGGCCTCAAGAATTTGCATCTGCACCTCCTCTTGTCCAAATGGTGATGTCACGGGCTTTCAAAGACTCAGCTGGGACCACGTTGGGCTTGGTGATGCTGTAGTGTGTGTGTGCGCACCTGGGCTGTGCGGGCTTTCCTGGGCAGTTCTGAATATGTTGTTTGGGATTGCCCCCGGCTTCCCGTGAACTAACCAAAGGCACCCGATGGAGGCAAAGAGCCTCATGGAGAGACAGTGTCACTTAGTCTGCCCTCTGGCCTCTGGACCTCAAGACTTCCAAACGGCTGATTTCAACAGATATAAAATTTTACAAACTTCCAGATGCCGGAATTGAGTTTATTTTCTGCAGGCAGATGGCCTTTAGATAATTACTGAAGTAGTGTGGGAACCACTGCATAGAGGAATAGCCAGAATGTTCCAGAATGTTCCGGGAAGTTCTTCTTCCCTTTTTCTCATCATCATTCTAGCTGCTACCCAAGTGTATGTGTGGGGATAGGCAACGCCATTGTGTTCCAGGCTTACTGGAAGCCAGAAGCTGCAGAGCAGGGAGTAGAAAGAGACTATGTGAACTAGGACAACAGAACCTGCATGAGCGCTGAAAGGACAGTATTTGAAGTAACAGGTGTCCCTCACTACAAATTCATTCTTTATGAATCAGAAAGGGATGGTAACCCATTTCTTGAGTTTCTGGCATATATGGTTCTAGCGAGGCTAATTCTTGTAGTAGTCTTTCTGTCACATTAGAGTATCAAGTTTTCAGGATTTTTATATTAAATTGAAGAGATTGGGGGGGTGATTAGTTGGTGGAATAAGATGAATTCATTTTAGTGAAGTGAATGCTTTCATGTTTACAGTTCTTTTCCTAATAAAGTTTCTTCTGCACCAAATAAATTAATGTGTAAATAAAAATACAAGTTCAAATTATTGGTATAGTTTATTCTCTGCCTTCTGCCTTTGCTCCTTATTTTTCAAATGCATTACTTAAAGTGCAATATATACCCCACAACAGGATGAAAGAGCCCTCATAAAACTGGTAAATTCACACAACCAATCTGAATTTGATGTTCAAAATGCTTAAAGTAATTTACATGGGTTTGAAACGATGGTCCTTTTGGTGTTTCATGAGATGTGTTTGCGTATGTTAACGGCGTAGGAGTTGTTTTTTTCTTTTTCTGAAGAAGGAAACCCATCCGTATGTGGGATATAAGGCGAGGGCTATCTGTTGTGATTTCCGAGCTGTCCTGGGTCACTTTGCTCTAAGTCTTACATCACTAAAATAGCTTGCTGGTTATGCAGGGCCTTCCTGGAAGTTTCTAGAATTGATAAGCAATGACCATAGCCTCTTTTAAAATGGATTAATAGGATCTGTTTTTTTCTTTTGTTTTTTGAAGTGCCGACATGTGAGGTGGGCTCGAGTGCCCAGGTGCTGTGGATCCGTAGTGTGATACATGATCCAGGAAACGCTCCCCCCTTTCCCTCCTTGGTAAGTCAAACACCTCTGTGGGAAATGAAGACACCGCCAGTTTTATAGATTGAGACACAGTTATAGCTTATGAGTGTCACTTATCTCTGCTGTTAAAAATGGCAGTGAACGACCAAAAAAACGCAGCCCCAGAGAGGTGAGGCAATCTGCTCACGATTTCCCAAGTAATTGGAGGCAGAGCTGGGATTTGAACCCGTGTTCTTTTTTTTTTAAATTTTTTTTCTTTTTTTATTTATTATTTATGATAGTCACACACAGAGAGAGAGAGAGAGAGAGGCAGAGACACAGGCAGAGGGAGAAGCAGGCTCCATGCACTGGGAGCCGACGTGGGATTCGATCCCGGGTCTCCAGGATCGCGCCCTGGGCCAAAGGCAGGCGCCAAACCACTGCGCCACCCAGGGATCCCTGAACCCGTGTTCTTAAGCCTAACATAATACTACCTCATAGTGCTGGGAATACTTTCTGAGAATCAGGCAGACACGCTTTTTAATTTTTTTTTCCCTTACTGAAAAAAGAGAAGCTCACAATAAATAGTAAGAAATTAGTTTTTCAAACAACTGTCTAAATCAGGAGATGGCAAATTTTTTTCTGAAAAGGGTGAGCTAGTCAATATTTTAGGATTTGCTATTTGATTTTATAAATCTCTGTTTCAACAACTCAACTCTATGTTGAAGCACTCGCGCAGCCACAGACAATAGGTAAATGAGCAGACATGGCTGTGTTCCAATAAAACTTTATTTACAAGGACCAGAGGCCAGCTGAGCTGGATTTTGCCCATAGGCTGTAGTTTATCGAGCCCTGGTCTGTATACTTACAGCACTCAGAGATCTCACAGTATGACGAGTAAGTGTGTTTTAGTGGCCAGTAGGTATGAGTCCTTTAGAAAATTTCGCTTGGATGCTCTGAATTTAATCTTAAGTGACTTTTAATGAAGTCTCCTGTAATTGTAAAAACCTACTCTATATTTTTTAATTATGATTTTTATATTTATTTATTTATTTATTTATTTATTTATTTATTTATATATTTTATTTATTTATTCATAAGAGACATAGAGAAAGAGGCAGAGACATAGGCAGAGGGAGAAGCAGGCTCCCTGCAGGGAGCCTGATGAGGGACTCCATCCCAGGACTCTGGGATCATGACCTGAGCCAAAGGCAGATGCTCAACCATTGAGCCACCCAGGTATTCCAAAACCTACTCTTTAGAATAAATGCATCTGCTGTCATAAGTCTGTAGGCCCCAAGTGTATTAGCTTAAGGCAGGCACCTAGCTTGCAGCTTTGCTCCAAGTAGGCTTGATAAACACTGTTCTTTCAGTGTATTTAGTTAGTCTAGAATGTATAACTCTTTATGAAATAAGATCAGATGGCATTTCCTCTTTTGGTCTCTGTGTAGTTTCTAAATGTGACATTTTTATTTTGCACCCTTAAAAATGCTATTGCTTATACTTATTAGGGCAAACATGCAATTATTTTGGGCTGTCTGATAATTGTGTTGCTCAAAAGTGTTCTGGTATCACATCTTCCTCTTTTATTATGAGCAAAACCAGATGTTTATAAGAGTCAAGTTTGAACAAGGTTGATGCACGTAAATCATGGGATAACATGGTGATCTCCTTTGCCACATACGTTAAGTGAGGTGGTTCTATGTTTTTTGTACTTAACTTTTTCTATTTTATTTTATTTTATTATTTTATTTTATAATAAATTTATTTTTTATTGGTGTTCAATTTACCAACATACAGAATAACACCCAGTGCTCATCCCGTCAAGTGCCCCCCTCAGTGCCCGTCACCCGTTCACCCCCACCCCCCGCCCTCCTCCCCTTCCACCACCCCTAGTTCGTTTCCCAGAGTTAGGAGTCTTTATGTTCTGTCTCCCTTTCTGATATTTCCCACACATTTCTTCTCCCTTCCCTTCTATTCCCTTTCACTATTATTTATATTCCCCAAATGAATGAGAACATACAATGTTTGTCCTTCTCCGATTGACTTACTTCACTCAGCATAATACCCTCCAGTTCCATCCACGTTGAAGCAAATGATGGGTATTTGTCGTTTTTTTTTTTTTTTTAAAGTGTTTTTATTTATTTATTTATTTTTTCTTTTCTTTTTTTTTTTTTAATTTTTATTTATTTATGATAGTCACACAGAGAGAGAGAGAGAGGCAGAGACACAGGCAGAGGGAGAAGCAGGCTCCATGCACCGGGAGCCCGACGTGGGATTCGATCCCGGGTCTCCAGGATCGCGCCCTGGGCCAAAGGCAGGCGCCAAACCGCTGCGCCACCCAGGGATCCCTCGTTTTTAATGGCTGAGTAATATTCCATTGTATACATAGACCACATCTTCTTTATCCATTCATCTTTCGATGGACACCGAGGCTCCTTCCACAGTTTGGCTATTGTGGACATTGCTGCTAGAAACATCGGGGTGCAGGTGTCCCGGTGTTTCATTGCATCTGTATCTTTGGGGTAAATCCCCAGCAGTGCAATTGCTGGGTCGTAGGGCAGATCTATTTTTAACTCTTTGAGGAACCTCCACACAGTTTTCCAGAGTGGCTGCACCAGTTCACATTCCCACCAACAGTGTAAGAGGGTTCGCCTTTCTCCGCATCCTCTCCAACATTTGTGGTTTCCTGCCTTGTTAATTTTCCCCATTCTCACTGTTGTGAGGTGGGATCTCATTGTGGTTGTGATTTGTATTTCTCTGATGGCAAGTGATGCAGAGCATTTTCTCATGTGCATGTTGGCCATGTCTATGTCTTCCTCTGTGAGATTTCTGTTCATGTCTTTTGCCCATTTCATGATTGGATTGTTTGTTTCTTTGGTGTTGAGTTTAAGAAGTTCTTTATAGATCTTGGAAACTAGCCCTTTATCTGATACGTCATTTGCAAATATCTTCTCCCATTCTGTAGGTTGTCTTTTAGTTTTGTTGACTGTATCCTTTGCTGTGCAGAAGCTTCTTATCTTGATGAAGTCCCAGTAGTTCATTTTTGCTTTTATTTCTTTTGCCTTCGTGGATGTATCTTGCAAGAAGTTACTGTGGCCGAGTTCAAAAAGGGTGTTGCCTGTGTTCTCCTCTAGGATTTTGATGGACTCTTGTCTCACATTTAGATCTTTCATCCATTTTGAGTTTATCTTTGTGTCTGGTGTAAGAGAGTGGTCTAGTTTCATTCTTCTGCATGTGGATGTCCAATTTTCCCAGCACCATTTATTGAAGAGACTTTCTTCCAGTGGATAGTCTTTCCTCCTTTATCGAATATTAGTTGACCATAAAGTTGAGGGTCCACTTCTGGGTTCTCTATTCTGTTCCATTGATCTATGTGTCTGTTTTTGTGCCAGTACCACACTGTCTTAACTTTTTCTTCTTTTTTTTTTTTGTCTTAACTTTTTCTTTCAGAAGGATACTTCTGACACCTGAAGGCCTATCTGATTATTGTACTGGTTATCATCTAAAAAGATGGGTGTGTGGGGGGCACCTGGTTGGCTCAGTTAGTTAAGCGTCTGACTCTTGATTTCAGCTCAGGTCTTAATCCTAATCTCAGGGGCGTGAGATCGAGCTCAGTGTGGAACCCACTTGGGATTCTCTCTCTTCTTTTCTGTCCCTCTCCTCTTTCTGTCTTTCTCTTAAATAGATAAATAAAATCTTAAAGATGACTGAGGGAAAACTGAATAGTTTTTGTTTCTTTAAGGATTTTGAGCAGAAAAGTGCTCTATTTGTTTAATCATTTATCCTTTCCTTAATTCATAGAAACACATAACTTTAGCAAGCCCATGAGCCTGATACAGCCACTGGTCCCTAGGTATTTTTTCCATGAGTATTGAAAGGATTCTTCACTTTAATAGCAATGATATAAAAAGGTAAATTTAGATTCAAAAGTAATGGAAAACTATATATGGCATCTTATTAACTGGAAAAAGCAGGTTTCAAAATAATGTATTTAATAAAATCCCATTCATCTTAAACACATACACATAATCTGTACACACAAGTGCATGTGTGTTAAAAAGTCTACTAGAACATATATCAGCAATATATGCCAAACTCTAAACAGATTATCTCTATGTTTGAGGACGTTTGTACTTTATGAGTCACATATTCACTGCTGTAGTTTTTCAGCAGTATTATACATGTGCAATCTAAAAACAATGAAAAAGAAAAGATTAAAGTAGTGAGTGTTCATCATAGATATTGTGTAAAAGAAGGGGAAAAAAATTCACCCATAGTGCTTTTGACATGGACTAACAGTATTGCCATTTAATGTAGTCTTTTATAATATATTTTTGATAAGGAATTTACAGAGTGGAAATAACGGTAAACATAAAATTTTTCCTATTGTTTTTCCCCTTGTTATATACTTTTTATTATACATATATGATATCATATTACTGAAAATTGTTAATAAACCTCATTTTAATGTCACAGAATAGTCCATCATGTAAAGGCAGTATAAAGCAACTTATTTCTTTTTTGCTGGATATATATACATATTATTTTTAGGTAACAAAAATCATAGACAGTGCTTAAACGATCATGCCAAGGGGAGGGTAGCTCACACTCATGTACCTGGATTTGAATCCTGCTTTCCAGCTTCTTATAGCTCACACTATGATCTACATTGTGGAAAGGAGACATTTAGTGCATAAAGTATATGCTTCATAAATGATAACAACCACTATTATCAAGCTTTCTTTTAATTGAAGATTCATTCATTAGGTCTGATTAGCTGCCATTGACTTATTATTTTAAAACCAACCATTTTCAGTAAGATTGCTAACTGGCTTTGCAAAACTGTTGTAGATATTTATACTTCACCAATAATATATTAAGTCTGTTCTACTAAAACTTCACTATTATTGAGCATCATCATTATTAATTTTTTTTGTCTATTTGATAATATTCCTTCATTTTGATATATTCCATTATTTACTCATTATGTTGTTTGGTTGGTTTTCTGTTTTTTGTTATTTTGTTTTTTTAAGAGGGGGAGAGCATATGTGAGCACAGGAGAGGGGCAGAGGGAGAGTGAAAGAATTGTTTATACCTGTTTACTATTAAGATTCAGCACTTACAGATTTTAACTGAATTTGTTTTTAAGAATATTAACTCTTTGTTGTTAGTATTTCCTTACTTCATTTGCTTGCTGACTTTATCCTTTTTTTAAAAAAAAAGATTTTAGTTATTTATTTATTCATGAGAGACAGAGAGAGAGAGAGAGAGAGAGAGAGGCAGAGACATAGGCAGAGGGAGAAGCAGGTTCCATGCAGGGAGCCCGATGCAGGACCTGATCCCGGGACTCCAGGATCATGCCCTGAGCCAATGGCAGGTGCTAAACTGATGAGCCACCCAGGGATCCCCTGACTTTATCTTTTGAATTAAAAGTTTATTACAGTGTTGCCAGATTTTTTTTTTCATCATGATATCAGTACTTAAGGAATTTAATAAAAATTTTCCTTCAGAGAGAAAATGAGTGAAAATATCAGTGAGGGTGACAAAACATGAGAGACACCTAACTCTGGGAAAAATGAACAAGGGGTCGTGGAAGGGGAAGTGGGCAGGGGTTGGGGTGACTGGGTAATGGGCACTGAGGGGGGCACTTGGCAGGATGAGCACTGGGTGTTATGCTATATGTTGGCAAATTGAACTCCAATAAAAAAATTAAAAAAAATTCCTTTACTTTCTCCTGATATTATTACAAATATTCATCTCTAGAATTTGGAGAACAGTTCAGTTATTTAAAAATGGATCCTGTTCTTTGTAATTTGTCTCATAGTTATAGTCTGCCTTTCTTTTCCTTCCCTGACAAAAATCTACCCCCAATTTTACTTTAATGAGGATATTCAGAGAATTAAGATATTTGTATGAATGAGGAATCTCAGCTGCACATTACTTCATCCTACAAATAGAAATCTATTTTATGGCCAGGCACCTGAAATTCTTTCATTCTTTCTTTAATCCCCTTTTGGTTGGGGGAAAGGTGGAAGTTTCACATTTTGAGATGTTCTCTAGCTTTTACCTATATTTTTAACTACTGTGTATCGGTACTTTTTATGTAGTAGAACCTGATGTATTATGCTGGATATGATTAAGTCATTATCACAGTGCTTTTCTTCTTGTCTCATGTTCGTGCCCAACTTCTGGTGTTTGTGTTCAACGTTATATAGTGTGACTGTGGGACAGAGATGGTACTGGTGGAATCACATATGCGTTGGTTGGTATCCTCACTTGTTGAGTTTAGAGCAGTCACCTAAATTATTAACTTATTTATGAATTATCATGTGCCTGCAACAATGGTTTCCTAATTTACACATTCCAGAAGGTAGAGAATTGGCTAGATTTCTCTTTTCGAGATCAAGATTAACCTGGCTTTGGACAGATTTAACCACAACTCAGGTCTCTAGCTTTACTTTTCTTGGTTTTCTAGATTTCTTTCACATAAGGAAAGAAAGGGCATCAGTTTAGAGTGGGAAGAGGCAATGAGACACTGGACTGGGTTTCTGGAGACAAAAAGACTAAATAAATAGGAAGCCACATGCTTACTGAGTTGCTCTCATTGTTTCAATTGGTGCCACTGTGCTGATTGGAATTTTATTTTGTGTTATTTCTGGTGCATTTCAATGTATATTATTGACACAGGTACATCAGTTGCTTAAACATGCTGAGTGGTTATATTTTGGAATAAAGATTTAGCCTGTCAGTCTTAATAATGTCAGAAATACTAAAGCTGTGGACTCCACTTCTTATTATTCCTGTCTTGTTGCCTTGTCAGCCTGATGGAAAATCTCCAGGAGGTGATCTGGAGAGGCTCATGCAGGTCTGATTTCCTTGGTCACATGCACTTCACTCCTCATTTCCCAAGTTCGCTGACAGGACAATTGTCTGCCTCTACTATCCACACTAGAATGCATTGGAATTCCCATTATGGAGCTGGGGAAACCTTGCTTTCTCTCCAGTATGGGATTTTGACGTTTTTCCTTGTTTGTTTAGGTGAGTGTCTGCCAAGTATGTTTTGTTCCGGCTTTATGACCACTATAAATATTTGTGAATCACAGATGTGTGGTCAAGTTCGGAATTCATTTTCTTTCCTTTGCTTCATGTTTGAGTCAGGGTAGTGATGGTATACGTGTGCTGTTCATTCTCACACACCCATTAGAGAGGCAGATGTATGTAGGGTTAATTGCTTGGATTTGAAGATTTATATGTGCCTGTAAGGATATTGGTCCCCTGATTAAACTGTGCGTAAGATCTTTCTGGCAGAACTTTCCTAAGGGCATAAAAATGACCCTGTGTTTGGATTTTTGAATTTCATGGGACTTGGGGTTTTCCTGCATTGTGGCCTCCAGATCAGAGGGTTGGAGAGGCTTCTGTAGCTGCAGGGTTGCAGACCTAATCAGTTCGTGTTCTATCCACTGGAGCTTCTCATGTGGTTTTCATGTGTGTTTGTGTCTCTTTTAGCCTTCCAGGCCACTGTGGATCGAGTCATTTTGCTTCATTTGCTTTTGCTTACAACTTGGACAGTAACCATGATTGGTTAAACCAAAGCAGAAAAAGCAAAGGTTTTGGAAAGGAAAGATGGTCAGGAGATTCTGGGAAGCAAATACCACCATGTTTTCAAATGATGGTATCTAAGAATAGTGAAAAGATTTTATGTTTCCAACATTCAGAAATTAGGTGGGTGCATCTAAGTTTTTATAAAACTCAGATTATTTTTTGGGTGGGTAAGGGGGTGACTGCCTTGCTCAGAGCTCTCATGTGCCTTTTGAGAACTGTGCCTCCTTCTCTTATAGCAAGCCACCTCCCTGCCACAGTGATGGTTTGAAGGTGCAATACCTTGTCAAGCTAGCTGATCATGTGTCCCACCTGGTGGCCACCCTGACTAATTCTAGTTTAGGCCATGCCTTCATTTCGGGCTCTAATATCTCATTCCTTCTCTCCAACTCAAAGATAGCAGTTAAATGTTCTTCCCTCTCTTTCTAGCATCATTGGTTTTTATTTTCCCCTTTCTGTTGGATCTTTCCAACAGGAATGGAAACATCTGCCACATCTGCCATCTTTTTTTTTTCAAAGATTTTATTTATTTACTCATCAGAGACACACACACACACACACACACACACAGAGAGAGAGAGAGAGAGAGAGAGAGGCAGAGACATGGGCAGAGGGAGCCCAATGTGGGACTCAATCCCGGGACTCTGGGATCATGACCTGGGCCAAAGGCAGATGCTCAATGGCTGAGCCACCCAGGTGTCCCCCATCTTTTTTATTTTTATTTTTATTTATTTATTCATGAGAGACAGGGAGAGAGAGAGAGAGAGAGAGAGAGAGAGAGAGAGAGAGAGGCAGAGACACAGGCAGAGGCAGAAACAAGCTCCCTGTGAGGAACCAGATGCAGGACTCAATTTCAGGACTCAAGGATCATGACCTGAGCCAAAGGCAGAGAGACTCAAGCACTGAGCCACCCGGGAATCCCAACATCTACCATCTTAAAAAAAAAAAATTACCTTTTGATTTTAATTTCCCTTTCAGCTACAACCCACATCTCTCCCCCCCCTTTTTTTTTTAACAGAAAAACTCCTTAAAGTCACTTGCCTCTATTTCTTTTCCCCAATTCCTGTGTTTGCATTTCCTCTTGAACTCATTTTGACCACTCAGTCTTCCATCAGTACTGCCTCCTCAGGTCACTGTCATGTTACTGACAAGGGGGTCAAGGCTGCATCAGCATTGTACTTGGCAGTCAGTTGGTCAGCATTCCTTTGCTCATCCCTCCCTCTTCTTCAAAGTACTTTCTTCAACTGATTTCAGGGCACGTTTTCCTGGTGTGATTCCTTAACATTTCTAGCCATTTCCTCTTAACCTCAGCTGCTCATCTCCTTGCCCTCTGTGCCCTGGAGTCCCTGAGGATTCACTACCTTGACCTTTGCCTCTAGCTTTGCCCATCATCCCCACCATTTGCATAATTTCTGCCCTCCCCATAATGTAAACTCCATGAAGGCAGAGATTTTTTACCTATTTTGATCACCGGTCCATCTCCAGGCATAGAGAAGAGCCCAAGAAATAAAAAGCTATCAATAATCATTTATTGAATGGATGGATTTATAGAGGTATGGATGGTTGGGTGGATGGATGAATGGATGGATGGAAGGATGGATAGATCTTTTGGAATTTTCCAAACTGAATGAGAAAAACCCTATTTCTAATTTGAGTACAGGGCTGGAAGTCTTTGAGCTTGTCTACATGAGGAAGGAATGGGATTATTCCCCTTCCACTTCCAACTTCAGTTGGTATGTTTGGTATAATTTTCCCCTTATTTTCCGACAGGTAGATATTTGCCAGTTCACCATTTCTCAGCTCACATGTCACTTCTCTGGATTTTACTCTTCCTCTCCATGATCAGATGAATGAAGTTGCACTTCCTCTGTGTCCCCGCACTCCTGTGCATGCCCCCCACTATGGCAATTTAAAATTGGATTCATGGTAGTATTTGTTGTGTACATGTAGTCTTTTTTATTCATATTGCAAAGCCCTTGGCTTGATTGCGTTTCTCTTCTACTTAACACTCTGGCGCGCAATAAGCACTCATTATGTATGTGTTATTTAATGAAGTGATTTAGACTGAAATTTTGTAAAACATAACTTACTCTAATGGTCCTTAAGAGTGCAATAAAAATGTGCCTCTCTAGCCTTCTGATTGTGCTACATTTAAGATGTTTATTTCACGATTTTACAATAATTAAATAATTAGATTTGCTAAAGCCATTATAGCCTGCCCCCAAATTGTCCAGCTGAGGCCTGATAACCCAGTGTACTGCCTTCTGAGTAATCTTTGCCAACTTCCAGTATAACTGAATATTATTCGTACTGTATCTTGGAGAGGAAAGAGTGTGTGGTCGCTCTGAAGTCTCTTTCTCCCTAATGGTTGTCTATAAGATGTGAAGATGGCTGAAAAGGAAGATGACAGTGATTAAACAGCACATGGGCTGAGACTAGCGGCCCCTCCCCTGCACTGTAGGATCAGATGTCAGTTCCTTCCTGGCATTTACATTTCTTAAATTCAGCATTTGGACCTCCTGTCAGTGTCATGGAGAATTTCATCAGTATCATCTTCAAGGAGTACATATTCTTAAGTGTAAAAATAGCACAGCACAGCATGACTATCAGGTCATGGTGTTGAGCCTGGCTCAGCACCCCGAAGTCCTACTTCCTGTAAATTTAGTTATTGAAATGTACATGTTTAAAAAATAACAATGATGTGTCTTTACAGAGTCCCTACCATGCTGGGAGCCCAGATCCATGTCAGTTGAATGTACATATATATATTTATAGATAGATAGATGTACATAAAGTCATAAATGTAGGTAGCTGTAGGTATATAAACATACAGATATAGCTATAGATGGGCATAGATACAGATATAGACACAGATATATAGATGTAGATACTGATATATAGAGATATACATGTAGATAGGTTTATAGATACAGGTATAGACAGAGATCATGCTATTTTTAAGACTCATGAAGGCCACTATGTCAGGATTGCCATCAGTGACATAAATGTCTAAAACAGTGTGCTAAAGCCCGGCATTGTGGCTTAGCTTTGAATTTTTAGTAAAGTAATGCAGGGCTGCTAAAGCATCCACCCAATAGAGGAAAACCACAGCTATGCTTTTAAACCTTTTTAATTAATTTATTAATTTATTAATTAATTTAATTAATTTAATTTTTAACCTTTTAAATTAGTGATCTTTCACTAACCTGGTGCTACAAGCACTTGTGAGTGTGTATGTGCACACACACGTACACACACATATTTTTTACTGCACAATGTGGACAGTTGCTCACCGTTTTTATCAGCCATTTGAGCACATATACCTATACCATGCTGCCATTGTGTTCACAGGTGGGAGCATGAGAGAGGATGCATCTACAGGGCAGGCATACAGTAAGCAGCAAATAAGAAGGAACAATAATAGTGAAGCATGTGAGTGACCACACACTTCCTTGATTAGTGCTCATTGTAAAGTATCCTCACTGAACCAAGCATCTTTTCAGTAGGATGGTGTAGTGCTTTTCTCTCAGATAACTATGACTTTTTTTAAAAAAATTTTTCTGGAATGCCGTCCTTCTTAACTTAATTTGATACATAGTTACATGCTAGCTTTATCATTCCACTACCATATGTTCTAGGAGCTGATTGTGTCTGCTTATAACTTTCTATTTTATGTACTATATTATGCTCTTCCAACATTATTGCATAATCTAGGTGTAAAAAAGGTCTGTGTAAAGGTCTTAGAAGTTTCTTTTGGGATGTCACAGTAATTATGAATTATGACAGCTTTGGTAATTATAATGTTCAGTGTCATATATATTCTAGCTTTGACTTTTTTTTTTCTTTTCTTTCTTTCTTTCTTTCTTTCTTTCTTTCTTTCTTTCTTTCTTTCTTTCGAGCTATAACCCATGCATGAGAGCAGGGGTGGGAGGGGCAGAGGGAGAGAGAGAGCATCCCAAGCAGGCTCCATGCCCAGCATAGAGACTCTGGTGGGACTTGATCCCAGAACCCTGAGATCATTACCTGCGCTGAAACCAAGAGCTGGACCCTTAACCTGAGCTATCCAGGTGCCCCACTGACTCTTGTTTTGTTATTCACAGTCTGTCTCAATGTCGGAGCATTTACAAAGTAATTTTTGTTTTCTTAAGCAAACCCTAAATGATCAGATATACCTACAACTAACATTTCTACCCAAAGATGCTGGGTTTATGGAGATCTGATGGATTTGGAGTAGCTTTTTCTCCTTTTCTGGAACTCAGGCCAATTCCACATGTGTGGAAAGTGCACAGGGTAAATATTCCTATGTCAGCCCCACCTAGCAGCAGTACTCACCCCTGTTTGGGTATGATGGAGGATTTGGACCAGTTCTCCAGGGAACATCATTCAACAGTCCTTCCTAATGTAGCAATGACAGTACAAATTTAATAAAGATTCTCTAATGTTTCATAATAGGAAACATTATATAAGTCACTGGTAATAATCTGGCAGTAATTCATAATATGGCTCACATCACTCAAGCCTTTATCCCAGGCCCTGCTACAACTGTTTTACTTGTATCATGTCATCTTCTCAGTGATCATGCAAAGCAGGTTTTAATGTTATCCCCAGTTTAGAGGTGAGAAAACTGCGAGGCATAGAGAGGTTGAGAAATTCACCAAGGTCACACAAAGATCACCTGGATGGCTGTGGATAACATGGACCTTCTTCTTCTTCTTTTTTTTTTTTTTTAAGATGTTTTATTTATTCATAGAGACACAACACACAGAGAGAACACAGGCAGAAAGAGAAGCAGGCACCATGCAGAGAGCCCAATGTGGGACTCGATCCAGGGTCTCCAGGATCACGCCCTAGGCCGCAGGCGGCGCTAAACCACTGTGCCACCAGGGCTGCAGCATGGACTTTCTTAATCCAGTGTGGATTTCAGTCCCTTTAGTTTGTAAAGGTCACCAAGGAAGCTCCCATGGCAGAAAATTATGGACAAGAATTGTAAAGCAGTAGAACCCACCTATTTTAAATGTTGTAAACTAAAGCTGCTATAGGTTTCTGCAAATAGTGTCTTGGTTTTATTTCACTGAGCTAGCAGATATTTTGAGGGTTAGAACCCACTCTCACTGTGTAATTTTCTGCAGAAAACACATGATTGGTGGTTAATCTCAAACAAAGATCCCTCATAGATAAACATCTGTATAAACAAAGGGTTACTCTCCTACATCTTTTCCTGTATATTGGGGTCATTGAGGACTAGCGGGCATCACAATTAATGTCTGATTGGAAATTACGTTTCTATTATTGATGTAAAACACTAACCCTTTTTCTTGAAAGTTGTGACAAAACTGGTAAGGTGAAATAATCTGTATCTACCCTACCTCCCCATATCCAAGCAGACATTTATTGAGGACATACAGTGGATATGACTGTTTTGGGCCTTGGAAATACACTGATAAACAAGACAGGCTCCCAGTTTCATGGAGCTTACATTTTAGGTGGGAGAGTTGGACTATAACCAATAGTTATATCACAATAAAGAAGAAGAGTATCATGTAGTGGTCAGTGCTGTGCAGAGAACCCAGACTGGGCCATGTGATAGAGAGCAAGTTGTGGGCAAATTTAGATTCGCCTGTGTGTAATGAGGAAGGGGAGAGTGGTATGAATTGATCACAGAAGTGGGCAAGAGTTAGAGCACGTAGGGCTTTGTAGGGCAGGACACCAAATATGGATGTTCGTCATGGGCCTTGAGAAGTCTTGGTAGAAGCTGTGCAGGGACTGGATTTGTTTGCATTTTAAAATTGTCATTCAAAATTGTCAGAGTTACCATTAGGAAAGTGGACTGTGGATTAGCAAGAGGGGAAGCAGGATGACTAGCTAGAAGGCCATGGCAGGTGATAAGGTAAGGCATGATATGGCACAGACTAGGGAGTGGTTGGTGGAGGTGGTAGAAGTGGATGGGTTTGGTGTGTTTTTAGAAGCAGAGTCAATGGTACTCTGATGGCTTGGCTTTGGGGAAGAGAGGAAGAAAAATTAAGAACAAATTGTAGGTTTTGGACTTGAGAAAGTCAGTAGATGGTACACCACTTATGGAGACAGAAGTCCTGGAGTCAGGGGAGGCACAGGTTTTGGAGGGAAAAATAAGAATTCTCTTGGGGCCATGTTAATTTTGGGTTGACAGCTTTCTTCTTTTGTTTTTTTTTTTTAATTTTATTTATTTATGATAGTCACACAGAGAGAGAGAGAGAGGCAGAGACACAGGCAGAGGGAGAAGCAGGCTCCATGCACCGGGAGCCTGACGTGGGATTCGATCCCGGGTCTCCAGGATCGCGCCCTGGGCCAAAGGCAGGCGCCAAACCGCTGTGCCACCCAGGGATCCCGCTTTCTTCTTATTATTTTTTTAAATTTATTTATTCATGAGAGACACACACACACACACAGAGGGAGAGAGAGAGAGAGAGAGAGAGGCAGAGATAGAGGCCGAGGGAGAAGCAGGCTCCATGCAGAAGCCTGACGTGGGACTTGATCCCTGGACTCCAGGATCACGTCCTGGCCGAAGGCAGGCACTAAACTGCTGAGCCATCCAGGGATCCCCGATAGCTTTCATTTTTCATCCAGTTAGAGAGAGTAGGCAGATAGATATGTGAGTCTGGACTACCTGCGAATGCTTGGAACAGGAGGTAGGTTTGGGAGTCAGACATATCGACAGTATTAGAGTCCAGGGCTGTCCCGTAGGATACACTAGCGAGAGGGAAACAGTGTCGCAGACAGACCCATGGGTGCTACAACGTTTGGGGAGGGTCCTAGCATCTGTTGGAGAGCTCTTCCTAATATCTCACTTGATACTATGGTGCTTTGATACTTGAAGTCCCAAAGGTAATTCTCCCCTTGAGAGAGATTTCATTCAACATCTTAGCAGCAAAATTCTCCACGGTTGTAACATTAAATCCCATTCTGGTTATAGAAATAAGGTCAGATTCTCACAATGAAGTCTGCGATGGTAGTTTTTGTCAGCATTTATTTTGCCTTTTTTCTTTCAATTAGCAGTTCAGGCTGTTTTTTGTAAATGCAGTCTCTTCCCAGTTGAATCTTTGGAGGCGTGGGGCAAGGCGAGACATGGGTTTTAATGATCTATCCGGGTTTCCTTGTTACCAAAATGCTACTCTCTGACATAAAAATCTGCCCTACTGTTTTCGCATCCTGCTCTTTTAATTACTGTATTTTTTTTCTAGGAACCTTGAGCTAGTGAAAGTTCAGTATTTAAGAGACTCGTCGAATATTTTTCCCAACATATTTCATGTTCTCAGTGGCAGTGCTGGCAGCAGGCAGTGTACTTATTGACTAAGTCAATCTCTGTGAGCATTTGCAAAGTGCTGGGTAGGAGACTATGACATGGTGTTAATAATAATGCAGCAGGTAGAGATGCAGGCCAGAGAGCCACTCTGGGTTTGATTTCGTGCAAGGAGTTTATTTACCCCCCTAGCATTGTGGACACCTTTTTGTAAGAGGATCAGAGTGATGAAACTCAGGGTGTCATCAGAGTTTTATCAGTGGCTTAGAACTTTGATTTTTTACCAAGGAGAAATGCATTTGGCTTATTAATGCGAAGTTGAAAGCTCACCTTTCTCATAGTGAAAATAAGATTTGACACTGGCCATTAAGATTCCCCAGGGCAGCTGTGTGTACAGTAAACCAGGATATAGGGCTGAATGTTGAGAAGGAACAGGTTTGATCCAGCATCCACATGGAGACCCTGTGAAAAGGACATCCATGACTTGTAAGGCACGGTGATCCAGCCATAGATTCTAACAGTAGGCTGAACTGAAGAATCAGGCATTTATTGATTTATTTCCCAGTGGAGCATTTCATGGGGAAAATGCTGATTTATAGAAAGGAGTTGTTGTATAAGTAATCTAAAAGATCTCATTTTTTTAAAAAGCCACTTTGTGGGATGCCTGGGTGGCTTGGCGGTTGAGCATCTGCCTTTGACTCAGGGTGTGATCCGGGATTCCCAGGATCAGGTCCCACGTCGGGCTCCCTGCATGGAGCCTGCTTCTCCCTCTCCCTGTGTCTCTGCCTCTCTTTCTGTGTCTCTCATGAATAAATAAATAAAATCTTAAAAAAAAAAAAGTCACTTCGTTGAGGTATTGACTTAGAAAAGCCAATAAAAAGAATATATCTAAATGTGTATTTACATACATTGATGAGTTTGTGAAACCACTGTAAGCATCAAGGCCTTAAACATACCCAAGACCTCCCCAAATTCCTTTTTTTTTTTTTAAGAATATTTAACCTAAGATCTAACCTCAGCAGATTTAAATCTACAACACAGTATTATTATTTTAGCTCCAAGTACTATTGTGTATAGTTGATCCCATTTTAAAAATTTGTGTTATTTTTAGAGATTGAGAATCACTTCTCAGGAATGCCTTTTGGAACAGGTCAGTTGGGGTCAGAAGTAAACTTGCAGCACCTTAACTCAGTCAGCCTGAATTTTAATGTTACATGATTTCCCTTCTCTGCTGCGCCATGGTATTAAGATTTCAGAGATAAGTGTAGTGCTGCTGTGTCTTCTCAAATGAGTAATGCGAAGCTCACTGAGGGCATTAAATATAAAATGTGAAATTTCCCCCAATTGATCAGGACTTTTAATACTTGCTTACAGGTTGTCTGTGAGGCCAGAGAACATATGACCTGTCGTTATGATGAGATTTTACAGTTGGCCCAGGCTTTCAGATGGGGTTGGTGAGAGGAAACGGAGTTCTGTTGTCCTTTTTTTTTCTTTTTTTTTTTTAAGATTTTATTTATTTGCGAGAGAGAGCGCACAAGTGGGAGGCAGGGAGAAGGAGAAGCAGGCTCCCTGGTGAGCAGGGAGCCTGATGTGGGGCTCGGTCCCAGGACCCCGGGATGGTGACTTGAGCTGAAGGCAGATGCTTAACCAACTGAGCCACCCATGTGCCGCTCGCTCTGTTGTTCTCTCTCTCTCTCTTTTTTTTTTTTTAAAGATTTTATTTATCTATTCCTGAGAGACACACAAAGAGAGCCAGAGATGCAGGCAGAGGGAAAAGCAGGCTCCCCACGGAGAACTGGATGTGGGACTTGATCCCAGGACCCCGGGATCACGCCCTGAGCCCAAGGCAGACGCCCAACTGCTGAGCACCCAGGCGTCCCCCTCTGTTGTTCTTCTTAAGAGTAATTTTGTTCTACCGTTTTTAGAATTAGAAACATGGTGAAGCATCTTCCTTATTGTTGTCAACAGTGACATTCTGACAGAAATCCAACAGGATCCCAAAAGCCAACAACACTGAAATGTGCCTGAGAGGGTCAGGTGGAATGAACAATATATTTCTCTGCCTCTTTACCACGTAACAGGAAAGCCTATGACTTTATCACTTGCAAAATTCTGGAAGATGACAGAATGGGATAACAAAATCTCTTAATGACAATGAAAGAGACCAATTCTCCGGTGGACGTGTCCTGTTCGCGCTCTTGTTGCTTTATCTCTAAAGCAGAGAAAAAAATTCCACCTACTGGCTTTAATGAAATGGAGAGTCAGTCGTCTGTCCAGATTCACCCCATGTCGCGTGTGCAGCCCCACTGTCCCCTCTCTGGGTGCTGCTGCTGCTCCCCGTGCCAGACATGAGGGTTTCTGGGTGAAACATGTCACCCAGAGCTCCTGAGTACTGCTCAAGGAGTCTATCCTCCCATCAGCACAGAGTAGGATTTGCAGCTGAAAACTCCCCAGACAAATGTCTTGCCCAGATTTCAGAGTTGCTGAGTGGCACCTCGGTGGCATCCACTGGAAGGTGTTGGACCAGCCATGTTACTGACATTCTATGCATCGAGCTCCTGTCAGCCAAGGAAGGGTCAAGACAGCCTTTGTGCCAATGACGAAGAACGCATTTTTGGACGTGTAGTTTTATTTATACTGGATTCCGTTCAAGTTTATATTTCAGTGGATTTTTAGTCTTAATTTTAGCAGTTGCAGATCGGGAATTTTCTTATTTCTTCCTCTTTTTTGGCAATGTAAGAACTAGAATATGATTTGGATGTTATTAAGAAAAATGTATGCTAAAAGATGATGGAGACAATCTAACAAGTCAGAGATTACATAGAGACAGTATCTGCAAGGCATGTGATAGACCTAAGGTTACCATCTCTAATCTACAAAGAGGAATTGATTGATAAGAAAGATTCAAATAACCCACAAATGAATGGGTAAAGATATGATTGGCAATTCAACTATGAGTGAATTCTGATGTCTAATAAGTAGATAAAATAATGATCCATCCACAACTGAAATTCCATTCTTCTGACTGGTGAAACAAAAATAAAATAAAACCCCTGCTGGTAAAGATGCTGATAAAGGGGACTCACCCCCATTCCTGATGGAAATGTGAATTGTTTACATTTTTGGGAAAGCAGTCTGTCTGACAGTTCCTACTAAAAATATACACACTCTGACCCAGTTGTACCACTTCTGGGAATACAGATTACAAAAATAAAAATGCAAGCACGGATAGAGAAGACTACGTGTGTTGAGTGTTTATAGTATCATTGTTTTCAGTGCCCACTCCTACCCCCAAAGCCCTCAAAAAACTACCTTGCATGGTGAGTTTATGTATCAATTAAATGATGAGAATGCCTCAGATATGGCGCATCCATTTAAAAATTAGTTTCAATCACTCCTGGTTAACTTGGAGAGGTTTTGATACTATTAAGTGAGCAAGATAGATCCTATTTTATAAAGCAGGAAGACCTCATCCTCCAAGCCTGTATACATATGTTTGGATGTAATTACGTGAACACGGAGAAGGATCTAGAAGGGTATCTGCTAGACCATTAACAGTGGTTATGAAGGGAGACGGAGAAGCAGCTTCTAAGAAATGGCCCAGCAGTTGGCACCGAGCTTGCAAAGGCATGAAGGTGTGGGAATTTGGGGACCATGAGTTCCAAGCCAATTGTACTGGATGGACTCTGTTGAGATCCGGATACAGGTCAGATCATCAGAGAGCCTTTGCATTTCTTTCAAGGGCTTCAAGTAACTCCTGCAAGGGTTATAGACTCTTCTCCACCCCCAACCATCACTTCCTGATGTGAGGCATCCTTTCTGAGGGTCTTCTATAATATTCGTTCTCCCTTTCCACTGCATCCTCTTAGCAGATAAATATTCACCAGCAGTGAATTAGAAATCCTGAAGTTTGCCCTTAGGTATTTGATAGAAGATATTTAATATTTCCTCTTCTCTCCAGCACATGGGGAACCCAGGACAAGTAAGACCATGCTTTCCTGTGTCTCAATCGCCTTTTCTACGTGTGCAGATGCTGTAATCGCTGGTGTATTATGGGTAATGGCAAATACTGTAACTAAGGTACAGTGTCACGGCAAGGGCTTAACTTTCTCTTCGAGAGGTGCTGTGTAGACAGGAGGGACCGGGTCGGATCCGGCCCCGCAGCAGCTCGCCGCTGGCACCTGCTGCTGCTCTGACTTACACGGAGGACAGCAGGTGGGTGCCAAAGGGGGCAGAAGTAACTTGCGGGGCGATAGATGCGTGGGCCCGTGGCAGAGGTGAGGGTTTCCATGACCTTCTGGAAGCCGCCCATCTGGTCCCCTGTTGGAGGAGCTCCTGCGCGGCCCAGATTCCAGGACCAGGCCCTGGAAGGAGCCGTGGGGGGAATCCGGTTGGGCTGCGAGGATGCGCGTCCCGTCGCCAGTGGTCTAGTCGTGACTTTTCTCTAGGTGACACTCCGGACAAACAAGGGTCGTTCCTAATTTTCTCATCTGGAAGCTTGATTTGTGTTTGCTGGAGTTGAGTAGATGGGGTTGAGCTTTCTCCCGCCCTTGGCTGACCCCGACTCTTGAGGGAACACTGTGCTCCCCAGACGAGTCCACAGAGGGTCCTTGGGTGGCATTTCCCGACGTGTAAGGTGCCGGGACCGGGGTGCGTGTGCGTGCGGCCCCCGCCGCGGAGTCAGCCCCTGAACGCCGTCACCGCCTCGTCCCCTTTGGTCCTCGGCTCGGAGCTGCATTTCCTCCTCCCCTGGCAGGACCCAGAGGAGGGTCTTGCCCCATCCTGTCTCTGCCTCTGTCCTGACTTCCCAGGGGAGGCACAGAGTCCGGCCGGAGACTCGGTCCTCTACTGGTCTTGAGTGGTTAAGATGCCCGTTACTGGTCCGAGTGCCTCTTCGCACCAACAGTTGTCTCTAGGACTTTCTATCCCATTACTTGTCTTCAGCATGTGGAGCTGTGTTTGCTACTAGCTTCTTATTCTCTGCTGTATAAAGACATAGAAATCGGAGTTCCCGTTTCTGGGGAGCTTAGCCAACTGTGCCCCCAGTCTCTGTCATCTACAGGGACAGTTGTTGTGTGCCAAGGATAAGGATCGCTTCTGTTGGGTGGCAGGAGTTGTGAGCAGCGGCAAGCAGATTGATTGCAGTCATAGGAAGGGGTCTGACAATTACGTGCTGAAACCAAATACCACTGGTTGGGAGGCGAGGAACATGGGCAATGGAACGTGTGCCCTCATTTCGCACCATCTTGCATATAGGGGGTGTTTCAGACTGCGTGTTTCTGTTCCCACTAAAGTTCATATTCCTGTGTTGAATTTCTAACCTCCAATGTGATGATGTTAGCAGGAGAGCCCTTTGGGAGGTGACAGTCAAGCCCTCGTGGATCGATTAGTGCCCTTATAAAAAAAGGCATAAGAGGGCAGCCGGGGTGGCTCAGCAGTTTAGCACCGCCTTCAGCCCAGGAGTGATCCTGGAGACCCAGGATTGAGTCCCACATCGGGCTCCCTGCATGGAGCCTGCTTCTCCCTCTGCCTGTGTCTCTGCCTCTCTCTCTCTCTCTTAAATAAATAAATAAATAAAATCTTAAAAAAAAAAAAAAAGGCATGAGAGAGGTGGCTTTCTCCTTTGCCACCCCTCTCCGCATTCTGCTGTGTGACAACACAGAGGGAAGACAGCAGTCTGTGAACCAGGAAGCGGGTTCTCACCGGACGCCACATGTGCTCGGACCTTGGTCTCGAACTTGCCAGCCTCTGGGAGTGTGAAAATCAGTGTTTGTTGTTCAAACCTCCCAGTCTGTGGTAATTTATTACAGAAGCCTGATCTAAGACGGGAGGCATGTGATAAATTTTAAAATGATGTTATCAGTCAGAATGGCTAGTAGGCAGGGGAGGTGTGGATCCCAGGATCAGTGGTGATTATGGTATAGAGGTGAAGGAAGATGTCTCAACAGAGGAATGCAGTTATGGAATCAGGTGAATGAATTCAGGCTTCAGGATCGTTCTTCCTCCCCTTGAGTTTGAAAACCACAAGCAATGAGAGCCAGCTTCGACTTTGCAAATTGTAGGCAGTGCCGGGCAATAACTAGAATCGGTGGGGAGCAGTGCACAAACTGGGATCCCACTTAAGGCTTAAATAAATACAGATCTATGTGAGAAATTGAAAAAAAAAAAAACCTATTTGAGCAAAGCAGATGATGTGCGTAAGTGGAAATGGGAAATATATTCTGCGCATACAATCCAGTAGGATAGCATATTTAATTAGAAGTTGCAGTTTATGATGTTAAGAATATGCTCTTTGAAAAACTTGTCTGTGAATTCTGTCCAACTGTTTTTATTTATTCAGTGCAGCTTCTTATGGACAAAATGTAAAAGCAGCAGCATCTTAAAATAAACAGTGGAGAGTTGAAATGCCTGCTATAAATTGCTTCTTATTTTTTACACAGCAGAATAAAGAGCGACTGTATAGTATGTAAAAGGTAATTAGAAAATTGTCCAGTGACTCTCCCAGGCTTCCTGTTTGAGGAGCTGAGACAAGTTTTGGGGGCTCGGGCTTCCAGCTCAGTGTGCCCTGAGTATTTGGGGACCATGGAGAGCAATGTCAATGTCAATGATAAAGGACATTTCCTCTTGCGTGGCAGGAATTTCCAATAAGTGGCTGGACTTTGGTTGGAATCACGGGAGGGGGCTGATGGTAATTGGTCTCACCGGTTCCTTTCCTCCTTACAGTGCATAGTGCAATGTAATTCCATCATTTTTTTTTTCTCTTTAATTTCACCCTAAAGCAGAGTGTCTCAGCCTCAGCACTATTGACATTTTTGGTTGGATAATTTCTTTTTTGGGGGGAGAGGGGCTTTCCTGTGTGTTACAGGATATTTATCAGCATCCCGAGCCTCTGTTCACTAGATGTCAGTAACATCCCCTAGTCATGACAGCCAGAATTGTCTCCAGACATTGCCGCATGTTCCCAGGCAGAGGGAGCGAAATTGCCCTTGGTTTTGAACTATTGGCCTAAACCCACTCTACTAAATCAGAAGCAGGACGTAACAAGTCTTGAAGACATGTGCGTGCTTGTGTAACCATGTATCTGTGAAGGCCAGGCCTTGGGCTTGATGCACTGCTATTTTCATGTTGCCTTTGACAGTATTCCTGACCTCATGCCACTAGCTTCCATCCAGGAGATAGCCCAGGGTGGAAGCTGGAGAGCAGGACCTGGCATTGACAACATTTAGTCTCTTTCCTGGAGGCTCCTGGAGGCTCGCCTCCATCTAGATCTAATTGCTGGGAAATGAGGGGCCTGCCCTTTTTTTTTTTTTTTTTGTAAAGATTTTATTTATTTATTCATGAGAGACACACAGAGAGAGAGGCAGAGACACAGGCAGAGGGAGAAGCAGGCTCCCTGTGGGAAGCCCGATACTGGGACAGGATCCCAGGACCCAAGGATCACACCCTGAGCCAAAGGCAGACACTCAACCACTGAGCCACCCAGGTGCCTCAAGGGGCCTGCCTTTGATGTGTAATGACTTCGGGGTTTATCCTGTAGTTACCAGTGATCAGAAGTGAGTTAGAGTCCACAGACACTGCCACGGGTTAGCTTCTATCTACCCTGGCCTCCCAGCTTTCCAATTCAGCCTTTCCCCCTTATTTATGTGCTCCTGGACTTTAGAGTGAAACACTGGAACAGATAAAATCCAATCCCCCTGACTGAAGGCAAAAGAAGAGCTTTGAGAATTAGTTTATGGTATGATGACCCCCGACCACCGTTTGATTTGTCTTCCGTATTTTTACTGACGACTTTCCAAAACAATACAAGGATTAGAACAAAATATATACTTCGGATGACAGTGAAAATCTTTTTGCTATTATCCCTGAAACCCACATTGTTTATTGAGCTGAGTGAGTGTAGGTTAGACTTGCCCTTGAAAGGGTGCAATTAAAAACTTATAATTATTTTGCTGCTCAGCTTTCTCAGCTGTGATCCAAAGAAGAAAGTTGTCTAACAATGGAGGATTTCACAGTCTGTATCTCTGAGCTGAATCAGAGATCTGATGCCAGCTGTAGCACTGCAGAACATTACATGAATTTGAGAAACTCCTTGAAATAGAGTGAGGCCATAAACCAGTGAGTGAATTATAATGATGCAGACAGTAGTCATTCTGATTTGATAGGAGTTCTGCAGGGCTTCTATTGCATATTTTTCCCATTTTGTTTAAAGGTAAATTCCACCCAATTTGCTTAGACCAACCATCTGGAAGTACTTTTTATTGTCTTTTGACATCTTGCCAACTGGAAGAAATACTATAAAAATACTGAATTTAATGCAATTAAATTATGGTTAAAGAAAATGCTAATTTTTCATCTTCCAACACATGCATTATGTTAAATTAAGTTTCTCCTGGCTTTCTCTGGTAACTATTTGTCCTCTGGGGTGTGTCACAAAGTATGTGGATTTCTCTCCTTCCATCATTTGACATCTCTGAGGCCCAGCGACCCTTACATGTGTCTGTGTTCAATGATCATGGACACTTGATTCTGTAGAAGAACTCTCATCTTAACATGGAGAAACCCTCCTAGACAATGAGCAGTCAAGTTCTTATAGTTGGTATAGCTTCCTCTATACTAGTCAAAGATTTTTTTCATTCTGTAATGAAATTCTGTTTAAATAAAGCAGTTTTCTAAAAGCTGCATTTTTAATCTCTTATGGAAAGCACTTATTATATAAATCAAGTGGTGGTTGCTTTATCACTTGAAAAATACAAGTCAGGATTTGTTTAGGCCCATTGTCTATCTGCTTAAAGATCCATCTTGTCTCATGGTGACCAGATCTCCTGTTTGAATCAAGTGGACTGAGCTTTTTGTGGTAAAGAATGACTCAAAATTGACACCTACCTATGAAATGGAATAGTATTTACCAAACCACCATCTATGAAATGATGTATTCTTTATAGTGATCTTGCTTTGTCAGGCACTGTATTTGGTTGTTTTTGAATGTTAGGTCAGTCATGATAGAAACCTGCAAAGTTTGAGTCCCATTCACAACATAAAATTGAGACCTAGAAGTCATGTAACTTGACTAAGGTAGAATCTTGAAACTGGGATTCATTCCAGGATCTGCTAACTCAAAACCCCACACCCTGATTCTGGGAAAAATTCTTCTTTTGGTTGTCAGTAATACCTGTGGTTGATATGTTTTCCTAATGAGTTGATCATTGGTTTTGCTGAGGTTTCTGGATGAGTTTCTCATTACATCTTTGTGAAGACTTCTAGTAAAAAATGTTACCAATGCTTTTATGTTATGGTTAGTAGACACTAAAAGTATTTATTAAGCCCAGTGACTTATAAACATTTGAAAATGGACGTATTTCCATCTAATACTCCTGCAGGATCCATGATATTTCGAGCACTGAATGGAGATCTATGTTATAAAATCTAATCAGAAGGACATTTTAAAATATTGTGCCCATTTAGAGAGAATATATTGAGTGGGCATCAGCAAAAGAGCTAGAGAAAAACTATCATCTTAGATGAAAGTAATTTTTAAACTTAGTGAATTGCTAAATCCCTAACACAGCTGACTAAAGTCTTCCATATCTTCTGCTTCATTTATTGTAGATGAAATTAATTTTATTTGATGGTATCCTTTAAAGTCTCAAATATTATTACAGTGAAATATGATGATTATAATGATGTCTATTTATGCATGTAATATGTGTCTTCCAAAAATAATTGCATAATAAATTTTCATTTCACCGTAATAGGAGAGTTGGGTATCTGTTCGGCTCTCATAGTTAAAAAAGAAAGACATTGGATGATGATTTTTGAGCCAAATCCCACTAGATAGAAAAAAATAATGTTAGGAAACATTTTCTCTTAATTTTTTCAGATGAGGTTTGCTTACTTTAGAGATTTTACCTTCCTACTTCGGTATACACCATGCTTGCATGCAGGAAAATTCTTTTAAAGGAGGATTCATAAAGTTTGTCAGTGTTAGGCTATCGGGGAGATTCAAGGTACAGGAATGTTTCAGGAACATCTGAGCTATTATGACTGTGTAATTTGACTTTTGTTAAGCGTGTGGAGCTTTTGTTGTCTGTGTATAATACAAACACGATGGAGTAATATCTGCTATCATTTGCCTTCTGAGGTCACTGTGTAAACTGATCAGGGTGAAATTATGTAGTGATTAAGTTTCTCCAATTTCTGCTACTTTCAAGCATTCTTTTTTTTTTTTTTTAAGATTGATTGATTTGAGAGAGAGGGAGCAAGCGAGAGTGGGAGGAGGGACAGAGGGAGAGGGAGAGGGAGAGAGAGAGAGAGTGAGTCCTTGAGCAGACTCCCCACTGAGTGCAGAGCCTGCTGCAGAGCTTGACACAGGACCCTGAGATCATGACCTGAGCCAAAATCAAGAGTTGGGTGCTTAACCGACAAAGCCACCCAGGTGCCTCTTCATGCATTCATTCTTCCCCTCCGTTCTACCTCGCCTTCTTCTACCCACTTCAGCCACACATGTCAACATGCCATATCACTCTTTCCAGTTCATGCTACTTGAAGGGAGGATGCTTCTTTCATTATGAAATCCTGCTGAATGTACTGGAAGGTTTTGCCCCAATATATCAACATACACCAGCGCATTTATATGAGTCCTAGCTCCACTCTGCCCCAATACTGTGGGCATGCCATTAAATCTTGGATATTCTTTGCCTAAATTTTCCAAATCTTGTCCAAGGCTTCTGACGCTAGTTGAGGTCCTTTTGTCTCTTCTCAGGTCGACTTCCCTATGTCTAGTTATTCCATCAATATCTAGCGTATACTTTTACACTAGTGTATAGATGATACATGCTTGAGTGATGCCCTTTCTCCTTCTCTAGAGTACTCCGCTGATGGTTTGGGAAACATTTTGCCCACTCTTCTGTCTCTGGCTAATTTATTTCCTGTTATCCTGGGGACATGACATTCACTCCCAAAGTTCCCTTTGCTCTGATTCCTAGAAGTCCAATACCTGACTGTCTGACCTGGTGGTAGCTGGTTGGGACTTTAGATTCTCTTTTGCCTCCTGCCAGCAATCCTTCTACATACATTTTATGTGATGGGTTCTATGGATCAGTTGACATTGTTGATGGAACAGCAGAGATTGCTGGTAGATGGATATATAAGTGCTGTGTTTTGGTCATGAAGTTTCTTGATACAAGAAAATACTAAAAAGGGGGCCGTTCAGTGTAGAAAACAATAGTAAAGTGGTAGAGGAATTAGAATAAAAGCAGTTCACGGTTCTTTGTTTCATAGGACGTTCTTGATCTGAAAGTCTAAAGAATATTATTAGTCGATTAAGTTAGCTATTCCAAAGAGAAGTCATTTAAGGATAGCACAGTCCAGAATGTGGTAGGCTCTATTTTCTTTCCATAGAAATAATTATCCAGGGCTTAATTAGAACAAGCAGAAGAAGGGATGAGCAAAGGAAAAGGGCACCTGGAATCCAGGACACAGTTGATTTTCTGCGCATCGTTTACTGGGACAGAACACTGCCTTCTTGCAGGAGACAGAGTCTTTCATTTCAGAGAACACCATGCATGAGTTTGGCTAAGATCCTCTGTCTTGTTCTAAAATAAAACTCTAATACTGACAGTCACAGTAGTATTTGGCCTTAATTAGCCTCTGTTTATACTCCTGTAAGTTACAACTTGTGGCGTTTTCTAATCATGATCACATATTTAATGTCAAGGTTTTCTATTTGGTGGGCACAAGATTAATTTTATTTCTCCCTTCTTCTGTCCCTTCCTTGTGGGTAATTCATCAGCACAGTTTAATTCTTTGGGTTGGGGATGAGCTATCCTTCTAGCAGTGGGTAATGATGTGACTTGACTCTCAGCCCACGGGTGACATAAAAGAAGTGCCTCAGGCCTATTCTAGTTGGAGAAATGGTGTACATGAGACTCAGGTGTGCCTTTATCGGTGTGCAGCTAGCAACACACTGTTGCTTCCACTTGATGTTGCTTGGATATGAGCTGGAGATGCATCAACCCTGAAGTGGTTAAATTTGAAGGACCCCATGGAATAGATAAGGCACAGAATGCATATCCACAACAAAGACTTGTCTTCTGTTTGGCTGCTCTAGCCCAAGGCTAAGCTAATTGTCCAATTAAGAAGATTTATTAAACTCCAGAGCCCCACAAGATAATCAGGAGCATAACAGAGAACATGCCAGAGACATGCCATGTTGTTTTTCCTTTCCACTGTACAGCTGTCTGACTGGATTTCTCTGGTCCAGGCTGCAAAAACAAGCTTAATATGCAAGGAGGTTGAGAATAATTTCTGGAGTGGTGCTGTAAGCTATTTTATTCATGGTTACACAGTGTACCTAGTTTTTCAGATTATCACAGGATGAAATGAGAAATGCTTTTATGAAAAAAAAAGTCCAGATGGAAATTGTCATTTGCTATAATTCAAGAATAAATATAGTGAGTAGGTACAGAACACTCTGTTGTGAAAATGTAGGCAGCTTGTATGTCTTTCTTCTTTCCTTGTAGACTGTTTTATTTACTTATTTATAATCTTTGAAAAGAGTAGCCTGGATGCTTTGCAAAATTAAAGACCAATGAAATGGAAATCCCAATCCTGGAGAGATAGACAGCTGACTTCTCAGGGAAATCACACATTAAAGCAATCCTAGGAAAATGGAACAGAATGCTCTGAAAAGGTGAATAAAGACAAATCCCTTTAGAGTGCCTGTAATGTCAAAGAAAGTTCATTAGTTTTACATGTGATGTTTTACATAAGCTATTAGTATCTCCTTGGAGTTCCTTATTATTATTGTTAATTAAAAAAAATTTCCTAATTGGTAGACTCACAACATCATATGATTTCTTTTGTACTATTATAGATGTAGATGCTTATCTGTTATTTACACACTTTTCAATTTAATAAAAACAAGAGAAAGATACTGGTAGATAAAACTGCTAGCATTAACTTTTAATGAATGGTTGCTAAAAAAATTCTCATGATAAAACAAAAGCTGGGAGAGTTTTTTCCTATTGAATTATTATTTTCATAGGAAGATACATAAAATGTTTTATTAGGATTACATGATGCCTGGGTACAGAAAAGAGAAAAAAGCCTACATGGAGGCTGTAGCATCATACTTAACATGAAACCAGGGAGCAGTAGGGGTTCTTATTCCTTTGTTAGAAACCATTTTTCCTTGAGTTTTTTTTTTTTTTTTCCTCCATGGAGACTTTGATTCGAGTAGCTGCAGGAACAGTCAGCAGAAGCCTTCCTGGTAATGACCCAGCCTGCTCCCCTTGC
Organism: Canis aureus; assembly: GCF_053574225.1. Lineage (NCBI taxonomy): Eukaryota > Metazoa > Chordata > Mammalia > Carnivora > Canidae > Canis > Canis aureus. The sequence continues at coordinate 9,316,010 of NC_135641.1, forward strand.
CTCCCCTGTGGGGTGCTTTGGCCCATGGCCAGGTGCATTTAATAAGTTTTTAACACCTCTTTGGGGAGGGAAGTATATTTTCCGAAGGGAGAAAAAGTTAGTCATGGAAAGGTTTAGGATGTGAAGGTCTGAAGGTCAACCCATAAATCACATACAGGCTGCTGTTGAGGAGCCTGTGTCCCTAATGCAGGTAAAGGTGTGGGCCGGGAGGGGGAGCCCAGAGCTGGGTACATGTACTGGCTGCCGATGGACAGATGGACTGAGAGACGTGGGGTTTTCATTCTTGCTTGGCCCTGAACTCAGATTGCCAGTAACTTGGCTGCCCAGGTTTGCCAGAAAAGGGCTTTGAACCCCACAAATGAGAAGTGCAGCCCAAATCCCAAATTCCACTATCAGGATACGGCTTTAGAGGCACATTTCTGTGATTGATTACTGTATGGCTTTCCTGGTGAATTATTTTCATGTGGTTTTAGCCACGTTTCTAAACAGATAGATATTAAGCCATACTTTTCTATAAAACACTTATTTGGGGCTTAAACAGGGTGCCAGGGTCTAAGTGAAGACCAGCTGGTTCAGTGTCCAGACTCCTGGGTCCTGCTTTCAGCTCTGCTATCAGTGTTTCTGGGGCAGACGACTTATCCTCCTGGGGCCTCAGCTTTTAAATCTGTGAAAAGAGAAGGTGGAAGTAAAATTGATGGTTTTAAAACTGTGTTTCAAATGGCCCCAGATTTTCCCTGAAGTGCTCTGAGAGGGACTAGGGGCTGGGGTCAAGGCTTTTGAAAATCATGGTCTCTTGCTACAAAAAGGCTGAAAATCTGCAACCAGATGTTCCTGGAGCTCTGTTTGACTCTGACATTTATTTTTTTTAAAAAGTTACTTTGACATTAAGTTTGACTGGGAACTGTTTTCAGGTTAGAGCGACTGCAGAGTAGAGAGGTTCAAAGACCTGGGAGAGCCTGCTGCCTACGTTCAAATCTCAGCTCTGTCTCTTGTGCCATGCTATGTATTTGGGCACCTTTCTTAACGTCTATGTTCCTCAGCTCCATATCTGTGAAAAGAGGATAATAACTTGGGCAACAATGATGTGTCAATGTAGGTCCATTGATTGTAGCAAATGTACCCCTCTGGATGGGATTTTGATAATGGGGAGACTGTGCATTTGTGTGGAGCAGATGGCATGGTAGGAAATTTCTGTATCTGTCCCTCCATTTTGCTATAAACATGAAGCCACCCTGAAAAATACAGTCTATTAATAAAAAAAAAAAGATAATAAAAATAGTAACTGTTTCACTGGGTTGTTTTAAGGGCAAGATAATTAATGATTGTAAAATATTTAAAACACCAACTTGGTGCCTATTAAGCATCATAAAATATTAAAATATAAAATATTAAGTGCATGCTTATCCATTGGAAAACTTGTTTTCAACATGAAGCAATTTCTGCAATGTTTGAGCAATTTCAGTGTTTTCTTCATGTCCAGTGTGTTTCCAGCTTGACTGAATAAGATGGCAACCCACATCTTAGGTAGAGTGGTTGTTTCAGGCCAAGAGAGCAACTTGAGCAAGTTTTGGAAACAGAAGTTCTAGAAGTAGAAAAGTGTAGTTAGTGTTGGTAAGAATTGTGTTCTGAGAAAGTTGTCCAAGGAGGGGTTAGGTTATGCTGGAGCCCAGTGCAGGGTTGGGGGAAATCCTTTCTGTAGGGATGAGATTTCCAGCTAATGGTGGTGATGATGATGGTGGAGGTGGAGGTGGTGATGATGGTGCAGATGGTGGTGATGATGGTGGGGGTGGTGATGATGATGGTGGAGGTGGAGGTGATGGTGGTGGAGGTGGAGGTGATGGTAGAAGTGGAGGTGATGATGGTAGAGGTAGAGGTGGTGATGGTGGAGGTGGAGGTGATGGTGGCAGTGGTGATGATGGATGTGGCAGTGATGGTGATGAGGCAGGACAGGAGATTCCTTTAGAAAGGAAGCCATTTAGCTACAAGGCAAGGAGAGAAGTGGGAGACAGACAGACTGAGGAATCCTTCTTTCCCTCATTCTTCATGACCTGTGAAATTCAGCTAGCCTCTCTCGCAGGTGCACATTTGGCTCGTCATTCCATTACTGCCTCAAAGCAAAGCAAAAGCAGCCAGATAGCTGAGGATCAAAGCATGCTTTGCTAGGACATTTGGGGTTCCTGTTCAGGTTTTTGAGGGTTTTGCTTACAGATGTTGGCAGTATTCATTTTATTTCCCAAACTCTGCTGTCCTCGTTACTGTGGTAACTGAAGCTCACTTAATCTGGTTTCCATTATATAAGTGATTTGTAAAAGCCACGTTTCATTGTGATGAAATTGTGTGTTGTCGTGGTTCAGGATACAGATTTGTTAGTAGGTGTAGTACTTTCTAGCTATAGGATCATACTGACATAGTAAGTAGACAAGATTTGAAGTATGGAAAAAGATAAGATGTTCCCTTTTTACATGCCATCCTTCTGTTAATGCCACAACTCAGCATTGCTTTGAGATTTAACTTTGTATCTAACAGAGATTCTCAATGTGAGGGAGGGTGATTTGCCCCCACACCTCCCACCCCAGGACAGTTGTCAGTATCTGGGGCCATTTCGATGGTCAAGCCTGTTATCTTGGGCTCCTGGCATCTCATAGGTAGAGGCAGGCAGTGCTGCGCAGCACTATCTGGTGCTCATGCAGCCCCCAGCACAGCGAAGTGACCTATCCGAACACCAGGAATGCTCAGATTAAGGAGCTCTGGTGTATAGTGTTCATTTCATGAGAAGTTTTATGGAATATACATTCCTCATTCTGGAATCTCTTCCTTTCCAATTCCCACATCCATGACAAAGCCATCTAACATTTACTTAAAGACCTGTTTGAAAATCGTGTACTGTGAGAAACCTACTTGCATCCGGCCAGTGTCTTTTTATATCTTTTCTGTACATTCTCTTGATACAAACATTTCCAGATTACCCCTGCAGATATCCTGTGTTTCTCAACATGGCATTTTTTATCACTTCTTACAAAGCAGCTTCTATATATGTTTCTTCTCCCTAAGTTTGGTTTTAGACTCCTTAATACCTTGTGAAATTTCTTTGATTTATGTGAAAAATGTAGTTTAGCGCTATCCATGCTTTACATATCTGGTAAATACTTAATGTTTAAATTTGATACTTGATGCATTTATATAAATCAAAATATTATTTTATTGACATCTGTAATTCCTTTCACTGAAGAGAAAAGAAAACAATGTTTCTTCTTTTATTTTCCCAAACCAGACACATATTTAAAAATCATTGGATTTGAATACAGACATCAAAGAAGGTTGTTTCACATCTGAGAAAATATTTCCAGCTTTCTACTTATCTAAACTTTTCTTATTGTATTTATTTGTTAATAAATCTAGGGTAGAGTCTTTATGACACTATTCTCACTGGCCAGTGTTTTAAAAGCCTGTGTTATACTCTCTTTTTTAATGATATTATAAATAGATATTTATGACTTTCAAAAGTTAACAGTGAGTGAGCAACTGCCATTAGGAAAATGTTTCCATTTGGACAAATCCTGCCATCAGGCATGCGGGGTTTTTTGAGACAACTAATTTGGTGATGTCATTTTAACTGTGCTCTTTTTATTTGATTTCTATCAGGTTCTTCCATGTTCATTTCTTTGGATAGATAAGGCAGGAGGCGTGTATTAACATCATCTTGGAGAATTGGAAACCCAGAGTTCTTTTCTTCCTGGTAGGTAAGGACAAGGCCATGAGCCAGTCATGTGGATGGGTCACCTCTCACAGGAGTGTTTGAGATGCAGGCTGGGTGCTTACCCTGGGTGAGTTGATGTCCTCTCTTGTGGACATAGATGACCCACACATGTCTTTTGTGTGGTCAGTTCAATGGTCAGGGCCAATGGTGATATGGAAGAGAATCTAGATAGTTGAAGTCCCCCTTTAGAAGGCCATGAAAAGAAATTCATGAATATTGCCCATCAGCTGGCCACTGGGCACCTTGGTGACCTTTGGTAGGTATTAGCTCATTCTTGCCTTGCAGTCGTCCAGCAAGGTGGGTGTGAATATCCTTATTTTGCCCACAGAGGACCGGCAGCTCACATTGTTGATTTAATTCGGCCACTGTTTTTATTTCCATATTTGACTGAGGTCTGCCCAGCTCCAAATACGTATTCTCACTGTATCCCACTGGCTTTTATGATAAACCGTCTAGTTCAGTGTGCATGAATGAAGGTGACCCAGGCTCAGAAGGGACACTGTGCTAGACCTTCTGGAAACATGACCTTAACCATTCTTTAAAATTTCAGGAAGGTGCTGCTTTAAGTTTGACAAGCCCTGAAGTACAATACATGGCTATTGGATGACAGGGAAGATTTTTATGGAATCATGTAGGACAGCCCCCATTGTGGGATTCCTGTGGGATTCCTGTGGAATTTTGAATCTCCAGAGAGTGGAGTGGGTGGGTCCATTTTTCCGTGAAGCTATTTCTGTGTTACTCAGATTCTCAGAAGGGGCAGAAATACTCCAACAAGCAGGGCATTTGGAACACCCTGTTTTGTCTCCTGACGTGTACAAACACAGTCTCAGAGGACATTCCCAGAGTGGGCTGTTTGGGCCTGTTGTTTCATGGTGGGATATAATAATGAATATCTTGCTTAACATTCTGTAACTCTGGAAGTTGCTTCCAAACCACATGGTTTTTCATTAAACTGGGTGAGACAACATGCTCAGAACGCTGCTTACCCTGTGTTTGGGCAGCTGGATAATCCGTTTTGGAACCTAATACCTGATCAAAAAGAAAGAGACAGCAACACAGCTCAAAGCTGTTGCAATACTCACCTTCTATGACTTACCCTTTGGAGGTTGTCTAAGATAGTCCACCCGGTAGGTCGTTGTGTTTGTTCACTCATGTGTGGCTACTCCTTCCTCTGACCTCAAGAACTAGCTGTCTGAGGTTGGTCGGATCATGTCATCAGATTATGTGCCATTGGGACACTGGGGAAATTGTTTGTCATCAGATTATGTGCCAGTGGGACACTGGAATGATCCTTTGTAAGTGGAGCCCTCTAATTACCCCTTTTGCAAAGACATTTCAAAATAATTAGATTAAATAAGGAATCAGGTGATATAGCATTAGATACTTTGAGCTATTATCAGGTCTTCTAAATGGTTTAGCCTTGGCTTAAAGATTTATTGCTGATATTAGAAAGTTCTGGCACAGAAGCAGCAATTTGAGTCTTGTTTTTCTCCTTCACATAATGTATATAAGTACACACACACACACACACAGAGCCCTATAGTGGAGAGCGTATGTTGAAATGACTTGAACCTATGACTTTGATTAGAAACAAATCATTGATGTGTTCTTCTTACCCTCATGTCAGGCAGCTAATAAAAGCATGTTTGGGGAAATACAACAGTCCTGGATTTCATAGTCTATGAAATTAACATAGGGATCACATGTATGTCTTCTAAAAATGATTCCCATGCCGAGCCTGGCTCAGGACTTGGATGTAAACACCAGGTCGTTTTATAACCAGACCTTTACTGTGTTCCTGACCAGTTCCAATGGCAGGAGAGCTATGTGTATACAGTTTCTGTTTCTCTTTTCTGTCATCCTCTTTTAAAAATTTTATTAAGTTGTTTGTTTCTAAGGCTAAAACCTTTGAACATTGCTGAGGAATACTCAGCAAAGCAGATTGGCCCATTTTTCAACAGAGTATGAGATGGCTTAAAATTAGGGGTTCCAAGTTTCATTACAATGTGACAGCAGGTACATGTTAATCATTGCATGCTAGTCAGAGAGATGATGCATGTAAAGAATTCAGTATTATAAAATTCACAGCAACCCACGAGAAAACACAGTTAATATCCTTGTTTTGTAATGAGACAATTGAGCTGTGGAGAAGTTAAGTAACGTGCCCCAAGTCACCCAGTCAGCAAGGGGCAACACAGAGACTTAAATTCAGAAAGCTTGGTGAAGGAGTTGGGCTTCTTCACCCCCTCCTGTTCCTCTTCTTTATCCCACAAACATTAGCTGGGTCTTTGTAATATTGAATATCTAAGTTCTCTATTGTGATGAAAAGGTGTACTAGTAAGAGCGTCTCTGTCCATGGGTTTGTGTTGTGTTGGGGGAATTAAATTCATGAATAATTATATCACTTTGTAAGTAGAATGATAAAGAGCATATACAATGGGCTTTGTTTGAGTACAAGGTTAAAGGAAGAATTGGTTCTCATGAATGACAAAGCTTTTGCAGGTGCATTTGAGGTAGGCCTTCACGGGATAGATGGAAAATTGTAGTTTGGGGAAGGCATGGTGAGCATAAGGAGCAAAAGGGTGTATGGACACCAAAATGCTGGTGTGTCTCAAGAATGATGAATCATGCCTGGCGCATATTGGAAGATGAGGCAGGGGCTCGCAGTGAGATTGTGTTGCATCTTGCAGGCCATGCTCAGGGACTGTCCACAGGATTAAGTCCAGAGGATCCAGACAGAGGCGTTTAAGCCATGTTGCAGGTAGATGGAAGAAAGAGAGAACAGAGCCAGGGATGTTCAGCTAGGCCACTGGTCAGGGCAGAGACAGAAAGGCATTTAACAGGTACCATTTTGTGGCCACTTAATACATATCTGTGTTGGGAACATTAAAAGAATGAGCTTATGTGGTCCTCATAAAGACAGGTAGATGGTATTGGTATTTTAGGTGAAGAGAAAATGTTGGCAAAGGTTTAGTATACTTTCCCAGAGTCACCAAGCTAGAAAGCAGGGTTGAATTCAAATTCACATCTGCCTAATTCCACAAATCTCTCCAAGGACCTTTGGAACAAACCCTTTTGCATGGGATTGGTGATAAAGTCATAGCATCTCTTCTGAAATTGAGGGTGAGGTTGAGATATTCTACTTTGAGAAAGCCTTGCGAGAAGTGTTGAGAGCAGAGATTAGCTGTCAAAGTCCTTTTTAGCTCTGTCGTTATATGTTTACAGTAGAACTGACTAGTCCTTGGCCATGAGCAAAATCACCTTATTTATTGATTGTATGACTATGTGGACATTTTGCAGATCCTTCTTTACAGGTTAGGGTTAAGAGAATAGAGCGGACTAAGAGTAGTGTTTAGACACTTGAGTCCAGTGTGTGTGCATGCACTCGTGTGTAGTTGTTTTAAGCTTGTGCTTATAGCCCAATAAGGACACGATTCTCCATGCTGTAGGCCAGTACGCACCACTGTCTAGAGATTCATATGTGGGGTCTGCTTGGACTGGAACAAGCTGATATTTGATTTATCAGAGCATGCTGAAGACAGTGCGCTGACTTGCTTGTGGGCACTGGTATGGAGGAAATGGGGACAGTCAGGAGAAGAGGCAGCTGTTTGTTATGACTCTCTATTGTGCTTAGCTAGCAACCCCGGGCCAGTTCTCATCCTTGACATTTTTAAGTACAACTCCCATGGGATAAGAATCTTGCCCAGAGAACCCCCCCCCCCCCCCATAGGGTGAGAATCTTGCTCAGTGGTCTAGGAATTATGTTCTAAAGTTATGTTTGCTAAAGATTTATTGGATTGTGATTTGGGGAAAACATAACTACTTCATGATGTGAAATGCTAATTTGACAGTTCACAGCACACTTTGTTCGACCTCTGGCTGTGGGAACAGCACAGGGGGGTGGTGATTCTGATATTCTGATATTTCTGAGCTGAGAAGAGGACCAGGAGGGACTGCTGACCTCGGGTGATAACACAGGTGTTGTGCGATAGCAGCTTCATTAGGTGGTGGAACCTGTGATCTCTGGGATACCTCCCGAGATCCAGAAAAGCATGTGTAATTATGGATGGTGGAGATGGTGGGAAACACTGTCTTTGGCTGGCAAATGGCACTAGATCCTGAGTCTTCAATGGAACTAAGTGCTTGGAGCAAAATGGTATCAGAGCATTTGTCATTTATACATAGTTAAAGTAACATGGCCAAGTGCTTGGGCACAGCTTTCATGCCCATGGCTCTTGCATCTTGCTCTTCTTTTGAAGAATGACCAATGCTGGAAAAACTTTCCTTCAGCTATCTGATTTAACCGCTTTAACTGGAAAAATACTGGGGAGGAGTGGAAATTTCTATCAAATATGTCTGGATGAAGAACTGTGTGGAGAGTCTCTAGGGATTGTGGAAGGGTGTGCATGGAATGTATATTGGAGATGACACTGAGTTTGGTGCTTGGAGAGACCTCTCTCTACACAATTCCTAGGTAAGTGTGAGCTAGAAAACTATATTAAATTGTTAAGTAGAAGAGAAGTACTTTAAACCATGAGGTAATTTATATTGATAAATCATATAGATTCTATAGTAAATGATAATTATAAATAGTATAACATATTTCAAGTTATTTTGGAGTTAGAGGCTTCATGAATATGTGTGTAGCAACAAACTATCTAGGTAACTAGTCCATTTCAGCCTAAAATTACTTTGGGCTCATTTCTGGGTTTGCTATTCTGTTCTGTTGATCTGTGGGTCTAATTTTGTGCCAGTACTATACTGTTTTGGTCACTAAAGATTTATAATATAACTTCAAGTCTGGAACTCTGAGACCTCCAGCTTTGCTTTTCTTTTTCACAACTACTTAGGCTATTCAGGGTCTTTTGTGGTTCCATACAAATTTTAGGATTGTTTGTTATAGCTCTGTGAAAAATGCTTTTGGTATTTTGATAGGGATTGCATTAAATGTGTAGATTGCTTTGCATAGTATAGACATTTAAAAAAATTTTTTTTTTACTTATTCATTTATGACAGACATAGAGAGAGAGAGAGAGAGAGAGAGAGAGAGACAGGCAGAGGGAGAAACAGGCTCCACGCCAGGAGCCCGACGTGGGACTCGATCCCAGGACTCCAGGATCACACCCTGGGCCAAAGGCAGGCACCAAACTGCTGAGCCACCCAGGGATGCCCAGTATAGACATTTTAACAATGTTTGTTCTTCCAATCCCTGAGCATGGAATGTCTTTCCATTTCTTTGTGTCCTCTTCAATTTCTTTCATGAGTGTTTTATAGTTTTCAGAGTACAGATCTTTCAACTTTGTGATTAAGTTTAATCCTAGGTACTGTATTATTTTTTGGTAATTGTAAATGGGATTATTTTCTTAATTTCTCTTTCTGCTGTTTCATTCTTAGTGTATAGAAATGCAAGAGATTAAAAAAAAGAAATGCAAGAGATTTCTGTACATTGATTTTTGTATCCTGAGACTTGACTGAATTTATCAGTTCTAGTAATCTTTTCATGGATTCTTTCAGGTTTTCTATATATATTATCATGTTATGATAATTGTGAAAATTTTACTTCTTCCTTACCAATTTAGATGCCTTTTATTTCTTTTTTTGTCTAATTGCTGTGACTAGGCCTTCCAGTACAATGTTGAATAAAAGTGGTGAAAGTGGACGTTATGGTCTTATTCCTGACCTTAGGGGGAAAGCTCTCAATTTTTCCCCATTGAGGATGATGTTTGGGGTGGATTTTTCATATAAGGCTTTTTATTATGTTGAGGTATGTTCTCTCAAAACCTATTTTGTTGAGCGATTTTAACAATTGGATTTTTGCAAATGGATGTTGGGCTTTGTCAGATGCTTTTCCTGGATCTATTGAAATGGTCATATGATTTTTATCCTCTTACTGATACGATGTATCACGTTGATTGATTTGAGAATATTGAACCACACTGGCAACCCAGGAATAAGTCTCACTTGATCTTAGTGAATAGATAAAGAAGATGTGGTATATATATACAATGGACTATTAGCTATAAAAAGAATGAAATCTTGCCATTTGCAACCAAATAGATGGTTCTAGAGGGTATAATGCTAAGCAAAATAAGTCAGAGGGAAAAGATACCATATGATTACATTCATATGTAGAATTTAAGAAACAAGACAAACGAATGATGGAAAAATAAGAGAGACAGACCAAGAAAAAGACTCCTTTTATTTTAAAGATTTATTTCTTGGAGAGGGAGGAGGGAGAGAGCGAGCACGCATGATTTGAGGGGATGAGCAGAGGGAGAGGAGAGAGAGAATCCTTAAGCTCACTTCCCACTGAGCATGGAGCCCAATGCGGGGCTCAATCCCAGGACCCTGAGATTGTAACCTGAGCCGAAACCCAAGAATTGGATGCTTAACCAACTGAGCCACCAAGATAACCCTAGACTCTTAACTATGGAGAACATGCTGATGATTACCAGAGAGGAGGGGATTGGGGCGATGAGTAATAGGTGATGGGGATTAGGGATTGTACCTGTCGAGATGAGCACCGGGTGTTGTATGGAATTGTTGAATTGCTACATTGTACACCTGAAACTAATATAAGATTGTATGTTAACTACACTGAAATTAAAATAAAAACTTTACATCACATGCACTACTTAATGCCCATTGCCCATCATTGGGTATTATGTGCTATAGAAAAATTATTGAACACAACATCTGAAACTGATGATGTGCTATATGTTGGCTAATTGCACTTAAATAAAAAATTAAAAACAAATGAAAAACAAAAAAACAAAAAACCCCCACAAACCTTAATTAAAGATTTACTTTGGCCTCCACCATCGAATAAGAATGTCAATTTCACCCATCTGTGTCAGGCCAATGGGAATGTGGCCAATGAAGAGCTCTCTCCTTACTGGCTCCCCAGTCACCAGTATCACCTAATAGCCCTGCTGAACCCTTCTTACCTGAAACTGAAAAGGTCCACCCATGTCCCCTCTTGGAATGAGCCACACTCCAACCTTCTTTTTTTACCTCTAGATTCTGCTGCTGGAACCATCATCACAAGAACATGGTAGCGTGAATTGGAGTTTGGAATTGGCTTCTTATAACCACTTAATTTTTTAAAAAATTATTTTATTTTTTAAATAAAATTTTTTTTGCATATGTATTTTTAAAGATTTTATTTATTCATGAGAGACAGGGAGAGAGAGAGAGGCAGAGACACGGGCAGAGGCAGAAGCAGGCTCCATGCAGGGAGCCCGATGTGGGACTTCATCCCGGGACTCCAGGATCATGACCTGGGCTGAAGGCAGGCGCTAAACCGCTGAGCAACCCAGGGATCCCCCTGCATATTTTTTTATTGGAGTTCGATTTGCCAACATATAGTATAACACCCAGTGCTCATCCTGTCAAGTGCTCCCCTAAGTGCCTGTTACCTAGTCACCCCGTCCCCCTGCCCACCTCCCCTTCTACTACCCCTTGTTCATTTCCCAGAGTTAGGAGTCTCTCACATTCTGTCTCCCTCTCTGATATTTCCCACTCATTTTCTCTCCTTTCCCCTATAATCCCTTTCACTATTTTTTATATTCCCCAAATGACTGAGACCATATAATGTTTGTCCTTCTCTGATTGACTTACTTCACTCAGCATAATACCCTCCAGTTCCATCCAGGTTGAAGCACATGGTGGGTATCTGTCCTTTCTGATGGCTGAGGAATATCCCATTGTATATATAGACCACATCTTCTTTATCCATTCACCTGTTGATGGACACTGAAGCTCCTTCCACAGTTTGGCTATTATGGACATTGCTGCTGTGAACATTGGGGTGCAGGTGTCCCGGCGTTTCACTGCATCTGCATCTTTGGGGTAAATCCCCAGCAGTGCAATTGCTGGGTTGTAGGGCAGGTCTATTTTTAACTCTTTGAGGAACCTCCACACAGTTTTCCAGAGTGGCTGCACCAGTTCACATCCCCACCAACAGTGCAAGAGGACTCCCCTTTCTCCACATCCTCTCCAGCATTTGTTTACCTGATATGTAATTCACATATAATATCTCATTCTTTTAAGGTTTACTGCACTTTTCATATATTCTCAGAGTTGTATACACAGCTGCTATTTAATCTTATAATGTTTTCATCACCCCAGGAAAAAAAACCCGTACCTGTTAGTGAAAACTCCCCATTCCCCCTTCCTAAACCCTTGGCAACCACTAATCTATATTCCATCTCTATGGATTTGCCTCTTACAGACATTGCCTACAAATGTAATCAAACAATATGTGGCCTTTTGTGACTGGCTTTTTCCCCTTTGCCTAGGGTTTTCAGAGTTCATCCATGATGTGGCACATGTCAGCACTCTTCCTTTTCCTAGCTGAGTAGTGTTACATTGTAGGATATATCACATTTCTTTATCCATTTGCCATTCATTTGTTGCTGGGAATTTGTATTATTTCTACTTTTTCAGATCATTATGAATAGTGCTGCTGTTACCATTCATATACAGGTTTTTGTGTGGAAATAAATTTTTATTTTTCTTCGGTATATACCTAGGAATGAAATTGCTACGTCATAGGAATTTTTACAGAGAGACTACTACTTTAATAGTGTCTTACATTTGAGATGTAGCATACACTTCACAGAGTTTAAAAATGTAGTGCGTCCTCCATTGGTGTTGGCACGATATGGTTGCAAAATTGTCAGCCAACCTAAAGCACTGGGGGCATGGGATCGCACAGTGGTTTTTGAGTCAAACCCAAGTGAATTCAAGTTCTGGCACTGCTTTCTAGACTGACAGTAACCCTGGGCTAGAAGGTTGAGTTCTTTGAATCAGTTTCTTGTCTGGGTTAAACCCAGGTCTGTAATTCTCAAGCTGTCATGGTTTTTATCCATAAGGTTTTCATGTCATCGCATGTAGAAAATGGTAATGTCTGTGTGGATAAAATTGGTGAACTGGGGAAATTTTTTCACCTGGAGGCTGAAGGGTTGGTCCCTGACATACCTGAGTTGGAGTTCTCCAGGCATGTTGAATCCTTCTGTGCTGCAACTCTCATCTGCTAGGAAATTGTTTCTTCAATGTGTCTGTACTCAAATCTTTAAAAAAATATTTTATTTATTTATTTATTTATTTATTTATTTATTTATTTATTTATTTATTTATTTAAGACACACAGAGAGAGGCAGAGACACAGGCAGAGGGAGAAGCAGGCTCCAGTGGGGACTCCATCCCAGGACTCTGGGATCACGCCCTGAGCCAGAGGCAGACGCTCAACCAGTAAGCCACTCAGGCATCCCTGCACTCAAAAATTTTTTTTCATTTATTCATTAGGGAGTGCGTGTGCACGCGAGAGCACACAAGCAGGAATAAGGGCAGTGGGAGTGAGAAACAGACCCCCCCCCCCCATGCATCCAAGGACCCTGGGATTATGACCGAAGCCCAAGTCAGATGCTCAGCTGGCCGAACCACCCAGGTGCCCCAATGTGTCTGCATTCTTGTCTTTTCCTGTAACCACTCCTGTTCTAATCTGTGAGAATCTCCATTAACCACCAGAGAAAAATGTTGGACAAAAAACTAAGCTTTGGAAGGGTTATGAGCTTATTGTGTTTTATCTTCACTATTGGGTGTGGGGGGAAACACACAGGATGATTGAAGACTGGTGATGGTGCTTTTGGACACTTTAGCTCTGAGTTCCACTTCAAAAGTTATGGATGACCTCTACCAAAGCCCATCTTTTGCTCTGGCATTTGGTGTCACACTGTTGTCATATTTTTTCTTAGGCTTCAGAACATTATATTGTTTTTCTTGATTTGTTTTATTCTGTGCTTGCTTTGGTCAGTGGGTCTTCAGTTACTGTATAGCTTAAGTAAAAAATTGAATTTAAATTCTGGTCCTGCTGTGAGTAAAATCGTTGACTGTTTTCAATTTCCTCTAGAGAAGTTGGACTTAGCATCTCTTTCTATTTGATTTTTCTCTGGGGAGTATAACTCTGATTAGCTCTCCCCTTAGAACAGGACCACGCATATGCTTTAGGTGCTCCTAAGTGTGGTGTCCCTCTAGCCCTGATCAGATGAAGGAATTCTGGTCCTTCTAAAAATAATTGAAGGTTGTCTTTGACACCATCTCTTTTCTTCTGGCTGGTGTTTTCAAGCATGACCACGTGTAACAAATGTGTCAAGGCTGGACTTAATAGATAGAGCTTCTTCTGTCCTGGGGTGATAGAAATGAATCAGAGAGGGGGCTTACGTCAATTCATCTTGATTCTTCTCTGTAGCACTTTTTAAGCAAATAATATGTATAATTTTTTTGCTGATGATATTAATCACACATTCCTATTTGCAAGAAACTTGCAAAAACAGTCCCCAGGGGATCCCTGGGTGGCGCAGCGGTTTAGCGCCTGCCTTTGGCCCAGGGCGCGATCCTGGAGACCCGGGATCGAATCCCACGTTGGGCTCCCGGTGCATGGAGCCTGCTTCTCCCTCTGCCTGTGTCTCTGCCTCTCTCTCTCTCTCTCTGTGACTATCATTAAAAAAAAAAAAAAAGTCTCCAAAAGTATGAAACAATTATGCAGAACTACATATCTCAGAACATTCTAATGATTTGGTGTATTTTCCTCCAGCTGTTAATTGTAACAGTGAAGATCTGCGTGGTCATATAAGCCATTACTGTACACTAACTGGGGGCCAGGCATTGTCCTAAGTGTTTCATATTGATGAGAACAGTAAATCTTCACAAACTGTATGAGAAAGGCACAACGGTGTCGCCACCTGAAGATGGAAATAGAGGGCACACAACCAGCTAGAGGCAGAGCTGGAATTTGCATCCAATTGACACGGAGTTACACACGGAGACCAGGCTTCCGGTGCTCATGTTTACCTTTCACTATGAGAATGTGTGTGTGTGCAGGCAGGTGAACATGCATTGAGGGTGTGGCCCTCCGTCTGTGGGTGTGCACTTGTTGACCTGTGCCACACAGAGAGACCGGTTTCTGCCAGTCTGCTTAATATTGTTTCTCATGGCTCTAACGTTTCCTGATGTAATTAATTTGTGAAAGACCATTTTCTTCTTTCCAAATAGAAGCTTCCAGATCATGATTGTAACACAACAATCCGACTAGGAGGAATATAATTCAGTGCGGATCTTTATTAACATAAAAGATGAATTCCTTTGGAGAGTGTTCAGCAAAGTGTGTGAATACTTCTTAGCCGGCTAAGATACCTGCATGTCTGTGTGGGGGTGTTGGGTGTGTCCAGTCAGTAAAGCCTGTTGTGTTAAACAGCCATTACTGCTGCCAACTGCCTCATGGTTTTTTTTTTTTTTTTTTTTTTTTTTTTTTTTTTTATGGTTTTGTTTTAAAATGGCAATCGGAGCCATTCTGGATCCCAACAGGTAGAAACAAACTTTCTTTTTTTTCAGGCTTTTCAAGTGAGCAGCTTTGTTCCACAGTTTGCCAGTTCATTGTGATCTGAGATTAGTTACTGAACTAGATAGATCTGTCTGTCTGTGCTTCTCCACGAGGTGTCCTCAGACAGCGAGGTCCGTGCCCGGAACATCTGATTTTCCAGAACCAGTGTTTGTGCATGAAAGCACAGGCCCATCACCTCCAGTCTCATCTCCGTGGTTAATGAGCTGCTCTTTGTGGCGCTGTGGTTGTAACCAGAGAGAACTGCAGGAATTTTCCAGAACAGTGAGAGTAAGCATAATATTTGCCTCTCAACATATGATGTTAGAGAAAGTACATCACTTTCCTCTCTCCACTCAACCGGAAACACAACCTTGTGCTTATCAACAAAGCAAACGTGTGTGCAACCTTTCCTATAAAGAGTTCACAGGTATGTTATTCACCAAGCTAAAGTGGCAGCCTGGAGGGGAGAAACCCAGTACGGCTGTGTCAGGATGGAAGCATTTGTCGGTGCCTGTGTGCCTGGGCATTTGTCCTTAGTATAAGCAGGGAGCTTTGCATAATATGGTTTATTGGTCAAGGCTGATAAAACCCATTTCATTTCCTTAGGCAAGGGTGAAGAGTTCTTTTTCCCCTGGCACAATGAATCTGGAAGGTAAAGGAGTAGGAGGTCCCGGTTGTACAAATGCCTGTCACTGAGTCCCAGTTCACACCTGCGTGCTTCACTCTTCCTCACTGGACTTTATTATTATTATTTTATTATTATTTTTAAAGATTTTATTTATTCATGAGAGACATAGAAAGAGAGAGAGAGAGAGACAGAGAGAGGCAGAGACACAGGCAGAGGGAGAAGCAGGCTCCATGCAGGGAGCCCAACGTGGGACTCGATCCTGGGTCTCCAGGATCATGCCCTGGGCTGAAGGCAGTGCCAAACCGCTGAGCCACTCTGGCTGCCCTCAACTTTATTTTATTTATTTATTTTTTTTAATTTATTTTCTATTGGTGTTCAATTTACTAACATACAGAATAACCCCCAGTGCCCGTCACCCATTCACTCCCACCCCCCACCCTCCTCCCCTTCTACCACCCCTAGTTCGTTTCCCAGAGTTAGCAGTCTTTACGTTCTGTCTCCCTTTCTCATATTTCCCACACATTTCTTCCCCCTTCCCTTATATTCCCTTTCACTATTATTTATATTCCCCAAATGAATGAGAACATATAATGTTTGTCCTTCTCCGACTGACTTACTTCACTCAGCATAATACCCTCCAGTTCCATCCACGTTGAAGCAAATGGTGGGTATTTGTCATTTCTAATAGCTGAGTAATATTCCATTGTATACATAAACCACATCTTCTTTATCCATTCATCTTTCGTTGGACACCGAGGCTCCTTCCACAGTTTGGCTATAGTGGCCATTGCTGCTAGAAACATCGGGGTGCAGGTGTCCCGGCGTTTCATTGCATTTGTATCTTTGGGGTAAATCCCCAACAGTGCAATTGCTGGGTCGTAGGGCAGGTATATTTTTAACTGTTTGAGGAACCTCCACACAGTTTTCCAGAGTGGCTGCACCAGTTCACATTCCCACCAACAGTGTAAGAGGGTTCCCTTTTCTCCACATCCTCTCCAACATTTGTGGTTTCCTGCCTTGTTAATTTTCCCCATTCTCACTGGTGTGAGGTGGGATCTCATTGTGGTTTTGATTTGTATTTCCCTGATGGCAAGTGATGCAGAGCATTTTCTCATGTGCATGTTGGCCATGTCTATGTCTTCCTCTGTGAGATTTCTGTTCATGTCTTTTGCCCATTTCATGATTGGATTGTTTGTTTCTTTGGTGTTGAGTTTAATAAGTTCTTTATAGATCTTGGAAACTAGCCCTTTATCTGATATGTCATTTGCAAATATCTTCTCCCATTCTGTAGGTTGTCTTTGAGTTTTGTTGACTGTATCCTTTGCTGTGCAGAAGCTTCTTATCTTGATGAAGTCCCAATAGTTCATTTTTGCTTTTGTTTCTTTTGCCTTTGTGGATGTATCTTGCAAGAAGTTACTATGGCCGAGTTCAAAAAGGGTGTTGCCTGTGTTCTTCTCTAGGATTTTGATGGAATCTTGTCTCACATTTAGATCTTTCACCCATTTTGAGTTTATCTTTGTGTATGGTGAAAGAGAGTGGTCTAGTTTCATTCTTCTGCATGTGGATGTCCAATTTTCCCAGCACCATTTATTGAAGAGACTGTCTTTCTTCCAATGGATAGTGTTTCCTCCTTTATCGAATATTAGTTGCCCATAAAGTTCAGGGTCCACTTCTGGATGCTCTATTCTGTTCCATTGATCCATGTGTCTGTTTTTGTGCCAGGACCACACTGTCTTGATGACCACAGCTTTGTAGTACAACCTGAAATCTGGCATTGTGATGCCCCCAGATATGGTTTTTTAAAATTCCCCTGGCTATTCGGGGTCTTTTCTGATTCCACACAAATCTTAAAATTATTTGTTCTAACTCTCTGAAGAAAGTCCATGGTATTTTGATAGGGATTGCATTAAACGTGTAAATTGCCCTGGGTAACATTGACATTTTCACAATATTAATTCTGCCAATCCATGAGCATGGAATATTTTTCCATCTCTTTGTGTCTTCCTCAATTTCTTTCAGAAGTGTTCTATAGTTTTGAGGGTATAGATCCTTTACATCTTTGGTGAGGTTTATTCCTAGGTATCTTATGCTTTTGGGTGCAATTGTAAATGGGATTGACTCCTTAATTTCTCTTTCTTCAGTCTCATTCTTAGTGTATAGAAATGCCACTGACTTCTGGGCATTGATTTTGTATCCTGCCACGCTACCGAATTGCTGTATGAGTTCCAGCAATCTTGGGGTGGAGACTTTTGGGTTTTCTATGTAGAGTATCATGTCATCGGCGAAGAGGGAGAGTTTGACTTCTTCTTTGCCAATTTGAATGCCTTTAATGTTTTTTTGTTGTCTGATTGCTGAGGCTAGGACTTCCAGTACTATGTTGAACAGCAGTGGTGAGAGTGGACATCCCTGTCTTGTTCCTGATCTTAGGGGAAAGGCTCCCAGTGCTTCCCCATTGAGAATGATATTTGCTGTGGGCTTTTCATAGATGGCTTTTAAGATGTCGAGGAATGTTCCCTCTATCCCTACACTCTGAAGAGTTTTGATCAGGAATGGATGCTGTATTTTGTCAAATGCTTTCTCTGCATCCAATGAGAGGATCCTATGGTTCTTGGTTTTTCTCTTGCTGATATGATGAATCACATTGATTGTTTTACGGGTGTTGAACCAGCCTTGTGTCCCAGGGATAAATCCTACTTGGTCATGGTGAATAATTTTTTTAATGTACTGTTGGATCCTATTGGCCAGTATCTTGTTGAGAATTTTTGCATCCATGTTCATCAGGGATATTGGTCTGTAATTCTCCTTTTTGGTGGGGTCTTTGTCTGGTTTTGGAATTAAGGTGATGCTGGCCTCATAGAACGAATTTGGAAGTACTCCATCTCTTTCTATCTTTCCAAACAGCTTTAGGAGAATAGGTATGGTTTCTTCTTTAAACGTTTGATAAAATTCCCCTGGGAAGCCATCTGGCCCTGGACTCTTGTGTCTTGGGAGGTTTTTGATGACTGCTTCAATTTCCTCCCTGGTTATTGGCCTGTTCAGGTTTTCTATTTCTTCCTGTTCCAGTTTTGGTAGTTTGTGGCTTTCCAGGAATGCGTCCATTTCTTCTAGATTGCCTAATTTATTGGCGTATAGCTGTTCATAATATGTTTTTAAAATCGTTTGTATTTCCTTGGTGTTGGTAGTGATCTCTCCTTTCTCATTCATGATTTTATTAATTTGAGTCTTCTCTCTCTTCTTTTTAATAAGGCTGGCTAATGGTTTATCTATCTTGTTAATTCTTTCAAAGAACCAACTCCTGGTTCTGTTGATCTGTTCCACAGTTCTTCTGGTTTCGATTTCGTTGAGTTCTGCTCGAATCTTTATTAACTCCCTTCTTCTCTTGGGTGTAGGATCTATTTGCTGTTTTTTCTCTAGCTCCTTTATGTGTAAGGTTAGCTTTTGTATTTGAGTTCTTTCCAGTTTTTGAGTGGATGCTTGTATTGCGATGTATTTCCCCCTTAGGACTGCTTTTGCTGCATCCCAAAGATTTTGAACGGTTGTATCTTCATTCTCATTAGTTTCCATGAATCTTTTTAATTCTTCCTTAATTTCCTGGTTGACCCTTTTATCTTTTAGCAGGATGGTCCTTAACCTCCACGTGTTTGAGGTCCTTCCAAACTTCTTGTTGTGATTTAGTTCTAATTTCAAGGCATTATGGTCTGAGGATATGCAGGAGACAATCCCAATCTTTTGGTATCGGTTCAGACCCGATTTGTGACCCAGTATGTGGTCTATTCTGGAGAAAGTTCCATGTGCACTTGAGAAGAATGTGTATTCAGTTGAGTTTGGATGTAAAGTTCTGTAGATATCTGTGAAATCCATCTGGTCCAGTGTATCATTTAAAGCTCTCGTTTCTTTGGAGATGTTGCGCTTAGAAGACCTATCGAGTATAGAAAGTGCTAGATTGAAGTCACCATGTATAAGTGTATTATTATCTAAGTATTTCTTCACTTTGGTTATTAATTGATTGATACATTTGGCAGCTCCCACATTGGGGTCATATATATTGAGGATTGTTAAGTCCTCTTGTTGGATATATCCTTTAAGTATGATATAGTGTCCCTCTTCATCTCTCACTACAGTCTTCGGGGTAAATTTTAGTTTATCTGATATAAGGATGGCTACCCCTGCTTTCTTTTGAGGACCATTCGAATCGTAAATGGTTCTCCAACCTTTTATTTTCAGGCTGTAGGTGTCCTTCTGTCTAAAATGAGTCTCTTGTGGACAGCAAGTAGATGGGTCCTGCTTTTTTTTTTTTTTTAAATTTTTATTTATTTATGATAGTCACAGAGAGAGAGAGAGAGAGAGAGAGAGAGAGGCAGAGACATAGGCAGAGGGAGAAGCAGGCTCCATGCACCGGGAGCCCGACGTGGGATTCGATCCCGGGTCTCCAGGATCGCGCCCTGGGCCAAAGGCAGGCGCTAAACCGCTGCGCCACCCAGGGATCCCCGGGTCCTGCTTTTTTATCCAGTCTGAAACCCTGCACCTTTTGATGGGGTCATTAAGCCCGTTCACATTCAGAGTTACTATTGAGAGATATGAGTTTAGTGTCATCATGATATCTATTCAGTCCTTGTTTTTGTGGACTGTTCCACTGAACTTCTTCTTAAAGGGGAATTTTAAGAGTCCCCCTTAAAATGTCTTGCAGAGCTGGTTTGGAGGTCACATATTCTTTTAGTTGCTGCCTGTCTTGGAAGCTCTTTATCTCTCCTTCCATTTTGAATGAGAGCCTTGCTAGATAAAGTATTCTTGGTTGCATGTTCTTCTCATTTAGGACCCTGAATATATCCTGCCAGCCCTTTCTGGCCTGCCAGGTCTCTGTGGAGAGGTCTGCTGTTACCCTAATACTCCTCCCCATAAAAGTCAGGGATTTCTTGTCTCTTGCTGCTTTAAGGATCTTCTCTTTATCTTTGGAATTTGCAAGCTTCACTATTAAATGTCGAGGTGTTGAACGGTTTTTATTGATTTTAGGGGGGGGATCTCTCTATTTCCTGGATCTGAATGCCTGTTTCCCTTCCCAGGTTAGGAAAGTTTTCAGCTAGAATTTGTTCAAATACATATTCTGGCCCTCTGTCCCTTTCGGCACCCTCGGGAACCCCAATTAAACGTAGGTTTTTCTTTCTCAGGCTGTCGTTTATTTCCCTTAATCTATCTTCATGGTCTTTTGTTTGTCTCTTTTTTCCTCAGTTTCCCTCTTTGCTATCAACTTGTCTTCTAGGTCACTCACTCGTTCTTCCACCTCGTTAACCCTCGTCGTTAGGACTTCTAGTTTGGATTGCATCTCATTCAATTGATTTTTAATTTCTGCCTGATTAGCTCTAAATTCTGCAGTCATGAAGTCTCTTGAGTCCTTTATACTTTTTTCTAGAGCCACCAGTAGCTGTATAATAGTGCTTCTGAATTGGCTTTCTGACATTGAATTGTAATCCAGATTTTGTTAACTCTGTGGGAGAGAGGACTGTTTCTGATTCTTTCTTTTGAGGTGAGGTTTTCCTTCTAGTCATTTTGCTCAGTGCAGAGTGGCCAAAAGCAAGTTGTATTGGGAAAAGGAGAAAAAGAGAGGAGAGAAAGAAGGAAAGAAAAGAGAAAGAGAAAAAAAAAGGAAGAAAAAAATGAAAAAAAAAAAAAGAAAAAGAGAAAGAAAAAGAAAGAAAGGAGAAAAAAGGAGGGTGGGGGAAGGAAACAAATCAAAAAGCAAAACAAAACAAACAAACCAAAAAGAACCACGGGGAGTATCTTCTGATTCTGTGTACTTTAAGTCCCTTGGCTTCCCCTGGAAGTTGTCCGTCTAGCTGGTCTTCTGGGGGAGGGGCCTGTTGTGCTGATTCTCAGGTGTTAGCAGTTGGGGGAGCTGCTGTGCCCCTGCCTGGTGCAGGGCTCAGTGGGGGTTGTTTACCCCGTGAGGCCCCAGGAGCAACAGCCCTAGTGGCGGGGCCAGCTCTGCAGCCCTGGAGTCAGCTCCCGCAGTAACTCCGGAGCTCTCCGTCTGCAGGGCCTGGAGGCTCCGGGGCGGGGCCGCTGATCTGCTCAGCTCGGGGCAGGAGCGTCCTCGCTGTCCTGGGCCCTCCCGGCCTCTGCCTGTCCCGGGGGGAGGCCGGATCCTGGGCTGTGTCTCCTGCGCCCTGTGCTCCGGGGCCTGCGCTGATAGATTCGCTCCCGCCCCGCAGCCCCCTCCGCGGAGCCGCCCCCGAGCCCCCCGAGCTGCTCCGGGTCCCGCCGTGCGCGCTGCAGCCCTTAGGGAGCTCGGGGCGCTCTCCCGGGGCGCAGGTGTCTGTTAGTGTCCCCGGGAGCCCGAGGGCATCCCCGCCCTCCTGGGTCCTGCTCCACCTCCCCGCGAGCCCCTTTCCGCCCGGGAAGGTCGGTGCAGCTCCTGCTCCTCCGGGACGGGGCTCTGCTGTCCTGGGGACACTCGCCCCGGCCTCAGCCCGGCTCCTCGCGGGCCCCTCCCCCTCGGAGGCCTTTTGTTTCTTTATTTCTTTTTCCCCGTCTTCCTACCTTGATAGAAGCGCGAACTCTTCTCACTGTCGCATTCCAGCTGGTCTCTCTTTAATTCTCAGGCCGAATTCATAGATTTTCAGGATGATTGGAAGGTTTTCTAGGTAATTTGGTGGAGACAGGTGATTTGGGGACCCTACTCTTCCGCCGTCTTGCCCCTCCCCCCTGCCCTCAACTTTAAGTGAGAATAGGAATGTCCTGAGGTTGTGGAGAATACCTGTGGGAGATTGGCCTCTGCTCTGTCAGCATCTATACCTTCTAACCATCCCTCCTTCACACCTGTGCTGCTTCTGCCCTGCACGTGCTCTCTCCAGGGTGTCCTCTCCCCTGCACGCAGGGAGTCAGCCTGAACTGAATCTAAAAACGTGCATTAGGGCTCGTCTCCTGAGTTAATCCACACAGCTAATCTCACTTCACTCATTTCTTTTAAACTTGAATACTTTGGGATCCCTGGGTGGCGCAGTGGTTTGGCGCCTGCCTTTGGCCCAGGGCACGATCCTGGAGACTCAGGATCGAATCCCACGTCGGGCTCCCTGCGTGGAGCCTGCTTATCCCTCTGCCTGTGTCTCTGTCTCTCTCTCTCTCTCTCTGTGTGACTATCATAAATAAATAAAAATTTATAAAAAAAAATAAACTTGAATGTTTTTACCCACTTTAAATTATTAAAAAAAAAGTGCTTCTTGAAAATGCAAGCTACCTGGAAGCATATGAAATACTTCCACTGCCTAGGAGTAATGCAGGTTTCCTCACATCTACAAAGATAAACAGAGATCATTTGGTTTATTTTAGTCAAAAGTTGGTCCTTTCTCTCTTATCCCTATGTAGAGAAGTAAATGTGTATATTGTATTATTTTTTCACTCAACATCATTAATAGAGTTTTTAAAAACTGAAGTATAGTTGACATAGGACATGCTATTAATTGTAGACATATATTGTAGTGATTCTGTATTTTTATACATCATGAAACAATCCCCATGATAACGCTGGTCACCGTCTGTCACTATACAGTTATATTTTTAGAAATTTTATTTTATTTAAATTCAATTAATTAACATACAGTGAATTATTAGTTTTAAGTGTAGTTAGTGATTCATCAGTTACATAAAACACCCAGTGCTCATCCCATCATGTGCCCTCCTTCATGCTCATCACCTGACCCCTTTCCCCACACCCTCCCCTCCAGAAACCCTCAGTGTGTTTCCTAGAGTTAAAAGTCTCTTATGTTTTGTTTCCCTTTCTGATTTTCTATTGTTTTATTTTTCTTTTCCTTCCCAATGATCCTGTTTTGTTTCTTAAATTCAACAAGAGTGAAATCATATGAAGATTGTCTTTTTCTGATGGACTTTATTTTGTTTAGCATAATACCTTCTAGTTCTATCCATGTTGTTGCAAATGGTTAAGATTTCATTTTTGATGGCTAAGTAATATTCATATATATATATACACACACACACATACACACACACCACATATTTATTCATTCATCTTTATCCATCTCATTCATCTGTCAGTGGACATCTTGGCTCTTTCCATAGTTTGGCTATTGTGGACGTTGCTGCTATGAACTTTGGGGTGTAGGTGCCCCTTTGGATCACTACATTTGTACCCTTGGGGTAAATACCTAGTAGTGCAATTGCTGGCTCATAGGGTAGCTCTATTTTTAACTTTTTGAGGAACATCCAAAGTTTCTTTTTTTTTTTTTTTTTTAAAGATTTTATGTATTTAAGAAACAGAGAGAGTACAAGTGAGGGACATCTGATTCCCCACTGAGCACAGAACCTGATGCGGGGCTCGATTCCAGGCGGGGGCTCTCGATCCCAGGACCCTGAGATCATGACCTGACTGAAGTCAAACACTTAGCCACCCAGGTACCCCTCTCACCATACAAAGTTATTACAGTATTATTGACTCTATTCTCTATGCTGTCCATTACATCCCCATGACTTACTTACGTTATAACTGGAAGTTTGTACCTCTTAATTTCCTTCACCTATTTCACCCTCCCCTAACCCCTTCCTACTCTGGTAATCACTTGTTTATTTCCTGTCTCCATGAGTCTGTTTCTGTTTTGTTTTGTGTATTAATTTATTTTGTTTTCAAGATTTCACATACAAATGAAGTCATATGTTACTTGTCTTTCTCTGTCTGACTTTTTTCACTTGTCATAGTACCTTCTAGGTTCATCCGTGTTGTGGCAAATGGGAAGATTTCATTCTTTTTGTGGCGGAATAATATTCTTTCTATATATCAGATCCTTTTCCATTCATCTATCCATGGACACTTAGGTTGCTTCTATATCTTGCTGTTGTAAATCATGCTGTGATGGACATAGGCGTGCATATTTTTATGTCAGTGTGTAGACTTTTACTACGTTGGATTTACAAGCTGCATCATATTTAATAGTATGGATGTATCATAATTTATTTGATCTCATTACAAATAACTTTGGTCTTTATGTTTCAAACAGATAAATGCATTTGCTCCCTTATCCTCATTCTCAGTAAATTCAACCCTGAAGCATTTTCCATTTCTCTGTGAAAAGAGTGTTCTTTTTATTTCCAGTGCATTCACCTGATGCCTGTGCCCCCAAAACTCACCTGATCCCCAGCCTCCTCCTATATTAGCCTGGCACTTCATTCCATTATTTGTTAATGTTTAGTGGATGCATTCAACAAATAGTAGGTATTTTCTATGTGCAGAGAACTGTGAGGTCTTTGAGGGGCCATAGTAATGAGTGAGGGTCTCATGACCCTGCTGTACCACAGGGATGCCATGTCACAAGGCAGAAGAAGCCAGACTCTGTGGCAGAGTGACCTGAGGGTTCTGGGCATTGCATCTAAGGAGGCTTGGGATGAGGTGTCCTTGCTTTCTCAATGGGGAAATGGTCACATGAATAGGAGCCAGTGCTCCTAAGTTTGATCTGGAACTAAGAGGGATTTGAGGTTCTCATACAGACCAGGAGGGATGTGTTGCAAGCAGAAGGGTGGATGTGGGAAGTGTGGAGCAGAATTAGTGAGTGCTTGAGTTTGATCTGGGTGGTTTGATAGGGGAAGTCGAGGAAGAGCAGACCTATTACCTTAGTTGCCCATTCAACATCTGCTCATTTTCCCTTTAGCATCACTGTGAAGTTTCTGTTTACATTCCCTGGCTTTCTCATACTGCTTTATCACATTCAAAATATTATGTACTTTTTTTTTAATTTGCAGTGATACGGATTTACTATGCTCTTTTTTTGTTTAAGAATTTATTTATTTATTGATGAGAGATACAGAGAGAGGCAGAGACACAGGCAGAGGGAGAAGCAGGCTCCCTGCAGGGAATGCGATGTGGGACTTGATCGCAGGACCTGGGATCACAGCCTGAGTCAAAGGCAGATGCTCAACCACTGAGCCACCCAGGTGTCCCTGGATTTACTATATTCTATATTATTCTTGACTCTTTGCCTCCCTGTGTTATGTATCTAATATTGATTTCTTTTCTACATGGCTGGTGCAGTTCACGTTCCTTGTGATCTAATATACCCCACGAATTTGTGTTCTCTCAGTGGACACCTGTATTGTTTTCAGTGTCTTACTAGTATGAACAAGGCTGCTGTGCACATTTTCTGACATGTTTCCTGGGCAGGTGTGGGATTGTGCTTAGGCTGAGGCAACCCACCGTTACAGTGCTTCTGAACCACAGGCTGAACTGCTTGTGTCATCTCCTGAGAGATAGGAAAGCACTAATTTGATTTTTAGAGATTTTTATTTCTATAAGATGTAAAACATATTTTTCTTTTTTAAAGTAGTCTTCATTTGTTTCTATTTATTAAAATGTTTTTAGTGCCTCCTAATTGCTAGGGATGACTCTACATTATGCCAAAGTAATTCATCTAATTCTAAGCCATCGTTTTTTATCTCCGTAGTAACAGATGATGAGAGCGGAGGTGTAAGGCTCATGTTGGAGCTAATGAGGACCCAGGCGCTCTGGGTCCTGTGTCCCCACAGTGCTCCTCTCCTACACTGGGGTTGGGGGGTCGGGTTGCTAGGTGCTGTAGGCAGAGGAGCACTGTAGGCAGTTCTTAACCTTTTGCAAGATAGAAGCAGAAATCAGACCTCCTGCAACTGTGTCTAAATCCTTTTCTTTTGGGGGATGTCTTGCCAAATTGATGCAATCTGATGTTCCTTTTTCTGGACTTACACTTAGGAATTGTTCCTTTTGTGTTTTCATGAACATATGCACCATCGCCTGACTTTTAAAACACTTAGGGATGACTTTTCCACCATGGAGGCCTTTTCGTGATGTCCTGAATGACCTTTCCATATCTCCAGCTAATGAACTGAAGGATAAAATACCATATGTTCACAGTACGTCTGCATTTCACAGCATCGCATTATGTGCTAATCATTTGATGCTTCTGTGGCAGCGAATTCAGGGTTTTTATTGACTTGTTCTTGTGAAATCTCACCTAATAGGCTGATTCCCTGCCAGTGAAATTGTAGTTTTCCATACAAAATCTCCTGAAACTTGACATAAGCACTACTCAGTGGCGCTGGCAGAAAGTCTGCATGATGATGGTTTCCATCACTTGGACAAAGACTGTCTCTGTTTCTATCCCCTTTAGTAGCTAGTCAATCAGTCAATAATATTTATTATATGTCATACTCTCTTCCAGGCCCTGGGGATATCAAGTGAACAGAATGGAGGTTCAGTTCAAGGCTTATATCCTAGTAGGTTAAACGGGCCATAAAAAATATGTCAGCTGAGTGATTTCAAGTAGTTTCAAGTGCCATGAAGAGAAAAATCACAGAATCTGGGGTGGAGAGTAAGACACGGGTAGCTGGCCTGGTTGGGGATGCCTTTGAGTGGATGTGATCCAGTTGGCATAGTTCCTGGATGGTTTACAGTGTCCTGTGGGGAAAGGAGAGAAAACAAAATGCCTCTAGCTGTGACAGGAAATGGAGGCAGGAAGAAGATTTGGGGAAGGGAAAATCATTGGTAATTTCGTCCATGTTTGGTTGGAGGGAATTCTTTGTCACTCAGGTAGACGTGAAAAGCAGATGGAAGTTGCAGCTTTTGGGACAGATGGAGGAGGCTCAGATAGGAATTTCTATTCACCAGGTGATGGATGCTTCTCTACATCATGAGCCCCCACGAGGGAGTAGGGATGGCAGCCAGAGGAGGCAGGACACTGGGAAGGCTGTCCCAGGTGTGCAGAGTGCTCTTTCATCGCTGGCTACACTAAACCTTGCTCAGTGAGGTACCTGGCCCTAGCATCCATGAATGATGCCACAGCTAGTTATTTTGTGAAATTTCTGTCGCTAAGGAAACACATATTCCAGGCCATCATGAAGTCAGCTGGTTAGAAATAGAGCATCTGATCCTTTCTGCCAGGTTATCCCACAGCTCCCAATCCCTAGTCAGTAAGTGATCAGTGCAGAAATGTGGGAAAGACATGATCAGTATCTGCAGTACAGCAAGATGAATCGGGGCTTTGAGGCCGGGGACTTACCTGTGAACATTTTTTAGCTCTCCCATTTACCTGTGGGGCTTCTTTGAATCTCCATATCTATGAAATAGGAAAGAATGGGAATACTTATTTTACAGATTTATTTTAGGAAAAATAGAGATATACTAATACTTTATATAAGCACAGAACCTTCTCTGCAGTTTCTTAAATTTTATTATTCTCTGATTGGTGGAATCTTTGATTTTGATATGATACGTCAGTATTTTTTAATTTTAGCAATGATTTCTTATTTTTGTTTTTATTTTTATTTTTTTTTCAGAGAGGAGAAGAGAGAGAGCACAAGTGAGAGGGAGCAGGGGACGAGGGGTAGAGGGAGAAGGAGAGAGAGAATCTTATGCAGGCTCCACGGTCAGCATGGAGCCTGGTAGGGGGCTCCATCTCACCACCTGAGACCATGATCTGAGCCAAAATCAAGAGTTGGATGCTTAACTAATTGAGCCATCCAGGTGCCCCCCTTATTCTTATTTTTAATAAACTGACCCCCAAATAGCAATTAGAGTAGTGCCCCTATTATTTCCAGGGATATGTTCTAAGATCCGCAGTGGATGCCTGAAACCACAAATAGTACTGAACCCTATCTATTCCTATGATCGATAATACAAATTGATGATAAAGTTCAGTTTATAAATGAGGCATAGTAGGAGATTGAGAGCAACAGCTAATGATAAGAGAGCAGTTATAGCAACATATTGTAATAAAAGTTACGTGAATGTGGTCTCTTTCAAAATATCTTATGGTCCTCAGCTTCCTTCTCATGATGGTGTGATGTAGTAAATGCCTAACTGATGAGAGGAAGTGAGGTGAGTGACATAGGCACTGTGATGTCCTGTGAGGCTACTCTTGACCTTCTGACCATATGTCAGAAGGAGGACCATCTGCTTCTGGGCTATGGTTGACCATGGGTAGCTGAGGCTGCAGAAAACGGAACCATGGATAAGGGGGAATTACTGTAGTGCTTTTGAGGCCTGCTTGTGTTTTTTTTTTTTTTTTTTTAAGACTAAAGATAGTGACAGATTTGGATAAATTCAGGTGTATCAACTATGACATACCTGATCCTTTGGGTTGAATAGGTATCATTGGATATCACACACAGAAGTCGTTCCCAACTAAAATCTGAAAACAATAAATCAAGAGCCTTTTTATGAAATAATGCTAATTTTTTGAAGTGCACCGGCAGTCCATTTTCTGTGAATATATCTGATAGTATTTCAAGGTATCTTTATTTTCACTCTAGAATAATGAATTTGATGAATTTATTTCTCCTATAAATTATACTATCCTCCTTTTTCTGTCCTTTGACTTTTCAAGTGGCTTCAAGGAATTATGGTGTTCCAGAGTAACTTATTTGAGCCCCTCAGGGTTCACACACTTTGGTTATATCTTCCATGTGCTTTCGTGTTTCAAGGCCCAGGAGACTTCCTCTTTTCAGCCAGTCTGCCTATAGTAATCCCTTCATCCCTTTGACCATTAATTGGAAAATTATGACATTTAGAAAGGCCATTTCTCAAAACCATGGGAATCCTTGTATTTGGACCAGATGTTAAGAGAATTTTAATAGAGGAATAAAACATCTGTGACAATGAAGAGCAGAGTCACAGACAAAAAGAGAATGTGAACAGCATATTAATGGGAGCATAAACATTGTGAGGAAAGTAGAGAGGTGTATGTGGATTTGCATTATTTTTTTCTCATTAATTCATTTCTCAGGCAGTGATTGTTCATCTCTACTATGTCCTGTATTGTCCAGAGATTGAAATTTCCCACAGCCTGGTTTAGGATGAGGCAGAAACATAGGTAATGGTGGTTTCCAGTGATTAAGGCTGTAATAGAAATGAGTATTGATGTACAGTGGGTCCAGGTGGGGAGCATGAACTCCGAGATGAAGCCTAACGATTTGGATGAGAGGCAAGGAAACCAATCAAGAAAGATCTGATATTGCACAGGTGAGAAATAGAGGGGGTTGGCTCAGATGAGGGGGAAGGGCACGACTCTGGATATGGGTAGGGAAGAATTGTCAGGATGTAGTGACAAAATGTCAGGGGGAGATTTGGGAGGATGCAGGTGGGAGAAGAGGCAGGTGAGTCTCCAGATGATGGGTCACATATCTGAGTAAATGATGTAGCTCACCATGAGATGAAATAGGCACAAAGGAGACAGTTGGTAAAGGCATATAATGGAGTCACCTTTAGATGAGGTACCTCTGCTTTATGTGAAGATGTATATTTTGGTTTATGTATCTGGGTTATGTACAGAGGTCTCAAAAAGAGCTATAGATTTGGAAGTCACCAGGTTTTAGGAAGTATTTAAAGTCATGTGAGTTTGAAGATACAGGCCACTGAGTGTGTGCAGGTTGAGAAGAAATGAATGTTCAAGAGAGTTTGAGGTGCAGCAGTCAGTGTTTTGGCCATACAAGAACAGAGAGATTGGGGTATTCAGGAAACCAGGGAAGGAGGGGTTGGGAGATATTCAAGGGAAAAGTCAGTGGGCACAAATGCCATGGGAATACCCAGCTGCGTGAACTCACTGGGTTGGCATGACGAGGTGACGAGCAATGTTGGTCAGTCATGAAAACACAAGGGTAGGTCCTCTCTCCTGTTACCATTTTGTACTGTTGAATCAGTTGGAATGGATGTTGCACCTTCTGGGTGACAAGGTGGAATGTGGCACTCCAAACCTGCCCAGATGAACTAAAAACCAGTGGGAGCTGTGAATAGTAGTTTCTCCACCATGAGCCATTTATCATTTGATTTCTTATTGTGTCCATATGAGTTTCCTGCCTTGGGGAAACATCTCTGGATAAATCTTTTAGAAATTGTTGATATAATTGTTGCCTAAAAGGGCCTGTTGTTTTTCGTTTCGTTCTTTCTTTCTTTCCTTCCTCCTCCTTTCCTTTCCTTTCTTTTCTTCTTTCTTCTTCCTTCTTTCAGGCCTCTGGTTGCTTTAGCTAGCACAGAGTGGATTGAGTGAACTTTCACTTAGTTTTAAAACCTGCTGACAGATAGAATTAATATTGCCTTTGTGTAAATAATAATTTTATCTAATGGACTTCATTTATTTTTATGGTTCCTCCGGGCGATCTGGAACTAAACAAGGGGGAAAAAAGGCAAAATGGTAATAAGAGTTCCCTTTGAAGAAAGATATAAAACAAGGTCACTGGAGCTGAACCATTATTGAAATGTATAAAATCGTTTAATGTTTGGTTTTTCCCATTTTATATCATGAGGTCATTTTATATAGTCATAAGATTCCATCTTATGGAATTTTATCATTCAGATACGATAAAAATCTATGAGTAACAGAGCCCACTTTTTATCCAGTTCCTTGAAGGTGGCAGCTGGCGGTGCCTCTGTACGTACAGTGTTTTCATTAACACGTTCCTGAAATGTTTCTCTAATTCATTTATATAAAATCTTTTTTGGCTGAAGCTTGGCAGTCAAGGTACATGGATTCAAATATAAAAAAGGTCCAATTTTTACCCAAAACCATACGTAACAATTGGAGATGCAATATGTTTGGGGGACATCCTGAGTCTCCTCATAGACTCAATGCAATAACAAGAAAGCTTTAATTTCACTTTATTTCCTGGAGAATAAAATGTTCAGTTATTGGTTTTGAAAAAGGTTAGAAGAATCTATTTACTCAAACACTGTGTGTTAACGTAAGTTTATTGTTTTATTGATTCTTCATTTAATCCCATTTCCTGTTCAGAGCTTAGAATATCCGATACTACCGTAAAGAAAGACCTTAGATTCATTCAAGATATGTGCCTTCCGGCCCTGAGCGCAGCCCACGCTTTGATGCTCCTGGATCGTTCATTCCTTTTTTCTGCACACTGGAACTGGAACCTCCTCAGAAGCCGTAGCTTCTGTCTTCTTCCTCCCTTTGGAGGGAGTTCTTCCTCCTGTGTTTCCTAAGACTTTGCTCCGACTTCTGTTTGACTGTTATCAAAAAAGGTAGACTCTCGCTTGCTTGACTGTTCTTGCCTGGACTGTGGACTCTTCATCTTCGCCCCACTGTTGGAGGGCCACCCCTGGACCACAGGTGAACCCCTTCCGTGTGGTTGGCTAGAGGCCGCCCCTTGCTTACCTGGTCTGACATTCATCCACCTGTAGGATCCTTGACCCTGGCCCAGCCCCTCTGCCTTCTCAGCTGCAGAGTGATCTCACCTCCCCTTCACCTCCGATTCGGTGGGTTGTTGACTCATTTCCTGTCTCAGTGTCAGGGGGCCGCACAAACCACCGCCTGGCGTCGTGTGCTCGGGGCAAGGCCTGGGCGAGTTCTGGATGCTAACTAGGATGTCAGCCGCGCGCTGCCCGAGCCCTGATTCGGCGGACGGCGGGAGCGTGTTGGAACACGGACACTGGGGGTCGGAACTCTGTTCAGTCCATAGCTCGCTTATAATGAAATCAGTCAAACTCTGAAACGGGATGGGGCACGTGAGCCTACGTGCCACCAGGGATGGGGACGCAGGTGCAGTGGCTGGCAGCCCGTGGTTCCCGGCGGGGAGTTGCCGGGTGGGCTGGCATCGTGGCCGCCGGTGCGCAGAAGGGGAAGGCAGCCGGAGCCCGGGGAGGGGCGGGCAGGAGACTCGGGGCAGGCATGGGGCCCCCGGCGCCGGCGGGGGTAATCCTGTGTGGGCCAGGCCGACCCTGAGGACCCTGGGCAGGCCAGAGAGGCGGACAGTAAGCCTTGGCAGTGGGGGCAGTGGACGTGGAATTAGCGGACGGGTTATTGGTGAAAGGGCACCCTGCTTTCTTTGGAAAGCCGCAAAGGAATCCTGAAGGTTTTTGACTAGGGCAGGGCTGTTTATGCAGCAGCGGATGATTGTGCAACAGACGCCGTATTTGGCAGTGCCAGGGGTGCTGGACGGTGGAATGTGGCTTTCAGCTCGGGCGGGGACTGTAGGCTCTGGGTGAGCAGTTCACCTGATGCCGTGGAATCGGGCCAAGAGGTGGAAACATCGATGACGCATAAACCTTACAGGAAAAGCTGTCTGTCCATCCCTTCCTAGCAGTCGTGCTGTTTGTGTTTCTGATGTGAGGATGGACTGACTTCTCAGGATTAAGAGGCACACGTGCAGCAGTCCTGCTCGACCCTGGCCTCTGCCCTTTGATACAAGGGCAGTTGTACGGCGGGCAGGCGTGGGGCCCAGCTACCCGAGTGCCGTCCATCAACTCCATGGCCCTGTTCCCCACCCGACTCCTCCGGCTTCTCTCCAATGAAAGTCCTTCAAGCCAGCAGGTAGGAGCCGGGCTGGAGGGTTTCTGTGGATTCTGAATTGCACCCGGGGTCTGGCCAATTGCAAACAGTGCAGTAGGTCTGAGGCTCAGGAGAAACACAGCCTCCCCTGCACAGAACCACGCTAAGCCTATTTTCGGTCTGTTTTTATTAATAACTGGTTAGACTTTGTTCCCTAAGCAAAACTTTTTGTATAAGCTTTAATTCTTTTGATTTCATTTTTATTTGACAGCATTTTGTTTTAAAAACTAAAAGGAACAGTCATTTTTTTGTTCGCCAGAGCCTATTCATTTGCAGTGTGGGTGTGAATGGGAAATGTTATTTATTGCACAAACACTTATATACAGAGATTTGCTTATTTAGATTGAGCTTAAAGAGAGTTCCTCCCACATCACTAAACTAAAAGAAAGGCTTCAGGGATTTTGGAAGGAGATGCAACAGAAATGTTATATTTTGTAGCCCAAACCATCCGGTTGTGCTAAATCTTCCTATTGGCAAAATCACTTGTCATTAAATAACCTAATATATTTTCAATTTCCTAGAGGTGCTAGGCCGAAATCAGAACAACTTTTATTGAAATTGATCCTTTGAAAGTTCCTTCCTAAGGTATTTCCCCAATGTAGCAAGTAGTTGTAATTAACGTGACTTTCATTTTTATTGGAATTTTGCTGAAATGAATCAATACAAAGTCAGCTGGGTGATTTATGCAAGCATTTTAAAATCAACTTTCAAGTGATGATAGCTTGTTTAATTTCTAAAGAGGAGAGGGATTATGATCTATATAAATCAGAAATTCTCCACTGGGGGCGATTTGGCAGCAGAGGCAACTTTGGTTGGCACACGTGAGACCGAGGCACTACTGGCATTGAGTGGGTAGAGGCCAGGGATGCTGCGAAATACCCAGAGCCGCTACCCGAACAAATAATTATCTGGCTCTAATTGTCAGTAGAGCTGACACTGAGCGCTGAAATCCCTGGTATGAATATGCCCCCCAAGAGGTGAGAGCTTTCTTGTATTCGGAGGGAGTTAGAATTGCGAGTCCAGGGTGAAGCGACCTGCTATTGAGATCTGAGCTATTCGGAGGAAAAGACTATTCAAGGAATTAGCCTCGCAGGGTGGCAGGCTCAGAACAGCCCACGCTAAGTGAAGACTGACTGCCCTTCCCTGGCACCTTACCAGGACGACTGCCTATAGTGTCTTTATTTTGAGAAAAAAGGTAACGTGTTCTAGTCTGAAAATTACAAACTTCTAAAAATTACCTGGTCTCATTAAAATGCTTTCCTTCGGTTAACGTGGCAAACGTGTAATTTTGTCTCCTCCCCATGGAACCGCGTGTCCCGTTTTAGCTGCTCTTTCCCTTGACAGGCATGTCCCGCTTCTCGAATGGTCACTTTCCAGATCCCAGGGAGGGCACGCTCCGGGCCCGCGAGTGGTCCTTCTGTACCTTTCCCTCGGGAGGCCACCGTGTTAGCCCGCAGAGGGGAGTGACGGCCGCTGTTGCCGCCGGGCCCTTGCAGGTGGCAGTGGGTCTGGCGGACCTGCTTCGCGGTGAGCAGCGGGACTGTGTGCTGGCGTGGGCCCGACGCGTTGAAGAACTGTGTGCACGGAGTGAATTTCGCCCTTAGCCGCGGTTGGCCGCAGCTCGGCGTCGGACATGGAGTCAGGGCCGTGCCCCGTCCGTCTCTGCGACGCAGTGTTGCTCGGGGAGTCCCTGGGCTGGGGCTTCCGCCCTGGGGTGGCTGCCCTCCCCTGGTATCGTGGTCAGAGCCAGTTTGTTTTGACGTGGGGCGGTGATAATCTGCTTGCAGCCTTCCCTGGCCGACCGGTGCCGCTGGTCCACATCTCCTGGCTCTGAACTGAGGGAAATTGCATCTGCAACACCTCTCGTGGGCCTTCTTGTGTTAAGATATTTCATTTGATGCAATTTTGTGTCCCAGTCTCTGGTCTGAAGGATAAGAGAAGATGAACTGCTCCACGTGTTTACGCCTAGACAGGAGCTGTAGAGCCGCTGCCAGTTCTGCAGATCGTGCCCCCTTTGCAAGAATGCAGTTAATCATATGTTTAATTTTATACCCCGGGGAAGGAAATGACGCTTGTGCCTCCATCATCCATTCTGATGTGCTGAGCCTGGGTGGGGACACCGGCCCAGTGGACAGATGCACCCCCACAGCCAGTTTACCTCTCTAGCACAGGGTTTCTTGCTCCTACAGAAGCCATACTCTTGCCTCCTCGTGATTTACAGTCCTGACTCTTGTTTCTCTGCCCAACTTGAATATTTCTGTGGATGGGGGCATTGACTCAATGGGACTCAAAATACAGAGACTGGAATTTGAGGAACCTTCAACTCTCTGTTTTCTCTCTCTTGGCATCTGACCATATGTTCATGTGTGCATTCTTTTTTTTTTCTTTTATTTTTTATTATTTTTTAAAGATTTTATTTATTTATGAGACACACACACACACACACACAGAGAGAGAGAGAGAGAGAGGCAGAGACACAGGCAGAGGGAGAAGCAGGCTCCATGCAGGGAGCCCAATGTGGGACTCCATCCCAAGTCTCCAGGATCACACACTGAGCTGAAGGTGGCGCTAAACTGCTGAGCTACCGGGGCTGCCCTCTTTTTTTCTTTGAAAGAGAAGTCCTCTTTTCTTCATTCAGGACCACTTTCTTTATTAGGATCCTAATAGCTTCCCACCTCAGTATCCTCTGGATCTTCTTCCATCGGATAGTTCCCCCCACCCCCGCCCAAATCTATAATCTCTTCTTTACCCACCACGGCTCAGAAAAGCAACCACTGTTAGCTGTGGGTTTTCTGATCCTGGACTTTTCCTAACTTTGGTCTTTCAGTGCTTATGTGATTTGATTGAATTTGGGGGGTTACCTAGCGTTCAAGATGGCCATGCACATTCTGTCCCACTTTTGCTCCATCCAGTCTCTTGGATCTTTGCTGTATAGATTCTGGCTCTCGTTGTCCCAGGTTGATCACTGACTGTTGACTAAAGCTCATGGTCTTTATTACTCAGGCATCAAAAGGAATGAAATCTTGCCATTTGCAGTGACATGGGTGGAGCTAGAGGGTATTATGCTAAGTGAAATAGTCTGTCAGAGAAAGACAAATACCATATGATTTCACTTATATGCGGAATTTAAGAAACAAAACAGATGAATATCAGGGAAGGGGTAAAAAAAAAAAAAACGAGAGGGAAACAAACCGTAAAAAGCTCTCAATGGTAGAGAACATAATGAGGGTGGCTGGAGGGAGGTGGGTGGGGGATGGGCTACGTGGGTGATGGGCATTCAGGAGGGCACTTGCTGTGATGAGCACTGGGTGTTATATATGTGAGTGACAAATCACTAAATTCTACTCCTGAAACCAATATTACACTATATGTGAACTAACTAGAATTTAAAGAAAAATTTGGGAGGAGAAAAAGTTAATGGTCTTTGCTGTGCCTCCCCAGGCCTCTTTTTAAAATGTGTAATGCTGGGGCACCTGGGTGGCTCAGTCTGTTGAGCATCAGCTCAGGTCATGATCTCAGGGTTGCAAGATTGAGCCTGGAGTTGGGCTTCATGCTCAGGGTGGAATCTGCTTGAAGACTGTCTCTCTCCCTCTGCCCTTCCACCCAACTCTAATCCACTGCCCCCCCCCCCATAAATAAATCTTAAAAAAATTAAAATAAAATGTGTTATGTCTGTGCTCCAACCTAGCTGGACGTCTGTGTTGCCCTCTGCCTTGGGTGCTCCATCTCTATTTTCCTTTTCTTTGTGGGGGGTCACTTGTTAAATTACAGTTTCCCAGCAGATGGTTTGCCCTTTCTTTTCCTTCCATGCTTTCCTCCAGTGAAGCTTAGCCACTCCCAGAATGTGAGTATTCCAAACCTTGTGTGCTGTCTCTGACTTCCTGGTTTTCTGAGTGTCCAAACTGGATTTTCGGCAGCCTGCTACATGCCCTTAAATATTCTCTCAGCATCTTAAACCCAACACACGTAAAAGTAAGTGATCATATTCTCATCTAAACCAAGTTCTTAAAAAGAAATTAAAAATAAACAAGGTTCTTCTGTTGATTATGATATTTAAATGAG
Source organism: Canis aureus (assembly GCF_053574225.1). Taxonomy (NCBI): domain Eukaryota; kingdom Metazoa; phylum Chordata; class Mammalia; order Carnivora; family Canidae; genus Canis; species Canis aureus. Next base: position 9,353,143 of record NC_135641.1, read on the forward strand.
GGGCATCACTAGTCTTATGGTCACTAGTATTCTCTATCTTGAGTCTGTCTGTGCCTCTTTGCTTTCTTTCCCCCCAGACATAGCAGATTAGAACAAACACCATTTTGTTATATGTCATACTTTGGAGGTTAGGAATTTGGGCAGGACTCAACTGGGTGATTCTTTGGCTCTCATGATACTGAAGTTACTTGGTGGGGTTCAGCTTTACTCACGTATCAGGTTCTTTGGTGGGGAATGCCCAGCCAGGCTCAGTGGGGAATGTCACTGGGTATCCCTGTGTGTGGTCTCTGTCATATGGCTGTCTCAGGGTATCTGGACTTCTCTCGGGTTTCTTAGCACCCCAGAGAATGTATTCTAAGAGACAGGAAGTGGAAATTCCCAATCTCTTAGGGTCTGGGCTTGGAAACTAGCATGCCATCGCTTCAGTTAAATTCGACTGAACAAAGCAGTTACAGAGCCAGTCCAGATTCAAGAGAATGGGAGTAAACCCAGCTTTCATGGGAGGAAAGTCGAGGAAGCAGTGGCCGTGTTTAATTTGCCATACGTCCCCTTACCCCTCACATTGAGCGTTTGCTGTGCATGCTTGAATTTTTATTCAAATTGGTAACACCCGGAGTAAGTCACAGCTTCATTTATTTCTCATCTGAACAGTTCCTGTCATGTCAAATGAACTTCTCTATCTTTATGCTCTTCGCTATCCAATTTCCTGCGTACGCTATTCTGAGAACAACTGTTTAAATTTCTTCTGCAGTTACTCTACCATGGTAGCTTGTTGAAGAGAAATAGAGACCTCAGACTGTGTTGTAGAACCCCTTCCAAATCTTAGCCCAACCCCCTGTCTAAATTGCTTCCCAGGAACGCCTCTCTATATCTCCTGAGATCTGGCTCAAGGACAGTAAACCGTTCCCCAAACTATCGTGACATCCTCCTTCTTCTTGCCCGTCCAGTACACCTCTTTATCCTCTTCCCTTGGCCTGGGATGCACTTCCAGAATCATCTATCTGTTGAAATCCTCTTTAGCCTGCAGTATGAAACTCAAATGTGAACAACTTATGGGACCCACCCTGGCTTCCTCTAAATGGTGGTGGCTTTCAAGATCCTAATCCTATAGCACTCCTGCCCCTTTCCGAGGTTTTCTAACAGCTTAGCTTAGTTATTTTTTACAAGCCCATCTTATTTTAAAGCTTATTAATCTTTTAAATTATTCATCATCTTTAAAGTCTCCCAGCTCCCAGCATAGCAATTTCATTTCACCCACTAGGTGCTCACTATGGGTTTTTATTTGAACTGTGCTTGATTTCTGGCCAGAAACTTTGCACGCAGGTCATCTATAAATTTCAAAGGATAAATGCACCAAACATGGGCAGTTTTTAAGAGTTGGGTAGCTTAGTATCAGTCAGGTTATTGGGAAAAGGCAGTGGTGGAGGCTTTGGATTAAATGGAGACTTTGGATATCAAAAAGAAAAGAGCAGAGATCCTTAGGGTTTCCATGTGTAGATCTGTGCTAGCACGAGGGGGTGAGGAAGATGTTCCAAGAGAAAAATGATCAGCGATCACAACTATTAAACTGCTTTCTTGGGGTGCCTGGGTGGCTCAGTCAATTAAGCATCTGCCTTTGGCTGGGGTCATGATCTCAGAGTCCCTGCCCAGTGGGGAGTCTGTTTCTCCCTCTCCCTCTGCCCCTCCCCTGCTCATGCTCTCCCTCCCTCCCTCCCTCCCTCCCTTTCTCTCTTTCGAATAAGTAAAATCTTGCAAAAATTTAAACAAACTGCTTTCTTTAGGAGTGATGACATGGTACAGCTTAAACCTGAATATTTGTCTTTTTATAATAAATGGGTTATTTTGGAAAATTATGGGCAGGAAGCAAGGTCTGCCCTGGTACATACTCACACATATCTGAAACATCACCTAGGAAAAAGATTTGTCCAGGCACTCGAACACTTTTCGTTTTTAAAGACAGTGATGCAGCTTTCCTAAAAGACCACCCACCAGAAAACCTGAACTCATGTTCATCTAATTTTTCTCTTTTGTGTGTTTTAGGCACTTTCCCCACATGACAGGAAGAGAAGCTTCTGGTTAGAAGACAAGTGCCGGGAGTCCAAGGCTTTCTGCTCACCATGAAGGGGACCTGCGTCATTGCGTGGCTGTTCTCAAGCCTGGGGTGGTGGAGACTCGCCCAGCCAGAAACAGATACATCCCAGTGCCAGAGAGCGGAGCACCCGGTCACTTCCTATAAAGGTGAGGGACTGGCACCCTTGGACTACAAGGGCACCTCCTTTTTTTTTTTTTATTGGAGTTCAATTTGCCAACATATACCATAACACCCAGTGCTCATCCCATCAAGTGCCCACCTCAGTGCCCGTCACCCAGTCACCCCCAGCCCCATCCACCTCCCTTTCCACCACCCCTTGTTCGTTTCCCAGAGTTAGGAGTCTCTCATGTTCTGTCTCCCTCTCTGATATTTCCCACTCATTTTCTCTCCTTTCCCCTTTATTCCCTTTCACTATTTTTTATATTCCCCAAATGAATGAGACCATATAATGTTTGTCCTTCTCCGACTGACTTACTTCACTCAGCATAATACCCTCCAGTTCCATCCACGTTGAAGCAAATGGTGGGTATTTGTCATTTCTAATAGCTGAGTAATATTCCATTGTATACATAGACCACAGCTTCTTTATCCATTCCTCTTGCAATGGACACTGAGGCTCCTTCCACAGTTTGGCTATTGTGGACATTGCTTCTAGAAACATCGGGGTGCAGGTGTCCTAGTGTTTCACTGCATCTGTATCTTTGGGGTAAATCCCCAGCAGTGCAATTGCTGGGTCGTAGGGCAGATCTATTTTTAACTCTTTGAGGAACCTCCACACAGTTTTCCAGAGTGGCTGCACCAGTTCACATTCCCACCAACAGTGCAAGAGGGTTCCCCTTTTCTCCGCATCCTCTCCAACATTTGTGGTTTCCTGCCTTGTTAATTTTCCCCATTCTCACTGGTGTGAGGTGGTATCTCATCGTGGTTTTGATTTGTATTTCCCTGATGGCAAGTGATGCAGAGCATTTTCTCATGTGCGTGTTGGCCATGTCTATGTCTTCCTCTGTGAGATTTCTCTTCATGTCTTTTGCCCATTTCATGATTGGATTGTTTGTTTCTTTGGTGTTGAGTTTAATAAGTTCTTTATAGATCTTGGAAACTAGCCCTTTATCTGATACGTCATTTGCAAATATCTTCTCCCATTCTGTAGGTTGTCTTTTAGTTTTGTTGACTGTATCCTTTGCTGTGCAGAAGCTTCTTATCTGATGAAGTCCCAATAGTTCATTTTTGCTTTTGTTTCTTTTGCCTTCGTGGATGTATCTTGCAAGAAGTTACAGTGGCCGAGTTCAAAAAGGGTGTTGCCTGTGTTCTCCTCTAGGATTTTGATGGACTCTTGTCTCACATTGAGATCTTTCATCCATTTTGAGTTTATCTTTGTGTATGGTGAAAGAGAGTGGTCTAGTTTCATTCTTCTGCATGTGGATGTCCAATTTTCCCAGCACCATCTATTGAAGAGACTGTCTTTCTTCCAGTGGATAGTGTTTCCTCCTTTATCGAATATTAGTTGACCATAAAGTTGAGGGTCCACTTCTGGATTCTCTATTCTGTTCCACTGATCTATGTGTCTGTTTTTGTGCCAGTACCACACTGTCTTGATGACCACAGCTTTGTAGTACAACCTGAAATCTGCCATTGTGATGCCCCCAGCTATGGTTTTCTTTTTTGGTATTCCCCTGGCTATTCGGGGTTTTTTCTGATTCCACACAAATCTTAAGATAATTTGTTCCAACTCTCTGAAGAAAGTCCATGGTATTTTGATAGAGATTGCATTAAATGTGTAAATTGACAAGGGCACCTCTTACGTGCACTTTTCCACGTTCAGTTATTGCTCTGTCATTCTGTGACTCTTGTTTTAGATATTGTTTAAAATATGAGCAAAAATACAAAATCTTCCATTGTAAGAATTTGCTATCCCAAAACTGATCACTACTCTCTCAAGAAGAATTCAAAATCAGAGTTTCACAGGTTGAAAATCCCATTCTTGATGAGGTCACCTTTATTTAAGATGTGCTGAGAGTCTCCGAGGCAATTGAACCATGCACTAAAATTATGATCTTCAGAAATAACAATAAAACCAAGTAAAACAAAAAATTATTCACTTCAGCATTTCCCAACAAAGCCTTATTAGTCTTACCATAAAACTTATGCTTTGGTCTTTATCTGACACTGCATGGCAGACAGAATTGATTTAACATCTTAAGAATGTCAGTGGATCTGTAGGATTAATTAATTAGTATGTATATCCAGTCATTTACCCCTTTATTTATCAGAATTTACTTAGGGCAGTCTCTACCCTGGGCACATTAAAGCATTCAGGATGAAAAATAAATCAGTCTTTGTCCCTGTCCTCAAGAAACTTAGCATTATATTATCAGGCCAACTATAATTAATCAGATATTATATTTTAATAATTCATGCAATAAATAGCTTTATGGTTTGTTGTGTTTTAAACTTTATATTGTGAAAAATTTCAAGTATATGCAAAAATAGAATAGTCTAAGAAACACCCAACCCAACATTTATTAATTCATGCTCTGCCTTTCTTCTTTTAAATCCTCATGCATGCTCCACCCTACACCCACCAAGTTATTTTGAGGCAAATTCAAAAAATCATATAATCGTATTTATAATATTTCCTTTCATGACTATCAAAGCTTTCTTTCTCAGCACCATTATCACATCAGTCAAGAAACACAAAAAAATCCCAAAACACCATTTCCATAAAATCATTTGACATCCAGTGAGTATTGTGAGATCCCTGATGGTCTCGTGAAGGCCTTTGCATTTCATTAACAGTTGGACTGACTCAGGATCTAAATGGAGTTCATACACTGCAGTTGGTTGGCGTGGCTCTTGACGCTCTTCTAATCTCCCTTTTGTTGTGGTTGCTGTTGCTTCCCGTGCAAATTAGTTATGGAGGAAATCCAAGCTCTTTGTCCTGTAGCCTTTCTCACTTTTGCCAAGTGTATCCCATTGGTGTTCAAATGTTCTTTGGTCACGAATATTTGTATAAATGCATAGTAGATCAAGAGGTGGCTTAGATTCAGGTTTGAATCTTTTTGTCTCGCCTGTGGCATGGATGCTGCAGTGTCCTCCTGTGGGGAGCCCGGTGATGTCCAGGTGTGAAATTAGCAGTCACTGATGATTGCGGCCTTAATCTACTGATTTATTGAAGGGTGTAAAGCTGGGATTTCCTAATTTTATTATTCTTTCTTCATTTTAACAGCAAGAATATTTTATATAAGGTAACTTTCCTTTATCAACTATTTGAATATCCTGAGGGCCCAGCTCATATAAGAAAGGCAAAATAAATCCTTTTTTTTCCCTTTTCTAGCATTTGTTTGTTTTTTAGACTAGTTAGTTGGTTCTCTAACGTTATCCACAGGGGGCAATAAGATATTATGTTTACTTTTTGTTTTGCTTTATTTTCTTATGTTGGTTATTAGAATCAATGTTAATGTATGGATTTTAACATTTGAAACATTTCAGGCAATTCCAGTTTTGATGCTCATAGATGGTGAAATCATCTCACGTGAAGCCCATGGTAGCCTTTTAAAGTTGGTTCCGAAGCTTTTCTGACATAACCCATGGCCGCCTTTGATGGCTTGCTTATTCTGGGACAACAAGATGTTCCTGGCTCTTCTCAGCCACTTTCTTCTGTAGACCTGAGAATCAGCCATTTTGGCTGATTTGAGCGTGGAGGTCTTCAGTGTTAGGTCTTTTCAGTGTTCAGAGCTAAGGAAAAATTTTTTAAAATGCACCGTAATTTCCTCCAGATACTTCCATTTCATCTCCAGGACTCTATGACTTTTCTGACTCTCTTCCACCTGATGTCTGTGTCTTTTTGTCCCATGCATGAAATCCTGAGTCTATGCAGCCAACACAGTTGTTCCTTCGCCCTTCCTGCAGTGTACACCGCATCATTTCAGAGCTAGTGTCCAGCAGTTCTAGTCATTTTTACTACTGAAAATGCTGTAAGATGATCTGCTTCTCTTCTTGTAGTCCTTCCCTTTTTGGGAAATTAGAGCAAAGTGATAACTTTGAAATCACTTGAAGTGATTTCCTTTTTGCATGGTTATGCTACCAACTCGAAACCCAGTTCATTTCATTTGTCTAATTTAACTTTTGATTTTTAGAAATTTTAAAGATTTACCTTATTATATAATGCTTCAAAGTTTCATTAATGAAAACAAGGAATGTTTGGAAAAACTGGCTTCACTTGTGTTTTCTCTACCCCGTTCTCTCTCTGCACTTATCTAACCTTTCACTTATATTTTATGGTCCACACTTCTTTTCTCTGTCTGGCAGTTTTGACATGGAGATATATCTTGGAGTCCACTCCCCAGTGGCAAACTCTGTGCCACTCCTTTTTTTTTTTTTTTTTTTTTTAAAGATTTTATTCATCAGAGACACACAGAGAGAGGCAGAGACCAGGAAGAGGGAGAAGCAGGCTCCCCATGGGGAGCCCGATGTGGGACTCGATCCCAGTACCCCAGGATCACACCCTGGGCTGCTCAACCACTGAGCCACCCAGGTGCCCCCGTGCCACTCCTTTTCATAGCACATAGCTCTCCACTGTAATGAATCATAGTATACTCAACAGAACTCCCCACTGAGAGAGATTTAGAGTATTTTTTTGACCATTTTTGTGGTCATGGGTAGTGTTACAATGAGTAATGCCTACTACAAACATCTCTTAATCCTTTGCAAGGGTACCATTGGGAGAGGTTCCTAGCACTGGGATTGCTAGGTCAGAGGGTAAATGCATATGTGGTTTTGCTAGATATTGCCCAATACCCTTTCATGAAGGTTGCACCATTTTGTGTTCTCATTTGTCTTGGATATGAGGATCTGTCTCCCACCAGCCTTTCCAGCAGAGTGTACTAGCACTCTTCAGGATGTGGAGTAATCCCATAATTCATAAATGATATCTCAGCATAATTTTAATTTGCTTGTGTTTAATTTGGAGCAAATGTTCAACAAACATTTGCCTTTTATGTAACAGGGTCTCTGCTAAATATTGAGGAGATAAAGCAAAAAACAGAATCCGCATTAAAGGTCTAGAATAGCTCTAGGAATATAAACCGGAAGGAACATTGCATTACATTCTATTCAGGGTCCTAATAGGTGTCTTCACTGGGTGCTGGGGGAGCCTGAGAGAGGAGCATCTGAACCAGGCAGCCTAGGTTTTAGGAGAATCGTTACAGGTTTCTGGGATTAAGTAACAGCAAAGCTGAGCCCCAAGTGATTGTTAGAAGGTGTTTATGAGTCTGATGAATGGAGAGGTGTCTCAGGGAGAGGAAAAGAGCAAGTGCAGAAGCCCTGAAGTGAGGGAGGGGAGCACAGCAGGCCCTGGCAAGTCTCCTCCACAGTAAACCATGAAATTGTAGTTCAGGTTATGAAGACGAGGAGGCTAAAGTAGTTGTAGGGCTTCCCTCTAGCCCAGTATCTAAAAACCCTTTAAGAAGTTTCCCAGCCCGTGTTTAGAATAGCAAAGGCAGCACAGAGAGTCCAGCCTGGGATTGCTGCTGTGATCAGAGGGAGCAATCATGAGGAAGTAAGCTGGAGGGATGGTCACAGAAATGTAAAGAATTAGGCGAGTTCTAGAAATGCGTAGGAGGTATTGATGATTTCATGGATGTAGGACAGGAGGGAGAAGGAGACACTGAGTATGATCCCTAAGTCTTGGCTGATCATTGCATATAGAATAAAGGAGGGAATCTAAAATGATGATTTGAGATTGAGAAAGCTGAGATCCTAGCTGCCATCAGGTGGGCTGTCTAGTTGAGAGTGAGGCACCATGGGATCCAAGGGGGGAGAGGCTGCCCTCCGAGTATCTGATAATACAGAGTTTGAGGCAGATGTGGTGCAGACGGCAGAGTGACAGACTCGTCCTGGTTTGTCTAGGACTTCGCTGGGGTAGCACTGAAAGTCTTATAATCTGTGTATGAGTTTCTTAGGGCTGCTGTAACAAAATACCACACACGGGGTGGCTTAAAACACCAGGAATATCTGGTCTCACAGTTCTGGAGGCTAGAAGTGAAAAAAACAAATCAACCAGGGTGTCAGCAGGCTCATGCTTTCTCTGACAGTTCTAGGGGAAAAACCCTCCTTTAACCTCTGGGAGTTGATCACAGTCCTTGGCATTCCTAGGCCTGTAAATGCGTCACCCCAATCTGAGACTGCAGCCATGTGGCATTCTCTTGGTGTAGCTGTGTCTTTTTGTCTGCCTCTCTTTTTATACAGACTCTGGTCGTATTGGATTTCAGGCTCACCCTCACCCAGCATGATCTCCTTTTAACTAATTATATCTGAAAACACCCTATTTCCAAGTAAGATCACATTCGTGGATACTAAGGTTAGGACTTTGACATACCTTGTTGGGGTGGGGTGGGTTAGGGACACAATTAAGCCTGTAACAAATGGCATTTATCAGAGCAGTTTCAGGGCAGTGCCAGGGGTAGAAACTGCATGGTAATAAGCAGAGAAACAAATGTGAGATGAAGAAGTAAATATAAAAGGAGACAGTTATTGACTTAGCCAGCAGGGATGTGAGGGCAGGGGACAGCTTTTAAGGGAGCATTACTTAATCATCCTTAAGTGGTGATGGGGAAAGGCCAGGTGAAGGAAGGGGGTGCAGAGAGAGGGGGAGAAAATTGATTAGACAGGGTCTCTGGGGCTGTGGGAGGGGATAGGATACTGGGCACAGGTGGGGGATTAGTTTACAGGAAGGAGACCCCACCTCCAGTGAGTCGGAGGGAGGGAGACCGGGGCACCCAGGCTGCAGGAGAGTTAGCGGGTGGAGGTGGCTGGAGGGAGAGAGGGTCCCTGAGGACCTCCCCCCTCTGTCCCAGCTCAGGAGGAGCCGGCAGGTCTTGGACCAGGAGTATGGGGCTTTAGGAAGGAAGGCTTCTCTGAAGAAGGGGTGAGGCTCTTAATCAACACACATGGGAGAGTCCCTGGGGGATGTTAGGAGCCCAGGCCGTCCTTGAAATGGCTCATGTTACAGCTGAGCAGGTGGCCATTGCTGGGCCACATGGACACTTTTGTGTAAAGCGTGACTCTCCAGGAACGTTTGAGAAAGGAAGATGGAAGGCTGATGTGGGAGAGACAAAGGAAGTAATCTGGGTAATCTTGAGTGTTAAATTCCTGATTTCTGCATACACTTAAAATTTCATGATTTAATGTCGTGCATCGGAGGCACTCTGCACAAGAGGCTGATGAGTTGGACCAGATGCTGCCGTTCACGTCTTAGTACAACGAAGCACGTTTTATTGAAGTCTTGATTCGATTTACCTGGGTAGGCGGAAGGTGCTGGTGGGATCTTCTCCCCCGATCCCAGGTAAAATATTTGCCACTGTGGGCTTCTCTTGTCTAGCAGAGTTCATTGCTCAACATGCTCTAGCAGCTTGCTGTGTTTGCAAGGTTACTCCCATGATGCGTGTTCTGGAATATGTTTCTGTGATTGTGCAGGGCCTGCTAAAACACCCCGACCCATTGCAGACACACTGTTTACACTTCTGTCCTTGTCATTTGCTTACATGTCTGTTCCAATAAAGAAGGAAAAAATAGTGACCCTTTAAGACAGCATGTTTCTCAGCATGCTTACTGAGTCTCATAACCATCTCTGAAATGAGTTTTAAATGTTTAATGTCCACTTAAGGCAATAGTGCCATAGTCTGCCTTTGTTTATTGATTAAAGTTTACCCAGCATGCTTGCTATTCAGAGTGTGCTCCACTTATAGGAATTGGTTTATGGGCAACAATTTCACAGTATGCGCAGAGGACGACCACCAGTGGGGTGAGTCATGCCACACATAGGCCTCCTTTGGCTTAGAGCCTTAAGATCATGACTAATCTGGAAGCCTTTCTTCAGTGCCTTAGCTGGTAGTGCTTAGTATTAATGATCACTAAGATTACTCGTGCCTGCAGAACCAGGTGAGGCACTATTCATTCCACTCTAGGGTCTCCAAGATCTTTATCTCTGACTCCTTGGTGTCCACTTTGACTGCCTTCCTACTTGCGGATTCATCAATTGGCCAGAGATTTGTTTTTGGAACTGAGGAAAGAGTGGTGTGAGTGCTTCGTACAGGATTAGCAACGTTTGGCCCCAGATCTTGGGAGGGGCATCTGAGGGAATCAAATTGGGTGTTCCAGCTTGGGCCATCCCCGGGACAGGACTGGGAGTGGCACTGGGCCTTCAGTTTAAACAACTGTCTTTATCTCCACGTGTTGTCTTAGGAGATTGAAGGAACCAAGATTGACAGGGTACAACAGAGGATTTTGAACTAGGGTTCTATTCTCTTAGCACAGTATAAATTTTTTTCACAAATCCCGCGTCTTTCTTTTGAATCATAATTATATTCCATTGTATTTGTGTGTTAGGACATTGATTTGTTAAATGTTGGCAGCAGTGACATGTGACATATTTGTAACTGTCTTCTTCAGGATAACTTACTGGGAGGCCCAGCCTCTTCCTACCTGGGAGAGGCTATCTTTCTACCAGTCTGTAGGTTGGCCAAGTTACACGTTTCTTACTGCCCCATTAGCCATCATTCCTGCCCATTATCCCACCAATTACTGCTCTTCTCATGGCTTCCTCAGTTCCTGGGACCACTGTGTTGCTTTGTGCTTCCCTCGGGGCTGAGGAAGCTATAGCCTGGGCAGCCTCAGTTACCCTCCAAGGCAGAAGGACAGGGATGCCAGAAGGGAGCCACAGGCCTTGTTTCTGTGACATGACTCCCTGTGTCCCATGGCCTCATGCATGTCCCAGGACCCAGGAATGTCCCACAGTTCCATGGTGTCCCACGATGTTCCATTCCTGCTCTGGATTTTGACATTCTGGTGTCCAGTACCCGAGTCAGCCCTGTGGTATTATGGCCGTGCCTGATTGCACCCCTTCTCTGGGACCTGGTCCTCAGCACTACAGGAAGGGCTGCAATAGATGATTTCTGTTTCCCATAAGATTTTAGAGACTTGAGAGTCTTTGAGTACATAAACCTTGATTGAAATTGCTTCTAGTATTTCTCCCCATTTGTCTAGTCTCAGATCTGCCATTTGACCTTTATAAATCATAGATGTGCGTGATTGTATAACACTGGCCTACTTTCTCCAAGGAAGAATTAGGAAAGTTTATTTTAATTAAAAATAGATTGTATGAAATTCATTTTAATATTTAGTTTGAATGTTTTCATATGACTCTGATTAGAGTATAGGTATAGCAAGACACTGCTAACTGTTGAAAACTCTTGAATGCAATGCTTTTCTTTATGAAATGTAAAATCTACATAAACCAAGTATGATTCTTTTTGGTTTCATAACAGGATATGAGTTATCCTCCTGTGAGTTTCTTTGGGGAGGAAAATTGTTGTTATGGATCCTTAAAAGTTCTTGGTTCCATAAATAATTTGACTTTTGTTATCATACATATGACTGAATGGTTTGTATAATGTACTGTCAAAATCACACGGGCAAAATATTCCAATCTATTTGCAAGTGAAGCCACTATGGCACAGGCACACTGCCTGTTTTGTACATTAAAAACTGCATTTGGGAATACATTTTTTATTTCAGAGTCTGTTGCTAGCTTGCTATCTGAAAAAGTGAATATTTAAAAATACACAACTTTTCAAGTCTCTAATGTAGGTATATCATGATCATTCATGGATGCACAGAGGTGTAGGGAGAAAACACAGTGTAAAACCGCTATGTGTTACTCAATGGGTGATTTGGTTCCAACACCAACACCCGCTGAGCAGGGAGCCCAATTCAGGACCTGGGATCCTGGGATCCCAGGAACAGGGAGCCCAATTCAGGACCCTGGGATCATGACTTGAGCTGAAGCAGATGATTAACTGACTGAGCCACCCAGGCGCCCTGCTACATTGAACTTTGATGTCATTATTGGTCTTTGACTGATGAGAGTTGGGAGAGCCCCCCCTCCCTTTTTTATACAAATAACGCTTAAGTTCTGATGAAAATGATTTCTTGAGTTTTGAGAATTATCAACAACTTCTGTATTATTTTTTGTGTTCCAGGGCCACTAATGAAATAGTGTATAAGACTGAATATTTATATTGTATCTTGAGATACAATTTCAAGTGTTTTGATGGATTTGGCTAGGCAGGGAAATAGTTCCTGTTATTTTAAGGCTGCAAATGGAATGCCTTACAAGTGAGGTAGAGCAATGTGATTGCATTAAAACTGGGAATAAGATTTTGTCAAGTTACTGTCAGGGTTCTGATTCAAAGCAGTCATTTCATTTGGCCTCAAATGGTATGTTACTCTATTTATCTCTAAGCATATTCTCGTCTTTCTGAGCGTTAAATGGGCACTTCATCTGTTCTCACAAGGAAAGTAGATAAAAATCATATCCTTCTTTTATACGTAGTAAGAGTTGAAGAGTGAATGTAGAGTGTATAAAGTTTTTACTAGGTGGCATTCTTCTTGGATTTTGGTTCTCTTGACTTCCTTGAATATCAAAGACAAGGCAAGCAACCGTGGTTACATGAGGGGACGAAGCATTAGGCCAGCTCCAGCAGACAGCGGTGCTGCCATTTTCCTGTTATCGATGACCTAGAATATTAATGACATGGAAGGGACTCCAATGAGGTTTTTAAATTTAGCTTGCTTACTAATTTAATCATCACACTAACCTTTTATTTCCCGAGGCTTTATTATGGTAGAGTGAAAAAGGTTCAGAAATAGACTCTGGCTTTGTGGGAAGACTTATTCCTTAATTTCCTCTCTGCTCTCCTGTCTCCCTCAGGTGACTGAGGGGTGGACTCAGAGAGCCTAATCACACGTGTTGCACTAGGCAGGAGGCGTTCTTACTCCTGGTCAAGAGCGTAGTGTTGTGGACCTTGTTGAAATGAATGCATTCCTCCAGTCTGCTGTGTGACAGAGTTGTGGTAAAGCAGTTTGATCATTCCCTCTTTGAAAGCACCTTTGGACCACATGTTAGGGAGACTGCAAACCCTATTAAATAAAATCAGTGAAGTGGGACCCCAGTGCCAGGCTAGCAGAGAGCCTGTGGTAGCTCCCAGAGTGATGATTAACGATTGTCATTCGCCTTTGTGTTTTTTATTTTTGTGCCACTCGATTCCCTGGCTTCAGCACCCAGAGTGTTTTAGCTTCTGCTTGTTTGAAGAAAAAGCTGAGTCCAGCTCACTAATAATTTAATCAGGATTTATTGAGTGCCCATTATGGGCTAGTTCCAGTCACTGGGATTACTTACCCCAGTGAGCAAAACAGGTAGAAATCTTGGAGTGCACGGAGTTTACATCCTATTAGGGGAGACAGGCAAGAATAAGATGGTGTATTACAGAGTGGATTACATGAGAGCTGCAAAACAATAGAAAACAGGGAACAGGTTCAGTATGGGGTCTTGCAATTTTATCAAGATCAAGGTAACAAGGCGGGCCTGGCACTTAACCTGTTGCCTCCAGACACACTAGTCAGGGAGTCTGAAAGATTCCTCAGGCTCCTGTGCCAGCGGGGCTCCTGTTCTGCGGGTGTGTGAGTGGGAGGAGGCAGCAGGAGCTGGGGAGGAATAGGGAAGTGTATACCTCCGAGTGCTGAGTGCAGCCCAAGAGTGAGGCAGTGCTTTTTGGCAATTCCCACTTAGGTCAGAACTGCTGGACAAGAGCACAGCAGCAGATGCAAGCTTATGGGCTCAGTCCAGCTTGTTAGAGCAGCTCATCTCTGTGGGCTATGCATTCTTCCTTCTGGCTTTCTCAGGCCTAGTCCTTCATCCTTCAGTTTTTTTTTTTTTAGTTTTCACGTTATCTTTACAATGAATTCTCTATGTTGAATTTTCTCTAATCAACTACCTTGGGCAGTTTGTATTTTCCTGGATGGATTATGATGTATACAGCAGGAGGCACTGAGTCTAGATTTAAAGGAGATGAGGGGCAGAACATGGGGATAACTGAGAAAAGAATGGTCCAGGTAGAAGGAGAGCAAGTGTAAAGGCCTTGGGGTGGGATTATGCTTAGCAGGTTTGGGTAACAGCAACAAGGCTAGAATGGCCAGAGTGGAGTGAATCTTGGGGGAGAGTAATGGAGATGAGGTCAGAAGGATAATAGGGACCAGATCCTATAGGGCCTTGAAGAATTTTGGTTTTTATCTTGAGTGAGGTGGGAAGCCATTGGGAGATTTGTTGTAGAGTATTGATATGATTTAACATGACTTAGAAGGATCATGCTGGCTGCTGTGCTGAGGATGGAGTGAATTGCAAGTGGATGGATGGGATGCAGGATTGGGAGACCAGTTTGGGAGCTGGCGAATAATCCAGGCTGGAATTGGTGGTGGCTTGGATGAAGGTGTTAGCAGCAGACACAGGAAGCAGTGGTCATGTTCTGGATAGAGCTTACTTTGGAAGTCAAGTCCAAAGCATTTTCTTTCAGACTGTGTACATGTTGTGAGAGAAAGAGAAAGGCAAGAGGGACTCTGAGGGCTTTGATTGAGCAACTGGAAGAGTGGAAGATGAGGAAGTGTGTAGGACAGTCACATTTGAAGGAGTATTGGAGCTCCATTTGGGGCATGTTAAGCTTGAGATGCTTCTTTGGCATCCAGGTAGAAATGTCAAATAGTTGCATACACAAGTCTGCAGATCTGGGGAGCTGTCAGGGCTGGAGGTGGACATTTGGGAGTTATTAACATACAGAGAGCATTTAAATCTCTAAGTCTGGCTGAGCTCTCTAGGGGAAAGAGTGTACATAGAAAGGTGAAGAGGTGTAATGAGCAAGCCCTGGTGTAATTCAGTACATAGAGTTTGGAGAGATGAGACAACAGATAAGATGGAGAAGGAATATTCAGAGATGTCCTAGGAGACAAGTGAAGGAAAAGTTCTTTCCATGGTGGCCTAACAGGTTAAAAACTAGAGACTTTGCTCTGAACACCAGGAAGCAGGAGGCCAATATTAATATTAGCAGGAGGTGCTGAAGTTTCTAAGCAGTAGAACTCTTCAGATACTTAGAGGACTGTGGGACATGCCATGTAATTTGAATGCGAATATCCCTTGAATAGTGGCCAAAGAAAGAATTGCCCTAGTGATTTGTAAGAAACAGTATTGTATGAGGTTGCTATATGTAAAAGGAGAAATCTCAGAAGTTGGTCTTGACCCCTTAATTGAGATCATTATTAGCCAGCTGTTGAGTAGAAAGAGCAGTATGGCCAGGAGACAAGATTTTGGGTTTGTGTCCTGTAACTTAATAATCGTGTGAACATGGGCAGGTTAATAATTCTGTGTCTTCATTAGCATTTAAAAATATGGGGATGATAATGCCACCTTCTTAGGGTTATTCAGTAGGAGAAATGACAGTTTGTGTCTGTTTATGTGTATGTGAAAGTACAAAGACTTACAGAGCCAGCTGTCATTATATCTAACATTAGAATTAGCTGCCTTTGAGCTTAAATGTAGCACTCCTATAGCACTCCTAACTATTAGGAAGTTTTTCAAACTCTTTGAGGCATAGTAATTTGAGGAGCTAGCCATGACGAAATGCACAAGAAATCTGAATATTTGGTCTTCATGACTTTTGTCTGGGTTTTAATGTTAATCACTGGATAATGCAAACATATGTTGAGAACTTCTCATTTGGGAGTTAAAGGCAAAATTTAAGTCATTACACAAGTGGTCCAAGTCATATTTAAATATTTCTGAATTAAAAAAATGGGCTAGAATAATGTAAGCACAATTCAGTAAAATTTAGAACTCGTTTGCATGCTTTTATTTTTTTAATTCCAAAGGTCAGCCCTACTTTTAAGAAGCATATCTACAAAAATAAAGCCCCAGCATGGAAATCATAAATCCTTCATTTCATAGTGTGGAAACAGAAGCTTACATGATAAACTCATGGAGCAAGATATAAATCTGAAATCTAAATTAAGTAGTTTGGAGACTAAAAGTGTAAATCAGAGCAAAATTTATAAATGTGGGCTTTCTTGTTTCTTGTTTGAATATATAACCGTAGTATCTAATACTAATTTTAGAAATTGTATACAGACTGTTAGAGAGCTTCTGTCATATATAGCTGTTGTTTGACCAAGATTTGGTAAACAGATTATTTTTATTTTTAAGATGAAACTTTATATATGGGACTTTACCAACTAGGCATGGTGGAAATATTGGATTTGATTTACCCTCTTGCTTTAAACAAGAAAACCAGACAAAATATTAGGAACCATATTTTTTAGACAATGGACAATAGGCAGAGGGCAGAGCAGGACTGTAATTCTTAGACAAAGGAAATAGATGAGTCCTATGACAGCCTTAGTTCACTGGAAGTAGTTTCCAAGGCAGAGTACAGTAATGGGGAATCCAAACATAGACCAGCATAGATCAAGTCTCATACATGTAAAAGCATTGAAATCATTTCTGTGTGATCTATGAGCACATAAGACCCAAACTAAAAATCAATAACAGAATGATATATGGAAAACAATGTTGGACTTTAAGCAATATGATTCTAAGTGATGCAGAGGTCAAAGAACAAATCAAGAGAGAAATTCTAAAATATTTTCATCTGAGGGACAATGAAAGCACAACTTACCTAAATTTGTAGGATGCAGCTAAACCTGAGCTTACAGAGGAATTGGTACCTTATTTGCTTGTATTAGAGATAGAGCATAATCTGCTATCAATAATTTTGGGATCTTAGGGAAGTATAAAAAAGCAAATTAAATCTGTGGTAAACAAGAGGAACAAGAAAATAAAAAATAAGAGCGCAAATCAGTTAAGGGGAAAATTATAATGAAGATCAATTAAACTAAAGCTAACACTTTAACAAGATCGGCAAAATCAATAAGTCTCTAAACAGTTTGGTTAGGAACAAGAGAGAAGTCATATTTGTCAATATTAGGAATGAATGAGGAGACATCTCTACAGAGCCTACAGAAGTAAAGAGACCAGTAACAGAAAACAGTGAGCAAGTTTATACCAATAAATTTGACAACTTAGATGAAATGGGCAAATTCTTTGAAGATCCAGTCTATCCAAGCTCACTTAGGAAGGGACAGATAACCTGAATAATTTAATATCCATTATGGGAATTCAATTTATAATTAAAAACCTTATAACAAAGATGGCTTCAATAGTGAATTTGAGAAATATTTAAGGAAGAAAAAAACAGATACCCATTCTACTCTTCCAGTGTAGAAGAGGTTGGAACTCTTCCAGAGTGGAATAGGTTTTCAGCTTTTTAAAGAAGTCATCATTACTCTTTTACCAAAACCAGAGAAGACATTCCAAAATATAAAATGACACACCTCTCACAAACATAGGCACAAAAATCCTTTATAATATTTTAGCAGTCGAATCTGGTAATTTGTAAGATGGATAATTATTTATATCCAACTGGCTTTTATGCCATAAATGCAAGATTGCACAGGATTTCTAAAGTTTTGTACTTGAAAATCAGTCCATGTAAATCAATGTGTTAACTGACTAATTAAAAAAAATAATTGTCTTGGGGCACCTGGGTGGCTCAGTCAGTTAGGTATCCAACTGTTGGTTTGGCTTAGGTCATGATCTCAGCGTCCTAAGAATGAGCCCCACGTGGGGCTCTGCACTTAAGACAGCATCTGCTTGGGATTCCTACCCTCTTCCTCTCCCTTGCCTCTGCCCCTCCCTCTGCTCATGCATGCACTTTCTGTCAATTACATAAATAAATAAAATCTAATATTAAAAAATAACCTCAATAGATATAGAAAAATCATTTGATAAAGTTTAACACACATTCATGATAAAAAATTAGGAATAAAAATTACCTAGAAACGAAAAAAAAAAATTACCTAGAAACGGACAAAAGGTAGCTTAAAAAAGTCAGAATCTAATATGATACTTAATGGTGAAAGGCTAAATGCTTTCCCCACAAGGATGTTCATTCTTTCCACTTGTAGCCTAACATTTAGGTACCATTATGCTAACCACTGTAAACGCTAATAATAGATAAATGCTATAGTATAATGGAACTGATATAATAAACAAATGACATACAAATTAGAGAGGAAGAGTTAAAGTTGACTTTTTTCTTCTTTTTTGCAAACAAGATTATCTATATGGAACATCCTAACTAAAGTTTTAAAATCTTTAACAAATAAGTGAGCTCCTGATTTTAAGATACAAAGTGATTATAAAAATATTCAATTGCATTGTGACATCAACTAATAATTAGAAAATGAAATTAAATTCTATCATTTATAGTATCATCTTAAATATGAAATAAAGATACATTTAGCTAAATATGTGCAAGAGCCAAGCATTGGAAGCTGCGAAAGCATTACTGAGAAAATTAAAAAGACCTAGACAAATGGAGCTAAATATTCATAAATCAGAAATTCAGTGTTGTTAAGATATCAATTCAGCTATATCATATGCATTGGAATCTATATGTTAATGCAAATCGAATCAAAATCTTACTGTGCTTTTATTGTGTAAATCAAAAAGCTGATTTTAAAACTTTTATGGAAAGGCAGAAGATTTAGGAAAGGTGAAATAGTTTTGAAAAAAGATTACAATGTTGGAAGGCTGGCAATACCTAAATCGAGACTATGTGGTGTTTACAAAAGGATAAACATGTACATCGATGTTACAGAAAACAGAGACCAGAAGTAGATGCATATATATATTGTCAATTACTTTTCAACAAAGTAGCCATGGTAATTTAGTGAGGAAATTATAGTTCTTTCAACAAATGGTAATGAAAAAAATTTGATACCTCATATGCAAAGATGACCTGAAATGGATCATTGACCTAAAGTTCAGAGCTAAAAATTATAAAACTTCTAGAAGTAAAACTGTGGAAAAGATTTTGAAACCTTGGATTAGGCAAGGATTTCTTAGGATAAGAAAAGCACGAAAAGCATATGTATTTTTTTTCATATAAATTAGTCCACATGAAATTTAAAAATATCTGCCCTTCAAAGATATCTTTGAGAATAAGGGAAAGCAAGCTGGATGCTATATGGAAATGTTACAAAACATGTATCTGTGAAAGGTCTTGTGTCCAGCATGTATAAGGAAATTCTTCCAATCTAAAAAAAATAATCCAAATTTTAAGGAATGGTCTAGAGATTTAAACTATTTGAAAAATGCTAATGGCAGCCATGGTGTGGTGTCTCTACACATGCAACAGAGCGACACTTAAAAGACTGATAGTGCTAGGCATCAGCAAGGATTTGGTGGAGCTAGACCTTTAACACCATGCTCTAGATAAAGCAAGATGGTACAGCCACTTGGGAAGACACACAGTTGCTTCAAAAGTTAAACATACACTTACCATTAATCCCAGCAACACTGCTCATAGTTCCTTGTCCAAAGGTAATGAAGCACTGAATAGTGTCTACAGGAAGACTTGCATGCAAAGGTTTATAACAGCTTCATTCTTACTAGCCAAGACCTGGAAAGAACTCTAAGGCCCATCAGTAGGAGCAGCCAGATTGGTTATGTGAACTAGATATGACTGGGCAGTAAAAGGAAACAAAATGCTGATATAGACAGATGGACCTCAAAATACTATGTTAAGTGAAAGATTCCAGGTATAAAAGACTACGTATATTTTGGGTTATCTCAGTTTTATCTTCTATAGAATAAAAGCTAAAACTAAAGTTACAGAATATTTATTAATGAGTTGCCTGTGTGCAGTCAAGGGAAAGAATTCCCTGCAAAGGTTCGAGAGAAATCCTGTGAGTTGGTGCAAGTATTTTATATCACAATTAAGGTGATGGTGACAGAGTTTATACATTTGTTGAAAGTCGTTGAATTTAAATTAGTAGATTTATTGTGTCTCAGTTATACCTCCATGAAGCTGCTTTAAAAGGAAATATATATAAGTTCTAACTCTAATAGAGAAGCACGGGCTTGTCAAGAATGTAGGATTCAGTAATCAGATTGCTTAAGAAATAGCCTGAGTTTGTCAAAACACTGCTACATTTCCTTGACAATATGGGCAAGCATTATGTGAGAACTTTACAGTGAGAAAGATAGTTACGAATAATGTGTTATGTGACATTTAACAAAGTGTGTATGTGTGTGTGGGTGTGTGTGGGTGTGTGTGTGATATGCATCAGCAAAGCTTCTTAGAATTTAAGATACTCAGGTCTTTAATGAAAAACCTGCCACATAAACTGTTTAACCAGTTAAGTTTTTAAGCCAAAGTTACATTAAGAGACAAGAACCCTGTAGTTCAGGTTAACTTGATGTAAGATAAGTAACTTATATAGAAAGCTTTTCTTTCAAATACTATTTCATTCAATGGTAATTTTTGTTGTTGTTGTTTTTTTTTAAGTGTTATTTATTCATAGAGACACATAAAGAAAGGCAGAGACATAGGCAGAAGGAGAAGCAGGCTCCCCACGAGGAGCCTGAAATGGAACCCAGGACCCTGGGCTCATGCCCTGAGCAAAGGGCAGACTTTCAGCCACTGAGCCACCCAGGTGCCCCTCAATGGAAATCTTTGCAGGAAAATATTTCTGATTCGTGTATACTTTGATAAGATGTCATCACATCTGAAAATTGCTCATTTTTAGGTAACTTTTTAACTAAGAGATAAAACACTTCTTGGAATTAGCAGCTATTAAAACTATAGAGAAGAAACAAGAGAAACATACATCTAGTATTTTTGATTGCAATACAAGCATACAACTCTTCTTTTTCCTTTTCAAGGCTGATTTTCTAACATGGTCATTTACTTTTTCTTACTTCTACAGCAATAAGAGGACCATTAGTATAAAGGAGCTGTGTGCAATAGAATCTTCCTTGATGATGGAAATGCTTATATTCTGTGCTGGAAAATATAGCCATTAGCCATGCATAGCTTTTGAGGACTGAAATGTTACTAGTGTAACTAAAGTAATGAATTTTTAATTGTACTTAATTTTAATTTGTTAAAATACAAATAATCATCTATTGGTGGTGGAGTACCATATTGGACAGTGCATGTGGAGACCTTTGGCCTTTAGCACTGTATAATAACTACTGGTATAGGTTTTTTTTCCCCACGTCTATTCAAAGGCTCTTCTGTTCTGGCATCTCATCCGAGTCAGGTTTTTGGAAAGTGTCATTGTTTATATTTAAAGACCAGGCTGAGAAGAGGAGAACTGTGTAATTGTTATACGTCTGCTGTTAACTACTTCTCTGATGTAAAAGGAATCTCCTTCTGTCTTTTGTTTTGGTCTCCATTTATTCAAGTGAAAAATGAATGTAGTGGGGTCTTCTATCAAAGACTACCACCCCAGTGATTTTGTTGCTCTTTAAACCAGGATAACAGGGGAGGCCAAGGGATATTTGGGACATTTGTTAGTTCTTCAAGAAAACTCCCTCTTAATCCTCAGAAAAGAACACTGTAAAATTTTGTATTGTAAGAGCAAAATATAAATAGAGATTTCCGTTGACATTGTTGACATCAGCAACATTTTTATCACAAATGTGTAGCAGGAAACATTAATATATTTTATGTGAAGAATGGTTTGACCTTTCATTTTCATCTATTTTCACAATTAATTAACATATAAAAAGGTTAGTTTCATATCCAAATAGATTTAGCAGTTTTTCTTGATACCTAGAAGCAAACATTCAGAGATGAAATGTTAATATACATTTTAAGTCATCAATGCAGTGAAGTTTAGAAACTCTTACTTCAAAAGCTCACTGGTAAGCTTGCAGCATCAATTAGAAATTTCTTGGCTACAAGGTACAGAAAACAGACCTAACAGTGGTTTAAATAGTAAGGCTGTTTCTTGTTCCCCAACTAGAAGTACAGAACTAGGCTGGCTTAGGAGCTCGGGGGTGTCAGCAAGGACTTGAGCTCCATCATTTTGCTCAGTCACCTGCAGAGATTGGCATTCACTTTTGTTTCTATTTCATGTTTGGAAGGCAGCTGGCAGCATTCAAAGTCAGGTGGTGATGAGAGGAGGCAGGATAACCAAGTTCTTGATTCATGTGTTTCATATCAGAAATCAACAACAAAAGCAAGATTGCTCATGGAAACCAATGTTCGGAATTGTTTACATGTAAGTGGCCAGAGCTGTGTCACCTGCCTGCCTCTAGGTACAAGGGGAAAGGAAGTGTCTGGCAAATGACAATGGGAAAAATCAGGACTGAACTCTTGAATCCAATAGGCCTGGTAGCAGGGGGAAGACAGGAACTCACCTTGGATGCAAATTTAAGAGGTAAAAAACCTCCGTGGTCAAAATAAATATCATAGATGTGTGTGTGTGTATGTGTGTGTGTGTGTGTGTGTACATCTCTATATAATGCAATATTTACAAAATTGGTATTAATGACAAAGAAGAATTCACGATGAACACATTATCCAGATTTTAAATGAAGATAGGATTAATATAGTCAGTCCCCTGCTGAGCCCTGCTTGGAGCTCCATTGTCTTAATTTAAAATGTTGACAGTTTGTTCATCATGGATTTTGGGGGGCATTAATTAATTAATTAATTAATTAATTTTTTAAAAATATTTTTTATTTTTTAGATTACTTATTTATTTGTTTGTTTATTTATTTATCAGGGACCAGAGAGAGAGAGAGAGAGGCAGAGAGAGAGAGAGAGAGAGAGAGGCAGAGACACAGGCAGAGGGAGAAGCAGGCTCCATGCAGGGAGCCTGATGCGGGACTTGATCCCAGGTCCCCAGGATCACAGCCCGGACCGAAGGCGGCGCTAAACTGCCAAGCCATCCGGGCTGTTGGGCATTAATTTAGAATGTAAAAAATATTGCTTCAAAATACTATGTCACTGAGGTTTTTTTTGGTACCCGGTTAAATTTTGTGCAGTATGTGAAAGCTTACTTGCCTTACTCTTGTCCTGGCCCTTGCTCTTGAACCAAATTTGGGTTCCATTAGCAAGGAAGAAGTGATGCGCAGTTAACTGTGTCTGTACAGCTGTGTAGCTGGTTCTGGTATGTCTGCCCCATGAATATTCATAAATGTAAGTTTTTATATATGCTTCACGGAATAGGTCTCTCTTTTTATATTTTAACACCCTGCTTGATAAACAGAGTGTATATTGTACCTTGCACTTCGCACAAGGACTCTTTGTGAATAATGGGGACTCAGTACATTTTTGACTGAATAACTAACCAGATACTCTTGATAAGAAGCAAAACTTAGCCCCAGCAGATTGTTCCAAAACGTATCTGAGATACCATTATGAAAAGCAGGAATTTCTCATTTTTGTATTTTCTCATATTTTAAAAGACATATTGTTGGATTACTTGAAATCTTAAAATGATTCATAAGAGACTAAGAGGATAGAAAGATCTGTTGGTGCTTTCTTGTGTCTCCTGAAATGGACAATGGGAATTCGGCTGTCTTGGAGAATGACGAAGTATGTTCTCAAAGAACTCATGTCATAAAATTATGGAAATTGTCATTATGTAATATGAAAACTGGTACAAAAGAATTCATCTTTCCTATAATTTTAATCTTGCTCTAGCTTTGGTCTGATTAACTATGAGTTGATGTTGGTAAGTTTGTTTATTTGAAACCTTGTAAGCCCTTTTTCCTAAGGGGCGTGATACAAAGCCATCTCTCACTGGAAAAGCTTTAAAATTCTAGCAGGCTTTTCCTTGCGAATACAAGTAATTCTCCTACAGTGAAAATTTCTTATGAAAAAAATTCATCTAGGCCTGTGAAGCCTGAGTGATATAGATATGTAGTAGGAATTTCATGCAAGGCTATAAAAGAAGTTTGTATTAAGGGCCAAATGTATTATTCACACTATTTATAAGATATAAATTCTTCAATCTCAAAAGTGTCTGCACAAAATTGTTCAATGTCTTGTCTGATTTAATTCAGCTTTTGAAAGCTCTTGAGAGCAATGTTTGGAATTTAGAGGATAAAAAGGGAAGAACATATGGAAATAATAAATTTACATAGTTGGTTGTTAAAGATGCCTGCTATGAGAAGGTTTAACGTGCACAGCAGTGATAGAAAAAGTGGGAAGGTTATAGTGAACTTTGCATGTGTTTATCATTACTGCTCCTATTTAAGACTTCCCCTTCTCCCTGAGCCAAACCTGAGCACCCCAGTTTTTCTAAGCAACTTTTTTTTTTTTTTGAAGCAACCAATGAAATACTGTTTTTCCTAGCCATGTCTGGCCTCACGACCTGACTAATTCCCTATACCCCTTTTTTTTCTGGCCGCTTGAGATGCCTTTTGATTTTATATCATTTTTATTTTTTATTTTTAAAAGGTTTTATTTATTTGAGAAAGAGAGCAAGAGGGAGCATGAGCAGGGGAGAGGGAGAAGCAGACTCCCCACTGAGGAGGGAGCCTGACATGGGGCTCAATCCCAGGACCCTGGGACCATGATCCAAGCTTAAGGAAGATGCTTAACCAACTGAGCTACTCAGGCGCCCCCATTTTATGTAAGTTTTTGATTCGGCCATCCCATTGCATGAATGAAAAATTGTTTTTATTGCAACTGAGCAATGACCCTTTGCTGGTCTGCATCTCTTGGCCAGAACCATGTAACCCCTGCTTGGCGTGAGGGTGGCAAGCCAGGGTACGATGGTTGGGTAATACCCTGTCTGCAGTATGTTTTATACTTCTTGAATGCCTCTGTTTCCTCTACCTCCCTACCTATGTGAAGCTTCAGTTGTTGTTGCCAAGAATTTCACACTCCAAGTAAGAGAAGAATATCTCCCAAAGGATGTGTAATTCTATTATGCAGCAATAGCTCTTCCCATGACTTCAAGCCAAGCAAAAATATTTGCTAGTGCCGGAGCCATTTTCCAGCCAATCCAATCATGTTGACCTTCTAGAACTTCTCTCGTCCCAGAAATTTGCTTTTGACCTTTCCTGCCCTACCATTAATTGTGACCTTCCTCTTCTACTGCGGTAGGTGAGGGTAGCAGCCCTATTTTTAAGTGCAGATCTAGCACACGACCACATCTGCCTTGCTGCTCTGTTTGTTTTTATCATCTGTAGTACATTAACAGGCCAGTGTGCATGGATGGACAGTAACCATCTTCAGACGGGGTAAAACAGAGAAGATTATATCAGCACTTTGCAATGATTTCCTGTGTGCTATATCTGTCATTCATAGATTAGAAGGACTTATCCCTTTCATAGCCTGTGACCAAACTCCTCTGGCCGCATAACCGTACAAACAAAACGATGTCTGAAGAACCTAATGTGATTATAAGATCTCATGAAAAATCCTACTCTAATGAAATGTATTATAGCATCCTGGAATCTTTAATTGGTGGGGTTTTCTAACCACGTTAAAATAAATAGAAGTGCAAAATAAAAAATGAGGTGCATTCCCAAATACCATGCCAAGATGCCCGGGCAGTCACTGAGAAAGTCTGCCGAACAGTCCCCAGGGGCCAGGTGAAGTGAAGAATGGTTTCTGGACAGCTCATCATCTCTCCTCTAAGTATTTACAGATGGTTTTGCATGTAAAAATTAAGATTTGAGTTGGAGACTAAAAAGTTTCTGCTTTAACCTCAGCTTTAAGCCAGTGAGATTGCCTCACTTTTGGGATTCTGCTAGTGGGGAGGCTTAGTAAAGAGATTCGGTTGTGTGTGGGCTGGATCCCAAAATGATAGGGCAAGTAGACTGTGTTCATTTGGGTTTTTATGTTTTTTTTTCTTTTTGGATAGAATTAATGGTTAAATGAGATTTACCTCAGTAGTTTAAATTCTATTGTGAAACGTCTAATATTAAGTAGGAAGTAGGAAGTAGGACTTCAAATTACATACTATGTCCCTGAAGATTTAAAATGTCAATATTTATCCACATGGAAATGTGGAGTAGCATTCAAACTAATTGTCTATGTTCACTAGGTGTTGTCATCCTAGTTACTGAGGAAGTGATGTGAAAATGTAAAGAAGACACTTCTTACCAAGATTTTCAGCAAAATGCTGAGTGGATGGGAGAAATCCATCACCATAATATAATAGCATTAAAAAATACAGAGCTGCCTTAAAAAGAAGAGAGGGAAAGTCCCAGGGGACAGTTTTATAAAAAAATCCAAGTTGAAATGCCTTAGGGACTTGGTTTTCAAAACATGCTCGAGGACAGGAGAGGTGGGTGGTGGGTGCTGATTGGCATGGACAGCAGAAGCTCAACTTCCTATACGATGCTGCAAGCCACAGTGAGCTATCCTACCTTTGAAGTGGAAGTCCAAAAGAAATACAGATCAGCCGCCTAGGTAGAGGGAAGAAGGAGGGGGGAACGAGGGGGGAAACAGAGTCTTGAAAGAGAAATTGGAACATCAAGCCTGCTCTGTGGGCCCCATGGGGGATCTAAACAGGCACTGTCCTTGCAAGGGAGAGCCCCAAGCAAAGAGATCAACAATGGACTCAAACACCAAACCACAGACCCAGAGCGGGCCCTCTCTGTTCTACGGTCTTGTGGTGTCTCCATAGTTCCTGGGTCATGGGTTCTTGTGAGAATAACTCTTGCTGCAGAGGAGCTCAGAGTCAAGGAAAACATACCAGTGACATGATGGGTGGCTCTAAGAGTTGGCAGACACAATCAAAGCAAAATGTAAGGTCCTCGGCCCATGAATAGACCAACCCCCAGCAGATTTTGAAGTGTGTAAGAGATACAGGTAGAATCAGTATGGCCAGAGCAAGAGGCCACAGAATAGATGAGACAGAGAATAGATGTAGTGAACAAGAGTATTGTGAGTTGGGAAAAAAATTCTAAGAAATCTGTGTGAGTATAGTGCAAAACAAGGAATAGATTAATCGACATTTGAATTCAAAGCAAGAAATTCATTTAAGTATTTACCTACAGCTCATAACATGTGAAAAAGAAATGGCTCTCTCCTATATCACAGAAAAAAATAGAGGTTACAATGGTTTAATGTTGATCATTTTCCCTCCTTCCCCCCTTAAAAGAGCCATGCATTCTTCCTTTCCTTTCTTTTGTTTTTTATTTTAAGATTTTATTTATTTATTCACGAGAGACACACACAGAGAGGCATAGACACAGGCAGAGGGAGCAGCAGGCTCCCCACAGGGAGCCTGGTGCAGGTCTAGATCCCAGGACCCTGGGATCACGCCCTGAGCTGGAGGTGGACACTCAACCACTGAGACACTCAGGTGCCCTCTTCCTTTATTTTCAATGAGAAAGGTATATGATCCTGATCCTGCATGGGCTTGTGTTTTTAGATGGTGAACTTTCTGTTTTATTCATTGTTGTACCCAAAGCATGAGCTCTATAGATGTTGGTGGAGAGCATGTCTTCTATTTAATTCTCTACTTTCAAAGAGCTTACTCTCTCCAATACGAATGAAGAAAACAGAAAATTAAGCATTCAAATGGTAAATTAGAGATTGATAGATAAAATTTTAACATAGAGTATTCATCATTTGTGGTTTTTTCTCTTCATTGCCTTTTGGCTTTCGGAGTTCTAGTTTTGCTGCATGAATAATGTGGATAAAAATATCTGCCCTTTGGGGCTTTTTGAAAGATTCAGGAATGTATATGTAAAATAACCACCCTGTTGCCTAGCTTAGTACTTAGAATACTGTGTGTAATCAATACATAGCATCATTGGTGTTATCATTTTCATTGCAGTTTTATTTGCACCATCATCTGACATAAAATTCCTCAAGAGTGTGTGCTAAAGCTTCATTTCTTCGGAAGCTATGGCCTTGTTATAAAAAAGCATAGTATGGGACATAATAAAAATGTATTTGTTTGGGGGAATACTATTGAGAGAGTTCTTTTTTGGGTCTCTGTCTCTTAATCTAACCTCTCTTTATAGTCATCTTTATTTTAGTAAGAGTTGTATTCTGAAAAACATCTTTACTGATTTTTAGACTGTTAAAATGTTGTCTCTCTTGAAATATATCCAGTCTGTCAAGTTTCTTAAGATCTTGTTTGCTGGACTCTATCAGGGCCACTAACAGAATTCAAATCCCATCCCAGTAGGTGATTCCCTATATGTTATCTCCAAGTAAGTATGCCCATAATTGAAGCTAACTTCTGATTAATGTCCAAACTACAGATGAGACGTGATGATCTACTACAAAGGTGAATCATGGTTCATTTGGTGACTAGTTCTTTGACCTGCCCAAAGGGTTCACAGGCCATTGCTGGAAGATGATCTCACAGTTGAAATTCTTGTTTACCTTGAATTGAAAAGCTAAATAAAACCAGTCTCCTTCATTATCCTTCTATAAAATGAGGACAACAAAAATCCTAAAATCTGTTATCATGACCTTAAGAGAAACAACCAGGAAATGTTGTCAATGGAAATTTTTAGATCATTACAGTCTTGAATTCCGGATCATTCTGCCTCCCCTGCCCCAGTGATTCTTATGAAATGGGGTGGACATTTTGCCCTCAAAGGGTAACTTTTTCATGGTTTTCTTGTTTGCTTTTTTTCCTTGCCCTCAAGAAAATGGTTGAGTTAGGCGAATGTGGATACTTCATTGCTCAACAAGCCAACGTGATGTGGTGCCAAATATAAAGACAGAATAAGCTGAAGTTGATGAAATTTTGAAATTTTCAAAGGAAGGACAAAATTGGGTATAGAAAATAATTATTATAGGCATAAAAGTTGTGTCATGTCCTTGAGAGTAAGGAATCATTTTAGATCCCGTGGATGTCAATTTGTCATAAATTCAGCTTCAATCTGAACATGTTGAGAAGTCCCCACTCCAGCCACAGTATTTCAAAGGGACTCTATTGGAGCAAAACAATGCTGATAATCACGACAGGCTATGAGAAAAGCAAAAATTAAAAGCAGTCTTAAATTCCAATAATGCCAACAAACACCATGTTTTTTTAGTCTTTATAAAAATTCTATAAAGTGGTTGTGTCTCTGCCTTTTTATGTAGCCCAGGAAACAGATTAAGAAGAGTGAGGTGACTTGCCCACAAGCCCATGGTGCATGTGTAGCAGAATAGGGACTAGAATACTAGAATACTGGCAAGTCAGGCTGAAAAGGCCAGGCACTAAAATTTTACAGGCCCTCGCTGTGATGGGAGGAGGCTGCACCTTGAGGCTACTACGTCGTGTGAATGTCTTCATGTGTGCATGTGTGTGCACATGCATGTGTGGTTTGGGTGCTGAGCTGAGGATCTGGGAGCTCAAATGGGAGGGAAAGCATGCTGTTCCCTAGTCAACACATTTATACTCCCCCTCCTCAGTTTAACAGAAGCTTCCTAAAGCCCTGCTGGCTGTTATATTTACAAGAGGGCTCTGAGCCAATGCTTTGCTCCTTGAATCCAAAAGTTTTAAGGCAACGATAACTCGGTTTACCTCAGTGCCCAAAATAAGAGATTCCTTTTCTAGATTCCAGATGTATTTAGTATACTACCGAGGAGCAGAGCACCCCAAATTCAGTTGAAAGAACTCCAGTTTAATAACCATAGCTTTCTCTTACATTCTAGTTTCATTGTTTTCATTATAGACTTGGTATCTAAGAGTAATGTTAATTCATTATTCTTCATGTCTAACATATATTCCTTCAAGTATTCATACAACCAGCATCCATTCATTCCTTAAATACATTTTTTAAAGGCAACACCTGCTTTGTGTTAGCCTTCATGTTAGGTGCTGGGAATATGGGAAGCAGAATGATGTGTAAATAGGCAAACTGAGCATGGCATCATGGGTTCTCATAGGGCAAAGCTTGTGTGGTGTATGCTCGTGGCCGGGGGCCTTCATCTTATTTATGGAGACTCAGAGAGGCTTTCTGGAGGGGCTGTCGCAGCTGGCAAATGAAGAGCAGGCCATATAGCACCACGTGAGAAAAGGGAGGTATGGGGACTTCTGGATAGTCCCTGGCTCACAGTCCCTATATAGTCAGAGCCCAAAGTGCATACACTATGGATGGCAGAGAGAGTGATGGGGTTGGAGATTAGGATTGGAGGTCCCAGACTGGGATGGTTTATGTTGAGGTTCATCTAGGGATATTGATGTGGAGTCGCAGGCAGGGGACGCTGGAGGCCGAAGCAGTGAGGGAGAGACAGTTGGCTTAGCCAGGCGAGCAGTAGTGCAGATGAGAGATTGTGGTGGCCCAGACCCAGGTCATGGCACGGGGACAGAAGGAAGCACGTTAAGGAAGTAGAAGCCAGAGGATTCCGTGAATGGATGTGTGTGTGTGTGTGTGTGTGTGTGTGTGTGTGTATTGCTGCTCAGCGGGTATCGCTCTAGTATATTCAGAGATGATCCATTCTCTTCAATCCAGTTTGATTAAAACCTGATAATTCCTCATTTGTGGTTGAGTTTCAGCCCTGGAAAAGGCCTCCTCACAATTCCTGTCCAAATAACATTAAACAACTTCAGCAAAAGAAGTGAGATTAGAAATTTGTCCATAAATATTCATCTGTATTGTCCTATATGATGTGGAGATAAATAATTTTTGCCTTCTTTATTTTAAGACCCAAAAGTTCTAAGCGATCCCCTCATCTTTACACGGGGCATTACCCCTCTGCACATGTCTCTTCAGTACAAGCTACTGGCAGTCAAAGGACATGTTTCTTCCAAGGCTTTTTCTCTTGATGTCACCACCTAAATAAACGTGGGCTATTGAGTACTGGTTCCTCCCATTCTCCCTTGTCATCCCAGTCCCGTTCACAGATTCAATCTTTGAAAAGAGTTTTATATTTGTTCTCGGCGTTTATAAAGATACTGTCAGGCTCTCCTCTCCCTGGGTGTCTAATATAGTAGTGTTTATGTTTGGGGAAGAACAAAAATAGAAATGTTTATAGCTGGTGGGGCAGAAAAAGAGCAAACTCAAGTTGGAGTCATCAGCGTGGTCGTCCTGTTTGTGCAAACAGTTCTCGCTAATTATAGCCCTTCCAGAAGGACAGCATTATTATACTGACCATATGCAATTAACTTGACTTTTCTTTCTCTATGTATGAAAATAGAGCACACTGCCATTTTCCCGAGCAAGGACTGCACATCCTTTCCTGGACACAGTCCAGCATCAGTCTTTTCTTCGGGAGCTCTAAAATCTCTGTATGGCATTAAATTTAATAGGTCTAGTATATCAAAAATAGAATTATAATTATGAAAAGTCAGTTAAAAGGAGGGTGAATGGTAAAGTGAAATGAGATTTTTAATGGCTTGCCAACAGTTATAATAATGAGATGGAGGTCTGGCCATACGTGTGACCTTCAAGTAGGAAACAGAGCCCCTTGCCCATAGACCTCAGGAAGGAGGAGGATTTTTCAGAAGAACAGGACTGTACACCCTGCCAGATACGACCACCTTCTCTTAAGGGCTTCTGAAAGTTGAGCTCGTTGATGTGTTCAGGAGGCAACTAGGTGGGCACACCAGGTGGATGAGAGCTTCATTGGAAGAGACCACGCAAGCCACACGGTGGAACCCCCGGAGAAAGTTTGACAGCTGCTCTACGGTGACTGCTGTGTTTGATAGGCCACTTGTTATTTTGCCTGTAACAAGAAGCTGCTTTCCAGGACTGTGTTAATTCATGGGTCTGATCCACTTCGGTATCTGTTACACAGTTAATTTCTTTGAACACTAGTTGCAAACAGAGAATAGCACAGACGTACGCTGGCTTCAGCCCCTAATACCATCCAACTGTACAGCTTCCTCGTGCACCCAGTGGGTTCCTGAGGCTATAAAAATTGTTTTTGTCTGATTAAACACAGGTCCCTTTGAACTCCGTGGGGGGTTCTTTTCCGCTTGCACTTTCTTGGGCAAATCTCTTTTTTTTCTTTGGGTCTGATTTGGAATCCAGAGTCAGCCCACTCCGCCTCCTTCATCCTTTTGTAAAGCATATATTCGTAGTTAGGATCCCATCTGTTACATTCCACAGCCCGGGGCAGACAGGCAAAGCTAAACTCTCTCCACACACGTACACTAGCCTCTCTTCCTGCTCCTGCCCCTGACGTGGGTTGACTGGGAGGCAGGAGCTAATCAGAACCTATAACTAGTAAACCGGCTAGTGCAGGAGGTGAGTTACCCGTGTAATTACCAGTAATAGAGCCTCTGACTTTGCCGGGAGCCCGGGGGAAGGAATTGCATCTTCGGTGAGGCTGAGACATAACTAGGGCCATAAGCTGTCTCTTCCAGAGAAAGAACTGGGGCGAAGAGGCAGATTAGAATTTCTGTTTATGGGGCTGGGAACGGTATCCAGTTGGGAGACACTTAAAAGCAAAGGCACATCAGCAGGTAAATGGCTAAGTAGTCAAATTCGCTGTAAGACCAACACCCTCATGATTCTGAGCTGCGAGTGTCTGCAGTGAACTGTTGGAGGTACAGATGATTGGCCACGGATAACATGACCCTCTGGATGAAGAAAATGGGATTTCCTCATTTATCATTTTGTGTGTTTGTGCCTTTGCTCAACATTCTCAAGTCTTTCTGCTGACTTTCAGCGTCTGGACCATTTTTTTCTTGTTCTAACTTGCTCCCTTTAATATCCCAATTAGACCTGCGGTCAATACAATCAATGTGGTTATGTCTTATCAAACTTTTATCTGGAGTTCAACCCCAGAACTGCCCTGCCACTACCTACTTATATATCCACTGGGATTTCCACTGGGGATTTTCACTTAGGCGTTCATCAAAGCACTGTTGGCTTGTTCTCCAAACACCAAGCCTATTTTTCTTCCAGTCTCTCCTGTCTCAGAAATGGCCCTAGAGATGGAGTAACTCTTGTGGAAAACGTGGGTGGGTGTCATCCTTAATTCCTCACATTTCCTTAGGGCCCCAATTAGTTGCAGACACTTACTACCTTTGCCCCTCAGTGTTTTCGGACTGCTTGGGCGTATTCAGTTCCTGTATTTCACATCCTCTGTGGTCCATCCTCCACATAAGAGCCATAGGAGCTTTTAAAAATGCAAAGTAGCTTATGTTCCCCGCCCTACCCACCACCCCTTCCCCACACCTACCTTGGCTTCTTAGTGGCATAGAACGGAGGCTGGTGAAAATGACAGCCCACAGCCAAATCTGGCCCACCTCCAGGTATTGTGAGCATGGTCTTGTTGGAACCCAGCCATAACCACAAGTGTATATTTATCTATAGCAACAGAACCAGAGTTAAGTAGTTGTGACAGAGACCATATGGCCTGCAAAGCCTAAAATACTATCTGGCCCTTTGCAGCAAGAGCTTTCCAATTGCTCCCATAGAATAGAATCTAAACACTTTTCACCTTTACCTGCAAGACTCTACCTTAACCGGCCCTAGCTCCCTCTGGGCCCTGCCTCCCTCTGGGCTCTCCCCTCACCTTGTCTCTCACTGCACACCTGCCTTGTTTCCATTGCTCAGTTACCCTGCTTCATCCCCCACCCTCTCCTCAGGCCTCTCCTGGACAGGTCTCTCTCCTGGAATGTGCTTCTCCCACATCTCTGTGTGGCTTTTTGTTGTCACTCAGGTCTCAGCTTAAATATCACCTCAGTGGAGTGGTCTTCCCCCAAAACTCTAGAATGTCACTCCAAGCCCTACTCTCAAAAGTCATTCTGTTTTATTTACCTTGTGGCAATAACTTACTACTTTTATTACTTATTTTATTGAACCCGTCCTCCTCACTACAGTATACCTCTAATGCGGGAGGAGCCTTTTCTGTTCAGAGTGGGAACGGTTTGTCTTTAATTCTAAGAATAGGTCCAGGCACGGAGTTGATAAGTATCTACACAGTGAAGGCTGTCACATACCTGGTGGTGGATGGTCCGGTGAGAAAATGCAAGGAGGTCAAGCAAGTAGTTAGCGTTGGCCATGGAAATGGGGCTCAGATCAGGAAAGGTCTCTGAAGTTGTATGGGATACCTCAGGAAATGGGTGTATGAACTTGTCAAGAAAAATCAAAAACAAGATTAAAAACATGACTGTGACACTGAGTTAACTTCTCTAAGGAATTCACAAATGCAGCTCTGAACTTGTCCACACAGCGGCTTTGCTGCAGGCTGGGAACCCGAGCAGCTTCAGACAGCCAGGTCACCATCGGGTTAGGTTAGTCCCTGGAAATGAAAACTACTATGGTTTCCCCAAGTACACCCATGTGGGCCAAACAAGAGGAAACCTAGCCTTGATTTGCCTGTCTCCTCTGTCTTCCTTTTGTGAACCTATCTTCACTAGGGTCGGTGTCTCAAAGGTGTGGAGGGCTGAGCTCTCTTGCAAAGGCTGGACCGAGGCAGGACTCTACTTCCACTGGAAATAAAAACCTCAGGCCACAAATGTCAGCTTTGATTTCACATTTAAAACATGCTGTTTTTTTTTTTTTTTTCTTTTCAGTCCAACATCTTGAGTGACTTGGGGCTATTGGGACCTAAGGGACCCTGTGAGGGAGGGCTGTCAGTTTTATGGGATCATAGGTAACACTAGCTAATGGAGAATAGGCCCTGCTAGGATTTCCAGAAGGTTTGCTTTTCCTCTTGGAGGAGATGGAAGTATAATAATTAGCTGGGTTATCAAAATGATTTTGTGTATAGAACACTCAACTTTTTTCTATGAGTCACGTAATGAGTTTCTGTATACCTTTTTCATTTTAGTTGAAAGGTATTAAAGGTCATAAAAAACTAATGGAATAAAATATCTTGGAAATGCTAGTAGTTGTTGATGCTGTGTGATGTAGGGTAAATCATGTAGGGTGAATGACCAGGGCTTCTTCCTAGATTAATCCATATTGATGTGTGGCTGAGTGAATTTCAGCAAGTCCCTTTGCTCTTCTGGACTCCAGATTTCTGATTGTTGCAGTGAGACATCTGAATAGGCATGTCTTGAGTTTCTGCTCACTTTGAGACTCTGTATTATTATTATTTTTTTTGCTATTACTAGAGAATTATACATAGTATGTTTAGTTATCTGGTATACATGTTTATTGAGCTCTCACTCTACGTTCTAGAGAAGAGGTTGGGGCAAGATATTTTAGGTGTTGGAGGTCAGACAATCTGTATAAACTCTGCCAATGTAGTGCAAACGCAGTCCTAGAATATAGGTAAACACCTGGGCAGTGCTGTGCTCCATAAAAATTTATTTATGAGCAAGGGCCACCGGCCTGATTTGGTTCATGGGCCACCATTTGCCAATCCCTGTTCCAGAGCCTAGACACTGAAAATTATACTACATAAATGTTAAAGTTAGCTTTCTTTAATAAATTCACAATGTTATTTGGGCATAAACTCATTCATATGTAAAACAACTAAAAGAATGGTAGGATATAGTTCATAACTCCAGCTTAAATACAATCAGCCATCAAGCTCTATTATGCAGGCAGTATCTTGGGGGACAGAGGGATGGAGAGCTACTATTTAGGGAAGGGTGCAGGTAGCTTCTGGGACTGCGTCGTGCCTTGGAATGTTCGACATCCTAGCCAACGCACATTCATTGGAGAGGGCTATCGTCATCCAGAGTAGAACACAGATACTGATGAACTTGCACCCTCCTCTCTAGTGGCTCCCAGCCTGTTCATAGTTGTTAGAGAGCAGGCCGGCTCGTCATGAGAGGTTGGAATCCTGTTAGCATAGTGGGGCTGTGAGAATGAGTCTAGTGAAGTGCTGGTGGCAGCACCATTGCGGTATCTGTGTTGGGGAGAGCAGAAGTGGAGAGCAGGCAAGTTTGCTGGGCTGACCGCCAGGCTGAGACCCTTTGCTGTGGCTGTGGAAACTTGCAGACAGAGACAACCCTTGTGCAAGTGATCACATGACTGCAGCATGGTCAAAGGTCCCCACCATCAATCGCATTGCTAGTACATTCTATCTGGCAGGGCCCAAGGCCCTCTGAGATGCAGAGGTACTCTTATCTTATCAGGCAGGATATTCCAAGGTCTTAGAGATTATCTCTAGGAGTCAGTCAAGGGTCAAACTTTTCTTTGGAATTTGCAGGGTTTGCACCCCCCAGACCAGCTGACTCAACTGGTTACAAAACAGTCGCTCACTTGATTAATAGATTTCTGCCAGAGTGTTATCTGTTCAGTTGGTTTTGAACAGTTGTTGGTGGCCCTTCCTAAATGTGGCAGGGCTCTTACAGCCTTCACAGGTAGACCAGGGTTTACATGAACTCGCGTATCATTCTAGAGGGTGCTAAAATTAATGACATATATTCTGCTGGTACTCAGGATATTGTCACCAGCTAGAGTAGGGCCACAGTGGACTTGTGACGTAGGCGAAGATGACCATTTACTGCCTGCAGTGGTGAGGGTGGGGACCCCAGGTTCTGGAGCCTCTTGTGCCTTAGGTGCTCTGTCAGCTGATTCATGGAAATCGGTTTACAATTTTTCTCAACTTAAACTCTTGTTTTCTTATTCTCTCCCTGTTAATATAGTCTGTTAAGAAAGGATGAGGCCACTGGCTTTGGCCTCACAGTCTCTCTGCTGAAAGCTCTGAGTCTGAGATTCAAACCCAAGTCAGTTCAACTCCAAGGACCGTGGCACTTTTCTCAGCAATTGGGTGAACAGAGGGCAGTTTTGTTGGAAGTGGTCTCTGATTCAGTTGCCGAGTTAATGGCAGTTGTTTCTGAGAAGACTCAGTTAATTTGTTTTTCAATAATGGATATAATTGGTATCACCAAGGAAGCCCTGTTCTTAATACCTGAGCCCCACGCCGTCTGCGAGAGTAGCCGGGAGCCGTGTTTGGCTGTGGAGCTCTTGAATGTGACTAGTCCACATCGAGATGTGCATCAGTGTTAAATACACACAGGAATTCAAAAACGTAGAATGTGCACATGAAGTCAAACTATCCGAGCAGATTTTATTTGGTAACATATTGAAATAATATGTTGGGTATATGGGGTTAAATAAACTCTATTGTTGAAAATCAATTTTACCTGCTTCTTAGCATTTTTTTTAAATATAGCGACTGGAAATTTTGACATTACACATGTAGGTCATGTTATTATTTTCACTGGATAGCGCTGCCTTAGAGCACTTACCATCACACTTTCTTGGGGCCAGCTCATGTTCCTCTTCTTCAGTTTAGCTCTCTTCTGTGTATATCTTACCCTTTCAGCTGAATTATACGTGTCTTGAAGGCAGAAGTCTGTCTTATATAACTGTATCCTGGCCAGTACTCAGGCGGGGTCTTCCAAGTAGCAAGTACTCAACTGTTTGTTGACTACGTAAATGAATAATTGTGTTGTCCAGTTGGATGTATATCACCCTATTGCCGAATCCTGAAGTTTCTGGAAGAATCTGGGTGGGTCTTGGAAAATGTTCTAGCTCAGGTGAATAAGATAGAATCAATAGTTTGGCAAAGAGACCATCTTGAGGCTTATTTAGAATGCCTTCAAGCAAGGAGACTTTCTTGCATGAAGGGCTTTATTTGTGCCCTTCAGACTTCTGGTCATCACTGCTTACATAGCAAGCATGTGGCCACTCCCGGAATAATCTAAGTGCCCGTTGAGTAGAAACAGTTCATTTTTATATTTTGAGTCACATTAACATCATTTGTAATTCTCAAGTTATAAATCTGAAGGAAATTACTTTTTAATGTCCTCTGGCACAACATTAAGATTTTGCAATTAGATTTTATAGCCTGTAGTCATATGCCGCAGGTCACAAGGCAAAATTAAGACCCTTCTGCACCAACAAAGTTTCCTGTAGGAAAGTTGCACAGAGTTTAGGGGCAGGGCAGCCCTGGAACACATGTCAGGGCCTGGAGGACAAAGCTGGTCACAGTCCAGGGGTTTGAAGGTCTTGCCTAGTTTACATATGCATTTGCATAATCTTTTAAATTAAAAAAAATCTGTCTTGATGGATGGATGAATAGAAATTGCTTCTTGTGTGAGTTATCCAGCAATAAAATCCTGCTTCTTATCAGCTTGGTTCTTATCCTGCAGCCACTAGGAATAATTGCTCCAGATGGTTTAATGAAATAGGAGGTTTCCACGATCTTAAAAGTTATAAACAAAAGGGAAGGCAACGCCAGCCTGCCAGGCAGATTTTGAAAACTAGTTTACTGACAACATTCCAGAAACTTCTCTTTACGCCTTGCCAGGTGTGTCTCAGGTAACCCTTGGATGACTCAGAATTTCTTGGGCCCCATTGGCTTTTAGATCCTGAGATTGAACAGGTTTTCCTGGTATGGCCAGAAGATCACGCACACAAATGAAGATTTGGGGAAATAGTAGAAACTGTGAATCCCACCATTGATTCAGAAAGGGAGTACATTTCAGTTGCTTATGAAGATGGTGGTTGATTGTAATGAAGTTTTGTCTAAGATTTCTCTTAAAATGTATACCCAGGAAAAATAGAAACCATTTATCAGTTCTATATTATCTTGCGATAATCTAGCTTGGAGAAGCAACATGTCTGAAATTCACGCAGGAATCTCTTTGAAGGGTGAAGCATGTCCTCAGCCTCCCCCCGCCAGTCTTTATCTACAGCCACCTTCTCAAGATAGGCTGTCCGGTCCTGCCCTTACAGGAATAGTGCATGCTTTCCTTCCTATAATTTTAACAGATTTGTGGCTATTATTTAATGCTTGTTTACATTTTGAATCTATAGTATAATGGAGCTTCCAGGCTGTAAAACAGAGCTTAAATGACACTTGTGGCTTTCAAATTGTGTTTGAGTGGAGAACACCCAAATCAGGGAATAGTGTGAGTAAAAAGTGCACGATCACAGCTCTTTGGGTTCTTAAGAAATCTACCTGGCAAGCTGTCTGAGGTGGAGCAGTGAACTTTAGAAGAGCCCAATTCCAGAGCACAGATATTTTGCAAAACTTGCAGTTAGTGGATTTTTGCAGTGGTGAACCTGTGAAAGAAGGATTAAGTATTAAAATGTCATTGCAGAGGAAACATATGAAGAGGCTTGATGGAGCATCTGACCCCTGTTGAACAGATACGTGATTGAACACAGAAAGGATGGGAAAAAGCACTGTTAGCATTTCAAAACTCTGTGTTTTATGTGTCATGTTTACAAATAAAAATGGAAATGAAAGATGCTTTACGCCTTCTTAGTGTAC
The DNA here is from genome assembly GCF_053574225.1 of Canis aureus. Taxonomy (NCBI): domain Eukaryota; kingdom Metazoa; phylum Chordata; class Mammalia; order Carnivora; family Canidae; genus Canis; species Canis aureus. The sequence goes on from NC_135641.1 coordinate 9,392,083, forward strand.
TGGATCCTTTTTGCTTTTACCGGCGTAAAAATGCTTTATGGAAAAAAATGTTTTACTTTCCCTAATTGGTTACTACTGAATATTTTTGTTTTAGTTTTAAAAAGTAATATCAGTTGAAGGTGCCTGGGTGGCTGTCAGTTAAGCGTCTGCCTTTGGCTCAGGTCATGATTCCAGGGTCCTGGGATGGAGCCCCCGTGGTGGTGGCATCAGACCCCCTGCTCATCAGGGAGTCTGCTTCTCCTTCTCCCTCTGCTCTTCCTCCTGCTTGTGCTCTCTGGTGCTCTCTCTCCCTCTTTCTCTATGGCAAATAAATAAATAAATAAAATCTTTAAAAAATTAAATAAAAAAAAAAGCCATATCAATTGAACATTTTGATCATTTCCTGTAGCAATCTTTTGAGATTTTTTCTCTCTAATTTAGTGTCTTTAACATATATATATGTATATATACAGATATATAGATCTTATATACATTTTTGCAAATACATATGTGTAAATGTATGTATTTACATATACACACATGTATATATACAAATGAACATATTGATGCCTCTAGATACATGTATAACTATATAAATCTGTATTCAGGTATACATGTATATGTAAAAATACACTTAATATACATATTTATATATCTATATATGTATATATGTGCAAATAAACACACGGTACCTATAATTTATACATGCCAACATACAGATGAATATATTGAGATCTAAATCAAGATATAGACATTTTAGGCCCTTAAAATACTATGATTTAGAAAGTTTTGTGTGCTCAGAGACCACACAATGGTATTCCCATTTGGATGGATTTTCTACTAGTGCTGTGATGAAGAAGAATATAGATTGGCAAAGAAATCACTGGACTTGGGATTTTCCACTTCATCCTCATTGGCATGTAACTTTGGGTGGTCATGGAACTTCTTTGCCCTTAGTTTTATAAGCTATAGAGTTGGGCAGTGGATTGCGGGATAGCCAGTGTCCTGTCCTACTATACCTACTTTGACTCTGTGGAGTTCTAGATAGCAGTTATAGAGAAAATAATTGGTCTTTACATTTGGAGAAACAAAATTGGCCTGGTATTTTTCAGTCTTTCTAGAAAGCTAAAGTAAGGTGAGTAGAATATTGGCATATTTCTGCATTAGCTGAGGTAGTAAATAGGACTTGTCTTGGAGGAAAAAATGACAGTGTATCTTCCATTGTTGGGATCTTCTTCCATGGATGCCTGTGGAAGGACCCTGGTTTCTTTCTGCTTTTCTCTGGGACCTTCTTTCTTCCAGCTGTGCTCTACCCAATAGGCAGCTTGCACTGGAACATTCCTGCCCCCCATCTGAAAATTACCACCTCTTCCATTCTATCTAATTTTGCTCTCTTTCGGTGGGTGGCAGCTACCATTTCTGATAGATTAATCCATGCTGATATATTACTAGGTGCTAAGGATTAATGTGCTTTATACATTCTTGAGAAAATTGATTTTTAATTTGGACCTCATGGCAACACTGCCTTAGTCCTATCCTGGGTTTAAATTCCAGCTTAGCCACTTACCGCTTATGTTACATTTGGCAAGATGTGTAACTTGTCAAAAACTCAGGGTTTTTTTTTTTTTTTAATTTTTATTTCTGCACGAAAGATTATAGCTCTAGCTTCACAGGATTATAAACATTAAATGAAATAAGACACTGTTAACATGTAAGGGTATCTCCTGTAGTTCCTGAAACTAAGTAAACACTGATCATATAGACAGTAACCAAAAGGAAAAAAAAAGTGTTAATAGGAGACATCAGTTTTTCTGATATATATATTTTTCATAAGCATAAATGATGATGAACTTGCATCTTTCCTCTCTGGCGAAGTGTTTTCCCTGGCTTGTCACTCGACAAACACGTGAGGCTTAGAACTGAAATCTATTCTAATCCCTTAAAGGATTTCGGGCAGGACTCCGATAACTGAAAACCTGGATGTATCTTATTTTGGGGGTGAAACATGGCATGGGGTGCTAGGACCTGCTGCCTGAAGCACACTTACCTTGCTCTGAATGATCGCGGTTGGAGGAACATGCCTGAAAAAAGCAGATGAGAAAGGAAAAGGAAGAAAATTGGTAGCGGTCCAGCGACGGTGCAGTAAACCAGCACTGACCTGCCTTGCTATTCTTTTTATGGCTTCTTAAAAATTCCACTCCTTTGTTTTCCAATCATGGTTTAGCTAAGATTGTCTTGCTAGATTGGTCATGTAATGCACTGAAGCTGAAAAGGACGTCCATGGAAGGGAGATGCATGCCACCTGTAAAGAGTAATAGGTATCTTTGATGTAGAATGGTTTCTTTCACAACTTGGGGAAAGGTCAGGCAGGGAGAACTTCTAGAATGCTCAGCCAAGAGTTTACTCTGCACCTCTCCTCCTCCAGCCAGCACGAATGACCTTCTGGGGAAGGTGAGGACCCAACCCTTGAGTTTTCAGGACATTGTCCTGTCCCCTTACATCAGAGCTGTGTAACCTAGACTGCTGAACCATCCAGCCGAAAGACTCTGCCTGCATCCTCTCTTTCTCCTTCCAGAATGTTCTCTGCTTTAATAAAGCTGATCAGTGCATGATTATTGACATTTTCTCCTGCCTTCATTGCACCAAGACCCTTGGAACATAAAACCTAACCGGTGGCAATGGGAACACTCTTTTGTTTAGATCTTAACTGACTTGTAGATCATTGTTATTCATAATCACAACAGCAGAAACAATCGATGCATTATTTATTAAACTGAGTGGGTGGCAGTTTTTATTTAACAGTATACATCCCTGGGAATCAGTTCACTTTCAAAATGAAGAGGATGTTGATTTTTTTCTTTCGTCTTATTACTTTTCAAATGTGTAATGTGTTGCTTGGGAAGTTACCTGTTAGGTTTTTCCAGTATGGGTTTCAAGGCTTCCAAAGAAGTTTCTCAATCCTGCTTTCTGGACTCCTTAATTGACTGACGTTTGGAGTGAAGAATGGAACAGGCTACCCGGAGCCACTCTTATTTGACCCGAAAGGTTTCACTGCTCAGGTTTGCCCACCAGTCAGCATGGTCTCCTGACAGCGAGTGCTGTAGGCTTCAGCTCTCACAGGAGCCATCGATCTGGTTTTCCCAGCGACTGTCAGGTTCTGGACCTGCCCTGGGCTTCCACACCAGAATCCCCTGTGATACTTATTTATCAGGATCTCAAAAGCTTCTTGGCTTATAAACATGACTACCTTCAGTATCTCTAGAGTGTTTGAATCTCTATTTGATAGTAACATGTATTCTTTTTAAAAAGATTTTATATCTTCTTCTGGGGCTAGGTAGGGGGTGACTAACTTGAATCTGTAAGCTTAAGTTTCTAGTTTATCTATACCATCATTGGGACCAAATTTGTTAATGCTGACACTTTCATAAAAGATATTTCTTAAAACTGTAACACTGGGTTTTTTTCCTTTTTTAAAAGATTTTATTTTATCTATTTATGGGAGACAGAGAGAGAGAGAGAGAGAGAGAGAGAGAGAGAGAGGCAGAGATATAGGCAGAGGGAAAAGTAGGCTCCCTGTGGGGAGCCCAATGCCGGACTGGATCCTAAGACCTGGGATCATGCCCTGAGTTGAATGCAGATGCTCAGCCACTGAACCACCCAAGCGTCCCAACACTAGGTTCTTTTTAAAGTTGGATCAGTATACTTTTTAGTAGAATCTTTACAAAATGGGGTGCGTGGGTGGCTCAGTCAGTTGAGTGTCTGACTTTGGCCCAGGTTGTCAATTCCGGGGTCCTGGAATTGAGCCCCACATCAGGTTCTTTGAAGAGAGCCTGCTTCTCTCTCTCCCCTTGCCTGCCACTCTGCCTGCTTATGTTCTGTGTGCTCTCTGCCAAATAAATAAATAAAATTTTTAAAATCTTTGCAAAACAATCATATGGGTGCTTACATAGTGGTAAGAGAAAGAACAAATGTATCTTTGCAGCTACTTATGCAATAGAAAGTCATTGCCAGAGGCCCTGTTTAAAAAGCCCTATTTGTGTAAAGAATAGATTAGCTAGAATGATTGCTATCAAATATTAAAAATTATCTACAAAATATTGAATTTGAAGTTATAGGCTTCATGTTACTACTTAACTTCCAAACACGGTGGTATTGGCTGCCGTGTTTAAGTTCCATTTTATCAAGTGTTTTTTTTTTTTTCCCCAGCAAGATCAGAAGAGAGAAAGATGAAAAAGGTAAACCCATTATTTGGGAGAAATGAGTGTCTATTAAGAAAGTTCATGTTACTGAAAATTATATTCTCAACCTACCAGGTGCTATGTGCCGTCCCCTGCTCTCTTCTGTCACCCTGACCTTTCTGTGGCTTTTGCTGAGCTTGTTTCCCACCACCTGCCTCATGGTCAGACTGTCCTCACCTGCCTTACTTGACACTCTATTCTTCTCGCTTTCTGTATCCCTAATGGTTCTTTTTCTTTTCTTTTCTTTTTTTTTAAGATTATTTATTTATTCATTCATTCATGAGAAACAGAGAGAGAGGCAGAGACACAGCAGAGGGAGAAGCAGGCTTTATGCAGGGAGCCCGACGTGGGACTCGATCCCGGGTCTCCAGGATCAGGCCCTGGGCTGAAGGCGGCGCTAAGACTTCTGACATTAAGCTTGTTGATCCATTTTGTTTTTCTGGAATAGACCCTATCTCATATGACACACTGTGTGTGTGTGTGTGTGTGTATGATTTGCTAATACACAGCTTTCCTTAGCGATGTTTTCAGCCATGTTCTTAAATGAGGTTATACAATGATTTTCCTTTCTCATAATGTCTTTATGCAGCCTTACTAGCAAGATTATCAGGATCACAGTTGCCTCCCATCTGCATTAGGAAGCTTTATCTCTTTGCTCATCTCTGAAATAAGCTGTATAGAGTTGGGATTCCATGTTCTTTAAGGGGTTGTTGGAATGCACATGTGAAACTGAGGTACAGTTTGTCAAAGAAGGCACAGGCTCAGAGTTTACTATACATTTTGTCTTGGGTGTTTGACACTGTCATAACAAGAGTGTAAGGAAAATGTATTTTGAAAGGTTATTTATGTATACTTCCAGACAGGGAATTTATGTATACTTCCAGACAGAGGGAAGGAGCCTGGTAACATGGGAGATATTAGAAGAGAGAACAGGTGATTTAGGGAAGGGACCAAAGGAGAGGGAAGAAGTGGGATGAGCAGAGGAGGAAGGGCTGGTCTTGGCATAGAGGAGAGAGCTCTGGCCCCTGATCTTGCCAGGAAAGTGGTGGAGAAGGGGTGTTGGGACAGGCGCATTCTCAGTTAGGGATGAGTTGGTGCTGGAGCTTTCTCCCCAGGCCTTCATGGTAGTCCGTCAGGTAGAGGCTGTGTGATATGCAAAGTCAGGACAGCCAGACTTGGGGGAATGCACAGGAAAATCAAAAAAGAAAGAAGAGGATGTGCAGATCACTGAACTGTGATCTAGTGCTGACCATAAAAATCCCCTGGAAGCATTTTGGAAATTAAAATACAGAAAAGGGAACAATAGTGATAAATCTATATGTTGTTCGCTTGTCTTTCCCTGTCTGTGTGCCTCGTTTTATTATTCGACGGTGTTTTAGGAAGCAGTGTAGCCCTCCTCCTTGCTCAGTGTAGGAACCAAACCTTAAGTGCGTCTCCTCATCCTGGTCGCTGTTGGCCACTCTTCCCGTTTGTCTAACAGAAAAGAGAGACTCATGCATGAGAGACAGGTTCACTGATGCTCTTCTAATGTCTTTTTGCAGCCCCCTCTCCCCTTATATGGCTCATGTTTCTACCCCTCCAGTGCAAAGGTCAGCCTGTGCCTCTCTGTTCTGGCCTCATGAAACCTCCTGTTCTTCCCCCCTTGAGTCAACATGTGTGCCTGGCTCTGGGAGCTGTAAGTTTGGGAGAAGAGAGCCCTAGAGGGACACTCAGGAACAGGGACTCAGTCCGGGGCAGGGCTCCCTGGGCATGAGTTTCCTGCCTGTGTGATGAAGCTCTTGACCTAGAGAGCTCTCCAGGCATCTCTAGATGTTAGCCATGCTCAGCAATGGCTCTGGGGCCATCCTTCACATGTGACCTTTCCTGCTGTTGCAGCTGAAACTGTCCTCTCTCTCTCTCAGACCACCCTCACCTCCTGATGCCTGTGTCTTGTCATCATCGTCTTCCTCTCCATTCAGTCTTGGAAAGATTTTGTTATCTTCAGCTTGTTACCTGAGCCTCACCTCCAGTTGGTTATCAGGCCCATGAGGCTCCCCCACCACATCTTCCTTCCATTCGCATAGCCGCTACCTAGCGTGTATGCTGGTGCTTTCCAACAGCTAACATTCCTGCCCCCATCCTGCCCACCAGTGGCCCAGGCACTTTCCTAGGATACCTGCTTTCACCTGTCAAGTACTTGCTTGAGAACATTTCAAAGCCTCTCTGGCATGGGTGAAGCCAAGTCCAGACGTGTTAACCTGTGAGCAGATATTTTTACAGTTATATTTAAAGACGCCTGCCAGTGGTTTCTTGAGTTACTGTCCCTTTCTCTCTTCTCTGTTTACCTTCTCTCCTTTCATTGTTCATTCTTCTTCTCTTGAATTCACTAACCATTGCTCTTTCATTATTGCATCATTCATTCTGGCCTCCCCCATTTAGGGTACTGTGCTGTGTGCTTTGCAGACAAAAGAGCCTTTGGCTCCCTCTTCCAGAAACAGAACTGATGAGGCATGGTGGGCAAGAGGGTGAGCAACATGGAATATGGCCTAGGGGCACCATGGCATCCCAAGTCTGACTGTACATATGCAGTCAGATCTTTCCTTTCCTCTTATCTAGGGCCCCCATCATCTCTTCTTTTTATGTGTGAGTACTTCCTATAATATTACAAATACCTGTAAAGATCTTCTATTCAGGAGATCCCTGGGTGGCTCAGCGGTTTGGCGCCTGCCTTTGGCCCAGGGCGCGATTTGGAGTCCCGGGATCGAGTCCCACGTCGGGCTCCCGGCATGGAGCCTGTTTCTCTCTCCTCCTGTGTGTCTGCCTCTCTCTCTCTCTATGTCTATCGTGAATAAATAAATAAAATATTAAAAAAAAAAAGATCTTCTATTCATAGACACTGTGCTTAAAGATACTAGCGCTAGTTCCCTAACTGAATTACGAACTCCTGAGCACACCATTTATTAACAACTTTTTATAGCTCCAGGGCTTTGTACATATTCTACTATAATTAAGTGTTTTCTTTTAAATGACTTGGCTATAAAATGAGTAAATTTATAGAAACTTCTAAAAAGAATCAAGACACATATTAAAATTTCAAAGCCCAAATACAAGTCTCTATAGAACTCAACCCTGGTTTCCTCTATGTGGACTAGAACAGCTTTCCATCCATGATCTTTTTTTCCCTCAATAACTTGTAGCAGAGAAGTGCTATACAGAGCCAATCCTGGAAAATAATCCATCTCAATCACATCAACAAAGGTGTTTGTGTGGGACACGTTATGTGACGTGGGCATATTTCCATATTAAATCTGGTTTTGGCATCTGCTTTTGTTAAAAGACATTATTCCTGTGCGATACCAATGACTTTGTGGATGTGACATTTGTCATGTGCCTCTTTAGTCAGTGTGATATCACTCAAAATCGTAAATTCAAGAAAAAACTGACAGATGACATGGCTAATTGTCAGGAATAATGATAAGGCGAGGCACAACTGGCAGGCAACTCCCAGAGTATTTTTGTGGTATTAAAAATGTGCTAATAAAAATTGCAAAAATGGCTCCTGAAGCAGCATTCTCTTGCTCTCCAATGCTGTCATGTTACAATAAATGGACTCTAGGCTGGAGGCCGTATCATAGGAGTCTTGTGAAACAGTCTTGTGAAAAACCTGTTTCTAAAGGGTGGCTATTTCTTGGTTTCCCTTGGGAAAAAAAATGCCAGCAAGCCCTAGAAGTAACTAGATTTCTCATCTAGAAAGTTCTGTATGTGTTTAACATGCCTGATCATGGGGCCAAAATAGAAACCTGAAGACAGGGACCTAGACTGTTCACCTCCAAGGAGGGCTCCTGGTACCCCTGTGTTTGTCCTGGATTCCCCAGGAGGGCTTTGTGATTCTCAAGTCTTCAGTTCTTGCCAGTGAGCACACACAGGAAATGGTCTTGTTGGCATTCAGTATTCCCTTGATGAAGCCTGTGAATGCTGCGTGATTTTCGGGCCAGGCCAGAGCCCAAAGGAAAATGCACCTCTGGCTTGTAAATCACACCCAAGCGCGGATGCTTTGCTCACTCTTTATTGGGTGGCTGCCCTCTATGTTTTACACATTCTCAGTATGGATTATGTGACATTCTGATGGAAACTTCCAGTGGCCCCTAAGCGCTCACGTTAGGGGACCTCCAAATCCTCTCTGAAATGTAATGTTTGCTACCTGATGTGCACTTTTTGTGGTCCCTGGAGGAAAAAAATCATTCATTTTTATCTTTTCATTTATTTATTTTTCCTATTTAGAAATTGGCCCCTGGTTACGGGAGTTCAGAGCGAAGAATGCTGTGGATTTCTCGCAGTTAACATTTGACCCAGGACAGAAAGAACTTGTTGTAGGAGCAAGGTGAGAGATCTTAATGTTTTGCCACCACAGATAATTTTGGATTTCATTTGACATCGATGCAGCTACACATGAGCTTCTCTGCCATAGTTGATGAGTGCTAAGTAATACTTCTAAGAATGAAATATGGAATAAGGGTACCATAAAGTATGCTACTAATAACAGGATGACACCTGCTCTTTGTAGCAAGGTGCTACACCCATTTATTGGGTGCTCCTCATGTGGCAGGAACTGTTCTGACAGGAACTAATTCATTTTTTTCCATGAAAGCTGAGAGGTAGGTATTGTCAACATTCTGATGGTAGAAATGAGGACATTGAGGCAGGACATACTATGATGTCTAATAAAAGCTGGACTCAAGATTTCAGATGCAGGCATTTTTTACTCCAGTCTCGGTATGTTCTTTAAGAAAATTCTAGAGTCAAGAGGTTCATTTGACATCCATTCCGATGCCTATTGTTACCTTTCTCTGAGACCATGATTACACCATATACCAGTCTATTGATAATTCAAGGAAATTGTTATTATTTACCTCTTTTAAGGTCCTATATCCAGGTCAACACTTGACATTCCAGTTTAATGAGGAGGCTGCTAGAACACCATCAGAACAGATCTTGAATTGTTGCTCTTCTATTTATCATTACTTCTTCAGAAAACAGGCATAATCCTTGCATTCAAATCACTTATCCTGCCAATGTGTTTTGAGGATGATGTATGAAAAATACTTCATACCATTTTCTTTGGAAGAATGCTAACTTTGAAGAAAGAGGCCATTTGGACTCTTCTGGCATTCTAGCAAAGCACTTTGGGCACTGGAATGGTTATATCTCTTTTGGTCAATTTTACTAGATTATAAAACATACTTTTCATAGCAAGAGAGTATATGCAATTTCCACATATAGCTGAGTGAAGCTCAGTCTGACTTATACTCTGGGCACTCTAGATAAACACTGAAAAGTTTCTAGAATAATCGCTTTGGCTCTCAGATCTCAAGGAGCCCTTGTGCATCCACCTAACCCTTGAAGACATTGAGGTGTATGGGCACAACTTCAAAAGCATAGACAGAAGTTGGCTTAGTTCCTAGCACTGAGCATGTCACCTGCATTTCTTTTGATATTTTGGAGTTGACAGTGAGGACAGAGTGGTTTGGTTTACTTGGTGTACTTGGACTTACTTTGGCATGTGAGGAATACATGGGGGACTTCAGGTGCTGACTTCCAACACATTTCATCACTGGGAGCCTGGACCGTATGTTGCAGGGGTTTTAATTTGTCCTCTAGCCTCCAGATTTTGTCCTCCTCCTGTGTACCATGGCCAACGCCATCTTTTTTAGAATGCACCCCCACACACTTTGGTAGCTCCTGTTGGATAAATGCTCGCGCTTTGGTGTTGCCCACCACACCCTCTGCCTTGTGGTTGTGGTTCCACATCCCTTACAAACTCCGCTTTTTTTCATTCTCTCATAGCCCAGACATGTGGAGTTATTTATATTGCCCACCACTGTAAAATGATTCTTTCTTATTCTGGGATTTGGTAACAAACTTCTTTGCTTTCCTGGAACATTACCCCTTCCCCCAAGTTCTCTTACTTGTTGAGCTCATATTTGTAGTCAAGAGTTCTGGCTCAGGAGTCTTCCCCTGGGCCTGAGTTCCTCCATCCCCTGCTCTACGTGGTCTTGTTAGCACACTTCTCATCTACCTTCCTTAACTGCATTACTGCATTATTTTTTGTCGGGTACCACCCACACCCCACCTGCCATTATCAGATACTGACTTACCAGATGGCGGAGGATGTGCTGGTCTTTTCTTTGTTTCTCTAGAATGTAGCATAGTTTCTCCCCTGGCAGAAGCGTAGAGATACCTGTTGAATCAATATATCTACTTCAAGGATGTGATTTGTATCTGTGCCACTCTGCGTCTGGGAAGATCCTCAGGGGAAAATGGATTGGGTTTTGCAGATTTATCCCAGATTCCCATGTCTGGGCAAGGACACAAGGGCGTGGCAATCTTTAGCCCCAAAGCTAACCCTTAGGGAAAATGAACTCTTATTCTTAGGCAAAGGGGAAGGAGTCAGCTGCTGGTGTAGAAGGTGCAAATATGACCTCAGTTGGAAGAGCTGAAACTTCTGTCCTTCATTCAACCCTAAAGAAATTTGGAAAAGTTTTGCCTGTGAGCTTGACTTGAAAGACTCTCCATTGTTTCTGGAGGTGTGTGGTGCTGCACGAACAGGACAGCAGCACACACATGCTACACCCTGCGGGTGTTTGGCTTTTGGCGAATGACAGAGATTCTCCTAATGGATGTGAAAAGCCACTGAGCACATTGGCACTTGGAAGAGATATGTCATGGTCCTGTCCTGATGGGAGACAGCCCTGGGGAACTGTCCACAGGGACACCTGTCCCTGAAGGTATCCATCCCAGTGTCCCTATGTCCACATTCCCAGTCCAGCCATGCTGGAGAGAGATCAGATTAACCACTGAGTCCACTTGGCACATGGTATGGCATGGTGACCAGGAACAACAGGATCCCCGGACTTAGCACATAAAAGTCCAGGAGGCACAATTTAAATTTGAATTTCAGGTAAGCAACCCCAGGAACATAGGCTCTATTTTCTGTTCCGGAACACTAGTACATGAACCTCATAGGCATTTGATAAACAAGGAAAAGGAAGAAAGAGACAGACTGGACTTGCTCAGTTGTGTGACCTTAAGCCAGTTTCCATGTCTAATTTTCTCATCTTTAAAATTGATGTAATTATTTCTACCCCTGTCAGCTGTTGTGAGGATTTAATAAAATAATCCATGAAAAGTGATTGTCATAGTAAGAGGCACGCAGTAAGCGGGCAGCAGTGGGGTAGCTCTGCTGGATGTCCATGGATTTTGGCATACGTGTGCATGCACGCTTTTGGCAGACATCACTGAGTGAGGAATTTTACTAGGAAACTTGATGGGATTAGGCTCAGAAAGTTTGAGAGGGAGTGTGAGCCAGTTATAAAACTTTAAAAATAACTCAGCCCTCAGATTCCTGTTTGGGAGGGTTTGACCTGGCAAAAAAGTATACATAGCAGGTGCATATTTAAGAAATCTGTAATGGTTTAAATATGAAACGTGGGAAAATACGATAATAGGCTTTGTTTTCTTATGATGAACACTTGGCATTGCAAAGCCATTTATTGGGTTGTTTCACTTTATGCCAGTGACACTTTGTTTCTGAAATTGAATTCAGTTAAAGATTCTTTGGACTCCTCACAAAAAGTTCATTGTGCTGCAAAAGGAAGACCTCCCTTTAAGTGATTTGTGGTTATATAGTCCCAGAAGGTACTTGCATCTTGAGTTCGTGGAGATTCTGGAAAGATCCCTAAATTTACTATTTCCAGGGTGCACATTATCTTTTATATTATTTTAATAGCATTGACATTCATATGTTGTTTCACCAAAGGGTTCTATGAAAATTAAAATAGCATTTGGGTTTTTAATGATGAGACTGAAGCTTTTTAGAAAATACAGTTAAAGCATAAAGAAAAAAACCACAATTTTGGAAATAATCACAGTTTACCTTTTCAGTTATTTTCCCACATTATTTAATTTCTATTTGTTTCTATGATTTGAATAATATTTCAAATGAATATGAATGATTTCTTTGTCAAACAGCCTACTAAAGGCAGTTTCCATGACATTTTATTGTATTTTTCGTGATCTTTTATATATAGGAAGAAAAATTCCAAAGTAAAGAAATATGTTTTGGTATAGAGGTTTTGTATAATAACTATAAAAATATTGATATTAATAATAGTTCACAAAGTTGACGTAAGTCTAAGTTCTGTTGCAGATAGAATTGTAATGCTGGAAATAAGCAGGTGATTATATTTTTATTTTCCAAATGAATCTGTCTTTAGTGTGCCAAGTTCACTGCAAGGATGATAAGTGATTCTGCACTAAATTCAAGTTACTCTAAATGGCAACAAACTTGCTTTGCATCCAACCTAGTGTTTGATTATAATCAAATTATAATTGGGGCATTTACTGATTAACCACATTTTTATAAAGCATAAAGCCATATAGTAGTAATGAAAAAAGCCTCTCATCAAAGAGAAGTGAATTTCTTTCCTCTCTTTTTTTTTTTTTTTGGTCTTTCAGTTGATTTTTTTTAAAAAAATAAAAGATTTATTTACTTATTTTAAAGAGAGAGAGAGAAAGCTCAGGGGTGGGGAGGGGCAGAGGAAGAGCAAGAGAGAGAATCTGAAGCAGACTCCGAGCTGAGTGCAGAGCCCAGTGCCAGGCTCAGTCTTACAAAACTGAGATCATGACCTGAGCCAAAAACCAAGAGTTGAACTCTTAACTTACTACACCAGCCAAGCGCCTCTCAGTTGATTTGTGACTATTTTACTCTTCTCTAACTAGCTTCAGTGCAATATAAACATATAAATTGAAGGGCATAGTCTCATAGCCTGTGATATTTCAATAAGAACCCTCACCCATAAGCTTTCATACAAGCACCTTGGCTTCCAGGAGGCCCAATCATTTGCCGGTTGTTTAAGGTGGTAGGATTGAAGCTCATAGACTCAATACTTGGGTTGGGTCACAATCACGATTGATGATAATTGTAACAACTTATGACCTTGGAGATTTCACATTTTAATTCTATTAAAGTCACATAATGAAATGGATGCATTAGGGAGAGATCAAGGGAAAGGGTAAATGGGGATGAATGAGTCTCCTTGTACACATGACCTGACATGAGGCCCAGCCCAAAGCTTTGCACCTTGCCCAGAGCCTTTTGCCTTTGCCTGTACAGTTAATGGATATATGGACTATCTCCATAAGTGGGAAGATATTTCCATACATTTGTCTATATAATAAATTGTATAGCTTTCTAATGAGCATGTTTATTACTAAAAACTAAAACAGAAACCCTAGTGCTTCCAAGGCAGAACTTGATCTTCCTTATAGTCACAAAAACTAGCCTTGAAAATTTTTAATGTTTTATTTTCAAGCATTGTTTTTCCCATGGTTTGAATCTGCAAAAATAAAAATAAAAAGGAAAGATGAACTTGCTTTTGTTATGCTCCCACTGAATTTGCTTTAAGTATTCAAAGCATCTGTTCCCATAAGATCACATTGAATGAATGGGCAGGCTTTTATTTAATTAGACTAAGTTCTCCTTTAAGAATGATTTTGCCACTGGATCTAAACAAAGAGCTGAATTTTAGATTCATGTAAAGTCTTTTTTTTTAATTGACCAGTGTTATTCACTCTTTTTTTTTTTTTTTCCCAAGGTAGTGGTGATTTTTAATTGCTATTTTCATTTTAAAGTTTTACCTTAGAATTAATCTGTTGGAAGCAGCATATGATTAAAAGGAAAAATGGAGATTTTTTAAAAGATCAGCAGTTCTGCTTCCAGTAGCCACGATGTTTTTCTGTTTTCCAAAGGATACTTTCTAGTTAAGTTTGCACATTTAAGGTGAACTCCTGCTGCGTGGAGTGAAGTCAGCAATTGGGAGTGAATCCAGAAAGCAGTAGACCCCCATAATGCAAAGAAACCCAGGGTAGTGATGATGTTTACATTGTATTTATATTAATTATGATTTAGGGAAAACAGCTGGTAATGAAAAAAATGGATGGCACTTTTCATTCCTGATCTTCACCTGGAATTTTTTTTAAAAAGATTTATGTATTTATTTGAGAGAGAAAAAGAGGAGGAGGACAGTGGGAGGGAGAGAGAGACTCTCAAGTGGACTCTCTGCTGAGCACAAAGCCCAACTCAGGCTCGATCCCCTGAGATCCTGACCTGAGCCTAAATCAACAGGTAGACTCTTACCCGACTGAGTATTTTTTTTATCCTTTAGTTTGTTGTTTAAATGTTTTCTTTGTGATTTTCCTTCTCAGTATTGGCACAGGATTTGTAGATGTGTGTTTCTCTTAGGATTCTCTTGGCTTATCTTCCTCCTTCTTATACCTACTAGTCTCCTTTCTTCCAGGAGGCTCATTTGATTAATTAATCTGATCTGTGTTAAAAAGTCCTACTCATTGTCTCCTGGCTTTGTTACCTTTTGTCCAGAAATATTTGCCAGACTTCAGGGTACCTGAGTATCACCACTGTTCATTCAAAGTGAAGCTTCTTCTATCCCTTGTTCCCAGTTCTGCTGACACAGTGGGAAAGAAGGGGACCAGGAGTGTGAGCTCTTAACCAAGAGGTGGTCTACAGACACTCTTGTGGGAAAGACTTTTGCACATCCTGTTCTTTTTGCTGTTAAAAGAAAAAAAAAAAAAAGAATAATCTCTGTGTTTTCTTCCCTGCTAGAACTGGGGAACAGTAAGTCTAGTGGAACAGTTATTTATTTAGTTATAAAGTCCTTTTTTTCCAAAATGCATGAATGAGCCAACAAAGCAGTGTAATAAAAATTAATCATCCTCTTTACTTTGAGTGTATGTGTCTGCTGCAGTGTTTGAGTGTTGAGAGCTTTGCTCCCAGCCAGTCCCACGTAGGGTCCATCAGAATTTATTAGTTCACTCAGTTACTCTTTCATGACTGTTCATTCATCAAATATTTATTGAACCTACTTTATGCCAGGAAGTATCTAAGGCACTGGGGAAACAAAGATGAAGGGTAGTCTCCACCTGATGAAGACTTTATAGCCTAGCAAAAATCTAGTGCAAGGCTGGCAAGCTGAGGCACCAGGGTTGGCTCCTGTTTTTGTAAATAAAGTTTTATTGGCACGTAGCCACACCTATTCAGTTGTATATTTCCTGTGGCTACTTTTGAGCTTTACCGGCAGAGATAAGTGGTTGTGACTGAGACTGTCCTTGAAGGCAAAGCATTTGCTCTCTGGCCCTTAAATAAAAAGTGCTGACTCTTGGCTGGTGGCTGTAAGGGAAACACAAGCAATTGGAGTTGCCCATGGAGGCCTGGGTCGGAGCCCTGGAAAGCCTACAAATTAAGACACATGATGATCTTTGGGAGTGAAAAGGATATACTGAGAAAGTGCTCTTTCAGGTGGGCCTTGGAAATGCAGGAGTCTGGCAGATGGAAGAGTCTTCTTGCCAGAAGGTTCGTACCCTGAGGAACCTTGGAGATCCTGATGAAGCTGAGAAGAGCTCAGCTTGACTGGACCATTTGGTGACTGAGAGGGGAAGTAGTTGCAGGGGAGGCAGGAGTTTTAGGTAGAGTCAGATCATGGAGGACCTTGGACATAATCCTCCAGACCAGTGATTGCAGTTCTGGCAGTCATGAGAGTCGCCTACAGGGCCTTACAAGAACGCAGATGTCCAACTTCAGTTCAATTGCAATTAGACTTTCTGGAAGTAATGTTGGAATCTTTGGTTTAATCAAAATTCTGAGGATCTACTAGACTGGAAGATTTGAGAACTTGTGCTAAGGGCATTAGAAATTTGGACGATTTCTAAGCCTACATATTTAAGTGCTCAGATTTGCATTGGGAAGATACTTCTACTGTACTATGTGCAGAGTGTTCTAGAGTTTGAGGATTTCAGAGGTAGGGATGGTACTTGGGAGCTGTGGATCAGGTGTCAGAATGTTACTCAGGCAGTGGTGGTGGGAATGGGGAAAAGAGTCAGATTTGAGACATATTTCAGAGCTGAGTTTGACAATGATTGATGGTGACTGGAATGGGGTGGCAGAGAGCAAGGCTCAAAGGTGAGATTTGGAGCAAGATTTGGGAGTGTGGCTTGTTGTGATGGCATTAGCTAGCCCTAAGCATGTGGAGAATGAGCTACAATTTGATTATTTGAAGATACATGAAAAAAAAATTTTCCACTTTAACTATGAAAATGACCCAGAAAAAGAATTGTATATGGAGATCACTTGAGGAGTGAATATTCCTAAGAAAGCAGAGGTTAAAGGAATCATAAGATAGTTCAGTTGGTATTTTTTTAAGTGAAATATGATCTCTATCAACTGAAAAATGGGAAGGAACAAATCAAATACCCAGTGGACTCACAAAAGCAGAAGTTGTGAGTTAAATTTGGAGCAATAAGTCATTATCTGTAATCTTTAAAGCACTGAGGGATTTGCAAGTAATATTTAGAACATAATAAAATTTAAATTATCAGCGTGATTATTAATAATATTGATTAATAACTTTGACCCTAAATGTGCTTATGGGAAAAAGTTTATGATTTTATGTCTCTGCAATTTGCTAACAGCATTGGTCTTAATTATTGCATAACTTTCAGAATCCATCTTTGTTATTTCATTTTACTTGCTAATAACAAGAAGCTCTCCCAACTATTTCGGTGCCTTTTTTGTCTTTTTTCTGTGCCTTTTAATATGGGTGTTTAAACATACAAGAATGTTATTAAAATGATTTGTTCTTATTTTTGATGAATTCTTTGAAACTTTCCTAATAACCAAGATTTTTAAAGGGTTTGAAGTAACCTTTTGGGGATAAGGAAGGAAATAAGTTGATGCAATTTTGGGGAAGTTTATACTGGACACGTATGTTCATGACAACAATAATAAGATCAGAATTTTTAAATTTTCATAGCCTAGAGTACATATACTTATTATTTTTGAGGAATAATTTTGACAGAAGAGGTAGCTCATAACATGAGTGTATTATTCAAACTGTAATCTAAATGTAGTCCAACTGAATAATTAAAAAAATAATTAAATCCTTCAAAATCTGTGGAAAAAGCACACAAAAGAGATATTTTTAGAATGGTTATAACCTCAGAGAACGTAAAGGCTCCTGGAATTTGTTTGGATAATGAAAGTCTCTGGAAAAACAATTTTAGATGGATTGGTGAGCTACCTGAGTTGGTTAGAGGATGAAATTAAATCTTCAAATTCTTTAAGGTTATTGATACGATTTATATATTTTTTACATTTAAATAATACAATAATTTTTATAAACGACTTTTTAGTTTTGCTTTAAAAGATATAGTTATCACTTTTCCTTTACTTCAAAATCATGAGCTTATATTTTAATATTCAAGCCTACCAGTGCAGTTGAAAATTTGGGCTTTGGGGGGGATGCTGCTCTTTCAAGCTCTGTGCAGTCACCAGCTGATGACAGTTATGATGGAACCCTGCTGTGGTGAAAAATCAGGGAGGAGAAAGTTGACCCAGGTATAGGTGAGGCTGGCCTCTCAGTTGACGTCAGCTCCAGGGCGTGTTTTGTCTTCAGATTGTTTCATGATTGGCTATGGTCTAAGCTTTTATTAAAAAGAAAGAGAAGTCATTCTCATCATTGTTTAAATGCATTTGATGGATTTAGTTGCTATCCTGTCTTCACCTTCTCTTAGTGCAAAATGCATACCTGTCTGTCTTCATTATTCGGTCTTCTGCTCCTCAGTTATAAGCAAGCCTCTAATCTACATGTTCAATAAGAGCCTGGAGTTTTCTTCTTTGATTTTATAGCTATATTCATCAGAGACCAATTGAGTTATTCTAAGAGAATGTCATTTTAAAACACCTGTGTCTTTCATAATTAATGGAGGTCAGAGTTAAGTTTTATAGAGTCTCTAGATAAAATGAGTCATTTAGTTAATATGCTCGTGATGGCTCAACCTTTTCTTTAATGCCGGCTGAATTTTATTACTTTACATGAAGACGCAAATGAACTTCGTCTATTAAGGCCCGCACTGCTCCCTCTGAGAATATGTTGTTGTGCTTAGTGATTTGTTGCTAATAGGCCACTGGGGGATTGATGGGAGGCAGAGATGAGTTATGCAATCCTACAATCAATAAGAAAGAAACTCTGGTGAGGAGGGCGAAAACACATGCAGATGTCTTGTGGGGAGACTGTCAGTTTTTGTCTACCAAATTTAATGGCTTTGTGATTTGAATTATTCAGTCTGTTGGGTCTATGTATCTCTCATATATTATTACTCCTAAAAGTAATACAGTTATTACATTTGAATGCACAATGTCAAATTTTATTTCAAGGCGTTTGAAAAAAAGGAGATGCATACCAAGGGAAGAAAAACACAGACTTTTATTTAGTGTCGTCATAAAACCGAACCTTTGCAACATGGCAAACTCTTGCTGTGTACTTCTGTTAATGAGAGGGGAGAAATGAAAATACAGAGTAGTTCCCTGTAAGCTGTATAACTAATACATTCTAAAAATTCTGATCTCTTAACCTCTTGCACCAGTGCCTTTGTCCCTGAAGAATGGCAATATTCCTTATTACTACCTATTTACATCTCAGGGTGTTATGAAGATGAATGAGACCACTTAAATGCTTTGGGTGGCTCAAAGCATTGCTCTAACTAGAGAAATTGAACCGGTATGAAACATTTTGTTAGCATTCCCTGTTGGCAGGGAGCCAGAACCATTACTCCTTTTCGTTGGAAAGGTTGGTAGCCTTTCTCGTGAACCTCACATATATTGTTTTTCCTCATCTGTGTGCTCACAATTGCAAGATAAAGTGGTTGCCCCTTCTCTAATTCCCTGGAGAACAGCCACTTGCAGGGGACCATAGATCTTACTTTACTGTGCAAGTGGCCCAACATCTGGGAATATCAATTTTTTTATTCCCCTTAGAAGATTTTCTTTCTTTGTGTAATCTTTAACTTCGTAGGTTGTTGACCTCAAATGTGATGGATCAAGCTATCTTGGGAGATTTCAGGTCCCTCATGTTGCTAGCTGGATTGGAACTTTTCCAATAGCAAAAATGGACTCAAAGTTGTACTTGGAACCAAATAGTTTGAGGAAAGGCGTTTGCGAATAATAGAATCCACACAGTGTTTTATCAGGTTCTTAGGTTCCAGGGAGGTGATTAGGGAATTCCACAAATGTTTCATTTGTATTTCATTTCTTAAAGGTATCTTAAATGTTTGAAAATTATGATAGATAAAGTGAACACTAAAATGTTCCATGTTACATATTTCTACCATGGGAAGGTCCAGGAAGGCATTAACTTGCCTACTTGGATTTTGTGTAGACCACAGTCATGTATTAAACAAATATTTGAGCGCCCCTACCAACTCTTTGTCTCAAAATCAAGCAAAAATTAGCAACAAAAATGTAACCAACCAATGCAAAGATCAACCTTAAACAGATGTTGAAGCTCTGCAAAGTTACAGATAACATATTTCTAATAATTCTAGTTTCAAAATTTTTAAGTTAGCTTATTCAGTTGACTATAATTAACAAATATTATATGTAGGTACTTGTTGAATGAGTTTGTGTTCATAAAGAATTATCCTTCCAGGGCACCTGGGTGGCTCAGTTCATTAAGCATCTGGTTCTTGATTTCGTCTCAGATCATGATCTCAGGGTAGAGAGATCGAGTCCTGTGATGGGCTCCAAGCTGAGTGTGGAGCCTGCTTAAGATTCTCCCTCTCCCTCTGCCCCTACCCCTCTGTCTCCCTCTCTCTAAAAAAAAAAAGAAAAAAAGAAAAAAGTATTCTCCTTCCTTTCTTACATGCTAGATTTCATTTAAAATTATTTTGAAATATGAAATATTAAAATTATTTTAAAATTATTTGAAATTTCATTTAAAATATTTGAAATACTCAAAATATTTCTCAGGAATTTATCAAAATATGTCAGGATAATAAGTCATCCAATGGTCACATATTTCTGTAGCTCTCTTAACTATTTCATATCTAAAAAGGGTCATGGTCTCTTAGAAACTAAAAGATTTAAATATACTTAAGGTGTGTGACTTAAATATATTGAGAGGTGGTATAGCTTAGCTCTCTCATGTCCTAAATGAAGAAACATGGGCACTCTTAAAGTATGGGCAGGCAGTTTCAGGAAGAATTTGTGGGAAATAGGGAGAAAGAATGCACCATTTAATCAGCCAGACCAGTAGCATTAACATGTTCGACTAATGGGGAGACATTTGTCGCAGTCAGATCTCATCCCAGGGCTGAGAATCAATTACGCAGCATCAAAAACTGGCCATTTGCAGTGTAAGACTTGAATCATCTCAAAATGATATGTAGATGCACCTGTGAATGAACAATGAAGCCATGAAATAATTGTGGTTTAAGAACTATTACTGTGTGTCTGTGTGTGTGTGTGTTGTGGGAGTGGGTGTGAGTGTGAGTGTGCATGCTGGTGGAATTAGGAAGGGGTCATGGGATGACCGGTTGGTGAAGCTGAAAGGCACAGTGGGTCAAGGGGCAGCACGGTGTGAGAGGTCTTGATACTAATCCTGGCACTTTATCTTGTCTTAATAATCTTGAATAAATCACATCACTTCTTAATATGCAGACTTTTCCTCATTGGCAAATTGAAGGTGTATACCCTCCAACGACGACTCAGCTTTAGAATTCTTGAATTCTCTGCCTGTTTTTTTTTTTTTTAAGATTAAAAAAAATTGAGGATGGTTTAAAAATAATGATGAATTTGCATCTTGCAACCTAGAAAATATCAAAAGAAAAGCTCTTGTGTTTTTTTATTGCTTCTCTTCACTGGAGCACTGGGCATAGTGGCAGTAGTGGTGGTGGTGGTAGTGGTGGTGGTGGCATCTCATAATTACTGTGGCTCTTTCTCTCCCTTTCCCTTCGATTTACCTATTGTATGTCTCTACCAGACTGATTTCTTACTGGCCAGATGGTAGTAAGGGCACCATAGTTGGTAGGAGTTCAAATAGAGCAAATGGCTGGAATTCACCAGCAGTGGTGGGGGCAGGAGGGCTAGTTTTCCAGCCCGACCCCTGATGGGCAGAAAAAGCATGGTCAGTGCAGTTAGTTTTGCTTGGGGGGATGTGGACTGAGAATGTGGCGTGTTTCTTAACACAGATCAGTGTCTTCCTGTCTTGGTCTGTTGGGGCTGCTAGAACAGAACTTGACAGACTCCGGTGGCTTATGAACAGTGAAAAATTTATTTGTCACAGTTCAGTGGTAGGGGTCCGAGAGCATGGATGGCTTCTGGGGAGGGCCCTCTTCCGGGCTACAGATGGCCGGCATCTTGCTGTGTCCCGTCCTTGAGTGGTAGAAGGGTGAAGAATCTCTGGGCCCTCTTTTACCAGACCATTAATCCCACTGATGAGGGCTCCACCCTTCTGACCTAATCACCTCCCCAAAGCCTGCCTCCTAGTACCATCACCTTTGGGGGTTAGGATTTCAATATAGGGATTTTGGGGAGATGTGGACCTGAAAGCTGGACCCATAAGTTTCAGAGAATGATCTCTATACCTCCTCCAATCCACTCCTTTGAACTTTCCTCTCCACTTATCCTGTCCAGAGCTCTACAGAGCATGGTGGACACTCCCATCCTTTTTCCTCAATGGTGAGAAGGTCATTCCAGCTCTGAGTGTGTGTATGAGAAGTGCCTTTCTAGAAAGTTTCCAGATACAGATGCATGTGTGCATGTGTACCTGTGTGTGTATGGCAGGGGGGTGGGTGTATGAGAGGGAGAGAGAGCGAGAGAGAAAGGGAGACAGGGGTGGGGAATGTGGTGGCCTTGCAACTCATCAGACCCCTTAGGTACTTAATTGGCCAAAAATATAAGAATATTTTTGAATAAAAAATAATTAAAATAAAGAATAATTTCTTTTACTGAAAGTATTTACAGAAGAAGTCTTTCTTAAAAGAGCTAGTGAGTTGAAGCATGTGATGATTGTAACCCAGAACCATGACAAGATGAACAATGCTGTCTTCTGTTCTAAAAAGCCCGCAGTGCCATACCGTCCCTGGTGACAACAGCCCCCGCACCTGAACAAGAGAGTCACGCTGCCTTTTACCTCAAATCCGAAAGGGCTGGACAGCAGAAGTTCTCTTTCCTTCTCTGCTCAATGGAGAACATACTGGGAATTTCAGTGTGTCTGGAAATTTCAGTATTTTCAGTACTTCCAATAAACTGTCTAGAAGTGGCTACAATTGGTCGAGTGCCTGCGGTGGCGCAGAGACCACTCTAACTGTTCTCCTTGGATGTAAGGCTCACAGCTGCAGGGAGTAGGTGGGCGATTAGCCCCCCCACCCCCCAGAGAGAAGACCGAGGTGGGAGTGCTTCCCGCACGAGGCTGGCACAGCCTTGGCTCTCGCAGAGCTACTCCTAGGCACACGGGGACCCTGCTCGGGCAGGAGGGGCACAGGCCCGCGGGGCGCCTCCTGCAGGCCAGAGGGCAGGGAGCCCGGTGCTCCGTGTGCCTTATGGCCAGTCATTGCCTTCTCCTGGGAGTCGCGCTGGCCTCGGGTTCCCAGCAGGCGGAGGCCGGGCGCTTCTGCGAGTGCCCGCGCCCCGACGCCTGTCCTTCCCCTGCAGGAAGAGGTTTCTGTTGGAAGCCTTGCCTCAGCTTGACTAAATACAAATAGATGCTGCTGTCACGTTCCCTCGTCAAAGGCATCCTTAATCCGGGTCTGCACAGAGGGCTGCGAGAGCTGTCTGTGATAAGGGGGTGGGGTGGGGGGGTGTCTTCCACAAACAGCTTAGCGGCGGAGGTGGCATGTGCCAAGCAATGCTTCTGGGAGCTTCTCTGGCACTATTTCAGAGAGTAAATTGGAGGTTCGGAAAGAGTGTGGTGAAGAGGCCACTGAAGTGGTTTGGCGAGGCAGCTTCCACTGAGTGTAGGATCATGGTACCCCCCGTGCTGGGGGACAAACCCCAAGAAAGCAGGGTGCCCAGGGGGCAACACTGGGGACACATGAGACCACTGATAAAGTGAACTTGTGGGGCGCCTGAGTGACCCCGTGGGCCAGGTGTCTGCCTTTAGCTCAGGTCATGATCCCAGGGTTCGAGATCGAGCCCTGCATTGGGCTTCCCCCTCGCTGAAGGGCCTGCTTCTCTCTCTGACCCTCCTCCCACTCATGCTCTCTCTCAAATGAATAAATAACATCTTAAAAAAATAAAAGTGACCTTGTCCCATTTCTTTCTCCAAGCATGCACACGCATGCTACTGGACCCTGGCTTCCATACTGGCTTTGTCCTCGCATCCCTGCCCGCTCAGTAAGGATGTTTCTCAGTCTCCCCAAGGTCATGCCATTGGCCTGACTTGGCCATCACTTGTCACTTCCACTAGGACAGCCTGGCCGCTTCTGACATCTACGCACCTCCCCAAATAATGAAAATAATCTACTTTAGCATCTGGGTGGTTGGGAAACTTTCTTTACTCTCAGTGCCATGGAAATAATCCTGGGGCAGCCCATGATACAAAACCACAGCTTCTTAGAGATCCTTCCCACACTCATGCATTCATAGGGTCTGCTCTCTGTTATGTACGCCGGGTCTCCAGCAGTTACTGTTTGCATCCGGGCTAACCTTCTCCTCCATGGTCCCTGGCATGTGGCTCTGGTCACACCGGCTCCTCATCTGCATGATGTTAGGGTGGCATTTGTGATTTGAGTCAGAGGCCAGAGCATCTCCCAGGAGGGAGGCCAATTTGTTTCTGAAAGTTATAGCGGTCAAGTCCAAAGCCTAATTGTGATGGATATTTGTGTTCTCCCCCATTATGCTGATCTCGACTGCATATTTCATTGTTCTTCACTGTCATTGTTGAAAACAGATAGTTTCCTTTTCTCTGATTTCTTGTTTCACACTTGGCCAGCCAGAGGGGACTTTTTCAAACCTTTGCTGGCAGCCCAACAAGTTTCTGCTTCTAAACTTACACCGAATCCATCCAACAGGAGAGAACACTCTAATACTCAGACTGTGGTTGAATTCAGAAGCTGGATGTGCTGTAATTGTAAATCATGGTGAATGTAGGTGATCTGTAAGAATGAAGACTCATGAAGAATGGTTTTGCATTGTCTTATTTCAACTCGGATGCAGAATCCATTGCCTGTGTCCTTTGGTCCATTCCAAGTAGATCAAGAGTGTCAGTTAATAATTGAGATTTACCTTAGTGTCACACACACACACACACACACCATTCCCTGACTTTCTTGCCAATCCCACATGTATACCTGTTGACATAATGAATGCCTCTCTGAACTCTGAGGTGCAAAGAAAATACATCCTTAGCCAGAGGATGCTTTGGAAGCCAAAAATCATCATTACTTTGTTTTCCCTTATTCTCATAATTTTAATGACCTGTAATATTCTAAGTCTATTAAAAATAAAACTCCTCTCTTTTTGTATTTTGTAGAAACTACCTCTTCAGGTTACAGCTTGAGGATTTGTCTCTGATCCAGGTAGGTGCAATTTATCTTTCTCAAGCTTTCATTTCCAGCCCCAATTAGCTTACTGTTTGAGGGTATGAAGACAGATGCGTGCAAAGGTAGTAATCATGACTGAGCGAGGGCTCATTTCCCCAGCAGGCCAGGCTGCAGGACTCTTGGCTGCCCTGCTTGACATGGGTCATCACCTGCTGATACTCCTCATTGGCCCCTTCCTCTTACTGTGCGGCCTCCCTTCCTTTCATGGGCATCATCCTGATTTAGTCTTCATCAAACAATAGACAATTCAAAGGACACGCCCTCAATGTCTGGGAGCACCTTTTCTTGCTCGTTAGAATAATTGATTATTTAGTTTGCTGCCTTCAGCCATCAATTTTTTAAAAGTCAATTTCTTTAGAAAAAGATCTTTGTTTCCTCCTTATTATTTATAATGAAGTAAATATAAATATGATGGTTAAAAGCCACATATAGCAAAGAATAAGTGATGATAGGTAAAAATGCAGTTTACTTACTTCCGGTTACATAGTTTGAAGAAGGAGTCTGAGATCCTTCTGCCTGAATAGGATATTTATTTTAGTGGCAGATGTGAGTCACAAAAGCCCACTTTGCCCTCCAGGGTTTTAGAATTGTCTGGTAACCAGGGTCTCCTTGGACAAGGCAAGAGTTAGGACATGAATATCTTCCTTGCCGAGCATCTGGAACTCCCAGTGGCATGTGCCAGGACTCTTGGGTGGTGTGCAGCTTGGGACAAGTTCTTCAACCAATTTTAATGTTACCCTCGTGTACTAGAGCTCTAAGAAGTAGTGGAGAGAAGTTTATGTTAGTTTCTTCTCTACATAATGCTGGTATTTGCAAGTATCCAGGAAACTTTAGAGCAAGTGTTTATTTAATATTAGACCGTTTATTCACCAGGGCTTCAAAATAAGCCAAAGCTAATTTTGGTAAAAAGCAAGGGCTTTGAGGATCTGTAGACCTAGTTTTGGGATATAGCTTCAAGCATCCCGGAAACTTTGAGTTTCCTCATCTGGGAAATGGCCACAAGGCCCTACTATCCTCATGCTGTCACAGCTAAAATTAAATGAAGGTGTGCAAAAGGGAGAAGGCATAGTGATTTCTCAACAAATGTTAATTGGTTTTGTTTTTAAAAGTGATAGTGATAAATAATGACTTATCATAATCATTTCATCCCACTGTCAGTGAATTAATGGTCTTGCCACTGCAATTTAGGATGTAAGTCTTTTAAATGAATTGATTTGTTGGTAAAATCATGAATGTATTAGTAAGAAATCAGAATGATCAGTTTAACCAAAATACTGTATTTTAAAACTCTGATTTTCAATAATCATTATGAAATGTATAGATCTTGAGATAGATCGGAACTATATATTATGCTTGTTTTGATTCTCACGGTATACTAGATTGTCTGCCGCAGTGTGTGTGTAGGAAAGTGGAGTGCATAGACACATTTGTGGGTACATACTCATTTTCTCGTCTTTTAGTTGTCTTGGCTGAGAGGGTCTGGAAGCATTGGTGTCCTAGTAGCAATGAGCACATTTAGTGTATAATTCTTGGCTTCTTCTTTTTTTTTTTTTTAAGATTTCATTAATTATTTGAAAAAGAGCCCAAGAGCAGGGTGTGGGGAGGGGCAGGGGGAGAGGGAGAAGCAGACCCCCTGCTGAGCAAGGAGCCCCTTGTGGCTGGATCCCAAGATCCTGGGATCATGACCTGAGCAGAAGGCAGAAGCTTAACCGACTAAGCCACCCAGGCGCCCCTACAGTGCTTGGTTTCTAAATTTAATTCTCCACTAAAAAGAACCAAATTTCTTGGAGAAGTATCCAGGGCCTGGGCAATAAAAGTCCCAGATAAGCCTGGAGGATCTTGTTGTTTCAGAAATTAAGGACATATTCAAAGCATGTTGAGTGCAGGTCAGAAGTACCCAGGAGGCAGCTGGAAGTGGGCTCAGTAAAGAAATCTGGGACAATGTGATTGCTAAAACAAATAATGATGGTATCAGATCATAACACGTTGAATAAACTAAGAATCAATGAGGACGATATACTAACATCGAAATAACTGGGTATTCCGATGAGGCAGAGGGCCCATTCTTCTTCTGTCAAATGCCGGCTGACAAATACTGAATAAATGACTTAATTACAAAATTAATATTTGGCAACCACGATACTAAAAATTGATTCAGGCACAAATGATCAACGGCTGTGAAATCTATGGATGAGACTCGGATGATGACAAGATATTTATATAGCCTCAGAGTATTTACCGGAAACATATGTATTAATCATAAGAGGACAATTGTCACTTGATGGTGAAGAAACCCAGGCAGTCTCACACCATAGCCGAGTACTCAAAGGCCCCGTGGTGGGACAAAGAGCCAGAAAACGTGTCCTTATTCCATGTATGGAGAAGGACACAGCAGGATTTCCTTGATATTCGGACTACATATTATAACCAGTTTGTCAGGAGAAACCATCACATAGACCAAAACTGAAGGGCATTATATAAAAAATTGGCCTCTGCTCTTCAAAACTCACTAGGCCATGAAAGGCATAACAAGAAAGAAGAACTAGTCTCTCATCAAGGAGAAAAAAATGTCATGGCAATCAAATGATACACTGGGTCCAACTTGTATCTTGAAACAGAATTTTTTTTTTTAAATTATGGATGCTATTGGGACAATTGACAAAATTTTAATGTCTGTAGCTGAGGTCATAGAAGTGTATTAATTTTCTGATTTTGATAACTGTGATGTGATCATGTAGGAGAATGATCTTGTTCTTTGGAGAAATCTACTGAGATAAGTCGGGGTAAAGGGGATCATTTAACTTATTCTGAAATCATTGAAAAAATGGTAATTCATGCCCATAGAGACAATCAATGATAAAGCAAATGTGATAAAATAATTAATGGGGAAATCTAAGAATTTAGGTGAAGAATTTAAGATAGTCCATTATGTTTTTCTTGCAACTTTTCTTTAAGTTATTTCAAAATAAAGAGATGCAAAGAATGGGACCATGTGTTTGTCGTTGACCTGTGTACACTATTGCTGGGGGAGTGGGGATGAGGAAACCAAATTGCTTTTCCCATAGTTGGTTCCCATTGTTGTGGTTGCCTTTTGGTGGAAATCAAGTTTATGTTATTGATGGAACTGTGGAAAACCCATCACCATCACCTCCTGGTGAGAGAGCACAGTCTTACTCGCAGAGGACCCAGCAAGGAGACCGTGACTTTCTGAATGGTGGCTTTGACCACCCAGCCCTGGTGACAACTGTCAGATGTTGCTGTGTTGTTGGTGCAAAAGAGTGCAATTCTCCTCTTAACACATTTTGTGGTTGTGTGTGCTGCTTGGTAGTCTATTGTTGACTCAGTGTGGAGAGAGAGAGAGTTGGCAGTTTTTCCCTACAGACTGTTCTTTCTTACATGTCTTCAGTAAAGCAGTCTTATTGATTTCTATGAATAATTTATTCTAATCTAAATGACTCTTTCCAAGAGTGACCAAAAAGGGATGCCTGCCAATAAGGACAGGGTTGTACTTGTGTTATGAACGGTGCTGTCCAATAAAACATAATGTGAGCCTCATGGGTAGTTTATTGAAGCTGGTGGCCACATTGAAACCAGTACAAAGAAACGGGAGTTATTTTTAATAATATATTGGTCTTAACTCATTGCATCAAAAATATCATTTCAAGATGAACTCATTACCAGAAATGAATGAGATGTTTCTTTTTTCTTTTCTTTTCTTTTCTTTTCTTTTCTTTTCTTTTCTTTTCTTTTCTTTTCTTTTCCTTTTCTTTTCTTTTCTTTCTTTTCCTTTTCTTTTTTTTCTTCTTTTTTCTTTTCTTTTCTTTTCTTTTTTCTTTTCTTTTCTTCTCTTTCTTTTCTTTTCTTTTCTTTTCTTTTCTTTCTTTTCCTTTCTTTTCTTTTTCTTTTTTTTTTTTTTTTTTGCACTAAATCTATAAAATCTAGTGTGGATTTTACACACATAGCACATTGTGAGTCAGACTGACCACCATTCAGGAGCTCAGCATGGCAAGTGCTCCTCAGTTGGACCATGCTGTTCAAGAGAGTGTGTGCAGAAGCACTTATGACTTGAATGCATTCAGTTACGGCATAGAAATGTTATTTTCTATTAGGATCAGCTGGATTAATTTGAATATCTCAGGCTACTAATTGTTTCCTTCCTTTTCTCACTAAAGATAAAAAATGAATGTTTAAACATGAGAGAATAAGGGGCCTGAGATGAGGGAAAAACAACTTGCAGCAAAGTGGAAAGAATCAGAATTGAGAATCTACAATGGCCCTTTTTTCCCACTAGGCAAGGCTTCATTTGATCTTGCCCTCCTCTTCATGACAGCGGGTCTGCTTCCTGGTGGCTGTGTGTCTTGTTCGTGTCCCTCTCCATCACCTTTAGGCGCCTCCACCTTGTCTGTCATGTCAAGCTGCTTGTAGATTCCTAGCCTGGAGGCTCTTGCCCAATGTCAGGCATATTTGCTCTTGCTGTTTGTCCTCCTTAATAAACACTTTAACCCCATCATCATCTTAATCTAGGAAAGGCTACCGATCTGGAGTCCCTCAAAGTCCCAAAGGCTGCTGATCCTGAGTTACCTCCTCTTTGTAACTCATCCCGAATCAATTTGGACCGGTGACCCTCTGATCATTTCACAGCCTCATGGCCTCTATTTCTGATGAGTCCCTATTGTATCACCTGGAAGTTGTCTCTGTGTCGTGAGGAGTGTTCTCTTGCTGTCTTGTTGATGTTGGGTAGGAGTGGATCATTAGGTTACCTGGCAAGTGGTAGACTCAAGACAAATGTCTGCTTTAATCCCTTGATTTTGAGTAATAGGTTCATTCTTTAACTTTTTAAATTTCTCATTAGTGGGGTTATAGGTGAAGTTCAAGAAGTTCAAGAGAAGGGAAGGAACACAACCCAGAAACTAGAGCAATGCTAAACCCTTGTGGAAAGAAGCATCCAGGAACATGTGCGTACATCCCTTTGCCCCAAAGCGTGATTCTAGGATGAAACAGATAACTGCTGGCTGACTCGTTCCTTTCTGACACACCAATCACCTGTGTGCTCAGTGTTGCTCTACACTTTTCCTCTGCCCCAAGTTCATCTCCCGCTTTGACAGGGTTTTAGGATCAGTAACAAGAAAGAAGATGCTGATTAGTGTTCCTTTTGCTCCTCCTACCAAGTGATTGATAGAGAATTTTAGAGACTGTCCCCCATCAATGTTCCCTGAATTCACGATGCTGTTTTATGGAGAGCAGCCAGTACAGCTCCTGGCCAGAACAGGAGTACAGTGAACACCCTGTCCCTCTTCCCTTCCTGAGGTCCCCACAGTGGTGATCCCAGTTTATGTTGTTTGGTGAGACGGGAAGGGGAGAGGCCTGGTCTTACTCCTGCCAGAGTGGTGGAGCCAGCATTACACATGGGAGTCCAAGCACATTGTCCGTGCAAACATGGTCACGCCTTGTGACTCGGCTTGTGGAGCTATGCCCAAATTCATTGGTGGGAAAAATAGACTTTGGTGGGGTGGCCTCAGAATAGGAAAACTCAGATTGCCTGGCAAGCCCGATGCTGAAAGCATTCTGAAACCGGAGTCAACAGAACCCTGAATCAGAATTCTCTTTCCCCAGGGCACCTGGGTGGTTCAGGGGTTGAGCGTCTCCCTTTGGCTCAGGTCGTGGTCCTTTGGTCCCGGGATTGAGTCCCGCATCGGGCTCCCAGGCTCCCAGCAGAGCCTGCTTCTCCCTCTGCCTATGTCTCTGCCCCTCTCTCTCTCTGTCTCTCATGAATAAATAAATAAAATCTTTAAAAAAAAGAGAGAATTCTCTTTCCCTTTGCCTCTCAAGCAAAGGTGAGACACCACTGGGAGGTTTTCTGAAGCAGTAAAGATTTGAGCTGGGATCGGATTGGGGCACAATTCCTCTGTTACCCTGAGTGAACGTGATCTGTTTGAGGAAAATCTCTTGGCATCACCACAAAACTATGCACATATAAATACACCACGAGGTAAAATGCCTGTACTCAGAATATTTGTTATGATTTTCAAACAGGCATACCTTATGTATTAGAGTGAGAGATCAAGAGTTGCTTTAATTTAAGGAAATAAAACCTGTTTTTTATCGGTGGCTAGAGAATCAGATTTATCAATGTGCTATCCTTTATGAGGCATTTTTCCACTCAGAGGCTGTGATGAGTTTGCTCGTGGCCCCCAAGTGCTGAAATTTAGCCATGGCATCCGGGAAACCAATCAGGCATAGTGATAGAAGACGTGGCCGGTCACCATTATGCGTCTCTCCTACTTGTCATGATAACAGATTCAACTCTTCAATATCGCTTTTCTTCTTGCCTTGATCACAGCAGTTATTTTGCAAGAACAAAGAAGCTTTTTGAAAAATATAAAAATGCAGCTGGCCTCAAGATTAATTGACAACATTTGCCCATCTGGGATCGTACCTCGGATGGCCCGAGGTAGACACTCCCTGAGCAGTGTCCTAAGAACACAAAGCAACTGCAGTTCATTTAGCCTCCCAATCTTTCTAATATTTTTTTGGGAAATTGCTCAAAATCCATTTTTATATTGTTTTGTTACTGAGGAAAAGGAATTCGCAGCCTACTTCTCACTTAGAACTGCCGGAATGAGCAGAAAAATTGAAATTTGTGTTCCAATTTGCCACCTGCCTCTCCACGATTTGTGAGTTAAAAACTGTTAAGATTCTGACAACGTGGTCAATATTGGTAGAGATTTCTCTTGGCAGTTAGGGTAAATGTTGACTTTGTTTCCTGAATCTTTAGGTTTGAGTTCAGTTTCAACTCAAGACAGTTTCTAAACTGGGGCTTCTCAACTGGGGGCTGTTTAACCTGCTGGGAGCCTCTGGTTTTCACCACAGATGGGGGCTGCTACGGGCATCTTACAATGCACAAGGCAGCCTCTCCCCACCCCACAAAGACTATCCTGGCTCAGTGTGGTAGCAGCACCGAGGTTGAAACCCTGTGTTAAATCATCGCTGCCTCACTCCCACGTGCTCTGAAGAAGGTGCTTTTCTAGTCTGTGATGTTAAGCTTCCTTGATTAAATCTGTGAGATCTTTGATGTGCTTAAGGAACTTTTCTCTTTCGATTTCTTCATATGCTTAACCAAAAGCATGTATGAAATTTTAGTGTCTGTTTCTAAAGACGCTGCTGGAATTCTTGAGTTTAGATGGCTTCCTTTTGTCAATATGCGATTGCATTTAAAAATCAGTTCAGTCAATAATACCAGAACCTCTCTGATGGGTGGTGGTAACAATATCAGGTAACTACCCTCTGTTGGAGTTCTTTTATATAATTTAAAGAATGATATATTACTTAATTTTGGATAACTATTCAAATGGTATTCATAAAGACTAATTTTTAAATCAAATTTTATATGATATAAGGATAAGGAGAGACCAATCTCTAATGTAGTCCTCATGTATTGTAATTCTAAACTTTATTTTTGCCTTTCTTTATCAAACATGTTCCTAAAATCATGGTATTGTAGAAATAGAGGGAATCACAGAGATCATTATTATTAAAACCTTTCTTCAGGGGTGCCCGGGAGACTCAGTGGTTAAGCACCTGCCTCTTGCTCAGGGCGTGACCCCGGGATCCTGGGATCGAGTCCCACATCGGGCTCCCTGCAGGGAGTCTGCTTCTCCCTCTGCCTGTGTCTCTGCCTCTCTCTCATGAATAAAGAAAAGAAAAAAACCTATCTGCAAACCAGGGCTTGTGTCTCATAGTTAAAGTTTTCTTGGAACATGACCATGCTCATTCATTTGATGTTGCTTGCCTGGGATTATAGTTCATGAATTTTTTTGGAGCACAGACACACCTATGTATCTTATATATTGTCTCTTTCTGCTGTAGAGCAGGGTTAACCAATTGTCGCAGAGACTGTCCTGCCAACAAAGCCAAAACTAGTTACCAAGTGATCCTTTAAGAAGAGATTTGTTATGGGACCTGGTACATAGCAAATTTTCCGTGAGTGTTTCTTGAATGAATGAGTGAATACGGGATCCCTGGGTGGCGCAGCGGTTTGGCGCCTGCCTTTAGCCCAGGGCGCGATCCTGGAGACCCAGGATCGAATCCCACGTCAGGCTCCCGGTGCATGGAGCCTGCTTCTCCCTCTGCCTATGTCTCTGCCTCTCTCTCTCTCTCTCTCTGTGACTATCAGAAATAAATAAAAAAAAAAAAATTAAAAAAAAAAAAAAGAATGAGTGAATACAATATAAGGCAGTGTAATTTGTTTTCTTTTGTTTTAGTTTTTCAGGTAGTATTTGGTTGCTGTGTTCATTTGAGTCCATGTGTAATGCCTTACTTGGTCCCAGGACGCCTTGACCTCTGAGCTGAGAAACTAAGTATTTGGAGACCTTCGCCCCAGATTCTGAACCTTTGGTGAACATTCCCTGTCAAGTGCTATTGATCTACCCATGTATTCAAACACCTTTACTTTCCTTTTCTCATAATTTCCTGGAGGACTTGTAGTTGTTTATGTGTATTTTATAATGACATCTAGGATTTTACTAGTTTCAGAGTCTCAGTGAGATTGAGCTAACTGCTGTCAGTAGACAGTCCTGTATACTCAGTGGCTGAAGACACACACACACACAGCCTTATTACTCACTTGCATGACAGGCCAGCACAGAGGCTGTGGGGGCCCTGTTCTATGCTGCCATCCAAGAGCCCAGGATGTTCTGCATTATGTACCCCATCTTCTACCCACATCTGCAGGGACAGCATGGAAGAAAAAATGGAAACTATGCAAAGGAGAGCATATGGGCCATGCCAGGTAGTGGCACACCTCCCTCTGCCCATGTTCCAGTGGGCATAACTCAGTCCCATGGCCTCCATCCACTGCAAGGGTGGTGGTGGTGGGAAGTATAGTTTGCTTTCCCAGGAAGAAGCAGAAAACTGGGTACATTAGGCCAGTGGCAGACTCTAGCATTTTCTCCTAGACAGTGCTAGGGAAAACAAGTCTAGGCCCTAGAGATGCCCTTACTACTCCCAGTTCTCCACACTCCCCTCCCCACCACTGCCATTCTAATTTTCTGCTACCACCCAAACAGATTGATTCATGCTTCTAACATTTTTGTAAATAAAAAGGTGAGAGACTTTGAATAAACCACTTAGCCTCTTTGGACCTCAGTTTTCTCCACGGTGCCTTTTGGAGAGGAGAGCCAAGAAGAAGAGTGGAGTATCCCTGCAGTCCCTTTCAGCATTAAAATCTCAATGTGCACCATCCTTCTACTTTCTCTTTCTTCTGTCATTGCTTAAATGACTCCTGGATTCCTTTTCCTTAAGGGAAACTCCTACAATTGGAAACTTGGCATTGTGCTTATTTGAGTCAACTACAATGACCCAAATGCTATAAAATCATGGTGACAAGAGCAATAGCAATAGCAGGTGGCGCTCACTGTACCCTTACTTTGTACTGAGTTCTTCACATGCATTGTCTGTCTTGACTTTCATCCTCTCAACATCACCAAGATTGACATTATATTATTTTTAATATTTTATAGAGGAGGAGTTGAGGTTTAAAGACTTTGTGTGATTTAACTAACTCTACCTAGCTGGCATGTGACCGAGCTAAGATTTAGATCTGGATATGTTGGTATCCAGAGGACTGTCTCTTTATCATTAACCAATATGTCACTTTATTCTACTCATTGGTACTGACTGCCATGACATCTATGGTGGACAGCGGTTTCCAGTGAATGTAGTTGTTAATTTATAATGATAAGTTATATCTGGATTTTAGGTTGGGTTTCCTGGAAGTCAGAGACAGGAATTTGTATACTTGTGTTTTATTGAGGGCATGTGCTCAGCAGGGAAGAGTGAGGGAAATAGAGAATGGAAGTAGGCAGGGATTTGCTCTCAGCTGGAGTCTAGTGTCCCAAGAGAATTCTGGAGCCTGGATAGAATCTCAGTTGGTCACCTTTGAGGCCAGAGGGATGATGATTTATCTTCAACTTCCACTTCTCTTTCAATCGTTAGCTACTGATTTTCATGTTTGGAGAGGTGTGGAAACATAGACTCCTAAAAAGGCCGCTCTCAGCAGCTAAGAAGGCAACAGTTGTGAGCCAGTATTGGCCAGCTCTCACAGCAGCAGTGGAAGGGCCACTGTTCTGAAAGGAGAACCAGGTAAGATACCAGGAGCGCCCACTGTGATGTGTACTACTCAGTATGTTTGCATATTTTACTTAGGCTTGTCCTCATATTCTAGCCCTTATGTGCAGAGGCACCAGCCACTGCCACCAAAGAAGCAAACGATTTGTATGTCTTTGAAAAGAGAAGGTAATACATACCTGATTACTGAATGCATTCTCTTGTGTTGTCCATGCCTTGGTCTTTAATGATTTCCCCCTATCCATTTCTGAATAATTTATGTATCAGCAACAAAATTGAAGATGTGTGAATATTTTTTCTTAGTTGCGTGTATCCTTTAGTCTCATGAAATAAAGTCAGGAAGATTCTGTGAGCCAGCAGCAAATACTGTATGGCAATGGCAGGCTGCTAGATAAACGGAGGGGTCCATTTCATTTATCTAAAATGCATTTCTACTTCTATTTCAGAAAGTGGCCCCAGCACCTGACACCACTGCTGAATGATGGGCCTGCTTAGATTCCCTGCCCTGCTTTCAGTTTCCTTATTCATGTGCCTCATCCCCCAATGCTGACACATATAGATAAGTCAACACACCAGAAGAACCCTTTGTTTCAGAGGGAAGTAAAGGATTTCTTATTTGTGTAAGAAATTAGGTATTCAGTGACCTGGGGCTGAGTGAAAATGAACAGCAAGGGAGAAATATAAATGAAAAACATGTGAGTCCCAATGACCTGCCATTCTCAACAGTGCCTGTACTGAATCTCCTGATTGGGTGATTCTTCAGTTAGGAGCACTTTGTCATCCTGAATTTATGTGATGGAGTTGGATAGATTAAGTGTGGGTAGGAACACCTGGGTGGCTCAGTGGTTGAGCGTCTGGCTTCAGTTCAGGTCATGATCCTGGGGTTCTGAGATCGAGTCCCACATCAAGCTCCATGCAGGGAGCCTGCTTTTCCCTCTTCCTATGTCTCTGCCTCTCTCTCTGTGTCTCTCATGAATAAATAAATAAAAATCTTTAAAAAGAAAAGAATAAGTATGGGTAGAGGCGTGATAGGCACTGCCTTTGTTTAATGTATGTTTATCAAGTCTCCTTTTGCTATTCTTTAATAGCTAACCTTTTAGAGCTGATATGTTACTTTCTCATTAGGTCCAATATTTCATCTGTGTGCATCAGTTCTTACTGCCCTAGGGACTTGCCTCTTGAAGGATACAGTCTTTGCTGTGACTTTATGTGGGTTGATTGCCCAATTTAAATCTTGAAGTTCAACCCTATTTTCAATTTTGAGGGATAGATACTCAATGATTGTGTACGTGTTTTCTGTAAGGCACAGAGGCAAGTTTCCCACTCAGATATTTGCTAGAGAAGGGGTCTACTTAATAACGAGATAGGTATAGGTGTGTATGAATTGAAGTCCAAAGACCTCATAAGGTTCTTTGCTGGAAATTTTTAATCATCATTTGGGGTCAGGTTGGAGTAGGTGGGACAGTGTCAGAAGGTATCCTCCTGGCAGAACTATAATGGAATACTTGGGGTGTTAGAATGTATCTGGAGAAGGGGTGTCTGGGTGGCTCAGTTGGTTGACGTCTAACTTCTGCTCAGGTCATGATCCCAGGGTTCTGGGATTGAGCCCCGCATCTGGCTCCCTGCTCAACTGGGGTCCTGCTTTTCCTTCTCTCTCTGCCTGCTGTTCCCCTTGCTGTGTGCACTCTGTCTCTCTGTTTCTCACTCTCTCTGTCAAATAAATAAATAAAAATCTTAAAAAAAAAAAAAAAGTTAACCCCCAGTAGGATGGGGTTTGAACATGAGGTCTTTGGGAGATGTGTAGGTCATGAGGAGAGAGCCCTCATGAATGAGATTAGTACCCTTGTAAAACAAAAACAGAGACACCTCTTCCCCCATGTGAGGTTATAGAGAAAAGCAATATGTGTGAACCAGGAAGCAGACCATTCCCCCCCATCAGACACCAAATGTGCGGGCGCCTTGATCTTGGACTTTCCAGCCTCCAGAAGTGTGAGAAATGTTTCTGTGTTTTATAAACTACTCAGTTTATGGTATTATGTTATAGCAGCCTGAAAAAAACTAAGACAAGACCATTATTAACTCCAAGAAAAACAGAATTGTTTTGAAAAACATTTCTTACTTTATGGCACATCTGTGAATAGTATTGACAAGTCATAAATATGTAAATGCCGAAGATCCAAGCAGAATTACGATAAAACAATATTGAGCAAATAGGGACACGAGGAGTTATATGTATTGATGGGGGAAGAGGGATAGTTTGAAAAAGGAGCCAGTAAGTGGTATTTTCAGCTGAAAAACAATATTAAGAAACAACAGTAAAATTATATTATTTAGAGATGTGGAGATAAATGTCAAATAGGCCATAAAAGAGTTGAAAGCTCTTACCTTGAGCAGTGTATGGGACACAACATAGAGGGCTTACTTGAGTCTTTTATTTTAGCTCCTGTAAATTTCTATATAAATTAAGTGCATGTTTAATTTCAGTTAGAAAATAATATCAACATGATATTATATTCATAAGGCATTAGGAGGCTGCCATGGAAAAAAAAAACAACAGAATTCAGAGGAATTCACAGAAATAAAAGTATGAGGTCTCACATATACAACTCATCAGAAATTATGCAAAATGGAATTAGAGGGTTCCATGAAAATGCCTTTAAGAAGAAAGCAGATCATTTTAATTCAAATCACAAGGTTAACAACTGAAAAGTGGTTAATTATATGAAGATTATTTTTAACAAAAGGAAAAGTGGAAATGTAATTAGAAATTCTATGGGGAAACCAAGATAAATAATAAGTATACAAGTAAATGGTGCTCCAAATATAAAACAAACTTGGAACAATTTTGAGTATAAAAAAAGCAAAAGCAACAAATGTGGGTGGAACATAAGGACTATAGTTTATATTTGCGTGTGATTTCTTAGGTTTTATTTATAGCTCACAATACATCAATTTTCAATGATGCTTATTCTATTTTTCCCTAACAAGTTATTTGTCTCATGAATGGGATATTTTGCTGGATAAATGTTCATCTTCTCCCTTCCGGTTTTCTTTGAGTATCACGCTAAAAGCAAACTTAGATTTCAAAATTTGTTCCTTTTCAAAATATTTTATACAAGAGTTGTTAAACTTTGTAATTGTCAAGAATTCTTTTTATAAGTTCTTATCTATACTCCTGTTGTTAACCTATAGTGTAACATTGGGTACACAACATAGTGATTCAGCGCTTCCATATATTACCCAGTGCTCACCACAAGTACAGTCCTTCATCCCTATCACCTATTGCTCGCATTGCCTTAACTCACCTCCCCTGTGAGACCTGAAAGCATAAAAAATCCAAAAAGAGAACATAGGCAATAGCCTCTTTGACATAGGCCATAACAACTTCTTTCTAAATAGGTCTCCTGAGGCAAAGGAAACAAAAGCAAAAATAAACTATTGGGACCTCATCAAGATAAAAAGCTCCTGCATAGTGAAAGAAACAGTTGACAAAACTAAAAGGCACCCTATGGAATGGGAGAAGGTATTTGCAAATGACATATCTAATAAAGGATTGGTATCATGATATACAAAGAACTTAAAAACACCCCCAAAATGAATAATCCAATTAAAATGGGCAGAAGACATGAATAGACATTTTTTCAAAGACATACAGATGGCTAATAGTCACATGAAAAGGATTGTTTTTTATTTGTTTCTTCTGATTCTTCTTAAGCAGCTGGTCTAAGTTTTACTATATGGGCACATGAATGTGCTCTTTATTTTTTTTTAATTTTTAATTTAAATTCAATTTAATTGACACATATACTGTTAATTAGTTTGAGAGGCAGAATTTAGTGATTCATCAGTTGCATATAACACCCAGTGCTCATTACATCAAGTGCCCTCTGTTTGTTTCCTAGTTAAGAGTCTCTTATGGTTTGTCTCCCTCTGTTTTCTTATTTTATTTTTCCTTCCCTTCCTCGATGTTCAGCTCTTTTGTGTCTTAAATTACACATGAGTGAAATCACATGGTATTTGTCCTTCTCTGACAGACTTATTTTTCTTAGCATAATACCCTCTAGTTCCATCCACATCATTGAAATGGCAAGATTTCATTCTTTTTGATGGCCGAGTAGCATTCCATTGTATATCTAGACCACATCTTTCTAAAGGAATGTGGTTGAAAATTAAAGAGCTACATTGCTGACTTCTTCCTCTACATGTTGACAACTTTTTTTTTAATGGTCCCTTTTAGGAACATTTTGGGGTTTATAACCTCAGTAAAGAAATAGGAAGTTCGGGCATTCCTTCAGTTTGATCTCAACTGCTTTTTCTTTTGAATGTATGACTTAAATTTAATTTTGGGATAAGTAAATTAGCAGTGGTGATCTTCATGCGGTGGGTGGTTTAGATTTTCCTTTTTATACTTTATTGTAATTTTCCAGATTGCTGTGTATATGCATTTTTTTTTTTTTTTTAGTATGGGCAAAAGCTAATCAATTTAAATAGACCCATGAAGAAAGCAAAAAAAAAATATTATACTTCATTTCAAAACTCCTTTCTGTATTATAATTAGCGTTTGTTAAGGGCTTCCATTCTGTTCTCTTGGCTTGAGCCTCATATGAGTCAGGGAAGAAATGCTGAAAGAATGGGTGTATATCTTCTTTTTCACCATCCACACAGTTCCCTGCTATGCTAGCAGGTGCAATTCAGATTTCTGAACTTTGTAGCAGTTGCTTCTGTGTCAGTGTTTAAGGCATTGTCTTTGTCTAGATTGGCTAATATTCATATTATGGAGCCTTTGATGCCTCTTTGGTGGCTGGAATCATGCCTTGGTGATCACTGCACGCATATCTACTCTGAGAAACAGCCATGAATTGAGCCAGGTTCATGAGCATGAAGGAACACGAGTCTGAAATGAAGCACACTATTTTCATCACTCTTTCCCTGTAACCTCGCTGTGAAGATAAAGCAGGTATGAGATTCTGTTTGGCTTATGTGGTATTTCAAACGTGTGATGACTTTACTGTATCCAGAGGATGAGCAGCAGGGATAATAGAGCAAGCCCATGCTCTAGCCTGTAAGGGACATCTGTTACTGCTTGCTTCTCTTCCTTCTAGGATAATCAGGGCCCTACTCTGATTCTGGCAGTGTTGCTGGTGACATGATGTGGTAGGGTAAAAATTGACTCTCCAAAGATGTCTCTGTCCCAATCCCTGAAACCTGTGAATGTTACCTTATATGGAAAAACTGTAGTTAGGTTAAGAATCTTGGGATGGAGAAGTTATCTTGGATTATATGAGTATGTCCTTAATGCGTTTGAAATGTTATTTTAGGAAGGGGGGCGGTAGAGTGATATTTGACGCATGCATGAGGAGGAGAAATCTATGTGAACACGGAGCAGAGCAAGACTTGAGGAGGCTGGCCTTGAAGATGGGAATGATGTGGCCACAAGCAGCAGCCACTAGAAGCTGGAATGGATAAGGAAGGTTCTCCCCTGGAGCCTCTGCAGGGAGCATGGCTCTGCTAACACTTCAATTTTGGTCCAATGATACTGATTTCCGACTCTGACCTCGAGAATTATGAGACATTAAAGTTCTGTTGATTTAAGCTACCGCGTTTATGGTAATTCATTATGGCAGCCACAGGGGACAAGTACATATGGCTTCTAATTCCTGTATCTTACAGGTGGGCTGCCGGGAAGCCTAATAATTGTATCCCATGTCCTTGGTCCAGGGTTCTGAAAACAACCAAAGTGCAGCTAATTAGTGGCCTTTTAGGATTGTGGAATATGCCCTGAGAGAAATGAGCATAATCTCTTTTCTTGGCAGTCATGAGTGGGAAGGATGATATTGGCTGTAGGCTCCTCGTGGCCATCTTGTCACTGGGCGGTATCTGCCCAAGATTAAGCCCCAGCAGGGGCCAGCATAACTAGGACTTGACCCGTTGGATTCTTTTTTCATTTTTTATTTTTTAAGATTTATTTATTCATTGAGAGAGAGAGAGAGGCAGAGACACAGGCAGAGGAAGAAGCAGGCTCCATGCAGGGAGCCCGACGTGGAACTCGATCCCGGGTCTCCAGGATCACACCCTGGGCTGCAAGCGGCGCTAAACTGCTGCGCCACCAGGGCTGCCCCCGTTGGATTCTTAATGGTGTGCTCTGAATCTTTGAGCTAGTCTGTGGTCATATCTGGTTTTCTTACACTTTCCAGTCAGAAGGGATTTGA
This sequence comes from Canis aureus, assembly GCF_053574225.1. NCBI lineage: Eukaryota > Metazoa > Chordata > Mammalia > Carnivora > Canidae > Canis > Canis aureus. The sequence continues at coordinate 9,433,061 of NC_135641.1, forward strand.
AAACTTTAGCTTTAAACTGATTGGAGTTGAGTTTTTATCACTTGTTAGAAAGAGAGTCCTAAGAACATGGTTAAAATGATTTTACTTCTGTCTGCTGCTCACATTAAACCTTCTCAAGACAGATTTGAATGCCAGTGTACACTTAGTTTGAGACTCCTGATGCCTGTGAATTTGCTGCCTAAAATTTGTCTACCCTTTGGGAGAAGAGGCTGTCTTTAGAGTGTTGGGTCTGATGCATATACCAAGTGTGATTTTCTCCTGTTTAAAATAAACATTACCGTTGGTTGACAGAATCATTTAATTCATGAGGCACATGCTTGTATTATAAATATAGATCTCACCAAATTCATTTGGAAGTCACATGTAAACCAGGTATTTCTGTCCATTAGAAAGAATACAAGTTATGTCTGTAAATTATTATTTAGTAGTTTATTAGTTTCCTAGGGCTGCTATGATAATTATTATAAGTTTAGTGGCTTAAAAAAGTAAAAATGTATTCTCTTATAATTCTGGAGGCCAGTAGTCTAAAATTGAAATGTCAGCAGGACACACTCTTGCCAGAGATTCTAGGGGAGATCCCTTCTTTGTCTCTTCCAACTTCTTCTGGCTCCAGGAGTTCTTGGCTTGTTGGCCCAAACTCTGCTCCATCTTCATATGGCCTCCTCTGTGTCAGAGTATCTCAAATATCCCTTACCTTTTGCTTATAAGGACACTCACCATTGGACTGAGGACCCACTGGGTAATCTAGGATGATCAGAGATTGTGAGATCCTTAATTAAATTTGCAAAGATCCTTTCTCTAAATAAGGTCACTTTCACAGGTTCCAGGAAGGTGACCATTCAACCCAATGCAGATGGCAGGTGGGGGCTCTTTAGAAGAACATTCCCTAGTATATGCATCATTGTTTTTAAGAGGTCCTACCTATTTGTGGTGCCGTGAAGTTTCTGCTTGTGCCATGACTGCAAGATTTTGAAAAATGACGATTCCTCTATTTCTCTACCTCAGGGTTTCCAAACAGTAACACTATTGACATTTAGGTCAGATGAATCTTTGTTCTGGGGAGCTATCCTGTGCATTATAGGATGTAGGGCAGAGGGGCAGCCCTGACCTCTGTTCACCGGATGCCAATAGTACCTTGCTCCCCAATTGTGACAACACGAATGTCTACGGACATTGCCAAATGCCCTTTGGGAGGCAAAATCACCTGTAGTTGCAAAGCATGGCTCTATCCTCACATCACACAATGATGGTGATGAATGTTTTCTGACAAAAAGGCAAAGAGTTAAGAGAACAGGATCAGAGAAAACAGAGACAAATGTCAACTCTGCCTTTCCCAAATCTAAACGGGAGGAATGTGTTGTCTCTGGCAAAGCAAGTGGACAGTGGTGTATGGAAGGAGCTGTGATTTGCCCATCTACCCCTTTCTTGAGAGCACATTATCTTAGATGGATGAGGGGGTCAGTGACCTTGAGAGCTCATTTGTCCTAACACCATCTCGGTGCCATCCTGGAGCACACCTCCCCAAGAGCTCCACAAGGTGATCATAGCTCGCCTTGCCTTACAATGGCAGCAGGTACTACACAGCATCACAGTACCACCCACCAAAGCCCTAAGGTGGGTGAGCACAGGATCCTTTGGAAGTGGGGGAAAGTGAGAGGGTGGGATTGCAGTTTTCTTTCTGTTCACATTTTGGATGTCGTTTTGGTGTTGTGGTGATGTCTCAAGGTGAGAGCATTGGGAACCTGTGGTTTTCTGGTGAGCTTGGCCCCTGAAGAAGGGCTTCCAGAGCTCACTGGCCGTTGTAATTCAACTACATTAGGGCATCCATGGTCCTGCCATGTATGGGAGAAAGGAAATGTGAAGATGTTGCTCTTGTCCATTCATACTCATCACTGCCAAGGTTTTCTTGCAAATATTCTTTTGCTTTTTATAGTTTCACATAGGAAGTTGGAGAAAGGTGTTACATATTTATGACCTCCTTCCCCAAACATGTTCAAATAACAGGTGTTTACAAAGGATGAAGTTCTGCCTACGGCTATGCCTAAAGAGAAGGTTACACTTGGCACCTGAGCCTCTCCCTGCCAGGGTGACAAGGCTTTGCTGCCCAGCTTCCTTGCCTACTGCCCCATTTCCTCGCTTCACTGGGGACAGGGAGCTGATGCAGATACCAGGCCAGCTCTGAGAAAGTCCCTGGAATGTGACAGCCACCAATTCCTCATTGCCCAACTTGCTTGGGCTCATGCAGTCAAACCCAGACCTTCCATCTGTGTCTTCACTTGTGTCTCCTGCTCTGATTCTTTGGGCTGCCTGTCTACACTCTCCCCCAAATCAGATGCTGGCAATTTTACTTGCATTGTCTGCTTCCATGCAAGGCTGTTTCTTCAATATCTCCTGCCGGTATTCTTATTTGCTTTGTTCCATCTCAACAGGATTGGACCAGATGGACGGATGATCTCCAAGGGCCCTTTCAGCTCTAAGAGCCTGAGGTTTGCATGTCCAGTTGCTATAGATTACCCTTCTTCTGAACAGTTAGGCTCACTTTGGCTATATAATTAATATTAATGTGCAGAAAATCTCACTCACTCTGTGCCTTCAGTGGCCATTGACTGTGAGCTTGGCTTGTCAAGCCTGTCCAAATGACTAACTGGTTGATCCCACACTCCTAACAGCTCCGCAAGAGGAGGATTTACTTAGGCTAATGGCCTCCATTGCACAGTGGGCAGCGCTGAAGGCTGGGAGAGCACATTACTACAATATTATGGTATTTTGAAATCATACAACAATGAGCCCATTGTGAAGTATTTGAGTATCACCATCCTCCTTCACGAAAAAGGATCACTCCATATATTTGCGACTTCATATATGTCAGCCAGTCTCCTGGTCTTGCAAAATAACCTTAATCACAGATATTTTCCATTAGCCCCCTTGTTCAAAATTCTATTCCAGACAGAGAACAGATCCCATATTTAATATTCTTTAAAAAAGATGGAATCAGGGCAGCATTAGAAAATTAAACTACCTAAACATTTTTTATTATTTATACGTTTATGTTTATTTTGGGAAGACCGTTCAACAACTCTTCAGAAAAATATTAGGTTGTGATATTTTTCTTCTAACCAGGCTGTGACAGAGTAACAAAAACTGAGTGGTTTTACAGCAACATAAATTTATTATCTCCTGGGTCTGGAGGCCAGAAATCTGAAATTAAGGTGTCACAGAACTGTGCTCTCACTGAAGGCACTACAGGAGACTCCACCCCACCTCTTCCAGCTGAATTCAGCAGTTCCTCACCCATCCTTGATGTTCCTTCCACGGTGTGTCACTCTGATCACCTGGCTATCTTCTCTCTCTGTGTCATCACACCAACATCCCTCTATGCTTCACTGTCTCAAGTTTCTAGATTTTTCTTTTTTATAAGGATGCCTGCCCTATTGGATTAGGGCCTACCCTAAGGAATTCATTTTAACTCACTACTGGGGGTGAGGAAATGTCAACATCTTTTTTTTTGGGGGGGGGAGTATAATTGAGCTTTTAACACCATCAATACAATTTTTAATCATAGGTGACATTTTAGTCACCTAAGTTCATAATGATATATTCTTTATGTCTGTGTGCGCGCATGTGCAAGTAAATGCATTTCATCTTTTTGTAGAACATTTAGAAAAAAGTATGTGTTTTTTTAGTTGAATTTATTACTCTTCAATATTCAGCTGTTATTAGATTTTCTTTTTCTTTTTTAAGATTTATTTATTTGGAGAGAGAGTGTGCGCATGAGCTTGGGGGCAAGGAGGCAGGGAGGGAGGGAGAGAGAGAATCCCAAGCAGACTCCACACCCAGCACGAAGCCCAATATGGGGCTTGATCTCATGACCCTGAGGTCATGAGCTGAGCTAAAATTAGGAGTAGGGGCTTAACCTACTGAGCCACCCAGGCACCACTGTTGTTAGATTTTCCAAGGCAACCACCATGCTTCCTTGTTCTTCATTCCTTTCTGCCGTGCTCTCCTTTTCTCACAATGGAGCATAAGATGCTGGTTATCTTCTCTGGACTTTAACTGCACATTGTTCTTTTCCATCATGTGTCACTTGGAGCATGGTGTCTTCCAGAGGGAGATCCTGAAGCTTCTGCCATAATTTGATCAGAACTCCCTGAGCAGAGTGCTTTTATATATTTTTTGAGCCCATGCAGTTTGAAGCATGTCTTACATATAGAAAATACTCTGTATTTCCCTACCCATGTTGCTTTTTTTTTTCCTTTAAGATTTTATTTATTTATTCATGAGAGACACAGAGAGAGAGGCAGACACAGGCAGAGGAAGAAGCAGGCTCCCTGCAGGGAGCCCGATGTGGGACTTTATTCCAGGACCTGGGGATCATGCCCTGAGCCAAAGGCAGAAGATTCTCAACCGCAGAGCCACCCACATGTCCCCTCATGTCGCTCTTTTGGACCAGGTTACTTCTTTGTTTTGTTTTGCATTTATATTTGCTTCAAGACTTGCTAAAAGGCAGATTTCCATTTGTAATTAGAGAAAAACAAGTAGCTAAATTAATTGAGCATAAAAGTTAGGAAATATAAAATTTTAAAAATAGGCAGTATAAAGATCTGACCAAGAACATAATATGATGCCTTTTGGCAACTAAGTGTAAAATGGAAGGTGCACATAACCATAAATGTAAATGTGTTCCTTGAGTCAGAAAAGAATTTACAATTTGTTTACCTTGGTAAACACAGATTTTACATTGATGGCTTTTTTATTAGATTTCCATGTATGGATAAAAGTATAATTCTAATAATAAATTATTTCATTTTCCTCAAGGAAATCATAATTAAAATGGGCTTGTCATTTTGAGGCATGACTAAAGCAAATATATATAATTTCAAACTCATTGCTCATGATCAAGGACACAGGTAGAGTTTATATGAAAAGAAGAAGAGTGAATGAGAGCAGCAAACTTGAAAAGATAGTATGTACTTGAAGCTACTTGGAAAGGAGTGAGGAGGTCATTCAGTTTGGAGAAAACCCTCTAGCATATGTGGCATGTATGCAGTAAGGGAATTCCTGGTGAAATTATTTAATAATTTTACTGTAGCATTGGTATCTTCCTATTAAGTTCAATTAAACTGTTTCAGGTCCAAAGTCAAATTCTGGACCTGCATTTTTAGCTTTTTTCCATAACATTCAAAGTGAGAGTGAATTTTGCCAGGAAGGCTCATTATTTGCTAAGAAATACATTTGTGGAAAGGAAGGTTTTACAAATAGAAAACAGAGACTCTTCTATTTTCATGCAAAATGCATATTTTGTAGTCACAGGGTGTGTTGCTTCATGTACTCACACCCTGATGCTAGGAGAGCTCTGTATAAATAAATATACCACAGTTAGCTCTTTTAAAAAGAAAACCATTTTACCAGTTTTTGACAAATTTCCCTTTGTCACTGAGGTTTAAATATAGCCAACATATTTGAAGATTCATAGATCAGCCTCTCTGGCACCGTAAGTCTATAAATGGATGTACGGATAATATATTAACTCTACATATTCTACACTAATGACCTTTTTTTCCCTGACCTTCTAAAATAACTGGTGTTTTTAGACTGTATTCCTTTCTGCATGTGGGAGTCAGCTCTTTATTTTCTTGCCCCAGTTCTACAGCCTTTTAAAATTAACATGGTAACATTTGAGATTTTAAGTCCTTAATTATCATTCATCACATTAAAATACCCTTTAGATGATAAATTGTAATCTGTTTGCTCCACCGGTTGATCAGAGTTGGTATTTGGCAAATAGAAACTAGATTTTCTGCTCATTCTACCTAGAATCAAAGGAAGCACTGAGTGATATTTGAATGAGTACGTTGATTTCAAGCCAGATGTTTCAGATACGTGCATTGTCAATGCAGTGTCATTCTCTGAAGATATTTAACAAGAGAAAGAGGTTAAATTTTCCTGAATCTTAGATGTAACAGTGATCTTAATGAATATTGTTATATATATATCGATCTGTATGCTGAGAGCATACAGGGCATGCCTTGAATCAGAGCTCCTAGTTGATAGGCACCAACTTTATCCTGACTTTGCATATGATGAATCCTTTTTTTTTTTTTTAAGATTTTATTTATTTATTCATGAGAGACACAGAGAGAGAGAGGCAGAGACACAGGCAGAAGGGGAACCAAGCTCCCTGCAGGGAGCCTGATGCAGAACTCGATCCCAGGACCCTGGGATCACATCCCTAGCCAAAGGCAAACGCTCAACCATTGAGCCACCCAGGCGCCCCAGTGTCACATGTCTCTGTGCTGGACTCCAGAACAGACCTCAGCCTTCCTGGCTGCAGTGTTCCTGCTATTAACTTTCTACCATAAATACTGAAGAGCAGTTCGGGGGCGGGGAGGAAGCAACTCTTCCTTCTTCCTCATTGCTCCCCTCTCCCCCTTGAAACTTCTGTGTACCATCTGAACCATTATAAAATTCATTATTGAGTCCAAACATTCACCAGGAATTATTTGGTCTCTTATTTCTCACTGTGTTAATTAATTCTAAAAACCAGCTATCCTTAACTAGCCTAGCAAAGCAAAGTTATTTCTCTATGCTGCCTTTTCCAGTAGAATGAATATTACAAATATGAGCCAGGATAAGAGGCTTACTGACTTTTTAACACACTGGTTCTAGAATCTGATAGATCATCAAGTTGAATTGAATAGACTTTCATAGATGGAAATCCCCAAATATCTTTCATGTCTCTGCCTTGAACCCAAACTCTGGGACAGCACACCTCACACTTGTGGGGACAATCCAGGCGTGGACGGTGAAAACAGTGCATCTAATCACAAAGCGGCTGAGAGCAATGGGAGAGGAGCTTTTTGAGGAGTGGATGTTTAGGTTGGTCGAGGGGATGGAAGAAGTTTTGCTCTGACCCTGGTGACCTTGAGTGACGGGGAGGTATCCAGTTCACTGTCCTGTGGGTATCTGAAAAAGCAGTTTAAACTCTTGGTGGGTTGGGGAGGAGGAAGGATAGGGAGGAAAACAGAGCAAGTGGTGGTGCGACAGTGATGGAGAGAATGACTGAAAGAGTGGATAAATGAACAAGTGAATGTGGAACCAGGAAGGTCTGGGAATGGGGCCACTCCCGCATTTTGGCCTCTCAATGTAAAGGAAGAGTGGATTGCCTGCTCTGCGGGGAAGTGTTGAGGAGCCCGGAGGTCCTCGGATGAAGCAGATGTCAGGTGTGGGGCTGGGGGTTCGGAGCGTGCAGCAGGTAAACTGGCTGGGGATCTGCAGAGTGCTTCTTGGCAAGGTATGTGGCAGCCCTGGGGGCTCAGATATGCCAAGCGGGGAGTCAGCACTGATACAGGTATTGATATGAGAGAGGCGTACTGTCAACTCTTGTGCAAGAACAGCAGGAGGAGCCCAGGAGAGAACGGAAGGAGCCGAGTTTGTATCCACCTCCTGGCATCCAGCAGAACTGTGGGTTTTGAGCCCAAGGCAAAGATCCGCTGCCCCAGTTTTGGGCATATCTGCTGATGTCAAGGGAACTATCTCTTGGGTGTTTGCAACTTTCTGAAGTGATGCGGGGTGCATCACTGGTGCCTGCTCTGGCGTGTACCTCAGGAGAAGGGCCTCCGAAGAGTCGCGATGCTTGCAGCTCTCCGACCCCGAGTGCCTGCCGTGGCGGTGAGCTGGGGGCGAGTGTGTGCCCGAGGGCCCTGCGCTGCAGATGTGTGGTGGGAAGCCCAGGGGCTGTCTGGCCACATATCAGAGACAGATAGACAAGATTTGGGGATTATCCACTGATGTCTATGATCTGAGCTTCTGTTGCTCATTTCAGGTGCTTGTCTCTTCCCTCCTTTCTATTATATGCTTAATTAAAATCCAACGTGTTTTCACACCAGTGATGCTTCTGTTGGCAAAGGTATTACCAGGTAATAAGACAGGAGGTTGGAATATAGAGACTGGAATTGTGATATTGCAAATAAAGAGACAAATGGTTCTTCATTTCTTTTCTCTTTAGAGAACAGCATAGAGCTAACACAAGTTAACATAGAGCTAACGTACGGTGCCAAGAGCATTCATCTTTTTATTTAGTTCTTTTTTGATTTTTTGTAAAAAATACTATTATCCCCTCCACCTGCACCTGAATTTCAATTACTAATTTGGGTTAACACTTTCTCAACACCAAATACTGGGTGTCATAGGGCAAACTCTAGGCATATGGCAGATCGCTAATTGATCTAAATAAACTTCGGTTTTAGAGGAGGAGCAGAATGAAAAGTGAAAAAGAAATTAGATGAGCAAATAGTCCAGGAGAGGTAGACATGAGAGAAAAATTCTATAAATGCATCCTATGACCAACTAAGATTATGAACAGTGTAGAATTTAATGACATGCTTTGGATTTGCTATTATTATCACAAACAAAGCCGCAATTACCGTTGGTCCATGCAATGAGTCTGAAGCAGCTGGAATGTCAGCACTGAGCGTTCAAAAATTGGAATTTGTGTTTCTCTGATGATAACTTTCTCTTGCAATTTAAAATGGGAGGAAGTTTATTTTCCTCCTGCCTCTGGAGCGGGAGGTACAAAGGACGGCATCGTAAACCCTTAAGAGGTAAAAAAGACATTTAAGGAAGACATTGTCTCAGAAGGAGGCAATTACCTGGATTGCTTTGAGGCTTCCATTTCAAATTTTCAAGAAATGGAAATTATAAGGTAGATCATACTGGCAAATTCTGCTGGGAGAGAAGGGGACCTGAGAGCTCACTAGAAACTTATGTTCTGGTTGACAAGATAAGATTTATGCTCCTGAAAAATTAATGGTGATAGTGGAGTGCTGTCCCAGGCACTCTGTGATTAATTGCTGGTGTGTGACATAAACCAGCACTGGAGTTCAGAGCCCGGAGAGAAGATGCTCAGGGACAGAGACTGTCAGAGGAGACACAGGACGGCTCTGATCACCTTCCACACCTGGGTTTCCCACACTGTTCATAGTTTGGGCCAGATCATCCTTTTTTTTTTCTTTTTTTCTTTTTTTTTAATGAATACTCCCTGTGCATTGTAGGATTTTTAGCATCGTCCTTGACATTTAACCACTACATGCCAGTGCCCCAGCCCTGCAATTATGGCAACAAGGATGTCCCCACACATTTCTATATGTTCCCTGGAGGGAGGCAGTTAAATAGCCTCCAGCAGACAGCCATTGGTCTACACCAGCAGCAACTTAGCTGCTAAGCAACTGCTTAGCTTTTTGAATTACACGTATGATCCATGCAGTTGAATACCCACTGTATTATTTGAGGATTACAAAGAAGTATTCTTTTCCATGCTAGTTTTTGTTTAATAAAGCATCAGGAAAACTGATTGTTTAACTTATAGGGAATCCCAGAAGAGTTAGTCTTCCTGTAAATTCAGCAAAGTTTAGTTATGTGGCATTCTGTCTACAACTTCTGTGTTAGTAACTAGAGGCAGTGAAGAAGAGATTTGGAAAATACTGTCTGGATCCCATGCCTCAGTTTCCCATGTGCATGGCCTTGGGCAAATTACTTAAACTCACTGTGTCTCAGTTTCCTCTCGGGAAAACCCTTCAGATTTTCATGATGAGTAAACAAGCACCTGCGGGTAACACTCTGTGAATGCAGCCTGGTGTATTGTTAAGCACTGGATGAAAGTCACTATCATTTTATTAGTATAGTTCTGAACTTTACAAATCTCTTTCTCTCCCTCTTTCTTTCTCCTCTTCCCTCCTTGACCCTCTGTTGGCATTTTATACTCCAGGGCCTCTCCTGCTGGTCAAGATAGTTGTACTATGAGAGGCAGGAGGCTAAGCTGATGGGCCAGGTAGGGCTGGGCATGGAGGTCAGAGGGACAGGGTTACTTATGTCCTATTCCATTGGTCAGGAGGGTCCTAGGTCTGCAGGGGTTCAGAGTGGTGAACTAGACTCAGTTGTGGACAGAGGACAGGCAAGTCCTTACAGAAGGAGGGGAGAAAGAGTGGGGGGCCTTCTGAGGGGCATGGTCGGCCACACCTCCAACCTTGTTTCAACCCTGTGTTCTGCGACTCCACCTCCCATTGATTCTGACCTCCATGACCAAGAGTCTTCGTCTTTTTTTTTTTTTTAAAGATTTATTTATTTATACATGAGAGATGAGACACACACAGGAGAGAGGCACAGACATAGGTAGAGGGAGAAACAGGATCCCTGCGTGGAGCTCGATGCGGGACTCGATCCCAGGACCACGGAATCACGACCCGAGCCAAAGGCAGATGCTCAGTCATGGAGCCACCCAGGCGTCCCAAAAGTCTTCATCTTTAACACCCATATGGACATGAGTCTGATGCAGGGAATCTGGACTCAGAAGCCGTGGTTTCAAAAATGGATGGGAAATAATACCAGAATTTCTGTTTCTATTATTTTTATATAAAAGTTGGTATAAAACTTGCTAATTTGTACAGTTGATGCTGGTGCCCTGGCTTTCTCAATATGTCAAGCTACTGACACATGTCAGAGTTAATTTCTGAGCCATCTTGAGGGAGTCATGGACAAATTGGAACAGATTTTGGTTTATAAGTGCCAGTATAGTGGAATTTTGCATTATGTTATTTAATATGATAGGATTTTCCTAGTATTTTGTATTGAAGTGCAAAGGGACTGTTACTTTGTGTTCCATAGAGAGGTTCTCCAGGTATCTAGTGGCAACATATTTTAAAAATCATCACATACATTTAACATTAAAGTCATCAAGCTTAATATATGGGTGTGTGTATATGTGTCTGCACATATATGAAGGTGTCCTTTTTTTAAGATAAAAGTGATCCAAATTTGCTGAACTTTCTGTAATTTTTAGTAGTATGATAAATAGTAGGTAATTATAGAAAAAATAACCTTTTCATCTCAAGGATGAGTGAACCAAAAAACCTCTTGTGTGTCTTTGGCTCAGGTCGTGATCCCAGGGTCCTGGGATCGAGTCCCACATTAGGCTCCCTGCAGGGAGCCTGCTTCCCCTCTGTCTATGTATCTGCCTCTCTCATGAATAAATAAAATCTTAAAAAGAGAAACAGTAAAAAACCAAAAAGCCTCATGCAATGGAAGTCATTTTTTAATCAGACACTTCATAATAGTTCTATCTTTATGTGAATTTGCTATTGAAAATGATACAGGTGTCACTGGATAATGTCTTATCTATACTTAAGAATTAAGAATTTAGAGCATTTAAAATTATATTTTAACATACACTTCTAACTTGGTTATAAAACTTCCAACTGGAGGCTTTTGGTGTGTTTTCTGTTCATTTAAAAACTCTTATGAGTTTTCAAGCATGAGATTTTGTTGTCCATGAGGATGGAAATGTACTAGGCAAATTTTGACAACAAAAAAATCATGTAATTGGAAGATAGATCTGAAAATATATAGCAGATCAAAATTTAGTAAGAACAGTCAGAGATGCAATTGGATTTATGTATCTGTTTGAGATACTTTAGCTGTAATACTTTTAAACCAAAAATCAAAATAGATTGAATGTAAAAACAGACTCCCTAAACAATTTTGAATCACTGTATCACTATATCATAAATTACTAAGCCAGGATTTAAGGAAAAAAAAAACCCTTCTGTTCAATTAGAATATAAAACAACATTTATTCTGCTGCATCTTTCATTTTATCATTTTGCCATTCTTTAAAAATAGAATTAAAAAATATATATCTACATACACAGCTGTATGTGTAGATAACACATAAATGAGGAAATACACACTGACAGGGAGTAAATGTTGAGTCTTAGTGGTAAGGATGTATAAGCAAAGCATTTTGAGAAATACTGGAAGAGTCCTATTAAAGATTTTTTGTGAATACCACAGTGTACTGGTTTCCAGTCAGCTTAAACAATTGAATAAAATATTACTACAGCTACGATTCTCTTTCTAGCAAAAGAGGCATTTGATTTAAAAATATTTTTTAGGGGATCCCTGGGTGGCGCAGCGGTTTGGCGCCTGCCTTTGGCCCAGGGCGCGATCCTGGAGACCCGGGATCGAATCCCACGTCGGGCTCCTGGTGCATGGAGCCTGCTTCTCCCTCTGCCTGTGTCTCTGCCTCTCTCTCTCTCTCTCTCTCTCTCTCTCTCTCTCTCTCTGTGACTATCATAAATAAATAAAAAATTTAAAATAAAAATAAAAATATTTTTTAGAAAACCAAGCCTTTGTTTGGAGAACATGATTAAATGTTTTACTGTTTTTCACTTGTTTTGTTTGTCTTTTCTACTCTGATAAGGAGATGTGGTTTAAGACTTGAGCATTTAGCTTCTGCCAAGTGAATTGTTTTCTGATCAGGACTGCCTTTTGATTCTAGCCACTTCATATGCAACCAGTTTGTAGTAAAAGAATTTTTTTTTTTTTTTAGTTTAATGTTGGAAAAACAGAATCCCTCTCAGGATTAACTTTGATTTTTAGAAAACAAATTTCATTCATGATACTTGCTAAAAATGTAAATGCCATAGAGAATGGTTTCACATTTATCTGCTCCTGTTTCATCGCCCTTGAGAGAACGTGTACCTGTGATGGTCACCCTCACTAGTACCTTCTAGTAAACTTTCTCCTTCTCCAGTGGGCCCAGCTGCATGGACTGCCTCCATGCTCCTGCTCGTCAAGACTCCAGTTGGATGAGGCCAATGGAGAAGGCACATAGAAAGGCAGGAGGGAAGAGAGAGGACTGGGGTTATGATTCTCTTCACTTGTGCTCACAGAGTCACCTTGGACTGGCTGTGACCCTTGGTCAAAGGTCAGCTCCATCCAAGGACTCAGACTACAGAGCTCCATATGACCTGGCTTCCTCTTATGGTCCCAGTTTTCTCCCACTATCCATCTGGACTTCTTGGGAGCCACTAGAGACTCCTGTGTTTCCCTCTACCCCCCTCCCCCCTCCCACATCTTTCTTCATAGTTCTCTTATTATGTCCTTCTTACCTTCCATAATGATATTACTCATTGTTTTCTAGAGGACCATCATTTAATAAAACATTCTACAGATTTATTTTATGACTTTCCGAGGCTTTGGAGATATCTTTAATTCTATTTTAGAACACATCATATAGGTCATGTGTTTCTTTTAAACTTGTCTTATATTGCTTGCTTACACTCTTTACCCATTGATAATTTCAAAGAGAGACAGACATTTTAAGAATACACATCTTTTGTTTGAGTTCGTTTGACTGTGATGGTATTTTCTTTCTTTCTTTCTTTTCTTTCTTTCTTTCTTTCTTTCTTTCTTTCTTTCTTTCTTTCTTTCTTTCTTCTTTCTTTCTTTCTTTCTTTCCTTCCTTCCTTCCTTCCTTCCTTCCTTCCTTCCTTCCTTCCTTCCTTCTTTCTTTCTTTCTTTCTTTATTTTAGAGCAAAAGAGAGCACGCTTGCATGCTCTCCAGTGGGGAGGTGAGGGGCCGAGGGAGAGAGAGAGAGAATATCTTAAGCAGGCTCCACACCCAACATGGAGCCTGACATGAGGCTCAATCTCACGACCCTGAGATTGTGACCTAAGCTGAAATCAAGACTTGAACACTGACTGAGCCACCCAGGCATCCCATAGTTTAATTTTTTAAGTCAGAGTTTGAAGAGAAGGATTTTCAAACTGTTATGCTATATTTGACTAGAGTATGAGTTAGCATTTTTTTTTCCTTTAAAGGACCAAGTACTAAATTTTGAAGCTTTGCAGACATGTGATTTCTGGTGCCAATAATCAGTTCTGCCATTTGTGATGCAAAACTGGCCACAGACAGTATATAAATGAGCAGAAGTGCCTGTGTTCCAATAAAACTATTTATAATAACAGGTGGTGGGCCAGGTTGTCCTGCTGGTTGTGATTTGCCAGTTCTTGTAGGAGACTAACAGTGTAAGGAAATGGATATGATTTCTTTTAAAAGTATAACATTTTTAAAGGTAGATAGATTATAAACCTTTACAGTGGATAAAATGATAAAATCTTTGACATTTAAATTATTGTTTAAATTCTCTTTAGAGAAAACTACTTATATTCATCTAAAAATAGTTACAGTGCACAAAGAAATACTTGGCCATAAGAATTACATACACATGAAAGAACGAAGCATCTAGTCTTTTTTTTTTTTTTTAGATTTTTATTTATTCGTGAGAGACACAGAGAGGGAGAGAGAGAGGCAGAGACACAGGCAGAGGGAGAAGCAGGCTCCATGCAGGAGCCAGATGTGGGACTCGATCCTGGGTCTCCAGGATCAGGCCCTGGGCTGAAGGCGGCGCTAAACCGCTGAGCCACCTGGGCCGCCCAACATCTAGTCTTTTTTGAATCAAGTAATATTTAGTGTATTGTGTGAAACCTAAAAATAGTGTTTGATACTTTTTCTGACATTGAAACCACTTAACAGACATTTGATTGACCCTAGTGACTGTTGAACAAGATGACATTTTCCAGATCATGCTGATGTCTAAGTTAATATACAAATGAATGTCTTTCTTCATTTTACACATGTGTGCATGTGTGTCTGCATGCATGCATGCATATTCGTTTGTCTTTGTGTGAAATCTAGGTGGATGAGGAAAGTGGATCAATCCATCTGTTAGTTCTGGGTCTTCTGCACTGCATGCTGTGTCAGGGCGTGTGCTGTCTCCTCCTTGCATAGGGTGCATGAAGATCCAAAACAGAAGGCTGAAACTGACTGTGATTGTTTTCTGTGCAACTGAAAAAGGAGAACGTGTTCAAAGAAGGAAGTGTCCAGTGTCAGCTGGTGCTGGAAGGCCCTGGCCCAAGACCTTAGGAGACTCCTATAAAATAGAGGAAGAGATAAAATATGAATATTAAGTGAGTGATTATATGGGAGGACTGGCTGGCTCAGTTGGCGGAGTATGTGACTCTTGATCTTGGGGCCGTGAGTTTGCACCCCAAGTTGAGCGTAGAGCTTATCTAAAAAAAATAAAAATAAAAAAATAAGAACCTAGGATCCTTTATTTAAAAAAAAAAAAAAGTGTGTAAAAACAAGTCCTAAGGAATATCTTATTTGGACTGGAATGGATTAGCTGTCCATTCCTGGTCCAATAGGCTATGACCAGGAGGCAGATCATAGTAAGACTATGTCATTTGGGGCTATTCCTTGAAGGGGTGCTTCTAAGGCAGTGGGCATGGTGAGCTGGGGAGAGGATCACAGATGTCTGCTGTGTAACCCAACGCAGTTGGTGAGAATTTAGAATCAGGCAGCAGAGAAAGATTGCTGAGCCTTATTAATGTATTGGATTGGGAGATGGAAGGGTGGGGTGAGCACCAGATTCTATGGAAATATAGCTATCAATAAAATGATATGAAAACCCATTTTGTATGATGCTTACATTTGTTGAATGTAATGTAACCTTAAGCACTTAATGTAACCTTAAGCACTGTAATGATTTGAAAATTTAACTTTATCTTGGTACAGTCAGGTGACAGTGACCCACCTACATGTAATGCAAAGGTGCATTGTCAAACACAACCTGTAAGAAATCTTTGTAATTTCTTTCTTTTTCTTTTTTTTTGTAATATTACAGATGGAATTGTAGCACCTTAGTTAATCATCTGTTTTTGGTCAAGGTGGGGAAACAAATCCCTAGTGTTCCTGGAAGCTTTATACAAAGCACTCAGTATTTCTAGTGTAGCTCTCTACTCTGTAAAGGATTTGTCTCAAAGCTTGTGCTGCTTGCCTCGGCTTTCTTGGAAACATCCATACTTTTTGACAGTATTTTCTTTTTTTTTTTTTTTTAAGATTTTATTTATTTGGGAGAGAAAGAGAGAGATTGAGCAGGGTTAAGGGCAGGGAGAGGGAGAAGCAGACTCCCTGCTGAGCACAGAGCCCAACATGGACCCTGAGATCACAACCCAAGACAAAGGAGATGCTTAACTGACTAAGCCACCCAGGCACTCCTGACAGTATTTTTGGATTCCCCATGAAACAGCCACCAGCAGAGCACTTGGGTCTAGATTCACTGTAGCACGCCACCTCCATGGGGGAGAAAGTTGCTCTGAGACCTCCCTGGGAGTGTGCTCTTCCCCTGGGCACTCATGGATGGCTGTTTGGCTGACGAGTCAGGCACCGGACACAGCTGTTGTGGAAACTTGTGAGCTCATGTTGAAGTTTCACTTAGAGAAGAAGAAGAACCAAGCCTGGCTGCTTTTGAGTGTCATGACTCATGGCTTGACCAGGGCGACTACAGTTTGAATTAAATGATGTGTTTAATTTGGATGGTAATATGTTGAAAGACTAAGTCAAGAGTTCCTTGTTAATCCCATGTTCCTTTGGGGAGGAAGAGCTCTAGGCTTTTCTGGCCATTCAGGCTGACTCACAGAGGCACAGTCTTGGCGAGTCCCCAGAGCAGAGACTGATGCTTTGAATTCCTTGCAGGCCAGCTTCAGAATGAAACCCCGCACCATCGAGTTAGGGCAGTTTCCAGGAATGCAAGCATTTTGCAGGCAGGAACACTTTCTAACAAGAAATGTTCCAAATGCCCGATAGGGTAGCCTCGTCAGTGGATGGAAGGAAAAAGCGTCTGCAGTGATGTGCAGATGCTTCTAGTCAGAGGGAGGGAACTTGAACTGCATTGGAGGCATGAGGAATTTCGCACACACCACAGATGCTGCTTCCTCACTTCCTCTACTTTGGTGTTATTATTAGAATAGAAGGCTTCTTGAGTCGTCCTGCTGGGCCCGCTGCCCCAGACTGGCAGCATTTATCTGGCTGGCCAAGGGGGTGCCCTCCTCCTGTGTTGTCATCACTTTTCCCAGGGCTGGGACCTGGCTGTGAAGACTGCTCCTTCCTTCCCCCACGGCTGGGGTAGAACTCTAATTGAAGCAACATGTGACGTGTTGGCACAAGGAGAGCTATTTATTAAAGCACATCCGTTTTATCCTGGTAGGCTTCTTCCAACTGAGTGCTACAAGAACAAATAGGAGGGCTGTTCCTCATTTTATGCAAAAAATACCCAAGGTCCACACTAGCTCATGATTTCCATTTGTGACTTCCTCAAAATTTTACCCTGTGCAAGAGTGGTAGAGTTGGGAATTTGAAAAAAAAAATCCCATCACTGGTGATTATTAAAAATAATTGATAAATAGTGTTGAATGTGAATCAGCCCAATCTGTCATAAAAACGGAATGGAAGTAATTAGATTCCCGTCTTTCCTTATTCGCTGGCTCATTGTTAACTCCCACATGGCCAATTTCTCTCCATAATTCATTCAGGATGTGTCTACATTGATACTTTTCAGGCAAGCAAATCTAGATTTGAGTTTACATTATGAAAATGAAGATCTTTTGCTTTCCCCTTGTCACTATTAGTTTCTTTCCGAATTCTATATTAGCTATCGTGTTATAGTCCTCTGAAAATTATTACATTGCTGGATATTCATTACAATGTGCTTTCATTTGGAATTGGAACATTCAATCAGGAAAACATAGCTGATACGGACAAATTCATTATATACATATTTTTAGTAAAACCATGGATCATGTGCATTGAGGTGCATAGTAGTTGATTCCACACACCCCCTGTTTTGTTTGGGTACTATGACCATGAAAACGAAGTGATGTTAGGCGTTGAGACAAGTAAGAAGGAGCGGAGAGACCAACTTGGGGGTAGTCATGGGGAGGCCTGAAGGAACACGTGTTCTGTGTAGCAGTGAGCCTATTCTGGGCGGTGCCTACAATTCACCAACTGGCCTGTGTTTGGGGATTTGGTTAAAGATAAGTTGGCAGGGGCAAATTGATGAAGTACTCAGTTTTCCCAACCAAGAAGGGTGGGGGACAGAATCCTAACATGGTCCCCAGGATTCTTCTGCCTCCCACACTCTCCATTTTATTCAGAGTCCAGAGACATGATTGCTTCAGGTTAACTTGTGAAATCTTACTCAGATTTCTGGCCATCGATTTCTGAAAATTATCACTTCCATAAACATTTATAGAATGACTGTGCTGAAGTTGGAGCAGGGTTGGGGGGCTGGTCTTCAAGACCGCCCAACCTTTCATAGTTCTCTAGAAGGAGTCATAAGACTCAGCAAATGGTCAGGCTCACGGCTATGGTTTCTTTCTTTCTCTCTAGGTCTGTTTTTTTGTTTTTTGTTTTTTTTAGATTCATTTATTTATTTTGAGAGAGAAAGGGTGCGAATGAGCAAACATGAGCAGGGGAGGAACAAAAGGAGACCAAGAGAGAGAATCCTCAAACAGACTCCTCACTGAGCATGGATCCCAGTGTGGGGCTCAATCCTAGGACCCTGAGGTCATGTGCTGAGCCGAAATCATGAATAAGACACTGAACAGACTAACAGACTGAGCCACCCAAGCGCCCCTCATGGCTGTGGTTTCTTGTGAAGTTTATGAAGCCCAATCTACAGAAGAAAAAGGCACATGGGTTGAGGGGAGGTCCAGAGGCAACAGGTATAAATTTCCAAGAATCTTCTCACAGGGGAGTCACAGAGGATGAGCTGAATTCCTCCAGCAATAAACTATGATGATACATGTGCAGTGCTTTCTACCAGGGAAGCTCAGGGCCCATGGTTTTTATTCAGAGCTGGTCACATAGGCACCCTCTGCCTGGAACATTCTAAAATTCCAGACTCCTTGAAGCAAAGCAAGTTTCAGCATAAACCACCTTGTTGCATATGTGGTTTAGCTACAGCGAGCTGTTCATAATGGAGAATGGTGAATACTCTCCTGAAATCCAAGCTCCCAGGTACCAGCTAAAGGCTGCTTTGCAAGCACATCCTTCTAGGGGTCAGTCCCAGGCCTGCTGTATGGACTCGTCATTATAGGGGGCTCATTGTCAGATGGGGTTTAATAACACTGGTTTTCTGGGTCAGAAAAGACCCCTAGAACTAATCCTTACTTTTTAAACATTTATTATTATTTTTTATTTCTTAAAAGATTTTATTTACTTATTCATGAGCGGCACAAAGAGAGGCAGAGACACAGGCAGAGGGAGAAGCAAACTCCCTGCAGGAAGCCCGATTGGGACTTGATTCCAGGACCCTGGGATCACAACCTGAGCCAAAGGCAGACACTCAACCACTGAGCCATCCAGGCTCCCTAATCCTTATTTTTAAAACCATTATATTTTAGTACTGTATAAGTGGAAGTCTGGAGTGTAATTTGAGAAATTTTATACCTATTTACAGAAACCTTAAGGTCACCCTTTGTCATATAAAATCTTACATCCTATATTTGGTGCCTCCTTTTTTTTTTTTCTATCATTACATAAGTAATTATAATGGAAATGTTTCTACTCATTCTAGTGTTAACAAGAGTATTTTTATTTTCATGGATGTTACCTCTTTGAAACTCTACATCACCCTATTTTGGTAATTAGGGCATTTATTGTGGTTTTGCCCCCTATTTCCAGATGAGCAAACCAACTTAGGTTAGGTGATTTGCTCAGGGTTGAATAGCTAATACTAAGAACAAAGCCTGAACGCAGATCACGTGTCTTCCTTCGTGAACTCCATGGCCATCTCTAGGGTGTCGTTATTGAGGCAGGTCAGAGTCCCACCTACAACACAAGAGGCTGTTACTAGCCTTAATATCTACTGTTACTGCTTCCATGCCTACAGCATATAGGATTAAACTCTCCCTGAAGTGTTGTTGACCTGGCTGCCCCCTCCCCTGAGATGCCACCTCACCATCTCCGACTGCAGGTGGGGATTCTAGGCTAGGTAATTTGTTGCGGGGTGGGGGGTGGGGGGACTTTGGGTGACTCAGTGCGGTAACAAAGTAGAGGCACAAGGTTCTCAGCTTCCCAACCAACAATTATCCCGTCAGTACAATCTTTTCCCCGTGTGACTTTATGTGATGATTTTAAGCGATGTACTTCGGGTAGTTCCTTTAGTCTAAAGATCTGATCTTAACAACCTAAAAGAAAAAATAAATGTATTTTGCTGGTCTCAGAAGATAACTGTGTGATGCAAATGTGGTACTCCTTATTGCCTTATTTTTCATGAAACTGTCATCATTTCTAAAACAAATTGAAATATACCTATTTCAAAAATAAATTAGTATGCTTAAAACAGAGATAAATATAATTTATCCCCAAATTATGAAGCAATTACAAATCAAACAGTTGGTGCTGATTAATTATCTATATGCAAGGTAGTGTTTTAAAAAATTCATGATAAATTGCAGCAATCTGTTGAAGTGTTGAAGGTGATTATTTATAAAGTGTGATGTAAATGAAATTTGTCACAGCGGAAGGAAAATAAATTCTTTATTAACATCCAATTATCTCTTTCTCTCACTTCTGGATTCAATATGTCCTTCCTCTATGTCAACTCTTATTGCTCCAGGACAATCCTATTTATTAAGGTGGCCTTTTTAGACAGAGCATTATTGGTGTTTTTCTCGTCCAGATCAGCATCATCACATTATCAACAAATTCCAAACTTGATTGCAAAAGAAGGATGCAAAAACAAGCTGTACATTTCCTTCCTTGAGAGCTCCATAACCTCACTTTCTGGATTTTTCTCAATGAATGGATGGTCTTATCACTGTTCAGTCATCCTTCCAGACTGAATTGCTATCTGTGAACATCCTCCACACACAGAAAATGCTTTGCAAGATCATTTCTAGGGCTTGCACCACAGCCTTAGTGGGTTTTGTTTGTTTGTTTGTTTTGTCAATGATTCAGATTAGGATTTAAAGGATATGTGGAAAATATTTGTGGATAGTCCCAAGTGAATAAGTTGATTGGCAGTTTTAGCTTCTGTTGGTTCTTTATAGAAATCTACCAAAATAATATTTTCAAAGGCAAAATAATAAGCTCTCCAGTTGGAGATAAATCCATCACCAATAAAAACCAGCAAGAGCCAACTATGTTAATCAAGAATGAGAAATAGCCGAGTTGTTTCAGAAAACACAAAACAACAGATTTTGGTGGCTCTAAAAAAAGTAATCATTTTTTATTAATCAGGGTACAATACTCTGATTCAGAATGTAATCCCTTAGCTTTTTCTAACTAATCCTATCATGTAGAAGTATTATGAATATTTTTGGATACTATACTTCTAAAAGCATTTTATTATGGAAAGTTTGAGATAGATAAAGGTCCAGAAAATTCTATGAAACTGTATGTATTCAGCAGTCAGTTAAAAACATGTATCAATATTTTTGCAAATCTTGTTTCTATTTCCTTATCCACTTCCCCAGTGGCCACCCAAGCCCCAGAGGATCCTGAAGCAAGTCTTAGAAAATAGGTCATATATCATCTTTTAGTATTTAAGTTGAATTCTCTACTTTTGAGTTATGGGCAGTCATAAAAAGGAGAGAGGAAAAAGGGCCAGAACAGTCAGAGGAATCAGATGCCTTAGTATCTGAAAAACAAGAAAAGGAACTTGGGCACACAGGTCTAGAGGGGAGGAGACCCAGGAGGACAGTTTAGGGGTTCATAAACAAGAAAGGAGCAATAATGTGGAGGAAGGCAAAGATTTTATCCCACTGTCTCTAAGGCGCAGAACCAGAACTAAAGGATAAAAGCTGTTGGGGTCATAGATATCAGCTCAGTTTAAGAAATAACTTCTAGAGTCAGGTGGGCCAGAGATTCAATGGATGGTCACAAGAAATTGGTATTTTCAGCCAACCTGGTTTATCACGCAGACAGAGCCACAGCTCTTGCCTGTAGAGAGGGTTTAGGTGAGATTTGGTGTCATGTGGCTTGCTCCAAAGAGCCCCCGGAGGTGTGATTGAATTCTCAGCTCACCTTTCTCTTGGTTTTTATGAAATAATAGTTGAATCTTTTCTAAATATGAAAGCTGGACAAGAGCTTCATTCATTTGTAGTGTGGACATGGAGGCCATGGACAGATCCTAGTGCTTTGAGCCAACAATCTGGTGATCCGCCTGGGTTCCACCACTTTCTAGTTGGGCAGGACTCAACGAGGTATTTACCTTCAGCTTCAACCCGAGGTTCTCAATCTGTAAAAGGGGTTTTTGAAGGGGTTTTCTGAGAATGACATAGGGGGCCATAATTTAAGTTTGTTTCCTTTATTTTGTACTCAAGTTAGTGCTTGATATTAAGTGCTTGATTTACTGTTCAAATGTCCAGAGCTTCACAAACTTCCACGTTAATATTGTGTCGAAGTCGTTGTATTTGTATTAATTTATTCAGCAGTCTAACTGGGGGTACAATGATGAAATGCACATGATCTTTCCAGAGGGAGGCTAGAATTTGGTGGGCATTCTGGGCTAGGTCAAGTTCTCTTCATTACTTTGAAGAAATATGAATATTTTTTTCTTTTTTTTATAAATTTATTTTTTATTGGTGTTCAATTTGTCAACATATAGAATAACACCCAGTGCTCATCCCGTCAAGTGGCCACCTCAGTGCCCGGGGATTCTTAATTTAATCATGTTTGCTTCCTCCCATCAAAAGACAATTGTAGTTGTTCCATTGCTACGTTCTTTCTCTTAGGGGTGGGAAGAAGTTGTTTTAAAAATAAAACGTTTTTTTCTAGTGTTGTCTTAAGGGACCTGATAGAAGTTTCCATTGTAGCTAAATATGACACTGAACAATCATGGCTCATTTAACCAAACGTTGCATCATTTTTTTGATAGAGACTTTGTAAATGTGTAATAGTTGTTTAGGGAATCATCGCCTTCTACAGGTTGCTACAAACAACAGGATGCCCCCCAAATCATGTTTCTCTTCCTCCTCTTTATTAATAGTATTTACAAGTGGAGGTTTGCCCATGGATTCAATTGAGAGCATACCTAGAAAGTACAGAAACGCTCTTGAGCTTTGAAAAGTGCCCTGGCTCACTGACGTGTCATGTTATCCGAACCATCAAAACACAAAACTGTGGACAAGACTGTTCTCTCTTTGGAAACATCAACCTGTGTTCAGAGGCTTATACCATCCCTGGTACCCTAAAATGCCCTGAGGGCAGACACAGAGCCAGCAGCATTTGGAGCTCACGCCCTGTGAAACAGCACTGGTGCTCTCTTTGTCCACCAACAGGTTGGGAAATGTGAGATAAATGGATTTATTTTTTATTTTTTATTTTTTTGGTGGTGGTAGGAGAAAATGTGGGAGAGGCCTGGAAAGAAAGGGTGCTGTGGGACAAGGAATGTTGGAATTTAGCAATTCCTCTTTGGTCTTCCTCCGCAAAATGCTGCCTTTCTCCTTCCAGCATTTTTTAGATGCCAGGCCCTCACCATGAAAACACGGCATGCCATCCAAGTGCCTGACATTCCCACTGAGCGCGTGGTGTGGAGCTGGCCAGTGCTGTCTGGAGCCCAGACATTCAGTGTGGGTAGAAACCAGTTCTGGGATGGCCTGAAAGGAAGCCGAGGGGGCAGCTCCCTTGAACTTGGTTTCACTTAACGCAGGAGGTGATGACTGGTTTAGGAGCCCTCGTTTACCTACATGGTGAGGGAGGAAGTCCTCTGCCTCAGGGTTCTGGGGACGTAGGAAACCTGGCCCTGGACAGGTAGGCTGGCAGCAGTTTGTTAGTCATATAGAAACAAAGCCCAGACCAAATGGGGCACAGAGTGAAGAAACCAGACTGTGGGTTCAGGCTTCATGGTATCAAGAGGTTGGGGTGCCCCCAGGCTCCTACGGCAGGGGGTGCTGGGTTTGCTTGAAGAACTGTAGGAGCTGACAGCTGAAGCCACTACTTGGGGATGAATAGGAACAGTGCCTGGTCTGTGATAAGGAGGGGACCTTAGCCATGGTGACACAGCAGGGAGGGGAATGTGCAGTTTGGCCATTTGAGATGCTCCCAGTCCTCCAGTTTTGGAGGCAGCACGAAATAGGTCTTGAGTTTAGACCTCATGCCATCATGACTGGGAAAGAGAGAGAGAGAGAGAGAGAGAGAGAACAAGAGAGAGAAGAAGAAATGCACTCATTTGTAACCCCGGTGGGCCACTCGCTCATTTTTTCACTCACTCAGCTCACATATGAATACTTTCTCCCTATTTTTCTTTTTCCTTTCTTTCTTTCTTTCTTTCTTTCTTTCTTTCTTTCTTTCTTTCTTTCTTTCTTTCTTTCTTTCTTTCTTTCTTTCTTTCTTTCTTTCTTCTTTCTTTCTTTCTTCTTTCTTTCTTTCTTTCTTTCTTTTTTTTAGAGAGAGAGACAGAGAGAGCACTTGAAGTGGGGGGGGGTGGTCTGAGGGAGAGAGAGAGAGAATCTTAAGCAGGCTCCACACTCAATGCAAAGCCTGATGTGGGGCTCAGTCTCACCACCCTGGGATCATGACCTGAACTGAAATCAAGAATCAGACACTCAACTGACTGAGCCACCCAGGTGCCCTTTCCCCCGACCTTTGTATTCCTAAATATTAATGAACATATAATTACAGCAAAAAAAATCCCAACAAAAAGAAGGAATTTCAGGTCAAAGACAGTCTTTATTCACCTTTTGGGGGGCTCAAAATAAGGGATGAATTATTATTAAGTAAAGATACTTGGTTCCTGGCCACATGGCACTCTCCCTTTCTTCACCTCCTCACTCATAAGAGGTCACACATTACACCTCCACGTGAATGTTCTCTGCTGTTATTGTTGTTCAAAGACTGTCATTATTAAGAGGAGGATACCCTTTGTCCTCAGTAGGATATACAAAATGATAAGACTAGAGATGCACCTCCTGCTTTGTTTTATTTTTATTTTTATTTTTTGTAATAATAAATTTATTTTTTATTGGTGTTCAATTTGCCAACATACAGAATAACACCCAGTGCTCAGCCCATCAAGTGCCCACCTCAGTGCCCGCCACCTAGTCACCCCCACCCCCTGCCCTCCTCCCCTTCCACCACCCCTAGTTCATTTCCCAGAGTTAAGAGTCTTCCATGGCCTGTTTTGTTTTCCATCCTGGGTCTCCAGGGTTCAACTGGATGTCACCCACAGGTGAATCCAGAGGGAGTGTGGTATGAGGGCATCACCCTTCTGACCAGCCTAGAATCTTAAGCTGAGAACTGGAGGTTGGGCTCTACTCCACCAATTTATTCAACATCACGTTGGATTAATTTTCTTATAAAATGGTTCCCTGAATGTGTGGCCATATTTTAATTTCAAATGCTTGGTGC
The DNA here is from genome assembly GCF_053574225.1 of Canis aureus. NCBI lineage: Eukaryota > Metazoa > Chordata > Mammalia > Carnivora > Canidae > Canis > Canis aureus. The sequence goes on from NC_135641.1 coordinate 9,458,091, forward strand.
ACTGCTCTGGGATTTGCTTGGAACGTTATTGGAATACAACCGTCCTTTTCTTGGAGGCTTCCTCTTCATCACAACCCCCCTCCCTCCTTCACCGTACCCATCTCCCCTCTCCTTCCTGGTCTTCGCTCCCCGTCTCCCTTCCCTGTTTCACTGTCCCTGTTTGTCTCTCCTCTGTCTTCCTGCCACACAAGTCCCATCCCTCTTGGCTTATAGATGTGTGTTGGGCAAATAGGAAATGCTCTTCAACAGGAAATAATAGCCATAAACTAAAACTAAGGTGATCTCTTTTAATGGTATTTTTTTTCTTTCTGTCCCCTCTTACAACATAATTCCCCAAATAGACTTGAATTTGAGTTTGTTTACATCTTTCAAGAGGAGTCCACATTTCCTAAAAAGAAACCAGGCACAAAGCCACCTTTTGAGAGTTTCTAATCCTCCAATTAGTTCAAAGTCAACAGCAAAAGTAGATTTACAAGCTAAATTCCACTTATCAATCTCTGCAGGGAAGATGGGGAGGGATGAGGCGAGCGTGTGTTTGAGAAAAGATAAATCATCATAGCACTCATGGTTGGTTTCTGCAGGGAGACATATTGAGAAACACCCAAGCCAAAGAGGGAAAATGTGGGCCTGGACAGACCTCTTTTAGAGCAGCTGTGAGGTTAACAATCCAGGTGTAATCAGTGAGAGTGATTGGACTTTTACCAGGTAATCACATGATGAGGAACCAGTAGAGGTCACAGGCATTAAAGACCATATTTTCTTTTGTTTTGCATGAATCAAATTGCATGAAATTCAAGTCATAGAAAAAGCTTAATGACAGCATGCAGGTGTCAGGGCAGCTTCTGTGGCCCTGGGGCACAGAGTGAGGAAGCAGGGGCTGGTTTGTTTGTTTGTTTCTTTTTTCCCAGGGGCTGGTTTTATTCCTTTCACCATCCAGTCTGTTTTGTTTCTACTTACAACACCTCAGACATCAGTGGGTGTTTTTCGCACACTGACCAATTCTCTGATTTCCTGGACCCCAACTGGGTGTCCTGAAATGCCATTTGATTCTCACTCTAGCTTCCTGGAATTCCTCAGACCCCATAGAGTAAGTCAGTTCCACAAGAGTAGTCTCCCCTTCAGATACCACCCACAAGTCCACCCACAAGATGGTCACTTGTATTTCTGACCAACCTGCTCTCAATCAGGGCTTCTCTCTTCCCTCTCCTCAGGTTCAATAATTTGCTAGAAACGGCTCCTGTACACTCAGGAAAACACTACTGAAACTTCCCAGTTTATTATAGAAGATAAAATTCAGAGACACCCACATGGAAGAGATGCATGGGACAAAGTAATGGGGGGATGTGCATGGTGGGCTCACCACCCTCCCAGTGCCTCAGTGTGTTCCCCCACCAAGAAGCTCTCCAAACCTCATCATGTACTAGGTTTATAGAGGTTTCATTACATCAGCATGGTTAATTAAATCATGGTTAATGATGAGTGAACTCAATTTTTAGCCCTTCTCCCTTCCTGGAAGCCCACGGGTGGGACTGTCAATTCCAGCCCTCTGCTCGGGTGGTTGCTTCTGCTGAGCCAGCCCCCATCCTGAAGCTATCCTTGGGTCCCCAAGGGGCACGACCTTAGCACCGACTCAGGTGTGGTTGAAAGGACCTTGTTATGAGTATCACACGATGTCCCTGTCAGGAGTGTGTCTTATGACTCCTGAAATTCCAAGAGTTTTCAAAGCTTTGTGTGAGGAACTAGGAGAGGAAGGAAGCAAAGGCCAAGTGTATGTTCCTTGTGGTATCACACATTGATAACAAATTTTCAATGATTCCTTAATGCACAGAACTATTTGTTCCAGCTTTATTCAGATATTGCAATCATCAACTTCACATTCTGAACAGATTTTTTTTTTTTTTTTTTTTTTGGCAGGGGGGCAAATATCTGTGTCTTTTTTCCCTAAGTGACTGAATGGATTAAGCTTTCCTAGCCATTTGGAATTCCTTAGACATTCATTCATTCATTCATTCATTCATTCATTCATTCATTCATGTAAAGATTTTATTTATTTATTCCTGAGAGACACACAAGAGAGGCAGAGGGAGAAGCAGGCTCCTGCTGGGAGCCTGATGCGGAACTTAATCCCAGGACCCTGGGATCACACCCTGAGCTGAAGGCAGACGCCCAACCACTGAGCCACCCAGAGGCCCCTCCGTAGACATTTATATGAAATTTTATTTTCAAGGCTTCCCCGGAGCAAAAACAACAACAACAACAAAACAACCAAACACACACACACAAAAAAAAAAGCATTTCTTGTCAACACACATGGAAATATATGTTATTATGAACCTTTTAAGAATGTTAAAAGCAAACTTTTGCCCAATAGCTGTTGACATTCCTCCCTTTCATTGTAGCTAGGTTTCCAGGCTATACACAGATACCTGGAGAATTAAGATGCGACGAGAAAGGATTCTTAAAAAATAATTCAAATCATTAAATAGTTAACAATTTGGCAGGCTTACTGTGTACATGCTCTATATTCAATGCTATTTATAAATTCTCCTTAGTACTTGCCACGGCCCTTCGATGCTATTGATTTTTATTATGTCCATGAGGCAAATGAGGAATAATGAGGGTGAGAGAAAGACAAAGATTCTCCAGAATCACATAGCCAGGATTCAGCCCAGCTCTCCCTACCCCCAGCACCCAAAGGTGGCTGGAGCAGGACTTGCACTGTCTTGATGAAGGAGAGAGGTACCTGTGACTTTGCCTTTGAATCTGCAAGTAGAAAAGACAGACTGACAACCAGACCTGCTGTTTCCCCTTCTTGATCAGCAGCCTGTCTGCATGGCTCTCTGTCTTCATTAGGTAACCAAATACCGTCCTCAAGACTGAGTAGGTTTGATCAATACATTTTTAATCCAATAGTCAGGATTTATATTGCACAGGAGAATTTTGCTTCACTGAGCCTTCTAATTTAAGAACACAAATGAATCTGTAGAATTATGCCTCAGACTAGCATTTGAGAACCCCATTGAAGGGAAGAGGGTTAGACTTGTAACTTCTCTGGAGATTCTTTCCAAATCAGCATGAATATATCTATTTTATTTTTTCATCGTGACATCTGACAACTCTTCTCCCCAGTGTTCCTCCTCAGCCATTTCTCAGTGTTCAGTATGAGGATCTGATAGATGCAAACCTCTGGTTTTTGCTCTGGGTGCCTTCAGGCTCAGTGATCTCAACCATGACCACCCTGACCTTTGGCTGCCCTTCTCTAAGCCTCCTGGGGACCTTGGCGGCTGGGTGCAGAGCTGTCAGGGGGCAACCCTCTCTGCTTGCTCTTGGATGTAACTATTCATGAACCTTGTTGACACATCCCATTCATGCTCCTTGATGTTGCCTCTGGGAAATGTCTGGAAGTCATGCCCAGCACGAGGACACAAGGCTGACCATTCTTGTGCCTGGTTTCTGAATCACTAGGGATGCCTGACAAGTAAAGTGGTGGAAGGAAGAGGCTAGGGGGCTTCATTTATTCTAAACAGTGTTCACTGGCCTCCTCTGCTGCAAAGAGAAATGATAATTAATTTTTTAGAGCCATCCAGTCTCTGTCCATAATATAAACCACACGTTTTATGATGGAGCTGGCCCTGTTGATGGCCATTTTCAGGTATAATACAGAAGCTGTTATTTCATTTGACTGACTTTCAGTTAACTTGGTGTTGAAAAAAAGATTATATATGTGTGTGTGTGTGTATGAAATTAGGTATACATATATATGTATGTAAAATATGAAATACATAGTTTGTTTGCCAGGTATTATGAGCTTTACTTTTCCCCCTTAGAATTGTTTTGTGGCTGTTTCTCCAATGTGATAGTACATGTGCCGTGGATACTATGGAAGCAAAAAGTGACTTGATTTTCATCCCTGGGGCAGTCAGTCTGAAGACCTTCAGTACAGGCTGCTGTGCAGAGTCAATGAGTGCGATGGTGATGAAGGAGTTTTCTCTGGGTTTCTTACCTGGTGGAGGAGTCATTCTCTGGATTTCTGTTGGATGCAGAACTCTTCAGGGCCAAGTGTTGACTCCCACTACCCTGCTTATGCCTCATCCATTTAATGGGTCAACACATCCATCAATGATAAGAATGAGCTTTCCAGTTCCTGATGAAGATCAAAGACTCCAGGCCCAACTACTCCTACTGACTGACTTTGCCCTAGAATTACAGAGAGCTTCCACATCTCTTTGTATCTCACAACAATCTTATGCAACAGGAAGCACAGGCATTATTGTTCCCATTATAAGGATGTGCAGATTGCATTTTAGAAATGCACAGTGGGGACCCCTGGGTCGCTCAACGTTTGAGCATCTGCCTTTGGCTCAGAGCGTGATCCCAGTCTGGGGATCAAGTCCCACATCAGGCTCCCTGTGAGGAGCCTGCTTGCCGCTCTGCCTATGTCTTTGCCTCTCTCTCTGTGTCTCTCATGAATAAATAATTAAATAATTAAAAAAAGAAAAAAGAAAAAGAAATGCACAGTGATTTGCTTGAACTTCACTCATCTTGAACCCATGGCCGGTTTTAAAACCAGTAAGGAAGTTTAGCCTTGAAATTGTTGCCCTCTGCTTAGAAAGTTTCTGAAGGTAAAGTCAGTGTGCCTTTCCGAACTCGTGGATTCATTAGTTCTTTCAACACATATTTAACTAGGATGCTCTGTGTGACCATCAGACTTCTAAGTGGGGGAAGTAAAATGGTGATCAAAGAAAAGGACTTTTTTCTCTTAGAAATTTGGTTATAGTGGAGACAAACATTCAATCAATTAATAGTTAAGGAAAGGGTTGGAAAATGATCGGTGTGCTGTCAAGAACGTGAATGCAGTTATCCAGTAGACAGGGTCGTCATGGCTCCTGTATGGAAGGTGGGCAGCACAAGCCAACTTTTAGGGAGTGATGTTTGAGCTAACATGTGAACAATGGGGCATCAGGGCAGAGGTGAGAGGAAAAAACTTTATGGAGAGGGAGACCAGGAAATCCAAAGGTCCAGAAGAAGGATTTATCTTGGAAGGCTAAAGGAACATAAAGAAGTTTAGTGTTGCTGGATCATAGTGTTGAGGGGCAGAGGAATGATACTACCCATGGTCCAAGAAATGGGAGCAAGAGCTCATGATATGTGTGAGCAAGGCTGAGGACTCCAGGTTTAAAGTACAATGGCAAACCAGTGAAGATATGAAAAATGATCTTGCCTGTGTTTTTCCTGAGTGGATGGTGATATGAACAGAACATGGGGAAAAGCAAGCTGGAACACACTGAGAGGAATCATGTGTGGTGATTTGGGTACCATGAGATGCATTTTGGCTGTCCCTAGGGATGTACTCAGGGGAGAGAAGGATGAATAGTTCCTGGCAACAGACAGGAGTAGAGGCACAGTGTATGGATGGTATTTACCCTCATGGGACCAGGTGACACTCCCTGAGGAGCAAGAGTCTAGAAGAACCGTGGGAGTCTCAGGCAGATGCCAGAGGCATACCACCATCTGGGGAAGACCTAGCAGAGTGGTGGGACTGGGAAGGAGACTCATAAGGAGCAGCTAGCGAATAAAGAAGAAAACCCAGGCATTGTGGGCTGCAGACCAGGAGAAGAAAGTGATTCTAGAATGAAGGAGAAGTCAACTCTCTAATGCTTTTGAAAAGTCCATAACAAATTGCCTGGATGAAGTAACAGTCAACAAAACTAAAAGACAACCTACAGAATGGGAGAAGATATTTGCCAATGACGTATCAGATAAAGGGCTAGTTTCCAAGATCTATAAAGAACTTATTAAACTCAACACCAAAGAAACAAACAATCCAATCATGAAATGGGCAAAAGACATGAAGAGAAATCTCACAGAGGAAGACATAGACATGGCCAACAAGCACATGAGGAAATGCTCCGCATCGCTTGCCATCAGGGAAATACAAATCAAAACCACAATGAGATCCCACCTCACACCAGTGAGAATGGGGAAAATTAACAAGGCAGGAAACCACAAATGTTGGAGAGGATATGGAGAAAGGGGAACCCTCCTGCACTGTGGGTGGGAATGTGAACTGGTGCAGCCACTCTGGAAAACTGTGTGGAGGTTCCTCAAAGAGTTAAAAATAGACCTGCCCTACGACCCAGCAATTGCACTGTTGGGGATTTACCCCAAAGATACAGGTGCAATGAAATGCCGGGACACCTGCAGCTCGATGTTGATAGCAGCAATGTCCACAACAGCCAAACTGTGGAAGGAGCCTCGGTGTCCATCGAAAGATGAATGGATAAAGAAGACGTGGTCTGTGTATACAATGGAATATTCCTCAGCCATTAAAAACGACAAATACCCACCATTTGCTTCAACGTGGATGGACCTGGAGGGTATTATGCTGAGTGAAGTAAGTCAATCAGAGAAGGACAAACATTATATGTTCTCAGTCATTTGGGGAATATAAAACATAGTGAAAAGGAATAAAGGGGAAAGGAGAAAAATGAGTGGGAAATATCAGAAAGGGAGACAGAACATGAGAGACTCCTAACTCTGGGAAAAGAATAAGGGGTGGTGGAAAGGGAGGTGGGCGGGGGGTAGGGGTGACTGGGTGACGGACACTGAGGGGGGCACTTGATGGGATGAGCACTGGGTGTTATACTATATGTTGGCAAATTGAACTCCAATAAAAAAAAAATCAAAGCAAACAAACAAACAAACAAACAAAACCAAATTGCCTGGACAGACTAGTGGTATGATGGCCCTTGTACTTTGTTGTCCAGAAGAAACTATGGAATTTTCTTGACTTCAGTGTCACAGTCCTCAAGCCAGGTGTCAGTGTGTTAGAGCGAATCATCCCTCGAACAAGGGCATTTCACATAAAGGTCTTGGGGTTCCCTTCATCACACCTGTAACACAGCCAGCACCTGGGCTCAGCCCCTGCATGTGGACCAGCTCTGGGGAACACAGGCTGTTGATTGAGCTGTTGTGACTTCCTGTTCCACCCCCTTCCCAAAAAAGAGAAAGACAATAGCCAAAATGAAACATGTGAGCCACACTTACATCACAACATGCCCTTTGTTTCTGAGCCAAGATGAGTACAAGGGGCAGAAGAAACCGTGTTTTGTGTTTACCTCCAACCAGCTTCTTTCCTGGAAGGTAGATGCTTTTTCACACCACCAGGACCATTTGAATGGAGTATCTCAAATGGACCTCAGAGAACCAACTCAAGACCTTCTGTCCAGAGCACGTGCAGCCTTCAGTAGATCCTGTTCTAGTTAGCAATGCTGGTACCTACACCTGTGCCTTCTGCTGTTTCTAAAAATTTTTTAAAGTTATTATTCATGAGAGACACAGCGGCAGAGACACGGCAAAGGGAGCAGCAGGCTCCACGCAGGGAGCCGGATGCAGGACTGGATCCCAGGAACCCGGGATCATGACCTGAGCCAACGGCAGACACCCAACCACTGAGCCACCGAGGTGCCCTTATGCTCAGAATTTCTAAAGTGCAGGAGGCTTTAGGAAGAATCGTGTTGTAACCCACATTCTTTCACATAATAGGTGCTCAGTAAATATTAGCTGAATATATTTACAAGTTAAGATGGATTACATAGAAATATACTGGATAATTAACATGGTCTGTTTTGGGGTGTTTCCTTGGCATAGAACCAATTAACGTGATTACAGGGGCACGAGGATGGCTTAGTCAGTTAAGCGGATAACTTGATTTTGTCTCAGGTCATGTCATGTTGGGGAGTCTGCCTGAAAATTCCCTCTACCCCTCCCTGCCATTCATATGCGCTTTCTTTCTCTCTGTCTCTGCCTGTCTCTGTCTCTGTCTCTCTCTCTTAGATAAATAAAGAAGTCTTAAAAAATGACTACATAAGATAACATAGAATTCTCTCTGTATTTCATATATTGTGAGTTTACCTAATATTAAACTCAGACAATCCTCAATGACTGTCCTTCGTGTTTTTACACATTGGAGGAGAAACTGCGTTGTCAGCTTAGAATTATTATGCTGTTGTACCATTGTTGTTTATCACTGATGTAGAGGGAATATAGAAGCTACTCACTAAGCCAAGAGTTTCTTTTTCCTGGGATTCACCATTATTTAAAGAAAAAGCGAACATTGGCAGAGAAGGCCTAGGGATGAAATCTTTGTGAAATGCCCAGAGTCTGGTGCCTAGAAAAGGTAAGATTCAGAGATTTTCTAGATCACTTTTGGACTTGCTGCGTCCATTTTTAAAAATAGATTAAATTAAAACTGGGTAATTAAACATTATGTGTTGGCTGAATCACCCAGATTATGTGTTGATCTGAACACAAATCTAAGTAATTAAGAATGACATTTGTCAAAATACCATAGAAGGTAACCCAAGCAAAATAGTTATAAATAGACTGATAAGGTCTTTGAATATGCAATGAAAATGATGAACACACTGGGACAGAGATAGTTCTCAAAACCAGAAATCATTTCTAAATTAAAAAGCAATTAAATATTTTATAATTGCTATTTGGATGTATGTGTATATGACTTGATTTTCACAGCTACAATAATCCTAAGAAAATAATTAAGAGGCCTAATTATCCATCATCGTAATCCATTAAATCAGTTGCCCTTGAGAGCACATATAGATATGTATAGGGAAAAGTTATCTTATTTATAAAAACAAAGAAAAAAATCTACTCCTCTTAATATTCAGCCTAACCAGACCTGTAGGCCTTAGGAAGTGAGGATAACTCTGTTAGCATGATTTATCTCAGAGACATTAGCACTCTTAGGGCATGATTGTCCTAGAAAATATTAAATTGAAAGCACAGTGCTTCTCTGCAGCCTATGTAATGGCTCTGGGGAGAATGCTTGGCTTCCCTGTTTATTAGTGGTGCTCTTGCCATTCTTGAGACCATATAGGGAGACTCTGAAAGGCTGGCCCCTGCATTAAGAAGACAGCAGTGGGGTTGGAGCAACTGTTTGGGGTCGGGGAATAGAGATCTGGAGAAAAGGCAGGCTAGCTCCCCCCAGGATAAGAACCCAGGAGTGCCTCTTGTCCTTATCTCTCTGGGACCTTGTGGTGATTCTTGGATGGTCTGTTACCTCCTCAGAGTTCCCCTGCTCTGTGCTATGAGAGAAGGAGGTTGACCTCCATGTTACACATGGGGAGGTAACGACCCACTTTTCACCGGAGTGGGAGGGTCATAGAACCTTAGAAGCTCAGATTAGAAATTCAAGTGTGTTTTCCTGGCTATGCCTGCATAATGTGGGTCCATGCCATATCCAGGACCCTGGGCTCTGTTGACCGTGGTGCTTTTCAACTCAACCTGCCTGGTATCTCCGTGGGATAGTGTTTCCTTTATTCTCTCGAATCCAATACATAGACTCACTTTGGGAATATAACCCAGTGTGAATTACTCTGTAGGTAGTTTAATAATCTTTACCCCAGCGTAATGTCCTGGAAGATGGGATTGTATGCACACTTATTGCTCATACATGCTCTTTGTCTTGCTTTTGATATAATTTCATGTTGGTTTGGATAATTCCACAGCATTGCAGAATGATAAGCTATTTTCGATTAAATTTACTTTTGTCTTATCTATGTCCTTTCAGAACTCAGGGTAGGAGGGGTTGCCAGCCCAAAATGTCCAAACGAATGGGTTCATATGAAATCTACAATGGAACCGTCAAAATCTCCGTAATGACAAAGTGAAGAAGCATCGTCTGTTCAAACTCTTTTATTTCTCATTTCCCCACCAAAGCCCTTTTCCCATTTATTACAAAGAGAAAGCAATGTGTTATTTCTTCTGACAAGTTCAAAGCAAGCCAACTCAGTCTTTCGGTGGGACCTTGGTGAGACAGGAAGGAATTAGAAATCTGGGAGGTCCTTGCGTTGCACTCCCTGAAAGATGAGGTCAGAGCACATGGTTTAAGACAAATGGATGCTGAAGCTGGATGACCTGAGTTCAAATCCTGCGTCATCCACTTGATAGCTTGGTGACATTTGGCGAGTTACCTCTTCTGCCACCTGCTGTGTAGGGTGAATCTGATAGTAGTGCCTGTGTTTCATGGCTTTTGGGAGGTGAATGTGTGTAGTGTTGGGTAGAAAAGTAGCAGACATCATCCCCATCAGGACCTCCAGGATATTTTCCCTGATATATCTTGCTGGCGCTCTTTTAGGGTATTTTACTGTCACATGTTGTCTGATTTTCTGGTCTCTGTTGTTACCTTGCTGCTCTGTTTACCACTTATGCCTGAAACATTGTGTCAACTCCAGAGTGAGCCAGAGCTTTCTACAGTACAGGTTTATCTATTGGGTTTCTTTGAACTCACTATGTGGATCCAAAGGGTGGGCACCTGTGAATTCATCCAGTCAATACTTGGAAAATCACAGACTCAAAGTAGCATTAAATTTCCTCTGTTGATATTGAGAATTATAATGGAGACCCTAATATACCTGAAACTCTCACATTAATTCTGAATGTGGCTGGTTTGGAAGCTGCATAAATATTACATTTTTAATAGCATATTTCTTTCTGAATTTTCCACACATGTAAAAAATCTAAGAGAAGTGTAAGCCTAAAAGATATGAAAAACTTAATTTTCTTCTTTTCCATTTTTCTTGTTTTCTTCCACTTATTAATTTCAACTTCTTTGCTAAATGTCCTATATGTCAAAGGTTATGAGTTTTCCCTCATTTTGCATTTCTGTTTTTTATTTAATCACATTTGCTTGACTCGGGACACAGAATTCCAAGCAAGTCAGTCATGATCATATGACTTTAAAAGTGAAGTTCCTGTACTGAACTAGTATGAATTTCTCATACCTCTCATGTAATTAATTTGATTAATCATGTAATTAATATGATTTGTTTGGGTGATTTATTTTCAGGTAGTTTTGTAAAGCCAGAATTTATTACCAATGAACTAAACATGTATTTAATTCAAAAGTATGGTGATCCAAATAGCCTATGGATGTGTGTGTGTGTGCGCGGGGTGGGGGGTGGGGATGAACTACTCTGCTATTCGGGAAATCCATTTATTATCCTATTGTGTTTTTCTTCAGCCAGCATGGTAAAGGTAGTGTTACTTTTCTAAGACTAGAGTTACTTCTGGGGGTCTGGAAGGCAATCCAGAATCATGCATGGTGCCCAGTCCAGCCACCGGAGTGGGTGGGACAGGCTTTTCTGTTATATATTAGACAGACTTGGCCAACTGATGTCCACCCACTGTCAGGCTGGGTCGAGTGTGTGGCATCCTCTCACATCAACGTCTGCTTTGACCATAGGTAGTGCTGTTCCCACTAGGGAGGGCGTTGCCCATCCTTTTGTCCCTGCTTGTATCAGCATCTGCCTGCTGGTTGCCTGCCACAACCTCTACACCAGAGTCCCGTTCACCCACCACCCGCCCCCGAGGCCCAAGCAGCCCCAGAGGTCTTTCTCAGTTACTCATCTCACTGTGCTGGCATCTTGTTTACTATCTGACCCTTGGCTTTTCTTGGCTCATGAAAACTCTGAACTCAGGGGCATAGCTCGTGAGTCCTGTCTTTAACTATATGCCAGCCTGTAAAGCCATATCCCTCTCTGTTCCCCGCCTTAGCAACTTTCAGTTCCTCACACAAATATACTTTCTTAGCATTCTGGGCTTTGCACTGGCTGCTTTCCTTGCTTGTCATGAATGCCCACCCCTGAATCTCCTCATTCACTGGTCAGTCTCTTCACATCCAGCCCAAGCATTGCCTTCTTGGGACCTGCCCTTCATTCACGCTTATCTATATCTGTGTTCCCCTTCAGTACTCCCCAAACTGCAGCATGAACTCCCCAGCAACTCTTTGGGATCAGGGATGCATCTTTCCTATTTATAGGGACTGACTCAGATATTTGGCAGAAACATGAAGATGAATTTATCCACCTGTTAACATGAAGATCATCTGTACGTGTGGGTGTGTGTGCATGTGTGTAGTTCATGTATACATATGCCTCTATTATTTTTCTATCACTGCTGTGACAAATTAGCACAAACATGGGGACTGGAAACAGCAGAACTTCATTCTCTCACAGTTCCAGAGGCCAGGAGTCCAAGATAAGTTTTATGGCGCTAAGACCGAGGTGTCTTATAGGCCATGCTCCCTCTGGAGGCTCTAGGGGAGAATCTGTTCCCTGCCTCCTCTAGATCCTGGCGACTGCTGGCCTTCCTTGACTTGTGGCTGCATCACTCCAGTCTCTGCCTCAGGGCTGCTCTGCCTTCTCCTCCGTGTGTGCAGACCCCTCTCTGCCTTCCTCTTCAGGGTATGTTAGATTGTATTTGGGAGCCGCCCAAATAATCCAGGGTAATCTCCACATCTCCAGATCCTTAATGCAGTCACATCTGCAAGTCCTTTTTTCCCCATCCAAGGTACCATCCGCAGGCTCCAGGGCATAGGATGTGGCGATCTTTTGTGGGGCTGTTATCAGTCTACCACAGTCTCACCCTGACGTGCACAAATGTGTGTTTCTGGGTGCGGCCAGAGCCATAGAACCCAGTTCTCTCATAGGAAGTTGGGTAAAGTTACAGCGTTTGGCAGTGAATTGCCAATTCCCGCTGATTGGGCTAGCAGTAAAGCTACGGAGAATGGACCAAATTGGGGAGGGGGACCATGAGGGATGTTCATCACAATTTCTTGTAAAATTATACCAAAAAATTTCCATTTTCAAACAAAATATCTTAGACATCACGTGTACCCAAAATCCACCTGCTCTTGGCTGCCTGAGGGGCTCATTCGGTGGAGGATCTGACTCTTGATTTTGGCTCAGGTTATGATCTCAGGGTCATGAGATCGAGCCCCACGTCAGACTCTGTGCTCAGTATGGAGTCTGCCTGCGATTCGCTCTCTTCTTCTGCTTCCCCCTCAAATAAATAAATAAATAAATAAATAAATAAATAAATAAATAAATAAAATCTTAAATAAAAAAACTCACCTCTCATTCTCAGACATGAAATACTTCTGAGGTTCTTTGCTGGATAGAGGTCTTTCTCATCTAAGATTTTAGTAATAGTGGTGATAAGATTTTTAGGACTTACCTCTGGTAAGTAAACTCTTTAGAGAAGAGAGACAAATGTTTGAGGAAATAAATGGCAAACTCAAAAAGTATTGTTTAATGCTAACTTATTTGATTTAATAAGTTGCAGCAGATATTCATAAAATCATGAGAATATTAAATATTAACTGGAAATGAATATATCAATAATGTTCATTAAGTTCTCATTTAACATTGTGATCATATTATAAGTAATGTTTCTTGAACAGAAGTATATCATCCAGTTTCACATTTTCTTTAAAATAAGAAAGAAATGTAACTGCCCAAATGTACACCAGAAGACAAATTTTAATGTTCATTTTTCTCAGCTGCAAACAAAAATTTATGGAAATAATGCTGAATAAGGCTCATAAAAAGGGTTTTCAGTATATCCTGAGATTTGGCAACTAGATCGATATGTTCTGAAACTGGAAGTAAAGTCAATCTTGGTAGTGGTAGGATGCATCTCAGGAAACCAGCATCATAATGTGAATAGTAAATAAATTCTGAGTGGTTGGCTCAGTGGATATAAAATAAGTCCCCAGTAAGCATCTATAATCTGGGCTTTCTGTGTACTCCAGTGAATCTAGTGCACATATTCTAACGCAGGACTGCAGAGAAAAGTAATCAGGTATGAAGTGTTGTTTGTTTTCAGGAAGCCAGTTTCAGAAAAAAAAAGAAAAGAAAAGAAAATATTGATGGAAAAACTAAAAACAAACACTCATCTATTTAAATCTATATTGGCGGGACGCCTGGATAGCTCAGTGGTTTAGTGTCTGCCTTCAGCCTGGGGCATGATCCCAGGATCCGGGATCGAGTCTCACATCGGGCTCCCTGCATGGAGCCTGCTTCTCCCTCTGCCTGTGTCTCTTCCTCTCTCTCTCTTTGTGTCTCTCATGAATAAATAAATAACATCTTTAAAACTAAATAAATAAATCTATATTGGCTGTTAAGCTGACAGTTTATGTGGAATGTCTTCATTAGGTTTCAGCCAGAATATATAATAATGAGACCAAAACTGAATGACTGTGACATAGGTGACCTTACAATTCTGGCAAGAGAAAGCTAACACACAAAAGTCATAAGTAGTATGTAACTTATATAAGAATTATCATGTGTCTGCATCTTCATTTATGTTCAAGCTGTGATTGCTGGAATCTTTTTCTACATCTGTTTCATGTTGTCTCAAAATAAATACCTTGGTCCTTCATATTGCTTGTGTGATAAATTCCCTTTGAACCATTTGACTACATTTCCAAAAGAAATTTCATTATATGGCTCATTCTTGTATTTGGGCCACAGTTGTCTCTCTTCACTTTTCCCAATGGCTTTAGAATATGATTGCTAGTCGTCAAGTGCTGTGCATAGGAATGTTTTGGTCAAAGCCATGCTACAATGTTATCCTTGCAAAGACATTTCCAGGACAACTTTTATTATATAGCAAGTTGTTTGTCCCTAGAGTTGCTCTGTATCTTACAAATCATCCCATGCCAATATGCTATTCATTCTTTTTTTTTTTTTTTTTTTTAAATATTTGCAAGGCCTCACATCATTGTCAAGAAAGAAACCCAAAGCAGAGCAGCTTTTGGTACTAGGCTTACCTTCCAGTACCACTTCTGTTAATAGCATCATTGTTGTTTTTTTTTTTTAAGATTTTTATTTATTTATGAGAGACAGAGGCACCACTGAGCCACCCAGGCACCCCATCTTATATTATATCTTGATCATATAATTGTTGAACCTAGAGTTTCATTAGTGAATCATGTCCCATCCCACTTAAGATCAATACTAGCATCAGTCCGGAAACTTTAAAAATGAGTACACTCATTACAAAGGAATCAAAGTCTTTTTTAAAAAATTTTTATTGTATTTGAGATAGTGAGCAAGTGAGTGAGAGAGAGAGAGAGAGAGAGAGGGAGTACAAGTGGGGGTGGTCAGATGGAGAGGGAGAAGCAGACTCTCCATTGAGCAGGGGCCAGATGTGGGGCTAGATCCAGGACCCTGGGGTCATGACTTGAGCTGAAGGCAGAAGCTTAACTGAGCTACCGAACTACCCCAGAATCGAAGTCTTTTATGATTAATTAATATTTACTGAATGCCAGCAGCTCTGAATTTAGGTGTGCACAAATTTGTGATGTAGACATGTATCTTTCTAAACCGTGGGACAAAGAAAGTTTGACAATCAGAAATGAGGATCACTTTCTTTAACAATTTCAGTAGCTGGAGAGCACAGGCTTCAGTCCAAGTTACCAAGTTCAAATCTCAATGTCCCAATTACTATTTTTATGGCTTTTTGGTAATTCAGTTAGCCAGTGTCCTCATCCAGAATACTAGAGTAATGTTAATCCCCTGCATAAAATTATAAAGAGACTTAGAAAATGTATAGAAAGCACCCAGCTCTGTGGTCAGCATGATGTAAGAGTTTTGTAAATTGTCAGTATTTTGCCTAAGACTTGGCAGCTGATTTCTGGTGAAGCAATGACCCTCATTTGTGTACTAGCAGTTGTCAATCTCAAACTGTTACTTTTATATACACCGTCTGTACCTGGTTGAATGGTATCCTTTCAAAATTCATGTCCCCCCAGATTCTCAGAAGGTGACCTTATCTGGAGGTAGAGTGTTTACATGTGCAATAAGCTAAATGAGGTTTTCTTAGCATAGAGTGGGCCTTAGTCAAAGACCGGAGCCCTTATAAGAAGAGAACATTTGGACAAATGGAGGCAGAGGCTGGAGTGATGCTTCCAGAAGCCCTCAAACACCAAGGCTGCTGGCCTCCACGAGAGGCTGGGATGGGGAGCAGGGGGCAGACTCTCCTAGGGACTCCTGAAGGATTAACTTGGCTGGCACTTTGGTTTCAGACTTCTAGCCTTGGGAACTGTGAGGGAGTAAGGTTCTACTGTTTAAAGCCACCCAGTCTATGGTACTTTGTTATGACAGCTCTAGGAATCTAATATACTGTCTACTCGATTAAAAAGCAATGCTCAATTTAAAAAGATCCGAAGAGGGTGCCTGGGTGGCTCAGTTAGTTAAACATCTGACCCTTGATTTCGGCTCAGGTCATGATCTTAGGGGTCTGTGCTCAGCACTGAGTCTTCTTCTCCCTCTCCTTCTGCTCCCCCCCCCCCCATGCTCTCTCTCTCTCTCTCTCTCTCTCTCTCTCTCCCTCCCTGAAATAAATAAATAAAATCTTAAAAAGATCCACCAAAAAACAAAAGGTCCAACAAACATTTAACAATTTGGGAACTCGAGTGAGTAGCTATCAAAGTAAGTCTGATTTGATATTCGGATGTGGAAGATCTCAGACTTTCATATAAGGATTTTAAAAATGGTAGTAACACATTTTTATGGGATTTCTATGTAATTGTAGATGATGTCAGTGTCATGAGAATCAAAAACTAATCGTTGGGTAATAGGACTAACGTTCCCATGTAGTTCTCTGATTCGGAAGTCACCAGTATCAATGAAGCAGACTTCTATATTTGCCATGAACATGAAGGCAAATGTACTGCAAATTGATATTGAAAGCAAATATACAATAGACGCTACAAAGTAAAGGCAGAGGAATGTAGAACAAATTCCTCCGAACTGACTAAACTCTTTACCCCTCTTTCAATACCCACCATTTCCATCTCAGATTCCACGTGTTTTGATCCTGCCATGTGTGGCCCCTAAAGGTAATTCGCGGACATGTCCATGCTTAAGGATAACTGGATTAACACTTTATTGACGTTACATAAAAATCAGTTATTTCAAGTTCCAACTCATTTGTGTTTTGCTTGTCTTGTACAGGGGTATGGTCTCACATTCCCTGGCAATTTGTTTACAGTTGCCACCATGATTTAACATTCTCCAGTGTTTCACAGAAATACATAACAGAAGAATATGAATGTGATGTCAAAAAAAAAAAAAAGAAGAAGCCCTCAGGTGGTTGCTAATTTTTGGCACTGTGTAATTAAACTAGTTTTTTTAATGTTATCTTTTGCCAGTATCTAATTAGCAAAGCCATCTGCTGAAAGAGTAGTGGCCCATCTGCCTAGAATGTTGTTCTCTTCATTTTTATGAAAAGTATCTGCCTTTGCTGGTCCCTGTCTAATTAACTCCTCTCGCTGCAGAATGTGATAATACGCAGCTTTGTTTATATACTTCTGAGAACTGTGGATTTAAATGTATGTAACACGTACATACAAAGAACCAACCTTATTTCTTTCCCACATTTGATTTACTCCTGAGATCAGAGCTCCGTTTATCACAACTTGAGCATGTGTATGTGCGTGATGGTGAGGTATGTACTGTGTCACGCTTCCTTACATCCCCAGGGTTTCTGCAGATATGAAATGATTTTCTGTAAACCTACTCTATTTCCTTTTCCATCTATAGCACTGTGACTTCTGGAAAGCTGATGATGTTGTACGTTCCAGGGTATCCCTGGATCGGAAATGCACTTGGCTATTGGAACGATGGAAATGACCACTGGAAATTCTCAGAGCTAGAAAGATGTTGTCCAGACTGATGGAAGACACTTCTATTTTATCATAGACTTATCCGACATGTGCAAATATCACCTATGAGTCTATTTCTCTTCCACCAAAATTATGTAGTGTAGTGTCTTGCACTTGATAGGTAGATACTTCACTATGTATGACATGAGAGAGAGAATGAGCATATGTGTAAAGCAAAGCTTCTGTAAGTAGTTGAAGAGCACAGATGTTACCGGTATGTATTTACAGACAAAACAAAACAAAAAAAGGTTCCATAAATGGGATTCCTCATGCCTCTTAAGATATAGATGCTTCCCCATCTTTGCCTACTGTGGATAGTCTTTGGATAGCCAAGTAACCACAAAATTACTGCTACATGTCTGCTGCCAAAAAGTATAATGAAGATTAAATGCAGAATAGAGAATTGAGATTTTTTTTCTCTACATGGCTACTGCGCAATAGAAAAAGACAAGAAGTGATAAAAATTAGATTTAAAAAAGAACGCAAAGACTCAGGAAATAAGATCATGAGTGCTGTACTGAGATCTGAGATGTAGAATGTTAACGCCTTCGCATTTGTTTTGACTGTCATAAAGATAGGTTTGTGTAGATAGAAAAGTGTCTTAAAAGGTAGTCAGCTGGAAAGACAGCTTCACAAATCAGTAGTGGGATTTGTTCCAAAATTATGATGCATGAAAGAAGAACAATGAATCTCCTGTGAGAATACAGCAAGGAGACTTGATTAAAAGAAATTTAATTGATTAGAACAAATCTTGTGAAATAAAGAAAGTTATGACCAGGTTAAAACATAATAAAATTCCAAACAGAGGGAGTAACTGAGAAATAAACTCTGGTACAGGAAGATTTTGCTGATACTCGTATTTCTTTCTAATGAAAGTGTTATTATTATTTTTTATTTCCTCCTATAGTTGTGATGTGGTCAAATGGGTAAAGTCCAGTGTACTGAGAGAATAGAAAGACTCTATAGGATTAGCAGGAACATCTGATTTTAGCCCAATCTGGGAAAGACGTGTTTTCCCCACTGCATTCTGTGATACATTTTGTGATCAGAATCTGTGATCCAGTAATATTTGTCCAGCCCTGCAATAGGTAGTTCAGTCCATTTCTAGTATAAATCTTGTCTATCCTGTCCTCTCTTCAGGCAGGAATTGAATCAACAGAAAAGGCGTACAGTCTTGGTCTTCAATTAATTCTGGATTTGAATATTATTGGAAAGCCGGTTATACTGTAATAAAAATGCCTCAGAAGTAACTTTGCTTCTTTTAATAACTCTTCAGAAATATCTGTAAGATTTGTCCTATTTTCTGTTGGTCTAATAAACTTGTGTGTGCAGGTGCTCTTTCTTGCTAAACTGGATAAAGTAATGCAATATTTTTGAAAACTTATATTCTTTTTTCTATTACTTTCCCCATCCAATCCTTGGCCTCTGTTTATCTGAAAACGCACAGGCTACTTGGGTATCAGGCAGACTGGGAAGACTGTTTGTTTGCCATTTCGACAGAACGCTTTAATGAACAATTTTGATGGCATTGATAAATATTCTTGCTGCCTTGGGTCTAACCATGCTCCTCATAGATCTTAAATTGACTGAAAAGGGAATTACTATTTAACTTTCAGTAAAATCACTGGGCTAACAAGAGCCCCTACGAATACCTCTTTATTTAAATCTTTTTTACTTTGTGGTCATCCTTGCAATTATATAACCACATCCTCCTGGTGATGGTAAGTCAGAGTTGCAAATGGGTCAACTTTGTAAAAGACCATATCATAGTGTATCAATTCTGTTCTTAGTTTCAGTAAGGCAAAATATGGATATCTTTGTTTAAATACAAATAGCAAAGTGAGTTTTATAAAGAGACCTAAGAAAGGAAAGGTCCATTTGGAACAATAGTAATGCACTTATTTTAACCCCCTGGGGGACACATAGATCTGCCACTACATGTGAAGCCCTTATGTCTGCTCGGGAGGTGTCATCCCTTTTCATGAAAGTATTTGTCATCCTTGCACAGAATTCAAGTCATTTGTTTGCATCAGATGTTGACTAGCTGTGATTTTATTGCTGCCATTAAACATTATGAACAGGAAGACATCACAGAAAATTAACAAATTCTCTTATCAAATGTTGACACTGATAAAAATCTCTAAGTCTACCCCCCGGGAAAGCAGTTATAATATTGTTTCTCTTTGAAAGACACGGAAGGAAGTGGTTCTCTTTAGAATACTTCACTTATGGACTCATGTTTGCCAAGGAAGATAAGTTATACAAGATACAGTGCTTTGTGTTTTAATCTCTATTATGTAACATTCTTTGGAGGACAGTCAATACTAGATTATGATGCACCATTACTTTGTAATTCTCTAAACCTAAGAGAATAATATCTTCCTAGAAGTAAGAGTGAAGCCATTTTTCTCCTTCATATTATTTGACAGTAGCTTATTTTTAATTTAGTTTAGTTTATTATTTAACACTAGTTCAAATTCACAAAAAAATTGCCCCCTACTTACTTTTTCTGATAATGGGGTGCCTAGTTGGTTAAGCATCCAACTTTTGATTTTGGCTCAAGTAATGATCTCAGGGTTGTGAGATTGAGCCTCACATCAGGCTCCACGCTGAGCTTGGAGCCTACTTATGATTGTCTCCCTGCCCACCCCCTTCCCCTGCTCAGGCTTTCTCTCTCTCAAAAAAAAATTTTTTTTTTGAAAAAAATCACTCATAATGATTTAACTGGTCCTCCAGAAATCCTAAATTCTGTGGAAATCTAGCTCTAATAATAAGCTAAAACATAAATCCACATTTCATGCAATAATACAAAAGATAACTCAGTTTCTTAAATTTGCTCAAAGAAGTAATTCACAATCTCAGCATATAGATCGTTAATATTTGCAGTCATCATCATTTCTTCCTATGAAGTAAGGGCTGTATACTATCTCAGCTAATCACAGATTCCATATGTGAGGCAGCTGCATATGTGAAACAGTACACATCAACTTGATCATTATGAGTTAGATTTGGAAAGTTTGGGAAAACATGCTCGAGAGTTGTGGCTCTATTTAGTCAGAGCTCCTAACAGTGTGAGAATTCTTGGTATTGGATGAAGTAGTAGATGTGCTCTTTGCAGGAGTTATTTCTCTGATTGACTGTTCATCATTTATATATGGATCTTGGGAGTAAGAATGTACAAAATCATCCTTGCTCCATTATCTTTGAATATTGATAAATGACATTCTATTAACAGAAAATACAAATGTCTAAATGAGTATTTATATCATTTTGTTCCATGGCTTTTCTTTCCAGCATGCTGGATAGATCCCATGGATCTATCCTGTGATTTCACTGAAGTGATACTTTCAGTAATTAGCACAGTAGCCACCAACTCCTTGCATGTACCTTTCTTACAGTGATCTCAATATCACACTGTGCTTAGTACAGATGCTTAGGGGACAAGTCCTTGAAAATGCTTTGATTTCAAAGCTAAATATAAGCCCCTATGAGTGAATTTCATAAATTTTGTGTAAATTCTGTTAGTATGAAAAGTTTGTTGCCATATTATGCCCACATTTCCTACTCTAAGTACCGATGCCTTATTTTTTTCCCCCTCTTATTCAATCAAAACCATATTAAGTCACTGTCATTTTGGTGTTTCCTACAGGCTGTGGAGTGGGAGTGTGACGAAGCCACCAAGAAGGCCTGTTACAGTAAGGGTAAATCCAAGGTAAGGAGCATGCAGGTATGTGTAGTCACTGCTGTTTGGCAGGACTATACGTTCCTGATGATGGTGCCTTGTAATTGAAAAAGATAAACAAAGTAGGATTTAAAATAAATGTACAGTAGGTTCTCAAGGTTTTAACATTAAATCAAGATTAACCTCAGTTTGCAAAAAAGATTCAAAATGCAAATCAGATCTGATTTGCACTATTAATCATTAGGCTAAGTTAGAGAGAGATTCAGTTGGTCATGATATCATTTGGAAATATAGGCCTGATTTTTAAAAATAACATTTTAATTTCCCCCAATCGTATCTTAGGGATGATTCTATAAAGTGACAATATGATAAATAGATAGATGTGTAGTGAAATGACGAGATACCTGCACCCCAATGTTCATAGCAGCGATGTCCACAATAGCCAAACTGTGGAAGGAGCCACGATGTCCTTTGACAGATGATGGATAAAGAAGATGTGGTCTATATATACAATGGGATATTACTCAGCCATCAGAAAGGATGCACACCTATCATTTATATCAACGTGGATGGAACTGGAGGGTATTATGCTGAATGAAATAAGTCACTCAAAGAAAAACAATTATCATATGGTTTCACTCATATGTGGAATATACAAAATAGTGAAAGGGACCATGAGGGAGGGAGGGAAACTGAATGGGAAAAATTAGAGAGGGAGACAAACCATGAGGGACTCTTAACTCTGGGAAACAAAGGGTCGCTGGAGGGAAAGTGGGTGGGGGGATGGGGTAACTGGGTGTCAGGCACTAAGGAGGGCACATGATGGGATGAGCACTGGGTGTTATACACAACTGATGAGTTCCTGAACACTACATCTGAAACTAATGAACTAAACAACTATATGTTGGCAAATTGAATTTCAATTTAAAAAATCGTATAATTATATCTAGAATGATGAGCTTTCTTTATAATCAATCTTAAAATATCTATAAAATAAACTCCCTCTCTCTTTCTTTCTCTCTCTCTCTCCTCTACCCCCTCCCTTCCTGTTTGAAAATCAGCATCCCCACGTTCCTAAAGAAAGAGTAGTTTATAGCTAAGGTTGGAAATGCATTTCTTGAGCAACTGTGAATAGGGTAGACCTGCTTCCACATGTATAGCTGGCTCCATAGAAGCAGAATTCCTCCATCCAGGAAATCTGGTTCTGAGAAAGTGATACTGGATCATCTTGAGGAATTCCTTTGCAGCTGGTACATAGGCTCATCAGGTCTTATCTTGAGAGGGATGGTCCTACTGTATTGGAGCACGGGCCTTTCCAATATGAATCACAACTTGGGTCACACAAGAAAGCAGATACCCAGAGAGTAGCAAGTAAGGCTCCCCATGTACATGTGATCCCAGAGCCAAGAGCTTGGGGGAAATCTAGCCTATGAAGCGAGTGATCCTCTGTTGTTTGTGAAAGACATTAAATGCTTTATTTCATCCAATTTAATTGCCCGTTTTTCTTTTAACTGAACAATTTTGAGAGTCAGACATGGAGGCATATGTCAGCACACTTAGTTATTGGGTTTTCCAAAACCGAGTAAAGAACCTGGGAAGAAGGAAAGGGGAAGAAATAAAATGCAGTCTTAGCCAGGGAAAACACGTGGAGACAAAGAAAGAAAAAAAAGGCAGAAATTGATGAAGGCAATTTACTGGGAGATCTTTAACCTCAGAAAATGCTTCTGAGATAAATCATCAGAGACACAAGAAGATGTAAAGATAACCCAGGTTACAAAACCCAGGAAAATTGTCTTTTAAAATGCCCCACAAAATAAATGATAAGTAACTAATGAATTATTACTGAGTTTGGAGAAATTATGTGTAAAACTCTGTCTGAAAAGGTGCTTTTTATATGGTTTGCTTTTCCTCCCTGGAATGCTTTCATGTCTTGCTACACCAGATGCATTGCCCCCTGCTCACCAGAGCACAGGGAGTTCCTCAGATAAGATGGCCTGACCGTGATGTGGAGAGGCAGGACTACGCAGGGTGCTGGGGGCAAAGACTGTTTCCTTCTACCAGCAGAAAGCATTGACCTTTGTTTCCATGGTTCCAATACCCTCATCATCCCCTTTGCCCGGCATCATAGGTGCCTTCCAGGGTCTGTGGCTATGCCTCCTCCTTCTTGTTTTTCCTCTCCTTCTTCTGTCTTTATCTTTTTCTTTTCTTTTCTTTTTTCTTTTCTTTTCTTTTCTTTTCTTTTCTTTTCTTTTCTTTTCTTTTCTTTTCTTTCTTTTCTTTTCTTTTTTTTCTTTTTTTTTTTTTTCTGGCTTTAGCTCTTCCTTGTCTTCTTCCTTCTGGGTCCGTGAGCATGCCAGTCAGCACACTTCAGTTTGGGGAAACCCAGCAACAAACTTGGTGGACACCTACCTCAGTGCCTATCTCTCAGCATGGGTGTAACCTGGACCTGTGGGGGGCCGTGCCTTCCTACCCTTACAAGGGGCCTCATCTCAGGCATTCCCCTGGTTTCATCTTGCCTGCACTACCCCTTTGCCTTCCCTAGTTACTGCCTGGGATTTGTATCTTTTTCTGCAGGATTTCCTGCTCCTGCTGCACCCCCACATTACACCAGTTACCAATAGCCATTTGTATTTTCGCTGTCATGCTGCATTTTCAATATGCAATCCATGGCCCTCTGCTGGGAGCTGGGCCTGATGGTTTCTTGTTGAACCCAGGACACAGCCTCTGTTGAAAGTGTAACCCCAGTGTTTTGATGTGTGACCAAGCACATGAGACCCGCACTTGGGTGGTGAACATTATTAATTCAGGGTTTCTCACCATGCCCCCTCTTTTTAAATAATTATTTATTTATTTATTTTAGAGAGAGAGAAAGAGAGCCGGGGTGGGAGAGGAAGAGAGAGAAACTCAGCAGTCTCAGTCCTGAGCACAGTGCCCAACACGAGGTTCAATCTCATGACCCCAAGATCACAACCTGAGCCAAAACCAAGAGTTGCTCACTCAACTGACTGCACCACCTAGGCGCTCCTCATCCTGCCCCTCTCAATGTCTAGGGGCAGATCATTTTTAGTTGTGGGGTCTGTCCTGCTTGTTGTGGATGTGTAGCAGTGTCCCCAGATACCCACTAGGTGCTAATAATCCCTCTCACCCTGTCATGACAACTAAAAACAACCAAAAATTTCTCCAGAGATTGCCAGATACTGACATGGTTAAGAATACCTACTGTATTTCTTCAAATGCTGAATGTGTTGGCAACTTTTACACGGTCCATTTCAAATGATTTTTGTGCTTCCTTTAGATCATATTTATTCATTTCATGGACTTTTTAAAAAATAACGATTTCCTTCCCCTCTTTGGACCATCAGTCTCCTGGGTCCCTTATGTATTTAAGGAAAACATCTGATTATTTATGTAGCCTTCTCCTGCTGATAGTCTCTGAGTCAATTTTTTTTTTTTTTTATGATAGTCACAGAGAGAGAGAGAGAGAGGCAGAGACACAGGCAGAGGGAGAAGCAGGCTCCATGCACCAGGAGCCCGACATGGGATTCGATCCCAGGTCTCCAGGATCACGCCCTGGGCCAAAGGCAGGCGCTAAACCGCTGCGCCACCCAGGGATCCCTGAGTCGATAATTTTATAAGAATTAGTGTGGTAGCCTATTCCTAGCAGATCTTTACTGCTTGGAGTGAAAAATTGCTTCTGCTAAATCAAAACTGACCCATGCTTTGCCTTAAGCTGTGACCATTGGTTGTTTGGTGCTTAGAAATTAGGCAAGTGAAAATCAGAAACAAATAGGAAAGAGCATCTTTCATTCCATTAGGTAACATACACTTGATTGACAGAAGGGGTCCGTCATTACACCCTCAGCTGGGTCCTCTGTGACACAGAAGGCAAATGAGCAAAACAAGTATTATTGCCTAAAGTCAGACCATCAAATTTCACATGTTCCTAGTTTTTTTTTTTAATTTTTAAAAATTTTTTTTTATTTACGATAGTCACAGAGAGAGAGAGAGAGAGAGAGAGGCAGAGAGGCAGAGACACAGGCAGAGGGAGAAGCAGGCTCCATGCACCAGGGAGCCCGACGTGGGATTCGATCCCGGGTCCCCAGGATCGCGCCCTGGGCCAAAGGCAGGCGCCAAACCGCTGCGCCACCCAGGGATCCCCTGTTCCTAGTTTTAATGGGTTAAAACCAATGGCAAATCTCAGTAGTTACAAGTTGATTCAAACTGCATTTGTAGATGGCATTTTTTTAAGAGGAATATGTTAACACAGATGAAGATGAATGGCAAGTGCCAGCCCTCTAAGGAGAGATCGCGTGTTATTCTAGGTTGCATTAAGTGTATTGATAGACCCATATACACTTTTGAACAACCTGTACTCAGTTGAAATGGAATTCGGTTTTGTCGCAGAACCGTGTGAGGTAGAAGTTCATGTGCATAAAATGATGTGATGGGTTACAGAGGCATCAGCCTAAGCAGCGCTGTTGGGATGGTCCATGGGTAGGGAGAGCAACAGGACATCTGGCTCTTCATCCTCTTTCACTAGTTCCTTTTTTTTTTACTTAGCTTCTCTGTTACCTTCTTAGAATAGCCCCTGACATAGTGGCTGTCTGTGAGAGGCCCGAGCCCAGCGCCAAGGACACAGAAGAGAGGGAAGCAAGGTCCTTCCTACGAAAAGGAGCAGTCAGGCCAGACACCACCTGCCCAAGGGCCAGTCCCTGAATTCACAATTCAGACAACCCAAATTTCTCTGACAGTTCAAGGGGCCAAATCCGAAAACATTTTCACAGAGTCAGCTTACCTAGAAGCAATCCTCTTATCCGCGGTGTTGCCTCTTGAAGTTTCCATTATCCATGGTCAACCGCAAATCCATGGTCCAGAGGCAGATGATCCTCTCTGTTTGATGTCATGTCAGAAGGTCAGTAGTACTGTAACACTACGTGACGCTGTCTGCATCATTCACCTCGCGTCCCCTCATCACGTAGGCATCTTATCTCACATCATCACTCACAGAAGGGTGAATACAGTACACAAGACGTCTGGAGGGAGGGAGAGACCACATTCACAAAACTTTCACTACAGTGCATTAATTGTTCTGTCATTATTTGCTGTTGTCATCTCTCCCTGTGCCTAATTTACAAAATCCACTTGATCATAGGTATGTCTGTCGAGGAAAAATCATAGTACATAGAGGACTTGGTACTGCCCGTGGTTTCAGACATCCCCCGGAGGTTTGTAAGGCATACTCGTGGATCAAGAGGGACAGCTCTAACATCTGTTTGGGGGAGCCTAATTCAGGCTTTCCGTATGAGCTGTGAGCTTAGAAATAAGAATTCAGCTTTTTCATATTTTTTGTTTGTGCAGTTGTATTATGACAACTGCACCAGAATTACAAAGTTTCCCTTCTCCCCAAAATCAAAAGAATAATGCAAAATGTGACATCTCAGAAATGAGAAAAATGCCAGCCACGTTGACTGATCTCATTTTTCCCTCCAGCCTGGGAACAGTGGCGTCGCTGCTCCGCATACTGCAGCGCATGCAGAGCGGGGGTGCCCGGCGCGGGCGCGGGGCGGGGGCGCTGCTTCCCGGGCCCACTTGCGCTGTGATGAGGACATTCCTCAGCCGGCTGCCGAGCAGGGCAGGGGGGAGATGACACTTTTCCTTTTGTTTCCCTGCTATTGCTCGGACCCACACGGGCACCATGTCACGTGTCGTCCATTAAAATGACAGTTCAGGGAACCAGGTCAAGAAAATGTCACCAGATCTTTGATTTGGGCCCATTTAGAAGACAAAGGAGGTACTCGGGCTGCCAATTCTTTGTGAGGTTTGAGTTCAATCGTATTTATAAAATTTTCAGCTCATTTGGAGAAAGCAGGTGACTTTACCCACAATGACTCAAACATTTCATGTATTAAAGGGGGGAGGAAACATCGTATTATGTATTTTAAAACTTTTTATTATAAAATGGGTCATATTTAATTCTTTTTGGAGCACCATTGCAGAAATGGGCTTAAGAATTATGTAAATGTGTTTTAAACAAATAGTATTTGAATCATAAACGGGCAATTCTCCTGTGCTCTAGCAAGAGTTGCATGTCTGGGGTCAGTGTATCCGCCACGCCCTTTGGGAAAGGCATTGCTGTCCCCAAGGCGGAGGGCCTGGTTGGCCTCAGGCACCTGTTGCAGCGTATGCTTCTCAGACTTTTCTTGCTCGTGACCTCATTTCAGTACTTTTAACACCAAGTTCCTAGAATTAGTTTGCTATGTAGTGGGAGAGTTTTGATGGACATCCAGGACTCTGTAGATTGTCCTTCCTGCTGTTCTGGGGTCCCACTAGCCATGTCATCCCCCTGTGCAAGGAGATTGGCCAACTCCAGATGGTGGGGAGAAGCCAACTAGACCCCATCCTGCCTGGGAACCTGGTGGCATGCGGGGGGAGGGAGGGATCTTGGACATTTTCTCCCAAAGTGCCATTATTTGGAATTCTTGAGTTAATGCATGCAGCACACTATCGACCTGAATTTATATAATTGCTGCAAAAATTGAGGACTTTTTAGGTTAGAAACACAACCTGTGTAGGTTCTGTGCAGGAAGTTTTAGTCTTGTTTTGTTTAATTGAGGTGTCCCCAGCAAGTTTTCCATGGAATTCAGTTGAAAATAGTCACATTGTGTAAATATATGCATAATAAATACACTTTAATTTATCCATACACTGTATTACGTAGCATACAATAGATATATTAACATATATTCACATACATCTGTGTGTATTTATGTCTACATATTTATAGATATAACATCTACATATTCACATATAAATATGACTATAATAGCATGTCTATATATTTATTTAAACTTAGGTAATCTGAAGGTGCCCGTGTGGGCTCAGTTGGTTGGCTGTCTGATTCTTGATTTTGGTTCAGGTCATGATCTGGGTGTTGTGGGAGCTCAGCATGGAGTCAGCTTGAGATTCTCTCTCTCCCTCTGCTTCTACTCTTCCCCTTGCTCATGCTTATATGCACTCTCTCTCAAAGCAAATAAATAAAATCTTTAAAAAGAAAAGAAAAAAAAACTTTTGAAACCTGTATGCACATGCCTACCTATGTAATACATGTGTCTCTTACACACATATAGGATTTACACATATATGTCTCATTTGTATATATGCCATATATATAAATATATAGACATCTGATTGGGTGATACAGTTCCTCAAGATTCACCTGGTAATTGTGACTTTCAGTAAGTATACAGTCAGCATAAGAAGCACGTGCAGTTACTATAAATTGCTCTTCGGTGCTCTGGATGCTCGGAAAGGTGATGCATCGCTTAGGGAGACATGCTGCTGTCACTGGGAGCGCTGTGATTAGCATAAACGCTGCCAGGCTCCCAGCCCACATCCCCTACTCCTAACAAAGATGGGCTGGCGTTGCTGAGACATTTACCCTGTTTACAGATCATCCGCCTACACAGTGACAATCTTTCTTCAAGCAGAACATACCTGTTTGGAAAGGGGGGAAATGATGAAATACTATAAGGGAAAAACCAGTTAACTCATTCAAAACAAAGGTCCTTAAGACATGTGTTTTCTGTCCTGGGGTCAAGGCCATATGTCCGTGAGACCACGTGGACCTTGGCCTGCCTCTGTCTCAAAGCGGTTTAGTGAGTCAGCAACTATGCACCCCAGCTATCAATTTAAATAAGAATTGGTTTGAAGCCAAGGACAGGTTGACCCGCCTGTGGGATCACAGGCGCACATGGGTCGTTTCAGTGTTCAAGTGGGATTATCAAAATGTAGATAGATGACTCTCATTATCAACAACAGAAGCCGTGTGGTGGGGGCTGCTCGCGGCCTTGGAAATGAGCACTATGACTTCTTGGAAAACCAGAATTCATTAAATTCCTTTAAACCATTTTCAAGATACAGAAATGGGATAAAAGAGAAAAAATTCTTAGATGAGAAAGGGAAATTCAAAGATATTTAGGTAAGTTGAATTTTAAGACAAACCTATGATTGAATTTCCTAAAGGGACTTCTCTGTCATGCCTGTACTTCTAGGACTTTAGATAACCTGTAAAACAGCCACATTTGTAGCCATGACCAACAACGCGATCCACCAGGAGATTTTCCGCAGGAGAATTTGGGTCTTAGATTTTCAGCAGGAGACTGATTATTACAGAGCTGGGGCTTCATTCCTTTCATTCCTAATTTTGACTCTCTGATTTCCTAAATTTATCTGTTGGTTGAAATCTAAGTACCTCCACTTTCTATGTGGTCTGCATCTGTTTTGTCTGAACTTACCCCAATTGTTCTTTAAAAACATGATTTTAGATGCACTTATTTGTTTAGGATTCACATCCTGCCTGCTTCTAGAATCAGTGGAAGCAGTCTGTGAATTAAACATGAGGGGACTTTTAAGGGAGTGAGAACAGGGAAAGCTCTGAGATGAGTTGAGCCAGACTCTGGGCAGATGACTTCAGCTCTTGACAGTTAAGAAGCTCTTGACACAGAAGTGCACCTGCCTCCAAAGTTCCTCTTACAGAACACGAGGAGCCAGCATACCGTCCTAGCCTCCTTAGTGATAATGCTGACCTCTTCTTCTCCTCCTCCCCTCCTCTCCTCCTCCTCCAGTGCACCCTGGTTGGCATACTGGACTCATCTAGAACATTACACTGGTCAGGTCCCGTATATCTCAAGCAACTCGGGACCACAGGGCTGGGTCTGTCCTGTATCCTTGAGGGAAGGACTGCACAGAGCTCCCTGTCTGATCATCCTGGTCCCTGGCCTGTTCCTCCATACCCCCGCTCTGCAGACTCACTGAGCTGGGAGGTGATCCATGGTGCATGGGCACGTGACCCTTCTCAGACAGTAGAGCCGCCAAGGTGTTCTCACATGGTCCTGGTTACTCAACCAGGCTTGTTAACACTTCTCTGTTCCAATTGAAATAATATTGTGCCCACCCTTATTTACTTTTTTCCAAGATTAAAAAAAAAAAATTACAAGTTGGATTTGTCCTGCCTCCCTGGAACACTTCTGCATCCTGGTGATCACCCTCCCTAACCATCCTTCCAGTTCTTTGTCATGTTTGTGATGGGCCTTCATGGGTGTTAATGACCTCTGGTCCTATTTTCACTTTTGTCTTTCTTTTGGGAGATAAACATTGTGTTGTCCTGTGCTCTGTCCTTCCCAGAACTGATAAGAGGCACTTGCTTTCTCTCCCCCAGGTCTATAAACAGCATCTTTCACTTGGGATCTTGGAATAACTTACCCCTGACTGTGTTCATGGATATGTGTTAGTCTCTTGATTTAAAATGACAACAAAAGGGGCACCTTGGGGGGGTGGGGCAGGGCTCAGTCAGTGAAGTGTCCGCCTTCAGCTCAGGTCATGATCTTGGGGTCCTGGGATTGAGCCCTGCATCGGGCTCCCTGCTCAGTGGGGAGTCTGGTTCTCCCTCTCCCTCGTCTCTCCCCCTGCTTGGACTCGCTCTCTCTCACTCTCTCTTTCGAATAAAGCAATAAATAAAATCTTTACAAGCAAAAGGAAAAAAGTAAAATGACACCTTAAAGGTTCTTGTACATCTTCACTCCTCCTGGAAAGAGTTCTAAAAGCACAACAGAAAACAAGCCAAATCCCTACCTCTCTCCACTGTTGGGAACTTCCTGTCTCCTAGGCATGGCAGTGTCATTTCTGTGTCTGTTTTATGTGCTGAGGCACCAAGCCCTCTCTGCCCTGTGTGCTCCAAGGTGCCTTTTTGGAGTCTCCCTCCGACCTTGCTTAGGCTTCGGGTTTCCATCCTCGCCTTTATCCTGTCTTTGCAGACCCCGGTGCCCCCGTGCTCCCTGACTTGGCTGGGCCGCCGCGCCCCTCCTCCGTAACCTCCCTGTGCTCCCTCAGCCTGGGAAGGGATGACCGTGTGGCTCTTTGAAGCCATATTTTGTTCTTTCTCTTTTGAACTCTCTGCCCTTTCTCCAGTCACGAAAACAAAATAGAGCAGAACAAAACAAGCCTCCTCTCCATTTCTCAGCTACCCAACGCACCGCCCACTGTTTACATTCATTTGTTAATTCTTCTGATATCAAACTTAGAGCTTTCATTCCTTTTTGTTATTGTTATTTTTCTCAACGTGTGTTCAGATTAGTCGCCAGTGATCATTTCTTACTATTCTTGCTAAGTTATGGTATTGGGAGAAGTATCTACCCTTGACATTTTACTTCATATTTAGAAAGCAGATCCCCAGACTTAGCTCTTTTCATCATCCTTAGGGCCAGGGCACCAGCAGGCTGAGTTATGGCAAATCAACACCGCCTGGAGGTGGGGGTTCCGCTCAGATTGAAGAGAGCGTTGCCAAGCCATCCGATCCAGAGCTTCTTACGCAGGGCAGTGTGCGATTCAAATCCTCATGGATCACACGACATCTGCTCTGGCCCCTTGCTTGGTTCCTTACCGCATCCTGGTGGCTCACTGCACTCTGGTCGTGCCCTTCCACACCTCCCACCCAGTCCGGGCACTAAGGGACAAGGGCCCCAGTTGGGGAAGTGGTTTCCTTGCCCGTCTCCCGAACTGTAATCTCCCTGTCACAAGATTAGCTTCTACATGGAGTGCTCCTTCAACACTGGATCGGGTCAGACTTCATGCAGTGAAAACAGAAAATGAGTCCTTTTGCTTTCGGAGTAAAATTCAAATTCACTAGGCACAGCTGGCCCTTTCTGACTCCATGGTGTATGTGTTACCTCTTCCATACCCAAGGAAAGCACCATATTTTCGTGAGGCACGGTGCCTCGGCACGGTCCATCCCACCCCCCACCCCGAATGTCTTTCCACTTTAGGCCACTAAAATCCTATGTGTGTCAGGTGGCATTTCCTCCAGGAAGCCTCATTAAATTCTGTCCTTCCTTTAAAACTTACATTAGATGTCACCTCCTCTGGGAAGGCTTCCTGCATCTCTCCCCTTCCCCTTCCCCTTCCCTCTGGAGGTAGCGACATTCTGTTCTCTGCACAACTCTGTAATAGTTGTTATGGCCCTGTGTTTTCATTTCCTGCTAAGTGCCTGGATTGTGACCTCGAGCACAATGTCTGCCAAAGAATATCTAATCAGTAAATGCTGGCTGAGGCCCATGCGCTACGATGACAGTACCCCATATTTTCTATGCATACTTTGCAAGCACAAAACATTCAACTCTGGGTCATCACTCAGCAAGGGGTTTTATCCCACATGTTCTGGACATCCTTTCCTTATTAGTTACATTTTTACTTCTCCATCAAGACTCAGAAATGTTCATAGATTCTTACTGTGTATGGAACAGCAGTTGAAAACTTTCTGAAAACTTGTTCCAATTTGTTTACAGAGCTTCACATGTGACCCTTGCCTTTGCAGAAGCATTCGTAACATTTTTTTTCAAAGTTCCAGAGAAGATTTCTAAGACATCTTTTCATGAGTGGCATCCAACAGTTTCCTTTTATTTATTCTCCTAACACATATCAAAGGAGATTTCCAGTTTGCACTGTTAACAGGTACAATTCAAAATGAAACCACATTCATCAAAAAAAGATACATGCTTTGAGATTTTAAGTGAATGTATATATTTATCTTCATTAATATCTTCTATTGGACAGGTGTACAGATGGAGAAGATCAGATTATTTAATAGTTGTATTGTTTCTTGGGGGGGGTCAATATCTAAGAGGTTTTTTTTTTTTTTTTCCTTTAGTGGTCAATTACCATATAATTTATTAACCAGTCAAAATATATTCAGTTTCACCATTTCTTTTGAGCTCAGGCCTTGTTAACATGTTTCATGTGGACTTTTTTTCAGGAGGAATGTCAGAACTACATCCGGGTGCTTTTGGTGAGTGGTGACTGGTTATTTACCTGTGGGACCAATGCTTTCACACCTGTCTGCACCAACCGCACGGTAGGTCTTCATCTTGAGCCCTGGCACAATCTAATACCAGGAGAATCCAAACACTCTGTTAAATCTATAGTTTTACATGTATTTCTGTTCTCTAAGGACTTGTTTTTTAAACCAAAGAAAAAGTCTTTTTTCAAATTGAATAAATATTTGATGTATTGATTTATTACTAATCATACTGCCTATGATATAAAGAGCTGGAAGTAGCTATAGCTTGTTTAATTAAATCCAAATATGTTTCTCGACTGTTTCTACCAGCTTTTCCCCACCAATGATCCCAAACACTAATCCTCAACATACTCTTCATTTGTTCTGGTTTATTATAGAGATACTGACAAGTATTAAAATGGCCTTAAAATCATAATCCAGGGGCACCTGGGTGGCTCAGTCAAGTTAAGCATCTGCCTTCAGCCCAGGTCGTGATCCCAGGGTCCTGAGTTTGAACCCCATGTCGGGCTCCCTGCTCAACGGGAAGCCTGCTTTACTCTCTGCTCCTTACCCCACTTGTGCTCTCTCTCTCTCGCTCTCGCTCTTTCTCTCTCTTTCCAATAAATGCAAAAAATCTGTAAAAAAATTATAATCAAAATGAAGAAAATATAATTTATAAATTGGGTAAGAACAATGTCAAAAAATTGAAGCTAGCCAGCAAATGAAGCCCTGGCCAAAGTAAAGTTCCATCCTGACCTCTTTTTTGTTTGTTTGTTTTTTAACCCGTCCTTATTGGCAGAGGGCTTTCCAGCGCCTGCCTCTCACACCTGTAGATCTGCAGGGTTGCCACAGCACACATGCAGTCTTCCTAATTTGAGATATTAGTGGGATGTTCTGCAGGGAGGATAATAAAGAAATATTTTATGTTGATTTCTTGGTTGCAAAACTCTCAGAGCCTGAATTTATCATCTGCAATATTTTCAAAATAACATTCGGTTATTGGAAGTATAAGGGAGATGAGGAGGAGGGTAAGTGTTACAGAGAGAGGCCTTTGTCTCATGCCCTGTTCTCAACACTTTGCACCTACTCAGGTGGTGGTTATCTATACCAAGTGGTGCTGAGCTTTTTGGTCCCTGTGTGTTAAAACAAGAGTTTAAGGTGCAAGGATTTTAGTAACTTCCCCAGAGCTAACCCTCTGACAGCAGAGCAAACAGAGTGTCTAGATCCCCTGTCTAGTCCTTCTCCTCTATTACGACCTAGGTCAGGATGAAGAAACTGGTGGAACTTTTCTCATTCAGTGATTGGTTGGGAATCTAGCCACCAGATGCCTGGGTTCATACCAGATGCCTGACTTGTCTGTCTAAAAACTGATGATATAAAGTCTTGGAAATTTGGGTTGCACAGTACAAAATAGCATGTATCCTTATCTGTGAGCACAGTTTTGGGCTATTTGTAACATCTTAATTCCCTTGTAGTGATAAAATTGTACATAGTCTTTACTGTGGTTTGCATTTCAGTAAATATTGAAGTTTTCTTTATTAAAGTGGAGGGATCTGCAGTGCCCATACATCATAAATAGGCCCCATGTACAATCGGGACGCCTGGGTAGCTCAGTGGTTGAGCGACTGCCTTCGGCTCAGGACATGGTCCTGGAGACCCAGGGTTGAATCCTGCATCGGGCTCCCTGCATGGAGCCTGCTTCTCCCTCTGCCTGTGTCTCTGCCTCTCTCTCTCTGTGTCTCTCATGAATAAATAAATAAAATCTTAAAAAAAAAAAAGGACCCATGTACAATAATCTTACTTCGCATTTTGTGAGAGTTTAATGGTTTGAGGTCCAGCAAGCGTGAAGGGACGATGAGGGAGGTGGGTTCTCTGTCCATGTCCACCAAAGAGTGTTTTCATCAAAGTCAGAGTGCACACATCGGTCTTGTCTTATCCTGAGCCCCAGAAAGTTTATCACTTATGTATCCTTTGCAGTTTGGGCAGATGTAATCCGTTAATGCTCTTAAAGGGCTTTCAAGGGGATAATCGGTTTCCTCTCTCTGGTCCTCACCCACAGTTGAGTAACCTGACCGAGATCCATGATCAGATCAGTGGCATGGCCCGCTGTCCCTACAGTCCCCAGCACAATTCCACGGCTCTTCTCACAGCCGGCGGGGAACTCTATGCTGCCACAGCCATGGATTTTCCGGGACGGGATCCTGCCATTTACCGGAGTCTGGGCATCTTACCTCCTCTCCGCACGGCCCAGTACAACTCCAAGTGGCTCAATGGTAAGTCTTATGGTCACTGCCCATGGTCCACCCTGTTTGTCTGTCATGCCTGGTTGCTTGGTAACCAGCAAACTGTCACAACTCAATTTCTTTGTTTTCTAAAG
This sequence comes from Canis aureus, assembly GCF_053574225.1. NCBI lineage: Eukaryota > Metazoa > Chordata > Mammalia > Carnivora > Canidae > Canis > Canis aureus. The sequence goes on from NC_135641.1 coordinate 9,493,513, forward strand.
AAATCAAAATGTCACTTGTTTTGTACATCTGTGTGGAAGGCATTGTATGGGGCTCTTTAGGAGTAGAAGGGATCAGATACTGTCAACACTGTGAACCACAGGTAACAGGGCTAACGTTGATAGGACCATTCGTCGAACTTACGATGTCTCAAACAATGCTATTGTTTGACGTTCAGGAAATTTGATATTGCTTCAAGGATATCTGTAGATTCATGTATGTTCTTTCTTAACTTCTCATTGTATATCTAAAAACAGGAAATTCCTGGAATTTCATGAATTTTTCAGACACTGGGTAAAAGGTAGCTCCAAAGAGCTTGATCGATTTAAAAAAAGTATCAAGTCACATAATTAGAACACCGGGGGAGGCATCTTCAGAGTTACTTGGTTCAATGGCACCAGAGTCCATAAGCTCTGTCCCTGGTCTCTCTGCCACCTACACTGTTGTGCCATCCACAGTCCTCAAGCTCTCTGCTGGGGATGCAGGATCAGTGATGTAGTTCCTGGCCCTGCATCCAGGTGTGACAATATCCAGAAGAAGAAAAGGATATTCCTCGTATTTTGGGGGGTTTGTGGTGTTTTTTTGTTTGTTTGTTTTGTTTTATTTTATTTTTAAAGAGACCAGAAACCCCCAGAAGACTTCTTTTCAATCTTGGACTAGAAATTGGTCATGTGCTCACTAAGCAGACCTGAGTGTGGAGTTCCAGCAGAAACTGAGCTTTCTGTATACGTAGGTGTTCATGTGTGAATGTGCCTGTACACACAGTGTTTTAACACACACCACAGGACATCCCTTTATTCAATAGTCTGCATGAAGATGAAATCTTGAAATTGCCCTTATAATATTATTTTGAACTTTCAAATTCTACAAAGGTTTACTGGCCTTTTGTCAAGTACAAGCTAACTATATAGACCAGAATTTCTCAACCTCAGCACTGAGAAAAAGATAATACGTTGATATGTGTGTGGTGTGGGGCTGTGCTGGTTATCATAGGATGGATAGCAGTATCTCTAGCCTCTACTCGCTAGATGCAATAGCACCCCTCTACTAGTTGTGATAGTAAAACAGTTTCCAGAAGTTTCTAAGTGTCTCCTGGGGGAGAAAAATGCCTCTGGCTGAGAACCACTGGCTTTGGCTCATTATTTATGCATATTTATTTGTATGTGTATATAAACATGACACAAACATTTTTCCAGATAATATGGTTCAACTAGCCACCAGGTTGCCTTTAAAAGACTCCATCTAGAAAAGAGAATCTCCTCATCAACTTTCTCCAGTAATTTAAATGATTCTGTAGCTTCCAAAGGGCACCATGAATTGTTTTCCTAAACTGCAGCTGTAACTAGATTTTCTTCATTAACATTATTTCCGCTGAACGGTTTTAGACCCCTTTGGGCCCTGGAGCATTCTTTTGTTTACTTAAAGTTCTTCTTTCTGTTCATTTGTTGATTTTTACTGACCAAGCAAAGTTTCTAGTTAAAAATCAGAATCACCTGCCCCCCAACCAAAGGCAGTGTAATTAGAGTTTGTCCAAAGCAAAGTAAAAAGTCATTAGGAATACCATCTCTCTCTCTTTCTCTCTCTCTCTCTTTCTCTCTCTCTCTCTCTTTTTTCCCAAAAGTGACCCATTGAAGAATATCCTGGAAAAATAATTCAGGTCATAGCATGAGTTGTAAACGTGGACTGTTTCTTTGCATGTGACTCCAATACCCACTGGCTGATCAGATGGTCTGATTCCATTAACCTCTGGGTGGAACCCTTTCTGTCTGAGAGCCAAGTGATATGAGAAGGGCGATGGGAGAGCTAACTGTGCTTGTTAGCACAGTCACCGTAGGCGTGCTGTCAGTATTTGTCGAACATAATGAGTAATGTTTTAGGTTCCTAAAGTGCGCTGCTGTTTATATATGATAGAATCCAACCACTGAAAAATTGAAGATAAGTCCAAGGTAAACATGGTAAAGCCACCCTCGACTCACCTTGTCATCCTAATTCCCATGGCACCAGATGGTGCTGCTGCCCTCCCCTGCCCACCAAGGAAGGCCCTCACTCCCAGGGCAGAGAGCAGAGATTTGAGTGTTGAGTGTTTCTTCCGTCTCCTGGTCCTGTTGGAGCACTGCATTCTTCTACTGAGCCCCAAGATACTGTCTCTACTCCTGGTTGGCCCTGGTTTTCTGCTCTGATTGACCATCCAGGACAGATTCTGGTCTCTGACTCCACTTAGTTCTGCTTCTGTCCCCTACCTGAACCTGGAAGCAGGGGCCTCTATTCTTACTGACCTCGCTGGAATCTGTCCTTTGCATCCCACCTGCTGTGTAACCAGACGCCCTGGTCTCAGTTCCCTGCTATGTTCTGGAGAAATTTTCTTTCTTTACTTGAGATTGTTTGCGTATCTGTTATTCCTCCCCCCGCCCTTTTTTTTCCCATAGCCTCAGATTTCTTCCTCTCTAGTGATGACTGCCATCTTTTTATAAAACTGTGCAGATGTCTTTCCCCTTAAAGGATACAAAAACAAATAAAGAAACCCAAACAAGCTGAAAACAAAGTTAGTTCTGCAGTATCCAAAAAGGGTCCCATTTCCTGTTGTGATTTTAGCGACCCATTCAATGAGGCTCTTATATTCTTCTCCAGAGTTCTCAGCTGATTGAGAATCAAGGCACGCAGGAAACAAATGCAGAGCAGAGGTTTGGATTTACTGTTGATAGAGCTGAGTGGGTGCTCTGGAAAACCCGGAGCTGGTGTGGTCAGCTACGAATATGCAGATGATGGCCTGCTGAATGAGGAGGCCCAAGCCCGCCTCATGACAGTCATCGGGAGCTCCCTCCGCATTGGAGAGCCCATTCTAGGAAAGCCCAAGCCTGCTGATGGGAAATGTGGTTTCATGACACTCACTCATAGACGTGAGCAAACAGGGTTCATTACTTACACATCTCAGGCTGTCGCTCAGCTAACAGCTGCTTGCATATGAATCAGGACTCATTTCTTTGTTTTGGCCATTTTTTGGTTTTGCCAACAGTTTTGTTTGACAGAAGAGAATTGTCTTAGCAGGAGAGAGGTCTAGAATATAGGACCTTTTAACTATGGCATGCACAATTTTTGTGTCCAGATGTGGTACTTGTGATTAAGTTGCACCCAGGACAATTTGCCTTTACACAGAGGTGGCCCTTTTCATAATTCAGTTAGTTGCCTAATACAGGAAAAACACAGTGGTCTTTGAAGATTGTAGGAGAGGATGCTTCTTGTCTCTTTCAGCACTGGTCACCCCAGATATTCCTCGGCTTGTGGCAGTATCATGCGGTCTTTGCTTCTGTGTTCACGTGGCCTTCTCCTTGTGCGTCTCTGTCCTCACTTGGCCATTTTCATGTAAGAGCACTGGTTATACTGGATTAGGAGCCCACCATCCGCTGGCATGAACTCCTCTTAATTCAATCTACCATGACCCCATTTCAAATAAGAGTTCATTTAGTGCTGGGGGTTAGGACTTCAGCATATCTTTTGGGGGGAGTGGTGGATATAATTCAACCTGTAATGGTGCACTGATCAGGGAATGCTCAGATGTTGCCATCTTACACTGCAGTGTCTTATTTCTGATGACAACTCTACTTCTCTCTCTGTGCTACATATGAGTCAATCCTCTGTCCCACTCCTCAGCCTCCTTATCTCTGCTCTAGTATCTCATGCTTAGCAGGTTGTGCTGTCTCCTCTTTGCCGAAGGCACGGCTGGTTTTCCCCCATTTCTTCCTTGCATTCTCCAGACCACTGGTGTGGACAGTCTGTTCACTTAAACTGTGGCCCTGTCTGCTGTATATCCCTTGTCCTCCCCGTGATCTGTGCGGGGAGGGGTGCCCGTCTCCTAGGCAGCATGCAGAAGTGCATTTCATCTCGCTCATTCTGTGTTGGGGATCTTCCCTCAAAGGTCTCTAGTGAAGGCTTGACAGAAATAAGCACACGGACACCCCAGTCTGAGAAGAGCATATAGACACAGAGTGCCTGGACTTCAGGACATGTGGACAGAGCACAGCAAGCCAGGGCCCTTTGGTCACCCCATCATCCCAGGAACCTCAGTGCTTTGGGGGTAATCTTCAGGAAAATGGTGGCATTGGCCTGCCCAGGCTCACATCTGGCCAGGACACAGGGAACCCTGAGTGAGCACCTGCCAAGCCTCTCATGCCCCCAGGGACCCAGCATAAACACCTGCTCTAGTTCCAATAACCTACTTTGAGCAAGCTAAGTACCCTGGATCTAACAGCAGAGTTCCAGGCACAGTTTCTTATTACCACCACCTCTATGGTCTTATGGCAGTTAGGTGGGTACCCCAACAGCATCGCTGTCTGTGTGCACCAAGACCCGGGTGCTGGCACGTGCCAGCAGCTGTCAGCAAGGGCTGACTGTGGACACCTTCATCGGGGTTGCTCTTTTCTCTTTCCTGGTCCATGTGGTCTGGCTCCGCCTGTTCTTTCTGCCCTAACTCCTGCAACTTTGCTCGTGTGCACCTTTGGTGACCTTGCAGGGGAAGTGTGCAGGGGCATGCCTTCCTTACCACGTTTCTTTGTACACGCTATTTATGCTGTCCTCACTTCCCTTGATTTTTTGCCTCCTCCCAAATGCTGCTCTCCACCCCCCATCCCCCACCCCCCTCAGCTACAATTAGAGTTTCGGTTTCCTAGATCTCCTATCCCTTCTTTGCATTACGCAGGACTGTGCTTGTCTCACGATCCTGGAGCTCTTGGCCGTTCTTCTGCTTAAAATCTAGAGTCCCCATTCCACCTGCAGAGAAAGCTGAAGGCCTACCCACTGCCGCCTGTTACCTCTGTGTTTTCCCTTGCTCCTTCTGCTTTGGCCTCTTAAATGTTGCCCAGTGCTTCTGGCTCTTCACTGGCTCTTAGGGATCAGCAAAGGGCCAGAGAGTAAAAGCAGCGTAAGCTTTGCAATGCATGTTGTCCTTCCCTTCTTGCAACACATGTTCTCGGTCCTTCCCTCATAGTGGCCATCACCAGCGCCCACCTGATCGCGGAGGCTGTGTGCTCGTGGGTAGGGTTGGCTGGCAGGCCATAGTTTGCCGGTCCCTGTTCTATCTGAAAAGCTCCTTCCCGCCAAAAGCCACTTGGCCAACTGGTTTAGTTCCTTCCAGTCTTTGCTCAGATGGGGCTTCTCAATGGGACCCTGCCTTATGTGAAGTGACACCCTGTCCCATCTGAGACTACTTTGTCCCTCTTACCACGCTCAGCTTTGATCCTTAACTCCTATGCCCTTTGAATGCTGGCCTCCTTCCTCCCTGCCCCCCAGAATGGAGGCTCCCCAGTGGCTGGGCTAATGTATTTTGTTCAGTGATGTGTCCTGCATGCTTTCAACAGTGTTGGGTACATCATAAGCACCCAAAAATATTTTTTGACTAAATGAGTTACTACTTATTAGTTTGCTTCTTTGCTTCTTTCCTTGAGAGAAGGGATTATATGCGAGCCATCTTTGTGTGCTTAATATTTCACTAAGTTAAAAAAAAAAATTTCACTAAGTTCCTGAAACACAGTTGATGTTCCATCAATATTTTTTGAATGAGTAGGAGATAAGTGCGTTTCATAAATAGTAGAAATATGAATGGTGTTGTTAAACAAAGGGAGCGTGTCATGGGAATTGTAACCTAGAATTAAAAAAAAATAGATTTATTACATTTGAAACTGATTCACATCAAAACATCTGAGAAAACTTCCTTTGTCCTCTCATTTGGGCACTCCTCAACCGTTAGTTAGTTATCAAAGGCAGTGCAATTGATTGGATAATGTTCTGGTGGAATTTGAAACACTGAGTCATGTGTTTGGTAGTGAATGTAAGTTTCAATATCAAATTTATGCCCTGTGCTGAAATTACTCTGAAAAGAAACTTATGTGTTTAGAGAAATACCTTAAAACCACTTTAATGCATTAAAATACTAATCATTACTCTTATTAAATGATTACTGTAAGGCAGGATAATAAATGTTTAATAGTCAATGCTTAAAATAGAGAAGCTGTAAAATTTGCTTTCAGAAACTTGCCAAGAAATTGTCGATCAAATTGGGGAAACAATAAACCCACGACAAAGGGGGAAATGACATTTCCAAAATAATATTGTGCAAATTGAGATTATGGGTTCTTAGGGAACTACATGTTCCCTACAGAGAAAAAAAAAATCTCACTAGGAACTTGGAAAAACTAATTCATAAATGAGCCTTAATAAGTCAGCATGGATGTCTGCGTGGACATAATCTCGTTGACACTCGATGACCTGCTTGTTTTCCTTCTCTGGGGGGAAGTGTTTGCTTGTCCAATGAAGTTGTCCCGATGAAGTCCGCAGCTCCTTCTGTTTCTGCAGATTCCCACCATGACCTCATATGGAAGCAGAAAAACCTGATAGCACAGGGGTTTTCATCTTATCCACACAAGATTGTTTCATATCAGCTATTATGTTTCAGGCCAAGAGACTTCCTCTTGTAACAACCTCAACTTCTCCTGGTTGGAAACACTTTAATGATGTTCCCTATGCATTAAATGGACTCTTTGAGGTATTTAAAATATAATGATTAACCTCTTAATGATTAAAGATAATTTACTTGGAGAGAGAAAATCCTCTCTGTGCTTAACTCAAGGAGAAATGGTTGTCCTAACCGTGAAGACAGGTGCCTGGTGGAGGAGCGCAGCGCTTCTCCCTGAGAGCAGATGCCGCCTCTCAAAGCTCTAGGCATGGCCATGCCAGGGTGACTCTTTCGGGCTCATCCTGGTGACAATGAGTTCACTTTTGGCAGAGTCTAAATAGCACAGTCACTAACGGTGTGAATCATCTGCTCCAGGGGCTCCCTGGATGGGCAACATTGCTAGAGCAGGAATTTCATAAATTGGAAGCAGTGTTCACAGAACAAGCAAAATAAAGACAAGTGGAGCCTAGGAATTTGTGTAGGAAAACTCAAGTCTTTATCAAGAAGAAGCTCAGTAAAACCAGAACAAAAATCACGATTGCATAGTCAGCAGCCTAGTTTTATATGTTACTAAACAGGCATCTGGGGAGATGCTGAAAAGGGGTGTCATCGCGAACAGTGGGCTTCTTCAGCACTGCAGCTGTGAGGCTAAAGCCTGACATCTAATGTGTGAAGTTTCAGCTGGCTAGGATGATGAGTCGTGGGCTTAGAGCATGTGAGCAGTCGGCTGACGTGGGACCCAGCACGATGAGCCACCGTTTCTGATTGGCGGGATATCAGGCAGATTGTCTGTCTTGTGTGGGATGCAGGTATACTGGAAATTGTGTTGTAAACCAAATCTGATTATCTTTATAGGGTTGCAATGGCCATTTCGAACTTGCTGGGTAGATGGGAGACTCCATACACATGCCTTCAGTAATCCTCCACAGAATCCTCCAAGGGAGATGACGCTGTCCTTAATTTACAGATGAGCAAGCTGTGGTCAAAGGGACTAGCTCCCTGAGCCAGAGCCTCTAGGCAGATGTGTACATGAGCCAGGGTTTGAAGACACACCCACTCCGGAGCTTGCATCTTTGCCCCTCCACATGGTCCCTCATCCCATTTGCTTCATCCACATCTTAGGAAACAGCAACATCATAACCTGCCTCCATCTCCCTCCTAACATACACATTTTTTTAATGCATAAGCTACCATGGAGGAGGGATAGGAGAACCCTGGAGTTTAGGAGGATTTCCTTTATTTGTGAAAGCTTGCAAAAAGAGGTGAGATGAATGGGGATTATTAAACCCAAAGTAGAAAAGCCTGTGACATAATTTAAAACAGCCCTTCATGGGCACAAAAGCTTGTTAAGTGACATAAAGGAATCGGTTCTTCTGGTGCTCTTTGCAAGCAGTGTCATGTACTGATGGGTCTCTGTGCTGAATGCCTGAAAGTAGGGGAGTACAGAACCCCTTCAGTCTTGTGGTGACAGCTCTGTACTCACCAGTCAGTCATTAGGACTTTCAATTTACACATTTCAGAAGAGAATGGATGAATAAGCCCTTCTTTCCTCCACCAAGGCATTATGTGGCCAAAGGCACAACGATATACACTAAGTCATATGGAGACCTGCATCAAACAGAGCAGAAATCCACACGGAGAAGTTGTGTCCCATTAGAAAGAAGACAATATATACTGTATGGAAATTTTCTAGTACTTAATCACCAGGCAGGAAAACGCTTCAATGTATTATTGTCTAGACATCATGAGCGGTTTCCTTGCGACAGTCCTAGGTCACTCCTGCCTCCCTGGCATGATTATAACATTGCTTCCTGTCCCTCTCAAAAGTGCTCCTATTTGGCTCATAAATCATATCGTCATCCTGTTTATAAATCCCCAGGTCTATGTGTTTCAGTAAATTTGTCTCCAAATTATTCTGTTAAACTCTTTGCATCCCCTCAGTGGCCTCTCACGTTTTATCTGCATGGCTGCATATTAGACAGTTGACTCTGTTCTTTGGGCTTCTGCGTTGCCCTGGCCCAGGTCAGCTCAGGAGATGAAGACCACAGCATCGTTGAAGTTTATGTCTTCTAACTGCATACTCTTACAGCCCGGTATCTTTTTCCAGTGAGCTCTCACATATTTTCCTCTTCCTCTTTAAAACTATTTATAAACATTAAAATAGTTCTAAGATCTTTGAATTCAAGTTATTATTCCAATTAAAAGAATTCCTCTCAGCTTTGATTCATGATTCTGCAGGTTAAATGATTCATTCTTAAAAGAAGTGAACCACTGCTTTTAAAAGAGAATCAAGAAAAAATGAGCATAGTAAATTGAAACTTTCCGTTTTGTAAATGTTTAAAAATGCATATTTGTGAAATTAGTTCGAACGAATTGAGCCTTGGAACATGTGGTGTGGGAGACGCTCTCAGGAGAAGGGAAAACCTGCAGAGGCTCTGTGCTTGGAACAGATTGAGGGGGAACAGACGAAGGATGTCTTTGTCACTCTGAGCGAGAACGTCTAGACGACAGCCAGTTAGTGAAACTTCTCTAGACATAGAGGGGGCTTTGGGGGACAGTCTTGGCCTTGCAGGGTGAGCGCTCGTGTAGAGGAGCAGATCTCATTCGGAGAGAGATGGCACAGGTCTACTTGGTACTGGTTGCTCCTGCTGGAATCAGCAAATGGTGCAAAAAAATGTTCATCAGGTCATATTCCCCTTGAAGCAAGAAGGAATCAAGTTGGCTGGGACTCCATTTTTGGTTTTATGCAATGGTTTTCTTTCTGCCAGGTGCTCAGTGAGCGAAGGGCTTGGGGATCCAAGGCTGGCCTCACCCCACTATTACCTGACCACTGCCACCCCTCACACACAGGAGCCTGCATCATGAACTTTTCTTTAAAACTCCTCGGTGACTGACTCTCCAGGGGCACTTGACATCCCTGCTCCCGTCTGGATTGCTGTCCTGGGTTTTCCCCTGCCCGGCTGATTCCTTTATTCCAACACGAACTTCATTCCATTCCTGGCCACTGGTTGGGTGTCCTCTTAGTCCTCTTAGCTGGTGTCTCTCCTGCTTTTGGCCTGGCGGTCCCTCCCCAACCTTACATCTGCCTTTTTTCTGATCCTCTCCTTTCTGATTCTGGAATTCACCTCGCTGCTGCTGGTCATCATTGTCCTTGTCATCATTGTGATTACTTGTTGGTCTGTGTTGTTGGTTTCCTCACACTGTCCCTGAGGACATGAGCTCTTTCAGTTACCGCACACGCAGAGCTCAGCACTGTCCCCACCGTAGGTGGTGAGTAGCTGATGACGGAGGAGGACTCTATCTATAGCACCTCCACTATACACTATATCTGGTGCCACATCTGCTGAGGGGAACAAAGGCCCTAATTTGTTACATAGAATGCAAAGTTGATGATGTAGCTTTTTAAATAAATACTGACTATAAGTTTACCAATATATGTGTAAATATTGATTTACATACTTTGTGTATATGCATATTTATTATATTTTAATTTGCACATACAAACGCATGGTGATCTACATTTCGATGATTAGCAATTAAGTGCTCGGCACTTGTCATGCATCACCTTTAATTCCCCTAATGATACACATTGGGTGGGGTCACCACCACTCTAAAACCGGACACAGAATCTGTGCTGTTAAGTGACTTGACTAGTTCACGCAGCCAGTAGGTGGAGGTATTGAGCCATATATACATATGCCTCGGTACCTTATGTATGTGTACGTGGGACACACGCACAGACACGCATAGACACAAGGACACCAAACACACATGTATTATCTACCTATCTGTCTGTCTTCCTTTTACTGGAAATCTTCAGGAAAGCTTTACTATGTCAATGGCTTTTAAACCATATTGTACTTAATTTAATTTTAGTGTAATTATCCATGCTTACTAGATACCGGATGAAATTAGTTTACTTTGGACCACTCTGCAGCACGTTTTCATATCACTGTGACAAGGGGAAAATGTGCACAGTAAGAGGGCGTATGAAATCTAGGAAGATATATGGAAATGTTTTGGGTTTTTTTTGTTTGTTTGTTTTGTTTTGTTCTGGTAGTGCCTGACAGCAACAAATTAGAGGATTTAAAAAAGCTGGCTTACTGTGTCATGTCTAAAGATTGTTTCCATTCATTCTTTCCTTTTTGTGCAATGGGTTGCTCTTTTAAAAACTCAGCATGGCTTTATTTATGTTTCTCCAATTTTGATCATCTTTAAGCTTAACATTTGTGTGTTTGATAACATTTGTGTGTTTGATAATTCATTATAATTATGTGAAGTTCTACTAAACATAAATTATTAAGAGGGAAATCAAGAATAAATCATGAAATAATAATTATAGGCACCATTTATTGGGATCCTACTGTGTACCAGTCTCTTGATCCTTAAGGCAAAGTAGGTCTTTTGTGACCTGAATTGTCATCCAGGATAAAAGAGCCCTCCAGATGTCCATGGTCCAGCCCAGGATTTCAAGCTGGGATGGTCAGAGGCACAGCCCATGTAGGCTCCATGCCCAGCCCTCTTCCAGTCAGCTTTTGATGAGTGTATTACAAACTGGCTGTTGATTGAAAAAAAGATTTATGATAGATGTTGATTCTAGTAAGATTTTTGTAGAGCTGACAGACTGGAATTCCTTTGTGTCTTCAATATCCATGGGCATTAATTTGGACAAATAGTTCTATATCAAGAGCTTGTACGTGATCTGGTCTGTCATCTGACTGAACCACGGGACATGAGGCGCCCCCAGACTGACAGAGGAGGTGTTGCCTTAGAAAGACTACAGAATGGAAGGATCCATTTGGATGTTCAGCCTTTGGTTTCACCTGGTCAAAGTCTTCTCAAAAATGTTGAAGCTTTTGTTCTTTTCATTACTCCTATTTATTATCTTATGGCTCACTTCCCTTACCCTGATCTGCATTCTGCATGGTCACTGATAAGTAAATGTATAAAATGAAAGTTCCTATGTCATGAAACATATCTGCTCTTATGATATGACATATTTTGTAAAATGCTTTGTAATCCATAACTCAAGATGTTTTATAAACATGAGAAAAAACAGCTTCTCCATGCATATAATTATAATAAGCTGCCATATACTCATGTCTGCTTTATTATTTTTTTTCTGAACTGGCAGCACCTTCTATTCGTGTGTCGCTCTAATGACAATAAAGAATAAAGGACCTCTCAGATCTCTCTTTCACGCACTTATATTCATTGTAGGCAAGAAGGCGAGTGCCTGATTTATGACTTGTTCAGTTCACTCAGGAGTGACAGATTACTAGTATGTGGTGAATTGCATTTTAACAAGAGACAGAACTTAAATAATGAGAGGGAAACAGTAGACATCTTATTATACTGCCTGGTGAGAGTCAAACATCTCCTACCTCCGGGGTTATATCTATAAATGCAAGAGATATTTGGCTGTCTGTCTACCAATTATTCCAGCTTTTTTATTGTCTTTGGAAAAGGAACAGGATGCTGGCTGACTTTCAAAAGGCTGTGCTTTCCAGGAAATGGAGCTTCCTGGTTTTACAGCAGGTCGCATCATCAGGGACCCATCATGGTCCTAAAGGGCCACAGTGGGACAGCAGGATGTGTTTCCAAGTGTCAGTTAGTTCCCTGTCTAAATGGACCTGTAACGGGTGGTGAGTTAGAAAATGGCACACACGACCCACTGAGCATGCATTCTTCCCCCATTTGTACTCAGTAGGAAAAAAAGTGTTTGAGCGTTTCTGTCTGAAGTGTGCTTTGTCACCCTATCATACAACTATCTCAAGGTGGTTTGGAGATACAGTGGAAGTCTGCTGTGGAGAGAGGAAACTGTGGGCCGGTCTGCATGGCATTGGCCAGTGTCCCCTCCTAGGAGACATCCAAGTGAAGCTGTTCATCTTGAGCAGATGATGGACATGGAATAGATGTCCTAAGTGTCACTCCCTGGCTCTCTGGGGCGGTGGTGGCACCTCTTGAAATGTTGTCTCTGGAGTTGGGCAGGTGCTTCCCAGCAGCACTCTTGCCTAATGAGCCTTTGGATTATTGGCTCCTTCTCCCACTTTTTGTTGCCCTGTCATTCCTCATGTCTCTAATAGCAGCAGGGTAAATTCAGTCTGGACACTTGTCTTCTGGAGTAAACCTGCTCCCCACTCTGGTTTCTAAACCACCATCCCGAATACTAAGTTTTGTGAATGTTATGAATATAGTCCATTGTTCCTTTGTAGCGCGTTGTTTTTTTCAGGGGAGTGCAAGGCTAAGTGCCTAGGCTCTGAGGTCAGATGGTCTGGATTCGGGATGTAACCCCCTCCCGAGGCTCCCCACTGCTAGTTGTGTGAACTTGGCCATTTTACTAATAACTAGTAACACAGTACCTACCTTTATGATGCCTGTGAGTTTAACGAGCACAAGAATGGGAGCCCCGAGTGGAAGCCTGGCGCAGTTGCATTAGCACTCTGTAGATATTTTTTAAGTTACAGACTCAGCTCTGACTGGAAGAAACCGTGACAGATCTTTTTACCTTTGCAGCTTCTCATTTCCTCGGTCCAGACCTCCTAGAGACATACACTCTGGTCTTCAGGCTGTTTGTCCTCAAATTGGTAGCAGGAATAGGTCTTTGTGAGGGTGTTGATAAATGCTGTGGCCTCTGCCCACCCCTCATCCACGTGTGTTGGTGATCATAGCCCCAAGCTGGACACTCCAGTCCTGAATCCTCTTTCTTTGCTTTCTCCATCTTATGTAAGCTTTGTGGTTGTTGTTTTCATGATAATCATGATGATTTTTATTGTTTGTTTTTAGCAAAATTATCAAATTACAATTTTGTTTTAGAGCCTGGGTACAGGGCATATTCTGAACTGATTTAGCCTTCTCTTTAGAATTAGCCGTATAAGTGAATATTTTCTTGAGAAACCAACCAAATAGTTTTGTAATTGTTCCGTATCTTTGCTTTTTGGGGTCTTCCTCAATGAGTAATTCTCTTTTGGAAGCTCAGTAAACACAGGTTCAAAAACATCCGCATTATTTTGCTGAATGTTCCCGAAACCCAGGTCACCTCCTGCTTCTCTGTGAGCATCTTTCTTGATATGAAAGCTTGCTGTACAGAAAATATGTTTGATTTCCATTTCATACACTTTTATGCAATCTAGTTTCCTTTATACCCATTTCAGGCTAACATAATAGTGATCTACGAGGATGTTTGACTGTGAATAAATGACAAATAGTCCTTATTGAAGTCTCTATTACCTGACGTGCTTAAATTACTGAAGAACAATATCACGGACCAAGAAGAACACATTGCATGCACAGCTTACACAGCCTAGACTAGTTGTTACATTTTTATGATGTAAAGTTGAATTAAAATGAGGCATTTTGTGATGATATCTAATATATGTGTTAATTGAAAACTGGTAACAGTTTTTGGGATGGAATAGTAGTCATCAGGATTACCTCCATGTTTATATTTCAGACCTGAGGTGAGCTTGTTGTGTGTCTCACTTTTAACAATGATGGGTTGTCTTGTAGCCAAATGTACTTTTAGTTGTCCTGCCAGTAACACATCTGTTGGTACAATCTGATTGGATCTGGCAAAGTACAAGGCCAATTGAATTGCCCCCAAAAACTAATTGTCCCTGAAATGTGTCCTTGTGGATATAGTTGTTGTGTGTGTCTTTCCATTAATTTTGAACACAAAAGGTTATTGCCATATTATTGTAATGGCACCATAAAATTCAGACACTTGCTAATTGAATAGAAAACCCCTGGCAATAGAGGAAAGAGTAAAAACCAAACCTGGTTATTAGAATTTTTTAAAGATAAATGTTAGGGCATATCCATGTTTGAAAGAGTATCATTTCTACCCTGAATGGATTCAAACAAGAAGCTACAAAGATAACACTTTGAATACTATTTATGAAATTCATTTGACAAACTAAAATTCCTAAGCTCCCAGTGGGCTTGGTGATAAAGTAAAGGTTTTGCCATAATCTTGTCATTTCTGAATCCTTATTTTTAAGCTAATTATGAGACCAGGAAGCTGGAAGGCATTGACCCTATCTCCATACACTCCCCTCTTCTACACGGATTTCCCAGCAACCCAGAAATAAGAAAATGAGGCTTGGTCCTCACAGTGATGTGGTCACCATAGTAACTGGAATTGCTAAAGAGAATTCAGGACACTAACCTGATAGTCTCAATGTTTGTTTCAGGTTTCACAAATGAAAACCATCTTCACGTTCTCACTAAAAGCACATAAATTATGTCAGTCATATGTATTCAAGTAAGATCAAGGAATTTTGTCGTCTTCTATACAAACATGATAATAGACTCCTATATTCTCAATCACACGTATGTTTAATCTCATTTTGCCCCACTCTCTCTGAAGGTCACATGAGAATATACAAGTAACTAGTATGTGTTGCTTTAAAGTGTATCACAAAACCCTGTTCTCCCCAGTCACACATTAATGTGTGACTCAAGTGCGGCGTTAAATCAGGATGCTTTCGTGTGACATCATGTGGGCGATTTCTTGTCACCTGGAACTTCTGTCCTGAGTTCTTCCCTCAGCGCAGATCATGGAGCTGTTCCCAGGGATCCCACTCGTCCCTCAGAACCTGGGTGGTGTCTGCACGAACCCATATCTCCTTGGAATAAATAACCGAGGAGGTAAGACATAAAGAAACATCATAGGAACATTTACATGTTTCTTCTTTCCTCTGATCTCCAGAACCAAACTTCGTGTCATCTTACGACATTGGAAATTTCACCTACTTCTTTTTCCGAGAGAATGCCGTGGAGCACGATTGTGGGAAAACTGTGTTCTCCAGAGCTGCCCGGGTCTGTAAGAATGACATCGGGGGCCGGTTCCTGCTGGAGGACACCTGGACCACATTCATGAAGGCTCGCCTGAACTGCTCCCGGCCCGGGGAGGTCCCTTTTTACTACAACGAACTGCAGAGCACTTTCTTCCTGGCCGAGCTGGATTTGATCTATGGCATCTTTACCACCAATGTGTAAGTAACTGGAAAAAAATTTCTTTCCCTGCTCTTCTGTTCATTGTGAATGAGCCTACTGTTCTCTGACCTTTGTGGTTGCAAAGTTGTTTTAAAAGAAATCTTTCTTATTTTACTGGGCTAATGGCCAAATAAATGTTTGAGTAGGAATTAAATATTATGCGACAATAATGTGATTTCTGAAACTGGTATTCGGAAAATACAGTGAAATGAAAAAGTTTCAATCTATTCCTTGCGTAATTGTAGCATCAAATTACTTTGACTATAAATTTCTCCTTCCTGATGTGCCAGTGTGTTCTGGGCACTTTCTGAAATGCTGGTACATATCAGATGCATTTTTTTCCCCAACATGCAAGTCATGCATTTGTGCAGAATGAAAGTAGTGTTGTCTGAAGAGTCTGATCTTTGAGATAATGTAACTCATGCCTGAATCCCTGCTCAGATGTAAAATGGACATTCTCACTTTCCTGTAACTATGTTTTAACCCTTTGTTCCAGGAGATGGTTAACTTGGGCAAGCATTTCTAAAATGATAATTATACTTTTAAAATATAACTGAAAAAAATGATAGCGTCTTTTTTTTTTTTCTTGAAGGGAGATACTCCTAGCTCCGGAACTGACAAAATTTGGTTGAGGGAAAGCACTTGATGTTTCCTGGTCTTTCGTTCACTCTTAGCCTGGAGGAGTGTGTTGTGACCCACACTTATTTCATATTCGTAGCGCATGTGCCCTGCAAGGGCGCACAGGATCACAGGCCACCCCAGGAGTGACAGTTAGCCTTTTCATACTCAGACAAGGTCTGGGTTCCCTTTTGCTGGTGGTAATGCTGGTCTGCAATGTGGGTTCTGCTTTGGACCATCTTTGAAATCTCTAATCGGGTGGCCTAACAGTCTGGAGAAAACCTAGATCGGGGTGGGTTGAAAGTGCTTATAACGGGGTTGGGTGAGCAGCTGTCCTCGGGTGTCTGGGATTGCCCTGGCGTCAGCCCTGTGTCCCAGGAAACCTCACAGTCCTGGGAGAATTGGGGAAGCCTGTCGAAATTGCTAGAGACTCACTTCATCTGCTCTTCCTTCCCTGTTACTCTTTCTCTCTGTTCTTTCCCCTGCGGAGCTTAAGTGCTAACAGCCGCTCGATAATAACATTTACTCCAGAAGAGTCTTCTTTCTGACATGAAGTTAGAAAAATAAGACAGAAATGGAAGGCTCCCCACCCACCCCTGCCCCACTATGACCATCTTCATTGTAAGCCTGCTTTTCAACCCTAGAGGTTATTTTCTGTCTTTGATAAGTTTCTTTTAAAAAATCAATTTATAGTTTCTCAAGTTGATTTGCTTTCCAAAACCTGGTTTCAGAAATAGTGTTGGCGGCACAAGATGGATGTTCAGTTGCTGAGTTGACATCAATTTTATACACAATGGGAGCTTGGCTTACTTAGCTGTTCATTCCCCTGGCTCTGGGCAAAAATGAACAATTTAAAAAGTTATATAAGTATCGCATCTGGGCCATTCCAGTGGTGAATGGTCAATTCAGATACTCGCAAAACCAGGTTTTAGACTATTTCAGACCATTTGTTGAGTCTTGCAGATCCCCATCAAGTTGGAAATCACCCAGTCTGTAGCAAGTATACTAGCAGAGATAGAATCGCTGGATCTTCCCTTTCTCCCTCCAACACCTAGTCTTACCAGGTCTTAGGAACAACTTTCTAATACAGCCATTTCGAATCCCACAATATACTCCATCTCTCCTCCCCCTCATATCTCAGCCTTGATCTTACCTTCTGGACAGATGACTGCATTTTTTTAAAGATTTTATTTGTTTATTCCTGAAAAACAGAGAGAGAGAGAGGCAGAGACACAGACAGAGGAAGAAGCAGGCTCCCTGCGGGGAGCCCGATGTGGGACTCAGTCCTGGGACCCTGGGATCATACCCTGAGCTGAAGGCAGACATTCTACCCCTGAGCCACCGGCATCCCAATGACCACATTCTTTAAAAGAATTGCTCCAAATTGAAAAAGTGAACGATCAGAGACGGCCAGTTGTTGCCTGGCTCTACATTGGGTGGCTGCTTTGAGGCCGAGCTCCCGGTGCTTCTGCTCTTGGTTTTGGTTGGCCTCTGTATACTCATCATGGCCTCTTAGCACTGGGAGTGGGGATGACGGTCATCGTTCTAGCTCCTTCTGACCTGGGACTGTATGGTTGTCTTACCCCTTTGGCCATGGGTTGGGCAGCAGGAAATGGGATACTACTGTAGGGTGGGGGTCACTGCAGCCCTTTGTTCCCAGATGTCTAAAAATGGCGACTCACAGATGGTAGAAATCAGAGCTGTGCTCGAAAATGCAGATTTATTTAAGCAGACAATATTTTGCTGTTAACACACTTAGTGAAAGGGCACCGAACTCCTAGGAGCCTCCCATTTACAGCTCCCTCTGCAGAGCTTGAACTCTGATTTGAGGTTTCAAGATTTTCCTCCGTCAAGTTTTTCCCACTGACCCTTTGAATTTAAAATGCTTTTTAAATTAAAAAAGGAATAAAAAAATGTGAATGGTCTCTGACAGGTACTTTTTGCAAAACGCTTTTAGTCAGTTATTATTTGAGGGGTTGAAAACACACACAGCTCTGTGAGGATTTGAGAAGAGCAGGAGCAGTGGGCCCCACTGGTGTCCAGGAACTGGGTGAACAGTGGGGTTGAGAGCCCCCTGGACTACAGGGAGGCTCCAGCCCCTACAGGAAGATGCCTGCTTCCTCCAGAATTTGAAAGGCCTAACATGCAACTCTTCACAGTCCTTTGTCACCCTCCTTGTGGCTGAGTGGATTAATCCCATCTGGCAGGATTAGAAGTGTCATAACTGCTAAATAGTCTCGCTTCTACACTGAAGGGTTTGTTTTCCACAAAGAAACCACGGAGACGCCCAGTCATGTCCTCAACTTCCTCCTCACGGTGCTGCGGAGCCAGTGGTCTGGCGGTCGCCCAGCAGGCACCTATGCTGCACAGCGTCCTTGTGGGGCTCTCTGACCGCGTCTCCCCCCATTTCTTCCTCGGCCCCCCAGGAACAGCATCGCTGCCTCAGCCGTGTGTGTCTTCAACCTGAGCGCCATCTCCCAGGCCTTCAACGGACCCTTCAAGTACCAGGAGAATTCACGCTCTGCCTGGCTGCCGTATCCCAACCCCAACCCCAACTTCCAGGTAATATCTGGGGGCCCAGGGCCACTCCTTCCCCAAGAAAGCAGAACCCCGTGTAGACGGCCTGGCACAGTTGAACCCCCACACACACCCCTGAGTGTGCACAGTGCAGCTGGGAGCCCCCCAGCCGTCGCGGACAGGCCCCCACTCAGCTTGGCTCATGGAAGGGGGCCGAGGCCTTTTGTCAGCCGAGGTGCCTGGGCCGTAAAGGAGCTTTTTGTTGGCTGGAACACCCGAGGCCGCACTGAGAAAGGCCAGCATAAAGCAGCAGGCTGGGAGTCCAAGCTTCAATTAGTGCTAATGGTGGTGGATTCTGTGTCCCCAGAAGCTCTGATCCCTAATGAATGACACTGTAGTGAATGGAGCCCAGGGCACAGAGCAGTGGAGACACATCAACAGAACTAGAGCACTAATTGGTGAATGTGGCGAGATTTCCCATCGGGGTGAGCAGGATGTGATGGTACAGCCTGGGGTGGGGCGGTGGGGGGGGGGGCGCGGGAGTGGGCAGAGCAGATGGTGGCCGTTTGCTTATGAATCACAAAATTACAGGATGTTTGAGCTATAAGGGGCTCTGTATGTCATGTACTCTCCTCTCCCAATTTCAGAAGAAGCTGAGACCCAAAGAAGTTATTACTTTTCTCACATTTGGTCGGCAGCCGGTGTATTAGTCTGCATGGGCTGCTGTAACAAAATGCCCCTGACCAGGTGACTTGAATAACAGACCTGTGTTTTGTCACAGTTCTGGAGGCTACAAGTCCTAGATGAACTCTCAGACTGATTCAGTTTCTGGAGCGCTCTCTTCCCTCGCTTAAATGTGACTACCCTCACCCTGTGTCCTCATGTGGCCATTCCTCAGCGAGTGGGGAGAGATACTAATCCTGTGGGATCAGGACCCCACACCTGTGACCCCATTTAGCCTTAATTATCCTTAGAGGCTCCATCTTCTAAGACTGCCACACTGGGGGGTTGGGGCTTCAACCTCTGCATTTTGGGAGGAGACACACATTCAGTCCACAACAGCGGGCTTGCCTTGAGGGCCTCCCTTCTGACAAGAATGCTCATAAGATCGCCGTCATCCTCAGCATGGGTGTAGCTTTTAGTACCACCAAGTGCTCGTCATGATGCATGCTGGCCACGATGCCATGATCGTGGCCATTGATGTCCCCTTGGACAGAGGGGCGCCAAGCCTCAGTGCCGATCATCAGGCTGAGGACACTGTCTGCTTAGCAGCTGAGCTGAGATCTCAGACTCGGTCCCCAGCTGCAAAGCCCCAACATCTTCCATCTAAAAGACCATTCATTAGCACGAGTCAGTGCTAGAACGTCTCCTGTAGCCAGGCTTCCGAGCTCTGGTTGGTTTATCATCTCAATACATCGTACCTTCTAAGAAAACTGGAAATAAGAAAAAATTCAATTATTTTATACTTTACTTAAGACTAAGCCAGAGCCATTCAGCTCTTGTCATTTTGAAAGAGGTTTCTTTTTTTTTTTTTTTAACTTAAATTTTTATTTTTATTTAAGAGCATGGAATTAGCAGCAAATGGGTGGTTTTTACATACTCTTTACCATTTGCTGGTTTACTGGAACATTCAGTTAGCACCCTCCATCTCTCATTCTCACTGATCAGAAAAGGAAGGTGGGAACACAGAGGCACAGGATTATTTTAGGGATAAACTTTGATAATATTGATTAATGTGCCTTGCTAACTGTAGAATATATTTGAACAAGATGACTTTCAGGGACCATTTACTGTGTGCCTTCTGGGTATCACACATGGTGTTAATGCTTTATTATATGCTTGTTACCGTTCGTCTCCCCAGCTCTGTAAGGTGGGCATCATCTTCCGCACGTTAGAAGTTGGGAAACCAAGTGATTAGGTTTATATGTATTACGCCAGCCCTGCTGCTAAGAAGGTTCAGTACTAGACAAATTCCTATTACAGGTGAGGTGAGCTAACAGTTTAGTGGAACCGAACCTGCAGTAGCTCCAGCTCCTCATGGCATAGACAGCTTATGTCATTATTAACTGAACACTGATCCTTTGCCCCTCTGCTCTTTGCATTGAATTCCCCTCTGCCCCCAATGCTGGGGCGGAACATAACTGTTTAGGAAGGCCCTTTGTGAAATCCTAAAGGTGAAATAGATCATTCCCTTTAAGAAAATTCTTTGTTGGGGATTTACCACAAAGATACAGATGCAATGAAACGCCGGGACACCTGCACCCCGATGTTTCTAGCAGCAATGTCCACAATAGCCAAACTGTGGAAGGAGCCTCGGTGTCCATCGAAAGATCAATGGATAAAGAAGATGTGGTTTACGTATACAATGGAATATTCCTCAGCCATTAGAAATGACAAATACCCACCATTTGCTTCGATGTGGATGGAACTGAAGGGTATTATGCTGAGTGAAATAAGTCAATCGGAGAAGGACAAACATTATATGTTCTCATTCATTTGGGGAATATAAATAATAGTGAAAGGGAATAGAGGGGAAGGGAGAAGAAATGGGGAGGAAATATCAGAAAGGGAGACAGAACGTAAAGACTGCTAACTCTGGGAAACGAACTAGGGGTGGTGGAAGGGGAGGAGGGTGGGGGGTGGGGGTGAATGGGTGACGAGCACTGAGGGGGGCACTTGACGGGATGAGCACTGGGTGTTATTCTGTATGTTGGCAAATTGAACAGCAATAAAAAATAAATTTATTATTTTTAAAAAATTCTTTGTAAAATCCTGAAGGTTAAAAAAAAATTAACAAAGATGCTCACTATATTTATAGGGTACTTTTAATGCCTTGATGTTACTATTGCAAACATCTTCACAATGAACGGTGACTTAATAAACCCGTGATGCCTTACCACCTCCAGGCAGTGGATAACTTTTAGCCTCTTTGTCTGAATATATTTGTAGCACACAGCAAAATCCCTCATTTCCTAAGGCCACAGGCGTCTGGTTTTATAATGCCAGTGTCACACTGAAGGGCTTACTCACGTTGATGAGATGGGAGTAGCTCTGTGCCATATAACAAATGAAGCTTGCAGAGATGCGGCGTGCATTCCAGGCAGGAAGCTTGCTTAGCTGGCCTTAACTTGTTTGGGCAGAATTTAAGATTCGCAGGGAACTAAAATTATAGATGATGATGATTCCTTATATAATCTCTGGTATAAATATGTACCAGGGATTTTCTTTTGGTTTACCATATTTGATAACCGTGTTGGCATAGGCATCCTTACTGACATTTCATGAGACTGTCTAGCTGGCACAGGGTGGGAATATATTTTGAACCAAGGATCCCCTCACTAGTCAGATATAAATGGTCTTATGTTTGCAGCAACCAGCAGTGAGAAGTGTTTTTTTTTTTTTTTTATTCTTGTTTGCCTACTGACATTTGGAATTTTATGCAGCTCTTAGAACTAGAACTAGCAAATAAGTTAGAGGAGTAGAAATATGATTCAGGTTGAGGAAGGAGAATGGATTAAGAACAGTGCATCTTTTTTCAAGATTTAATACATAAATCTCAATTGAAAACAAAACAATGAAAAATATTTAGTATTTTTATCAGTTGCCATCTAGAAACCACTGTAGGCAGTGCTGTGAAAGCCTACCTTGTTAGAGCCTGCAGTCCCCAAAGTCATCCCAGCCCTGAGCTTCACAAGGAAAAAATGAGTTGGTCAGTAACAGAAAACACCATCTAGGTCCAGTGGGCAGACTCCAGAATTT
This sequence comes from Canis aureus, assembly GCF_053574225.1. NCBI lineage: Eukaryota > Metazoa > Chordata > Mammalia > Carnivora > Canidae > Canis > Canis aureus. The sequence continues at coordinate 9,515,847 of NC_135641.1, forward strand.
TCTGTGCAGTAGTTTTGATAACCACCAATCAGAAATGATGGAGCCAAAATGGAAAACAGACCCTTAAAGGTGGTCAGGCAGGTGAGGAAGCCGTTGCTGGACCAAATGAAGGGGTTGGCAGTGTCATCAGGACCCTTCGATACACAGTGCATGTTTGCAGCAAGATAGGAGAAAGAGGGTCATTAAGATCAGGGATTCTAAGCCTGAGGCTGGATGATTGTGGACTCGCACAAAGCTCCGGCAAGCTGGAATGAGGATGGGTCTACTGTCCCTGAAACAAACAAAAATGCAAGTATTATTGCGTTAAAAAAAATAGTAGAATGATTACCCTTATTACTTTCAGAAGCGTTAGCACGACAGCCATTGTGGTTTGTAACACACTCGAAGACAGTGACTCTTTGTATTGTTTCCGTCTTGCACAGAGTCCCCAAGGTGTCACAGAGACACCATGGGAACCCAGCGTATCAGACACAGCTAGAGAATTTGCTGCCCATTAGAGAGCGAGGTGGGTTACTTACGAGCCAATAAATACATACTGTAAATCTCTATAGCTTTCAGAATATTTGAAAAAGAATCCTTGGGTGAGATATTTATCATAGGCAGGCAAAATAAACCAAGATGTCATAGAGGAGAGTTCTGAATTCGTTCTTGGCCAAAGATGTTACCCAATTCCAATGTGGGGGGTTTTCCAACACCAGCTGGGTGTCCTACGATTCAACTCAATTCTGACACCGTTTGCCAGGAGAGAACATCAGCTGTCACAGGTACAAGGATCAGTCCGACTCCTCCCCACCCCTTTGCCACTTCAGATGCTGATCTTAAGTCCAGGTCCCCACTTGTGCTTCCGGCCCATTGATTCTCCATGGAAAGTTTCAATGACCTCTCCCTTGGGTTCAATTAATGAGGGCCCCAGTAACAATAGTGGGGCTCACAGAACTCAGAGAAACATTTTAATTACTAGATTACTGGTTTATTTTAAAAGGACTTAACTCTAGAACAGCTAGCTGGAGGAGATGTGCAACACAAGGTCTAGAGAAAGGTATGGAGCTACTCCATGCCCACTCTGAGCACCACTCTCCCCAAATCTCCACCTGTTTACCAACCTGGAAACTGTCTGAATCCTGTGCGTTTTGGGGTTTTATGGAGGCTTCATTACAAGGCATGATTGACTAAATCATTGGCTGTCGGTGATTGAATTTAACCTCCAGCCTCTCTCCCTTCGCTGGCGATCAGCAGTGGATTGAAAGTTCCTGCCTTCTAATCAAGCAATTGGATCTCCTATCAACTGGCTCCCCCTCCTTAGGTTACCTGGGGGCTGTGGCCCAAGGGTCACCTCACTGACATGACAAAGGGCACCTTGACTCCTCATAGCACCCAGAAGATTTCCATGGTTTAAGGAGCTCTGTGTCAGAAAGACGACAAAGACCAAATATGTATTTTGTACAAATCATATCACAATGGTAGTTTTGGTTTGTGACTTAAGATATGGGGACCAGGGTAAAAAGGACAAAGGCAGATCAGGGGTCCTACCACCCAGCTCCAGCCCACCAAGGCCTCCCAGGTCTCGCAGACCTCCCAGTTCCTCAGGAGCAGCACAAGGTCCTCAGTTTTGTGTTATGACTCCTGGTTTTCGTGATGCCAATTTTTTAAAAAAACACTGTGCCAACAACACAAAGCCTAGGTGTAAAATTTCACCCAACAGGTAGATAGCTGAGTGCCACCTGTGCTTCAACACTGCCATTGACTTTGGGAAGAGAAAACTGCCAAACACAGAGTCTCAGAACTAGAGCTCACCTGGGTAGACCTCAGACCAAGCCTGGGGAGAGCTGTCGTTTTGTAACACATTTGTTAATAGGCAACATGCCTGTCCTTTAAGTGCTACTGATACCTAGGATGATAGTGTGAAACCTCCTAGCATGCCCCCTGCCCTACTGGCAGCTGCTTGTGTATTCACCCACGGATTCTATCCTTTATTTATTCATGCATTTCCCCTGGCCACTGCAGCTCAGTGGACCATAGAATTGCTGTCCTGCTACAAGACAAATAGACCACTGGGTGAATGGCTTCTCTGTGCCAGGCACACTGTTTTGTTCTTGGCATTTACAAGCACTTTCAATTAATTTACAAATGCCTTCCACTGATGATCTCAGTTGGCTTCACAACCACCCGCAGAGTGAGAGGAGTAAGTTTTTCTAGCTTCTTTATAGAGACAGGTGGAGAGGCAGTGACTTACCTGAGTTTGCGTGGCTCCCTGGGCAGCAGAGCTGACCGTTCACCTGACCCCAAGTGGTGCCGTCCCCTGGCAGATGGGCTGCCCTTTCAGGGATGTGTGACATCGACTCTACACTGGACAAGACTTAGAATCCATTCCTCTCTGATAGTCTCTGATTTTACAACCAGCGTATCATTTTACGGCATGTAGGGCACTTTATCAGGTGCTACATAAATATCATCTATTTTAAAAAAAGCCATTTCCATCTTACAGTTTTGCACCTCTCACTTGTTACAAAACCAAGTATTAGAGATGACGTGTTATAAACAACAGTCTCAGGTGGTACGGGCAGGGAGATGCATTTCCATCAAACTTGCTCATGGGAAGTGCTGCTGAGGATCAGCCTTTGTTGGCACCGGGATTTAAGCTTATGAAAGTGATGAGAAAGGTTGATGAGGATTTTCTGATCATGTGCTCTGCCCCAGAAAAGCTTTTCTCTCTTTCCCACCCCTCTTTCTACCTCATCCTTGCCAAAACTCATCCTACACAGTACTTACCTGCCCACCTCTCCACACCACAACGCAGGATTCACTTCTCAGCAATTGCCAGGCCTGATGTTTCCCTGAGCACAAAGCATTGAGGCCAGCAGTGTTTTGTACCCAGGTGGAAAATACTGGAATAATATTACATAATTTACAGATGAAAATGGCCTAATTCTGTCTCCATGGAATCCCTATCTTGCTTATAGACCCGCCATTCTAATAGGGAAAGTAATAGATCTCTGCGATGTTCTCAATTGCTGCCTTTTCAATTTGGGCACCGATTTATCAGCTAGATGTAATAGTGGGCACGTGGCCGGACAGCTCCCATGTGACTCACCAGGTGATGAGGAGTTGTATGCACATGTGTCTGAGCTAAAGTCAGCACTGACTTCCACTTTATTTTTAGCATCTAATCATCCACTTATGATGGAGTTTAAAGACTCCTCGAATGTGATGAGCTCAAATCTAGAATGGGAGGGAACACTGAGGACGGGGACTTGGGGGCAAACGGAAAAGATCCAGCTTCCAGGGTGCCCTCCAGCCAGAGTTTGGGCGGGGGGGGGAGCAGCTGTGGGGGTCCAGCTGGCCCGTGGGGGTCCCAGTCACAGCCTGCCTTCCCTTGCAGTGCGGCACGGTGGATCAGGGCCTGTACATGAACCTGACAGAGAGGAACCTGCAGGACGCTCAGAAGTTCATTCTGATGCACGAGGTGGTGCAGCCGGTGACCTCGGTCCCCTCCTTCATGGAAGACAGCAGCCGCTTCTTCCACATGGTCGTCGATGTGGTGCAGGGTAGAGACACGCTCATCCACGTCATCTATCTGGCCACAGGTAGGAGTTGCTTCCACCGAGTTTTCTGCCATGTTTTGCTTTCATGTTGTAAATTCTAAATTTGCAGTTTTGGTGACAAGCTGTGAGTCTGTGTCACACCCAGCAAAACCCACAGAGCAGCCTGGTCCTCATCATCCTCTGTGCTTCTCACAGGAAACTTGGTTTCACTCTCTTTTTGTCTTACCTTCTCCTAATTTTAGTTGGGAAGACAACGCCTGATTTCTTAACTATTATTCCTGCACAACTCATAAAATAAGTCTTTTCTTAGTGAGACCATTTTCAGTTGGATAATTAAAGACAATGGAATCTGTTAGAGGACGTTGTTGGGTGCGATACTATCCTGAGATTGTCATCGTGATATTCATTTGGTTCAAAACAGTGCTCACAGGATATTCCTGTTGTGGGATGTAGCTACAAGCATTTTGAGGAATATGTTTTGAGGCACAAACAACAAGTTGTTTTAAAGAAAACATAGGCAACACTGTCTATCAAATTATCAGTGACAGCTAGAATGACTGTTTTCCAATGTCCCTAGCATATTGGAGGCAGGTCCTGTCTTGGTTTGTGGCACAGACAGCAAAGGGTGCCTGAGGCCAGCCTCAGTGATCCTGTCCCAGTTCGTACACTTGTCCACCTATTCCTTGCCTTCGGGTCCTCCCACACAGAGCTCCCTCACCCTGGAGCCTGCCCCCACCTCTACATCTTCTGCCCAGCACCCTGTGTAATGGCCAGTTTCTCACAAAACACAATTTCCATTGCAGTTGCTGTTTATAATATCCTATATACCTATCAGTTGGTTTGATTCATGAAGTCACCAAGATTTATTGAATATTTACTATTTTGTGGTTCATATAAGCAATGGTGGTCAGACGGTGAGCAGACAGGCAACATCCTCCTCTCCTGAGGACAACACATATCAACCAGCTTCTGTGGGAAATGACAGACAGGTGTAATAGGCTTATGTGGAGGATGTGAATAGAGCCACGGGCTCACAAGAGCCAGGGAGGCTCCTGTACTTGGTTGGTGAGGGTTGGCCTCCCCCAGGAGGTGACACTTAAGCTGAGAACCATCTAAGGAGGGAGACCTGGCCTTGTAGGAGGAGGGAAACAGCAAAGGTGCAGGAGTGGTCAGCTATGGGCGGTGGCACCATGGTGTCAGGTAAGGTAAGGACAAAGATGTGATCTTGGGATTGCCAAAGGAGGCCATCGGTGCCTCTAAAGGTCAGTCTGAAAAAAAAAAAAAATAAAAATAAAAAAAAAATAAAAAAAAAATAAAGGTCAGTCTGAGGGAGGAGCGGGGAGGAATTGAGGTGGAAAGTCCACGATGAGCAAGGCTTCAAAGAGGATTGACGGGAGCCGGAGGTCAAGTTTATTGTGTTTTAAGAGAAGACAGAGAATTACCATAGCAATGTGCATCTTGTTCACTAGAGCATAAGAAGGAATCATGGCTTGTTTTCTGCCATTTTTATCCTTGATGCCTACAGGGTGCCAGGCATGTGGTATAGATTGAGGAATGAGTGAACTGGATCTTTCCAAAGGTTTCCCTAGGTTCGTTGGTTGGTTTGTTTGTTTTCCATAAATGTTTTGGTTGGTGTCACAGAGAAGAGAGTCCTCTTGGAATTCCAGGAGGCCATTGAGTGTCTCATCAGTATGCAGAGTGGGGATGGTGAAGGGGAGATGAGGTCATCCTGAGCAGGCCATGGAGGGTCTGGATGGTGAAGCCTGAAGCCTCAGCCTAGGAATTCCGACTCTTCCACAACCAAAGCTGTAAGAAGGTGACATCTGTTTCCTTGTGTTTATAATGATTTGTACTGAGCTATTGAGGATTTCTAATGGCACTCTCCAGGTACTTTAATTTTGACTTGTGTCTCAGTCAGTTCAGGTTACAGTAACAAAATACTATAGACTGGGGGTGGGTCAGGAAGAGTAGTTTAAAAGACAAATCTATTTCTCACCATTGTGGTCGCTGGAAGTTCAGTATCAAGGCGCTAAGCCAGCTTGTTTCCTGGTGAGAGTCCTCTTCCTTGTCCCTAGATGTCCATCTCCTTGTTTTGCCCTCATAGGATGGAAACAGAGATCATCTCTCTTGTGTCTCCTTTAGTTTTTTTAAAGATTTATTTATTTTAGGGAGTGAATCTGAACAGGGGAGGGGTAGAAGGAGAGAGAGAAATCTTCAAGCAGGCTCCCCACTGAGCATGGAGCCCAACCCAGGGCTCCATTTTATGACCCTGAGATTATGACCTGAGCTGAAACCAAGAGTTGGCCACTCAACCAACTGAGCCACCCAGGTGCCTCCCCTCTTATGTCTCTTTAAAAGAGCACTAATCCCATTCATGAAGGCTCTACCCTCATGACCTAAAGAAATCCCAAAGGCCCCATCTCCAAATATCATCGCTTTGAAGATTAGGTCTTTAGCATGAATGTTGGGAGCACACACACATTCAGTCCATAGCAATGAGAAAGTTGTTCTACCACTTTATATATTTATTTATTTGAGAGAGAGAGAGCATGCATGAGCATGGGGAGAGACAAAGAGAGAGAGAAAGAAAGCAGGCTTCCCACTGAGCAGGGAGCCAGACACAAGGCTCAAGGACCCTGGGATAATGACCTGAACCAAAGACAGATGCTTAATCGACTGAGCCACCCAGGCACCCCTCTACTACTTTTTATTTTTTTATTTTTTATTTTTTTAAATTTTATTTTATTTATGATAGTCACACACACACACAGAGAGAGAGAGAGAGAGAGAGAGAGAGAGAGAGGCAGAGACATAGGCAGAGAGAGAAGCAGGCTCCATGCACCGGGAGCCCGACGTGGGATTCGATCCCGGGTCTCCAGGATCGCGCCCTGGGCCAAAGGCAGGCGCTAAACCGCTGCGCCACCCAGGGATCCCCCCTCTACTACTTTTTAAAAGTTACCCACATGAATAAAATATTTGCAGATTTTTATTACAAACAATAAGCTTTTGCAGAATCTAAACCAGTCAAAACAGACCAATTTGGGTAAATTACAGATTTGAGATGAAATTATGGTCAACATCCATGACTTTTTTAAATAGTATATCATTCTAGAAACTTGCTTGCCCATGTCTGTGTCATAGGACGTCAAAACTGAGCTACCGCTCCCCTCTGCACCCCAGCCCATCACCTCCTACAGGATAAGGAGGGGATTAGCTCAGATCTTGGTAGCCAGCCATCCCAGGCTGTCTTGTCTTGCCTCTAGGTTTGCAGATCTGATTCTGAGAACCATATATCATGTGCCCTTCAGCAGATATGTCTATGGAGGTTCACTTGTTTATTCTACAGGCCTGATGTTTTGCTTTTGTTTTAATATACTGACTCTGGGCAAATTGAAAATTGGCATGCATCAAGATGTTGCTAACTGGAGTCACAGGTTGGGATTATTGGGGAAGATGCCGTATAGAGAACTCTCTTGCAGTTTCCATGCATCACTAGGCAGGATGTTTGTTAAACTGTAAAAAAAGAGGAGGTTCTAGTGGGTGAAGGTCCCTTCCAGCAGAAACAACCATGGATACATGGGTTCCTAAAGTGAGGCCCCCTCAAACCATGTACAGGGACTCGGAAGCTTGAACAGTTCCACTAGCAGCTGGATGCGTAGATGGTATTTAAGTTTGTTTAAACGAGCTGGGTAATTCTAATTGTAGGACCTCTGTAAATTAGAAATGTCATGTCTCAACCAAGTTCTGGATCTCTTCATGTGTTGTTCTCTCTTTTTTTATTCTAAATATTTTATTTATTTAGTTTGCGAGTGATGAGAGGGGCAGAGGGAGAAGGAGAGAGAATCTCAGGCAAACTGTGCTGAGTGTGGAGCCTGATGCAGGGCTCGATCCCATGATCTTGAGAGGACTACCTGAATCAAAACCAAGAGTCCAATGTGCTCTACTGACTGAGCCACCCAGGTGCCCTTTCATGTATCTCTTATAGCACTGATCAATATATTTTGAAGGAAATGCCTTCTTGTCTATGTTTTTGTTTAGAATAAAATTCATTTTTAAAAGATATATCTTTATGATCAAATATTTAGGTTTATTCTTTATTTCCAATGAATTGAAATGTAAAACTGGAATATGAATACTGGAAAGAATTGTCCAAAATGCCAGTCTATTTTCACTTACCCTGCTAAGACCTGAGCAACTTCCTGACAAGGAGGGATGACAAAGGTAGAGATTTTGACTGAAAATTCTAAAGGCTCATGTTGATGTGGTCTTTTATTTATAACTTTCGAGTAGAAAGATATAAATAAACTCCAGTAGAGTTCCATCAAGACAAAACATGGGGCATTCCTCCTCTTTGATGCTAAAGCTAATACTGAGCACACATAGTTGGGGTACGTCTGGTCCCATTCCAGCACCTGCTGGACTTCATCTGGGAATTTACAAGCCTCAACTGGTAGAGCGTGAGTGTAGCATTCCTAACCAGCGAACATGAAGCAGAGTGCTTCCTAACTTGCTAATAAAATCAATTTGCTCTCTTGGCTTTGGGAATCCAGGTCTGGTGATACATTTATTTACTCCCTCCCTTGATTTTACTTGAATTAACAGGAGTTGGAGAAAACCTGCCAATGGCCATTTGAAAGTTGGTGTATTTTATTTGTCAGTATTATCTAAAAATCGAAGTGAAATAGACCTTGCTAATAGTGCTGTTGATGGTGCTTCTTGCAGCTTGAATGGCTTTTCCCTGCCGGCTGCCACCCCACTGAGGCGATGGGCCTTTCCCGGACACCTCCCGGGTCTGTTAGCTGCTGCTCCCATTTCTCACTTATTGGAAATCCAGCCAGGGCGAGGCTCATTAGCTGGGCCACAACTGTGCTGCTGTTTTATAAGCTCTTTCTTTGAAGGTCTTCTCAGAGCAAGAGGCAACACGGCAAACGGTCACTCCTTTGGAACATGTGTGCCTGGGGGCACCTGGGTGGCTCTGCGGTGAAGCGTCTGACTCTTGATTTCTGCTCAGGTCATGACCTCGGGGTCCTGGGATCGAGCCTTGCATTGGACTCCATGCTCAGCGTGGAGTCTGTTCGTCCCTCTCCCTCAGCTCCTACACCCCTCATGCTCTCTCTCTTTCTCTCTCTCTCTCAAATAAAAATAAAATAATAATAATAATAAACAAAATGATAATATGTATGCTTGGACTCTGTAAGTGACTGAGTCTGCATCCACACGGCTGCTCAGCTGCCCCTGCAAAGACAGAGTTAGAGTCGTGCTGACCACCCTCTGTCCTTGGTTCAGATCGCCGCCTCCCTGCGTCGCGGGGGAGGCCCCCCGGCTGGCTCCACCTTCCCTGCCTGCCCCTCGTGTGGCTGTTACTCAGGCTCTAACCCCAGTGGTTCTGTTTCATGCTACCGCCCTGGAAATACCATTCAGTTTCCGGGTTTCTACTCTGCCTTCCAGGATGAAGTGGGTTACTTTTATTTTTCCTTTGTCTCCATGCCAATGTGTCTCTAATCGAGTATGTGTCTTTGCCGCACAGATTGCTTCTGCTCCCTATTCTCTCCTGTTCGTGATCAGGCGGCCCATCCTGGAGATGTGATCCCTCCACCACGTCTGCTAACCATCTGTTTTATTTTTCCATAAGCCATTCCCTTATTTCAGTCTCTTACTATTTCTACAGTACTCTTATTTATTTGATATTTTTTTAGAGATTTTATTTATTTATTTATTTATTTATTTATTTATTTATTTGAGAGAGACAGAGATAGAGAACATGAGAGAGCAAGCACAGGTGGGGAGAGGGGCAGAGGGAAAAGCGGGCTCCCCGATGAGCAGGGAGCCCAAGGTGGGGCTGGATCCCAGGACCCCGGGATCATGACCTGAGCCGAAGGCAGATGCTTCACCGACTGAGCCACCCAGGCGTCCCTCCAGTACTATCTTATACCAGTGTTTGTTCAGCTTGAGAATGAATAAGACCTGGATTCTGATTTTTAGTACAGAGATCTGGCATTTTATACACATACACACACACAGAGAGAAAGGAATATGTGTTTAGAACAGGGAAAGAGCTAATCACAAATTACAAATTTTATTTTAGTTTTTAAATTTTATTATTTTTTATTGAAGCATAATTGATACACAATGTTACATTAGTTTCAGGTATACAGCATAGAGACTCAACAAGTTTATACATTATGCAGAAGGCTGGGATTTGTAACAGGCTCCCAGGTCAACTTAATGCTGTGCATTTCTGGACCATATTCAAGTCATGCCATTCTGGATGAAATAATAATTTTCTTGACCTAGAATCTGTCTGTAACAGATGTACCTTACCTTTCTCTATGATTAGGCGCTGACATCATCGTGATTGGTTCCTAATTGTTTGTGATGCAGATGTGAAATCTGTTATCCAACATGAGCCTAACAGATATGTTTTACTGTTTGTTTCAGTGGCTGCTGGTATGATTTGCTAACTAGTACACCAAACATCTGGGACTTGATTTGAAAGAAAATGTCTAAGATGCATAAGCTAGTACAGAATGATGAAAATGTATCAGGCAATGGGGAGCCTGGGTGGCTCAGTCAGTTGGGTTTCTGACTCTTGATTTCAGGTGCAGGCCGTGATCTCAGGGTCATGAGATCGAGCCTGCTTTGGGCTGTGCTGGGCATGGAGCCTGCTTAAGAGTCTCTCTCTTCTTTTCCCTCTGTCCCCCACCCCAGCCCCACTGGCATGCCTGCTTGCTCTCTCTCTCCCCTCTCAAAAAAAAATTTTATGTGTGTGTGTGTCTGAGAAGAGAGAAATGGAAATTTAGGGATCAGATTCCATGGAGAAGTTTCATCCGTGAATACCACAGGCTCCCTGCCCTTAAGAAGCTTGTATTTTAGAGAGAAATACAATTAAACAATTATATGCAATGTCACTTGGAGAAAAAAAATAAAGCAGAGACGGAATGTGAGAGGCCAGGGTATCAGTCACTTCTAAGTGTAACGAATGGGATCCATTCTGTTTATTGATTATCAGAAGGTAGGAGGTAGAGCTTGGGATTGTACTTTCAAGGACTTCTGTATTTTGGAAGGCATCATCCTGAGTCTTTTCAGTAGAAATTAGACCCCATAAATCTGACTTTTATGAAGTTTCCAGCTACTGAAGGGAGTCATCTCACTGAGATTGCCTACTGAGCAGGGGAAGGGGTCACTGAACGAGTGATGTTCTGAAGGCTGCCAGAGATTGGGGTCACATAACTCCAGGGAGGAGAAAGGAGACACCTTGATGCAGATGGAACCCAAGCACCCATGCCTTCCCATAGCTTTTCTGGGAGTACCATGGAGAAAATAGAGCCAGTGCTCCATCCTACCTTCCCATTGTTTCCTTCCAACTATGTATATACATTTATTTTTTAAGATTTTACTTATTTCTTTGGGAGAGAGAGCTTGAGACAGAGAGAGATCATAAGCAGGGGAAAGAGGTAGAGGGAGAAGCAGACTCCCCACTGAATAGGAGCCTGGTGCAGGATTTGATCCCAGGATCCTGGGATCATGACCTGAGCCGAAGGCAGACGCTAAACCAACTGAACCACCTTAGCGCCCCTAGATATGTATATATTTTAAAGATTTTACTTATTTATTTTCAGAGAGAGAGGGAAAGAGAGAGCATGTAAACAGGGTGGAGGGACAAAGGGGGAGAGCGAGAGAGAGAATATCTCTAGTAGACTCCCAGGTCAGCGTGGAGCCCAATGTGGGGCATGATGTCATGACCCTGAGATCATGGCCTGCATCGAAATCAAGAACGGACACTTAACTGAGTTACCCAGACATCCCCCAAGTATGTTTTTAACACAGAACATGGCATCTTTATTGTTACTTGTGACCGACCATTATTAAAATCCAGAAATCAGTAATGCTTCCCAGATGAGCCAGTAGGAACATCCAGAGAGAAACAATGTTCTTTATATTCTAGAATTTTTCTTGTACGAGTAACAGTTGGCAGCTGGCTTAGCACATGCTGAAATCCCACTCCTGACCTTATCTCTCTGTGTACAATTTCTTCTAGTACCTTCTCTAGCCCCACAGGGAGGAAGATGAGGTTGCTGAGTGCAGGATGGGCCCCAACAAGCCCTTGGACTGAAGTACACAAAACTTGAGAGACTCTAGAGAGACTCCCAATGGGTACCAAATATTAACTGACACACTTCTTTTCTTTTAAATGTATTTATTATTAATGAGAGACAGAGGGACATAGGCAGAGGGAGAAGCAGGCCCCTCACAGAGAGCCCGCTGTAGGAATCAATCCTGGATCCTGGGATCACACCCTCAGCTGAAGGCAGGCGTTCAACCACTGAGCCACCCAACTGACTCACTTCTGTTGCCATTATTAATAGCTGTCTCCCTTAATATTTATAATCAATTTGCAACTACTTAGGTATCATGAGCAAGCTTAAAATTGTGCAGATCCTGGGTTGGAAAGATTTTTCAACAATCACCCCTAATTCTGTCCATCTTGCTGGAAGTCAGAAATCCAAACTTGAGCTGAACTTGCTCTGTGTGTGCCCATTTGGGTTCTCTCTTGTAGGCTAGAAGGAAATGTTAAGTAGTTTGAGTGTTCATTAGATAAAATCTAATCAATTTTGTGTTTGATGATAAAATCCTTGTAGAATTGTAGAGAATAATAGCAGTGTGGTAAAATCCCAAGGTGATATGGGTTGGATTCTGTTCCCCCAAAAAGACATGTTGAAGTCCTAACCTGTCAATATCTTGGAATGTGAGCCTATTTGGAAATAGGACTATGCTGAGCCCTCATGCGGGGGCGGGGGAGGGGGAGTGGGGTGGGGGGTAAAGGACCCCAGGGAAGGGGGCAGCTTTGTGGTGCCTTCATGTAGAGACCAACGAGATGTCCCATGAAACGTGTTTTCCTGACGAATTTCTCCCTGACTGGCCTTTTTAAAAATAAAAAATAAAAAAATCTCTATTGCTCTAAAAAAAAAAAAAAGGGAAATAGGGTATTTGCAGATGTGAGTAGTGAATATTTAGTCATACTGGAATAGAGTGGAATAGGGTAGACTCTTAATCCAATATGCCTGGTGTCCCTTTAAGAGGAGGAGGGAGAGAGACACACAGGGGGAAGGACATGTGACAACAGGGTTGGAGACTAGCCTGTGCAGCCGCAAGCCCAGGAACACCAATGATCAACAGCCACCACCAGAAGCTAAGAAGAGACAAGGAAGGATTTTGCCCAGAATCTCAAGGGAGCACAGCCCTGTCTATACCTTGATTTCAGACTTCCAGCCTCCTGAGCTGCAAGACCATAAATTTCTGTTGCTTTAAGCCATCCAGAGCGTGGTGTTCTATTACAGTAGCCCCAGGACACTAATCCACCCGATGGTACTTTGCCACTTTGCATGTGATCTTGCAACCAAATTTCAAGAGTCGCCTGGCTTTCTCTTGTTCCCTTGATGTTTCTCAGTGACCAGAACTCAATGAACAGAATTGGTATTTTAGTATTAGTCTACGTCCGGCCCAATTAAAATGAAAAGTGTGCTTTGGAAAACAATCTAATATATGCCAAGCCACTTTAAATGGTTTAAGAACGACTAATTGTTTGGTTTTACTAACTACAGAAACATTCATTCTTGTATTTTAATGTGTTTTGTTTTTAAACATGTTTTCCAAATAATTTTAGTAGCTCATGCCTAGTTCCCCAACCACCAAATAATAAGGAATTCTGTGCTGCAAATGAGTGGATGTCCCAGTTTCCCCCAGTTGTGGGGCAGGTATTTGTGGAATGACCCATTTTCTCACTCTCCTCTTCGCCTTCTCTGGGCTGAGACCTTACTGAGTCTTCAGTCTTCTCCTGCTTGTTTCACATGATTTCTACTGATCAAAAGTTGCCCCAGGTAGTAAAGCACTGAGATCTGTGGACAGAAATACAAACCATTTCTCTTTGCTGCATTTGTTCATATAAATCCCAGCTGCTGCTCATGGCTGATGTATCTCATTAAGGTTTCACGGTGGCTACTAGAGTTTAAGTACAAGGGCTCCTGTTCCCAGACCTGCTGGCCTCCTGTTTGTGAAGAAATCTGGGTAGGATCTCATTGTGTCTGTGGGAAATGATGTCATAACTCCAAAGAGATTTTAGTGAAGTCTACCCAGTACCCCCAATCTCCACTTCTACAAGGGGACCCTTTCTCTGTGGAACCTTTGCAAAGTGCTGACATCAACAGTGTGCCACCTCTTCTCTCTCTCCTCCGTCCTTTCTTCGTACCGTGACCACGATACATGTTCTTTGCCTGACTTGAGGAAGGAACACACACCCTGGCAGGAGAATGGTCCAGTCACCCCACAGGCAGTGAGGTGGCCATGTCTCTCCCCTAGTGAGTACCACCTCTCTGACATTCGGTGGTTCCAGGACCCCTGGGCACATTCAGGGGTCCCTCAGGAAGGGACTGTCCACTGCCCCGGGATCGATGTGGACCTCTCTGAACACAGAGGATGGGGATGAGGTCTGGGATTCCTTTGAGAATGCAAGGGACAGAATTTTAGAACTCTACCCACCGCATGTCCACATTGCAGGTGGGCATTAGAATAATATGTGAAATTGCTGTCAACAGGCCCAACGCAGTCATTGTCTGCACTGTTAAATCAGAAGAATAAATTGTTCATAGCCCCATAAAATCTGGAATAATTTGATTCTTTTATGTTAACCAATTGAATCTGTGCACCAGGAAAACTCAGATTCCACTCAGATAGCCACAGGGCTGTTGTGTCTTGTCCCTTGAAAGGAATGCTGTCTTCAGAGTAAATCTTTCTGTAACGATTTCGTCTAACATGATGTTGGCCATGGTAACAGGGGCTTGGAGTGCCCATTTCCAAGCAAGCGGCTTGGAGCCCCATCTGATCAGGCAGGCAAATTGCTCACAGGATTGCTGATGCCTTAGTTTCGCACGTCTTCCTTTTTCATTCTTTACCTAAGCACCTCCTCGCTAACTTGTAGATATGCTGCTTGCCTGGTGATGGTGATTAGCCACTCCTGAGCATGACATTTAAGCCTTGGCCTAGGTAATGAAATTCTAGAGCAGATAGCAGGCACTCAGAAGGACTAGGGAGGAGTAAGTGCGATCTCCACTGTATGACAAAATGTCATCACCAATGACATTATATATAAGCTTTCATCCAGAAGTGGTTACACAGCAGAGGGACGGGAAGAAAACACACCCATCATTTCTTCGAAAATAAGCCTTCTGCAGAGGAAATGTGGATAGAAAAATTCCTAGGGATTTGCCAGACCTGGTGGGAGGAGATAGCCAAGGTATAGGGAGAAGGCTGTATCGATTAATATTGTAGTTCCCCCCCCCAAAAAAAAATTGTAGTTCCCACCTGGAACCCATTAGAAGAAGTGGGCTCTCCCCAGATCATCATGGCAAATTAGCACAGCACACTTCCTTCCACCAGGATGCCCGCAGCAAACTGGGATTTGAGTAAACAGCCTGCTGCAGTGGTGCAAATATTGACAGTGTGCATGTCTCCAAACAAACCTGTTCTGGATGGAGGGAAACAGTGTTTGTCATGTGCAGAGATGTCAACATAAGCATTTCTTTTCATTTTTGTCTTTCAAAAAATAGCATAGTTTCACAGCCAGGTTGAAAGAGTGTTAAATTATCGGTTGGCTTCTTCAATTTCCACCCCTCTTTCCCTTTGAAACCTAGAAATAGCCACATCGATGTTTCTTAAATAGGGTATTTTATAGTATTTCAATAGAATTGCCCATACAAAAAGATGTTGCAGGGATTCTTATCAAGGAACCATACAATTCTCATGGTGTCAAGATTGGGATGATGTTCCAAGCTAATGTCCTTAGGGGCAAATGCTGCCCTGACCTGATTCAATCTGACTTACCCATTCCATAAAGAAGTATCTCCTCAGAGAAGCTGAGGACATGACTTTTACTGATGAAACCATCTATGAAGAATCAAGACTGAGCACCTAACCAAACCCTAAATCAGGAATACCTGAAATTATGATTCTGTGGGTGATTACACATGTAGACCAAAGGAAAATCAATGTGAAGTAAAACTTCTTTCCTTTGTATTGCATCAGGTGACCTTAGGATATGCCAAGTAATTGCCAAATGTACCGGCAGATGGAAAGTGAGAGGCCTCTGTCCTTCTGTCCATCCAGCTATTGTTCTCATCAGCCAGCCCCACTGTTGTTAGTTTTAACCCCACAGAGGAAAGAAAGAAACTCTGAGCTTCTGGTTTTGTCTGACCTTTTAGGAATATTCGATGCAAATTAGGTAACTTTCTGACCAAGGGAGTAATTATCATCACTTTTTGGATTTCTGAAGACTGCAGAAGCTTAACTCAGTTTGAAATTTTTAAAGCATTTTGAGATTAAAACAACATCCAGGAGAGTGGTTCTTGTTATCTGTTTCTAGTCTAACTCTTGTGTTCCAACTGGGTATAAACTGTTGGAATAAGTGATTCTTTTATTTGAGGTATTAAACTTGAAAGAAAGGAAAGGAGAATTTGCTCAAGGAAAATTTGTTTCTTTAACCAGAAAGCATATGTGCAGCTATGTATCATGTGAGGCTGAAACACTGAGTGTTGTCTATATCAGTAGAAGTCCCTTAAAATGGCCCTGAGTTGGGGCACCTGAATGGCGCAGTGGGTTAAGCAACTGACTTGGTTTAGGCTCAGGTCATGATCTCAGGGTCATGGAACAGAGTTGTGTGTCAGGCTCTGAGTTCAGCACAGAGTCAGCTTGAGATTCTCTCTCCTGCTGCCTCTGCCCTTCCTACTTGAGCACTCTCTTGCTCTCTCTTTCTCTCTCTCTCTCTCTCTCAAATAAATAAATAAATCTTAAAAAAAAATAACTCTCAGTTAAGACCAATAGAAGTTGGTTTTCACAGTCTAGAGAACAGATAGGAGGTTTTTGAGGCCTCCATTTTCATGTATGTGTGCCAGTAATCAAAAAGTCCAATAATTAATTGTCTAAGTACTCAACTACATTTATGGGATTTTGAAATTAAAAAAAAAATCCACCCTTAGTATTGAAAGTGATCTCTAAGATTAATTATCAGGGCAGGGGTTTCATTTAGGTCCTCAGTGATATGATCACTTAATTAATTTTAAAGTATAACCGTGTCCTTAGCAAAAAAACACTAGTTCAATGTGAAAAATAATGGCCTTGACTTGTCCTTGATAAATTGGGTCTTTAAAGGCAATCTTCACAATGAGTTGCTGCATTTTGAGTTAAACAATATTTTTTTCTTTCACTTAGAAATTTTATTGATTATACAATGTTGGCATTTTTTAAAAATACTTGTGGGCAACCTTAATTCATTTCTGAATGGACTGGATAAGAACCAGTTGTCTCGGTCTTTATTGAATTGCTGACCTGTGGTCATTCACCTGGCAGCTTATCTTCAGGAATCTCTAACTTTCAAAGGTGGGTCCTTAACCTGCCTCTGTGGGCTCCTCAGATCCCTTCCTGGCCTCAGGCCCACAGCATGCAGGGAGCAGGAGGGCGTAGGCTCGGTGCCAGCTCATCTCACCCTGGCTGCTCTCTGGCCCCTCTCGCTTAGTTTCAGTGACGAAGCCTGACATCTTCTGTCCTGGGCAGTGTTTCAGTCTTGTCTCCAGTGTCTGAGTTTCGTCCTGCCTCCTCTGACACATTCCCCTCCCAGGAATCAGGGGACTGCATATGTGCCCTATGGTGGGTCCTCCATCTCCAGACACCTACCTGTTGCCCCCTCCCCCACCAACCCTGACCCTCATCCCCAGTCCTTAGTCTCCTACTGTGTGATTGGGACCCTCACCATGGCCTTCATGGTTCAATGATGTATCACTGGTGTTAGGTTCAGGCTGTCTCTCAAATATTCGGATCCTACTTATGGAAAAACATTGAATTTTGTTAAGACTCATGGTTTGCCTACTGCATGAGTGAAAGCTGGCTGAGACACCACGTAGATCACAAACTAAACCCACCAAAGATTCAGGGAGCCACACTGGAAAGTCAGCATGCAAGCCAGCAGGCTGAAGGACTCTGGATTTGCCCATCAGTGTGGGGCCTATCTCAGAGGTGGAGCCTGTTTCCCAGTGCAGGAATATTTGAGAATACGTGTCACACCAGCAATTGGGTCCAGCTGGGGCTGTCCTGCCCCTTGGATGTTTGGTTCCTTGTTTCACATCCTACTTTCATTTCATCCTACTACCATTGTCGTGTTTTCGGACATCTACAGTTTTCCCCATAACTTCTGTCAAGTGATCTCTGGTCTTAGACTCACAGAGTCCTGTCTATGCTCAGGTGGGATGAGTTTCTCACATGCTGTCAGTATAGCTTGAAAAATAGGGAGATGATTGCCTGGTGAGGAAGGACAGATGGATCTTCCTAAGAGAAGGCACTGAATATGGAAAACCTAGAAAGAAGTGAGGCATTTGAAAGGTGAGAAATTTAAATTCTCTGGGGTTGTGGGTGGAGAGACAGGAGATGAAGCTGAAAAATAGGATGTATCACGTTGAAAATTTTATCCTAACAAATGAATTCAGGATTTCAGAATTTTTTTTTGAGCCAAAGAGGAACCGACATAACTGTTTAGAATATGCTGTATTCCAGTTGCATGTGGGTGGTCTGGTAGTTGGAAATCCGTTTTTGAAATTGAAGAGAAAGGTTTGGGTCAGGAAAAGACCCAAGCTGTTTGGCTCAGCTTGAAGTAATAGGAACGGATAAGGTCATGTCTGAAGACAGTGTGTGAAAATTCTAGCTACTGAATAGCTTGGAGCATCAGTCACTTGTTCATAATTAGTATAATGTAGCAATTCAGAAGAATGACAAAATAATTTTCTTATTCCATTGAGTAGAAAGCTCTCTGTTTTCTTTTAAATTAATGTTACAAAAGTACAAAAGTGCTTAGCATAGATTTTTCTCAACCATCCCAACTCACACTAATGGGACCAGATGAAGTATAAATTTCACCACTGGGGTGACAGGATGATTTAGACTCTGCGTTCCCACCCGGTGACTGTCAGGGAAGGGCTGCCGACTCTGCCAATGGGGTGACTGTTGTGTAATTTAGATACAATAAATCTAAGGCAAGTAATCTCCTTCTAGAAGCTTGAATTGCCTCCTTAGCAGAACGATGAGAGTTAGATGTAAGTAGTGTGGTCAGATGAGAGCTTTGAGAGGACACCCAGAGGACTCGATGGGTTGCTCTCATTTTAATTGTGATACTGGTTTTATTCACAGGAAACTCCAGTGATAAACTTCCTATAAGCACCAGCTTATGATTGTACATACAGAGTGTTTTGTTTGGTTTTGTTTTTGTGCAAGGCAGTGGAGGTTGTTGGAAGAGAGGTAGCCTCTCCCCTCCAGCTGCGGGCATGGTGAGGACTGACAGCAGCTTGCTCTTTCTACACAGAACTTGAATAGGGCTTATAATCCATGGGCTAGAAGTAGCAAGAAAATACTAATTATACGCCTGTGTGCCAGACATCGGCCAAGCCCTCTGCAGAGGGACGCTCCCCGTGTGGCCACCAACCTATAAGCTGGACCCCAGGGTGAAGGAGACACAGAGGTGCGATTGGCCCAGTCTTGGCCATGTGGCCTGTAAGCGTTGGAGCAGGGAGTCTAACCTGGGCCACTGAGCTCCAGAGTCCACACTCTGAGGCCTATGCTTTGCTTGAGCACCTACTGTGTGCTAGACACTATTCCAGATGCCAGCGAGATCACAGTGAACAAGCCAGGCTACATCCCCCAAGACTTGCCAAGGGCGAGGATGCAGGAATATGGTTTAAAATGATACTTTGGGATAAAAGAAGTTTGCATGCAATTTATGACAAAGATGCTTAAACAGACTAACATATTCTCTTTGGGGGGAAAAAGCCATTAGTTGAATCTGATACACTGAGTTGATTAAAATCTCCATTTTAAGCAAAAAGTAGCCATGAAGACCTGTTTCTTTTCCTCTTTCAATTCCCTTTTACTTACATAAATTCTGTACTGAGCTCCCAGTGCCAAAACCAGTTTAATTCACTTACCCAATTAGGAGTTCAAAGAAAGAACTTTCATGCCATATTAGCAGTCTGCTACTTTGAGATAATGACCAGCTGAATTGATGAACTTTATATAATGATCTGTTGCTATGGAAACATGCTGCCCAGTGAGTGGAAGAGGGCATTTCATCATTACCTCACTGATAATGCTTAGAACAGTAACAGATGCAAATACAAAAGGTTTCCTTTTACTCTGCTGTAACTCTGGGTCGATAAAGACAAAACACTAAAATTGCCTCTTGGTTACAGCGGCAGAGAATCAGAGAGTCAAACGCCCAACTAGAAAGAAAACAGTGTAGCTTTCCTGGCTACTGGTCTGATGTCCACAGTGAGCCTCCAGCCCGGTCGCAGGAAACCATTGTCAGAATTGCCGTGTGCCCATTTCATGGGTTTAATTTCTATGCTGGATTCAGCACATGGCAAGCTCAATAATAATAAACATTTCTAAAACATAACAAAACATAGAGCCATAACAAGATGAGCCAAGATCACATCTATCCATCCAATGCTCTACAATAATCTCTGCATCTTTATTCCCCATTTTTTCTGAACTGGCTCTTTCTTTGCTTTTTATGACTGGTTTGTTTTTTTTGTTTGTTTATATAAAAGAGAACTTTATACACACACACACAGTATATAGTCTGTTACAACTCCACCTTCTAAGTTTTCTATTGCACTTTAGAATAAACATATATTTATTTTGTGTTTTGGAAGTGCTTCTGGCTGCTGTTCTTAAGAAGAATCAGTTTCTCTGAGTCTTTTCTCATTGGTCAGGGTTCTCAAGTTCATCAGATTAAAGCCACACCCCACACATAGAGCATAAGGAATTGTCCAGGCTTTATGAGCTGCAGAAGGCTCTCTGATTATATATAAGTATGAAAATTCAAAAAATATCATTTTTCATCACAGCAATAATGATGGTTATATTGAACTGACCACTTATTTTCTTCTCTCCCTTCCTCCCTTCTTCCTGCCCGCTTTCCTATAAAAAGATTTGTTTTCATAAACTTCTGAGATTTTGATGAGACTAAAATTCTAGAAATCCGCCAAAAAGAAATTCGTTATAATCAGTGACCTTTTCCTCAGATACCTGAAAGTTCATTCTTGAGTGCTCATTCAGTTTTCTCTGAATGTTCCCCCAAAGAGCAGCAGAGCCATTAGCATAAAGGTCGGGAGCAACAGCACCATCTGTATGAATTATTTTATAATCCTTATCAAAATGCATCCATTTTTCACAATGTTACATGCCCTATATCATCTCCTGCTGCTTCACTAGCTCAGGATCATATACATAGGGGATTAAGTGAAATAAATGACAGGATTTGAAAATACTAGGCTGTTACTAATATGATTCTTACATTGTGATCATACAAGGTAAAAAAATTGAATCAAACCTATAATTTATAGTGTCTTTGCATTCAAATTTGAATTATGATATCTTAAAGAAATATAGAACAATAATTCATGGTCTAGTTGTAAAATTGTTTTGAGAAAATTATCTGGCTGACAAAATCTGATTTTTAATATTTTCTATTCTTGACATAGAATGTCTCTGCCAGCTTGCTAGAACCACCCTAACAAAGATCACAAGTTCTAAGGATTGTGTGGGCTAAACAACAGAACCTTATTTCCCACTTATTTCTGGAGGCAGAAGCCCAAGGTCAGGGTATTGGCAAACGTGTTTTTGTCTGAGGCTCCTCCCCTTGGTTTGTTGATGTGTCCTCACATGGGGATGTACGTATCTACATCATTTCCAGTTATATTGGGTAAGGAACCACCCATATGACCCTGTTTTGTGTTAACTACTTTTTGAAGGGCCCTATCTCCAAACACAATCACATTCTGAGGCACTAGGAATTAGGACTTCAACATGAGTTTTGAAGGGACACATTTTAGCCCATAATCCTCCCTATCTTATTATAAGGCTTATTTCCATAGCAAATGAGAGATTGTTATAGTTGACCATCTCTATCAAGATGCAAAATTGAAATCTCATTAAAACTATTCAGTCAATTTTAGTCAGCAAAGTGAACACTGAAAAGTAGAAAAATATCAGCTATTTGCCCTCAAAGTTAAAAATATGACTAATTTTCAACCAGTAATAACTGAATGATGTGCAATAGAGCTTACAGTGCTAGAGCAACATCATATACAACAAACAGTGGCTTAAGGGTCTTATTTTTATTGTAAATTTTTTTGTTTAAATATCTTTTGGGGCACCTGGGTGGCTCAGTCCATTAAGCATCTTGATCTCAGCTTCTCAACTCAGGTCTTGATCTCAGGGCTATGAGTTCAGGCTCTGTGTTGGGCTCCAGGTTGGGCATAGAGTCTACCAAAAACAATAATAAATTAAAAATAAATATATATCTTTTGTCCTCTCATGGCCTCTTTTTTTTTCTCCTCTTGTTTACTTTCCAGGCTCTTATAAGTGAGAGCTCCAAGCCTGATAGAGAAGTCAGATCAATTCTGGGCTTGGCACCACTTATACATTAGTTATCTGTGCAGTGAATTCTATGGTAAGAGAAGCACATGACCATAGATCATAGCTTAATCTTTGTCTTGATTAACAACTACCATTTCATATCCTGCTTACCATCCCCCTGATATTTTAGGACTCATGAACATACTGATCTTGATGCACTATTATGGGGATTGCATATTACCCCTCCCATACTTTTAAAACAAAAATAACCAGCACTTGATTGGTAAGAAGAGGATCCAAATTCAGGCCCAAGAGTGTGAACTTAGGCACTCACTTAACCTTTCTGGGCTTTGCTTTCCTCACCTAGAAAATTCAAAATATTGTTGTAGGTCCCATCCATCTCTGATGTCCTGTAACCATTTGGAATTTTAATTCAGAAAAAATAATGATGATAGATCATTTGCAATTAGAGGTGGCCCTTCCAGTGGGGTCTCTCATATTCTCCCCCTTGGATTTGTCTTGCTGGATTTGGAAAAATGAACTGATTTACGAAAATGAAGGTGGTCTATATTTTCCTATTGATACACCATGCTATACACCTGCACTTCTCTTTCCTTGTTAGCTTAATTTGGGTTAGTTCTTTTCTTCTTCTTTGCATTAGCTGTAACACGTTGATTCTTTAGGCTGTGGGTGTTAGAAGATCATGTTACCCACACCCTTTCTGTTCAGGAGGTCCTCAGGGTCATTTATTTTCTCAGAAAAGTGATATAGAGACTACACTCCACAGAAGAGTAGAGACTAGCTTGAGCTCTAGTTGAAAGGAAAACTCTGCAAAGCAGACAAAGAACAGGAAGGAACCTTCTCTAATGGTTATGATTGCTTTGTGGCAATCTATATTGCCTTGCATGCTCCTTGTTTCTTGGGGTAGCTATCTCCTTCTCTTATTCCCAGAAATACCACCTTGTAAGTGTATGTACAGCTTCTGCTCATCTGCAAGCACTTATTTGAATTTGACTCTGCATGCCTCACTAGAGGTGGCATAAAGGAGCAGGAGTGTCAGTCATTGTGTTGTCCCAAGTATGCCTGCATCAGCAAGGTACACAAGAGAGGATAATGTGATCCTGGTGACCAGGGGAACACATGCCTTTTGAAGCAAGTACTCCCAGTGTGTGTCCTTCACTTAAACATCAGGTGGTGGCTCCCATTGGATGGGAATGTTGACTTCCTCCTTGCTACCTCCCAACTGGTTAAGTTTTATGACTTCCAGCAGAGTTCCTGGAATAAAAAGAGAATACAAACAATTTCCATAAAACTACCTCTTTCTATACATGACACTGCTTCCTCAACAATAGCTTTTCTTTTTTTTATTTAAATTCAATCAGCTGACATATAGTACATCATTAGTGACAGATGTAGAGTGTAGTAATTCGTCAGTTGTGTGAAATACCCAGTGCTCATCACATCACACTGTCACCCAGCAACCCCATTCCCCAACCTACCTCCTTTCCAGCAATCCTCAGTTTCTTTCCCAGAGTTAAGAGTCTCTCATGGTTTGTCTCCCTCTCTGATTTCTTCCTATTCAGTTTTCCCTCCCTTCCCCCATGATCCTCCATGCTGTTCCTTATATTCCACATATGAGTGAAACTATATAATAATTGTGTTTCTCCAAATGATGACTTATTTCACTCAGCATAATACCTTCTAGTTCCATCCATGTTGATATAACTAGTAGATATTCATTCATTCTGATGGCTGAGTAAAATTCTATTGTATATATAGCCCACATATTCTTTATCCATCATCTGTCACTGGACATTTGGGTTCCTTCCACAGTCTGGCTATTGTGGACATTGCTGCTGTGAACACTGGGGTGTAGGTGTCCTGTTGTTTCACTACATCCATATCTTTGGGGGAAATACCTTAATGGTGCAGTTGCTGGATAATGGGGTAGCTCTATTTTCAACTTTTTGAGGAACCTCCATGCTATTTTCTGGAGTGGCTGCACCAGTTTGCATTCCTACCGACAGTGCAAGATGGTTCCCCTTTCTCTACATCCTCACCAACATTTGTTGTTCCTTGTCTTGTTAATTTTCACTCACTGATATAAATGCTTTTTAATTAATGTTTACTTTGGAATTCCTTGTTATACTTTTTGATCACATAGGCACTGAAGTGAAATCTTACTTCATGTCTGGACCCCTTATAAGAAAGTACAGCTTATGAGAAAGATGTAGGAGTTCTTCTACTCTCTGAAACTCAATTGTCTCATGTATGAAGTGAGAATAATCATACATGTCCACTTGAGCCTTGAATGACAGGAGGCTAGAGGCACCCACACTGTGCATTTGAAACCCTGCATATGACTTTTGACTTCCCACAGACTTAACTAATTAGAGCCTACCGTTGACTGGGAGCCTTACTAATAATGTACGTAGTCATTAACACATATTCTATTATATGTAAGATATATTGTATTCTTACAATAAAGTAAGCCAGAGAAAAGAAAATGTTATCAAGAAAATCATAAGGCAGGGGGTGCCTGGGTGGCTCAGTGGGTCAAATGTCTACTTTGGCTCAGGTTAGGATCCCGGGATCCTGGGATTGAGCCCTCATCAGGCTTCCGGCTCAGTGGGGAGCCTGCTTCTCTTTCTCCCTTTGCCACTCCCCCTGATTGTGCTCTCTCGTGCTCTCTGTGTCAAGTAAATAAATAAAATCTTAAAACAAACTCAAAAAATTGTAAGGAAGAGAAAATACATTTATAGTGTTGTACTATATTTATTGAAAAAAAATCCATATGTGAGTGGACTTGCTCAGTTCAAGCCCGTGATCAGGGTTCAGCTGTATTCCCTACATCTTAACTAGCTTGCTGAGATGATCAAATGAAATGCGGGTGTAATAGGTTTGCCAGAGTTAGCAAATAAAAACACAGGATGTCCACTTAAATTTCAATTTCAGATAAATATGAATACTATTGAGTAGGACACACTACTACTAAAAACAATCATTCATAGTTAATCTAAAATTTAAATTTAAGTGGGCAGCCTTTATTTAATCTGGTAACCCCCTAGGATATAAACATACTGCTTGTTCTGCTGAAACGAGGCAAGTATAAGTTACTCAGTACAAGATATAATGAAATTTCCATGTGATTACAACTATTCATGTCTTTGGAATAACAACCGTAATATCAGCTTTGATCAATCTTAAAAATCTTGGAGTAGCTCTGTCTCTTCCACAATACACATGGTTTACAATCTGAGAAAGAAACTACAAAAATATGACTCTCAGATTTGTGTCCATGACAGACTTAGTAGTTGACACTTTCCAGAAAAAGCAACTGTTAGAAGATTTGCAGCAAGACAGTGTGAGTTCTGTGTGTTCTGCTGTTAGCTCCTTGGGGACCTCACCCACTGGTGACAGAAAGTGCCAAATTTTTCTTTTCTCCCTACCCATCAGGATTTTAAAGAATGATTGAGAAAGTTGTATGGATTTCTCGTCTTACAATAAAAATCAACTAGAGACTAATCTCGAAACGTTCCTGAACAGACAAACAAATAAAACTTCATCTGCTACTTTTGCGAGGCTGACTTGACCTGGGTCATTTCTTGCTTATGCTCTGAAAATCATAAGATAACTTGAGCTGTTGCCCAAGGTTGATATGAGGAACCAATAGCCAATTGCCTATTATTTAAGAAATCCTAATATTATAACCAATCCCCGTGAAGAATAAAGTCACCAGCTTCCAGGACACAAGCTGTCGTATAATAATATTCCTCTGAGCCTCATTCCGAGAGTTCAAGTACTCTTGGTTTGCACACTGTCCTTTTAGTATGTGCACAATACACTTGTACTAGTTGCTACTTCGGTGAGTCGCTGGCTTTACTTCTGTGATTTCTGAACTTTTGACAGTGGCATCTGATCTTTTTTCCCTTGCAAGTCACTTTGACTAGAGTATTGAATTTTCAGTGTATGGAGGGCATATATGGTTTTATTTTAAGACCACGATGGGAAAAATATTAACCAGGATGTTTTCTACCAAATGCAGAGATGATAGTGACATTCCCATTGCTTTTATCTGCCTTTTCATTCCTCACTCATCTCTGAGCCTGTCCCCCAGCCTGGGTTTATTAATCTCCACAGGCCATCGCAGTGGCTACTCTGCATACACCAGAGGACAGAAGTGATGTAGTGTCTGCCCCCTTGGTGCTTCAGGTCAAGCACAGAAGCCACAAAACAAGTAAATGAGTAATTAAACTGTGATAAATGTGATGAAGCAGAAACAACAGCAAAAAATTAAGCGCTCTCTGGGACCAACCAGAGTCCTACTGTTTTTTGAACAAAATAGATGTTTGCCCACTCATCTCTTTTATGAGCCAGGCTCTGCCTTTCTGCCATGGAAAGCGACAAATACCTTTGCCATATCTTTGTTCCGGAGCAAGTGGGCTTCAACCATGTGTCGGGTAACTAGGAGAGAACATTCCATCAGAACTTGAGGGTGCATAAAAGGTCGATTGGCCACCTACCAGTGAAATGGTGGCTGGTGGGGATTCTAGAATCTGATTAACCTCCTTAAAATAACAGTGGCATGTTAATGTTGTAGGATTCAGAAATGTTGCTCCTTTTTCTGAAACACGAGATTACTCAGGCTTTCTTTTTCTTTGTTTTGATGTACTCCAAGGAGAAATAGATTGCTGGGAATTCCACAGTTATTTCATATTTCAAAATTTGTATCAAATTATGTGACAGGATAGAAGTGTCAACTGACACTGTGCTACAGTGGTAATCATATTGCAATGTATGAATAGATAAGATCAACTTGTGTGCCTTCTACTTACACCATGTTCTACACCTCAATAAAAATTGGAATATGACTAAGAAACTCAGTCAATTGTTTAAAAAATGAAAAGAAGCCTGGGTGGCTCAGTTGGTTAAGTATCTGCCTTCAGCTCAGGTCATGATCCCGGGGTCTTGGGATCAAGCCCTCTGTTGGGCTCCTTGCCCAGCCAAGAACATGTTTCTCCCTCACCCTCTGCCCCTCCCCCAGCTTGTGTTCTCTCGCATGTTCTCTCTTAGATAAATAAATAAAATCTTTTTTAAAAATGACCTAATCATGCCCCCCAAGAGAAGTCTTCCCCTGTAGACAGAGAGGTGGGCGAAAGACATGGTGAAAGAAATCCCTGACCGGGGAATCATAGACACCCCGGAGGAAGCATCTACCTGGGGGTGTGCAGAGAAGAACAGAGAACACCCCCTAGCTATCGGAGCAGGGACGCAGGACAGCAGTCAGAGGCAGCAGTCAGAGGAAGGTGTCTGGGCAGCCACTTCAGGCAGAGAACCTATATGTGCAGAGCTGAGGTCCTCCTGGGCTCTTGGAGCTACAGGTGGCCCCTGTGACTGGTGCACAGGGAGGTGAAGGTATGAGGGAGTCTATGGTGAGGGCTCAAGCCAAGCACAACCCACAGGTGGCAGCTCACGCAGAGGATCTGAGTGTGTCCTGATGCTCACATGTGTGAGCACATGTGGGTCCTGATGCTCACTTTAAACACAGGAGAGTAGAGCAAGCATTCTGGAGGCACCCACATGAGGAAGGTGTTCTACAACAAGGGAGCAGGGTGTGAGCATGAAACAAGATCAAGGCGCGCTTTTCCAAGGAAAGGAAAAGCTTCACAGAAACAGAGGCTCCTGCAAGACGACCCTGGTCCAGATGGACTGGCCAGGTGGAGCTTCCAGAGGCTTCTCACATGGCCAGACAGTGCAAGTGAAGGAGTCCCAACAGAGGTACAGATTCCATGCTAAGTTCTGTTGTCTGAAATGTTAAGTCCCACAGTTGTGCTAGATCCAGGCTGCCGGAAAGCAGTACAAGGTGTGCAGAGTTATGCATTGAGATGTTTTGACCAATGATGGCTATTCTTGTAAATCAAGTTATTAAACATCTTTTAAAATTTGTTTTTCCCTGTAGTTGCTTAACAATTTGACATGCATGTGAGCATGTTGACAGCTAAACTATTATTCATTTGGGTAGGTTTCTCAGACTAGCAATCCATCAATATAAATATTAAACATCAAGGTCTTTGTTCAACTGTTGAATAGCATTTTGTTCTGTAACACGTATTTCCCATGAATATAGTGTAACAGTAGTCTAAAGATGATGATTTTCCTGTTGGACTCCCATCTGCTCTGCCCCTACCCCTCCCTGCAGTGCTATAAAATGCTCTTGTTTCATCCCAAGGGCCTCTCACTTTCGCCCTCATACCAGCCTTGCTGCCCACTGAGTGGTGGCAGTCCCTGGCTCCCCCTCCTGTTCTCTGGCTTAGATGATGTCTTCTGTTATCATGGTGTCCCAAAGGGTGGCCGGGGGCTCCATGCATGTCACCATTCTATAGGAAGGCTGGCACCTCCATCTGCTGGTGGGGACCTCTTCTCAGGGTGTTATGGTTGAGACACCTGCACTGAAGTCACCTTCCTTGAAGTTTCCATCTTATCCCCATCATGGCTTGGTTCTATGCATATTTGTTGATGCTTGTCTCTATGCAAGGGAAGGAAGACCCCAGAACACTGAAGTTAAATTTCCCACCAGCTGGAAACCAACCATGGTCACCAAGTCCAAATTAGGTTGACTTTCATAGCAAAGGCATACATATTTTTTTACACACTTAAATCTGTGAGATGTTCATTTATAAGAATGTCTGCTGCCTGCTGTATAGGCTGTCTGTCTCTCTCTTCTCTCCCTTTCCCTCTCTCTCTCTCTCTATCTCTCTTTTACACACACACACACACACACACACACACACACTTTCCTCAAAGACAGGCACTACATTTTTTTATCTTCCCATAATATAGCATAATTCTGTTTATGCTTGAACTTTCTCAAAAACACATGTACCTAGCTAGCTCAAGGGAAACTTAAGCAATGGTTTACTAATACTGCATACCTTATTATGAAGTCAATTCATAATCAATAAATATTCACTGGAGATGTGGTTCAGATATACTTTTTAAAATAAATTCGGGATAATATATGTCTGCACATGTATTTTCTTTTTAAATGAAACTTTCTAAGTCTCTGAGGACTTCCATTAGGCATGGAAAACTGAAAAATATTTCTGTCCAAAGTTGTCTTGAGATTTATGGATTGAGAGGAAGCCTCAAAGCCAAAGTTTCTTGATTTAATTCTGGTTTTGGGCCAACTCCTTGGCCTCATTTTCTGTGTTTACAGGATGAGAATTATAATGTTTTAAAACTCAGGATTCTGATGAGTTGATTTGAGGAGCTTGATGATGACTTTAGGAGATATTCCTAGTGGTTTGGTTTGATAGGATAGATATTCCTAACTTGCCCTGGATTTGTAGGCTGGCAGCAAGGGCCTTGCCCTAGTGCACTGGGGCCTTTAGTGTGTTTTTCATGTGTGTGTCCCTCACATGTGGCATTGGCCATGCTGTGCCTTTTCACTGGCTGAAAGGACTCTTCTCTCTGCTCTTCACAGCCAGTCCAGGGAGATGCCTGGTTCAGAGGCCATACTTACAGCCATGCTTATAAATAAGTGAGCAGAGGGATCCCTGGGTGGCTCAGTGGTTTGGCACCTGCCTTTGGCCCAGGGAGTGATCCTGGAGTCCCGGGATCGAGTCCCGCATCAGGCTTCCCGCATGGAGCTTGCTTCTCCCTCTGCCTGTGTCTCTGCCTCTCTCTCTGTGTGTCTCTCGTGAATAAATAAATAAAATCTTTTAAATAAATAAACAAACAAACAAGCAAGCAAGCGAGTAGAGACATGCAGTGAGCAGAAGCCCTGGGGCACAGAAGAAACCAGGCTGAGAACAGTTGTTCACTTGTACAGGAGAGACGAATTCGGATCTTTGAGACAGAGAAAGCCTTCCCAAAGAACATATATTAGAGAGAAAGAGGAAGAAGGCCTTCTAGACAGGGGAGGAAGAGAGACAGAGGAGGATATACTTCCCAGGCAAGAAGGAGAAGGCACATCCTCGCTGTCCTGCATACCTGCAGTTAAGGTGTCTGCCCTGAAGGGGAGGCAAGGTCAGTACCTCTTTCTGACACTAGGAATCCACCATGGTTTCCTGAGGACTCCTCTCATCTGATGATCTCCACAGGATGAAGCCAAGCTGGCTACTTTGAGCCTCAGTGAGCTTTACTGTGCTCTGGGTATCTGGACTTGGAACTTGTTGAGACACATGGTAGCTGAGTGATTCTCATCCCAGGCTACACGCTAGCCCTGCCGAGAGCTGTACCAAGGGTTGGCATCTGCCCCATGTCCAGTGCTGGCCATGGAACAGGCCTGGGGTCGGATTTGAGTGCCAGCATTTTTTAAAAGCTCCTCAGATGATTCTGTGTGCAGCCAGGCTGGAGAAACATGATGAGTGGCTGGTGAGACCTGCTAACCTTATTCCCCTTTTCTTGCTTTCCTGTTGCCCTCACAGGTTATGGCACCATTAAAAAAGTGCGGGCGCCCCTGACTCCAGCTGCCGGCAGCTGTTTGCTGGAAGAGATTGAGATCTTCCCCGAGCAGCGGGCAGAGCCCATAAGGAGTCTGCAGATCCTCCACAGCCAGAGTGCCCTGTTCGTGGGCTTGCAGGAGCATGTGGCCAAGATCCAGCTGAAGAGGTGCCAGTTCTATCGCACCCGCAGGTAGGGCAGCCTTGGTGGTTTATGGCATCAGGACCTTAACATTCTTGTGAACCCTGGATCCCAAGATCCAGAGTTTTGATGCAAACTGATTTACTGTGATGAGAACAACCCACAGTATCTGCAGAGGAGGAACTGCATCATCACCCCTGTGAACAGTTGTCAGGGTTAACATAAACTATTTGGTGTGTGATAACACACAGTGTTAATGCTGATATTTGGTGTTCCTGCATTCTTCTGTACAAGTTTATTTTTAATGAGTATTATATGTAATATATGTACAGAGCAAGCATCATCTCCACCCAGAGCTAATCCCCTGAGAAGGATCTATGTGGTGTCCCCTCCCTAGGGCTCTCCTCACAGTGCTATCCTCAGCACCAGCTCCCTTGGGATCCTGTCTCTCTCTTGAGCTCCAGGACCTTGTAGGCCACCTGGGAGGAGGGAAGAACAAGGAAGCCCTGCAGGTGCAGGGAACCCCAAGTACCATCACCTTTCCTCATCCCTACTCCATTCTCATTGGCCATGGAGCATCCACTATGGACCACAGTGGCCTTTAAAGCTCAATTTGGAAAAGTGCAGGTGCAGGTACTCAGGAAACTGAAAGGTAGTGTACAGACTATCCATTTGACCAGCCCTTGAATGATGGAATATTGCAAAAGTGCTCTGACCCCCAACAAAAGATAGCCCTTGGGGCAATCACAATCTCAAACGTTTGTAGGGATCAGTGATCTCAGTAACTCCAGCCCCCAGTGCAGTGCATAAGGGCAGATCTGGTATAGAAATGGACTGTTTGGGTATATCACTCACAGATGTCATTCTCTCCCCAACAAGATGCCCCATGGCATGAGCTCTGGGGCTCAGAGACTGGCAGTCACATGACTGACTACACATGCCATTTTTGACCTGGTCACTAAAGTATTTTAGAACTCACTTTTTCATCTAACACATGCAAATTGCTATTGAATCAAATGGGATAATGGGATAATGCATATGGTTTAAAACTTAAAGCAGTTTACAAAGTAGGTATCTTTTGTAGAAGGAAGGTTTTTATCTATAATAAAAATCATGACAATATTCCTTTTCAGATGATTCTAGACAATGAAGTATATTATATGATGCCTCCTTTGGGATCAGAGTGTTGAAGAACAGAAGGGACTTTCTCCCCAACAGTGATGCTGTTGTGAGCAATAATAACAAAGGCTGATATATATCAGCAACTATCCTTTATACAGTGTCTTTTTCCTAAAATTAACTGATAGCTGCTTGAAATGTGTTCTGATTTGTGTTCCTTGGAAGGCTGACCTAGTGCAGGAATGATTCTACCCAGTTGCTGATGGTCAGTGGCTGACAGGGAGGCTTGGAGTCTCGCCAGTCAGTGTCACCAATTGGAATGCCCTTGGAAGGGCACCAGTCTTCCAACCACAGCCCAGTGAGCTCTGAGTTGTAACGGACTTTTGGGGGCATAACACAGGATAACACGCAGAAAGACACAGGCCTGTGTGTATGTGGGGTGTTTGAGGGACCAAAATGAGAGTCCATGGCTTACTCAGCAGGGGAAAGCTTATCCTTCCCATGGTGCATTGCCTCATTGAGTTGGGGTTACGAGGCCAACTCCGGGTACAACCTGAAAAGCTAACTCCTGCATCAGGTCAGGGAAGCGAGGTATCATCGTGCCCAACTCATCTCCTGCACGGCTGGACATGGAGCCCAGTCAGGAAACCATGGGCACCAGCCACCACCAGGCACAGCAGCCCAGGAGGTTTTCATAGTCCCCTCTTTCTCCTGTAAGGAGAATAGGGCCACTTGACTGTCTTCATCACGCTCCTGGGAGGAGAAAATGATACAGTTATACCCAGAGCTGAATCTCCCTGCTGTTAACTTGTCCACCCATTCAGAGAGCAGCCACGAGAGATTATAACTTTATTGTAAACTGATAAACTGTGGTCTTCTGTGTCCCCACACTCAGAATGGGTTAGGTTGTGTTTGACCCTTCAGTATTCCATTTGAGAGAAGAAAATCTGAAAACTTAAACCCAAGCGTTTCTGTGGATTCTTCCCTTTATGTTTCTTTGCTGTCCTCTTCCTACAGAAAGATGAGAAAACCTCCCTCATGAACACTAACTGGAGAAAAGCACTGATTTTTAAGGAACTAATATCTACATAGCCAGATTTGTTTTTGATGAATTATGGGGAAAGATTTTTTTTTTGACAAAAGCAATTTTAATTTTCTAGAAATATGCCTAAAGAAGTAGAGTGAATAGGAACAGGATAACAACTGAGTGACAACTGAGCAGTAATTACTTTGATAAACATACTTTCCATATTCCATAGTATAATATAAGTAATTTCATTCATTATTGGAAAAATCAATTTTATAAATGAGCTTTGTAATG
The DNA here is from genome assembly GCF_053574225.1 of Canis aureus. Lineage (NCBI taxonomy): Eukaryota > Metazoa > Chordata > Mammalia > Carnivora > Canidae > Canis > Canis aureus. The sequence goes on from NC_135641.1 coordinate 9,548,868, forward strand.
TTTGACGAGAAAGACTGAGGTTAACTAAAGTACCTGTCTCCTGCCAAATCACATTAACATTTTTTTTTAGTGTCCATTTTTCAAAAGCCATGCACAGTTTGGTGTCCGTTCAAATGTTTATAAATGATGACAGTTGATTCAGTCCCATGAGTTTCTTTTACATATCTGGCGCAGTGCTAGCTCTTACCATCGTTTCCTGTCACCGCTACACCCTGAGGAGCAAGTTGCCCATCATCTCCATTTCTCAGATGAGGAGATGGTGGCTCAGGTTTTTTGGATCCTGCCCGACATCACATATACCTTCTGCAATATGAAAGCCAGCTTCAGGACTGGAGCCCTATCCCCAAGGCCCAGGCTTTCTCTTGGGTTCCCTGTGCTGCCCCTGGGACAATGAGGACATAAGCCTCATGGCTGGGTGTCAGCTGCACCGTGGCACTGACCACGTGTGTCTCTGAGAGCTGGTAAGCACAAAGGCAAGCAGAAGTCAGGCATGTCCGCTTGATGATTAGCCATCGCCTCTCCCCATCATTTCCTCTTTATTACACTTGCTGTCAGGCTTCACCCAGCACACCCAAGGGAGGTTGATACCCTTTGGTTATTCCACAGTGAATTCCCACCTCCACTTGTTCTAGAAAGGATTCTGGAGCCTTGGGGGAGGCGGAAAAATGTGTTGGGTGTGCATGCCATGCTGCACACACCTTGTAACTTGGAACAAATAGCACCATGTTTTTAACTAGTCAGAGCCATTGACCTCAGAAAGTTATTTTGGAAGAACAACATTTAAAAAATAAATGTTAGTCCAGTTTTATCTCAAAAATGATTGAAAAGATTTTGTTTTAATTTTAGCTTTTTTTTTATTTGCATAAGTATTTAATGAATAGCATGGGAAAATTAGGCCAGTGATTAAACCCAGCTCGTCAGGTGGTTACCACTAGGGATGTAAAGTGCAAGGGGAACTTTTCCTTTTTTTATATATCCTTTTGTACTCCAGGACTTACCATACATAGGTATTTGTTTCATAAAGTAAATTGCCATTTACTAATTTTGAGGAATGTGGGGATCTTGACAGGCCCAGACGTGGGTACCGCATGTGACAGTGGAATATAGGTGAGCCAATGCCATCCCTTGGGCCACATCACATGCACCTGGCACATGGGTCAGGACACCCCCAAAGCAGCATGAGGCCTTTCAAGTGGGCAGAGGTCTCTACAGGGATGCAAAGGATAGAGCAGCCAAGACTTGTGCTACCTTAATTCCTGCCTGACATGAATATGAATGTGATGTTATAACATGCCCCTTGAAGGAAAACAGACTCTGGTCACAACTGATAGAGTCCTCATCTCGCTACTTCAGAAAGGAAGGAATGATCACAGGATCTGGGCTATTACCCTTCCCCAGGAAACAATGTAGCTTTCCAATTGATACAACTGGTTGACACTCCTCAGCCTCAGGAAAAGCAAGTAGTGATGGGAAGGCTTTTGATTTGGACTTGAAAGTCAGCATAACGATTACACAGTAATTACATCAGTGGGTCAGCAAACTGCCTCTGTCAAGAACCAGATAGAAGATGTTTTAGGCCTCCCAGACTACATGATCTCTCCCTCCTTATAGCATGGGAGCAGCCAACCATAATGAATGGAGGTTGACAAGGGTAACAGATTCACCAGGCCAAAGGAACAACTCACTTTTAGGTGCAAACACTTTATTACTTTTATAGACAACAAATACAAGACCAGAAAAGGTTTTAGCCACCCATGCCCTTTGTCCCACGGGATGACGGCAAAGCAAAGGGCCAGATGACCATGCAGCACAGAACGAGGGCGACATGATGCTGAGGATCCAGCTCTGCTGCAGCTTAGCAGCTTCATAACCTGTAGTTATGTAGTACTGGGGTGAGTGTAGGGGGTGAAGGCCTTCAACCTCTTCAGAGCCTGGAACGTGATGAGAAACGATCTCATGATAGCTTCCCTGGACATAGGGTAGTGGGAGGGAAATGGCTTTTTAACAGCTTCTTGGAATCCTCCCGTGTACCACGATTGGGGAGATCACTCAGCATTCCGCCAAAGTTCAGTCAGCTGAGGTTAGGTCACCAGGGCGTCAGGGCAGAACATTGCCCTACATTGCATTTCAGTAAAACTTGAGGTGGCAGTCTGGACTTGGTCCGTGGGCTGTCACCTGCTGACTCCTGAATTTGAATTTTATCATATATGCCTTTTGAATGAATGTACCTTCAATCATCATAAACTCTGATTTATAAAATAAGGTGTTTTATTGTTTTGGGTTTTTTTTAAGATTTTATTTATTCATGAGAGACACACAGAGAGAGAGCAGAGAGAGAGAGGCAGAGACATAGGCAGAGGGAGAAGTAGGTTCCCTGTGGGAGCCCGATGTGGGACTTGATCCCAGGACCCTGGTGTCACGCCCTGAGCCAAAGGCAGGTGCTCAGCTACTGAGCCACCCATGTACACATAAAATAATGTGTTAAGTTATTATGTTAATTATTAAATTACATGAACTAACTCTATACCTTACTTTTTCTGAATACCAGGCATTTTCTTCTCTTCAGACACTTAAATATTCTTTATTTTTTTGACATCCATCACAATTACAAGGTAAGGTGAACCTCTCAAGTTATAGGGCTAACTTTGTGTAGATGAGGGATTGGTCCAAACTGGAGAGACAATGTCCTGAGAATCATCAGGCCTAGACCAGAAACTAGAATTCCAAGCACTGCATGCCAGGCCCTATTTCCTTCAACCCATCAAACCATGAGTCACAACCTGGGCATGTCTTTCCAGGTCTGTGCAGTCTTAAGCATGGTACCCAGCCCAAGACAGGGTCAGTAAACATCTGTCAGATTTACTAATGGACACTCCCTTGCCCCTCTCTGCTATTTTACTTCATGATCTATAAAGTAAACCCCAATTCTCACAAAATAGTGAAACTGTCTTTATAGAAAAATGTACTGATACGAAACATTAGATAAAGGATCAAGTGTTCCCAGGCCTTAGGTGTTTGTTGTTTCATTTTGGGCTTATTATAAGAACTAACTGTGGAGAGAAGAAAAGCTGGAAGCCAGGAGAATCATAGTCTTCATACAAAACAGAAGAGACATGTCTTTTAAGTTTTGCTTAATGAAACTAGGGAAAGATGGTACGATTAAGAGTGAGATCAGCTCCCTTTGCAAATGGATGTCTAGCCATTTTTAATTCATTTAGCTTGTAATAATGTCATTTAGTTAAAGAAATTAACACTCATTAAGAAAATTAGTATGGAGATTAGGTTACTGCAGAACATTTATTGCTTGAAAGAGCAAAGTTTCAAAACGTGGAGTTAATATGTCGGCACCTTTATTAATTAAATGTTGCCTACAGACAGCATCTGCCTGATGGGAGAAATACCATGTACAGAGAGAAATTGCAGGACCCCCACAGGTCTTCCAGCATGACAACTTTAGCCATTCAGTTATGAATCATATAAACATTCAGAAGAAATTTTAACATATACTCAATTTACAAATTAAATATTCTCCCTTCAAAATGAATTTAATATTTTCCAAATCTCGGTGTCTTGAGTTTTTGTTTGCATTGACTTTGGATTAGCTTCTCAAGACTGGCTTTTCCTTAGTTAATTCATTCATAATATATTTATTGATCTTAATATGTGCCAAGTCCCTGGGTATAGATTGATAGATGAGGCATCCCTGACCCTATCTTCATGGGGCTCAGAGTCTAATGAGTAGTTCTGGCATAAATAAAATCTCCTGAATATCTGTTGTGGATTTGAGCCAAAGGACCTTAGAGTTACCTTAGACTTTATCCCAAAATCAATTTGTCATTAAAATCTGATCCTATACTATCCTAGGACCTAATCTTCCAGCCTGACATCCCTGTCTAATTATTTCTTAAGCGCTATTTGAATCACAACCAGTGTTCCAATCATAAATTTCTAATAGTAAGAGAATTAATCACCAAGTTGCAATATACTCATTCAATGGAGTATTTACTCTGTGGATTATTCTGAAGCCAGTAAGTGATGACTGTGAAGATATATGCATGATATGATAGTAACTGAAAAAGAACAAAATAGCAGTATGTGTATGTCATCATTATAACTTCCAAAAATAGGAGAAAAAGACAAAGTACATTCACCAACGTCTACTTACTATTATGCAAAGCACACTATAAGAGAGGCTTGGCTGAAATACTGCTTTTTAGTGAAATCCCAAGTTAATATCCCCAGGTCCTGGGCAGATTGGAAAATGAACAGTTGAAATGTGATAGAAGATGAACATACATGAACTTGACTAGTAATTTAAGAAACACAATTCATACTACTGTTTGCTCTGTAATAATTAGGGAGAAATGCAGATTTTGTGGGGTCTGAAGCTTATACAATTTGATAGGGGTTCCAGCTAAGAAAAGAATATCAAATTATTAATACAAAATGCTCTCCTAATTGATACAAAAGCTTTCCTTGGTTATGCATTAACTAGCACAGTTTTGGGTTTAGCTTTCTGTTCAGTTTCCTCAAAGAAGATGTTTCTGTTTCCTAAATGACAATCTGTGTTCCAGTCACTTGGATAAAGTCATGTAATTGGTGTAATTACCAACCTTTTGTACCTCAGTTGAGTTTGAGAAACACAACCAAAGAGCTCACAATGTGAGGTTTCACTATTTAGTGTCTACTCCACAGGCTTCCTGGGTTTGCACTCCCCAGTTTAAAGCTGCATAGAGAACTCCATGGGTAAGCTTGGGCTGTAGCAGTTTTCCAGGCTCCAAATCGTTGCACCAGAGTTATCCTGGCCAGCAGCATCTTGGCTTTTATACACCAAGCTTCCCTTAAGATTTTTATTTGTAGCATAATCCAATGAATTAATGGTTCTTAAGGAAATAACTAACCCCATGTCTACAAAACAGTTTACATATGGAAAGATCATAAGCTTCAGATTCAGGTGGATCCTAAATAAGCCTTTACTTAGTATGTGATTATGAGCAAGCCACTCCGTATGTTACAGCAAGCACACGGACAAAGAGTACATAATGAATCTGGCACATAAAAAGAATTCAGTCCATGATTTGTTTCCCTTCTACTTCCAGTATATCCAGTTCATGTCAGTCCTGCTGAGCTGGCATTGCTTGTGGATGGTACTTCTTGATTCATTGCACACTCTGTTGAAGGCTTGGTTTCAAATTTTTTCTCTGTCTCAAATGAAAGTCAAATGCAAATATATGAAAAAGAAAGGATGGAAGGAAGAAAGAAATAAGGCAAAAAAGAAAGAGAGAGAGTGGGAGGGAGAAAAGGGAGGAGAGGAGCGGAGAAAACAAAAAATCAAATGGCTCTTGTATACTGCTTTGCCTTCTTTGCTGAGGTATACTTCACATTGCCTTTGGACCAGTCCATCTGGACCTGTCAAGAATTTACTTTTCTCCTTTAACAACTACCCTTTATCTGAGAGGGACAGGGCTGATCAGGCCAGACTCTACATGTATTATATTATGTACCTGGCTTTGGTCTGTCTGGCAAATAAATTTTCTGGCAGTTTGTGAAATTCTACCCTGACAACGTTCTATGTGTAGATGAGTGATGTCAACATGGCTCCATTCAGTTGGCAGGAGCATCTGTCAGTGGATATTTGGTAATTCCCTGTCTCAAGTCCCTCACTGTGTCATTTATCTCTATATCCAAGAGGCTGAGATTCAGTCACTGATGAGGGGAGGTTGGACAGGGCCAGGTGTGAGGAGAGCCAAGGGCTTACCCTCCTTGCTGTTGTCACCAAGTTGGAGAAGGCACCAGAGTGTCCAAATTCAGGGTAGATGCCACCCTAACTATAACTGTTCTGCTGACACAGACAGAAATTCTTCCCTTGAGCTTGGCTATGCTCTCATGGGGGGATTTTCTGGAGTTTAAGCCTCCTTCACTCAGTCATGGGAAAACTGTTAAGCTGGGTGAATTATAAGGAGTCAAAGTAATATAAATGTTTTCTCTGGATTTACTGTCCTCTAATATTTTAAGTAAAAATTAAAACTACTTGACCCCTTGTGCATTCTTCATGTGTAACTGACAATTCTTCATATTCTCCTGTGTCTTCTGATTCTGTCCATTAAACCCTCATCTCCTGGTCCACAGAAAGTTTCCCTTGAAGCAACATCAGATGGCCAAAGAGTAATTGTGTCTTCATTTTTATCTCTGATTGGTGGAGAAGAAGAAGAGACTGTGGACCTTTCATTCCCTCTGGTTTATAGAGAACATAGAATACCAAAAGTGCAGATTTTTCCCTGAATGAAGTGACCATAGATTCATTTCTTTCCTTCTTGGGCACTTGGACATGGTGTTTTCTGGTCCTCACTCCCAGCAATTACTTCATCCCTGGGCTGTGAAGGGTTCATGTGGAGTCACCGATACTCCTCTTGTCTTCTTTGTCCTGATTTTGATCCCTGAGAAGAAAACTACCTATCTTGGAGAGCTTCCTCCTGGGAGCCGACTTGGCCTCTCCAGAAAGATATTATGCTTGTTAAGAGACAAATTTTGCGATGATTGAGATCCACCCAGAGGGCAAGATAAACAGCTCAGGTTCTGTGCATGATGAGTCAGGGAAGAAGGATTGTCTGTGTCATATCAGAAACCAAAGCTGATGCCCCAAGTTGATTACAATTGCTAAATTCCAGAGAGCACTGTTGTTTTGCTTATTTCAAATACTCTACTCCTTTCACTATTTCTTTTTTACTATCAATTTTCCCAAAATTCTTCACTGTAAAATGTGTGTCAGTTCCATTCAGTTTGAAAACAACTTTTTAGGAAAATTTGAGTGTTCCATCCACCTAATAAGACTTTAATGAAAAACCATTCACTTAGTACTACTGGTGATACATATTAAATGTTCTAAATGAATATTAAAAGAAAAATTAAATGTAAAAAATCCTCATTGTATTTAATCAGTGTCATTTAATGATAAGCCAATAGTGAATAGTTTTTAATGTATTAAAAGTTAGTGACTAATTGAAATTCTAGTTCACTTATCTCATCTACAAATCATAACATGCAATGTGAATTACTATTAAATGTCTTTAGCAAGTGATGTTAATGAGTATAAACATGTATTTTTACTAGTAATTATATCTTTGTTTACTTGGCATGTGTCTTAAATTTAAAAATTCCATTATGCTGTAGCTGTATCTCAGTTCTTGGGAATTATAAATTAATCTTCTAGTAGATTTCACAACTAGATACATGCTGCACACCGCAGCCAAATCTTTCTTGCTGAAGCAAAACGCCAACATTTTATTCGCATCAGTATGTTTCCTAGGAATCTTATGGAAACCTCAGCCCAGCCATGCTGCTGTGCTTATCATCCTGATCCTGCCTCATGCACATGATTCTGTCATCCTTCCTGGGACCATCATGACCAGGGATGCTTATCTCGCTCAGCTAAGCTCCAGCTTCATTCAAAAGCCAGTCTGCACATGGCATCTCCCGGGAACTCGTCTGGCCTACTGCTCTTTCCTCTGACCCTTGTAGCATCAATTGTCTGATATTCTCACTTAGTAGTTACCTCTCCTTATGTTGGTGGACAGTGTTCATGAACATAGTCTTCCTCTCTCACAAGACTGCATGTTCATTCCTGGTCTTTGTGTCTTCAACACGTGGCATTTTGCCAGGTAGTCAAAAGAAATTGTGAATCTATTCAAACTTGTAGTTAAAATACTTTGTACCACTTAATAGAATGTGCTGTGGTGTGTCACATTGCCTGCATAAATAAAGAGCCCAGGGCATTGGTAGATTTAGTATTTTGGATATAGAATGCTTTCAAACATTCTATACCCAAAAGTTGATATCATATTGTAATATGTGATTATGTTTAGAGATTAATTAGAATAACATCTATAGTTATATAGAATTACTATATAATTCTATATAGTTATATATAGAATAATAATCTATATGTATCCCATCCCCCCCAAATTACTTTTTCTTATTTAATACATGATATAACTTAATCCTCAATACCTTATGAGGTAATTATTATCATTCCAGTTTCGTGGGAAGAGAAACTGAAGAAAATATATGTTTCAGGTGGATTCACCAACTGAAGGACGGATGTGTGGGTATCTTATAATGCATTCCTCAAGTGCTTTCTGGTCTCATTAGAATTTTTTCAGCCTTATTTCTAGTAAAACGGTGTTTTTAATACAAATCTTAAAAGCATATTCTAAGGTATAGAGTGACACTGGTCATTAGGAATAAGGCACCTCAGATTGTATTGGGACTTAAGGCAAAGATCCTTCATGAACAGAGAAATCCATCTAATCCACTACTGTCATGATAATAGTAGAAATAAGTTAAGTATAGACACATGGTTTTTGCACAGTATTTTAAAGTTTTCAGCACTTACTAGGAGACCCTGAATCTTGAATGGGTACCAGGGTTCTGCACATTCTGCTCCTCAAGCTTCAACCAAAGTCTATTCTCCACTTTTCTCATCCTTTAAACTCCCCAAGTTCCATCCAACTAAGTGCCTTCTCCATGTCCATCTTGCCGTCAGATGTTCTGTTTTTCCTGAGCCATGTCAAAGCTGATCCTATTCATCTCACTGCTCCCAGTTTAAATGCCACTCCCTGTGTATGTCCTGACCCTATCTAAACAGGAGTTCCCTCTTTGGGTTTTTCCTTTGGAAATGGTTGTTACTATTTATCAGTGTAACTGCTTAGTGTCTATTTCCTTTGCTAAAGGGTAAATTCTGTAGGTGCAGTGAGTGTTGCTGTCCATGGCACCCCCCTAATTTCAGTCTAGTTCATGGCAGGTGTCCTAAGTATGCGCCCAGTGAATGAATGATTAAAACATTTAAAATCCCATGCTTAATGAATGCATTTTCTTAATATGGCAAAAATTCTTAAGATCAAAAATAAGCTGATTTAATGACAATTAGTGTAACAGAAACAAATCAGGTAAATCATCGACACTCGGATAATCTAACATGTGAGGGGAACGTATTCAGTAATCAGCTCCAGCTGTCTAGAAATACAATGAGAAGATTTTAATGAATATATCTCTTTTCCCTCTTACTTAAATTAGAAAATAGAACTACAAACTTTAAAATTTAAAGGAAAAATTTAGCTAAATGTTAATATCACTGTCCTAGAAACGGGAAGAAGTTTATTCTTCTTCTAGAATTAAGGCCTGTGTCTAAATACACATTGAGCTCAAAAACATATTCTCAACAAATGTGCTTTTAAATTAAACTTTCAGATTCTGACCAGCATATTTTCTGAATTCAGATCCTCTCAAATACCAAGGCAATATATCAAATGAGAATAATCTGAGGTTATTAGCAAAATAAGAAAATTTTTTATTAAAAAGATTCATCATACAAAGAAAAACATTTTCAAAGTGTGGTGAAGAAAAGCTGCTTTCCTGATGGCCTCATTAGTAAGACATCTGTTATTTTCTACATGGTCTCTTTAAAAGACCTACCTTCCCAGGGCAATCAGTTATGATGATTGGGTTTTCATAAAGCATACTTTAAAAGTAGGGCTCATCAGAATTTTGCTATGGTATGAAATATTTTGACTGAGGAAAACATATTTAGATATAAATGGAATTTTTAATGAATGGGCATTTGTGCTTGTAGAGAAGTTTTAATAGTTTAAGGGATAAGTGGAATGTTAAGAATGTGCAAAGCCGCCAACATTATGGGAAGACAGAGATGTTTTTACAAGCAGCTTTTCATTTAAAACAGCTTAAAATATCCTGTGTAACCCTGTGGCATTGTTTCAGCCCTGCAGGCAGATTTGCAAAGAGAAGCCTAGGGCAAAGTGAAGGGGGTTTGGTGGAATTATACTGTTTTTGGAATTTTAATTTTGTCTGATGGTCAAGTTGCTTTAATAAGAAACATGAAAAGGAATTCAGGCCTTTTGAATCATTTTGTAAATATAGCTTTGCCCTGTTTACCCGCCAGTGTGAAAATGGGCTCACACACGAGAGGATTCCCATGTGTGATACAGGCTGTGGCATTCCGTCAATGTGGCAGATGCGCTGAGACCTGGATGCTGTGAGTCAGGTCTCACTGTCCCAGCCAAGCAGGGTCACAGCAGGAAGCAGAAAGACTCCTAGTTCTCACCTGTGCCCAGATCTGTCTCATAGTTGAGGGGTCTTCAGATTTCCACAAACTTCCTACAGAACAACATCTGCACAGGCAACATTTCTCAGGGATGATTTGCTGACCTTGAAACTAGTGACAATATGTGAAATATCTTATTTTGTAGATGCAAAAATGCACACTTTCCTGACTTACACAGTCACTGGTTTATTTTCATCTCTCTTATTCCCTAAAACAAAACAAAACAAAAAAAGGTATTAAATCAATTGTGTGTCTTTAAAATGATGAGTTCTTAAAATTGAGAAATGTGGGTTATGCTTTATTTACTATGAATACAAGTCAAGTTCCACTCTATGGAACTGATCACTGAAATGAATTTTTATTTAAAAGTAAGTTATTAAAATATTATATTCCCCAACCTCAAAAGCTAGAGATTTCAAAAGCTGATGCTCACGTACTGTGTTATAAACTTGTGTTTTAAAAAGATGTTGTCTGGGGGATCCCTGGGTGGCGCAGTGGTTTGGCGCCTGCCTTTGGCCCAGGGCACGATCCTGGAGACCCGGGATCGAATCCCACATCAGGCTCCCGGTGCATGGAGCCTGCTTCTCCCTCTGCCTGTGTCTCTGCCTCTCTCTCTCTCTCTGTGACTATCATAAATAAAAAAAAAAAAAAAAAAAAATTTTAAAAAGATGTTGTCTGAATTCAGTAGAAAAAGGAAAAAGAAACCCGACAGCTTCCTGGTTGTTACTTCTAAGCCCCAGATCTGTTTGTGTTGGTATGAGGATGGAGAAGTTTAGATTAAAAAAATACATGTTTTGTTTGTTTGTTTGCCTGTTTGTTTTAATTCAACAAATGGAGGGAGGAAGGGATTGTTGCTAGAGATACATTTCACATGGATCACGGAAAGGCAAATGAAATGATACTATAAAAGGATAAGAAGAAATCCTGCATAAATGTTTTTATGATTTTTAAGTGTGGAAGCTCTTTCAAAATATGGCACAAAATTCAGATGCTCTGAAGGAAAAGATGCATAAACTTGACTGCATAAAATTTTAAAACATTTGTATCTCAAGAAAAAATATTTAATGACAAGTAGGAAAAGTATTTGAAATATTATTGAAAGGGGGTTAATTTTCTGACACCGAAATTTTCACTTGCAATGACTACATAAAAACGGTGAAGCCAGTTATTCAATCAAAAAGAAGCACAAAGCAGGAATTGGTTACAAATAGGAAATTTACAGGAATGGAAATTTAGGTGATGCATAAATGCATACACATATACTACACTTTAATCTCACAACTGAACAAATAGAACGGATGACTAGAAGAGTGTTTTTATCTATTAGAAAGGGCTAAGTTAAAAAAAAAAAAGGCAGCATTCAACATGAAAGAGGGAGAGTAGTTACCCTCCAAACTATTGATGATACAAAATTATTAATACCCATAACTTATGCCTCATAAGTTCCACGTATGGAAGTCTATCGTATAGAAAATACGTACAAAAGTGCATTACAGCCTTGCTTTTGAAGGATTCAAATAAATATTGACTCATCTAGAACAGAACACTATACAGCCATCTAAGGAACAAGGTAGAGCCATATATGCTAACAAAAAAGAAGTTAGAATATATTTTTATGTGTAAAAAGCAAAATAAGAGGCTATGTGTACAGTTCCCTTTGTGTGTGTTTTATTTAATCGTAATGATAAACACAAACAAAAATATGTAAGTATATATAGACGTAACCATGCATGAATTCTAATTTGTGAAGAAAAAATATATTCCAAATAAATAACAGTCTGAATAGTGCCTAGTTCTGGGGAAGAAAAGCGTGTATTATGTGCATTATAACTGTTTTGTCTGATCTTTCACATGCAGGCGCTATATGCCTGTTTAGGTAGTTCAACAAGAGGCTCTTAGCCTGGGGTGGCCCTAAAAGCCTTGTAGCTGACCTCAGCAAACTAAAACCAATGTCAGAGTCACTGCCCTTGAATCTGAGAAAGTGAAACTTGTGAACGACCCATCCCAGTCAACCAGGCTTTCCCAAATAAGGCTACCGCTTAAGCTACAGGCAATAAAATAATTTCCTTGGTTTGCCTCCGAGTCTTCTCTGTAAAATTCTCTCCCCTGGCTCCCATTAGGGGAGACTCCTAAGCCCTTTAGATTTGATGCTACCAGATTCGAAATTTCAATGTGCCTCAGTTTACCTTTTAACATGTGCCTTGTCACTTACCAACAAGTGCTTATGAGGCAGTGGTGACAGGTGACTGTCCCATACCCCTCTCCACCCAACCTAGTCCTGCTGGGAGAAGCAACAGTGTTAACCATCTCTGTTTGAACTTCTCTGGGTGGTAAATAAATAATAATTCCATAATAACAATAAGTAATAGTTTTATACCATTATTGTTTGATTTATTGTCTTTAGAGTTATATGCCCCTGCTGTGAGACTTCTACTTCAGCTTTCTCTGCTTCAGCTTCTTTATTTTAAAGCAACTACATTTATTTCATTTAGAAAGGTTCTGTGGGCTAATAGAAGTCAGGCTCTTAAAATGGTGCTTGATATATGGTAACATATTTGATATGTTAATTAGGATTATTTTATATCATTGATATTAACAATTTAATCTTACTTATACTACCTCTTTGGCCCACGTTTGATAGATATGCCATTATTTCTAGGCCTACTCTTGGTTAACTGGTAATCAATCCTCTAACAGATTCTCCCAGTTTGAAGGGGCTCCTTACCCCTAAGAAGACATTAGCACTTCCATGCTGCACTAGCCTGCCTTTCCTCCCTCCCATTTACTGCACATCTGGCCTCTTGGCCCCTTCAGAGAGAGAATTCTCAGGTGTTCAATGCCCTGCTTGCCTGTGGCATCATCTTTTGTATAATTTTGGCTCAGTCATTATCACTCTGTCTGCTTCTCTCCACCCTCGAATACCTTATCTTGCATTTATAACATAGGGGCCAAAGTCTTCATCTAATGATGCCCCTGTGGTGTATGAACTCTTTCTTGGAGACAAAGCTAAAATAAAGCATCTACCACCTGCAATCCTTCTGAAATAATGTGTTTAGTATTGCAGTTAGAACTGTATTAAGCTACAATTAAATTGAAAATTTTAATTCCTTAAACATTTTTTTTAATTTATTTATTTACGATAGTCACACTCAGAGAGAGAGAGAGAGAGAGGCAGAGACACAGGCAGAGAGAGAAGCAGGCTCCATGCACCAGGAGCCTGACGTGGGATTCGATCCCGGGTCTCCAGGATCGCGCCCTGAGCCAAAGGCAGGCGCCAAACCGCTGCGCCACCCAGGGATCCCTTAATTCCTTTTTAAGCTACAGCACCCAAAAGATTTTCGTATTTTATTAAATTCAAACTAACCATGTTGAAGGGTTTTGGGTATATTTGCTTGTCCTTGGGTCAATTTCTTAAATCTTCTGTGCCTCAGTTTTCTCATCAACAAAATAAAAATAATACTACCTTCCTCATTAGAGTTAAGTGTCTAAATGATACAATAAATTGATATATTACAGGAGATGTTCAACAAATAACGTCTGGAATTAAAGTGATGATGATGGTGGTGGCGGTGATGAGATGATGGTGGTGGTGGAGTTGGTGGTGGTGTGGTAATGGTGATAGTGATGGTGATGATGGCAGTGGCGATGATGGTGATGGTGGAGGTGGTTGGTGCTGGTGGTAGTGATGATGGTGGTGATGGTAGTGATTAAGATGATGATAGAGTGAAAATGATAATGCCTTTTTATAAAAGTTGTATCTGAAAGATATAACAGGTTTTCAGCAAATACTACCTGTTGCTAAGGGGGTGAAGATGATGATGGTGGTGGTGGTGATGATAATGATGGTGGTGGTGGTGGTGGTGGTGGTGGTGATGATGATGATGATAATGATGATGGTGGTGGTGATAACAAAACCTACTGTTTTTGAGCATTGCAAAATTCTGACTAGCTTTATTCATGACACCAAAAGGTTCATGTTGGCACACATAGTTCTTTAGTTGTCCAACCTGTATCTTAAGAAAAATATAGATATTTCAACCAAAATTAATTGATTCAGTTAGATACTTATGGATGTATGCATACATTGTTCTCCAGCGTGCAGACTAAAACTTTGTTTCTCGGAACTGGTTCCCATGTCAGTTCGTGAGGGCCAGACTCCTGTAAACTTGGGTCTATTGTAGTGTGGGGAAGGCTGCCTTGCCTCTCTGTTGACCTTTGGGTGTATGTTTGCAGCACCTGCATTGGGGCCCAGGACCCTTACTGTGGCTGGGACATGGTGATGAAGAAATGCACGAGTCTGGAGGACAGCCTGAACATGACGCAGTGGGAGCAGATCACCTCCACCTGTCCTGTAAGTGTGCATGTTCTCCAGCCTCAGAAAGCACTGTCCATAGGAACCCAGCTGTGCTAAATCTGAGCCTAAAGCTCAGTGGTGTCCACACATCTGGAATCTTCCTTGCAAACCCCGTCTGTGCTCTCTCATTCCGCTCAGATCTTTCACCAGAGCCACACAAGATGTTGCCATAAACTTTTTGTCTGCTTTGAAGAGACATGTCTTAAGAGAAAACACAGCTGATTTGAAAATGGAGTGTAATATCTCTGTACCATTCTTGGATCTTCTCTCCAGAGGTTGGTGTGGACTATTATGCCCTTTTTAGCATTAATAAAATAGTGACATCCACACCCATCAATTTCCCTCGGGAGCTATAATTCTAGAAACTGATATAAGTAGAGCTTTTAAAAGAATAAAATAAGGGATATTACTGTTGGAACCCATGTGGGACAGTCTTCTAGATTCTGCTCAGGGGCAGGGGAAGGTCTGAGAGAAACAGTATGATGGCCATTCCCACTATGAACCCACAGAATGAAGAGAGACTCACTTCCCTTTAGAGCCAGATTCTCTAAATTTAGGAAAACAATTTCCTTTGCCAATTTATTTGTTTGAGGCCCTGCTTGCAGGAACCAGCTTATTTGTTTTCTTTTGTCTTTAGAACTCTTAACGTAGTAATCTCAAATTCTTCTGTTCTCAGCCCATATGAGCAATGGCTATGAACCTCCACATATTTGAAAACTGATTGAGTCACTGTGCTGTCACCTAGCTGCTGATCTCTGTGACTGTCCCCGCTGACATAACCTCTGCAAGACAGAGGAAGGAAAAGAAACAGCACGTTCTGTTACCTGAAATCTGTGCTGTTTCTCTGAGGCAAAACTGGTTGAGGCACCCGGACCGGACAGTCCCTCTGTTTCCTATCAAGGAACCTGCGCTATTTCATTACTTAAACCATCTATTCACAAGCCTGTCCTTCGGTTTTTAAAGGGAATTAGGCAACGTGGAGTGAGGAAGGCCAGGGTTAGTAAAAGCAGCATCAAATCCCAGATCTGGGCACAGAATCGAAGCTGTTTATTGCAAAGGTGTGTGATCACCGCCTTGGGCCTTCCAGCAGAGCTTTGCCGTGGGGTTCACTGCCAGTCCTTTGGTTTGTGGAGCTTCAGCTCTCTGAGGTTAGAAGCAAACTTTTCTTCAGTGTTTCTTGAAATTGATTAGAAAAATGCTGGTATTTGTGCTAAGTTTTCTCATTTCTGAAGAATGCTAAAAATCACAGAGATACCTTTGTAGCTGGAGAAAACATAAATGTAGTTCTAAATTACGAGCATATACTTTAAGGACCAATCTTCTTAGAGGTGTTTGACCTTGCATTTTTAATGGCAAAAAGTGCAAAAGAAGATCATAACAGTTTTTAAGCAGTAAGGGCATCTTCTGTGACTGTGGTTTAGTGGCTGTCTGAGACATCCACTTGTAAAAATAGCTTGCAAGATATCTATTTGTAAAAAGATAAACTGAGGTGTGTTAAAAATTTTAAGAGTTTATTTGAATAAAAATCAGTTCCAATCAAGCAACATCCAATCTAGCAGATAGAATAGAGCTCTGAGGAGCTGTACAAAATCAGACTTTCATAGGCAGAAGTAAGTGAGAACAAGGAAGTGACACTAGGCAACAAGAGCAGGTTGATTATTAGATGGCAAGGATCTATCAGACAGATGACCTAACTAGTGCTAGTCAAGCATTTCCTGATTAGTTGAAGATTCCTCTTCTAGAAGAACCAAAACTGTAATTAAGTCAAGTCTCAGTTTGGTGACATGGGGCTTAGCATAAGAAACTCCATTTTGGGTCTGTAGGGTTTTTTTTTTTTGTTTGTTTGTTTTTAAGCTTTATTTACTTATTTGAGAGATTGAGGGAGAGAGAGCATGAGTGCGCATGAGTGGGGGGAGGGGCAGAAGGAGAAAATTTTCAAGTAGGTTCCCCACTGAGCATAGAGCTGGACTCAAGCCTCCATTTCATAACCCATGATATCATGACCAGAGCTGAAACCAAGAGTCAGACACTTAACCAACTGAACCACCCAGTTGTAGTTTTATTTTTTAGCAGCTATATTAATTGTGTATCTCTTTCTAAAAATCTCTTAGAAATGAGCTAAATGAAAATTATTAGCATTATTACAGAGCTGTCTTAGAAAGATTTTTTAAAAGCTATTAAAATATAATTTTGCTCTATGATATTTGTTTATTTTGACTAAAATAGAAGAAAGGTTTGATTGTATTGGTCAAACCTACTGTATTTCATCATTTCTGATATGCCCTTGTTGTTTTATAAGGGAAAAAAAATGTTGCCATGTGCTGCAAGATGCAAATTGATTTCAAAGATGTATACTATATAAACATGCAGTATACATACTATATGCTATATATATAGTATACATACATGCACACACATATATTTAAAAATCTTATAATCAGTTAAATAATTTTACCTACATATCTTTATCCAAAGGAAATTAAGCATTATAAGGTGAAAGATTTTTGAATGAGACCAGAGCATCTTATATCCAATGTAAAGACCCAAGTTGAATAATGAAAGTGGATATGCTACTAACATGGAGCTCAGTAGGAGTTAGACAAACGTGAAGTACACTGAGGGTCATAGCAGACTCTGTGGGAACCAAGTAAATCTTCATGAACTTCAGACCAATGACTCAGCACCACTGAGTTCTCAAAAGTCAATGCTGTGGTCAAAACCCAGGCAGATCCTCCACTGTCTAGAGAGTTCCACCTGGTAATGGATTTAGTGCCCTAGGAAACCTGTTTTCCACTAAAAGATCCCTATTTTAAAATGTTTATGGATTTCTATTGTCCAGGAGACAGAGCAATAGTTAACTGACGTATATAGATTAACATTTTGGTGGCTTATATAAATTATATTGAAAACATTATTCTCAGTTTAAGAGATTTGAAGTGCTCAAATAAGATCTGAATTTACAGATCTAGAGTGATTTGAATATTATTTATATTTTACAAAGCTTGCAGTGACACTTAACAAGGATAGCATAGTCTTAAGAATGTACTGAGATTTATTTATGCCCAAATTCCATCCACATCCCTTGTGGGTACATGATTACCAGTATACTATCTCATACGATGGCTCCCTGTTCCTAAATACATCATGCAACAACTAGGAAAACACGTATACTAAATAAGCACCTCAATGTCTTGCAGTAACTGGCTCTCTCCCAGGATACTAAGTAATACCTTCTCAGTGAAAAGATACTTTAGCAGTGATTAAGCTCAGAGCCCTCCATTTAGATAGCAGCACCACAGACCAGAGTCTAAAGGGTTTATAGAAGATTCTAAAACTACATTGGGAAAGAAATCAGGACTTAAATCCAGTGGTTCTGACATTATCCTCAATCTACAAGACAATGACATTTCCAGCTGTCAGCATCTCCCCGGAGCTGTAGCTGATAGGTGCACCCAGCAGGTGACCCAGTGGTCACCTTGCAATATTATGCTCAGATAGTAGGTGAGACATTATTTCTGAATTTTATAGTGAAATATACTATAAAAGAAGAAGAAAGGAGCTAAGGTTAATTGTGTGTCTACACAATGTGCTGAGTGCCATGTTAGGCCATTTCAATGGATTATCTCATTTAATGTCATGATCACACTGGGGATAAGTATGAGTGCTTCCATTTTAAAGACTGCCCCTATTCACCCATCCTATCCGAGGCCAGTAGTGCTCCTATGTACCCCTCCTCAAAGGTAGCTAGCTTTCCTTCATGCAGTTAATTCATGGACGGAGATTAGGGATATTAAGTTGATGTCATATATGAGACACTCCTTTCCAAGGAGCACATCCTGTTGTGTTACAATCTCTGACCAAAAAGACATGAAACTTTAAAAATAAATAAAGGAAGATATTTTGATTTCTGAAAAAGCACCCCAGTAGAAAATAGAAGACTTTGATTTAATTATTAGAATAACAGTTGGAGTATAAAAGAACCTAAAGATACACTCCAGGGATCTCTGTACCCATCAAATGTATCCACCTCTTTGGTTTCTTGGGAATTAATGAATTGACATGAGTGAATCAAATGTGGGATTATAGATTATGCTTGTGAACAAAAATTGAATCTTGCTTAGCTACCATTTGTAAATCCATTATTTCCTAGGTGAAGGGAATTTTGCTATTATACAATTAGGGATAAAAGTGTACAATGCCGTTTTCCATAAGACTTTCATCAGGGAAGTGTCTATGAATCACATTATGGAATGAAGTGACTGAGATCACAGGCTCTGGATGAGCTTATTGGGACTGATTCTTGGGTCTTTACAACCAGTGAGACTGGGTAAATTGAGCCTCATCTGAACCTCAGTTTGCCTCTCTGTAGAATGGGATGTGGGTACCAGGACCATCGTGAACATTGTAGAGTTAACACATGGACGTCACTCATCACAGTGCCTGACAAACGCTAAACTACCTATATGTGGTATATGTCCTACTGTGGCTTAATATTTAATAAAACAAAGCACATACCTCAAATAGTCTCTTGGCAGAAGCCTAGAGATAGCACAACCACACGTAATATATTCTAGACGGCTTTATTTCTAAGAAAAACTAATAAAATATAAAAATAATCATGTGGGAAAGGGGAGCAGCAGAACCTGCCCCATTATTCACAGATTTGTTCTGTAGGCAGATTCTCAAGCTAATACAGTCAGGGTCAAAAGGAGCATGTGGTTAAATGCGATGCAGAGTTTGACTGCCCACGTGCTTTTCTGCATGTTGCAGGTTCTTCTTGCTCCAAAAGTTAATAGAACCAGCTGCTGTGGTCCTGGATTGAAAATGCTGCCCCTCAACGTCTACAGCTTCCCCACCCCTGGCCAAAACAGAAAGCCCCTGCTCTTACCCTGAGAACTGCAATCACTAAGTTTCCTTACTACCAAGTACCCAGGGCAATGCCTCTTCTTTCTCAGTGTTTTTGCTGTAGTAACCATTTTGTGTTTTTCTACCCCATTCCACAGAATTCTCTCATTTATCGTCACTTATTTCAAATTCGTCCTCTTTTATTTACTCTGTTGTATTAGCTCATCCCTTGCTCATCCAGACATGTGGATGAGAACATGTACAGTATCTCTTTGCCTGAAGACTATGATCTTAGACTAGTGCCCCAAGTGGACTGGCAGGGGTGGGGGGGGCGGGGATGACTAGTGCAGTGGATACTTTCTTTCCCTCTGCGTTTTACTGAGATATCATTGCCAGCACTGTATAAGGTTAAAGTGTACGGCATAGTGACTTCCCTACGTATGTTGTGAAGCGACCACCACAGTAAGTTCAGCTAACACCCATCATCTCATATAAATAGCCCCCACCCCTGAACGTTTTTCTTTTCCTTGTGAAACAAAGGATCTCCTCTCTTAGCAACACTCAAATGTCCCATCCAGAGTGTGAATGAACTCTAGTCATCGCGTTGTGCAGGACAACCCCCAAGACTTATTTATCTTAAAACTGGAAGTTTATACCTTTGACCCCAGCTCCACACCTCTTGTAACTAGAAATCTGACCTCTTTTTTTGCTCTTTTTTTTGATTTCATGTATAAGTGATATTGTTCAGTATTTGTCTTTCTCGGTCTGACTTATTGCACATAGGATAGTGCCTTATGGATCTTATGGTAGTTTACTTTAACTTCCTGAGAAACAATGGTTCTAATCTGGAGAAAGTTTTGCCCCCAGGGACATTTAGCAATGTCTGGAGAAATTCTGTTTTTGTTTTTGTTTTAAAGATTTATTTATTTGAGAGCGACAGAGAGCATGAGCGGGGTGAGGGTCAGAGGGAGAAGCAGACTCCCCGCTGAGCAGGGAGCCCAATGTGGGGCTCAATCCCATGACTCCGGGATCATGACCTGAGCCGATGGCAGATGCCCAACCGACTGAGCCACCCAGGCGCCCCTGGAGAAATTTTGGTTGTCACAACCAGGGACGGTGGGGTGCTAGCATCCAGTGGGTGGGGGTAAGGGATGCCACTAACGTGCAGAGCAGCCCCTACAACAAAGAATTATCCAGCCCAAATGTCAGTAGTGCTGACATTTTAAAACTCTGGTCTCGTGGAAAGGAAAATGCTGACTAGCACTTCAGATTACACCTCCTGAATCGTGAGTTAGGCAGTCTTTGGCAAGTTATAAAATTTCCTTACATCTAGGTTTGCTCTTTCTGTAAAAATAGTATGTAATAATTGTGTCCAGTAGTATAGCACCTGCCTAAACAGAATTGAATTCCCTGTGAGTAGGGTTTTAAGAAGGACCGGGTTCATCCTAGCGACGGGGAGGCAGCAGGGTTGGGGCTGATTCTGCTGCCCAGTCTGGGGAGGTGGTGCGCGAGCAGCTGTCTTACATGCTGGGCCTTCTGTTGATCTCAGGAGCACCAGGCACAGAGCCCTCACATAACAGAGAGAGTGTGTGCTCCTCTTATCTGGAGGAAAATCATTTCTGGGATTCTCTTCCAGTCTCCTCTTGAGTCCCATTGACCAGAATCAGGTCACACGTTGTTTCTTGGACCGGACACTGGCCCAGGTGGGTGGGGTTCCCATGATAGTCTTAGGCTAACTCCTGTTAAGTGCGTGGCTGGTGACGCTCACCCAGCCCTGCCATCTCCCCAGAATGGTGAGGAATAATTCCCAGGACGAACTCTAGACCCTGTGTATTCAAAGTGACTCTTTCATAAATACCCACCTACCCCGGCAGGTGTTCTTGCCCTTTGGGCTGAAGAAACAGATTTCCAGGTTCTCTCCAGGACTTGAGATTTATTTCAAGAGAGCATACGAATTGGACAGGAACCAGACAGTGGCTGTGATCCCTCCTCTCCACATCTGTCTGTCTCACCACCTGCCTGTTTCTCTCTCACACACTCTTGGTTTTCTACTTGTCTCTCTCCTTTTCTAACCATCCACTGATAAATTTAGCCTGCACGAAGTTTACTTGGCTGTGAGTTTGACTCATGACCACACAGTCTAAATATGTTTCCATCATAAACGGCCCTCTTTCAACAATCTGGATAATTTCTGTTTCCATACGCTTTCATTTGTCATCATCACGATGTATTTCTCACAGTCTCACCAGTCTTCAGTCTCTCAGTGTTCTGTGCCGTGGGTTTCAGATTTCCTTTAAACCTCCTATTGCTAAAGAGATCCCAACAGTCGGAAGGCGCGTTTCCCTCCTATGTTAGGACGAAGGAACAGAGGCCCAGGGGGTTTGGAGAGAATCTTGTTTGCCCTACTCTGCCCTACTCTATCCCCAAACAGTCAGACCTTTTGAAAGTTTCTGGTTAATAGTGTGGGGATTCATAAACCTTCAGAAATCACGGCAGCGCCCCCTCCCTACCTTACCCCTCGTATCTCCACACAGAAGAGGCAAAGGGAAGGGACAAGATGTTTCACAGAGCCTCTTCTGATAGCGCTCTGTGCTGGGCGGTCCTCACCCCCTCCCCATCTACTCTGTGGCCCACAGGCCCCACCTGCCCCACATCTGGCTGCCTCCCACCTAGGCTCCCCTGTGGTCTTGGGTTTAGGCCACAGGAGGCATGGGCAAGAGTGGAGAGTCTGGGGTATTTCTTCCTTGCCCCCTCCAGCGTAGACTGCAGCTCTGTCAGGCTACCCTCCCCAGGCTCTGCCTCTGGCCCAGCTGCCATAACCTGTTCCCTGTCTCTGAAAGTCCTACAATTGTTACAAGTTTGGATTTAAAGGCACTTGGGGCTTTGTTAGCTTGAGTTCCATGTTCAGTCACAGTGAAGGCCACAGCTGGTCCTCCCTGCCCCAGAGCCCGATGGGCCAGAGGTGAGGGTGGATGGAAGATGGACTGGGAGCTCCCAAGTGGCAGGGCCTTTGCTGCTTGAAGGACACTTTTGTGTGAGGAATTAGTGGCTTGGCTGTCATGTGAGGCTCGGTTCTCCCAGAAAACACTGAAGACTCCAGGGAAAGTTAACTTCAGAGTGGGAGCCGCACTTTTATCCTGGCTGGATGGGGCGGTTACAGGGACCTTGGAAATAGGGATGTTTTCCTCTTGGGAGAAAGGTGCCTTTGTGTGTTCACTCTCTCTCTGGGTCGGGTCCAGAGAGTCACCTCCAATCCAGCGCCATTCCCTCCTCTTTGCTTCTTATGGAAAGAGCCAGGCATGGCAGGGGATTCTGGGTTTTCATCCACCTCAGGGGACATAAAAGGTTAGAGTATTGACAAGAAAGGGGGAGGGAGAGGGTCCCACTGTGGCAGCTGGAGGCGACCAAGCAGACAAGTCAGAGCAAGCGAACATGTTTCATGTGGCCTCTTTCCTTCCGTGTTTGGAGAAATGATGCAAGAAAAGTAAAGCTCCCCTGTGTTTTTCACCTGGTGCTGGTGTTTTTCTGAACTGATGAAGTACAGGGAGAGTTAGAAGCCTCAAAAGAATGAATTGCTTTGTCCATGGAGTCCTCTCTTGGGAGGATGATGGGTTTTTAAAAGTGTAAGGACCAGTTGGGGGTGGGAGTGGGAAGTTGGGTCAACAGGCAGCCGAGGGACAAGGGAAAGCATGCTATCATGTGCAGTCAGACCTCTTCGTTTGTCATGTTTTCTAGGAAACACCTAAGTCCCATATGCAATTTAGAAGGTGTGGCGTCTAGGCCTTCTGCCGGCCGTTGCCTTTTTGGGCAGGGTGACTGACAGCTCGGTTCCAGGAGCCTGGGGTGATGGGAATACCCTGTGACTTCTAAGCAGCTCTACTGTCAGATGTGACCTGGAGTCCTCCAGTCTCTCTGCCTGGTCCCGAACACCGTGTGCCTAGGCGAGGGCCAGCGCTGGCCCCTGGCGGCCTCCCCAGATCCTGCGTGTAGGCTGGGCCACACAGCCCCGCTCAGAACTCAGCCCTTGGTCCTGCACCAGCGTGAGGCATCAGATTCATGCCGGCCCTTCCTTGCCCACTTGCCAGCACTTGCAGGGTGGTTACGGTGTGGCTCTGGCCGGGGTGTGCCTAGCCATCAGTCCAGTTGCAGTTGTTTTAATAAGCTGTAAGTTAAATGTCAGTTTGCGGTGACATTTGAGCCAGGCTTGGTCTTAAATACAACTATTTGAACTCTCAGTCTTTTTTTTTAAGGGATGTAAAGATGGAACAGAGTTGTACATCTGTGATTTTTCACTCTGGCTCTGCTTATTCTTTGGGTTTCTCAACATTAGTGGACAATTCTGGGATGACCTGATTGCCAAGCCATTAGCATTCTTCACTCCTGTCCCCCTCCCCCTCCCTCCTTTTCTTCCTCCTCCTCCTCCCCCATCCTCCTCTTCCTCCTGCATCCTCTTCCTCCTCTTCCTCTCCTTCCTCCTTCTCCTCTTCCTCCTTCTCCTCTTTCTCTTCTTCCTTCTCTTCCTCCCCATCTACCTCTTCCTCTTCCTTCCCACTTCCTCCTCTTCCTCCTCCTCCCCATCCTCCTCTTCCTCTTCCTTTTCCTCCTCCATCCTCCTCTTTCTCCTCCTCCCCCTCCTCCTCCCCAGTTCCTCTTCTTCCTCCTCCTCCTCCTCTTCCTCCCCTTCCTCCTTCTGCTCCTTCTCTTCCTCCTCCACCCACCTCTTCCTTTTCCTTTCCATCCTCCTCTTCCTCCTCCTCCCTCCTCCAGCACTCTCTCCACCAATGACCTCTGCTGCATTATGTTATCATGAAATACCTCCCCGTTCATCCCTCTTTAACTGTAACATTAAAACATTCTAAACGTGTTCTGATTGTGCTAGGAGAGGCTTTCAGTTTTTCTGTTTCCAGCCTTAACCCTTGCTGACATCCTCACTTGTATCCTCTTCCTAGATAAGGAATCTCACCGTGGACGGGCACTTCGGCGCGTGGTCTCCATGGACACCCTGCACGCACACCGATGGCAGCGCTGGGGGGTCCTGCCTGTGTCGCACCCGCACCTGTGACAGCCCGGCCCCCCAGTGCGGCGGCTGGCAATGTGAGGGCCCCCGCATGGAGATCGCCAACTGTTCAAGGTGTGTCCCCCCAACACTGGTGCAGCTCCGTGTGGACGTGCAGACTGTGGGGGGTGGAAGTCCTTCGTAGTGTCCTTCCCTTTTCAAGAGAAGGGTATCAAAAGACATACACTTACTACAGAACACATAAAAGTTATGTGATCTACAGAAGGAGATTTTAAATTATAAATTAGATTATAATTTATAATCTAAACCTGTGTAATATGTTCATTGCTAGATTAGGAAAAATATTTTTAATGGGCATACTGTTATTGACTTGTTTGAGGGAAACATCCATATCAATTAAAATCCTCTTCAGGAACATCTAGCCTAATAGTCCCTTCTGGTAGGACACGATACATTTGCTGTGAACTGACCTAACCCATGTGGCTCTTCACAGTGGTCCCTTTCCTTTGCCAACGTCAGTGACCCTAGTGTCTAGAAGCATGAGAGTGCTATCAACCCTCCACCCTGACTTTGCCATTAGGTGGTTCCTGAGAATTAAAGTGAGTCTGAAATCAGATTTGGCCACACCTTGACACAGCCGATTCTTACAAATGGAGTTCCAGTTCCCCATCCCTCGGGCCTGCTGACATGTATGCACATGGAGGTTCTCAGAAGGCAGATGTGATGCTTCTGGCAGCACCTCAGCCAACCCCTTAGTCAGACTGCTATCAAGGCAGACACTTCATGAAAGAGAGCCCCTAGCCCTGCACCCAGTCCCTGCACAGACAGAGGTGCATGCATAGTGTATCAGCCCACCCAATCCTGACATCACTTAAGGCATCAAACAAAAATTATTCCTGCAGCACAGGTACTAAGTGCCCCCTCATGCAGATTCGGGAAGTGACATGCACTTGGCCTCCTTTGGAGTGTGAGCAGCAAGGTGGCATAGTTTTGACAGTCTCAGAAGCTATCCATAGAGTCAATATTCCCGAATATGATGTAAAGGACAGATCTGGGGTGGCTGCTAGATTTCACATGCCTGTGCATGACTTGGCACATGCACCATGTCTGTACCTGCACAGTACAAGTGTCCTGGGGCAGTGGTCCTCACAGCAACTTGCTCATCTGCCCCCTAAAAGAATATTGCTAAACTAGCTACCCCTCAAACACTTGTAGATTGGCATTTTTTTTTTTATCAAAAGTTTTAATAGTTGCAGAGAAATAATCTCTGTTACATCACTATTTAAATGTGTAATGGAATCCAAATGCCTTAGTGATTTCATAGCTACCTGCCCATTTAAAAAATCAATCAGCAGGCTCTAATTTAACATTCAGAAAATGTATGTTTTTCCTTCTGTGAATTTCCTATTTCTATTCTCTTTCTCTCATAGAATCTTATCCAAATATATTATGTTTCTATGTTTAAAAGTCTTATATTGATTACTATATCATACCTCTCTGTGACTACCACAATAGCAAATTATATGAATGGAATTGAAAAACCAAATCTTTATTTCTGATAACCATAGGCTTTACATTTTAAATATTTATTTTGAAAATTAGCTTACTATGAATATTAACATCATGAATGTTACACATTTTGACAATTTTTTGAAACTAAAATGTCAGATTTTATTGGAAATCCATTACTTCAGGCAATTGTTTTTAACTCCCAACTATTTTTCCTATTCAGGCATGAATGCAGCCTCTTGTCTGATTCGGGGAGGGCTTAGCATCAATTCCATTCTTACTAGTCACAAGCACTGACAAGTACGGCTCCCATAAGTAGATGGAAATATAAGATTACAGCATTTTCACTCACTTTTCTGAATTCTTTTGAAGTCATCTGCCAAAAGTATGGTAATCTAATAGCCAAAGATTGCTTTTATTGCTTCATATCAATTGATGACCTGTTTATGTTGGCGTTCAATTTTGTTGGAAGCAAAAAATTGCAACCCACCTTACCTGCAAAGCCAACTTTTCTGCTCATTCAGTACTGACAGATACTTCCTCCGTTTGTGCAAAGCACATCAGAAAGCCTTTCAGAAGGCCAACCAGAGGATTCCAAACTAAACCTGTTATTGTTTACTCATAGGCATCTCCTCTAACCCCATATACTCAGAAAGTGTCGAGAAATTCAAAATATTGCTAATTCAGTACATCCTGCAAATATATTTTTGGGTTTTTTTTTTTAAGATTTATTTATTTATTCGAGAGAGAGAGAAATAGAGGGAGCGGGAGAGAAGCAGACTCCCCGCTGAGCACAGAGCCTTTTAGGACCCTTAGATCGTGAAATCAAGAGTCAGGCGCTTAACTGATGGAGACACTCAGGCACCCCACAAATATATTTTTGATTAAATGCTTTAATCACATCACATCATTTAAATATGTTTTCTTACTACCCTAGAGCAGCAGATTGAAGTCATTCAATGTATGAAAGGAAATCCACAATATAAAGTAATTAGCTAAGCCAGACTTTCAAAGCAGGGCCATGTCAGCCTTACTATCAGTCAGAAAGATTTGGTTTTATTTTATAATTAAAATGAACATTTGAATGTGCATCCACATGATACCCTGTCACTTCTGAATTCTAATTCTTGGGGAAGGAGGGGCAGAACCAGGTAGATAGGAAGAAGAGAGAGAAATACGTAGCCAAATAAGAAGGTAGAAGGTCCAGGGAAGGGAGAAATGATCTGTGCGTGGGCCTGAAAGACTGAACAGGGAGCCCCAGAGCTGGGACAGCCCTGGGTGGTGGTTCGATCCTCTCAGCTGCCAGTCCTAGCCACCGGCCCTCTGAGCAGCTGGAGAAACGAGGGCCTCGGTCCTTGGGGCCACGACAGGGCACGGCACCCATCCTATGGGCTTTGACAGCTGGAGGCTAGAAGAAGCCCAGTCCTTAACAGAGTCCTGCTCTGCGCTGCAGCATGTCAGAACGCAGAACAACCCAGCTGGCTCAACATCCTGGTCCTGGTCCTGAGTAACCAGGAGAACAGTTCAGACAGGGATGCGCTGAGTTTCCTGTTTCCTCTGCTTCTTCTTCTGCTCTCCCTTGATTGTGTTACTACACTCCATGCTCCTGCTCCCCTGCCCCTGGCGTGTCATGACCACAGCAGCATCTTATATTTTAAAACAAGTATCAGGAAAGCTTCTCAAATCAGTCTTCAAGCTCTCTCCACACTTGCTTGTTAATTTACAGTATTTTTTTTTAAAGTATGGTCTTGTTTCCATGAGCCTGTTTAGCATGCAAAAACCATTCTGGGCAGGTCTTCTATGACATCCCTAACCCTGCAGATCAAATGGGGGATCCCACTCTGTGAGAGCGCAGTGTGCGAGGGCGCTTCCTCCCCAGGAGGAAAGGCCAATCAGAGTCTAGCCACCAACAATGCCAGGACCTGGACCTGCTGTGCCCCTGCTCCTCTTCTCAGGCCAGCCCGGGTCACTTCACAAGATTGAAAGGAGTACAGCAGGGCTCCACAGATTAGATTATTTGTGTGAAGGACGCCTGAGTGGCTCAGCGGCTGAGCGCCTGCCTTCAACCCAAGTCATGATCTTGGGGTCCCGGGATCGAATCCCACATCGGACTCCCCGCAGGGAGCCTGCTTCTCTCTCTGCCTGTGTCTCTCTCATGAAAAAATAAATAAAATCTTTAAAAGATTTGTGTGATTACAGAAAACAGAGGCATATCAGCTTTGCAGTCTGCACAGCATTCTTTTTATGAAACTGAGATGGTTGCCATCGAGGCATGGGAGAAACTTTATAAAAGTTACAGAACTGTTGCTATTTGAAGGTTGTGATCAGTGATGAATATTCTTTTTGATACTATTTATGGAAAAAAGGACAGTCAAGTGCATGACTGCAGCTTGTTTATTGATATGTCTTTGGCTTTGGTTCCTGTTGAAATGTCATCCTCTGAGCAGACCTGCAATATATTTAGTGGTTATTTTAAGATTAATAATTGAATAACTGAACCCATCTTAGTGATGCTTTAAATGCATAACTGGCCTGTTGTGGATTGGTTTAATCCTCGAAATGATTGGTATGCTGATACATGCTTACTTGGTGTTAGTTAACGGCCGCCAGCTACAGTGTCTGCTTCTAAGAGACATTACAAGCCTGCAAACCCAGGTCTGAAGAGTAGACACACACGTAGGTAATTGCACTCATGTAGTTCTAAACTTAATGTATTTCTGTTATTTATGCATACTTCCATTTACCCACTCCTCTCTCTACAACATGTTCCCTATATTGTAAATAGAATATATCACAAGATGTCCTATTAAAAGGTTTAGGAAACTAAGAATTTCCAAACAATTTTGGAAGCAGTGTTCCCTGCAGTATCTAACAGTTTTGCCGACATATAAAGAAACTTTGAGAGTCAAAAGGTCATTTTATTCATGTTGAAATGGCTGTTTTTTAGAAAATTCAATGAATTTTTGATATCTTTTTTAAATTGTGTGGGATAACAGGGTATAAGATACTAGCTAATTACCTTTATGAGCAACTTGGGAGGATTTGTCATATTTTGTCATTCCTTGGTTGAATTACCTTAAAGCAGCTTTACGATAATATAATACATCAAAGTATCACTATGTATTTTAGTTATTTATATCATGAAGAAGTTTCAGAAAATAGAGAAATATGAAATATACTAAGAATTTTCTCAGAGGAATTTTCACTTGAAATTATTATAGAAATTATATATTCAAATTATTGTTTATACCTTGAGTTTCAATGGCACAGGTTCCACAACTACATATTTTTAAAGGAATGTATAAAGTAAAAATAAGAATGATTTTTTTCAGTTGATTTTTTTTTTGAGTGGAAATGAAAATCCTATGAGGACAACATATCTATAGAAACGCATATGTGATCAGAGAAGTATAAACATATTCCAATTGAAGTAGACTGTTCACATGGGAGTTTGGATGCTGAATTTAACAGATCTTTTGACAGTTAAAATCTTTAAAAATGCCTGCAATTTGTTTTTTAATATCAGGGACTCTACTAAGGGAGATACTTAAATTCTAAACATTCTGAATACAGACATTTTAATACAGGAAAAGTACAACATTAAACAACAACAAAAACTTCTGTGTGGTGGTTCATTTTATAAAACACTTTAATACAAACTGTTTTTCATTTTAATTTTATGGTTTATATGCCTATCATATTATGTGTAGGATAACATAAATACAGTCATGTGCAATTTGTACTTTTTGTTTATATTCCATATCTTCGTCAAATTCTAAGAAAATAGCCAAGAATCTGAATTCATAGTACCCTTCCTTCATTTTTATTGAAGTTTGTTTTAAAACTTTGGACATTATGATGCTCTTTATCAGTAGGAATGCTATCAGAATTACTGATCTTTGTTGCTATTACTAGATTTTAAAAGTAAGCATTATAGGTAGTTTTGGATGATATTTTGTTCAGATGTGCCCTTTTTATACATCAGAAATGATATAGTACAAATCAAATAGAAGATAAACTCCAGAGGTTCAGGGCATATCTAATTCCTTTTCAACAGAATAAACTTATTCTTCATTTCACTTATTCTTCATTAATTTAACATTTTCATAACGAAAATGTTTTAGTAGTTTCTCTAGCCCATTTTAAATTATGTATAGTGCACTTTAAGCATTAGTCTCAAAGGTCCTACCTTGACTCTAAAATCAGATACCGAGGAGAAGGATCTCACGGGACTGGATGTGTCCAGTCCTGTCCTATGGCTCCTCTTCCCCGTCCCTTCCCAGCCCGGGATCCAACAGTCCACATGGGGGACGCGTGGAGGAATTTGGAGGTGGGCGCACACGGCGGGAGATGCTGAGCTAGTTTGACTCTGTGACGCCACTGCTTCCTCTCCCCAGGAATGGAGGCTGGACCCCCTGGACCTCGTGGTCTCCCTGCAGCACCACCTGTGGGATCGGCTTCCAGGTGCGCCAGCGATCCTGCAGCAACCCCACTCCGCGGCACGGGGGCCGGGTGTGCGTGGGCCAGAACCGCGAGGAGAGGTAGGCGCCGCTCTGCCCCCAGCACAGCCATCCTCACGCTTCCTGCCATTCCAGCGCGGCCGCGTTTCTCTGCGGTTTCAGTTTGGGATGTAGCTTAGCTTATCTGTGGCATCCCTTTCTGTCGAGCCAAAGCGTCCTGTTCTTCTCCTGACATCCTCTACTTTTGATCCAAGCCTCATGTCGACAAGCATCACTGTGCCAGCGTCCGCCGTGCCTGCATGGTTGGCTCGCTGAGCAGTTCCCAGGGGAGCAGAGGTGCAGGGACAGGGGGCACCTCTGTGCTGGGCTCCCTGGGGACGCAGAAAGTGAGTCTGCTGGAGGAAACGTGTTCGTGTTAGAATTCAACCAGACCCAGTCTCAAACCCTGTGGTTCCAGGTAGGACCTAAGGCGGCCTTGGGTCCAGATGGTAGTCGGATGAAGTAGTTTCCCATCAGAACTAACTCCAGCAGCTGGAGCAAGGTGAGAACATATTCAGGGTCAGGGTACATTTATAAGGACACCCTCTTCTCTTAGCCCAGACGCTCGGGGAGGCCGCCGCGGAACACAGACGGCGCCGTGTTCCGTGTGTGCTGTAAGCTTTCGGTTCCTCGTGGGGATGTTTCAGTTCAGCTTGCATTGAACAGTTTGTTGCTTTTTCTAGAATCAGACATTTGGCTTTGGCTTCATAAAATCTAGAGTTGTGACGGTTGGCTCTTTCCTGCATATGTAAAGTACATTCTAGTTTATGACTGTTGGGAGAAAATCCAAGTAGGTGAATTTCACACCACCCAGGATTTCTATTTTTTCCCACTTATATAAATGTATTGACCCATGTGAAACAAAATGGATTTTGATGCCTTTTAATTAAAATGTAGTAAGGATTGTATCTGTCATATGGGTTCAGTAAGAGCCTCTTAGAAAACTACTGTATGCAGCTCTTTGCTATGTGATCAATATTTATATAGACAAAACCAACAGGTTTACTGTACAGGTCCTTCCCTGCTAGGTATTTATTACAAACTCAAAACAACCGGGGAGAATCGTGCCTTTCTTTCTTCACTGTGATCCTAAATTGCCAATTAGGATGTCATTCCTTTTGACTCAGAGGAAAAGGAAAGATGGTTTTTACAAAGCAAGGATGGTCGTTTTTGAAGTAGTCCCCTGAGACATCTATCATTTCCAATCCAATACCAGTTGATAAGTGGGAAAGCTGGTTATGAGCGAATTGTCTCCCTGCTATTTCTAAACCTTGTAAGATTTAAAATTGATTGGAAGTTTTAAAATGCCTTACATTGTCACATAATACAGCTCTTTCAGGCAGAGTCACCTTCATCAGTGTGAAGTTGCCCTAGGATCCCAGCAACTCTGCAAATGTAGCACCCGTTAGCCCCTTTCCTAGGCTGAGTGCACAGGAAGGAAGTTGCTGTTTAACTCCATGGCTAACAGATATGTACATTCTGTATGCACTTGTGATGGTAAAGCTACGTCTTCAGGGAAAAATCAGGATGGCTAGCATGTTTGGGGGATTTACACTTAAAATGTTCCCTTTTTATGTAAAAAAAAAAAAAAACAGGCTTATTTGGGCAAGATAAATATTTTGTTAGTGGAGGAATATTTGAATATATATAATAAATGGGTGGATGGTAGGAACAGAAACTCTATAAGATTTTTATAAAATTGAAGCTTCCCTATTGAACAGCCTTTCTAGATTAACAGGCTATCAAGAGATTAATAAAACTTAGAAAAAAACAGTACATAATACCTGTTTCTTGGTCTTCACAAGCAAATAGTTCTGAGATTTCTTTGTTGTGTTACATGGGAGGTGTCTCTGCCTGCACAGTATAAGGGAACACCATCCCCTAGACATATTTGAGAACTAAACTCAAGATTCCAGGAGACTCTGGTCTCCATAGGAGGACACAGAAGGACAATGACAAGACATATACACAGTAATACCATTGCACCTGCTGCTCTAAATACCATCATCCCTAAAGAACTCCCAAGTGGCCCCAAGTGAATAGATTGATTCCCCCAGAAAAGTCCCTAAGTTAAGGCCGGGATTATAGTTAGTGACTTCGTTTGGATCAAAATGTCCAGGATGGAGTGATTCAATGGTAGTTTTATGGCAATAAAAATCTCAAAAGTATTCACACCATTTTTTCTGACATACTGGATTTAAAAAAATAATCTAACTTATCTTGTACACTTACTTTAGAGGGTGTGGACACTGTTTTTCTGTTCTAAAAGGTACCGGAAAATGATGTTCTTGAGTACCAAGAACCAAGTGGAAGTACTGATTCCCAAAGAGGCCACTAACAAGGATGAAGCAGTGGACCTCTGTGTCAATACTATCAAAATGCAAGTGTCATTATCTGTATTAGTTTTCTCTTCGTATGTAACCATAGTTGCAAAAAATTAGTGGCTTAAAAAGGCACACATTTATTATTTCACAGTCCTAGTGGATGAAGAGTTTTAGTATGACTACTTGGGTTCTCCGCTCACCCAGAGCTGCAGTCTCATCTGGGCATCAACTGGGGATAGACCTATTTGTAAGATCACATGGTTGTTGTCAGCATTTAGTCCCTGGGGGATTGTCAAATTAAGAATCTCAGTTTCCTGCCAAGTGAGCTATTCTGACATGGTCACTTTCTTCCTCAAATCTGGCAAGGAAGAAAGTCTCCTCATGGGATGGGCAGTATGGTTTTATATAGTGCAGTTGCAAATTGACATGCCATCACCTGGCTATATTCTATTGGTTAGAAGTCACAGACCCTGACTCCACTTAAGAGAAGACATTACACAGGACATGAATACAAGCAGGCAAGGATCACTGGGGTCACCTTGCAATATCTGCCACAGTCAATGACATGTCCCTCAGTCATTCATGTCCTTTCCATATGCAAAACGTATTTCACCTATTCCCAAGGCCCCCAAAAGTTTCATACCATTAAATCATCTCCCCAAATTCCAGAACCTTACCATTTCAATCAGGCTCAGATATGAATGAGGCTTTCTGGGTGTCATTCCTCTCATCCTTTCAGCCTCTAAAATCAAAGCAAGGTATCTACCACCAATACACCCAACTTGTGGTGGTGGGACAGGCAATGGGTAACAGCTATTGACATTTCTGTTCAAAAGAGCGGGGGGCAGGGTTGGAAAGTATAGAGGAATCACTGCTCCATGGAAATTCTGAAATCTAGCCAGACAAGTGTTGGGAGTTGCTCGATTAAGTTTCAAGGCCTATGCATAATTCTGCATGGTTCTTGGCTCTGCCTTCTAGGCTCTCATTGCTGCTTCCTGATTCATCTTTTTTCATGAAAGTTAGCATGTGCTTGCAGCCGGGTAGTTTTATCAACCTGTTTCCTGCCAGTAGGATTCTGAATTCCAGCAGTCTCATTCCATTTGTATTTTCTCTGTACGGTGCAAGCTGGTATTTTTGCTGAAATAAACTTTATGGGTCTTTTGTGGATTTCCTTAAGGTTTACTCTAGTAAACAAATCCACACCCACAGACCTTTTTTGAGATAGCCCTCTCTAGCCAGGGATCCTCCTGATGGTGCGGGACCCCACCCTGTGGCTTGCTTGTGATTGAGACCATCTGTGAGGCACACCCTTGCTCCTGACCTCTGGAGAGCACCCTTTGTGTAACTGAAGCTACTCTGATCCTTTGGTCTTTCTGAGGTTTTAGCAAGAGGTTATACCCTCACGCCTCCAGCGTTTTCCTCCATGCCAGCCATTCCTGACAGTACTCAGAAGCTATTTATCGATTTGAGCATATTTGCCATCAGTAGAGACTCAGAATTTCCAAAACTATTCCATCCTGGTCCCTCCTGTTTGTTATTCCTTCCCACAATTTTTTTTTTTCCTTTCCTCATACATTTTAGCATAAGCAGCAAGAAGAAACCAAGCTGCACCTCCAACACTCTGTGTGGAAATTTTCTTGGCAGCGTAACTCACTTCACACTGACGTGTTCCGCTTTCCATAGAACCGTAGAGACAGCCTGGAAGCTCTCTGCTGTGTCACAAGGTTCTCCCTTACCCCAGTTTCCAATCCTGGGCTCCTCTTTTCTTTTTCATTTTGATGGTGGTAAAATATATTTACCAGGGCAACCCCAGTGGCTCAGCGGTTTAGCGCTGCCTTCAGCCCAGGGCCTGATCCTGGAGACCCAGGATCAAGTCCCACGTCAGGCTCCCTGCACAGAGCCTGCTTCTCCCTCTGCCTGTGTCTCTGCCTCTCTCTCTCTCTCTCTCTCTCTCTCTGTCATGAATAAATGAATAAAATCTTTAAAAATATATATATATTTAACATAAAATTCACCATTTAGCCATGTTTAAGTGTTTGATTCAGTGGCATTAATTACCTTTACTGTATTGTATAACTATAAAACATTACCTATTTCCAACCATCACCCCAAACCTGTAAACATTAAGCAGTGATTCCCCATTTTTTCCCTCCTCCCAGCCCCTGGTAACCTCTAATCTATGTTCCTTCTCTATAAATTTGCCTATTTGAGATATTCATATAGATAGAATCACGGGATATTGGCATCCTTGTGTCTTGCTGATTCCATGTAGCATAATGTTTTCAAGGCTCATCCGTGCTGGACCATGTGTTAGAGCTTCATTCCTCTTTATAGGCTGAATACTACTCAACCGTATGGCTTTCTCATGTTGTATTTATCTCTTTAGCCATCAGTTGACAGGTGGGTTATTTCCACCTTTTGGTCCTTGTGAATAGTGCTACAGTGAACACTAGCATATGAGTGTCTGTTCAAGTCCCTGTGTGAGTTCTTTGTGTAACTGACAATGCTCAGTGTATAAACCTGACAGTGTATGAACCTAGAAGTAGATTTTCTGGGTCATATGGCAATTCAATGTTTCATTTTCTGGGGAGCTGCCAAATGGTTCAACACAGTGGCTTCAACATTGTACACTCCCACCAACAGTGTGTCGGGGTTCAAGTTTCTCCACAACCTCGCCAGCGCTTGTTTGTTTCTTCCTTTCTTTCCTTCTTTCTTGCCATCCAGCAGGTATAAAGTAATGATCTCATTGTGGTTTTGATTTGCATTTCTGTAAGGACTAATGATGTTGAGCATCTTCTCCTGTGCCTACTGGCCACTTGTCTACATTTTTGGAAATGTCTGTTCAAGTCCTTTGCCCATTTGCTTATTGAGTTGGTTTTGTCGTGAAGTTTTAGTGCTTATTCTATTTCCTTCTAAAGCCTCACTGGCAGCATCCTCAAAGTCTCTCTACTACGATCCTCAAACTTCTTGCTTCTACCCATTACCTGGTCCCAAAGTCATGTTCACATGTCTAGGATTTTCTGCAGTCGCACTGCATGTTAAGGCACCAAAATCTTTTTCAGGAGACATTACATAACACTGTTACCTCTGACTCAGGGCCTGAAGCACTTCGTGTTTATTGGCTCACAGGTTCTGTGGGTTTGTAGCTGGGACACAGTTGACCTGGGTCCTTTGCTTCTGGATCTCACGAGGCTGCCACACACCGTAGACCATGGCTGGGGTCTCATCTGAGGCTGACGGGAGGTGTGCTTCCCACATCACATGGTTGTCAGCAGCATTCCGCTCCCCAGGTGCTATCAGACTAAGTCTCTGAGCCAGAAGTTCCCTCAATCCCTCACCACCTAGGCCATTCAGGTCTGACTGCTTCATTCCTCAAAGCGGTGGCATGGGGAGATGGGGGAGAGTTTGCTAAAAAAATGCATATTGCAGTCTTGTGTAGATTTAATCATGGAAATGATATCCTGTCATTTTTGCCATATTCCCTTGGTTAGGAGCAAATCACGGGTCCTTCCCACCTCCTCCTCCCCACCACACACACACAAGGTGTGACGTCCAGAAGGGGGGACCACAGGGACCACATTAGAGTCTGCCCCCACTGCATTATCAAAGTTAAGAGGCCCAGAACCAGTAGGGACTTTACTATGTGATTTTTATTATTTGATTTCTTTTATCATATGATTTTTTATTATATTTTTCTCTGTCTCTCTGGAGTGTGTTTGCTTATTAGCAAGCTAAAGTACTGCTCCTTTGCAAACCATTCCTTTCTCCTCCTGGGTTCTCCTAGCTCTCTCCTCGGGTAAAAATTAATAGTGTGGGGGACTTATTGTAGGTACAGTTTCTCTGGTGCCACAGAGATTTGATTATTTCAATATGGCCCAGGAAAGGGATGGTCGCTTGAGCCAATCCAGGAGCAGAGGCTCAGATAGGGCACTGACTAGTTCAGGCTGACAGACACTGCAGTGAGAAACTAGCACGGACCAAACCAGAGCAGAACGCAGCTTGTAGCATGAAGAGAAATGACCACCTCACACCAGTGAGAATGGGGAAAATTAACAAGGCAGGAAACCACAAATGTTGGAGAGGATGCGGAGAAAGGGGAACCCTCTTACACTGTTGGTGGGAATGTGAACTGGTGCAGCCACTCTGGAAAACTGTGTGGAGGTTCCTCAAAGAGTTAAAAATAGACCTGCCCTACGACCCAGCAATTGCACTGTTGGGGATTTACCCCAAAGATACAGATGCAATGAAACGCCAGGACACCTGCACCCCGATGTTTCTAGCAGCAATGTCCACAGTAGCCAAACTGTGGAAGGAGCCTCGGTGTCCATCGAAAGATCAATGGATAAAGAAGATGTGGTCTATGTATACAATGGAATATTCCTCAGCCATTAGAAAGGACAAATACCCACCATTTGCTTCGACATGGATGGAACTGGAGGGTATTATGCTGAGTGAAGTAAGTCAATCGGAGAAGGACAAACATTATATGGTCTCATTCATTTGGGGAATATAAATAATAGTGAAAGGGAATAGAGGGAAAGGGAGAAGAAATGTGTGGGAAATATCAGAAAGGGAGACAGAACATAAAGACTCCTAACTCTGGGAAATGAACTAGGGGTGGTGGAAGGGGAGGAGGGCGGGGGGGTGGGGGTGAATGGGTGATGGGCACTGAGGGGGGCACTTGACGGGATGAGCACTGGGTGTTATTCTGTATGTTGGCAAATTGAACACCAATAAAAAATAAATTTATTATATAAAAAAAAAGATATGACCAGAAATGATACAGTGTTGAGAATCTAGTTCACATTGGGTTATGAAAGGCAGTTCTTTTCACAGAGACTAATTTGTGGAAAAATTGATAATTTATGGAGAAATATTGCTGGGTTATTAATTCACTTTTAAATGCAAAATGAGAATGAGCAGTCAAGGGCAAAATTAAAATCTGAATTTTTAATGCATCATGAAATGCGTCTGTGACTTTCAGTGCTTTAAGATACTAGAGATCCAGGAAAGCCTAAAAAACTTCAAGAATGTTCAGCTGTTACTGGGCAAAAGCTAGCTGTGTATAGAGGGCTAGAGAGATGAAGAACCACTGGCCGGTCCATTGTATAGATATTTTATCCATAAATTAATAAAAGTCTTGGAACAAGCAGAGTTGCCAAGGTATCTACCTTCTAGTCCCCATTGTCGTCTGTGACCAGGAAAGACACTGGAGACTCAGTGGGTAGTTCAAGAAGAGGCACTTCTGTCGGGAGCACATGCTGGTTGGAGTGGGGGACCTGGGGGTCAGAAGGACCCTGCTTCCTTGAAATTGCAGAGAATCCTGTGTTTGAGGATTGTAAAGGAAGGGCTCTGCCTCTGGGCCAACTTTCCTGAGGTGGATTTGTGAGTGAAAACCCAGACGTAAAGGGGGCATTGCTGGCTAGCCTAGCAATTTCTTTCCTTTCCGACCTGCCTTGCAGAGGGTGACAGAGTCACATATCTTGGTTGAAGCTCTTTTCCCAGGACTGCTGTAACAAGAGAAAGAGCGAAAAATGGAAGGCGCATGGTGGATAGCTTTAAAATGCAGCCAAATTTATTGACCCTGGTTGCAAGTTCTGTGCTACATGCAGTTTTCAGGCTCTCCTGCAGTAGGACGTCAGCTCTGCTAACAGAGTGATTTCTGACGTGGCCTGCCATAGGTAAATATGAGAAAGTATTTATGTTCTAGGATGTATTTTGCTATGGGAAGATGGTAGCTACCTTGCTGTGCTTTTTATTAAAAGTGTTTTATAAGTATATTTAGCAAGATTTTCCTTTATCCTCCCTATTCTTCTATTGCTTGTTTTTGTTTCTGAAAGCTAAAATGAGGATAAGGAGTCCTGGTGGTCCATACATTTTACATGTTGGCCAATCGGCCCAGCGGGAGGTGGCCTCCTACCCCTCAATCTATCACAGTGAGAGAAGATATATGTGGATATTTTGAATCAAAATCTGAGAGTTCTGATGTTCTGGGTTTTCTTTCCTCCCAAACATGTTCTTGAATGGCACCTCCCTTTTTGGATGCTCCATGCGCTGACACATATGTTACTAATCCCTGGGTAGGCAGGATGTTTTCCTTATTGCAGTTGTGCCTGTTGGCACATGCTTCCTGAGATCAAATGTTTTTCATCTGTTGTATCCTCAATCTTGTTTTGGCTCTCCTACCTAGAAGCCACACTCTCTTAATTAGCAAACCCCTTCCCTTTCTCACCTACACATACGCATGTCCATCGCCCTGAACTCTTGAGAGCCAGAGCCCTGGGAGGCTGTGTATGACCTGGAAGAGCAAGGTTATATGTTTCTCTTCCTTAAAAGTTGAGAAGATGAAAGAGCGAGGACTATTTGGTTCCGCTGACTACTCATCTATGTGAACATTTAGAGAAATGAAATGTGCCCTATGGTTCTTGCCTTTGAGGCTTCTTCTGCTATGACACATCAGCTGTCTCCCCCCCAGAAGTACACGTGCCTCCCTCCTTCCCACAAAGGAGAGGCTGACATATGACTCTACTGTTCATCTTTATGTGTTTCTCTGCACTCACACAGATGCCCCATCTTCGCCCCACTGCACCAAGCCCAAGCCCAAGTGTGTTACTTTCCATTGTGTTTGTCCAGCTTGGAACACCTCTCCCTGGCACTGTTGCAATCCAGACTCTCCTGGTTGGTATTTGCTCCTTCTGCTCTTCCTGCTGGTGGAGTCTTTGGAGACTGGACCTCACATTGACACAGGGAGTGCTCCTGATATTTCAGGGAGCTCCGGGCCACCAGTGGGAATGAGACAGCAACCCCTGGAGACCAGTCTTCACTTTCCAACCTGGATGGTACAATTTTGTTTCCTCAAATGACTTGTTCTGGTTTCTGGAAACCAGCTACCATTTGTCCTTACTTCCTACTCATTAATAGTATTTTCTGTTCTGGGCTTGTGTCCATTTCCCTGTATTCATCTTAGGTTGTAAACACCTGTCATATGGAAACACGCTTGGAATGCCCTTTGCATAATGCCCTGCAGGATTTAGCGTTTATTAAAACGGTGGCATTACAGGTGACTTAACGTAGCCTTGCAGATGAGAGTCTCTGCCTCGTGTCTGGATCCAGATGGGGTGGGGAGAGACATGTTAGAAAAAGTCCTGCATGCTTCTGTCCTCTAGAAGCTAAATTTCTGTTTAGTAGATGGAGAACTGAATTTAAATAGTGCTTTAAATTGCCAGATATGTTTCACGAAGTTTGACCATGGTCAGAACAATCTCTTCCTCCCTAGAGGCTGTAACCTGTAGAATGCCAGGCTGCTTCCTTCTTGCTTTTTGTTTGTTCATTTGTTTCTCTCACTTGGCTTCATTTCGCTTATAGTATTAAAAACTGGGGAGAAATTTGACTCATTTAAGGCCAGAGAAGGCCTTGTATAGTTGGCTAATAATTGACAATATGAACATATATGTAGAAGGACAGGGTGTATGAATAGGACCAGTGTTTGTAAATAGTTATTCAAGTTGTCAAGGATAACTGGTGGTCTTTTAGAATTAAGGTTGTGTGACATCACTTTGAGAGGTTACAAATACATTTAAAAATACAATAACCTAAGGAAGCATGAGGCTTCCTGCTATAATCAAGCTTTAACTTTTCTTTACTTTATATTAATAGGATTGTGAGCCTTATTTGATTCAAGAATGAGAATTGAATTCCAAAGACACTTTTGCTGACTTTGTGTCCATAACCTACTTTATCTTTCAGTGTTTGTGTTTAGAAGATAAATGCCCTACCTAGCTATTCTCTGTGTGGTCTCATTTTTGAGTGTCTATTTGAAGGGTTCTGTTTTGTTTGTTTCTTCTCTAATTGGCTGCACAGGAAGCTCCATCCTGCATTGTGAGTTGAGCATCTTCTTCATTGTCTCCTGTGCATCTCACTGTCTGTGCGCACACAGCATGGCCAGTACCCCACCTGCCCCCATGACTGTGCAAACCACTCCGCACACAAAAAGCCCCTCCACATGGAGCATGCCCATGTATTCAACATCTGGTGCAGGGAAGGACCGTGGAAAGGTCTGTGGCTTCATGTTGCCCTGAACAGTTTCCTTTTCCTCTTGATTTCCCCATCACAGATACTGCAATGAGCATTTGCTGTGCCCCCCGCACATGTTCTGGACGGGCTGGGGTCCTTGGGAACGGTGCACAGCCCAGTGTGGCGGTGGCATTCAAGCTCGCCGCAGGACCTGTGAGAATGGACCTGACTGCGCGGGCTGTAATGTGGTGAGTATGGACCTCTTCATTCTCAGCCCATGACCTAGAGCTGGGAGTCTCAAGCCAGCACATCCTGGGTACTCTGCACACACTTGATATACTGCAAGCATTAGGTGTTCTACAAACACTACATGCTTTGTAAACATGACATGTCTAGACACTGGATGCTCTGTATACAGTAGATGCTCTGCAAACATGAAATGCTCTGTAAAGTGACATTTGACAAGATGCTCTGCATGTGCTATGTGCTGTAAATCATGTAAGTTTCTCTAGTTAATGAGAATATTTGGAGGAAATACTGGAAATTCATAGTAGCTTGGAGGCTTCTTGAATTAAATATTCACTTATGGGATAAACTGCCCCCGGAGTTCCCAGTTCTGATTTCTAAGCTATGACAGAAGCTTCAATGTGCTTACCTCTGGTCACTGTATTCGGTTTGGGAGAATGGCATAAGGTCTCCACACTGAACCATACGAAGGTATAGAAAGCAGAACAAACCTGAGACACTCTGAGGATCGAGAAACTTTATGGGGCTGTCGTCAGAGCACACTGGTGCCCAAGTCAGAGCGAATAAAGGACAACTTAGAGTTTTGTTTTTCTTCTGCCTTCACAGGTCATATTTCTTTTAACACTCTAAATCCTTACAAAAAATTCCACTTGTGCAAGCACCATTCCAAAGGCTGCTGCTGCTCTTCCTGTGTTACCTGTAATGATGACTTAGTACTGAGGGCTGCTGGGCCTCTGCCTCGGCCAGCTCCCCCAGGGCTGGCGGCATAGCGTGCACGCAGTGGGTGAGCATGTCCTGGGGGAGAAGCTCAGCATGAGAAGGTCTAGCTTGGCATTCTTCCTCGCCGGTCTTTCCAGTCATTCTTTGCATCGTTTTCATAACCGTGGTCCATGAGGCTGAGCAATGTTTTTGTGCTGCAGTAACGCTTGTTTTTGTGAAATGCAAAAACCACACACTCCTGAGAGCCTTGGAAAATTCAGAGAGGAAGAAGGCATGGGCATTTTTGTCAGAGATGCCCAATGCAAGGAGATTTCTGTTACTGGGATTTGCAATTAGATTCCTTCCCCTTCACCTGGCAAATATTGCCATAGCTTTAATAGAAGCTATAACTGATTATAGAAGCACTTGTTTCTGGGTTGGCCTGCACTGAATTATGGCCATGAAGAATCTTAGTGCCAGTTTAGAATGATATTTATTGATATTTCAGATGCTGAAACATAAAATTATTTGTTAAAATGAGCAAGGTAATTCCATGAACACTCACTTGTTCTAGGAAGATGGTTTAAATGGGTAGCTTCATTTTCTGCTGAAATACATCATTTCCTATTTCTGGTAGATCAGCGTCAGGGACCGGGATCCCCACTCACATATGAAGGTTTGTCTCATCAGCTGGGAAGCTGCAGGGAGGATGACCTGGGTTGATCTTGCACTTTAGTTTCTAAAACTTTTCAATACAAATAACTCAGAAAACATTTCAGGTCATTCATTTTCAATAATTAGGTCATTGAAATGAATGAAAATGAAAAACATTTCAGGTCATTGACTTCAATAATTAGGTTTAAATACAGTTTAATGAAAAAAAGAATTATATTAAGGAATCCCCTGTATAGTCACTGGAGTGTGTGTGTGTGTTACATCTGATTATAAATGTAAAAACCAAATGTCTTCCTAAAGTGTTAATGTATTTATTGCTTTGTGTCCAAATTTACAGAATTATGGTTTATGAAACAAATACAGCATCACTTCTCCAATCCAGAAAAATGTCATGCCTGTCTCCAATGAGCCTAATGTCAGTTCTTAGGTATTTTAATTTAGGGTGGTTTTTTTGTTTGTTTTTTCTTTGTGGTCATGTACTTCCAAGAAGGTATCACTGTGGTACAGTCGTGCAGTCTGCTCTTTTATGATAGAGGCACAACGTTGATTTTTCTTCTCATGTAGCTTTTCCCACTTATTCCAGTTCCTGTCTCTCCGAAGACACTAATGCCAGCTCATGCCAACTGAGCAACATGAGAAGGATAAAGGAGGGGCTTGGCTTTGTTGGATTACTGAGAAAATGTATCCCATCCATTAAATCCCTAAGTTTATTTAAAAATGACAGTTACTTAAAGTAACATGTTGATTGTCGGATTCTTGCTACAGTTTTTTTTTTTTTTTTTTTAAGATTTAATTTATTTATTCATGGGGTGGGAGGCACAGACACTGGCAGAGAGAGAAGCAGGCTCCATGCAGGGAGCCTGACGTGGGACTCGATCCCCGGTCTCCAGGACCACACCCTGGGCTGAAGGTGGCGCTAAACCACTGAGCCACCTGGGCTGCTTCTTGCTACAGTTTTTAAGTCTTGAACCTCAAACTATGTTCATTTTTTACGGAGGTCTTCTATACAATAATAGCTGTTAAGCATAGGTAACATTTTGATTTTGGAGTCATGAAGTTGATTATACACTTGCCAATATCTAATATGGGTGATGAGTCAGGTGACATTTCTGAATCTTGGTCTCCTCCTCCAAGAAGGGGACAACAGTCCCTTCGTCCCAGGGTAGCTGTGAATGTCAAAGCTGGTGATGCCTGAGGTTCTGGCACTTTCCTCACCCTTGTTTCTGTTTGTTTTTCCTGGACTACAGCTGCTTCACCAAGCTCAAACTTACTGAACATGACAGTATGCTAATGAAGCATTATTTACACAGTAAAAGACGGGTCTGTGGAAACGATGACTCGAATTTCCTGAGTACTATAGCAATTTATAGTAAAAGAGTTGATTTCAAGTTCCAAGTATTAACAAGTTATAAAAGACTTGAGGATCTTCTCTTGCTCCACCATGTTAAAACCGAAATACTGCGAAAAGATTTCCCAAGTATCATCT
Organism: Canis aureus; assembly: GCF_053574225.1. Lineage (NCBI taxonomy): Eukaryota > Metazoa > Chordata > Mammalia > Carnivora > Canidae > Canis > Canis aureus. Next base: position 9,592,652 of record NC_135641.1, read on the forward strand.
GTGAAATTCATATATCCTTATCTTTGAATAAATCTCCAAGCCTTTATTTAAATCTCAATAAGAACTTGAGTGCAGACAAGGTAAGGGCCCTCTTGGACAGCTATGAGCTTTTTCCTCAAAACCCTGCTCTTAAAATTTCCAAATGTTCACATTTCTTCAAGATCTCCATTTTCAGTTCTTTTGGGTAAACATGCAGAAATGGGCTTGCTGGATCATATGGTAGTTCCATTTTTAACTTTTTGAGGAACTTCCATACTGTTTTCCATAGCAGCTGCCCATTTCTCATTCCCACCAACAGGGTGCCAGGGTTCCAATCCCTTCACATCTGAAAGAATCGAAATCAGGATCTTGATGAGATTTCTGCACTCCTGTGTTCAATGCAGCACTATTCACAATAGCCAAATGTGACTATCTCGATGTCCATTGACAGATGAGTGGATAAAGAAAATGTGCACATACGATCAAATACTATTCAGCCGTTTACAAGGAACACGTTGCTCAGCATGTAACACGTAGATGAATCTTGAGGACATCATGCTACGTGCACTTAAGTAGACACAGATAGAGTCTATCAAATTCATAGACTCAAAGAGGAGAATGGTGGTGGAATCAAAGGGCCCCTTAGGGGCTGAGCAGGGAGGGAAATGGGGAGTTCCTGATCAATGAGCACAAAGTTTCAGTTAAGCGAGATGAGCAAGTTCTAGAGATATGCTCTGCATCGTTGTACCTGCATCGTTGCACTTAAAAGTTTTGGGGGGTAGGGGCACCTGGGTGGCTCAGTGGTTGAGCATCTGCCTTTGGCTCAAGCCATGATCCCAGGGTCCTGGGATCGAGTCCCATATCGGGTTCCCCACAGGGAGCCTGCTTCTTCCTCTGCCTGTGTCTCTGCCTCTCTCTGTGTGTCTCTCATGAATAAATAAATAAAATCTTTAAAAGAAAAAAGTTTAGGGGGTAGACTTCATGTTAAATGTTCTTACTACAGTAAAATAAAATAAAATCAAATAATAAAAACATAAAGTTCAGGGGGAAAAGGTCCAAGTGTTGAAGGCGTGGTGGCTGTAGAGCCTTCAGTCGTATGGGGAGCTGATTGACAGACTCAGAGTGGAGACCTGGATCTTGTGCAGCCACTTAATTGTGTGAACGTGGGGCCCACCCAGTCCCGGACCTCTGTCTTCCTCCGCATGATTTGAGGCAAAGCCAGCCGGTGTTCAAGCTCCCAGGGCCCTCAAATCACTGAGTCTGTGATCCTGGTATCTCATCTGTGGACCTTGGGGTTACATATGTCCAGCTGACTAGGGGACCACTTCCAGCAGGTGTCCCTCCCCAGGGCCTGAGTCCTCTGATAAGTTTAGAATGAGACAATTGATGACACATCAGGACATTTAAGGGACAGACATTTCCTCTCCACATTCAAGTAAGCCTCTTTAGAACCAAAGGAGTGTCTGGGCTTCTCTGAACCTCAGTGTTCCTCCATGATATCCCTGCACAAATGTGACCTCACAGAGCAGTGAGGGGAGTGGAGGGGTAGAGTGGTGGGGCCTCTGAGTCACCAGGACGCTGCCCGTGCTATGCCACGGCATAAACACCCAGCGGTTTGGGTGATTACATGTAATCTCACCCAGAGTAAATGTTGCTCAGTGACAAATGTAACACAGGCATTCATAAAATAGGAATTCCCGTCATCATCATATTGGCAGCCATTGTACAGTTTCTGTGGGAAAATATTCTGTTCTTGAATAATATAACAACAGCAACAGCTACCATTTTATATTTTATTATATTTTAGATCATCTTTATATTAAGTACTAATACATGAATATTATCGATATTCTATGTTAATATAATATTATTTTACACTAATTGTATCTGGCATGGTTACCTTTCTTTTTTTAATGAATATAATCCACTTTAATCTTTTTAAGACAGAAAATACATGCAAGCATGGTGGGGGGTGGTTGGGGAAGAGAGAATCTTCATGCTCACTGCAGAGCCTGATGTAGGGCTCGATCTCACGACCCTGAGATCATGACCTGAGCCGAAATTGAAGTTGGATGCTTAACCAACTGAACCACCCAGATGCCCTGGTTGTCTTTCATTTCTAATTTGCTTTGATACTACCTAGTAACCATAGTGATAATTATTATATCAAGTCTTACAAATGGTAACTTACTGGGTAACATCAAATGAATTATTGAATGAAATTATAATTAAACATACTGCAATTATTATTATTTAAACCTGTTATGGTAGACAGAAATCTTGTATTACATAATAAAATGCTCATAGTAACCCTGAATGGCAGTGGAGAGAAATAAAGATATTTAATGCATAGCCACCAAGAGCCAGGAGCATTCTGTTTGTCTTTGGTTCTGTGACCACGGCTCTGTGAATGTGACTTTACTAATGTTTATGGGTGAGGGAGGTGAGACAGCGGAGGGAGGTAACCTGCCTAAGGGTACTGAGCTGGTAGGCAGAGAAGCGGGGCCCCCGGAGAAGTTGTCACCAGTATGGTCCCTTGTCCTTCCCATCCCACCTGTGAGAAATAAGCTGAGGGGTGACAGTTTTCCTGCCAGGATTTGAGCATACATCACATCAGTGCCCTGACAATCAAAGTGATAATTATTTAATTTAAAATAATTAGCCAGATCATTTTAGAATAGCCATTTTGGGGTGAATGATTGTTGGCTTATTTTCATTTCCTGTTTAACCTTTTCTGGAGAATAACTAGTAACCATAGTGATAATTGTTAAATGGAGTCCTGAAAATCCTAACTTACTGCACAATGTCTAATGACATGCTGAAATGGAATTATAACGAAGCATACCGTAGTTGTTATGTAGGTGTGTTATGATAGAATGGCATTCTGTGCTACATAAGACAACAGTGAACTTTTATTGAGCACCTACTACATGCCATAAATTACACCAAAAGCAATTAAAATGTATTATGTGTATTCTCCCTTGTACTCCTGCTGGCAGTTTTCATTAGTACCTCACGTGGAGATAGAAAACTCAGCTTGAGGGATCCCTGGGTGGCACAGCGGTTTAGAGCCTGCCTTTGGCCCAGGGCGTGATCCTGGAGACCCGGGATCAAATCCCATGTCGGGCTCCCGGTGCATGGAGCCTGCTTCTCCCTCTGCCTATGTCTCTGCCTCTCTCTCTCTGTGTGACTATCATAAATAAATAAAAACTAAAAAAAAAAAAAAAAAAAAAAAAAAAAAGAAAACTCAGCTTGAGAAAGATTAATGAACCTGTCCAGTAGCAAGTGGCGAGTGGGTGTTGGGGCCAGCATTTTGAGCACTGGCTCACTGGCACACACAGAAGTAAATGACACGACCCCCTTTGCCTAATTTCTCTGCTGGATGCTCAGTAGCAAATGATAGGACTTTATTTTCTTTTTCATTTTATCTAATACAAAGTATATCTGAAAAGAAAGAGGGCCTCTTGTCCTTCTGTATACTTCTGTGTTCATGAGCACCCTTGATTTTCAGAAGCCTGTGCCCATGTTTTCAGCTAACCACAAGAGTGCCATGGGAGATTTTCATGACCGTGGAAATTAACTGATGACAAATGCATAACACAAGTCTTAACTCTGTGTTTTGGAAGAAAATTACAACACATGAAAGGAAGAAAGACCTGACGATGTTGTGTTGTATAAATAGAATTGCTTCCCAAATTAATGTAACTCAAACCTCCCCAAAGATTTCAGCGGATGTGTGGAAGAATAGAGCTAAACACGGGGTCAGATACAGGAGAGATAATTCAAAGACGGGAACAGACGTAGCGCGGCCCGCACTGTATTTATTACTGAAATGTCACACAAAGTGTAAAACAGTTGACCAAACGCTGTGATTTATGCTCTCAACAGGAAGCATGGGAGAGTATCTATTTCCCAGAAACAAAAGAGCTAGCCTCCAGGAGACCCAGAAAGGTCAAGAAGAAAGACGTTAAGATTAATACACCCTGTCAAGGGGATTCAGGGACGGTTAATCAGAGTTGGCGGAACACACTGAAAATTGTTGGTGTCAAATGATGGCACTATGGGTAAATTTGGGAACACATGAAACCCGGCAACCGGAAGTTTTAAATAGTTTGTTACAGACGAAAATAATCGCACTATCGCAGAACACCTCAGGTTTTCCGTAGCACGTTGGAGTTTGCAAAATTTTGAAAAATGTCATCTCGCCCATTCCTGGTTTTCCAAACGGGAGAATCAGGGCCTGGATAAAATGATGTGCGCACCCGAATCCTTGCCGCTGGCAGAGCAAGGCCCTGCTCCAGGTCTTCTCAGCACCTAAGGTGCCGGAAAGGTCCAGATGCCGTGGCCTCCTCAGGAAATGAGGCAAGCCCTGCGGCATTAGCCGCCAGAAGCTAAGCTCCTCCCACCCACCAAACCAGACAGGTTCAGAGACTAATTAGAAAGGCTCATTTCCATTCCTCCCAGACTGCTGCAGTGATCCTCGTACCCCACGTATCGCCTCGTGCTCAACCCTCACCAGGGGAACCCGCCTCCTTGAAGTGGCACCTGCTTCTATGCAGGTAGGCGGTGGCACCTCCGCTGCTCTCGGCCGAGAAGACGCCTCAAGTAGTTGGAAGCTTCTCCTTGCTAGTTTGTGATTGTTGATTTCCTTTGTGCTCACATGTAGCGTCTCCATTTCTGAACATTGTTTACCTGGAGATCTGTGCTTCCGCCGTGGAGGATAGGCACATTTTTATCAGGAGGTGTGTAGGAGGTGTTCCCTTTGTTCTGTTATTTTTGTTTTTGTTTTTTAAAGATTGTATTTATTTATTCATGAGAGACACACAGAGAGAGGCAGAGACACAGGCAGAGGGAGAAGCAGGCTCCATGCAGGGAGCCTGTTGGGGGACTGGATGCCAGGACCCCGGGATCACACCCTGAGCCAAAGGCAGACACTCAATTGTTGAGCTACCCAGTAGTCCCTACTCTGTATTTTTGTTCGCTTTTGTTCCATGTGTGCCGTGTATGCCCAGCACAGGCCAGGCTGAGGGTAAGTGGTTACTTCACTTTGGGACAAGATCCATATCCCCATTTCCATACGATCATTTGCCATCGCCAACTGTACCCTGAAAACTCATCATAGGCGCTGATCTCTCACCTGGGTCCCTGCGTGGGCTGCTTATGCAGCAGTGTGGAAGCTTTTGTTTAATAAGCCAGTTGGCCCTTATACAAGATACAACTAGTTTTAGCCAGTTGTATCAGCTAGTTTTAGATACAACTAGTTTAGATACAGCTCGTTTAGATACAACTAGTTTTGTGCCTTGTTTACCCAAATACCATTCTATAGTTCTAAAACAACCCAATCTTCTTAAATAAGAATAGATAAAATCAAGTAAAATCAAATAATTTGATTCCAACTCAATTGAAGGCATATAGAATTTTTATAGAGAAAATTTATATGTTTCATCATCACCATCATAATTTCTGCAGGCTGGGTATTGTTGGAAGAACTTCTTAGGGATTTTATTATGTATTCCTGCTAGTGAACCAGGGATGTGGCATTATTATTAGATTAACCACTTCACAGGTGCGGAAACATGATACAAAGAGACGTGATAGCTCAGCTCACACAAGGGGTGGCCAGACTCAAGGCCAGGCATTTGTACTGATGGCCTATGTGTTTCTAGCTACATTCTGTAGCCTTATCTGATATTTGAAAAATAACTTCAAAGGTAAAGTTTAAAAGACTGCTGTTTTCCTGATGCTGCCATACACACGAATGTGTTTATGGAAATGTTTTTACCCAACTGAATATGAACCACAGCAGATTTGATAAAGTGGATCATTCGAGCTAAAAGCTGAAAGGAGGCAATCAGTTTTCACTTATTGAGAGCAGCAGGTGACTCTTGGTGGCTTCTGAGAATGCATGTAATGAGGAGCTAGAGGGACTAGAGGATTCTTGGGGGAGGCCTAGACATCCAGATGCTCTTGGGAGGGGCACCCTCCAATACCTATTCTTCAAAGCCACTATATACAGTTGTACAGGTTGTGTACTGCATAGTTCTAAGGGCTGTTGAAGATCATCTACATGTGAGTAGTACCCCTCTAGAAGGCCAGTGTGCAGCCTGGGTGCTAATGGTAGAACTGCAGGACCACCTTAGACCTGACCTGCGTACATAAACACTATAGTTCTTCAAAACCTCTGAAATATATGTGGCAGTTGCCACCTGTCATTTTGAACTTTGTTCTGCTTCATGGCGGTGTAGAAGCCGAGGGGGGCAAGCTGCACGTCTTAGCCTGAGCTCCATTTAAAATAGGGCTTGATCACAGAGTTAATTCTGGAGATGAATCTACAGCAGCAGGTAAGACGGATGAGGAGAGCAAGGCAGGGAAGAAGAAAGAGCCCATGTTAGGGTTTGCTGCCAAGGTCACCTTTGTGAACAGCAGGGCAGATTCTTCCCGGGATGGCTGGGAAGCCTGCAGGATGGCTGTCAGAAGCAAGCCTCATCGGCTCCCCTTGGTGGAGGGCTGCTCCTGGCTACACCGTCCTTGGGGGCCTCAGAGAAGACCCTGATAGGGAAAGTCACAGGAAGTGAGACCTGTGCCCCTGGTGGGTGTGGCTGCCACACGGCTGCCACCACCATGCCTGCAGCTGGGGTCCCCACTGGAGGCCCCCAAAGCACTGGCTACACCTGGCTAGAACCGGCTAGCAAGCACAGGAATTCTGAAGCTGCCGTCCAATAATTGGAGCTACACCCTGCCTTCTAGGGTCCTCTGGCCTCCTGAACTTTCCAGCCATCAGATGGCTGTAGATGCTCATTATTGGGCAGATTGCACCTTGTTTTCCAGCAGACATTTTTATCTAGTTCCGTGGTTCTCACCACGTGGACCAGTTCTTCCCTTGGGAAAAGCCGTTAGGGGGTCCTGGGAAAGGTTTCTGCATCCCCTCAATGCGAGACGCAGGAAGGGAGGGCTCCTTCCCTCTCTGGATACTGCTGTGTGGGCAGGTGAAGCTGGAAGGCTGCTCCCCAGCTGCTGAGGGCCTGAGAGTCACCAGGTTGGGGCCCAGGGACGCAATAGCCCAGCAGAGAGGCAGAGCTGGGAGCACCGATGCGCCCGTGTGTCTGCTTCCCCGCCTGGAGTCAAAACTATCCTAAGGGCTGTGGCTGCTCCCGCCCTTCACCATCCTCCCCCTCAGAAGCCAGGTCCTCAAGGATGGGGAGGGCGCGGGCACCCCCCCCACCAAGCTTTCTCGCTCCTGTCCAGTCTCTGGAAGCTGCCTCTTAAAACCACTTCACAAGGATAGTAAAAGCCATGCTTTCTTGATTGTTTTATTTGTTGCAAGTGGTCTGAAATTTTCATGCGATCCACATGAGCTCCACAAAAGCTCAAAACTGATCTTGACCTTCGTGAAGAAGGTCACAGTATGAACTCTTCTATTGCACCTTGCTTGTAGAATGCATTCACTTGTATTTCCAAATATCCTTCCCCAGAGAAATGATTGATCTCCCTAGCTGAAACTTGATATTACACCTTCATTAGCATGGGAATGCAAAAATTGCTTTCTTTTGTTATGAGCTACCTCAGTGAAGGGCTTGCAAATGGGAAAGACTGTCAGAGTAAAAATACCCTATTTTGTGAAAAGAGACTTGAGCATTTTGAAGAAGTCAATATCAGTACACAGAATCAGGTGATATGGCGGGTGGCCGCAGAAATGTGGGTTTGCTGAAATGTAGCCCTGCAAGCTCAGTGATCGAGTTTAAGAATGGTGCACGACACAGACGGGGAGAAAAGAAAAATGATGGATGATAGGAATTAATCCATCAAAAGTCTGCTTCTAGGACATATAAATTATCATCTACAATCTCTGGAAATTGCAATTGGTATGGAGATCTGGAGTGTTTCACAAAAATGTTTTATTTATAGTGTTAGAAGAGTCTGTTGCACAGATTTCTTTGCCTTTACCAAAAAAAAAAAAAAAACAAAATCAGGTTTGTTCCTGCCTATAATAACTCAAATGCAGTGATTGCAAAGTTAATTGAAAGGAGAAGCTTCATGAAGAGAGGGTTCTGCTGTGGAAGTGACTTAGGTGAGACACACACAGATTTTTTTTTCCTTTCAGTTTTCCAATAAATTCCAGGACAAAGATTTTCCAATACCTGACATTAAAATATCTACAACCTACTTATGGAAACATAGTAACAATATTGCCGGTCACAAGATTTTCACCAAATGGCCATGAGTCTAAAAATCTTTGCAGGCCTGTATGAATGGACAGTATACACAGAACTGACTCTAGAAGACATAACACAGGTACCTGAGTGGCTTAGCCGTTTGAGTGCCAGACTCTTGGTTTCAGCTCAGGTTATGATCTCGGGGCTCAGGTCATGATCTTGGGATCCTGGAATCAAGCTCCACATAAGGCTCTGGGCTCAGTACAGAGTCTGCTTGTCCTTCTCCCTTGGCCTCATTCTTGTGCTCTCTCTCTTTCCCCCCTCTCTCTCAAACAAATAAAATCTTAAAAAAAAAAAAAAAAGGCATAACAAATTCTCAGCTTTAGGAAACCCAGGTCTCTTACAAATGATGTCAGATCTTTAACTGCAATAATTACCTGTGTAATTAAGTGTTACTTCCTAAATGTTGGCCTAAGTAAATGTTCCTCAAAAACTCTCAGTGAGTATTTTTTTCCAAAAGCATCTTCAGTCTTTGATTGTTGCCCTGCTGACACCTGTGGGCTAATCGTGGATTATCCAGAGAGAAGGTTTCTGGGGTCGCTTAGTCAGTTTGGTGTGCTTACGTGTGGTCGATTCCTGTGGCTCACCCTGTCTGCTTCTAGGTGCATCAGGCGCTTGCCCTGCTGTTAAAGAGAATGTTCTCTTGGAGTATGAGCAGACATTGCATTGCTCACAGTTGTTTTCTTTTTTTTTTTTTTTAAGATTTTATTTATGTTTTCATGAGAGACACACAGAGAGAGGCAGAGACACAGGCAGAGGGAGAAGCAGGCTCCATGGGGAACATGATACAGGACTCGATCCTGGACCCCGGAATCATGCCCTGAGCTGAAAGCAGAGCTCCACCATTGAGCCACCCAGGTGTCCCAGCATTGCTCATAGTTTTTAAAAAGCAACTGCATTGTCCAGCCAAACTGCCCTTTAAATGATAGGCTGTGACGCTGTCCCTCTCATTTGGAGACAAGGACCGTTTGTAGCATCAAGGACGGGCCCTGGCATTTATTTGCATCTTTGGGTCCTGCTGTCTACCCTCCACTTTGGAAAAGTTGTACTTCATTGCAGACCTCACTTCACAGGCCAGGGCTGTGAGAAGAATGCACAAGAGGAACACCCCACCTGCCCCACCATCCCAATCTGGGGCTGGGATAGTATACTCAACCATCTTACGGAAAAACTGGAGAAAGGTGGGGCTCTGACCCATTGCAGGTTGACATTACAGTGGCCGACAGTCTGCCTCAGCTGACTCATTTCTAAAATGCCCTAAAATAAAAAAATTAATAAGCAAACAGAAACCTGGAGAGAAATTATTTGATCAAAGGCTTTTGTCATCTACTTGAGTTTACTTCTTGTTGTGTGATCTTCATTTGCTTTGCTCAATTTGCCCCACATACATCACAGTCTCAGTAGAGGTTTGTCTGAACTCACACTGATGTACCTAGACTGTAAGCACCTTGATTATTATTTTTTTTTACCCATCTTCATTCCACTATGATCGAATGAATATTAAGCTCCTACCCTGTGATGGGCTCTGGGAACAGCAGGGTGAATAAGGGAATCACTATCCCTGCTCAAACTTAGGAATAATGAATCTTACCCCGAAACGGTCTCTGTACTAGTTTGTTCATTGCCTTACTCTTGTTTGTGGGTGCTATGGTTCCCAGTGTGCTTTGATACCCATCTTCACTAGCAAGGATGGGGTGTGTTGTAGAAATAGTTCACATGTATCCAAATGTAGTCAGAGGATTTTAAAATGAGTTTTGATCACACTCTCCTTGTCATTTGGTTTGGCTCTCGGCAGGCAGTTCTTCCTTTTGGAGAAACAACATACGTGTTTAATTATATCAACAATATGTTTTAATTTGTGTTTTGCTTAAGATTTGCATTTCCCATTTTTTTATTATTTCATCTGAGCGCCCTCAGTGGAATTATTAAACATGTATAATTTTGGTTGTTAAAACAATCCACATACATAATAATTTTCAAAGCAACTTGTAATTAAGTAAGGAAGGGAAGCAACAGATGTTGGAACATGAAAAAATGGTTTTAAAGCATTGACTGTTTTTCACAGATGCCAGAATTTCTTCTTCCCCAAGTGCTACCCCTTTGGCAATCCCAAAATGTGTAAGAACTAGAGCCCAGATCAGAACCCTTTTATGTGAATACATGAAAGACCATAAGAAGTTCCTACTACATTTAGATTTTTTTTTTCCTTTAATAGTTCTAAACAGAAATACAAGGTTATGTGTAGAAGCCTTCTAAAGTTGTCAGAAAAAAAAAAAAAACGTAATTACTTTGCTCTGTGGTCTGGTGCTGTGCCTCAAGAACAGACATTCTTCGAACAGTAGTTCTTCGTTTCACTCCTCAGCATGGTTTTTCAAGATCTGTTTGACTTGCAGGATCTCAGGAGGCTCTGGTTTGAAGGGAAGAGTTGCACTAAAGACTAAAGATAAAATGGGCTCATACCAGGCCACATTCTTGTGTTATTTTATAAGCCATGCTGCGTGAGAAAGTAACGTCCCCCACACAGCCATTTATTGGGCATCTTGCTTCGGTCATGATGGGAAACATTTCCCACATCTGTTCCAGTCTCTCTGGGTCCCGTGAAATTGCCCCAGTGTGAGACTATGAGAAAGCAGTCCTCAAAGGAACTCTGGTGTCATCGCATGGGAGGAAGAAACGGCCGCAGCAGAGAGAAGGAAGCTGTGGCTTCTACCTTACAAAATTATCCAGCCTCCGCATATGTGAAGCCAGAAGCACGTGAGCTGTAGCCTCTCAGAAGAGGGAGAGACAAAAATAGTAGGGCAGACAGATGGCATCCAGACACGAAGAGGAGCCCTTTGACGTTTGCCAGGCAGTTTTTGTTATGAAGCTTCTTTAATTGATTTCTTTCTCTTATCTTTGCAACTGCTAATAGCTTTTAGTGATAAGACCTTGCCATCTGTGCCTGTTACATGAGTCTTCTTTGATAATTAATTTCTCTAACGCCTGGTGGAATTGCCTACGATATTATGAATTTCTGAATGGCTTCACATGTGGAAAGAAAAGAAAAGTCTCAGCAACTTCAGTCACCAATTTGTGTCGGTCATCCTGTCCTTTGTAGAATTTTCGGAGCTTTTCACGTATAGGCCTGATTGACCAAAAATACTGATTCTCTGCTGTGCGTAGGTAGAAGTGCAGTAGGTAGCAGGGAAGATACGCAGATGAGTGCAGTAAAGGTTCTAGCCTCAAAGAGCTGACTTCCTAGCCTGGGAAGGGAACCACAGAGCACGTGGCTGGAATTAAGGAACAAGGAGGAATGCCGATGGAACAAGGATGGGGAACCGGAGTCCAGAGGATGCAGAGGTCACCTCTGGCTGGGTGGGTCAAGGGCCCCACGAGGTGTGGCCAGGATCTGGTCAAGTTGGGATGGAGTGGGAGTGTGAATGGAACATGTGTGAAGGCTGGGGGTCAGAGGATGTGGGGAATTCACCAGGACCTGAAGTAGTATCATATGAGTGGCCTGAGGATACGTACAGAAATGCAGCTGGACGCTGACTTGGAAAGGACATTGATTCATCCCTACAAGGTCCTCGACATCAGGCTGAAGGTGTTCGGCACTTGGCTCTTGCTAGCTTGCTGGGGCAGCTCTGTGATTGGAGATGGACTGATGTTATTCGGTTCGTATTGCCACAGTACCACTCCTTTATGACTTCCAACATTTAAGCTCCATGATGTTTTCAGTTGTTTTTCCTTGCCGTGAAAAAACAAAATGTTGGTTTTACTAAAAAAGACAGACACCATCTAATCCAGAATAAATACATAATGTTGTGGGTGCAAATATGTGAGGGTCCATCTGTGTCCATGTGGTCCTTATTCTGACATGCGTTGCTTTCCCAGTCATTGCTCAACCTTTGCAGATGCTTGCTCCTTGACCTAAAACACTTAAATTTCAGGTCAGTGTTGCCCAAAAATATGTTATGTAAATGTGGATTTAGTCCCATCACATTAACACAAGATGAACTAATTTGGTCTTAAACCAACTAATAACAACAACAAAAAGATATTTTAAGTTTTTAAAGTCAGGGACAGAGGGACCTGTTTTATTCATGATTGTATCTTCAACACCCAGCAGAGTGCAGGATAAGGGGTAGATAAACCTAGTTATTAAATTCATGTATTAATCTTTTTAAAGATGGTGGCAGTTTGGGGAAATATTGTCAACGTCTTTTCAAATGAAGTGATTATTCTCGTGGATTTTATCACCCTGTCTGCTTTGCGGTTTCCCCTTAGTCTTTTACAACAAAAACATATTTTGTGGCTGGTCTTCTCTCGCAGAGATTCTTCACACCCTAGTGGAGTTGCCTCGACTTCACATTTAATTTTTCTTCCCATGATGTTTACTTATGAACATTTTATTTCTTGTTCATATTCTTAAATTATTTCAAATTCTTTAATTAGCTTTACAAGGCTGCTCCAAGTGAGTGAAGTTTAGCACCGAAAACAAGTTCGCCTGCAGTAATAATGTGTGAAGTTCATTAAAATTGGTTTTGATATTAGATTATACTTGGCAGTGACCTTCCAAGACTTTATCAGATCCCCACAGGCAAGACACAAGTAAACTAATGCCGAGCATCTAATTAGAAAAGAAAATCTGAATTTACCATTTTAAAGTGGCACAGATTCCAATATTTGAGCTCCCTCCTATAAGTAAGAATTCCATGTCCTAGTGATTCTGAGCCCTTTTCAGACCATCAACCTGCTTGCTAATCAAATGTTGTCTTATTTCCCTTGCTATACTTCAGACACACCAACTCAAGTCTCGTCCAGCTCTGTCCCCTTAACAAGTCTTGAGTAACTGTGAGTGTGAGCCAGCACTTGGGGTGTGAGCTGGGCGGGACGTGAATCTGGGTAGGTTGCTGTCCTCAAGAGCTCTCAGCCTCGGGGGAGAAAGATACTGACAACCAACCACATAGCATTGACTTCAGGTAGAAAGTGTCATAGTTGAATCCAAGCTGCAGGTGTCCAGGGAATGGAAGAAGCCAGTGAGTCTCCTGTATGGATGGCTTTTTCTGGAAAATCCCCCATGTCATTTTAGCATTTGGCTAATTGGAGGGCAGTCATTGAGACTCGGAAGACCAGTGTTCAGTGGGACGTGAAATATAAATAGTGTCCCCAGCAGTTAGCTCCAATAAGGGGCACTGACTCTGGTGTTAGCCAGCATCTAGTGTTTCCCAGGGGATGGCCTGCCTCTGTTGCGCCCCCCTGCCATGTCCATCAAGGAACCCTCAGCGTTTACACTACAGGATAGAGATTTGCCTGTGGACCTAACAGCTTTGTTGCTTTCTGTCCACTGTGAATCCCTTTGAGACAAATGGGTCGTTTAGCCTACCATCCATTAAACTGCAAATGTAAATACTTCTGGCCTGTTGGGACTGATCTAGTATTTTGTAAACCACAGTTTACACGGTTTGGGAGACATGATTCTGTGGGTGTGCCTTCATGAAGGGATTTGGCAGGCTTTTACTAGGGTGCCCATATTTTATTTTATCTTCTCAGGGCTTCTCATGCTCTTGCATTGTCTTGTCATCCTTGGCATTCATAGATCTCATTGTTCTTAGATGTGCCCCATTAGTCACAGCATAAAGAGAGGAATCTGACCAAGTGAAACCCTATGGCATCCTGATACAAATTGTTATTTTTTAAAAATTCTACCATGTTATTTGTACCTTTTACCTGAGTCTTTGAAAAAAAATGTAATGGATAACTTTTTTCCCAGCAGACATTACTTCTTGTTCCTTAGTAGAATTTGTAACCCCTTTTGTTGCTTTCATACTGATATTTGGATAGGGAGGCCCCTGACCTAGTGCAGCTGTGAGTTTACTGTAAACTTACTGGGTTTGCCTCATTTGTTTGAAAGGAATCTGAAGTAATCTCCAGCATAAATACTCATGTTAAAGACAAGTTTTCCACATAAATATTTACAGCAGGACTAGTATTACAAAAAAAAAAAAAGTTTTATAATCCTGGCACTTTGCAGGCATTTTATTTACATCTCAGTGGAGGATAGATATTTGCTCAGCCCGGTTCTTAATTGTAAATCATGTCCTGTAACAATTTCAAGATGAAATCATTGGTGAGGCTGAAGGTAGAGGAAGCAGGGTGATGCTCGTTCGCTGTCTCCCTACCACATGACACGAGGATACTTGGTGGAGAATGCCGTGAGATTCCCAGCCCCCAGTTGCAGATACCTTGTCTCTGTGGCTCTCCCCTGCATCCTTAGCACCTTCTCAGTGCCTGGCACAAAGTTGCTGCTCAATGAATTCTGTGAAATGCACCGGCAGCGTTCAGCTCCAGGGAGAACTGTTACATTTTTGGATCAGTAGAAGAGATGAAACGGTCTCTTGAGAAGGCCCCAGACAGTCCTCGCATTTGTTGGAATGCATGCAGGGAAGAGTCAGTTCATCAACATGTTAAGTTTCATTTGTGTCTCTCCCCCTCACTTCAGCCTCTGGATGGTTTTTCTCATGGCCACCTCCCTGAGTAGAGGACAGGCATTAGAGGTTCCAGAGTTAGCACGGACTCCCAGCAGAGATTCTGCACATAGAGGATGATGATGTCAAAGCAAGACTTCTATAGTGAGTTCTCAGGAGAACATGTTCAGTGGTGGAGTCACTTGGTAAATGGTGTTGGCTCTGACGATTAGACACGGTTGAGAGCCGAGATCTTCTTTTGTGCCATCTTGTACAATGTCAGTTCATCACGCTTTTAGTGCAAGTATAAATTATACCTGTGTATTTACATTTCACTTATATTCATGTGTTTACACTCATGATTTGACATGAGAGTGATCAAGTGGAGAATCTGGTAAGTAGGACATTTTATGTTAATAAGATTAACAGAAAGAATGTTGAAACCATTCCTATAGAAGCAGAATGAATGTTCGATGAAATCCAGCACTCATTCATAATAGTTAAAATAAAAGTCAACACAGCGTGGATGAGAGCTTCCTTAACCTCCAAGGACAACTGTAACCTCAAGGATACCTATTAAGACGTTCTAGCAAACACCATCATACTATGTGGTGAAAGATTGGAAGCTATTCCATTAAAGTCAAGAAAAAGCTAAGGATTCCTGCCAGCACTTCTAAAGTTCAGTATTGTACTGGAGAGCACAGCCAGTTCAACACAACAAGGCAAAAAAATTAAGAGTTAAAAGGTCAGGGATAGAAATAATTAATCCCAAGGATTCTTGCCAGCTCTGTTACCTGTGCCTCAATGATCAGACGCTATTGGGCCACCTGAGTGGCTCAGTCAGTTAAGCATCTGCCTTCGGCTCAGGTCATGATCCCAGGGTTGTGGGATTGAGCCCCATGTCGGGCTCCCTGTTCAGCTGGGAGTCTGCTTCTCCTTTTCCTTCTGTTCCCTCCTCCACTTGTAGTTCTCTCTCTTTTGCTCACTCTCTCTCTCTGAGGACTCAAAGAAATGAATAAAATCCTTAAAAAAAAAAAGGTCAGACACTATCAGTTAATGACTGGTCATTAGATAGAGAGTGACATTCACTCATTGCTGTGTTTGCCAAATGCTGAGCCCTTGCAGATGGTGGTGGAGTGGGCGTGCTCAGCTGGAGGGTCACTTGACCCCCGCCCCAATTGAACCAGAGCCACGTGATTGTT
Source organism: Canis aureus (assembly GCF_053574225.1). Lineage (NCBI taxonomy): Eukaryota > Metazoa > Chordata > Mammalia > Carnivora > Canidae > Canis > Canis aureus. The sequence continues at coordinate 9,608,492 of NC_135641.1, forward strand.
ACCTGTTTATATATTACTTATTGATTGAAAGGTTATTCAGTATTTCTAAAGATTTTGGACGCCAGTGAGGAAAAGTTATCAAAAATAATCCCAAGTACTGTCCTGGGTTTTGACATGTGAAGCCCGTTAGTGTCGTGTTTGCCTGAGGATGTGCTGACAGTTCTGATGTCGTCTGATCATCTGCTGTTTGACAAATGGCAGGTGTCCAGGCCTGGGCGAGGAGCAGGAAAATGAGAAATAGGAAGCAGCCCTCTTCACAAATGTCACAGACCTGTGCAGACAGGTCACTGCAATTGTCTGTCCTTTGTCTGTGACTCCCCAGGAGAAAGTACAGTGGTAGCACCAAGGAGGGAGTAGTGTTTTGGGGTCAACTGAGGAGAAGAAGCATCTCACAAGAAAGGTGGTCACAGTGAAGGCTCAGTGACGGTCGCAGTAGAGATCTGTGTGTGGGTCTTCGAGACAGTGCCAGGGGCTGGCATGCAGATCGCAGGGCCGAAGGGTTGGCCTGAGTTTCTCAGTATCTGGAAAGCTGAGAACTCTCCAGCCTTTACCCTTGGGGAACATGAATCCACAGAAATACCATTAACACTGTTGAAGTCCACATCCCCCTAGGTGGGCACCTCGACCCACCCTTCACACTCTCTTACACCGGCGTTCCCTCACGTGCTAATTTCATTACGACTTTGTGGCGTTATATATATTTTATATGTAAGTTTATATTATAGGTAATAAATGAATATTTAGGCTTCCAGCTGCCAATGTCATTCTTGCCTGACCACGTGTGTGAGCACACCTGACATCTCCCTCCCCTGCCTGAAATGTTCTAACGGAACACAAATTAGGACACGTAGTGGCGCAATAAAGCCAAATAACCTTTAATGTTCTAAAAGAAGAAAACTAAAATTATTCCTGTCACAGTACAAAACTTAGATGTCTACATTCACCCCAACGTATCACTTATTTTTTTATTCTATATACTTGTATTTGTAAGAAAATCCAGCAACTTAGAGATGCTTTAGTCGTGTTTTGGAAGGGCATTTTTCTTCTGCCAAGCTATAGAAGTTTTTGCCTAAATGAATAGAAATCGAAGCAGAAAGCAATCAATACTCTTGCTTAAATTTTGCGATGTTTCATAGAATAGAAAAATGAATTTTAAAGTCATCCACAGTACAGAATTCTAAAGATTATAACTGGGGCTTTCTCCACAGGCCTGAGAGATGGCTTTGAATAAGAAACACCTCTTCTTTATTAAAGAAGCAACGTTCTAGAATGAGAGAATTATAACTGTGTTTGTTGGTTCAGATAAGTTTCACTTAACTTCCAAATGAGTGACCTCCATCATGAGCTTTTATATTTTCATATATAAAAGTGTGTCTACGTAGTACCAATAAAAGGGAAGGGTTATGCAACATGCATCACGATAAATGGCATACCTGCGGTTTAAAATTTGGATTTGGGAAGTTTCCCTACATAATGATTCAATCACCATTTTGTATTTTAGGAATTTCCAGCAGGATGACTTTCTAATTGTATTTAAACAGATGAAAATCTACAATGCTGTTTAGTCTTTAAACATTGATGTGGACAATTATTTTTTATAGGAAACTTCCAGATGAATCAACTGTTTTATGTCATTGCCATATGTTAAGTGTATTTGAGTCTATAAGTGTTTAACTTGTGAGTTTGGTTTCAACATCTTGAATATTTAATTCCACTGCAGTCCTCATTTGTGGGATGGCAGCCACATCGAAGCTAGTGACCAGGAGCAAGACCCAGTTTAGGCAGCAGGTGAGGTGCAGGGATTTTCCTGTCCAACCTGTGGCCAAGACTCTGATGTCCTCACAAAGTCTTCTGATTCTCTTGATACTGGCTCAAGCTTGGTCATCTGCTGTCCACACTGTCACAGAGATGGAAGTAGAGAGAGAGGCCCATGAGAAGTGGGGCATCGAAAGCCGCAGAGTAGTGGTCTAAAACTTTGGTTATAGGTAAGAAAGACAGACAGACAAAATATAAGCAGATGTGAGAAATGTTTGTAGGCTATAGTAAAAAAAAAAAAACAAAAACAAAAAACAAAACTCTACTACTGCATCAATAGTATTGTCAGTAATAAGCAAATTTAATTATAACCCCAAGAAATCACTAAGCCATTAAATTAAGAGCTGAGAGACAAGGTGATAAATCTTAGAAATAAATCTATCAGCAGTCATAGACAAATTGTTTTTTTTTTTAATTTTTTTATTTATTTATGATAGTCACAGAGAGAGAGAGAGAGAGAGAGAGAGAGAGGCAGAGACACAGGCAGAGGGAGAAGCAGGCTCCATGCACCAGGGAGCCCGACGTGGGATTCGATCCCGGGTCTCCAGGATCGCACCCTGGGCCAAAGGCAGGCGCCAAACCGCTGCACCACCCAGGGATCCCATCATAGACAAATTGTTGTATGATGTTGTCACCTCATTTAGACAGAATATTCACTTTTGTGATCATTTGGTTGGAAACGATCATATTAAAGCCATTGTATGTTTAGACTACTACACTAGGATGGTGATTCTAGCAGGAAAGGACAAAGCCTTTATCCTCAGATTGGAAATGTATCTCTTGGGGTGCCTCACTGGCTCAGTCATGATCCCAGGGTCTTGGGATCGAGCCTTACATCAGGGTTCTTGCTCAGTGGGGAGCCTGCTTCTCCCCCTCTCCCTCTGCCTGCCACTCCCCCTGCTTGTGCGTTCTCTCTCTCTCTCTCTCTCTCAAATAAATAATGTAAAAAAAAAAAAAAAGGAAATGCATCTCTTTTGCTGGGAGACTGGGAGCTTCTTGTTAATACCACTCCCAGCTTTGGGAGGAAAGGCAAGAGAACAATGATGGAGGACAGGGAGGCCATCCAGGCCTTGGGTCTGGGAATTAAAATGGCCAACACTTGTGACCACGTGTCCTGGGTAGGCCCTCCTAGTACTTTACCCTTTTCACTAAAATTACTGAAAGGACCCTGTTCATATATTTTGATCTTTTATAAAACTGAGGCACATGGGGCACCTGGGTGGCTCAGTGGCTGAGCGTCTGCCTTCAGCTCAGGGCATGATCCCAGGGTCCTGGGATTGAGTTCACATTGGGCTCCCCGCAGGGAGCCTGCTTCTCCTTCTGCCTATGTCTCTGCCTCTCTCTGTGTCTCTCATGAATAAATAAACAACATCTTAAAAAAAAAAAAAACTGAGGCACAAAAACTTCTCACTGTATTAGGAAGAAAATTAGGATAAATACTTAATATTTTTGACAACTTATATCTTAACTAGTAGATCTTTTTGTTTTCTGTGATTAAGGTGTTATACTTTTCTTAAAGTAGCTAAGATTGCATTTGGGTTTTCATTTTGTTTTGTAATAGCAGTGATATTCTACTCTTAAGGGCATAAATAATTTAGCCAGAATTGGTTGCTCAAAGCAACTAAAGCACGGAGTGTGCCCTTCCTCTGGTGATTTTGAGGACAGCACCCCTTGCTATGAAACTGGTTGGTCAGACACAGAATCCCAGGCTGAGTAAGCCCTTGGGAGTGGTCACAGTGCAGTTAGTTACTAGATGTTTGTGTTATTTCTGGTTTGTTCCTTCTGCATCTTGACTCCCATAACACATAGTTGATGTGGGCTGAAAGCTCTTATACATGTCTCCTTTGGACTTCCTGTGTTTGTTTCACCAATAACATCCAAAATTCCGAAGATATAGCTTAGCATCTTGTACATGGCATAAATGCTCCAAGAGCGATTATTGAAAGATGGATGAATGGGTGAGCAGATGGATGGATGGACAGATAACATGATACTTCTACTCTCATAACTATAATGTTCATTGAAAACGTCATTTGGACAATATTACTGCGACTCTAAATTTCAAAAATATAAATGCTTTAAGATATGTAGGTCATAAACATTATATGGTCTCATTCACTTGAGGAATATAAAAAATAGTGAAAGGGAATAAAGGGGAAAGGAGAGAAAATGAGTGGGAAATACCAGTGAGGGAGACAGAACATGAGAGACTCCTAACTCTGGGAAACAAACAAGGGATAGTGGAAAGGGAGGTGGGCGGGGGGTCGGGGTGACTGGGTGACGGGCACTGAGGGGGGCACTTGACAGAATGAACACTGGGTATTATGCTATATGTTGGCAAATCGAACTCCAATAAAACAATATACAAAAAAAAAAAAAGAAAGAAAAATAAATAAATAAGTAAATAAAATCTAAAAAAAAAGATATGTAGGTCATTAACCATAAATTCTGGCAGGAAATATTTGGGAGGTAATAGGAATCTAATTAAACAATCTGGATTATTAAAAGAAAGTAGCTTAAGTATCTTTATTTCAGGAACTAGTTGTTTTCCCACAGTAAAGAAGAGCAAAAAAAAAAAAAAAATCACAATAATAATACAGTCCCTTGTGATTTAAATTATTAGCAAAAGATGCTTATAAGACATGTTTTCCATTTCCCAGACCCATTAATGATGGGATCCCAGCTTGGAGAGCCCCAACAATACCCAAGCGTTCTATTTCCATACTGGTTAGATGAAATCAAAGAAGGACTTTGGCCCTGCCAGTGAATGTTCCAAATATATCATTAATGATGTAAGGATTTTAGATTAAATGAATGTTCTTACTACTATTTTTTAGAGCATGAAATCTTGGCTGATTATTTAAGGAACATGAACTGATAAAAACCCAGTTTTATGTAAACTCAGATAAGAACAAATATTGAAGAAAATTTTCCACTAGATGATCACATTACAGGGGGAGTGAAATGATATATATATACATGGAAACTTGAATGGAAGTTAAATTTAAACTTGTCTTACCAGTCAGATAAATCCATTCCCCTGAGTATGACCTGCTGGGATAATTATGGGTTATTGTGACCATCCACTCTGAGAGATGATGATTTCTCCAGAATGCTAATGACCAACTTTGGAGAGCCTCTAATATTTTTATGTTCAGGATCCTGACCAACTTTGAAGAATTCCTACTGTTTTCGTGTTCTGCAACCCACTTTCATTTCCAGGCCGCTGTGCAGAACAAAGATGCCCCACAATCCAGGCTCCCTGCTAACCACTGTAAACATATTAGCTCGTTAACATTCCCAAATTATCACCATGTGTTGCTTTATATGCCCATTTTACAGATGGGAAACTAAGGCACTAGGTTAAAAGATGGAAGGGAGTAGACCCCCCTGGATGGACTTGGTAGCCCTCCTGGTTATCACATGGGACCATGAACTTGGAAGTGAAGAGAGTTTCACAGTAAGAACTGGCCAGCCCACGCATGAATAAACTCAGAGAAGACATTGCTTGAGGAGCGTGACTAATGATGTGCCGGCTCCCTCTGCATCATACACTCACTGGAAAGCCCTCCACCAACAGTCTTGAAGGAAGAGGATATTTGAGGTGGCTTTCCCCATTAGATCATGGAGTCAAATGGGCTACAGGTTTCATGAAATCTCAGTCTTTCCAATCCTAGTAAGGTTTGGCAAAGAGAAGTGACTGCCATATAAGATACACCCCTATTTTCAGTTTTGAATCAATGAAGTCAGTTGTACAACCAATCATAAACAACTGAATCGCTCTCACCTCTGAGAACTTCAATTCCAGGCAGCTTCCCCCACAACAGGGGGCGATGGTAATGTGAACTCCACTCAGTTCTGGTTTCTCAATATAAGCCCTGATCACTCGTGGTTTGGAGAAACCCATTTAACTTTGTTGAACCCGTGGCCTCTCTCTTTCCTGAGAGCAGAAGCTTTTCTCTGAGGCACCCACCAGCACCCTACAGAGACGCACTTGGGGAAAAGCTCATTTTCGGAATGAATAGAACAGCACTTTAAATTCTGCTTATGCCCTCAAAGCAGAAAGCATTAACCCAATATATTTCCCTCAAACACAGTGGATTTTCACTAAATAGAAAGCTTTAATGGAATCGTGAATTTGTGATACAACTTGATCATCTACTCGTGTATATTTTGTCACTATTCTGTAAAGTTGAATTACAAAAAAATTAACTCTGGATGGTATCAGGCATCTTTACTAAAACCTGACCTGTAACAACCAACCTCAACTTAGTGCATAACCTGCAGATCTCTCATTCACACCTTGACTTTCCTAGGTATTATTAATAATAAGCAACGGTCACTTTTTAAAGACTGTTAACCAAGACTTTCACATAAGAAAAAAATGGAAGAGTATCCTACATAGCAGGATGATAATGAGTTTTCCATGAAGGAATCTAATCCTTCCAATTTCTTGCCTTGGGGAATCCAGATTAAGAGGCAAAGAAGGCCAGAGATAAGGAAACTCAACTTCATTTGAATCATCTATTAAATTGAATCTTTGGAGTATTAGAAAAAAAAAAAAAGCAAGGTCATGGAATAGATTTCTTTTGTGTACAAATACCAAATAAATGCATATTGACATAGGTGTGCATTCATTTTCTGTTGCTGTATAATAAATGAACACAGATTTAGTGTTTTAAAACAGCATGATTAATTATCTCACAGTTCCATGGGCTGAAAGTCCAGGACCAGTTTAACTGCCTCCTCTGCCCAGTGTTTCAGGCTGAAATCAAGATGTTGACCAGAGTTGCAAATATTTCTGGGGTTTGGGGTCCTCTTTCAAGCTCTTTGGTTGTCCGTAGAACTTAGTTCCTTGTGGTTTAGGAAGGAACTTTTTTTTTTTTTTCTGGCTACAGGCTAGAGGACATTCCTAGTTTCTAGAGGCTTCCCCAGGTTCTAGCAACTTGTCCCCTATAGCATGGAAGCTAACTTCTTCAAAGCCAGCAGGAAAATCCCTCTTTGGTCCACCACAAGGAGGTCTTAGGAGGGATCTCATCAAGAAAACCACTATCCCATCAGCTTCACAAGACCCATCCACATTCGCCAGGAGGGGATTGCACCCAGGTGATGGGAATATCAGGTGCTTACTGTCAGAGTACTCTTAAGATCAAAGCTGTGCCACAACTGAGGTAACAGAGTGCAGATGACTAATGGGAAACAGACCAGGTATTCCCAAGGCTCCACATAGGACGACTCAACTCATGGTACTCAAACACACAATCTTAACGCCTGATGGAATGTATGAGAGCTGAGTGCTCTGGGATCTTTGTGAGATAGCTTCAGGAATTTTGCCAATTGAATAAGCAGGTAGCAGGTATCACAACCAAAATGGAGGACTGAAAGTAAAGGGTGGGGTCCTTTGCTCAAGGCCATTGCAGTTGTTGATTTGGGAAGGAAACTTTTCCCCCCAATGATAGGTTCTCACTTCCAGCTAAAAGTAGTCTTTCCTCTCGATGCATGGTATTTGACAAAAAAAAGCTGTCTGAATTCTTGATGTTCACTCTCAGAGACTACGAACTTAAAGGCATTAGAGTGAGAGAATAAAATAAATAGATGGATCTTCTCATTTGAGATGTAAGTTTATAGATTGCCCACAAATCACAGTCTCTGTAATAAAGATTTCCAACAACAGCACTGATTTTCTTATTCTCTTGGGCTTTCTACAGTGTTATAAAAAAGAATGCCTGAAATAATGTGTAAGGAGGAAAGCCAGTTCCATTTATATATAAGCACACACATATATAATCTAGTACATACACAAGCATATCTCTTTTTTAGTAAGACAGCAGAGGAGTATTTGCTGCTTTTCTTCACTTTAACAAAACAAAACAACTCTACAGGATGACCACTGCTGAAAGTGAATTCATTCACCCATTGGAGAGCCCCTGACATGTTCAGCCCAATCCTCTTCCTCTTTAGAGCCAAAGATAGTGCCAGTCACCCAGTGAGGAAGAAAGTTGTGTCATCCCAGTGTTGAAGAAACTCACAGGCTGGGGCAACCCCATGCAAACAACTGGTACCCTAAAGGTTGGTGAGAGAATGAGGGCGAACTCAGGAAACCCACTGAAATGCAAGCAAGTAGTAACAGTACAACTTTCTACTTCAGAATATGCTTTTTGTTACAGTGTTTCTTTCCCATTTTAAAAAATTGCATTTTTTTTTCACTGAGCCTTTAATGGCTAGTCCTAATAATGGAAAGAGCTCAGGAATATTCATAAAAATCCCTAAATCATCAGCCTCTCTTCAGAGTAGCTAGTGTAGACTATTTGTCATGTAGCATTGGAGTATCAAACCTTTTTAAAATGGATTAATATGCTCTGAATATTATTTTGGGCCACTGGACTAATCCAAAACAAGACTGGATTCCAAACTGTGTGCAGTGTCATGAGATCACCTTGGTCCTGATTTGGCCTTTGTTGGGCTATTGTAGGCTGAACGTTTGTGTCCTCCCCCAGAATTATGTGTTGAAAACCTAATACCTAAAAAAAAAAAAAGAAAGAAAGAAAACCTAATGCCTTAAGGAAAAGGTATGAGGAGATGAGGCCTTTGGAGGGTGATTAGGTCATGATGATGGAGTCCTCATGGATGGGATTGGTGTCCTTACCAAAGAGGCCCCAGAGAGTTAGCTCGCCCCTTCTGCATGTGAGGACACAAAGAGAAGTTTGCAACCCAGAAGACCTGACCATGCTAACACCCTGAGGTTAGGCTCCCGGGCTCCAGAGCTGTGGGGAGTACATTTCTGTGTACCCCTCTGTTTCCTTAGAGCGGCCAGGATGGACTGACACACATTCCCAGTGTTTATAGATTTGCGGAGGGCTAGACAGTAAGAAGCTGGCCTTGGAGCGCATTCTTCCACCAAGCCATCCTGTGAGTCCAAGACTTCTCCAAGGCCATGGAACAATATTTTAACTCCTTCGTGTTCTAAAAGCCTGTACCAGCATGAAAATGCACTGCAGCTAAAGACACTGGTTATAAGAGAAATAGGATTATAATAGTTTGCAGTTGATACACATGTGTATATAGGCTGTGACAGGTAGTTGCTACATTGGCTGTGGATAGAAAGTAGCATTTGGCAGGCATGTATGACAAAGGACAGTTGGGCTCCATGGTGCCCATTTTGCATTTATAAAGCATTTATCCACAAATACTTAGTGGTCACATTCAGTTGCCAATACTATGAAAAATAGAACTGTGATTTTAATGTGTGCAAGTATGTGCAGACAGGACTGTTTTATAGATCACTTCTAATCAGCAAGGTAACCACTATTTATTAGGAAGAGACTGTTTTCCTGTGGACATATAATTTTTAATACTTTCCTTGAAGTACGGTTGGCATACAACAAACTGCACGTTTATTTTTTTAAAGATTTTATTTATTTATTTGACAGAGAGAGAGAACTAGCAGAACGAGTGGCAGGCAGAGGGAGAGGGAGAAGCAGGCTCCCCCCTGAGCAGGGAGCCCGATGTGGGGCTCATTCCCAGGGCCCTGTGATCATGATCTGAGCTGACGGCAGTTGCTTAACTGACTGAGCCCCCCAAGCACCCCAAACTGACTGTTTAAATATAAAATTTGACAAGTTTTGACAGGTGTGTACATCCATGAAACCATGACACCATTAAGATAATGATCATGTCCGTCACCCCAAAGTTTCTTTTTGTAACCCCTTCCTCCTCCACCTCCCCCATCCCAGGCAACCCCTGATCTTTCTGCCTCTACATTAGTTTCCGTTTCCATCATTTTATGTGACCAAAGCCACACAGCATCACTCATTCTGCTGACTTCTTTCACTCAGCATTACTTCCAGATTCTTTTATGACGTATACATCAACAGTTCATTTCTTTTTACTGCTGAGTAGTATTTCCTTATATGGATATAGGATGACTCGTTTAGAGACTCACCTGCTGATAGACATTTGGATTATTTGTATTTTGCGCTATTGCCAGAAAAGCTTTTAAGAATATCCGTGTATCTGTACTTGTGTGAACATCTACTTTGTTTTTTTCCTGGGTAAATATCTAAGAAGCAGATGTCAAGGTCACATGGTAAGTATATGTTTCATTTTTTAGGGAAGCATCAAATAGTTTCAAAGGAATTTGTGCCATTCGACATTTGTACCAACAGAGTAGACCAGGGGGTTCCTGGTCCCCGCAAGCTCACCAGCATTTGGTGTTGTCAGGTTTGGGGTTTATGATTAATTTAGCCATTCTAATAGGTGTGTGGTAGTTTCCTCATGGTTTTAATTTCCTTTTTTCTGGCAAATGATGTTGAGCATTTTATATATGCTTTTTTTGCCACCTATCTTCTCTTATGACATGTCTTCTATCATTTGACAATTTTTTATATTGTCTTTTATTAGTGAATTTTAATTTTTTGAATATATAATGGATATGAGTCTTTTATCTGATTTGCAAATACTCTCTCAGTGTGTGGCTTGCCTCTCTTTCTCCTCAGTGTGTCTTATAGAACAGAAGTTCCTGATTTTGAATAATTCAAATTGTCAGTTTTCTTATATGAATAATGTTTTTGGCATTGTAGCTAGGAAATCTTTGCTTCACTGAAGGTCACAGAGAGATTCTTCTAGGTTTTCTTTCTAGAAGTTTTATGATTCTAGACAGTTGGTCTATGATCCATTTGAGTTTGTTATCAAAGAGATTAAGTTATGGGTCAAAAGTCTTCTTTTCACAGATGGGTATCCAATTGCTGCAGCTCCATTTGCTGAAAAGTCCCTACTTTCTCTGCGGAATTGCCTTTGCTCCCTCATCAAAACCGAATAAACCATATATGTGCAGGTCTATTTCTGGACTTCCAGTCCAGAATTTCTTTGCTCAGTCTTTCTATCTTGAGGCTGACACCACAGCATGTTGATTATTGTCGTTCTATCATGAATCTTGCAGACAGGTTCTGTAAGCCCCCCGTCTTTGTTCTTCCTTTCCAAAATGTTTTGGGTAATCTAGATATTTTTCTTTCTGTACGAATTTTAGAAGCAGCTTGTCAATATTTACCCCCCCCTAGAAAAAAAGCCTTCTAGAATTATGATTAAGATCACATTGATTCTATAGATCACTTAGCGGATTTGGTTTCCTATAGTGTACAAGTCAAGTATACACTTTGTGAGATGTATTGCTAAGTAGTTCATATTTTTTATATGAACTGTAAATGGCACTCTTAATTTCTGAATGCTCATTACTAGTATGTAGGAATGAAATTAATATTTTCTATTGATCTTGTATTCTGAAGCCTTGATAAATTAACATTACTTGGATCTAGTAGCTTTCTGGTAGATACTATAGTATTTTCTACATATACAATCCGAATGTTTGTGAATAAAGAGATAATTACTTTTTCCTTTCTGCTATAGATGACTTTTAATTCTTTTTCTTTCTTAGCTGTACAAGTTAAAACTGTCTAATATTGACTAGAAGTGGTAGGGGCAGATACTCTGGCCTTGTTTCTAATCCTACAAAGAAAGCATGTAGGCTTTAACCACTAAGTAAGATGTTGCTTGTATATTTTTAATACATGTCCTTCATCAGATTTGGGGAATTTATTTCTTTTCATTGCTGGTGGAGAGTTTCTATAAGGAATGAATTTTGAACCTTATCGAGTGATATTTTTCATCTATTGAAATGATCATATAGGTTTACTTTCTAGACTGTTAATAAATGGTGAATTACACTGAACAAATTTCAATGGTTAATGCAATATAGTATCCTTGACATTATCCCCACTTAATCCTGAGATATTAAACTTTTTGTACAGTTGGGAGTTTTACTTACTAAAATATTGTCAAGAATTTTTGTGTCTTAAGTCCATGGGACATATTCACATGTAGTTTTCTTTTCTTGTAATGTCTTTGTTTCTGAAACCAGATTAAAGCTGGCCTCATAGAATGACTTCAGATGTGATCTCTCCTTTGCATTTATCTGGAAATGTTATGTGTAGTTGATTTTACTTCTCCCTTATGTCCTCTCTGTCTCTGCTTAACATGTTCAATCTTCTAGCTTCTTGAACACATGGGATCCAGTTATCATAACTGCTTTAATGTTCTTGACCACAAATTCCATCATCTGTGTCATTTATGTGTCAATTTCAATTTACTGATTTTTCTCCTCATAATAGCTCCTATTTTTCAGCAGCTTCTTTGCATATCTAGTCATTATAAATTAAGTACAAGACACTGTGATTTTTTTTTCCCCTTGTGTCCTGGAAACCTTTGTGTTCCTGATACTAAGTTAGAGCTCTCCTTGGGGACACAATAAAGTGGTGTAAAACCAGAGTGATCATTCTGGCTTTTGCTTTAGGCTTTTTTAGTTGAGACCAGAACAGAGTTTGGGGTAATTTTTCCCAGTGCAGAGGCAAGACCCGTCTTCGCACTCTTATGGATGCCCAGTGAATTGTGAGGTCATTCACTCTTGCTCTTAGGAGTGAACACCATGCCTGGCCCTGGGTGAGTGATGTGTCCTGTTCCCTTTGATCTTTTCAGGTGGGTCTTTCCCTACCTGTGTGGTTTCCTCACATTTCATGGATTTGTACCCAACCAAGTGATTGAGGCAGGATCTCTGGATAATATTGGAGTTACTTTGTGCGTCTCCCTCCTGAGAATCTTAGTCCCTTTGGCTTCCTCCACTCCTCAGCCCTGTCTCCTCAGTCACTCAGCTGTGTGTCTGGGTCTCGCCTTCCCCCCACCAAGGCCTGGAACCCTCATCAAGGTTCAGGGTGGGGTTGTGAGGCTCACCTCATGTTTCCTGTCACTTGATGATCACTGTCCTTTATTCCCGGGTGTCCAATGTCTTCAGAACTATTGTTCCATATATTTTTTTTAGTTATTTTTGGTGAGAGAGTTTATCCCCTTTCTGTTACTCCATCTTGGTCAGAAACAGAAGTCATTCTGTGGCCATATAATTCTGAATCCATCATCTCTCTTACTCCTCTTCCTTACTGGGTACCACTAAGCTGGTTTCCAGGACTTCCTGTCGGTTTTTGCTCTGTTTGCCATGGGTTCCAGGGGGCACAGGCCTACTGATGTGCACATGCTTGAGCATTTTGGCCCTTTGCAAACACAGCTGTATTTCTTCCTTGTTTGTTTTATGCAGAAGGCTTTCTGTCTCAGCAGGATAACCTTTGTTGCTAAGAGAGAACTTGATAAATGCATGTGAAAACCATGAGTATTCCATATGAGAATAAATTCAGTTCATATATCCAGCTATTGATGAAATGACTTTAAGGGTAATATTCTTAGTTTGTGCTGAGCACAAGCTATCAAAATTTTGCTTGAATTGTCACCATTTATTTTACTTTCAACCTATGGAATATAGATACTTTAACGTTTTTCAAAGGAAAAATAAACAGCAAAAACACAGAGCCCCTGTTAACCACCTAAATCTGTTCCCCAAATTTATGCACATTCCCTCAGAATACACTTATTTGTGAAATGATCAATATGATTTATACATTCACCAAAAAAATACTATACTTAAGATTGGTAATACAAAGTAAATGTGACAAAAGTCTTCCTCTTGACAAACTTGCAGCCTATGGGTGAAAGCAGACTTACAAATAGACATACTTCGAGGATGCCTGGGTGGCTCAGCGATTGTACATCTGTCTTCAGCTCAGGGTGTGATCCCAGGGTCCTGGGATTGAGTTCTGTATTGGGCTCCCCGCAGGGAGCCCGCTTCTCCCTCTGCCTTATGTCTCTGCCTCTCTCTGTGTGTGTCTCTCATGAATAAATAAATAAAATATTTTAAAAAACCAAATCGACAAACTTCAATGAAATTTATGCTTTGATTCTGTGAACCAGGTGTGAGGTGACAGTGGCCTGAATTAGGAAAGAGCCAGTTCAAATGGGAGGAGAGAATGGACTCCATAGGTCCAGCTTCTGGGTTGAACTCTAATTTTTTTTAAGATTTATTCTTTTTTTTTTTATTTGGGGGGGTGGGAGGCATGCAGAGGGAGAGAGAGAATCTCAAACAGACTCTCTGCTAAGTGCCGAACCCAATGCAGGGCTCGATCTCACGACCCTGAGACCATGACCTGAGCTGAAATCAAGAGTCAGATGCTCAACCAGCTGAGCCATCCAGGCACCCCTGGGTTAAACTTTAAATGGATGGTTCTTTTACTGTTGACAGGGACAGACAGTACATGGGAAATGTGTCTGGAGAATTGTGCAAAATTGCTTTAGAAACACTTGGGTTTTTTTCTTGTTCTTGACCCTTTGTTTGTATTTTGTCCTTAGTCCTCAACTGTTTCCTGTATTTATTTTTATGCTTTTCCAGCTTCGTTTTTTTCCAGAAATAATCAATACATAACTCTGTGTAAGTTTAAAGTGTATCATATTTGATTTGATACATTTATATAGTGCCAAATCACTGCCACCGTAGAATTAACTACCACCCCGGTCCCATCACATGGTTACCATTTCTGTTCTGAGGTGAGAACACCTAACAACTCCTTTCTTAGCCATCATCATGTTACATGATACAATATTATTAGCTATAATCACTGTGCTATCCATTAGACCCCCAAACTGGTTAACCTCATGGCTGGAAGTTTATACCCTTTGACCCATATCTCCCCAACCTAGTAACGACCACACTATTTATGTTCCTCTGAGTCTGTCCTTTTTAGATTCTACATAGAAGCAATAGCATGTCAAATTTGTCCTTCCCTGCCAGACTTGTTTCACATAGCATGATGTCCTCGAGGTCCATCCAGGTTGTCACAAGTGGCAGATTTGTTTTTAGAAAGTCATTGTCTCATGGGAGTTTTGACTCCAAACAAGGCTTTTATGCTCTGATTCCTCACCCAAAAGGCTTCAGAATATCCTTGGTTCATTCACATCCAAGAAGCACTGAGGCCCCATTTGCTGTCTTTCAATAACCGTCACCCTTTTGGGCAGTGTCAGCCCCGCAACAGGGCTGTTGCTCCTCCACTGTGTTCTGTGTTCTGCGGTCCAGCCTTCTCTCCCTGGCATCTCCTCCCAAGGGTGCCCATATCCAACTGCTGAGCAGAGCAGCCTTCCCCCTGAACACACCTGCTCTTCTTAGATGAGGGTTTTCTGCCCCTGCCGCCTTTAAAGTTTCTGATGTCCTGGAACACTGGCTGATGATGGTGGCCTTGAAGTTGGTATTTCAGCAAATATTTTCTGAGGGCCTGAGCTAAACCATGATGAGATAGCTCCTCTGAACATTTCCATTTACTCTTTCTTTTCTTTGTCAGAAAATATCATTTACTCTTTCCACTTATTGCAGGGATTTTCGGGGACCGAAGAAGAGATTTCCATTCTAAATGATAATATTGGGCCAATCTGTTTCCTGAAATAAATTGAAAGCAGTACTCAGGTCTTGGGATCAGTTCTTTAATTAAGGATTTTCTCAGTGCTTTGATGTCAAGAAAAGTGACATGGGACAGAATATCCATGTTGGACTTTGGCTTCCCCATAGAGTAATAATAATGACTTATATTCATAGAGCTTCTCGTGGCTTACAGAGTATTTGTATATTAATGATTTCATTTGACCCTCATAATCACCTTGTGATGTACACATGAAAGGTTGGTCACGAGAAAACGTGGGGAAGGGCAGCCCCCGTGGCGCAGCGGTTTAGCGCCACCTGCAGCCTGAGGTGTGATCCTGGAGACCCAGGATCGAGTCCCACGTCGGGCTCCCTGAGTGGAGCCTGCGTCTCTGCCTCTGTGTGTGTGTGTGTGTGTGTGTGTGTGTGTGTATGAGTAAATAAATAAAATCTTAAAAAAAAAAAAAAAAGAAAAAGAAAACGTGGGGAAGACCTCCAAGTTTGGGTAGTATGCTCCTTCATATGTTGCATGGATTATCATGATACTACCTGTGTGTGACTGTAGGAAAATTAGATTTAAATGTAGGATGGCTGACAACCTAGTGACTGTGTTCCCCCTTTGTTCTTCAGGAAAGCTAGAGAATGTTCTAGAATGAAATGTATACAGGGGAAAACAACTTTTATCACTAGTCATAAGCCTTGAGGGCCTCGTAAGACCCAAATAATCTACCCTGAGGCATAAAAGCCTGAATCTATGGGGAGATTTCCTTCCTTTTTATGGTTGCAGAGTATGTATTATAGTTTATATTAGATATTATTATAAATTGTATTGTATATTATATATTATATTGACACACATACCACATCTTGTTTATCCATTCATCTGTTGATGGATATTTACTGTGTTCTCGTACCTTGGCTACTGTGAGTAATGCTGCAGTGAACATGGTAGTCCAAATATCACTCTAAGATGGTGACTTCAGTTTTTCAGATATATACCCAAAGTGGGATTGATATTAATAACCATTGTTACCTAAATTTTCCACCAGAATATTAATCCTATGTGGCAAGTAACAGTAATTGGCTCCCTGAAATTTCTTTGAAAATAATTTCTATCTTTAGCATTGGATGTAATTTTATTCACATTGCATTCAGAGTTGGGTATTTACTGCCATGAGTCATCAGCACATTGTAGCATGCAGATTCAGCTGAGCCATAGAACTACTTACCATTGAATCAAATCACTGAAGTGGTCATACTTTTGGTCATTGATATGAAACTGAGTGGTCATACCATTTCTCAGCATTTCATAATTTGACATCTTAAATGAATGCATCACAATCAACCCTCAAGAAGCAGGTGAAAAGGGAAGTTCTGAGTCTCCTGGTAAACCTTATACCATGAAAAGACAATGAACAGAAGAAAAAACTTTGTTATCAGAGGCTAGGTCTAAGAAGCCCGAATTGATTTTTATCCTTGAGCCGTGCCCACCACTGAGGCACGTGAGCCCCCCATTCGGCTTGTCACCAGCACACAGAGACCAACTCAGCTACTTGAGTTAGCTTTAAAATATATTTGCTATTCATGTATTTCGACACTGAAACTTCACTCCATAAAAAAGGTGAAATTTCTAGTGTACAGAGCTAGGAGTTATTGGGAGCCTCCTGTATGTTTGTTTCTTAAGATGTGGGATCTTACTGATGAACTTGTTAATCTTAAAGACCTGTACTTTGTAGCCAGGGTCTATATACCACGTATATTCAGAGTCTGTTCAGCAAGGATCCTTGGACACCTGCCCTGCCAGGTTGTGCCGGGTGATGAAGGGGAAGACAGTGGCATGTGGCATCTTCAACCTGAGACTGGCAGTGCTGTCACACTGTAAGCCTGGAAGAGCCCAGATGAGAGTTTATTGTGTTCCCATCACGTGGCCTCCATTGCAAGAGGAAACGAGAGGGCTCCTGAGTGTCCTGTCTGGTTTTTCACATGATTGGTTTTATGGCATTCATTGGGCTATTTTTTTCTTTTGGGAGGCAGCATCCAAATAATACCATAATAAAAGATGCCATAAACACAGAGAAATGAAGTCATCAGTCTTCCTGGTATGTGTTGGTGTGGAGACGAGGCGCACCAGTACGTGCAGGAAGGAATGGCGAGAAGATACGGAATCAGACGCAGTGGTGACCATTTTCCATGATTCCTGCTAAATGCCTATGACACAGACACGAAGAATTCCTGAA
Organism: Canis aureus; assembly: GCF_053574225.1. Classification (NCBI taxonomy): domain Eukaryota; kingdom Metazoa; phylum Chordata; class Mammalia; order Carnivora; family Canidae; genus Canis; species Canis aureus. The sequence continues at coordinate 9,625,880 of NC_135641.1, forward strand.
TATTGTTACTTATGAATTTTTTAAAATCTGGATTACTAGTAAAAAAAAAGTAGTTATAGTAATTAGAATAATGACAAAATACATATTTTAATCAGCTTCCAGATAGAGGTGGCAGTGGGGACACATGCAGCTACTTTCTCTCCTACTGGAAACTCATGAATATCATATTAAAGGAGTATTCTTTCAAAGCATAAGGCAACAAGGACAGTTCTTACGATGCCTAAATCCCTGATTGGAGGGAGGATGAATTAATTTCGAATTCATAGAATCTAAGTGACTACCCCCCAAAAAACTTGGTGTGCGAGAGACATGGATAAGAACAGAATCCCATCAGTTCACCACATCCTTCAGCTGTGGATGGTGTTATGAGTGCAAACACTGGATTTGGATCTGACCAAAAGAGCAGTGTGACTGCACTGAGATGATGGGAGATGGGAAGTCTTCATCGATGTTGCAGACACAGGGATGGGTTAGGCAGTAAAGGGACAAACCCTCTCTTTCCATAGAGCACAGTTAATGGATAATGCTTGATCCTGGAAAATCCTAGTGGTTAGATCCAGGGAATAAACATGCAAATATTTAACTAAAAGATATGGGGGAAAGATAGAGTGGTTCTCTTTTTCATAAAAAAGCTGAGAGGGCTATTTAACACTTTATATATATATATATATATATATATATATATATATATATATATATATATATATATTTAACATTGATAAAAATCATTTTTCAAGTATGGTCATAACTGAGTCCATTATATGTTGTGAGTTTCCCTCTAATGATATGACCTTCCCTCAAATGGAAGAACTAACAGTGCCGTGTCCAAGGTCAAACCTTATACCCCTCATATGTGGCACTTTTTATGGAGATTCCATGTTTATAATTCTTGCCAAATCTTTAAGAAACTTTATCATTGTAGTCCTAAGTTCCACACACAAACACCCTCACCTCACGCCCCATTTGCCAGACCTTCAAATGTACACTGCTCAGTAACCAGGACGCTCCCACCTGTGCTTATAAGGGAGAGAAGGGAGGAAATAGAGAAATGCTGCCCAGATATTAACCAGGGAAATGTTGTGAAAACTTACATACGAAAAGCTACTATGTATTGTGTGTGGTATTTGGATACCCTTCTACCCTAATACTTAGCATCTGTGATCCCGGAGCTTAAAATACTCGTTAATCTCAAACTGAGTATCCTGTTGTCCAAAAAAATATGTATTTTTTGATCCCATCATTTTAACTTTGAGCCTTTTTAAAACAAAATGGCTCAGCTTAACATCGGAATAATCAGCAGTTAGGGTAATTTCTAAAGTGGGAAGTAGATGATTTTTTAAAATTTTTTATTTATTTATGATAGTCACAGAGAGAGAGAGAGAGAGAGAGAGAGAGGCAGAGACACCGGCAGAGGGAGAAGCAGGCTCCATGCACCGGGAGCCCGATGTGGGATTCGATCCCGGGTCTCCAGGATCGCGCCGTGGGCCAAAGGCAGGCGCCAAAGCGCTGCGCCACCCAGGGATCCCGAAGTAGATGATTTTTATAGGCTCATTCTTTTTCACATGCGGTTACATTTGTCGTCTCATTCTCCTCGTTGGCACAGGAGAAACTATGCAGATTCTTTCTGTCAGTTGACCTGACCACTAAACATGCTCTTAAATGCCCAATTTGACAAAACTGTGTTTTTCACTTTGTAGAGTAGCAGATAGGTGTCAGGATGGGACGTTGGAGAGAGCCCTGTCTTTCTTAGAGAAAGGAAGCTCTGGACTCTGTTGGTGCCGCACGACAAGCCCATGTCATTCCTTTCTCTTCCAGGAGTACCAGCCTTGCAACACCAACCCATGCCCCGAGCTGAAGAAGACCACGCCCTGGACGCCCTGGACACCCGTCAACATCTCAGACAACGGGGGGCACTATGAGCAGCGATTCCGCTACACATGCAAAGCCCGCCTGCCTGATCCGAATTTGCTGGAAGTGGGAAGGCAAAGAATCGAGATGCGGTACTGTTCCAGTGATGGGACCAGCGGCTGCTCCACAGACGGTGAGCGGAGACCCCCCTACCCCTGCCCAGGACTGACCCACTTCCACAGACAGGCATCGATCCCATCTCTCAGGTCGCAGGAGAGCAAGGGGATGTTCTCCTTTTGATTATTTTTGGCTTTGCTGTCTTTGTAACGATCTCACTAGTGCAGAACTGGCTTTATAGCAAATTGATGGGAAAGAATGATATACTGAGGTGGTCCTGGAAATTCAGCCCTCAAAATAACACTATAGTCTAATAGATCCAGAAAAGTTTGTGGCAGATTTACTTAATGTCAGAAAATATATTGAGGAGGGCTCAGTGGTCTTCCATAAATCTTCTGGCGCAAAAAACATAAGCTGCAAATAAGCTTTTACTTTAATTATCCCCAAACTGAACAAAGAAAGGGCACCTGTCTATAGAAGGGTCTTTCTGCTCAGAAGTTCAGCCTGTGAAGAATCCTCTGATAGTCTTTGAAACTGCTCTGTCCTTTTAATTCCTTCAATACTATGCTAATAGTGTAAGGAAAGCTCTGAGACAGACTAAGAGATGCACCCCCATGCCTGCCCTGGGGCTCCGTGGGCATCTCTCCCCCAACAATGCACTTACTCCGTCTGGAGCTCAGCTGTCTCTACCACAGGAAGGGGGTGAGTCTGGTCGTCCCAAAAAGCTCCATTTCTGCTTTCTTCTTCATCTCCTCCATCTCTCTCATCTACTTTACCAAGATCTGTCCACTTCTAACAAGAAGATGGGCATTCACAGATGGTTCCCAGAGCATGGTGTGATGAGAACAGTGATAGTAACATCATGCACTAGGCCACCGGGAACATTTTCTCAGCACGTTGTCTTTCTGATTCCACCTTGTTCTCCCAACATGAATGTGACCTAGAAAGCACAGTCACCGTGAGAGAGGGCTCCTTAGATCCAGAGTGGGTGGCCTTGATGAACCACAGAGGTAGTAAGCCGCCCCCTTGGGCTGCCATGGGTAGGATAAATTTATGGGAGTGTGATAAATGTCCTCTTGCATTGCCAGCAGGAAGCTCTTGCATGGGGTGGCTCTGAGTGAGGGCCCCATGCCTCCTCTGGAGGCTGCTATCGGCTGGGGCAGGTGGATCTGCAGCCTGTGTGCTGGGAGGCCTGGCAGCTGCCATCAAGAGCCACTCCCAGTTGTATGTCCTGACATGACTCACCTCCTGACCTCAAATTATTCTGCTCACTATAGTTCAGCAACTAAATATTAGCTGGTTCGTCATTTCTTGAAAAAGTCCACTTTAGTGAAAAATTTTGTGTGACTAGGTCTACAATTTAAATAAACACCTATACATGTAGAAAATCAAGCAAAATTATCTTCACCCTTGCTAATTTTGTAAACTCCTGCTTTAGTTAGAAGAAAAGACATATGATGGAATACCAAGGGAGAACCGAGACCCCATTATAAAGATTTACAAGGGACGATCTTGTGATCGTGATTGGGATTGTGACATGAAATACAAAATTCTCCATTAAAGATGAATTTCAGATATTTCTCAGAATTTTCCTGAGTATAAGTATGCCCCATGAATCTATTTTAGGATAACTGTGCCCCATGCAATATTTGGGATGTCCTTACCCTAAAACATTATTTGTTGTTCATCTGAAATTCAGATTTCACCAGGCTTCCTCTATTTTATTTGCAAATTCTGGCAACCCTGTCTCCAATTTATGTACTTAAATCTCTTATTTCAGTGCAGGTGGTGAACTGTCTTATTTCTTATGACATCAAAGTGAAAAAGAAACAATGAGTGACAGTGTTTCCCTACATAGGAATGTCATTGTCTTTTTTGAACATACATCTTTTTTTTTACCCTTTTATTCTCAGATACATACAAAACCAAAAGCTGGAGTTTGTTTTTGATGATAGCAATATAAACTAAGAAACAGTTTGATATACATTTATGAAAGATACCCTGTATTTCCTCCAAAAGTATATCATGGGCAAGACTTAACAAGTACTTCATCTTTTTGTGTCTTGAGGGCTTCAAGTCCTAATGACCATCCACACATTTTGGTATTGACATCTTGAAAATACAAAATTGAACTTCTTTGCCTCTGACCACACAAAATGAGGTTTACTTGTGCAGAGCTGTTCCGTATTGATTAGCCACAAGGTATTGGCTCATCACAGAAAGACATTTCGAATACATTTTCTCTAAAGAGCATCTTACTGAGGTTTCTGGGCCTGAATTTTTTAGTAAACGGCAAAGGCGCTCAGCCCTGGACAGGACTCTTGGGGTGTTTGCCTTCTCACACTTCCCCAGTGAACTCCATGGCGTATTTGGAGAGTTTTTTTGTTAAAACCTGAATCACATTGCTAGCATTTGAGAAAATTCAAATATTTATTAATATTTTAAGTGAGTGGCCATTTTCATCAAAGCAAACAGGAATTTTGACTATGGCCAATTAAATGAGCTTGGGAGCGTAGAGTGCTCAGAGTTGGCCAGATCCACATTAGGTATCCAGAGCCTTTTCCTACCCAGACAGCTCCCAACTGCTGCTGCTTCTATGGCCATATCTGTATCTGGGGAAGCGTAGCAGGCCCTGAACTTCAAGGGAGCGTGTGCCACTGTGCAAGTTCGTTCAGGGATGTGTTCAGTTCTGGGTCATGAGCTCCGCCCCCTGCATGGTTCCTGAACAGACGCCTGTCTCTGTGGCCTGTGATTCAGAGGCACTGAGCTCTGCACCTTTCACCAGGCTGAATTCACTTTGGAAAGGCTCACCGGTAGAGAAACAGGTTTAGAATACCATCTGAATCATGCTCCAGTGATAGAGGTCCCCGATGGTGAACATCCCCTCATCCGATACAGCACCATTTGCTATAGAATTCCCGAGGGAGGGATCCCAGGATGGCTCAGCGGTTTAGCGCCTGCCTTCGGCCCAGGGCGCGATCCTGGAGTCCCGGGATCGAGTCCCATATCGGGCTCCCTGCATGGAGCCTGCTTCTCCCTCTGCCTGTGTCTCTGCCATTCTCTCTCTGTCTCTCATGAATAAATAAAATCTTAAAAAAAAAAAAAAAAAAAGAACTCCCGAGGGAAGTGAGAAAGGTGTGTTTTCCTTGTAAGAAGTTTCTCAGAAAAATAAGTGACCTACAAACCTAAGATCTATGACTGACATAGGATGTTACCACATTTATGAATCAGGTTCTTAGTTGCATCCTATATAAGAGCAACTGCGGAGGAAGGAGCTGGAATTATAGGAGATTATCATCCCGAAGTAAAAGAGGTTTTTTATCTTCTAATGCATAGGAAGTACTCAGCAGATCTGGGAAAGGTAATGATAGAATGAAGCGGGCAGCTGATATAGAGTGAAAGTTAGTTTGGACCGCAGTGGCTCGAAGAACTTCTAACAGAATCACACTTGGGCCATTTCGTTGGCAGGCCTTTCTGGTGATTTCCTGCGTGCTGGGAGGTACTCCGCCCACACCGTCAACGGTGCTTGGTCAGCCTGGACATCGTGGTCACAGTGCAGCCGTGACTGTAGCAGGGGCATCCGGAACCGGAAGCGTGTTTGCAACAACCCTGAGCCCAAGTATGGAGGGATGCCTTGCCTGGGCCCATCCCTAGAATACCAGGAATGCAACATTTTGCCCTGCCCAGGTGAGTTGATTGACTGGAAATAATCTGGAAAACATCTGAAAGATCAAGGGCCTTAGAAGACCTTCTAGTTCAGGGAGGCTTGCTCAGCTTCCCTGGCTTTCTGGTTGAGATTATAGGTATGTAAAGTCACAGATTATATTTTTCAGTGTCATTGGTAAAAAGATAGATATAACGTAGGCTGGGTTATATTCATTTATTTCTCCTAATTTTAAAGAAACTAAAACATTCTCGTGAGCCCCTCTAAGGATCCTGGGCCCTAGGTAAGGTATGGAGAGGTGTGCTGTGTCATCGAAACTAGAGGCTGGCCTCCTCCCAAACTGATGGGCCCAGCCCTCTGGGGACTGCCTTCTCTCCATACCACAGATTCCTCCTCTAGAATGACAGGTGTCAAGAGTGACCCACCAGGGGCCTGTCAAGCCAGCCCTTCCTGTCCCCACTCAACAGGGCTCCACTTAGTCCTGAGTTCACTCCTCAAAACACAGACTCTTCTCTCTCGGAGGCTGACAGAGGCTGTGTTGTCTGGCTCTTCCTCCTGAGACCTGGCATTTTATTCCAGATGAGCACAAGGTTAATAAATGAGCTTAAGGAGCCTCCGTCTTCCTGGACAGGACATTGTGTTCAGACAGTCCCCAGGGCTGCCTGTTGTAGTGCAGTGCTCTAGCCGTCTCTGTGCTCCTCCCGTCACAGCTCTGGGCACAGCCCTGGCACCTGATTTGATTCCACCTGATGTTCCCATAACCATAGGCTCTTTCATGGATGCCCCGGAGCCACCAAGCGCTGTTTATGGCTGGGCATGTTGCCTTGGACTCTGCCCGATGAGGGTTCCAGACACTTTTGTGACTATCACGCTCACTGCGGTGCCCCCAGCTCCCAGCACAGGCCTGGTGCGCACAAAACAGCTATCAGTGACCGTTCGCTGAATGATGAGAAAACAAGCACTTGGTTACTTGATCTTCCTTCCTTCCTTCCACTTTGTCAGCAAACATTCTTGGGTAGCTCACTGTGCACCATCCACAGGGTAATACGCGGGCACAGTGATGTGGTCCAGGTCAGAGAGGAACCCAGAGTCCATGAGGAGGCATCCTGTGAAGAGTGTCCACCCAGTATGGTCACTGGCTATTGGGTTGGTGACAAGATGTAGTGACTGCATCAGCCAAGGACCCATGGAGCTGGAGTCCTGGCAGCTACCCTCATCAGGTGGCCACTGAGCTGGGTGGTGAAGGACAGATAGGAGTTGGCCCACTAGAGGAACAGGGATAAGGAGTGGGGGAGGGGTCATTCCCAACATCAAATAACAGTGTTTTTAAAGGTACAGAAGCCTGGGAGCAAAGCATTTTTTTCAGCAGGTACAAATAAGGTTCTGAGTTCCTTAAGCAAGGAACCTACTTGTAGCAGTGTTCAGTGAGTATTTCTTGGATGGATGAATGGATGAGTGATGGATAGATGGATGGATGGATGGATGGATGGATGGATGGTAGGTGAATTGGTGGATGGAAAGATAGGTGGAAGAATGGGTAGATGAAGGATGGATGAGTTGGCGGGAGGATGAATGGATGATGGGCGGATTGATCGATGAAAAGATGGGTGGATGAATGATGGATGTATGGGTGGCAGGTGAATTGGTGGATGGATAGATAGGTGGATGGATGAATGAGTGAATGTACCTTAAATGGAAAATACATAGTTCTCAGCTCTGAGGCAGAGGATCCTAATAATGCCCCTGCTCTCATGGCTGTTCCGCTCCTCCTAGACTGACTGTGCCGGAATTTCTCCAGCCTCAGGAGACTCTTCCCTCCAACCACTTGGCTCACCCAGCCAAGTGATGCTGAGGGGGTGGGAAAGGTCACAGAGCCAGTTCTTTCCCACAGCCCCAGCATGGAGAGTAGGATTCCTCCCTGGTGCTAGGAGAGTTCTTTGGTGACATCATTAGATTTGGATCCGTGTTAGAAACTGAACAGGGAGGGCTACAAGGGAATGTCAGGATCCCTCCATCCACCCTCGCCTCCCTGCACTCCAGACATGCTGTCAGCAGAGCATGCAGACTCCTCCAAATATTTGGACGCCACTCTGGTCCTTGAGTGCAAGACTCAGGCCCATCTCAGAGATACCACTTAACATGACCTGGTGGCCGTTTTTATTTAATTGATTTGATAGTCAAGCCAGTATTGTGTATACATAACCTTAATGTCTCAAAATAGCTCCATCCTCATTTTCTTTCTGAAAACCAAGATTCCAAAGAGGGTTGTGGAAATATTTAGAGTGGCCCCTGTCACTTTCCACTCGGGAATGAGCAAGTTCAAGGGATTGAGTTGAGCAAATATCTATCTTTTCTCCCACCTTCTAGAAAATTCCTAAACACACGACAGAGTGTAACTTGGCAAAGAGGGGCTGGAACCACTCCGTGATGTGGATGCTGAGCTGCTCTGCCAGTGAGAGTGCCATTTTTACCTCATTTAGGACACTGTCCTCCCTGTGAATGTACTCATCTTTAGTCCCATTGGGTCCATAAAGAGCAGTTACACATAGGCACTGTATCTTATTTAAAAACCACTTTTGTCCTGATTAAATTTGAAATCTAAGGCTAGATGAATGTAAAGTCTTTTAAATCAATCAATGAAAAATTTGATCTCTAGTCCAATTTGCATAATAAACTTCCATAAGGTTTTAAAGTCAAGATTATGTTGAAATGATCCTTTTTCCCTTTCTGTGGATTTATCTGATAGTAACTTCACCTGTATAATTTTCCTCCAACATTGAGAAATAGCTTGGTCTTTCTTCTCTCCTGTTTTTCAGTCCATGTTTGTTTCAGAACTAAGGATTCCAGACCTTGGCCTACAAAGGTAGAAACAATACATAGTTTGTGTTACTGAAAAATATTCAAATTCAAGTGAGAGGATAGATGATGATAGATAGATAAATAGATAGAAGATAGACAGATGGCTGAAAACCATCTGTATGAGGGAAGAGGGGCACTGAGTGACAATGTAATAGAGTGCCGACTCTGAATCAAAATGATGAGTTCTGGAAGCTGTGTGTTCTGTAGATAACGTGTGTTAGACACCAGGGCTGAGCTGAGAGTGCTCCATGCTTTTCTCTTCATGAAATCCTTGAGTCCACACTGTGTTCTGTAAGCCTTGAGTGACACTAAAGGATCCTAAGACTTATATTTTGTCCAGAGGGAGCGCTGAGGCTACTTGGCGGGGTTGGGGAAGGGCAGCCAGTGTAGGACGGTTCTGCCCAGAGGTTCTTGGAGGAGCCCAGAGCACTGCTGTCTTACAGTGAAGACCGGTGTGGCCGAAGCCTCAGGACTCTGGGGAAATAGTGTCAAATACACCCACGCCCTGGAGGAATATAAATGCAGAACTTTCTATCTCTCACAGCCCACAGGATGCCTGACACTCAGACAGTAATCATTTTGTTTTGCTTTGCTCTTCAGATCGCTAGTAATTGTCCTTTCTGTGGCCATCGTTCTTTGTGTGTGTGTGTGTGTGTGTGGCCATCATTCTTATTTTCCTGTGAATAAGAATTGTCATCCTCTTCTATCAAGTGTACCTCATGTATTAATTTCATTTTATCAGAAATAATTCCCTGCAATTAATTGCTTTGATCCTTGCAAGAAACTGGGATCTGAGCCTTTGTGTATTTGTCTGATCTTCCTCTGACCTGGTCTCTCTTGGCCAAGAAGAGATTCCCACAGGACTTCTAGCAATGTGACCGGAGCTACGTGAAGCCCTGAACTGGGCCTGACCCTGGGCTCAGCCTCCTGGTCATACAATAGTTCCCCACCCATCCCCTCTGCGTCCTCACCCCTCTGTGGTTCCATCCATATTACTAGAACACCCCCCATGGTGGTGGTGCAATACTGAGTTATTATTCCCACCAGTGTGGTTATCCGGCTAGACTAGCATAGTTTATGCAGCAGGAAAGGAAAATTGCAGGTGCCCAGCCCCTCTCAGTTTCCTGTCTGTGCCATGCCTTGCATCCTGGCTATGTTTGTTTTCTCTCCTTGGCTTCAGTGTTCCTCTTTCCCCACCAGGCTCTGCATCTCCCTGGCAGTGAAGGCTCTGTCCTGAAGCTTCTTAATACTCTATGATTTCTATTTTGGAAATACTTTAGCGTTCCTAATATGAAACATTACTTCAAAATGCAGTATCATTTTTCATCCAGTACAAAGCACCATACCCCCTGAGTCCAGAGTCAGTGCTCTGAGAAGAGGTTGAGGTCTCTTTCCCCAGTTCTGACCATATCCCTTAGGACAATGAAATTGCAGTTGAAATTGGGAAAGGCAGATGTGATCTTGTGGTTTAAACTGGCACATGGGAATGTTTTAGCAAACAAGTTCTGTGCGAGGGGACTTTTTCATGATACCAAGAGGACAGGTGGTGTGAATGGGCAGGGTAGCATTAATTAGGCTAGATGAGATAATGCTTCGAATATTAGTTGAAATGTGCATGGGAATGAATACTGTTTGAAATTTCACAAGGTAGGTTGCAGACATTAGCTTATCGGCTTCCTCGTGTGTGAGCATTAGATGCTGCATGATTAGAAAGTGATCATGGACTTTCTTCAGAGAGTTGGAACAAATTATTTTAAGATTTGTGTGGAATCAGAAAAGACCCCGAATAGCCAGGGGAATTTTAAAAAAGAAAACCATAGCTGGGGGCATCACAATGCCAGACTTCAGGTTGTACTACAAAGCTGTGGTCATCAAGACAGTGTGGTACTGGCACAAAAACAGACACATAGATCAATGGAACAGAATAGAGAATCCGGAAATGACCCCTCAACTCTATGGTCAACTAATATTTAACAAAGCAGGAAAGACTATCCACTGGAAAAAAGACAATCTCTTCAATAAATGGTGCTGGGAAAATTGGACATCCACAAGCAGAAGAATGAAATTAGACCATTCTCTTACACCATACACAAAGATAAACTCAAAATGGATGAAAGATCTCAATGTGAGACAAGATTCCATCAAAATCCTAGAGGAGAACACAGGCAACACCCTTTTTGAACTCGGCCACAGTAACTTCTTGCAAGATACATCCATGAAGGCAAAAGAAACAAAAGCAAAAATGAACTATTGGGACTTCATCAAGATAAGAAGCTTCTGCACAGCAAAGGATACAGTCAACAAAACTCAAAGACAACCTACAGAATGGGAGAAGATATTTGCAAATGACATATCAGATAAAGGGCTAGTTTCCAAGATCTATAAAGAACTTATTAAACTCAACAGCAAAGAAACAAACAATCCAATCATGAAATGGGCAAAAGACATGAACAGAAATCTCACAGATGAAGACATAGACGTGGCCAACAAGCACATGAGAAAATGCTCCACATCACTTGCCATCAGGGAAATACAAATCAAAACCACAATGAGATACCACCTCACACCAGTGAGAATGGGGCAAATTAACAAGGCGAAACCACAAATGTGGGAGAGGATGCGGAGAAAAGGGAGTCCTCTTACACTGTTGGTGGGAATGTGAACTGGTGCAGCCACTCTGGAAAACTGTGTGGAGGTTCCTCAAACAGTTAAAAATAGATCTGCCCTATGACCCAGCAATTGCACTGCTGGGGGTTTATCCCAAAGATTCAGATGCAATGAAACGCCGGGACACCTGCACCCCGATGTTGATAACAGCAATGTCCACAATAGCCAAACTGTGGAAGGAGCCTCGGTGTCCATCGAAAGATGAATGGATAAAGAAGATGTGGTCTATGTATACAATAGAATATTCCTCAGCCATCAGAAACGACAAATACCCACCATTTGCTTCAACGTGGATGGACCTGGAGGGTATTATGCTGAGTGAAATAAGTCAATCAGAGAAGGACAAACATTATATGTTCTCATTCATTTGGGGAAAATAAAAAATAGTGAAAGGGAATGAAGGGGAAAGGAGAAAAATGAGTGTAAATATCAGAAAGGGAGACAGAACATGAAAGACTCCTAACACTGGAAACAAACTAGGGGTGGTGGAAGGGGAGGTGGGCGGGGGGTGGGGGTGACTGGGTGACGGGCACTGAGGGGGGCACTTGATGGGATGAGCACTGGGTGTTAGTCTATATATTGGCAAATTGAACACCAATAAAAAATAAATTTATAAAAAAAAGAATGATTATGAATGAAAACATCTTATCTTTGGTTTGTTTTTAAATTTTTTTAACATTTTTTATTGTAGTAAGAATATTCAACGTGAGAGCCACCCTGTTAACAAATGTTTATTTTTTTAAAGGATTTGTTTATTTACTTGAGTGACAGAGCAAGTGAGAGAGCAGGTGGGGTGGGGGAACAGAGGGAGGGATAGAGAATCTCAAGCAGACACCCTGCTGAACACAGAGCCCAACACGGGGCTCGATTTCACGACCCTGAGATCATAACCTGAGCCGAAACGAAAAGCCAGATGCTCAACAGACTGAGCCACCCGGGCACCCCTGTTAATAAATCTTTAAGTGCACAAGACAGTACTGTTATCTAGAGACACAGTGTCGTACAGCAACATATGGTGGCTTTTGTGAATAATCCTGCAATGGGCATGGGAGTGCAGATATCTTTTTGAGATCTTGATTTCAATTTTTTCAGCTGTCTATACACAGAAGTGGGATTGCTGGATCATACAGTAGTTCCTTTTTGAATTTTTTGAGGAACCACCATACTGCTTTCCCTAGTGGCTGCACCAGTTTGCATTTGCGCCAACCATGTGCTGGGATTCTGGTTTCTCCAATTCCTCACCAACATTATTATCTATCGCTTTTCTTTTTAGAATCTCCTTCCTGGCAGGTGTGAGGTGATGTCTTACTGTGGTTTTGAATTGCATTTCCCTGATAATTAGTGATGTTGAGCATTGTTTCATGCCCCTATTGGCCACTGGCCAACAGATCTATCATGAGATACAAAAGTAAGAATCCTCCAGTCACATGGTTGGTTCTAAGTTGGGTTCCAGCACCATCTAGATGACACACTAGACCTTGATGAGCTCCAGACTATCTTGTGTACATTCAGACACCCAGGCTCTTTGATACCTGTTATTCTAAGGCACTATGTCTTGTGAGCACCTTCCTTTAGGGTGTGCAAGCATATGTGCTACAGACCAAACTTCAGCTCAGGTTACAGAGGAACACTGCCAGCAAGCATCCCTCCAGTAAGAAGAGACATGGGAGGAGATTTTTGAAACTTTGACAGTTCTGCCTCCTTTTACTAGTACTTCATCCAGTGACAGATACGTGCCTGGTTCCCCCTTTCTTCCTAGTCTATCTCATTGCCTATTAGGGGTAATGTGTGAACTTTTCAATCATGAAGTTCCCAATTAGGTCACAAACTCACTTTAAAATTAGGTTTAAATGTTTGATTTCTGTTTTGTTTCTACTTTTTTGCAGATACAAATATCCTAAAAATGAAATTCCTGCTCATGTTTCTCAAAAATACTTTCTTTTTACCTATGCCTGTATCTGAAGAAAAATATTACTCCATAAAGATGTGTTAAATCATGGTGGATATATTAAAATACAAATGATGTGATTCTAGTCAAAACAACCTTGCATCCTGAACAACTTTAGCATTGCTTCTCATGATTGCTTCTGTTTTTTTTAAGATTTTATTTATTTATTTGTGAAAGAGAATATGAACAGGGGGTGGACAGAGGGACAAGCAGACTGTCCACTGAGCATGGAGCCCCATGAGGGGCTCGATCCTTGGATCCTGAGATCATAAACTGAATGAAACAAGGTCAGATGCTCAGCCAACTGAGCCACCCAGGTGCCCCGTTCTGTTTTCTTTTTATGTAGGATACAGAGAAAATAAACTATATACATATGGTAATAGTAAGTCTCTCATTAGCCTTTTAATTTAGCCGGCTGTGGTGATGCCTGCTTTTGCCCACTGATGCGTCTAATGCCAGGTTGACAAAGTCCTGCAGCTTTGTTCTAGGCCTCTACCAAAAAAAATGGGGCTGGCTAGCAAGAGGGAGCACTCTTCAGGAATTAGATAAATAGCAGGTCGGATGGGACAGTATTGGAGACTGAAGCCAGGGTGAGGTGCCAGTTTTAGCAACATCAGTTAATGCAGGACCAGCACCGAGGTCCCAGATTGAGGCGGGCTGCCGATTCCAGCACTCAGGAGGTCTATGCACAAGTGTCAGGAGCCTGGGCTGGAGCAAACAGGGACACGCTCTGGGTTACCAGTGGCTGGCCCTGGAACCAGTTATGCCTCATGTCCACATGGTAGGACTCACCTCCATAATCATCCTGAAGTCTGGCTGTGAATACTGGGGTTCCTCTCGTATGGCTCCCCTGTAATCACACCACCAAGTCCACATGGTTCATGCTCAGTTTGGTTGTTTGAGGCCTGCAGCTCCGGAGCACCCCTCACAGTTCCTCCTGGGACCCATTAGCTTTTCTCTATCCCCCCGTTGTGGAGCACAGCGTAACCCAGTTGGAAAGGAAGCCTGTGACTACAGCTGCTTTTCCTTGACCCCAGGTAGACTGTGTGCTTAGCAAAGGGGAGAAGTAGCTGGCCTTCACCTGAATGACTACGGAACACAGCTTGTGGTCCTTCCCGGGAACTGGGATCCTGTATTACATACATAGCATCCCTTGGCTCTCTTCATGCTTACATATTGTATGTTTAGAAATATTTCCTGAAAGAATAAGTAAAAGGAACTGAGAAAGCATAGGGAGAAATGTGCAAAACTGGTTTCCTCCCCAGGAGGAAGACCACAGACAGCCCCGTGAGCAGTCAGGGGTGTGCACAGATGCCCTCCTGTAAGGCACATCCCATCTGCAGCCGCATCGGATTGCTCAGATTTGGACTTTCAGAAGTGATGTGAATTTGTGTCCCTTCCCAGTGGATGGCGTGTGGTCTTGCTGGTCTCCCTGGTCAAAATGCTCAGCGACATGTGGCGGTGGACACTACATGAGGACCCGCTCATGCACAAACCCAGCCCCAGCCTACGGAGGAGACATCTGCCTGGGGCTTCACACGGAGGAGGCAGTCTGCAACACGGACCCCTGCCCGGGTAAGCAACCTGACCGCATGACTGCGGTAGACTCACCCCTTCCCAACCTTGATTTAGAAACCGTGAAATTGATGATAGCTCATAAGAGCAAATACTGAAAGAAGGGAACACCTCAGTCCCGCACTGTTTTCCACCAAGTGACTTCAGACCACTTTGTTCTACTATAGAAGAGTTCTCACCATGCCATGGTTTCACAACTAGTTAACAGAAACTGGTTCTAACAAGGCATTATTAAAAGGTTTAACCTGGTAATGGAATCTGAAAATCAGGGTGGGGAGCAAGGAGAACACTTGTGAAGGACCTGGCCTCAGGTCCAAGGGTTTGGGGGAATCCAAGCCTCGAGGCTGGCTAGCACAGGTGCCCAGGGGATACACTGCAACAGCTTCCCCATCCAATAACCCGTCTTGTCCAGAGACATGGAAGCCAGTTGGAATGAAAATGAGACACCCTCTTCTGAGTCTAACTTTGACTTTGAAATAGTCATACTTTTTATTTTCTAACTTGCTCCTGCAAATCTTTCTGGAAGCTTCCCTCTGTATTGAAAAGTGCCTAGAAACCAGATACTCACAGTCATCCCCAAACCTGGTGCTTTACCCATTTTTACAGAAAAAATGAAACCTCTTTACATTGAATCAAGGCACAAGTTTGATTTCTGAATTTTCCCTGTACTGCAAAGATGATGCTGAAATTTAAAAAGAAGGAAAAAAGCAAACTGTGTGCAAAAATATCTTTTTGATTTGTTTAATAATACTTCCTAATAATGCTGAGAGCACATTTTTTAACCTCCTTACTTAAAACATGAGTATTGTTCTCTTTTTACACATCCATAAGCCTGGGTGAATTTAACAAATCCTAGCAAATTTTCCACTTCAGGGTGAAATGACCTTATATCACTCAGCTTTGGACCTTAACCCGAGTCGTGCAATGATCTTAGGCACACAGGCAATAGTAAACATGGGATGAAATAAATTCTGCAAGTACAGCCTGACTTCAGTATATTGACTCTGCAGAATTGTTTTTGTAACAGAAGGGAAGGTATTTGTAGTAGCTGGAAACTCCTCTCAGCAACCAGGTCTTTCTCATTCATGCACTGTCACTTCTCTTGCCCAAGCTCTAAGACCTGTAGGAATTTTTGCAGGAAAGCATTTAAGGGCTGCTCTTACAGAGGAGCACAGCCCTGTGGGAAATGGTGTCTGCCTTGAAGATTTCTTTCCCCTCACCATGACCGTCTCTGCACAGCTGGACCTCATGAATTAGCTTATTTAGTGTCTAGTAGTTACTTTAAAACATTAAAATAACATGGATTTTAGAAAATGTATTTTAAGTATATTAATTTTTATCAAAGGTCTACGAGCTCTTTTATTCATGCCCTATATAATTTATCTGAGTGCTCAGAGGAGGCGCATTCATCATATTTATACATAGACCCATTAAAAATGTAATATGAAAACTTAAAGTAATGTGTGTGACCTACAGTGCTTCCAGGTTGATTGATCGCAGTGGCTTTGTTGTTGCATCTCCCCTCTTCTGGTCACTGCAGAGAGCTGGTCAGAGTGGTCAGACTGGTCTGAATGTGCCGTGTCTGGGGTCCAGGTCCGTGCCCGCCAATGCATTCTTCTGTTCCCTGTGGGCAGTCAGTGTTCTGGAAACACCACAGAGAGCCGCCCTTGTGTTTTCGATTCCAATTTCGTCCCAGGTAAGGGCAGAGAGCCTTATCAGTGTGAACAAAATCATTTCCATCATTTAGAAAGGAAATGATTCACAGATGGAAGTTTTATCTGTCCTTCGAGGTCTTGTTTGGTGAAACAGAGATGATTCTATCAACTCTGTGGTTTCAAGGTAATTAGTCAGTAGATTTACAGATAACTGTGGGTTGAGGCTTGAATTTACACCATGAATTTTAAGATTTTTTTTTTAACACGATGCCTTCTACAATTTACTGACTATAACATGGTGTGACAATTTTGCTCAAAAAATCAAAATAGATTATTTTGTTATTTTAACATTAGGTTAAATGCTTTTGCAGTGCTGTGTGCATGTGTTTGCACAGATTAAAAAGGCCAGTTCTTCATGCAACCTTAATATACTTGGGAAGATGGAAACCTACCATGGCTCTCATCTTGGAGAAGAGACTGGCTGGCTCTTTGGCTATTGGCTTTTCCATGTGAAATTGATGGTCAGTTATTGATCATAGCAAGTCATCTGTCACATGTTCACTGTAGGCATGGTGTTAGGTACTTACAAATCATTTGTATATGTCCAGTGTGGGTTAGGACTATGCTATAGACCAAAGCAGAGACCAGCCTCTTACAAGGCAATAATAGATAATTGCCTTGTTTTCTTCCACTTTTGTAAATGGTAACTGTATTTCAGAGAAAATTATTAGCTTTAGTCTTATAAGGCGCCTCCATTGTGTATGGTATAGAAATGCTGTTTATTGTGATGTTTTCCTTTTTGACCATAGACATATTGCACACTTTCTTGTTACCCACTGAAAAATCAGTACAGGAAAGAATAATGTCTCCAATCTCCTGAAATGGTGTTTGACCCCTGTGGGTTAAAACATTTCCAGGATCTGTTTTTTTATTGGCATTTTACTTGGGTATTTAATGTGTGTCATGGCAAAGAGTTATGGCAGTTTCCTTCAAGCTCTGGTGGGTTGGTCCCCCTGTGCAGAGAATTTGACGATGCTGGCTTTGATCAGAGACAAGGACACCAACACCAACTCTTTGGGGTCCACAACTGGCATAATATATTGGTAACAGAAAATCAGCACATACTCTGGCCTTATTTTGAAATTGTGCCCTGGTTTCAACCCAAAGGACCATCGCGTTTTCTTTCTGTGATAATGAATCTCACTCCTTTCCAATCCAGATAACCTTGGCCAAATACATCTCAGGTTGGTTAAAACAAAGAAACATGCAATTTTTTTAAACAATTTATCGGGCTTTGAATTTTGACTCACATAAAACTTGAAATCATTAGACATTCTGTAAGTGAATCAATCATTGATGTGGTCTTTCTTTCCAACACCCTTTACACATCATGATTTAATTCTTTTTCCAGAAGTATCTGTGGCAAGATCCAGTAGTGTAGAAGAGAAAAGGTGTGGGGGTAAGTTCTCTTTTTAACTAATTTTTAATTGATTTCTGGTATTTTCTGATCATTTCTTTCCCCGTATGTGTCATATGATGCTTGGCCCAAGAAAAACAGAATGGAGAAACTCTTGATCCAAACACCTTAAACTTTGGCAGTACAAATGCAAAAAGTCAGTATTTGACATCTGGGTCAGTGGTTCTCAGGTGTGGTACCTAGACTAAGCATCATCAGCATCCCCGTGAGTGCTGATAGGAATACAGATTCTCAGGTCCTGCTTCAATCTGTAGAATCAGAACCTTTCTGAGGGGGGCCCAGCACTTTGTGGTTTAATAAGCTTTTCAGGTGATTTTGGTGGATGATAATAAGCTTTGTGAACGAGTGATCTTGATATTAGCTGTAGTTAAATTTCTCATGAGTAAAACTCAAGCATTTTTTTATACATATAGTGCAAATACATGGCAGCCAGCCTCAGACTTCCAGGCTGGAATGACAAAATTGTAATGAGGCATGAGATTATACCTACATCTCTAGAGGTGTTGTTGAAACTTTCTGCAAACCTGGATGACAAAAATTACATTCTCTGGTTCCAGTTCATGCTAAATTTGGACTTTATGTCTGTGTTTACTTGTCTGGGCAGGAGGGGCTAACTGTCCATTGATCAAAGCCCATTCTCTGCCCACCCTTGGTAATCAGAGCCAATATCCACACCAAGACCACGTATTTATACATTCGGCTGGTGACCTAAAAATACCCATTCCTGCCATAATCCATGCCACCAGGGGATTCCCAGCAACTCAGCCGTAGGCTCTGGTCTTTGTTTATGTTCGAATAGAATCTGGAACTTTGTGGGTGTGTTTTAGGAATGTACTTACTGTTTTTAACTACATTAATTAAGAGTCCACTGTCTGTTGTATTCTGTCTGTTTAGTTGTTGATCTGTTCATTTAATAATCTTTGCTGAGCACCCCCTCCATGAGCTCTGTGAGGGACACTGAGTTTACCACGGGACACAATAGCCACAGTCCTTCTGGAACTAGCAGTCATCTCATAAAAGACCCCAGTGCCTGAAAAATGCAGTGTCTGTTGTCTGACCTACATTGGTCCCAGGAGTTCACAGACTGGCACTAGATAACTTGGGATCCAGCTGGAAGATGAATATATACAAGTTCCCATAAAAATAATCATAGCTCTAAGTGTCCTTTAATATTTTTAGATCAGTCACTATATGCCACTGTATTAAATTGCAAGAAGTATCCTATTTGATCCTCACAAAGAGCTTACGTGTAGGTGCTGCAGCCCACAGTTCCTTAATGTAAAACCTTTGGAGATACGGAAGAGTTTTAGAATTCAGCATTTTTCAGATTTCAGAGGGGTAATATGGGGCATAGGATGTCTATTATGTAACACTCTGCAGTGTCCAGGTCCACATTCTGTAACCAGTCTCTTTAATGATGCTTTGTGAAGTGTGGACAAAGTGAAGATGCTAATACTTCTGCAGTTCTAGTTAGTTCTGCAGGAAAAGGGTCAGGTCAGGTCAGGCTTTGCTGCCAGGTGAGTGATGAAAAATCCATTTCCAGAAGTTTGGGTTTCACAAATTGTAGAAAAGGGAGAGCAGCCATGCACTGTCATCTACATTAAGGATGGTGAGAGTCAGAGATGAGGCCACTGGCCAAAGTTCACACAGGTAGAGAGCAACAGAGCCAGAGTTTGAGTCTAGGCTGTAGGATCCGAGTGTGAGCTTCAAGGCCAGAGAACCACAGGGAAAGGATCCTGGCAGTGAGTATCTGAGAGGATGGTGTCTCGGGGGCTGCAGCCACAGCAGCCCTGGTCAGGTGACAGTTTTGGACGACACTCAGGGGCTGGGGACACCTGCTGCCCTCAGAGGAAGCCCAGATCAGAAGTGAAGCAGAGCTCTTAAGGAGCACCTCCTGTCCTATGTGAGGCCAAGACAGAACTTGGGGTCGGCCAGCTGATGTCTCTGCAGAGTTGACCTCCAGGTCTGCCAGAGATTTAAAAACCATTTTCCCCAGCCAGCTGTCTCTGGGTTAGGATATAGGAGACTTTCAAGGGCCTTAAGCACCTGGGAGAGCAGGGTTCAAAGTCCATTCCCATCCTTAAACTGCTGCTTCCATGTGTCTGAGTCAAACAGGCTAATTGGCTACCCAACTACAAACCAAGTGTTGATGTGCTGTTGATTAAATCACAGAGATACTACTAACTGTAATATTCCGAACTGATTTTTTTAGATCATTGACACACCAGGTTAGGCAAGTCAGAGGTCACATGGATCTAATTGTAGGACTGTTGGGTAAAAAGAATCACCTAGCAAATGTTTAGGGATACAGCATCCCTAAATGGGATGTTTAGGGAGACAACACAGATGTCTTTTTTTTTCCCCATTTGAAGAGAAATCAATCACATTTTTTACAGGAAATCATCCAGTTGAGCCAACGGGGTAGTTGGTTTCTATTTCAGCTTTACTGACCAAAAACAACAGAAAAACATATTCGAAGCAAAGAGCCACACCAAGCAGATTCAAAAGAGATTTAATAGGCACTGTTTTTCCCTATGCAGAAAGTGTCGGCCTTTTGAAATTTTTCAATTTAGCTATTTTTAGTTTCATGAGACACAAAGACTATATAATCCTCATAAAGATGTCAGCTGGCCCCGGCCTTCCCCAGGCACCTGCAGGCGTGATTCATTGGACTAATGACAAAGTATCTGCATATGGAGAGCATCACACATCTTTCATATATTATAATCAAATGTTATCAGTGCAGCAGGAAGTCCTTTTATCGGTAGATGGCATTGACCCTGGGACTCAAAGTGGCTAAAGTATAAAACAATGACAACACGTGTGAAATCTGCTCTTGCTCACCTGGAGCACAGCTTCAGTGTTACAGTAGACACTTCCGGTGGCTGCTGGTGGGATGCTCCCCGGATGCTTTGTCCAGCCAGCCCAGGCCGTCCAGCTCTAGAGCTTCAGACAAAATCAGGACAGGCTGGAGATTCATGAACTGCTTGACCAAAGAACCAAGAAGTGAAAACCAGGTGGATATGGGGAAGCAGGTGATACTTGTGGAATATTCTAGTAACATCCACCTGGATTATCCAGGGCCTAGTGCTGCAGACATTGGACTCCTGTGTTAGGAATGGGGTGGGAGTGAGTGGGTTGCAGCCTACAGAGAACCCAGCCTCTGCATGCTTCGCTCCCCTGGGGAGGCAGTTCAAGCTCTCAGGGGTCCTGGGAATGCAGGATCTGTGAGCAGCAAAGGGTCATGGCCTAGAGGGAGACGTCAGGGTGTGGGGACAGTGAGGGTACCCCACCTCTGCTGCGGATCCAGGCAGGGGCCAGGGTAGTTGAGGGGCAGACACCCCAAGGCTTGGATGCAAGGAACAAACTTGCAAGGCTTCTCACCCTGAGAGCCTGGGAGCCTCTCTCTGTGGCTCTGGGATTCGCCGGAGATCTGTAGTGTGCCTAGCAGGCATTTCAAATGGTTCTGTTTAG
This sequence comes from Canis aureus, assembly GCF_053574225.1. Taxonomy (NCBI): domain Eukaryota; kingdom Metazoa; phylum Chordata; class Mammalia; order Carnivora; family Canidae; genus Canis; species Canis aureus. The sequence continues at coordinate 9,647,164 of NC_135641.1, forward strand.
ATGCAGGATGGACAGACACATCCAGGAAGAGTGTGGGTGACTGCGCCCCCTGGTGGTGCCTTGAGGGGACACGATGGGGGAAAGCTGGTCCTCAGGATGGGTCCTGGCACAGGTGCCAGAGGCCAATAACCCACAGGGGACAGGGTAGCCACATGGCGCCAGCCCAGCATAGAAAAAATAAGGTCATGTTCTACTTCAGCATTGCCCAGATGTTGTCTTTATTCCCTGAAAGGCTGGAAACTTTCATTGTACGGTGTTTTACCAACACATGATGAACATCTATTTTCCTGTGTGGTTATTTGCTCAGACATTACAAAGTTCTTCATTATGTTACCTTGATGTCTCTCAAGCCAATCCCATATTAGAGACATAAATCCACATCTGCTTATTTTTTCAGCAATTTGTATTCAAAACTCAAGGAAAATAACTCAAAGATGCTATTTAATAGAAAAAATATGTAAAGGAGGGTCATTTCATCACCATTAAAAGATCATATTTTATTCCTTTGATATAATTCTTTTATTTCTTTGGTGTAAACCATTGTCTTTATAAGGTCTCCAAAATACAGTAATTTTGAGCAATTAACTGGAAGTAGTTAATGCATTCTCACTTTTTTCATGGGACACAGCCAGGCTATTGGCTGGGATGCTCTACCTGTTAAGAGCATGGAAAAAATGTTCTCTAGGAACCCCATAGACCAGAGATCATGCTGCATGTGAAACAGATGAGCAGACTTGTACAATCCTTTAATGAAAAAAAAATGCTTCTAGTATATTAAGGTGATCTCCAAAAGACGGATTGTAGTCCATAAGAACATTAACTTAAAATATGCTGTGCTCCCTGTGGGGGATGACATTTCAGAGGAAGGTCATGGGCCTCTTATGTTGTCTTTCTCTTTTTACGCAAGTGCTTTGAGCTGTTGAGTAGTGTGTTCTTTTCCAAAGTACCGTCACTTTTGATGCTGTCTTCCCAGAGTTCAATCTGTTCCACATGCTTGCTGTGGGGCTGAGCAGCTCCATTCTAGGCTGCCTCCTTACACTGCTCGTCTACACCTACTGCCAACGGTACCAGCAGCAGTCCCACGATGCCACCGTCATCCACCCTGTTGCTCCTGCCCCTCTCAACACCAGCATAACTAACCACATCAACAAACTGGACAAGTATGACTCGGTGGAAGCTATCAAGGTAAGGAGTTGGCAGACAGATGTGAAAGAAGGGCCCTAGGGGCTGTTGGCAAAGCTCAGAGGCGGTGGCTGAAGTGACAGAGTGGAGAACAAGGCAATGGGTGGCCCTTATGATGAGCTGCCTTGTTTGCTTTGCCTGCAAAAAAGATGGTGCCTCAAATTGGGAAGTAGGTTACAAATAGGACTCAGAAACAGCAATGAATAAAATACTGGAAAATATTGAGTCATTGGCCAATGTCCAGCTCTGCTTCCACTGTGCCTCCCATGTTCAAAGAGAGGAGCTCTGGGCTGAGGCCCTGTACCCATCTGACAGTGGTAATGAGGACCAGGGTGGGGTAGTCTGATATCCAGGTTCATCCTGAGAAAAATTGTTATGTTATTATAAAAACGATCTTAAAATAATTTGTTTGCATAATGAAATTTCTTCAGCTTTGCATGGTGTGTGACTGGTGTGGGGTGAAGTGTTCTGCTAAATTTTCTCAATGGGTGATTAATTCAGTGCCTGACCCAGAAGTAGAGAGTTGATGGCCAGTCTCCTCATTCTGAGGAAGAAGGAGTGGAAAGGGCATCAGCTCTGGACCAGGAAGACCTGTGTCCATGAGTCACCAGCTGCGTAAACGTAAAGCCAGTTACACTCACTGAGCCTGTTTTCTCCTCAGTAAACAGGAGATCATGAGAAACAAATGAAACAGCTACACTAAATGCCTTGAGTAGTGCCTGGCAAAATAAATGTGGTTTTTATTTGAGGCATTGTGCATCAGGGTTTAAAATGCAAGTTAGTTAATTCTTTGAACCTCAGTTTCTTCATCTTTAAAATGGGTAGAGCAATATGTAACATCATCTCTCTGTTGTGAGGTTTAAATGGGATAACACACAGGAGTCAGGGGTGTAGCTGGAAGGACATCTGGGGCCATCATCTGCTTCACCCAATGTGCCCGACCACCCACGTGAATGAAGGATATTATCATTTTGACATTCCTCTTAAATTGATGGTTCTCCTTAACATTCTCAGGGAGCATTTTGATGCTTTCTCTGCCATGATGATTTCCTTTGAAATTTGATTTCCTTCCCATGTGGGAACTTGGAACTTTTTCAACTCTTACAAGTTCAAGTGGTTGGGAGGTCTTGAGTCCTGGGAGCCACAGTGTCCTCTCTTGTTTTCCCCCTACCACGAGGCCTCCTTCTCCACCCCTTGGACAGAAACAGAGCCAGTTGACTTTTATCCATGGGCCTTGCTTCCACCAGGATCCAGAACCCATGAGTACCTTATGCTAATCAATGCTAGGGCCAAGAAATAAAGCACTGCTCACTAATAACACACCCCTCACACCTTGTCAGAACTGAGCTTCTGGAGTATGAGGAGGAACATGAGCTCCTTTTATGAACAAGAACAAGCCTTTAGATCCCAAGAATGGGGCTCCTTGAAATGTGATTCCAACCAATCAACTTGGTTCTTACTTCAAATGTCTCAAGATAATTTGACTGGTCTTCTGTTCCCACTTAAGATCCAAGAGCCACTCAAGATAATAAGAAATTTAACTGCTCGGAAGGCAGAGGGCTTTGAGGGCACTGACTGCTGCCTAATCTCTAATGATCCTTCTGGAACTTTCTTCTGATACCTTGCCCAGACCAGTCTTGGACAGTTGGCCTCTGCTGACCATCCTACATCCTTATAGCAGCCCTTTTAGTATTTACCCTCCACTTGGCATAGTAAACTAGGTTTTTGAAAGCATAGGTGGCTTTAATGACTTAATAAGGATGGGTGTCTGTGTCAGAAGTGGCTAGAGTAGGCTTTTGGGGGGCCCATAGCTGGTGTGTTAAATTAAGAATATGCATATTGTGGCCGGCTGAAGAAGAAGGTACAAGCTACACGGGATCAGCAGGAAGCTCCCTGAGCACCTGAGCTCCCTCTTTGGGGAAGGGGAGACCCTGGGGTTGTTTTGACTCAAGGTGCAATTTCAGTACACTCACTTGAAGAAAGTCAAGTCCCAAGGTTTATTACTTACACTGCCAGGGAAGGGCAGTCCTCTGGGCCTGGTCAGCAGTGAGCAGGAGACAGAGAGAGGGTGGCAGGCACCTGTTACTTAAAAGGTGGTTGAGGGAGACATCACTCACGTTTTGTGGGCTCAGCTCTAAGTGCTTATTTTATTTTTTAATTTTCTCAAAGATTTTATTTATTTATTTATTTAGTACTCAAGTAGGGGGAGGGGAAGGGCAGAGGGAGAAGGGGAGAGGAGATCTCAAGGATACTCCACGCTGAGTCCTTCCCAGGACCCTGAGATCATGACCTGAGCCCAAATCAAGATTTGGACAACTGAGCCACCCAGGTGCCCCTGTAAGTGGCTATTTTAGCAGGTGCTGCAAGAAAAACAAAACAGGAACTTGGGGTGGGAACCTGAAGCTCAGGTCCTCATGTAAATGTGCAGACTCTGTGGGTCTGAGCAGGCTTGTCAGGCTGAAAAATGCCCAGGTGGCACCTGAGAATGGCTGTTTTCTCATCACAAGCTCACCTGCTAACAGTGTAGAAAATGAAAAGAAATCAAGCCGTTTTAAATTGCATGCATTTACTTAAATAAGCTCCTTCAAAATCTCTTATCAATGTACCTGTCCATGATAATCAGAAGGCTGCTTAAATTTTACTGTTACGTAACATTCAAAGCGACTGTTGATTTGAAATCACTAGTGAGTTTTAGGTTTGTTGAAGATTTAGATTTCTCAAGATCTATTTATCAAAGATTGCCACCCTCATTCTGGTCATGAGGCAGGTCCTCAGTAAGGCAAACAAGGTGAGGAAGCCAGTAGGTGAGGAATCACATTTTGAACAATGGAGCCTCAGAAGGGAGTTCAGATTCAATATAATCGTCCCCTCATTATGTTCTCTTTCCAAAATGCTACTTATGGAGTCTTCTTAAATCCTTTTTTTTTTAATTTTACTTTTTACAGGCATTTAACAAAAACAACTTGATCCTAGAGGAAAGAAACAAATACTTCAACCCGCATCTCAGTGGGAAGACCTATTCTAACGCCTACTTTACAGATCTCAATAATTACGATGAGTACTAATAGCTGTTATATTTTTGGCTCCTTGTAATCCCCCACCTCCTCAAGCCCTGCTCCATGACTTCCCATGTTTCCAAGGCTTCAGAGATGAAGTTTGGATACATTTCAAGTGCATTTCAAGCCACCAGTGTCCCATTGCTGCCAAAAACAGACATCCTTAAAAGCAACAAAAATCTAAATATGATGTCTTGAAAATCTGGTCTAAATGCTTGATCATTGTTGAATGAGCCATGGCGTGAAGTTTTGTTTTGTTTTGTTTTTATTGTGTCCAGTCCATTTTTCTAACAAGTCGGTTGTTTTCTTGAGCTTTTTAATATATGTGCCACCCACATGGGAAAGGAGTCTTTAGAAATAGGAATGTCTTCCTGCTTTTGAGCATAAATCTTCATGATGTTCTAATTCAAGAAAACAGACACTTCAACTAAGAATCTCCCTCCCTCCACAAGGAGTGTTAGGTCCATAGTATTTGATAAAATGAAGGATATGAATGTGGCTGTATAGTTATTCACCATGGATCTCCCATCTTCCCAACCTGGATAAGTCTGTGGAATCCTTGAAAGCAACTTGCGTGTTTGGACTTGGAATGGTTCTCGCTTGAGCAAAGGCAGAAAATCACCCTGGCTTGTGTCTGCAGAGGTGATGGTATGAGGAGTGGCACACTCTTGACCCCTGGTCTTGATGCAGTTACTGTGTTATCCCTGGTGGAGGTGAGCTTGAAGACCAGAGGCACAGACATGATGAAGGGTCCAGTGTTCTGCATGATGCTGCAAGGCTAGCCATATTCTCACTTCTGGATTTCACAGCATTCCAGGGAGCTCCTCGCCCTGTGGTAGGCCCGGAAGCTCACCTGTCCGGTCCATAGTAACAGCCTGAAGAGACATCTATAAAACCACTACTTATTCACCATTGGACATACGCCCTGTCTAATGTCCCTGCAAGGAAAAATCGTGAACATTCATGACACCAATGAGGAAAAGTATTAAATATTAAAAATACTTTGAAGTATAAAATGGAAACCAACTTTTTTTATTTCCTATGTTACAGAAAGGATTGAAAGAAATGACATTTAAGGAGAAGCAACTTTTTATTTTCTATCTCCCGATAGAACTCATGTATAGCAGTCAGCCACTTCCCAGAGCATTACTGATGCGTAAGGCTGGCTTTCTGCAGCCCATCGCTGTACATATTGAAGTGCTCCCCGAGTACCCAGCTGTCATTTGCTGCCTCCAGGTCAGGCAAGGAGGAGACGTTTGGTTCTGGTGCCTTGTGTTTCTATCTCAATGCTGCCCTCCCCTCCACCCCTCCCTCTTCTCCTGCATGGAGGCAAGAGCATTTCAAGATGTACCTGGAGAAAGCAGGGACGTAAGGTTTTCAGTGACCCCTGTGGTTCTGAGCACTGACACTGCTAAGCATTTCAGAGTGTTATAATACTATTCATAGAGGTCCCCAGCAAGGAAAAACAGCAGGATGAATTACTCATAAACAGCTGATAAATAATACATGGCAGCTGGTTGAATAATGTTTGAAAGTCAGAACCGGATTGAAACTGTTCATCGATGCCCTTGGGCATTGCAATAAAGACCTGTGTGGATGGTGAAACATTCTTATTGCACAGTGAACCTTCAGATTTGTGGAAATACACAGCACGGGCATTGAGGAACGCAGACTTATCAGCACACGTGTTTGTGGCCTATCCAATGTAAAGAAACAATTTCAGAAAGTGTTGGGGGAAAAAAATCCCATGTTGAGTCATGAGTATTGCTGTATTGAAAGTATTCTCATGCACCCAAATTTTCAGAAGCGACTCTACAAAAAGTCAAGCTTAAATGGCAGGTGGTTTCCAGGAGGTCTAATAGATTGCAACTGAATGGTGTTCTGGGTGTTTCCAGCAGGGAGTTCATGTTGCCTCTCTCCTGCGTGGCTGGTCTGCTGTGGGGGGACTGCTTGGTCTGGACACACACAGCTGAAGTCTGGACTCAGGAGGTGAAATTCGGCCAGATGGTTTCCTCATTGTCCCCCAACTGGTTTTGCACTGGATGCTTCAACTAGTGTCATCACCTTCCTTTAAGAAAAATGTCCCTACCATGAAGCACATCACAGTTGTTTTTGGATCCCTCTCTACAGTGTTTTCTAAGCTTAAACGGTTATTTTATTTCCCTTAGGAAAGAGAATACTAATATTTTGAGAAAGCATCCCTGGACCTGATTAGAAATGTTTTCTAAATGCTCTCCACGCTGGACCTCAGTCGGTGTCCTGTGGTGACTGGAGACAGTGCCCACCCTCCCCACGGAGTCACATACCTCCAGGAACTTAGCACGGCAAAGAAATGCTCTCATTTTTGTTCCCTGCCTCTCTACTCAGAGCAAAATTGCACTGGCTTCTCTTTCTGTCTGTTTGTCTCTCTCACATTCTCATTTCACAGAATTTCAATTTGTTTAGAATAATTTTAACTATATTCTAACGAGCTATGGAGTAACTTTTGCTTTTCCATCATTGTGTGGCTGTTGCTCATGGGTGTGCCTCCCCTCCATGCCTCTGGTTGTTTCTTGAGCCCCAGGTGGGCTTTCGCAGGGGTGCCTACCACCTCGCTGGCATCTCCTCCTGAAAGTAGCTCCCGGGAGGCTGCGGGCTTTGCTATTTCTCTGGGTCAGATTTTAAATTTCTAAATGACTTATTCTGTCTATTTTTTTCCCCTTTCTTTCCTTCCTTCCTTTCTTTCCTTCCTTCCCTCCTTCCTTCCTTCCTCCCTCCTCCCTAGTACAAGCAGCACCCTCTCTGAACCTAACATCAAATGACAATAGTCACGGTTTAATCTGGAGGGCTATTTCTGGGTAGGGGGGCAGCTGGCCCGGTGTTCCCGAGGAACCTGGCCCTGGGCTCACGCTCACACTCTGGGAGGGAGTCCCAGGGGCAGGGCTGCTCAGGGTCCCGTCCCCAAGGAGCGCTGCGGGCCAGCGGCCGGAGGAGCCCGGCTGTCACCCTGAGGACGGGGCTGGGACTCGGGACGAGCTGGGCCCCCGCCAAGCCTCGCCCACCCCGCGGCCCCCGGACCCAGCTCGCCCGGCGGGGAAGGGGCGCCCCGGGGCTCGGGGGCGGGGGCGGGGGTGGGGGTGGGGGACCCGGGTCTGGCCGAGTGATGCCAAGGAGAGGAGAAGCGACGGTGGGGAGAGGGGGCTGGGAACGTGGGGACCCGGTGGCTCCGAGCTGAGCGTGGGGCGGAGGCCGGACCGTCCAAGGGCAGGAGGTGGCCCGACGGTGGCCGCAGGTCCTTACAGCTCTGCACGTGGGTGAGAGCCGTGGGACTCCGAGCCCAGCGTGGGCGGGTCCCCTGGAGGCCTGGGGAGAACTCGTGGTCGGACCCGCTTCCAGTGAGGGGGCAGAGGCCCAGCGGGGGGCCCCGTGTCCCGGGCTCGGGGAGGTGGGAGTGCATCGGGTCAGCACTCAGCTAATCGCTGCATAAACTCCCCCTTAATGCGCACTGAAGATACAGTCTTGATAGTGTCGGAATTCACAAATAGCTTTATGCTTCTTTATGATATTTACTTATTTCCAGAGTAAATCATGAACATGTCCCCAGCACTGTCAAACCACCTTCGGCAGGATGTCCTTTACACTCCGTTGGGGTTTTCTGGTGTGTGGCAAATGGGGGCAGCTCCATTGCATTTAGCATTTCTGCCTCACAGGATGGCTCTGGGGCACCCATCCAGGGACGAGAGGTACCACTGGCGGGTACAGGGAATGCTTCTGCCTTAAAGCAGCCATTCTCCACTGAGCAGGACTGTCCCTAAGCCTCCAACAATCCATGTTTGTGAAGGTGGGAATTACAGTGGGAACCATAAATCAACTCATGCAAACTCTCTGCTATTCTTTTTAAGATGATACAAAGTGGAATTCACAGATTGCGTTGCCATGCCCAATACATCCCTACTACTGCTTCCATTATGTCACAGCAACTCTTGTCATGTGGTGATAATATGTTGACACACCATTGCAAATTTGAGTACCTAGGATGATCTGTTATCAGAAAACAGAAAGCCATTCTGAACACCTTGCTTCTCTGGACGATGGGTATGAAATGGGAGAAGATAAAGTTACAGTCACTTTGACCAGAGAAATGCCTAAAAAAGAATGCCAATTATTGCACAGCACGTCGCCATGTAAGATAAAAGATTTGGAAACCAGAAAACATTGTGGAATTTATCTCTGCTGTTCTTCCCTACTGAGGTCATTAATAATAATTGATTTAAAGGCTCTTTGTAATTCTGCATATACTGACAAAGTATTCATATTATCTGTTTTGCTAACCTGGTAAAACACAGGGAAATAAGTTGCTAGAATCCTTGCTTTTCCTTTCAGAAACTGAAAAAAATTAACAAGATGCAATGTTGGATTATTGGCAGGGATTTCTATGATGACTATTCTATATTCCTTTTTTTATGGACTTATATTAAAGATGTGTTATACCTATTTTGAGGAACAGATGGATCAAGGTTTTTTCATCTATCATATGTCACATTATCAAATTATTGGTACATTTTACAAAAGCATCAGGAAGGGAGATTGTTCTCCTTGAAAACATAGCTTACACTGCACAGGAGACTTAGAGCATCGTCAAAACTGAAAGCAGAGCCTGACACAGCGTGTATAGTTCCTAGTGTAAGCTGCCTCATAGTATTTGCAAAAGATCATACTGGTTCTGCCATAGAAAGCAATCAAGCTGATTACCCATGACCAGAGTCAGAATTGATTTTTGTTCAGGCAAACAGGTTTTATTGTATTGACATGATGAGGGTAAATAGCTAAGGATATTTTTAAAACCTGGAAGGAACAGAGTAGAGATGGAAAACTACTCTGTGGCACTTCTTAAACCAAATTTTGGACAGGCAATACCATCCATTCCATCTCTTTATATTGAGTAAGATGTCTGAGCCCAGCAGTTGGAACATGATCCTGTTCTTTTTCAGCTTCATGGCACCTTAATGCCAAATAGTCCAAATGGAGGGTGAACGGTAGTTCAAAAGGTAGTTCAGACTGGTTCAAATGTGCGATAAATACAAGCTGGGAGCAAAATTTGGATTCTGAAAAAGCCAAACTGTACTATCATGTTGCTAAGAAGAGAACATTGTTAGCCATCCTCTGTTAGTGCACATAGTTTCATTTCCCTATAAAAAGTTGCCAGTGCCTTGTTTAAGATGGTGATTTATCATCTCCTCTGGATATTAGTGGTTCCAGTGCCAAGCAGAGGATTGATTGGCTACACTTTGAAGAAAATCATTCTTCTATGTCTCTTTGAACTCAGGAATAGAAAACGGCCAAGGAACACATCACAGATGTGATGTCTGCCCCCTACCAGGGAGGGCGTGTGGCATCAGAACAGGTGCAGACAGGTGTTCAGAATTCGGGTTATTGCCTTCCAGAAAGTGACATCACTTTACTTTTATATCGTCCACAAAACACCTTAGTGACAGTGTTAGTCTGTCATAGGGATGATGCCCTGCCTCTAGAAGGTAGAGTTTTTGTTACTGTCCTTCAGGTAAGTTGAGAGATACAGGAAAATCAGGCTGCTGACAGCTGAATGCAGATACAGAATGGAATGAGGACCACCTAGAACTTTGTGGGCTTTTTTTTTTTTTTTTTTTTTGAGTCAATGTCAAAATTGTTTCACAAGTACACAAAATTGTCAACCTTAATTTAGGTTAAGAAAGTTAACAGTATTTTCTCCACCAAGGGTGTTTCTTCGTATAGCATGACTGTTGGCCAAAATCAAAGTTGAACTTCTGCACCTTGAAAGAAAGCACAGGATGAAGTTTCAACGTGAGCACCTGCATTCCCCGCTGAAACTCTACACCATCTGCAAAGAAAATGCACCAACTTGGTCCATTGTAGGATTCTTCAAAAGTGGGTAACAAAGCTTGTGTGCTGCACCCCTTGACTCGACTTTGAAAATGTTATAAAATGTTAAATGCTTCTTTCTGTGTTAATTTGCTGTTGCTGTTTTGTGACACAAAATAAACTTATTTGGGAGTGTTTCATTTTTTTCACTGAACCTTCTCCAAAGCCAACTTCAGCCCTTGGTAAACCTGCAGCAAGTTACTGACATTAAAATTAATTTTTAAAAGACAGTATGTGTTAATCATAGTGGGGCTTCTTAGATGAGGTAGCATTGCCTTTCCCTTCCTTGAATGAGGAAATGGAGTGCCAGTTGCCCTATTGGAATCCTCATGGATTGCCAGAACTTACTTCACTGGGCCGTTGGGTGCACTCTTTTTCAGTCCTTAAATTTGGTTTCAAGGTTACACTTGAAACCTTGTTGTTAGAAATGTGTAATGCGACTTTCCGGTAGTCTTCCCTTTTATGCTTTCTGTTCATCAATTCATTGGTCTTAAATGCTCACTTGAGAGCTGTCCAGGTCTATACCCAAGAATATTGTTTAATGACACCTGACAGATCCATTGCTTTGAAAAATTAGTTTGAGATACCAACTGTGGCATCCCAGGCAGGGAGCTCATGAGCTGCTGCATTGGATCAATTATGGAAATTTGAGAAGAGGAGGGTCAAGGGTTACCTGCCGATCAGCAGAAACCAACTCACACCTGCTGCATGCCCCAACTCCGAGAAAAGCAAACATATTTGTAAGATAAAATGAGCTGTTATTACTGAAGGGGAAATGCCATGCTCACTCACTGCTCTTGGTGAATTGCCAGCTTCTATAACCCAGACCAATTAATCTTTATTTTTAAACAATAAATTCATGAAGAATGATCCTGAGTTCCATTAAGAGTGTGATCTCCCTCCATAGCATCCCCTCTGCACCATCTCTATCTGCTAACATTTTTTGGGACAAAATAAGAGAATCCTGATTATGTACAGTATAAATTGTATTATATTTTTTGTACTTATGTTTTATGTAAATAGTTTGTCTCATTCGATTGTATGTGAGCATTGAAATAAATCCTACCATTTAGGAAACAATTTAGTGGAATTGTTTTCTTACCTCTATGCCCCTTTGCCCCAGATGTGGTAGGGTGTGACAGCACCTTGGAGTGAGTTTCATCAGAGTGAGACCTGGACAGCCTTCTGGCCAAACCCCCTATCAAGCTCCTGTTTGTTCTTCAGACCCCAAGGCCTCTGGAGTGGTGGCCAGAGACTGCCCCCAGCAGCTTCACGATGATCCTACCATATAGTCAAGGAGTGTTAGAAATGTTTCCATGGGCAAAAGGACATATGTGACAAGGAAAGCCAAACAGGGTTTTAATTTACTAGGATTTGCTATCAGGCACTGTTGATCCTTAATTCATGAAGTTATATTCATCTTCTCTCCAGCACATCATATTCCATTATTTCTTGCATAAAACAAGGTTTTTCTAGAATGAAAGCTGACTTTCAGCTAACGTGAACACAAAAGATACCTGGCCCAGGAAAACCACTTTAGAATGAGAGCCACATTTCATTTGGAATATCCAAGATCCAAGATCCCCTTACCTCTTCCGCTCTATCTTTTGCAACTGTTCAGTACACAGCTAAACAATGCAGGGTTTACGGGTATTGACTCCTGCAGTTGAAAATCCCTGTATAATTTTGAACTCCCCTCCCCCCAAATTTTACTAATAGCTTAGTGTTGACTGGAAGCCTTACCAATAACAGAAACAGTCCATTAACACATGGATTTTTTTTACATTGTGTGTATTATCTACTTTATTCTTATAATGAAGTAAGCTAGAGAAAAGCAAATGTTATTAAGAATATTATGAGGAAGAGAAAATTTACAGTCCTGTATCAATAAAATATGAAAATCCATGCATAAATGGACTGCACAGTTCAAACTTGTGTTGTTGAAGGGCCAACTGTATATATGCATATGTATATACACATGTGTATAAAAATGTATAATTTCATATGTATATATAATTTTTAATTGACTAAGATGTTGATAAAGCCCATTTAATATGGAGGCCAAAATTAACATAATAAAGTAAAAATATATAGTGAAGCATGTTATTAAACTGTTCTTAACCCAAAAAATGAAATACTAATTTTTAAATTTTAAAAAATCTGTATTTTGCCCTGGTCACACAGACTGACTGCACAGTTTAAAGACCTCTCTCCTATTAGAAGGTTGGATGTCCTTTAATGTAAAGAGAGTCCCAGAAGAATAATTTCTTAAAGCTTCGTGGGGAGTTCTGTTCTCCCCCAGTTCAACACATTAACTGTCCAGGAGTTTATTAGCTCTGGCTGCGCATTATCTGGAGAGATTTCTGCTTTGCTTTTAAATAACACCCAGGTCCCTTTCTCAACTAATTCAGTTTGGAATCTGAGTATCTCTAGTTTATGAAATATTAGAATTTTAAAACATTCTGTGAAGACCCTACGTTTGGCTGTCAGTTTAGAAAGTGAGTAAAATAAGTAGGTGTTGTGTCACAATTTTCTTGTGATTATTTCACAGAATCTTTGTGTTTAGAGAGATCCATTCTGCTACTTAGACATTCTCACATGATGCTAATGTAACCAGCTCTTCTTTTTATAGTCTACTTTGTTCTTTAAAAAAATAAAATTGAAATACAACTTAAAGTACTTTTTTGGGACCTATTTGAAATATATAATGTAAACTTCCATTTAAAGTGTCTCCCAGCACCCACCTTGTGAAGGAAGCAGAAATGATTGAGTGTCCTGACCTCAGGAATGTAGCTATTTAATGTAAAAGGAAATTGTCTTTAAAATAATATCCAAAATAGTATTATTTTTCTGGAATTACACTTGGTTTGTCTTTAAAGTAGATACAATTTGTTTATACAACGAAACAAAACAATGCTGCCAAGCTATTCTCTCATTAACCAGCTTGGCATCCATTTTATTGGGAAGCATCTGAAGCTCTCACCTCACCCCTGCAATCACAGTCAGAACCAGAACTGAAACAAGACAGCATTTGATAAACGATAAATGTGTGTGTGTCCTGGGTGGTGCAGAGGTCTTAAGACTAGCAACCAAAAGTGTAACAGAAGACATAAAATCCTAAAGTTACCCTTGTAAAAGTGACCCTCATACAATACACAGAATTGTTTGTGCTCACTTCTAGTTTGAAAAGTTTCTATTAATGTTTTGAAAATGAGTTAACTCCGTAGAGCACAGATAAAACTCTTCTCAATTGTGACTTCCTGATCATCATGGATGTGGGCTTGATTTGGGATGCCCAAAGTCAACTGCTCATCACAGTAGTGGTGTCAGAGGCCATCCTTCCTCAGAAAGTCAGGGTAACATTCCAGTGCTCAGTGAGTGCCCGGCCACAGTTCTCTTCCTCTTCAATTTTGTCCCTCTCCTCTACCTCAGATTTGCTGTTGCTCCCCATTTCTTGCTTAAAGTAGATGCTCCTTACAGGGTCTTGCCCTCTGAGGCCATGTGCCCCCTGGTGGCCCTGCCTCACCCTTCCCTGAGCGGATAGTGACCGCCACATCAAGTCACCAGGAAAGTCCTGTCACTGGGTAGCAGAGGCCAAACAGCCCTTCAGAGAGTGAGTGCAGGGGCCCCCTTCCCCCAGCACATCAAAACATACCATTCTCCTTTGTGATTTTCTTCATATTTTTATCTTCCTTTCTCTGTTTCCTTCCTTGCTGGAAGTTCCAAGAATCTAAGTTCTGTGAAAGAGTGGAGTTTTTGAGTGTAAAATTAAGTTTGAGAGAAAGTGATGAAGTCACCTAATTGTACAGAGAGGGAAGGACCCTTGAGGACCCTGGGGAGGGGTATGGCACAGAGGCAGGTCCAAACTTGGTTCAGCAACTCGCCATCGAGTGTGCTCTTGTCTCCAGCCTTCCTGTCCGCAGGCTTCTCTTCACCTGGAAAAAAATGCAAGGTTCATCAAGCCCCTGCTCAGAATATGTCATCATTCTCTTTAATGTCAGTGAGGTCCTTAGAAAATGTTTCAGGCTAATGATTTATCCATCTCGCTTTGCTCAAACACTGTCCTGGTTCTGCATGTAGGAGGTTTTCCTACTCTTATTCTAGAATCTAGAGATAATCTAAAAGTAAATAAGAACGAGACATTCACATGTTCACACACAGTTGGAAATCCCACAGTATCCCACCATGGTGCCCAAAGGTAGGGATGAAATGACAGGTGCTGTGGTTCATGTCAAGATCTGTTCCCTCAAGTGCTCTGAGTCTTCTTTGGAGAAAGGAGTTTAAGGAATAAATGTATGAGATTGAAGAAGGCACAGACTCAGTACACACACAGTTCCAAAGAGATCATCACACCTTGTGTGAAGGATCATCTGATGGCTCCACATTTTGTTAGAAAATGGAGCAGAGGGAAAGGCATGTTCAGGCTTCACTTCCCACCTTGCTTCTCCTCACCTAGCTTCATAGATCTCCATCTGTCTCGAATAAAAAAAAAAGTCTGGTTCTGGTTCTTCTCTTTCCTGAGACCAGAATACTTTGTGAGATCCAGGCTTGGTGTACCTTTCTCAGAAGAAGAAGAGGGTGTCCTTTCACCAAAATTGGCAGTTGCAATTCATCAACATAATTAATTGACACAAGTTCCATTTGTTTTTTTTTTTTTCTTTTTAAGTAGAGCCCAATTCATGACTTGAGCTCACGACCCTAAGATGAAGACATGAGATGAGATCAAGAGTCAGACACTTAACCTACTGAGCCACTCAGGCACCCCAACTCCCATCTCTTCTAAATTTGGGTAAATGTGACCTGGTGTTTTAAGCCAGTTAATCCCATAAACAGGGAAAATGCTCATTTTGCCTGAAAAAAGACAAACAGCCTATTTTTAGCAACAATTAGTCTGCTGTTGGGGAACAATCCTATTACAACTGACCATTACTGTGCTGAGTAACTCATAAGATTTGTATAAAAGTTATACAATTTGGGCTTGTCATTCTCCTCTTTCTGCAAGCAGCATTGCTGCCCATACCTGAAACCAATTAAGGCCTAATTCTTTGGAAACATTCACTAAAACAGGCACTTAACATAGATTGAAAAATTAGAGTAAATTATAAATATTTTGCTAGAACAACTGGTATATTCAGGAAGGAAGTGACCTGGACAGGTATGAGAATTGGAAAAATGGGTGTAAAGGTTCTAACTGAAGCAGGTTTCCTTTGTTCTTTGTGGTGAGAGAGGCAAGTGGGAAAACAAAGGACTGAAACAAAAGGATCATTCTTTCATCTCATTCAGTGCATATAGACTTCTAGTTACTCTGTTTTTCTTTCTGAAAAATGCCACATCTTCTTTTAGGAGCCTTTCAAGAAACAACAAATTGTTTTGTTTTTCTAATTTATGTTGAAGGTACAAAAACCTTGCCAAGTTATCAAACAAATATGAAAATGAGTGAAGGGGCTTGTACCTGTGTTCCCAAAGCAAGAATTCTACAACATTCTATGTAGTTTTTCAAAAGGTTTTAAAGTGATAAGTTATTATACCTTTTTATTTATTTTTTATTATACCTGTTAAAAATATTTTATTTATTTACTTTAGAGAGAGGAGAGTAGGGGGAGGGGCAGAGGTAGAAGGCTAGAGAGAATCCTAAGCAGACTCCAGGCTGAGTGAAGAGCCCGACTCAGGGCTCAGTCTCAAGACCCTGAGATCATGACCTGAGTTGAAATCAAAAGTCAGAAGCTTAACTGACTGAGCCACCAAGGTGTTCTAGTTATTTTACCTTAATGATAAAAATAAGTGAGATTGACATTATTTAGGTCTGTTTTCCTCAAAACACACAAAGGGCTGAAAATAAGATAAAGTAGTATCCAGTCCAGGGTGGCATGATGCATTTCTATAGGGTCTGTACTTATTTTGCTTTTAAAGGGAGGTTGTTTTATTTGAAGTCTTTGAGCACAAATTTCCTGAATCACAAAGATGATATAAACTCTGCTGATTTTCATACTTGTTAAAAAGTCAGAATTCAGAAATTATATAATGCTATATATTTAGCACTAATTAATTAGTTAAGTCCAAAGAAGCAATCACATATTTCAGCATTGAAATATCTGTCATTTTGATTTCCGCTCTGGTACTTGAGTCAAACTATGGAAAACACAGTTCACCATTTTTATCTAACATTTCAAATGCCATCAACTCCTGGTAGAAAATTTCTAAAGAAATTTCATTTGTCAGTTCCAGAAAGATGTGAAAATAGATGTTGACTTTTTCCCATTATATACGCAGTAGTTCTGAATCATTTATACATCTTCTACTTTTTTTCTATTAAAGATGATGTTCTTTAGAATTTAAGAAGGCTTGCTATTTATCTCCCTTGCAGTTTCAGCTGGATGGGAGGGAAGGACACTAAGGTAGGATGGTGCTGATCCTGGTAGGTAGTGGAAGGGATGCTCCAGGATATCTGAGCTGCATAGGGAAGGAGCTAGCAACAGGCAGAAGCTGAGGGGAATAAGAGAAACATTGAATGAATGCCCAGAATTGAGGACTCTCAAATATCACTGTATTCCACTCCTCAGGTTCTCCAGTGACCATTTAGAGATTGTCTATTCCTTAAGCTTCACAACCCTTCCCACTCTTTCCCCTCATCATTGCCCTCCTCCCCTCTGGCTTCCTCTCCTTGCCCTGCCTCTTCATCCCTGTATTCCTCATGTTGAAATAAACTAATATGTTTGTAATAGGTCAGTTCAGTCATGGAGCTATATTGTGGTCATCAAATCTGGGATGAAAATTGAGGTGGCATCTCTTCCAGGAGGCCCTCCTGACTGTTGGGGTCATGAGATACAGTCCAAATTAGACCTGGTCCTCTCTGGGGTGCCCCCTCTCAGAAACCTTCCAGGCAGATCAACTTTCCTTCTGTCTTTACTTGATTTGCTTTCCTCATCACCTCTAAGCTGAGACCATTACTAAGAGCCCTCCTGGAGCTGATGCTTTTCTTGACAAGGTTAGAACCAGAAACCTGACCTGGGAGGAGGGGAGGAGCATGCCTGACTGAGGATTCACCTGTACCTCTCAGAACGTGTGAGACCTGTGTCCAGGTGCTGTCGGGTCAGAGGGTGTGGGCAGCAGCTCCTTCTAGAGCAGTCTACCATGATATATATATATAGTCCTAAGTCTTTTCCAGCTGTTCTGGCCCAATGAAGAGCCCATTATGGATTCCACTGATGGGCACTGCCATGAGGGATGATATTCCATGGTCCTCATCGTGCACCTGTCCAAGACAGCTCCACATGGGAGTTACAGCCTGTTGGATACATCTTCAAGACACATAGGCCACAGAGAAAGTAATTTGAGCTTTGCTTGATGGATATTTCCCAATGTAACAGCCCCCAGTACTTAGGTTTCCATAGTGAAATAAGAATTTCATGTCTGGGATAAGAAATCAAATGAGTCTTCTTTAAATTCACTCCAAGACAAGTTTTCAGCATTACAGACATGAATCAGCTGAACAGCAGGCTTGTTACATGCCAGCTGTGTGTGCTGGGTGACCAGATGTCCATCTAGCATACAGATATCCTTTCATGAATACACTCTAAAGACCAACATTCATGCCCTGGTAACTGTTCTACAGATCTTGAAAAAGGGCATCCAAAGAGGTTGCTGTTTGTTTGAGAATTGCAAATTCAGTGAGGAATACTGGAAAGTCTGAAATGAACATGAGTCCGGGGGACAGGATAGTCTTGACCTCTAATGATGGGAGGAACAAGAAAGAAAACCACATAAAATCTCACCCAACACAGATTTAATAAAGTGAAAAAAATGAAAATACGACATTTTCAAAATCAACGTATCCTTGAACTTCTGAGATTGAGATAGTAGTGGCTGAAGGAAGCTCAGGAGACAATGTTTTCAGACGTGCGACATTTTCTAGATTGGAGAAGCTTTTGCTAACTCCCCCTCAGACTAAGGAGGACGCCATCCACAGAGTAATACGATGGCAAACGATTTATTTCAAAAAGGTCTGTGAGGGGGAAGCATTGTCTGAGTGGATGGCCAGTTCCTAGGGCACAAAGTAAACAGTGAAAGGTCTCTGGGGTCAGCGTTCTCTGATGACCTGGAACAGGGGACAGGTTTCAAATGGCCCAACCTGCTGAGGGTGCAAAGGTGTTTAGACCAGAAAGGACCACAGTGAAAAATAGAAAGGCTCCCCTAAAACCCAGTAGGTCATAATCCAGGGAACCGATAGGCGATTGCCAAATAGCCATGCAGGCATTAATGCTCTTGGAAGGCGTCCTGTAAGCTGTGTGCCAGGCTGGCGCATTCTCCATCAGTTCAGCCTCCCGATAGAAGCTGTAGGCTTCAGCGTCACTGAGCTTGGCATATGGCAGCCCCAGGAGTGTGTGCCTGTGGTTGAAGACAGGAGGATGTATTGAGAAAAGAATAATGTGGACAAAAGTTAAATGCTTCTAGCAAGACCACGCCCATCAGTTATGAGGTCCATGTCTGGCTCTCCTGCTGAATAGTTTTTTGGCCTGAATGAAGCTGGGGGAACTTGAAATCCAGCTCGTGCCATCAAAGTGCCGGGAGCAGTAGAAATGAGGACACACATTCAAGTCTCAGCTTGATGTGAAAATATGACTTTGTGTCTCATTCTGCCAACTTAGTTATTATGGACTGAATGCTTCTTTCTCCCCAAATCGATTTATTGAAGCCCTGACCTCCAGTGAGGCTGTATTAGGAGATGGATCTTGGAAGGAAATAATTTATGAGGCTATAAGTGTGGGGCTCTGACCCTATAGAATAAGTGTCCTTATTAGAAAAGACACCAAACAGTGCTCTCTCTCTCTCTCTCTCTCTCATTCCCCCTCCCTCCCCAGTGGCCAGCTGCACGCCAGCACTGGAGGGTGCTCGGGAGAGGTCTGCTGGGTGCACGGGATGAGGAGAGGAGGCTCCCCCACTCGCAGCTGAGCACAACGCTGGAAAGAGTCTCTGTTCCGAATCTCGAGGCACTCCTATTTGCTGAGGGGACCGGGGGACACATACTTGCTCACACAGCGTGACAGCTAGAAGGACTCCATTCTGAATTTGGAGCAACATCTTTCATAGTCATTTCAACTTAACTCACTGTGAAATACGCATTTCTGTAAGCACATACGTAGGGGCAGATCCCATTTTCAAAGCACCTGAAGCATATATAATTCAGAGGGCCTTTTGAAAGAAAAGGAATACAAAATTTCCAGTACAAAACGAAGCACGAAAATATTTATTTGGAAAAAAAAAAGAAAATATTTATTTGGATTTAGAAATCAGTACAAAATTTAAATGTAAAAAAGAACAATCCGGTAGAAACTACATATCTAACCAAGTCCAGAAAAACAATAGAGCCCTCGTGTAAATCAACTGCCTCGCACACACCTATCATAGTTGCCCGTGTGTCTTGTTGGCACCCTGTGTGACTCACCACAGGAGGACAGTTTTGTAATATCTTTCTCCATTGCGAGAACGCAAAATAATTGCTAGTCCAGATTGACTTATCTTTCAATACTTTGTTATGAGGAAGCACATGTAAAATTTTAGGATTTCTAATTCTTTCAAAACTTTCTGAAGGGTCCACACCTTGGCACACTTGTATCAGCTCTCATTTATGTACAAGTGGAGGGACCAGATGATTTCTCGCACAGACCAGAATTTGTCCCCTGCTACTGGCAGATGTCGGGGCTGTGCTCAGCAGGACAGCCTTCCACCCCTCACCTGTGCCTCAGCACAGGACACGGTGGAGGGAGGGGACCTGGAGGTGACTGTCACCCCATACACACATTGTCCCCAAACTGAGTCCCCAGCGCAGTGTCCCCATAGAACCCCCAGTGATGCCCGCAGCCACTCCACCACCTGATAGAAGCAGACGTGACCTAGAGAGGGAGTCAGCAGGGAGAGAGAAAGGAGTCTCCACTGCGGGGCATCACTGATCTGACCACATTTCGAAGCCCATGCGGCTGCATGCAGGTGATCCGTGGGCCTGCGCCTGCCCCCCGCGGGCTGCGAGGTCTCAGCTGGATCCTGGGAGGCCAGAGTCTGTGAAGGCAACTGTACAGTAGTAGCTCCTTCCAAGGGCCTGGATCCGGGGTTCCGACAGCAGCTCCCCGCCCTTGCTGGCTGATGACCTCGGGGCTGCTCATCTCTCTGCGCCTCGTTTCTCATCTGTAGGGATAATGATAAAAGCCTCCATAATATAAGGTTATGTTGATGATTCATTGAGTTAATACAAGGAAAGTACGTAGAAAAGGCCTGGACACATACAGATCGTTCAACAAATATGTCATTGCCTTTATTACAAATGGGAGAATAATGTGAATTGTATATAAGGAATTTTACTAAACAGTCTTTGTGGCAACTGGGATGTTGTACAGTTAAAATTTTCCTATTAAACATCCCATGGCAGGGGCACCTGGGTGGCTCAGTGGTTGAGCCTTTGATCCTGGGGTCTTGGGATCGAGTCCGACATCGGACTTCCCGCAGGGAGCCCGATCCTCCCTCTGCCTGTGTCTCTGCCTCTCTCTCTCTCTCTCTCATGAATAAATAAATAAAATCTTAAAAAAATAAGTGTCTGAATATCAGAACAGATATGTGTCCATCATGGGGAAATAGTGAATCTGTTTGGTCAGATGCATATTTGGGGGATGGTTTAAGAGTCCCACAACAGCTAAATAAGCTCTGACTATCGATTGCTGAGGTGCCCGTGGGAAGGAAACATTGAGAGTCTCGACCGTTCTGAGGAATACAGAAGAAGCTGTTGGAACAGAGCTGTTCCCGGTCCTCACATCATGACAGAAAGACTTGTTCAAACACATACTATTCTTACAGCTCTTAGGAAGGAAGGCTCTCTGTGGATCTAAGGTAACATTCTCCTGGAGTATATTAGTATTTAAACAAAGAGTGTGTGATGCTTTCACCTGTTCAAGAATTCCAGGAGAGAGAGGGTTTCTGTGGTCCGGGGCAGGAGCTAAGGTTGCTGATGGTCTTGGGCTGTCAGCTCTTGAGACAACTGGAGAAAGAAGAAAGGGTTTTTTAAAAGACAGGTGGTTTGAGTGCTTTTGTTTCTAATCTCGTTTTCTGTTGTCAAAAAGAGATGAGGATGGAGGGACGCCTGGTGGCTCAGCTGTTGAGCGTCGGCCTTTGGCCCAGGACATGATCCCGGGTCCCGGGATCGAGTCCTGCATCAGGCTCCCCACAGGGAGCCTGCTTCTCCCTCTGCCTGTGTCTCTGCCTCTCTCTGTGCGTCTCTCGTGAGTAAATAAATAAAATCTTAAAAAAAGAGAGAGAGAGAGAAAGAGATGAGGATGGAAAGCCTCAAGATGTAAAAAAAAAAAAAAGCCTAAAGTCCAGCCTCCCAACTTCTGTTCAGAAAATGGGGACCAAAGTCCTCACCACCCCACCCCCAACTATTTGAGAGGATGACGGGAAAGTCCGCCAAGGAAACCGTATTTCATGGTCAGGATATACAAATTATCTTTTGGTCTTTTAGTCTGATTTTTCACTGTTGCATATTTTCAAAAGGTTTCTGGAGGTCAGGATGGGGAAAATCTGTAAAATGTACCCAGGTTCAGAGAGCATGGGTCCTGGATCCTACCAGACGGCTCTTACTGGGATTGAGAGGCCCACGGGACAGAGGCAAGATGTGAAAAGATGAAGTCAACTGGAACTAAAAGGTGCCCATTTCATGCCCATCCAGGCGAAAACGGTTCGGTGGGACTTTCCCTGCACACACGAACAGAAAGACAAAGGAGCCTTTGCCAAATTCTGCTGTTTGAAAGCAGTGGAGAAAGAAAATTTCTTCTAAAACAAAAGTAAAAGTAAACATGCATTTTTAGCTGCTGTGATTCAGTGCAAGGGCGAGCCACCAACAAAAGAATCAGAAGTGTGGAAACCTATGACTGAAGCCCGTGGAAGCTCGCTGCACTGGTGTCCTCCCTGGGGATAGAGCCAGGTCCACGCGGCTGGCAACACCACCAGCTTGGGGAGCAGAGCCGGTGGCCAGGCAGCCGTAGCATCCAGCGTCACCTCGCCGCCCGTGGTGGTGGAGTGAATGTGGGGCTTTGTCCGCAGGACACAAGGACACAATCCCTGCGCACGTGGGGAGGGGCCCGAAAGCCCCTTCAGGACAGTCTGGCACAGGCGGGGATGACAGGAGGGACGAGGCCCAGTCTGAGCTCCCATTTCAGGCGTGTGGAGGGTTTAACAGTTGCCCCCACACGGATAGGATCCGCATTCAGTAAGGAACACCCCAAATTAAACGCTCTTTTCTTCGCCCCCTTCTCACTTATCCAGGTTTTATTGTCCTCTCAGAGGGAGGCACCTGCCACACCATCTTCACTGACTCCATCCAACCACTCACCACGGACCAGGGACCTGCACCTACTCAGATAAACATAATTTAGCAAAAACCAACCTTTTCACAGCTGCCAGGTGTAAATACGAATCTACTTTTGGGTAGGAGCAATCTCATAGGAAGATGCCTTTCTGAAAATTCTGATCTTTATGTAACATTACATGGAAAGAAGACTCTGTGAGGCTGGAATTAGTTGTCAGTGAGGGATCGGTTCCTGGGTGTCAGTGCTGTGGGGGGTCAGGGCCCAGGGAGGCCCCTGAGATGGGAAGGGGCCCTGACCAGAAAAGGCAGGAATGGAGCAGATGAAGGGTGGGAGTTGAAAACCAGCAGTTGGGACATTTTAGGCAAAGCAGGGGCAGGGCCAGCAGAGGAAGTGAGGGTGTCCCAGGATGGTGCAGGGAGGCTGGGGAATCTGGGGAGCAGCACGTGTGTGGGGAGGAGCTGAGAGGAGTCAGGTCAGGAAGAGCCTGAACAATGAGGGGCATTGGGTACTTTTGTCAAAACACAAAAACAACTCTTATCCTGGGGCCGAGTGGCTTTAATCTCTTATTGTCTGTTGTGGGGCTCCCTTCTTTTTGTTAGGTAAAACACTGAGGTTAAACAGGGGTGTGTAGAACAGTGAGGGGGGACAGAGGTATGGCTGAAGCTGAAGTGTGGGGAGACCTGCTTTTGCTGAGCTGTTACCAGGGCCAAGGGCACTGGTCCCAGTCTAAGCCTCCAGGTCAGCCTGCTGCTGAGGGATGACTCTGCTGGGCTGGGGTGGTGCATCCACAGAGCCGGAGGTGCCCAGGTGAAAAAGGGGGTGCAATTCCAGAGAGAGAGAAAGAAGGAGGGAGGAAAGGTCAGGAGAGAATGAAGGGCCCTGGGCAGGGCTGAGGCCTCCATTAAGGAGGGCCTTGGGGGTTGGCAGTCAGCAGCTGTCCCCCCGACAACCTGGAGAGCAGGATGCAGGGTGAGCTCAGGGCTTCGACAGTGGCCAACTGTCTTGTGCATCTTCAAACCCATCACTGCCAGCTTTCCAATGTAGTCAGGCTATTTTCTGGAAGCTTCTCAGAAAACAAGTTTCAACAGTATAATAAAATTAAATTGGGGCCTAGGTAACAATAATTCTTATTGTTGGGCTGTATTAAAAGTTTTCTGGGCTTGTGAAGGTCATCCGTTTTGAGACAATGATCAATGTCTTTTGACTGTGTTTCTAGTACCCTTAGGGGTGACAGCTCACCACCTTGCCAAGTTCAATGTGGCTAATGAACAGAAAAGGATTAGATGCTTGGAAATAATGGAAAGGAAGGGATTTAGGGAGAAAATCCAGGCGTGTCTCACTCCTACATCCACACTGCCATAACTGGGCATTTTTATTTGCAAAATTTTGACAACCTGAGGCAAGTTAACTCAGGAAAGTCACAAATGGGTTCATTATAGAGAATATTGCCAATATTTGGTTTTGTTTGAAAAGATAATTGTTGTGTTTCTTACATTACACTGGAAAAGCTGTTCTGCGTTGCTCTTATAATACCTGAAAAGTAGTGTGACCAGTGTATCCTAAATCCCCTATTTTCATACTGTCTATTCGGGACATACTCAGAGCATTACTAAGGAAATAAAATAAATTTACACCAAAAATTGTCATACTTAAGATTTTACCATCCAGAAAGTTCTAACAAAGTGCCCAATGTCCCTTAAACTAAATATATTATTTATTTATTTTATTTTATTTTTTAATAAGTATATTTTTTATTGGAGTTCAATTTGCCAACATATAGTATAACACCCAGTGGTCATCCCGTCAAATGCCCCCCTCAGTGCCCGTCACCTAGTCCCCCCATCCCCCCGCCCACCTCCCTTTCCACTACCCCTTGTTCGTTTCCCAGAGTTAGGAGTCTCTCATGTTCTGTCTCCCTCTCTGATATTTCCCACTCATTTTCTCTCCTTTCCTCTATAAACCCTTTCACTATTTTTTATGTTCCCCGTATGAATGAAACCATATAATGTTTGTCCATTTCTGATTGACTTATGTCACTCAGCATAATACCCTCCAGTTCCATCCATGTCAAAGCAAATGGTGGGTATCCATCCTTTCTGATGGCTGAGGAATATTCCAGTGTATGTATAGACCACATCTTCTCTGTCCATTCATCTGCCGATAGACACCAAGTCTCCTTCCACAGTTTGGCTATTGTGGACATTGCTGCTAGAAACATCGGGGTGCAGGTGTCCCGGCGTTTCACTGCACCTGTATCTTTGGGGTAAATCCCCAGCAGTACAATTGCTGGGTCGTAGGGCAGGTCTCTTTTTAACTCTTTGAGGAACCTCCACACAGTTTTCCAGAGTGGCTGCACCAGTTCACATTCCCACCAACAGTGCAAGAGGGTTCCCCTTTCTCCACATCCTCTCCAACATTTGTTGTTTCCTGCCTTGTTAATTTTCCCCATTCTCACTGGTGTGGTGTGGTATCTCACTGTGATTTTGATTTGTATTTCCCTGATGGCAAGTGATGTGGAGCATTTTCTCATGTGCTTGTTGGCCATGTCTATGTCTTCCTCTGTGAAGTTTCTGTTCATGTCTTTGGCTCATTTCATGATTGGATTGTTTTTCTTTGCTGTTGAGTTTAATGTGTTCTTTATAGATCTTGGATACTAGCCCTTTATCTGATAGGTCATTTTCAAATATCTTCTCCCATTCTGTAGGTTTTCTTTTAGTTTTGTTGACTGTTTCTTTTGCTGTGCAGAAGCTTTTTATCTTGATGAAGTCCCAATAGTTCATTTTTGCTTTTGTTTCTTTTGTCTTCATGGATGTGTCTTGCAAGAAGTTACTGTGGCCGAGTTCAAAAAGGGTGTTGCCTGTGTTCTCCTCTAGGATTTTGATGGATTCTTGTCTCACATTTAGATCTTTCATCCATTTTGAGTTTATCTTTGTGTTTGGTGTAAGAGAATGGTCTAGTTTAATTCTTCTGCATGTGGCTGCCCAATTTTCCCAGCACCATTTATTGAAGAGACTGTCCTTTTCCCGTTGGATAGTCTACATTAGTTACTAGCAGGGAGCTGACTCCAGAGCTGGATAGCTGGCCTCTGCCAGTGTTGTTGTTCCTCCTTGCATCACCCTGTGCCTGGGAGGGGTGGGGCCACCAGGGAACAGAGGCCTCATGGGGTCAACAGCTCCCACTGAGCCTGGCACCTGGCAGGGGGCATGGCATCTTCCCAGGTACACACACCTAAGAATCAGCACAGCAGGCCCCTCCCCCAGAATACAGCTGAAAGGACAGGGGAAGAGCAAGTTCTTGACCAAGCAGTGCTGGAAAGCTCCAGGGAAAGTAGAGAGATTTATAGTATATAGAGTTAGAGCGTACTCCCCTTTTTTTTCCCTTTTTCCAGTGCAACTCATTTTTATATCAGACTAAAAATTTCCAGTATTTTTTTCTCTTTTCCCGCCTTAACTACAATATTTTACCACCTCTTCATTTTTAAGTTTCTTCCTTTTTTACTTTCATATTTCTACAATTACATATCTTAGATATATTTTCCACTTCTAGATTCCCTTCAACATACTCAATTTAATTTTGAGAGATATACGAGATATGGTTTTTTTGTGTGTGTTTTTTGTTTTCTCTGCCTCACTTTGTTCTACAATGGCAGAACTTAATACCTTCTAAAACATGACCAGCATGCACCCAGAACCAAGTGGAATACCATGCTGTGAGATTATCTACTCTCTTCATTCCCGTTCTGCCCCCCTCTTTTATCTCATTTATGTTTTGGTGGTCAATATTGGGGTTTTCTAAAAGTATTGCTGGTTTATATAAATTTGGGATTAAGCATCTTCTAACATACAGAATTTAATACACTCAGAACCAAGAGGATCACCCTCTAGGACCCCTCAGGTAGACTACATTCTCCCTCCACTACAACTTCACCACCACCTTCTCCCAGGTCCCCCTTATGGATACCTTGAAACCTAAATGCGTTGTGCATTATTATCATTTCTTTTTTTTCTTTTTACTTTTTTCTCTTCTTTTTTTTCTTTTTTCTTTTTTTTTCTTCTTCTTTGGCATTCTTGGCCTTTTATTTTTTACTACCTTGTTTTAAAATTTGTTTTTCACTTTAGTAGTCCTTTTGTTTTATTTTGTTCTGATCTTTGTTTTCATTTTCTGTGTTCTGACCTCATCGGAATCATCTAAGGTGAAATTTACTTAGGTCGTGGTTGATATTCTTGATTCAGCCTGCTCATACAGCCATGCTGCACTGAGCAAAAAGTCTAGAAGGAAGAATGCACCACAAAAGAAAGAATCGAAAGAATCTGGTACAGAGCTACAGATATGAATTACAATTCAATGTCAGAAAACCAATTCAGAAGCACAATTATAAAGCTACTGGTGGCTCTGACAAAAAAACATAAAGGAATCAAAAGACTTCATGACTGCAGAATTTAGATCTAATCAGGCTGAAATTAAAAATCAATTAAATGAGATGCAATCCAAATTGGATGTCCTAATGACGAGGGTTAATGAGGTGGAAGAAAGAATGAGTTACATAGAAAACAAGTTGATGGCAAGGAAGGAAGCTGAGGAAAAAAGAGAAAAACAATTAAAAGACCATGAGGAAAAGTTAAGAGAAATAAATGATAGCCTCAGAAGGAAGAATCTACATATAATTGGGGTTCCAGAAAATGCAAAGAGGGACAGAGGGCTAAATATTTTATTAAAACAGAAGATTGGGCAAGTTATAACTGAGGTAGTAAATATCATTGTGGAGAAGGGGGGTAATACAGTTGGAACCAGATGATGCTTCCTCAAAGATTG
The DNA here is from genome assembly GCF_053574225.1 of Canis aureus. NCBI lineage: Eukaryota > Metazoa > Chordata > Mammalia > Carnivora > Canidae > Canis > Canis aureus. Next base: position 9,674,462 of record NC_135641.1, read on the forward strand.
TATTTTTGTTTTGGAAGGAATTGGAACTGAACCTGTTGTATGGATTTGGGAACTAAGAAGGCAGTCTTACCCATGACATAAAGAGAAACAACATGTGCTCACTACGTAGGAACCCCATATTTATGTGGGAACTGGTTCTGATCTATGGTTGGAAAACAGTAGTGATGAGAAAGAAGAACCCATAGCCTGTGTGATGTGGAAAAATCTAATACAGAAATAAAGTTTGAAAGCTAGTCTATAATGATAAAATCATCTCTGTACTCAAGCTAACAAAAGTTAAAAACAAATCCTGAAATGATTAAGGTAGTTTAAGACCAGGCCACGACCTAATACTCTATATAGGAATAAAATAAAACTCAACATTAAATAACATAAATCTGCAATTTTCAGTACCCATTAATAAAATATCAAGCATGTAAAGAAGCAAGAAAACATGACTCCTCACAAGGAGAATAACCAATTAATGAAAAATCAACCTGGACATTATAGAGAGAGATAATAAAATTATCAGATAAGAAAAGTAAAACAGCAACCATAAGTAACCTCTTAGTGCTCAAGAGTAAAAAGGAAAACATGCACATGATGAGGACAGCAATATAAGGTATAGTCATAGTTATATGAAAAAGATATAAATGGAACTTTACCTGGAATGAAAAATAGGCTTCAGAAGAAAAGATGAGTGAATTTAAAGACATAGCAATAGAAAGCATCCAGAATAAGGGAGGAAAAGAAAAGAGGGAAAAGACTGGAAAAATGAGCAAAACACCAGGGACTTGTTCATCATAGCAGATTAGTCTCACATGTACATAATTTTTCTCTGAAAAGAATAGGAGAAAAGAAGGGGAAGAAAACTATTTGAAGAGATACTGGCCAAACATGTAACACCTTTGACGGAAATTATAAACCCACATAGTCAGGAAGATTAACAAATCTTTTGAAGTAGAAACCTGAAGAAAATGACAAGGAACGTTGTAACCAAGTTTCAGACCACCATTAATAAAGACAACATCTTAAAAGCACCTAGAGAGAAAGAAGACATTATATAGAAGAACAAAGCTAAGAGAACAACAGACTTCTTGACAGAAACAATGCCAACAAGGGAAATGGGATTATATAGCTGAACTACTGGTAAGAAATCTTATCAACTGAAAAGTCTATTTTTAGGAAATATGTTTTAAAAACAATGGGCACCTGGGTGGCTCAGTGATTGGGCATCTGCCCTTGGCTCAAGGCATGATCCCGGGGTCCTGAGATCGAGTCCCACATCTGGGTCCCTGTGGAGAGCCTGCTTCTCCCTCTGCCTATGTCTCTGCCTCTCTCTCTGTGTCTCTCATGAATAAATAAATAAAATGTTTTAAAAAAAACACAAAAAGAAAAAAAAAATTTTTCATGCAAAAAAAGATAAGAAAATCCATTGCCAATAAACCTTCACTGCAGGAAATATTCAAGAAAGTTCTTCAAAAAGAAGATACCAGATGGGGAACATGGTTCTAAGTAAAGGAATGTTGAGTTCTGGGAATGATAAATGTATGGGTAACAGAAAATATGTTTTCTTATTTATTTCCCTAAAAAATAAATAGCTGTTTAAAACAAAAATAAAAACAGTGTATTGTATGTTTATTACATGTGTAGTAATAGTATATGTTACTGGGCATCAGCATAGTGGAAGGGAGGATGGAACATGGAAGTATATTATTTAGTCCAGAAACAGAGCCCTAGTAAAGGCATTTTATGAAACAAAATTGTATAATTCTTTCCAAAAATGATTCAGAAACAATTGGATATAACTCTGTTTGTTTTTGTGTATAGAAAAATGTCACAATAATTAATTATACTTTATTTATAAATGAATACAGAATGTATCAGACCTAAAGACAATAGCTACACCTATGAAATTCCTAGACTAAAATGTTTTGTGACCTTGAGTTAGGCAAAGATTTCTAGGACACAAAAAGCACAACCTATGAAAGAAAACGATAATAAATTATACTTTGTCAAAATTAAAGACTCACTATTTGAAAGACAGTGTTAGTGAAATAAAAGAGGCAAGCCATATTGTGGAAGAAAATATCTGCTAAAAGAAATCTAAGAAGTAATTGTATCCAGAATATGAAAAGAAATTTAGAACTCAATAAACCACAACAAATAAGTCACAAAATTTGAACATGCACTTCACCAAAGAGATACAGATGGAAGGAGACACATGAACAAATGGTTGACATCTTTGTCACTAGGGACATGCAAGTTAAAAACCACAATGAGATACCACTACACACCCATTGCAGTGTCAAAAATTAAAAACACTGACAATACATATTGGCAAGAATGTGGAGCAGCGAGAACTATTTTATAGCTGGTGAAAATACAAAATGGAATAGCCATATTGGAAAATAGTTTGGCAATTTTTAAACACAGCTAACCATATGTTTATTATGAAACTCAAGTACCCATCCTAGATATTTACTCAAAGAGAAATGAGAACATATGTCCATGTGAAGATTTGTATGCAAAATTCCTACTGGATTTGTTCATTGTAGCAAATCAGTGAAAATAGCCCAAATGTCCAGCAACTAACTAGCAAATGATAAACAAATTGGGATATATTGATAAAATGAAATAGGGCTCAGGAATAAAAAGAAAGAAACTACTGGTACATATGACAACATAAATGAATCTCAAGAGCATTAGACTAAGTGAAACAAGCCAGACACACACAAGGGACTCTACATGATCTATTCTTCCATTTAATGAAATTCTAGAAAAGGCAAAATAATAGTGACAGAAAATAAATTTGGGGCTGCCTGGACCTAGGGGTTGGGGTGGAGAGCTTATTGTTTCCAAGGAAAGTTTCAGGGGTAATAGAAATGACTTTTCTGGTTCTGTTAATGTATATTTCTGTCAAAGATTATCAAAGTTTACCCTTACAATTCATTTTATGTCATTTATATACTTCAGTAATGCTAATGGGAAAAAAAAATTAGTCTGTAACCGATAAAATATGGTAGACCAGACAGAGATAAAAGTAAAACTCTCTCACTACAAGATACCACAATTGGAGGCAAGTGTGTCTCCCTGAAACAGCTCCCCATTCCCCCACCCCTGCTATAAGGTAAGGAAAGAACATAAACACACAGAAAACATCCCTCTGGGAGGGATGGTGAACTTTTGGATTATTTCTAGTTTTCAGCTATTTCGAATCTGAAGGAAAGATTTGAAGACAAGTATACTTAATATGCTTGAAAAGTTATTAGAAAGGGGAGAATCTGTAAGTCAAGATAGGGCATGGTGCAAGGAGAAGAGAGTAATTAAGAGAAACCATAAAAATTTTTTTAAAGTTATGTGGAAAAATATCTCAAAGGGTAACTGATAAATTAGATATTCATGACAGGAAGTCAGTAATTAGAGGATAGAATTGAGGCCATAGGTGAAAAGAACCACAGAGATGAAATAGACAATGGGTGTTAAGAGTCATGACACAGGAATGAGAGGATTTAATGTATACCTAGGGCTGAAGATGAGAATAGAGGGCAATAGTAAAAAGTGGAATCAGAAACCACTGTCAGGTACTAGCTTTTATACTCTTTTGCCTAGATTGAACGCTTCTGATAAAAAGTATTAGGCACTTGGAAAAAATAGGGAGGAAAAGATTTAGGAGAAAAAAAAAATCAAAGACCTGTCTTGATGTCCCAGCATATTCTAGAAATCAATCAAACAAATGACAAATTCTTTGAATGATAATTTATCAAGAGCTTACTGTCCATCATAGACTGCTGTTCCCCCATCCATAGGTTGGAACTGTTCCTGGGCAGCGGCCACTCTGGGAAGGACTTTATTTCCCCATCCTGATGTCTTTAAGTGGGGCCACGTAACTGGCCAATGGAACATGAGCAGTGGAACATGGACTGTGTCACTACTAGTGTGAGTCTCTCCCAGCCTTGCTCATGTGCTGGTTGGAGGTGCTCCATAAGTCCTTATAAATCAGGTGTTGCTCAGTCAGGGGGGCTCCTGCCACCTGGGAGCCTAAAAGACTCAGCATGATTAGTCTGGGATTCATTGATGTTGCTGATATATCCACAGTTTCTTTCCTAGCCCCCAGCCCCACCTCCTCATGGACCTGGAAGGGTATATGCACACCTCAGACTTTAATGGTGTTTGAACCATTGTGCAATTTGAGGTCTATTTGTTAAATCAGCTTATCCTAAATATGGCAAAATGTCATCTAAAATATTTCTAGGGGCACCTGGGTGGCTCAGTCCATTAAGTGTCTGACTCTTGCTTTCAGCTCAGGTCATGAACTCAGGGTTGTGAGATAGAGCCCCTGCATCGGACTCTGTACTCAGCATAGAGTGTACCTAAGATTCTCTCTCTCCCTCTCCCTCTGGCCCTCCTTGCCCCACTCCCTCTCTTAAAAAAACAAAACAAAACACATTTTCATAGCCCTATAGAAACATGCTTTCTATATGAGGATCTTACCTCTTTGAACTTTTAAAAAGATAACTGTAAAAGTCTTTTTTCAAGACTGCTGTTTGGTAAGTTCCTTCCACTGTATCAACAGGGATAAATGAGGTGAAAACCGCCTTCTATTCATAAGCAGATCTTGAGCTTATGCATTATATGTTTTTTCCAAACATTTACCAAAAATAATCAAAGTACTCTATTAGATAAAAAGATGTTATTTTCTTGAAGGAATGGAGGTTCTATATTATAGTTTTGAAATGCTCAAAGTCAGATACTATAAAGACTTCCAGTATCTAGAATGTCAAGCATCTGTGAAAAATCACTGTTGGGCTCATGGGAAGTATCCATTGATGAGAAGTGGAATATAGGAGTTTTCAGCAGATACTTTAAATATTAAGAAAGTACTTTAAGAAATATTCCAGGGATTGAAGCCATGATTTGAGATTTTAGCAACATCAATTACCAAGTCTCCCAGAGGCTACCCTATCTCACCGCATTTCTGCTTGTTGCTGGCTGTGGAGCCTCCGTGGACCTACTTGGGCATCTCACTATGTTTCTCTGACTTGGACAAGATGGAAATGACGTTGAGTCCCAGATTTAGGAGACGAGAAAATGCTGACACCTCTATGTGGAAATATAATAAAATACTAACAAATGTCAGTCATTTTATGACATTCATTCAGTAGAGTTATGTGAAAAAGTTGTGTTACAGTACATATGAATGTATTGAAAAGTAAATTTAGAAGAGGGTAATTTTGAAGAAAGATCTTTTGATTTGCCATCCATAGATCCAGCTCCAGGCCTTCATCAACGGTTGTATACAGGAACGCAAAATGGTATAGCTTCCAGGGAGAATGATTTATCATTTTCTTATAAATTACATATGTGTTTTCCATACGACCCAGTGATGGCATTCCCAGAGCAATGAAAGTTTATATTCACACAAGTACCTGTGCACAAATGTTTATAGCACCGTATCCAAAATTTTTCTAGTCTTAGCATGTAGTCTTTTCCCTCTTGCAACTCCAAGTGCTGTCTCTACACCAGACAGGAAGAAAGTGAGGGGGTGACGAGGACTGGTGGTCCTGCAGTACAGCTGCTGGCAGCCTGCTGCACCATCTCTTCTGGTTAGACTTCTAGGTGCAAGAGATTTTGGAAAATGTTCTTTACCTGGTACATTGTAATTCCAAACAAAGGAAAGATTATTTCAGGGAAAAGTACAGAATCAGGAATGTGTAGATAAAGAGCAGAGTCTGCCGTATAAACCTGTCATTCAGAGATGACCACTAACATCTACGTTCATTTTATTAGGAGTGAACACATATTTTTATAAACATGATTTTGAATACCATTTAAACCATTTTTTCTCTCTTAACAATGGGCATGGATATAGTCCACACAACAAGCTGTTTGCTTCTCCTTTGTGTTAATTGGTTCCATAATTCCCCTGTTGGGAATGTACCGTGTTTGGGGGAACTTAGGTGGTTTCCAAGGTCATTAGAAACAAGACTGTGAAGAGTATCTTTGTAAGTATGTCTTAGGGTATTTCCTGTAAATGAAGTTACTGGGTCAGAGTTAGGTAAGTATGGCAGGCTTTTGATTTGATTGCTAAATTGCTCTTTGGAAAGGTTATTCTGATTTCCATTTCCATCCTGTTTCCAAGTACCTTTACTAGTGCCGGGATGGAGGAATCATTTAAAAAGAAAAACTCTTTGGTGAAAACATTCTAAAATTGTGAAGCCTGCTAAAAAGATGCAGATACTTCACTGGGAGAATCTGAGGCCCGTTTGTATAACTGGTATAAACCATCTCAATTGAAAAATTATGGGAGGGACACCTGGGTGGCTCAGTGGTTCAGCATCTGCCTTTGGCCCAGGGTGTAATCCCAGAGTTCTGGGATCGTGTCCCACATCAGGATCCCTGCAAGGAGCCTGCTTCTCCCTCTGCTTGTGTCTCTGACCAACTCTGTCTCTCATGATTAAATAAATAAAATCTTAAAAAAAAAGAAAACAAAAATTATGGGAACCATTTGTGAGGCAGTACAAGTGAGTAAACTATTTATATAGTTGGCAGCCTTAGGATTGCAGAGTCCCGGCTATATTCGTGATGAAGCGTCGCTCCTTTGCTCCAAAGACCCTCTCCACCCCAGTAATTTCTAGAAGTCCTTCAAGGACTTCCATGTGTCCCCACAAATAAATGAGCCTCTCCCTTTTTTCCATGTCTGGGCTAACCCCCACTGCCACATAAGCTCTTGCTGCAAAGCCCCTAGAAGACTCCTCTTGCAGTTTGGACCTCATGAGGACACTGAAGACTCCTAGCAGGTCTCCAAGCTGTAGGAGCTCTGGACTGCAGGCTGGTACAGGGCCCAGGCTGGGAGTGGAGAGGGTCTGTCTGTCATGGTGCTTCCCTCTAAAACTCTGGACATAAGGTGAGCTGCCAAGCAGCTCAAATAACTGAATCCTTCAAACAGGTCAGTGATCTGGAGCAGGTGAAGCTCTCTTGTTTGTAGGATTAAACCAGCATAGAAGACCCCAGGGTGAGCAGGTGCCCCTTACTCCTCAAAGTTCTCTTCTTATTTTATTTCTATCTCACCAGAACCTCCCGTTTACCCTTCTCATTTTTCAAAATCAGGCACCATGCATGCAAATAGAAAAGAAAGGATCCTACCGAGGGCTTGAGTGGGGCACTGATGTCCCAGAGAACCTGGAGCCAAGTGCTCTCCCATGTGTATTTGCCCACAGCTTGCTTTATTTTCTGCTTCTGTAACTTCCTTAGACACACTTGGCAAGTGCTCAATCCCAGGATTTGCTTGACAAAGAAACAAAGTAAAAATGGTGAACGCACAATGAATGGAATAGGTTTTAAATAAAAGAAGAGACGTGGCTAGTGTTGTCATTTCACCTTGGAGCTACCTGGAGGTATAATAAAGGCTAGTGCATAGCAAGGAGCTGTGGTAAGGGACACAGTGAAGCAGAATGGTTAAAAGGTGGAGCTTGCCCTCTTTTATTTTTTCTTTCTCTTTCTTCTCTTTCTCTCCTTCCTTCCATTCTTCCTTCCTTCCTCTTTTTACTAGCTCATAATTTTGACAAATTTACCTAACATCTGTATTTCCTTATTTACAAGATGAAGATAAAACTATAGTCTGTGTCATGATATCTTTGGGAGGATTTGAAGAACTAAAGCCTGTAAGCCTCCGATCCCTATTTGACACTTATAAATGCTCAGTTACTATTAGATGTTCTTATTTTTAGATGATTTCCTACTGAAAAAATCAGTAAACCCCAAGCTTTCTGGCCCCATTATTTCTCTTGGCCCATTTAGCACATGCCCCAGACCTTCTCACTCTGGGTCCCAGAACTTTCCTCTCAAAAGGTCCCTCTGTCCTTCACAACACAGGTGGGCAGTCCCCATTTTGTCCCCTCAATTGTTGCACGTAAGTTGCACATAGGCTTGCTCCCCTGCTTCCATCCACATCCTTCCTTCTACTGAGGTTGTGGATGGAGCCCTCCCCTTAGGCTGTTCCAGGATATTAACCCAGAATAAGGAGGCCAGGTACAAGCATCTATCTGGCATTGGCAGTTAAGTGGGCTGGGTATAAAAGGGGAAGAACCAATCCTCCTGAGGCAGATTTGCTCCTCAACTGGGTGGCTGCTCTTCAGGTTCTGTATATTGTCAGCCTGCAAGAAAGCAGCCAGTATTACAAAACAACTATCACATGATGTTTATTTGTAAAAACCTGAGATCCCTTATTTTTCAGTATTAACAGATTAAAATTTTTGAAAAAAGATTTAAAAAATCAGGGAAAAGAGAACATCTCTATATATCTTCAAGGTTGAAATGGCTGGTGGGCCACTAGATTTCAATCTTTGGCCACATTGGACCCACTTATCTGTCCTATAATCTAATGTCTTTTGGAAGATATAAAAAATTGAATGCTATCAGGGTTTGAAAGCTAAGGTTTTCAGGTACACTTATCATTTTTTTTCTCAAGCTACAGTCAGAGTGGCAGCTCAAGAAGTCTGATGATGTGTTCTCTTGTTTTTTTTTTTTTTTCTTTTTAAAGTAATCTCTACCCAATGTGAAGGCTCAAACTCACAACCCCAAGATCAAGGGTCACATGATACACCAGCTGAGTCAACAAGGTACCCCTCTGTTGGTTATTTTCAATTCCACAGTTTATTTATTTTATTTTATTTTATTTTTTTATTTTATTTTTTTAATTTATTTTTTATTGGTGTTCAATTTACTAACATACAGAATAACCCCCAGTGCCCGTCACCCATTCACTCCCACCCCCCGCCCTCCTCCCCTTCTACCACCCCTAGTTTGTTTCCCAGAGTTAGCAGTCTTTACGTTCTGTCTCCCTTTCTGATATTTCCCACACATTTCTTCTCCCTTCCCTTATATTCCCTTTCACTATTATTTATATTCCCCAAATGAATGAGAACATATAATGTTTGTCCTTCTCCGACTGGCTTACTTCACTCAGCATAATACCCTCCAGTTCCATCCACGTTGAAGCAAATGGTGGGTATTTGTCATTTCTAATAGCTGAGTAATATTCCATTGTATACATAAACCACATCTTCTTTATCCATTCATCTTTAGTTGGACACCGAGGCTCCTTCCACAGTTTGGCTATCGTGGCCATTGCTGCTATAAACATCGGGGTGCAGGTGTCCCGGCGTTTCATTGCATTTGTATCTTTGGGGTAAATCCCCAACAGTGACTTTCTTCAGAGAGTTAGAACAAATTATTTTAAGATTTGTGTGGAATCAGAAAAGACCCCGAATAGCCAGGGGAATTTTAAAAAAGAAAACCATAGCTGGGGGCATCACAATGCCAGATTTCAGGTTGTACTACAAAGCTGTGGTCATCAAGACAGTGTGGTACTGGCACAAAAACAGACACATAGATCAGTGGAACAGAATAGAGAATCCAGAAGTGGACCCTGAACTTTATGGGCAACTAATATTCGATAAAGGAGGAAAGACTATCCATTGGAAGAAAGACAGTCTCTTCAATAAATGGTGCTGGGAAAATTGGACATCCACATGTAGAAGAATGAAACTAGACCACTCTCTTTCACCATACACAAAGATAAACTCAAAATGGATGAAAGATCTAAATGTGACACAAGATTCCATCAAAATCCTAGAGAAGAACACAGGCAACACCCTTTTTGAACTCGGCCATAGTAACTTCTTGCAAGATACATCCACGAAGGCAAAAGAAACAAAACCAAAAATGAACTATTGGGACTTCATCAAGATAAGAAGCTTTTGCACAGCAAAGGATACAGTCAACAAAACTCAAAGACAACCTACAGAATGGGAGAAGATATTTGCAAATGACATATCAGATAAAGGGCTAGTTTCCAAGATCTATAAAGAACTTATTAAACTCAACACCAAAGAAACAAACAATCCAATCATGAAATGGGCAAAAGACATGAACAGAAATCTCACAGAGGAAGACATAGACATGGCCAACATGCATATGAGAAAATGCTCTGCATCACTTGCCATCAGGGAAATACAAATCAAAACCACAATGAGATACCACCTCACACCAGTGAGAATGGGGAAAATTAACAAGGCAGGAAACAACAAATGTTGGAGAGGATGCGGAGAAAAGGGAACCCTCATACACTGTTGGTGGGAATGTGAACTGGTGCAGCCACTCTGGAAAACTGTGTGGAGGTTCCTCAAACAGTTAAAAATATACCTGCCCTACGACCCAGCAATTCCACAGTTTAGAGGTCTGTGAAAGTGATTTGTCTTGGAGGCATCTAATCAACCATCTGGTTCTCTTAAAAAAAAATACTATAGAGTTGAAATAATAAGTCATCATATTAAACATAGCACTATAGTTTTTAATTAAGGAAATTCAAAATATCTTCACAATGGGTTTGATTTAATATTATATTTGATACTTTGTATTATCCAGATATAGTAGGCAGAATGACACTTCCCAAAATATGTACACATATGAATCCCCAATACCTGTGAATAGATTACGTTTATAGTAAAGTGGAGTTAAGGTGACAGATAGAATTAAGGTTTGTTAATCAACTGATCTTGAGATGGAATTATACTGAATTATCCAGATGGGCCCAATATAATCACAAGTGGTCTCAAAAGTAGGAAGAAGAAGGAAGCGAAGGAGTCAGAACGTGTGATGTGAGACTCAACCAGCTGTTGCTGGCTTTGAAGAGGCGTAAGAGGTCATGAACCAAGGAATGTGGGCAGCCTCTAGATGCTAGAAAATGTCAGTAAATGGATTCTCCCCTACAACTTCCAAAAAGGTATGCAGCCCTGCTGACAGCTTGATTTTAGCCCCCTGGAGGCCATGTTGGATTCTTGATCTTCACAACTATAAGATTGTGTGGTTTACGACATGAAGCTTCTGGTTATTTGTTACAGTGGTAAAAGGAAACTAATACACAAGATGTTCCTCCTGTCTTATTCTGTACTTAATACTTGAAGTTTCTGATCCTTTGGAACTGTCAGTTTTCCTATCTTTAAAATGGGAATAAATTCTATCTCCTGGTTTGTAAGAATATGAAATGAGGTTGTGTTTCAGTAGAGTTTTTGCTAGAAACTTACAAGCTCATTCACAGCATTTAAATTATCTGTCTTCTATTAGGCTGACAAAGACCATCATTTTCAATTTTTTTTCCTTTCAGTGAGAAATCTTATAGACTCCTAAAATATGAAAGTTTGAGAAACTTTATTACTAGCCTGAAGCTATATCTCTACTTTAGCGTTTAACAAACAGAGACAATAAATGTTATATATGTGTTTGGTAAATAAAATTGAATGGGGAATTACAGAGTACCAGGCTATAAATTCTTTCTCAATATTGAAGATTTATTTATTTATTTTTGAGAGAGAGCATGTAAGAGCACATGTGCATGTAAGCCAGTGGAGAGGGGTGTTTGGGATAAGAGGCAAGGAACAGAGGGAGAGAGAATCAAGCAGACTCTCTGCTGAGCAAGAAACCCATTGTGGGGCTCTGCCTCACAACCGTAAGACCAGGACCTGAGCAGAAATCAAGAGTCAGATGTTTAACTGACTGAATCACCCAGGTGCCACTGTTTCTCAATATTAACCCACATATGCTAATTTAATTCTTCCATCATGCTTACTGATGTATGTTCCTTTATTATCCTCACTCTAAGATGAGAAAATTGAAGCTACAAAATCTTTAAATAGTTTTCCTGAAGTCACATGGTTAATAAGCGGGCCAGGCAGGGAGGATGGGACGATAACAACAACAACATCAATGACGATGTTGGGGTGGGGGGGACTTGGTGGTATCAGGATCTCTGCTCAAGCGGGTCTTCCCCACAGTCAGTGCTCCTAGCCACAGTGCTTTGATCCTTGTAAATTAGATTTTTTTGTTTATTCCTCAAAATTAAGTACATTTCCCTGCTACCCAGGGCACAGTGGGTTTTCCTAACCAGGCAGCTGGAATAGGTCTTGATTAGGACCAATATTCATGGTCACCTATTAATTCCTCTTGCTGGATATTGATTCAGGTTGGGCCCAGCCAATGTGCACCATTGTGATAGAATTGATTGATTATATTCGATTTCTCATCTTACAAAATGGGATTGATAATTGCAAGTACTGCTTAGGGTTGCTAATGAGTATTAAATGAGTTAATTTAAGAGAAAAGCTGGCTCTAGATAAATGTTAGCTCTTATTTCATCTGCAAATTAATAGTTATTGACAATTACAATGGATTGAGCTTTGTGCTATGTTTGGAAGAAATATTTTAATAAAAAAAAAGTCACTTCAGGTGGTGAGTGGCACTCCGGAAACATGCTCATGTAGGAGAATAAAGGACAGAGGGATTTGGGATTCTTTGAGAGAAACCCAGGAAGGGAGCAGAGGAGCCCTGAGACCCAGGACTATGAGAACCCAGCTTAGCTGGAAAAACTGTTAGTTAAGTGCGTGGACAATGGAGTTGGATCCTTAAGTCATTCATTTAGGGGATTTACTTGAAAATTCTCTTAATTTTAGTTTGATTCAAAGATTGGTCAAAAATGATATTGGAAGAGTTCTCTCTGGGTCAGGAGCATATCACCAGACCAGGGTCAAAGGACACATAGCATCAAAGACAGGATTTAGGAGAAAATAGGAAGCTTGGAATTTCTTTTTTACAGATAAACTTCATTATGATATTGTCTCTGATTGAGGACATGTAATAGTAATGAATGACAGGGAAATGTGATATTCTGAAAACCCTGAGAAATTGGTCTTAGGGAAACACTAAGATGGTCCCCTGAAGTAAACACAGAGCTAGTGGCCTATCTGGAAGAACCAAGTCCTATGATATTTATTCTTCTCCACTCAATGAGAAGTCCTTTTATAACATAATATGAAAAATGATTATTATGCTGTTAGATTATACATTTGTTCAATCAACAAACATTCATTGTATATACCTTATGCCAGGACCTCTGCCAGGTGGTGGGGAGGCACTGATGAATAAGATAGCATCTGTCTTCATGGCTAGGTCACACTGAGCAACTCTCCAGGTGGGAAACAACACAGTGTGGTCAGTATAAGGGGCCAGGGGAGCAGCTGGCCTTTCAGAGAGGACGGCCTCATTGCAAAGGCGGCATTCTTGCTGCCACTTGAAGACTAATCCCCTTGTAAGTGAAGGACAGCAAAGCTAGTGTGCTGGATATCCTCCATGTGCTCCCCCAGACCGGTTCCCTCCCCCTGCCCCGCCCCGTGCTGTACTTTCCTCGGCTGACAATTTATGGATTGTTTCAATAGGCTCCCTTGTCATCAAGCTTCCAGTTGAACTTGTGCAATGGAGTGGATCATAATCTGGGAGAAAAAGGTTTGCTTATTTACTTTATTTGCTTATTTACTCCTACGGTTCCTTGCCTCCTAGTCTGTGTGGTGGCAGTGACTGTGATCCTTCACCTAAGTTCATTGCTTCTTTTAGGTGTTCCTTTTTTTTCTTTTTTTTACATTTTTAAATTTAAATTCAATTTGACAACATATAGTATAACGCCCAGTGATCATCCTATCAAGTGCCCCCCTTAGTGCCCATCACCCAGTCACCCCCAACCTTCCTCCCACCACCCCTTCGGCAACCCTTTGTTTGTTTCCCAGAGTTAGGAATCTCTCATGGTTTGTCTCCCTGTATAATTTTTCCCACTCAATTCTCCTCCTTTACCTTAGAATCTCTTTCACTATGGGCAGCCCAGGTGGCTCAGTGGTTTAGCAACACCTTCAGCCCAGGGTGTGATCCTGGAGACCCAGGATAGATTCCCACCTCAGGCTCCCTGCATGGAGCCTGCTTCTCCCTCTGCCTATCTCTCTCTCTCTCTTTCTCTCTCTCTCTGTCTGTCTCTCATGAATAAATAAATAAAATCTTGAAAAAATCCCTTTCACTCTTTCTTATATTCCCCATATGAGTGAAACCATATGATGATTGTCCTTCTCCGATTGACTTCTTCCACTCAGCGTAATACCCTCCAGTATCCCTTTTCTATCGCTACAACTCTCTTCAGGTTCTGGGAGCAACTCTTTCCCCATGTCCTATGGCTATGTTTGGTCATAGATCCTTGCAGTTGCTAAATTCGAGGTATTAAGACATCCCTTTTGGCTTTATCTTAAGCTTGCACACATCACTATACATATCCCATCTCAGTGCAATATCAGATTCCTCGTGGGACACCCACGGATGCAGTGAGTACACACCTGTCTCTGAAATGCACAACTTCCACATAGTGGTAATGTGTGGCTTTCCCCAGAAAGATGTGTCCTCTGATTACAGAGTCTCCAAGGCTCTATCATGCACAGTCTTGTACTCCATGCCAACCATGACCTGAGGTCTCAAAGAAAGTAAACCTGCAATAAACTAGGAATATGTAGTATCTTTTTATTTCTATTCAAACTGCATATTTCCTACTCTGTCTATGGTTTTAGGAATAACTTATGCTCTATTTTTAATTGAGCAAACAGTTATGATAGAGCTTGAAGAGGAAAAAAGATATTTAAGCATAGTCTCTAAGCAGTAATGCAATTTAAAAACAAGAATGTTAACTAGGATATTAAAGATACAGTTGAAATTATTAAGTGTATTTACTATCTCTTAAATTATGCCAATAGAGAAAGCCAACTCAGTGGTTCTTGTAATGGTCTTACAAGACCATTACAATAATTAGTAATTATGAATCATTTAAGGATCAGGGGAAAGTGGCCATTATTAAAATTTAAATTACATTTAAATAACATTTAAGGAAATATTTTGCATTTACTTTTACTTATAAGAATTAGTATACTAATGAGTCTTAGTCTATGCATCATGTGAATGATTCTCAATACTTACCCCACCATGGGAAGAATCAAATGCTATGTACTTTCTATTATGAGATCATCTCTTCTTTTGCTTTTGGTGTTTTCACATTTTATAGAAGCAGGTGTGAATCTGTAAGCAGCAAATGGAGTAAGGGTTAAGAATATTTAAAGCAAATTATTAGATGATCTTCTGTTGACCTCTTGATAGCTTTTCTTAAAAGAAGGCTAATCAGCAATCTGGCAACAAAAAGAAATAAAAGGCATTCAAATTGGCAAAGAAGAAGCCAAACTCTCCCTCTTTGCAGATAACATGATACTGTATATAGAAAACCCAAAAGACTCCACCCCACGATTGCTAGAACTCATACAGCAATTTGGCAGTATGGCAGGATACAAAATCAATGCCCAAAAATCAATGGCATTTCTATACACTAATGATGAGACTGAAGAAAGAGAAATTAAGGAGTCAATCCCATTTACAATTGCACCCAAAAGCATAAGATACCTAGGAATAAACCTAACCAAAGAGGTAAAGGATATATACCCTAAAAACTACAGAACACTTCTGAAAGAAATCAAGGAAGACACAAAGAGACGGAAAAATATTCCATGCTCATGGATTGGAAGAACTAATATTGTGAAAATGTCAATGCTACCCAGGGCAATTTACACACTTAATTCAATCCCTATCAAAATACCATGGACTTTCTTCAGAGAGTTGGAACAAATCATCTTAAGATTTGTATGGAATCAGAAAAGACCCCGAATAGCCAGGAAAATATTAAAACAGAAAAGCAGAGCTGGGAGCATCACAATGCCAGATTTCAGGTTGTACTTCAAAGTTGTGGTCATCAAGACAGTGTGGTACTGGCACAAAAACAGACACATAGATCAATGGAACTGAATAGAGAATCCGGAAATGACCCCTCAACTCTATGGTCAACTAATATTTGACAAAGCAGGAAAGACTATCCACTGGAAAAAAGACAATCTCTTCAATAAATGGTGCTGGGAAAATTGGACATCCACATGCAGAAGAATGAAATTAGATCGCTCTCTTACATCATACACAAAGATAAACTCAAATTGGATGAAAGATCTAAATGGGAGACAAGAATCCATCAAATCCTAGAGGAGAACACAGGCAACACTCTTTTTGAACTTGGCCACAGCAAGTTCTTGCAAGATACATCTATGAAGGCAAGGGAAATAAAAGTAAAAATGAACTATTGGGACATAATCAAGATAAAAAGCTTCTGCACAGTGAAGGAAACAATCAACAAAACTAAAGGAGAAGATATTTGCAAATGACATATTAGAGAAAGGGGTAGTATCCAAGATCCATAAAGAACACATTAAACTCAGCAGGAAAGAAACAAAGAATCTAGTCATGAAATGGGCAGAAGACATGAACAGACATTTCACCAAAGACATATACATGGCCAACAAGCACTTGTTCCACATTACTTGCCATCAGGGAAATGCACATCAAAACCACAATGAGATACCACCTCACACCAGTGAGAATGGGGAAAATTAACAAGGCAGGAAACCACAAATGTTGGAGAGGATGCGGAGAAAAGGGAACCCTCTTGCACTGTGGGTGGGAATGTGAACTGGTGCAGCCACTCTGGAAAACTGTGTGGAGGTTCCTCAAAGAGTTAAAAATAGACCTGCCCTACGACCCAGCAATTGCACTGCTGGGGATTTACCTCAAAGATACTGATGCAGTGAAACGCCGGGACACCTGCACCCCAATGTTTCTAGCAGCAATGTCCACAATAGCCAAACTGAGGAAGGAGCCACAATGTCCTTCGATAGATGAATGGATAAAGAAGATGTGGTTTATGTATACAACAGCATATTCCTCAGCCATTAGAAATGACGAATACCCACCATTTTCTTCGATGTGGATGGAACTGGAGAGTATTATGCTGAGTGAAGTAAGTCAGTCGGAGAAGGACAAATGTTATATGGTCTCATTCATTTGGGGAATATAAAAAATAGTGAAAGGGAATAAAGGGGAAAGGAGAGAAAATGAGTGGGAAATATCAGAGAGGGAGACAGAACATGAGAGACTCCTAACTCTGGGAAACGAACGAGGGGTAGTGGAAGGGGAGGTAGGCGGGGTGACAGGGTGACTGGGTGACAGGCACTGAGGGGGGCACTTGACGGGATGAACACTGGGTGATATGCTATATGTTGGCAAATTGAACTTCAATAAAAAAAATAAAAGAATGTTAAATGTCATGATTCTTTTCTGTTCAGCAAGAGTTTGAATGAGTTATCTGCCTATAATTTGTGTGTTGGGAGATTGGAGATGAAGGCGGAGGGTTGTGTGTTCTCATCAGATCTAAAAGGAAGTGGTTATTCTGGGAAAAATATTTGAGACATATGATATCGTATAAGATGTAACCATTTTGAATGCTAAGGATTACTATTTGCTTTTCTCTCATATAAATTCTGGCAATGCTATAAAAAAAGATAGATAAACTCTGAGCTCCCAAAGCTTATATAGGTATAGAAAGCAGAGTAAGACAAGACCTCAAAAGGGACTAACAGTGGATAGAATGTTAACCAGAAATTCCCTGAAGGTAGGACTATTCTGAGAAATATCTGCTTTGCTGTTTCTCTTAAGAGAAACAGGCAAGTGCTTCTGAACCTTCTGTAACAAAATCATTATTTTCTTACTGCTTTTTTTTTTTTTCTTAAATAAGCAAAGGTTTTTCCTGGGGGAAATTGAAAACATTTGCTGGATCTATCTACCAGTTTGTAGACATGTTCTTTACCATTCCTCATCTCGCATTGTTGACGTATTTAGAAAAAAACAAAAGCACAGCATTTTCACTATAAAAAAACAACAACGAATCAATGAGATCTGTTTTTATGAGATTGACAAAGAAGGGGGCCAGCACTCAATGAAGCTGAACTTTTGTATCCCTCAGTCAAAGAAAATGCTTGTGGGAACAATCTCTCCAGCAGAGTAGGGAGTTGACCTTATAGAGGATTCTGAGGACTGGGGAAGTTAAGAGATTGGTAGACTTTGAAAGGTGGCACCCAAAGGCATTTATATGGTTTGATTATCTGGGCAATCCATGTTACTTAGTGGTATGTATATGGTGCCGACAAGCTGTCCTTCACAAGGGTGGTTCCTGACATGTTTGTGCTGCCAGCTGGTGGGCTTCCAGAACTGCATCCTGTCACTGGCTGGCTGGCTTTAAAAAGTGATATCATGACATTGAGGTATCATTAATCCAGTAGATTTTGGTAAAACTGGTTCTGGCGGTAACTTGCCATCATGGTTACAGTATATTCCACGCTTTCCAGAAGGTAAGATAACTCTCATTCAGAATCTCCCTTTTTGCTCATCTCTTGTCCAAAGTTATAGGCAACAGTTTTGATTGCCCTCAGAGTTCAGGTTTTATTTACAGAAGTCTGATTTATAGTTTGTGGGTCAATATTTGATCCTGTGTTTGCCTTTGATTCATTACTGGCTAGTTTGGTGTAGCAAGCATATTTTTATGTCATTTATTTAGTTTTCTATAGGCCTGAACACATTTTTACATTTCTTTTATTTTATAGCAAAAAATGTGGTTGCAAATGTTTGAATCTTTTGGGATTTTGACTTGTAATATTACCACAAGGTAAAGATCATGAATAACCATCAAAATATGATAAGGAACAGATAAAATTGCAGGATTGGGTTGAGTTACGGTTTTTATAGAAGTAAGACTATAGCCACCCTGTCTCAAATGTTAATCAGTCTACCATTTAAGAATAATTAAGAATTTAAATATCCTGATCAAGATGTACTTTAATAACCTCACTTGAGATTATAATCATTATTTGAATTTTCCTCGGAATTGGCAAAGAATGATATACCTGATACTTCTTTAGAGTGTTTGTGCTGGCAGTAGCTTGTGAAATCTGAATTTTAGAGTTACGGTAGTGATTGTAGTAAAACACAGACTTGAGTAAGTTGCTATTAAGACAGAAGTGTGTACCATCAACTGTTTCAAGCATATGTTCGAAGGAAGTATGCAGAGGAGGGCACCTGGGTGGCTCAGTAGTTGAGCATCTGCCTTTGGCGCAGGTCATGATCCCGGAATCCTGGAATCGAGTCCTGCATCAGGCTCCCTGCTCTGTGGGGAGCCTGCTTCTCCCTCTGCCTCCTTCTTTCCCTCTCCCTCTCTCTCATGAATAAATATTTGAAATCTTAAAAAAAAAAAAGTATGCAGAAGAGAATATGATAGTCCATGGCTCCAGGAAAGCAAGAGAATCTTTTTTGATAGCCTTAGGCAGAAGCTGTCGACTTCGTACAGTTGCCAGCTTGTTCTGAAGATCCTACATCATCATTAAACTTCCATAGACCCTCTGCTTCTAGAACTCCTTGGAAAGCCTCAGTTTAAGATATCTAATTTTCCCACTTTTGTCATTTGAGAATGGGCAGTGTTGTTTTAATTGGGAAACATGCTTTTAAAAAGGAATTCCTTGAGATTTAATTACGATGATGCTAGGCATGAGTACAGGATATGGTGCTTACCAGTGAGGGCAGAAGAGAGCCCTTCTCTGATGTCTTTTTCTGACATCAAATCGTCTACTTTTAGATCACTTAGGGGCTAATTTAATGATTGGTGAAGGAAAACAGCCTGTAAAAGTCCACGAGAGGACTGAGCATGCAAGCTGCTCCTTTGCAGTATTCAGTTACATCAGCCATGAAATATATGAGCCGAGGGTCACTGGAGGCATTTTTCAGACACAGCCCTGCCAATGACCAGTTCACAGAGAGAAAATATATAAATTCTTGAGGGGGAATAGTGCAGGACCATGAAAGCTAAGGGTAGTATTTTAGGCCATGAGATTTCAAAGGTGTCTGATAGTTTAAATAATTTTAGTTTCAAGAGTCTATATGTTCATTTCACTTTTGCGGAGCCTCTCAGGTTATAAGGACAGTGGATTTTCTGATAAATGGAGGAAGCTTTCACTAAATCACAAATAGGTTTCCCAGAAAAATGATTCCCTCTGTCACTATACAGTGATAATATAAGTTTTAACTCCCTAACTGGAGGATACATTGTTTTATTTTCAAACCACTGAGTGCTAAGTCTTTTTTTTTTCTTTTTAAGATTTATTTATTTTGAGAGAGAGAGTTCAAGCATGTGGGCATGTGAGCAGGGGTGAGGGGGAGAGGGAAAGAGAAAATCCCAAGCAGACTCCATGCTCAGTGCAGAGCCTGCCCTGGTGCTTGATCCCACGACCCTGAGGTCACAACCTGAGCCAAAATCAAGAGTTGAACCTAGGTCCCCCAAGCCTTTTTTTTTTTTTTTAAACGAGATTGTTTCAATCTATTTAAGAGACTAAGTATATTAGGACTAGTCTATATTAGGACTAGTCTACATCCACAGCCCATAGAGGGAGGCGGTTGTTTGAAATCCATTTGGAAGTATTTGCTGAAAAGATCCCTTAAACAGTACTTCCTTACAGTTTTTCCATGAATGTCTTTCTGTTCTATTGAAATTCCTTTAGTTGAAAGAGCATGTTCAGCATAGAGGTCTGCTAAATTATTTCCTCTTCCTTTTTCTTTTTCTTATGATGGCAGCTTTTGGGGCTATAATTGAGAGCTCAAGTAATTCTTGTTTTTTTTTTTTTTTTTTTTTTTGGTCATTTTCACAGGGGTGCCAATGGAAGTTAAGAACACTGATTCCACAGAATTCTGAAACCTTGAACTATTCCCAAAGCATAGAAACTATGAGTGTATATATTTACTGTTTTTACATTTAACAATTTAACGTGCCCCAGAGAAGGCCATAGGCTTAGCCATTTGAGACGAGTTATAATCTTATAAGGGACTGACTCCACGATCCCTCTTGGTGTACCATTGCAGAATAAGCCTGCTGTTATCTCCTTTCATTTTAAAATAATACATAAGCAATATTAAGTTAGAATTTTATATGAAAATATCTGATGTATCTGTTATAGGAGTGGACACTTTTCAGATTTCAAAACCGTAATCACCATCATGAAATTTCTGTGTTGTCCTGTTCATAGCCCTAGAGCAGAGTATATCATCTTTCATGTGCTATTCAATGAGAATAGTCATGATTACCTCGGAAAAAAATCATTCTTGTGTTCTAAAGTCATTTTTTTTTCTTAAAGATTTTTTTATTTTAAATAATCTCTGGGGACGCCTGGGTGGCTCAGTGGTTTAGCACCTGCCTTTGGCCCAGGGCGTGATCCTGGAGTCCTGGGATCGAGTCTCATATCAGGTTCCCTGCATGGAGTCTGCTTTTCCCTCTGCCTGTGTCTCTGCCTCTCTCTCTTTGTCTCTCATGAATAAATAAATAAAATCTTTAAAATTATAAATAAATAAATAAATAAATAAATAAATAAATAAATAAATAAATCTCTGTACCCAACAAAGGGCTCAAACCCACAACCCTGAGATCAAGAGCCTCACGCTCCACCAACTGAGCCAGCCAGCCACCCTGGGTGCTCTAAGGACTTTAAAAAATCATTTTGCCTAGGTCTGGGGAGTCTTTTGCTTGGAGGTTTTCTGGGAATATAACTTATTCTTTATCTTTTGAATCCTATATAATGTTATATTAATATCTAGATCGGCCATAATTTGGCCAAGTATAAGAGAACTTTCAAATTCTTCTAAGGTAAGTCCTTCTGCAATACATTTTGTTGGTTGTTCCCTTTGCAGGGTAGGTCTCTACTTATTAAATTTTATAGAGGTCATACTTCAGGAAACCCTGCATTTGCCTGATGATGATCCCAAAATAACAGTTGCAGTTCATGCTATGAAGGAAAGACACAACCGTTAGACATTTCCACTACTTGAGTGATTAGAGAATTCTAATGGATCTGATTGTACTGATCGTGTGTTTTATTTTCTATAGGATACAATGTTTTGATGTCTCTGGGGGGCCTTCTGGCCAGACAGGCTAGCTAATTCCCAGGGACTTGTCAGTAAGCCTGCCTTTCATACCCCCTTTCCAAGCCCATGCCCCAAGCAACCTCCTTTGTCTGATGCTCACACACCATGCCAGAGTCAGCCCTGCCCTGAGTGGACCCAGCACGCATACCAGACAGCTAAAGGCAGCCCTGATGACCAAAAGCCAGCTGGAATTATTAAAATGAGCAAATCCTAAACTACTTACTCTTCTCTGCCATCCTTCCTGTGGAAACCCCAGGAAGGACTCTGGTCTATACTTTCCCCTCTCTCGCCTCTGCCTCCTGGCTGCCCCTGGTGCTCCCCAGGATGGCCCTGCATGGCATGCATGCTCTTCCCTTCTATGGGAACTTATATAAGTAACATTAAACTTTTCATTCAGTGGCATTGACCTCTATGTGTCCTCACTAAGTCATTTGTATAAATTAAGAACTAGGCAAAATCAGGGATACTCTAAGTCATCATTGATCTACATAGATGGTAGGTATAGAAGCACTCATGCCTACAGAAAGTCATGTTATTTTAACTTAGGTTTATATACAAGTCAACATGAGGTTTTGGGAATACAGACAAGGAATCTGGTTGGGGGGCGGGCTTATGTTTTCTTTGGCTTAGAATATTTGGAAACATTTTGGAAAGTTGTCCTTTGTTTCTTAGACAGTGTGGGACGGAGTCCTTCCAGTAGTCCTTGTACTTATTCTATCTATAAGTGTCCATATTCATAGCCTCCTAATTCTTAAAGAGCAGAGGACCTTCTAATCTTGTTTTTATTTTGGGATCCAGGTATTTTTTGAAATAGAAGGCTATATATTTGTTCCCCAGCTTGCTTACTTTCTAGGGCTTTTAAAAATCTTTGCTTTATTTTTTAAAGGTTCTATTTATTTATTTGAAAGAGAGCAGGAAAGAGGGAAAATGGGTGGAGGGAAGGGCCAAGGGAAAAGCAGGATCCCAGGATCCTGAGATCACCCTGAACTGAAGTCAGATGCTTAACAAACTGAGCCACCTAGGCGCCCCTTCTTTTATCTTTAAAAAAATGTGGAAAAATATACATGACATAAAATTTGGCAGTTTAATCCCTTTTAAGTGTTCAATTCAGTGTCAATAGATCCATTCACATGATGGTAAGAACAAAGGCAGGGGAGAAACAAATGGTCATCTGATACAGAGTGCAGCCCTGCAGGACCTGAAACTCCACTATAGTTCATAACTGTCTTCATGATTTACAAGAAAAACACAATTTCATAATAGCCAGACCTCCAGAAAACTATAGACTGTTTCCCAGAGCCCTAAGCCACCTTCACTTCCATAGGATGGCAAACCCTGTATAATCAACCACTCCTCACGATCACAATGCAACTCTTCCTGCCCATGGGTTCCAGCCCCAAGCTATTATAAAAACACCTTTTTGCACCATAAACCATCTCCAGAATTCTTTCTTGACCATTGTGCTCAATGACTCTGTGTCAGTGGCCACTATTCTATTTTCTGTCTCCACATATGTGGCTTTTCTATATACCGTATTAATTCAAGTCATATGATATTCATCCTTTTGTGTCTGGCTTATTCCACTTCTAATGTTTTCAAGTTTTATCCATTTTGTAGCATGTGTCATAACTTCATTCCTTTCCAAATCTTTTTTTTTTAAAGATTTTGTGTATTTATTCATGAGAGACACAGAGAGCGAGGCAGAGACATAGGCAGAGGGAGAGGCAGGTTGCCCGTGGGGAGCCTGATGCAGGACTCAATCCCAGGACACTGGGATCAGGACCTGAGCCAAAGGCCAATGCCCAACCACTGAGCCACCCAGGTGCCCTAACTTCATTCCTTTCTAATATTGAATAAAATATTCTGTTGTGTGGATATACATTTTGCATCCATTCACCTGTCAATGGACATTTGGTTGTTTCTACCTTTTGGCTGTTGCAAATAATGCTGGTGAACACTGGTGTTTTAATTTTCTATTTGACTCCCTGATTTCAATTCTTCAGGACACGTAAATAAAAGAGAAACTACTGGCTCACACGACAATTCTATTTAATTTTTTTTGAGGAACTGTCTTCCACAGTTTCTGCACCATTTTGTATTTCTAGCAGCACTACACCAGGGTTCCGATTTCTCCATATCCACACCAACACATATTTTCTATGTTTTGGATAATGGCTATTCTAATAGGTCTGAAGTGGTATCTCACTGCAGTTTTGATTTCTATTCCCCTCATGGTTAGTGATGCTGAATATCTTTTCATGTGTTTATTGGCTATTTGTATTTCTTCTTTGGAGATATGTCCATTCAAGTCCTTTGCCCATTTTTGACTTGGGTTGTTTGTCATTTCACTGTTGAGTTTTAAGAGTTCTTATATATTCTGAATACTAATGTATTATCAGATAGTGATTTGCAAATAATTTCCCAGGCATTTGGAAAATGTTATCCAAATGTTCAAAATCTTCTAAATTGGCAATCTTGAATTCCATTTTTAAGCCTCATTAATATTTGAACACGTTTTAAGAGGAACACATCTGTCTTGACTTCAGCTCTTTCTGTGCTCCAGAATACTGTTTGAAATTTTCTGAAGTCCATCTTAAAAGATATTCATCTTTATTTTGTTTATAACCTTTGTCCAATCTGAACTTAAGGGAAAGACTTCAGAAACAACCTTATATAATAAGCTCCTTTTTAAATGCCATTTTTGGATTTATGTGCAGCTAGATTAAATCTTCTCCTGGCACTTCCTCACTGTGCTGTTTCTAACCATTTTCCCTTTCTCAGAGCCTAAGATGAAAGGAGTCAGTTGGTGCAGAAATGGTAATCCAGGACAATAGTTTTCTAAAAAAAATCTTGAATCCTGTCACTGATTTGTCTGTCTTCATGAAACAAGTAGAAATACTTTTAAAGTCAGGAAAATAGTTTTAAAGCCCTCAAGTCCTCTCCCGACCAGGGTTTGAGTTCACCTTCTAAAGATCTAGACATTTAAAGGGAGGATTATTCAATGTGATTTTTTTCCTGCTTAAAAGTAGAAACACATACAGAACCCTGAAGGAAATGTAGACCTTAAGAAGGTCAGGAGGAGTAGCAGGAGGAATGGAAGTGGTGTGAGTGGGTGATGACAGAGCCGGTTAAGGAGGGATACAAGGAGAGTACTCTCAGGGAGCTCAAGTGGCAGTGAACCCTTCCTCCTGATGTTTCTCCTAGAATCTTTGAGGGAGGCTCTCCTTCAGTCTTTCTTTTGAGGCTTTAGCATCCAATCAGAGAAAGCCGACCACACTATGCTTTACATTTTGTCTTTTTTCTAAAGTTCCCAATAAATGTATCTTTCGTATATCAAAACACCTCTAACACTTCCTGAGTCTTCCTTAGTGATCTATTGCCAGTTGCCAGGGTAGTCACAAGGATTAGTTTGAGATGTCATATGGGAAATTGGCTTTCTGTTGTGGCTTTGACAAATTCATGACAAACACAAAGGAGGCTATACTCTCAGAAGTCTGATGAATGCTGTCTTAGGCCTTTGAAGAATACAAGTTAAGGAGAAGGCATATGATATACAAACTATACAAGCTGGCAAACTGACTTCAGAATATGTAGTTAGCAAAGTCGTCTCTCATGACTTGGTAAGATAAAGTCCTCACATATATTTGGTTCATGGTGGGGACAGGGACAGAGGAGACCCAAACATTACTGACCAATTACCTTTGCACCGGTTGGTTGCCATTCTTGCAGACCTTCAACTATCAGTCCATGGGATTCACTTGAATGGGGGCTTATTCGGTCTACACCTCCATCTCTCCATATGGATCACTCCCTTGTAGGCTCAATGGACATAATATAGAACAAAATTAAAACACAGGACAAGACTTGATAAAGATGCACAGAAACAAAAAGTGAAAATGAAGCAAGGAGTAGGGAAATAAGATTAATAGTGACAATATTTACCAAATGTTGCCTCTCCAAAAAAAGGTCAAATTGTTCTTTTGAAGACTTATTTTTTAAACAAATCACAGAATAACCAAAGAAATTAAAAATACCAGCACAATGAGAAAGTCATATCTAATACTATTGTTTAGAGAATCATGAGCAGTTTGAGGCTTGTCAGAGTGTGGGGATCAAAAGCACCCTCTTAGATCTCCTACCATTGTAGGATTCTTGGAATGACACCAAATGAGGTTCTTCAAAGGAAATCTGGTGGAACCTCCAGTTGTCAGAGGAAGAGGCAAAGTCTAATATCCATGCAACATCTAATATATATATATATATATTATTATATGTATATATATACACACACATATATATATATATATATATATATATATATATATATATATATATGAATTGAGATTCTTATTTGCTTAAGAAAGATAGGCAAATGTTTGTTAAGCCCAATTTATCCAACTGGGATTGGTCAATTTTATTTTTGGAGTGGTTAGGACCTCTAACCATAACTAGATGTAAAAGTGAAGCTAATGCTGAGTTGCTACTTGATCTCAATTGAGTTTCTTTTTTCTCTAAAGATTTTATTTATTTATTCATGAAAGTTATATAGACAGAGGCAGAGACACAGGCAGAGGGAGAAGCAGGCTTCCTGTAGGAGCCCGATGTAGGACTCGATCCCAGGACCCCGGGATCACGCCCTGGGCCAAAGGTAGACGCTCAACCACTGAGCCACCCAGGTGTCCCTCAATTGAGTTTCTTATCCTCCTTGCCCATTAATTCCCAATTCACTCCAACCTTCTCCCCTCCAGCTAGATTATTTCAGGGCGAATCTATAAGATGCTTCCAAGTTACTCTTCCCAGATCACCCATTTGATTGATCACTGGCTTGCTGGAATGTTTCCAGTGATTCTCAATCTCCAAGGAATAAATCTGCATGTCCAAGCTTGACCTGACATTCCAAATCCAACACATGCTACCTTCCTTTCCAGACTTCTTTGCCACTATTCCTCCCTAGGTACCTCACACATCAGTCAGTGGCTTGCTTGTGAGTAACCTGCGTATTCATTAAACTTTATCATGTGTGTCCTTTTGCCTCTGCTCCTTCCTCCGTCTGGAATGTTCAACAACTTCTAGTCCATTAAGATAACTCACAACTCTTCCTTCTTACTCAAAATCAGAACCTTTCTCTTGTTACTAATCTTGACAGGGTAATATAATAACCATCCTCACCTCTGACTTTTAAGTATAGCTTGGTGTCCTGGCAGTAAGTTAAAACCCTCCATTTCTTAGCTGCTGACTCTGCCCTTGGGTGATTTGAGTTTATATATTCATTGGTGAATTTGGAACAGTATCATCAACCCTTTTGTCTTCTATAGATTTGTAGAGAGGATCATAAAGTTAATGTTTAGAATGAACAATCTAGACCAAGAAACTCCATTATATGTATTTATCTCTCAGTGCATTATTCAGTGGTTAGTTGTGTGTGCAATATCTCTCACAGATAGATAGTCTTTCTCTCAGAAGAAAGACTGAGGTGGCAAACATCCTTAGATCACCTCGTAGAGCAGTGTCTTGAACGTGTAAGTGACTTGTAACAATCTACTATATCAATAACTGAATCATAGAAGAATATTACAAAAAAACAGCTACATCTTATAGTTAATGGCACTTACATTTTACACATGATTTGTGTTAGGGATTTGTATCTTTAAAGAAAACTGAATTCTACATTATAGGTGACAACATTTTCATAATCATTAGGAAGAGTGACATCTATAGCAAAATCAATGTGAACTGTGGCTATGCTTTAAAATGACCAAACACACAATAAATATATTTTGATATTCTTTGATTTCTGTCACCTTGTAACTTTTCTCCTGGATTTTAAGGTGATGCTTATGTGAACTAGCATCCTTTCTGTTCATTAACAACAACAACAAAACCCCAATAAGACAAAACAAAATCCCACAAAACTTCCCTCAAATTAAACTCACAATTCTATTTCAGTAACTACTTGATAAAAAAAAATAACTACTTGATAGATCAGATTGTGCTTCTTTTTGGCACACCCCTTCCTTTTGTCTGATTTAAAAATGAAATCTATGGGCTTTAGCTTCTGTAAATTCTTTGTAGAAAAATAGAAATCCTGAGACACCATGCCTTTTGTTTCCTCACAGTTATATGATCCTTCACATTCGTCTCTGAGTTTCTTGGTCACAGGATACTGCCAGCTGTGGCTGCACACATCTGGTGGTAGCTCTTTACCTAGGCAAAGGTGCATCTTTTACAGTCTTAACCGTCTTGAACATCTGATAGGATTAAAGATGACTTGGATTTGTCCCTAATGTTTGAATGAAATGAACAAAGTACTGAAGCTGACATTGCCTTTCAGGCCAATCTAGGTATAGTCCTCTCATCACACCCTTAAGGAAACCACAGCAGGAGTGGCAAAGTGTCTTTCCAGGTCACAGATCTCACCGGGACAGAGTCAGGGCTGGGACCTCCATCTTCTTTCATTCAGTGTCCTGGGATGGGGTCTCCCGAGTGTGTATTTGTCCGAGCACCTGGAGCAGCCTGTGTGTAAAGATCCATGTGGGCTGTCTCCTCCCAGTGTCATGCAGGTCCCTAAGAAGGTCCTTTCTCTGTTCAGTCAGGGAGTGGACATGAAGTGCCCTAAGCCACATGAAGCCATAGCTACTCATGACTTGTCCTCAGCACTGTCTTTATTCTGACCCTTGTTGCCTATAGACTATAAAGCTGATTTTCTGGCTAGATTAAGGAGATGTATCAATACACCTGTCTCCTGGGGTCACCATAAGTTCATGGAACACTGATGCACTTAATGTGGATTTGAAGTATTCTACAGAACCAGGAGTGCTGAAATAGAGAGCATGCCATCAATAAAATCTGGTAGATTGGGCAAAGTATATTTCATCAACAAAGCAGAGAGCAGATCTTTATAGCACAATTGTGTATTATGACAAGTAAAAAATTTTTTCATGTTCTGGAAAAATTTTATTAAATACAAGGGAACTGTATAGGCTGCTATTGCCCTGGTGAGGATAGAGATGTGGATTAAAAGCTTCTGTGAGGATCCTGGAACTAATCCTTTCACATTTAAGAAGCCACTGTGCAGAGTCAATCTCAGGCCAAGCATTGTTATGGGGGTTGTTTGGGATCTGCAATGATCACAGACTCTGCTCTCAAGGAGCCATAATTAATGAATTATGTGTTTCTGGAAAAATGTGAGAGAGATACTAATAAATACCAAGAGAAAGGTAAAAAGTGATAGCAATGCAGAGGAAGGGGCAGCCAGCTTCCCACTGGGTGTGTAGAAGGAAAGAAAGAAGACCCTTTCTTACATCTTCTGATTTCAACAAATTTTATCAGAAGAGGCCAACCATACCATGACCTTTCCTGAGACTCAAGCAAGGGAGTTTCACCTGAGCACTCCAGTGTCAAACACAGATGCTCATCACAGTTCTAGCAAGTCCCTTCACTTAAGTACTCATTCCTCACCTGTGAATGATGGTCCCAATGGGTGTCTTGTAAGAGATTGTGAATTAGAATACTTCAAGGCAAATAAACATTGAATCCTTGGGCACCTGGGTGGCTCAGTTGGTTAAGCATCTGCCTCTGGCTCAGTCGTGGTCCCGGGGTCCTGGGATTGAGCCCTACATCCAGCTCCCTGCTCACTCAGCCTGCCCCTCCACCTGTTTGTGTGTGTTCTCTCTCTCTGTCAAGTAAATATATAAAATCTTTTAAAAAAGAAATAATTTATTTAAAAAATCACTTAATCATTCATTTGGGGAATATAAAAAATAGTGAAAGGGAATAAAGGGGAAAGGAGAAAAAATAAGTGGGAAATATCAGAAAGGGAGACAACATGAAAGACTCCTAACTGGGAAACGAACTAGGGGTGGTGGAAGGGGAGGTAGGCGGAGGGTGGGGGTGACTGGGAGATGGGCACTGAGGTGGGCACTTGACGGAATGAGCACTGGGTGTTATTCTATATGTTGACAAATTGAACACAAATAAAAAAAAAATTTATAAAAAAAATCACTTAATCCTTAAAATTAGGGAGTATAGTTGAATACATTGAATAGATTTTTTTTTGAAAAATTTTAAAAACGATTTTATTTATTTGAGAGAGAGAAGGACAAAGCAGACTCCCTGCCAAGCGTGGGGCCCAATCCCAGGACCCCAAGATCATGACCTGAGTTGAAGTCAGATGCTTAACTGACTGAGCCACCCAGGTGCTCCAAGATGTTTTTAAATTTAAGATTTTAAATTTAAGCTGGATTTTAAAAAATGCCTTTGTTTTAGCTTCTTTAATCCTCAATAATAATCCTCTCCCCAAGCTTCTGTGATGACCTTGGTCCTGTTTCCATTACAGATGGCCCATCATGTGAGATGCAAGACCAGTACTACTACAGAATTTGGGCAAATGAAAGAGCTATCTGAAGAAGGGAGATAACATAGGGTGGCTTTAGCCTGAGGATTATTTTCTCTCTAGTTAACATCTATTTTTTGCTCTTTTAGACTCTGCTTATGGGAGAGGATTTTATTTTATTTTTATTTCCTTCGCATCTAACGTGCCTAATATGAGATGCAGCAGGTCTTCTCAGAAAGCTAGATTAAAAATTAAATAAATAAGTGAATAAATAAATTAATAGAATATTCATTATTTCCACTTTTAGTAACAGTCTGTTCAAAGCATTGAAGTCATATTATAAGAATCCCTGAGAACATACAACTTGAGCTCTACTTAACATGCAGGCTGATAGTTTGCTACCCCAGCTCTAATTCAGCTCATTGTAAAAGTGTGCCACTGACTTGCCAGTGACCTCACTGACAGCAGGCCCTGTCCTGGCATTTGGTAAATACGATGGCATATAGTCATGATGTTTGAAGTCTCCAGATTTTTTTAATTGAAGAAAAAGAAAAATGGGAGCAGAAAATAGGTATGAAAATATAGAAGGTTGGAGAAAAGTTTCGCTCTTTTCGAGAGCGGCACTAAACAACAATGACATGGGAAACTTGCGGGGAATAAATACATGTTTTTCCCCCATACTGAAGACAACAACATAACCAGTCACAACAGGAGAGATACTATTAGGCATTCAAGAAAAATTTTTATTACTCAAACTGGGGAATTAAATGTCCAAGCTTTGTTAACACCAAGGGCAACTTGACTCACTCCATCTTCATCACCTTGATTATACACCCCAGGTGTTCAACCTATCTTCTTTTATATCACTCTTTCTTGTAAATTATGATACCAGTGAAATTAAATTGGCCTCAGCAGAATCCATAAGAACCATAATTTTAGCACAGCACTGAAATTTACCCCCTGAAGTCGACTCTGAAAGAGTCTGTGTCTCATGTTATCATCTACAGAAATGCATACTTGACACCTCAAGTGAGGAAATCAAATCAACATGATATGTCAAGTCAGTGAATTAGAAATCTGAGTCTAATGAAAATATTAAAAAGATACAGCCATGAACCCCAGTGACAAGCAACCACAGACAGTCATGCAGTTTGGGCTGCCACTTAGGTGATTGAATTGCCTTTGGAATAAAGGGCATTATGGTAAAAATGCTAATGACTCCAAAAATATTAATTTATTCATAGAAATAAGGCTGTCTAAAGAACAGCCTACAATATCTTTATATGACTCTAGAATTTATATAAAAGCCTACTTTCAAGTAAATTAAAAAAAGATTATGTATTCAGACTAGAATTCACTTTCCACATACCTTCTGATTTCTGGTTGATATGGAAATTACTTAGACTTGGTCTTAGAACTCTACTTCTTTTGAAGACAAGATTTGATGTGTGGGTGGAGGCAGAGAGGCAGCAATGTGGTGAGGGCACACCGCCAAATGCTTATACAGGCACCAGGGGCCAATTAAACCTTGGACTTGGGGAGTATATGAGAGCAGGTGTGAGAACACCATTCTCCCCACCTCACCTGCCCCTAATAGTTACAATAAATCTTGATGAAAAAGATTCTGAAAACCCTGGATATGGAAAAATACCTAGAATTTATTTATATAAAGTTAAATAGCAAATATGTATCTATCTCCTTAGATTATTCCCTAATGAAAAGAAAATGTTGGGAGAAAAGTAGTAAATCATATGCTTGTCTTGAGCTATGGAAGCCAAACTAATCAACACTAGGTAAATTATAAAGGAATAAATTGTGAATGGTTACTAAAATTTTGTAACAAATACTCTAAATCTAAAACTCAGCAGAGTAAAGCAAACATTTATTATGATGATAGATTCTATGGGTCTGAAATTTTAATAGCAACAAACATCATGGACAACTTGTTTCTGCTCCACAATATCCAGGTTCTCATATGGAAGACCCAACAGCTAGTCACCTGAGGATGAATTCACTCAAATTGCGTTCACTGTGTCAGATGTCATGTGAATAAATGATTGACAGGTACAGGAAGTGAAAGGAGTAATGCCTGGAAGCAGCCTGGTCACAGCAAAAGTTAAATAGGTACCTTTTCTTTTTTCAATGTTTAGTTTTCTTTAACTTCTTTTAGATTAACAGAGGCAGAGGGATAACAACGTTAGGAAAATCAACAAATGGATTTCCTTTATAGGAAGTGAAAATTATAATAATGCATTTATCCATTGATTAAATGAGATAGAGAGCTTCCAAGTCAGCAGATGGATAGCTTCCAAGACAGAAGAGCAAGTGTAGAGTCAGGACCAGGTCCTCCTCTAACACAATCACGAATGCACCTCTACCCCACAGGACAATTCGTGCACCCAGTAGGCATGTGATAAACATTGCATTCAATATATTAATCAAGTGATTGAGTGGTGAAAGCTGCCAAAGTGTAGAGAACACGGTGCTGGGAATCAAGACGTGGGGTTGCACACGAGGTACGGACACTACCTGGCTGTCCAACCTTGTGAATATATTGAACTTTCTGGGACTAATTCCTACAAGATGAGGATAGATTAGATGATCTCCAGGGCCCTTTAGCTCTTACAAAGTGAAGTTAATGAGGCAACTAAAAAGTACGGCCCAGAGGTAAACAGAGCAATGTTCAATCTTTGACAAGCATATAGTAGCTTCCCCTGCTCAATCCCACAGAGGTTCAGTAAATGAGCCACAGAGTCACCACAGCTCAGAAGCTGAACTCCAGCAGCTCCCACACATGTCTTGTGTCCTCAAGCCCAAGAAAGTGAAGACAAACCTACCAATTAGGAGAAGAAGCTACTTTCCCTCATCCTCCCTACTCTCCCTGCTTGGGCTACTCTGTCCTTCACTCCAGTGACAAGCATCATGTGTTCACTGATGAGGACCAAAGTAAGAGAACAATGGCCCTGAAAAAGAAAGCAGAATGTCATGGGTACTTGGAGGCAGAGGGCCCTGCCTAGCTGTACATACCAGAGATCCCCAGGGCTTTAGCTGAGGCTTTGCTTCCTTTCACTTTCCTTGCTGAAAGCTGCAGGGAATGAGGTCCTCATGGGCTGCCTTTTTCTCTAGCATGCGTTTCTCTGTATGTCTGCTAATTTTGGATTGTATCCTGGATGTTATGACTGAGACATCATAACAATTATGAATGTTTCTCTCAAAAGTGTTAAATTATTTTTTTGTTTTGAGTAAATTCAAATTCCCCACCCTGTCACCCTAGAAGAAGGCAGCAGCTGAAATCTCTGTTCTGTTCATTGAGACTTAGCTGAGCTGAGCTCAGTCTACACGTAGAACTACATGGGAGTAGGCAGGCAGCTGCCAGGAGTGTGCCCAGAGTTTATGCACAGAATTTGTGGCCCCTCCACTGTGGTTTCTCAGCATTGCCTTCCTCTCTTTCCATCTGCTATGTTTACTTTGGAGTCTGTCCTCTCATTTCTCAAGCTCGTAAGACCTTGGGTTTCTCTCTGTTTCTATACCAGCATGGCCTGGACTGAAGCTGGCCCTCACCTGCACGCTGTCAAAAATGGGAGCTCAACTAGTAATCAATCCCCTTCTCTTTGAGTTTCTACTTGCTGTTATTGGGTCCTTAGAGAGCTCAGCCAGTCACAAGCAGATGAAAACTAAGAATTAAAGCAACCAATTTTCTTACAGTTCAACTAAGCTTTCATGATCTATATGTCTCTATTTCAGAGATTTAAAAAATCTTACCCCTTCATACCAAGATGCTGTTCACTTTCTCTCTTAATTCTCCCTTCCCCTTACTCGCACCCACTTAAGAAGAACGACATTTGGAATTAACAATTAATTAATTGTTGCTAGATGCAAAGCATAATACTTTAATCCAAATCAGGTCACTTTCAAGAGTTAAGGAATGTTACTAAGAACTGTTCCAAGATAACCAAAATCAAATGGCAATATCCTGGGCAATTGTATTGTTGAGGTTCATTTGTCATTCCCCACTTGCATTAGTTTCTCAGAGCTGCCTTAACGAAGCACCTCACAACAGAAATGTGTTGTCTCACAGTTCTGGAGGGTAGAAGTCTGAAATCAAGGTGTTGGCAGGACCAAACTCCCTCTGAAAACTGTAGGGGAATCATCCTTTGCTCCTTCCTAGCTTTTGGTGGTTGTCTGGTAATTACAGGCACTCCCTGGTATGTCAATACATCATTCCAACCCTCTCACATCACATGGCCTTCTCCTAGTGGCTCTGTCTACTCTTGGACAACCTCTGATGCAATCCTAACTCTTTATGTCTCCTTTTTCCATCTGCAGTAGAAAATTGGTATGAATTCATGCAGTCAATATAATGTTTTGTTGATGTAAGATATAGACAACAAAAGCAGCTGAAGTCCAAATTTAAAACATTCTTCCTTCCAAAACAGTGATTCTCAGAGGTAGTCATGTTGTGAGTGATCACGACGGTACATCCCAGTTGCAGGTGTACATTTACACTGCCCCCTAATATTTACCAATGATGGTAAATAGAATCCTTAGTCATCTTTGATGCATCACTGAATATGGCACAATTTAAACAAAGATGGATTATAGAAGTGAGAAATCTTATTTTCCTTAGTAAACATGCCACAGAATAGAGTCAAATGCTCAAGGAGTTTGCACGAGTTGGATATTCCATTTTGGCACAGCTGGTTTTGCATTTTTAACAATTAAGGTCATTCTCATCAGGTAAGAACAAAGGACTTTAACCTCTGAAAACTTGGAGTTCTGGAGCAGTAGCAGCATTAAAAATGCATTTAATTAGAATATTCATATGACCCAATTATTATTTCACTACCCATCAGTATAATGGCCTGGTTTTATTCTTCCATTCTAATAGTTTTCCTTTTCAATCTTGTGAAAGATTATCTATGTATACTGTACTTACTTAGTACCTCAAAGTCTGAATCTTCACTATCTGTGCTTGGAGCAAAATTTTAACTGAGCAGTCTTACCAACTGATTTTACTGCAGACATCAGATCTAGGGTCACAAGCACTTGCCCATGAGAACCACCTGGATGACAAAAGGCTTTTATCTGATCAGTGTAATGTGTTATCAAAGCATATTTGAATGCTTGGCCAGTTTGTGTGTGTGTGTGTGTGTGTGTACTGGCCTCTAGTATCTCCTTATATTCAGGGGACTCACACATGCAGGTTACCCACCTGGCCCTGAGGACGTACACTCTAAACCCATGCTACAAAAGTTGACTTAAGTATCTTCCAGAGAAAAAGACACACAGAGTAGGGATTTTCTACAACTATACAAGTCCAATACCCAACAGAGGTATAATTAAAGAATTTGCTTTCAAGAAACTTCTCAGTGTTTGAATCCCAGGTAATAAGCAATGGGAATTTGGGAAGTGGGGACATATAGGTACACAGTGCTTGGATCTGGGGTCAAACAACCTGATTTGATCATTGCCAATACCTACCATGTATAGTTTCGACATTTTACAGACACTAATGGAATCTGGATCCTTTGTAAAATCAGAAATTGTGAGAACATCATCATATAATCACATTAGTGTGATTATGTTGTGTGTTAAATGGCAGATAGTAATATTCCTTTGATATTAGTGGTAATAATAAAAATAAGAAAGTTATTGAATTCTCGACTAAAATATAAGATGAATGAAGATGACTAAGTCATTAAGATGCCAGGAGATGTCCCAATAGAGTTATATTAATGCAACTCAATTTATTTCTTTTATTTTGCTTGATTTCATTGAAAACATTATTGAGAAACTCTTCTTAAATTAGTTTTATTTTGATCAATGTTGATTTTCCTAGGAAATAGTTGATGGCAATTATATCAGGTTTTCTGGAGACCCCACAACCATGTCTTTATAGCCACATTCTTGGCAGACTCACAAATAAAAGTTCACTTGGGGCTCACAGATTTCTCATGTGTCATGCAAATGAAACCTTAATACACACATTTCAGATGATTCCCCAAGAGGGACCCTTTTCACTCTGCATATGGCTGGCTTCACCTCTACCAAAGTGATGTCCCAGCTCAGAAAAGATCTGCATGACCTCTGACTAGCCATATGACCTCCACACCGTGGGAAAGAAGATCAAAGAACAATTTGATTATCATTTAATCTTACACACAAACTTTTTCTACCTCCTGGATCCCCAAAGAAAATAAGACAAATCACTGAATGTGGCTTTAATAATTGGTTCTAATAGTGTCAATTTAAGGTTGATACTTTTCAACAGTAATTTCGTTAAGTGGTTCTTAAAATCTGGTGCAGAACTAGTTAGAAGTAGAAACCATATGGCCTGTAAATTAGCTGTTACTTTTGGATTTGAAGGATGCTAAGTGCCAGCAGAGAAGGAAGTCTGGCGAGATGGGATAATGTCCTGGTCAGAAATAAATGCTCTAAGAGGTGGTGAGACATTTGAGACAATTAACAGAAATTTAAGCTTTTCCTGGTAAATACAGGTGTGGGAAGGAGGGCAGAAGAGTCTTATTTCATCAGATTTAAAGTTCTGGGACACAGGAATATAATTTTGGAAAATTATTCAAGGAGTAAAAGAACTCAACATTTATTTCTAGATGTGTAAATTTGCTTGTCCTCAATTTATGCTACTAAATTACTTTCTGAAGAATAAGACTGGCAATTTGTGTATGGAATATGGAATATATATACATCATATAATCAGGCGCTTTTCTTGTCAATGTGAAACATGGCCAATGAATTACAAAAATCATAAAAGGTTTTTTAAAAAGGGTGTTTTAAACATAGAATAAATTGGTTGTATTTTAAGGTGACTGCATGTAAGGTCTTAGTGAGAAAGCTGAGTTCATCCTCACAGTGAGACAGAGAAGAGGAAGGCTTCACAGTGAGCCAAGTAGGAGAGAAGCATTTTTTTCAAGGTGTCATCTCCACCATTGCGGTGGGACAGACTAGAGCTGTCAATGTGACCCAATCGTATCAGGACCGCCTTATGAAAGATTCTGTGTGTTACCGCAGATTGAAGCTCAGCTTATTTTCCTGATGTGAAACTATTTAATGTGGTCTGAGAATACCAACTATTCTAAGAATCTGAATTTGTTTTACATCGACAAAGAACACCAAAACAAACAGATAAAACAGAGCTAAAGTGAGCAAATTTTCCAGATAAAAAGAGTATAAATCTGTTTTTCCAAATCATGACTTCAAAATTATCTATGCAGACTCCTATAGGAACAGTTCTCTGGTGGCTGAGAACTGTGTGTTAGTGAATATATGCACATTTTATTTTTTGTAATAGTTGCACTTGGCCTGTTCTTCTTTTCCCTACATTGGGAATGGCCCATACATGCTGAAAGAAGGATCCCCCCAAGGGATCTACTGCTTATCAATTTGGCAAGTGGGGAAGAAGAGGTACCTGTTAAACAGAGTTTAAACTAGCTTAATATAAAATGAGAGTTTAATGCTTCCCAGAGCAGAAATAGCATCCAGCATCACTAGATCAGGGGTTCTGACATTGTCAGTGGGTACCTCTGTCCCACCATCTCTCCCTCCCTGCTTCTGGGTGGATATAAACACACATATTCTGTACACCCCTACCCTCCACACTGCAATTCTTATGGCTTTTCTTTTTTTTTAAGATTTTATTTATTTATTCATGAGAGATACAGAGAGAGAGAGAGAGAGAGAGAGAAGCAGAGACACAGGCAGAGGGAGAAACAGGCTCTATGCTGGGATCCCAACATGGGACTCGATCCCGGGATTCCAGGATCACTCCCCGGGCTGAAGGCAGGCACTAAACCACTGAGCCACCCAGGGAGCCCCTCTCATGCCTTTTCTTTCTCAGCTCACCCCCTGCCATCTTCCTGCCACCCCCTCACCTACTCTTGCACCGTGAGACCCAGTGGACACAGAGAGGATGGAAGCCTTTCCCAGGGCTACATGCTGACACTGTGAGCACTTCCACACACTAGTCAGCCTCTGTTTGGGGATTCCCTTCCAGATCACAGCTTCCTCTTTGAAACACCATAAACATAATGAATCTTAGCTTTAACTATGAAATTAGTTAGTTATGCATTTTTAATTCATGTCCAGTGTCAATTGTTAAACAAAAATGAATACACAACTATATCTTAACCACAGAAGAAACTGTGAAAGATATTATGATTGGTTTATCCAATATTTATTACCCCTCTTCTTCCAGTTGTAAGGAAACTCCTATCTACTGGAGCAGATGTGTGTTCAACC
Source organism: Canis aureus (assembly GCF_053574225.1). Classification (NCBI taxonomy): domain Eukaryota; kingdom Metazoa; phylum Chordata; class Mammalia; order Carnivora; family Canidae; genus Canis; species Canis aureus. The sequence goes on from NC_135641.1 coordinate 9,712,776, forward strand.
TAACAATCTCAATTTTCCAGGTTCCCTTCTACCTAGTGGTGACCATATGACATAATTCTGTCCAATGAGAAGTAATCAGGATTTTCTTGGAGGTGAAGGGGACTTCTGAAAGCCACTATTTTCTCTGATAAAAAGGGTCAGAGTTAGCTGGCACATTCTTTTGGCTCCTTTCTCCCTTTCCTTTTTGCTGCCTGGAATATGGATGTGATGCCTAAAGGCATGGCAGTCATTCTGTGAGTATGAGAATGAAAGCCCTACATTAAGGAGCACAGATCAGGGAGGTAGGAGGAATGTATTTCCCTAGTTCCTTTGGTGATAATCTTCCCATCCAGAATGGATCCCTCTTCCTTCTGTTGCCTATGGAGAAAATATATTTGGTTGAATCACTTCATTCAATTTTGTATTACTTGAAGCTGAAGGAAACTCTGATACAATGTACAAAATAATCTGAAGAAAATTGGAATTCGACATGTTATCATCATGAAAGACAGCAACCAAATATAGCTATAAGTACTTCTTAGAAGATAAATCAAGAAGGAACCACAGAGCTAGATAGATATATGGTGATCCCTATCTACTCAATTTTTCTTTAAACTCACCTTGATTGTATTCAATTTTTTGTCTTTCACCCATCTCGCCACACACACACACACACACACACACACACAGATACTCATTTCCTGTTGATACAATAGTCTCAAAATTTTTCACTGGTTATTATAAGTTTGGTGAAGATATTAAAAGAAAACAGTCAATCTTTACCCTCATTCCCTTTTAGAGAAATCAAAGAAGAAATGACATGCCCAAATCAGAGAGAACTAGCATTCTCAGCAGTTATCTTTATTGTTACATGGCTAGACTGCATAATTTTCTGTCTCATCTTCTTAAACACAAATTGTAGAGATCAGTGAACATTGATAATCGAGGCATGAAATGGAGGCCATTTTTACCTGAATTATCCATTTCAGGGATTACCATCTTTCACAGTAACTGCATGGTTACAAAATTTCCTCCTCAATTTGATCTAGATAATCAGACTTCATAAGAAGTCACTATGAATTAATCCGTATGAATATAAACTGTTATAAATGTTTAATATCTTAACTCATAAACCAAATATTTTATCAGTGTTTTATGTTCTATAATCTTTAAGAACTAATCAGCAGCTTCTGTATTCGAATGAGTTAAGCAATTTTTTCCATTCTCAAAACAAGGTGAATCAGACATCGAAGTACTTTTGCCACCTGGCTTTTCATTTTCTCTCATACATGCCTCTTCTTATCTGAGAATCATGTGTGCGCGTTGAGGGGGTCAGATGTAGAGCAGCAAAATGGGGATTTGGTTTCTCTCCTTTTTGTCTTGGAATCCCAAACTCAAACTGTTCATGAGAAATGATACACGCAAAATAATTTCAAGGGCCGAAGAAGACAAATAGTTAATGAACAACAAAAATGAAATCTGTGTCCTACTTAGGAATGTTGCATATGTGAAGTGTCTAAAAATAAGAGTATCATTCCTTACATGGTTACCCTTGACTAAATATAAACTTGGAGGTTTGCCAAATGATTTGACACAGACACAAAGAAAGCAAATAATACAATAGCATTCTTATTTCTAATATAGTGTTACAAGCAGTATAAAATTTTACAACAGCATGAGCTCCACTTTTGTCAGCTTGGGTGAGGAAAGTAAATCCATGGTGGCAACCAATTACTACTTTGCTTACCCTGATATTCATTATCCCCTTCTTTATTATTAACAAGAGTCTCTTGTCTGGAGTGAGGGGTGTGTGTAACATGTTCCCGGCTAAAATAATCATCCATCTTTACTGTGTAAGCTGGGGACACACATCCGGACAGTCATGCCCAAATGAAGCCACGAAAACTCATGGGAAGAAAACTATTCCTCTGTGCTTTTCCTTGCCCAGAATGTGAATTGGCTGCTCTCATCACTTGAGGCTGGAAGCTACATGCTGGAATGAAAAATCAGAAGGACCCTGGGCCCCAGAGGAACTGGACTACACCCCTGGACTACACCCCTGGACTTCTTATCATTTGAGGAAAGTAAACCCTATTGTGTTCACACCAATCTTAAGGGTATTTGGAACTAATAGCAGTGACAATTTGCTTTTGCAGACACTCAGGAATGCAGGTGGTGTTGGCTTTACTGGAACAAGTCATCTCAGGTGGATCATACCCCCAAATAAAAGCTGAGATTTCCCAGTTGCTTAAATTGCATTTTCTGATTGTACTGTCAGGTAGAGGAAGGAGTCTCAGAGAAAGGACACTCCTATGATTTCTGCTTCTTCAAGCTACTGCCTTCTTCCATACACAGGAAGTGCTCAGCAAAGGCAGGTTGCTCCACCAAATTCCTTCCCCTTTAGAAGTCTCAGAAATCCTGCCAGTGGGGCCCCTGCACACAGCAGGTGACCTAGATAAGCCTACATTTACTCATCACCTAGAGAGCAATGAACCCCAGGGTGGGCTCTTATGGTTGAGCAGGGACTGAGTGACAGACTATGTGGGAAGATGGAACCTTGGGACTCAGAAGGGATGTGAGGGAATCAGGTGGGAGGTGGTCAGCTGCAGCTCCAGATGAGTCAAGGAAGCAGCCTTGAGACCTGTCATCCATGAGGCCAAGTGATGGGGTTGGGATGCTGATGCAACTAGTGATGCAACCTAGTTTTGGATCTGTGACCACTGCTCAGGCCTGAAGTACCTAGGAACAAAGGGGGAGAGTTGACCTGCAGAGAGCTACCCTTCTAGAAACTAGCTAATAAAACACAGACAACAAATGTCTAGTCACACGTAGAAAGTGGACATTGTTAGATTCTAATCCAGGGTCCAGAGTCACAGCTTCCCTGGGCATGTGGGGTCCTCAGGGACAGCGGGGATGGAGGAGAAACAGGGTCAGGGCACAAGAGGAAGAACACACAGGTTTTTCCCAGCTTGGGGTATGAGGTCCCAGTAAAGAGCCAGGATACCAGGAAATGCTGAAAGTAGAGCCAAGTGTGGTCCTTTAGGGATGGTGGGTGAGTGGGGCTGTGTCTGTGAAAGGGAGGTGAAGATATGTCTGGGAATGGAAGGCCCTTTAAGGGGGGTGCTAAGATGCTTCAACCTCCCCCCCCCCCGCTGTGTAAGAGAGAGTTCATGGAATTATTATCTTTATAAGTTTGGAAAAGGAACTAATACTTTCTTTGTGGAATAACCATAGCCTAAACCTACCCTTATTCTTTAGGGTGTGTAGAGTGATAGAACTGAAGTCAGGGTTTAGGAAGACTTTCCAGATGACTTTGTTAGAGGCTAGGGGTGAGGGGGCCATGGAGGCAGGGAGGCTGGGAGGTTAGTCATATCTTCCAGGCAGGGGTGGAGAGAACTGGGATGAGAGCAGCTGTCTGACAAGTGCCAAAAACAATCCCTCGTCTGGTCCAGATTTCTGCATATCACTGCTTTTTTAGCACTGATATTATGTAATAATTGTAAAGAAAGAGTAAGTGTTAGGTGGTCATGGGCACTGGGGGTTAATGAGACGGCCCTGCTGTTCGTTTCTGCACCCTGTCCCTCGCGTTCCAATACTGTCCCCACCTGGAACCAGCAGGAGGAACAGACGGACACTCATCAAAGGGACAGTTATAACAAAGTCAGAGAGATGGGAAGTACCTCACAGTTCACCATAAAGTAAGACCATGATCTCTTTGCCTTGAGGACTAAAATCAATAACTGAACTTCACTGAGAAGTCATAGTCTGTCTAGAAGGAACTAGTAAAACATAGACCATAATCTATGGCTCACTATTGTCTTCCTAGCCCCAAAACTAGGTTTATGATGATGCTAATATTTTTTAATGACAATATTGTGATTTTCTACTATACACTGAGCTAATTTTTTTTATCCTGTATATGCATACATAGACTTAACACAGTGTATATTTCTTTGGTAAACAAAATATTCAAAGGATTCATATCAATCTTTAGAGTGTTGACAAAACAGTAAGAAGTGGGCATAATAATAAGTGACTGAATCAAGTGTGAAAATGTAAACACTCAAATATACTAAGGTCAATGGCTATGTGGAAAAAGAATCAAGTCTTACTGGAAAAAGAAAAGAAAGAAGACCATTTCTTACACACTATGTTGGTCAAGACAAAAGAGACTGAATATATCCTGACATCAGCTTTAACCCTTTTGTACGGTTCTAGAATTATAAACTGATACAACATTGTTAGAGATAATTGACAAACTAATTTAAAATCCTTAAAGATGTGCTTGGCGCTTGGCATTTACCCCGTCTATGAAGCATAGTAGAAGTCCATGAGGAGTAGGCAGTGAAACAGGACAGTGATATTTGCTCCCCTCTCAATGACACTCCTTGCTAGGTTCCTGGCTCCAATAGCTGCAAAGAACGTGGTATCGCTGGGAAAGGAGGATCAAGTTTGGGGGCAGGGAGGAAAAGTGACACATTCATCGGGTACAGCTACATAGAGTCTGCAGGGTCTTACGTATGGTGGTTATAACTGTGTGTTGGTAGAAAAGAGAAATTGAGTGATTTGGGGAGTGGTGGTGAAGAAATGGAGGAAACAAACATTGGCAAGTTCTTGGTGGGAAATGAGAAGTGGTAATGGCAAGAATATATAGGGCCAAGGGCAGTTTTTTAAGGATAGGAGATTTTTGAGCATTTTACATGTGATGAAGAAACAAAGAAGGTGAGGTTGACTATAGAGCAGAAAGAAGACATCTGCTGGATCTAGGCTGCTGAGGACTGAGGAGGTGGGATGGATGAGTCTGCAGGAGGGATATCTGGGGAGGGATTTTGCTTAAGCCAGGAGCACCTGCTTCCAATGGATAGGATGGAAGAAAGAAAGAGTGAATAAAATGAAAGCAACTCTGTATTGAATTGGTGAAAAAATATGACATAGATCTAGTGATGGCTAAATTCCCAGTTGTGGTAGAAAGAAGAGCTTCTGTAGAAATGGAGGCAGTTTTAGGAGAAGGGAAAATACTCAAAATAATCCAAGGAATGGAAAACTGAATTTGGTATTGTTTAGAGATTCAAATGGCCTGGAAGGGAATAAAGTTTCATTTTATTCTGGGATGTTTATTTTATTTTACTTTTTTTTTTATTTATGATAGTCACAGAGAGAGAGAGAGAGAGAGAGAGAGAGAGGCAGAGACACAGGCAGAGGGAGAAGCAGGCTCCATGCACCGGGAGCCCGATGTGGGATTCGATCCCGGGTCTCCAGGATCGAGCCCTGGGCCAAAGGCAGGCGCCAAACCACTGCGCCACCCAGGGATCCCTATTTTACTTTTACTTAGAGAGGGGAGAGGGGAAGAGGGAGAGGGAAAGAGAATCTTAAGCGGGCTCCATGCCCAGTGTGGAGCCTGATGCAGGGCTTGAGGTGGGATTTGATCTCATGACCCTGAGATCATGACCTGAGCCAAAATCAGGAGTCGGACACTTAACCACCCAGGTGCCCTGATGTTTGTTTTAATCTAAAGATATCTTCTCCTAAATAATTGCCTTCTTTACTATAAAATACACCATTATTTAAATCCACAATTTCAGTAATGATTTTGAATGAATATAGAAACTGTCCTCTGAATATGCTGTGGCTCCTGTGTCTACTGCTTGTAACCTTTACCACATACTATTTTTGTAGAATTCTAGTAGAGTTAGATTCTCTCATAAAGCCCAGGGGAATCATAAGACAAATACATGAGAGACCAAAGAAATGAGCAAAAGCACGAACTCATGATGATATAGTTCAATCCTTACTTTTGATTTGGAGGAAAAACTTTCTATTCTATCATTTCTATTCCAGACATCATTCCATATTTATAAAGGGCAGAGAGAAGGTTTAAAAGAATAAGGAAAAAGCTAACTTTATAAAAAGCATTACTCATACTTTTAAAACTATATATTCTCTATTTTATATCTTACTAGAAATAACCTCAATGATTGATTTTTGATCTTTTAATTCAGTTGCTAAAGCATTGGAAACTCATTTCAACTGAATCTTACCCTATGGATGTTGTTCCCAGGGAAGTAAATTTATAAGAGAATAATGCCACTGTTATTATAAATATGAGTAATACCATTCTAATATATAAATTGAATTCTGAAGCATTTTACTTAACATATGCCAAAGTACTCTCACTTAACTGCCTTATAAGCACAGCGCTACACCCATCATATGGGAGGTCTCTACTACATGGATCACCCTCAAGGCAATCCCACACAGATCCTATTGCTTCCTGTACACCCTCTCCCTTCTTCTTTCAGCATCACAGGAAAGATAAAATGTCACTACGGGGAAAACAGGCAAACTTGCCAGCTGGAGTTTAGCAAAAGCAGATATTTTGGTGCTGCAGGACCTCCAGCCTGGTACAAATAGTGTGCCTTTTGGAAAAAGGCACCAGCTATTATTCTGGGAATCAGGGACCTCAGATTTTCATTGCTTGCTCATTTTCAAAGACATCTTTGCTTTTTTTAATTGGAGTATACCATATGTATAGAAAAGTAAAGAAGTCATAGGTATTCAGTTTAATGAATTATCATAAAGTGAACACACCCATATAAACACCCATATCCAGAAGTTGAGCATTCACAGCACACCAGAGACTGCCCTCTACCGTTCCTTAGCACGAAGCCTTTTCTGGTTCCAGAGCTGGAAAACACTGCCTTCACTTCCCATGGCATAGCTAAGCTTTGATGATTTTTGACGTTTTTATAAGGAAAGTAGTGAAGGATGTATTCTACTGTGCTTTGCTTCTGTGTTAATGAGACTCATTCATGTTGTTTTGTGTCCATTCTCATTGTTGTATAGTTTTCCAACTGTATGAATAAATAAAACATACTTTGTTTAGACATCCTACTGTTGATGACCACTTGGGTTGGTTTCAGGATACAAATTTAAGTATAAATTTAGCAGTGATGGCACATACCTATCATCAGGTTTTTTCTCTACTCAATCTTTAGTGGGTACTCTAGAGAGAGCTGGTCTGTTAGCTTCAGCACAATTAACATTTTGGACTTAATTTCTTTTTGTTTTAGGGGATGGTTATTTGTGATGCAGAAGGTTAAGCAGCATCTTTGGCCTTTACCCAGTAGATACTGGAAGCAACCACCCTCCTTCCAGTGGCATCAACCACAGATGTCTACAGAAATTTTTATCTTCTGGGAGGAAAAAAAATCATCCCTGGTTGAGAACCACAGCTCTAGAGTTTACAACATGAATCTGTGATTTCAGCTTTTACAATGTCAAGGAACTCAGAACTTTTTATTTCCATTTACTTTCCTTTTATATTTTGTGCTATTATTGCCACATATTTTAATACCCTAGATATTAAAAACTCAATAAAACATTAACTTAGAAAATTAATATTCATTTAGAATTCTTCCCACATAATCTTTCTGTTGTGCTATTCTTACTGGTATCTCTGTAATATATAGAACTTGGGGCTAGTTTTATTTAGTGTGGAGCTTACAAATTCTACCAGTTTTTGTCTAAAAATTTCTTTATTTTGCCTTTTAAAATGAATGGTATTTTAGATGTATATAAAATTCTAGTTTCATTTCAACAAGTTGAAGATTTTATTATCCAGTTGTCTGGCTTGCATTGTTTCAATTGAGAAGTCTGCTGTGAAACTTTTTGTCCTCATTGAAGTTTTATGTATTTTTTCCACTGGCAGCTCTTACAATTTTCTATTGTCTTAAATTTTAAAAACGTTCATGTTGGGGCGTGTGTTTCTCTCCATTATGGTTTTCCTAGTATGTATTTTACATTGTGAATCTGTGGTTTGGTGGCACTCATTTTGAAAGTTCTTGTCATTGCTGTCCTTCAATTACTGCTTTTTCTTCATTATCTTTCTTTATTACTTTCTGAGACTCTACTTAAATATGCATTAGGGCTTTTTAAAAAAATAAGGTACTATATATCTCTTATACTCTTAACTTTGTTTACCTTACATTTAAAATTATTTTTTGACCTGTCTTCAGCTTAATAACTCTCTTTTTGGCTGTCAATATCCTGTTATCATATCAATCTAATAGACTGATTCTAATTGATTGTTCTTAACTATATTTATTGTATTTTTAATTTTCAATTTTCTATTTGATTTGTTTCTATGGTTTCAATTTCTCTGTTGATAGTTTCCATTTTTGCCTCCAATTTCTTGATCATATTAGTATGTGTGTATATATAATTTAAAGTTTGTGCCTGATAGCTTTAATATCAATATCTGGATTCCCCATGAGTCTCTGTATTCTTTTATTTTCTTTGTTTTCTGTCATTTGGTCTTATCTCCTGGTATGTTAAGTAATTTTAATTTAATGCCACACATATTTTAAAATGTTGTAAAGATAATTTGCTTCATCCTTAGAGACGATCTATTTTTACTTCTTTTTTTAAATTTTTATTTATTTATGATAGTCACAGAGAGAGAGAGAGAGACAGAGAGAGAGAGGCAGAGACACAGGCAGAGGGAGAAGCAGGCTCCATGCACCCGGAGCCCGACGTGGGATTCGATCTCGGGTCTCCAGGATTGCGCCCTGGGCCAAAGGCAGGTGCCAAACCGCTGCGCCACCCAGGGATCCCTATTTTTACTTCTGATAGGAAAATAACTCATCATTAAGCACAAGTTTCCCCTAGAGACTTCTGTGAATTAAAAATTTAAAACCCAGTGGCTCAGAAGCCAATCATAAATTAAATCTGATCAGGGATTGACTGATTAGCAATTGGGCTTTATTATCTTGATGTTTGATCCATTTGTTTGTTCTTAACTCATGTATGTAGCCCTTCAGGATTTCCACTGAATGGCTGGGTTAATTACCAGGAATTCTCTTCTATGCTGGGACCTGAACTCCATTTTTAGTCTCCTAATGCAATGAAACCTCTGGAAGCTCTGCTCAGCTTCTTCAATTCTCACTAGTTACCTGATTGGCTTCAGAACCAGTGTAAACTGACTCTTTAATTCACAAATGGCTGATGGGGAAAATAGTGCTTCATGATGAATTTAATTCTCGGTACTTTGTCTATGGGTTCTCAACTTATACTGTCTTGATAGTTCTGCAAAGCTTCAAACAGGTATTTCCATATCTTTTGTCATTGTTTCTAGTTGTTCTTGGTGGAAGGGTTGGATTGCAGAAGCTCATCTACAATTATCAGAAGAGTTAAAATTCACTGATAACTATTGGAAACATAGCCAAGTCAACACAAAATAATATAATTGAAAAGTCACTAATATCATTTAAATAAATTTGTCATTGTCATTACCTTTATCTCTTAATCAAATAGAATTTATGTGAATCCTCTGCCCCAAAGCACCGTGAGCCAATGGGGAGTAAGGGGCGACAAGGAGGCTCATGCTACTGTGGAAAGAGCGTGGAACTAGAAGTCAGACATCTAGGCTTACATCTGTCTCCGCCTCTTCTGGGCTTCAAGCCTTTAGGAGATCACACAACTTTCCTGTCTGATCTTTCTCATCTGTGAACCAGAGCTGATAACAACTCTACTTTCTTCACAGTGTGTCTGGGTGGATAAAGTAAAAGTGAGAGACTGATGAGGTCTATATCGCCTGTCTAGAATTAGGCATCGTTAATTTTAATTTGTGTCTTTAGTAGAAGACAAGCTACATACAATATCTCCTTATAATTGTGCTGTTCAGGAGAGAGAATATAACCATGAGAAGAAACAAAATCAGGCTTATTTTGGGGGGTAATTTCATACTATCTATAAACCAAGTCTCTTCAACATGCTCTGTTTTTACCCCTAGTATTTGAAGTTACCTGAATTTAAAGGGCCCAGAGGGAAGATAAACACATTTGGCGTCACTGATCCTAAGCGAGTGGCTTAACATTCACTTGGTCCTGACCAATCTGAAAACATTGAAGAGAAGTGGAAATAATTTATTCTCTGGTTCTTTCTTCCTCAGGAGTGCCCCTCATGGAGGGCTAAGTGTCCCAACAAAGTCTTGGGAATTTGAAGGCCTTATCCCCCTTAGGCCCCTTTGGGGGCTTTGTGAAGTTCCTGGTAAGAAGGAAACCACGAATCTCCATAGAGTTTATTGATTCTTAATTATTTACTGTTTTGGCCACAATACGAAATCTTAAGATACATGAAACTGATATAAAACTTGACTAGCGCTACTGTTAGTATCAGTGCATTGACTATGAACTGGCTGATAGGCAGCACCTTCAGTGGTAGCACATAGTGGTAGCTGTGCTCCTATTATTGATGCCATAGGGCAAACTATAAGTTATTTTTATGTGTGCCTGGGTGAATGAAAGATACATTACAGAAAAAATTAGTCATAGGATAAGTTGAAAAGGAGGGAGTATATGGAAACCTTTACTGGGAGAAGATCGCCAAGAGGAAGAGGAACTACAGATGGCTTAAGCACCTTGTGGGACAGAATATGCATCCTTCCACCCTGTCCAGCTCCCCAGAAGGGAGTACTATGAGCACAGATGAAGCTGGAGGAGGGATAATTTGGTTTGTGTTAATAATGCAGGGGAGATAACAAGCTTTTAAGTGTGCTGATGACTAAAGCCTGAAGACATTTATCGCATATGCTGCTAGCTGGCCAATTTACTTTAAAATCCTGTATGATTTATGCATATAATTTGTGTATCTATACTGGAAAGTTCTCTTTCCTCACTCCCTTCCTTAACAAACTAGTCATAATGCTATTATTAGTATATCAAAATTACATGGAAATATCATCCTACAAACCCCTATTTTTGAAATGATGAAAACCTGCCATTTCTTATAACATTTTTCCTCTAAAAGCAAATAATAAACAAAAAAAATAAGACAAAAATACAAGTAGAGGTGTGGGTAATATAACTATGGGTATTTAATGTATTAGAAGACAACATAAAAACCTCTAGAAAATATATGTAGGGAAACTAGCAAAGTAGAAGTGGCAAATAAAAATGTCTAATAATCCTCTTGAAATAGAATCACAAAGCCTTCTATGATAAAAATTATTATGATAGAGCTATGATGACAGTAGTTCAATGTTTGGATAAATGAAATGATAACATTGAGTACAACAGTTACCAATAACCACTCAGCATTGCCCGGTACTATAATATTTGTTTTTGAAAAATTATTAGAATTTTATTTTTTCCTTTGAGGACAATGGAGAGTTATCCAATCATCTCAGAACATATTTGCAAACAATTGTCAAAGGCATTCATCCAGCAGAATCTCTTCTTTGCAAAGATTCATGATATATCTTCTTGCTTATACCATTTCTTTCTCCATATAGGGAATTGACCCCTGCTGCCTGGCTGTTACTTAAGCAAATCAACCTGGCCATTCTATCTTAAAATATACCCCTACTCTATCTTCTCTTCCTCTGGGTCCAGTCTTCCTTCCTCACATCCCGGTGGCCAGAATGTTGTCCTCCTTTCTCCCCTCACAGCAGTGAGATGCTGTCCTCTTTCTCACACTGGTATCCAGGAAGCCATCCTCACCTACCCTCCTTCACCCACCTGTTCCTCTCCTGCGTGTCTGTGCAGAGCAGCCAGCGTGACCTTGCCACCCTATGACTGGATCCTGCCATTCCCCTATTGTGAGCCCTTCATGGATTCCCACTGCAAGTGTGAGAAAATAAATAATCCTTCGTGTGTCATCGCATGATTAGGCCCAGCCCTCTCACTGCCCCCAACTCTCGACACTCCCTCTTTTGTTGTTCCTTCTGTTGTTTCAGTGTAAACACATCCTGGCTGAGACTTTCGGACCCCCGTCTAAATCAAAGCCCTTGCACCAGGTATGCCTTTTCGTAACAGCCTACTGTTTTCATTCATAAGACTTATCACAGTGTACAACTAAAAATTTGCTTCTTTTCCTGTTTGGTCTATGACTGAGGGTTCTCTGAAGGCAGAGTAATGTTCCTTTTGTTTATACAGGTGGCTAACCTACCTGTCACCTAGCCCAGTGTCGAGTCTGCTAAATAGTTGGTTGACAGAATGCGTGACATGGAACGCTCAGTAATGACATTCTAGATTCCTCCGGAGAAGCCATAGAAAATTATGAACAGTCAGAGTATTTTTATAGTTTGTTGAATATTTTTCATTGACATTATAATTTCTGTTTGATTCTCAGAATAAAATCAGTATCTTTCAGGTGCATATACATGTGTGTATTTAAAAGTACTTTTGTTTGTTGCATCTTAAAAACATCTGTGGGAAAAGAAACGAACAACTATGCCCATTTCATTGATGTCTCAAATGTAGTTGTTTTGTGTCCACTTGCAGTAATTTTCCTTATAGCAATGACCTGAAAGTGAATAAATACTGCTCATTGTTTAATTCACTCTTTGCCTACGACATCAATACTATATTCTCAATGCTTTAATATACAGGAGGAAGTAGGATCACCCATGCAGCCTCTACAATGTCTGGGATACTAGAAATCTATGACATTCAAAGAACAGGAAAAAAAAGAAAAAGAAAAATAATGATTGCTCTGCTGGGCACTCTGAACACTCACATTTAGCTTCCTCGGCAATGCAAAGAAGTAAAAAATCTCCTCCTCCTTTGGAGATGAGAGAAACCAAGTCAAAGAAACGACTGAAATTCCCTATAGCCATACATATTAGAGTGAGAATATGTAGACAAGTGTCCATAACCTAGTCCAAAGGCAATATTTATTCCTTTAAAAATTAACACATTTATTTGTTTATTTTTAATACCTCCAAAAATATTATTTCAACATGCAATCAGTATAAAATATTATGTGAGCTATTTTACACTGTCTTTTCATTTTTGGTCTTTACATCTCATGTGTATTTCATGTTTATGAGCACATTTCAGTTAGAACTAGGATATTTCAAATGTTCATTAGCTGTATATGGGTGGTGACTCCCTAATAGGACAGTGCGGGTCTGTTGTGCAAAAGAATTCATACAAACTTCTAAATTGTTATAAACAACATAATGTCAGGCCTATGATAGTATGCTTTCATGAGTGTAAATCATTCAATTGGACTAAATATATTTACAGCAAATCAAAAGAATGATCACATAAAACACTTGAGTTCCACATGTCCCGTGATATGGCCCTAGATTTTTTTTTACAATGCTTACTGGTTTATCTACATATTAATTAAGATAACTTATATTTTACTTGAGAGAGAATGATCGATTTCAATGTGAAGTAAAACAAGCTTGAGTTAAGGCAATCAGATCACATCTTCAGTTGATTTGTTTTTATCTTTTTAAACGTACAGAATCTGGCCTTCAAAGAACTGTTTTCTTACAGAGACTAGACATAATGTAATAGTTTTGTAAGTTAACAAAATTAGAAAATGCTTCCCTAAATTATACATAAATTCATTTAGTATTTTAAGAGTATATTTCTTACTGATTTCTTCTGTCATTATATTGGGCTTGCACCAAAAGAGTGAAATGACTCTTTACTCAAATATTTTCCCCTATTGAACCCTCTTGCACTGTTGGTGGGAATGTGAACTGGTGCAGCCACTCTGGAAAACTGTGTGGAGGTTCCTCAAAGAGTTAAAAATAGACCTGCCCTACGACCCAGCAATTGCACTGCTGGGGATTTACCCCAATGATACAGATGCAGTGAAATGCCAGGACACCTGCACCCCGATGTTTCTAGCAGCAATGTCCACAATAGCCAAACTGTGGAAGGAGCCTCGGTGTCCATCGAAAGATGAATGGATAAAGAAGATGTGGTCTATGTATACAATGGAATATTCCTCAGCCATTAGAAACGACAAATACCCACCATTTGCTTTGACATGGATAGAACTGGAGGGTATTATGCTGAGTGAAATAAGTCAATTGGAGAATGACAAACATTATATGGTCTCATTCATTTGGGGACTATAAAAAAATAGTGAAAGATAATAAAGGGGAAAGGAGAAAAAATGAGTGGGAAATATCAGAAAGGGAGACAGAACACGAGAGACTCCTAACTCTGGGAAACAAACAAGGGGTGGTAGAAAGGGAGGTGGGCAGGGGGTGGGGGTGACTGAGTGACGGGCACTTAGGGGGGCACTTGATAGGATGAGCACTGGGTGTTATGCTATATGTTGGCAAATTGAACTCCAATAAAAAATATTTTCCCTTATTAATCAAAAAAGCAATATAGTTTGTTGCAATGTCTTGTCATTTTGCATGGTACCTTTAAATACCAATGACACTGCTATAGAAGATCATCTGAGAATATATCACTTTGTGGACAAAATGTTCTCAATTTGGTTCAGGAATAGTTCTATGTGTCAAGAACCAGTGGGGCATGTTCATATATAACAACAGCAGATGTTATAACAATTCTGTAACAAAGGAATCACAGAGGGCAATGTTGGATCAGAAGATGGGGCACTGATTCTGGCTGTAAGTGAGGCTCCTGATGAACTAACACAGATGTTCTATTTTATCTGGAGGGAACTGGAGAGGGAAGGGCATGAGCTGGGGAGTAGGACAGCCAGGCAGAGGATTCACCAAGTCTGTCATACCATGGGGTGATGGGAACTAAGGCTGGAAGAGAGCGGGGCACCAGATTATAGGGGGCCAGGAGTGTCCTGTGGAGGGTACCAAAACGCTCAAGTTTGAGAACCACAACCATAAGGAAGATGGTTCTGTTTTGATCCATTCTGGCCACTAAAATGCTGCTGACAGGGAGCACTGACTGTGTTTCTCTCTGTTTTGGGCGCTCCTGTCAGATATTGCATTTCATTGTCCTACAACTCCATGAACTAAGTACTGATATTATCCTAACACATAGCGAGAAAACTGGCAGTTGGCACGACTTGTCTAAGTCACAGCATGGTTATTGGCAGAGCCACGACACCAGTGGAGGGAACTCTCATCCCAACATTCATGCTTCATCTGCCAGGACATGCATGTCCTGCTCAGTGAGCTTTCCTCAGGCCAGACTGAGCCCACATCACATGGTGAGAACCAGTTTCCCTCAAGTAGGGTTTACACTGCACTGGGTCAATCATATTCCTGTTAAAATGGCTCCATGTAAAAAAGATCGGTTATGATATGAATTTCCAGTCCCTCCTCACTATGGTGCTGATGAAAACCCTTAGCCAAACTGAATTAAGAAATTGTCTCTATTTTGCTGGTCCGACTGGGGTTTAGCATATTACCAAATTTTCCAATGTTTGGATTTCAGGGCCCCTTCATACACCCAAAAATTTAACAAAGCCTCCCAAACAGCTTCTGGTAATGAGTGTGATATCTATTAATAGTCACTAGGTTATAAATACAGCACAAATAATCACGTTTGTTAATCTGACTCTCAGTCTCACAAGGATATTTTTTAAACGTTAGGAAATGATCAAGCTCATGATGGCAGACACAAGTTTTCCAAAATTCTAATTTTCACTTGAAAGCTCAAATTCTATCCTTGGAAACAAATATTGTCAGCTGTTTCTTTTAAAGTAAATGTCTCATTTTATTCATTTTAAAGAAAATATCTGCCAAATATCTGTGTTTGAATAACCATAGTTGGTCTGTCACTTATTTCTTCAACTATAAAAGGTGCTCTGTGGAAAAAAATAGCTACTATGTAATTTGCTCTGTAATTCAAATAATAACACAAGTGGTTTTTCTTGAGACAACCATTACATTTCTCATTTTAACACCCCAAATATTTTTAAAGAGGATATATACTAAAAGTTTGAGATTTTGTAATATTAATAATTTTTACTTCTTCATTTGGAACATTCTTAAGTATAACCTTTTACATTCAGTGGGAGCATGCAGCAGGGAGAAATACATTATCTGCTAGCATGGCTTCCCACCCCTGCTCTGATGTGTGGGCCAGCGCTTTTACCCACCACTGCTTTCACATCCTCAGTGAAAATCCCAACAGATTTTTTCCCTGAGGTAACCTATGAGATTAAAAAAGTCATTCAATACTTTGAATATTTTAGCACCATGTAAATTTCATGTCGAGAATATGCATACTAGGGAATCTCGCAGTAGAGAGTTCCCTTAGGTGCTCACACGAGCTACATTCGGCTTAACTGTCTCCCCAGACAACCTCCATCTGCCATGCATAGAAATGTCATGTGACCTAAACCCTCCTCAGCTTCTGTGTCAATTAATCATTGACCCAACTGAACATATGATGCCATCAGAGCAAGATAGAATCACGTGTTCAAACTAAACTTAACATTTGCTAAGGTACAGTCGAGGGAGTCCTCAACTTTGTTTTATGATCTAGTTTTATTTAATTCTCTCTCCCCCTGAGTGTATTTTCTGCTTGGTCATTATGCCACACTAATAATGCACAGGTTGCTTCGAATAACTGAAACTCTTTGGCACATATATACGTGATCCACTGAGAAACTCTCACTTTTCTTCCTGGATGGTGGGGAGTCATTTATGATACCACCTCATTAAGCCAAGTTTCAGATCCCCTGCTCCTCCTGTTGCTGACTTCTGCCTTTGTTTCATTGAGAAATCCTGAAGGTTAAGTGTGACAGCCATGCACAATCCTTAGTGCTGTGCCTGGCATATGCTCAGCATGGAATTTTTATGCACCATTACTGCCTATTTTTCATGAAAATATAAAGATTACTGCTGTCATCCCTCTATGGACTCAGCCTCATGACTTCTATGGAAGGGGTCTCGGGTTTTGTGTATCAGAGCTTTGCTGCCCTGGACATGCCTATATCTGCTCTTCCTGTTACCTGATATCATGCAACTTAGATTAATATTTAAGTATATAAACTCCAATGCCATACATCCTACTTTATTGTATTCAGAATTTATGTTAAGCTATAAATGTCACCTCTGCAAAATCAGTGTTCCAAAAATCTATTAAAACATTTATGCCATAATATCCAAATTGTCTAGTGTTTTTCTCCATTTATGAGAAGTGTTCCTCAATGCATGCAACTGAAAGGCATTTAAATCAAGAATTCAATTATAAATGTTTAATAGTAATAATATATGGATGAGACAATTGCTTGTCAGTTTGATTTGTAAACCATTCTGAGGCACTGTTTCTAACCACATCGAGACTTTGATTGCATCTCACTAAACTAGAACTTGTGAATTTGGCTAAGTTACAAATCATTATTCCTGGTTTGAAAGACTTTCATTGCTGCCAACAAATGCATTCTATATAGAAGGTAATTTCAACTAGAAAGTAAATTTTCCTATAATAGTGTCCTCTCACAACATCCAGAATAAATTTAGTTGTTCTATGATAAATATTGAAGTAAATTTCATTAAATTGGCCAATTTTATGTCCCATTTTCTGTAGTTTCAAATTCACTAGATGAATATTTATTTCTTTCCTTTCCAAGAATGAGAAAGACTCTCCTGTAAAGGCATGCACTTGCGCTGGCCAAGAAATGTTTTGGCAGAGACTAAGACCTGACATATGGTGAAGAAGGCAGTATTTTACCAGGTGAGTGGTTGTGACTGAGAAGCATTTCATCAAAACCCTTCCTTTTGATGGGCCACCTGTCAATTCATCAGGAGCTATAAGGGCTGGACATCCTTCTTTGGCTCCAAGCTACTGAGGAGAAGAATGATCAAGAGCTTGACAGGAAGAAAGGAAGACATTCTTTGCTTGTCCCAATGAAGGAGATACTCTCCCCAAGCCCATGCTTTGTGGCTTTGCAGAGTGACTGTCCCCCAGTGACTGCAAGTGGGCTGATCCCCTCATTTGCCAGGGAGATGCAGGTTTTTCCAAAAGGTCTTGTCTGAACCCAGCCAACCTGGAGTAGTGTACACTCTGTGTGACTGGCAACATCACTTATCTCTTCCAATTTCTTCTTTCCAGGCGCCACTTAGAGTGGCTTTTGGAGAGGTTAATGGAAGAAGCCAGTGTCTGGGGATCACAGTTCTTTCCATTCCCCTCCTGATTCTCTCCTACACTCTCAACCTCCCCCTGTGGGGGAAGATGGAACCGCTCCCCAGTCTGTTTTACTCTGGACAAACCCCAGGAAGGCACTTCTGCTCTATAGCCTTTCAACACTTAAAAGAAAGAAGCCCTGATGGAAAACATGGGTACAGACAGCACATGTTTTCATGGCAGACGTGTCTTCTGGCACCTCCTGTCCCAGCACAGGGCAGTCCAGTCCAGGTGGCTGCAGTCAGGCGGTTGTACGTCCAGGGAGGCACAGAGGAAAGAGAACGCAGCAGACACAGGATTCCCACGATGCTGCGAATTCTCATTTCATCCTCATGGCAGTGCTGTGAAGGGTGGTCCCATTGTGCCCATGTCATGGGGGAGGGGGCGGCGGCAGGGGTCAAGATTCCTAAACAGCTTTTCACCTCTACCCCAGAGTGACTGCTCTCTACCTCTGCCAACATGGGCAGCATGTAACAGCAGAGAGTAAAACAACCCTCCTTCTTTGTGGGTTCTTTCTCATCTCCTGTCTATGGCCCCTGCTCACAGCAAGTACAGAGGACTGAACCACAGTGCCACGACACTGGCTATTCCTGTGCTCCATGAAGGGACATCCTGCTGGGCACGGGAAGCTAGGGAACAGTAGGAAGAGTTGAAGATCCAGAATCGTGTGCATTCTTTTTTTTTAACAATTGCCGGTCACCCTTTTCTAGCAGAAGTATGTGTCTTTTTTTTTTTTTCATGGATTTTTCAAGACAGTGGCAACATGCACATATGTGTCTAACTCTTACACGAAAAACACAAATCAAAAGTGATTCATTAATATTTAGCTTAAGGACATTTGAAAGGAAAAAAGCCACTTTTCATCCTGGTATCCTGTTTGATTGAAATGTGAATTCCAAAAAGCCAGCATTATAACTAGACTACAATAAGCACACTTCGCTCTGTTTAAAATTTGAGCGGTTGACCCAGTGAAAGTCTGTCACTAGGAACATTTTAATTTAAACATATTGCTATACATTCAACTTCCTGATAGACCTTTGTGTTTCTAGTGTAGTTCAAAGTTCTCACACATCTTTCATGTAAATTATTTTAGTCCAAACTCTCAATACATGCAGGAGGTAGTGAGGGCAGCTGTTTAATTTGTGTGGTGTTCAATAAAGACAATGAGTCTCCTGAAGGAAAATTACTTTTTTTAAGGTCGTGTGGCCAGTAATTTTTTAAGCAGGATTTAGAGTCCAGGTTAATATTTTCCTACAAAACCATGTTGTATAGACTAGGTAATATAAATAGCAGTGAAAGTAGGCAGGTTACTTTTTAATTAATTGTAAGTTTCTGGGTTTTCTGGAGGAATAATGTTGCTAATTGAAAATACAAACTGAGTTTTCTAGATTCCACACTTAAGGAAAATCATGTTATTTGTGTTTATCTGACTTATTTCATTTACCATCCTTGTCGCAAACAGAACAAACAAAAAATAGAAACAGACCTGTAAGTACAGCAAACAAACTGATGGTTGCTGGGGGCAACGAGCAAAATGGGTGAAGGGGAGTGGGAGGCACGGGCCTCGGTCATGCGATGAATAAGTCATCCAGGTGAGAGGCAGAGCACGGGCCATTTATTATTTTTTTAAAGATTTATTTATTTATTCATGAGAGACACAGAGAGAGGCAGAGACACAGGCAGTGGGAGAAGCAGGCTCCTCACAGGGAACCCCACGTGGGACTCGATCCCCAATCCTAGGATCACACTCTGAGCCAAAGCTGGACGCTCAACTGCTGAGCCACCCAGGCATCCCTGACACCTTTTTTCCCCCTAAGATTTATTTATTTAGAGCATTGCCATTTAGTCAAGAGTATTGTGTAGCATTGTACAGTGGCACACAGAAGCTGCACTTGTGGTGGACAAAGCATGTTGTATAGAGTTGTCCAGTCACTATGCTGTACACCTGAAAGTAATGTAACATTGCATGTCAACTAAAAAATGAAATAAACTAAATGAAGTAAAATGTAAATTGAAAGAAATCAAGTCATATCACATGGAATATAGAAAATATAATGTATTATTTTCAATCACCGTTGGTTTGTGGAAACCTATTTGCTGTCAATGGTGGACAGCTGTGGTATTTTGCTTACACCACAACTTGCCCACTTCCAGATCTTTCCTTGGGGCAAGTTATGTGTTACCTGCCCCCTAACCTTGCCCCCTTGTGGAGGATCCATGTCATTGCACACTGCAGGGCAGTGATGTCCATTAGCACCTGCCACCTCCAGGGCCTGCGTTCTAAGTGCTTCAGATGGGCCACTCATTTGATTCTCGCCCACAACAAGCCGAGGTGGTACATACTATAATCACCACATTTTACAGATAGGGTTATGAGGATCATCAGCTTTGATTAAGGAGCTTGCCTAAGTCACATAATTAATGAGTTTAGTTTTAAACCAGGTGCTCTAGATCCCCAGGCTACCCCATTTACCTTGGTGCTACCCAGCCTTGCCATGACAATAAAAAGATGCCCGTAAAATACCAGGAGTTACAAAAAATTCAGTTGCTCATCATGACTTTGAAAACAGTTTTGGAATATGTCCTGTAGCCAATGATCAGTTTTGATCTTAGACTTTCATTTTGTGGTTCATAAAATGCAAAGGTCCAAATTAAGAAAAGTATGGTCTTTGTCAAGTGTGTCCTGTTTAATAGAGAATGTAGTGCTCAATTACCAAAGCAGAGAGAGAGAGAGAGAGAGAGAGAGAATTAATCTGTCTAGTGTCCAGGATTAGGTGAGGAATGGAAACATTAATGACTAGACACACCCCAAGTCCCTGTGGATGCTGCGAGAGAGAACACTTTATTTTTCTTCTCTGCTCTCCAGCAGCCTAGTGTGTAGTCATCCCGAAAACAGACATGTGAAGCTGAGCCACGGAGGCGGACCCCAGGAGTGAAGGCAGAGAGCCACGGAGGAAGCCCAGGACCCACACAGAATGCCCAGCTCTGCCTGCAGCCCAATGGACAGCTGCAAGGGTGAGAGAAGCCTCCAGCAAGGAGCAGGTTGCAAACTGGCTTGCCAGGGTGTCTGAGCGAGAGAGGATGGAGACCTGCAGGGGTGGGGGGTGGGGGTGGGGGGAAGGGCAGAAGCATGGATACAGGTGGTTACCTGCAGTGGGTGGCAATGGCATCCAGAGGTGGTTCTGGAGAGAGTGGAGGACTTGGTAGGAGAAGAGGTGAAGGTCAAGGTAAAGATTAAACTGGAGCCGGGATCCCTGGGTGGTGCAGCGGTTTGGCGCCTGCCTTTGGCCCAGGGGTGATCCTGGAGACCCGGGATCGAATCCCACGTCAGGCTCCCGGTGCATGGAGCCTGCTTCTCCCTCTGCCTATGTCTCTGCCTCTCTCTCTCACTGTGTGCCTATCATAAATAAATAAAATAAAATAAAATAAAAAAGAGAATAAATAAATAAATAAATAAACTGGAGCCAAGCTGAGGACCAACTTGCATACTGGCCTGAACGGCTGCTAGGTTTAGAAGTCTATGAGCAGAAAAGAAGGTGAACCCAAATAGCAATTGCATATCAATTGTGAGACATTCACGGTACTGTGCATTATAACTTTCATCTTATTTAACTCCCCAAAACCTTGCAATTAATTAGTTTATTTTTCCCATCATATAGAAAAGGCAACTAAGGCTGAAAGATGACCATTAGCGTAGCCCTTGCCAACTAGTAAGAGCCATGTGTTTTGAGCTACATTGTTACTTGACTTTTTTTCTCCTGAAAGTAGAGAGGTTTCATCCATTAATTTGGGAAAATACGTATTAGTTCGATAAGTTTGTTAGAAACATGAGTAGACAAGGATTAACTGATTGGGAAGTTGAATTTTAAACACCTTTCTAAAAAGCGATTTTCTTGATATCCCATGTGAAAGAGGCCTATGAAAATTCCATGTTATTTCATTTCCTCTTACTCCTGTCGAGGAGCTCCTCTAGATGGCTTCCAAATGGAATGCATTTTAATCACAGCCACTGGCTGACTCTTAATAGTGCTTTAAGGGAAGGAATTGGAAACCAAAATTCTATTCTAGAATTAATTCAAAGTTGTGTGAGAACTTACTTTCCATAATGATTCAGGCCAAGCATGATAAATTTAATTATAATTAACTTTGTGCGGGTATTGACATTCATTTGCATGTTCACTAAGTCCCATGGAATTTTTCTTACCTATGAATGTTAACAGTGAGGAAGGGTCAATGCATAGACAGGGGAAATAATGAATTTGCCTATAATGAAAAGCCAAGCTGGTCTCAGGGAGCAAGTCTCCTATTTGGAGCAAATTTCCCAAACCCAGTGCATTGGGCCCTTCTGTTTATCAATGCATATTGTCCATTTAATTGGAACAACCTGATTCAGCTTGGAGGGCCTCTGAAACATGCGGGAGTATGTCAGCTGTTAGAAAGCAAAAGTTACCAGGAACTGCTTAGCGAGGAGGTCAGGAAGCCCCCAGACTCACTTCCAGGAGGGCCGAGGAGCCACTGGCCTTGATGCTGATGAGTCCCCTGGCTCAGAGGAGTGACAGGGCACCCAGGCTTTCTGTCTCCCCAGTCCCTGGCCCACAGTCCAGCTCCTCCCGGGGTCCATTCCCTGAAGGTAGAATCGCTAGGCCCTGAGGCTCTAGGGATCCTCATTCACACCTGCGGATGGAAAGGGCTGCTCCTGGGCATTCCCAACAGGGCCTGCCTCTGAAGTCAGCAGCAAACCTGTCCCTACACGTCATTGGTCCACGTGGTACCACGTTTCCACTCTGGATCCCAACAGTGGCAATGGGCTGAACCTGATTGATTTGGATTAGTTAGGGGGCATGTCTGCAAAGGGGGGTGAGTTATTGAGTTGATGTTTTTTTAAAAAAAATCTGGAATGACATAAGGACTATGGGAGAATGTGTTAAATGAGGGAATGATGAATGAATGGATGAGGTTAGAATAAACTTCTGATAAATCACCTGAATATATGACCATCTGAATGAAACTAAAGTTCTGGTAAAAGGGACTAAATGAAGAAATAGATGCCAGGTATGATGTACATCAAACGCATTTATATGTACCATCTCTATATGCATGCGACCAACTGAATTATCAAAACGAAAGAACATCAACTAGCATTATTTAATCATTGGTGGCAGTGGTATTTGAGGTGCTGGGGCTTCACCAGGAAATGATAAAGCAGAACCATCCTTGACTCTTATTATTTAAAGGCTTCCATTTGGGTTCTAAAGGTCTGAGGTTTGGATGGTATACAGTGGGAATAGATTCGGTGCTTCTGGTCCATTAAAGGCCATGATTCTGGATTTTTCTACAAGTGAGATGCACGCTTAGCTTTGGGGCAGAAGAATTAACCCTGATTCAGGAAAGCAAAGGTGGCCCTCCCAAACTTGGGAATGAGCTGAGCATGCTGGAATGTACTGAGGTATCAGGTGCCGTGATATGTGGGAGGAGTTCACACATTCAGGGGCTGAAATCTGAGGGCTGGGAGGAAATCCCATGCTTGGGGCAGAGTGAAGCCCTTGATTGTAATGGAGCAAACAGACTCTATCTGTGTCTGTATCTTTAAGAGGTCACTGTGGCCTTAGGATCTATCAGCAAGCCTGGCTTATGGTAACACAAGCCAGGGATCCTGCAGAACCTGTACAGGGAGGGGTCAGGGCAAAGGACACTAATAGTCACTAATAGTGACATGACTGAACTTCCCAATAATCAGCAGGTAAGGGGCTAAGCATATTTCACTGAGATGAAATAGAGGAATGTGACTTTTTCTGTCATTCTATGTTTGCAAGGCAAAGTGCACATGGAATTAGATTTATTCTTGGTCTAACAGACCGATGCCCAGGCAATCAAAAGAGAAATGAAGGTGTTCAGTGATTAGGTGTGCACACTCTCAACACTTGTCTTCTGACAATTGGCCATTGTTTGCTCCAATATTGTCTCCACCCCTTTGCCCCTGCTCCTCTGTAACTCCTATTGTGCGTGTGTTGCTCTGTTTAACACTGTCCCACAGGTTTCTTTGGTTCTATTTATTTCAATTCATTTTTTCTTTTCTGTTTGTCAAACTCTCCTTGAGCTTACATTCATTCATTCTTTTGCCTTCTCTGTCAGAAGACAGAAGTTCAGTCCCACTAGTGAATTTTTAAAATTTCAGTTTTTATTGCATTTCAGCTTGAGAACTTCCATTTGAATTTTCCATCTCATTATTGACCTTCTTTATTTGGTGAGACATATCCCATTGTTTCCTTTATTTCTTTAGAAACAGTTTCCTTAAGTCCTCTAAAAATATGTAGCCATTGCTGCTTTAAAGTGTTTGTTGAGTAAGGCCAGTGTCTGGGTTTCTCCTGGCTGCTGTTTTTCCTCTATATGGGCAGTACTTTCTTGTTTCTGTCCATGCTATTTTTGTTGAAAATAAGACTTTTCAGATAATATAATACGGCAACTCTAGAAATCAGTTTCTAGACCCTTTCAATGTTTGTGTTGCTGCTGTTTGTTGTAGTATCATTTGTTTATTGACTTTCTTCATTTTAAGATTTTATTTATTTATTTGAGAGAGAGAGAATGAGAGAGCACAGGGAGGGAGCAGGGTGGAGGGATAGGGAGAAGCAGACTCCTTGCCAAGTAGGGAGCCTGATGTGGGGCTTGATTCTAGGACCCTAAGATTATGACCTAAGCCTAAGGCAGATGCTTAACTGACTGAGCCACCCAGGAGTCCCTGTTCATTGACTTTCAAATCCTTTTTTGTAAAGTCTGTATCTTTCCTCAAGACTTCATTTAATTAGTTCAGTGGTCAGCTAAGGATTGTGAAGAGATTTCCATAATAGCCTGGAACCTCTGGTTCTTCCAATGAACCACCACTCAGATCAGGATACCCAAATTCAAATGTAATTTCTCAAATGAAAGATTTCTGGTGCTGCTCTGCTCCCTCTCATACTGGGAAGTTGGGCAGTTCTCTTTCAAGGCTGTCATGGAGCTGGGCAGCATGAGATGGGAGCAGTTGAAATGTCACAAGTTGAAATATCACAAATTTCACTGTTCTTCCTGAGATTTAGCTGTTTTTCTTGAGTAAATGTTCACCGGATTGCTGCAAGCTATTGCTTAATTACAGAGTCTTGAAAAAGTTGATTTTGACCATTTTTGCCATATTTTTCATTGCTTTTATGCAGAGGCAAACTTTTGGAAGTCCTTAGTCCAGCATTTTTGCTGACATAACTCTCACACTGCTTTTATGCCTCCATATTTTTGACATGCTGTACTCTTGTATCCATTCACAAGGAATGGTGAAATTGGCTTAACATCTAAAAAAGGTAAAGAGAACTTTAAGGCATATACGAATAAGAGATATAAATTGCAACTACTAACTCTAGGGCTGAGGGGAATAGCCTAAAGAAAGAAGTAACTTGGAAGAGCCTAGGTGCCAACCCCCAAGGCTGAGACTCAAACTTTGAAAAGTGTACCTGTGATCCATTATCTCCTCTCTCAAAATGACAACTGAAGACAGTAGAGTTACCTCCAACAACTGTTCCATAAGAATAAAACTGGAAAGAAGAGAGAAAGAGAAAATATTTAACATATACAAATAATATAAATATATATATAATATAAGAAAATATGCAAATATATGATAATCCTCATTTTAAAAATTGATCACAAGGCTGTAGTTGATATCTCTGGCTTTTTTCTTCCATTGAAAATTTCACACTTCTCTTGTTCTCAGCTATAACCTAAGCTGGTCAGGATTCCCTGTCCATGGAGTGATCCAAACTTTCATCCCTGTATAGTATTGATACTGAAAAGTTCTACCGTGTTGATTACTGTCATTTTTCATTCAGTTTTATTGTAGCACATGACGGTATTAAACATGAGCCCAGAGAATCCCTATGAGTTCTAGACACAGTCTTTCCTGCCTGCAATCATGTAGCAGCAGTCAAATTTCCCCCCTGATAATGAGAATCAATTATTTCACCCAGTAGAGTAACTCCTTTTATCTCTGTTGGTTCAATGGCATAAAAAGACCAAAATGTCCAGATGGCAAGTTCATTTTCTAATTCAATGAACCATTGTTGTTTCTCCTGGTGCAACCATTACCCGTTGGGAAATAAAACATCAAAACTAGCAGAACTCAATGACAGAAAGTAAAACTTTTGTGAGTTGGCCATTAGGAATAACATTGGCAGGAAACACACTGACATCCACCCCTTGCTTCCCAGACTCATGGATTCTGATTATGAGAGAGAGGAAATGATCTCTGGTTCAAAGAAAGTACTGCACCCTATAAGACAGGCATGGTTCTCTTAGAGTATTGTGTTCAAACTGCTGCCATAACAGAGGCCCCAGCTGACAGCTCTGCCATCCAACTAGTTCATCTGCTTCCAAGTAATGGGTTATATGATAAAATCAATTCCTTCCATGGACATGAGCCCATTGTTATACTTACTACAGTGAAGTGAGTTCCTGTTTAGATGTGTCATTGTGCAGAACACCATGATGATAAATTAGGATTCTGTGAGTCAGTGGGAGGTGGTGCTTATGAGGCAAATCAATATCCAGAATGTGTCTATTCCAGGGAGGAATATAGGAATGTGTATATTATTGGATATATATTTATATTTATAAATATGGAGCTTTTTAACCTGTTTTCCAACTCTTAACATCGTATATAAAAATGTTTTGGGGCACCTGGGTGGCTCAGCCCATTGAGTGTTGGTCTTGATTTCAGCTCAGATCATGATCTCAGGGTCATAGGATGGACCCCCACATCAGATTCTGCACTCAGCAGGGAGTCTATTGAGATTCTTTCCCCCTCTGTCTTCCTCTCTTCTCTCTCACCCTCTCAATTAAACAAACAAATAAATAGATAGATAAATAGAATCTTAAAAACAAAACAACAACAAAATGTCTCATGCAACACTGTTGGATATCCCCATCATGTCAAGTGGCTTCAGAGTTTCCATGTCAAAAATGTGAAATTCAGGGCACCTGGGTGGCTCAGTGGTTGAGGGTTTGCCTTTGGCTCAGATCATGACCTGGGGGTTCTGGGATCAAGTCCTGCAACAGGCTCCCTGCAGGGGGCCTGCTTCTTCCTTTGCCTCGGTTTCTGCTTTTCTCTCTGTATCTCAAATAAATAAATAAATAAATAAATAAATAAATAAATAAATAAAATATTTTAAAGAAATGTGAAATCCTTGCTTACGAGAAGTGAGATGGTTTCCAAGTGCAGTGTCATAGTATGAACAAGGCTGAGATTAATAGCTCTGTAAGTATGTCATAAGACATTTCTTGTAAATGAAGTTATGGGGTCAAACCCAGGCAATATTTGAGGCTTTTGGTTTTATCGCTAAATTGTTCTTTGGAAAGGTTATCCCAATTTGTATTTCCACCCTTTTCCCAAGTGAAGAGAAAGTGAAGCCCACTGTATGAATGGTGCACACCATTTCAACTGAGATCACAGAACTACTCATGGAACAGTGACTTGGCCCTCTGAAATAATAACATAGTCAATAGCCATTACCTTAATAAATTCATTCTGTGTTAATGATGGAGTATCAGTCCTCCTCCCCAAGCATCTCACAGTTATTTCTGGAAGTTCTTAGGGGATGCTCTATGTGTCCCCACAAACACACAAGTATTCCTCTTTGTTCTTCTCTCTATTCTCCTTTCTTCTTTTTCTGCCTGGAACTCTGAGTGCAAAGCCTCCTGAGGACTCTCTTACTGCACTGCTTTGTGAGAAAACACAGCAGTTCTCAGAGGTTCTGGATGTCTAGATAGGCTACTGCTGGGCAGAGGTGAGAAAGAGAGGGGCCTCCTGCAACACTTAGAGGATCTTGAAGGGCAGTGGTGAAAGGAAATTCTTCAAGTGGGACAGTAATAGTGCAGCAGTGATTTTCAGGTGATACCAATTACAGTACTGTATAGATCCCCTTGTAAATGACGTTGGAGTCTTCACACTATCAGTCAACTGGATGTAAGTAATTCCCCAAGAAGCTGTAATGAATTGAAGGAAAGGAAGCAAGTCAACAGAGTCAGTAATGAAGGATTCTGAGCCACCTGCTCATAGAAAAAAACTCTTGTAAAACTTTGTTACAGAAAATCACAGTAATTCACAAAGAAAATGATGTGGATTACTCAGCAGTCTTTTTTTAAAATTATTTTATTTAAATTCAATTAGTTGATGTATAATGTATCATTAGTTTCGGATGTAGAGTTCAGTGATTCATCAGTTGCATATAACACCCAGGGCTCTTTACATCACATGCCCTCCTTAATGCTCATCACCCAGTTATCCCATCCTCTCACCCATCTCCCTTCCAGCAATGCTCAGTTTGTTTCCAACAGTTAAGACTCTCTTATGGTTTGTCTCCTCTTGTTTCATCTTATTTTGGTTTTCCCTCCCTTCCATTATGATCCTCTGCACTGTTTCTTATATTCCACATATGAATGAAACCATATGATAATTGCCTTTCTCTGATTGACCTA
The DNA here is from genome assembly GCF_053574225.1 of Canis aureus. Lineage (NCBI taxonomy): Eukaryota > Metazoa > Chordata > Mammalia > Carnivora > Canidae > Canis > Canis aureus. Next base: position 9,741,125 of record NC_135641.1, read on the forward strand.
TTTCGGTCAGCATAATACCTTCCAGTTCCATCCATGTCTATGTAAATGGTAAGATTTCATCCTTTCTGATGGCTGAGTAATATTCCATTATAAATATATACCACATATCCTTTATCCATTCATCTGTTGATGGACATCTGGGCTCTTTCCATGGTTTGGTTATTATGGACATTGCTGCTGTGAACATTGGGGTGCAGGTGCTCATTTGGACCACAATGTTTGTATCCTTTGGGTAATTACCCAGTGGTGCAATTGCTGGATCATAGGGTAGCTCTATTTTTAACCACTTGAGGAACTTCTATACCATTTTCCAGAGTGACTGTACCAGCTTGTATTTCCACCAACAGTGCAAGAGGGTTCCCCTTTCTCTGCATCCTCATCGATATTTGTTGTTTCCTGACTTGTTAATTTTAGCCATTCTGATGGTGTGAGGTAGTATCTCATTGTGGTTTTGATTTTTATTTCCTTGGTGCCAAGTGATATGGAACATTTTTTCATGTATCTATTAGGCACTTGTACTTCTTCTTTGGAGAAATGTCTGTTGATGTCTTCTGCACATTTCTTGACTAGATTATTTGTTTTTTGGGATGTTTAGTTTGATAATTTCTTTATAGATCTTTGATACTAGCCCTTTGGCTGATAAGACTTTATTTTTTTTAATTTGTATTTATTTATGATAGTCACAGAGAGAGAGAGAGAGAGAGAGAGGCAGAGACACAGGCAGAGGGAGAAGCAGGCTCCATGCACCGGGAGCCCGATGCGGGATTTGATCCCGGGTCTCCAAGATCGCGCCCTGGGTCAAAGGCAGGCGCCAAACCGCTGCACCACCCAGGGATCCCTGGCTGATAAGACTTTATTTGTAAAATCCAAAAGACTCCACTCAAAAATTACTAGATCTCATACAAGAATTCAGTAATGTGGTAGGATATAAAATCAATGCACAGAAATCAGTTGCATTTAACAATGAACTAACAATGAGACGAAGAAAGAGAAATTAAGGAATCAATCTCATTTACAATTGCACCAAAATCATAAGATACCTAGGAATAAACTTAACCAAAGAGGCAAAGGATCTGTACTCTGTAAACTACAGGACATTATGAAAGAAATTGAGGAAGATACAAGGAAATGGAAAAATATCCCATGCTCATGGAAGAACAAATATTGTTAAAATGTCTATGCTACCCAGAGCAATCCACATATTCAATGTAATCCCTACCAGAATACCACTGACATTTTTCACAGAGCTGGAACAAATAATCCTAAAACTTATATGGAACCAGAAAAGCCCCTGAATAGACAGAAAAATGTTAAAAAAGAAAACCAAAGAAGGTGGTATCACAATGCCTGACTCCAAGGTCTATTACAAAACTGTACTCATTAAGGCAGCATGGTACTGGCACAAAAACAGACACATAGATCAATGGAACAGAAGAGAGAGCCCACAAATGGAGCCTCAACTCTATGGTCAACTAATCTTCAAAAAAGCAGGAAAGAATATCCAATGGAAAAAAGACAGTCTCGTCAACAAATGGTGTTGTAAAAATTGGACAGCCACATGTAGAAAAATGAAACTGGACTATTTTCTTATACCATTCATAAGGATAAACTCAAAATGGATGAAAATCTAATCTAATGTGAGACAAGAATCCATCAAAAACCTAGAGGAGAACACTGGCAGCAACTTCTTTGACCTCAGCTGCAGCAGCTTCTTGCTAGACCCATCTCTAGAGGCAAGGGAAACAAAAGCGAAAATGAACTATTGGGACTTCATTAAGATAAAATGCTTTTGCACAGCAAACACTCAACAAAACCAAAATGCAACCTACAGAATGGGAGAAAATACTCTGCAGTCTTAAAAAAGAACAAATAAAGAATTTTCAGGTCAGTTAAGAAGTGAGTGAAAACAGCCTATACAAAACCAGCTCTTCTCTTTGAAAACTAATTACCCAAATAAACTCAGTTATTAAGATGAAAAAGTATTATACTTATTCATAGGAGGAAAAAATGCACACCTTTTTTATTATGTAAAACTGGTTCTTACCTTCTGTGCTGTCTGTCCCCTGGTACTGTCAACACTGTGATTGGGGAACATTAGGAAGAAGGGCTAATTCTTCAGGAGGAATCAAGCACTGTTACAGATCAAAGATATACTCATGGTATCATTTCCTAGATTTCCTGGACAGACCATGCCCTTTAGCACCAGGTCATTGGAAGTGGAAATGGTTTGTCTGAATGGTTCACCTAAATCAGAAAATCAAGAAGAACAACACCAACAACAGAACAATATTGATCCTGGTAGATAACCATGTCCAAGCATTGGATTAGGAAGAAAATGTGATTTAGTTGAAATGATGGTGGAAAAAAAAATAATTGCAGGGAGTTAAAAGAAAAGGTACAGTTGTTCAATATAAAGAATTTTTTTCTTTTCTTCTTTTCAGAGCAGTGTATTTTTGTTAAAGAAACAAACTGATATGATCAAGCTCTATCCTTCATAATACAGGCCATCCAGAGGCTGAATGTTTGGTATCTCCAATTCAAGACCTGTTGGCAAATTTCTTGTTTTATGTGTTCTGATGGTTTCCATTCAAGGAATGGTCACATCCTCCTTGGTACCTTTTCAAGGCCTTGTGACACATTCTGGTTTTCTTGCTCTCCTTCTGGTTGGTGTAGAAACTGCACTGGAATTTTCCTATGGTTAAGTCTCTGGTTTTGCAGATTGCCTGGGATACGCCCAGCCATTGACTGTTCCTTATACACATTACATTATCTCCTTTGGTCTTGGCAAGAATATTCAGCTGGCTTTCTCATGAATCTAATTTAATTGACCATCAGTGTTTTTGTTCTTTTTTATTGCTATTTTATATTTACTGGATTTCATTGTATTTGTCATGGGTTTCCCTCATCTTCAGGAAGTTGATATCTAAGGATTTCATTTAAAGTACACAAAATTATATTTAAGACTGCCATTATGTATGCCACTGTTTATCTACAGATTAAGTTACTGCTTATTTCAAGCAATTCACTTGACTTGAATTTTCAACTTCAAATGCAGTATGTGTGCTATTGATATGTCAATCATCTTGTTTCAGGATAGAAAGTACTTTAATGGACTAAAATCTCGTTCAGAAACCATTAGCTCAGAGCTCATGGTAGTCAGGCATCCAGTGTTGAATGTTACTTAACAGCCTCCATGAGAAAAGGAGGCCCTGAGAAAATAATAATGTAAATAAAGAACATTTTCTTCAAGTCAATAATGACATCATACAAGTTTTCTTGGCTTAGCTTTAGAAGTATCTTAAGTCCCAACATGGAGGTGTAATGCAAAATAGAATTAAATGCCTAATAGGAACAAACTCAAATGTCTACAAAGAATTTATTCTGGGTGTTATCCTAAGCACTGTGAATACAATGGAAAGTAACATGGTATCCTTAATTTTAAAGAGACCATATTCTAGAAAGTAAAACAGATAGGTATATTTGTCATTACTTACAATAAGGATGTTAATAAAGTGCTATAGTTCTACAAAGAAATGATAGATAAAAAGGCATCACAGATGATATCTGAGTTGTCTTTCAAAATAGCTTGAGATTTAAAAGGAGCACCAGAGACATTTTTTTGGAGTTTTTTTTTTTTTTTTTTTTTTTAGACAGAGGGATATATGAAGATGTGTACAGTATGCTCAGATGAAAGTAAAATACTATGAGGGCCCCTGGGGTAGGACACATGGGGCAAGCAGGGCAGGGAAGTATTCAAATACAGGGCTCAAATATTGGTATTATCACTTAGTTAGATGCCCAAAAACCTCTCTAAGAATCACTATATTTACTCCACATTCAATAAGAGCTAATAAGCTTTCTGAACTTCATATCAGAAAGATATTTCTGGCAGCCAATTTGGAGTTGAAAGGAAGCGAAGGTAGTAGTCTGGAAGACAGATGATCTGGGCAGACTCAGGTGGTGAGAATTGGAAGGAGAGGTAGAAGGATGCAAGAGGTAGAAGGAAGGTAAAGGAATTTGGGGGAGGTGAGGAAAAAGAGGAATCAAAGTCTTAAATGTCACAGCTTGAAAAGCTGAGTGGAAGGTGGAGAAGGACATTGGCAGGTAGACAAAGTGGGTTTCATTTGGATATGATGAGTTTAGGCACCTGAGCACATGCAAGTGGTGGCTAGAGTCCAGAGGAGGGCTCTGGCTCCCATTTTCCATCTTGATGGCTGGAGTGCCTTCTGATGCCATGGAGAGTTGCATGTGGACATCTAGCCAAAGGGTGTTGGCCAGACACCCTAGAGTCAGGGGCAGAGCTTGAAAGAGAGCCTTTGTTGGGGACTAGTCACAGAAGAAAGGCTTAGCAAGAGTCCCAAACACACAGAACGGGTTCCGTCAATGCAGCAGAGATTGAACTTGGGGTGGAACTCAAGTCTTCCATGACATGGATAAAAGAGATAAGATATGGTGGGGATTGCAAGTTTTTTTTTTTAAGTTTATTCTAGGAAATCAAAGGAAATAGTTGAGCATGAAAGAGACATGGAAGCCAGGTTGCTGTGAACGGAGTTGTTAGTGAAGGAATATGGAACCTCACATTTGGAATGGTGTCTTCAATAGCGTGCATGTGAATCCAAAGGGATTTGAAGCTGGCTGGGACTCCTGGATCAGAAGAGCTTGAAAAAGTGGATAAGCCAAGGAAAAGAATATGGAGAGGGGCAGATAGACCCCAGGACAGAGAGGCAGGGAGGGAATGAGAGAGAGACGCTTTTAAAATAGGAAGCAGACAATTTTAATAACCTGCTCTCCCTTCTAAGGAAAGGAGATCATGGTAACGGGTAGCTCTGAGTAGATTACCCAGAAGTTCACAAAATGATGCCTGGTGTGCCAGGCAGAGAACACAGAATAAGGAACGCACATCCTGAGGTGGAAGAGGAAGCCCATTGGAACTGGCGAGTCACAGGATGGGTTGGGTGATTAGGCTTGGGGAAAGATGGGTGAAATGTGTCAAGAGATGAACTTGGAGAGCTATCATAGATCGTAAAAAGCCCTATATATTTGACCCTTTTTAAAAAAGTTAAAGACCATTGAGGGACTTTGAAGTTTGTAACGGTTTTCATGATTTTTATTATAGGAGGAATATTCTGATGGACAGTGTAATGGTTAATTTTATGTGTCAAATGCCTGGGCAGATAGCTGGTAGATCATTATTTGTGGATGTGAGGGTGTTTCAGGAAGAGATTAGCATTTGAATTAGTAGACTGAGGAAGGAAGATCCGCCCTCACCATGGTGAGTGGGTCTCATCCAATCTGTTGTGAGCAAGAATAGAATAAAATAGCTGAGCAAGGGCAAATTCTCTCCTGAGCTGGGATGTCCATTTCCCCCTTGTCCTCAGAATGGGGGCTCCTGGACCTTAGGCCTTCAGACTCTGAGTCTTGTACCAGTGACCCTCTCCCCTTGCCTTCAGTCTCAGACTAAATTATACCACTGGCTTTCCTGACTCTCCAGCTTGCAGGTGGCATATTTTGGCATATCTCTGATTCCATAATTATGCAAGCTAATTCTCATAAAAAAATCCTCTTATGTATCTATACATGCTATTTGTTCTGCTTCTCTGGAGAACCCAGACTGATACATTGAGCAATCAGAAAGCAGAAATACCAAGGAGGTTCAGGTGAGAGATGCTAAGGGCTCAAAGTAAGCGATGATGTGAGGAATGAGAGAAGGAGGTGGGCACAACACATACTTGGGAGGTACCACAAAAATGGTGAGTGGCTTACTCTGGGAGTCCAGGGGTTCCAGGTTGACTTCCAGGTGTGTGGGTGGATTTTATACAGAGCAAAGAATCTGAAATATTTTTTTTCTTCTATTTTTATTATTATTTTTTTAATAATAAATTTATTTTTTATTGGTGTTCAATTTACCAACATACAGAATAACACCCAGTGCTCATCCCGTCAAGTGCCCCCCTCAGTGCCCGTCACCCATTCACCCCCACCCCCCGCCCTCCTTCCCTTCCATCACCCCTAGTTCGTTTCCCAGAGTTAGGAGTCTTTATGTTCTGTCTCCCTTTCTGATATTTCCCACACATTTCTTCTCCCTTCCCTTATATGCCCTTTCATTATTATTTATATTCCCCAAATGAATGAGAACATACAATGTTTGTCCTTCTCCGAAGAATCTGAAATAAATCAAGGTGGAGAAAGGACCTGCCAAGCTTGAGGAACCTTTGACACCTATAAGGAAGATGTCAATGGGCAGCTGGCTGTGTGCATCTGCAGCAGGTGTACTAATTAAGAGGACTCTAGCTACTGTATCAAACACAAACACACAGATGTATCTCAAGCATGAATTAATTTTTAAAGATTTATTTATTTATTTGAGTGGAGAGCAAAGGGCGAGGCTAGAGAGAGTGTTAAGCAGACTCTGAGCACTGAGCAGGGAGCCCAACACAGGGCTCAATCTCATGACCCTGAGATCATGACCCTGAGCTGAAACCGAGAGTCTGACACTTAACTGACTATACTACCCAGGTGCCCCTCAAGCACAAATTAAAAAGCTAGTTCTCATTCATGTAAATCCCATTAGTGGTATTCTGGAATGGCAGAAGGCTGTGCTTTGACAGGTGGTCCAGGAGCCTAGCCTCCTTCCATTCTGTGCTTCTGTTATCTGGAACATGTGATTTCCAAGGTCCATACACTTAGTGATGGGGGGAAAGGACATGAAGGATCAAACGAGAGAGGTTCTGATGGGCCATTCCTCTAAATCTCAGACAATGGGTATGCATACCATTGGCTCACACCCAGTTATATGGCTACACCTAATTGCAGAGCAGGCTGGGGAATGCAGCAGATAGAGCCAAGAGAGCCATTAGCTTTATGTGGCACTGTGTTTGTATAGGGCAGAAGAGGGCTTGGGCTGGGGGTGGGTGGCAATGGTCATGTTCTTTATCTTTATCTGGGTGGTGGTTTCCTAGGATGTTCATTTTGTGAAACTTCATTGAGGCACACACTTATGATTTGCACATTTTTGGATATTACATTTCAATAAAACACCTGCTTAACAATAAATTTTGTACATATTTTAAAATTCTTTCTCAAACATCCTAAGCAAGAAATTAGTCAATCATATCCCGATGAAGAACTCTCCCTAATTGGAAATATTAGCATCTGCTCCCTTTTTCCTCTTTCTCTCTTCACATCCTATTAATTTTTGCTTATTGCTCTTCCCTAAACGTGGAAATTATTTTATCCTCAAAACAAGTGTGTCTAGAAGATTGTTTCAGACAATCTAATCTAATTATTCTGGATATTTTGATGTGCAGGGCAAGCATTTTTCTAGTTCGGACCCCTGAAAGAATTTAACTACAATAAAGTCTTGAAAATAATTTCAAAGACTGATTTAAGGTCTGTGGTTGTTGAGACAGCTCTCCGACCACCAAAGACATGCATCTTTTCCAAAACGTAGCTATTTTTGTGGGCTCCCCCCGCTTTTTTCAAATGGGGCCACTGACTTCTAGCAAATTGCATGTGGGCAGATGTAATTTATGCTTCTTTATGCTTCTTCCAGTCCTGACCCTTAAGAGTTTTTAGACAGGCTGTCCATTCTTTCTCTTTCTCCATCAGTGGGGAAGTCGCCAATGCAGTGTGACCTGGGGATGCTTGCACATGGCCGAGCTTCCCATGGCATGGATGTCTGCATGACTGCACAAAGTTGAATGCATCCATTGTCCCTTACAGAAGCTAGAAATAACTTTCTATTATGTTGAGTCACTGAGATGTCAATTTTATCTGTTCTTCCTCTAAATATTTTGCTTGTTTTGAAATTGTTATGAATGGCTCACTTAGAATATTCATGCATGCCTCCTTGCAGGATCATTGGCTCATAGGGCCCAGGATTTCCACTCTCCACACTAGCCAGCTACGTGGTCTCTCTCCCTGAGTCCGTCATGATAAGACCAGAGTCCGTAACTTTCCGGTCTGCCCCATTCGTTAGAAGTCCTATATTAATTTGCTTTGCAAGGAGGACAAACAAGCCTATCTGTGTGGGGAATAGCCTTGCAGTCATTTAGATTTTGGTTTTCCTTAGTTTGCTGCTGCTTGGAATATTTCTTTTGAATGCAGCATCAGTTAAAAGTGAAAGACGATTCTCAGAGAGAGAAGTGCGTCCAAGTGGGTCCATGATCCATAGTGATCCAGGTGGTTAAAATGTGCCAGCCCATACAACGTGCAAGTGGGATGCCGGTATTAAGTGGTGTCTTCTGCCGTCAGATACTGTCATAAATAAAGGTGGACACATTGTGCTCCTGGGCACACTGCCTGTGGCTCAGCAGGTGGTTGCTACACCTTTCAGCAGAGCTCCAGGCCTGGGTTGTGGGGCCTTTCATTGATGAGGAATGACTTTATTTCTCTTCTCATTAAATTGGATCTCACATGACCACTGAGCTGTGTGATGAAGCAAAGCCTGCCCGTTCCTTATCCCAGTTTCAGATCTATTTGAAAGAGGAAACTTTCTTATAGGAAAATAAAATATTTCTAAATTTAATTTTGTGTTTTCTTTCACCCAGCATATCTAGCCAGACAAACACTCCCAGACTTTTTCTTCTGTTCTTTTATCAAGGGAAGCATGCATCAAGTGAAGTGCACTAATCTTAAAGGTGTGACTCAATTAATTCTACATCTTTACACAGACTCGTGACCTGAGAACATGTCTAGCACACTGAAGGTGCCCGAGTGTCCTTTCCTGCTGAGTTGCCTCTGACAGCAACTTCTATTTTGACTTTTGTCACTGCAGATTCAGTCCAAACCAGTTTCTAAATATTCATCAAACATTCATCTCACATTTGCCTGTATCTCCACTCATGGCTTTAGAAAAATATTACCAAGCTTGTTCTTATTATTCAGTAACCAAACCCTACTTTCTTCCCTTATATGTCTTTTTTTTTTCAGTTTTCTATGCATAAAACATGCCTCTGCAATTTTTAAAGGAAACTATTTTGAATTCAGAAAATTTTGAAAAGACTCCCAAGGGCAGGTAATAAGAGATGAGCAAAGTAAGGCTAAAGGAGGGTTAGCTCCTTGGAAGCCCATTAGTGTCCAGGCTGCCAGGGCCTCTGCCCTCGGATGTGCTGTGCCTTCAGCTCCCCCCACCCCTCACCATCCATGGTGCAGTCTGAAATACAAGGGAGCTACAGCTATCATGGAAATGTCTTATGATTCCCAGTGTGTCAGTGGCTGAATCCTATTATGTGGAATATTGATTTTAAAAGTTCATAATTTCTGCAGCCTCATGGCTAAAATGCAGCTTCATGTGGGTTCATCTACCTGGTCCCCAGACACTAGTCAATGCTTTTTATCTATTTTTTATTTTTTAAAAGATTTTATTTTTATTTAGTCTTGAGAGACACATAGAGAGAGAGGTAGAGACATAGAGAGAAGGAGAAGCAGGCTCCCTGCAGGAATCCTGATGCAAGATTCAATCCCAGGACCCTGGGATCATAACCTGAACCAAAGGCGGATGCTCAACCACTGAGCCACCCAGGTGCTCCAGTCAATGCCTTTGACAAAGCTCTATCATGAGTCTTTTTTTACATTTAAATTCAACTAGTCAACATATAATATATCATTATTTTCAGATGTAGGGTTCAATAATTCATCAGTTGCGTATAATACCCAGTGCTGATTGCACCAAATGCCCTCCTTAATGCCCATCACCCAGTTACCCCATCCCTCCAGCTACCTCCCCTCCAGCAACCCTCAGTTTGTTTCCCAGAGGTAAGAGTCTCTCATGGTTTGTCTCCCTCTCTGATGACTTCCCATTCAGTTTTTACCTTTCTTCCCCTATGGTCCTCTGCATAGTTTCTTATATTCCACATATGAGTGAAACCATATGATAATTGTCTTTCTCTGATCAACTTATTTCCTTCAGCATAATACCCTCCAGTTCCATCCACATCTATGTAAGTGGTAAGATTTCATCCTTTCTGATGGCTGAGTAATATTCCATTGTGTACATAGACCACATCTTCTTCCATAAGTCTTGAAACAAAGTCATGTAAGTTGTCTAGTTTGATAGTCCTTTTTAAGAACTGTTTGGGCTACTGTAATTTATATGCATTTCCACATACATATTAGAAATAGTTTATCAAATATCTTTAGAAACTCCCTAGAATTTGATTTGGGATTGCCTTGAGTCCATAGATCACTTCATGGTGTGTCGACATTTTGAAAATATTGGGCTTTCCAATCCAGTGACAAAATATTATCATTCATTTATATAGATCTTTAATTTCTCTCACCAATGATTTGTAGTGTTCAGTGTATAGGTCTTTAATATTGTCATTATATTTGTCCTTGTTTCATGATCTTCATGTAATTTTGAATAATTTAATTTCTTTTTCTTCCAAGGGTTCATTTGTTTATCTCTCTATATAATGTATTTTTGTATACAACATATTTATTTTGTGTGTTGAGTTTGTATACTACAACTATGCTAACATCATGTGTTAGTTCTGCTGGCTTTTATGCAAATTCTTTAGAATATTCTAGGTGATGAGTTCATGTCATCTCAGAATAAGGGCAATTTTACCTCCTCTTTTGCATTCTATATTTTAAAAATGTCTTTTCTCTGCATTACTCCTATGGATGAGGTCTTCAGTATAATATCTAATAAGCTGGTGAGAGCAGCCCTGCTTGACTTATTGTCAAACTTAGGGAGGATTTATTCTTCCATAATTCTGTATTATGTTAGCTAAATGGTATTTTTTTGTATATTTGTTTGCTTTTTGATTTTTGTAAATGATCTTTCTTAAGGTGAGATAGTTCACCTCTAATTGTAATTTTCAGAGGGGTTTTTAAAATTACAGATAAGTGTTGGATCCTGGCCAATTTTTTTCTGCCTCTATGGAGAGTAATCTTCTATATTACTCTCATATAGAGAATTTAAATAATTGATTTTTAATTTGTAAATCATTTTCACATTCCTGGGGAAAATTTCACTTGGCCATGAGGTATTAAGCTTGTTATGTATTTCTGTATTTGTTTTGCTAAACAATAATATTTTGTAAAGGGATTTTGCACACATGTTCTTGAGAATTGTAGATTTATTTATATATATTTATCTATTCTATTTATATTATTTAGCTTGGAGTAATGGGCCTTATAAAATGATTTGTAAATGTTTTGTTCTTTTATTTTTTAAAATATTGAGTAATATTGGTATTTTTTGTTATATATTTGATAGAATTCACCAGTAAGATCATCTGGGGCTGCTGTGTCTTTGTAAAAAGGTTTTTAGCTACAAATTCCATTTCTTTAATAGATACAGGGCTATTCAAAAAGTTCTTCTCTTCTGTCAATCTTATTCTTATCTTTTGAGAAACATATTAACCTATTTAGGCATACCTATTTTTTGGCATAAATTTGTTCATAAGATTAACTCATATCCTCCTAATAGCTGTAGGATCTCTGATATCACCTTTTATTTCTGATGGTGATTGCTATGGACTGAATTGTGTTTTCCCAAAATTCCTATGTTGAAGCCGTACCCTCAATGTGACTGTACTTTGACATAGGGCCTATGTGTGCATAATCAAAGTTAAACAAAGCCATAAGGATGGGGCCCAAATCCCATAGAGCTGGCATCCTTGTAGGGGAGGCAGAGACACTGGAGATTTGCTGTCTGCGCTTGCCCAAAGGAAAGTCAGGAGAGCACATGATGAGGCGGTGGCCACCTCTCCTGACCCCAAGCCCGAAGACATCTTGATTCTGGACTTGCAGCCTCCAGAACTGAGAGGAAATACACTTTTGTTGTCCAGGTCCTCCTGCCTGTGGTATTCTGTGATGGCAGTCAAACCCGGACAGGATAATGCTAATCTTTGTATTTGCTCTCTTTTCTTTCTTTTACTTTTTATTTTTTTAATGTTTTTTATTTATTTATTTATTTATTTATTTATTTATTTATTTATTTGAGACAGAGAGAGAGAGAGAGAGAGAGAGAGAGAGACAGGCAGAGACATAAGTAGAGGGAGAAGCAGGCTCTCTGTGGGTGATGTGGGACTCGATCCCAGGACTCTGGAATCAGGACCTGAGCCAAAGGCAGGCATTTAATCACTGAGCCACTCAGGGGCCCCATTTGCTTTCCTTTCTTCCTTCTTTATTATAGCTAGAGTTTTAGTAATTAGATTCATGTATTCTAAGGTCCAACTTTTGGTTTTACTATTTTTCTCTACTGTTTCTCTTTCATTGTTTCGACTCTCTATTATGCCCTTCAATGTATGCATTTTGGTTAAACTTGCTCTTTTTCTTCTAGCTTCTCAGGTGGCAGCTCACGTCAATGACTATGAACCTTTTGTATTTAATACACTTTCTGAGATTGTTGGGCTTGTGTGTGTATTACTACATGTTTTCCATTTTAGCTGCTTGTTCATGTTTGCTTTTTTCTTTTTATCCTGTCTTCTTTGAGAATAAGTGAGCTATTTTTAATATTATTTTTTATTTCCACTTTGGGACTATTTGCTAAATCTATTTCATGTGTTCATTTTTTTTAAATTTTTTATTTATTTATGATAGTCACACACAGAGAGAGAGAGAGAGGCAGAGACATAGGCAGAAGGAGAAGCAGGCTCCAGGCACCGGGAGCCCGATGTGGGATTTGATCCCGGGTCTCCAGGATCGCCTCCTGGGCCAAAGGCAGGCGCCAAACCGCTGCACCACCCAGGGATCCCCATGTGTTCATTTTTAATAATGGCTTTTAGGGTTTCAGTGTATATATTATCACTGGCTACTTCTAAATTATATTTTGCCATTTCAAATATAATGTGAGAGTCATATCCAACTTTCCTGCATTTCCTTCTTCCCTCAGACATGCTGATGCTCTCATGCACTTCCATATATGCTAGACACTTCAAGCTGACCATTACAAGTTTTCATTTAAAAGAATGGTTTGCGAAGTGCAGCCTGAGGTTCCCGGTGGTCCACAAGGTCCTTTTAGGATATCCATGAGACTGAAACTCTTTTCATAATTATAAACCAGGGCTTGCCCTTTTCACTCTCATTTCTCATAAGGAGAATTTTCCAGAGGCTGCATTATGTGTCATATTACAACATAATGAATGTGAAGGCAGTTCTGATACTTTAGCTGCCTTTTATTTAGTTAGACATTAAAAAGATCTTCAAAAATATAAGACAATGCCACCTTGCTCACTCATTATTTTTTTCTTTTGGAAAATGTAGTTATTTTTCATAAAATGATACTATTTCTGTTAATATAGCATAGGTTTATATTTAATACTTTAAAAATTAATAAATAAATATTTTCATTAATGTGTATTAATACGTATGTCAACTGTGATTTTTAAGATGGCTAATACTGATAGATATATAATCCACATGACAAAGCTCCCTGAGGTTCTAAAGTTTTGAGACTGTAAAGGTGTCTTGAGACAAAAATACCTCAGAATTGTTTTTTAACTGTTAATTATACTTTATATATATATATATATATATAAAATATATTTTAAGATTTTATTTATTTATTCATGAGAGACACAGAGAGAGGCAGAGACACAGGCAGAGGGAGAAGCAGGCTCCTCGCAGACAGCCCAATGGGGGACTCGATCCCCAAACCCAGGATCATGCCCTGAGCCAAAAGCAGACACTCAACCGCTGAGCCACCCAGGCATCCCACCTTAGATATATTTTTCAAAAATCTCTTATTTCCTCCTATGTTTACTATTTCTGAGCGTCTACATTCCTTTATGTAGATACAAGTTTCCATGTAGCATTATTTCCCTTCAACCCAAAGGAATGTCTCTAACATATCCTGTAGAGAAGATGGGCTTGCAAAAACTTGTCTGTTCTTGTTTGGCTAAACATGTCTTCATTTTACCTTCAGGATGAAATGTTACCTGGATATGGGTTTCTGGGTTGGGGTCCCCCCCTTGTAGTTTGCACATCCACTGTATCATGCTTCCTGGTCTTCTTTCAACTGCAGCTGAAAACAGTGATTTGAGAAGGTCAGTGTGAACTATGTGTCAAGAAAAGAAGGCAGTTGGAACGGGAGGATAGATAATAAGCATTGACTCCACGTTTAATTCAATGTGAAAACTGCCCTTTTTACCAATTCATGTTCCCATCAGCAGAAGCTAGGCCATCTCCACTTGAGTTGCATTATTAAGTTTATAATTTTCACCTAACCTTAAATCTTTAAAACCTTTGTTCAACAGTCCAAAGGAATTTTTAGTTAAATTAAAAATTCTACCTTAAGTCAATGGTATTACATGTTTTGGGGAAGAATATATAAAGAAGCAGTTGTGTGACCTTTCTCATTCCCTCCCCCCCAGGATTTATTCTGCTGAAGTGATATTAGTAAGCCTTCCTAGAAAATGACAATCCTTTATAGAATGTCACATTATTATTATAGAGTTGGCATTTGAACACAGGTATTTTCTTAGAAAATTTAAAGAGAACTAATCTTTTCTTCTTTGAATGCTGACAACTTTGAGCCTATTCTATGCAAACTCCAGAACTTTCAGAAGAAAAAGCACGAATCCATGTGCTGGAGGAGAAGAGGTGACACCTATCCATTCCCATTAAATACCAAGCAAAATTTATGAGAAGGTTTAGGAAAATGCATCCTATGAAAATAAAGGAATGCTTAATTATGTTTGTACATGTCTGGAGGAGCTCAAGACTCCCATTTCGAGGAAGCAGTGCATTTAAGGAGAGGCGGAAAACCTTTGGGTGAAGAGAAAAAAATATTAGGAAGGGTCTTTGGTCCACTTCGGCTCGGTGTTCTCGGATTTCCTGGTGACCACTGTCCTGCAGGTGTGGGTGCCCCTGGGAGGGTGGTGGCGGCACCTCCCGATGCGAGCCCTTTGCTCTCTGGGCAGATGTGATCCACGAGGGCACATACCTCCGACCCCTGCAGGGCTTCTTACCACCCAGGCACCCCACACTGCTCCCCAAGCCCTGCCTTCGCCGGGGACCTCAACACACCGGTGTGTCCAGCTCCGGCGCGGCCTTCAGGGCCCCACCTGCTTACCTGCCCCCCGTGGAACCGTCCGTGGACCCTGGGTGGACTTCGTCCTCTTCTCCCCGTGGGGCAGCAGAACCATGGCTTTACTCCGGGTCAACCCTGTCTGGGTTGGTGGGTTGCTTGTCCGCACACCTCCTGGGCCCTGCACATAAGTAGAGGGAGCCTGGGCCCTGCACAGGGGTGGCTTTCAGACAGCGTGAGCCCCTAGTGCAGGTGGAACGTGGGGCTTACCTGGCAGGACTCAGGTGCTCAGAAGAACACACATCTGAATTGTCACACCCCACCCCGGTCTCCACCCAAATGACCAGCCTGTTAAGTGTATAGTGTTCCTGTTCCTCTCATGCTTTAAACATTCGTGGGCCAGGGAGCAGGGCACACTTGTGTCACTATTCCCCATGGACGCCTCTTGGCTGGACAAGCTCCCTTGTCAGGAAGGGTGAGCCGCGGCTGGCTTCAGCCTCTTCTGTTGAAATAACCCTGTCCAGCTCTGTCCTCTCTATGCTGGGCTCCCAAAGATAGGAGAACATAAGCCCCAAGGGCCACCCAGATTTGTCTCCCTGAAAAATAAAGGTCTTGACCTTGTTTATTTTTATATCTCCAGTAGCATTCTAGCACACGGTAAATGCCCACGATGACCTGAGTGAACGTCCCTATCCAAAATGTCATTGAGCTTCTGCTGCTGTGGCAAGAACTCTGCCTGCAGGACAACACAGATGCTAATGTTTGAGATGGAGGAAAAAAATCCTTGACTTAAACTTTCAGAATGTTTCAACAGATTCCTGTTTGAATAACAGCCCAGGGGTGGGGGG
The DNA here is from genome assembly GCF_053574225.1 of Canis aureus. Classification (NCBI taxonomy): domain Eukaryota; kingdom Metazoa; phylum Chordata; class Mammalia; order Carnivora; family Canidae; genus Canis; species Canis aureus. Next base: position 9,756,953 of record NC_135641.1, read on the forward strand.
AGTGGCATCGGGCCAACCCATAAAGGTGTGAGACTCCATAATCACCTGTCCTGGGCTGAGAACAATTCTTAATAGACCAGCCTTCTGTACCTCATCCGCATCCTCTCATTGGCTCGGTTGGCCTCTCTGTATTGTGTGCTCCTGCCTCGAATATAACAGTCCCAGTGATTATCATTTTGTTACTATTGATGTTGTACTTATTCTTGAAAGATCCTTTGGGATAACAAAAATAGATTATTTTTTCTTCTATTTTACCATGTATTTCTATAAGACAAGTCCACCCCACTGAGTACGTTGAAACAGATACAGATGAGCTTCCAACCACCAGACAAGTTATAGGCTGTGCTTCGACTCTGGCAGCTAACAGTATTTTAGTCTCTTCAGCACAAGAAACAGAACAGTTTTGCTTAATGTGGTTGCTGCTGTCACTGCTGTTTTTCTAAAGTTTGAGCACGGTTTGGTATTTCAGCGCCCTATTTTGGAATACATGAACCAAGAGGAGAGCAGAAGGAGATGCATTTTAAAATGACAGGAACACTGCGCAAAGTACACTGGCAATTTCGAATTCAAGTTATTCTGGGATGATATCAGTGGAGGGAGCCTCGATTCCCCTTTCCAACCATTGAACTTTCCACACAGTATCTGAGGTTCACCAAATGCCTCACTGATGTTTAATTGGAATAGTTCCTCCTGTCTCTGTCCTGGTTTACTCATCTCTTCTGGATTTTCAGAGCCTCAGGTGGAAGTTCCTGTTAGAAAATAAATTTCTCCATTAGTAACGTGTCTTCATTAGCAAGCAGCTGTGCTAAATGAACCTTGATATTTCAATTTTTCATCTAATTCTGTGCATATGATCTCAGCTGAATGCCATCCACCTAGTTCATTGCCACGAGCATAAGCTAATAACAAATCTCAGGTATGGAATTAAGTTAAACCCAAGAACATTAAATCTCAAAGGGAGAAATGAACTTCCTCTGAAGCTTCTCATACAAGGTCTGGGATCTTTGATGTCCAAATCGTTGATCACTACATCGCAGAAAGTGCTCTCACTGCATCCTCGACAGCTGTCACTTGGAGTCAAAATTCTTAAAGAACAGGGATCCCTGGGTGGCGCAGCGGTTTGGCGCCTGCCTTTGGCCCAGGGCGCGATCCCGGAGACCCGGGATCGAATCCCACATCGGGCTCCCGGTGCATGGAGCCTGCTTCTCCCTCTACCTGTGTCTCTGCCTCTCTCTGTCTCTCTCTGTGACTATCATAAATAAAATAAAAATGAAAAAAATAAAATAATTAAAAAAAATTCTTAAAGAACATAATTGTAAAGTTAGCTTCAGAATCAGAAATCTCTGGATCACATTAGCGTCTCTCAGTCACACTGGCCCGATCCCAGAAATTGCCACGTGAAGTCATGAACACATTTTATAGCTGTCACACATTAAAAATAATCTCTTTTTTGGTAAGTCAAACAGGCTGCCGTATCAGAATGGGGATGATATCACATACTTGATGAAGTCATTCTCAGTAGATCACAAAGCATTTATAAAGTCCTTCTGCAGATTTTGAAAACTAGGATACATTGTTCCAGACAGCAACGTGGTTAAGCTGTTGGGAGAAATGCAGACTGAAAAGACTTCATGATAGTACAGTTTAACTCTTTTGATTGACAAGTTTTAAAACCACAAGTGTTGGAGAATAAGGCTCCGTGGCCAGCCCTCAGGCAGCCTTATGGGTTCTGAGGCTTCCCTAGGAGACCTGCTTCCTGGCAAGTAGTGAGGGCACACCTGGGAAAAGAAAGATGCTAGGATGCAAACCAGCATCCTCCTGAACTCAGAAAACTTTGCATTTACCCAAAGCTAGTTGGAAACTTGGAGTGTGGGCAGCCCGGGTGGCTCAGCAGTTTAGTGCTGCCTTCAGCCCAGGGTGTGATACTGGAGACCCGGGATGGAGTCCCACGTCGGGCTCCCTGTGTGGAGCCTGCTTCTCCCTCTGCCTGTGTTTCTGCACACCCCCCTCCCGTGAATGAATAATAAAATCTTAAAAAAAAAAAGAAACTTGGAGCATATGTGTGAACAGAACTCCTTTACTATTACTATTTTTTAAAAAGATTTATTTATTTGAGAGAGAGAAAGAAAGAGAGAGCATGAGAGGGGAGGCAGGGGCAGAGGGAGAGGGAGAGAAAGAATCCCCAAGCAGACTCCCTGCTGAGTGTGGAGCCCAACACAGGGCTCAATCCCATGACCCTGAGATCATGATCTGAGCCAGATCAAGAGTCGGATGCTCAACCAACTGAGCCACCCAGGCGCCCCTACTGTTTTTTAAATCATTCTTCACACCAAGTCTCAGAAGAGAAAAAGAGCTTTTGGAACAATTGCCTGAGACTTAGCCCACCTTGCATGATCCTCAGGGATAGATAATCCTGACTAAGCTTTTATCATCCCAATGTCCAGGCTGGTCACAGAACAAGAAAGTTGAAATTTCTGGGGGTATGTCTGAGATGTGGGAATACTGTATCCCAGCAAGGATTTTAGCTACATGAATTCCTGCACACAAATTCTCTACGATGTCTACCCAAGGACCAAAAGTACAATAGCAACAGTTAATCTTCATTGTCACAGGTGCTCCACAGGAGGGAGGTGGGTGATCTCCATGGTAACTGAGCCTCAAGCTTGGAGACTTCCGGGGTTGGATGCAATCATGTTCTTGGCTCCTGTGCATTCCAGCCCAGTGCAGAATGGGCTCAGTTGACAAACTAATAAGAAAGTATTGCTTTTCAAAAACATGTTTTTCCTGGAATGTAATTTAGCCTCTGGTAGACAATAGGCTTAAACTATTCAAAAAGATGAGGATCCTCTCAAAGAAGGTCCCTGAGGATGCTCATGGCTCCCAATGACCACAATGAAAACAGAGCTTCAGAAGCAAAATCAAAACATTGGGGATTTTTGTTCAAGCTGATCAGACACTGCTGCGACCTCCTCTAGGCTAAAGTCTAGATGAAAAAATGTAGGTCAGAGCCACTGTCCAGGCACAACAGATGAAATGAGGCTTGCTGACCTCATTATTTCTAACAAATGAGTGGGGACACCAGTCCAGACAGAGCAGCAGCAGGCACACCATCATTTGTTTTCACATCTATCAACAGATATATCAGGTGCAGCTGTCTCTAGAAATGCCAGGAAGGGAGGAACACCTGGACACCGGTGTCACTGGGATGGGAGTAAGGTTCACAGCATGGCCCAGACTAGAGCCAGTAGCCTTCAGGCAGCAGAGGAAGCTGCATAGGAGCAGCCAATGTCTGTGCAGGAGCGAATCTCCCCACGCAGGTATCCTGTGCCTCACAGCAAGCTGGGACAGTGCTTGTAACCCAGCACCCCAACATGAACACCTGTAGCTACAGTGAGCCTTTTAAATTCCACGTGGGCCACTGGTTCTCAGGCTAGTTCTGTTCTTCTGTTACAGCTGCCTAAATATTTCACTCCAGACTCCTTCCCTGCAGGCCCGGTGCACGATGCAATTGGCTAGTTCCTCTGTTTGATACCAATTTAGTAGTATCACTTTCCTTATCCGAAGCCCATGTTGGCTCTCTACTTCTTCTCACAAAAAAAGAAGTGCTGCTTTCTCCACCCAGGCAGAGGCCAAGGATACATGAGTGTTGGCAAGAACTCAGCCATCCCTTGCATGTGGTCATCTTGAAACTCCAACCTGGTCTCCTGCAGATGAGAGAGGGACCCATAAGGAATAAATCATCCACACACACCCTGCTTCTTATGCCTGGTTATGCAGAAGGGCACAACGAGATAGCATAGAATGAAAAGAACAAAATGTATAACTTACTTGATAATATGAAAAGCTATCCACTATCAGAGACATAGCCATGAAGATTATAGAAGTAAGAAAACTATTTCTGTTAACCTTTGAAAATTATTTTGATATGTTTGTGTCCCTGTACACCTGTGTGTGGATATGTGTGTGCCCGTGATCTAATTCATCACTCATCCCAGAGCACTCAGGGTGCATAAAGACCCAAGCTCACACTGGGTTAGGAGCAGAGATAAGGGGATGTGGCCCCTGAAAAGGGTGGACAGAGAGTTTCCCTGGCAGCTTCGCAATCTTTTGCTGTAGTCAAAACAACACAACTCTTGCTGGAACATTCTTCATCCCTTGGATGGCAAAGGCCATTCTGGGGTCAGACTTTGATGTGTTGTTCTGGGAGTGGGGATGGATTATTATCCACCCTGTGAATTTTGAGTTCCACTTCTGGAAGGGTGGGTAGGGACTATTCATCATAGGCTTGAGGTGGTGCCCTTTCCTTGGAGCCATGAGCCTGTGAAGAGGAGGAAACTCAGTGTAAGGAATTTGAGTTTACCCTGGCCCACCTGGGGAGCCTTGGGTAGGTTTCTGTTATAGGCTTAAAGAAAGAGAAGTCAAAGCAGATGAGGCCTCCCCACTTTTACCTGTGAGGAGGAGTGATCTCCCACCCAGGCTCCAGCCCTGTGGGGGAGTTGTGGTTGGGGGAGTGAGGGGAAATCAGTGGAGGAGTGGGAGGATGAGATCAGGTAGGGAACAGCGAGGAGCATGGGGAGGGCCAGGAATGGACCTGGTGGGGAGAGAATGGTTAGAGGATGGTGAGGTGGAGAGGTAAGGGGTAAGGATAGGCTGGAAGGGACTGGGAGAGAGCAAGTGAGCCTAGAAGCAAATGGGCTGTGAAATAAATTCTGTCCTCTTTCCATTTATGACCTGGAAAGATTGGTTTCTGGAAAAAGGAGAAGAGGATGCTTAGATCATGCATCTATTGAACAGTGTAGGCTTTCTAGAAGGGCCACTAAGGCCATTTTCAGCCTGAGTTCACTGTATGTATTTAGCCTCCACTGCTCTCCTACACATACCCGATTCCAGCTGAGTTAAACACTGGTGATTTGTATTGAGATGGTGAAAATCCCAAACAGACAATACCAAATGCTATCTAGGATGTGAAGCATCGTGAATGCTCATGTACTGATGGTGGGAATGCAAAATAGCACAGCCACTTTGAAAGACCGCTTGGTGGTTTCTTATAAAACGAAACATACTTTTACCTTATGATCCAGCAATGTCATCCTTGGGTTTTACCCAAGTGAGTCGCAATCGTACATTCATACAAACACCCACACGCAGATGTTTATAACAGGTTTATTCATAAATGCCCCAAACTGGGACAATCAAGATGTCCTTCAGTAGGTGTATGGATAAACTAACGGTGGTTCATCCAGACAATGGAATATTACTCTTCACTTAAAAGAAATGAGCTATCAAGCCATGAAAAGACAGGGAAGAAACTCAAATGCATATGACTCAGTGAAAGACGCCCATCTGAAAAAGCTACATACTATTTGATCCCAACTGTATGGTATTCTGGAAAAGGCAGTAAAAAGATCAGTGGTTGTAAGGGATTAGGTGCGGGGAAGAATGATTAAGCAGCGCATAGAGGACTTTTGGGGACATGAGATTATTCTGCATGATATTATAATGATGGGCACATGCCAATACACATTTGTTAAAACCCATAGAATGTCCAACACCAAAAGTGAATCCTAATGTAACCATGTAAGTTCATCAATGGTCACAAATGTAACTACTCTGGTGGGGAATGTTGATAATAAGGGAGGCTACGCATGTGTGAGGACAGGGAGATATTCTCTACTAACACTCACTTAAGGAAAGATCTAGCAAGCTTCTTTATACTAAACTGTGACTGATAAGCCATGCCATGGTCTGCCATAGAAGGGGCATTCCCAAAAAAGGAAAATGAAGAACCATAAGCTTTTAGTTTGAAAAATAATAATAAATAAATAAAATGGGACCCATACATGTTAGGGAGAACAGGAAGCTGTTTTATAAAGATAGTGAATTTCCAAGTAGAATTGAAGATGTGCTACACAAAATATTATTTTTCTAAAAAATGAGTATGTAATGGCACATGCTACAAAGTTCATGAGACATTTACAGATGAAACATGAGGGTTCAAATATGAATTTCAGTTTTTCTGACATCCCTACTATTTACTCCAGTATCTCTTTCAGCCCTGAGATTTGGGTCTAGAAAACTTTGAGAATTTTATCTTAAGACAGAGAAATGGTTCTCATGCAGAAACTGACTAGAAGCAGGGCAAGTGTTTATTTTTTAAATAGGTGGATGAAAGCTGAGTTTCTGGGTGATGCAGTAGTCACTTCACCTCATTAGTAGCCAACTGTGCTCCCAGGGGTACAGGGAAATACGCTGGAGTCACCGTGCCCTGGAAAGATCATGAGGGGGAAGTGCCAAGGAGGGAAAGTCTTCATTTCTCCAAAGACATGGAAGACAAAGAAAGTCTTCCATCCCTCCAAGACATGAAGGACTGCTCTCCAGAAGCACTATGTTTTAGGGTTCAAGACGTTTCCTTATGGCTGATACACTCTAATGATAATCCTGCTGCAAGGAAACAGGTGTTCCAAAGGGAAGTCTTGAGTAATGATGGCAGCTTGGAAAGTCTGCAGTATTATATCCATTATTTCTGCTCAAAATGAGGCTGAGAAGTCTTAAATAACACACAATAGCTGAAAACAGAAAACAGGAGGACCGTGGTTCACTTCCAGCAGTGTCTGCAGCAAACGCCCGGATGAACCATAAATTCACCTGGGGCAGAAGAAAGCTTCACTCTCCCACACGTTGCTCCTCTCATCTGGCCTTCTGGGAAACGTGCTGAGAGGAGACAGAGGTCCGAAAGTTTGGGCAACCTTCTCGCACCTGCTTTTTGCAACATGAGCACGCTGGTTTCCTTTATCCCTCGCCCCTAGAACAAAGGTTACCTGTGGGGTCCTTATGACACCTGTGCTGCCATCCCAGTGGGTCAAGGGCACCCCTCTCCTGAGAAGGGATTCGGGCAGTGAGGTGCTGAAAGGTGGTGGGCTTACACTCTAGCTTTGAATTGTCTTCACTCCCTGAATTATCTTTCTTTCTTTAAACCTGTAACATTCTTCCTGATTCTCTGACCCATCAGGAAGCTGGTTACTACAAAAATGTGGCTGCCTAAGGATGAGAGGAAAGAAGGCACCGATTTCTCTCTCCTTAAGACCCAGGGTCACTTGGGATCACTGATTTCTCTCTCCTGAGGACCCAGGATCACTTTGCTCCATCCCTGACCCAGCCTTTGCTGAAATGAATATAGACTCCACCTCGGACACAGCATTTTGCTAAGAAGGATGCAATGGTCTGTAGGCCCCATGGTGTCTTTTGGTTGCGGATTCAGAGACACATAGAAGCGTGAAGGTCAGTAGCCCCCAGGGGTCTGGGTGGCATGTCGGAGCAGATGGTGGCATCCACAAGAGGGTTTCCACCCCTCTGCCTGGGTGCTGGGGAGCATGAGAAGTGTAGAGAAAGCCAGACTCAAGGGTGACAGAGTTGTCTCCATCCTTCTTCCCCTAGCAACCCTATGCCTGACTTGCAGTTATGGGAAGCAGGGACCGGCTGTTACCTGAGGCCTTAGCCCAGGGGGGAAGGGCAGTGTGGGAATTCAGAACACCTGCTCCTCTTCTTCCAGGTGACTGGTAACCTGTGCAGATGTCTGTTCAGCAAGAGTGTCTGCATGTTAGCAGGGGGAGGGAGGGCTTCCAACAGCTGATACATCTGAACCCAATAAGATGTGTTTCAGGGATTCCCAACTATGGGACAACTCCATCCTCTGTGGGAAGAGGAAGCGAGGGGGCTGGAAGGGAAAGCACAAAGCTCAGAGTGGATTGAGTAACTGACTGCAGACTTTATTCGTGTAGCTGCTCACAAATAGGATGAATTTATCGTAGAGCCTCAGGATGTTCAAATATTCTCAGAGAAGTGCTGGAGAGAGGCCATGAGAGCAGTGGTTCTGGGATCAACAAAGGTAGGAAAGAAGGCATCGTTTTCTCTTAGGACCCAGGGGGACATTATACATGGGGTTAGGGATTGAGGGTTTGATAGCTAATAGACGACTCCCTTTCCTAAGGCCTGCCGCATGGGGGGAAATAAATAAACTTTAACATTTCATTGTAACAAAAAAATCATAGCACCTGGGATTTTTATAAAGTTTTATCATTCAGGTAGTAATTCTGTGTGGTAAGTAAAGCTGAAACATATCCTCCTGCTAGAGTAAAGATACAGAAAGGACACAAAAAATCACAGTGAGCAGAGCAGTAAGCTGTGGGGGGGGTACAAAGGGACAGCCCGTTCGAGACACTGGGACACGTGGTGGGCACAGGAGTCGGGGGCGGGCATCTTCAGGCCAGACAGAGCGGAGGGGGTGGGCTACAGGGGAGAACCCCAGAGAGATCTTCACGCTGAGATTCTGCAAGAATAGCATTAGACATAAACGTCTCTTATTTGTAACTTTTCTGTTCTTTATGCATATGTATGTCATAGGAAATATATGATTTATAAAAATATTTATGTTTTAGTTTCAGAAATAGGCTAAGGATTGAATTAAAACTTATATAAAACAATACTAGTGAGAATGATGCATCAAAATATAAAATAAATCTCAGATATGATTTAATAAAAGCATTATAATCATTGTGATATTAAATTGGCCAAGCCCCAGGCTAAGGGCTTAACATTATTATCCCATTTAATGTTTAATACATTATTTTGGGCAGAAATTGTCACTCTGTATTCTACAGCTAGGGCTATTTTAAAAGGTAGAAAATAATATCAAAGATGTTAAAACAAAGAAAGTTTGAAAAATAAGTGTGAACTGAAAATAGGATTAGAAGAGAAAGGGGCATCTGAGTGGCTCAGTGGTTGAGCATCTGCTTTTGGTTCAGGTCATGATCCCCGGGTCCTGGGATGGAGTCTCACATCCGACTCACTGCAGAGATCCCACTTCTCCCTCTGACTATGTCTCTGCCTCTCTGTGTCTCTCATGATTCAAAGACAAAATATATTTATCACTGGTTATTTAAAAAAACACTTGTTAATTTAAAATAAAAAAATTAAAGCGTGGATTAAATTTGTAATATTATAGTAAACAGCTATGTACATCTCTATACTAACAGAATTAAGATATTCAATGAATGAATGAATGGCATTATGAATATATGATTCTCTGATAAAAAATATTGCCATATATAGCTCAAAAGCAGAGAACTTTAACATACCAGCAGTCATGAAAGAATTCTTGAAAATTGGCAAAGAATTCATTCAAAAACGTCCTAAGAACTTTCTCTTCTAAATGGTAGGTAGTAAATAGTGACAAACTACTGCCCCCTACCGCAAAAACCAGAGAAAAGGCGGACTCGTTAAGAAGTCAATTTTAAAGATGAAAGGGTCAGAGCGAGGACTAGCTAATAAGTTAACACTCTGTGGAGAAGCACTTCCATTCAGTGGCTGAGATACTGGACATTATCTTCCTGGGGGCATTTGACAATTCTTGGAGGGAATAATCATGGGACTTGGCTCAGAGCCCTGGACTCTACCAGAGAAAGAAACTAGCAGAGTTGGCCTGGCTGCTTGGGCTGCTGGGACAGAGGTGGAGGGGACCTCTTGTGCCACGGTTTTCCCAGCGGGGGGCATTTGCTGAGCCTTGGGCTGGCAAGGGAAGGTAGGGAGCGGGGCTGCATTGTCTCCATCTCCTGGAGACCAAGTCCTTCTGGTGGGAGGGGCCTGCAGTAAACACAGCAGCAGACTCACCCTACAGGTAGTAGAAAGCAGATGTGGACTATTACTAAAGTTGCTACCACTGGGACCACCTTCAGCTCCTGATTGAATTGAGGGCAGCCCCTTATTATAGCTGCATAACAGGAGAGGAAATCATCTTCTCTAGGAAAAAGCAAAACAAAATATAACAGATAAATCCTGGACTCTACAGTCTTTTTATACAGAACTAAAGACATACAGGGAGGTCACCAAACATCCCATATTGTTATTAATTATGATTAATTCCCCTCAAATAGATCTGTGGATTCCAAATCACAGTGGGATTTGTCAGTGTTGCTATTTTTATTTTTGTTGTTGAAACTCTCAAGTCCACTCTATGTTTTCTGTGGAGATGCAAAGGATCTAGAGTACAAAATCACCTTGACTGGGAACCATTAGGTTCCAAGTCCTATGACACAGCAATAAAGACTGTTTGATTAAATTCAGCATTGTTTGTGATTTTTAAAAATCTAGCAAATAAAGTAGAAATAAAAATGAAATTCTGTTACCTGAGAAAAGTCAGCTATAAGAGCCCGACAGCAAATGGAGTACTTTTTGGAGATACTTATTAGCCATTACATTAAGCAGAGACACAAGTCAAAGACACCTCCTATCGCCTTAACATCCAATGGATGTTCAGCACACACGCAGTAATGCATGGGAGGCTCTTTTCAATGCAAGGAGATGGGAGGTAGAAAGTACAAGTGTTATGGAGTCTGCAAAAAAGGAAAGAAATTTTTACTATGGTTATGATAGTCTACATAGAAAATCTACTGGGAAGGTACTATATCAATCAGATTAGAATAAATTATGCTGAAGAATGGCCAAATCTCTGAACTTTGACACCAAAGGCTTCCTTCTTGCTGATTCAGTGTCCATTGTAAGTAAGTCTGACTTTGTCTCCTGGTCAATTACCCTGGGACCCATTTTTTTACCAACATTCCAAGCTGGAGAAAGCACTCTCCAATAGCTGCCATGTGTAACATGAGACATCCTTGGTTGCTGAGTTTGTTATAGGATCATGGGGAAAGGGCTATTGGCTCTTAATGCTTCCATCTAGAAATGACAGACTTCCTTTTTGTTCATACCTCATTGGTCAAATCAAGACGTGTATCTACCTCTAACTTTCAGGTGGGGTTATTTAATCCTTCCAAGTGGCTGGAGGAGAAAATGGGAGTATGAGCAAGAAGCAGAAAAGTCTATTGCAGTCACCAAGGAAAATGAAAATTTAAAAAATATATAGAAATAACATATGGAAAAAATTGTGAAATGTGATTTTTTAGAAAGTGAAAGAAGAGTAATAAGATGAGAGATATGAGAATAATCAAAATAAGACATTAATTTTATCTGATATAATGTATGTGTAATAATGTAATGTGTAATAAATTCCTAGGAAAAAAAGTAGCTTTGAGAAAAGTGATATCCAAGTGGGGAAATATTCTGAATGCATTTGAGATAGACTAAAAACCTAGAGGTTAAAGCAGCACTTAAAATGTTAAAAAAAGGGGGGGGGGCATGCCTGAGTGGCTCAGTTGGTGAAGCATTTGCCTTCAGTTCAGGTCATGATCTCAGAATCCTGGGATCGAGTCCTCCAACAGGCTCCCGGCTCAGAGGGTAGTTTGCTTCTCCCTTTCCTTCTACCCCTTGCCCTGCTTATGCTTGCTCTTTCTCTCTCTGTCAAGTAAATAAATAAAATACTTTAAAAAATATATAAAATATCTTTATGACCTTGTGATATGAGATAATTTTATACAAACAATAAAAGGCATGAACTGTAAAGGAAAACTTGCATTAAAATGTAGAAAATGACTTCTATATGACATGAAACCCTTAGCGAAAATCAAACAAAGATTAGAAGAATATATTTATAATGCTTATTACAAAGGATTCACATTCAGAATATATATAGATATTTTACAAATTAATAAAAGAAAACAAAGCTTCTTTTGCCACTTTTTTAGTGGCAAAGGACCTGAAAAAAATCAAAACAGAACACAAATGCATTAATAAACATATGAAATGATTCTCAACTTCATTAATAGAGAAAACAGGTTTAAAAATACAGCTAAAGTTTATTTTTTATTTTTATTTTTTTGTATATTTTTTAAATTAGAGATCAATTCGATTTGCCTACATATAGTATAACAATCAGTGGTCATCCCATCAAGTGCCCGCTCAGTGCCTGTCACCCAGTCACCCATCCCACTACCTACCTCCCCTTCCACTACCCCTTGTTCATTTCCCAGAGTTAAGAGTCTCTCATGGTTAGTCATCCTCTCTGATTTTTCCCACTCATTTTTTCTCCTTTCCCCTATAATCCCTTTTACTATTTTTTATATTCCCTATATGAGTGAAACCATCTAATGATCGTCCTTCTCTGATTGACCTACTTCACTCAGCATAATACCCTTCAGTTCCATCCACATCGAAGCAAATGGTGGGTATCTGTCCTCCCTGATGGCTGAGGAATATTCCAGTGTATGTATAGACCACATCTTTATTCATTCATCTTTCGAAGGACACCGAGGCTCCTTCCACAGTTTGGCCACTGTGGAGATTGCTGCTGTGAACATTGGGGTGCAGGTGTCTTGGTCTTTCACTGCATCTGTATCTTTGGGGTAAATCCCCAGCAGTGCAATTGCTGGGTCGTAGGGCAGGTCTATTTTTAACTCTTTGAGGAACCTCCACACAGTTTTCCAGAGTGGCTGCACCAGTTCACATTTCCACCAACAGTGCAGGAGGGTTCCCCTTTCTCCGCATCCTCTCCAACATTTGTGGTTTTCTGTCTTGTTAATTTTCCCCATTCTCACTGGTGTGAGGTGGTATCTCATTGTGGTTTTGATTTGTATTTCCCTGATGGCAAGTGATGTGGAGCATTTTCTTATGTGCTTCTTGGCCGTGTCTATGTCTTCCTCTGTGAGATTTCTGTTCATGTCTTTTGTCCATTTCATGATTGGATTGTTTGTTTCTTTGCTGTTGTGTTTAATAAGTTCTTTATAGACCTTGGATACTAGCCCTTTATTTGATAGGTTATTTGAAAATTTCTTCTCCCATTCTGTAGGCTGTCGTTTAGTTTTGTTGACTGTTTCTTTTGCTGTGCAGAAGCTTTTTAACCTGATTAAGTTCCAATAGTTCATTTTTGCTTTTGTTTCCCTTGCCATCATAGATGTATCTTGCAAGAACTTGCTGTGGCCAAGTTCAAAAAGGGTGTTGCCTGTGTTCTCCTCTAGGATTTTGATGGATTCTTTTCTCACGTTTAGATCTTTCATGCATTTTAAGTTTATCTTTGTGTATGGTGTAAGAGAATGGTCTAGTTTCATTCTTCTGCATGTGGATGTCCAATTTTCCCAGCACCATTTATTGAATAGACTTTTTTTTCCCAGTGGATAGTCTTTCCTGCTTTGTCGAATATTAGTTGACCATAGAGTTAAGGGCCCATTTCTGGGTTCTCTATTCTGTTCCATTGATCTATGTATCTGCTTTTGTGCCAGTACCACATTGTCTTGATGATCACAGCTTTTTTTAAAAATACATTTATTTTTTTATTGGTGTTCAATTTATCAACATACAGAATAACACCCAGTGCTCATCCCGTCAAGTGCCCCCCTCAGTGCCCATCACCCAGTCACCCCCACCCCCCGCCCTCCTCCCCTTCCACCACTCCTAGTTCGTTTCCCAGAGTTAGGAGTCTTTATGTTCTGTCTCCCTTTCTGATATTTCCTACCCATTTCTTCTCCCTTCCCTTCTATTACCTTTCACTATTATTTATATTCCCCAAATGAATGAGAACATATAATGTTTGTCCTTCTCCGATTGACTTACTTCACTCAGCATAATACCCTCCAGTTCCATCCACATTGAAGCAAATGGTGGGTATTTGTCATTTCTAATGGCTGAGGAATATTCCATTGTATACATAGACCACATCTTCTTGATCCATTCATCTTTCGATGGACACTGAGGCTCCTTCCACAGTTTGGCTATTGTGGACATTGCTGCTAGAAACTTCGGGGTGCAGGTGTCCTGGCGTTTCATTGCATCTGAATCTTTGGGGGTAAATCCCCAACAGTGCAATTGCTGGGTCGTAGGGCAAGTCTATTTTTAACTCTTTGAGGAACCTCCACATGGTTTTCCAGAGTGGCTGCACCAGTTCACATTCCCACCAACAGTGTAAGAGGGTTCCCTTTTCTCTGCATCCTCTCCAACATTTGTGGTTTCCTGTCTTGTTAATTTTCCCCATTCTCATTGGTGGATCACAGCTTTGTAGTACAACTTGAAATTTGGCATAGTGATGCCCCTGGCTCTGGTTTTCTTTTTCAATATTCCCCGGGCTATTCGGGGTCTTTTCTGATTCCACACAAGTCTTAAGATGATTTGTTCCAACTCTCTGAAGAAAGTTCATGGTATTTGGATAGGGATTGCATTAAATATGTAAATTGCCCTGGGTAGCATTGACATTTTCACAATATTAATTCTTCCAATCCATGAGAATGGAATATTTTTCCATCTCTTTGTGTCTTCCTCAATTTCTTTCAGAAGCGTTCTGTGGTTTTTTAGGGTATAGATCCTTTACCTCTTTGGTTAGGTTTATTCCTAGGTATCTCATGTTTTTGGGTGCAATTGTAAATGGTATTAACTCCTTAATTTCTCTTTCTTCAGTCTCATTGTTAGTGTATAGAAATAGCCCTGATTTCTGGACATTGATTTTGTATCCTGCCACACTGCCAAATTTCTGTATGAGTTCTAGCAATCTTGGGGTGAAGTTTTTTGGGTTTTCTATGTACAGTATCATGTCATCTGCAAAGAGGGAGAATTTGACTTCTTCTTTGCCAATTTGAATGCCTTTTATTTCTTTTTGTTGCTTTATTGCTGAGGCTAGGACTTCTAGTACTATGTTGAATAGCAGTGGTGGGAGTGGACATCCCTGTCTTGTTCCTGATCTTAGGGGAAAGGCTCCCAGTGTTTTCCCATTGAGAAGATATTTGCTGTGGGCTTTTAGTAGATAGTTTTTAAGATGCTGAGGAATGTTCCCTCTATCCCTACACTCTGAAGAGTTTTGATCAGGAATGGATGCTGTATTTTGTCAAATGCTTTCTCTGCATCTATTGAGAGGATCAGATAGTTCTTGTTTTTTCTCTTGTTGATGTGATCTATCACGTGATTGTTTTATGAGTGTTGAACCAGCCTTGCATCCCAGGGATGTATCCCACTTGGTCATGGTGAATAATCTTCTTAATGTACTATTGGATCATATTGGCTAGTATCTTGTTGGGAATTTTGCATCTGTGTCCATCAGGGATATTGGTCTATAATTCTCCTTTTTGGTGGGGTCTTTGGTTTTGGAGTCAAGGTGATGCTGGCCTTATAGAACGAGTTTCGAAGTATTCTATCCCTTTCTATCTTTTGGAAGAGCTTTAGTAGAATAGGTATTATTTCTTCTTTAAACATTTGATAGAATTCCCCTAGGAAGCCATCTGGCCCTGGACTTTTGTGTATTGGGAGGTTTTTGATGACTGCTTCAATTTCCTCCCTGGTTATTGGCCTGTTCGGGTTTTCTATTTCTTCCTGTTCCAGTTTTGGTAGAAATAGAGAAATGTGTCCATTTCTTCTAGATTGCCTAATTTATTGGCGTATAGCTGTTCATAACATGTTTTTCGAGAAATGTGTCCATTTCTTCTAGATTGCCTAATTTATTGGCGTATAGCTGTTCATAACATGTTTTTAAAATCGTTTGTATTTCCTTGGTATTGGTTGTGATCTCTCCGCTTTCATTCATGATTTATTAATTTGAGTCTTTTCTCTTTTCTTTTTAATGAGGCTGGCTAATGGTTTATCTATCTTGTTAATTCTTTCAAAGAACCAACTCCTGGTTTTGTTGATCTGTTCTACAGTTCTTCTGGTTCTATTTCATTGAGTTATGCTCAAATCTTTATTATGTCTCTTCTTCTGCTTGATGTAGGCTTTACTTGTTCTTTCTCCAGTTCCTTTAGGTCAAGTTTAGCTTGTGTATTTGAATTTTCTCCATTTTTTTTGAGGGATGCTTGTATTGCAATATATTTCCCTGTTAGGACTGCTTTTGCTCTATCCTAAAGATTTTGAATGGTTGTATCTTCATTTTCATTAGTTTCCAGGAATCTTTTTAATTATTCTCTCATTTCCTGGTTGACCCATTCATCTTTTAGCAGGATGCTTTTTAACCTCCACCTGTTTGAGTTTCTTCCAAATTTCTTCTTGTGATTGAGTTCTAGTTTCAAAGCATTGTGGTCTGAAAATATGCAGGAGACAATCCCAATCTTTTGGTATCAGTTGAGACCTGATTTGTGAGCCAGTATGTGGTATATTCTGGAGAAAGTTCCATGTGCACTTGAGAAGAATGTGTATTTAGTTGCGTTTGGATGTAAAGTTCTGTAAATATCTTTGAAATCCATCTGGTCCAGTGTATCATTTAAAGCTCTTGTTTCTTAGGTGATGTTGTGCTTAGAATATCTGTCATTTGCAGAAAGTGCCATGTTGAAGTCTCCTACTATTAGTGTATTATTATCTAAGTATGTATTTATTTTGGTTATTGATTGATATACTTGACAGCTCCCAAAATAGGGACATAAATATTCATATAGTTAGGTCCTCTTGTTGGATAGATACTTTAAGTATGATATAGTGTCCCTCTTCATCTCTTACTACAGTCTTTGGGGTAAACTTTAATTTATCTTATATGAGGATTGCTACCCCAGCTTTCTATTGAGGACCATTTGAATGGTAAATGATTCTCCATCCCTTCATTTTCAGGCTGGAGGTGTCCTTAGGTCTAAAATGAGTCTCTTGTAGATAGTAAATAGATGGGTATTGCTTTTTTATCCAATCTGAACCCCTGCGTCTTTTGATGGGATCATTAAGCCCATTCACAGAGTTACTATTGAAAGATATGAAAAAAAAAAAAAAAAAAGAAAGAAAGAAAAAAAAAAAAAAAGAAAAAAAAAAAAGAAAGATATGAATTTGGGATCCCTGGGTGGCGCAGCGGTTTGGCGCCTGCCTTTGGCCCAGGGTGCGATCCTGGAGACCCAGGATCAAATCCCACGTCCGGCTCCCGGTGCATGGAGCCTGCTTCTCCGTCTGCCTGTGTCTCTGCCTGTCTCTCTGTCTCTCTCTGTGTGACTATCATAAATAAATAAAAAAATAAAATAAAAAAAAGAAAGATATGAATTTGGTGTCATCCTAATACCTATTCAGTCTGTTTTTGTGGGTTATTTCTTTGGTCTTCCTCTTTCTTTTACAGAGTCCCCCTTAATATTTCTTGCAGATCTGGTTTAGTGGTCATATATTCTTTCAGTTTCTGCCTATCTTGGAAGCTCTTTATCCCTCCTTCTATTCTGAATGAGAGCCTTGCTGGATAGAGTATTCTTGGCTGCATGTTCTCATTTAGGACCCTGAATATATCCTGCCAGCCCTTTCTGGCCTGCCAGGTCTCTGTGGAGAGGTCTGCTGTTAATCTGATATTTCTCCTCATATAAGTTAGGGATCTCTTGTCTCTTGCTGCTTTAAGGATTTTCTCCCTATCTTTGGAACTTGCAAGTTTCACTATTAAATATTGAGGTGTTGAATGGTTTTTATTGATTCTTTTGCGGGGGGGGGGGGGGGACCTCTCTATCTCCTGGATCTGAATGCCTGTTTCCCTCCCTAAATTAGGGAAGTTCTTAGTTCTTAGTTCAAATATGCTTTCTGGCCCTTTGGCCCTCTCAGCATTCTCTGGAACCCCAATTATTAATAGATTCTTCCTTCTGAGCCTATCATTTATTTCCTTAACCTTTTCTCATGGTCTATTAATTGTTTTTCTCTTTTTTTCCTCAGTTTCCTTCCTTGCCATCAACTTGTCTTCTATATCATTCACTTTTTTTTTCCACTTCATTAACCCTTGTCATTAGGACCTCCAGTTTGGATTGCATCTCATTTAATTGATTTTTAATTACAGCCTGATTAGATCTAAATTCTGCAGTCGTGAAGTCTCTTGAATCCTTTATGCTTTTTTCCAGAGCCACCAATAGCTTTCTAATTGTGCTTCTGAATTGGCTTTCTGACATTGAATTGTAATCCATATTCTGTAGCTCTGTGGCAGAGAATACTGTTTCTGATTCTTTCTTTTGTGGTGCCTTCTTCCTTCTAGTCATTTTGCTCAGTGTAGAGTGGCTGTATGAGTGGGCTGAGTCAAAAATATCAACCACAACTTAAGTAAATCTCACCCTAGATGATTCTGACTTAGTTCAGAGACCAGAAAATGAAAACAAAAGACCACTAAAGTGAAAAACAAATTTTAAAACAAAGTAGTAAAAAAATAAAAGGCCAAGCATCCCAAAGAAGAAGAAAAAAAAGAAAAAAGAATAAAAGAAGAGAATAAAGAAAAAGTACAGAGGAAAAAATTAAAAAAAGAGAGGAAAGAAAAAAGGGAGGGCCTGGGAGATGATGGTGGTGAAGAAGTTGTAGTGGAGGGAGAATGTAGTCTACCTGAGGGGTCCTAGAGGGTGATCCTCTTGGTTCTGAGTATATTAAATTCTGTATGTTAGAAGATGCTTAGTCCCAAATTTATATAAACCAGCAATACTTGTAGAAAGCCCCAATATTGACCACCAAAACATAAACGAGATAAAAGAGGGGGGCAGAATGGGAATGAGGAATCTCACAGAATGTATCACGGTATACCACTTTGTTCTGGGTGCATGCTGGTCATGTTTTAGAAGGTATTAACTTCCATCATTGTAGAACAAACTGAGACAGAGAAAACAAAAAACACAAAACCAAAAAACATCTTGTATATCTCTCAAAATTAAGTTGAGTATGTTGAAGGGAATCTATAAGTGGAAAATATATCTGAGATATGTAATTATAGAAATATGAAAGTCAAAAAGGAAGAAACTTAAAAATGAAAGGTGGTAAAATATTGTAGTTAAGGCGGGAAAAGAGAAAAAAATACTGGAAATTTTTAGTCTGATATAAAAATGAGTTGCACTGGAAAAAGGAAGTAGAAAAAGGGAGGGGTGCCCTCTGTTTTTATATACTGTAAATCCCTCAACTTCCCTGGAGCTTTCCAGCGCTGCTTGGCCAAGAACTTGCTCTTCCCTTGTCCTTCCAGATGGTCTTCTCAGGGGAGGGGCCTGCTGTGCTGATTCTCAGGTGTGTGCACCTGCGGAGCTACCCGCCCTCCCCTGCCGGGTGCCAGGCTCAGTAGGAGCTGTTGACCCCATGAGGCCCCTATTCCCTGGCAGCCCGCTCCATCCAGGCACAGGGTGACACCAAGAGGAACAACCTCACTGGCTGCGGCCAGCTCCCCAGCCCTGGAGTCAGCTCCCCCAGTAACCATCGCAGCTCCCAGTCTGCACTGGCCTAGGTGCTTCCAGGGCAGGGGGCGCTGACCTGCACAGCTGGGGGCGCTCGGCGGCAGGAGCGTCCTCGCAGTCCTGTGCCCTCCCCATCCCCGCCTGTCCCAGGGGGAGTGCAGGTTCAGGGGCTATGTCCACGGCGCCCTGGGATCTGTGGCTGCTAGACCAGCGCACCTGGAAATGGGGCTCAGTCACCTCTGTCCATTGCTGGGCTCTAGTGTAAAGGCTGCTCTGGAGCCGCTCTCCTGACTGACCAACTTCTCCCGATTCTCCGAGGGCTGTGGCACCCCACTTCAGCTCTGCTAGTCACAGTTCCCCTCCCCCACTTTATTCTTTTTTATTTTTTCCTCACCTTCCTACCTGCTGGAAGCGAAAACCCTTCTATCTGTACAGAGTTCCAGCTGTTCTCTCTAAATCTCAGGTGGAATTCATAGTGTTCAGGATGGTTTGAAAGTTATCTAGGTGAGTTGGTGGGGACGGTTGACTTGGGGACCCTACTCTTCCACCGTCTGGCCCCTACAGCTAAATTTAGATGGTATGTATATCAATAAGAAATAATAATAATATACTAAGGATGTATATCAAAAAGAAATAATAGAGAGTCAGACTGCCATGTGTGAGTTCAGGGAACTGAAGTCTAAACACTTTGGAGAATTATTTAGCCCCATAAAAAAATAAATAAAATAAAATAAGAAGATGCATTTGTTTCATGATCTCAATTCCACTCAATTCCACAATTCCACTTTTTTGTAGAGACCAAAGATAAATTATATGTTTGCAAAGATGTATGCACAGGCATGTTAATTGCAGCCTTATTTGAAATAATGCTTAATATAAAATTCTGTTGATAGAAGAAAACAGGAAACACAAAAATGTCTAAAACAAAAAATATTCATGAGACGCCTGGGGAAATTTGAGCAATTAACAAATACTACACAGAATTAAGGAAGTAGTATAATTTCGTTAATAGCATTAGTGGTATGGCAAGGTATTGAATCCTTAGAGGTTCTGTGGTGGAGAATTCATGGGTAAAATGGTCTGATGTTTGGGGTTTGCATTAAAGCACTCCAATGGATTAGGGAGTATGGAGAGTTAGAAGGTAAAATAAAAGAAGACTGACATAATTTCTAACTCAGCAACAGTCAAAAACTGAATGAGTATGCATATACACACGTATGTGAATATATATATGAGTGCATGTCTGCATATTTCACTGTTTTGGTTAAAAATATGTGTGTGTGTGTGTGTGTGTACTATGTATATACACATGCATTTTATACACTTTTTATTTGCAGGAGTGTCTTTACCAACACTCACAACACATCCATGTTATCTATCATCCATCTCGATGTTTTACTGAAGAAAAGATAAAATTTAATATTAAGGTTGCAATAAATTACCAGTATAGATTTATTGCTAGAGGGAGAGTAAATTCATGTAATTTTTCTAAGATATTATTTTGACAATAATCAAAAGTTTAAAGATCATTATTATCTTTAATTTCATAGTCATACTCTATGCATTTGTGATGTGAGATTAATTAAGTCATGTCAAATATTTAAGCAAAATATTTCATTATACTACTATTAATAAATTAAGGATAAAATAATAAGTTACTCTTCGTTAGAACCAGTTGACGTTTATTATGCTATAACAGATGCTAAAATGCCTCTTTGATGGCATAAGGGAAGATTTACATAAATGGAAAGGCACTTTATGCTCTTGGAGAGTACAATTCAATAATTTAAATGTATCTGTTACTCTGAACAATTTCATATGATTAATACAATTTCCCCCCAAATTTGATGGAACACAATTAAAATAGGCTAATTATTCTAAAATTGTAATATGTACATACATACATATACTACCTGTAGTATCAGTCAGGGTAAACTAACAGTGCTACAGTAATGAGTGACACCCACATTTCATTGATTAAGCACCAACTGTTTATTTTCACTCTGATCATTATAGATCTTTGCTTTGCATGGTTGTCATTTTCACGCCACACTCAGCCTGATGAGACTTCAGGTTTCTGGAATACTGATGGGCATCCCAGCAGAGAGAACAGAGAGTACGATGAAGGATGGATGGGTTCTTACAGAGATGCCTGAAGTGTCACGTATTGTCTTCACATTTCATTGACGAAAGAGGGTCAGACTGCCATGTGTGAGTTCAGGAAACTGAAGAAATATAATTCTACAAAGGAAGGACAGTAACTGATTTAATCTGCCAGAAGATAAAGGAACTAAGTCTCCTAGTTATAAAAATGTGGTATCAGTCAGGGTAAACTATGATACATATGATATTTAAAGCAAAAATAGTATCCCAGAAATATGTGCATACAGATGGTTACCTAACATCATCAATATTTAAATAGTATAAATATAAATAATTGCATATCAAATTTTAAATAAATAATAGACAGATATTACAATATTTATATACTTGTTTATAATAAATTTTATGTTATATAAAATAGTATATATACATCATAATTATTTTATGTATTATATATAAAATATACCATGTGGCATATATATTTATATGTGATACACATTACATATAAAATCCATATTTTATATATTTGCATATTTAAAAGAAATAGAATATATAAATATAAACATATTTATATATAAAATAATTATATATTTAATGTAAAATATATTTACTATATTCTATATATTCTATATGTAGAATATAGTTGGCCCTTGAATGATGTGGAGATTAGGGATGTCAACCCTTGTGCATCAGAAAATCCTTGTAAAATTAATACTTGACTCCCCCAAAACTTAACTACTAATAACCTACTGTTGACTAGAGGCTTTTCTGATAATATAAGTAGGCTATTAACACATATTTTGTATGCTATGTGTATTATGTACTCTATTCTTAGAATAAAGTAAGCTAGAAAAAAAAAGATTAATAAGATCATAAGGAAGAGAAAATATATTTAGAGTACTGTACTGTATTTATTTTAAAGAAGTGGTCTTAGGCAGTTAAAATCAGTGTTGCTCAAGGGTCACTGTATATATAATATATAAATATATAAAATAATGTATGTAACATTTTACATATGATACATAATTTTATATACTTAATATTTATTAAAATATTTAATATGTTGAAATACATAAAATATTAGGTATATAATATTACAATATAGATTTAAATATAGAAATTTTCCGATCTGAGGATTAGAGAGAAGTAGATTGAACAAGAATGGCCAGATCTTCAGGAAGAAGTAGATCATATCAAATGACCTAGCATACATGTGAAATTGTCCCTCAGAAGGAGGGTAAAACATCAGAACATAAAAAAATATTTGACTAAATAACAGTTAAAACCTTTCGCCATTTGATGAGAAAGTTTACTTATGTGTACAAGAATCTCAGCAAGACTCAAGCAAAAAAAAAAAAAATACGAAAAGAACCATACCTAGATGCACCATAATCAAAATCCTTCAAACTGAAGTGAAAGCAAAGGAAATAAAAGCCCTTGAGTACAGCGAGAGAAGAAAAGCCACATTATGGACAGGTG
This sequence comes from Canis aureus, assembly GCF_053574225.1. Taxonomy (NCBI): domain Eukaryota; kingdom Metazoa; phylum Chordata; class Mammalia; order Carnivora; family Canidae; genus Canis; species Canis aureus. Next base: position 9,779,533 of record NC_135641.1, read on the forward strand.
TGCAAGAGTAAGAATAAATGTTGATTTCACAGAAGATAGCAGCGATGCATTTTTTGAATTGCTGGAAGTTAAAAAATAAAAATTTATCGGCCAAAAAGACCCTTTAAAACTGAGGATGAAATCAAGGTTGCGTAAACGAACCCAGATGCTTTGCTGCCAGCAGTTTGCAGCACAGGCGATGCTGTTGGAGGACCTTTGGGCTGCAGGACAGGAGGCCAGAGGGAAGCTTGGATCTGCAGGTAGCAGAGAGGAGCACCATAAATGGGAAAGGGATGAGGAACTGCAAAGGATGGTGTGCTCTTTCTTCTTGTATTTAAGGTACAAGAAAACTAACTTTTAGGGGTGCTTGGGTGGCTCAGGAGGTTGAGGGTCTGCCTTCTGCTCAGACTATGATCCCAGGACCCTGAGATCCAGCCCAGCATCAGGCTCCCCGCTCAGTTGAGAGTCTGCTTCTCCCTCTGCCTCTGCCCAACTCGTGCACTCTCTCTCTCAAGTATATAAATGAATAAAGTCTTAAAAAAAAAGAAATCTGACTTTTAAAAGAATAAATAATAGGTTTTCAGACATTTATAGGCAAACAATCCTATGTAGAGTGTACTTCATTATCTCCATGTTGCAGAGGAAGCAAACAGTAGGCACCACAGATTGGTTCAATGGCTTACCTAAAATCTCATAGCAGATGAGTAGGGTGAGGGCCAGAGTCTGACCTACCACCCAGAACTATTTCTCCCTGTTATTACACCACTCTCTGTTAAGTAATGATTTATAGCAATTGTGTAATTAAGTACAATTATGTTCATGTGCTGCGCATGGAACTGTCAAAATTTTGAATTTCATTAAAGGTATTTAGTATAATATTTGATTATAGTTTGTACAACATTATCCAAGGAAAGGAGCAATATTTTTCTTCTGTTTCACTAACCATTTCCAATCCTTTGGAATCCTTCAAAATTCACTCAGATTTCACTGTAATATCTGTTCCAACTTAAATTTCATCCTCAGAAACCACTGAGGCACAGAAAATTCTATAAGCCATGGAAGACTTTGATGTGAAATATTTATCTACTTTTGTAAATCGTACGCGGTGACTTCTCACAATAATAACTCATTGGACCAAAGGAATAGTAAAGGAACATTTGCTCTCTTATAAATATGTAATCAGCAGTTTTATGGCAGTAGGTGACCAATTTGTATTATAATAAAAATAGAGAATGATCCTTCAATTTATAATATCTATATCCAAAGGAGAGCTTAAATGTATTACATAAATCCATATCCTTAGAAATTTTTTTCTTTTTTTCCCCTGAATATGCTTTTGAAAGTGGGATCTTTTTAGATCTAAGGAACAATGTGGAAGGTTGTAGGTATATGCCTCACTCCATTTCCCTTATTGCTAACATCTTACATTAGCATGGTGCATTTGTCACAATTAATGAACTGATATGAACAGAGATAAAGTGTCATTTTCATCACATTGTATCAAAAGCATATACTATCAACATGACTAATCACTACTGATGTTAATTTTGATCAACTGGCTGAGGTAGTGCTTGTCAGCTCTCTTCACATGAAATTACTCCTTTTTCCTTTTTCAAAATTGTACTCTTTAGAAGGCAGATGTTATATGCAGCCCACACTTGTGGCATGGGAAAATAAAATCCATATCCTTAAGGGGGGATGATGAACTTTTTGGACCTTAAGGATTTCTGGAGACTAAGAAATATGCCAAGGAAACTCAAATCAACAACTATGTGTACATATACACATACATAATACACATATATACAATTACTTCTCCCTCCATATGTGTATAAGAGGATAAAAATTACTTCATCCAATTTAAGAACTTCTGGCTTTTGAAAAGTAATATTAAAAGAATGAAAACAGACACTGCATATGTGAAGAAATTACTTGCAAGATACATATTTGGTACTGTGCTTGTATCCAGAGTATATAAAGAACCCTAGAAACTCAGTAATAAGGAAATAAACTGAATAATGAAATGGGCCAAAGATTTCAAAAGACACTTCACCAAGGAAGATATATTGATAGCCAATATGCACTTGAAAAGTTTTCAACTTCTTCGGTGATTAGGGAAATGAAAATTAAAGCCATAATGAAATATGCCACATACTCATTTGAATGGCTAAAAGTAAAGAGATGCCCTATCAGATACGTGGTCAATGATGCAGAGTAACCGAAACTCATACACTCTCAAGGAGCACATAAAATGGTACAATCACTTTGGAGAGAACAGTTTGCAATGCTTTATCTGTTAAACATTCACTCTATCATATGACCTAGCTCCACTTCTAAGTGTTTAGACAAGGTAGGTGAAAGCTTATGTCCATGCAGAGACCTTTATGCCAGTGCTCATAGTAATTTTATTTTCAATAGCCCCAAACTGGAAACTATCCAGGTATTTATGAACAAGTGAATGGATAAACAAATATTAATATAGCCATACCATGAAATATTTGGAATATTACTCAGCAATCAAAAAGAATGAACTACTGTATTGATACCTACACAACACTGATAATCACAAAATATGCTGAGTGAAAGAAGTGCTTTCTGTGTCTATCTACCTATCTATCTATCTATTGACATTAACATCATCATCTATATAATTATATATAATTTCAAAAAATTCAGAAAGTAGGTCAGTGTTTGCCAGGAAATCAGAATACTAAAGGAGGAAGGAATTATGGGAAGGCATGAGGACTCTCATGCAGTTGGTATGTATGTTCACTATCTTGATGATGGTGAGAGCTTTATGTTTATGCACCTGTTTCACAGTTTCCATATATGTGGTCTATTGTATGTCCATTATACCTCAATAACACTTAAAAAATATATATATTTCAAAATGCAAAAGTTAGTTATCTTTACTTTTTTTCTATGTTTTAACTTTCATATATCAAAATATTTCTGTGATGAATTCCTAATGAAGCCCATAGTCGAAGCATCAATGATTGCTTGCAAATATTTTTGTTAGTTATTCCCTTTATATCTCATGTTTAACATTTAATTAGGATTGATTTATAATTTTATAATAGATAACTAATTGTTCAAAGTAGTATCCTGCTGAGTAAAGCATGCTGTTTACTCCGGTGGAGGCTGCAGATGTTATGCTTTGCTTTGTCATCACTCTGGATAATTAAATATTGTTAGTGGTTATTAAAGAACATGCCTTTACTAAGAGTCTTTGGTAATAAAGGTTTATTTAGTGTAACTACTAAAAGCTTAAATTCTCACACTATTTAGAAAGGAAATCCAAATTTATGAGTGACATCCTCTAAAAGAACCTGCCCATTTTGTAATATTTCATACATGTTATAATAAAGGTTCCTATCCCGATGCCTTAACATTAGTCATGAGCAATGGAAAAACTATTAGATGCAAATGATTTGGAGGTTGAAACTATGATAATGATGGATACTTAACATTTTCTTAAATATACTGATGACTACTCTTAATTAACTATCTGTTTAGCATGAGCTAACCTCACTTTATTTTTATTTCCCAGTTCACGGATTTAGATTTGAATGTATTGCAGTATCTCTGATCTGATATACCTTTGACAATGTTCTGAGTATCAATAGGGAAAGAGAAAAAAATTAAAACTTATATACTTTTAGTCATTTGTATTTTTAATGAGCATTAATTTTTTAATGAACATTTAATTTTACAATAGTTTTACATTTCAAAAATTGTTGTGATGTTAGTTTGGAGAATTTCTGTGTCCTTGACACTCTTTTCCCTATTGTTAACATGTCACATTCTGTGAAATATTTGTCACAGCTAAAGAAGCAAAATTGATGCATTATTATTAACTTAACTTCGTACTTTATTTGGATTTTCTTAGTTTTTTCCTAATGCCATTTCTGTTCTAGGATCTCATCTAGGATAAAGCATCAGATTTATTCTTTTTATTTTTTTTAGTTAATTATTATCATTATTATTTTTGGTAAAGCAAGCTCTTTCTAGTGTTGAGAGACAAGCTTCCTCCCTGAATTCCAAATGCCCTCCTGGTTTTGTTTAGTGGAGCAAGACTAGTCAGATTTGCAATGCAAATGTCTGGCTACTTTATTATTTTAGTATAACTATAGTTGAACAGAATCATAAAATTTGAGAGACATTTAAGACCACAAATCATCTAATCTAATACCCACCCCAAATCTAATCTAATCTAATCCAATACCCTCATATCTCTTCAATATTTTACATATATTAATATATTCAGAGTTAAAGGTATTTTTTTCTCCACCTACATTCAAGGGCCAGTGCTTGTATTTTAGGACTTCACAAAACAGACCACCCTGCCCTTTCAACAACAGATTCGTTTAAATCTGTGAGATAGGCTAGAAAATTAATTTTAGACCTCTACTATGAGTAGACCATCCCCTGTTGTAACTAGTATACTGAGACTTCCAGAACCACCCACCCCCAGGTGATGTCCTGCCACCCTCCCCAGGAATTGTAGCCGCTCACAATCCACTTTTATATGGCAGAGTGGGCCTCCGGGTATATTTGGATTTTAGCTCATAGCTCTTCTCCCTGTAAGAACCCACATTTCTGCTTAGCCCAAATGGCACAGACCTCAGTAGGGAATCTCTTGTAGCACATTTACGGGTTTCTTAGATGCATTGAGGTTTAGAGTTAAGACTCCGACAAGCAGTTTCAGACCCTGGCTCAGAAGTGGCTTGCTGAAGATCCAATGATTAATCTGGTTTTAGAAGCCCAAGTGTGTTGTTCAGTACAATAACGCTATATGTAGCCAACTAAATGCATGTGGAATGAGAAAGCAGAGAAATTACATGTGGAGATAAAGAAAACAAAATGAGAAAAGCACAGGCCGTTTGTTCAGCGCTTGGTTTAGCAAGGGAGTTGGCCACTATCACTTGAGTTTCAGCAGAGACTCAAAGGCAGGCAGAGGAGTGGGAAATTTTATAGCGGAGGAGGGGATGGCTTCAGGTGTGCCCTGTATGGAGGCTGTTGGCATGGAGATCCTGGAGGTGGGCTGACTAGATACGGGCGACCTATGTGGGTAGTTAGGGGGAATATTTGGGTTCCTCTTGCTGGTCTTAAATTAGAAGCAGGGACAAAAATTAGGGAAGCTGTCAATTATTAATCAACTTCTGGCCAATTGTTCCAGGGATTATTGGTTGGCTTCTGGGATCAGTTACCAGAGATAGTGGTCTGGCCTCTTACAAGTCTGGCTGATAGATAGCAGGCTGGCTCACTGGCCTGGTTATGAGATAATGGGTTGGTTTGCTGGCTGGTCGCTACAGACTGTAGGTTAGAGTTCCATTTTCATATATGATGTGAAATTGTGCTTTTGTATATTCAGTCTTTCACATAATTGATTTCTGAAAATGTTTTCATGCCTCTTTTAAATTCTGCTCAGAGCTGTGGATCAGGGAGATTTGCCTGGCTCTCCAGTGACACCCCAGATGCTGAGGTGATCCACAGGACATCACTCACAATCTGTGATTCGTTAAGATTTGCTTTATGCTGTAGGATTTCATAAAAGATGTGGCTGTAAGCACAATCTGCACGCAGATTGCAGTTGGCTTTTAAATTAAATGAAGTAAGTATTGTTTTTGGTGGTACACAATAAGTCTATGGAATATCAAATTTAAATGTATTTCTGCTATAGGAAATATTCAGTGAATTGGAAAAAAGAAACATATAATGTAGTCAATTTTCAAATACGTCTTGCTATATTGCTACTCTGGTGCTTGTAACCGAGTACACACTTATCTCCTGTATGATAAATCAAATTAATGAAAAACATGGATGTCTGTCCCCCAATAGCTGTGAGAAGGCAAAGCTTTGCAGGACCAACCATCAAACAAGCTTAAGAAAGTCAATCAGAAGATGAATAAAACAGATTTGCAGTAAGAGTAAACTCACAGGAGATAATAAGTATTTATTCAAAAATCACATTTCTGTGTTTTTAATGAGAAATGACCATGAGGTCCTTCCTTCCTTAGCTGACACAGACACACATGGTATTGCAGAACCTGGTTGAAGTCTATAGTAATTATTCATTTACCCTCTTCTGTGATTGAATCTGAGCTGCTCAGAAGCAGAAGCCAGTTTTGTTGCCTTCTATCCCTGTCCACTTTCCTCTAATTCCTCCTCTGTAGAAAAAAGGAGAATTTCTTATTCATGGAGGTGCTAGTAAATGTTTGTTAAACAAATGGGCACAGGCAGAAATGGATGGATGAATGATTTTATTGCCTTTCTCTGGTTTGTTCAAAGCATTAATAAGACATTTTGCATTCTAGAGCTATTTTACCCTTGACATACCCTTGTTTAGAATTGATTATGTACTTAATACTTAAGATATCCTTCTAATATTAAATTCAAAGAATGATATTGGCAGAAATACTACATTCAAACTGAAATGTTAGTGTATATTTCTCATTAGGGCTCATTAGGAATGTTTGGCTGCATGTAACTTATCAGCAAAGGTCTAATAAACAACAACAACAACAACAAAAGAAAACCATTTTGTGTGTTTAAAACAGAGACAAGGTAAGCAACATTGCTCATACATACCATGGAAACACTGAGAATCCAAATGAGTTGGTAAAGCCATCCAGAGATGAGTCATACAGGTTTCTACCATCCCCCAGGTGGGAGACTCAAAGACAGAACTGGGGTCCCCCAGAGGCAGAGGTAAGCACAGAATTTTGTGTACAGAGATGAGATGCAGCCACTGCCAAAGACTCCATCAAAGATAGAGGGAAGGGAAGAAATGCTCTGGTTTCTCTCATTTCCTGTTGGAGCCTCCTATTCACAAGATCCTGCCAGAACAAAGCTGTTCAGGGATGAACCCTATGATGGACAGTAGGAGACAAGAAAGAAGGATGAATGGATGAGAACCAACAAGTCCAGAAGCAGTCCAAAGTGAAGGAGAGGGAGACGTTCATGATGAGTATCCCTGAGTCTAATGTAACTCAGATGGCTGATTGTGATCAAGTTGTTAACTCAGATGAGGAAATTCACTATTAAAGGAGTTTTCTTAGCCTCCTCGTCAGAAAAAAAGTTGATTCCAATCCTCTTTCCAACAACTGTTGAATTCTGAAAACACCTCCCAGATCTCTCCAAACTTTCATCAGGGTCTACACTGTCTTGTCTTTGTTGTCATTGTTTTACCTATATGAATTCAATTGTCTTTTATATTTTAAGATTGTCCTTATAAGATGGTCATTGTCCTGGTATCATTCCAGACCCAAGAAATAATCTCCTCTACTTTATTCACACATTGAAGTCTATTGCTAAATGTGGGTAGAAGATTCTTTACTGAAGAGCTGGGCAGATCACCCTGCCCGTTGGATGAGCTGGAACTTATCATGACCTGTGCCTCCTTTCAGCTACCTTGACACTTATAGTCTTTTACTAACCTCTTTTTACAAGTTCAGATTATACTTCATTGTTCTAACTCCTCTTTTCTCTTCTTCCCCACTCTAGTATTAAATCCTCACTCTCTTTCTCTGCAATAGTACCCAAACACTTGCAATTCTTGTTTATGTCAAGCATTTAACTCATCTCAGCTTTATTGATACACTACACTTCACATCCACTTAAAGTGTTTTGTAGATCAATAAGAACTCCTCTCTTGTGGGATCTTATCTATGGAGAAATTATAGTGATTTTAAATAATTAATAAACCATTATTAACCAAATAATCTTGGTTCCATAAGGGATGTAGGATGAGTGTGTTTAGGTAATGACATCAGGTTTAAGAAGTTTAAATTTCAATTGTCTTAGGATGTTTTCATGAAATTTTTCTGTATATAGCTTGGAAATGTAGAACTAAACCTCAGAAAAATGTCAAATTATTGAAGGATATTAAAACTTGTCAGTGGTAGCTAAAGACATGGGAATGAATAGTACTGTCTGCAGATGATATGGATACTGAGAAGTAATTGGGTATCCTGTCAGACTTTTGAGTAACAGCAGATAATGGGAGAGAGTGGGAAAGGAGGAGCAGATGTAGACAACCAAGGGCTGAACTGAAGAATCAGTGTCAGGAAAAGGCATCAAGGACTCAGTGAGTATTGTGAAAGAGTAAGGAATCCCTAAACATACTTTAATGCTGACTTTGAAAATGTATCTTGAGGGGCACCTGGGTGGCCCAGTCAGTTACTCATCTGCCTTTAGCTCAGATCATGATCTCAGAGTCCTGGGATTGAGCCCCATATCAGGCTCCCTGTTCAATGGAGACTCTGCTTCTCCCTCTCCCTCTGCCTTCCCTCCCACTGCTCATGCTCTTGCTCCCTCTCTCTCAAGTAAATGAATAAAATCTTTAAAAATAAAAGAAGATAAAATGTCTCTTAAAAAATAGTTTCATTGAATGTGGCAAATTATAGGCCAATGTTGACCTTGGCAAATGCAATTTCCAGAAAATAACAAAGAAGTCAATTTGATTACTTTGCAACTTGGCCAATGAATGAGAGGTAAGGAACTACATTCAGTGGCTCTAAATGGCTCTTTGTAGGAGTTTGGAATTAAAGGGAAGATCAGGGATAAGTCAACTGCATGAGAGGGAAAATTGATGGGAACATTTGGAGAGATTTCTTTCAGAGACATGATGAATTGAGCCTGTATTTTGCTGAGGGAAGAAGACAAGCAGGAGAAAGGAGACACAAGAGATAGAAGTCATGCTTACTGGTGTAAGATAAGATAAAGTCACAGGCACTAGAGAGGAATTGGCCTTCTTCAGGAGGTGTTGATTCATGCTGTCTACGTAGAATTATATGGAGAAATGAGTAGGATGCAAGATCCTTAAAACCTCCACTAGTTGTCTGCCTCCCACTTCTACAAGGATCTGAAGGAGACCAGCAGAGAAGATTGAACAAATATTTAATTAATGTATAATTTTCATCTTTGATGAAGGAACCCAGCATGGAAGCCTTGCACCTGATGGTCCAGTCTGGCCTGGATCTTACGTCCACACATGGTTGTAAATTGGACATGAACGAAAACCACTCATCTTTACCCTCTTTCACATTCCTAGGCACACCCGTTCTTTAGGTCCTCCATAGTGTTCTCACTTCAGCAGGGAGAAGAAAGGACAGATTTCTCATGGGACTGAGATGCTGATTTCAAGTACTATGCAGCTGTTCAAAGCCTTAATTTTTTTTTCTTTTCTTCTCTGGATTCAGCTTGTCTGTTCTATAGCTCCAGCTGTTGGTTTTGTGCAGATGTAGACAGCTTTAACTGAGAATTAAATATGTGAAGGCCAAAAAGAGAGGATAAGTATGACATACAGAAGGCGTGAAGACAAACATAGGGTCCAAAAGAAAAGAAATCAAAGAAGGAAACTTTAGGAAAAAGATTCTCAAAGGAATTCCCCAAATGGATTCTACAACTTTCATTTTTTTTTATTTTTTAGAAGATTTTATTTATTTATTTGAGATAGAAAGAGAGAGAACGAGAGAGAGAGAGAACATGAGCAGGGGAAGGGACAGAGAAAGAGGAAAAAGTAGGGTCTCCACTGAGCGCGGAGCCTGATGTGGGTCTCGATCACATGACTCCAGGATCCTGACCTGAACCAAAGGCAAATGCTTAACTGACTGAGCCACCAACGTGCCCTGGATTCTACAACTTTTAATCTTTACACTGAGAATCTACTGGTTGCACAATTGTGTCACATGGTGACCTTGACTTTGAGTGTTATGCTGGTCATTCCAGATAAAGAAGTGAATGCCACTAATTAAAGTAGGGGGGGCGGAATATACAGTATTGTAGAGGTTCATATGTGGGATGGGAAAGACAGAGATTGGGACAATAGGAATACTGAATCAGGCAGAGGAGAGTCACCGAAGTAATGTCACATACTTTCATCACCTCATTCATTCACTCATTCATTCTTGAGTCATTCTTGAGAAATGTTAATTCAAGACACAGTATGTACCTTGGACCTGGCAGTGAGAACACTCATGAAATAATTTGCTCTGGGTTCTGGAAGACTCGCCACTCCAGTGAGAGAGGTAGCTAAAAATTAGATTATAACATAGAGTGAAATATGAAGCTATGGTTTTAAGGGTACCTATTCTAGCTTTGGGAGGTCAAGGACTACTTTTCTCAAGAAAGTCCTGTCTAATCTGAGGACCGATGAAACTCACTTATGTGAAAAACTAGTAAAAGTCAGGCAAGAAGAGGAGGGTAGTGTGTAGATGAGAGAATGCAAAGGTCTAGAGGGTGGGCACAGTGAGAAAACTGATCCAGCCTAAAGGTAACATCATTGGAGCCCAGGAGTCCTGAAGTGACTATGTTTGACAAAGTTGCAGAGTGAAGCAGAGCATAGATTTTGTGTTGAGGCAAAAGGAAGTCCTTGAATTGATGTATATTTTTAAAATAATGGCTCTCAATTAGCTGGGTTAGAAATTAAAGGAAATAGATCAGTGACCAGGAGCCTGTGTAGGAGGACAGGTGAGAAGTACCTACACCAGGGTTGTAGGGGGAAAATGAAAAAAAAGGTAAACAAATCTGAGCCATGGTAAGATGGTAAAATTGACAGAAGGATTTTTTTAAAAATCTGGTATCTTAGTCTATGTAAGCTGCTATAACAAAAATATCATAGACAGGTTAGCTTATAAACAACAGAAATTGATTTCTCACAATGTGAAAGCTGAGAGTCCAAGATGAAAACATTGGAGGATTTGTGTCTGTTGAGGCTGCTTCCTGGCTCAGAGATGGCCATCTTCTCACTGTGTCCTCCTCTGGTGAAAGGGATGAAGGAGCTCCCCGAAGCCTCTTTTATGATGCAATTAATCCCATTCAAGATACCCCACCCTCATGATCTAATCACCCCCAAACAGCCCACCTCCTAATTCCATTACATTATGAATCTGGTATCAATATGGTACGTATTTTGGGGAGGTGCAACATCTAGTCTAGAGTATCTGGCTATAACCTGGTTTCACCTTTCTCATTTGATTGAAAATATTCCATTATTTTTGTTCAGGATGTTTTGGTTTCTCTCAGAATAGCTATAGACAGATGGAGTGGACTGGCAGTGTGCTGTAACCGTAACCAGTCAAATGTTAATATATGAATAATGATCAATTAAACATTACTGACCAGCTACACATTTGGCTCAGAATGACAATATTTATGTTAGCTTCCATTACTTAAGCATCTGCCTGGTACTTTATAGATTGATCTCATCTTAACTTGGTGCTCATATTTAACTGCTATGCATTTATGTATGAGGAACTGCATCTCGTGGGAATCAGGCAGCTTGCCCACTTTATAGGCTCGTAAGTCTTGGATCCAGAGTCAAGACCAGGAACGTCCCACCCTAGAGACCTTATGCTAGGGGCAAAGCCTTGACCAACCCTGAATCTTCCACCTGAGGAAAGGTGCTCCTTTAGTGTGATCCCTGGCTTCCCTCCACTCTCCTCACTGTGCCCAGGACAGAGCTGTGTCTGAACTCTGGGAAGAATGAGCTGAGCAGCCCAGTGCTGCCTGTCTCCTGTCCCCTTTGGGGGCACCTGCTTGGAGCCAGTGTCCCCACACAGCCTTAATCAGGAATGGGTGTGATGATCCAATCAGACATCTGCCCATTATTCCCCAGTCCACGCAGAGCCCAGTTTGGGGAACAGATGCATTGTGTGTGGGGTAGGGGGCTTTCTGACATCCAACACCTGGTCTCGCCATCACAGCACTGCCTGTCACAGTGAGACAGAACAATGTGTACCACGTCCACTTTGCTTTATGTGACCTCGGTGCTGGCAGCGAGGTTGGAGCCAAAGACCCACCCTCACCCTGTCCTGGATGACATACTAGCCAGTGGCTGCAGCTCGCTGACATCATGCCCTTGTGTGACTTCTGAGGAAGACCTGTGGTTAGGGGAGGGAATCGGGATCTGAGGCCATGATGCCAATTCTGGTGGCATAGCTTCCACTGGTGGGTAGTCCTCTAAACCTTGCCAGAGTCTGTTGGATTCCTTTGAAACTATTAAAGGCAATTTGTAAAACATTTTTACAAATGATACTGAAATGCTATAAAATCAAGACATCAATGTACAGTATCTGCTCAGGGCAGGTTTTCTCATATTTAATACTTCCTCTCTGTCATTTTCCTTTCATGGTTCCTTTTCATGTAACCTTCAGTGCTCCAATTCTTCTTCACAAAGCTTCATCTTCACTAAGCCATGCTTTAGAAGAAATGAAATAAATTTATTTTGTTCTATATTTATCTTACACTACAACATTTCATAACAAATGAGTTAAAGTCAGCATTTTATTTTGAAAAGAAATTGTTACTTTGTTTAGAAATGAGGACTAACATGAACAAAGGTTTCTCCTACCTGATGTTAATTAACTGTGACAAATTATTAAGGCGATGAAAATCGCTTTGGCTTTTGAGGGTTTTGGTATATTTTCTCTGTTGCCCAAGAAAAACCAAAGGCTTCCTATAAGTGCAGGTATCTTGGGTACTTTGTTACTCTCTTAGTCATTGATTGGAATGAAGACTTCTGAAGCATCGTGCATTAGTACCTGGCTCTGGTTTTGCAACTATCCATCCTCTGAGGAACCATATTGGAATATGTTTCTTAGAAATCAATCCCATTTGCAAATTGAAAGTTTGATTTGATTCTAATAAGTATGAATGCAAAAAGTTAATGAAGTGACTTACTGTAAAAATAAATGAACTGCAAACCATAATAATTTTAGTTTCTTCTACTAACTTATATTTCCTCTATTAATAATTATAGTATTTGCTTTGAGAAGTAAACACATTACATTGTGGAAGAGCCCTCAAAGAGTTCACTGTATTATAGGGGAAAATATATAGAATAAGAGCAGATCTGCTTTACATTTACTAAGCAGTTATTTTTCCCCCAGTGAAAGGGACTTTAAAAGTTTTACCAATGGGAGTGCTGGGTGGCTCAGTCAGTTAAGTGTCAGGCTTGGTTTTGGCGCAGATCATGATCTCAGGGTCACGGGATCAAGTCCTGTGTGGGTCTCTGTGCTCAGCGGAGAGTCTGTTTGAGATTCTTTCTCTCCCCCTCTTTCTGCCTGTCCCACCACTCACACACACCATCTCTCTCTAAATAAATAAAGTCTTGAAAGAAGTTTTATTAATGGTTTAGATAATAAATGCTAATTATTACAACAAAAAAAGAACAAACATTGAAGAGTAGTAAAAAAAGGAAGGTAACGAATCATCAGAAATTGAAATAGTCAACACTGATATGAGAAATTCAGTGACCATAACTTCATAACTTTAATATGCACATATTGATCTATTCAAATACGACGTATATGGTATTTTTTTAAAGATTTTATTTATTTATTCATGAAAGACACAGAGAGAAAGGCAGAGATGTAGGCAGAGGGAGAAGCAGGCTCCAGGCAGGGAGCCTGATGTGGGACTTGATCCTAAGACCGCAGATCACGCCCTGAGCCAGGGGCAGGTGCTCAACCGCTGAGCCACCCAGGCGTCCCAACATACATGGTATTTTATATGGAAGACAAACATACAAACTATGCATATGCATGGAGTAAAAAGTATAAGCAAATGGAACCAATATGAGATATATATTCTCACCAAATGCTATAATTCAGTATTAACCAATCCAAATACTTTGAGGTCAAAATTCCAATAATTGATTCTCAAATGGCAGATACTTATATTAGGACAATTGTTAAACCTATTCTATTGTTTAAAAACTTTCTGAAATAGAAGGAATACTGACCCCACAAAGATGAGCATTCCTGGTCTCCGAGACCTGTGAATTTGTTATGTCACATCTTGTTCAGATGGCCCAGGATTATATTTCTTTTGCTTACCCTGTCCTCTTGGGCTCTAGAACATCCCTATAATTATGTAACAAGAATAATGTTGCACTATAATCTATCCTATAGAACTGAAGTTTTTAAAGAAATGTATCATTATCACAAAGGCACAATATAATTGTCTCTTATGGACTGTGAGTAACAATGCTAACAGTAAACTTAGGGAACACAAACGATATTAATATTCTTGGTTCATTTGTTTTTGGAAAAGTCTAGCATATCCAGTGGTTTCAGGGATTTCATTTTAACCTAAAAATTTCTGATTTAACAGGTAAAATTCAGACAGATATAATAGAGTTTTAGAAAAGTCTAAGAAATGCTTTGTTAATATGTGTATTCCTATGTAAAACACATAGCTTCTTTCATGTATTTTTTATAAAAGAAACAATGCGTATTTTAAAAAAGAGATTTACCAGATATACTTAAATTTATGGACCTTGAGATGGTTGATTATCCTGTATCATCCAGGCAGGCCCAATCAGATCACATAAGCCTTGAAAATCAGAGAACTTTCTCCAGCTGAAGCAGACAGGAATGTCAGAGAGATTTCAAGCCTGAAAGAAACTTGACTTCAGCTTTGAAGTTGAAGGGGTCATGAACCAGAGCATTCAGGTATCCTCTAGAAGCTAAGACAGACCTCTGGCAGAGGCTGGCAAGGAAATGGGGATCTCACTGCTACATCTACCTAGAACTGAATTGTGTCATCAGTCAGCATGAGTCTAGAAGTGGGTGTTCCACGGCCTCCGGCAGGAATAGATCTATTAATGTCTTGATTACAGACTTGTGAGGACAAGAACAAAGAAATCAGCCAAACAATGTGGCTTTTTTTTTTTCTTTTACTTTTTTTAAAGTAGGCTCCATGCTGGCCATGGAGCCCAATGCAGGACTCAAACTCATGACCTTGAGATCAAGATCTGAGCTGAGATCAAGAGTCTGATGCTTAATTGACTGAGCCACCTAAATGCCTCCCATGTGGATTCCCGACCAGAAATTTCTTATCAGATTGTGAGATAATAAATTTAATAAATTTTCTGTTTTAAGCCTTTAAATGTGTGGTGATTTGTCATGGCAGCAATAGTAAAGTGAATACAATACTTGTATTATTTTTATTTTTCATTTCTTCCAAAGCAATTGGAATATCTAAGCAGTGTGGCCCACCTTCCACTAGGCTATCTTATATTCTTGGCTAAAAAATGCAGCAGCATGAAGGTGTGTTTAGGAGTACCAAATTTGCCTCAATGGTAATAATTTTTTTGAGTTGTAGGAAGGATGGTATGCTCCCCTGACACCACAAGCTTTAAGTCCAGCTACTTGTTTCAGAATATGGAGAGCCAGTAGGAAATCCTCTAAAGTCATATGGAGACAGAGAATACAAAATGAAAATGGTTGCAGGACATTTAGAGTAACTCAAGAAATATTCTTATTTGTTTGTTCTACTTTTTAAAAAAATGTGCTTCTGTTGAGATGGGTGGTGAATTTATGGCTAATTGCCACTTAAGTTGCTTTGTTTCCCTTCATGTATCTCCTTCTCCTAATGTCTAAACTGATAAATTTGGATGTGATCTTTCTCTTTTTCTTCATTTTTCTGGTCCTTAGGTTAGTAGGATAACATAATGCTGTGCTTACATTTTTCCCCCCAAATAAGATATTTCAATCAAGTCAGGACCCACATGTTTAAATGTGGTCTTGGTCTTAGTTTTCACTAAAATCCCTTCACTTCCTGGAAGTTCTGTGACTCCTGAACACACCATTTTGGAAGTCTGACTTTTTTGTTTAATTTAAACTTGACATTGATTGATTTCAACATTTTCGCAGAACTGGCAACCTGGTTTTTCTTCAATGAGTAATAAATCAAAGCAGCCTAAACTGAAACACTTACACTTAGCCTCATGGAAGGAGATGCATTTCTCATTGGGCACAAAGCCTGGTCATCATAAAGCAATGCAGGAATTTTCATCATCTGCTATATTGACCTAATAATGAAAAATACCCTAATGCCTTATGTAGAATCTTGCTTTTGTCTCCCTTCTTTCCTTCTCAATTCTTTGTGGCACATGCTGAACAGATGAGAATTTTGGGTTGCTTCTCTGAGGGTGGAGGAGTCCCTGTAGAAAGATTAAGACAGGCCCTCCAGGGTGACCCAGATAATTTTCCAGAGGTGTCATTAATATGTAGAACTGCACTCTCCCTCACATTCTTTAATCAGGAGGTTGTAAAATCCTGCCAGGTCTCTATTTTAAGGCAGTAGGAAATGCTCAGGGGCAAGAGTCTCTGCCGGAGGTGCTGTTCTCGGAAATGAAAGTATCTTGGCATCCTGAAATGTTAGAAATGCCAGTAAAAATGTCTTTTACCTAGTATTTTTCCTTTGGCTTTGGGTTTACTCTTAAAACCACGCAGATCACATAAGTGAAAATTCATAAAAGAAAACAAATCAGAAGGAATATTCTTCCAGTTGGTTCAACCGTATTAAGTTTGACACAAGGACTGATATGAATAAAGGACAGGCATCACTTGCATTTTTCAGGAAAGAAAAAGCAGCCAGTACCCTGGGTGGAAAGTGTGGGGTCACAACTTCTGGGAGCGTTGAGACCCCGGATTTCACTCTGTCTTCTCTTTGTAGGTCATCCCCTGACGTCATGGCAGCAGGGCTACTGCATGCAGCTGCAGAATGGAGCAGACACAGGGTCTCCATCCCTGTTCGCCCGGGGCTGTGGCTCAGCATCACGATGGTCGCAGGAGCCCATGCACCTCGAGGTGTCACCACGGACAGCTCTCAGGGTCTCAGGTGCGGAAGTGAACAAGCTCCCCG
The DNA here is from genome assembly GCF_053574225.1 of Canis aureus. NCBI lineage: Eukaryota > Metazoa > Chordata > Mammalia > Carnivora > Canidae > Canis > Canis aureus. The sequence goes on from NC_135641.1 coordinate 9,796,168, forward strand.
AGGTGCTCCTTCACGCTCCCGGAGAAAGACAGGTTTTCTCAAACTAGTCATTGAATGCATCTGCATGGGGCGTCAGGATTTTTCAGCGTGGACACTGGGGACGAAAGCCTGAAGGTGAGGACTGGGTTGACTCCCTGCCGCACGTTCTCACCCTCAGCGTGGAGGGCTCCGGCCGCCTGTCCTCTGTCCGTGTTGCGGCATCTCTGGCTTGTCCCCAGGTGAGCGCTTCCTTCTCGGCCTTGAGAGAAGCCGAGCCGGGGCCCGTGGGCTGCCCCCCATTTCCTCAGAGAGACCTGGGGGGCACGGCCGTGGCGGCTGCGCGCACCTGCCCGCGGGGGACCGTCCTGCCCGCAGGGGAGGCGGTGCGGGGCGCGCCCAGGCCTCGGAGCGGCCCTCGGGGCCCAGTGCTGGGGCTTCCCTCGGGGCCCACGGGAGCAGCCAGGTCAGAGACCCTTCTGGGCTCTTCGCCGATCCTGCTACCGAGCTGCTCGCCCAGGTGGAGGGAGCAGATCCAAAAGCAGCAGAGAGACCTTTCCCCAGTCATTTCTCCTGGAAAGTCACTGACCCGAAGCGATGGGCCTCACGGGGCCTGGAGGCCTGCGGGGGCGAAGGGACGGGCTGCAAGGACAAGCAGCAGGGACAGGAGACCTGCGGGCGCCGCGAGTGCCGCGGACTGTGCCCCCCCCCCCCCCCCCGCAGCCCCCGGGGGTCCGGCGGCGCGGAGGCAGGTCCCCAGGGCGGCGGCGAGCAGGAGCACCAGGACGCTGCACCCCGGGGCGTCGGGGCCCGCCTCCCCCCCCCCCACAGGGCCTCGCACCCCCGGCCCGGCCCTGCAGGGGCGTCCGTCCTCGCGCCGCGTGTGCCCGGCGCCCGTGTCCCGCCCCGAGCCGGCGTCGGCGGGCGCACCTGCGCGTGGAGGGAGGGGCTCGTACGCCTGGGCCCGGCTCCGGTTCGGCTCCCCCGCCCCGGGGTCCCGCCGCTCAGCTGGGGCGCCGGGGACGGGCTCCCGGGAGCGGTGCGCAGACCCCTGCTCACGCCCCCCCGCCGGGACCGGGAAGTGGCAATGTTTTTTCCAACAAATGTTAAACCTGATCTCCCTTTAATATGTCAGCATCATCAAACGCAGGGATGGTTCGTCGGCCGCGGGCCGCGGGGGACCAGGCCCACATCCTGTCATCCTGCCGCATCAGGCTTTAAAGACTCACGTGGAGTAAGTGAGAGATGCGGGAGCGGAAGAGCCAAGGGCTGCGGGCGCTCTGGCCCCGGCATGGGCCCACCTAATCGCCACCGCAGGTCGGATCTGCTAGTCCCAACCCCGCGCTTTGCGTTGAGGAGCGTGAAACCCAGGCTGGAAGTCGCGAGTGTCTGCAAGCAGGTGGGGAGGCCCCTGGGGGCTGCGGGGTCCCCACGCTGTGATCTTCTGCAATCCTGGGCGATCCTGGGCACTAGGCTGTGGTACCAGTGACATTGTGGGGAAAGGACGCCGCTTCTGAACAGCCAGAGGTCGCGGTGCCCGTGTTCCCCACGGGCCTCCCTGGGGCCACCGCTCCTGTGTCCACACGGGAGCTCGGAGTCACCCCAGGCTTGTGTCCTGGGCCTGTGGGGACACCAGGGGTCGGGGTGTGCCCCTTGGGCCACTTCCTGCTCAGGCTCAGGGCGCCTGGAGGAGGACGGATGGTGGGCCCTGAAGGCACAGGACAGGACCCGCACACCCTCCTGGGAGGTGACACAGGGCGTCGTCCCCTTTAGGCCACACAAAGAGGACTTTAGCTCCGGGTGGCTGCAGGGGAGGGGCTAGGACCTGCCCTCAGGACCCCTTCCTCTTTGATAAACTCCCCTAGAGGCTTCGGGTGGGCCCTAGGCCCCCTGCCCGTGGTGGGCTGTGAAGGGGGCAGTGGGTGCCCCCTCTTTCCTGAGGCCAGGGATGGGTGACCAGCACTAGGACCCAGGAAGGTTAGGAGCCTTCACAGAAGGTAAACTCTACTCCCAGCCCCCACCTCCCCATCCCCCACCCCTATGTGCTCTGGATGACCTGATCTCAGGGGACCAGACTAAGGCAGATTTGGAAACACAGAAGAGCAAATGGGGTCATGAGAGATGCATATTCCCCTCCCCTTGCCCCTACTCCTCTAACCCCTGCTCCTCTGGGGGCCTTGGGGCTCTTTGGCCCTTCCAGAGTTTGACTGTTCCTGCCACCCACAGAGCCTCTCCCTCCTGAGATTCCTTCTCAGGAGGTATTTTCCTTTCCTGGTTTACACTCTGGCATGGGGGTGCTCGGTGTTAGTCAGCGGCTCCCACCTTCCCTGCAAGTGTCGCTTAGGTTCTGTTGGACATGAACTGATTTGTCTGGCAGCCAGTGAAACAAGGCGGTGCTTTTAGACCATTTTCAGAATTACTCTTTTTCTTTTGGCATTCAGCTCCATAATCTTAAGACTTTAGCTACCTTTGGGGTGCAGCACAAGGCCATGGGGCTTTTGAGGTTTCTGGAGCAATTCCAGTGTCCAATTATATCAAAGAACAAGGTCAAAGGGGAGAAACAGATCTGTTCATTGTGGATAATTTATACAAGGCAGCACATTTTACAATATCTCAAATAGACACCTTCCCTTTCTTATCTGTGATGGCGGCAAAGCGACATTTCTATTTCCAGATAAATCAGCCAGTGGTTTCCCTGATTTCTGGGACTAACCAGGGGTCTGATTGGTTCTAAGCACTGGTCTGGTCCCTCATTTCCTGATGATAAATCACAGTTCCTGAAATTTTATCTGGTAAATTTAACCTTCTGACTCCAAGAGATAGTTCAGTTATTATTTTTTCTGAGAGCAAGGAATAACAATGCTCAGTGTCCATGTTACTCCCTGCCCTGCTTCTTCCCAAATGTTAACAAATAGTAATAACAATATGTGAATTCTCTCTTTAATTAAACTGGCTTCCCATGTAGTATCTGTTCAATGAGCTATCACAGACCTGATCTGCTGTGTAACACACAGCCCTCTTATTCAAAGGAATTGGGCCCAAACCCCTAAACTCCCTTATTGTCACACACTTCTCTCCGTTATGCCCCCAATACATGATGTAACCTCCTAGTTACTAGTGTCTCAGATGATTCCATGAACCCTGCTTCTGGTATGCACAGTGTTAGGTAGCCCCTCCCACAGCAAATCCTCCTGGCCTATGTAACCAGGAAAATGTGTTATTAGTGATGTTATGTGACATTTTAAAAAATTTATTTATTTGGGTGACAGTGTGCACTCATGAGTGGGGGGAAAGGCAGAGGGAGGCAGAAAGAATCATCAATCAGACTCCCCACTGAGTGCAGAGCCCAACGTGGGACTCTATCCCAGGACCCTGAGATCATGACATGAGCCAAAAATCAAGAGTCTGGGCACCCAACCAAGTGAGCCACCCAGGAGCCCCATGCTGTGTGATTATTGAGACTTGGCTATAAGAAACCTAAATGACACTACAGAACTTTGGCCATGATTTCTCAGACCACTTTCCTTAGGGTAAATAGGTGTCATCTGTTTACCTTGAGACTATGACTATGCTTCAGGGATCCCAAGATGTTTTCCCACATTGAGAGAGAGGCCTGGTCTACCCCAGATTTTCCAGCTATCCCAGGTCCAGATCCAATGCCAGGCATGCGAGTGAAGAGGACTTCAGGTATCTCCAAGCCTCAGCCTCAATCTGCCAGAACCACAAGTGATATTAATACATTGTTTTATTTCAGTAAGTTTGTGGATGGTTTGTTACACAGCACTAGATAACCAAAACACTATTTCACAACTATCTGAATGAGAGGAATGTATGAAGTTCGTGCTTTCATGGAACAAACTCAGGGCAACTTTGTTAATTTTCAAAGTTGCCCTGAGTTTGTTCCATGAAAGCACAAACTTAGTTCATCCACTCAACTCCTTTTAGCAAATGACCTTTATGGAAATTTTTAATTTTGGTAAATGATCAATATAGATCACCTGGTCTTGAGTTCCTACGGTGACCTACATTGCAATTGTCACATAAACTTTCTGGAAATCTCGCCATTCTGAAAGGCATTCCAAACAATATAGATACCCTGTTGGGTGCATAATTTGTTGAATACATCCTGTTTGAACTTGTGGTTGGTCTTTTAGAGTTTCTGATGTCTTGCAAACTCAAGCTGTTCTGTGTATCTTTGGAAAATATAAAATCATTCTTTGAAGAGTTTTCACAGAATTTAACTTTTGGTCAATTTCATGTGACTCATATAGAAGAAAGAAAGACTGTCTAGAAAGGCTGAGACTTTCATATTAGAATTGTGACATTTAATACCAAAGAGAAATGAAAATAGACTAATCCAACAATGCATGCATTCCTGATCCTCTAATCCATTTTCTGTACTCTATGGGGGATAGTATTTTAGATTTAGGAGTAAAACTAATCATGTCTTTCCTCTAATAAAATTTTTCAATGACTTTTTTTTAGTGCTTATAAGATAAAAAGAACAAATTCTCTAATATATACATTATGAGGGTCTCATAATATATTTCTTATTCAATTAAAATATTGGCCCAATTCCATATCCCACTAGAAAGATATCTGCCTAACAGCATACAAAATAATTATGCAAAAATTCAAAATCCAAATATTTTATTCTCCCATCTCTCCTTTTTTCTCTCTCATGTTAACTTTCTGTTTTCTAGCCAGTAATTTCAGAGTAAAAATATGGGCTTCTGTCGAGGGCTCTATTCTCTCCGGGGGTCTGGCACAAGTTTTGTTATATGTAGAACTTTGCCTTCTGTTATAACCCAAATATGCTTAATTAGATGCATTTTATGTGATGTTGTGTGATTTTTACACAAGAGACTGAGAAATCGATGTGTAAGTTAAAAAGCATTCCCAGCTATCGTCCATGAGCTGGTTGCTCACATGGAAAGCTGGTCGCTGCTCTGATATTACATCTTTGCTCACCTGGGTTTGGACCAGGGTCCATGGGGTCATCACTGCAGAAAAGGGATGTTCTTATCACCTCACCTAGAAACAAATGAAAGCGAGGCCTAGCTATCTCCAAAAATGACTGTCCCCGTGAATGAGTTGGCCTCCCTCCTGTGAGTCTCATAAAGCCGTAAGGTGGAGGCTTGGAGGCTTATGCTGCTCATGGACTTTTATGAAGGAACAACTCTGTGACCATACGGGCACAACTGCACCCTGGTTGTTTTACTGGACACTTCTAAACATCCTTCACCCCTTGTCAATATCCACTTCTCGTGCAAGCCTCGGTTTCAGACACCTCAGGGGCTCCCTGCCGACGTCTTTCTCAGGTGGATCCCTGGACTGGGATACCTTATTCTTTCTCACCATCACTGCATAGTATTCGAGGCAGAGACCTACTTGCACCCATGGGCAGTGTGGGGGCCATACTGAAGCTCCAGCCTTTGTGCCGTGCCTCTCCAGGTCCTGCTGCAAAGTGCTGGGCTGGCTTATGTTTCACACTCTCAACTAGGGAGGGTAATGACCACACACACCATAGTAGAATTAAGTGTTAAGTGCGCAGGTTTCACAAGACCAAGTTATTATGGGAGATGCCTTCAGTACTGACATCCAGGAAAAAGTCTATGTTTTAAAATCCATCACAACACATAGCATTTTGTTTCAAAAGGCATCATCTCTCTCTGCCATCTTCTAAACCCTTGCCTTCTAAACGCTTGCCTTGGTATCCAGCTTTTTCTAAAGGGGTCAATGTCTACTATTTGGGGCTCTTGGTTCACATCCAACAGTCAGGAGATGATTCTGCCCAGAACAGATCCCTCCACATGTGTGCACATTTGTGCACTCAGTGGAACATGTAAAAAATTTCACTTGAATAACCATGGCACAAAGATGTAATATTTCTTTTTAGCTTAGATTTCATCTCATAAAATTTCTCTTGATGTTAATTCCTCAAATGATTTTACTCAGCTTCTACTGTAGCTCTGTGAACTAGGACGGTAATCAGGGTTTCTACTATGAGCAAAGAGTGCCTTTTTTCTAATTCATCAGGAAAACAGGATAGATATGGCTCTCAAATAAATATACATGGATTTAATGGAAGCAGTAAGTAGTTCTTTAATCTTCTGTCTTTTCCCTCTTTGGTACTTAGCCTCCCTTGAAGGGGTCGTGTATATTTGCTTTAGGTGGATGCTCTTTCATTGCTGTATCATTTAACTCGGGTTTCTTCTCTCACCCCTTGTAGCTATCTCTGCATTCAACATGGGCAGTGTTGGGATGATGGTGTCAGTGTACAGATGTAGCTTTTATAATTCACCTAAGTCAAGGTTATGTTTCTGTCTTCACATGGTTTGGGGACACATCTTTTCCATAGAACTTTCTTCCTCCTGGTCCATGGTGCTTGTTAATCAACTCCAGATTGGTACAATACCTGTACATTATAATCTGACATGAGGTGCTTTCCAGGTCACTTGTTACTAGTTAGAATCGTCCGATAATACAGTTTTATCATACATCATAGCAGATTGAGTGTGATCCTTAGAATATGACACTCTCTTCACTCAAATTCTGATGCTGTCTCCAAGTGATAATAAAGGGTTGGTATGGAAGTCAGCAAATGCTCTGATGGTAGCAGAGAGCAGGAAGGACTGGAGTTTAATTGATTAAAAGTTTCTCCAAACATCAGTTGAAGATCTATTTTGCCCCCAGGATGTATGTTCTGTGCCAGGGAAATAAAGATGGAAGGCTCAGCCCCCACATTCTGGGATTTCACTGCTCAGAGGCACAGAAGAACAAGATAATGATGACAATGTGACAATTGCCATGACAGTGGTTTGGGCGAAGTCTCACGTAGAAGGATTCCCAGGCCCCTTCAGTGAGGGTCAGTGAAGTTGTCTTGGAGGGAGTATACCTAAGCAAATAGGAATTAACCAAGCCAGCCAAACAAAAATAAGGCAACTTGGGCTGAGGAGTGAAAAAACAGACCAACTGGACAGTGTGTGCATGGGTACCAAATAACACCTTAGCAATGCCCTGGGAAGCAAAGGAGTACTGTGCTCTGGAAATCGTGGCCTTTAATGTTTGGGATTTGTGTATCTAGGGTAAAAGATATATTTTCATTCAAGCCCCACTTACCTCAAGAATCCTACTCAGGAAGGCCCCCATGCACGTGCTCACTCACTTCCTCCCATCCTCGGCTTCTAGGTACCTGGGAAGTAAGGTCCTATTTCCTTGGAGGCAAAAGGAGAGCTCTGGCTTTTGAAGGGCGATTCTGATGCATCTCTTAATCCTCATCATGTAGCTATTTATCCATTCCATTGAGAACATTCTTGGTAAGTGGCCAGAATTAGACCGTCTAATTCCAAATATTTTCTTGGCACAATTGTCTTCCTGTGTGTCCTGCTTCTGGAGAGATTTTAAAAAAATAGATTGATTGATTGATTTGAGAATGAGGGGAGGGAGGGTAGAGTGGGAAGGACAGATGCGGAGAGAGAACAGACTCCCAGCAGAGCGCAGAGCCTGGCAGAGGGCTTGATCCTACAATCCTGAGATCATGACCTGAGCCAAAGTCAAGAGTTGGACACTCAGCTGAGCCACCCAGCCAGCCCTTGAGAGATGTTTTTGTTTTAAAAAGTCTTTCTTATCTGAAAAGTTCAAAGATGTGTTGAACCCAATGGGTGATGACAGCATCCTTGTCCTGTGACATTTACAGACTGGTCACTAGTCAGTAGGCTTCGGAGGCTGAGAGTTTTGATGATAAATAACTTAGATGATCTTTCTTTATCTAGGCTGAGATTTATGAGATTTTTATAGACAAGTCAGTTCCTCTTTACAATGTGGAGGAGTTGGCAGTAAGTAATTCTTCCTGCTTTCCATCATAGGTAGAAAACTAGAAATTAAAGAAATGAATTATAGGAGAGAAAAGTAAGCAAAAATATCCCATCGGAGTGTACACGCTGCCAGCCTGGTCTAGTCTCTCGACTTTCCTTGATGGTTTTCAAATAAATCTGCCACTTGGATTCTGAAAGAAGAGTCTACAGGGAGAGGTCACATCACTCTAGAAAGTGCACTGATCCAGCACAGAGTTCCATTTTTGACTGTAGCCAGGTCGTGCTGCTAACTCACCAAGGGCATTCAGTACAAAACAAATAATTTTCTCCTAGTTTCAGAAAATGAGGAGTTGGGATCAGATCGTATCCATGGTTCTTTCTGTCCTAAAATTGCATGCATCTAAATCAATGCCTTTTAATTGGCTGCTCATGTTTTTCCTCTGAATTTTTCCCTTGGAGATAAATGTCAGAAGCTGTAACTACCATGAGAAAAAACCATAATAGCAACACTAGTTTACTGGTCCCAGTTTTATGCCCATTATTATTCTAGTATTATTCTAACATTCACTTATTTAATTCTCATTTTAATTTTTTTTTAATTTATTTATGATAGTCACAGAGAGAGAGAGAGAGGCAGAGACACAGGCAGAGGGAGAAGCAGGCTCCACGCACCGGGAGCCCGACGTGGGATTCGATCCCGGGTCTCCAGGATCCCGCCCTGGGCCAAAGGCAGGCGCCAAACCGCTGCGCCACCCAGGGATCCCTAATTCTCATTTTAAACATAGAAGGTAGCTACTACTTGCTATGCCCACCTTAGAGATGACAAAGCTGAGGCACAGAGAGGCTCAGTAAATTGCCCAAGGTCACGTCAGAGGTGATAAGCAGAGATGGCAAGCCCAGCAGATCTCCAGAGCCTGCGGGGTATCCGTTGCAGGTCCAGCTTCTGCAGCATAAGGAAACAATGGAGAGGACAGTGACCAGGCTGAGGTATCAAGTGCCATATACCCCCTGCCGTATATTCATCACTTGCTCGGGACAGGTGCAGGCCCAGCGACAAGGAATAGGCCAAGAGGTAAACGTCTTTCTGATGTAACCCAATCTTCCCCAGATTCTTAATCCAGAGGAGCCTGACCAGTGCTTCTAGTTTTCTCCTACAAAGTACAAAGTGGGCTCCGAACCTCAACATGTGCCTATCAGGACTCTTCCTGGTCATCACCCTTACCAGAGCTTGCCTCCGGGGACCGAGGCATGCTGTCCCTGTCACCTTCACTATCTCCACAGCTCAGGTGACAAGGGTTATCCATCCTAATTAGCATTGTTGGTGTTGAGACCCTACAAAGTCCATTGTAGTTTGTGAAACTTCATATTTTCTTGCTGCCTCGACTGTGAATACATCTCCCAGGTGGCCAGTGCACCCATGTGGCAAGGGAGGCCCCTGCCAATGTTCCCCTTTTGCCTTCTCCTGACTATGATCTGGTCACACACTGTGATTCACATGTACCAGGAGACCCCTTGTGCCTTGTGCACTTCACCCTGACCGCAGGAAAGGTGCTTGTCCCAGGGGCCTCACTCTGGGCTCCCACTAGTTGGGCTGAGTCTGCTCCCTTGGTGCTCCCTGAATGTGGCCCCTCATGGCATGTGGTGACTCTGTCCCTCCAGGACCTGTGAGTGGAATAAACTTTGTATTCCTGCATCTCTCCCGTGTCCCCTCTTTTGGCCATACCGGACTGACCATGTCATGAAAAACAAAACGCCCTCTCTCTAATTCCAAAGCCAGCAACACTGTGTTTTTATGATTTGTTTTCTGTGGCCACAGATTTCTCCAACCACAGCCACAAAAGGTTCTCTGGGCTTCAAGGACTCATTTGATTAGATTGGGCCCAATTGGGAAATCCCACATCATATGCCCATCTCAAGGTCCGTAACATAATCACATCTGCTAAGTCTCTGGTTTGCCAAGTCAGGTGATATTCTCAGGATGTAGGGATTAAGACATGGACATCTTCAAAAGCTGTTATTCTGCCTATAACACAGATTTATAGTAAAAATAAAATAACTCTCACCAGTGGTGGGGATAAGAGTATATCACACCTAAAGTCTGAGGACAAGTTGTCAGTAACAGCAGAATTGATGGCCCTAGATTGCCTGTGATTGGAAGCACTGGTGGCAAATCCTTAGTTAACAACAATGTACCTTCATCAGTAGAGCAACGTCCCTGAAATGGCGGCAGGCTGTGTGCTGGTCTGTTGTACTGGCATGGGGAGGGACATTGCTCTTTGGACTGCCTCCTTTCCCAGTTGGGTATGTCAGACTCCTGTGACATTGACTCAGGGGGATCTTGGGCTGAAGTCTTTGTTCGCACCTTGCCCGTATTAGGTGAGCTCTTATACAGGGTTCCAAGGGGCATCAGTTTAGAAAAGACGTAAAATGTAAAATGAGTCCTGGGTCAGCACCAGTGAATTCTTCCAGAAGAGAGAGAAATGGCGGATTGGAACATGTGAGCGGGCGAGAAGTGCATTGTAAACATGCAAGCAAAGAAAAGGCGAGGTAAACAGATTATTAGTATTTACTCATTCTTTCTGCACTATGTTCCGAGCTGCATAGCCACAGTGTGAGCAAAGAAATCAGAGGCTGACAGCCCAGAATCACAATTAGAAGTCACTTTTCTTTCCTAATCCCTGAGCTCTTCTTCTAGCTTCCTTCTCTGTTGGGGAATGCCCTGTGCATTCCTGAGCCCACCCTCCAAGGGGCTTATGGGGCTCACTCTATACCCCTGCTCTCATCCTTCTTATATTCTCTGTCTCAGAGCTGCTTATGGCTTTTATAACACACACCACAGTTTCTAATTATGTCCGTATTTATTTTTACTTCCTTGTTTAGACTTTCTCCCCGGATGGACCTGGAGTTTCATGAGCACCTACACTGAGTTAAGTCCTGTTGGGTTTTATATTTCTGGGGCCAGTCCTGCTCTGGCACATTCTAAGTGCCTGGTGAATAACCATTGACTGGAGGTCTGCAAGGATGAAGGAACAGAATAGAATGCAGGGCAAACACAAAGATCTAATGAGGTTTTCTGGGCTTTACTCATGTTACCAGTTTTGGGAAAGAGAAAGGAATATCACTGATTTGTCAAGATGGAAAATTTGCATCCTGTGAAAATTTTCATTGTGTGTCTTTTGAGATCTGGAATAAAACTACACATTCATGAAGCAAGTATATTTGCTGAAGTAACAGACTTTTATCAGAAAAATTTTGAATATAGTTTCATTGATTATACTTTTAGATGCTGTGGTACAGAACAAATCAAGTAGTTGTATGTAACCATAAATGATCCTAGGTTAGGCTCCATTTGAATAGCTCTGTGAGACAATATATGAGGTGGTGGGCTGGCCCAAGGCATGGGCTTCCTCCTGCCCTGCTATGGTGTTTATGGGCATTTATCTTGGGTGGCCATTGTATGCCTGGCCCACAGCAAGGAATATTTTAGCATTTCAGTGGGCATTTACCAAGCTCCCACAATAGTAGCATCACAAATGTTATTTCTTTTGTCTTCTGTGTGAGTTTGTGATTAGGAAGACGGCATCTTCACTTTCAAAAGTAACAGTCTACAAAGAGGTATAATAAAAGAATTGTTAGGAGGTCTCATGTAAAACATTGTCCAGATGCAAAACTGCCCAAAGTACAGACCCACAAGTGGTCAGAATTCCCATGGTTGAAATTCTAGAACATTCAGCACTATGTTGCTAGATAAGATTGGATTCTCTTCAATAGGTCTTTTTTTCCCCCTCAAAGAATAAGGGTGTTTGACAAACATTGTGTGACATACAAGGAACACATAAGGACACACAAGTGGAAGAAGAGCCCAATCTCCAGACTCAGTTGAGTTTTAATCATATTTTATCTTTAATACACTCTATGTGTTAATGTGAACTCCCCTGAAGCCTTTCTGAAGGTAGATATTGCATAAGTCAATCAATCAATCAATCAATCAATCAATCAATAAGAAAGCTATAAACAATAAGCAGCTTAGTGTGTTGTGTCTGAATTTGAATTTGTTGGGATAAGAGCTATTTAAATGAGTGACTGAAGTAAATATTGTTAAGCTACACTTGGGGAAATATATGTGAGTAGGAAATATTCCAATTGCATCAGCATTTAACTCTGTAATTAATTAGTGAGAAAAAAATCACTGGAGAGGAATTTTCTGGATATGTTCTCCTGTTATAAATGATAACTTACCAAGAAGTTCACATCATGAGCCTAAAGAAATATTTGGTTTAATAATACATGATGTTCTGCAAAAATTTTTCTTAATGACAAATACTTTTACTTTAACAATTGTTATTTTATGGTATGTTTAAGTAGTATTGCAACTGACTTTATAGCCTAAAACAAAATAAAAATATAACTATATGCAAAAAATAGTCTTAGAGAAAAATGTTAATACGTGTAAGTGAACTAATATTCTATTTTTTGGTTTTGTATATTAAATTGCATTTACATATTTTATGGTATATTCATCAAAGGGTAGCATCAACCAGAAAGATAATTTTACCCATTATATGCTTTAGGGAAATATTTTTGTGACATAAAATTTTGCAACTTTAATAATAATAGAGAATTTCACCCTGAACTTTTTATGTTTTGTCTGTAGGGTGATAATATAACTACTCTTACACCCAAGCTTTATTCTAGACAGAATCTTAGCCTAATCTATTCTCAGGTTTTTAAATCTTTTATATAGAAAATTAAAAAAAAATTAAAAACATCTGAATTCTTTGGATGACGCAAATATTTTAAAAGACACATTGCATATGTATTCACTATGAATACATAATTAAGGACTTTAGGTGGAAATCAGTGCATTGCATTTATCTTATATAGCCAAGAATACAATAACACAATAAAATTAAATTAGATTATTAATTAAATTTAACACAATATAATTAGAAAATAATGTGCGTTTTAATCTAAATAATTCAGTGATCACCATATAAACTTTGTTTCTTTTTCTTTACCACTTCTGAACAATTAATATAAGATGCACAGGGGATGAAGTTTGATTACATTTTCTAGTTTGTGTGTGTGTATGTACGTGTGCATATGAGAGAGAGAGAGAGAGAGAGAGCATCAAGGAAAAAGGAGAGCAATGTGAGGTTAAAGATTGAGGACATCGACTTGCATCTTGCCTTTTAAGTACAAAGATATTTTGGGGGAAGTCAATAATGATGTACCCACATACGGCCGTCACTTTTAAGAGACTCTAAGTAAATCAATAGTCTGATTTCTTTACATATTGCACAGAAGTTTTCTTTTTATTTTTTTAAACTACTTTTGGGGATACATTATTTCAACTCAGGTTCTGGTTAAATGAGACAAAAGCTTTTAAAGAGATAGTATAATTGGGAACTACTTTTTCAGAGAAGTTCCTTTGACTTGAATTAAATCTACAGCTGAGTGGCCTGGTATGGAAGATTCTCCTTTTTCCCTGGACAGAGGGCTCCATAGCAGCACTATCCTTTAAGATGTAATAGTCCCCCAAAATAAGAAATGTTCTCCTTTACTAAACCTCTTTCTAAAATTAACATAATTATCATCAATATTTCTGATTAATTTGATGCTTGTTTTGAAGAAAAGCTGCCTCATAAACAGAATCAAGTTTCAGATGGGATCCAGATTATATATCCTCCATTTCTGCTATGGTTTGATTCTATGTGTGTAAAGACTCTAAAAAAGAAAAATAAATTTTATACATATTTTATAAGATGATGCTGGATAAAGTCCTATAAGTTACTCTTCAATGTTGGCTATAAACATAATTATAATGCTCAATGGAATATGTATTCAATGCCAAGACTAATAAATTCTAAATTGCATGGTTTTTTCAAATCACATATATTATACCAGAAAACAAAATAAAAACACAACCAAGAAACCAGTGCATGCATTTCATAGCTCTTTAATAACAGCATTTAAAAACACAGTGAGTCCATATTTTAAAGTTGCATTCCTTTACTTGAGTAAAGGTTAATCTATGAAGGAGTATAAAAATCAAAACTGAATCAGAGACTTGGTTTCTAGCCTGGTGTGTAGGACCGTGGAAGTTACTACTCCTTAACAACAAGTGAGAAGTTGAACAATCTGAAAAATTGAAGAATGCTCTTAGATCCTTCAGAGAAGTGAGGTCACTGGGCAAACTACTGGCCTTCAAATCTGAGGGACAGATAGGCAGACACAGAGCTCTCCAGAAGGCAATCTGATACCTGACGGAGGAGTTCAATGGGGGAATGTTAACTCAGGTTTCATCTAAAGTGTTGTGTGCGAAGGCCTTCCTAGCCCATCTTTACTAAAGCTCTCTTTCATCTTCATGAATCTCTGGCATTATTTCCATTTTATTTCCATTATGCTCACTAATCTTGTCAGTTATACTTTGTTGGTGTTTTATCTCTCCCACCTGAGACATGAGCCCCTTGAGGTAGGTTCTGTGTTTGAAGATCTTATAGTCTGGAATGGTGCCAGCCACAGAGTGATAAATACTATGGAATAAATGACTGAAAAGATAGTGGTATAACAGGAGAGGCATGTGAGCTAGAGTTAATGATTTTTGCACAGTTGATACATAGATAACCATTTAAGATCTTGAAAAAAATGAGATCGTCTGGAAGTAAGATGAGACTAGGATCCACATAATTGTCTATCCTGAGCATACCATCTTCTAAGAGATGGGAAGAGGAAGTAGCGCTCCCTTAGGAGGTGGAGAAAAAGCAACAAGGACCTTGAAGAGAGAAGAGGAAGAGGGCTCCCCTCTCATCTTGGTTTGAGTTTTCCCAAGAGATGAGCCTGAATCAAGAATTTTTGATTCATTCATTTTATCTGAATGTGATCCCAGGAAACACACAGAGGGAACAGGGAAATCATTCAGGAAAGGGAGGATGGCCAGTAAGGGGTTCATTACTGAGTGACTGACTGCTATTGGCCACAGAGTAGAGAGATATCACTGGACAACATCCAAGAGAATGTATAAAACACAACTCAGAGCTATCCTACTGAGGGGCAAGGACACTGGAGTCTTTACCTACTATTCTCCATCACTCTATCTATGGTAGGGGATTGTTTTATGGAACATTGCTCCCTGTCACTTCTTTTCCACCTCTTATGTACATCTAGATGCTCCTGCACCCATGGACTGCCCTTAGGCAGAAGACATAGGTTCATAACAAATGACACCATAGGTGTATTTGGAAACTATCCTCCAGAGCTATAGGTAAGTTCTGGGTGGGCTAAGGGAACATGGGCAGGGACCTGAAGCATCTGCTACATTCATGTTGGCCAAGAATAGAAAGTGTTTCAAGGAACTGTTGGTGAACCATGTACACATGGTGAGGAGGTAAAAGTTATCATATAGAAATGAGAAGAACCATGACTTCAGGGACTCTCCTTGGGGAAAAAAAAAGTAAAAACACTCCCCCTTGGTTACCTTAAGAGGTAGTAAAAGAAAACAATTCAGGAGTTATGAGACCCAGAGGAAGAGGAATATTTGGAATAGATGTTCCTGGAGGATTATTTTTTTACTGGAAAATGTTGCTATACATATATAAAAGTATAGATGTAAGTGGAGAAGCAGGGACTCTAAAGCCAGACTGTCTGGGTTCATTTTTAGTTTCTTGTTTCCTTGTAGCCTTGGGCAAGTTACTTTGCTACTTGGTGCCTTGGTTTTCTCACCTGTAAAATGGCAATAATAATCCACTCACTTCATAATGTTATTGGAAAGATTCAGTGAGATTATATTTACTCCCTTGCATGTCTGTATCTCCAGGCATTGTAGCTTTACTGTATTATTTCATACTAAATTTGGAATTTTAAATGCTATTTTATTATATTTTATCAAACAAGGATCAAACACAAACTTTTCCAGGATGAGTGGGATTAAATTGTTAACAGTTGTGTATGTTAAATGAAGATTACCAGAAAAACAACTTAACAATCAAGATGGAATAAGCATCTCTATTTGGTGAACTTTGTCAGTAATTGACAGTAATGTCAATTTTGTATGCACATTGTCACCATGGAAAAATGTAAAAATATTGATGTCTCAGCCCATTTTTTTTTCAGCCCTATTTTCAGTAGATCTTATACAATTGAGAATCTGTGAGAACTGGCAGGTTGAGAAGCAGTGATTTGTCTAATAGTCAAGATTTTGCAGGGTCTTAGAAACATCAAATGCTGTGATATATCCCCTGATACTCCTCTCCCACCCCGATACTTTTTAAAGAGAATTTTAAATAAATAGAAATTTACTACAATATTCCACATATATTATTTTTCTGAGATAAAATGTATGCACTATTTTTATATTTTAGAACGTCAGAAGAATTTGTCATCCTACCAAAAGAAATGGTAAATTTTCTGCTTTATAAATATAAAATATTTTCAAGTATTAATTGAATAGGAGGAATCTGAAAGTTATTACATTCACATTCCATTGACTAAATCTAAAACTTATGTCACAGGAGAGAAGAATAATTATTGTTATATCAAGGCAGACACACTTTGACAATGTACAGGCATATTTCTAATAACTGCCTTAGGAGGATTAGGAGACTGTATGTAATTTCTGGATAGTGCAAAAAAAAACCCACCTATTTTCATCTTATGCATAGTAATGATAGTTATAACCATGAATTTTATTATCATAAAACACTTTAGGAATCAGTGAAGAACAAAACAATTAGAAATATTTCAAAATTTTAATCATGTATTAAATTAATTTTCTATGTGACTGCTTATGCAAAATGAGAAATTCAATGGAGGGCTGAAATAAATAAAATTGTTTTCTTTTTGAAAGAACTTTATTTATTGAAGAACTTACCTTCATTCCTAGTCCAGTTGCCATAGCTTTCTTCTGCAGTAGCCCCTTACTCTATACACTTTTAAGAAGTACAGACCTATTTTCCAACCTCTCTAAAAAAAAAACAAAAAACAAATAAACAAAAAAACACATTTGGAATATTCATGGATTATGTATTACAGAAGTAAATTTAGATAAATAAAAAGTCAATTCTGTTTACAAAATTATCATTGCACTCTGCTGCTACATTATTTGTCATTAGGAAATCATCACTTTTCTCCTTTACTATCTTTCTTAAAACAAACTCTTTAATAATACTCTTGGTAGTAGAATATTCTTCCCTAAAAAATAAAACACCATAAAAATTTCTGCCTCATATAATAGCAGAGTAACTCGTGTTGGACTAACTTACCCTCAAATAGTAATGATAAACTCTTGGGGAAAAAATGAAAAAAAAAATCCAAAGGAAAGCCATCTAAAGCAAGTAGAAAGGAAGTTGACATTTGAAAGAAGATCATAACACTGAGTAAGTTTCCAAGTTTGTGGCTTAATGCCTGAGGGCAGACCATAATTGTTCTCATGTGGCGTGCTCCAGTCCTGGTTAAAACCTACAGTTTTACTGGCTGAGAAATAAGAGCACAAAGTAGGAGGGACCACAGCAGTTTGAAAATTAGAGGATAAATTCTATTCAGAAGCTAGCCAAAGAAGAGAGTAACAACAAATTCTGTCTAATTTCTGGCCAAATCATTGGTTGTACCCTTAACTAAGTTTATATAGAATAGACTCCAAATAATCCAGAAAACGCTAAAGGGACATAGCAGGTGTTAGTTTCTGATGATTGTGGGAAGACAGAATTTGGAGCTGGGTCCAGCTGAGGTAAAAGCTTGTTATCAAGGAAAAAAATAAATAAACACTCTTTGAAGGAATATAACAGAATCTGATCTCTACAAGGTGTCATTCACATTATCTGGGGGATCTAATCCAAAATTAATAAACATCAAATAAAAGAAAGAAAAAGTAAATCACAGGAAAGAGAAAAGTCAGTCAAGGCAGAATAAATGAGACATGTCCCAGATGCTAGGATCAATGAATATAAATTTGAAGATATCTATTATAACTATGCTCAAGGACATAAAGAAAATAGGTTGTAATGAATTATCTAAGGAAATCAATGTGGAGACATTGAAATTTTATTAAGGCTATTCTAAATTTGTTTAAATAATTAATGGAAAATATTCAAAGACTTGAAGAAAAATATGGTCTTGATGAGGAAACAAATATGAGATTTCAGTAGAGAAAGGTAAAGAAACTAATGAAATTTGAGAATCAAATAATACAAAAAACTAAAGTCTGTAGGTGTGCTTAACACCAGAATGAAGAAGAATAAGAAAAGTCAGTAAATTTTAAGATAGAAATTATTCAACTTGAAGACAGGAAAATGTATAAAAGACTTAAAAAACATAAAGCCTCGGTGATCTATGTGACAATATCAAGTTGTTCAACACTGCAGTTCCATAAGGGGAAGAAAAACTAGAATAGAAAATAAAATTGTGAAAATAATAACTTATTTTTTGTGAAATATATACTTGATATGCTCAAGTCACTGAGTAATCTGAAAGTAAAATAAATAAAATTACACTAATTACCTTGGGACCAAAAGAGTTACATTGATGAAGACCAAGGTGAACTATAGAAAGTAGATAGAAAGAAAAAGTATGTGTACCATGCAGAAGAATAAAGATATGAAAAAGAGCTTATATCTCATTCAAAACAATGAAGAATTTGTCAACAGAATAACTATAGTCTAAGAAATCCTAAAGAGAAGTTAGGCTGAAGAAAAATAAAGCTAGATAAAAAGTTGCATTTTCCAGAAAACATGAATAACAATGAAAATGGGAACATATGATACATGTAAAAATTAACTGTTGTTTCTCTTCTTTAAAACACATGAGTATAAAAGCAAAAAAGTTGACATTGTGTTTGAAGTTTATGTGAAATGAACATGTAATATATATGGCAACTGAAGCATAACAATGCAGGCAAAATAAATGGAACCTTACTAGTCCTAGATTATTATATTTATAAGAAGTAAAGGTATTATTTGTGAAGATCTCTCACAGTATGAACTCTAAAAATCTTTGAAGAATCAAGGATGTATACTGTAATCCCAAACACAGTCACTGCAAAATATGATGCAAAAGAGTACAGCTAAAAAGTCAATGAATATTCGTGCCTCACATTACATAAAAATGAACTAAAATTGGATCAGGGACTTCAATGAAAAGCCTAAAATTAGAAACTTTATTTACAAAAATGAATAGAATCTTGATGATTTTGGGTTAAACATTTCTTATCAAGAATATAATATAAATGAACCATAAAAGAAACAAATTTTATTAACCCATTAAAAAAATATCTGCTCTTCAAGTTTTATGAAAATAAATACTAAAAGGAGTCACAGACCGAGAGAACATATTTCCAAACTATATCCCTGATAAACAACTGGTAAGAGAATATGGAAAGAACTCCCAAATTGTAACAAACAAACAAACAAAACAGACATAACAAAACAATAAAAGTAAAAATGAAACAAAAAAAGTGATATAGGAGATAAGTTTATTTAACACTGTTAGTCTTTAGAGAAAAACAAGTTAAAATCACAAAGAAATATTACTGCATGCTTGTAAGAACAATCCTGTACCTCTCAAAGCAAAAACAAAAATAAAAACAAAGAAAATCAACTACTGGCAAAGGTGGACCAACTGGTACTCAGACTTTGCTGATCCTCTGAAGTCCTTTCATTTCTACTGTCTCCCAAGATAATAACACTAACGAAAGAAACACACTAGGAAAAGAACATTGAAAGTTGGTAAGTGTGCTTCCCATCCGTATTTTAACTGATCCAGTTGAAAATGGTTTTCAGGGCAGCTCGGGTGGCTCAGCGGGTTAGCGCCAACTTCAGCCCAGGTTGTGATCCTGGGGACCCGGGATCAAGTCCCACATGGGGCTCCCTATGTGGAGCCTACTTCTCCTTCTGCCTGTATCTCTGCCCCTCTCTCTCTGTGTGTCTCTCATGAATAAATAAATAAAATATTTAAAACAATGGTTTTCAAGAAGTAATTTTACTTTCTGTTTCATATACATTGAGATAAAATATATTTTATTTAAAAAATTTATTTTCATTTGTTTTTATTTAAGTTTGATTTGAAAACATATAGTATATAACACCCAGGGCTCATCTCATCAAGTGCACCCCTCGTTGCCCGTCACTGAGTCACTCCATCCCTCTGCCCACCTTCCCTTCCACTATCCCTTGTTCATTTCCCAGATTTAGGAGTCTCTCATGGTTTGTCTCCCTCCCTCATATTCCCACTCATTTTCTCTCCTTTCCCTTTTAATCCCTTTCACTATTTCTTATACCCCCTGTATGAGTGAAACCCTATGATGATTGTCCTTCTCCATTGACTTATTTCACTCAGCATAATACCCTCCAGTTCCATTAATGTCGAAGCTAATGCATTTTAAATTAAAATGACATCAGGGAAGCCTGGGTGTTTCAGTCAGCTGACTCTTGGTTTTGGCTCAGGTTGGGATCTTATGGGTTGTGAGATCCAGCCCCATGTCGGGCTCTGTGCTCAGCAAGTAGTCTGCATGAGATTCTCTCTCCCTCTCCCTCTGCCCCTCCCTCTTCTCAGGCATATTCTCTCTTTAATAAATAAATAAATCTTAAAAAATTTTTTTAAATGACATCAATATTCCCAGGTTTTTGCTATATAATTAGGTATTCCCTTTTTATTCTTAGAAGATACTGGCTATTACTCTATATTTCATTTTTGCATGATTGATATATTCACATAATTTAAAATTCATGAATGGGTATACAATGAAATGTGATTTGGTTACCTTTACACATTATAATTTGTTTACTTAGGCAGTCCCATTGGGAATATTTAGGCTGACCCCCATATTTTACTATCACAAGCAATGCTTCTTTGTAAATATGGGACCCCTGGGTGGCTCAGTGGTAGAGCATCTGCCTTTGGCTGAAGTTGTGACTCCAGGGTCCTGGTATCAAGTCCCACATCAGGCTCCCCACAGGAAGCCTGCTTCTCCCTCTGTCTGTCTCTGCCTCTATCTCTGTATCTCTCATGAATGAATATATATATATATATTTTTAAAAAGAGAGAGAGTCTTTGTAAATACATATTTTTACATGTATACAAGAATATTAAGAGAATGCTGTATAGAATTGTGAGATCAAAGGGCATATGCACTTGCAGTTGTGATATCTATATTTCCAAATGACCCTTTACAGAAGTTGTACCAATTTATATTCTTATCAGCAATCTGCTAGAGGCTGGCTTAATTTTGAAAAAAAATTTTGATTCTCCAAAGTGAGAATTTCTGCCATTCTTCAGATCACAGCAAACTCAGTTTGGTTAGGACAACTTTCAGCTCCTCTTGTACATATAGATGTGCTGTGAGGGTATAAGGCACCAACTCCTTTGTGAGTTTTAAAATTCTTGAATATGCAACTATAAGGCATGATGCCCCCGTAGCATGGTACTGGGGAGCTTTCCCTGGCCTGTTACTATTTCAGCTGTGGGAGGGAATCCAGTCCTCTTTGCAGGAGACCCATACGCACTGAAGTGTGAATGGAGGATAAATAAAATGAGGTCAAAGAAGATTGGTCTAGGACAAGAGACTCAGTTGATAAGATCTGCATACAGTTATTTTTGGCACAGCTCTGAGAGGATTATCCTACTAGCATCTGCAGGGTAGAGGCCAAGGTGCCACTAAACATGGATAGCAGTCCAAAGCAAAGAATGATCTAGTGCCAACACGAGGTTCAGGAGTTCTGCTACATATGTTTATACACACACACTACACACACCCCACACAGAAATTGTGAAAAGTGAGTGCTCTGTTTATTTGCTTGTTTTTAGAGAAGGGATTAGAGTCATTAGCATTGGTTGGAAATTACAAGTAAGGAGAGTGAATGCAGACTTTTTCTTGTTTAGAGTTTGTACGTCTATATCTTTCAAAAAGGTAATAAATGGCATAGTGGCATCTACTTTTGTAAACAACAACAACAACAAAAAAAACCATTCCCCAAACCCCATACAATATTTTTGAGTTGAGTAAAAATATTTTATTGATTCAGATTGTGGTTGACAAGAATTATTTTTGCAGCATTAGCTATTAAATCCTTAAACAATTTAGCTTCAATATGTCTCCCAAATGGAGCAAGTTGCCCAACTGTTTTTATTCTTTTGGCTACCGGTTTGGTATTTACCTTTCTTTGTACTCTTCAGGATTTACTTCCCAGTTCCAGTAGGTAAACATGCTGCCCTGTTTAGTTTTAATTATCATCGAATCTGTGGACTGAGTTGCTATGGCAACAGCATAAGAACCTCCAAAGGGGGAAAGGTGAAGATAGAATCAGTCTTGCTTTGTTTTCCATCTACTGACAACTGAATTAACCTTGGAAAATAAAGCAGCTCTTCCACAGATGATTCATTCTGGGTTTGCTTTATACATTTACACAAGCAGGATGTAAAGAATGATTGGTAATGTCCTTCCCTATGCTGTAAGATGCTTTCCAGAATAGCTCTTCCCACACATCAAAGGAGAGATGGTAGGCTCTTAATAAGCTCTTCCAGAGCCTCTCCCACAGTTGTTTCCTGGAGTCAGCAACCCAGACACCTGGGGTGGTTCCAGCATCCTCTCCTCCAAACCCCCACCCCCACAGCATCCTAGTCTACGCACTTGTGAACAGCACTGTGGCTCTGCCCAGTGCAGTGGGGTGATGAGCATCACTTGTTACTCATCCTTGCTCAGGCCCATTCATCTTCCCCATCCCCCTGCACCTCATCCACACCCATTGTGGGCCCACTCAGCTCAGAGTGTGGGATCAGATATTGAGTCACAGGCATGACTAGAGGCTTGGCCAAGAGACAGATGCATGAGTAGGCTTAGCACCTCCATCTCACAAGCCAGGACCTTCAACATCACAGTGAGCACATAGGGAGGGAAAACCTACCTATGTGTCATGAAGTTTCAGGGGCCACTAGAGCCACAGGCCCACAAGGTCAAGGGTTTTCCTCACTGGCTTTATCTCTACCACCCCAGTGCCTAAAGCCACCCTCCACCTTTGCCCAGTCTTCAACTTTGCTCTAGTCCCCAGTCTGTGGGCTCCAAAATGCTCCACCTGCAACAGGCAGACACAGGTCTTATTTGGCTCCATGGGCCAATGCTTCCTAAAGTAGCCTATTGATTCAATGTTATTCCAATCAAACTCCCAGCAATATTATTTTGTGAGTACTGATCAACCGATTCTAAAGTTTATACAGAGAGGCAAAAGACCCAGCATACCCCAGGCAATATAAAGAGAGGAACAAATTTGGAAAGCTGATGATATCTGACTTCAAGATTTACTACAAAGCTACAATTATCAAGATAGGGTGACACTGGCAAAAGAATAGACAACTAAATCAGGGCAATAGAATAGAGAGCCTAGAAACAGACCCTCATAAATATAGTCAAATGACCTTTGACAAAGGAGCAAAGACAACACAATGGACAACAAATGGTGCTGGAAAAACTGGACTTCCACATGCAATAAAAAGAATCTAGACCCAGGCCTTGCATCTTTCACAAAAACTAACTCAAAATAGATCATAGACTTAAATATAAAATGCAAATCTATAACTCTAGAATATAACGTGGAAGAAAACTTGATGACCTTGGGTAGGATGATGACCTTTTAGATATGACACCAATAGCATGTCATTTTACCAAATGAAAGAAATAATTGATTTCTGGACTTCATTAAAATGAGAAACTTCTGGTCTGTGAAAGACAATGTCAAGACAATGAGAAGACAAGTCATAGACTGGGAGAAAATATTTACAAAAGACACATCTGATAAGGGAACTGTTATCTGAAATACACACAAAATAACTCTTAAAACTCAACAGTAAGTAGAGGAAACAATTCAATTAAAGAGTGGGCCAAAGACCTTAACAGATATCTCACCAAATAAGATACAGGGATATCAAATAAGCATAGGAAAAAATGCTCAGCATCATATTTCATTAGGACAATGCATATGGAAACAATGAGATGCCTCCACACACCTATTGCAGTGGCCAAAATCCAGAACAGACAATAACAAAAGCTGACAAGGTTGTGAAGAACATGAACATTCATTCATTGTTGGTGGAAATGAAAAATGGTACAACCACTTGGGAGACAGTTTGGTGGTTCTTACAAAACTAAAGACACCTTTACCATACAATCTGGAAACTGCACTCCTTGGTAATTATTCAAATTTGTTGAAAATTTTGTTCACCAAAAACTTGTGTATAGGTGTTAATAATAGGTTTCTTCATAATTGCTAAAACTTGGGAGCAACTCTATGTCCTTCAGTAGGTGCATGGATTAAAAAAAATGGTTGTATATCTGCACCATGGAATATTATTTAGCACCAGAAAAAGAAAAGAGCTATCAAGCCATGAAAAGACGTGGAGGAATCTTAAAAGTATTTACAAATAAAGAAAGCAATCTGAACGTGCTACATAGGGTATGATTCCATAAATGAAATTCTGGGAAAGTCAAAACTATGGAGAGAGTAGAAAGATGAGTGTTTGCTACTAGTTAGAGGTTAGGGATGAGGAATGAATACACAGAAGGCAGAGGATTTTTAGGGCAGTAAAAATACCATGTACGGTACCATAATGATGGATAGTGTCGTTTAATATTCATCTCCATCCATAGAATGCAAAACAGTGAGAGTGAACTATAATGTCAAATATGGACTTTTTTGTCAACACAGGTTAATCCATTGTCACAAATATACTGTTCTGGTGGGGGATATTATTAACGGGGAAGGCTATGCATGTGTGAGGGCAAGGTGCCTATGGGAAAGTTCTGAACCTTCCCTTCAGTTTTGCTTTGAATTTTATACTACTTTAAAGTAATAAAATCTTTTTTTTTTAACTTATTTATTCATGAGGGACACAAAGAGAGAGGCAGAGACATAGGCAGAGGGAGAGGCAGGCTCCTCAGGGGTGCCCGATGAGGGATTTGATCCCTGGACAGGGGTTAATGGGATCACGAGAGGAGCCCAAGGCAGACACTCAACCAATGAGCCACCCAGACATCCCTAACAGAATAAAGCCTTAATGGAAAAAGGCATCATAATCTAATGGAGTCTAAATAAAGACTTTTTATAAGTAGATTAAGGAATGGTGGAAATAAATTGATAAAACAGAAAAAAGGGTGACTAATGTAGGTGATGGGTGTGTTAATTAGTGAATGGGTATGTTAATTAGCTTGATTGTATTGATCACTTCACAATGTATACATATAGCAACACATCAAGTTGTATACCTTAAGTACAAGCAATTCCTTATGGGTCAATTATGCCTTAATAAGACTGAAGATTTATCCAAAAAAGTCCTTTAATTAATTAATTCATTCATTCATTTTAATTTAATTTTATTTAAATTCAAAATAGTTAACATATAGTGTATTATTAGTTTCAGGAATAGAATTTAGTGATTCATCAGCTGCATATAACACCCAGTACTCAATACATCAAGTGCCCTCTTTCATGCCCATCCTCCAGTTACCCCATCCCCCACCCATCTCCCCTCTAGCAACCCTCAGTTTGTTTCCTATAGTTTAGAGTCTCTTATGGTTTACCCCTCTGGCTGTTTTTATCTCATTTTATTTTTCCTTCCCTTCCCCTAGGTTTTGTTTCTTAAATTCCACATATAACTGAAATCATATGGAAATCATATGGTATTTGTCTTTCTCTGACAGACTTATTCAATTAGCATAATACCCTCTAGTTCCATCCACATCCTTTTTTGGGGGGGAGGCATTCATATCCTTGCAAATGGCAAGATTTCTTTTCTTTTCTTTCTTTCTTTTTTTTTTTTTTTTGCAACTGGCAAGATTTCATTCATTCTTTTTTGATGGCTGAGTACATACCATCATATATATATATACCTCACCTCTTCTTTATCCAGCCATCGTTGATGGATATGTAGGTTCTATCCATACTTTGACTAATGTGGACATGCCTGCTATAAACATTGGGGTGCAAGTTTCTGTTTGAATCACTATTTCTGTATCCTACGGATTAATACTAGTAGTGCAGTTGCTGAATTGTAGGGTAATTCTATTTTTAACTTTTTGAGGAACCTCCATACTGTTCTCCAGAGTGGCTGCACCAGTTTGCATTCTCATCAATTTAAGAGGGTTCCCCTTTCTCCACATCTTCACCAACAGCTGTTGTTTCCTGAGTTGTTAATTCCAAAAAGAAGTCCTTTAAAATTCTTTAGGGGCACCTGTGTGGCTCAGTTGGTTAAGCATCTGACTCTAGGTTTTGGCTCAGGTCATGATCTCAGGGTTTTGAGATCAGGCCCTGCTTCAGGCTCTGCACTGAGCATAGAATCAACTTCTTCCTCTCCCTCTGCTCCTCTTCCTGCTAGGCTCTCTCTCAAATAAGTAAATAAATAAAAATCTTTAAAAAAAATAAATAAAATTATTTGGCAAGATTGACAGATGGTGATTTTTTTTTTTTTTACTTGTTGGTAATCTGAAATGTATTTCACTTTCATTAATAAAATGCAGTGCTACTGCATAGACATCTCATCTCTAGGATGAGATTTATTTTCTCTCAGCACATTGGTGAGACAGTTCTCTGCTTTTTGGCTTTGATATCGTGTCTAAGGAGCCATTCTTTGCATTGTTTCATTAGGTAATTCTTCTGTCCTCTTATCATCCTAAGAATTCTCTCCCTCTTTTCTTTTGTTTGTATTTTTAATTAAATATGCAAAAGGTATATATTCTTTTTAAAAAATTCTTGTTAGTGTAGGTTATGATTTCTCTCTGGTGGACTTATCTATTCCATCTTTGTGAAAAATTCTGTTATTTCTTTTAATTGTTTCTCTTCTCCATTTCTGGGATTCTGATTGTTTATATGTTAGACTCTTTCAATCTCCTCCGTGGATTTTAACCACTCATGACAGAGCTTGTTTTCTAAAGATGGCCCATGAGCTCTTGTATAATGTGATCTTGACATTTATCCTATCCAGTGCTGGGATATATGCATGCTTCCTGCCTTGGAAATTGGGTGGATATTTGTGACTGTCTCAGTCATAAAGGTAGAGCAGTCATGATGCTAGCTGACAACCAAGGCTACATTGTAACAATGACACATGCTTTTAGAACACTTGCTTTTGGAGCCTAGCCTCTGCAACGGTGAGGAACCCCCAAAAATGTTTGGGTGTGCAGATAAAACCCCTTGTGTAGGGGCCATATGCAGTTGTTCTGGTTGACAGCTCCATTTGGGTACAGGCTGATAACCATTCTTACCCATCAGCCATGTGAGTAAAGATGCCCCAGATAATCTAAGCTACCAGCTAAAGTCATCTATCTTTATGAATCTTCCTGATGGAGGTTGTGACATCGCTGGTCAGAGACAAACCTCCCCTAAACAAAATACTGACCTTCAGAATCTATGAGTATAATAAAATCGTTGTTTCAAGCCACTAAGTTTTGGGATGGGCTATTAATGCTACAATAGAATCTGAAATATTTCTGTAACATCTGTTACTGTGCCTTGCCTCACTATATATTCTGCATAATATCTTCAATTCTATCTCCAAAGACACCAACTGCTTCTTCAGCCTAGCCTAATTGACATTAAATGCATCGGTTGAGATTTTATTACTAGTGATTACATTTTTTCACTGTCATATAGTTTAGTTATTTTTCAAATCTACTTTGCCATTTCTAATAGTATACTGCTGCTTAATATTTGATTTCATATTCTATTTTTTAGATCTTTTATACATAGCATTTTACATTCTGGTTGTAATTTTGATATCTGAAGCCTTTTGAAGAGTTTATTTACTTTGGATTGTTTCTACTGACCATGGCTCACTGGTGGCTTGTTTCTTTTTGCAAATGGTGGTATAAAAGTTTCTCCCTGGTTATTAAACTTAGTCATGGAATGCTAAGGGGGACACCGCGTGTCACTGTATCTTAAAGAGTGAACCTTTCACAGGTTCTGGCTTAATTTCCTAAAACCAGACCTAGGGCCAGCACTTTTCCACAGCAAACCCAGGCTTTATATTTTGGGTATTCCTGAAATTTTAAATTTGTTTTTTTTGCTCTTTAGATATTTACCTTACATGTAGGAGCTCCAGAATACATTTAAAGTGTATTTATTTCATTTTATCTAAGACCTAAACGTGTTGTGTTTAGTCTGCCATATTGCTGGAAGTACAAGTCCAGGGTTATCATTAAGTACAGATGCAGATATAGACACATAGGTTAGTTATATAGAGAGATATTTAATGCAGAACCTTTCACAGTGAGTGTTAATTACATGGCTCATATCTGTGCATCAACAAGGAGAACATAGAAGGATTTGCAGATTATTTAGTAATGACAAATTAAAGCTCAATGGCTTGTTCATGTGGATTAGTAAAGAATACAAGTTTTGATCAATAAAAAGGGCAGAAGGCTAAAAGTTTGAAAGTCCATAAATTAGACATTTGGTATTGGCTTTATTCTTTAATGATTTCTCATTCCTTTCTCCTAATTTTCTAATTGTACTTTTAGTAGAATTTGAATTGGATAATAAAAAATGGATTATAAAATTCACTTGAGGTGTTCCTGTAGTTCTAAGTACATGAGAACTGGGAAGTCACCAATAATTATCCTCTTCACACACGGGCATTTAATAATTCTCTTTTAGTTTATATTTTTATTTTATAGGTTACTTTAATTATGCATCTTACTGCGTAAGAGATTAAATGATTTTTTAATTTAACCTTTACAATGACACAGGAACTTTGATGCATTAGTACTGCTGCTTTGGGATAGTTTCTTTTGTCTTTATATAAAATACTGTTCTGTCCATTACGAGTAGTTCTGCAGTGCTTAGTTTGTTTTCTGCTTAAGATGATAAGGAATACACTGTGTCATTCTTGGTTAGATTTTCTTTGCCCATTTCAGCCTTGCAGAGCCACTTGCAAAGGAAAGCTACTTTGCACTCATGTTAAAGATTATACGTAACTTCTAGGATAAATTGGAAGACTGAATTCAAGCAGTTAGAACTTGTTGGGTGCTGCTCTCAGCCTATTGACAACCATGGTCATGGCTGGACCAGCCCTTAGGATTGTAAGGTGTCCTCAGCAACAACCATCAGAAGTGTTGGGGGGGGGATGGTTTATTAGTCACAGGGCCTGGAAATTACAAGGTGGCCCCCCGGGGCCAAACAGTGTGGTTGTTGTGAGAGAGAGAGAGTGCAGGCCTGGGGTTTTGCTTTTATCCTGTGGAGTGTGGAGACCTAGAGTTTCATAGATCCATGAACTTATTTATTTATTTTTTAATTTATTTTATTTTATTTAGATTCAATTAATTACCATATAGCATATTATTAGTTTCAGAGGTAGACTTTAGTGATTAATCAGTTGCATAAAATACCCAGTGCTCATCACATCACCCAGTTACCCCATCCCCCCACCTACCTTCCCTCCAGGGACCCTCAGTTTGTTTCCTAGAGTTAAGTCTCTTATGGTTTGTCTCCCTCTCTGATTTCATCTTATTTTATTTTTCCCTCCCTTTCCCTATGATCCTGTTTTGTTTCTTAAATTCTATATATGAGTGAAATCATAAAATAATTGGCTTTAGATCATTAGAGAGAAAATTAGAGCATGGAAAAGAGAAAAAAAATAAGTCATCCTAAAGGTCAGTTATGGAAATCAACCAAGATCTCTAAAACAAAGGAGCCTGGAGGGAGGTCAAGGCAGAGGCGAGCCCTCTTTGAGTAATGCCTGGCAATCAAAGCTTAAGTCAGGCACTTACATTTCAAAAAAGAAACACCCTACTGGCTGGGTTTATGTTGCAGAATTAAATCGGTTCCTTCCAGAAATCACTACCAGACTAGTTTTTCAAAGACACAGAACACAAATATGGTGAGCACACGAGAGGTGACAGCAAGGAGGCTTTGGAAGCTGGAAGAAAAGGTTAATACCTGGCTGACTGAGGCGCCTGAGGCTTGCAGGTCACAGTGTTGAATGAAGTAAAAGTCCTCTGCTTTAAGAGGATGAGGAGAGCAGCTAGGAACCTTGGCTGACCCAACTCACAGGGTAGATTCTTCACATAACACAGCTGGCACCACCAGGTAAGTCACAACATGGGGCCTAGGGGACAAAAAAAAGGAAGGCTGAAGGAAGATTTTTCATACATTGTCACTATGCTATAAAAACTAAGTCAGTCGGTGAAGGACAAACATTATATGTTCTCATTCATTTGGGGAATATAAATAATTGTGAAAGGGAATATAAGGGAAGGGAGAAGAAATGTGTGGGAAATATCAGAAAGGGAGACAGAACATAAAGACTCCTGACTCTGGGAAACGAACTAGGGGTGGTGGAAGGGGAGAAGGGCGGGGGGTGGGAGTGAATGGGTGACGGGCACTGGGGGTTATTCTGTATGTTAGTAAATTGAACACCAATAAAAAATAAATTAAAAAAAAAAAACTGACCTAGGCTTGGGGCCACCAGCTTCAAGAGGAAAAGTGAATACAGCTGGACTGAAAGAGCAGCTAAGAAAGGGGGACAGGGAGGAGGAGGGAGAGGGAGGAAGGAGCAGGGAAAGAAGGAGAAAGAGAGTGAGAGAGAGGGAGGGAGAGAAGATTGATCTGCTGCCATAGTTAAAAACAAAGAAATGCCCTTTCATAAGGTAAGACTTCCACTGTGGTCTGGGTGCCATGGAGAAACTGTGTGGACCCATATGGAATCTGATGTTTATACAGAGAGGCCACAAAGGCACGAGGCTGCAAAACCATGGCCGCTACTCCCCTTGACTTACTTGGATGCAGGTATGAACAGAGAAAATGTTAAAAATAATTCAGGCAGCAACCATGCCAACTGGAGGGCAATTCAGTGGGAACCATCTCAAACTAGCCATAAACAAAAGTCTTTAAATGTTTTCTCTCTCCCTCTCTCTGTGCATGAAGAGCCACATTGCTTTAAATATTAATAACTGAAAGGAGCTGAGTATTTTTCCTTCAAGCTTTTCAAATAAAATTCATTGTTGGCTTGAAAACAGATAAAGAAATTTTAGGCCAAAGGCTATTTTTTTTTTGACAAGAAGTTATCAGTGGCTAAGAACAAGAGTTTAGTTAAGCTAAATTCTTCACTCTTCAAATGTAGCTAATTGTAGTTCATAGACTTTTCACATACGTTAGCAGCAGATTGAAGGTAGCAGATTAAACTCTGAAGCACTCTGCGGGAGGAAATGGAGGATTTTTATTTTTAAGATTTTATTTATTTATTCATGAGAGGCACAGAGAGAGAGGCAGAGACACAGGCAGAAGGAGAAGCAGGCTCCTTGCAGAAAGCCCGACGTGGGACTCGATCCCAGGACCCCGGGATAACGACCTGAGTCAATGGCAGAGGCTCAACACTGAGCCACCCAGGTGTCCTAAAAATGGAGAATTTTTATTATATAAGATCAAAGTTTTCTCATTCAAACCTAGAAGTTGAATTCATTTGTTGATATATCTAAGCAGATGACTACCTCTATGTTCCAGAAGTGATATATTTATACAGTTTTATAAATTATAAATTACATAAACTTAGTTATATAATATTTACATACATTTCTGATGATAAATAATAAAAGTCCAATCAACACAGAGAAAGTAACAATCTTTCATAAGCAGCATTTCCAGGCACTCAAACTCCCTCTCCCTTCATGCTCTTGGATGATACAATTTTTCTCTTCATGCTATTGTGAAAAAATAGTACATTTTATTGCACAAATGTATAAAAATATTTTTTAATATAATATAAACATATATTTTAAATATATTTTAAGATATATACATATACATTTTAGATAACTTTTATAAATTTTATAATTTAAATAAATTTTATAAAAACTATGTATATTTCAGAAAAGGTGGGGAAGGGCAGAGGGAGAGGGAGAGAATCTCAAGCAGACTCTGGGCTGAGTGCAGAGCTTGACGCACGACTCCATCTCATGACCCTGAGATCACAACCTGAAGGGAAATCAAGGACTGATTGCTCAATGGACTGAGCCATCCGGGCACCCCTGTACAAAATACTATGTAATCAGTATCTTATGGAAAGACATTTAGGTTGTTTCCAATTTTTGTTGTGATGGAATATGTTGCAGTGAAGTCATTTTGCAGCTCCTTTGAGTACTTTTTCTATTAAATGACAGAGGTACAATTTTTGAGTCAAAGGGCAAATGTGGGGCAGCCTGGGTGGCTCAGCAGTTTGGCACTGCTTTCAGCCCAGGGCGTGATCCTGGAGACCCAGGATCGAGTCCCACGTCAGGCTCCATGCATGGAACCTGCTTCTCCCTCTGCCTATGTCTCTGCCTCTCTCTCTCTCTGTGTTTTTCATGAATAAATAAATAAAATCTTTAAAAACAAAAACAAAAACAAAGGGCAAATGTATTTTTCTATTGGATTACTATTTATTTTGCAGTTTCCTTCCCACCTCCTGCCTGGACCTATCCCAAATCCCCTGGGCTCCAGCATTATCATGGCCTCTGATGAAAGGACAAAAGAGGAATCCATTAGAAGCCCCAGAACTCTGTCTCTAAAGTGACCTCTATTTTGATAATTGGGATAATTTCAGTATGGACAGAGGTTGGGGAAGCCAGGGAAGCTGTGACTGGGGTGAGGCTGGAAAAGACTGGAGGGATAAGCACATTGTGGTTCTTCCATGCTACATCACAGTACAGGGCTTGACACTGATAGTCTACAGGGGGCCCCTGGCAGGATCCTGAACTGCCAGGGATGTGATCACATGTCTGCTCTACACTTATTGCCATGGCAACAGTGTGGCACAGTGTCTGGGTGGGATAAGATGAATGGCAGCGAGGTGGAAGGAGTCTGTTCCCCTGAGAATTTCTAAGGGAGCTGGGAACACAGAGGTGAGTAGACCTAAGACATTTTGGGTGGATCATCTACCATTAGCCCCAGTTCACAGCACTTGGAGAAGAAGACTGCCCTACGAGCCCACAGTACACATGGCTGAATATAAACTGAAGTAGTTTTAAAGCTCTAAGCCTTGGCCACCCCACTGTGCAGAAGTGATACCTGAAATAGTGTCCAGGGTGTTACTGGCTCAGATGTCTCCTCCTGTCAGCCCGGAGAGCAGAACAGGTTTGCTAACAGTCCTGCCAGCAACCATGAAAAGGGAAGAAATGAGCCCCCCACCCCCGCCCGCCCCATGTGGATGGCCATTGTCATCTATGGCTGAGGAAATAGATGCTGGGTGCCCACAACCCTTCAGCATCCGGTGGAGGATCAGGTCTCACGCCACACCAGTGTTCAGGTGGTACAGACCAAGAAAAACTACAACAAAATAGAGAACATTCAGTGGCTGAGCTCAGAGAACAGACACCCTGAAAGAAAAATAAAATTTTAGCTCCTTAAATTATGAGTAACAGTCTATCCCAATCATATCCCTCATCTGGGACTCATTGCCTTCTCTATGTATTAATCCACAATAACAATTTATTACAGCAAGATGTGGGAAGGTGGAGATAGTACCCATACATGAAGATGGCAGAAATGTTGCATGTACTTGCAGTAGATTGATGGACTGAGTTGAATCAAAACTTGCTTTCTAAAAACAGATGTGTCTGTAAAGACTGAAAACAGAGATTAATAGATAAATGTCATCTAGGACATCTTCACTATGAAAAAATTATCTGTATTTCCAGACTTTCTGGACACCCTGAGGTGTGCTAAATAAACCATAACAAAAATGACCTTAATAAATTGCTTAGCTTAAAAACAAGGGAAACAGTGTGGTCAGGACATGTTACAGAATTCAAGCAAGGTGATATAGGAATTGGATATAGGCATGCAAAGGATAAGATTCAAAATCCCAAGGGGGGGACAGGTTCTGTGGGCTTGAGTCAACCCAAGAAGGGGAAATAGAGCTGCCTCCCTGGCATACAACTGGGGATTTTCAGTGCTACCAGTCTAATCATTTAAAGAAAACCACCACCCCAAAAGAGCTTGCTCTTGTCCTGCGTCTCCATGATAAGAGGCCCACTCTCCTTGAAATTTAAGCATCCTGAGAACAGGCTTGTTGACTCTGGTTCATGCTATATCTCGTCTAAAGCAGTATCTCACACATGGTTGGTGATCAGCAAATAGTTGTTGAATTCTGGAAAACTCTCTATTGAGTCCTTGCCATACAGAGGTGTGTAATCTGAATTTGCATTGTCTGCATGGATCAGGAATCCCAACCTGAGACATAACAATAAAAAGTAGCCCTGGATTGATGAAAGCAGTAACTCTAGCAGAATCAAGGTTAAAACCCCTGACTTGTTCACTTCCATGGAGCACAACTTAGTAAAGATTATCACCGCTAAATCCACCTAAAGAAGATGATGAAGAGAAAGGAGCTCTGCTTTGAGACAAAAGAATTAAACCAGAGGGGGAAAATTGCTCAGGTTTTATATTCTGTACCTGGTTTAAAAACCAGTAAGTAGGAAGAAGTGAGGGACAGTGGAAGGTAAAGATACAATAGATCTTTGGATGAGGAAATGTGGTCATTGAAAGCAAGGTGGCCAGGAAATTTACATCTATGGGATCAGGGACAATCTGCAACAGAAGAGAGGGAGAAAAACGAATAATTACTCAGTGGTCATCAAGGAGCTCACAGCCTGGTGGAAGAGCAGATATTGAAGGCTAGTGGAATAGGCAAGTCGCAGAAGCTCATAACACTGAGGTTGGCATCTTACATGGGTTCTTGAAGGAGTGTTTGTGAGCAGATCATGGAAGAGTTACTTGGGGTTTGCCAAGAGAGAAAAGAAAGCACAACTCGGAGGTGGATGTGTGTGTTGGGCCTTGGGGCCAGGGCAGCAGGAGGGTGGTCTTACTTATCACAGGGCTTCTCATATTTTCCTGCGGAAATGATAGTGGTGGGAACTGAATGGAAGTGGGGACACTCCACAGAGATTTTGAGGATAAAACTTAAGCAGTCCTTATGCCTAGGGGTCAAGGAATTTCTCTTTACAATTCTGTCTTTTATCACATAAATTCAAGTGCAGATGCATTCTACTTCCTAGCATTCCGGGTATTATTTTATTTTATTTTTTCCGGGTATTATTTTAATAAAACAAAAAGATATACCTAATACTTGTAAGTTTAATTGCCTAACATTTTATCCAAAATTTTGAGACAGATCAGGGCTGTAGTTTATAAACCATGTTTATCCTGAGGCTGCTGGCCACCTCACTGTACTCTTGAACTCAGAGGCCACAGTTGGGTGACAGTGTTTTCAGCACTGTTTCCTTTCTCTTCCATCATCCACCAAACTCTGGCAACATATTTAAGTCAGGCTAATTGTCTGTGGGGCATGAGTGTAATGGAGTCAATTTGATAAGCGACCAATTTAGCAAGAACTGATTCTGTCGTTCAGATCAAATTAACATTTTGCTTTTCTTGGGGAAGTAAAGGAATGTTATCTTCTTAGTTTACACATTTATTCTGAAATAAATTGATATTGCGGCCCATCTACAAATATGCTGCTATCTTTCTAATGAGACTCCATATTTTAGGGTGAAATGTTCCCCAGCAGAGAAGGAAATGCCTCCAGTTGAAGAGAAGTCTAAGCTTCTTTTGATGATGGCAGGTGCACTAATCTCCGTCCTGAGGCAAATAGGACAAATGGTTTCGATACATGGGGATGGTACACTTACTATTTTTAACAATATGACAAATTGGGTTTGAATTTTCTGAAATAATGCTTCTCAATTCAAAACTTAAGGAAAAATTAGGTATATCAGAGCAGCTAGTAGACAGTTGCCACAGAGGCATTTTGATGGAAAGATTAAGAACATTACTTGTTATTCCCTACCTAAGTGGTACAGCGAAAAGAAATGAGACACTTGGGTGATTCTTGAGTGTCATATATTACAAAAAACCTCAAATCTTGAAAACTTTGCCAAGTGCAATTCCAAGGTATTGGAGAAATGACAATTAATTCATTCAAATGTGTTGTGAGTTTCTAGGTGTCAGATGCTGTCAAAGAGAACAGAGCCATTTTTCATGTGCTTTAATTCCACTTGGGAGAGACGCCCCATAAATAGCAAATGTATCAATAATCATGCCAGTGATGATAACCATAATGAGAATTTCAGCAGGGTTATATGATGCAGTGGCCATTTTACAGAGTGTGGACAGAAATAATTTCTCTGAAAAATGACATTTAAATTGTGATTGAATGACAGGAAGGGACCAGCTATGTAGAGATGGGGCAGAGAAAACAGTTATATCCAAGGTCCCAAGAATGGCTCTTTGAGGAGGCTGAAGGGGAAGAGAAGTCTGTCATGCAGGGTGGCACTGGGAGAGGGGAGTGTGGTGTGGCTGGAGCATGAAAGGATGGCAGGACCAGACATCCAGGTCCTGGATAAGCCAGGGTGTGGCATTTACCCGAAGACTGATAGATACTCGGTGGAGGATTTTAAGCAACAAAATGATGGGATCTGATCTGCATTTTCAAAGTTCATGCTGTTTCATGAGAAACGGAATATGGACTAGAGGTGAGCAAGAGCGGATGCTCAGGCGAAGATGATGGCTATGTGGGAAGTGGCTACTAAAGTGGGGCAATGGGGAAGGATCCATCAGACCTCCTCATGGATGAATGGGGGTGGTGAGGAGTGGGGCTCTCTCTTGCTTTCCTACTGCACTTTAGCTTTCTTGTCCCACCTCCCTCCACCCAAGTCCATGCCCAGGCAAGTTTGCTCCCCACAGAGCCTTTCCCATCGCAGCTGCTAACACCCAAAATCCAGCTGCTCTGGCCCCAACACCCACCGTCTTTGGTTCTCTCTTGCTGGCACCCCATCACGTCTGCTTTGGCAGCACATCTAGTTGGCTTTACATTCGAGATGCATCCATCATCCATCCACTTCTCATATTGCAAATGGTAATTACATGGTCCAGACCAGCATTATGTGGTGCTTGGGGCTCTTCCACGCATCCTCGAGTCTCTGTGCTCCTCCAGTCCTACCTCCCTAGAACCTACTGGTAACCCAGGAGGAAGCCTGACCTTCTTAAACTGTCAATGAACACTGACACACCACTGTGATTTCAGGCTGAAAGGTGAGCAGGAAGCAGACTCCGCACGGTCTAACGGGGCTCATGGGGGCTTGCGTGTGTCTCCCCTCTTGGTCCTTTAGATGCTCTCCTCCTGCCTGTCACTGCCTTCCAGGGCTGCTGGCCTTTCTGCCCTCAATCCTGCCAAGTTTCTTCCTGCCTAAAGGCTTTCACACTCAACACTCCTTCCAACAAAATGCTCCATCTCCAAATACCCGCAGCACCGTCTTCTCTCATGATTCATGTCTCTTGTGCCCCGCTCTCTCGTGGGTTTTCCTGAATCACCCCCTGGAAACATTTCCCTGTGCCACTACATATTTTGGTTGCTCAGGTGAGTGCATCCTTGGGACTCCTATTCTTTGCTCTACCAAGGCGCCGCCTCAACTGCTTTCCTCCATTAACTCTCCCATGATCACTTTATAGAGGTGCAATACGTGGATAGCAGCTCTTAAACGATTATGAGAGATTTAGTAAAAATCATCCAGGATGCCTCTAATGCATAGCTTGTCTCCTCTTCATGAGTAGTGACCCGAGAAGAGATACTCGGGAAGATCAGGAGTTCCGAGCAATCAAATGAAAGGACTGGTGCCTAACTTGCAAAATAATAGTTTTCTGATTTTCTTGAACCTTGGAAGGATAAACTAAGTACTTTAACTTTAGGTTCTGTCCCCCCACCTAGACATCGCAGTCACCTCCGTCCCTGGCTGAGCTTTGTTTTATTTTCTTTCTTGGTAGCTTGACTACCTTGTGTGTTGGGCGGGAATGGATGGAGCGCGGCTCTACAGGTGAGGAAAGTCTGCTTCCAGAGACACGGAGAGAGGACCCAGGGGAGCCCAGGCCTTCACCCCGGTTCTCCAGAGGGAGCAGGAGGTGGAGAAGGGCCCCGGCTCCGGGGTCAGACACGTCCTGGCCCAGGGCCTGCCGCCGTGGGCCCCGAGCTGAACGACCGGGCTCACAGGGTCCCCCTCCCTCTACGGTCAGAGGCAGGTCATAGAGCTCAGAGCTCGGGACGGCAGGGAGAGTTAGAGGCAGGACCATGCGCAGGGGGCTCTGACCTCGGGACGGCAGGAGCCACGCGGGGCTCGCCTTCCCCTCCTCCGTCCAGGTCTGTGCTCCAGGTCTGCAGGGCTCTGCACCCCGCCCCCGCCCCTGGGCCGCCGTCAGAGCCGCGGTGCCACCAGCCGCGCCCCTCTCCGGGGAAGGCGCCCCTGACCTGGAGGGCGTCCTGGAGGCCGTCCTGGAGGCGGTGCGGCCCTGGGGGCCTCCCGGCGGGGGGTGAGACCGGGTGCAGCCCGGGGGGCGGGGGGGGCGTCACCGCGCAGACTGCGGGGCCCGCGGGGACCCACGGCTCCGCTTCGGGGTCGTCCCGTGGCCGCCGCGGGGCCTCGGCAGGTGCGGGGGGGCGGGGCGGGGAGGGCAGCCTGGGGCGCCGGGGACCCCACCGCCACCTGCACGGCCGGGTGGCTGGGAGGCCTGGGATTCCTGGTTCCCATCGGCTGCGACAGTTGTCCAGGGTTTTAAAATACAGAATTTCAGCTGTAGCTCTCCAAGGATCCCTCTTTTCGGTTATTATCTTTTGATGACTTGTAGTGGGTGGGAGCCGGCAGTTTGCAGAATGATGATTTGGATGTTTGTAATAGTTTTTCATCTCAGATGATTTATTTTTCATGCTGTTGTGAAACCTCTGCTTATTAAACTTTGGCAGATTAGCCCAGATAGCACATCAGTCCCATAGAAAGAAAATCTGTGGACTTAACTATCAGTCAAAACAATGGCTAATTAACTCGCTGTTAATGTTCTCCGCAGAAGTTGTGTAACTGTGTCTTAGGAGACCCAGCAAACAGTTATGTTTTATGGCATTATCACTTTGCATTTGTTTTCTATTTCTAAATATTGGGCTAATGGTAACTGAGGCGGCACCCAGTAAAAAAAGAAAACACCCAGGGCTTCACTGGGAGAGGGTTCTAGATGCAGCCAGCCGCTGTCCCTCTGGGGAAGCTCTGGGGGGTGGGGGCACATCGGGACCAAGGACCTCCTGAGCAGATGTCCTGTGTCAGAGAATGATGGCAGTGACAATCTATGATAAATGAGGAGGAGGAACTCACGCTTCGCAGCCCTCTGATCTTCATGCCCTGTGAGGAACCTCTGTGGCAAGCAGCGTTTCCAAATCAAACCAAGGGAAGCCTCCCTCCTGAAAACAAATGCAACACCTTTCCTGAGGTGGTTTTTATTCTCTAGATGGTTTCTGATTGAAGGCCACAAGACATGCAAACGTAATTTCATGGAAAAAGGAAAATATCTTAAAGCCATTTCATTCCCTTCCACCTAAACCTTGACACTATCCAATTGAATTGATTGGGGTGACTTTATTCTTTTTTCCTTAAGTGAGCCTATTTCCTCTCTATTGCTTCACAAACCAGATTGTTATAACAGAAAACAAAATGATAGTAAAGCTTTGCTTGTATTTAATATCTCCTAAGCACTAGCAACATGGGTACTAATTTTATAGGGAAAGTGCAGTAAGATTATGGGATAGGAATCTATAGAAAATGCATAAAAAATACTTTTGGGACCTTCCTAAAACAATAGCATGAAAGGTATTTAATTGCAAACAAATTAATTTGTAAGGTCAGTAATTTTATTTCTGATTGTTGCATAGGATCACCACCTGGTAGATTTACAATCAAAGTAAGTAATCAAAGCCCCGTCCACTACCACTGAATCATTAACAGACCTTCTTTGCCTATAGATCAGAAAAAGAAAAGTTGTTCACAACCCATTCACAGTAATCTTTTTCAGAAATAATTTATTCAAACCTAAGATAATTTAATATGG
This sequence comes from Canis aureus, assembly GCF_053574225.1. NCBI lineage: Eukaryota > Metazoa > Chordata > Mammalia > Carnivora > Canidae > Canis > Canis aureus. The sequence continues at coordinate 9,835,826 of NC_135641.1, forward strand.
TAGATATGGAAGGAGAGTGATTTATGGTTCAACCAAATGTACAGAAACAAAACTCTGGCTGAACCCTGTGGCAGCCTAATGGGTCACCTTGTACAGAAGCCAATCCACATTATCACCATACCAGGAAAATCACGGAGCAGCCACAGTTTGAGTGATGGCACCAGGAACATGTGAACTTCAAAGTCACTGAGGATGAGGGCTGGAAATCTTCATTGCTTTCCACCTCTTCAGACTTCTCATCCCAGCCCTGGAATGTCATCATGGCACATCTCCTTTTAGGAGAATCACAGAAACACAGACACCAGACCTCATAAAAAAGACACATTGGATCAGAACACTCACATTCCCAAATAGTGCTTTGTTTTCTTATTTCCAAGGGGCAGCAACTACAATGGTGGACTTCAATGTTGATTTACGTCATAGAAAGTGGTATTTCCACAGCCCATTGGTAGAATACTATGCTTAACAAAGGAGTGGGCTCTTATTGGTTTAAAAAAAGGTTGTGAAATTTATCCAGCATCTGAGTGAATTTCAGAACTGAATTAAATGGAATGCATGAAAGTGGAAACAGGTGTGACAAACTGCATCTTGTTGAGAAGGTGAGCTTTTGAGATGCCCAGATAGGAATTCAAATCTCATTCCTGCCCATTAATTGGTTAAATCCCCAGGCACAGAATAAATTAATTAATTGTATTCCTCTGTAAAAAAAGATGAAAATAGCATAGTATTCAGATCTTGAGTTTTCTGTGAAGATTAACAATATACAGGAGGGATTTTGCATGGTGCCTGGGAAATACCAAGACTTGTTAATGTAACACTTTATTTTTTTTTAATATTTAAGGATTTTAAAAATATATATTGACAGAGAGAAAGAGAAGAGAGTACAAGCAGGGAGAGCAGCAAGCAGAGGGAGAGCAGGTTCTTGGCTGAGCAGGGAGCTCAATGTTGGGACTTGATCTCAGGACCCTGGGATTATGGCCTGAGCCAAAGGCAGACTGAGCCATTCAGGCACCCCCTAATGTAACACTTTTATAATTTCTTTTTACAGTGATTCTTGGAAACAAAGAACAATGCCAGGGTCAAGTAAAGATGCTAGAGTTCTACAAACTCTTAGGGAAGATAGGTTTTGTTTGTTTGTTTTAAGGAAGATATTTCAACTCAATAAATGACCTCATTTTTTTCAAAGCCAATTTCATGACTACTTGGGATTTGAAATTTTCAGCCCAAGATGAATATAGTATAGACATCTCTCAATATTAATAAGATCTCCTGTGTAAGTTGGGATCATACCAAGGGCAACGTATTTTTCCAGTTCTCTATTCTTTTTCATATTAAATAGCCTCAAGTATATTCTTTACTTGCAGCAGGAAGATATATGGAGCATTAGATGGTATTTTCATATTCACGGGTTGTATTAAAGGAGAGGAATCCTGAATTTAGGGAACCTGAATATTTTATAATAGGCAGTAAATGTGCCTGCTTTTTGTTTGGTGGAAGACACTCTATCTTTCTAGGTAGTAAGGAAGTCTACCCTCTATCACTATTATTCCAAGTCGTTTGCTACATAAACATCCTTGGAAAGACAGTCCAGAATAAAGTCAATTATTGTTCCTGTTCACAGACTTGCAGAAACTTGAGAAACATATGGAGGATTATCTCCCAACACTTTAGTTAATTCTGATGCTGAGATGGATTTCCAACTAATCAATAGATGTATATTTATTCACTCATCCTCCCAACAGCTTTGCTCTGCTTTAGTCATATTCTCTTTTCTCTGTTCAAACTGATGAATATTGAAAGTGAAAATCAGGAATATTACCTTCCTTTGCATTAAAAGCATAAAGATTGATAGTTTCCCAACACCAAATAGATTTTACTGTTAAATTTTAGTTTTAGTGCTTATTGTTAAACTTTAACAAGTATTGATTTTAGTATTTAAGAGGATGGCCAAATGAAAGACTGTTAGGTTGAAATCCTAGAGGTAAGCTGCTTAGCTTTACTAAGCAAGCTGCTTAATATCACTGAGTTATATGCCAAAGTTCTGGGAACAAGAAGTGACATAGATGTGTATACAGCAGAATTCTCCAAACTTGAGGAGTGATTTCTTTTTTCTTTTTTTTTAAGTTTATTTTTATTTATTTATGATATATTATATATATATATATATATATATATATATATATATATAGAGAGAGAGAGAGAGAGAGAGAGAGAGAGAGAGGCAGAGACACAGGCATAGGGAGAAGCAGGCTCCATGCCAGGAGCCCGGCGGGGGACTCAATCCTGGGACTCCAGGATCGCGCCCTGGGCCAAAGGCAGGCGGGAAACTGCTGAGCCACCCAGGGATCCCCTGATTTCTTTAAAGATAAAATAAAATAGCAAGGACATACAATCCTACCTTACAAGAGTCTAACTGAAGAATCTAAGGGTCCATTTTAGAAAAAAATGCTTCGACATGTAATATCAATTTAAAAAGAATGATTTTTCTTAATATAATAGGGGGAAAAAGACTCTCAGTGAGATAAACCCACAACCTGATAAAGAAGGATTTTATAGAATTCTGATATGTGAGAAGATACCAGGCACCAACAGAAACATAAAAGCCATGGTAATATTGTGATTTACAATGCGAAATATGCATTTGGTCTTCATCTCCATTCCTGGCACAAAGCTCCTAAAACCTTTGGATTTTATATTCATAACAAAGCGTTTCAACTACACCTGAGTTTATGTTAGTGAGATGAGCTTTAGAAAGCACCTAGGAATTGAATCTGGCTCTCAGCCAAGAGTGGTTCCATAAAAACCCAAAAGAACTGGGTTCCAAAAGCTTCTAGGTTGGTGAACACAAGATTTGGAGCCAGTTGCATGCTCATGGAGCATGAATGTTCCAAGGTCTTTCAACTCCCCTGTTCTATGCCTTTCTCCATCTGGTCTGTTATAACCTTTCATAATAAGCCAGCAATCTGGTGATTAAGGTATTTCTCTGAGTTTTGTGAACCACTCTAGCAAATTAATGGAACCCAACGAGGGGGGCATTGGCACCTTTAATCTATAGTTACTAGGTCAGACACAGGTGACAACCTGGACTTGTGATTGGCATCTCAAGTGGGGGGAGAGACATAGGACGTGTAAGATCTGATGCTTGCTCCAGGCAGACTGTATTGGAATAGAGTTAATGATAGGATACCCAGGTATTCTAAGAATTACTTGGTGTCTGGAAAAATTCCATATTTTAGAACTGTGTTTGGAATTGTAGCCACAGCTTGAGAAGGCCTACAAATGCAGAGTTCAAAAGCATTTTTTTAAAATGGTCTGTAAGGTAACTCTGGCCACATCTAAAACTGGTTTGTGTAAGCCTCAACAGGCAAGTTGCCACTTTACTTCAGACAAAACTATGACAGAAGAAAGGTCCTAAAGAGCACAGTGAAGTTTCAATGCCTATGTTTCTGATTGTGGCCACCTGTGTTTGCGCAAGTCCCAATCTGAGATTTTTTGTTTTTATTTTCTTATGCCAGTTAAACATAAGACCAAAGAACTAATGAAAGGGAAACAATCTTTTGCCACCCAGATCTTTTTGTTATTGAGATCCACACGATGGATAGATGATTAAAGTTTTTAGAATTTCAAAGATATCTTTCCTATGATAATAACAAATGACTCACATTCTATACAAAATATGAGTTACCTGGAGGTATTTCATTTTAAAATACCTGAACTGAAGTTCAGGTATTAAAAATTAAGCAAAAGTTAAGATTTTTGCTTCCCAGCAGCAGCTGGCAAAGCTTCTGATCAGTGCTTTATACAGAGTGAATGTGTGATTTCCCAAGTTTCAACACAGCAAGAGCAGGAAACGATGCTGCTTGAATTAGGATATCCATCAGCGGCCCCACTCCCCATAACCCTGGACCTGCCCAATAGTCTCCATTCAACCATTCAACAGTTTGGATGTTCTCAAGAGTGTCATGCATGGAGTTAGGGAAATGAATTATCCATTTATACCCCTTAGCCTCTGTATTCTGAATTCAGAAGGAAAACCTGCTGTGATCCATTTACCCTTGGGAATGATTGTCCCTCCCACCCCTGGCCCAGTAGTCATGGCACGCAGAGCTCACAGAAGCATCCAGACATGCAATATTCTGCTCTGTTGTTCCCAACTGCTTCACTTCGGACAAAGTAATAGCTTATTTCCTGACTGACACCTGAAAACGTATTTATGATTTATTCTCCCACAACTCATCTTCTGAAAGAGCTCAGCATTATTGACAGGGTGGTATTTGCCTTACATTCTTCAAATAACTAACTCTGGCAGCATCCTCCCGTGGGGCCTCCTGGAGCCCAGGTTATTACCTGCTGTTTTTCTTTGAGGGCCTTTTAACCCCAGCTATATTGGAAATGTAAATAATCCTCTGGAGGACATTGACATCTCCCTTTGAGATCTTCCTCTCAATTCAGGAACCGAAGTGTGGAAGAATCATCCAGCAAAAAGAAAATATTACCTGTGGAATTGATTTTTAGTCCAGTGCCTCAGTGCACAGGTTCTACCAATTATTCAGCATTTAGTGAGCTTCTACCACATGAATAGAACAAATATAAAGGTCTCTAATCACTCAGGATCTTTCATGAGTTATTAAATGCTGGATGTCCTATATTTATGAGGCCTGCTGGCATTTTACCCTAGATAAATATATAAATAAACAGACATTTTGGATCATTCTGGGAGAGAATACTATATTTTATTTTATTTTTTTAGATTTTATTTATTGATTCATGAGAGACACACACAGCGAGAGGCAGAGACACAGGCAGAGGGAGAAGCAGGCTCCATGCTGGGAGCCTGATGTGGGACTTGATCCCTGGACCCCGGGATCATGCCCTGAGCTGAAGGCAGACCTCAGCTACTGAGCCACCCAGGCATCCCTATTTTATGTATTTTAAACAAAATAAATTACTTTACTTGATTTATTTTTATCATTAAGTTTGTCATATTTAAAAAGAAATGCAATTATTGAACTAATAATTTTTCTATTTTCCTGGAATAGACAACTGGTAGTACGAACTACTGAATGGCTGAATGAGTCCCAAGACCAACAACATCCTCTCCACCCTTGCTTGGCCCTCTTCTCTACATCTCCTTTCTCTTACACTTTGGGTTTTCTCTTTCCACAGTGAAATAGTACCCAGTCCAACAAACTCTGAATACCAATTAAGAAACAACCTTTCTTGGGAGGAGTGTGGAAGTTTCATTTATTACATAGATTATGGCAACTCTTAGCATCCTTCAGCACATTTTCAGAGGATTCCAATCCAGGCTCTTGTTTGGATAAAGAATTGCTGGTTTATGTGGTGAGCTTATCTCAATAATTGTGGCATTGCTTCTGCTAGGTAAAGTTAAGACCATCTTTCATCCTGTCCTCTCAAGACAGGGGAAAATAACTATAAAGATAATGTCCTGGCATTACCAATGAAGAATGACCTGAGTTCAGTCACAGTCACAAATAGAAAGGCAGGTGATTTTCAGTATATTTGGTACAACCAGATATGATTACTAGTTTTATGAGAGTAAAGTGCTACAGTTTTGAATTCATGAAAATAATTTGTGACATTATTCATATTATGAAAAACCTTCTAAGAGAGAGAGATTTACTTTATAATAATGACCTCCACAATGCAATGTAGAATATTATTCATGGTGGTTAGAAATAACTGTAGAAGCACTGATTATACATGATTGTATTCCTTATTCTCAAAAATCTGTTTTTTACAAATATTGTTAAAATGACTCTACTACTGAAAGCAAGCTACATATTTAACACAATCTCTATCAAAATACCAATGGCATTTTTTACAGAGCTAGACCAAACAATTCTAATATTTGTATGAACCACAAAAGACCTCAAATAGCCAAAGCAATGTTGAAAAAGAAAAGCAAAGCTGGAGGCATCACAATTCCAGACTTTAAGTTATATTACGAAGCTGTAGTCATCAAAACAATCTGATACTGGCACAAAAATAGACACATGGGTCAATGGAAGGGAATAGAAAATCCAGAAATAAATTTACAACAATAAAGCAAATCAGTCTTTGGCAAAGCAGGAAAGAGTATCCAATGGGAAAAGGACAGTCCCTTCAACAAATGGGTTGGGAAAATTGGACAGCAACATGCAGAAGAATGAAACTGGACTGGTTTCTTATAATAAAAATAAATTCAAAATGGATGAAAGACCTAAATGTGACACCTGAAGCCATAAAAATCCTAGAAGAAAACATAGCAGCAACTTCTTTGACATCAGCCATAGCAACTTTTTTTCTAGATCTATCTCCTGAGGCAAAGGAAACAAAAGCTAAAGTAAGCTATTAGGACTATTTCAAAATAAAAAGCTTCTGTATGGTGAAGGAAATAATCAAGAAAACTAAAAGGCAACCTACAGAATGGGAAAAGATATTTGCAGGTGACATATCCAATAAAGGGTTAGATTGGTTAGTATCCAATCTATCCTAACCAAAGATTGGTTAGTATCCAATATAACCCTTTCGGGTGTTGATAAAACTCAACACCCAAAAACACATAATCTAATTTAAAAAATGGACAGAAGATATTTACAGACATTTCTCCAAAGATGACAAATAGATGGCCAAAAAACATGAAAATATGGTCAGCATCACTTATCATCAGATTAATGCAAATCAAAACTAGAATGAAACATAACTAAAATCAACAACAGGTGTTGGCCTGGATGTGGGAAAAAAGGAACCCTTGTGCACTGTTGGTAAGGATACAAGTTGATGCAGCCACTGTGGAAAACAGTATGGAGTTCTCTTAAGAAGTTAAAAATAGAACTACCATATAATTAGCAATTGCACTACTAGGTATTTACCAAAGAATTCAAGAACACTAATTCAAAGGGATACATGCACCTCAATGTTTATAGCAGCATCATTTACAAAGGCCAAGATATGGAAGAAGCTCAAGTGTCCATCTGTTGATGAATGGATAAGGAAGATGTGGTATATTATTCAGCCATAAAAAGAATGAAATCTTGCCATTTGCATGATGGATGGAGCTAGACAGTAGAGTATTAAGTAAAATAAGTCAGACAGAAAGATAAATACCATTTGATTTTGCTCATATGTGGAATTCAGAAACAAAACAGATGAGCAAAGGATGGGGAGAAAGATAAATAGAAACAAGCCAAGAAAGAGGCTCTTAACTACAGAGAACAAATTAATGATTAATTAGCAGAGATGAGGGGAGTGGGTGGGATGAGGGAAATTGGTGATGGGGTTGGAGGAGCGCACTTTTGATGAGCACTGGGGGGATGTATGGAAGTGTTGAATCATTATATTGTACACCTGAGACTAATATAATACTGTATATTAGCTAACTGGAATTAGAATAAAAACTTAAAAATGTTATTTAATGTCTGATTCCTTTTATACAAAGTATAATGCTCACTCTTTTCCCTGACAGCCTGACACTAAGCACGGAAGTGTTGTTGAGCAAATGAATTCCAGGACAGGTGTCTTCTCATTCACAGGTATATACCACGTCCACCTGCTATGTAGGGCATTCCCCTTTTTGCTGAACCAGTTCTCAGTCTTCTAACGCTGAGGTGCACCACCAGCAGTCAGATTTAAGCACTTTAGAAGAAAGAAAACAAAAAATGAAAATATATGAGCTGATAAAATATATTATAGGCAATGCCAAGAAGTCAATTGTGCCAGTTTGTCAATGTATCGCCCTTCCTCTTTAAATACACCCTTGTCTTTCTCTTTGATAAAAGAACTAGTCCCACTGCCTCTCCTCTCCAGCAGGGAAGGTATTAAACTAGGTCAGGAGAGCAGGTGCTAGAAGAACAGTGCATTAGAAAGGGACTTATTTTGATTCCAGAATGCTTCCCTTTATAATTTCTTCAAGGATGCCAAAGATGTGCCTGCAGTACACACAATGATGCTTACCTTCTCCCAAGTTTGTTGTCACTCCAGGAATTCTCACCGTCAGTCCCACCCCACCTTGTCAATTATAGACCAGCTCTCACAGGGGCTGGCATCCAGTGGACTGAGTTCTTGCTTGCTCCAGCAGGGTCCAAATGAGCAGTGGGGAGGGTGAAGGGAAGAGAGAAAGAGAGAAGCTGAGAGATGGTCAGGCAGGAAATTGGTGGTCAACAGGAAGTTGGTCAGGGAGCTGGTTTAGTCCTGAACTTGTGAGATTGGAATTAGGTGTGTTAAACTAAAGTGACAGGAAGATCTTCCAGAGTCCTGACTATTGTGAGTAGCACTGCAATGAATGTGGGAGTTTACATACCTCTTTTGTGATTCTTATTTGAATTCTTTTAGATGTCTGCCTGGAAGTGGGATTGCTGGATCATGGTGATAGTTCTCATTTTTTGAGGGACCTCCATACTATCCATACTATTTTCCCTACTGACTATACTATTTTACATTCACACCAATAGCATATAAGCTCTTCCATTTCTCTACATCTTCACCAACACAACTTTTTTGGGGCAGGGGCAGTAATAGCTATCCTAATAGGTAGGAGACAATATATCATTATGGCTTTGATTTCCGTTTCCCTAATAATTAGTGATGGTCAACATCTTTTCATATACCTGTTGGCCATTTGTATGTCTTTGGAGAATGTCTGTTCAAGTGTTTGCCCATTTTAAAAATTAGATAAGTTGTTTTATTTTTGGTTTTGGTTTTGGTTTGCTTTGCCTTTGTTTGAGTTGCAGTAGTTCCTTGTATGTTTTGAATACTACTCCCTTATCAGATAGATGGTTTGCAAATATTTTCTACCATTTCATAGATTGCCTTTTCAATCTGTTGATTGTTTCCTTTGCTGTGTGGAATCTTTTTAGTTTGATGTAGTCTCACTTGTTTGTTTTGTTTTTGTCACTTATGCCTTTGGTGTCATATTCAAGAAATCAACCTAAATGGATATCAGTGGATTAAGAGATAAAGAAAATGTGGCATATATACACAATGAAATATTATTCATCCTTGAAAAAGGAGATCTTGCCATATTTGACAACATGGATGTGACAAGAACACATTATACTAAGTGAAGTAAGCCAGTCACAGACAAATACTGCATGATTGCACTTACATGAGGTACCTAAAATAGCCAAGCATAGAAGCAGAGCATAGAATGGTGGTCACTAGGGAATGAGTTGAGGGAGAAATGGGGAACTCATGGGGGTAAAGTTTTTATTATGTAAGAAATAAAGTCTAGAGATCTGATGTACAATATTGTGCCTATAGTTAATGATACTGTATGATGCACTTAAGATTCTGTTAAGAAAGTAGAGCTCATGTTATTCTTCTTGTAGACAGTAGATCTCATGTTGCTCTAATTGTTCCTACCACAAAAAAACAAATTAAAAAGAAAAATGGAACCAAACACCAAGGAGCAGGAGAAAAGTTTTGCAGGAGATAGATATGTTTATTACCTGGATATCATTGGTTTTGCAGATATATATGTATGTTGGGTTAACTGGGTTGTATACTTTAAATATGTGCAGTTTCTTGTATATCAATTATACCTCAACAAAGCTAATTATGAAAAATGACCTCCCAGAACCATTCCCCTGGTTCCAGTTCAAAATACTAAAAAAAAGACCTCTAAAACGATTTGGGATTTAACATTACCTAATTTAGTTTAAAAAAATCCATGGAACATGTTGAATATGAACACTTAAATCAAATTTAATTTTATTGGCCTGGAGGCCTTTTAGTCCAAATTATGTTTAACTATACAGTCAAGATGTTACCTGAACAAATTCTAATATTAAATAACCAGTGGCATTTTCTAAGTGATTATCACATGCTATTTTCTCAAATATTTTTATATACCTAGGGAAATGGACAAGCCATGGCACATCACAGGTCATGCTAGCAGTTCAGATCACTAGAGAGTGGTATTGTTTCTCTTATTTCAACAAACTGTAGAATATGTTAAACAAATTATCATAGTGATTCAGTTAATCCTGTCTTATGTCAGAACCCAGGAAATGCTAGGTCACCAACTGAGGATAAAGTAAAGCGAAAACGGAAGGGAGGTCGAATTAGACCTTCATGTCTGTCACAGAAGTTTTGCTCTTAGGTAGTTTGAGACAGAGTCTCCTCTGAACTCATTCATGCAGCTGGCACATTCATCTCCTTTCCTCCCTTCTCTGCCTTAAGACCCTTTCTCATCGAAATGCAGCAGCGCAAAAAAAAAAAAAAAATGCAGCAGCACAAGTAATACTCATTGATGAGAGAGTGTCTCCCCTCGACATATGGCAGCCTCCTCTCATCATCCAGGGATGCTTTCTAATTCTGAGCACAGGTTCTTCTTCCTGTTCTCTGTGCAGATAAACTAGGTGGTACTACAGCTCCCTCCCTAAGTAAACCATGTATCACCAGCAATATTTCCAAAGAGTATTAGGTGTTTCCCCTGATGTTCTCCATTTACAACTAGCGTCTACATATTCTACAGCATGATTAAATACTCTTGTTCCATAGTGTGGCCTTTTCAGCAATATTATCTGCTCATTGCTTCTCAGAGTTTGGCACTGGGGCTTCAATGTGCCTACCCACACAGACCTACACCTCCAAACTCAACATCACAGGTGTAACTCCAGGTGTTAGGGGCCTCACAGAGGGTACAAATCCCCCTGGACTCTTCTGGGTTCAAATCCGCATGACTCAGGTATGTCTTTACAGGTACTCTAGTAGAAACTCCTAAAAAAATAGAGGATATATCAACAGCTAGAAAATACACAACATTATTTCAGAGAGCAAATACTCAACAATGTAAGGAAAACACCAATGTAAGGTCAAGACACTCACATGCTCTTTCAATATTAAAATGAAGTATTTAGTGAGTGTATTGACTTTAGAAGAGCAGTTCTCTCTAGAATCACTGACTCAGATTCAGGAAATGCCCTAGGTTTTTCTTGACTTTATTATTTTTTTTTTCAGTGATATCAGCCTGCAGCTGCATTGTCCACTGTGCTGTCTTCTCCTGGGCAGCATGCAACACTGGCTTCATACTCTTCCCTGCTGGCTCTGCTCCAGGGTCTTCACACTCTCCCAGCGCAACTTATCAACCCTCGCTGGGTCTCCTTCCTCATATGTAAGATGGGAACAACAATACCAAACTAAAGGGGTTCTTGTAACAATTTAATAAGACAGTATATTGGAAATACGTATGGTAGGTGATTAATCACAAAGCCAGTAACTGAGCTCTCGTTTCACTTTCTTTGCCTTCTTCCTTGTCCTCTTCTCTGTCTCACTCTGTAATACTTACCTTTCACTCCATCAAGTTCCCTCTGGTTCCTTCACTTTCTTCCTGCCTTGAATCATTCTCTTCCTCACTGCTCCTTGCTTTCCTTATAATGAGGCACTACCAGCCATTTAAATTTGCATAAGGCTGAATTATTTGCTGCCAAATTTGAATTTTTTGACCTCAGATCTCGAGAGATCGTCATCCTAACTGCTGGAGTAGAAACTAGAAAGCTATATGTTTAACAATCCTCCCTAGAGATGCTGATATAATTGGTCAGCTATTTGCATTTTGAGGAGGGAAACACAGCTAATAACTGCAATACAAAACAAACAAAAAGACTTCCCAACTTTGGCTGTACATTGAAATCAACGTGAAGTGTTTAAAAACCCTCTTGTCCAGCAACACACCAGAGCAAATAAATTAGGGTCTCTCAGTGATGGATCCAGGGATAGGTGGTATTTTAGGGAAACCCAAGTTCCTAATTTTCTGAGATTCTAATAGATGTTAGTGACTCTCACTTTTAAAGAGATAACAATTTAAAAAGAGAAATTATATAACACCCTCAATAAATAATAGGGAGATTTAGCATACTTGAATATTATGAAATAAAGTGTTGGTTTCTATAATAAACTTTTATTTTAAGATAATTTTAGACTAACAGAAAATGGCAAAGATGGTATAGAGGGTTCTGAATACCCCAATCTGGTTTTGTGTAGTGCTAACATCCTTTATTAATTCATCACCACTAATGAACTAGCATTAAAAAAAGATTATTCTTAACTGAAGTTGCTTCATGCAGATGTTCCAATTCTTAAAATTTTCTTTATTTTTTAATCCAACATTTAATATCTTTTTATTTTCCAGGATCTCATCTAGGATTCCATATTTAGCTGTCAAGACTCCTTAGGCCTTTTTTGGCTTGTGACAGTTTCTCAGAATTTCTTTGTTTTTTGATGCCCTTGACAGCTTTGAGGAGTATGGGTCAGGTTATTGGTAGAGTATTCCTGTTTTGGTTTGTCTGACATTTTCCTCATGGTTAGATAGTGGCTATCAATGATTAGGACAAAGACCACAGAGGTAAAGTGCTATCCTCATCACATCTTATCAATGGTATCAACATTATTTATGGTTGTTGATCTTGACCTTACTCAACTGAGTCAGTCAGGTTTCTCTACTGTAAAGTTACTCTCTTATCTCTACTTTCTCAACTGTACTCTTTGGAAGTAAGTCACAATGTGAACCCCACTCGAAGGAGTGAGGAGTTATGGTTCATCTCAAAGAGGACAGAGGATAAACATAATTTATTTGAAGTTTTTCTACATGGGAGACTTGCTCTTTTCTCCCATTTATTTATTTATTCAATCATTTATTTATATTAATATGTACTTATGGATATTTATTTTATACTTTGGATTATAATCCATTAGTTTCTTATTTTGTTGCTCAAATTGTTCCAGCTTTGGCCATTAGGAGCTCTTTTGCTTGGCTCCTATGCTCCTTTGACAACGAAGTGGTGTTTTTTTGTTGTTGTTGTTTTGTTTTGTTTTGTTTTTTTAGCACTTCTTTACTTTCTGGAACTACGAGATACTCCCAGCCCTCTTTAATAGGCTAGATCTAACTTACTTTCTTCCTGTACTTTTAGTTTAGTCATAAGGTTTTCCAGAACAGAACTGACACACCATTGGAAAAAAATCCCTCAATAGACAAATATACTTGACATCAGGATATGCCAGTGGAGAGAAAGAGGAGAAAAACCTAAAGAGCAAATGTTGTGACTCGAAGAGCATAGGACCAATAACTCCTGAGACTGGTTTTGTATTGTAGAAATCATTCGATATTTGATGTCTGTCTTGACATCTCTGTGCCTTTAAATGCTAAAATGTTTGGCCAGTTCTACTACGAATACATTCACACATACAATCTTTTAAAAAAACTATTAAAAGTTTTTGAAAAGTACCCATTAGAAATTTTAAATGAAAAGATAACTTTGTTCTTCGGGGAGTTATATTCCTTATATTTCAACAATCTATTGAATCCAAAAGAGATGGTCAACAGACACATGAAAAGATGTTCAACATCACTAGTCATCAGGGAAATGCAAATTAGAACCATAGTGAGATCTCACTTACATCTGTCAGAATGGCTAAAATCGAAAACTCAGGAAATAAGAAATAGGGAAGCCTCCTGCACTGCTGGTGGGAATGCAAACTGGTGTATCCACTGTGGAAAACAGTATGGAGGCTCCTTTAAAAATTGGAAATAGGGGATGCCTAGGTGGCTCAGTGGTTGAGCATCTGCCTTTGGCTCAGGGTGTGATTCTGGGGTCCCAGGATCAAATTTTGCATTGGGCTCCCTGTGTGGAGCCTGCTTCTGCCTCTGCCTGTGTCTCTGATTCTCTCTGTGTGTCTCATGAATAAATAAATAAAATTGTAAAAAAAAATGGAAATAGAATTACATATGATCCAGTAATTCCACTACTGGGTATTTACCCAAAGAACATGAAAACATAGATCAAAAAGATATGCACCTGTACATTTATTGCAGCATTATTTACTTTTGTAAATGATATAGAAGCAGCCCAAGTGTCCACAGATAGATGTAGGGATAAAGACTATGTGATATGTATAATGAGATGTTACTCAGCTATAAAAAAGAATGAAATCTTGCTATTTGCAACAACTCGATGGATCTTGAGGGTATGCTGCTGAGTAAAATAAATCAGAAGAAGACCAATACCAGGGACATCTGGGTGGCTCAGTGGTTGTGTATCTGCCTTCAGCTCAGGGTGTGATCCTAGGTCCAGGGATCAAGCCTCACATCAGGCTGCAGGAAGCCTGCTTCTCTCTCTGCCTGTGTCTCTGCCTCTCTCCATGTGTCTCTCATGAATAAATAAACAAAATCTTTAAAAAAAAGAAACATACGAGGTCAAAAGGGTGTCCTAAACCTGTGAAAGATAAACATACTTAATTTTTTTTTAAGTACCAAAGTTAGGTGAAGATGGAGTGAGGGCCACTGGGAAAAATATACTTATCATAATGAGCATTGAGAAATGTATAGAATCACTATACTGTATACCTGAAGCTAATGTGACACTATATGTTAATTATGCCAGAATAAAAACAAAACAAAAAAATCAATCAATAAAAGCATAGAATTCATGGCCCAAACATATAAGTAAATAAAAATAAAAATAAAAATAAAAATAAAAACAACTTTTTGAATCTGAACGCCAGAGTTAAAAATTCTTATCAAATAATACGAAAATGTCTGGAGGTCAGGACATTTTACACATAATCGTTGTTGTTGGGTAGAAGTGTGGCACATGTTCCAGTGTCTACTTACATTACATCTTAATACATATATTTTCAAATTAACCATTAACTGATGGTGAAATCAGATTAAAGAACCCAATCTATTCAAGCCAAGCTTGATGTCCTTGAAGACTGAGCACAGCTCACCATTCTCATGGTCTCTGAATCAAACACACTGTATAAAGCAAACTGGAATGATGAGAGAAATGTAAATAGGAACTAGATGTGATGCATTTTAAATATATCAATCACAGCCCATAATATGTATTCTGTAATCTATAAAACTATTAAGTGCTTATGCAAATTTGTCACATATCCTTATTCCTTTAAATAATAAATATCAAACTCATAAACATGTTTATAAACTCACTATACTTCACTTTGTGCATTTTACACAAGACTTTTATACTATGAGAACCAAGGTTATTAGTTTAATAATGTGATTAATGCAAAAAATAATGTGATTAATGCATAATAGTCAAGAAATAGTATGGCAAACATTTATTTAATAAATAAATATTGCTTTTTATTTTTCTTGTTCCTGAATAAGTTGATTTCTTTTCTTTTCTCTATTTTTTAACTTTGGGGAGTTAAAAAGTTCAGCTTTATCTTTTGGGGATCTTGTTACCTGAAGAGAGTGTGAGGTGACTACTTTTGGTTCTAAACATGGTGTAGCTTTGTGTCCACTGCTCTGCAAAGAGATAGGAGATGCTACATCTCTGTAGGCTAATGGGAAAGGCTTCCTTCTTCTCTTTGTTAAATTATTTAACTTGCTCTTTTCTCAGCCCCATCGGAGAACCTTCTGTCTTGTCCTTTGGGGTGGATTTGTTCCCATATTCCAACCCCAGGGATACTTCAAGTCCAGGAGCACAGTGTTATGGTTAATTGGATGGAAAAGCATTTGGAAGGTCCGAATAAGTAGGGAAAGAGGTGAAAGACAGGGATGGAGAAACACAGTCACACAGAGGGAGGGGAAAGAGGGGACCTTTAGATTTGCATGATGTATATTCTTAATAACGAAGCAAAGAGATCAAAGCACTAGTGAATAATGAAGCAAAGTTTTCCCAGTGGAAAACACCAAACGTTTTCACAAAAATCCATCTCTCAAGGCATACAAAATATAAACTACACCCCTAATAACAATCATTACAACTAGAAGTCAATGACAACACTCATTAATGAGACAAATTGTTTCTATTATTAGCATCACAAGTGATTTCTCCTTTGCAAAACTGTTACCCAGGAACAGAGATAAGATTTGCAAATTTTTAGTTTTTCTATTTATGTGGGCCTTTGTCCCTGATCACTCTGAGAAACCAAAAGGCAAAGCATTACTAAGTTAAGAATATAATTTGTCTTGTTTCGGAGGGGATAAAAAAAATAACGTTGAGTCCATAGAAAGCAGGACCAGATTAAACACACTATGAACTGGGGAATACTGTGGCTGCTGAGAAGAGTGACAGTGGAGGTTATAATATTTACTTTCCAGTAAATTCTCCAACATGGCAGACACTGCTGAGGAGTGAGCCCTAGTTGAACTGTGTAGAGACAATATTTGCATTTAACTGGAGCATAAACCATTATTAGAAGAATAAAAACTGGTAGAAATATTTGATGGAGAAATAGAAAATAGCATATGGGAAATGATTACAAGTACCTATATGTATTGGGGAATAACATTCTCTCGGGTTTGTGTACGTTTGCACATGGATGTTCACATATACACACATCTAGAATTATGCTGTGTCATCAGATAGAAAACAGAGCATCAGATAGAAAACAGAGTATGATACTTCTCCAGTGTATAACTGAAGTAGGCTTTTTTTCTTTCCTTTTATTCCATCCATTCATTCATTCTCTCATCCATTCATTCGCTCATTCATTCATAATTTCATATACATGGATGACTACACCATCCAAATATGAACTAGGCAACATGGCTGATTATTTAAGGTTAGAACTGAAATGAGATATGGTGCATCCTTTTGCATCAAGAATGATTACTTCTCTTTGATTATGAACTATGTGTGAGTGAAGATGATCTATGCTATTTGGCTTTACGATATAATGATAATCATTATAAAGCTAAAATTAAACTGGATTGAAACTGTAATACATTCAATCAGAGCAAAAGCACATTATGGGATGAGTTCTGACTTTGAGAAGTCACTCTAAAGATACATTATGGAGACCAAAGTGTTTCTTAGGGTAGGCAGGTTGAGCCAAAACCTCCATGCAAACAGACAACAGTGATTGGCATTTTTCGGTGACAATGTTTATTTTTTGGTGAGTTAAATTGTGAAGTAGAAGCAGCCCACACACCTGGGAAGTCAAATTGTATCTTCTATTTATGAAAACTGACATTAAGATCCAAACTTTTGTAATGAACTTATAGCAAACTTTTAAGTGAGGACATCACTTTAAAAAAATGCAGACAATTAAGAACTCACTGTTGTAAAACCAATTTAACCCCCCATTGGGTCTCATGTTAGAAAAATAACCTGAATCTATTCTGGCTGCGAAAGGACAGAAATAGAACAACAAAAAAACCTCATTCTTTAGAGTGCCAAATTAGTATAGATCAAGATAACTTTCATATGTCTGAAATGGATCATAATAGCTGTTAAAAAATTACTTCTAAGTGCTGCACAAGATAACAGTCTGTGACTGTTACTTGTGAGTATCTGCCTCTTACGCAAGTTTATGAGAATAACTTCAAGTTTATGCGAATAACCTTAGGCCATTCTTCTGGTTTTCCTTCTAATTTTTTTGAGTATTATCAGGGTGTTCAGATCAAATTACAGATATGATGTTTGAAACACTCCAAAAAAACATTCTTTTAGGACAAAATATAATGAGGAGTGCAAGAGCTTTTATTTATTTTTATTTTATTTTATGCTAATTTAATGTAATCTTTGTGTATTCTGGAATCTATGCACAGTGATCAGAACACAAGATTTGGATGAACTTAAATTTCTGTCTTCACCCCAAACATATGCTTATGAACTGGTTCCTAATCCTCTGTAAACTTTCTTTATGTGCACAATGGGTGTAAAAAGAGTGTCCACATTGTAGGTAACCAGGACGGTTTGTGACAAACTGAAGGTGCTTGATAGGTAAGAAAGGGTGTTGTTATTCTGGGGGAGTCAGTCTATTCTTATATATTAATTATTTTGAGAAGTCAGAAACATTTAAGCATTTCTGGAAAGGAGGGCTTCATTTATTGTGGTGTCTGTTGTCTCAAAGTTGGCTGCACCTTGTTAAATCAAGTTGTAAAAATATAGAGATATAAAGATAAACCAAAATATCGAGAGCTGGAGGGTACAGAAACTAAAACATACTGTAGAGTAGAGAGGAGATCAAGAAGAAAATATCTTTCCATCAGGATTTCACAAATTCATAGGAGATTTTGAGTAGGGGTAGTACACAGTCAAAGGAATGCATTATACTGATTTATCTTAAAACATACGGGTGTAGTTGTTACTCAAATAACTTGGAAACATGAGTGGTGGTGGTGGTGGGGGGGTATGTTTGCTGAGAGACAACTGAATGCCCTTTTAGACCTGTCACCAAAATATCTGCCTTAATCCACATACAAACTCTATGAAGCAAATATAGCATCCCTCATTTTATGAAAAGAGTACAGGACAAGAGAACTGCTGTAGGTATCAGACCACTTTCAAGAGATTAAGTGGATTCTATAACTTACATCAAAGGGGCTCCTTCCTTTTTGTGATAGTGGGAATGAAACCCAAGCCCCTTGATGGCATGTACAATTGACTTACAGTCTCATCTCTTCCCTTACACCATCTTATCACCTGCCTCGGTTGGGAGACCAACAGTCATTGCAGGGATTGCCTGGCTGTGCCTCAGCAGGGCAAAGTCACAAGCATTACTTCTTGCGATGCTGTCAGGAGGTGGGTCTCTGTGGAGGTGATTGTATCATGAGGGTAGAGTCCCTGTGATGAGATTTGTGTCCTTCTAAGGGAAGACAGGAGACTTTACTCTTTTTCTCTGCTCTCCTTAACCTTGGGAAGATAGATAGAAAAGACAGCTGTCTATGAACCAGGAGGAGGGCTCTCACCAGAACCATGCTGCACTCAGATTTTGGACTTGCAGCCTCAGAACTGTGAGAAACAAATGCTAGTTGTTTAATCCCCCCAATCTGTGGTATTCTGTTAGAGAAGCCTGAATGAAGACATTATTCAATGACATTCAAGGCTACCCCTGTGTGGGCATCAAATACCATCTCCATGTTGGTGACTTCTAAAGGCCAACCTCCAGCCTTGACCCCTTCTGTGAGTGCTGGACTAAAGTCTCGAGCTGCCCCTTGATGTCTCCACTATGATATCTTACTGACAGTGAGAGTGGCTGTAGGCATCAGTCACATGAGATGGGAACAAAACAAACAGAGAAGATTGATTATATCACCTTACATTTGATAAAGTCTTGCCCAGTAGGATGATTTGGGAAGAAAATCCTCAATAACTCAAGGATTCAATTTGGTGATGGTGAGGTTTAGAATATGGGCTAAAATAGCTCAGGAGCAGAGGTAAATACAAGCTAATGAGAACTGGGGCATATTTGAAAAGCCTATAGCTTTCAGGACATCACAAAACCAAAGGTTCACAGAAACATCCTCAAGTCATTAAGGAAGGGTGAATTATGTTTGCTCTATTTAATTTAAGCAATTAACCTGGGAATGCTTTTGGCACTGGTTATGCAAAGAGGTTATGTTTTCACTATATTTAAAACTGTCTAGAACACCTTCGTATGTAAAAATCAAGATAATATGAGCATTCCTGCTTTTGACCAACTTTCACTTAGCAACAAATTTATTAATCATGTGAACTTTATTAGATCAACAAATCAGCAAATTTATTAATCATGTGAACTTTATTAGAAATTTAGTCATGTTATATTATCCATATGCTAGAAAGGACAGGTATCTTTCTATATCTGTTGCTCACTAAATACTCTTTTTGGAGGGTCTGACTGGGTTTCTCTATCATTCCTCCCTCAGTGCCTCTGTTTTTGCTTTCCTGTGATATAGTCACATGAAAATGACAAATTAATGTCATTTTTATTAACTCTTCACCCCCAAAACCAAACCTAAGGAAATATTTAGGAGAAAGTTTATAGTAAGATATTTGAGTGTAGCTTTTGATAGGATCAGTTAATACACATTTCTTTGGGAAATATGTGAAGGGTATATAAACATATTAAATTGAGCCCTCAAATATTCTCCAAGCGCCTATATGTAGCAGTGGCCTAGAAGAGCATTCAACTGCAACATTTCTTTTTTTTTTTTTTTTTTTTTTATTGGTGTTCAATTTACTAACATACAGAATAACACCCAGTGCCCGTCACCCATTCACTCCCACCCCCAGCCCTCCTCCCCTTCTACCACCCCTAGTTCGTTTCCCAGAGTTAGCAGTATTTACGTTCTGTCTCCCTTTCTGATATTTCCCACACATTTCTTCTCCCTTCCCTTATTTTTCCTTTCACTATTATTTATATTCCCCAAATGAATGAGAACATATAATGTTTGTCCTTCTCCGACTGACTTACTTCACTCAGCATAATACCCTCCAGTTCCATCCACGTTGAAGCAAATGGTGGGTATTTGTCATTTCTAATAGCTGAGTAATATTCCATTGTATACATAAACCACATCTTCTTTATCCATTCATCTTTCGTTGGACACCGAGGCTCCTTCCACAGTTTGGCTATCGTGGCCATTGCTGCTAGAAACATTGGGGTGCAGGTGTCCCGGCGTTTCATTGCATTTGTATCTTTGGGGTAAATCCCCAATAGTGCAATTGCTGGGTCGTAGGGCAGGTATATTTTTAACTGTTTGAGGAACCTCCACACAGTTTTCCAGAGTGGCTGCACCAGTTCACATTCCCACCAACAGTGTAAGAGGGTTCCCTTTTCTCCGCATCCTCTCCAACATTTGTTGTTTCCTGCCTTGTTAATTTTCCCCATTCTCACTGGTGTGAGGTGGTATCTCATTGTAGTTTTGATTTGTATTTCCCTGATGGCAAGTGATGCAGAGCATTTTCTCATATACATGTTGGCCATGTCTATGTCTTCCTCTGTGAGATTTCTGTTCATGTCTTTTGCCCATTTCATGATTGGATTGTTTGTTTCTTTGGTGTTGAGTTTAATAAGTTCTTTATAGATCTTGGAAACTAGCCCTTGATCTGATACGTCATTTGCAAATATCTTCTCCCATTCTGTAGGTTGTCTTTGAGTTTTGTTGACTGTATCCTTTGCTGTGCAAAAGCTTCTTATCTTGATGAAGTCCCAATAGTTCATTTTTGCTTTTGTTTCTTTTGCCTTCGTGGATGTATCTTGCAAGAAGTTACTATGGCCGAGTTCAAAAAGGGTGTTGCCTGTGTTCTTCTCTAGGATTTTGATGGAATCTTGTCTCACATTTAGATCTTTCATCCATTTTGAGTTTATCTTTGTGTATGGTGTAAGAGAGTGGTCCAGTTTCATTCTTCTGCATGTGGATGTCCAATTTTCCCAGCACCATTTATTGAAGAGACTGTCTTTCTTCCAATGGATAGTCTTTCCTCCTTTATCGAATATTAGTTGCCCATAAAGTTCAGGGTCCACTTCTGGATTCTCTATTCTGTTCCATTGATCTATGTGTCTGTTTTTGTGCCAGTACCACACTGTCTTGATGACCACAGCTTTGTAGTACAACCTGAAATCTGGCATTGTGATGCCCCCAGATATGGTTTTCTTTTTTAAAATTCCCCTGGCTATTCGGGGTCTTTTCTGATTCCACACAAATCTTAAAATAATTTGTTCTAACTCTCTGAAGAAAGTCCATGGTATTTTGATAGGGATTGCATTAAACGTGTATATTGCCCTGGGTAACATTGACATTTTCACAATATTAATTCTGCCAATCCATGAGCATGGAATATTTTTCCATCTCTTTGTGTCTTCCTCAATTTCTTTCAGAAGTGTTCTATAGTTTTGAGGGTATAGATCCTTTACATCTTTGGTGAGGTTTATTCCTAGGTATCTTATGCTTTTGGGTGCAATTGTAAATGGGATTGACTCCTTAATTTCTCTTTCTTCAGTCTCATTGTTAGTGTATAGAAATGCCACTGACTTCTGGGCATTGATTTTGTATCCTGCCACGCTACCGAATTGCTGTATGAGTTCTAGCAATCTTGGGGTGGAGACTTTTGGGTTTTCTATGTAGAGTATCATGTCATCGGCGAAGAGGGAGAGTTTGACTTCTTCTTTGCCAATTTGAATGCCTTTAATGTCTTTTTGTTGTCTGATTGCTGAGGCTAGGACTTCCAGTACTATGTTGAATAGCAGTGGTGAGAGTGGACATCCCTGTCTTGTTCCTGATCTTAGGGGAAAGGCTCCCAGTGCTTCCCCATTGAGAATGATATTTGCTGTGGGCTTTTCATAGAAGGCTTTTAAGATGTCGAGGAATGTTCCCTCTATCCCTACACTCTGAAGAGTTTTGATCAGGAATGGATGCTGTATTTTGTCAAATGCTTTCTCTGCATCCAATGAGAGGATCATATGGTTCTTGGTTTTTCTCTTGCTGATATGATGAATCACATTGATTGTTTTACGGGTGTTGAACCAGCCTTGTGTCCCAGGGATAAATCCTACTTGGTCATGGTGAATAATTTTCTTAATGTACTGTTGGATCCTATTGGCCAGTATCTTGTTGAGAATTTTTGCATCCATGTTCATCAGGGATATTGGTCTGTAATTCTCCTTTTTGGCGGGGTCTTTGTCTGGCTTTGGAATTAAGGTGATGCTGGCTTCATAGAACGAATTTGGAAGTACTCCATCTCTTTCTATCTTTCCAAACAGCTTTAGGAGAATAGGTATGATTTCTTCTTTAAACGTTTGATAAAATTCTCCTGGGAAGCCATCTGGCCCTGGACTCTTGTGTCTTGGGAGGTTTTTGATGACTGCTTCAATTTCCTCCCTGGTTATTGGCCTGTTCACGTTTTCTATTTCTTCCTGTTCCAGTTTTGGTAGTTTGTGGCTTTCCAGGAATGCGTCCATTTCTTCTAGATTGCCTAATTTATTGGCGTATAGCTGTTCATAATATGTTTTTAAAATCGTTTGTATTTCCTTGGTGTTGGTAGTGATCTCTCCTTTCTCATTCATGATTTTATTAATTTGAGTCTTCTCTCTCTTCTTTTTAATAAGGCTGGCTAATGGTTTATCTATCTTGTTAATTCTTTCAAAGAACCAACTCCTGGTTCTGTTGATCTGTTCCACAGTTCTTCTGGTCTCGATTTTGTTGAGTTCTGCTCGAATCTTTATTAACTCCCTTCTTCTCTTGGGTGTAGGATCTATTTGCTGTTTTTTCTCTAGCTCCTTTATGTGTAAGGTTAGCTTTTGTATTTGAGTTCTTTCCAGTTTTTGAATGGATGCTTGTATTGCGATGTATTTCCCCCTTAGGACTGCTTTTGCTGCATCCCAAAGATTTTGAACGGTTGTATCTTCATTCTCATTAGTTTCCATGAATCTTTTTAATTCTTCCTTAATTTCCTGGTTGACCCTTTTATCTTTTAGCAGGACGGTCCTTAACCTCCATGTGTTTGAGGTCCTTCCAAACTTCTTGTTGTGATTTAGTTCTAATTTCAAGGCATTATGGTCCGAGAATATGCAGGGGACCATCCCAATCTTTTGGTATCGGTTCAGACCCGATTTGTGACCCAATATGTGGTCTATTCTGGAGAAAGTTCCATGTGCGCTTGAGAAGAATGTGTATTCAGTTGAGTTTGGATGTAAAGTTCTGTAGATATCTGTGAAATCCATCTGGTCCAGTGTATCATTTAAAGCTCTCGTTTCTTTGGAGATGTTTTGCTTAGAAGACCTATCGAGTATAGAAAGAGCTAGATTGAAGTCACCAAGTATAAGTGTATTATTATCTAAGTATTTCTTCACTTTGGTTAATAATTGATTTATATATTTGGCAGCTCCCACATTCGGAGCATATATATTGAGGATTGTTAAGTCCTCTTGTTGAATAGATCCTTTAAGTATGATATAGTGTCCCTCTTCATCTCTCACTACAGTCTTTGGGGTAAATTTTAGTTTATCTGATATAAGGATGGCTACCCCTGCTTTCTTTTGAGGACCATTCGAATGGTAAATGGTTCTCCAACCTTTTATTTTCAGGCTGTAGGTGTCCTTCTGTCTAAAATGAGTCTCTTGTAGACAGCAAATAGATGGGTCCTGCTTTTTTATCCAGTCTGAAACCCTGCGCCTTTTGATGGGGTCATTAAGCCCGTTCACATTCAGAGTTACTATTGAGAGATATGAGTTTAGTGTCATCATGATATCTATTCAGTCTTTGTTTTTGTGGACTGTTCCACTGAACTTCTTCTTAAAGGGGAATTTTAAGAGGCCCCCTTAAAATTTCTTGCAGAGCTGGTTTGGAGGTCACATATTCTTTCAGTTGCTGCCTGTCTTGGAAGCTCTTTATCTCTCCTTCCATTTTGAATGAGAGCCTTGCTGGATAAAGTATTCTTGGTTGCATGTTCTTCTCATTTAGGACCCTGAATATATCCTGCCAGCCCTTTCTGGCCTGCCAGGTCTCTGTGGAGAGGTCTGCTGTTACCCTAATACTCCTCCCCATAAAAGTCAGGGATTTCTTGTCTCTTGCTGCTTTAAGGATCTTCTCTTTATCTTTGGAATTTGCAAGCTTCACAATTAAATGTCGAGGTGTTGAACGGTTTTTATTGATTTTAGGGGGGGATCTCTCTATTTCCTGGATCTGAATGCCTGTTTCCCTTCCCAGATTAGGAAAGTTTTCAGCTAGAATTTGTTCAAATACATATTCTGGCCCTCTGTCCCTTTCGGCGCCCTCGGGAACCCCAATTAAACGTAGGTTTTTCTTCCTCAGGCTGTCGTTTATTTCCCTTAATCTATCTTCATGGTCTTTTAATTGTTTGTCTCTTTTTTCCTCAGTTTCCCTCTTTGCTGTCAACTTGTCTTCTAGGTCACTCACTCGTTCTTCCACCTCGTTAACCCTCGTCGTTAGGACTTCTAGTTTGGATTGCATCTCATTCAATTGGTTTTTAATTTCTGCCTGATTAGCTCTAAATTCTGCAGTCATGAAGTCTCTTGAGTCCTTTATACTTTTTTCTAGAGCCACCAGTAGGTGTATAATAGTGCTTCTGAATTGGCTTTCTGACATTGAATTGTAATCCAGATTTTGTAACTCTGTGGGAGAGAGGACTGTTTCTGATTCTTTCTTTTGAGGTGAGGTTTTCCTTCTAGTCATTTTGCTCAGTGCAGAGTGGCCAAAAGCAAGTTGTATTCGGAAAAAGAGAAAAAGAGAGGAGAGAAAGAAGGAAAGAAAAGAGAAAGAGAAAAAAAAGGGAAGAAAAAGAAAAAAAAACGAAAAAAAAAAAAAGAAGAAAAAGAAAGAAAAAAGAAAGGAGAAAAAAGGGGGTGGGGGAAGGAAACAAATTAAAAAGCAAAACAAAATAAAAACAAAAACAAAAACAAAAACAAACAAACAAAAAAAGAACCACCGGGGAGTATCTTCTGATTCTGTGTACTTTAAGTCCCTTGGCTTCTCCTGGAAGTTGTCCGTCTAGCTGGTCTTCTGGGGGAGGGGCCTGCTGTGCTGATTCTCAGGTGTTAGCACTTGGGGGAGCTGCTGTGCCCCTGCCTGGTGCAGGGCTCAGTGGGGGTTGTTTACCCCGTGAGGCCGCAGGAGGAACAGCCCCAGTGGCGGGGCAGCTCTGGAAACCTGGATTCAGCTCCGGCAGGAACTCCGTCTGCAGGGCCTGGAGGCTCCGGGGCGGGGCCGCTGATCTGCTCAGCTGGGGCAGGAGCGTCCTTGCTGTCCTGGGCCCTCCCGGCCTCTGCCTGTCCCGGGGGAGGCGGGATCCTGGGCTGTGTCCCGGCGCCCTGTGCTCCGGAGCCTGCGCTGGTGGATTCGCGCTCCCGGGGCCGCGCAACCCCCTCCGCGGAGCCGCCGCCCGAGCCCCTCCGAGCTGCTCCTGGAACCGCGCAGCCCCCTCTGCACGGAGCCTCTTCCTCTGCCCGAGCCCCTCCGAGCTGCTCCCGCCCCGCAGCCCCCTTCCCTCCGCGGAGCCGCCGCCCGAGCCCCCCGAGCTGCTCCGGGTCCCGCCGGGTCCCGCCGTGCGCGCTGCAGCCCTTAGGGAGCTCGGCCGCAACATTTCACTTTCAAATGCACGCACTAGTGACCATGAAATCTGTAAAATAGTCACATGATATATATGTGTAAATACCTACTACCCTTTCCACACTAATCAGAAACACAATAGGTGCCTGCGGGCGTTAGATGCCTTGGGATGCCAGACACCTGTTCTACCAAAGAAGAGGAACTTGGACTTGGCTAGTGAAATACAGACCCACAAGAATTCAAATCGATGACATTATACAAAGCAACACGCTGGGAAATGACCATGTCATTATAAAGTGTCTCTGTAGTCCGATGGAGCTGCTATGACTCACCCAGTCAACTAGACTTCATGGATGGCCCAGCACTGGTGGCTGTAATGTAAAAGAATCTAGCATTACTGCCTCTTACTGTCAGTGAAAGACAAACAGGCCGCTCCTCCTCTCTCTCCAGATGTCCGTGAACCTGTCCTGTCCTTCTATGCAGACACGTTACCGCAGCAACGACTGCCATCCCTTCGATGGTACAATCCCTCAGGTGGCCTGAGACATTTTATATTTGGAGTGAAGGACTGTGTCTAACCTGAGGATTCCAGGCAATGACATAATTTTATAAATCATATTGTGAAGTGACATTCATTTTACTGTATTTTATTTAAAAATAGGATTTTTATCAGAGGTAAAAGCAGAGCAGAGAACTGACATATTTATCAATATCTTTGTACTGAAGATTGATATTTTTTATGTCACTAACACAACTGTATGTAGTGATGCTCCAAACAGCCTCAGAAAAAGATTTTATCTTAGAAATAGTAAACATTATCTCGAGTATGCTGGATAATTTTAATGGAATACAGACAATGTAAGGAAATGAGCATTCATCAAGAAAAGTTTCTAACTTCAGTGAGTTGTCATTAGGACAGCGGTTATGTTCAATGTCTGAAAATATGCTTATCACCAAACAGTAATGTTCAAATAGCAACTCTGCAGTCTTTAACAATGGAAGAGCAACTTTTTAACTCCTAGAAATTTAACATGAAGTATATATCTTCAAAATATATACTATTTTCTTTTTTTTTCTCTCTTTTTTTTTTTTTTTTTTTTTTTTTTGAGAGAGAGAGAGAGCCAGGGAGCATCCATGCACGAACAGAGGTGGAAGGGCAGAGGCAGAAGGAGAGAGAGAATCTTATGCTGGTGCTGAGCATGGAGCTTGACTTGGGAGTTGATCTCATGGCCCTGAAATGAGCCTGAGCAAAAATCAAGAGTCCGACACTCAACCAACTGAGTCCCCTAGGCACCCCTTGTCATATTTGTTTTAATACCATAAGTGACTTACTTAAAATATGACATGGAAATCCAGTAGAAAGTTCAGAAGCCCCTCACTCTTGAATTCTCATTCATATTGTTTTGCTACAGATGCCATTATCTCCAAATATGGAACATTTCCAAGAAAATTTCCTTTTAAAAGCACTTGGTCTTTTAAATTTTATAAATAAGCTTACAAACAGAAAACTGGCTGCAATTAGCATATTAAACAAAGAAATATATGTTTTAAGATTTTATTTGTTTATTCATGAGAGACACACAGAGAGAGGCAGAGACTTAGAGAAGCAGACTCCATGAAGGGAGCCCGATGTGGGACTGGATCCCAGGACCAGGATCATGCCCTGAGCCAAAGGCAGACGCTCAACCACTGAGCCATCCAGGCATCCTCCAAAGAAATATATTTATATGTAATTTTCAGTTGGTGACTAACCAATACTCAGCCCAGGAAATTAGAAGAATTAGGAAGTATCTGGGTTTAAAAACAAACTTGCATTGACCAATGGTATCCACTGTACCTGTTTGTACTTATCACCATCTTTAATAAATTCTTAACTAGGAGAATTAAATGATTGTTTACCAATTTAAGTAGAAAAATCATTTTATATTTATAAGCATTTAATGGTATCTCAAACTTCAGTGGAGAAAACATGGAATAAGATGAGGAACCATGGGAAAATCTAATGTGTATATAAGAGATATATTCAGGTTTCAAAAGTATTCCATAAGCTTCCTCCAAAAATTAAAAATAGAACTACCATATGATCCATCAATACCATTTCTGGATATATGTCTGAAGGATAGGAAATACTATGTTGGAAAAATACCTGTACTCCTATGTTCATTGCAACATTATTCATAAAGCCAAGACATGGAAATAACCTAAGCATCCATGGATGGATGAATGGATAAAGAAAATGTTGTATGTATATGTTCATATATAGAGAGGTGTGTATGTGTGTGTGTGTGTGTGTGTAGTGGAAGTATATTATTCAGCCATAAAAAAGAAGGAAATCTTGCCATTTGCAACAACATAGAGAGACCTTGAGGGCATTATGCTAAGCAGAATAAGCCAGATGAAGAAAAACAAATACTGTATAGTCTTACTTTATGTGGAATCTAATAAAGCAGAACTCTGTAGGAACAGAGGCTAGAAGTTATTTGCCAGGGTGGGAGGTTGGAGAAATGGAGAGATGTTGGCCAAACAGTACAAACTTCCAGTTGTACGATGAGTAACTTCTGGGGAATCTAATGTTCAACATGGTGTCTATAGTCCACAATTCTGTATACTTGAAAGTTGCCAAGAAAGTTGACCTTATATGTCCTTACTTCATGCAAAAATGGTAATTATGTGATGTGATAGAGATGTTAACCAACCATATTATGGTAATCACTTTGCAGCATGTTTGTGTATCAAATCATCACATTGTATAATTTAAACTTACACAATATTATGTATCAAATATATATCAATAAAGCTGAAGGGAAAAAAAAAGAGTGTTCTACAGTTTCCGAGCTACTAAGTCAAATATTTGAAATGAACACTTGAAAACTCCATTCCCTCTCAGTGTTTGGCCTTGTTTATCTATCTTACCTGTGAATTGCTTCAGAGAGACAGACAAAGAGAGAAAGAGAGAGAGAGAGAGAGAGAGAGAGAAACACCATCAAAGGTGAAGAACATTGGGCAGCCCTGGTGGCCCAGCGGTTTAGCACCTGCCTTCAGCCCAGGGCGTGATCCTGAGGCCCCGGGATCGAGTCCCACGTCGGGCTCCCTGCATGGAGCCTGCTTCTCCCTCTGCCTGTGTCTTTGCCTCTCTCTGTCTCTCTCTCTGTGTGTGTGTGTCTCCCATGAATAAATAAATAAAATCTTAAAGAAAAAAAAAGGTGAAGGACATCACAGAGGATCTGAAACCAGATCATCAGCAATGAAAAAAAAAAACCTATATACTTATCTCATGCAATAATCACTAAAAGAGCTTTTAAATGCTCACACAGATAAAATAATGACATTTTATTTGGATCATTTACATTTAGATAATATCAGAGTTAAAATATAATCTTTCCTTGGGCCCTCAATCCTCAGATAGACTCTCTTAGAAGATATGAGCCACTTTGATATTTGTGTTAAATAACTAGGAGATGAAGCAGTGACAAACTAAAAACATCAAAAAGCCAAATAACCCATAATTCACATGTGGATTTTTATATCCATTTTCATAACCACTAATGTATTTACATTAGTATACATAACTTCCTTTTTGCTTCTTTTTGTTTGTTTTTGTTGTTAACTCTATCCTTTCCTGAGAAGACTTAAGGAACCCGTGGTATATTGTGAAATTGTCCAAAATTCTTCATGTCTCTCTGTATGCATGAACTCTCCAATGTAACATTCCAAATTCTTCTTCAAGAGGTGGGCTCCACTTCTCTACCTCTTAAATCTGCCCTGGTCTTATGGCATACTTTGGTGAATGGAATTTGGTAGACTGAAGGTGAGTCAGTTCCAAACCCAGGCCTCAAGAGACCTTGCACTCTACTCACTCTTATGGAAATCGCCACTTCCATAGGTAAACAGCCTCTAACTCACCTCTGGATGAGAAAAACACATGCCCCAGTCACCTTTTATTGGCCAACCAACAGCCGACTATCAAGCGTACAAATGAGATCATCTGGTCCAGCCAGAACCTAGCCACCTCTATAGCTGAACACAGATGTGTGTGAGCCAGTTCAGCAAAGAGCAGCAGAACCACCAGAATGAGCCAAGTCTAAATTGGTTACTCACAGAATCATGAGTCAAATCAATGATTGTTCTTGTTTTAAGTGGTTCTTATTATATATATGAATATGTGCATGCGTGTGTGTGTGTGTGTGTGTGCGATTTGTTACACACAGGCAGCCAACCAATTCATCAGTTTACAAAGATATATGCAGTGCAATAAGATGAAATACTGTAGAAATAAGTAACACAAATGAATGGTAAAGAAAACTAGCATATAGAATCTATATCTTAAAGCTCGTATCAGTTTTTAATAAGGGGAGATCATCAGAACTACTTTAGAATGTGACCCAACATGTGATAACCAAAATTTCTCATCACCTGAATCACATGCAAGCAAATCTTGTTTCTTTATTATTAGGTTTGTTTTTTTGTGGTTTACAGGTACAATGATCCCGAAATTATTTTGTGTATGTTGTAGAATTGAGCAAATGCATAAGTGTGATAATGTTATTATAAGCCAGACTTCTCACTGTGGAAATAGCAAAGGGACAACAGTTAATTATACAGTGGAGAAAATAGATAAGATCTTAACCAGACAGTCCAAATTCAGATTACCAGTGTGAGTGTGGACAATGTTTTGTGGGCATACCATCATGTCTGATCCAGCTGGTCATGCATAAACTGACTCAGGTTACAACTACCTTTCAGATAAACTCAGATTGAGAAAAATTCATAAAATACCTGGCTTGCATTCCAAATATCAATCAAGAGATAATAACGATCTGAAAAAGTAAAAGAGTCAAAAGAGAAGTGACGAAAGCAATTAATAGTCATAGACTAGATCTGTACCAGGGAAAAACAGAATATTAAAAATGATACTGTTGGAGAAAATGAAGGAATTAGAACATGGAATGTAAATTTGATGAAATTAAGTAAACATGATCTTTTTTGAAGTTGCTAACTCTACTATGGTTATGGATGAGAACATTTTATTCTCATAAAACATGCACTGAAGTAGTCAGAGAGAAGGACATGATATTAAAAATATATTTCCAAATGGTTCATAAAAGTAAAACACACATAGTCGTAGTATAAATAAATTAATGAAAGATGAGGCTTTCATAAAAAACTAAATGAGAGATAGTCATTATAGATCTGTTCTAATTATCCATCTTTACTCAGGCACTGAGACTTCATACTAAGAATTAAAGTTTAAATAGTAAAATGTGTATATTGTGCATAACTAAAGTTAATAAAAGAAAATGTTATCTACTCACATAAAATTAACAAATTTCAGTCACTTGGACAGCTACGCTCAGCTTCTCAGAGAATACGTTAATATTCTTGGTAACTTTTTGATCCATTCAGTATGTTCCAGATCTATACCTCTTTGACTTCTTTCTATTCCATGTACTCTCTATAGTTCATAGCTTTGCATTTAACAGGTTCAAAAATATTTTTGCTAAAGGTGCCCCATTTTACTTTTTAAGTTGAAATGGTAAAATACCTTCCAGGGATAATTAAATTTCACCTGGTTTAGCAAAGGACCAAATCGCTGAGGCAGAAGCCATCAATCTCCAACATCATTGAGTTACTTTGCAAAGGACTATCTCTTTAAGGCTTACCATTATTTGACCTTAATCCTGCAAAATGCCTATATTTTGGAAGACATTTTATCCTTTGGAACATTAAGTTGTTTTAAAGAGTTCTAGTCTAATAAAAAAGTGATGCCGAGGCCCTTTAAAATCATAACTGTCACAAGAATATTAAATGCTATAATTTAAAAGTTTTAAGGGCTCCATTGCTCTGTAAAACATATGCTTGGAGAGAACATGTAGGAAGATGTGCCCGAAGCTCCGCAGACCTATTTAATCCAGTGGGTGAAAGGGGCGACAAGGCTTTCACTGTGGTACAAGGAGAATCTCAACTAAGAGATGTGAATAAAATGGTTGTAAAGACTTCTTTAGACGAGGGGACTCCACTGTAGGGGGTGCGTGTGGTTTGGGTCCCCGTGTCCACACATTCCAGACCCTGGAGCAAGAGGGCACACATCATGAAAGGACCAGAGTTTCTTAAGTCTTAGGTGTAATACTGTAAAAATAACAATACCTTCTGTTTTGGATATGAGCTGCACTATCAAGAAAAGATTCTGAAATTTAAAAAATATAACAAAGTACATCCAACGAGATAATTGAGCTCATAAATTGTAGGACTTTCTTTCATCAGTGTTGACCCATGAGGAGGCACTGATAAAGTGTTTTGAGCAACAGAAGAGGAACTTATTTGCTCCTCACCAAAGATATTTAGAAAAAGGCAAATCTTGTGTTATAGTTAAGGTTAAAGATTTTTTTGATGTTGCTGAGTTCACAAAGCAGGAAAGATGCATTCAACATGCTTTCATTAAGTGCCCACCACATACCAGGCACCATTACATGCAAACAGCAAGTGGTAGAGCCCCAGACCTCAAATCATTTCAAGTCTATTAAAACACATAAACTATTATTTATGCCTTGATAGGAAAATATATACCAATGGGGAGGAGGAAGGGCAAAGACTTATCTCTTCTCACAGTTGAGTGATATTATAAATTCTCTGTAACATTAAGCTTTTGATATACTGTCTAATGCTCAATTTATAGTCATCCCTATCTGGTGCTCAGAATTCACCAAGGAAGAGCCATTAGTTTATTTTCACTTATTAGGCTAAAAAGAATTTTCCGCCACTACATTTCCCCTCTTACTTATAGAGGAATTTTATTACGTATAAAACCACTCCTTCAATTTTGTTCATCTTCATTTATCACCTATATCAATGCAAGAGACCCTAGTAAATAATCCCTTTACAAGTAAATATACTTTATGCCATACATTCTGGTAAGAGAATGAGTTGATTCAGTCTTTGGGAA
This sequence comes from Canis aureus, assembly GCF_053574225.1. Taxonomy (NCBI): domain Eukaryota; kingdom Metazoa; phylum Chordata; class Mammalia; order Carnivora; family Canidae; genus Canis; species Canis aureus. The sequence continues at coordinate 9,868,510 of NC_135641.1, forward strand.
GAACAATTTAGCAACACATGTCAAAAGTTTCGTTAATGTTAAGACTTGTTACACAGCAATTACTTTTTCAGGATTTTATGTCAAAGACATAATTGTAACCAAAAGGGTAGACAATTCATGTTAAACAGGACAAAATGCTAGAGAGAAAAGTGCTAAGGGGTAAGCTCATACTTTGCTGCATGCCCCTCTAAGCATTTGCAAAATTCTTTCACTGCGCAGGTGCAGTGCATGAGGAACTAGGTAGACAAAAGCCAAACATTAGGGTGTAGCTTTTGGTAGATTTCCAGGGCATGGGAGATAGAAATCAGAGCTGAGGGATCCCTGGGTGGCGCAGCGGTTTGGCACCTGCCTTTGGCCCAGGGCGCGATCCTGGAGACCTGGAATCAAATCCCACATCGGGCTCCCGGTGCATGGAGCCTGCTTCTCCCTCTGCCTGTGTCTCTGCGCCTCTCTCTCTCTCTCTGTGACTATCATAAATAAATAAAATAAAAAAAAAATTTTAAAAAATCAGAGCTGAGCACCTAAGGTGGGTTTGGCACTCTGGCACTACCATAACCCTGTAAGTTTGGTCTTGGTGGGGAGGGAGGGCTATGCAGGAGAAACAGTGGAGAATCAGAGGTCAGGAGAGGTTTCAGAATTTCAACCCGAGTTGAAACTCAAGGCTTGAGTTTGACAGCTCAGATCTACATTGGGATGAAATGTTTTGTTCTACCCCAGCTGTCTACTGCAGGATAGGCTAAAACTTCTGCCAAACCAGAGAATGTCTAGAGCTTCCAAGTGAGGGGTTGAGCCGAAAGGTCTGACTTACATATACTTGGGATCCCAGAAGAAAAAGAGCGACCAAGACAGAAATGTGATAATCTCCCCAAACCCAAATCAATAAGGAAATCACTCTACAGATTTAAGAGGTTAAGGGAATGGAAGCAGTTTCATACAAAGTGACCACATCTAGAGAAGTCATAGCAAAAACACTATGACTGTTACTACAATCACTAGGGCTCCCCTGCTACCACCAACTGCTGCTGTTACTACTACTGCTACTAGCACCACCATCACTGCTACTATGCTACTACTACTTCTACTGCTGCTTTTACTTCTGCTTCTATTAACCTCGTAATTATTTACTGCAATTACTACTGTTCTGCTTTTACTAGCTCCTACTACTATTCCCACTATTGCTAATACATCAACTACTGCTGCTGCTCCTATTATTACTGCTGGTACTGGCACTACTGCTTCTCTTACTCATGCTAGTACTATTACTACAACTATTACTGTTGTTACTGCTGCTATGACCAATATTACCACTATTGCAAATATGACTACTGCTACTATCTCAGCCACTCCCACCACTACTATTATTACTACTAATTAGCTTAATAATTATAAAAGTGGACAGGTTATAGTGCTTACTATGTGTCTGACCCTATTTGCTTTACTCATATTAACTTACTTCATCCTCAAAGAAATCCTAGGAAGTGGGTGCCCTAAAGTATTGTAACTCTTCTACAACATGCCAAATATTGAAATATGTTAAATACTGCTATGGCTGATTGATATGTAATTTTGCATTGAAGCACAAGAAGGGCTACACAACACAGCCTGTTGCTGAGCCAAGTGTCTACTTTTAGTCACTGAGCTGCAACACATACATTTGACTGCCTCGGCTGGCATGGCCTCAGCCAGTATGAGATCTCCACTCACTCTCTGCTTCAGTGATGGCAAAGGTCTCACGTTCCAGACGTTGTGGCCAGAAAATGGTGAAGATGAATGATTCTTTGGGTTAAAGTCCCTGAGTGATCCTGTGGAGTGGAGCACCTGGCTCAACAGCTTTGCCTCTGTACCTTAAGCTAAAAATTACCCTTCTGGGGCACCAAGTGCTTGGTTTTGGGGTCAGGTCATGGTTTTTGGGTCAGGTCATGATCTCAGGGTCATGAGATTGAGCCCCACTTTAGGCTCCAAGCTGAGGGCAGTCTACTTCAGATTCTCTCTCCCTCTCTCTCTGCTCCTCCCACTCATGCTCTCTCTCTCTCTCTCAAATAAATAAATAAATAAATAAATAAATAATATTTAAAAAAAAAATCAACTGTTCTCGGTTAAGCTACCGACACTAGGGGTTTACTCATTGCTTCAACATACTCTAGCTCCTCCAGACTAATATAAGCTAGCACTGAAGTCTGAATTTTTATAAGATGGAAAGCTATAGAGCAGTTTATGAATATAAAGACAAGAATCCTTAAAAACTTTAAAATGGAATCCATAAGATATTAAAAGGACACTCCATAATGACAAAGTAATGTTAATTCTAGAAGCAAACGTGGTCCAATGTTAATAAAGCTATTAGTGCCAGGCAATAGTTCACGGTGTACACTGAAAAACATTTCCTAGAACTCCATGCCCATTCTTGCATTTAACCAACAGTATAAAACAAACAAACAAAACAACAAAACAACCCCTCTCACTAAGCCAAGGATTTAAAGGAAATAAGAGTGCCACACTAAAATTTATCTAGCCTGCATCTCTTCTTTGAAGACTTTTAGACACAAATGGAAGCTCAAGTGTGCAGAGTTGCTGGGCTGCAGAGTTGCACATAAGCAGAAACCCAGAAGTATCTATTCTCAGCTACTACATGAATTGAACTGCACACCAAATATGACCATAAGAGCACAGATTTGCATCAATTCTAGATTAATAAGACATATCAATTTACCTAAACTAAATTAGAAATGACAATGAACAAATCAGTTAAAACCAGGCACATAAATATACTATGTAATGATGACTTTACATTTATTTGTTACATATGTGTGGATCACTTTTTATATGCTAAACATTATACTAAGTTCTGGAGATGTAAATAAGAATATATAATAGTCCCTTGAAAGAAAATGACAAAATCACCTTGGTTGAGGGATAGATGCCAACCCAAATAATCACAGCAGGATACCCCACTGGGGGGTCTGTTAAGGATGCGGTGAAAACACAGAGGTGCCAGTAAGCTCCTGGAGGAGAACGTTAAAAATGACTTGAAGAAAACATGTCATTTCATTTCTGCTACTTCCTGTGCAATGAGACAAGTCTTTCAGCATCCTTGTACCAAAATGACAATGAGGCCCCTTTTAACAATTGCCCACAGGAAATAGAACTTGAGTTGACAGCACTGGGAAGATGAGCTGATCTTGTGGATTTTCTTGGTGCCATATCATCCTCTGAAGAGCTTGCCTTTTTCCAACAAGAGTAGTTACAGATCATAAAAGTGTAATTAATGTCAAGTATTTTCATTCGATAGGACAAGTGCCAAAGACAAAGTTGTTTAAGAAGTCAGGGAATATGGCAAGTTATGGTCCAGCACTTAAAGTCTGTGTTCTCCTCCCTCCACCGGAGAGTGTATTGGTCTTGTCAGAACACTGTTGGCTATTGGTGAGTAGAAATATCTAAAGCATACACTCAACAAGCACTGGTTTCCATGTAATATTAGATTATATGAAGACCTTCAGGACACCATGAATTAAGGAATACAATTTATTTTAAAAATTATTATGATAATTTTCAGAACTTAAAGCTTTACATATGAATTTATGTCCTGATAGTAGCAAATGTAATATATAGTTGGATAAACTTGTTTCAGAGGAAGCTAAGATACCTATGGCATGCTGGCAGTTTCTGGACTCAAAGGTTATGAGGAATGGAGGTGTTTGCCCTAGAGATGTCTGTAAAGTCATTAGGGGGTAAAGGTGTAGATCAGCCTGGATGATGTGGGGCTTATCATAACAACCCAGACCAATACAACATACCTAATTTAGGAGAAAATATTCCACAAGACAGTAAGACATCAGCTGAAGACCTCGTTTAGATGTAAAAGTTGTGCCTTGCATGTCGCAGATATGAAGTCAATACTTGGTAACTGACTGAATGAATGATGCAATTCAGATTAAACACACTTGAAAATACATCCAGTGAAACAGAATTTGCTGATAGGCCAGACAATCCAAGGAGCAGAATTCTTTGGATTTGACAGCTTCACTAAGATACATTTTCAAAGCACTAAAATCTCAAACAGGATCGAGAAGATAATTCTCAGATCTTTTTCTCAGTAAATTTATGAAGAAAATATTGAGTAGAGTTATGGATTTTGAATGGCTCAAGGAAGCCATAGGCAACTCAGAATCTTCAGAAAACCCGAGACTTACATAATAAACAAGACACAAATTTAATATCATGCCATTTTCACTATAATACACACACAAAAAAAACATTTTGGCAATGGGTTCCATGAGTCTCAGAGAGTTAATTTAACTTTCTTGGTACAAAATATTCAATGGGAAGGATAACGGAAGTGGATAGTACTGTTTTGGTGATTTAGTCACTTTATTTTAATAGCAGATTTAATGCATTAATAATGTATTTGTGGCAGAAGCATGAGGGGAGAAACATGCTTGCAAATCACGAGTAATTTACAACGTTGCTGCTGAGAACATTATTACCTCCACTACAGAAATATCCATTTTAAGCACTTCGTATTTCACTAAGACTCTGAAGTGCATCATAAGCCTTTATTGGGAAATCAACAGCCATTAAGGAAAATTAATTTCTATGAGTTGTTGACACTTTATAACTATTTAATAGTCCAATCACTATAAACTTTATACCCTACATATAGATAGGTATAAATATTTTAATAAATCTTATGAATAAATATGCAACTTTTGGAATAAATCAATTTGCTAGGGTTGGTAGACATGTGACACTGTTAATGACCTGAATGTATTATAAATCACTGGTGATTTACTATCTTATTGTTGAATATAATCAATAGGCTGTAAACAAAAGAGTGTGCAAGTCCCTCTCATTGATGCTGTAGACCATCCTTAGTTCTTTACCATTTTTGGTGGCACTGACATATGAGGGCTGGCATTTCTTAAAAAAAGGATGTATGGGGAAGAAATGTGTGGGAAATATCAGAAAGGGAGACAGAACGTAAAGACTCCTAACTCTGGGAAACGAACTAGGGGTGGTGGAAGGGGAGGAGGGCGGGGGGTGGGAGTGAATGGGTGACGGGCACTGGGTGTTATTCTGTATGTTAGTAAATTGAACACCAATTAAAAAAAAATGGGAAAAAAAAAAAAAAAAAAAAAGGATGTATGTGTGGTAGGGAGGGGAAGTTTTAAAAATACCAAAAGAGTGATTTGTGAAACCACTATATTCTATACGGGTTTACAAACCAAAATCTGGAAAATGATCTGCCTCAAATAAAGTGAAATTATTTTTTGGGAATTTTAGCATTCTTCAAATCTATCTTTAATGAATCTTTTAAGAACTTTAGGAAATAAAATCTGTTTTCCACATTGTGCTCATTTTCATTATAAATATTTATCTTTATCTCATTTGCTGTGGTGTCCACATGAAGGAATATGCTGACAGCAACGTTCCTTCTGCCAGGAATGTTGATGTGAGAGCAGGAGGGTTGTTGTTTTAGCTGCTGTCCTGGTACGTGAGGCGTTCTGACTGCTGGAGGTGAGGTACAGATGGAAGATTCAAGTACATCAGAGCCTATCATATTTGCAGAGCTTTTTTCCAAGCCATGGACAGATGACTTCCATGGTCCTTTAGTGTGAGGGAGTGAGTCCCCATGAGTCCCGAACTCTGATGTCAGGCTTTGTTATTAGTAGCTGAAACAAAATCCTGATATAGGAAAGTCAGAACACTATATATGGAATTCACATAAACTATGATCATAACTGAAATGAATTAAAGATATTTTTAGCTAGGAAAAAGAAAACTTGGAAGCTATCCAAGTAAGTCTTTGTAAGTCACTAGTAAACGTGGCTGTAAGTCACTGAAATCATCAAGGTAAAATATTACCTTGTTGAACATAAAATGTCATGACAAGAAAATCTTAAATAAGTATTCCTAAAAATCATCTTAACTCTGAATTTATAGAATGTAATGACTGTATAATGCATTTGGTGGTTAAATGGTTTCCCTACACTATTTTGGAAAACTATAAAATATCTCTTCTAGGAATCATCACTCATTTATTAGTGAGAACTTAAAATACTACTTTATGAGAAAAATATACAGTGAGAGACTTCTGCATTAATAATACCTTGAAAACACCAAATGTATTAGAGAATAATGTTATAGATGTTTATTTTCTTACCCAAATATATAGTCTAATTACTACTCCTGTAAAGACCCTCCAGCTCTGAACAGCGTTCTAGTGTAGGAGGGCAGCTGTCTTCACATGTGCCTTGAAAAACAAATGAGTAAGGCAAGTGGTGTTTTGACATTTTCCCAGATTTCAGAAGTATGTAGACTGAAGTTTTTCCTTCAAGTCCTAGAGAGACAAATTATTTATGTGCATTCTTTTTTTTTAAGATTATTTTTTATTTTTTAAAAAAGATTTTTATTTATTTATTCATGAGAGATACAGAGAGAGGCAGAGACACAGTCATAGGGAGAAGCAGGCTCCCTGCAGAGAGTGCAATGCAGGACTGGATCCCAGAACCCCAGGATCATGCCCTGAGCTGACGCTCAACCACTGAGCCACCACTGAGCCACCCAGCCGTCCTTTTTTTTTTTTTTTTTTTTGAGAGAGAGAGAAAGAGAGAGAGAGAGAGAGAGATTAAGAATGTGAGCTAGGGGGAAGTATAGAGGGACAGGAAGAGAGAGAATCTTATGCAGACTCCCAGCTCAGCATGGACCCAGATGCGGGGCTTGATCTCACAACCCTGAGATCATGATCTGAGCTGAAATTGAAAATTAGACACTTAACCAACTGAGCCAATAAAGTAAAAGATTTTTATTTTTAAGTAATATCTACACTCAATATGTACACTCCATATGGGGCTTGAACTCACAACCCTGAAATCAATAGTCACATGTTCCACTGACTGAGCCAGCCAGGCGCCCCTATTTATGTCCATTCTTAAGCCTCTCTCATTTTGCCACTAAGGTGATGTGGGGTGGGGTTGGGGGGCAGTTAAAAGAAAGAGCAAACTTTTATGACACATACAGTGCATGAAACACAGGGGTGTTATGTAGCAACCCACAACCCTATTTGAGTATGGAAAGCTAAAGTACAAAGTGCCACCAATGAGGCACTAATCGAAAAACTCATAATCCAACCATTTTTTCCAGTTTCAGTCATTTTTGTATATTTATAGCATTTTTACTTAAGTACTTTGAAGCCGTTTACAGCAAACTACCTCAAAACAATAATATTCACAGAGAAATTTTTAAAAATCTGGTTAACAAAATGAAGGAAGGGAAGGAAGGACAAAATTTAAGAAAATACTATGAAAAGAATCATCTTCAACTGAAATAAAATTTGGGTCAGTCATCAGAGCGCTAAGAAGTTTAGTGTTTTTATTCTTTTTGATCCTTCCACATCAACTATTTGCTGGATTCAATTTTTTAAAATTTTTATTTATTTATGATAGTCACAGAGAGAGAGAGAGAGGCAGAGACAAGGCAGAGGGAGAAGCAGGCTCCATGCACCGGGAGCCTGATGTGGGATTCGATCCCAGGTCTCCAGGATCGCGCCCTGGGCCAAAGGCAGGCGCCAAACCGCTGCACCACCAAGGGATCCCTGGATTCAATTTTAAATAATTCTTAAATAGTATAGCTAATTTAAGGAGAAAATTTGAAAAATCTGCAATTCCAAAAACACATGAAATGTATTGAACATTTCAATATATTCGTTGATAAGGAAAACAAAGAAAATAATGGTCTAATTCAGGGTGTGTTTGGTTTTCATTTTAAACCTCTTCATGAGGGGATCCCTGGGTGGCTCAGCGGTTTGGTGCCTGCCTTTGGCCCAGGGTGCAGTCCTGGAGTCCCGGGATGGAGTCCGGCGTCCAGCTCCGGCATGGAGCCTGCTTCTCCCTCTGCCTGTGTCTCTGCCTCTCTCTCTTTCTCTATGTCTATCATAAATAAATAAAAATACAACTTAAAAAAAACAAACCTCTTCATGGTAGTTGAGTAAATACATTATTTGTATTCAGTAAATACATTGTTTTGTTTATTACAATGGTAAGATTGGTCTCTGAAGAGATGGTTTTGAAAATAGAACTAAATTTTAGTTATTTTGGCAAATAATGTGCAATAGGAATCCGTTTAGATAAGAGCCATTTGGGAGAAATTGTTTCAACTATCTCTAATAGGCACAACTTGTCTCACAAAAATAACACATTCTAAAGATTTGGAATAATGTTCTAATTGGGTATTATGGGAAAGCCGTTACCTTTTGGAAAACAAACAAAAACAAACAAACCTAACCTTGTCATTTAATGCAGGTGTTGGGAGAGAAAAAACACATCCCTAGTTGTTATAAAAGTGAACAACATTTTTTGGAAGATGATACCCATTGCTCATGGGTTTACATGAAGATGCTCAAGGGATTAGATGTGTCAGAGCAAGGACAGAGTGCTCTCCAGAAGGGACACTTATCATCCAAATCATTAAAAGTCAAGACAATGCCCTCACATCTCCTTCTCGCCCCTTATATCTCCATGCTTTCTCTCTTTCATTCTCTTACCCTCCACCCCATTCCTACCTTGTTTCCCTGTCTTTTAGCTTTACCAGGGGTAGACTAATAAAGTTGGGTCTCAATCCAAAGTCACCATGGGTCCCTTCTTTGTATAGAAGAATGTAAATCCTGCCATACATAAGTATATGACTTTGTTACCAAAACCTGTAAACTTACTTACTATGGAAAATGCAAATATTTAAAATATAAAGAAACAAAAATAATGTTTTTTAAAAGTTAATTCTTATTATTATCAATAAAAATTTTAACTTTAGGAAAATTTGAGGGTTGTCAGACAATGGTTGGCATTATTAGAATAATTCACAGCATTTGAAATCTTATTGTTCTTGCAGGTTGAACTCTTATACTGACAGGTACTAACACTGCTCGATATTTTTTAACATAATGTCCCTAAGGAGTTTTACAATTTAATTCATGAAAAAAAGTTCTCCTATGTAAATATATTAAGGAACTGGCAAAAACACACATCAGAAAATAAAATACTCAGATAAGGCGGTATTAAACACTGAATAGTTCATCCATTTGCATATTAGCTTTTTTCAATTTTAGTAATGATCTGATGCAGACCAGAGGTTATACTGGTATTGATTCTGCTGCAGTACTTAAAATTTGAGTTGCACATTCTATCTAGACTTTTCTGTTGACTTTCAATCATTTGAATTGATTGTTTTGAAGTAAGAAACTTTACTAGTTTGCTTTATTGCCATAGGGAATATGGAACTATAATAAATGCTAAGCTATAATTTCATTAATCTAAAAATCTACGAAAGAACAGAAAGTTGGCTTACCATTGTTTGTATAATAACATAGTGAAACATAACTGTCAGTGATGCTTTAAATATCATCAAAAACTGTAGATAAAAAGTAGGCTAACAATTTAGGGTACGAAAACATTAATTTTCATTTCTTCATCAAGACAACATTTTGTTTTCTGCACAATGTTACATAGCTCCATAAAGCAAGATATTTCCTTGGTGGACAAATGTCAATTTCCTGGTGTTTGATTAACAGGTGCAACAATCTATTATAACATTCCTTTTAAAAATATCTATACTTATTAACATATAATTTAGTTTTCAAAATGTTTGGTCATCTGTGAGATAAAGTGACAAGACTCACTGCTGCATACCTTACATAATAATTTATTTCTCCATAGTTAATTAGAGAAAAAGCATAGATATCTCATATAACAGGGAATTTACCTTCCCTCTTGTCATGGAGGCCTAGTGCCAAATTAACAAATGTGCCAGTGACGGACGACTTTGTCAGTTAGATGTTCGATTAAAATAGCAACATTAATCCAAGTCATTTATTTTTCTTATTTACTTCATATGTCATACTCATTTTAAGATGCAGAATAATTTCTGTGACCCAAATAAACACTGCTGTAATAAAAATGCAAGAGCTGCTTAGGGCCAATGGTAGTCCTGCCCAAGATGCTGCCCCTAACCCCAAGAATCCACCTGCGTACCTGTAAGTCACAACGGAGAGTGCACCAGCTGTCGATTCTTCCTGCAGCCCCGTTTGAGAAGGCGTCTCCTCTCGAGGTCTATGCACAACATACATCTCATGTTCCTTTTTGATAAATTCTACTCCATTTCTAGTCTTATCTCTCAGTCTCCATTTCCTTCACAAAAACAAAGTGGTAAGCGCTCAGTGCCTCCCAATTTCCTATAAGCTAAGATAGTCCCAACATGACCAATCCCAAATTCTATTTGTGCCCCCTTTTTAAAAATATATATTTTTAAAGATTTTATTTATTTATTCATGAGAGACACAGAGAGAGAGAGAGAAAGAGAGGCAGAGGGAGAAGCAGGCTCCCTGCAGGGAACCCGACGTGGAACTCACTCCTCAGGCTCCAGGATCATGCCCTGGGTGGAAGGCAGGTGCTAAACCGCTGAGCCCCCCGGGCTGCCCCTATCTGCGCCCCTTTCATTGGGCATCGTGAACGCCATTATACAGTCACATGCTTGAAAACTCCATGTATATAAAGTTGCTTTGCACAAATTAAAAGACTACTCTGAACATTGAGTTATAAAAAAAATGTGCTTTTTATTATCTTGTGGATTTTTTTAAAAAGATGTTATTTATTTATTTAACAGAGAGGGAGAGAGAGAGAGAATGAGAGAGAGAGAGAGAGAGAGAGAACACAAGCAGGGGGAACTGGAGAGGGAGAAGCACGTTGCAGCCAAGCAGGGAGCCTGACTCAGGGCTGGATCCCAGGACCCTGAGATCGTGACCTGAGCTGAAGGCAGACGAATCACTGACTGAGTCACCCAGGTGCTCCTTTTTTGTAGTTTAATTGACTTTTAAATACATCTTGCCTAAAATTTTTAGATGCTGCATCTACAGTAAGACCTTTTTGCTAAGCTTATTTTAGAACAAGAAAAGTGTTTGAAAATCTATGATCTGTTAAATATCTTTCTCAGAGCTACAATTATGACCTAGCACAGTGCAGTTCTGTTAATTGTTCTCAAACATTAAACAAATTGCAGATAACCCCTGAAGAAGCTATAATTCAGGCAGCCACTAATGGTTAAATCTATTTAGGTGATAACTCAGATGACCTGGAGACATACAGTAAAATTCTACTTATGCCTTTAAAGCAGTAATGCCTCTTTGGGGGAAACACAGCATATCTATCTTCATAAACTTTCTTTTTCTATAGTATTAACACACGTGACATTGCCGACTACAGGAGCCCGGGCTTGGGTACCATGAATGGTGTGCATTTATTTCAATAGCATCAGGGGACTGTGGCGTCAGGGAAGAGCATTGCTGTGATGTGAATGCACAATTAAGATCTTTTTGCACAGAGAATTAGCATTTTCATTTTAGAAGAAAAGAGCTGATCAAGCACATCTGACAGTAATTTCCACTTTTATTCATTCACAAAAATTAATGTAGCAGATATCGTTAGGTGCAGGCAGTAAAAATAGCTGATTTTAAGAGAACTGGATGGAGACAGAGAAGTAAACACTTTACATAAATAATTCACTTCATTCATTCATTTGGAGACTATTCAGTGAGATTTATTTAGATGAATAAAATACATGACATGCTCCTCGCTCAGGTAATTCCTCAAATTACCTTCTAGAGTTAACTTCATAGAAGGTACTTCAGAAAACATAAATGTGTTCGATTTCTTGCTGCTTACTACTCGTTTCCAGTAGAAGTTCAGGTAACCTCTAATTTTTTTCATGATAATGAGTGCAAGCCAAACTTTCTTTTTTGCCAAAACAAGATTATAAGATGTGTGTATTTGTAAGATGTCACATAGACTTGCCACATGTGATTGAATACAACTCAAACGGGGCTCCTCTATGTCCCTATTAAAATCGCTTTCCCAAAAAACTTCAGAAAACTCATCGCGTTTTAGTAGATGTAGATTTTCTCTCAATTCCCAGTGATCTGATCATTTCCTTCAGGATGAGCACCAGTGTGATTGTCAGTAGAGCAAAGTTAATATATCAGTTCGAGGCTCTCATACGATAAAATTAGGGATCATTTTATCAGTAATATTCGTATCCTAGGAAAAACCCTAGAATGTTACAAAGGTATTGAAAGTAATCATTCATTAAATGAGAATATCTAAGATGTCAACAATATAATTTATGTTGACAAACTATGGTTTCACATTACATCCCAGGCCCAGCATTAGTCTTCTTCAACTGTAAAGTTTAACTGAATCTTTTCTGTAAATAATTTATTTGTGAACAACCTTTCATCCACATTTATGTTCCTCTGTCAGTCATATGAGTAGCCACTGAGAGGCAGCTCCTCTTACAGCCTGGCAGGCCATGTGACCTGTCCCCATCAATGGAAAATGAATGTGGAGTGGACAGGAAATATCATCCCTATCCTCCCAACTGTAAGACCCCACACCCACCAGGATCGCTCACATCCCTTTGCCCTGTTAGGTGAATATGCATCCTTCTCTGTTGTCTGCTACCCATTTATGCTTTGCTAAAGTATAGAGTGCTGTTCCTTGTCTGGGTCTAGGTTAGAGTTTGCCATCGGGAGAATAACATGCATGATTTGGGAGGCGGGTAGAGGAGATGCCGTTATCCCCAGACCTGGCTGCAGGCAGACTCTGGCAGATGCAAGGTTCACTGTGACTCCCTGGGGACTGCCTGGGGACCCCTCTCCTCGCTGCCACTGCCTCAGAGATCAGACAGGAGCTTCTTAGAGATTCCTGAGAACCTCTACAGCTTCCAGGTGAGTCTGAGAAACACCCACTTCAGGGCATCAGGCTGACTGAGATGCCCATGGCAGCTTCCCCGAGGGTGCTCAGCAGCTTTCCTGAGCTTCTGAAGTCACAGAAGATGCAATTTCCTCTATTAAATCTTCTACCCCAAATGCTTAGCATACCCTCTGTTCTCCCAACTTATCCCTAAAATGCATTAAAAAATTTCTACGGTAAGCTGCTAACATTTTAGGTGTATGGGTTATCCCCTATAGCATTAATCTGATTAAAAGACAGCACAATGATTTCAGAAAATTTCAAAGAAGTGTTAGAAGTAAAATAAAAATGTTCACCCACATAATATTCAGCACATCTGCTTTCTTTTAATTGTGTCCTTTTTCAACACCCCGCATTAGCTGATACATATTTGAATTTGAATATTTCTCTAAGCTATGTACTTAAACAACTTCTCCTAATTTAAATGATCCATATTAAGCTAGAATCTACAATTCACACACACCGAGTTTAAATTCTTAGCACACATGAGCCCATTTACCATTCTTATGTCATCATCTCCTATTTTTGAATGTTTATAAGATAAAGCACTATGCTGTATCTTAATACTTATGTGAAATATCTTTCTTGAACAGTCTTAATTATTTTAAGAGAATTATCTTATAAATTCACATAACACTTCTTTGAAGTAGAGAAGAACTCAAAGAATTGAGAGGAATTCTCAATGAGATTTTTCTTAAGCCACTTTTTAATTGACATGGCAAAAAATAAGAGGTAGAACTGGAATCTGGTGAATTAATAAAAAATAATGTCTGTCTAAAACCAAAGGGACCTAGGCTACATGCATATTGAAAAGATACAAGTGAATAATGAATCATTTGCAAACAGGTATCTATGAGAGATAAAACTATAGATAAGATAGCAAAAAATATTCAAATAAAAACTCATGAATAAGTAATACAATTTAGTAAAGTTCCTGGATACAAAGTTAATATGCAAAAATTAGTGACTTTCCTAAATAGAAACTGTTCATAAATATATTGAAATAATATGATCTATTTTCAAAAACAACAAAAGCAGATAAATAGGAAGAAACTTTATAAGATCTAGTCACAATATACACAATAAAATTTATGTTCATATAACATGTATCTTTGTAATAGAGTGGAAAGGTAATTTTGCTTCCCTTTTCTGTAATTGTTAACCCAATGATCTTCGGCCACTCCCCTACAAAATATGAATGACAGCCACACCAGCCAGCTGTCTCAGCCAGAGTATTGCTTCTCTGCCTAAAAGGGACAGAGGAAGTGTTCATAATTCTCAGGGCCTTGTGAATGTTGAATAAGATTTATTTAGAGCCCTTGTGGAATGGCAGAAAAACCATCAAAGAACTTTTGGACAGTCATAATTTTTTGGCTTTTAGAAATTGATTATATCTGGATGTACTGTATTTCTGAAAATTTTCATAAATAGTTACTTTTAGGCCTAATTTAGCAACCAACAGCATATTGATGTATTTATATAGCTACTATTAGATAACATTTTAAAACTGGAAATCACCCCGATGTTTATAGCAGCAATGTCCACAATAGCCAAACTGGAAGGAGCCTCAGTGTCCATCGAAAGATGAATGGACAAAGAAGATGTGGTCTATGTATACAATGGAATATTACTCAGCCATTAGAAATGACAAATACCCACCATTTGCTTTGACGTGGAGGGACCTGGAGGGTATTATGCTGAGTGAAATAAGTCAATCGGAGAAGGACAAACATTATATGGTTTCATTCATTTGGGGAATATAAAAATTAGTCAAAGGGAATAAAGGGAAAGGAGAGAAAATGGGTGAAAATATCAGTGAGGGTGACAAAACATGAGAGACACCTAACTCTGGGAAATGAACAAGGGGTAGTGGAAGGGAAGGTGGGCGGGGGTGGGGGTGACTGGGTGATGGGCACTGAGGGGGGCACTTGACGGGATGAGCACTGGGTGTTATGCTATATGTTGGCAAATTGAACTCCAATAAAAAAATTTAAAAAAATAAAACTGGAAATCTTTTATAGACATTTTTAGTTTATTCCTAAAGGCTGACTTCTCCTAAATTAGTAGGAATAAAACATAATGATAAGATAAAATTCTAATTGAAAGAAAAAAATATTATGAGAGGGCACCTGGGTGGCTCAGTCAGTTAAGTGTCCTAAGCACAGAGTCTGCTTGTCCCTTTCCCTCCCCCTCTGCCTTTCTCCCTTCTCATCCTTTCACTCTCTCTCTCTCTGTCTCAAAAATAAAATAATAATTTTTTTTAAAAAGTAAGTGACATAATACATAGGTTACCTATAATCAAATACCATGATTTGGCACATCTGACATAAGAATATGATTCTAATTAGATGCCAGTTACAAATGTGGTTATGATAAGGTTTATTTTATTGATCTTTCTCAAAATTTCACTTGCTTTTGATGTCTGAGCATGAATTACCTACTAGATAAAATTTCATCTTGTCTGCTCAGTGACTTTCACCTATGAAGCCTAGAGAAGGTATGATGCCCACCACAGGTAGATTTTTAATAAACAAGGGAGTTTAAAACATGTGTTCTTTCCCAAGATATGGAGAGTCTACAAATCAACAGAGGAGGGCACCCAGGAAGTCAGGTGTATGCCTGGCACCTACTCGGGCAGATGAAAACCACATCATATAATTTGGCTTTGCTAGAGACATCCCTGAATGAAGCCAACTCAGATTTAGACTCTGGGAGGAATAGAATCAGGTGTAAAGTTGGAAGCTACCATCTTTGTAGAAATTCAAGGAAATGAGAGGCTACCTAGGAGCTGAGATTTCAAAGAAAGACTGCAAGAAGGAATGGAGACATAAAATTGAACCATGAAGGTGTTAATGATACCCAGAAAATACAGGAGCAAAGCCTGGTGTGTGCACATGAGGGCAGGGGGAGGAGGAGTGCTTGATGATAGCCAACAACATAGAAGTATAAGTAAGGCCTTTGCATACACTGATTCATTTCATCTTCTCACCAGCTCTGGGAGACTGGAACTATCATCTCCTTCAGAGTTTGGTCAACTACCTTCTCCATGGCCACACTAAGAGTGACAGGATCATATCCTACATCTGTAAGAAAAAGTAGCCCACGATCCTCCTACCAACATTTTCAAGGTCAGGCAAAGGTGGGAGAGTGGTGGTAATGAGGACCACATGAGGGCACAGCTGGGAGAGCCTGGTGTGATGAAACAGAAGCCCCACATCAAACCTGATGAGGCCTGATGGAATAAGAATGACCACAGCTGGATGATAAACAGTAAGATCCCATGACAACTTGATGAGCTGCCCATCCTTAACGCCATCCTAATTTATTGCGTGTTTCATTCATACACAGAGTGAGAGCTCCGGAGCATGTGTGGCAGTGCCAGTCATTACAATGTTGAGAAGATAAAGCAAAAGAAGGGGGTGCACAGGATGCATGATTGGGACAGGCAATTGAGTATTAGTGAGGTGGTGAAATTGGGATAATACGCCTGGTTGACTCCCATCCTCTCAGCTCATTCAAGAAAATTAATAGTATCAAGATGAGAGGGAGTATCCCATTAAGTCTGTTTTTTACTAGAAAATTTCTCTCAGCAGTGAAACAGTATCACCAGTGAGAAGTGTTTGTAACCATCATACTGCTTACCTAGTTTATTTATTTACCCCAGCTGACTATCTTGGAGTAGAGCTCCAAATTAATAGGACATTCAAAGTACAGTCTTTCCAGCAAACAGAATCAGAAGTGTAAAAGTGATATTATGCATTTAGCCTCATTCCAAGTTTGATTAGGAATTAATGCTCCCAGTTTCTCGTGGACAATTGCTCCCCAGATCCAGGTTAACATGCTAAGAGTAAATCACAGAATTTGATTTCACTCAGTGGGTTAATGAGTCTCCAGCTCTATTGACAGGAATTCAGTCTACAATGTAAGAGATAAGGCATTCAGTACTTCATTCTTTGTCCTGCTTTGTGCCACACCCCACATTTATTTGCTTTCCAAGATCATCCTCAATTAGTTGAAATGTTGAAATGTAGACTGGGCGACACAAGAGCTTGGCAGGAAGTCAGAAGGGTTCATTTCATCAGGAATAGTCAGAAGCATTCATTTCATCCCTCCGGGTCTTCTGGACTTCCTTTGGATGACTAGGCTCATTTCCCATCTGACTCTTCTCTGCCGCAGCACCAGAGTGGTCAGGAAGATCCTCAACTCAGGGCCAGGTCAAGATGAAAGGGTGTGCAGGGAGCAGCTCAGATGCCCCGGGTGCACGTAGCCCCGGAAAGTGCATCATCTCCATTTCCAGTTCTGAGAGGATAGCACCAGATGATACTGTGCTATGGAGTGACGTCTGTAGGTCCGGACCTCTCCAGATTTTCTTCAGTTGCCATGAAAAGAAGAGGATAGGATTCAGGGACTGGAGATCTCCCTGGCCATCTGCATTCTGTACTCCTCATTCCCCATTCAGGACGTTCACTTACTACAGGAGATGCAGCAGAATGAAGATGAATTCCCATGTCTTCCAGCTCCAGAACCCTTTCCAGGATGTAAAAGTCCTAGGGTATTATGAGGAAGCCCAAAAAAAATCCTTGTGGATATAGTCAACATTCACAGGTCCATAATCAGTTCTGAAAATTCCCAATCACCTGGGTCCTTTAATGTCAGGGGGCCCACACTATCACATGCTTTTGTTTTTACTATAGGATTTAAGGCTTTTATTTTATTAACATTAAAAGGCAGGAAAGGGAGCAAATAAAATATAGAATCAAGTTCCTAAAGATTATTCAAAGTAAAACTGAAACTCTACATTTTGGCAACTTCATTTGAAAACAGAGTTTGAACTATTCACTTTTTCATAGAAA
Organism: Canis aureus; assembly: GCF_053574225.1. Taxonomy (NCBI): domain Eukaryota; kingdom Metazoa; phylum Chordata; class Mammalia; order Carnivora; family Canidae; genus Canis; species Canis aureus. The sequence continues at coordinate 9,886,157 of NC_135641.1, forward strand.
AATAGTGACATCAGAATGCTGATTGCTTAATCAGAACCTTACCTTGCTGTCTCAGCCCCCATTATCTTGGGTATGATGTTCATATGTTTCTTATTTTTTCAGAGTTGTTTTTAATAAGTTATAGAAGAATATATGATAAGGAAAGTTTAAATTTAGAATATGGTACCAGAAAGGCTAAACATTCATGAGCAAAACTACAATGAACCTGGCTTTTTTTAACTTTGCCAAGAGTCACCAGGCAGGATCCCATTCATGAGCCACAATTCAAAAGTTTAAAATTACTCATTGAATTACTTTTTAATCATTTGTCACAGCAGCTATAAGTGAGTCAGCTATGAGAAATGGTGGCGTACTGCAACATTTTTAATATCTCTAGGGGATTTATCTAAAGGTATCCATATTTAAACATAATTGATTATCTGAATATCCTAAATGTGAAGAAAATTCCATTGTCTTCATTTAAGCATGAAAATGTTCTAAGAGAAATAGAGTGAAATTGGGTCTAAATTTCTACTTTGAAGAGTTGATTAATTTTGATCATCTATTATTCAATCTCAGAGCTTGAGCTGACATTCACTGCATTGACATAATTTTATTTGCAGCAAGCCTGTGGAGGGGGGAGGTAAATCCTTTTGTACGTGATATACAGCTGATGTAATTTACTTTTAGTTACTTCAACAGTGAGGAAAAAATAGCTAAGTTATAAAGTATTTTCAAATATTAGTCTTCAGTAACCTGTCATTTCTACAGATAATTTTACCCATACATACTTTTACAGTTTAAAATAGGTCCAAATAAAAGAGATTCACTTGAATCAACTTGACTCTCTCTTCAGTCCCAAAAGATACGGTGGATGCTGATTCTTATTCAAAAGGATACAGGTCTGTTTGTATCTAAAATAGTTCAATCTAGTCTTTAGGCATATGCCATTCTTTTGTAGAAGAAGTATGGGAAATATCAAAGATACTGTACTATGAAATTATTAAGATAATTCCAAGATGTTAATGCATCGATTTAAATAACTTGAAGGGAAAGAATAAATTGTTTAAATATCTCTGCTTGTTGACTAGTTCATGACTCTACTGAGCAAACATGAAACAAACAAAAAAGGAATAGAAATCTAAGCAAAGGATCATCACTTTTTTTTTTTCATAAAGTAAGACTTAGAAGTGACCACTACCAGTGAGGAGGAAGAGAGGATTTAGGTTGCAGAGAAATCCTGCCAGGAAGGGAATTTTATATACTTAAAAATTAATAGAGATATAAAAACAGGTGAGCACTGATAGTATTCATAATGTACTTTTACATTATACTAACCTTCTATGTAAGGTAGTATTTCTACATATGGTGAAAGCTAAGTATAAAAGAAATGAATTGATAAAGTCTTCTAATTACAGATGTCTGATGTTTTAGGCAATTATTACATATGTCTAAATGTAAACATCATATCATACCATGGCATATAAGTGAATTGCTATGTAATATGTTAGCTCTTACACATAGGTAAAAGGAAATTATGAAAGTTTGAACTCACAGGGCCAGCAGTCTTGTGGAAAAGTTGATAGCCCTTAACGGGTTAATGAAAAATGGCTTCTGCTTTTATTATATTCTTGGTATATCAACTGATCAGTCTTTCTGGTCTAAGATCCAACTGTGCCTTTGTCAAGTTGGCCTCCAGAATGAGAGATCATGCTGGAACTTTCTACTTCTTTGCATTGATTATCCACCCAAGAGCACAGAGAGACATTACTCTTACTTATTATCCACCGACTTTTCATCTGGCTCAGCCTCAGCTCAGAAAATATTTGGTAAACAAGTGAGGTTTCATATTATTGAGAATAACTGTATTTTCTCCAATTCCTGTTAAAGCCTAGCAATTTCTCCAGGGCAGTGTTTAATAACACTAGTTTTTTTTTTTTTTTTTGAAGCCTTTAGAAATCATCTTGATGGAGATCTTATCTGCTTTTGTCATATCACATTTGGCTACAGAATACATTGTTATTACCCACATATCATCCAATTTTGTGCTATTGTCTTAGACCAGGAGTAGGCAAACTATGGCCCATGGGCCAAATCTAGCCATACTCCTTGGTTTATGTATTGTCTAAACGTGCTTTCATGCTGCTATGACAGAGTAGCTGCAACAGACACTGTACATGACTCCTGTAGTCTAAAATATTTACTATATAGGTCTTTTCAGAAAAGGTTTGGTAAACCCTGCCTTAGACTAAAATTGAATTATAACATTGCTATCTATTACTACCACCACCACCACCATTTCAAAGTGAAGAAAAGGGACAGTTCTTATTCTTTGTATCTTTCATAATAATTTGCACACATCCTGTTGATAGATATTTATGATTTCCTACCATACACATATGCATATAAGTTAGTAGATCACTGAGTAATAAGCTACAGGGGTACTAGCTTCATGGTATTTGTGGGGAAATCATGACAGACAATCAGGAATGAACTTAGAGCTAGAGCTAGAGGAGAGAGTGAATGAAGGTAAAAATACAGAAAATCAGAATATGTCAATATTTTAAGGTCTTTGATTTTTTTTTCCAATTGAAACTACTTTTAAGAATTCTAAATTTTCACTTACTCTTTGGAATAAACATCTGATTTTTCTAACTCATTTAACAATAACATATGAGTCAATATCAGAAAAATAATTTCAGATTTTAACCAATCCTCTGAAAATAGTCTTTTTTTGCCCTTTTTACAACCATATTTATTACCCAACTCTTTAATATTCATAACATATTTGAAATTTGTCCTGTAAGATTATTTTTCTTTAATGATCTTAATATAGTTTCCACTGAATAAGATTAAAAGTGATGTAAAGGTGCAAGTCAACAAAGTTGTGTGTTGGGATGTGGAGGAATTTAATCATTTTCAAAAATTTAAAAATAGTAGAGAAAAAATAAGAACCCATGAAATGCTATTTTACTTTAAAAGTAAAAAGTAGGGTAGTTCTATTTTTAAATTTTTGAGGAACTAGGTATTTACCCAAAGAATATAAAAACGCTAATTCAAAGGACTATATACACCTCAATGTTTATAGCAGCATTATCTACAATAGCCAAACTATGGAAATAGCCCAAGTGTCCATGGACTGATGAATGTATAAAGAAAAAATATATATGTAGTGGAACATTACTCAGCTATCAGAAAGAATGGAATCTTGCCATTTGCCTCAATGTGGAAGGAGCCAAAGAGTATAATGCTAAGTAAAATAAGTCAGCCAGAGAAAGACAAATACCATGTGATTTCTCTCATACGTGGAACTTAAGAAACAAAACTGATGAACATAAAGGGAAAAAGGAGAGAGGCAAACCATTAAACAGACTCTTAACTATAGAGAACACACTGAGGGTTGATGGAGGGAGGTGTGTGTGGGGATAGGCTAGATGGGTGATTGGTACTAAGGGGGCACTTATTGTGAGGAGCACTGAGTGTTGTATGGAAGCACTGAATCACTAAATTGTACACATGAAACTAATATTACACTGTATGTATGTTAACTAACAGGAATTTAAATAAAAACTTAAAAAAACAATAAAAGACAGATTTGGATTTTTAAGAATTCAGCTTTGCAGATTACAAGTGATATATTTAGTAAAATAATGCATACAGTTAGAAGATAAAGGAATTTAAAAGATGCATTTGTTAAATGTAAAAAAGTTGGAGGTAGTTATGATGAAATTCTATAGCACTTAATGTTAAATAAATGGATACATTAAAATATAATATTAATTGAAGTACAGCATAAAACAAGATTATTGTATTAAAGCAATAAAAGTAAAAAAGTAATTTGCCAGAAAAAATAAAGACAAAGGATAAGATTTTTATTTATTTATTTATTTATTTATTTATTTACTTATTTTTTTTTTTAGGATAAGATTTTTAAAAACAAATATGTAATTTGTTTTTTGAGGAACTAAGGATGCTCTTTTTAGGGAAAGTCATCTTGCCATAACATGAACTACTTGACATGATATATTATATTAAAATTTGCAAATCTCTCTCCCTTCCTCTCATGTGCCTCCCCAGTTTCACCATGAAGAGATTATTGCTTGGGTCTGGAAGAAGAGTTCTTGAGCTGCATCTCATAGAAAAGTTTTACATCACTTAGCCATTCATCATAGTCTTAGTGTTGAGTTTTTTGCCTCTAATTGGTTCTGACCAATTCATCATTTTACTAAATGACCACTGCAATTTGTTTCACTCTAGTTACCATACCCATGGCAGTAATTTATTATATGTATATTAGAAAGCACACAAGGAAGTCTGAGAAAGACATTCAAGTTTGAAGAAAGAGGTGTCAATTGTGAAAGTCTTAGGTAGACTTTGTCTTAGCTCTCCTGCGGGAGCAAGAGTAATGTACACGCAGACCCAAATAAATCAGCTGCTTAAGTCCTGCAAATATATGTTAATTTCCCCTTCTGTCTATGAAAACTTAAAATTTACCCTGAAAAGCTTGAAATGAATACTGGCTATCAGAGGATACCACATGTTCCCACTGTCTTTGGACATTTCTTTCAGTAATTCCTTTTTATTTCTCATTGCTGAGTGTTTTTTCTCTACCTGAATAAAAACCATATGTCATTTTGTTTTTGTTTAACAAAGCAAAATCTCTAATTACCAACTGCACATGAAGGCGGTTTCATTCCATATTTCCAATCTTCTTGAATTGCCTATATAGACAGATGTTTACTCATACCTTCTTCTGGTTTTAATTTTAATTTTACGGTGTTAATAAGAATCTGAGCTCATTTTGATGTACTTCTTAAACATTGTCAGAGTAATTTGACAAAATCTTGAGAGTGTTATTCATATATGAGGGTGACAGTGGTTTTTCTTCCAAGATCTTAAAATGATGGAATATTCCATTTTGCTAAAAAGTAGAAATAGTGGGTAAGGTATGTTAGATCTGTGCTAGGTTTCAGTAAGGAAGAATGGATGACCCAAGTAAACTGTGTCTCTGCATAAGGCACTGACTGATCTTGTCACCTCCAGATTGAAAGCAACACCATCCTTACACTGGCCACCCTCTAGTAAAATCCATCTGGCTCCATCTACATGTCTACTGTCTGAGACACAAGATAAAAACTATGGCTGCTCATCTGGTTATTGATGAACCTGGGGTATTTTGCCTCTATTTTTCTGGAGTAGAGCAGCTGAGTGCTGGTCAGAGACACCTTCCTTCTGCTAAGTCACTTTGATCAACAAGAAAAACAGCAATAAAGGTCTATGTGGGAGAGAGAAGAGTGAGGGGTCAGGCACTTCTTCTGAGACCCCTTTCTGGGGAGAATGAGCAGGAAACCTCAAGGACACATCACAGAGTCACTCTGACTCAGTATCTGGTACTGTTTTGCTCCAAGGCCTTCTCTGTCTCAGCCTCCATGAAGCTGCTGGAGCCTTTTGTTTGGGGCTTTTTCAAAAGCATTATGATCCCCACATGTCAGTGATCCACCTGAATTGGGACTGATGTGTCTTTCCATGGTGGGGAGGTGGGGAGGAATGAAACATGGGGAGTGAGTGTTTTTTTTCCATTTTAGGCACTTGTTTTACCATCCCAGTAAGTGATGACAGGCTCACCTTATTAAGTTTGGGCTTCCTGCTTGAATCAGCTACTCCCACACCTGACAGCTTAGTTCTCTCTCCCATTCAGCTGAACTACTGATACCATGCTTGCATCCCACTCTCTCCCGTCTTGCTTCTCTTTCCTCTTGTTTCTTGCTGCATATTTTAAATTCATTACATATATAATGTGTTTATCATGTATCTATCTATGGACACTTGTTTCCACATCTGAACCTGGAGGACATTCAGCTAAATGAAATAAGCCAGACACAGAAAGACAAAGACTGCATGATTCCACTTATAGGTAGAATATAAAAAAGCTTAATTCATAAAAGCTGAGATAAAATGATGATAAAGGGTTAAGGGTGGGGAAAATAGGGAGACTTTGGCCAAAGAGTACAAAGGTTTGGTCATGAGGAATGAGTAAGTTATAGAGATTGTATGTACTGCATGGTGATTATAGTTCACACTGTATTGTATACTTGAAATTTGCTGGGACGCCTGGGTGGTTCAGTGGTTGAGCTTCTGCCTTTGGCTCAGGGTGTGATCCCAGAATTCTAGGATCGGGTCCCGATCAGGCCCCCTGCATGGAGCCTACTTCCCTCTCTGCCTCTCTCTCTCTCTCTGTCTCTCATGAATGAATAAATAAAATCTTTAAAAAAAAAAGACATTTGCTAAAAGATTAGATCTTCAGTATTCTCACCACAAAATAAATATTTATACCACATGTGTTTCCTCTATCTTAATTCAACTGATGCTCTTTGTGGTAGGGAGAGCCTAGTTGTCATACACGGTTGAGGCTACGACTGCATCAAGGAAATTTCTCAGTATATTAAAGAAAGGAAGCAAACAAAAACAAAAGATAGTTCACTTTATTTAAAATAGGGACTGGTGGGGGGTCACCTGGGTGGCTCATCCGTTAAGCATCTGACTCTTGATTTTAGCTGAGGTCATGATCTCAAGGGTCCTGAGATGGAGCCCCAAGTCAGGCTCCTTGCTCAGTGCAGTCAGCTTGAGATTCTCTCTCTCTATCCCCTACTGTCCCTCCCCCCCACCCCACTCACATGCTCCCTCCCTCTCTCTCTTTCAAATAAATAAATAAAATCTTTTAAAAATTATAATAAAATAGGAATAGGGATTCTCATTATTTTGGGGTTACAAAAATCTGAAAGAATTATCAAGAAAAAAGTGATAGATGAGAGGAAAGACAAAAGATAAAGGGGCAACTGATGGCTACAAGATCATAACTGATTAAAACTTCCTGGCTTCTAGAATGAAACAGGAGAAAATTGACCTTTATTTCTTTCATCCATAAAGTAATACTGATAATTGGACTCCATTAAATTAGGAGAAAATATTCACAAATCATTTATCTGGTTAGGAGTTCCTAGGATAAAAAAAAGCACTGTTATAATTCAATAATTAAAAAAATAGATTAAAAATGAGTAAAAATTTTGAAAGAAAATTTTACTGAAGAAGATATGAGAATAACTAAAAAGCATATGAAAATATGTTCACCCTCATTAATCACTTGGGAAATGCAAATTAGAATCGTAGTGAGGTACTGCTATATACACACTAGAGAGGCCTTAATAAAATGATGGAATATACCAAGTGCTAACAAGATCTGAAAAAACTAGATTTATCACTGATTGCTGGTAGAAATGTAAAATGGCACTTTGGAAAACAGCTTTTCAAAATATTGAACACGCATTTATCAGATGACCCAACAGTCCCATTCCAGGTATTACTCAAAAGAAACAACAACCTATATTCACACAAAGATTTGTAAGTGAAAGTTGACAGCAGCATCATTCGTGATAGCCAAAAATATGCCCATGCATCAGTAACTGGAGAAATAATATGAGGCATACCCATATATGGAAATACTGCTCATTAATAAAATAGAATAAACTGATATGCATGACAACATGGGAGAGCCTCAAGAAGATTATGCTAAGAGAAAGAAGCCAGACGCAAAAACTATCTACTATATGATTCTATTAATATGAAATTTCTAGAAACAGTACAATTATGGAGACAGTCACCAGATTCATGGTTGTCTGGGATGGAGGTTAGCAGTAAGGATTAACTGAAAGGCAGAGACAAGAAATCTTCTAAAACTGAGTTGTGCTAAAAATTGCATGACGCTCTGAATTTTCTAAAAGCATAGAATGATAGATTTTCAGTAGGTAGAATTTTGCTATGTAAATTACAACTTAAGAAGTGGTTTAAAACCATAGCTTGGGCAGTGTAATTCAAGAGAATTAATTGCACGATAGCAGGGATCCTGTTTAATCACCTTTGGGTCTTCAAAGCACTGTCATCGTGGGGAAATGACCAGCGTCGAAGCTCAAACTACTTCATTTATCCAGTGATTCAAACGATATTTTTGAGCTGGTTGTTTGTTTGTTTGTTTTGTGCCAGGCATTGTTTTCAGTGTCAGCAAATGTGACCAGAGTGGATCAGAGATACATTCATTTGTTCATTCATTCATTCATTCATTCACTTATTTGTTTGTAAATCCCAAATAACACAAATATTCCTCTTCCGGTTACTTTGTATTTCCTCCCTGTATATATGTGGAGAATGATGAATGACAAAAATGGTATCCTGAGAGAAGCAGGGTATTAAAAACATGTCCTCTGTGGATTTGGGTAGCATTTCGAGGTGTGGACTGGCACTCATTTCTCCAGTGGAGTGCATCCCAGTTCTGTGTAGACAAATGAGAGAGTTGGGAATTGGGCTTTTCACCCCAGGTTGTCTTTGGCTCAGCCCAGGCTATACCCCAGAACCACTGAGTGCTACAGGGTGGAGCATGTGAGAGGTCACCTGCCCTTACAGAGGGGAGTACTGCTACTGTTCACCAAAAGCTGTCAACCCTGGTGCAGTCCTAGAGCAGAAATCTGCTCCACTGAGACCAGGGTCACCCTTCCAGGGGGTGTGGGGATGGGTGGCTTCCGGTGCTTTTCTGAGGACTAGGGAAGGTTGGAGTGTAACTATCAATCCAGAACTGAGTTAAATGAACTTTGGATTTTACTCACATGACAATGATAGTTTATCATATACTTGAGCCAGAGAAAAGCACGTGCCATCTGATCATGAAGTCCAATTCTGATGGGGCTCCATTAAATGATCCCCACTGTACACAGCCTGGCAAGAAGGGATGCATTTAGCCACACAGTAAAATCCATAAAAAAGCAAATTCTCATTTAAGGCAACACTCTAGCAGTCTCTCTTCTCCTTTTAGCCCCTGCGGTCAAGATGTGGTTGGGCTCACGCTGTTGACTTCAGGGAACTTGGTAAGAAAGTGAATGCCCCCGGTCCTGTGGCTTTCCTCAGGTCAGAAATGTTCCATGTGTGCCTTGTGCTTTACTGTCTTTTCTTTTGAGCTTTCTTTGTGAGAATATAAACTAACAGAAAATTTTTTCTTCTGATCTTAGAAAAATGCAATCTGCATTTTTACATGATTGAATTTGCTGGGCCTTACTTAATGGCAGATGACTTTATTTGATCCCTAAGGTAGGGATATGATCTTCTTAGACCATTCTTAATGAGTTTAAGAATTATAAAGTAAGTAATTCTTTCATTTTAATTTATAATTAGTGAGTAGGTGTAAACTCTATGTCCCTGAACTTCCATCCTGTAAATACTTCATAACAAAGACATTTTATTCAGTTTAGAAGTTTCTGTACTAACATAATAATGTTGGTCGATGCCTTAGGGCAATGATCATTTTCTCTCCAGAACAATAAACCAAGTCTTGACTGTACCTTTTGCTGACATTTACTAAGGACATGGAGCCATTTTCCAAATGCTTAACTTTTTTGAATGCTTTTAGAAAGCTAAAGTGTCAATGAACTGTCTTTATTAATGTACTTATGAAAGACATTAAAATACACATCTCCATGGCATAGTGGGCAATATGGCCAGTGGAGAAGGCATTAAATATACTCCCTTTGGGACACCTGGATGGCTCAGCGGTTGAGCTTCTGCTTTTGGCTCAGGGCATGATCCTGGAGTCCTGGGATCAAGTCCCACATTGGGCTCCCTGCAGGGAACCTGCTTCTCCCTCTGCCTATGTCTTAGCCTCTTTCTCTGTGTGTCTCTCATGAATAAATAAATAAAATCTTTTAAAAAATTAATAAATGTCCTGTCTTTGGTCAGGAATTTGCTCATTATATGAGCAAACATTTATTGAACAGTAACTTCGTGTAGTGACTAGTATTTTATTTTAGTTCTAAGTATTTTTACATGTGTATTGTATCATTTAGTTTGTCTTACAGCAACCTTATCAGGAGACACCATCATTACTTCTGTCTTCTAGATGAAGGACCAATGCTCAGAGAAGTGAAATAATGGGCCAAAAGGGATATAATGAAGTTGTATTACAGCTGACATGAAGCCAGTGTCTTAACCATTCCTATAAACCAGTTCTCAGTAATTATGAATTTTTGTCCACCCAGTTTTTAAACTTCATTACTAAATTTCAAATTCAGGAAAGTTTTATTAATCCAGAACTCACTCCAGTTCCACATGGCGAATGGGGCATAGGTTTTGAATTTTAGAGTTTTTCAAGATTTCTCTAAAATATGTTATTAGTAGCTCTTTTGCTCTTTATTCTGAGGATATTCCATCTCAGTGGGGGCTAGGGGGTGTTTCATTGATGGCAACATTTCTATTCCCATCTTCCCATGGCAATGCCTCCACATGTGGCACTGAATGACTCCACGACCCTGTAGCACAGTGAATGCTACTGACTTTAGAAAAAAGCCTATCTGTTCCTCAGAAAATTCCCATTTAAAGCAGATAGCATACTTTAATTCATACTCAGTGTGCTCTAAATTGCTGGTTTTCATTTTAGTTATCTTCAAGCATTTCTGGGTATATAAGCTTCATGCTGAAGCGAATTTGGGTGATTGCAAATGATTTTTTTTTAAATCTGTGTGACAGATTGTCAAAGTCTGGGCATATGGAAAGCTGTAAACAAAACTCAAACCATGTAAGTAAAGGCTCTATGGGCTTCCTTCAGCTAAATGTAAATTTTCTTTAAATGACCCTATGACTCATTATAGGCATATGTGTGGAAACTAGTGTAATAAATGTGTAAACCTATATATTGTGGTTCTCAAAACTACAACCAGAAAACGTAGGACCATAGACCAAGGGGAAATTATTCAGTTACCAATGTTATGCCTTACCATTGGGATTGCCCATAGTGAGTACAGGAAGTAGTATATTTTGCAAGACTTAAAAAAAATTAAATTTCCCTCCATTGTACTCACTTCTAAAGAAGGCAAATCTCATGCATTTAATGATTAAAAATCATTTTCTTTGCTGCAATTTTTGTCTTCCAGCTAGGACAGATGAGGATGCTCATGGTTTGAGAAAGTCCAAAGCTTCCTAAATTCCCTCAAACTCTCAGTCACCCCCCATGGTGATGGACAACACTGATTGTGTCCTTGCATTTTGGTCATCTCTGAGCCTTAACATGGCAACTCAAACTTGAAACTTAAAACTCTTCTGAACTGAGCAGAACGATGCTATTCGAGCAGAGAGCATTAGTATAAAAGCAGACTGTAATGTAGATTTGATGGGTCACTTTTAGGAAATATTTATGCCATATACCCACAGAAGATACAGTTCATCATAGACATTTCAGCTCTGCAAGGTACCATTTTGCCCACCTTGCCACTGGGCAGCCTCTTTGTCCTCACTCTCAAGAGAAGCCTCCCTAATATGCTAACTCCGCTACCTGCCCTCAGGGCTTCCCCCAGGAACTTAAATTGCTTGTCTCTCCCTTAAATTACCAATTTGTTTATAAGAACTCAAAGGTCTTCAACAAAGAAGAACAAAAAACAAGCCTTTTAAATATGCTCAACTTCACTCAAGGACAATTGAGATAATAGATTTTTTGGTTCACTTTTTCTGATTACCTTCAGATGTCTAATCAACAATATGACACAATAATTTATACATCCATGCATCCAATTATAGAGTCGTAGAAAGGAGAAAGACACATCCACAATTATAGTCAAAGACTTCAACATCCATCCTCCCCAAATTGAGAAACTAGGTAGACAGAAAATCAGTAAGGACAGAGAAGACTTACAGAAAAACTCTTAACAAACTTGATCTGATTGACATTTCTAGAATATTCCATCCAACATTAGAAACACAGTCTTAGTGAACATGGAATACTACCAATATAAATCATATTGTGAGCCAATACCAAGCATCAATAAGTTTGTAAGGATTTCAATGATACATACCATGCTTTATGACTCAAATGAAATTAAATTGTAAAATATTAACAGAAAGGTATCTAAAAAAATCCCCAAACATTTAGAAACTAAGTAGCACATTTCTAAATAACCCATTGTGCAAAAAAGAAATCAAAAGGGAAATTAAAAATTATTTTATACTGAAAGAAAACGAAAACACAACATAAAGAATTTGTGAGATACAGCTAAACCAGTATATATATGGAATTGTATACTAATAAACTCTCTAGTAAAAAAGAGTAAGGCCTAAAATCTATGACCTCAGCTTTTACTGTACAAAGCTAGAAAAATACCAAATTAAACTTAAGTCAGCAGAAAAATATGATCAAGATAAAAAGCAGAAATGATGAATTAGATAACAGAAAAACAAAAGGAATTCTCTATGAAATAAAAACCTGGTCCCTTAGGAATATCAATAAAATTTATAAACTTCTAGCTAGACAGTTTAGAGGTAAAAGAGAAGATGAAAATTATCAAAATACTCACTAAAAAAAGAGATATCACTACAAAATCTTTAAATATTGAAAGAATAATAAAGGAATAATCTGATTGATTTTGTGACAAATTTGTTAGCTTAGGGACACCTGGGTGGCTCAGTCAGTTAAGCATCTGCTTTTGGCTCAGGTTGTGATCCTAGGGTTCTGGGATGGAGCCTGTGGCTGGCATCCTGCTCAGCAGGGAGCCTGCTTCTCCCTCTGCCTCCACCCCTCCCCTCATCTCATGCTTTCTCTCCTGTTCTCTCTCAAATAAATAAATAAAATATTAAAAAAATTTGTTAGCTAGATAAAATTGAATAATTACTTAAATAAACAACCAAACATATTTAAGAAGAAGTAAAAAATTGAGTAGACCTTTATCTGTCAAAGGAATTGAATTGGTAGTTAAAATCCTTCCAATAAAGTAAACCCCAGATCCAGATGGTTTCAATGAAAATTCTATGAAGCATCTAATGAAGATAAAATACTAAATCTATGCAAACTTTTCTAGAAAACTAAAAAGGAGGGAATACTTCTCAACTCATTCTATAATGCTGAATAGTTCGATATCAAAAGCAGAAAAAGAAATCACAGGAAAAGAAAACTATTGACCAAGATCCTTTATAAACAGAGGCAAATATTCTAAAAATTTTACTAAGTCAAAGTTATATACATATATGTGTTTTTTTGTGTATATATATTATATATATTATATAGTGTCTATATATATTATATATATATATAATATATATATATATATAGTATACATATTAGGATCTTCTAAAATAGCTAATGAATCCCTGGCATTCTACAGGTAAAGAAGCTAGACTTCCAAGAGTTGAGTGAACTACTGATTGTTTAATGATCAGTTAGTTGAAAAGCCAATGGCTTTTCCAATGGTACCACTTTCTAACGGCAGGTGAGCCTTGTCTACCCCCACCTCTGTAGACATATTGGCTATCTTTCGACACACAGATAATAGTCTTTACCTCTCAAATAACAGCCACTAGATTTGTTCCCATGTTTTTCTATCTTGCCTTACCAGCCCGTGTGCATACACTGGGACTTCTGAATTTCTGGTATTACCTCATCGTTTTACATGAGTTCATTTCTTGACAGTTTTCTATACCTTATCTTTGTTTTATTCCTTGTATATTGTGTGTGGGAGGGCTGTAGGGGGAGTATAGATAAATACTAATAACTATAGTTCTACTTCCACAAAGTACCTATAGTTAGGAATTTTAGTATGGACCATGGGCTAGATTTCAGCAAACTCCTGTCACTCATGCAGAATAATACCAAGAAATAAAATGTAATAATAATAAAGTCCACTAGAAAAAAATCACTAAAGTTATTTGCTTTATTCTTGAGAAGTAATGACTATCCAGATAAAAAATAATTTTTCAGATACTAATGTCCAACTGATATTTGGTAGAGGTAGAGGGATGTTTTTGTGGAACAATCCAAATTGGTAAAATTAAATACTTTCAAATCAGAGCCTCATAAATGTTTATAGCCTCAAGTGTGTTTTCATGATTTGGCTTTTATGTTGGGGTTGGAGCTTTTAATCAACTAACACAATAATTTTATACATAGCAAAGACAGTAAAAAGGTGTTTTGAACCTTGTATATTCCATAATATTTTTGAGATGAGAAAAATCCATTTGGAAAATAAATACTGCAGAAATTTGTATGTGCAGTGGAAATAGCTTTGAAAGGTTACTGCATTATTGCACTTCTTCACTCTCCACAGATATTCTTGGAATGTTAAACTAACCCATTAGCTTTACATGTCAAAGCAATTGAATGTAACTGAATATATTGCGTTTATATCTTATTTTTATTCATAGATTTGTGGGTACATACACAGAATATACATTATGTAGCTATAAAATGGATGATCTAAAATGAATGGTCTTTATATATGCCTTGACAAAAAGGTACTGGCAAATGTTACTGCATTAAGAAGATTTATCTATTTGCATCATGTCAAAGAAATATGAGGCATTGTCAAAGTGTAAAACTGTATTCTTGGAGTAGAGGGCTTTGAATTCATTAAAAGTATGAAAATATCCTGTTCTTTTAGTAGGAGAGAGAAAGAAGGACATCTGATGGACATCTCTGCCAAAAGGCTTCCTGGTGAGCTATGGAGGATGTCCTTCCAATGGAAGGCAAAAGATGGAAGTGTTTCCCCTTCCTTCCACTAGAACTCCTATTCCTTAGTCTTAGGGCAAGTCCTTCAATTTGGAAAACTCTCTACATTACCTTTTGTTTCCTTTCATTTTGCCAGTACTTTAAGATTCATATTTTTTGGCTAGTTAAGTTTAATATTATTTTCTTTTTTAAAAGATGTTATTTATTTATTCATAAGAGGCACAGAGAGAGAGGCAGAGACACAGGCAGAGGGACAAACAGGCTCCCTGCTAGAAGCCTGATGCGGAACTTGATCCCAGGACCCCAGGATCACAACCTGAGCCCAGGGCAGATGCTCATCCACTGAGCCACCAGGTGCCCCTATGTTTGATATTCTATTTAGGATTTAAAATATTTACTTTCATTTCCTATGATAATGAAAGGGATCCTCTTTTCGGTCTCTAAACCAACTTTTCTTTGTGTAGCTCATTTTCCCTTAGTCAGGGACCTGGATCTCTTTTCTGACTTTACTAAGTCCTATATTGTCAACCTGTTTCCAGACTCCATTAAGGAATGTAAACATGCTAAAGTATGTGCTATCTTAAAAAAGAGTAAAATGAAAAATCAACACCTTCTTTTGGTTTCATATTTGCCTGAAATTGTGGTTTTACTTCTCAACTTCACAGCTAAAATCATGACTTAGCTATGCTCATTGTCTTTATTTTTTTCTATCTTATTAATTCTTCCACCCACTGGTTCTCTTGAAATTCCATTTGAGGGTGCCTCACCAAGGCTAACACCAGCCTTATCAAAATGGCCTGCTGTCTTTCTCATTCCTCATCTTTGTAAACATCCAACAGCACTTGATGCTAATCACTGGACATTCACCTACCTGGATAATGAGTGAAGGATAACCTTAGAAAGGAGGACCAAGGATTTGTTTACAAAATGTGTCTCAGATGATCCTTAAGGGCTTTATCCCATCTCCACTGTTATCTAAAAAGGAAAAGGAAAAGATATAATTATTTAAAAATGTAAACAGAAACTATATTTTATTGAAATTAAATATGTTCAAAGCATAGAAAAAAGTCAGTAACTTCACACTGAGCTTCTAAGAAGTTATTTTAATGTTCATGTGTTTTAATACTCCATTATCAATTAGCTAATTGAATTCAATTAAGATATGGGAAAAAGTGGGCAAAAGGGACCTATGGTATCAGTGGATTAATTGGGTTTTTAAAAAAATTTATTTATCTGAGAGAGTGTGGAGGGAGGAGCAGAGGGAAAGGGAGAAGCAGACTCCTCGCTAAACTTAGTGCCCAACGTGGGGCTCAATCTCAGGACTCTGAGATCATGACTTGAGCTGAAATCAAAAGGCCAATGCTCAAGTGACTGAGCCACCCAGGTGCCCCTAGATTAATTATGTTCTTAAGAATGTATTTTAGAGGGATTTTAGTTACTATGACTACAGAACAAATGAACACTTATTGGGATATAGCTATCATTTTTTATGCTTACAGACTCTGTGGATCAGGAATTTGGACAAGGTAGAGAAGATGGGGTCATCTCTGCTAAATTTGCAGTAACTATCACAGCCTTGAGTCCTGGGGCTGGAAGTTGCTGAAGAGGGTTGATGCTCAGTCAGCTGGGCACTGATGAACCTAGGGCATCTATCCTTGTCCTCCTCATGAGGCCTCTTACACACAGTGGCTGTAGGGCAGGCAAGAGTACTTCCCTGTTGGCTTAGGCACATATCCGAAGAGGGGGAGAGTGCCATGCAAAAACAGTATCATTTTTTCTAATGTAGCCGCAGAAATAATGCAATCTTATTTTTGCTTCCTTTTTTTTCATTACAAGTGTCCATATTCAAGGGAAGATAAATTAGGCTCTGCCTTTTGTGGAAGGAGTTTCAAAGACTTTACAGCCATGTTTAAAGCCATCACAATAAAAGAGCCACTGAAATTCGAAGACAGCAGCCTCTCCAGGAGGAAGAACAATGAGCCAGATGACCAGCAAGGAAGAACCAGATGCTATGTGTTCAAACTATTGCGGCTCAGGAAGATCAATTTGGATTTTAAGAATATTCTAAACAAGAATCTTGTAATGATGATGGTAATAGGAGTGGGGCAGTGACCCAGCATTTCCAAATCTCCCCTGTTTCTGTAGTTGAATACTGACACATCAGCTCAGGATAGAATTTTTTCAGATATAATTAATGTTTGCCATAAAAATTTCATAATTTTCTGAATAGTCACTGAATATACTGGTCCATACCAATATTTAATTCTAACAAAGCAAGAAGTTTTCTCCTACACTTTTGTTAAATGTCGGAAAAACACATTTCTACTTCACTTATGAGCATGGATAAAGACTAAAGCACTAATTAAAGGAACTTAGCGATACCTTTGAATTTGAGCTGTTATAACAGAAAGGTCATTTTTTTCTAATACCGAAAAACTTTCAAATTCCAATAAAAAATTAAAAATGAAAAACATTAACTCATGTAATGAAAAAGAATATTCACGGTTTATCCAGTGTTCATAGATTTTTAATGGTGCAGACACTTGGAAAAATTGTAATGGAAACTGTAACCACAACCACAGAACAATAACAGCCAAGACTAACACCATCAAAAACAAAGGTACTATGTCATTCATGTCTATAAGTATTGGTTTATTAACTGTAAGAATAAACCCTACTCAGACATAACTAATACAAATGTAAAGCCAGTCAATTTATAGCTGCTAATATTGTGAATACTGACTTGATATACCTACTATAGGAGAGAATTCAATGCTCAAATAAAACATAAATATTAAACTATTTCAAATAATGTAGGTGAAAAGTTATGAAGCAAAGATATATTTAACAAATTAATTATATAATTAATTCCAACAGGCTTCTTCTTTTTAAAAAAGATTTTATTTATTTATTTGAGAGAAAAAAAGTGTGAACAAGCCAGGGAGAGGGGCAGAGAGAGAGGGAGAAGCCGACTCCCCGCTGAGCAGGGAGCCTGACTTGGGACTCCATCCTAAGACCCTGAGATCATGACCTGAATGGAAGGCAAATACTTAACTCACTGAGCTACCCAGGCGCCCCATCCAGTAGGCTTTCTCTTATAAGTGTTTTTTTTAGGGAAAGCAGAAAGTCCAATAATGGTAGGCAGACAGAATAAAGTCAGTTGTAGAAAACAAAGTCATATAAGTATCTCAACATCCAGGAAAGTAAAGAGTGGTATTCATGACTTCAATTGAAAACATGATGATATTCCATGCAATTTTATTTTTTATGAACACTGGACTAAAAAGTACTATAGTGTCATGTACAGTGAATTATACATATTTCTACATTTCCAGAAAAAAAATGAGAATCAATGAAGTGAATAAATGTTTAAAAAATCATGAGAAACAACACTATCAGATCTGTGTTTCAAGAATATAGAAGCACATTTGTTTATTTCCTGCATAAGATTTGCTCAAATAAGATTTGCTCATATTATCCTGTAAATGGATTTAGTAACTTCTTTCCCAATAGATAAGAGATGCCATTAATTGGACTGATCAGACGATTGCAAACATGTAGAGCCAAATTTTGCTTAGCTGGTTCATGGGCTATTGTTGTTAGGACTTTTATGTCATGTAGGCTCTTACTGCCTCTTAATGCCCCAGATCTCCCGGTTTAATTTAAATATTGAAATGCAGTGTGTTGGGATGCCTGGGTGGCTCAGTGGTTGAGTGTCTGCCTTCAGCTCAGGTTATAATCCTTGGGTCCTAGCATTGAGTCCTGTATCAGGCTCCCCGCAGGAAGCCTGCTTCTCCCTCTGCCTATGTCTCTGCTTCTCTGTGTGTGTCTCTTGTGAATAAATAAATAAAAACTAAAAAAAAAAAATGTAGTGTGTTTCCATAAATCCATAGCCTCTGATTATGGCAAACTATAAAACATCTGGACTTAAAGTTTCTCATTTGGAAAAACAATGGTCATACTTCTTGACTAATAACTTCCTTTTCAGCTGTAGATAAATTTATAAATAGATTTCTAAGTAAATTCAAGAATAGAAAAATTCCTAAGGGGTTTCCATTGGAAGACATACCTGTTGAAATTTTATTTACAGATTAGAAAAGGAAAATATCACAATCTTTGCGTAAGGGCAAAATGAGAACCAAGCCTTTAAATAACACATACTACACACACAAAAAAATAATAAAAATAAATAAATAAATAACACATACTAGATTCTGAATACCCCTTGCTAAAATGTCATCCCTGGTGAATGTTCTATTGGCCATTTGACCTAGAAACTGCTATGCCAAAGAACTCAGCTGGTGATCTAGTCAACAAATTTTTCTGCACACTGATTTCATTCATGCCTTTAATACTTCTAAAGTTCTGTACCTTTAAAAATTTGGCAATATAGCTTGTAACTTGTATATATTTCTAGTTTCACCGGTTTATTGAGGGAAAATGTCCATACCACTGATTATCAGGGAAATGCAACTCAAAACCACAATGAGATAACATCTCATACCTGTATTTTGTGCTAGTCTCAGCCTATCGACAACCCATGTAGTTGATGGACTTGTCTCTTGTGGTTCTTATGAATCGAGATGACCTCAGTAATAACCTAACAAGAAACTCTGGGGAAAATAAGTAATACACCTTAATTTAGGGGGTATGAAAAAAAATTGGGGGTATGGAAATACACAACACACCTAGGGCCACACCTAGGAAGAGCCACCACACAGGAAGAGAGAGCACAGACCTGGGGCTCTGCTTTCATTGGGGTCAAGGCTGGGGACTTAGGCTTTTGCAAGCTCACTTTTTATTGGTGAATTTGAAACATAAGAGCAGGAATTAAAGTGCAAGAAAAGAAAAAACAAGCAAAGCAAATGGTCAGTTATCAAAATCAACCAAGATCTCTACAACAAAGGAGCCTCAGAGTGGTGAGGCAACCTGGCTCTTTAGTGTGTGGCCAGCTGTGTGTTTAGTCAAGATAGTGCTCTTTGAAGTGGGTGCCTTAGTGTTCAAAACACAAATCAGGTACTTACATTATAAAACAGAACACCCAACTGTCAGATAGGAAGTGTATCACAACCTGTTTGGCATGGCTATATATAAAAAGAAAAAACAAAATGTTGGCAAGGATGTGGAGAAATTGGATCCCTTACACAATATTGGTGGGAAGGTAAAATGGTGCAGCCACTATAGAAAACAGTATAAAGATTCCTCAAAAACCCAAAAAATAGAGCAACTGCGTTATCTAGCAATCCTACTTCTGAGTGTTTATCCATGAAGAGGAATTTGAAAAATATAACACAATTTAGAATGCAATCAATCTCTTTTTTTGAGAATCTATTCTGAAGATAAACTGGCAGAAAATTAAAGACATATCCATAAAGCTGTTTATTGCAACACTATTCATAATAGCAAAAACTATGAAAAGTAGGTCCATGTGCAGCATAAACAAAGGTGCATTCTCCAGTGCAGAACTCTCATGGCATGAAAATGACGGAGAAAACAGCTCTCCGTCGGTGGAGTGATCATCTCTTATATATTAAGTATGAAAAAGCAAGGTGAAAAAAGTGTCCTCGGGATGGCATCAAATATCTAATAGGAAAGTATGAATATAGTAGATACATTTTAAGCTTTGTCTCAATCTTTCAATGAAAGGTAAGGACTGCATCATTCTGAAGGCCTTGAAGCATTGCAACTTGATTAGGCAATTCTCATCGGACTTTGATATAAGCCGAGGTTAAGAAATGCCTCAAACATGGCTTTTAAAGAGTTATCTAAATTGGATAATGTGAATGAACTCAGTAAGGTAAATTTTACCAGAAAAAAAAAAAAAAACTTTTAGAAAACTGATAGCAATTTTTGTAGCAGATTTGGAAGTGAATTAACATGCATTGTTTCATTGGTTCAGCCAAATAACATATTTGAATGAATGTTCCTGTTGATAGAAAATTATTATCCATGGTGGTAAGTACTGGGAATGGAAAGATGTTCACAGAATTAACCCTAGAATGGTCGAGGGCATTGACACATGTATGAACTGTAATAACATGGGATGGCATAAAGTATACATAGTAATAAAATATAGATGAAGAGAGATAAGAGCAAGTAACTTTTGACCCCGCCCATTCTAAAAGAAGCAGGACTGCATCAGAGTTTTATTTGGGTAATTTGCAAATTCGTTCTGAAAAGACAGATGTTCTTTAGACAATGTAGATATCCGCATGAATCTTGATTTCTCATGAAGATGTCCTGACCAAAAGTAATACATTTTTTTCTCGCATAAAAAGGATTTTATTACTTTCAGTTAGGCTTAGATGTCACCCGTGTACCTAATTTTAATAGTTTAGCTTTTTTTTTTTTTTTTACTTATTACTCCTTATATTTAAATAAGCCAGTAGCAAGTACAACCCTACTGCTTTATTCAGTAACCTAAAGGACAGTTTAGTCTAAATAAATATATTTTAGTTGTCTATTTTATCAGATAAATCATATTTAACAATCCAATTAATTACATGAATATATTCACTTGATCAATAGAAATTTCGTAAAAGGGGAAGGGAGTTTTGCTTGGTAAAAAAACACTGCATGGTAGACTTTTGTATGTTTCCATATATCCAATATATGTTACATATTTTTAAAATTCTATGTAGTATGCTAAAAATTACAAGCTAAGCAAAGCAAATTGCTCTCAGTAGACACTCCTCTGTATTCAAATTCTTCATACATATGGACACGAGAGTCAGCAAATGCATGTTGTAGCAGGCTCTTGAATATTTTTCTTATAATAGATTTTTTTGATACAGTATCAATTCAGAGCATATAGAAAAATTACAAAATATCACATATTTTCCCTGTTTTATCTTAATAATATAATTACATATATATGTCACCAATGTACGTATATAAGTTCATACATACATATAGTGTTCTAGCATGATAGCTCCATTTTACTTAGAAAATATCTCACCACTTTTTGTCTGGAGCTAAAATCACTGACCCTGAATTTCATCTCCAATGCTATAGCTTTGCTACAAACATGTAATTAAAATATGGATCGTCTGATAAATAATTCAGAAGCTATTTCAAGTATAAGCCAAGTTCCAGGTAGCAGCCTCAGAAGCTCACGGCAGAGTTCAGCATCTTAGTGCTGCACTCATAGGCATGGTTTAATATGTGGTGTGTGAGTGTGTTCATATGCATGGGACCACGCACACTGGGAGATGGAAGCAAATGGTAATAACATTCAGGTCGCTGATTGCAATATCCAAGTGGCTCCAGCATTATTGCCCTTCCCACATCTTCTCATGCTGGGTGACCTCATCACTCTTCACAGCAAGAGGTAGAGTTAGGTCTCTTCCCTTCAAGTCTGAGTGGGCTTCTGTCTCCTGTGACCATCAGAGTACAATGGATGGAATTAACACTGTGAATTCTGAAGCGAGGTCAGAAAAGTCATGTAACCAACACTTTGTGTCATTAGGAAGCTCTTCCCTGAGGCTCTACCACAACATGCTGTTTCTTAGAGTCCAGTTATTATGTTGGAAGAAGCCCAAGTCGAGGGAGAGGCTGTATTTGTTTGCTTTTAAATAAACTCCCCAATGTGGAGCTTAAACTCATGACCCCTTGATCAACAGTCACATGCTCTACCAGCAGAGCCAGTCAGGTGCTCTGGAGAGGCATCTGTATACTCAGGTAAACATTCTCGTTCTGCCAGCCTTCAGGTTGTGCTCATGCAAGATGTCAGAACTGTGGTGGAGATGCCAATCTTGGAACTGAGTTTCTTCTCCAGGTGTTTCATCTCTCAGCCAGAGTCTTTGAGCCCATAGACATCCTGGACAGAAATTGTCATTCTTCTTGTGGACTTCCTGAATCTTTGGGCCATGGAATCCCTGAGAATAACAACATAATACTTTTGTGCAACAAAATTGGGAGAAGTTTGTTATACAGAAAAAGATAATGAGGAGAACAAGTAAGCCTAATTAGACCTAATTTTTATTATCATATATTACTGTGGAGAAATCGGCTGGAAGTACACATCACATCACATCATTGTAATGCAGACATATCCATTTATTGTTTAGTTTTGGTGGACATGAAGGTCACATTGAACTATGCAATTTCAACAGTACATATCATTTTGTTTCATTTTCATTTTTGTGATATTAACTTGAATTTATGAAGATTGACTTTGTGTTTAAATTTTTTTAAAGATTGTATTTACTTATTTGACAGAGAGAGAGCACAGAAGCAGGGGCAGCAGGAGGCAAAGGCAGAGAGAGAGGGAGAAACAGACTCCTCCTTGAGCAGGGAGCCCAACACGGGACTCGATCCCCAAACCCTGAGATTATGACCTGAGCCAAAGTCAGATGCTTAGCCGCCTGAGCCACCCAGGGGCTCCTGGATCTTTGACTGTACTTCTTGAGCATCATGCATAGAGTAATGAGGTCGTGGTCATGTTTAGTCTTTATTTCAGATACTCATGCTGGGGCAAATCAGAGCCCCTGACTTCAAAGTTGTAAACCCAAGAACTGAAAGTAGCCAAGAAACAGGTATATCTTCTTTTCAGAGCAAAAGCTAAGAAACACACAGTCAGCAAAGACATCAAACAAATATGAAACTCTTTTTAAGAATAAAAGTCCAGGATCCCTGGGTGGCGCGGCGGTTTGGCGCCTGCCTTTGGCCCAGGGCGCGATCCTGGAGACCCGGGATCGAATCCCATGTCGGGCTCCCGGTGCATGGAGCCCGCTTCTCCCTCTGCCTGTGTCTCTGCCTCTCTGTGTGTGTGTGTGTGTGACTATCATAAATAAATAAAAATTTTACAAAAAAGATAGTAAAAGTCCATTATCATCTTCAAGTTTACCGATGATTTAGAAACTAAATTCTTCAAGTGAAAACTAAAAATAATTTGAAATTTTATACAACAGGCAATTGAAATAAAGGTGCAGACTGTTTTCCTGTTTTAATCATAATGAGTTTTAATTATAATTAAGTTTTATTATAGCTTCATTGTGTTCATTGTATCTGGATGTGCCAGTTAAACATTCAGTCTCACAATTTAAAATTACTAGACAAAAATTTGAACCAAGTGACACCTACACAGCCTCAAACTCCTGCTGGCTTATCCTTAATGATTTTGACAAAACATCCTCATTTTACTGCAAAATTATGTTACACAGTGAAAAACCGTGCACACTACAGCCAAATGATCAGATGTCCAGGAGACTTGGATAGAAATAATTGCTATCATTATATTTTAAAACTTGTTGATTTGGCAACTGCAACAACAACAACAAAAAAAAACCAGAATAAATATTCTCACTCAAGGAAATAAGGTTGAAAAGAATGATTCATAAGTTGAAAAATAAACATGGCATTCCACATAATGGAAAAACATTATTCAGTATTTGAGAAAGAATGATAAATGAGCATATGCTTACTCAATGAAACTTCGATTAAAAGAGTATTCAAGAGTACTTTTGACCAAGAAAGCATCAGTAGCACATTTGCCAGGTGCATTATCTCTGGCCCGGAGCTGAGAGGTTGGCCCCAAAGCAGCAACCTGTGGTCAGCATAGACCACAGGAGTTGATGGCACCAACTTAAACATTTGGTATTGCAAGTCTAATTATAGGCAAAATATAGAATGGTTGTAGAGATATCTGATTATCAACAGAACAAAAAGGAAATGTCTGTAACACAGAAGCTTTATGATCAGATAAGAGTGTGTCTTAACCCCTCCAAGCTGTGCTTCTTACCCCTAGAAACAGAAACAGCGATTTAAAAACAATATCAAAAGAACCCAGTGACCATTAGATGTAACAACTACTACCATTAATGCATGTGAAAAAAATTGGTAATAAGAATGAGAGTTATGAGCTTCCATCTGTCTCTAGTTGTGGATTGAAGAGCATCCAGCTATCAACCAAGCATCAGGGACAAATCTAAGGTGCATTCTGATAATACTTCCCAAGATTGATCAGAGACAACGTACCAATTTTTTAAAAAGATTTTATTTATTTATTTATGAGAGACCCAGAGAGAGAGGCAGAGACACAGGCAGAGGGAGAAGCAGGCTCTCTGGGGGGAGCCCGATGCAGGACTCAATCCCAGACCCAGGGTCACAGCCTGAGCCGAAGGTAGATCTCAACCACTGAGCCATCCAGGTGTACCTGTTTTAAGATAACTGAGGAAAATGAGAAAACAAAAAAAAACAAAACAAAACAAAACAAAAAACAACCACTTTTCTCAAAAAGTGAAGAACAGCAAAAAAGATAAAATCCCTCTCAGAGAGGACAGATTCTTTCCTAGAGCTGCGTGGCATCTCTCGGCAAACATATGCCACTCTGAAAAGAACAAGATATTGAAAGGAAAGACGTAAAACAAGAGATG
Organism: Canis aureus; assembly: GCF_053574225.1. Classification (NCBI taxonomy): domain Eukaryota; kingdom Metazoa; phylum Chordata; class Mammalia; order Carnivora; family Canidae; genus Canis; species Canis aureus. Next base: position 9,911,036 of record NC_135641.1, read on the forward strand.
AAGTTAAAAATATAATCCTAAACTAAGACAGTATAATTATACTGTTCCTGCATCATACATCTTTTACATTCTGGCCCCCCTTTTGCTTTGCTCTGTGCTGTGCCGGCAGCTTTCTGCTTGCTCTGCTATGCACGCTCACATGCATTTGACCAGAGCTGGATAAACCTGCATGGATGCCCTGGCTGCTGGTCTCTCTGATTCAGGGTCATCAGCAGCACCGGACCCTCGGTGCTACCTGGTGATTGTACTCCACATCCCTTCCCACACTCTCACGTGACCGTTTCATACCTTATGCCCTCTTCTCGAATGTCCCACTTCTCCTTTCCCATACTTGCTCGGCAGACGACCGTGACTCTTGACTGATAAGAAAAAAAAAAAGAACTTCCACAGACACCCACCAGCAATTGCACCCATCAACTATCATCTATACCCACATACTCCAACCTCCTATTGTAAATAGAAACCCTGCAGCTCCCATCCGGCAGACACCTCCACTGGTATATATGACTTCATCCCCTCTCAGCCACACCAGGTCGAACTTGATGGGTCCCCCATACCCTCTTGCTTATATCCAAGTTTCTCTTTACTGGACCATTCATAAAGTTACTGGACCATTCACATTATCACATAAACATGGTGTTCTGTCTCCCATCTTAAAAATGTTTTCTTTATGCTGCTTCCCCATCCACAACTGGCCCTTTTCTTACTCCCCATTATAACAAAATTCCTCCAAAGAATTTCCCATATATGTTATCTTGGTTTCTTGCACTCTTCTTGTATTTTTTAAAAGATTTATTTGTTTACTTGAGAAGGAGAGCAAATGAAAGAGAAAGTGCAAGCAGGGGGAAGAACAGAGGGAGAGGGAGAAGCCGACTCCCCGCTGAGCAGGGCCCCCCCCAATGCAGGACTCTATCCCAGGACCCCGGGACCATGACCTGAGCCAAAGGCAGACACTTAACCAACTGAGCTACCCAGGCACCCCTGTTGTGCTCTTACTGTCTTTTAAACACCCTCCAAGCAAGCTCTGCCACTGCATCAGGACTGTTCTTCAAAATAAGCACTAAGCTCCACTTTGTGAAATCCAAGGATCTATTCTCAGTCCTCACACTGTTTGGTAGCTTTTCATATAGTTGATCACTCCTTCATCCTTAATGCACTTGGCTTTGAGGACATCACATCCTTAGTTTCCTTGTTCAGTACCTCTTGATGTACCTCCTTTTCTCCTCAAGGTTTAATTTGGAGCAACTCTGGGCCCCAAGTCTTTGGTTCTTTTTGTTTTTCTATCAATAGATGCCCCTAGATTTCCTCTACTCTCCTGACTTTAAAACCATCTGTATATTAGATCACACCCCCCCTCAGACTCCCGGGGTCGTATCACTGAGTCCCTGTTCAACATCTCCACTGGAACATCTTAAGTAGAATTTAACCTTAGCATGTACAAAATGGAACTTGATTACACCCCATGTCTTCTCTGCTTTCCCAACTTCTGTTGGTAGTAACTCCATCTTTCCACTTGCTCAAGAAAAAAAGTCTGGCTTTCATCTTTGACAGTTTTTTTTTCTTTAGCACTCCACACCTGAGCTGTCAGGATATATTCTTTGGCAGATCTATCTTCAAGATTTATCTATGAGGGATGCCTGGGTGGCTCGTGGTTGAGTGTCTGCCTTTGGTTCAGGGACCCTGGGATTGAGTCCCACACTGGGGTCCCTGAGGGTAGCCAGCTTCTCTCTCTGCCTGTGTCTCTGCCTCTCTCTGTGTGTCTTTCATAAATAAATAAATAAATAAATAAATAAATAAATAAATAAATAAAATTTAAAAAATACATCTATGATATAACCACTTATCAGCACATTCCCTGCCATTACTGCATACATGAATTACTGAAATAGTTTATATGACAATAATAATGGTGTTTGTTTCCAACTGCTGGAGTCCTCTGTCCACTTAGCAGCCAGAATGATCTTCCAAGGACCTAATGTAAGTCCTCTGTTTAAAGCCTTCCAAATGTCTTTGTATTTCACTTAAATTAAAATTCCTGGCTTCCTGACTATTTAATCTTGTCCTCAGTATCCTCTTACCTAACTTTTTCTACTCTTTGAAATCTGTATGAATATACTCCATTAAGAAATGGTAGTGATTCTGAATATTACCAAAGAATTATATGATGGTTTCACTCTAAATTTCTGTTAAATAGATTAGCCTTATGGATTAGAGTATCAATTAAATAAAGAAAATTAAAGCCAGTTTATACCTTTTTTTCCTGGATTTATTATAGGCTGACTTGCCTGTTTTTTTTTAATAGTCTTTGAAATGCATGGCAATCTAAGATATTAGATCAAAATACTCAGGTTGTCCTGGTCCAAACTGGTGTGGGAGAATTATGAGCTGGCTATATATACTACCTTGTTCCGTAAACTCCAGTTTTTTTTTATTGGTTATAAGAGGTCTTATATACAGTCAGAAAAGTCCCTCTCACTATAAAGTTTTTTTTAAGATTTTATTTTTAAGTAATCTCTACATCCAGTATGGGGCTTGAACTCACAACCCTGAGATCGTGAGTCACATGCCCCACCGACTGAGCTGGCCAGGAGCCCCTATAAGTTTTGATTCTTTTAAATATTTTATTCATCATTCTATAGATGTTTGCCATTCAAATCCTTGTTACCTATGCTATAGTTGATATTGTGTGATCTTATATGTGTTTCATAAGGCAAGATTTTTTTATAAAGTACAATTTGAGACCAAAAAGTTAAAATATACCAGAAATGACTGAGAACAGTGAGGGCAAATACTTAATTCTTAATGGTTTTCAGCCTCTCACACACCCTCATTTCTAAGTGTGAAAGAAATCCCACTCTGATCCTGAATGGAACAGCAGAATCCTATTCAACCACATTCAAGACACCTCCAGCCAACCCATTGGGCCCAGGGTGCTCTGGAGAAACTGGTTGGTAAGCCTCAGTCCAGTGCTTTAGCTGAAAGGTCTGTGGCGTGAGGATATTTTGCTAACTAATAATCAGAGACTAATCACAGACTGTCACAGACTGCCATTTAATCCAATAACCATAACAAGTACTCTGTATATATTAAAGATTGAGTGGGCCCTATTAATAGTATTATTTTTGAATATTATAACATTTCTGAATGTCAGCAACTGTCAGATTTTACTCTATTCTCAAAATGTGAAACCTTTCAGAAGCTACTTTATGGACTCAATGATTTTTTTAAGCCCTTCATATTTGCTTGCATTCACCTGCATTTGTAATTCAGTGAGGAAAACTCACAGGCTGCCTAATCACATATATTAAGTTCAATTTTACCAAGTCATGCAGTTTTCTTTTGCCAGAAGACTGGATAAAAGTTTCAGTCTCTTATGTTTACTTAACAAAATTCTAAATTTTAAAATTCTTTCCTTATTTCCATTTGTCATATCTATGTGGCTAAAAATGCTATATTGTCTTTTCTAGTATATATTTATTTATTGGCCCAAAATTGTACCTTCTTGTTCTTCTTAAATTAAAAATATATTACCTTATGAAATGTGTATGAGGTCACACAAGTGAAAGCATCAGCTCATTCATGCCCATTTTTTTTATCGCTCTCAACGTATTGTAGATTTATTCCAATTCAACCACAGAAGTAAATTATTGTATATATTTTGTCATCTTGCTCTCAACGATGAAAAATATAGAAACATTGTAGATGGCTTCATCTGAACCAAATACAAATCATTTATTTTATTTACCTGACTAGTGAAGATAACTTCACAATATTTGCCTGGATATATCTGTATCAAAAAAGGAATGAAAACAACATCTTGTCTGCATTACATACATTTTGTTTCACAGATTTATTTTCGTTTTTAATTTATGCTGAAGATTGCTGACATGTTTCTTTTTCTTGGGTATTAACGAATGTTTATGATAAAGAGGGTAAGCATAAATATTCAGTCTTCAGTAATGACTATGTGCTTAAACCAAGACAGTAACTGGGCTGGCATGAGTGGCCCAGGGTGAGCAAGACATGGGCCACCTGGTCTACTCAGGAGAAAGGATATATATATGTGTGTGTTTGTGCATGCAGTCACACATGCAATTCTTGTAAGAAAGAAGCCATGCTAGCAGTGGATACGTGGCACACAGAAAATGGTCAATTCTTCCTGATGATAGTGAGACACTAGGGAGTCTCCAAGAGGAAGAAGCTCTTAGAGTTTTGGGAATTCAGTTGCTGATGCATGGGAAAGATATTCCTGTAAGAGGGAGGATTTTTCAGACCTGAAGCAATTCAACTGTCTGACGTATCCAGGGAGCAAGGAGCCATTTGACATGCCGCTACCTATGGGTGGGTCGTAGGGATGAGTTCAGACTCCACAAGCAGTAAGGTTAGAGATAGGGGACCTCCTGAGACATGTCAGAAAACTGTCATTCAAGGAGCTTTGGGAAGGCTCTCAGAAGGGCACACCATGATTATATCTGTGTCTTCCAAGGATTTTTCAGAAAAAAATGTGAAGAATTGATTATGTGCAAGACTAGAGCCAGATGGTTGCAGATGGAGAGTCCTACAGCCACACCAGGGATAACATTAGGACCAAGCTGAGATAATAGGAAGGCAGTACTAAAGATAAAAATGAGCTACATTTAGGAATTAGAGTCATCTACAGAGTTATTTTGAGGATGGAGAGACAAAAGTCAGGGAGGTAAGCAGTGATGGTCTCCAAAAATAGAAACCTTGGAGATAAAATAAAGATTTTTTTAACCCATGTTACTTTCCTATGGCAGCCACTTATGCTAAACATGATGACAAAAGAGAGAAAAACAGAATAATATGTGGTGGGTTCTCCTTTCGGTTTTAGTTATTTGCCAATAAGCCCAAAGCAGAGAATGGTGGTAAAATGTACACAGGAGAAGTGAAAACAAAAATAAAAAGCAGGTGATGTAGGGTTGTATAGTGTTTCTACTCTTCTGATAAGAACAAAACTTGCATGTGTATGAGCTATATAATGTGAATTGTATAATGTTGGTGATTTTACAAACGAATTGAACGCTTTTATATTTGCATTTAATGCTGGTGTTACCTAATATGAAAATTGAATGTTAAGAGTCCTAGTAGCAATTTATAATTTGTATTTTCATTTCTTAGAATGACATTAAATACAAAAAGTACCATAAGAAAGATACAGAAGAAAAAAGCCTTCATTTTAGTACTTTACATATTTTTCCTTGCTTTTTGAACGAGAAGCCTTCATTTTCCTCTTGTACTTAGGCCTACCTATTATGTAGCCAGCCAAATATGTTTTTTATACACTTTCTCTGAAATGCCAGAGCTCAGATAATAGATAGGTATTGCATACAATACATATCTTGAGTCAAAATGAGACCTAATTTCACTATTGTTCATTCTTTATTCTAATACACAATTTTTAAAGGCACTTAATATTTTTTTAAAAATTAGACTGGTACTTTATAATTGATATATTATTTGTAGTATATTTCTTCTCCCAACAAAGCATTGATTAAATTAATGAAGGATCCTAAAATCAATCTTACACACAAGGAGATCCACAATATTGCCTAAATTATCTCCCTAAATTAGACAAAGCAGTTGAGACCATGATAAATCTGTGATTTCTTTGTGCATCAGGTATAAAGCTCCTCATAGGCTCATTCCCCAATCTTCCCCCATCCTACCATAGCAATGATATGAAAAGCAGAATTCAAGAGGTTCAGAGAGGAATCCAATCCTGTTCCAGTTAACTGGAGCCCTGCTTTGAGATGGAGGAAGAAAGCAGTGTGTACTATGGGAAGGAGAAACCCCAACCTGGAAAACTACATGGAACTCATAGGGAGTGCTTCCCGTTCATTTCAGGTAACCACATTTCCCTTCAAAACTCTTCCTAAATGAGCAACATAAGCAACGCAAAATTGAGATATGAGGTGGCCAAATTTTGTTTCAAGAGGAGTCATTTGATATCCTGTTATTGGTCTTGCCATCAGTGCTAGGAAAAACATGTAAGTCATGAAATTATTTGGCCTTACATCCATCCCTGTACCCAGCCGTGCATACTTGTTGTTAAATAGGGATTACCTTGTTCAAAGGAAAATGTAGGCAACTGAGAATGAGTAGAGAATATAGCTGAATATCTGAAAACAATCCAGAAGAAACCTTACAATAGCAACCAGATAGAAAATCATCCAAAGCCAACACTTGGTTTTGAAGTTTGATAACCTGCGAGTTTTTAGGTCGTAAACAGTAAGTAATAATAATAATAATACCAATAATAATAATATTGTGTATGAGAAGGACATGTAAAGAACTAAGTCTGGCCAATGTAATACAAGCAGCTTGGCACTTCCTGCCATCCTCTCTGATGCCCTGGACTGCCTCACTGCCCTCTGGGGAGTCCTGTGAGATCCCGCTTGGGGTTTTGAGAAGACAGTGTCCCTCTGGTACCTTAGGTCCCTCACACATCTGAGACCACAAAGTCTCAGATGGTATCACTACAGAACTGTGAACATTATTTTCAATTTGACCAGTATGTGCATTCTTCCTAGGTATAAGCCCTTCACCCAAAATCATGCTAATAATGCAAGAGAATGCAAAGGAATGGCTAATAAGAGCCACTTTTAGTAAAAGAGGAGGTCAGGCCAGTGATTTCCATCCTACTCCCAAAACCAGCCTTGCCATTCAGTTGTCTGAAGGAATACTTGTATTTTGGGAACAAACACAGAGATTTGGATTGGTTAAGACATCCAGATGGTAGGAAAAAGTATGGGAATGAATATGCCCCTTTCAACTAAGAGACACTCTGGAGCATAATGTGCCTTTGACTGACATTAATTAATATGCTTAAGGAGGCTTTTATACATTGTATCACTTTGCTTAATTTAAGAAAAAAAATCTAGGATGATATGTGTACATATAAGTGTAACATACATATTATGTCATATATGTTAAACATAGAAACATCTTGCCTCCTTGATTCTACTACTTAAATATGAGTCAATTTTCATTTAGAATATCAGAATCTTCTAACACAGGGAATGAAAAATTACCTTATATTTAATTTTGTGGGGAAATAAAACCCCACTGTTTCCTGTCAATTAAAAGCAATTATTATGGAGTGCAGAGCCATGAACTGACTGTCAGGTGACTAGGGCTGACGAAAAACACTTCTCATTCATCTGCAAAATTTCACAATAATGAAGCTGACATTTCATGCAAAAAAAAAAATGCACCAAAAATCCAGAATGCAAAAAGAATTGGAATGAGCAATTTTCCCAATAATTAGGCAAGGACAAATGCATCACCTTATCTATTAATTATTTACAATTAGTTTTCTCATACATTACCATCAAATACTCTCACTTCTCTCAAACTTGGCCAATTGCTGTATCAAAACAAAAGTTCATAGACACTGCTAGAGAAAAGTAAACAGAATGGGCTAGTTTCTATAAAATAAAAATAATTTACTGGACAATATGGTGTCTCCAAATGCTGGGAAGGAATGTGTGGATTCTGTTTTTCCATCTGTCATATACCAAGATGCCTTTCTTAAGGGTCTTCAACATCAACTGAAGAATTTTTGTATCTCAAGAGAAATCAGTGAACTCACGCTAATGAAGAGTAGGACTTTGCAACCTGGTTGCCATATGAGAGGATGCCAGCACATTAGCATGACAGGTGGTGCCCCACATGACTAAAATGCCAAATGCAGACATGCTGGATGCTTCCCAGCTAATGGACCCTCATGTGGATGTACCAACACAAACACTGAAAATGAACCGTATGGAAGACCCTCAAATCCCCTGAGCTGATTTAATACTTCAGCTTTGTTATAAATGATGAAGGCATACATTTGAAAGAGAAAGAATTATTGCAAAATCTTCCAGAAGAAGAAAATGACTTGAGAAAGAAAACATATAATCTAATCGCATTTAATTATATGGAATTGCTGCTTTAAGACCTGCGATAAATAATGAATTAGATACAGCTTTGTCAATTCCAACATGGAAATTCCTTTTCTTTTTTTTTTTTAAATTTTTAAGGTATTTATTTATTTATTTATGATAGTTACAGAGAGAGAGAGAGAGGCAGAGACACAGGCAGAGGGAGAAGCAGGCTCCATGCACCGGGAGCCCGATGTGGGATTCAATCCCGGGTCTCCAGGATCGCGCCCTGGGCCAAAGGCAGGCGCCAAACCGCTGCGCCATCCAGGGATCCCCAACATGGAAATTCCTTGTAAATTATCTTCCCAGGAGAAATTATAGGTTATTCAAAATTATTTTTTTCAAAAGTATGGTACACACTGTGGTCATAAAATAATCTGTAAAGCTTTTCAACTACTTTTCCTTGGAAACACTCTTTCTCTGGATAATTTCTTGAGAGGATAAGTACAATATTCATAATCTTCCTTCTTTTAAGTAATTACTGAAAATACTCAGATAATAGTTTCTAATCATAAAAGTGTTTGCTTTCTATTTATAACTCACTGTTTCCACAAATATTTTAAGAATTTTTTTTTTGCTATTATAATACTGAAATCAGCAGCTAAATGTCAGAAAATCCCAATGACATTAGCTCTGGAACAATCTTTTATATACCTTTATTTGCAGGGGCACCTGGGTGGCTCAGCCAGTTGAGCATATGACTCATGGTTTGGGTTCAGGTCATAATCTAAGGGTTGTGAGATTGAGCCCCACATGAGGCTCCCCACTCAATGGGGAGTCTGCTTGAGATTCTCTCTCTCCTTTTCCCTCTGTCCCTTCTCCACTCTCTCTCTAAAATAAATAAATCTTTTTAAAAAATGACTTTATTTGCAATAGTTTAAGAATCATACAAGTTTGCAAAAAGAGTACAGAGTTCTTGCATACCCTTATCAGGCTTTGTAAAATAGCATCTCTTATACAACCACAGTGCATTGTCAACACCATAAGGATGAGGTGGATATGATACTACCAAAACCTATGCAGACCTCACTGAGATTTTACCAATTTTTTTAACATGCCCTTGGTTTTTTAGGGGAGAGTCAGTTGTGGGGGGAGGAGTAAGGATATATAGCTCTAAGATTTTAGCACATGTATGTATTTGAGTAATGGTCACCAAAATCGAGAGATCTAGTATATCACCTCAAAGAAAACTCCCTGTATCATCCATTAACAGCTACAAGCTTTCTACAACTCTAACTTCTGGCAGCCACTGTCCTGTCATCCATATGTAATTTTGTCACTTTAAAAGTGATCCATCAACAGAATCACACATTGCATGAACCATTGATAGTGCCTTTTTTTCCCTCTTGGCACAATTCCATTGGTACTCATCCAAGTTGCTGCATCAGTATTTATGTGGTTAGGCATTCCTATTTGCCCAAAAACTTGACATCTGTTTTCAAGGCCTCATAAAATTACAGCAAAGAGAACAAGGTCTTGATTTCATAGAAGGAATTATATACACAGGATTATATGGATTTAGCAAGCAGACAGAGAGGGAATGATTGAAGTCAGGTCAAAGGCCCAGGTCTTTATTCTCAGGTGGGACATAGTTTAGGCAGGCGAACATTATTATCAGGCTTGCATGTTAGGATCTCTGATGCTCTGTGGAGAATAGTTTGGAGGGAAATCAAGAATGAGAGATTAGCTGCCGCTGACAGGTAGCTAGCATGCATCTTCCCTGACAGAGCTCATGGTGATGAAGAGCATCCAGCATCCTCCTGCTCTGGAAGACGGAGTGGTTAGTGATGTTTGCCATGTGTTCACACATTTGCCATCTGTTTGTCAGTCCCAAATGAGGAAAACCTGTCCTCTCTGACTGTCATGGTTTCAACTGAGTTCTGGTCAATCAATGTTGATGAGATGAAGGAATAAATATGTTAAGATGTCATGTCCTAGAGTTCTTGAGAACACAAACAATATGATATTCTTTAGTTATACCTTATGGCAATTAGGAACCATTTCTATTAAACAGCAGGAAAAGCTTGCATGAATAGAAGAACAGTTTAGGATAAATTTAGAGTCTAAGCTCTTACTATTAAACTCACTATTTGTTTTGTTTTGTTTTTAATTTTCATGTTGGAACCTTTTGAGAATTTGATCAGAATCAATGGCCTTCTTCAGTGGAAACTGCTTATACAACCATGGCTTTCTGTAGACTTGAACTTAGACCCCTGAATGTCCACTCATGAACACCCTGCAGTTTTCTATGGAATAAAAGTTGAGAACCTCCATTTTATATAACTAGAAATTTTCAAAGGAGTTTTTTTAGGCTGATCATGCTCATTATAAACACTTTGCATTGTTTTCTTATTTCCTCATAAAATACTTTTAATTCTCAAAATCTTTAGAGGATAGGTTTGTACACTGAGATAAATAGAACTGAGATTTATGAACCCATTAGATTTTCTCAACCTAGAAAATCTAGGTTTTCTCTCTGTATTGTGGTACAGAGAAAATGGGGAAGATTACAACTGTAAAATTCAAGCAGCAAAAATGACCATGAAGATGAACAAGGTGATTCTCCACTGTGGCCCCATTCCCTAATAAAAGTCCAACACGGGAAGATATCCTCATTTGGGAAGATGCTTAATACATATAAATACACTTTTATTTCTAAGTTTACTTTGTAAAAGGTTTTTAATAAAGTTATTAATAAAATGTCCTTTAGTTCTTATAAGTATATTTAAATTTCATGATTTTTGCATAACAGTTTTTTGAGCTAAAATAATGTGTCCATTGTTTAGAACTAATCTGGGCTTATGGACAGGAAAAGAGAAGTATGAAGAGAATATTATTTAAGACTAAGCTATGTGAACCTCTTTGCTTTAAATATTACACAGTGCAATCATTTTCACCAGGGTACAGGGGACGGGAGGATATTGCCTTCCAGGGAATCTTTTACAATGTCTAGAGACACTTTACATGGTCACAATGGGGGAAAAGGCATACTCCTCTCATCTACTGGGCAGAAGCCAGGAATGGTGAGCCATCTACAATGTGGCCCCCTACAAAGACTTATTTGACCTAAAATACCAATACTGCCAAAACGCCAACCTAGGATGACATAACATATCCCCCTAGCTTAATTTAGGATCAAATTATCTACATGATCGGCAATTGTACCACTCTGTTCAAGTTGTCATAACAAAATACCATGGACCAGGTGGCTTAAACAACAGATAATTGTGCTCTCACAGTTCTGGGAGCCAGAAGCCCCTTATCAGGGTGCCAGGATGGTTGGTTTCTGTTGAAAACTCTTCCAGATGGTGCCTTCTACGTGTGTCCTCACATGGTAGACACGGAGAGCAAGCTGTCTTGTGTGTCTTCCTAGGCAAGAGCACTAATCTTACCATGGGGGCCCAACCCTCATGACCTCATCTAAAACTAATTACTTTCTTAAAGCCTCACCTCCAGATACCATCACAAAATTAGACATATAAATTGGGAGTAATGAGGGGACAGGGGACACCATTCAGTATATAGCAGTAATAAATAAATATATATATATATATATATATATTTAAATCAGTAATAATACAGTCAAGCAAACATAGAATACCTTGAAATCAATAAATTAATAGTGAATACCTAATATGTGCACTTTAGTTCAAACATAAATATGAGAAATACATAACCCTGAATAAGACTGCATTTGTTTTTCAGACCTTGCATAATTAAGATAACAGAAAGGTTAATTTATCTGTGAAGAATGTCTTGCAAATTTGTTAAAACAAAGATCCTGAAAACTATGGGTTACCAATCCCAGATTTTCTATATAATTTAAGAGAATTTAAAGTGAGTCATAAACTTGAATTTTCTTATACACTTAAAGTATTTCCAACATGGACTTCTGGCTGCCAGGCTATGGATGGATAGCAGAGAAGCTGCTTTTTTCAAATCCAGCTACTGCTTTGAAATTCTGCTTCAAGATTTCTATAACTAATTTGGTATAGGATTGATATTCCTTTCCTACTATATGTATGTATCACTATTTGATTTTCCTGTACCACTAGCATTAAAATTTTATAAGCCACCGAACACGTAAATTGAAAAGGGAAAGAGAACTTTCTCCAGAAAGTGATAAAATAGTAATTGCATTAGGGAACATATAAATTTTCAAGATGTTTCCCGAAAAATTTCTTCTCTGAATATCTTTCTCTATCTGCTCATACCCTTTTGATTTGAGCTAGTTCAAGTGAAACAGAAACGAGTAGTGTATGGGATAACACACTATTATTACACAGAACAGTATGTATCTGCTTTGACAGGAAGCTAATTGCTTCAATTTTGCTTACTTAACCTACTAAAAAAATATTACTCTTGCGTTGCATTTTTAAAACCGCTCTTTGCTCTTAACTTTCTCTCAGCTACTGTCCTACACCCCCTACTGTCCTCATCGTCTACACTACCTGGATTCTGCTCCTCTTCCCAGTGAAGCTGATTCTAATTAAGCCACTCTTGTGTCCTTATACCTCCTGGACACTCCTTTTACAGACACAGCTGCTTTACCCCTTCCTCCCTCTCTTCCATGAACCTTCTGTCCTTAGCCTTCCATGGTCTCTCACGTCTTCTCCATCCTATGCTTCTCCCTTAGCAATAAATGTTGCAGTCCCATAGGTTCTTTGTCCCTACACTCCCTACACTACACTTGAGACTCTCCAGTCTCAAGAAACCCTCTTCTTTCATTATCACCTGGATACAGAGATTTCTCAAACTTACCTCATCATGCAAGTATCCTGAAGAGCAGACACACATGTGACTAACATCCATCTCCACTCAAATGCAAACTGCTTAGCTTTCGACTCATCATTTTCTCCTCATGACTGCTACCACTACTCACCTACCGATCATCAACCCTGATTTCCCTCCTACCTGACAATAAATGGCATCCCTATTTATTTGCCCAGGATAGAGACCAAGACCCTCTTTCATCACTGGGCTCTCAGGTTCTACCATATTGCACAACTTCATCAGGAGCCTTTCTTAGAGAGGTGATGACAATGACACACCCGAGTTTCTCAGTGTATAACCTGCACAACTATATGGGCTATGCAGGTATTCTTCACTCTCCTTGTCATAGCTCAAACAATCACCAAATATGGCTAGCTCTACTGCTGGAATATTGGAATTTCTCTTGCACCTACCCATTTTTCCCAGCCAGTTCCTAGTAGGACCTATAATCCTCTTTTTCCTGGACTATGGATCCTTTTCTAACTTATCTTGTGTCTCCAATTCTACCTCTCTAAAATCTGCAGCCACAAGGATTTCATGAATGTAATTGTGGTACTTAAGCTCTTAATGGCTCTCATCATTGCAGATTATGTACAGACCACCTGGCTCTCAAGTTCTCCAGATCTGGCCAGATCTCACTCATAGTCACCACCCTTCCCCCTAGGGTTTGAACTTGCCGGCATCCTTCATTTGTCCCAAAGGCACCATGCACTCTCTCAGCCTTTCCCCTGGTCCTCCACTCTTTCCCACTTGCAACCTTCACCCTTGGTTGAGGTCTCAACTTAAACATCCCTTTATTAGGGTGCCTTCCTCTGGCCCCAGACAGGCTAAGTCAGCTCCTCTTACATTCCTCAATTCCCTGTACTTCTCCCATTATGACAGGATTTGAATGTTACAGTGATTACAAGTTTCATTGTCTGCCACCCAGGAACACGAGATGTATTGTTCACTAATATCCAACACATCACTTGGCACATAGTAACCACTTAGCAAATTATTTGTTGAGTGAATATGCTCTATCATCTCCTTAGAATCTAAAATACAGGTGAAAAATGCAGAAATAAAAACTCAAAACATTTTAGGATGCTGTCATTTCTAAAATATTTTTGATAACTGAGAGTGTCTTTTCCTAGGAAAATTCTATAATTAACATTTAAAAATAAAAAATATCTTTTCCCAAAAAAAGATTTACCACCTGTAAACTCAAGTATTACACTTATAAGTGTTTTTGCTCATATAGAGAATCCAGTGACAGCTTTTCTGAGAAAGATAAAGTGGTGTTTTTTTTTTTAATTTCAAAATGTGTTTCACATTGAAATCTGTGAGATTAAATTTCCCTAAGGGAGGAAAATCTAGATTAATAAGTGAAAAGACTCATCATTTACAAATGTTGTGAATTTTAACATTTTTACTGTAGACTATAGACACCTGACATTATGGTGATGCATATGGCACATTACCCCAAGGTTTTTTGTTTGGTTTTCCTGTCCAGGGGGGAATTGTTCATATTTTCTGACACCTTCTCTCTCTTTCTTCATAAACCATGCTCAGAATCTGTAAACGAACAAATATAAAATTGCATGCTTGCCTAATAGTGGATTTTAAAGGGGACGTAATGCACCTGCCTCAAAATGTAATAAAACATTTCTCAAATGAGAATGCTTTCTTTATTCAAGATTACTGGGTAATTATTTTGAACTGCCAATTTGTGAACAAGAACTCCAGCCAATGACATGTTACCTAAAACAAGTGTATATATTTGGAGGCCTTATTTAGGTTCTCACACTTTATCTCCTAAATTTAGATGAGAGCCTTGTTAGGTTCTCAGCTAGGTGGAAGCTTTCACCTGTAATATTGTCTGTAATATTGTGTGGTGAAGACCAGCTAGTACATAGAGGGCCCCATCTGTGTGCAGGGCTGCAGGAACCCAGGTACCCTCTTCTAGATGTGGTCTAGCCACTAAGACAGATGGCCTACTGGAAACGGAAAGTAGCACGTGACATGGAACTAGGTTATGCTGTGTAACTAAATGCTCAGGAAATTCCTAAAAGGGAGGGGACTGCAATAGGAGGAAAAGAAAGGCTTTTGAAAGGAGAGAATCTTCAGTGTTTAGCATTTGCTTTAACTCCCCAAGAATGCTGGGAGCCCATTTCAGGTGACTGGTTTCGTGTATGATGATAGTGGCAACTACAGCAACCTCAGCTTGGAGAGTGGACACGGGTCCCTGGAGAGAGTCAAACATAAGCTAGGAGCACAAGAAAATAAATCTTCATGACATCATTGCCTAATGGTTACCCAAAACAACCTGGATGTTGCTCTACTGAGCACTCCTGGTAATATATAAAGGTAGATAATTTTGTGTAAAAATTCTTTTATGTTGGTAGGAAGAAAAATTTATTATGTCTGTCTCTGAATTTATTTTCCAGAGTGGATTTTGGAAGGCAAAACAAAACACTGTTCTTTATAACAGAAAACTAATGAGCTTTTGCAAAATATTTAAACATAAATAGATCCAGTGTAATTTAAATATTTATTTATTTATTTGAGAGAGAAAGAGACAGCACAAGTGGAAGGGGCAGAAGGAGAGGGAGAGAGAATCTCAAGCAGGCCCTGCATTGAGCAAAGGATACCAATGTAGGGCTCGATCTCAAGACCCCCGAGACCACAACTTGAAATCAAGAGTTGATTGCTTAACGGACTGCACGACCCAGGTGCCCAATCCAATATAATTTAAACAAATTCATTTAAGACTTACATAGAACAGTAGTGTTGAAGTTAATACTGGAAAGAACATCAGCCTTCCATCCACAGGACTGGGTGCTAATGCTTTTAGAGCAAGATGGTAGCTTCTGATGGAGATCAATTTAACCAATGGCCTTTAATTTGGTTTTAAGGAAATCCTATTGAAGTATCCAAACTTTAAAACAAATTCAATATTTTGACAGGTTTATAAGTAGGTTGATATTAACAAAATAATGAATTTAGGTAAATGCAGGTGATATATAAGAAGTGTAGTTTTCAGTAGGCTTTTAGAAATATTGTTCTTTCTCTTACTTACCAGGCCATGGGTAACCCTAATAGTGGCAATGGTTGGCTACAGGATACAGTCATTTGGAAGGCTCAGGGCTCTCTAGTCCTCTAGTTATTTTCATATCTCCACAAAGTATTGAAACAACCCTGAAAAGGAGTGCAAGAGAACTCAATAGAAATCATGTAATGACAAAGGATATAAGGCTCACTCCCAAACTAATTAGGCAAATTTAGCTGGTTGCAAAGGTGATAAGTAGTAGCTCTCACCTTTATATTCTGTATTGATACATACCATTAGTATTTGCACAAGAAAGCCTGCATTTTTTTAAGATTTTATTTATTTGTTCATGAGAGACACACAGACAGAGACAGAGACATAGGCAGAGGGAGAAGTGGGCTCCCTGTAAGGAGCCTGATGTGGGACTCGATTCCAGGACCCTGGGATCATGACTTGAGCTGAAGGCAGATGCCCAATGACTGAGCCACCTAGGTGCCCTGAGAAAGCCTGTGTTTAAGGTCATTTATTCCTATAACTTAGCTATTCGTACTTTCCAATTTCTGTGAAATTGTCATTAACCATTCTATCCTTTTTACTGTTAGAGATACATACTAGCATCAGTTTTGTAAAGCTAAGTTACTTACTGAAACTAATTAACTCTATATTTCTATTTTAGAAATTAAATGCATGAGCATAAAGATTTACATTCCCAACACCTAGAATATTTTTGTCATATTGGCTTCCAGTTTTCATTCTTTAGTGTATTCAATTATTGAAGTGATCTGTGATCATTACAAAACATTCACATTACAAGGCTGAAATTTCTGTAGTTTTGTAAATGTTCTGTAATTTAGTGTTACTGTTAACTTTATTCCAACATATTTTTAAGATATCATATGAATATATTCGAGTACCATCTTGAAATGAATTTATTATTCAACTTCTTATGATTTCTATATCTCTAAAGCATTTATTGTGATTTATCCCTAACTGAAAAAAATCCATGATTAAGTCAGTTTTGTTTTTTTCCAGGGTTTCTAGAATAACATTTCCTGAGCTACTTCAACCTTGGCCACACAGAGTATCCTCAAGTCACACAGACCCAGAGCTTTATATTGCCCCTAGACCATATTTAAATCTAGACAATAAGTCCAGTCTAACAGTCTCCCTGGATGCATCAAGAATTTTTTCCTTGAGGGATCCCTGGGTGGCGCAGCGGTTTGGCGCCTGCCTTTGGCCCAGGGCGTGATCCTGGAGACCCAGGATCGAATCCCATGTCGGGCTCCCGGTGCATGGGGCCTGCTTCTCCCTCTGCCTGTGTCTCTGCCTCTCTCTCTCTGTGTGACTATCATAAATAAAAAAAAAAAAAAAAAAAAAATTAAAAAAAAAAAAAGAATTTTTTCCTTGAACTATAATTACTTAACTCAAATATGTGCTAGTGTTTAGCATTTTTACATCAAGGTACCATGAGCATGATATTATT
Source organism: Canis aureus (assembly GCF_053574225.1). Classification (NCBI taxonomy): domain Eukaryota; kingdom Metazoa; phylum Chordata; class Mammalia; order Carnivora; family Canidae; genus Canis; species Canis aureus. Next base: position 9,928,266 of record NC_135641.1, read on the forward strand.
AACTGACCTATTAATTCAGTATTTCAGAATTTCTAGAGAAAATTAATGTATCTCTAAGCATTGCTCTATTTCATTTGCTGAGATACATAATTTAGGAATAACAATTACCAAGGTCTTCCGTATTTATTCACATTCTGAGTTTGTTTTCATGTATCTTTTATTATTTCAAATCTTTCCTCTAGGTTATTAATTTTATATTTCATAAGACTGTTCTGTTCCTTGATCTCGTTCATTATTTGGTGTATCATCACGGTGTTTTAAATATAATTTTATTATATTTCATTGGAAATCTCCTTTGCATTTCATTTTCCTATTATCTTTTTCTAAGCTCATTTTAATATAAATATTTTTGAGTTTCGTATTCAGAAATAATTATGAGTACTTTCCTTCCATTCCGAGTTTGAGTTTTCTTCTTTTTCTTTTTTTTCCTGAATTATGTTTTCTGCTAAGTGGTTGCCTCCTGTCCTCTATGATGCCTATTTTTGGTGCCATGTGTTTGCAAATTCAGCATTTTATTTTGTTCATGATTATGGAAACTGGGCAGAACAGATCCTATTGGTTCTCTTGAGGTAGTATGCTGACTTCATGCTTCTTCTCATCCTGTTGGGTAGTGGTTTATTTTCTCCCCAGAATTTCAGCGTACTTGTATGCACTCCAGGGGAGTAACTGGGTTGCTGGGGATGTTTGAACCCCACTGTGGTGGTCTCCTCTTCATGTAGGTCCCTTGGCCACAGTCTTGAGTTTGTTAAATATCTTAGATTCAGGTCAACACCACACATGGGTCTGTGTTTGTGAGGGAATGTGTGTGTGCCCATGGGTAATATCCTAATATTTCAGATCATATCTCTATTCACCACAGAGCAATGGAGCTTCAAATCAGACAGAGGTGTGCAGTCTTGTCCACTTTCCTTATTTTCACTCATTTTTCCCCCCGGAAGAGGATCAAGTTAATTGTAAACCTTCCATTTTATTGTTTTCAAGTCTGAAGTATTAGTGAGAATTGCAGGGATTAATAAACTCACGGTATGGCTCCAGGGCACAAATGGTACACACCCATGCTGTGTTATCTGCTCTTCTCCAGAATATTTTTATTTCCTTAGCCATACTTGAAAAAGTTATTATCATCAATATGAGGTTATGTCCCTTCTCTGGTTCAGCTGCTCTAGGTGATATTTTTTTTCTCATTAACCTTATCTCATTTCAGAGACATCCTTCATAAATAGCCCAACATAGAGAAGGAATCATAAACCTCATTTTAAGGATTAATAATACATACTCTGAAATAAGGCAAGGCTCAGTAGAAGCAAATGAGTCTGCAGAGATAGATTTATGCCTAATAGAATCCCTTTTTTGTACAATCATGAAAACTTGTTGAAGAAAGCTTTCAAACTTCAATATTCCAATATTTTTTAAGATGAAAATTGCTATTTCAGTAAAGGTAAAATCTTATACCTCAGTCTCAAACAGCTTCTGTAAACCTAGAGTGTCTTACCACAGTGATATATGTTATTAACTTGTGGCTAAAAGGAATGAAAACTTTTGCTAAAATAAGCAGCCCTACAGGAGTTTTGTTACAGTTTGGTAGTTAGCAGGAACACCATTTTGCATGACTTCCTCATCATTATGCACATAGGAAAGCAAAGTGATGAAACAGAGCAGAATCTGCACAGGTGACATGCAAGATACACTTTAATATGCAAGACATGAATCATGAACTACAAGGCACAAGTTTATATTCATGGATCCATCTACTGGGATTGCTCATAATGATTAATAACAATGCAAGGTGTGTTACTTGGAACAATGACAAGCATAAACACACATCCCACTTTGGGTTCTGAGCTGATCTGAAAGGAAAAGGAATAAGTTGTACCCTGGCTCACCACCTAACCAAGGCGCAGTCACTCACAAGCTATGAAGGGGAACGCTGAAGACTATTCTTTAACAGACAACATAATTACGTATAAGGAAAATCTATGCTCTGAACAATATTCCTAAAGCACTAGGTGTTTCAGGAGACAGAGGGATCTCAGGGATCTGGGGTCTTGGCTGATTAGTTCAGAGGCAGTGGGTATAAACCCACTGTGCTCAAAATTTCCAGTTTTTCATGGGAAGAATAGGATACATAGTATTTCATCAATGATTTTGTAGTTCAAGATGTCTATATAATATTTACTATTCTCAATTCCAATGATTGGGGTATCTCCAACATTTAGCATTGAGGATACCCAGTAACCTCAGCTGAGTCTTAAAATAAGAACATAATATAATAATGTGAATAAGTTTTCTGCTTGTTCTTTCATTCAACATTGGTCATTGCACTTAAGAAGAGTAAAAATGTACCATGAAGACTGTGGGCTCTGGAGGTTGATGCACTGTATTCAAATTCCAGCCCTGCTTATTAGCAATGCTACATCCTCAGCAAGCCCAAGAATGAGTCTGCTTTTAGACTCTCCTCTGTAGGTGATTTTAATGTAATAGTCTGAGCCATGTCTGGTTCATAATAAACACCCAAATATATCCCCTTTTCTGTGTCTCATGTGACAGGACCCATTTTAGGCAACATTTTTGTTATATGAACAAAAAAAGATAGTCTTTGTCCCCATGAAATGTAATTCTAGTGGATTAGAGAGAACACAGATAATTTTAAAAGGTAAACACAATAATTGATTATAAAAATAAAGGAAACATAAAAAAAATATCCAGGCAATGTGAAAGCAACTTGGATGTAGGAATGTAGGATGTATGAGAGTCCTGCTTCAAGTTGATTATTTAGAAGTCTTCTCTTTGAAGGCAGCATTCAACCTGAGAACTGAATGGCAGGCTGGAGTCCCCTGTGTAGAGGCACAAGGGAAGAGGCTTCCAGGCAGTGGGAATTAGAGCAGCCAAGCCACACAGCAATACACTAACATGCTATGTGTGCTTGGAACAGACCATCAGCAGAGAATAAGTGAACAAAGGACAAAGGTCAAAACATCAGATAGTGGCCAACTGATATGGACCTATAATTTTCATAGTAGGAGTTTGTAGTTCATTCTAAGAATGATCAGAAGTCCTGGGAGGCTTTGAAACTGGAGAATGATTTAATCTGATGATCATTTTTAAGGGTCATTCTGAGTATTGCAGGAAGAGGAGACTGCCGGGGAGAAAGGAGTGGAAGCACGACCACTCCCAGTCAGGGGTTCAAGAGAACCAGCCAGAAACACAGCAGTGAGAAGACAGAATTATGGGTAATTCAGGACCTAAGGGATGGGGCAGGCTGCCCTTGGTCTAGAAGTGGACAGCTAAGGAAAGATGAATCAAGTTTGGAATCTGAGCACTCCACCGATTCGAGTCCTTAAGATAGGAAAGCAAGAGCTATACATGGGTAATGTTAACTGTGATGCACTTCTCTGATGTTCAAGGAGAGACATCAAATTTGTAGTGGCCTGTGAAAGACTAGGGCTCCAGAGCAAGTTAGGACTGTAGATACAGATGTGTGAGTCGCCGGCATCTGATGCATTTAAACCATGGCACCAAGAAAGCAAACAGATGGAGAGGGGAAGACAAAAGAGAGAACAGAGACCCCAGCAGGTTGAGAAGGAGAAAAGCCAACAAGTGAGACCAGAAAGACACACATATGGAGATGGGGTTGCACCACACACACACTCCCGGAGGGTGTTATGTGGCACGATGCAAGAGGAAGCGTTTCAGGAAGGTGATCTGCTGTGTCAAAAACACATTAAGATGAGGAAAGGGAAGCCACCATTGAATGTGAATATATGGAGGTCATTTGAAATGCTGATAAGAGTTGTCCTGATTCAAGAAAGTATGTTCCTCTGCTGATGGCTTAAGTGAAGATGTTATTTTATCATCTAGAAGTCACATGACATATCGCATGCCTAAATTGCAGTTCTCATTTTGTCTATTTTTTATCTTCATGTGAAGTTATGAATTGCTACAAACGCCACGAGTATTACCAGATTTGTTCTCATCTACATGGCCCCAGATATTGCATGTGTGTTAGCCTTCAAGTGGTATTACTTCTACCATTTAATATCTAAATTGACCTTGTCTCTATTTAGAGCACAATTTTCTTTACGTTTTCATAAATTCAACTTGCTAGATTAAAATCACATCATTTTGTCCTTACCCTCATTTTTATACTCCCCCACACACATATTCTTGTACTTGATCTATTTTGCACACTATTAAATTGTTTGAATTCATATATTATAACCTGCTTGTCCTCAATGGTAGAGAATTGAATTTATACTATCAATTATAAATCTCTGTATTGGATATACTGTCCAATGTCTCCATCCATGGAGAGCCTTATTTTTTATCCCTTCATCAGCATCTTAATTTTATTATCCTTTCTACAGTGATAGCAACTTGAAAATATTTTTTTCCTAACATACTTTCCATACACTGTATACTTATATATAAACAATAAGTGTTCCTATAAAAGGCTTATATAAGAACTCTTCATAAAAGAAAAATAAATTAATATAAATCTAATTGACTACCTTCTATGGATTGAATTTTATCCCCCTGCCCAAATTCCCATTCAGCCCTACCTCTCAGTGTGATCATTGGTTTCCATTAAGTAATTAAGGTTAAGTGAGATCATAAAGGTGGGATCCTCACCCAATAGGGTAGGCAGCCTTATAAGAAAAGAAAGAGATCTTTCCTTCTTTACACTTCATGCATGGAAGAAAGATCATGTGAGCACACAGTAAGGCAGCTACCACCCACGAGCCGGGAAGAGAACTCTCACCAGAACCTGACCTCGCTCGAACCCTGATCTTGGACACTCCAGCCTGAAAATAAATGTCTGCTGTTTAGAGCCACCCAGTCTATGGAGTTTTGTTAGGTCAGCCCAAACAGACTAAGATACAATATGCATGTTACTAGTGAGCACATTATGTTGTTTTGGTGTGTATTATATGCATGCATAATGTATAAACATATCACAAAAATGCTTTCATTCTAAATTTGCTTCTGAGATAAATCTATATTGATATGTAGATAATATACTACTTTGGACTGTTCTATGATATCTCAAGATATATTTACATACCGGAATTTAGTCGTTCATTGTTTTGGTAGGTCTAGACTTTTCCATTATTCACTAATATAGACAATAATGAAATTAGCATTCTTTAGAAGTCCTTTTGAACTTGCTGGAGATTTCCATGGGGAAGGTGACCAGACAGATACCCAGCTTTGACTGGGGAAGCCATGCTGTTGTAGACCAGATATTATTTATCACTCCCTTTCATTCCACAATGCACATGAATTATTCACTGAGAGCTCCTCCTGAATATGAACCTCGGTGATGGAACCACTGGGTTCTGAGTGAAACATAGACCTCAGTTTATTACTTGCTTCAATTTTTCTTCAAAATCGCTGCATTATTTCAGGCTCCCACTAATTTTTTTTCCATACTGCCAATAAATTTTGTATTTAACTTTTTAAAACTTCAGCAATTGGGAGACATATAAAGGTATTTTAATTTTCAATATACTATCTTATTAACTGAACATTTATAGTTATCAAGTAAACCAGATTTTTAAAAGTCATGTATTATCTTTTCAGATGCTTGCAGTTTATCTAATGGATCATGGTGCTTTATCCATGTTGATTTTAGGAGTTACTAGGACATTTTATATACAGTTATTGGTCAATTATATGACAAATATAAATTGCTGGTTGATCAATTGCCTCTTTTTTCTTCAATTATATCATTTTTCAATTATAGTGTAGCTGAATCTATAAGGATTTCCATTTTAGATACTCCCATTCAATACCATTATTGAGTAACATATAACATAAGGATGAGAAGAAAAAAGGCAAATGTCATTATCTGCAAGGGATACTTAACTATACATATAAAACTCAGAAGTATCAATGGCAAAATTAAGATAAAATGTGAGTACAAAGCGACTGTAAAGATAAAACATCTATGAAGATTAATAAAATGTAACTAGAAAATGAAGAAAGATACTGTTTGCCCAAACACTACATTATTACATAGTCAGGAATTGCCCTTGGTATATTGGCTCCCAGAGAGTAAGTTTTAAGTCAACTAGTGAAATAAAAAAGTAAATAAAAGAGTCAGAGACAAACATTAAGATATGCATCCTTCCTAAACTAAGCAAGAAAATTTAATGTGACACTGGGTGAGTCACATTCGGGGATGAGGGATTGAGTAGTTTTCAAAATTTATGACAGTATATTTCTCTCAATATTTATAAACCAATTCTGAAAAAGAAAAAGAATATGTATCCTTCTATAGAGAAGATATTATGAAGCCAGCGTCTGGCACTCCCAAAGATGTAGGTAAACAGACCAACATGAAAGGAGTGGAGAAGTCTAGATTGTGAAACCACAGCTGTCTAGAGCCCAGACACCACAAATCAAGGTCATTAGCCTGGGAAAACTTGCTTATTGTATAAAGAAAATAAAATTAAATTAGTCTCTCGATTTAAAGTTGTTAGAAAAACCATCAGATGGAATATGTTGTATGAACATAAAAGGCAAAGCTGTGGAATACTTGTGAAAACATATAGGACAATATTTTTAAGAAAACTTCCCCATCTGAAAGTCATAAACAAGTTGCAAATCTCAGAACATAGAGAAATTGGCTGATAGTAAAAATGTTATTTATCTTGTCACTTCACTAAGAATAAAGCTTTAACAGTATCATATTTTCTACCGGATTAAGTAAGAAATGTAGCCTATTTTTACTAAATAGACTAGTGTACTGACATAAAATCAAGCCATCAAGTCTACTCTGTCCTCTTGACCTGGTACAGGGTCAGTCCATAGCCACCACAGGACACCCTATGCTCACCCAGCACTTGCCACATCTCATGGAGCTTCACGAGTTCTCTCTCCTACCAGATAGTGCTTCTCAACCATGATATGACCTCTCAGGGACATGTGGCAAACTCTAAAGACAAGTTTGGTTGTCACAACTGTGGGAGAGGAGTCTACTGGCATCTATCTAGTGGGTGGAGGCCAGGGATGATGTTGAACTTCCTGCTCCTTCCTATTGTACAGGACACATTCATTGCACAGGCCAAGAATTACCTGGCCCCAAATATTACCAGTGGTGAGTTTGAATAATGTTGTACTGAAGTAAGAGTCCTTCTGGGCACAGATTGTGGCCTTCATATTTTTATACCCAGCAGTGAATACAATACACTTGAAACCCAACTACATTTTATTGAATAAAGTATTAAATTAATTGATTATTGTTAATGAACCTAGTATTTTTTTCCTGATGCTTTTACCTCCTTCGCAGACCTGCTATTATGACCATTTATGTAAACTTCAGCAGATGGGTTGTGCTGAAGTTTATTTCTACCTCTCAATTATCAACTTCTATAGAGATTATCATACTATGAAGCTATTAATATGGCTATTCTAGTAAATGACAAGGGAACTCATCTGAGATAAATGTAACTGAAGGATACAACCTTGAGACAATAATCCCATAATCAAAAAAAAAATTAAAAACCTAAAAAACACCTCACAAAATAGCTGAAATCAAGGCATTCTGAAGGGAAGAACATTTAGCTCTTCTTCGGATTTACTGACACGACACCATAAAGGCTTTCTAATAATTCCTTCATCAAAAATTATTCTTCAGAACCTTGCTTACTTTCAATAGAAGAAGTACAGAAGTAGGAATGCCTGGATAGCTCAATGGTGAGCATCTGCCTTTGGCTCAGAGTGTGATCCCAGAGTCCTGGGATCGAGTCTTACATCAGGCTCCCTGCAGGGAAACTGCTTCTCCCTCTGCCTATGTCTCTGCCTCTCCCTCTCATGAATAAATAAATAAAATCTTCGAAAAATAAGAAGTGGTACAAAATTAGCTATTAAAAGTCACTGTTCTACTTTAGATAGCTTGTATAGCAAGGTATCTATCCTTGTATAAGGATGATTTGTTTCAAGGTCTATACTTTTGAAATACAAAATGTGAAGTAGAAGTGCATCTAGAATCTCCAGTAATATTTGTAATCAGAACTGTTTTCCTGAAAGCTTTGGTCTTGCTGTATGGTAAGAGGTGACAACTTTTGTAATGACCTGAATACAACCTTTGTGGCTCAATTATGCAATGACCAGTTTCACTGAGATAAGGATAAGGACTTCAAGGCTGCTGGTTTGGGCATCAACTCTTACTATTTTCAAGAGCATAGGTTCTTTTTGTCAGTAGCTTGTTTAGAGACCAAACAGCATTTCATACTCTCGTGAACCTCTGAGCACTTAAATTTACCACTACAGACACCAGTCTCCTGTCTATGAGACAAAGGTGATAGATCACAAGTCAGTTTTATTGGTGAGGATGGGGATGAGAAACACAACCGTGCATCTAATTCCCTTGAAATACCAATTGCCTGTAGAAGTTTGCTTTCTTGCTCATTTTTCAAGGAGCATGCCTTGAGGATGGTGTTAGAGATTCCAAGAATGTTTGTCCAGGCCATTTAACAAGGATGATCTGTGGGGCTAACTTGATGGATGGGAAGGTCATTCTAGCAAATTTAGCTTCTGGGGACTTTACTCAGCAAACTGTGCTAGTAGCTCAGCTGTCCCACACAAAGATTTATAGCATGGGTGGGAAGAGGTGAAGAGGGCTCTGGGAAGATAAGAAAACTTACAGAGCACATGGATTGGGGGTGGGACAAAGGGTTCTTCAGAGAGAACATCCTCAGGCATACAGCCTGGGATCCACTGCAGAGCACAGACTCCTCCAGTTCTACTTGTGTGTGAGACAAAGCCCCTTGTGTTGCTGAACACTGAGGATCAGGTTTTAGACTGTTTAATGCAGGCAAATGTGTTTATGAAAAGCTATATAGGTCAAATTCCACATCGTATTTATCTGAAAAGTTTAGTCATAGTATTAGTTAAGATGGTGATTGACACATCTTAAAGTGAAATTTTTTTAATTGGAGACATGAGAGGACACAAATCCTTTCTCACGAATCTAAGTCAGTACTTAACCCACTTGTGGGGAACAGGAGGGCAGAATAAGAGAATTCATCTCACTGCCCTGGAGAAGTAGAAGGCCAGTGTTGCCTACTAATGAAGTCTCAATTCTCAAATGAACCATGAAGTGGGAACTGCATGTTCAGCATCAGAGCCAGAGTCCACTAGCCTCCCCTAGGGAGCCAGGCATCCCCACACCTGTACAATCAGCCTGAACTCCCAATGAGCACGTGTGCTGTGCAGCATTAGGAGTGAAGCCTGTCTGCAAGTCTGAGAGGAGACCACAACTACCTCTCACGTTGAGGACTACAAAAAATGGAAAATCCAGCATCTTTCAGGATGCATTTCTCTACCAAGTAACCCCCCTGCTCTAAAGGTCATTCCAAAATAAGTAAGCCAGTGGACAACTGGAATGTGGTTAGCCTCATCAATACTAACCCACTGCTTCCCATGTAGACAGTGCACTTATGTTGCACCTGCGGCAGATCCAGACCCAGTCCTTGGGGAAAGCCATGGGCCCTCTGGTCTATCTCTGTCTTTCCTCCCACCTGCTACTCATCCAATATCTAGGACCATTTCTTTATTTTTTTGTTTGTTTCCAGTTTTTATTTAAATTCTAGTTAGTTAACATGTAGTATAATATTGGTTTCAGGAGTAGAATTTAGTGATTCATCACTTACACACAACACCCTGTGCTCATCACAAGTGCCCTCCTTAATCCCTATTACCCATCTAGCCCATCCACCATCCAACTCCCTCCATCAGCTTGTTCTCTATAATTAAGAGTCTCTTATGGTTTGCCTCCTTCTCTTTTTTTTCCTTCCCCTATGTTCATCTGCTTTGTTTCTTAAATTCCATATATAAGTGAAATTATATGGTATTTGTCTTTCTCTGACTAACTTATTTGGCTTAGTTAGCATAATATACTCTAGCTTCATCCACACATCATTGCAAATGGCAAAATTCATTCTTTTTTGTGGTTGAGTCATATTTTATTGTATATAGATATCACCTCTTCTTTATCCATTCATCAGTCGTTTTATACTAGGACCACTTCTTTACTTTTTTTTAAAGATTCTATTTATTTGAGAAAGAGAATGAGTGACAGAGACAGAGCATAAGCAGGGGTAGAGGGAAAGGGAGAGGGAGAAGCAGATTTCCTGCTGAGCAGGGAGCCCAACATGGGGCTTGATCCCAGGACCCTGAGATCATGACCTGAGCCAAAGGCAGATGCTTAACTGACTGAGCCACCCGGGTGCCCCCTAGGACAACTTCTTTAAAACTCAAAATGTGCTAAGCTGTTTCAGGAAAGTCTATACAACATGGATGGCAAAATTAACCTTGTAGATGGTAGACTCCATTATATCAGCTGGCTCAATCTTCACGGGGGAAAATAAATTTGAGAAAAGGAAAAGAAAAGAAAAGAAACCACATATTTGTTTCTTCTTCCCTATGCCTACTTTCATGCAGGTGAGAGACAGAGACATCCACTGACCAGGAGTGAGATCAGTGCAAGCTCCTGTCTGTACAGGTGGGAACAGAAGGATCTGAGAAGGCATCTAGGCAGCTAGAATGCCATCTCTCCTGCCTGAATGGAATTTCAGATTTATAGAGAAACAGAGAAGTTTGGAGATGAGAAGTGTCAGATCTAAAAGAACTTTGGGAATCTACTGCCCAGCTCTAGCCACGTGGGAAGCACTATAGAACCTGCCTTAAAGAGATAGAGAACCCATGGTATACATTCCAATGAGTGGTCCAAGGAAGAAGACAAGCCTCAGACAAGAGTTCCCTTGAAGGTACAGAGGAGCATAAGACCACTTCATAAAATTCCCAAGGGTCTCAGAAGCGCTAACATGTTAGAAGAGAAACAAAAAGAATGTACCTGCCCCTCACTGCTGGGATGAGAAGTGACTTTTGAAGGATGCAATTTGGAAGGAAAGTGTGTGTAGCATGATGAACTGTGATGTGTGGAGCCTGGCCAGTGCTAAGGCAATACTTGAGGCAACACCAATGGAATGAGTCACCAAGCAAAAGGCAAGCTGAGACTAAAGCCCGCGTGACCAGCATGGGATCCCAACACCCCCTCTGCACCATGTTGGCATGTTGGCTGAGATGTCCAGCGGTGGAACCAGTACTATCAGAACCAGGGCCAATGGCCACCATACTACGGGAACTACGACTATGGGAGCTACTCTGGGAACACACAGGGAGGCATGAGCACACAGTAGCCAGTGTGCTCTGGAGGCCCCTGCTGGCTTCATCCACCAGCGCCCACCTCGGCCCCCTCATCTACCCACCCTGGGTCCTGTGGTACTGGGGGACAGGTCATACCAGGGCTGCCTCCTTTCAGCCCACTGCCTCCCCTCTGAGGGGCTTCTTCCCCAACACAGGGCTGGGCATTTTTCTCTGGATTCAAACAGGCAACAATGACCTTTTATTTTCTGTTTGTCCCCTTACCTTCTTCCTCCCCCTCTTCCTCTTCCTCCTCTTCCCTTCCTCATTTTTGACTAAAGACACATACCCCCCTTGGTCATACAGTGAGGCTACAGTGGCTGAGCAGGGGCCCTTCTGCCCACTTCTCCCAGCCCTGCTCCAGCCCCTCAGCTTCCAGACCCTTATGCAGTTGGTTGTACATTCTTCCAGGAGCTATTTTACTGTCTACTTTTCAGGATTAAAGAAAAAAAAATAAAAAACTTAAAAAAAACCCCACAAGTCTAAAAAGTAAAATGTGGAGGGAGGAAGCAGTGACATATTTTTTGGTAATTATGCTTTTTTTTTTTAATTTTTAGAATATCTGTTTTTACTGTGGCTGTTGATATTTCATCAGGATAACCATTTCTTTGCTGAGTTCAGGTGACTGAGGAAGAGCCACACCCTCAAAACAAAACAAAATACACACAAAACAAAACCACAGAATCATCTTTAACCTAACTTTTTATATGATGTCTCAGTTTCCCGTAACCTTGCACACAAGCTTCTGTGTTGAGTTGAATTGTAACTGCTTTTTGTATTTGGAGAGAGTGTGACTATTGAACTTGAAACCTTTTATTCCGGGCGGGCGTCTTGGTAGTTTCTGGTGGGATTAAGCGGGTGAGAGGGAAGAAGGGGAAGTTAGGGGGGGGGCTCCTTCCCTTCAGAACATGAAATTTCTCCCACCGCCTCCTCTCCAGAGGTCTCCCAGGTGCCAGACCTAAAGGTTTTTCCTACAATGATCCTCTGATTATTTTTACTCCCCCCTTGACCCATATGTTTTAACAGGATTTTAACAAACTGCACTTACTAAGAAATGTGTTTGCTTTGTTTTGTTTTCTTTCAATAAAGGACATGGCACCTCCTAAAAAAAAAAGAAAAAAAGAAAGAAAAAAAAACCTCCCTCCCAGCTCAGCTTCCCTTTAAGAGATGATGCTGAGAACACCAGGGTGGTTACTGTGACTCTTCCCCATCCCCAGCAATGCACAAACCTTCATGTGGATTGGGGTCAGCTGAGGACCTCAACTCAGAGTCTGACTCCATCATCAGAGAAACCCTAAAAATAATATTGTTTCTGTAAATTACAATGCAAAGCCAGCAGGGTACACATAGGCTTAGGAATAAAAACATGAAGAGACATGCCAAAAATAAAATGGATTGCCCATAATCTAACTATAGTAAAACAATTTTGGCTGAAAAAGAAGTCAAGTGTCATGGTGTCCACACTGTTCTACTCTGAGCACACACTCCTTCACAGGGCAGATGGTCACCCACCCCCCTCTGCTGTCACATTTTACACTTTCCTGAAGTGAATCTAACCACCTGATCTCTTCCAGATGCAGCAGCTCTGCAGCGACCTAATCCTCTCCTTGTAAAACTTATCCCACTCAAAGCGTGACGTAAGATAATGAGGTGCCCCTTCTACCCCCACACAACTCACCTGCACGGATAAGCATCCATTTACTGATGGGAGAATCCACCTAAAACGTTCAAGACCTGACCCCCATCTCAGAAAGAATGAGCTCATGGTGGTCATGAAACTCAGCCTAGAAGCTTCATTTCCACCCCACACCAGCTAGTTTCTCTATTCCCTGAACCATATGCTCATTTCTTAGCTGAAATACCCTGTAAGTGGTTGTCAAGAACTAAGATTTGTTAAATTTGTGTATTTTTGCTTTTCTCCTAGCTCAAAATTAGAAACATATGTTCATCACCTCTGCCTATAAATAGTTCAGCATGAACTATTTTCCTCATTTTATTCAGAGTAAATCAGTCAAACAGTTATCACTTCAAAGTTGACCTGCCAAAAAATGCGACATGCACAACTTATTTTATTAATTGTGTTTCTTTGCAAACTAGCAAATGAACTCAATTAAGTGATATATGGCCATGCGTCTGAGTGCCTTAATTAGCGCTGCCTTCAGGTAGGAGATGCTAATGGTGTCATTAAGCTGTGGAAGCCACATGAAGAGACTTCACGACCCAGAGTTCATGTTTGAAGTAGAGACTGATAATGGGATCTGGGACTTTTCATCTCTAGACTTCTCTCTTTAATGGGGCCACGGCTGTAGCCAAGAATAATTGTCATCTGAAGACACCTCCCACAGTGCTCCTAGGAGGGGTGAAGGAAATGACGTAAAAATCACTCCTGGGTCAGCACAGTGGGCATTGAGCAGTGGGCATCAAGTGTAGCATGGAAACAGGTGCTTCTCTGCAGGGGCAGGGATCATGAGCAGTGAAGGTTATCAGAAACTCACGTCATTTAGGGGCATTTAGGAAGGCAGATGGCCATGTCCTGGCCCCAAAACAATGCTAGGCATAGAATTGTCTTTACAAAAGGTAGGGGTCAGCTGTCAAGAGAGTTAGATAGCAGTTATCACTGTCCAGGAGTTGAGAAGAAAATAAAGAAAATAGGCCAAATTTATCCATCATAAATCAAGATCTATCGTACTCTGTGTGTGTGTGTGCCACATGAGGTCACAAGAAGATAGCCATCTGTGAACCAGGAAGAGATACCAGACCTGCCAGAATCTTTGCAATGGACCTGGGACTCACAACTATGAGAAATTGTTGTTTATTGTTTAAGTCGCCCAGGCCATGATATTTTGTTACAGCAGCCTGAACTGACACTGTATGTGAACCTACAATCAGTCTCAGTAGTTGAAGGAAAGGAGAGATGTCTTTTTTCTGATTTAGGTTCAGTACACTCCCCTTGCCCCAACACATCCTCACCCACAGGAGTCCCCAGGTGATGAGGGAAACAGAGGCAAGAAAAACGTAGCTTACATTCTATCTCCTTACAGCTTATAGCCCACTGATAGATCCCTGGAACATGTACTGCCTGACCTTCCTCAAGGAACTCATGGCTGCCTTAACGCCTTCATATTTGTGCTTTATTAAAGACTACAAGTCACCTTATCTTAACAGCAGCTAGCCCCTCAAGGTCTTGGAAGCCTTGCTTCCAAATTCCTTGGAGACTTCCACTTTGCCTAAGCCCCACAAGCTAAAAAGTCTAGAATCAGCCACTCCTCACAATCCCAGGGCAGCTCTTCCTGCCCACAACTCCTGTCCCCATCCTATAATAATAAAGGCATCTTTTGGTACCAAAAACGTCTCAAGAATGCTTTCTTAGCTGTTCATTCTCAAATCAAAAACTTACAAATTTTATCACCAGGAATATTTGTGAATCCCTAGACTTATGCACAGGTTAAGATCCAATCCCCATTCTTTAGGAGCAATGATTGCAAAGCATTGCACCAGAGCACCAATTGCAGCACCATGAGATGTCAGTTCATGACTATGTGATATGATCTAATTAAAATGAGTATTATCGGGGGCACCTGGGTGGCTCAGTGGTTGAGCATCTGCCTTTGGCTCAGGTCATGATCCCGGGGTCCTGGGATCGAGTCCAGCACCGGGCTTCCCATAGGGAGCTTGCTTCTCCCTCTGCCTGTGTCTTTGCCTCTCTTCCTGTGTCTCTCATGGATAAATAAATAACACCTTTTAAAAAATGAGTATTACCCTAGTGTGAAAACTTCTTGAAGATAAGGTCATTTTGACTAAAAACCCTGCAAAGTGAGACTAATCATTTCTACCTTACAGTTGAGAAAACAATGCTAGAAAAGTCAAAGGGCTGCCCCAAGAGGTACTATGGGAAAAACAGGTCTGGGATTGCCTGGGCCTCTCATCTCTTGCTTCCCTGCTCCTTCCACCAGCAGAGTGGCCCATCACACAGCCATGTGTTACTTTGTGTGCTGTGCACATACTCTCAATTGAGAGGTCTGCATGCAAGAAGGTGCGGCAGTGAAACTGTCCAGGTCAGGAACTGAGTTGGAAAAAGACCCAGAGCTTCTGCCATTAAGACACCACGATCAAGTATCTTATCTCTTCATTTCAAATATGCCTCGTGTTGTACTCTATTCAGAAGGCTGTTTCTTAGAAATATCTTCAAACCCACTAACAGATCTCTCTGCAGTGCTCATCTGCCGTTTAAATTATTTTTTCTCCTCCTTGGAATTAGTAAAGTGCTACTCATATGTCTCCTGATCACTGGAGGTACTGGAAACATAGGCACAACTTTAAGTCTGACAGCATCTCCATGGTCCTAACCGAAAGAGTCCCAAATATACTAATTAAAAAATAAGCATAATTGAGGGGTGCCTGGGTGGCTCAGTTGGTTAAGGATCCAACTCTTGATTTCAGCTCAGGTCATGATCTCAGGGTCATGAGATTGAGCCATGTATCTGGCTCCGTCCTGGGGATGGAGACTGCTTTAGATTCTCTCCCTTTCCCACTCCCAGCTCTCTCTCTCTCTCTCTTTCTATCTCAAAGAAATAAATAGATCTTTAAAAAAATTTTTTAAATAAAAAAAATAAGCATAGCTGAAAATCACACATAAGGCATCTTGGCAAAATATGGGGAAGAGAGTGACATTATCATTGCTGGAAGGAGAGTCTACTTAGAAGTATTTGCCTTCTATTTTATTTCATATGTTAGGCCTTGATTATCAATGTTTATCGCATGGTTAAATAAAAGAATGAAGGGATTAAAATAAGTAAATGATGATGTTCTTCTTTTTGGCTTCAAGTTTATAGAAAGTCTTCACTAAAGTAACTATATTTGTTATGTACAGGCATAAAGCAAAATTTCCAATGGGAAGCTTAGCAATTAAATACACATGCATGTGAGGATAAGCATCTTGAGTCCATTTCCACTCTTTTCAGGTTGACCTGGGGTAAATTAATTAAGCTAGAGTCCTGCTGGGCAAAGTCCTTCCTTCATTACTCTGTTTTTGCCCTCTCCTCTTTCTATTGTCACAGAAAGACCTCAAGGCCTAAAATAGATACTAATTATTTTCCACCTTTACCCCCACTGTTCAAAGCAGTGTGTGATGTTTTGACTGTGACATTAACACAGAGCTCATTAAAGCCACACAAAATGAATGAACTCGCAAGAGCAAAGATTTTGTGCTCAGGGTTAAAACTGAATAAATAACCCTATCTCCACAAAATAAGAACTCCAGGCCAATATCAGTGTTAGTACTAATACTGGTAAAATTGAATGCTAAAGTAGAATAACAGTATTATATCACAAATAATCAACATGAGCAAATATGCATTTCTAATAGTAAATGAGCACATGCCTCTGTTATATCATGAAAAAAATATAAAAAGGCATCTTTTAAAATATTGCTGCTTATAGTAGGAAGAACGGTACTAGAAAAGAAAGCCACAGGTCAGTCTCTTTCTTGAAAGTGATTACAAAAATTCTAAACAAAATATTAACACATTTGTTAAAACGAATAAAAAGTAAAATGTACATGACCAGTTATGGTTTATCTTGGAACATCAAGTTTTGTTTATCAATTAAATAGTCTACGCAGACACAAGCACACATATATCCATGCAAGCACTTGCACAGACACATGCACACTCATGACACATAAACCCAACATCATTCTCCTGTAGTGAATTAGTCTCCTTATGGTCAATTAGTAGTTTTTAAACCAAGGTTAATACAAGTAAGAAAAAACTGTGTGAGTTATCATGGGACTATCTCCACTACCTGTTAATAACTAAAAAATACAAATTATAAAACATACACTGTGTCTTGTGTTTAGAAAAATATATACAAAGCAAAATTATTATATATATAACCATGTGTATATATAAATGTTTACATGTATACACTTGTGGGTACATATATAAATTTGTGTATATGCATATATATATATATATATGTAGTTTCCAAACAAAAAACTAGAAAAGTTCAAAAACAGAAACCACACTTTAGCGGAGTTACCTTTGAGGAGTCTAGCCCTGGAGAGGAACTGGTTCATGGATCAGCAACAGTGCTTTGCCAGGTGGGTGCAGGGTAGAGCAACCATTCGCCAGAAGAGAATATCAGGGTGCCCCCCACACACCTGCCATCCCCTCCATCCACTACTGGTTTTACTAAGTAAAAAGATGCACAAGAAAAGTTTTGTGACTATGTTCCTTTTCCCCATGTGAGTATGTCATAAGATTTGATGCTGAGGAGTAATGATGCGTCAAGAGTGAACCACATTGATCATGACAGTAAATACTTACAAGTTGTCCTTTGAAGAATGGAATGATCCATCACCAGTGAAAGGACAGTGACTGTGCCCTACATTGTCCACAAAATAAGATGGTGCCATTCTTCTACTTTTCAATCTTGAAAATCTTGTGGGAGAAAACTTTTACCCTAACATGATTTTCACACATCCTCATGGTTTCCTATTCTCTGAATTCCCAATCTCTAACCTTGGTTCACTGGTCTATTGGATTTTTATGTTTTTATGAATATTTACAGATTTTTAAATATTCATATAAATATTATAAATATTATTCCTCTATTGTCATCCCGGCAGCAAATACGCCTTAAGTGTTTAACATATATTTTAATTTTACAGTGACTTTGTCACATGCAAGCATATTTTTATGATATAATTATTGTGGGACCCAAGAAATTTAACAAAAATCCCCTACCCCTGGACAAGCAGAGCAGGACTAACTCCATTTTATGCTACACCCGCCACCTTCTGTACCACCCCCACATGACCTGCTTATTGCTTAAGGCGCTGCCCCACCGTAGTCAAGCCCCTGGGGACACTCTAATCGGAAATAGGCTCATAACAATGTAACCCTGCCTTGTGCCCGCCACAACTGCGCGCCGATTCTGACCAAAGTAATAGGCCAGCTCAAGGGGATCCTATAGGGTAAGGTGCAATTCAATCGGCCACCTGTGTGTGGACCGACATGACTGTGCAACTTTCTGCATATCCCACTGGCCACTGGCCCCTATAAAGCTGCTGTGCCTCTTAGTCTCGGGGTCCAAGTCCCTGCTCCGCTGTGTCAGGTGCACTTGGACCCAAGTTCCAGCTTGTAATAAACCCTCGTGTGTTTGCATCAGTGTCGGCTCCCTGGTGGTTTCTCGGATTCGCAATCTTGGGCACAACATTTATCATTATTTCTGCTATGGTTTTTGCCATAAAAGGAAAAACTCTCATTTTGTGATTTGGTGGCAGTTATTTCAGATCCCAATGTTAAAAATTATGTTTTTTTAAATTTCCCTATAATGCATTTACAACTTTCTTTTGGGTTTATCATTTAGATGTTTCTGAAAATATTTATTTATTTATTTAGATTTTATTTATTTATTCATGAGAGACACAGAGAGAGAGAGAGAGGCAGAGACACGGCAGAGGGAGAAACAGGCTCCATGCAGGGAGCCTGATGAGGGATCACACCTTGGGCTGAAGACAGGTGCTAAACTGCTGAGCCATTCAGGGATCCCCCTGAAATTTATTTTTGTGCTTCCTTATGTTCATCACTGATTTGAAATACCACCTTTCTGATAAATTGTGCCTCATACATAAGATCTCTTAATAATATCTAGTGTGTCTCAATGACTCAATATTTTCATATCAATATGATAATGTTCTAATTATTCTGAATTTATAACGTGCCTTCTTACTTGGTAAGGCAAGGTCCCTTATTGTTTTACATGTCTTTGATTATTCTTGGGGCTTTTTCTCCAGATGAATTTATAATTAGATTATTAAGATAAATAAAAGTGCTCTGGGGAAAATTTTTATTAAATTTGCTGAGTTTATGTTATATTTAGCACAAGATTGCCCTCCCTCACTCATGAGTCTGCCCAAATAGGAAGCCTACACCCCTCGCCATGTGTTCAGGGCACAGACAGGTTTTGTATGGTTATATATATATATATATATAAAATGAAAAAAGCTCTCAACATTCCCTGCTGGGATTCCTTTGAGATACTTTGTAAGCTTTTTTTGGTAATTGTTATTTGCAGAATTGTTTTCTTCTTCTAAACAGCTCTTCCTTTAATATGACAATGCTTTCTCTACTTCATGCGACCTACCCAAATTGAATCTTGGTGGTTGGATGATCAAGCTCATGACTGCAGGTCTCAGGGACTTGATTATACTAGGACCTACGGACAAGTGTACAGAAACCATCTTTCATTGTCCTCCTGAAATACAGAAGGTTGAGCTCACACCAATCTGGCTTCAACCAAAGCTGGATTGATGGGGTACAATTTGGGCACTAAACGTACTTTACCTCTTCCAAGAGTGACTTCAAAAACGCTAATATCTGGCCACACATATGCATCTGCTTAAAGAATATCACTTAGTTTTGTTATCACTTAGTGTAATAACATTACACTATATACTATATGTAGTCTTCCTATTACTTGCTTTTTTCTTTCCTCCATCTTGTTATAAAATTTAATTCACATGATTGCTTGTAGCTGAATTAAAATCCTTTTCAGAACTGTTCAGTATTCCATGCTGTGAATCCATGATCCCATTGCCTTCTGGATTGTTTGCTCTTAAGAATGACCTCTTGAATATTCTTAACTCCTGGCAGGATGAGCTGCAGTTTATATATGGTTGAAATCACTGGGC
This sequence comes from Canis aureus, assembly GCF_053574225.1. Lineage (NCBI taxonomy): Eukaryota > Metazoa > Chordata > Mammalia > Carnivora > Canidae > Canis > Canis aureus. The sequence continues at coordinate 9,948,169 of NC_135641.1, forward strand.
CACAGAGTATGCAAAATTTCAACCTTACAAAAAATGGTCAAAATGTACCTAAAATACATTTTAAACATCTTTGTGCCAAATTATATTCAAAATAGTTATCAAATAGAGATTGCATTAAAGCAAATTATCCCCAGCATTAGAGGATTTTAGACTTCCTTATTTATTTAACAAAATTGTTTTTAAAATATTGAATACTTAAGGCCAACATTTTAAACAGTCAGCCCAGGTTTCAAAATACTCTTTTTTTTCTTGTTTGGATTCTTATGTAGAAATTTTTTCTTTGAATTTCATTACTATTTAATCTCAGATTTAAACACAGTAACAGAGATCTTGAATTTGCCCTGTTAATCACATTCACCTTTTGAAAATATTAACAGGAATTCCACAAAATGTTATATTTGATAGAAAATTGTGTACTCGGTTTCTTCAAAAAGAAATTCATATTTGTGCATGTGTGCTCACATGTTGCCTCAAAAGAGCTTGTGGAGTTTGGTATAAAACAGCAAAATTTAGAACATATGACCATATTATTACAAATATCACTGAAGGATGTTGAAATAAATGTCATGCTTTAATAAGGCTGTGGCTTGCATGGCAATGTCTATCACTTTTTAAAAGACAGCTTGAATACATTTTGATTTGCATGACTTTAATGTGAATATCATTCCTATCATGTTCTGCAGAAAACATTCTTAATTTTTGCCAAAATGTATATTAAAATAATGAAACACATAAGAGTTTATTCTGGCATTGTATTTGTGTGAAGCATTTTTGTAAAAGCAATACATGCTGCTTAAGTTTGCCTGCATGAGACAATTACATTAAAACAAGCAAAAGGAATATATAGATGAATTGTGATATTTCTACATCGTGTAATCCTTTGATCCTGGTCGTGCACAGACAGCCTAGTATTCTTCTCTGAAGGGTCATCGCAATGACATCAGCCTGTTTGCCTAATATCTTTGTTTTGTTTTGTTTAAAGATTTTATTTATTTATTCATGAAAGAGAGACAGAGACAGAGACACAGGCAGAGGGAGAAGCAGGCTCCTCACAGGGAGCCTGATGAAGGACTGGATCTGGATCCCAGGATCATGCCCTGGGCCAAAGGCAGATGTTCAATCACTGAGCCACCCAGGCATCCCACGCCTAATATCTGTTATAATAGCAACAACAAAAAGTTTATTTATTTATTTTTAAAAGATTTTATTTATTCATGAGAGACACAGAGTTGAGAGGCAGAGACAAGGCAGAAGGAGAGACAGTCTCCCTAAAGGGATCCCAGACTGGGATCATGACCTGAGCCAAAGACAGATGCTCAGCGGCGGAGCCACTCAGTCGTCCCAAAAACAAAACGTTAAAATGAATTTTTCCATTGTGTATGTTCCTTCATTTGTGTTGTGTCAGTTTAGTGTGAGAACTAGTAGTGCATTTTGGTTTTTAATTTCTGGTGACACAGGACAACTTACCAGTATCTTCACCATGTCTACTTGGTTTCTGCCTCTTCGGCTGGTTCTTTCCACTTGAGAATCCCTCAACTTCTCAATTCCATTTCCTATCTCCTCCCACTCTATCATCTGATCCCACCTATGATCTGAAGACTCCATATTTCCATTTTCTGTGTTCATCATTTCAGTGATCAAGAAAACCCAATTTACCTATAGACGGTGGGAGAGGAATGGGAATAATAGTTCTTCTACCACCATGGTCTGAGTTAAATCCTTAACCCCTGTCTATGGCATGGTTTCACACATAGGATTATGGTCATTCTTGTTTCATTAGATCTTGAATATCTGCATCTTTAGTTCCCATAAATGTTTGTTTTCATGCATTAACAAAGACAAAATTTCCTTAAAGATTTTATTTATTTATTTATTCATGAGAGACACACAGAGAGAAGCAGAGACAAAGGCAGAGGGAGAAGCAGGCTCACTGAGGGGAGCCCAAAGCAGGACTCGATCCCAGGACCCCAGGATCATGCCCTGAGCCAAAGGCAGATGCTCAACTGCTGAGCCACCCAGGCACCCCTGCAACAAAGACATTTTTTAAAATGAGAACAGCATATCAGCATATCATTACATTGCTTCTGCGAGGTAATGACGGGGTTGTGGGTGAGGGGGCTGCAGTGGGTAGGAGAGGTTCCCACCTACATTCACAGTGAATTTACTGTTTGCAACTTCCTTAGCAAAGAATACAGAATGTTGTCACAAGTGAGGTGGCACGTGGAGGAGGATCAGACCCCACATTTCAGGGCAGCTTTTCTTGGCCACGGAGGTCCTGATGGGGGTGGACTCAATGACATGGTGGGAGCAGGGAGAGTTTGATGACATCTGGGAAGTCCCCTTGTTGCTTTAGCATAGGTGCCTTTATTCAGGGCTTCCATCCCCACTGGAGAACTTACACAAAACACCCATGCACTTCATTTAAGAGGTTTGCAAACACTGGGGTCTCCTGGAGTTACAAAATAATATCCTCATTTAGTGGAGAAAGCAGAGTCAGTATCCAGGTGAAAATCTTATGGTATCTTCCCAATTTATTCCTTAATTTAAAATAGAAGCAAATTATTTCAACTTTAAATTTTTTTAATTTAAATTCAGTTTAATAAATTATAGTATATTATTAGTTTCAGAGGTAGAATTTAATGACTCATCAGTTACATACAATCCCATCACGTGCCCTCCTTCATGCCCATCACCCAGTTACCCCACCCTCATCCACCTCCCCTCCAGCAACCCTCAGTTTGTTTCCTCCCACTCTGTTTCATCTTATTTTATTTTTTCTTCCATTCTCCTATGTTCATCTGTTTTGTTTTTTAAATTCCACATATGAGTAAAATCATATGCTGTCTTTCAACTATTTTTGTATGCCTTTACCAGCCAAAAGTTTAACTAGTTTTGAAAGAGAGTTGAAAGATTATCAACAGTCTTAAGGATATATTCATTCTAAGGACAGAATGGGAGTCAAGAGGATGGATTTCTAAATAAAGAAAATGTGCCCTTGCCTTAACAAACGTATCAGTGACAAATCTGTAGATGTCTATCAAAAAAAAAAAAAAAAAAAAAAAAACCAAACCAGATTATTTCCAAATCTGGGAAAATGTAAACAACAACCAAAAAAAAAAAAAAAATGTGGATAAAACCTGAAGTTAGAGCTCTGCTGTTCTGATAAGAAAAAAATCATATCACTGAGAATTGAACGAATTCCCTAAAAAATAAAAAATAAGTAATAAAGGAACTGAGTGGCAAGGTGAATCAGTGGAATGATTGTGGCACTCCCAAAAAGATAGGTCTGTGCCCTGATATCCAACCTGGCCTCTGTGAATACAAACTTATTGCTTAAAAGGGCCTTTGGAGATATAATTAAGATAAGGGTTTTGAGATGAGATCATCCTGGATTATCCAGACAGGCCCTAAATCCAATCCTCAATGTCCTTGTAACACAGAGAACACAGAGGAGAAAGCCCTGTGGAGACTGGGACAGACTTGGAGCGAGGCTGCCAGCAGCCACAGGAGTGCCTGGAGCCCCCAGATGCTCCAAGACAAGAGGCAGGCATCCCCTCTAGAGCCTCGGCAGGGAGTGCAGCCCTGCCAACAGCTTGGTTTTGGACTTCTGGGCTCCAGAACAGGGGAGAATAAATATCTGTGTCTTAAGCCACCTTGTTTGTGGTTATTTATTGCACAGCAACCACAAGAAACTAATACACAGAGGTTAATAAGTAGCTTTGTTTTTTAGCCTTAAGTATATCCTTAGCATGGTTCCAAGTGATTTTTCTTTTCATAGCACTTAGAGAGATGTGCTTTGATTACCTCCGTATAATGATGGAGGAAAGAGAGGTACAGGGAGAGTATTAGTCAAGGTTCTCCAGCCATATATATATATATGAGAGAGGAAGGAGGAGGAGGAGAAGAGGGAGGAGGAGAAGGAGAAGAAGGGAGGAGGAGAGATTTTAAAGAATTGCTCCCAGGATTGTGGAGGCTAACAAGTGTGAAATCTGTGGGGCAGGCTGGCAGGATTCAGGGCAGCAGGGAAGAAACTCAGGTAGGGTCTCTATGTTGCAATCTTGAGGTAGAATCACCTCCTCCTCAGGAAACCTCACCCTTTGCTATAAAGGACTTCAACTGATTGGATGTGGCCCACCCACATTAGGGAGGGTCATTTTCACTATTCAGTCTAGAGATTTAAATGTTGATCACATCCAAAAAAGACCCTCACAACAATATCTAGACTGATGTCTGACCAAGCTTTTCGGCATCACAGCCTAGTCACGATGAGGCATAAAATTAACCGTCAGCCACAGAGACATGAAGGAACTTTCCCCAGGTTGCATAGCCAGGAAGTCCAGAGCCATAATTTGAGGCCAATCGGTCCCACGTGGAGCCCATCCATTGAGCCACGGAGCTGAACTAGTCTGCTGTTGCAAGTTATGGATGAGTGGATTGCCCTGTTTTCTGTTTTAGGAAATCAAATTTCAAATACCAAAGAGAAAATTTAAAAAGACCCACTCACAAACATGAAAAGTGAGCTAATCACGGACGTGCACGAGGTTAGAAGAAACCCAAACAACTTGAAAGCAGTGAGTGACAGCTCCCAGACTCTAATGAGCAATAGGTATTCAGAGTGTCCATTTTCTTCAATTAGTGATACAGTGGCAGAAGCAGCGCCGTGTCACAGAAGAGTGACAGATGTGGCCACAGCAGGCGGCTGGGATACCAATAAGGCTGTGGATAACGTTTACTGCCTCCCTTCCTCCGATTCATAGGAGATTTAATTACTGAGGCCTTTGCTCCTTCATTTTACATTTCATGAATTAGACATTGCATTTCAGCAACCATCCTCAAGTCTCCTACGATTCTCTGGCTAGAAAACCAGCTACGAAAATATCTGTGTTTATCATAAAAATAAATCTAGAGAACACTTGAGTCACCTAACGGCTTATGTATGGTAAACATTTAGGTATCTTTTAACAGCATCATATGTTTCAAATAAAGGTGGTGTAATTATGTTCTAAATCTTTCTGGAGAGCTGTGCACCCGCATAATGAGGCCTGGAGAGACGTGAGGTAGCAGGTCTCTTAGTAACCAAACCTCCACCTAATAACTGAAGATGAGAAGCCACTGCAGGTTCTGCTGGTTAATTAATATGGTAGAAAATGGAAGTATTGTTCTCAAGCAGAAAAAAAAGTGGAAAGAATTTTTCTCTCCCACAATGAGCAACACACACACACAGCAGATTCAGAGCTAATCATCTTGGATCTAAATTGTGTCTTCCTCTCACTGCGTAAAGGACTTTGTCATTTTTAGATGGACAACCAGGAATCAGTTATTTCAGCTGAAATCAGTGAAAAGGGAGATAAGAAGGTGAGAGAGATCTTTTCTGTTACTTTGATTAGTTTGGAGTTTAATGACTGATTTTGTAAGAGCTTCATAGGTTCTGGGCCCAGGAAAGGCCCGGGAGGTGTGCACAAGGCCCCTGCTGCCTGGCCAAGCAGTCTGGTCCTTCCGAGCCCAGGACCGGGGCTGGGGGTCAGAGGGCCTCCTCCTTCTTGGCACACCTGCCCCAGAGTCCCCCGGCACCCCTGAGAGCACTAGCCCATCAGTGGGAGCAAAGCTTTAGTGGAGGCGCTGTGGGGAGGAGTCAGGGGTCCTGGCCGGCCCCCGACACAGGCTGGTGAGGGGAAGGGTCAGAGGTCCTGAGACACGGGGAGAAGGGGGACAGGGGCCAGTAGATCCAAGGAGGGAGCCGGGCCCAGGGGAAGCAACATGTCCCAGCACGCGGCCCCTCGCCCTCCCGAGCCTCAGGTGAAGCCCGGGCCTCGCGGGCCTCAGGGCCCTGACGCGTCCCTTCGCCCTGCAAAGTGGGCAGCTCCGGGGAGGGTGTCCGCGGTCCAGGAGGCTCCCTCCCGGCTGGGGCTCCGGGTCCTGGGCCCCGCAGGGCTGCGCACCAGCGGGTCACCCGCGGGGACCATCAGGCTCAGGGGCAGCAGCGGTTCAGGGGGCGTCGGGAGCTGGACCCCGTGGTGCACCTGCCCATTTGGGACCCCGTGGTACACCTGTCTGTTCGGGACCCCGCAGTGCACCTGCACGTTCGGGACCCCGCGGTGCACCTGCCCGTTCGGGACCCCGTGGTGCACCTGCACATTTGGGACCCCGTGGTGCACATGCCCGTTTGGGAGGCAGCATATCAGGGTCTCCGGCTGTCCCGAGAGGGACTCCTGCGGCCAGGCCGCCCTCTTGGAAGGTGCAAACCCAATCCTGATTGGGTGATGGAAGGGGTCCCGGCTCAGGCAGTGCCCGCCGGGTGGCACAGGTGGTCTGCAGGAGAAGGAGCGCGACCTGCTCTCGGTGGCCCAAGGCCACCTCTGCCCCGTCTGTGTCCTCCACGCTCAGCTGTCTCCTACAACTGCCGGCCTCCCTCCCCTTGTCTTCTCCCAGCAAGAAGAAATCATGAAGGAGGACGCGGGAGAGCTTTCCAAGGTCACAGGCAGCTTGGAGGGTCCCCATCTCAACCCCTGAGAGGCTTCAGGGAAAAATCTCCCTCCGCACGGATACCTCTCTCAGTCTCTGTCTCTGTCTCTGTCTCTGTCTCTGTCTCTGTCTCTGTCTCTGCCTCTGCCTCTCATGCACACAGACATCCACACACACTTCAGTACTCTAGGACATTGTTTAGAGACTACAACAGAGTTTAGTTTGTGTTCATTTGAGAGTTTTAAAAATACAACTTGTAAGGATGAGCTTTATTCTATTTATTTATTTATTTATTTATTTATTTATGAGAGAGAGAGAGTATGAGTGGAGGGAAAGGGGCAGAGAGAGAAGAGAGAGATTCTTAAGCAGGCTCCATGCTGAGCTCAGAGCCTGACGGGAAATCATGACCGGAGCCAAAATGAAGAGTTGGATGCTTAAGTGACTGAGCCACCCAGATGTCCCTGAAAATTGGACACTTTAAGTAATATACTGCGGCAACTCTGAGGATCAGATCCTTCCCCTTCCCAGGGGTTTGTTGATGGTTTTGGTATTACTTTTTGGTTATTTACTGACTTTCCTAAATTTATAGGAAAGTCCATATTCTTTATTGTGTGTATTGTGTGTAACAGCTGAAGTCGGCTTAGTAAGCTTGGTGGTCACCTAATTATCCAGCAGAAATTTCCTTACTGTGCCTTTCAACCAGAAAGTCTCCCAACCTTTGCTGAAAAGCTCTGTATACAAGTTGGGGCATGCAGCTTTAACTGCTCCAGCAGGCAGCTTATAGCTCTGTCTTCCCCTTTAATTCCTTGAGCAGAACCCCAAGGCCAGCCACAGGTAGGAGCCCTGGTCTTCTTGGGTCTTTCATATGCATGCAGACAGCTGTTCCCCATGTATGTGGACTTCTAGTTCCTCAGAAATATGTGAGACCTTTTCGAAGTCTCCATGGGCATCTCATTCCACAATTTTTCCCTTTTAAATTTTTAAATTTTTAGCCAGTTTCTTGTTTGGTCCAACTGGATCATCTCAGGGAGCTGCAATGTTTAAAATTATTGCTGATTGTTGTCAAAGAAAAAAAAATAAAATCCTGGGGGAAAAAGCTGTTCATACTAATGGACCACTCTGAGTAGGTCTATGAGATGGGGGATCCAAGGAAATTATAAGTCATATAATAACCAGTTCTATGGGATAGGGCTTGGGGGAACTCTTAACCTAGTTTGCCCCTTCCAGTGGCTCCCAAAATGCTGTTTATCACGGCTACCGTGCTTCCCACTTTGTTGGTTTTCAAGGCTATCTTGAAGTTTCATGCAGCTAAGAAGAGGGTGGTAGGGATGCAGCAAGCATTACAAATATCATTGTTGTGGGATGCCCGGGTGGCTCAATGGTTTGGTGCCTGCCTTCAACCCAGGGCATGATCCTGGAGTCCTGGGATCGAGACCCACGTCGGGCTTCCTGCATGAAGCCTGTTTCTCCCTCTGCCTGTGTCTCTGCCTTTCTCTCTATGAATAAATAATAAATAAATAAAACCTTTTAAAAAATATCATTGTTGTGACCAATATTTAGCTATTTTTCCAGAATAAATGCTCCTTGAATTTTTAAAAGGTTTGCTTAGTGTCCAGAGTTTTGAAAATGTTGGTTTTGGCAATCATTGTTTGTCCTCTTGTTGTTACATGGAGGAGCAGATTTTGGAGAGGCATTGATTGTCATTACAGAAGTGGAACTTACAACTGATTTTTAAAATGTGGGATGCATTAAATTGTTTGAATACCACCTTCCTAATGGATCTCCAGCCACAGATGAAGCGTAAAGAAGAATCATTTCTGTATAGTGTATAAAATGTTTACCTTCTGAACAGCAGACGGTGAAAAATCTACGGCCTGCATTAGCAGAGGTGCTATCACCTCTGGAAAACCTTGAAAATTTGCAAAAACTTACAGCTCAATATTCTTCTTCAGTTCTCGCTGTCAAAATAAAACTTTCTATAATCACTTCTCCAATGCCTATTTTCTTTTCTCCTTATCTGTGAAAAGAATTTTGTCAAAAATATTGTAAGGTGACTGAATTCTGAGGAAAGGAAGCTGACTTGTAATATTTTTATAAAACTTACAGAAAGTAGAAGGAGCCTTTATATCTACAAAGACACAGCTCCATTCTCATGGGGAAATTTTTAAATTACACAAGCCATTATTCTTTTTAAGTTCAGCAGTTAGATACTGAATAGATAGGCTTTTTGTATTATAAAGTATAGGCCTTGTTTATAAAGCTTTATATATTTAGTTTTTGATCGAAATGATAGGTATTTATTTTACTTTTCTTGCATATAATGCATGACAATGCTTTGTGAGTAAGCTCTTTCTGAAATAAATTATTATAGGGCTGTCAGATCAACACTAAAGCCAACTTAGGAAAAATTCAGCTAATTTCAGATTTGAATCTAAAGTTAAAACTTGGTTTTATCTCACTGCATTTATCGATTAGCTCAAAGAAAGTCAGTGTATGTGGGTGGGGTGAAGAGAGGGGGTGTATTTTCCCTCCCATCTAGATAAGTGCACATGATTTCAGTTTTCCTACCAAAATTTGCGAGAAAGGGTTGCAATCTTTTCTAGGGCGAAGTGTAGCTCCTTGTCTTCCTGGGAACTTGGCATATTTTATCTTTTTCTGGGAAGTTCAAAAGACTTGCCTCCAAAACTCTGAAACACAAAGCCATGAAATACATTGATGTTTGTTATTTTAGCTTATTCAGCAGTGTGGGCTAAAACATCTGGCTTCTTCTTATGTATATGTCTGTCATAGTGGCTGTGAACGAGTTCTCCATAAAGCAGGACCTCAGGTGGCAACCTTCTCAGCCCTGACCCTTGCCCCCTGGAAGCAAGCGGCAGTGAGATGTTTTGTTGTTTGTGCTTGTTTGTTTCTTCCTGCTTCTTTCTAGAGAACAGATGAACGGGTGGCAGTGGCGGGCAGGGGAGGGGGGATGCCCAGATGAGAGTGAAGGCCAGTGGGTATAAGGAAGGAGGGGGCTTTGGTCACTGGGAGAAAACTTTTGAAAGTAAATCTGATTCCACACAGCCCAGCTTTCACTGGCTGGGCAGCCGCACATGCTGATGCATCTGGACTTGAAATTTGTCTGTACTTTTAATGGGTCTTCAATGCAAAGAATTGACAGGCAGGATATACCATTTTCAATTTCACACAGGAAGTCCTAGAAGCCACTGTGCCTGCAGTGGCAGAGGAGCTTTGATGAGAAGGTGACCTGTCCCTAATGCAATACCTGTATTTGGTCGGTAAACGACAGGGTGGGCACATTTCCCAGCAGAGAAGCGATGCTGGCAACATCTCTCATGCTGAAAACTTGTCAGGTCACATCATATCAACTGTTGTTTGCTGTGCTGCTTGTTGTGTAAGATATCCTAAATTGCTATGTTTTGACACTTAATATGTAAAGAAGTGCCAGTGTTGTGTCTTTGTTATTCCCACTGAAAGGAGGTTCTAACGCAGAGCTTAGTGCATTTTTGCTGGAGTCATCTTAACTTGGAACCACTGTGTACTCTGCATGATTTATGAGAGGTGATCACTTAGCTCTGCATATGAAAATGATAGAACCCTCTTTGACAAGAGAGGAGAGATAGATCTCAGAGAGGTTAGTAGTTGGTAAAGTAGGAGAGAATATTCCAGAAGGAAGCCTTATATTGGCTGGATAGGGATGTGGAGATCTGATAATATAGATGGTTTGAAAAAGATAAAGAACATCGGGCTCAGTATCATTTACATTACCTCTTGCCCAAAGTAAGGAGTCTCTTGCCTTTTTCCTGAGTCAAGGTTTCATAAAAAACACTTTCCAATAAGAAGAATGAAAGTGCAAACAAAAACACATTCTCTCCTTTGCCTGAGGCATCTTTCTCTGGCTCCTGAGCCTCGTTCCCCTGCTTCCTGCCCCTGAGACCACACCCCTGGCTGCCCATCTGGCCCCAACCAGCCCGTATCTCTCTGCTAAGTCACAGCTGTCTCTGATCTGGCCTGCTGCACCATGACAAGGATGACAAATCTATTTCTTCGGGAAGAACAAACTTTACTAAGACCAAAGGGCAGCTCTGTGAATAGGTCTCGCAGGGAAAGTGTAGGTTATAAAGAAGTGGGGAGTATTGATGCTAAGGGGAACAGTACACATGTTTTCCAGTCTTTGGAAGAGCAGCAATTCAGCTCTACAAGAAAAAAGACTTCAGAAAGACCATTTAAACACAAGGGGAATCATTGATGTTTAATAGATGCTCTTTTAAAGTCTGGGATGAAATAGAAGAAAGAACTCTCTAGAAGGGAAGAAGATGCAGTGGCAGTTGAGGTCCTCCCATGATCCTGTACTAACAGAAGAGGTATCTTCTCCATTTCCACCAGATATGCAGTTGTTCTCAGCCCTGGCTCCAACTAACCCAAACACAATTTGTATTTACCTTTGTAGAAGGTGCTGGTGACCCCTGCTGTGTATACAGCTAGGGAAGATTAACAAGAGACCAGTGACCTATCACACCTGAGAGTTCCCTGTGAAGGCAAAACACCACAGAAGTGCCATTCTGCGCCTCTCATCACCCCTGGCACAGGCCACCTTCCCGGGGGCGCAGGTGAGGAGCTCCTGCCCCCTCCTGGTGACAGCATGTCTGCAGTGTTTACAAATGCAGGATGTTCCCACATCTCTCTTGCGTATGTCCCCAAAGTAGAGAATACCAGAGATGACCATGTGTCCCCAGTTTTCAGCAGGAATTCAAACTTCAATTCAGTAAGTATTTCATTCATGATAATATTCTATTTAGTGAAACAAAAGTTTTGCTGGTTCTCTATATTAATACAAAAAATTCCACTTTCAAAAGATTCTTGCTGTGTAGACAAAATATGTTCTCAAGGGTTTCCCCACCTCAGACTATCACAATAGTGTTCTTTTGAACACCTTGAAATTCAAAGGGATGCTCACAGTGTAAGTGACTTCTAGCTGAGCTCCATTGAGCAGATGTTCCATTTTAACTCCTACTTGTATTACTAAAATCCACATGAGACATGATTGAAACTTGAGCCTCATAAATACCTGCAATATTGTTTAGCCAATTTTGATCTTGATTTTGCTGAACCAAGAATTAAACGTGTATCTGGTTCCTGAGAGAAATATCCTGGCTAGAATGAAAATGTGGCCAAGCTAATAGAAATAGCCACCATAGAGAGCAATTTTTTAGAAGAATTTATCCCAAAGTGATTGAATGCTACTGTTTCTCTGGAAGCCAATATGATACTGTATTGTGCAGAATTTATATTTATGGAGTTGTTAAAACATACACTGGCCTTTAAACATTGAGCTTAGGTCCAATTTATGGCCCAAACAAGAAAGCACATTCTTTGGTGTAGTTGATATTAGAAACTCTTTAACCCTGTAGATCAGGGTTAGGGTTATAGGGTACCAAAAGGATTTGAGACACGATAGACTATAACATTTGAATAGTGGTAATCCATAAGGTCTTCCTTCAAAAGCATGTTAAAATTCTTGTAATTAGAGAATCTAACTGGTATCTAAAAATGCTAGTGTTTTTCCAACCACAAGGTCTTGTGTATGGAGTGGCAGCTGCAGTGCAGCCTGCATCAGCAGGCAGTCCTGGCCACTAGGACTTCCCCTGTGTTTTCCTCAGGAGCTTTACAGTTTGAGGTCTTGAATAATCAAAACTGCAATGATATATCATCTCACAAAGTTAGGATGGCTATTATCAAAAAAAAAAAAAAAAAAAAAAACAGAAGACAGCAACATTGGTGAGGATGTGGAGAAATTGGAACCCTTATACACTGTAGGTGGAAATGCAATGGTGCAACCATTTTGGTAAATAGTATGGAGATTCCTCAACAAATAAGAAAGAGGGCAGCCCCCATGGCCCAGCGGTTTGGCGCTGCCTTCAGCCTGGGGTATGATCCTGGAGACCCAGGATCAATTCCCACATTAGGCTCCCTGCATGGAGCCTGCTGCTCCCTCTCTCTGTGTCTCTGCCTCTTTCTCTCTCTGTCTATCATGAATAAATAAATAAAATCTTTAAAAAAAATAAGAAAGAGAACTGCAACATGATCCTGCAACCCTATGTCAAAGTACTTATCTAAAAAAATGAAAACCAGGATCTCAAAAATATGTTAGCACTCCCATGTGTGTTACAGCACTACTCATAATAGTCAAGATGTGGAAACAGCCTAAGTGTCCTTCACAGATGAAATGATAGAAAAAATGCAATTTGTGCATATGTGAGGTAATAGAAAATGCATATATTGGTCTCTGCTCCCAGTTCCCAGCATAGAGCTCCTAGTCCCCTGTTAAGTTCTTTTTTAAAAAGATTTGTTTATTTATTTGAGGGAGAGAGAGAAACAGAGAGAGCACACGTGCATGCACGAAGAGAGGAGAGGCAGAAGGACAAGCAGACTCCCCACTGAGTGTGGAGCCCAACTCAGGGCTTGATCCCATGACCCTGAGATCATGACCTCAGCCGAAATCAAGAGTTGGATGCTCAACCGACTGAGCTACCCAGGCACCTCTAATGTGTGTGTGTGTGTGTGTGTGTGTGTGTTTTAATAAAATGAAAATTTAAGTGAAAATAAACTAACAATGTCGTTGTAATCAAATGCCTGACCACATTTCCTTCCCTCATCCTTGGACTCTTGGATAGACCCTTTATTTAAGTACAGGCACTGAGTCCATCTTGGTGGTTCTACTAATATACTAGGATATGACTGGAAATGACAATAGAGGAGAAAAAAATAAATATCACAAATTAAAGAATATCTTTAAAAGCAGAAAAAAATCTTTATTTCCATCCCTGCTTTCAGTTCTTCCTAATCTAATTACATACCTTTCTGTTTGAAAATGAAATCTGTTTCTCCAGTGCTCTTGTCTGGTTGTTATTGTCCAGTCCTGAAGAGTTCACATACATTTAGGTCTAAAAGTCTTTCATTTCCTAGGTCTTTATAGGATCCTGAAAAAAAAATTTTCACATTAGTGCACTGATTGAGACACTTTACCATATCCTTACTGAATTAGAGTCCCTCCCTGTAATCTGAGATATTAATCTATAATCAATATCAGAGCTATCCTATAACTGTATCAGAAGTAAAAAAGAAGCAAATATAATAAGTTTAGACTGATGATCAGATATTCCTTTTATTCCAATTTAAATAGTTTCCATTTGGAACTGGTTCATTTTAAGAAAGCTATCAGAACTTAGAAGACATCCTGCTGTATAGTAGATATTCAAAACAAATTATTGAATAAATGAATACAAGTGGAGAGAAAAATTGCCATTCAAAATTCCAAAAGACAACTTTTAAAGACAAATACAGAACTTTCCAAACATCCTATGGTCATCCTTCTAAGTTATACACATAGACTTTATTTTTGTTCATTGGAAAATTAAAAATAAAATCCTTTCTTTCACTTTAGATATTCACCTATAAATTCATTATTTTCATCAGGATTGCCCACTTTCCTGATGCCATAGCCTGTAGTAATAGAAGCTCTTCATAATACCAAAGAAACTACAGAATTAGTTATTGTTTGTTAAAAACAGGCAGCTATTGGGAAAGAAAGGGCATGTGGCAGCTTTCTCATTTTAGAAGCTTATGGAACCACTTTAAAGAGTAAACAGCTCATGCTCATAGACCTGATGAACAAACCGGAGTAGCATTTTTTTAACAACTCATTTATCCATGGGTCGGGTTAAAATGGTTAATTGACTCTGAACATTGAAGTTATCATACACTAAATACCCAGGATTTTTAAAAATCCTAAGTAGTTATTGATCATAAATTACTCCAAAGGTCAGAAAAAGAGTATAACTCAGATGTGATTAAAGTTAAAAACCCAAAGAAAGTAATTGATAACATGTGTGTGCCACTTACTACCTTTCTTTCCTATGGCCCAAAACAAGATCAACGAATTACAACCCTACAGTCAGTGAGGGTGTTTCCAACGTTTGTAGTATGTGTTACTTAAAATTCAGTTTTGCTTCTATTTATTTATTTTTTTACCTAAAAACATCTGTATGATTTAAAAACTGGTTGTTTTTGAGACAATGAGCAACAGTTTCGAGAATCTTTCCAAATGTGTAAAAATAGCTATGTGACAAAATGTTATAGGAATTTGAAAAAGAATGAAAAGATAAAGGACCCTAGCTGCCACTCGTCTCACTTGCAAGAAGGAAGCAACTTTGAGCATTATTGCCTATTATTGACTCTGTTTTGAAGGTCTTTCCTCATGCTACTTTTGCTATTTTCCAATTTATTCCTTTCCCCACCATAATTTCCCAGTGATTTCTTGCTTTCTGTGGCTAATCTTAATTGTCTATATTTAGGAAATGTAGAAAACATAGTTGAAGAAAAGAAGAGGTGTGGGGACTTTCCTCATCTCTGTGATTTTATTTTTTTTTAATTTTTAAAAATATTTTATTTATTTATTTATTTGTTTATTTATTTATTTATTTATGTATTTATTTATTTACAGTATGTGTGTACTAGTAGGGGGAGGGACAGGGAGAGAGGGAGAGAGAGAGAATCTCAAGCAGACTCTATGCTGAGCACAGAGCCCAATGCAAGGCTCCATCTCACAACCCTGAAATCATGACCTGACCCAAAACTGAGAGTCAGAAGCTACCCAGGGCAGCCCCAGTGGCTCAGAGGTTTAGCTCCACCTTCAGCCCAGGGCGTGATCCTGGAGACCCGGGATCGAGTCCCACTTCCAGCTCCCTGCATGGGGCCTGCCTCTCCTATTGCCTGTGTCTCTGCCTCTCTCTCTCTCTCTCTCTCTGTCTCTCGTGAATAAATAAATAAAATCTTAAAAAAAAAAGAAGCTACCCAGACTCCCCATTACCTCTGTTACTTGAAATGAAAGCTCCATAAACAGGTTCATAGTGATGCAAATGTAGAGCCAATTGTGATCCTCGTTTCTCCAGCTTATTCTTGCTCGAGCATTTCTGAACTGTAAGGGTTGGATAAAAATGTAAACTTGAAATCCCAAAGATAAAGAAGAGATCAGCTAGATTAGGAAATGTAAAGAAGTACTGAAGGAAAACCATGGTAGGCGACATTCATATCAAACATATCCATTTTTATGTTCTAATTGGTTCTGAGTGTATTTCAAGGGTATATTAATCAGAATATGAACAGATAGGTTGAATGTCTAAAAATGTTTTCTGTCACACAATTTAATATGCAGACTGTAAAATCATTGTCTGTGCTACCAGTTTTCTTCGCCAACAGCTTAGAAGAAGTGGTCATTATTGAGATGACAAATTCCATTTTCTGCTTTGTATTGAGAAGCTGAGTTCCTGCTTTTCAAGGTCCAATCTCATGAACTGGTCTCCTTGAGCTGCTATCCTGAAGCACCACAGACTGGGAAACTTGAACAATGGAAATGTCTTTTCTCACAACATGGAGGCTGGAACTCTGAGATGGAGGTGTCCACTGGGATGTTTCTTCTGAGTCCTTTCCTGGAGGAGTCCTGGAGATGGCCATCTTCTCCCTCATCTTCACGTCACCTTCCCTCCGTGCGTGTCTAGGTCCTAATCTCTTCTGGTAAGAACACCTGTCATATTGGATTGGGACCTACCTTCATGGCCTTATCAAGCCTAATTAAATCTTTAAAGCCCATAATCCTAAATACAGTCTGAGGTACTAAGGAGTTAGGACTTCACCATGTGGGGTGGGGTAGGGCTGGGAACAGAATTCAGCCCAAAATATCTAGCAACATATGAATTTCTAAAATTCTCAGTACATTTGCTTCCTTTATCTATGTCACTGGTTGTATGGATATCTGAAAAATTAATTCACTCATTTGCATAGGATAGAAATAGAACTCAACCTCTCAGTAAGTTACTACTAAAAAAATATGTCCGCACGGTATTACAATCTGCTGTGAAGAGGCTATGCTGCATTTCTCACTAATTTTCTTAAGAATACCAGCAAATGTTTAACGATGGAACTTGTTTCTGGAAACTTTATAAGATTGGTGACACCAATCATCTTGCCCTTTCATTAATATTTATAAGAACTGTATCATATGACTGATTTATACCTTCATAGTTCAGTACAGGATACGGGGTAGACAACAGGAATGTGCCACTCTGTTATGCTCACTAGAAATATCACAGATACGAGGCAGTGTTTCCCAAACATGGAATGTATATGGAGCACTTCAAGGATCATTATTTTAACCAAACATAAAAAAAATGTTAAATTTCCGTGAAAATATAAACAGAGTACATTATGGTAGGAAAAATTTCCCACTGGTCTAATTCAACATAATAATTTAAAAGTCAAGGAACTACTACACACTCCCTGTAATCATATGCATGCCTGAAGAAGCAGTTGATTTATCCCATATTTTATGTTACACAGATGATTATGTTTATCTGGTAAATTTCTTCAGGCTTTATATTTAAATTTTTTTTTCATAAAGAGAGAAACACAGAATAGGAGTCAGTGGTTGTGTCTGTAATTCTATGTGTGATTAGAAAGGGAAAAAAATTCCTCAAAGCTAAGAAGAAAGTACACTACAGATTTTGTCCTTCTTTGCCTGAGAAATCAACTGTGAGTCAGTGCAATCATCCGCTGAGAGACTGACTGGCTGGCTCTCTGAAGAGGGCACAGCTCAGAAATGTCCAAGCAGGATACCCTGGAGCCTCTCCATGCCCAGTGTTTAGGCTCCTGGATTATGATAAACAGCCACGAATGCCAACAGAAAATTTTAGAACACTCACCTGCACACACACACATGCACACACAGATATAGAATTACTATGTATTATTTGAAGAAAAGATGAGGTTAATTTGCAGGCTTTTGCATCCATGTTCCCATGACAAGGAGCCTCCTTCCTGGCTGTGCCCAGCACCATGTCCTCACGGGCTTGGTACTCTTGCCGTCCCCCCAAGTCAGACTCACTCACCAGCAGCAGTATCTGCCCATGACTAGAAAGCTCTGTTTGAGTCACTACTGGATGGTCTCCATGTGCCTTTACCTTTATCATTGGATAACTTTCCTATAGCTATTGTAACACATTACCACAAATTTAGGAGTGGAAAACAAGATAAATGTATTTTCCTACTATTCTGGAGGCCAAAGGTCTTCAGTGGGTCTCACTGGACTAATATCAAGGTGTTGGCTGGCCTGGTTTCCACCCAGAGGTTGTTTTTTTTTTAAAGATTTTATTTATTTATTCATGAGAGACAAAGAGGCAGAGACACAGGCAGAGGGAGAAGAAGGCCCCCTGCAGGAATCCTATATGGGACTTGATCCCAGGACTCCGGAATCATGACCTGAGCCAAAGGCAGATGCTCAACCACTCAGTCACCCAGATGCCCCTCCACCTGGAGGTTCTAAGGGAGAATCCACTTCCTCTTTCTTCCAGGTGCTGGAGGCTGCCAGCATTCCTTGTCTTGTAGCCCCTTCTTCCACCTCCAGAGCCCGCCAGAGTGTGTCATGTCCCTTTCCCTACTTCCCACTCCCCCGGTCCCCTCACTGTCCCATCTCTCTCCCTCTAACTCACACTCTTCCTTTTCAGCTTTCAAAGGCCTGTGGGATTACACTGCACCCACTAAAATATTCCAGAAAATTGCCCTAGTTTAAGATCAGCTTATTAGCAACCTTATTTCATATGTAAACTTAATTTTCTTTTGCCACATAACCTACCATGTTCACCAATTATGGGAATTTTGACATGGAGATCTTTAAGGTGAATGGGGGGTTTTGGTCTACCTACCTCACTCTTTTTTTTTTCATTACAAATAAATATATTGGCCAATGCCTATCATCAGTGCTAATAAATAAATTCAGGAAGCGAAGAAGGTCTGCAAAGAAATAGATGATGTGAAATGGCTGAACATTGGTATACTGGATGGGATGGGGATGGCTCCAAACCCAGGGAGGAAGGGATAAAATTGATACCTGCAGAAATAGAGATATGGACTGTGGCATCCAGAGATCCCATCAGGCACAGAAAGAGGTATCAGCTTTAAGTCACAAATAGATTCTATAGGAAAAATAAAATACAAAGAGATGATGAATAAGTAGAGCAGGAACAGATAAGGCAGGAAAGTTTCCCACAGACAAATGCAGTCAAAATTAGTTCTAGTGTGTCTTTCAAATCTTCCTTGATACAACAAAAAAAATTAGGGTTCGCAAAAGTAATAGCAAAAATCAAAGTTCATTGTTGTTATTTGTCACAAAATAAATTTAGAAGCAGTGTCATTTATTACCTTGGAAAAAGAAAATACAAGAAAGTTGGAAGTGGTGGTTTTGCTTCCTTTGACTTTGTTTACTTGCAAATATCATCCCGTGATATTCTTATGAAAATGCAACAGTGAAAGGCAAAGGAAAATTTTTCATTGAAAAACAAGAACATGAATTCTCTGTGAATAAATGCAGTGCTTTCCTTAAGATCAAATCTTTCTGAGTCACCACACCTTCTGCCCAGGACCCTGAGGGCAGATGCTGGAGCTCCTGGTGTGCACAAACCCTGGGCCCCATGAGGTTCTCCTGAGGAAGATAGAAAGTGGCTTGTTGCGGCCTGAGCTGGTCACAGAACCTTCCCCAAGCCTGCTGAGGGGGGTTTGAAGAGTGAAGTCAGAGGTCCTGAGTTCCCTCAGATAGGCTTCCAACTTCTCCAATCTGTTTCCTCCCCTAACAGTTGGGATAATAATAAGATCTGCCCTGTGTCAGTCCCTGGAGTCAAATGAGACCAGGTAAGTAGAAAAAAATCTGAGACACAGCATTAAGGTCTCTACAGAAACAAGAGCAATTTTATATATACATATTAAGGAGGGGATTGAGGATAGGAACTGGTCAATATGGTTATGGGAGCTGAAAAGTCCCACAATCTGCCATCTGTAAGTTGGAGAACCAGGAAAGTGGGTCAGGTCATTCAGTTCAAGGCCAGGGGCCTGAGCACAAAAGGAACCAACAGTGTGTGTTCCAAGAGGAGCCCCTAGGCCTGAGAATCAGAGGGTGGATGGTATAAGTCTGGGTCAGGTCTGAAGGCTGAAGAAGCAAGGGCACTGGTGTCAGTGGGCAGGAGATGATGAACATTCTCGCTCAATAGAGAGGGCGAATTCACCATTCCTTCCATCACACCGTTCCTCCCACCATTTTTTCTATCAGGTTCTCAACACATTGGGTGATGCCCACCCTCGCTAGCAAGGGTAATCTTTACTCAGTCTACTGATTCAAATGCTAATCTCCTCAATGCCCTTCATAGACGCACCCAGAAATCATGTTTCACCAGCACTCTGGGCATCCCCCAACCCAGTCAAATGGACATATTAGCTACCACAGATGCAAAGTACCATACAAATGTTGCCATTGATTTGAAAATGATACACACCTTCTGGTAGGTAATATGGTAGGTACTACAGTTGTGTAGGAATATCAGGGCAGCCTCTACCTCATCATTAACATCCTATTTGTGTGGAACACCAGACACATTTCTTAATACATCAAAACATTAGGTGAAAAAGATTATTCCATGCAGGAAATGACACCTTCCACCCTTCAATTTCAATCCGGCCACACATGCATGCTAGCAGCATGCACTGTTCCCTAATTACCAAAAAACTAACTTTACATATTCTGGTCTGGTAGCAAACTTGCAGAACAATAAAAGGAAGTGAATATTTATAAACAAGAAGAGCAGGGGCTAACTATGCATTACAGCATCATTAAATATATTTTCTCTAAACATTTAATATTTTGCAGGTAATTAGAGGTCGTGAAAATGTAAAACATGGCAGCATACACTGAACAATACTACAAAGAGAGTGTGTATGCACATAAAATCATGATTTCCTGGACCCCACACTAATTTAAGGAAATAAATATGAGAATATGGTCATAATTATAAATCCAGGAAGGCCTTATACCCTCAAACTTCCTAAGCCATAAAAATGTGATTAATTTTTCATTTTTCTTGCTACCTAAAACCTTTAAAAAGTTAACCTTGTCTTTCAGAAGATGAATGTCTTGGGCAGTGAGTTTGGTTTAGGAAAATGACTCCCTCGTGTCTCCTATTTATATTTCATTTACATCTGGGTTGCCACTGACACCTGCCCCTTTCAGTAACCAATGAAAATTAATTATTGAGTCCCCCAAATCACAGGTTTGAGTGTATAGTCTGGGCCTAGGCTAATACTGTCCAATGAGGCCCAGTGTCCCTTGAATTCTCACTGTTCCCAAAGATAAGTGATTTCTTTTTCATCTTCCCCCCACATCACCTCACAAAAGATGCCTTCAGAAATTAATCTGAACTCTTGTTCAGAGCTAATCACCAAAATGCCAAAAAACAAAATCCTTCTGAGCTCCCCAATCAATGGTTTGGGATTAAAATAAAACACAATGATATAAAAACAAATCTAAGAGGAAGGTTTTCAAGTCTTGGACTAATTATCTATTTGGCATTAAATTTCCTTTGTTCAGTTTGTCATAGAATATGTTGTTGAACCTGATCGTGGGCTGATATGAACCTGCTAAATTTCTGATTCCTTTTTCAACCATGACTTATCACTGGTGTCCCCTCCCACTTGGCGGGCAGTGGAGGGTGAGGGGTAGGGAAGGGGCACTTGAAATGGCATATCCCAGAATGAGGCTCCTCTAGCGCCTGTTGAAATCAAGGGTTGAGAGTACAGGGGATCCGAGGGGCAGATGGTGATAAAGTCACCAGAAGATGGAGACAAATATGTGTCTTGCAAGAGAATGAATACTTTGGGTCCATCTTCACAAGCAAAGCTGGCCTTACTTGTGATTTTTGTTTCCCCGTCCACTATGGTCCATGTCTAGGCTGGCATAGGGTGTATTACAAATAAGGTCCAGCAGCCATGATCCAAGAGATATTTTGCCATAATTAAGTGAATTGTTGACAAGAAAATTGGTGCCTTGTCTGTCATTGGATTGTTTGTTCTTAGACCTTCTTCACAATCTTAGCAAACATGCATTGTAGGACAAAATTGTGAATGGGCTATAATGACTCCAAATGTAGTACATACCTACAACACAGCTCATGACATGACCCCATAGAGGCTGTCTGATAGCTATGTTGATCACCGAGTCAAAGCTAGTAGCTAGTAGACAGTGGCTTGAAGCCGACAGGTATAATTCATCTTTGAATGTCAAAGTGAGTATGAAGCTCCTCCCTCCCTCAAAAGAATAAGTCATTTGCCCAAAGCATTAGTGTAAAGTTGATGCTTTACATTAACATGATGTAACATCATCAGCATGATGGTAAAGTTGAAATAGATGGATGAAGTAAGGGGTTTTCAGTTTTAAAACTGAATGTTCCAATTTAAAATTTCATTTGACCGGGGGAGGAGCAAGATGGCGGAGGAGTAGGGTCTCCAAATCACCTGTCTCCACCAAACTACCTAGAAAACCTTCAAATTATCCTGAAAATCTATGAATTCGGCCTGAGATTCAAAGAGAGACCAGCTGGAATGCAACAGTGAGAAGAGTTCGCGCATCTATCAAGGTAGGAAGACGGGGAAAAAGAAGTAAAGAAACAAAGGCCTCCAAGGGGGAGGGGCCCCGCGAGGAGCCGGGCTGAGGCCGGGGCGAGTGTCCCCAGGACAGGAGAGCCCCGTCCCGGAGACGCAGGAGCTGCACCGACCTTCCCGGGCGGAAAGGGGCTCGCGGGGAGTTGGAGCAGGACCAGGAGGGCGAGGAGGCCCTCGGGCTCCCGGGGACACTAACAGACACCTGCGCCCCGGGAGAGTGCGCCGAGCTCCCTAAGGGCTGCAGCGCGCACGGCGGGACCCGGAGCAGCTCGGGGGGCTCGGGGGCGGCTCCGCGGAGGGGGCTGCGGGGCGGGAGCAGCTCGGGGGGGCTCGGGCAGAAGAAGAGGCTCCGTGCGGAGGGGGCTGCGCGGTTCCAGGAGCAGCTCGGAGGGGCTCGGGCGGCGGCTCCGCGGAGGGGGCTGCGGCCCGGGAGCGCGAATCCACCAGCGCAGGCTCCGGAGCACAGGGCGCCGGGACACAGCCCAGGATCCCGCCTCCCCCGGGACAGGGAGAGGCCGGGAGGGCCCAGGACAGCGAGGACGCTCCTGCCCCAGCTGAGCAGATCAGCGGCCCCGCCCCGGAGCCTCCAGGCCCTGCAGACGGAGTTCCTGCCGGAGCTGAATCCAGGTTTCCAGAGCTGCCCCGCCACTGGGGCTGTTCCTCCTGCGGCCTCACGGGGTAAACAACCCCCACCGAGCCCTGCACCAGGCAGGGGCACAGCAGCTCCCCCAACTGCTAACACCTGAAAATCAGCACAACAGGCCCCTCCCCCAGAACACCAGCTAGACGGACAACTTCCAGGAGAAGCCAAGGGACTTAAAGAACACAGAATCAGAAGATACTCCCCGGTGGTTCTTTTTTTGTTTGTTTGTTTTTGTTTTTGTTTTTGTTTTTGTTTTGTTTTGCTTTTTGATTTGTTTCCTTCCCCCACCCCCTTTTTTTCTCCTTTCTTTTTCTTTCCCTTTTTCTTCTTCTTTTTTTTTTTTTTTTCTCTTTCGTTTTTTTTTCTTTTACTTCCCTTTTTTTTTTCTCTTTCTCTTTTCTTTCCTTCTTTCTCTCCTCTCTTTTTCTCTTTTTCCCAATACAACTTGCTTTTGGCCACTCTGCACTGAGCAAAATGACTAGAAGGAAAACCTCACCTCAAAAGAAAGAATCAGAAACAGTCCTCTCTCCCACAGAGTTACAAAATCTGGATTACAATTCAATGTCAGAAAGCCAATTCAGAAGCACTATTATACAGCTACTGGTGGCTCTAGAAAAAAGTATAAAGGACTCAAGAGACTTCATGACTGCAGAATTTAGAGCTAATCAGGCAGAAATTAAAAACCAATTGAATGAGATGCAATCCAAACTAGAAGTCCTAACGACGAGGGTTAACGAGGTGGAAGAACGAGTGAGTGACCTAGAAGACAAGTTGACAGCAAAGAGGGAAACTGAGGAAAAAAGAGACAAACAATTAAAAGACCATGAAGATAGATTAAGGGAAATAAACGACAGCCTGAGGAAGAAAAACCTACGTTTAATTGGGGTTCCCGAGGGCGCCGAAAGGGACAGAGGGCCAGAATATGTATTTGAACAAATTCTAGCTGAAAACTTTCCTAATCTGGGAAGGGAAACAGGCATTCAGATCCAGGAAATAGAGAGATCCCCCCCTAAAATCAATAAAAACCGTTCAACACCTCGACATTTAATTGTGAAGCTTGCAAATTCCAAAGATAAGGAGAAGATCCTTAAAGCAGCAAGAGACAAGAAATCCCTGACTTTTATGGGGAGGAGTATTAGGGTAACAGCAGACCTCTCCACAGAGACCTGGCAGGCCAGAAAGGGCTGGCAGGATATATTCAGGGTCCTAAATGAAAAGAACATGCAACCAAGAATACTTTATCCAGCAAGGCTCTCATTCAAAATGGAAGGAGAGATAAAGAGCTTCCAAGACAGGCAGCAACTAAAAGAATATGTGACCTCCAAACCAGCTCTGCAAGAAATTTTAAGGGGGCCTCTTAAAATACCCCTTTAAGAAGAAGTTCAGTGGAACAGTCCACAAAAACAAAGACTGAATAGATATCATGATGACACTAAACTCATATCTCTCAATAGTAACTCTGAATGTGAACGGGCTTAATGACCCCATCAAAAGGCGCAGGGTTTCAGACTGGATAAAAAAGCAGGACCCATCTATTTGCTGTCTACAAGAGACTCATTTTAGACAGAAGGACACCTACAGCCTGAAAATAAAAGGTTGGAGAACCATTTACCATTCGAATGGTCCTCAAAAGAAAGCAGGGGTAGCCATCCTTATATCAGATAAACTAAAATTTACCCCAAAGACTGTAGTGAGAGATGAAGAGGGACACTATATCATACTTAAAGGATCTATTCAACAAGAGGACTTAACAATCCTCAATATATATGCTCCAAATGTGGGAGCTGCCAAATATATAAATCAATTATTAACCAAAGTGAAGAAATACTTAGATAATAATACACTTATACTTGGTGACTTCAATCTAGCTCTTTCTATACTCGATAGGTCTTGTAAGCAAAACATCTCCAAAGAAACGAGAGCTTTAAATGATACACTGGACCAGATGGATTTCACAGATATCTACAGAACTTTACATCCAAACTCAACTGAATACACATTCTTCTCAAGCGCACATGGAACTTTCTCCAGAATAGACCACATATTGGGTCACAAATCGGGTCTGAACCGATACCAAAAGATTGGGATTGTCCCCTGCATATTCTCGGACCATAATGCCTTGAAATTAGAGCTAAATCACAACAAGAAGTTTGGAAGGACCTCAAACACATGGAGGTTAAGGACCATCCTGCTAAAAGATAAAAGGGTCAACCAGGAAATTAAGGAAGAATTAAAAAGATTCATGGAAACTAATGAGAATGAAGATACAACCGTTCAAAATCTTTGGGATGCAGCAAAAGCAGTCCTAAGGGGGAAATACATCGCAATACAAGCATCCATTCAAAAACTGGAAAGAACTCAAATACAAAAGCTAACCTTACACATAAAGGAGCTAGAGAAAAAACAGCAAATAGATCCTACACCCAAGAGAAGAAGGGAGTTAATAAAGATTCGAGCAGAACTCAACGAAATCGAGACCAGAAGAACTGTGGAACAGATCAACAGAACCAGGAGTTGGTTCTTTGAAAGAATTAATAAGATAGATAAACCATTAGCCAGCCTTATTAAAAAGAAGAGAGAGAAGACTCAAATTAATAAAATCATGAATGAGAAAGGAGAGATCACTACCAACACCAAGGAAATACAAACGATTTTAAAAACATATTATGAACAGCTATACGCCAATAAATTAGGCAATCTAGAAGAAATGGACGCATTCCTGGAAAGCCACAAACTACCAAAACTGGAACAGGAAGAAATAGAAAACCTGAACAGGCCAATAACCAGGGAGGAAATTGAAGCAGTCATCAAAAACCTCCCAAGACACAAGAGTCCAGGGCCAGATGGCTTCCCAGGAGAATTTTATCAAACGTTTAAAGAAGAAATCATACCTATTCTCCTAAAGCTGTTTGGAAAGATAGAAAGAGATGGAGTACTTCCAAATTCGTTCTATGAAGCCAGCATCACCTTAATTCCAAAGCCAGACAAAGACCCCGCCAAAAAGGAGAATTACAGACCAATATCCCTGATGAACATGGATGCAAAAATTCTCAACAAGATACTGGCCAATAGGATCCAACAGTACATTAAGAAAATTATTCACCATGACCAAGTAGGATTTATCCCTGGGACACAAGGCTGGTTCAACACCCGTAAAACAATCAATGTGATTCATCATATCAGCAAGAGAAAAACCAAGAACCATATGATCCTCTCATTGGATGCAGAGAAAGCATTTGACAAAATACAGCATCCATTCCTGATCAAAACTCTTCAGAGTGTAGGGATAGAGGGAGCATTCCTCGACATCTTAAAAGCCATCTATGAAAAGCCCACAGCAAATATCATTCTCAATGGGGAAGCACTGGGAGCCTTTCCCCTAAGATCAGGAACAAGACAGGGATGTCCACTCTCACCACTGCTATTCAACATAGTACTGGAAGTCCTAGCCTCAGCAATCAGACAACAAAAAGACATTAAAGGCATTCAAATTGGCAAAGAAGAAGTCAAACTCTCCCTCTTCGCCGATGACATGATACTCTACATAGAAAACCCAAAAGTCTCCACCCCAAGATTGCTAGAACTCATACAGCAATTCGGTAGCGTGGCAGGATACAAAATCAATGCCCAGAAGTCAGTGGCATTTCTATACACTAACAATGAGACTGAAGAAAGAGAAATTAAGGAGTCAATCCCATTTACAATTGCACCCAAAAGCATAAGATACCTAGGAATAAACCTCACCAAAGATGTAAAGGATCTATACCCTCAAAACTATAGAACACTTCTGAAAGAAATTGAGGAAGACACAAAGAGATGGAAAAATATTCCATGCTCATGGATTGGCAGAATTAATATTGTGAAAATGTCAATGTTACCCAGGGCAATATACACGTTTAATGCAATCCCTATCAAAATACCATGGACTTTCTTCAGAGAGTTAGAACAAATTATTTTAAGATTTGTGTGGAATCAGAAAAGACCCCGAATAGCCAGGGGAATTTTAAAAAAGAAAACCATATCTGGGGGCATCACAATGCCAGATTTCAGGTTGTACTACAAAGCTGTGGTCATCAAGACAGTGTGGTACTGGCACAAAAACAGACACATAGATCAGTGGAACAGAGTAGAGAATCCAGAAGTGGACCCTGAACTTTATGGGCAACTAATATTCGATAAAGGAGGAAAGACTACCCATTGGAAGAAAGACAGTCTCTTCAATAAATGGTGCTGGGAAAATTGGACATCCACATGCAGAAGAATGAAACTAGACCACTCTCTTTCACCATACACAAAGATAAACTCAAAATGGATGAAAGATCTAAATGTGAGACAAGATTCCATCAAAATCCTAGAGAAGAACACAGGCAACACCCTTTTTGAACTCGGCCATAGTAACTTCTTGCAAGACACATCCACGAAGGCAAAAGAAACAAAAGCAAAAATGAACTATTGGGACTTCATCAAGATAAGAAGCTTTTGCACAGCAAAGGATACAGTCAACAAAACTCAAAGACAACCTACAGAATGGGAGAAGATATTTGCAAATGACATATCAGATAAAGGGCTAGTTTCCAAGATCTATAAAGAACTTATTAAACTCAACACCAAAGAAACAAACAATCCAATCATGAAATGGGCAAAAGACATGAACAGAAATCTCACAGAAGAAGACATAGACATGGCCAACATGCACATGAGAAAATGCTCTGCATCACTTGCCATCAGGGAAATACAAATCAAAACCACAATGAGATACCACCTCACACCAGTGAGAATGGGAAAAATTAACAAGGCAGGAAACAACAAATGTTGGAGAGGATGTGGAGAAAAGGGAACCCTCTTACACTGTTGGTGGGAATGTGAACTGGTGCAGCCACTGTGGAAAACTGTGTGGAGGTTCCTCAAACAGTTAAAAATATACCTGCCCTACGACCCAGCAATTGCACTGTTGGGGATTTACCCCAAAGATACAAATGCAATGAAACGCTGGGACACCTGCACCCCGATGTTTCTAGCAGCAATGGCCACGATAGCCAAACTGTGGAAGGAGCCTCGGTGTCCAACGAAAGATGAATGGATAAAGAAGATGTGGTTTATGTATACAATGGAATATTACTCAGCTATTAGAAATGACAAATACCCACCATTTGCTTCAACGTGGATGGAACTGGAGGGTATTATGCTGAGTGAAGTAAGTCAGTCGGAGAAGGACAAACATTATATGTTCTCATTCATTTGGGGAATATAAATAATAGTGAAAGGGAAAATAAGGGAAGGGAGAAGAAATGTGTGGGAAATATCAGAAAGGGAGACAGAACATAAAGACTGCTAACTCTGGGAAACGAACTAGGGGTGGTAGAAGGGGAGGAGGGCGGGGGGTGGGAGTGAATGGGTGACGGGCACTGGGTGTTATTCTGTATGTTAGTAAATTGAACACCAATAAAAAAAAAAAAAAAATTTCATTTGATCAATTCATGTTTCTGTCTTAGTTTGTTTTTTTCAGACTGAGAAGATTGGTTGAGGTTTAAGGTATAAATTGGAATTGCAGGTGAACACCTATGAAAGGAATGGAGATGAGGCAGGATTGGGTGGAAAGACAGATGGAACTGCATAGCAGATCAACAAAGCTTTGGGCAACCTGGTGAGGAAATCTGATGCAAGGAGTACTTATCAGGCCAAAATGGAAGGCCATCACACACCTGCCTTGTTCTGTCTCCAGGGCTGCCCACAAAAGCAGACACAGAGTGAGGTTCCTCTCTGTAATTGAGGCATACCCTGAAGGAGCTGACTCCAGGTCACCCTGCCAGGCACACACAATCTTTGCAGTAAGGCAGCAAGCAAGGGCTTGCTAGTAGGGAGATCTAGGAAGTTTTATGACTAATAAAACTCCAGGGTTCTCCAGAGAAACAAAAACAATAGAATACATATTTATGCTAGGACACACACACACACACACACACACACACATACACACACTACACAGTCTTAAGTGTTAGTTGGCAGACTGGAGACACAGGAGAATCCATGGTGCAGATAAAGTCTGGAGATGCTTGTCTTTTTTGTTCTATTCAGGCCTTGAGCTGAGTGAGTGAGACCTGAGATTATTATGTTATAGAGAACAATTTCTTCCTCCAAAGTTCATGTATTTGTATGTTTAATCTCATCCAAAAACATACTCCAATTAGACACATAAAATTATCAAAAAAATGTATCTCTCTCGATGACATCTCCCCAAACTCTCTTCCTGAGTACTCACTTCTCATTCTAAAATTTTTCCCACTAGAGGCCAACCCAGATCTGAGATGGGCTTTTTATTTTATCTGCAGACACTGCCCTCCTCCTCACAGTCCCAAGCACTATTTTGTCCCTGACTCTAACATACCAGCTGGGGTTGTCAGGCACTTTTTCTTGTGTATACACGAAAGCCACTGAGTAGCCTAAGAAAACACTAAGAAATGCTGAGCCAAAGAACTCCTTAATTTTAGAAAAAGGAGATGAAAAGGATAATCTGATCTCACTCCATTCCTACTGGCAGAAAAATAAAGAATTAATACATTCTATTATATGTAATAGTCAACTTCAGCTTTACATTGAGATGACTTAGGTCTCTATGTCCTTTGAATGTGTCCATTTGGGGAAGTCAAGAACCTGGGAAGTCAATCAGAGATAGAGAGATCCTGAACAAGTGTTTCAAAGCATTGATAATTGAAGGAAATATATTCTTCTACTCTGACCTAGGAAAGAGTGAAAATAATAGTGAGGCCAAAGGACAGAAAAATCGATCAAAGAGTAGTGTCCACAAAGAGACCCACACTGTTTGACAATAGTTTTTTTTTCATTTTTATTTATTTATTCATGAGAGACACAGAGAGAGAGACAGAGAGAGGCAGAGACACAGGCAGAGGGAGAAGCAGGCTCCATGCAGGGAGCCCTATGTGGGACTCCATCCCAGGACTCCAGGATCATGCTCTGGGCCAAAGACAGGCACCAAACCGCTGAGCCACCCAGGGATCCCCTGACAATGGTTTGTTAACAAGGTTTATAGGTTTTAAAGATATTCAATGGGGAAAGATTAAGTTTCTTAAATTAGTGGCAAAGAAAAAAAAAAGTGGCCTTAACAGTCCTTTCTTGTTCAGGGCTTCACTTTCTGCTGATTTAGTCACCCACATTCAACTGCCCCCCACTACCCCCAAGGCAGGTAGATGATGCTTCTGCTGATTTAGCATCAGAAGGCCGACAGTAGCCTCACGTTAAGTCACAGTGCTTACATCATTCCCTTCATGTCACCTCATCACTCAGGCATCTTATCATCTCATGTCATTACCAGAAAAAGAGCATATGGTATAGTAAGACACCTTCAGAGAGAAAGAGAGAGAAAGAGAGCATATTCACAAAACTTTTATTGCTCTATACTGATATAATTGTTCTCTTTTATTTTTAGATATTATTGAATCTCTTAGTGTGCCTAATTTATAAATTAAATTTTATCATAGGTATTTATATATAAGAAAAAAACCCATAAGATATATAGGGTCAGTACCATCCATGGTTTCAGGCATTCATTGGGGGGCCTGAAACATATCCCCCACAAATAAAGAAGGCTCTACTCTATATGGACAAAATTTACCTCCCATAATATATATGAAAATTAACTCAAGATAGATCAGATACCTAAATGTACAAGCTAGAAATTAAAAGCTTTTTGAAAAGAACATAAAAGAACGTCTTTGCAACATGGGACTAGGCAAAAGTTTCTTAGAAAGTCTACAGAAAGCACTAA
The DNA here is from genome assembly GCF_053574225.1 of Canis aureus. Classification (NCBI taxonomy): domain Eukaryota; kingdom Metazoa; phylum Chordata; class Mammalia; order Carnivora; family Canidae; genus Canis; species Canis aureus. The sequence continues at coordinate 9,978,591 of NC_135641.1, forward strand.
TTACAAGCTTTTTTTAAAAGACAAATTGGTGCTCATCAAAACTTAACACTTCTGCACTTTGAAAAGTTACTTTAACATAATGAGAGACAAGGAAGAGTTTAGGGAAAATGGTTGCAAAATGCATATCAAGTAAAGAACTTGTATCCAGAATATTGAGAGAATTTTGACTACTCAAAAATCAAGATAAACAACCAATTCAACTGCTACAAAATAGGCAAGATATTTGAACAGACAGCTCCCAAAGAAGATAAGAGAATGGCCAATAAGCATATTAAAAGATGCTCAGCATTATTAGTTGAAGGGAAATGTAAATAAAAACCACAATAAGACATCACTCCCCACCTCTAATATTAGAATAGCTAAACTTAGAATTGAGCGCTCCCTATGTTGGTGAGGACAAAGAATGGCTGGAATTCTCATGCATTGCTAGTGGGAATGCACAATGATATGGCCACTTTGGAAAAACACCTTCAAAATCCCTTACAAAGGTAAACATATACTTACCATATGTGTATGAGACCCAAATATCCCACTTTCCAACATTTCCCTGGGAGAAATGAAAGCAGATAGCGACAATTACATGTGGATGTGTACATTCGTATTCTTTATTGTCAAAAACGAGAAAACTCTAATGTTCATCAACCGATAAGTAGACAAAAAATTATAGTATATTATATACAATGCCACCTATTCAGTAATACAAATGAACTACTTATGGACACATACAAAAACATGAATGAATCTCTCAGTCTTTTTATTATTAATACTTGGAGAGTATTCTGTAGAATACCTTGCATGGGAATATCCATCAGCTCTACTTACAATTTCCTCAAACAGAAAACAACCTTAATGCCCATCAGCAGGAGACTGATGAACACACTGGGAAGTACTAATTGTTACTGAGCACTTAAAAGTAACACTTCTGATACACAAAACTACATGGATACTCATACAAAATTTTGAGTGAAATATTCCAGACACAAAACATCACGTTATATGATCACAGTCATATAGAACTAGACTAAGATGAAAAAATAAGACTGCTGGTTGCCTCTGGTGGGATTGATTAGGGAAGAACAAGAGGGAGATTTCTAAGAAGGCAAGTGTTTTCTGAACTGCATAGTAAGATGGGTGCATTTCAGCCTGGGAAGTTTATACCTCAACTAAAGAAATGTAAAATATAAATATCAAACAGTAAAGATTGGGAGAAAAAAGTAGCATTGCTTTAGTTGAGGTATGAAAACTGTGATATGTCCTGTGTGAAACGTTCTAACATTGGAGCCACCTAATATATTTGACGGGTGAGAATATTCCCTTAACACTCATCCTACATATCACTTACAATGTAGTAATCTCAACCAACTTTCACTTTTCTGACATGACTTTCCTCTGTATCCCTCACAGTGCTTAGATGTGCCCAACACACAGTTGGTATTTGACATCTGAATAAATAATATACTCAGAGCTGCTCATTTGCCATGATTATTTATTTCATCGTGGAATATTTGTGACACCCTACTAACCGTTGTAGACTAACTTTGCACTCACTTCATGCCTTTTATTTTGTTCCTTCTGGCCTCTGGGTGTGTAGACTGGGTCCTGATCCATGTGATTCTCCATGTAACGAGGTTTCCCATCAACAGGATGTGTTGCTTTACCTCTTCCTGCCACCTCGCAGACATGTTTCCTTACTGAGCTATTCAACAGATTAATATTCTGATCAGGGAAAAGTCTTTGGAAAGAGACTGACAATTAGTGTACAAATCACAGATAAATGAATTTCCAACTTTATATGTAAGGGCAAAATGTGACTTCGGATGGTCGCCCAAAGGAAGATACCAATACATCTCGTTTAGCCACCTCACAAACATATTCACTGTTCCCGTAGGTCTCAGAAAACACAAATCCCACACACCGTGACATGTGGACATTACAGTTACAAACACTGTCCTAGAGAGGACAGCACCATAGACTCCAAATCATCATGTAGTTGAGTAAAGATTGTGAAAGTTATTCACGAACTTACATGTGGTATTTAATAGGCATCTGGAATGCATGCCTCTGCTGCATTCTTTTTGATCACATTCTGAAGGCAGGATCCCAGCCCAGGGAGGTCAATGTCAGGTCACTGCCAGATCTCCCTGCACAGGCTCACAAAGCTTCAGCCTGCCTCTGTGTTTTCTGTCCAGGTATAGCTCACAGAAACTCAGACAAAACAGGCCAGTAACGAGCACCCTCAAGACTGGGGTCAAGACACATATGGTCAAAATGCCAAACTTGTGAGCATCAGCATATCCACACGACACAGACAAAGCACACTGGTATGACAGCTTGCAAGATGAGCAATGACCTGCTATTTCTATAGTCAGGAGGAAAAATCACTTAATTACATATGTAATCATATTACAAATTCAGGTGATGTGGGGGATGTAAATCGGAACTCACAAACCAACTTTATTTCATTTTGCCAGAAATGAAGTAAGTCTGCTCTTCACTGACAAAACCTGAAATTTTCTTGTCATTTTGAATTAAAACATTATGAGTAAAATCATCAAAGGAAAGAGAATTTTTGTCTGCCCTCTTCCATCTATCAGTAGGTCCAGGATTTGAATAAACAGATCTCTCCTCAGTTAAACACCTACTTCTCCAGGGCAATGTTTTCAAACTAGAGAGAGACAAGTTCTGGGATATCAGCTTGTCAGTTTGTGAAGCCCCAAACATTGCTTGGAGCAGCCATGGCAAAACGGAGGCAAAGCGATGACACCTGCAGTGTTTGACGTACGCATCGGACCCCTATCCTGTGCCTTGTGGAGGCTCCACTGTCTTCATGCTGAGAGTCTGAATGCATACACAGCCAGAAAACAGCCAGAACATGCATAAAGATAGAACTCTGAGCCACAGTCAGCTCCAATGAGCCCAGGAAACCAACCTGTCATCTGTGTAACCAGCCCAGGAAGCTGGCTTGCTCTCTGTACCTCAGACTTAGCAGGAAGTCAGACCAGTTTTTCTAGTAATAATCTAGGAAGAGCACTATCTCTAGTAATAATCCAGGAGGACAAACAATAACCCCTATAACAACAGGCCCCCCATGGCAAGGACTTGGTTAATAGCTGACAGCTTCCTTAATTTTTGTCCCTACAAAATTAGGAAAAATTAGAATCAACCAGGGGAAGACAATTATATGTACCCCTCACCAGTCACACGGATGCCCTGCTTCTAGTTAAATCCTCTCCGACTTCAGCCTCCAGCCAGGAGCTGGAGCAGTCTTGCCTGTTTTCCACTATAAAATGCAAATGCAAGTGATGATGACAGACTCCCTTGCTCAAGCAAGCTCTGAATAATGGGCCCTTTGTGTTTTCATCAGGTGGTCTTTGTTTCCGCAACTCCATCTCTGGCTGCCCAGAACTCCTTGCTTCTTCATTCAGGAGAACCCACCTAAGTCTGGTCATTTTGTAACCTGCTAACACCTCTAGCCACACACACACACACACACACACACACACACACACACACACGTCTAGTCCATTTACATTTGCCTGTCCTCATGTGCGACCTCTTTGGACCCGAGTGGGAACCAGATAGACTCCTTAAAGGTGAATATAAGGTAGCTTCTCTCTAGAGAAATTGTGAAGACCCAGTGCCACGAACTAACAATCCAATAGCTGACAGTAGCATTGACCCCAGGGTAGATGGGTTGATGGAGGGGACATGAGAAAACAGGTGGCCTCAGATGAGCTCCTTCAACCTACATTGCTCAGTCCCCACACACTTGATCTAAGAAGAATCCAGACCGATGAAGGTGCATTATCTGGGCCTCCACCACCAACTCATTTTTTAATTTTGTCTCACCACTGAGAAAGCACAGTGTTTCTGAGATCTAATTAAATTCATCTAAGTAATATACTTATTATGAAATGTATAAGAAAATATTCAACTTCTAAAAATTAAAATCATACTTTTACTTATAAACATAAAAAATATTAAAGTTAGGATATTAGTGACAGTGGAGTAAAAGGGAAATGCATATATATAGCTATAAAACATTTTAATGGAGTCAGGCAACATCTTTAGGTGCCTGATTTTTTCACACTTTTTGGTCTAGGAGGTTTTTTCCGGGAAGCTAATTCTAAGAACCTGTTTTTGAAAAATTTAAAATATTTATACACAAAGAAATTAACAGAAGGTAATATGTCCCAGTGGTGGGAAAGCACATATGGTTTGTTGTTGGTAAGTGAATATTAGCATTCAGAGCTATTTACATAATACACGCACACATGACATACTCTTTGATCAATAACAATGCTAATCAATACTGCTGCAGCATATGGACTCATTCAGCGCTCCCAGTTATCCAGTGAGGCAGGTATTATTTCGTCCCCATTTTACATACTAATAGAAGTTAGGTTACTTCCTGAGAGTATGCTTTAGTGTGTATTCATTAATACCATCTGTATTCATTCATGCTAATCTACTTAAGACTACAGTGTAAGATAAAAGTTAACATTAATAAATCAGAATCTCCTTAAAAATATTTCCTCAGGGCAGCCCCGGTGGCTCAGTGGTTTAGTGCCACCTTCGGCCCAGGGCATGATCCCACATCGGGTTCCCTGCATGGAGCCTGCTTCTCCCTCTGCCTGTGTCTCTGCCTCTCTCTCTCCCTCTCTCTGTCTCTCATGAATAAATAAATAAAATCTTTAAAAAAAAATATTTCCTCAATTTTAGTTGTAACTACTTCAGACTGGTTTTAGCCAGCAACAATTACATAGTTATTTAACTTCATAATGAACACTACTTTTTTTTTCCTAGCAAGAGTTTTTAAGGAATCATATTTATAAAAGAAATCCTCCAAAGTAATTATTGACCTCAACATTATTTTGGTAAACCATATTATTTAGCATATTTAGCAACCATATTATTTAAACACTGCTTTGTTGTTTATTCCCCACTACCAGGTAAGTACATTGTCAATTTTTTTGTGAAGTTAAATGCTTTTGTTTTGATTAAGATCCCAATTCCTCTTTCTTGTCTTCTTTTCACCTCTTATGTGTATCTAATTTAATTTAGTGATTTATAAAATGGGTAAATTAACTCGAAGCAAAGTAGAGTTCTTCAAAAATTTATGTGTTTTGGGATCCCTGGGTGGCGCAGCGGTTTGGCGCCTGCCTTTGGCCCAGGGCGTGATCCTGGAGACCCGGGATCGAATCCCACGTCGGGCTCCCGGTGCATGGAGCCTGCTTCCCCCTCTGCCTGTGTCTCTGCCTCTCTCTCTCTCACTGTGTGCCTATCATAAATTAAAAAAAAAAATTAAAAAAAATTTAAAAAAAAATTTATGTGTTTTATATATGTCAGTGCTATTTATTAGCAATAACAAAAAATACTTCATGCAAGTTAAATACTGCTGTGAGCTTTTAAATTGATTTTGTAGTTACTATAAAGGAGCATAAAGTATCAAATAATGATGCTAGGGTTCATGCTGAATGGTGGACCCAGAAGTCTAAGGGTAGGGGCCCCTCCTCTGTGTTTCTTCAAAATGTAAAATTTGTTCTAAGTTTGAAAAGTTGTGTTCAAGGTTGGCAACAAACAAACAAAACTTGCTGAGCTGTGCATACGCTCTGATGGAAACTGGTAACACGTTGTGTGCTCTAATCATAGGTTGCAAAATAAGAATCCAAATTATTTCTCTGACGTCATTGCCTTGAGGAGGCCACCATCACCAAATACCACAGGTGACCCGCTAGAATTAGCTGAACCAGTCCATGTGCTTCAAGAAAAGGGTGTTCAGCAATGGAGCTATGGTAAGTCACCCTCTTTGGTAAGGGTAGCATGCCCAGTGGGGAGCTCTGCATTGTGCAGCCATCATAAATTCCCTAGGATTTTGTATAAAAGTTGGCTTGGTGTTTAGAAGACTAATGATGCCACTGATTTGATATGTCTGGTCAACATTAAACACAGTTTGTTTTTTTAAAAGTATAGCTCTCACTATGGACATGAAAATATTCACTTAGTCACAGTTTAGTATCCTCAGAGAGTTCTCAGAATACATTTTCTTCTCTTATTGGTTGCTAGGAAACAACATGTCACATTCTCAAATTTCAGTATGCTTCTTATTCTGGGTTACCCCAAATAAATATCAGATCATATTTACAAATGACACTGTCAGTTTAAATATATACATATACTATTTCTATAGTCATAAAAAGTCACTTTATTCTGGGCCTGCTGTTTCTCTTTTATAATGAAGGAGTAAAAGAGGATACTATCAAAGTTCTTCCTTGAGGTTTTCCAGACCTGGCTCTGTGAAAGAATAAAAGAGAGGGGGACACAGAGAGAGAGAGAGGCCAGAGAAAAGAAGAAAGGAAGGAAGGAAGTTAGTTCAATACTCAGTAGTTACACAGTATTTCTAATTATTAAATTTTAATTTGCTCAGTGAAAGACAAAGAGTTGATTCCTGATATCCTTCTTAATTTTTTCAGTTCTTAATTTAATACATTTGCATAAACTGAGGTGAGAAATGCTGGCTAAACTGTCTTATTCCTGAGGGAAACTTTATGGTTAGTTTACGGGACCCCAGGGGAGATGTTAATATCAAATAATGAGAGCATATGGCAGAAAGGCTGACTCATTGTCATCTACTTGTCATAACATCACTGTGAGGTTTAAAACAAATCCATGCGATAATTTTAAAGCAATACTCCTAATAGTACCAGAATCTCTTAAGCCTTATGCTGTTTGATTTATCCTCAAATTCTCTTTCCAATTAAACATACGGATAGCTGGAATTTTTAAAAGCCCCAGAGAATTGGAGATGCTCTTGTCTTTAACGCAATTTTAAACGCAGACATCCCTGATTTACCAGTTCCCACTAATGCTCTCCTAAGATCAAACACAGAGCCCTTTTGACTGAAAGAGAAGCAATCTCAGGAAGCTGCTGTGCAAAACTCAAGAACAATTACCACCAAGAAATATGGACTTGAGACCAGACAGCAGTAAAGTACAGAAGATTTCTCTCTCTTGGAGATCTACAGGAGATTTTGGAGTCGCAGAGACACAAGCCATGATTTAGGATTCCCACCCTTCATCTTCCTGCCTGCAGAAATGGTTCCTAAATAAATATAGGAGGTAAAACTACAGTTTGCATAAGGGTCTGTTGGTAGGCTTTATCATTATAAATCTACATCTTTTTGAAATACCCTGCGGTCTGGGAAGAGGTGTACAATTCAGTCATTATTTTACAGTGTGCTACCACTGCAGGAAATCAAGACTGCCTTTTAGGGATTCCATCTGCGATGCTATCATTTAGCTGTGCCAAAACACCCGCGTAGTTACTGTACATGTTCTTCTTCAGGAAATCTGCCACATTGTGTTTGCATTTGCGTCCCCAGAAATAAATCCGGTGTCTAGTACGGAGCTGGTGCTCTCTGCATAACGGTGGGTTTTGAAGATGAGGTGTATTCGTTTCCTTGGGCTGTCAGAGCAAAGTACCATACCCTGGATGCCCTAAAACACAGAAGGTCACTGTTTTTACAGTTCTTGAAGCTAGACATCCAAAATCAAGGTGTCCGCAGGACTATGCTCCCTCTGAAACCTGTAGGAAAGAATCCTTCCTTGACTCTTGCCTCTGCTGGTGGCTACTGTCAATCTTGAATTTCCTTTGCTTGCAGCTTTATTGGAGTCTCTTGCTCTGTCGTCACAGGTCTGTGTGTGCCTGTGTGTAAACTTCCCTAGTGTAAGCACACCAGTCCTACTGTATTAGGGCACACCCTGATGACCTCACTTTATTATAGCTGAAAAGATATTATTTCCAAACAAAGACACATTTACAGATTCTGGAGTTCAGTGCTTCGGTGTCTTTTGGGAGGACAGAACTCCTCCCATAACACAAAGCGCTATGTCCCAAATGTTTGTTACATCTCCCTTGTACCAAGTAATATACTGAAAATCTACCTGCCTCACAGAAATGTGCTGGGTAATTGCTGGCTCTGCTCACTCTCAGTAGGTTTTGACTCTTTGTGGACTAAAATGCAAAGCAAACAGAATGTCCTTCATGCTCCAACTCATCATCAAGCCTGCTCTTACCATTCACATGTGCAGGCAGGGTGACAGCTGTAGTCCTTGCCTCAGTTTCTTAGGAAGACATAAATGGAAGATCATCATCTTGCTCCAAACAAAAATTGGGACAATAGTACAAGAAAGCAACTTTGTGCCGTTTCCATTTTAAGAGGTTGTCCATGACATGTGCTTTGAATGCTGAATAATTGGACTATCTGGTTAATTTTGCTGATGCAGAAAATAATGTAAAGTGGGACATCCCCTACAAATTTGGCAGGTGCTTGTCTTTAGCATTGAAAAGTGTAAATATTATCATAAGATGATCTATTTTATAACAACTAAGAAGCATCTGGACGAGGCTAATTCACACACATACACAAAACTCAAAACTTGAAGGAAAGATAAGTAAATTCTCTTAAGCCTAAAAGGAATAGCTAAGGATGTTTCAGTTTTTATATTTCAAAATCTTCTCTGAGTAGAGCATAACCTAACATATGTGGATGGAGCTAGAGAGTCTAATGCTAAGTGAAACAAGTCAGCCAGAGAAAGACAAATACCATATGATTTTACTCATAAGTGGAATTTAAGAAACAAAACACACAAACATAGGAAAAGGGGGAAAAAGAAAGGGACACAAACCATAAGAGACTTTTAACTATGGAGAACACACTGAGGGTTGCTGGAAGGAGGGTAGAGGATGGGCTGGATGGGTGATGGACACTCAGGAGGGTGCTTGTGATGAGCACCGGGTGCTCTATGTCAGTGATGAATCCCTAAATTCTACTCCTGCAGTCAGTGTTACACTGTATATTATCTGACTGGAATTTAAATAAAAACCTGAAAAAGGAAGAAAAACAAACAAACAATGGAGGCTTTAAAATTGTGGTTTTGTTACAATGTTCAGGTATTTTGGTATCCCCAATGTGGCTATTACAGTTGTACATATTACACTAGAAATTTCTAATGCAACAGGAGATAGAAGTGAAGTAGGGGTCTGATGAATTGTGGGGTTGAAGTACCATTCGACACTGGTCACCCGTTAGTCCTAAAATTTTCATCATGGTGTAGAAATTATGCTTAATTCTGCAGCCTATGAATGGAGCAGTGCACTTTCAGACCCAGACTAAGGAGGAGAGTTCTATAAAACTCTCAGGAGAGGTGGCAGATTTTCAGTGACCTGTGGAAGCTCCTTTCTCTGGACTCCTGGAGGCTCACGAGAGGGAGGTTTGCAGCAGGCAGAGGTGGCAGCTGTGGCCACAGGACGCACCAAAGTTAACTGATCTTGGAGAAATTGCTCCCATGACCGGGACCCCTTGACCACATGCCCCTCAGAGGTGTGGTCTAGATCTTGGTCGTGTGTCAAACTGCAGAGGATTGTCGGGGCCCATTATTGAGTAAATGCTCAATTAGAACCTAGAGAGCCTGAATTCACTGGCAGCATCACAATGTGGTCAACACGGGACTTGTACATACTGGCTTTCAAAATTCATGATTTGGAAGGACGTTGGTTTTAGAATCAAAAAAATATAATGAAAGATCTAAGGAAAAAGGCGATGACAGTGCTGCAACATTCCTGCCTAATTAATGAATCCTCGTCCTTTATTTATTTACTTATTTATTTACTTATTTATTTACTTATTTATTTTTGAATCCTCATCCTTTAAAAGGACTCCAGAGCTCTTTGACAAGAACAGGAAACCAAATCCACATATTGGACCTCCCATTCTCTGTCATATTTCCCACTGCAGTGGCCCAACAGAATGTAGATAATCATATACCACAGCTAGAATAAAAAAAGGGACTGATTGGGTGCCTGTGGGGCTCAGTCAGTGAGCATCCAATTCTTGATTTCAGCTCAAGTCATGATCTCAGGGTCATGAGATCAAGCCCTGCATCAGGGTCCAAACTGAGCATGGAATCTGCTTAAGATTCTCTTCCCTCCCATCACTCACACTTATGCTCTCCCTCAGAAAGGGCTGATGTCAGTACCATTTTCGGTTTGCTCAACCTTGCCCATATGTCTAATAATAGAACCTTAATTTTTTCTGTCATGGCTATTTACTGTTTTAGGGCAGTGCTACCTTCATCTTGCCTTTAGTAATCATGCCTCAGTTCCTCTAAGCCATCCTTAGGGGACACCTTTCTCCACTTTTCTTGAAACTGAAGGAGTTCTTAGAATGTGGGACTTTTAGCAATAAAATGAGATAATTTCTGGATAAATCAGGAAGAATTGATAAACCCATTTCCCCAGACCATGTACAGGGAGACTATCTATCAACTTGCCTCTTCTTTAAACCCCTAGCCTATTCAGGGGAGGTAGCATGTGATCGAAACCAGGTCAATCAGAATCTCTCTCTTCTGGAACGTGAATCTTGACAGGGAGAGAAAATCAAGGATAAAATACTTGAAACTCTGCCCCCAGAAGAAATTGTCCATCGTGTCTCACTTTCCAGGATCCCTGTGTTCGCTGGCTCTGGACCTTCTGAAAACTGATTGTTCAGCCACCGTGAACCATGTCAGCAGATTTCCCCTTTGCTCGAGTCAGCCAGAGTGGGGGTGTGTCAGTGACGCCAGACAACTCTCACAGGTGCCCAGAACGGGCCCGGGAGTTGAGGTGGGACAAGTGAGAGACGCTCACTGTGGGGTCAGTCCAGGCAAAGTCAGTGTGGAGGCAAGAGTTCTCTCTCCCTGCTTATCTCAAGGACAGAACAGGAAATCCTGCTGCCGACACAGCATTTTGTTCAAGTGTTTCTGTTGTGCTCTGTGACTCACACCAACGCTTGTCCTGGATGAACCTCAAAGGGCTTGACAGAAGAGTGTTAAAGCCTTGGAAATACATCAGCAGAGGAGGAGCATTTTGCCCAGAGAGGAGCTGTCTCCCCAAGGCCAGGACTCCAGGATGACCCCCGGGACCACAGTGTTTAATGTTGGAAAAGCCCAGCTCGCCACCCTTATATCAGCAGTTGCTGCCAACAGAGGCTTAGCGGGGGTGAGGTGGGGCAGGGGACGGGCACTGGGCCTGGCCTGGTGCTCCCAGAACCCGCCCCTGTCGGCCGAATGTGGGATTGCACGTGGCCTCTCCAGGGACTCCTCGAGGCAAAGTGCAGCTCTCCTTTGTTTTGAATCACCCAAAGGTGAACAGGATACCTACTAAACTGAACTGTGTGGAGCTGGGCCCCATGCTCGGGTCTACTGTAAGAGGCAGAGTACCCCAACTGGACCTCAATCCGGGAGCAATATCTCCACATGGGTCCCTATTTAATCAACTTGCCCAAGTGCAAATCGATAGGAAGCCAGCTCTGTTCTAGAGGCAGGAGCTGTGTTCTCAGAGACACTGGGGCTCCCCTGCAAACAAGGAATTGGGGTTGCTTAGACCACCTGGTGACCCCGAGGCCCCACACCTGGGGGAAACAGGTTTCCAGGTGGTACTGCTCAGAAAGGACAGCCTCCCATCCCTCCCTCCAAAGGGTCCAAGAGACAGAGGGGAGGCCAACAGGCAGAGGTGCCACCTCCGACCCCTCCTCTATCAGCACGGTAGGTCCTGCTCTTCTGACACAGCAGGTTGTGGACATTGTTCAGGACCCAACACTGTCACCTGGGTCTGCGGGGTGCATCTCCCCCTTTCCCAGTGACAATAGAAACAGTATCTGGGTTCATGAGGGCTCTTGGCTCTGGGAAGGGTAGTAGAGGGAGGAAACTGGGAAAGGTTCCAAGGCACCAGACAAAATGTAGACTTGCTTCTAGATGCCAGGGGAGGTGATTTGACAAGGTGGAATTAGGAGCTTGCCTCAGTTGGTCTCCCCCCTTCCCACAGAGGCTGGGAGCCAGGGGCAAGGACTGCATTTCAAGGATGTGGTGCCCAGGTTCCCTGAGAAAAGAATTTCTGCATTATAAAACTGTAGGCTGAGGTTTGAAAATGTTTACATCTCAAAGAGTCAGATAAATAATTTGCAATTGAAAAAAAAACAAAAAACAAAAAAAAAATAATTTGCAATTGCAAGTCTTTGAATGTAAATGCTTTAGGAAAAGGGAGGTGAGACCTGGAATCAAGGAAAAACATCTACCTTGAATCAAGCTGAAGGAAAAGTCAAGGCCATTTTGGTCACAAATGAGATAAAGAAAAAAAAATGACGAGCCCATGTTGGAGTCATTTGTACCCCACAACAACAAAGACTTCATTACAGTATCAACCTATTCCAGAAATGTGACTGGACCTGAAACAATCCTTACCTTGCTTTTGCTAATAACTTCTTGCTCCATATCACCATTAACCCAAGAATTTTCTGAAAAGGAATTACAAAGGAAATTCCCATCTCTTTTCCTGATCTTACTCTAGGATGACCAAGGCAAGATGGAGAGGTCAGTCATGGTTTGCTTATACGATTTTCCCAGTAGAAGATCTTCTAGTCTCTTTAAGCTTCTCAAGAGATTTTTGGCTTGATTTCCTTGATAAGACTCAGACAGACATCAATTAGCAAACAATGCAGATCAATTATAAAATAATACAAGATAACCCACTGTTGATTTTGTCGATGATAGGAAAAGCCAAAGGATTTTAGAATAATCCCAAACCGAGGTGCATGAGAACATTGCAAAACTACACAAATCAGGCAAAGTCATGGATTTCATTAGTCTAAAAATTTAAGGTTTGTAAATGCATGAATTACTAAGGTGGTCTGTAGGATCAGCACTGCCATGAAAATAGGAAGCATTTATCTATTGAATTTGTAGGAAAGCCTCAGCTTGTGGGTCTTGCTTCTACATGGTCACTGTTTTCTTCCAGTAAAAAAAAATTAAAAAGTTGCTCTGCTATGTGTAGACAGAATGGTAGAAAACTCTATCCAAGTGATCGGCTCATTGTGTCATGGGGGAGGGGACCAATCTGTCTGAGGAGGATTCATCCTCCAATACTTGAACCGGCTCTTAAGAAAAGTCGATCAAATCTGTCAGTATTAGTTTATAAAACATGAATACTACCATAAGGACCACCAAGTACATGGTGTACCAAGTTTTCCACAAGAAGGTTAGGGCTGATACTGACTTGGTTAGTCTAGGACGGGGGCCATGATAGCACCTTACCAAACTCCCAGGTTGGGAGAAGGAGGATCCAATCCCAGCTCTGCAACTGAATTAGGCAGACTGCCTCTCAGGGCCTCAGGTGCTCACCTATAAAAAGGGAATTACAATACCTGTTGAATATGATTGTATTACAACACCTAGTTAGTTATGTCATCATCAAGTAGTTGTGTTAGCATGCAAATGTAGAAACTGGGTCTCTGAAAAATTAAAGGGTTTTCAGGAGGTAGATCTCGGAACCTTAGGAGCCAGAGTCAGGTTGTTCCCTCCCCGCAGATGTGTGACCATATATAAAAGCCCAAGCATCCGGTGCTACTAGATAGTTCAGTAAACGGGACAGCATGTTGCTAAAGAGGATACAGAGTTTACAGAACACCTATGTGACTCAAATATAAAATAAAATTTGTAGATCTATGCTGAGAGCTGCTCTGTGCTCGGTGAGGGAATAAAATTCACAACTATTTGTAGTTAAGAGCAGGTTTTAACCCCATTTAGACTTCTGTGCCTGGCTTCTCTTTACTCCTGCAAGTTTGATCTATGTTCAAGAGTTTTACTTGCTTTCAAATGGCTGTAGTAAATTTATTGAAATGTTTGAGCTAAAAATCTCTTTGAAGAAGACCATTTATGTCTAGAAAAAGAAACTTAGGAACACTATATAACCCCAGTAAGCTGTTGCAAGAATCCTAAAAATCAAAATTCTCACAATCCAGCAGAGCAGAAATTGTTCTCTTGGGCTAACTTCCCTGCAAATCTCCTAGGTGTTGAGTTTCCCCAAATAGTGTAGATTTGGTATGTCTTCCTTAATTCAGAGTATCACAAAGAGAAGGAAAGAACCACCCTAACTCAGCTTCCAATAGATATGTTCTATTGCTATTTTCCTAGGCACAATCACACCTATTTGTTTAAGTAGGACTATATTAAACATGCTTGTTTTTTTCTATCTGTCTTGTATGGAGCCAAATGAATATAAAAGTAGACTTCTATTTAGTTACTTCAGTGTATTGATAGCCATTACCAGTATGAAACAGACTGAATAATATTTAGGCATGTCTCTGTATATAAATGAATGCCCTTAGGATATACATGCTTTGTTGAAATAAATAATTAATTATAAGCATAGACAGAATGCAAAGAATTAGTAGCTACTAACAAAATCAGGCTTGAATATGATAAATATACATATATGATTTATATATTGATATGTAAATTTATTTAATTAGAGAGAGATAGAGAGCAGAGGGGAGGGACAGAGGGAGAGAAAGAATCTCAAGCAGACTTCTTGCTGAATGCAGAACCAATGTGGGGCTTGATCCCAAGACTCTGAGATCATGATCTGAGCTGAAACCAAGAACAGATGCTCAACCGACTAAGCCACATAGGCCCTGGCACTCCTTGTGGGTGATATATTTTGAATCACATAAACACAGATTGAGAATCCACATATTAGGCACAGGACTGCTGCTATATCTGCATTATGTATTTTAGTGAGTGAGCAATGCACGTCAGACATAAAAGTTGTGCAAAGCAGAAGAATTGTGGGCTGTTATCAGAGGCCCCATGTGGGGCTTTGGCAGATTCAGGTTTTACATTTCATCCTGGAAAAGCAGTAGTTCAAACTGCTTTCCCTAGACATTGAAAAGGAATCAGTGAAACATAAATCAACAGTGGAAGCAAAATATACAAAACATTTTGCACAAACAAGACACTCAATAGATGGTGGATGAATACAATACTACTATATCTATGAAACAATATCACAGAGATTGAAGAAAAAGATGCCAACTATAAAATAAGGAATTTTTGATAGAAATTCAATTTGATGGCCATGACCACGAATAGCTTCAGCACTGACCATAATATCGCAAGTAGAAAGGACAGAATATGAATTATGGTATTTTCAAATGTAGTAAGAACTGAAAACACTACATGGAAATAATTTCTGTGATTCCATTTAGTTTTACTCTTACTGACAAAGAATTTAGCAAGCCCTCTCAGTGCATTTTTTTAAAGAATTTACTTTTTAGATCAGCTTAAGCTTCACAGAAAAATTGAGGGAATATATATAGATTCTCATGTACGTTTCCTCTCACACATGCATAAATTCCCTCATTAAAAACATTCCCCAGCAGAGGGTTGCCTGGGTAGCTCAGTCCATTGACTGTAGGACTCTCGATTTCAGCTTGGGTCATGACCTCCAGGTCATAGGATAGAGTCCCATGTCAGGGTCCCTGCTGGGTGTGGAGCCTGCTGGGGATTCTCTCTCTTTCTCTCTCTCTCTGCCCTCCTCCCCCACTGCTTGCAAGCCCTCGTTTGTGTGTATTCTCTCTCCCTCTCAGAACAAAACAAAACACCCTGCCAAGTGGTATGTTTGTTATAACTGATGAACCTACACTAACACATCATAATCAATCCAAGTCCATAGTTCACTCCTGGTGTAGTATATTCCAAAACTTTGGAAAAGTATAATGACATGTATCTATTGTAATTGTATCACACAGAATATTTTCACTGCCCCCAAATCCTCGTGCTCTCCTTATTCATCCTTTCCCCCCTCTCCAAACCCTGGCAACTGTTGATATTTTTCCTTTCCATAATTTTAACTTTTCCATAGTGTCACATAGTTGGAATCATATAGTAAGTAGCCTTTTCAGATTGGCTTCTCTCAGATAATAATATACATTTAAGGTTTCTTTATGTTTTTTCATGCCTTGGCAGCTCATTTCTTTTTAATGCTGAATAATACTCCATTGTCTGGTTGTACCACCGTGTATATTTATCCACTCACCCACTGAAAGACATCTTGGTTGCTTCCATATTTGGGCAATTATGAATAAAGCTACTATAAACACCCATGTATAGGTATTTGTGTGGATACAAGTTTTCAACCTCTTTGAGTAAATACCCAAAACTGTAATTTCTGAATCATATGGTAAGAGTATGTTTACTTTTGTAGGAAACTGTCAAAATGTTTTCCAAAGTTATGGTACCATTTTGCATTTCTACCACTAAGGAATGAGAGTTCCTGTTGCTCCATATCCTCACCAGCATTTGGTGGTGTCAGTGTTCTGGATTTTGGCATTCTAGTGGGTGTGTGGTGGCATCTTATTGTCCTACTTTTCATTTCACTTACGACATATAACATGGAGCATTTTTTTCAAATTCCTATTTGCCATCTGCATCTTCGTTGGTGGGCTGTCTGGTAAGGTCTTTGGCCCATTTATTAATTAAATTGTTTTCTTATTGTTGAGTGTTAACAGTTCTTTGTATGTTTTGGGTAGTGGTCGTTTATCAGATGTGTCTTTTGCAAATATTTTTCCCAATCTATGGCTTGTCTTCTTATTCTCTTAACATTGTTTTTCATTTTAATGGAGTCCAAATAATCAGTTATGCCTTTCATAGCTCATGTGTTTGATGTTGCATCTATAACGTCCTCACAATACTCATGGTCACCTATGTTGTCTCCTATGTTCTCTTCTGGGGTTTTTATAGTTTTGTATTTTACATTTAAGACACTGATCTATTTTGAATTAATTTTTGTGAAGTGTGTGAGATCTGTGACTAGATTGATTTTTTATACATGGATGTAATTTCTTCCAGCATCATTTATTGAAAAGACCATTTTTGCTCATTGTTTTGCTTTGCTCCCTTGTTAAAGATAAGTTGACTAAATTTATGTGGGTCTATTGTTGGGTTCCCTAATCTGTTCTGGTGATCTATTTGTCTGTTTTTTCACCAATATCACATGTCTTGATTATTGTAACTCTTTAGTAAGTCTTGAAGTTGGGTAGTATCAATTCTCCAACTTTCTTCTTCTTTAGTATTATATTACCTATTCTGAGCCTTTTGCCTTTCTACATAAATTTTATTCTATTTTTTTTAAGATTTTATTTATTCATTCATGAAAGACACACAGAGAGAGGCAGAGACACAGGCAGAGGGAGAAACAGGCTCAATGCTGGGAGCCTGATATGGGACTCGATCCTTGGTCTCCAGGATCTCACCCTGGGCCAAAGGCAGGCACTAAACTGCTGAGCCATCCAGGAATCCCAACCTTTCTACATAAATTTTAGCATCTATTTGTTGATATCTGTTTGTTCCTGGTATTTTGATTGGGATTTCATTGAATCTATAGATTAAGTTGGGAGGAACTGACATCCTGGCAATATTAAGTGTGAATATGAGTTCTATCTATGAATACAGAATATCTCTGCATTTATTTAACTCTTTGGTTTATTGCATCAGAGTTTTATATTTTTTTGTATATTTATCTTACATATTTTGTTAGATTTATAATAAAGTTTTCATTGGTGGGGATTCTAACAACATAATTCAGAAAAAATTTAAAATAGTATCAAAAATTGCAAACTTCCTAATTTGCTAGATGTGATCAATTAGATAATGGTCACAATGAACTCCACATTCTTTTGAACTTGGTAAATATTCCAAAATGCGTTATAGCCCTTTTAAATAACAACCTATTCAAATATAGTTTCATGGGCAGCCCCGGAGGTGCAGCGGTTTAGCGCTGCCTGCAGCCCGGGGTGTGATCCTGGAGATCCAGGTTCGAGTCCCACATCGGGCTTCCTGCATGGAGCCTGCTTCTCCCTCTGCCTGTGTCTCTGCCTCTCTCTTCGCTCTCTCTGAATGAGTAAATAAATAAATCTTTAAAAAAATATATAGTTTCATGAAGCAAAGTTCTTTCTGTGGAAAAAATTGTTGGTGTATTAGTTTTTGAGGGCTGCTGCAATAGCTACTACAAATTGAGTGGCTTAACACAAATTTCTTATCTCATTGTTCTGGAGACTAGAAATCTAAAACTAAGATGTGGGCAGAATTGGTTCCTATGGACTGTGAGTTAAGGATCTATTCCAGGCCTCTTGCCTTGGCTTGCCAATATTTGTCTTCATGTTCTTTTTTTTTTTTTTAAGATTTTATTTATTTATTCATGATAGACAGAGAGAGAGAGAGAGAGAGAGAGAGAGAGAGAGAGGCAGAGACACGGGCAGAGGGAGAAGCAGGCTCCATGCAGGGGCCAGACGTGGGACTCGATCCCGGGACTCCAGGATCGCGCCCTGAGCCAAAGGCAGGAGCCAAACCACTGAGCCACCCAGGGATCCCCTCATCTTCATGTTCATGTGGGGTTGTCCCTGTATCAAATTTCCCTTTCTTAGAAGGAACAAGCCATAGATGAGGACCTGTCCTAATGACCACATCTTAATTCAAATCTATAAAACACTCTACAAAGAAGATCACATTCTGAAGTGCTAGAGTTTAAGACTTCAAAATATGAATTTAGGGAATTTAAGGGGAAGCAAAATGAACTATAACAGTATACTTAATTCAGTTGTTATTATGTAAGTCAAATCCTATGAAGATTCTACAACTAAAATATATAATTTTTAATTTTTAAAATATTATTGTAAAGAATCATGTTCATTACAATACTAGGAATATTTTTTGAGTAGATATTCCTGAGACTATTTCCACACAGTTCACTCTATTTGGCAGGGGCCTCTGTGCCTCCACCTAGAAAGACACCCAAAGCTATCATAGTCTTCTCTTCTCTCTTCTCCATCATTCTCAATGAACCTGCTATGAAGAAAGAGGATGATAATTCATATAGTATTTTTCATTGTAAAGAGGTTTTTTTCTTTGCCCAAATCTCTCTCTCTTTTTTGCAGCTGTTTGAGGTATACAATTGATATACAAAAACCCTGCACATAGTTAGTGTATATATTTTTAAGAGTTTGGACACATGCATATACTCATGATACATTTATTATCTTGATTGTGGTAATGGTGTGTCCATATGTCCAAACTTATCACATTGTAAACATTAGCCAGTTTTATGACTAGTTGTCTATCCAACATCTGCTTTCTCATCGTGATCTCTTCTAAATTTGCCATTCTAATAGCTCAGCCCTTTCTATATTGACAATTTCCATCCTCATTCTGCTCATTTACCTGTTCACTGGCTTCAAAACTACAGGGCAGCTGCTGTGTTCAGCCATGGAAACTTCTGCCATTTTTTCTGCCAAAAGCATTTTAAAACATCTATTTTGATTTATTTTAATGCCCTTCATGGAAGTCTTTTGTTATTTCTCTTACCCCTGGTAGCTTCTGCTTCTTTCTCTCAAAGTTCTCAAGGGTCATTCATTGGTTAGCATCTGAGGTGGATGGATGAGCAAGGTAGACCTTCTAAGCTCAGGTGTGCCTCAGGAGCTAATGCCATCTTCTCTGAAGCTAGTAACAAAGAATCAGAAGCCATTCACACAAGGAAAATTAGTAGGATATATGGAAAATATTGATAAAATAACATTTAAGGCTAGGCTCACTGCAGCAATATCTATAAAAATATACTGCTTGATATTTGGCACCAATGATAATTGTCATTGACTACTTAGAAAGTCAATGGAAAAATTAGGGTCCTTCAAAATAAGAATATCAGAAACATCATGTTTTATTCATGGAGAAGGTCAAGAGGAACCAGGGAATTCATTGAAATTTTAGCACTGATAATTATTAAAAAAAAAATCTCTGTGTATAGCAAGCTCAGACTTGGGTTTTACTTGACTCCCTTGAGATATCCTAGTGACTATAAAGTATCCGAAGAGCTTTTCATTCCGGTAATCAGCTGATATTTATTAACACTCACTAGAATCTAGATGCTATTCGAAGAGCTTCGTTATAGAAGCTTCCTTTCATGATGCCTACAACCTATGAAGAGTGGCAAGAAGAAAATAAGGAAGTACATAAACATGAAGATATTAGATCAGAGCTCTAGAGGATCAAGAGTTAGCCCTGCAGTTTGCAGGTAATGCGCTTTTGAAAACTAAACTTTTGAAAAAGGTAAATGTCTATTAATAAGCGAATTGAATTCATTTTAACTAGAGTGGAGAAATTATTTTCTCTTATTACAAAGTTGTTGATCAAAATGAACTCAAGTGTATAAATTTAAGAGAATAAATACACTTCGCTCTGATAAAGATTTTTGTAAAATTGCTCCACAGCATTGATGTTACAAGTCAGTGATTCTAGATTTCAGAGCAGTTTTTAGAAATACTAAAATTAGCCTTACAGGATCACCTCAGTTGTTTAAGCATCTGACTCTTGATTTTGGTTCAGGTCATGATCTCAAAGTCACGAGATCCAGCCCTGTGTTTGGCTCTATTCTGAGTGTGGACCTTGCTTTAGATTCTTTCTCTCCCTCTCCCTCTGCCCCCCACCCTCTGCTCATGCTCTTTCACTATCTCTCCCTCTCTCTAAAAAAAAAAAAAAAAAAGAAGAAAGAAAGAAAGTTTAAATTTAACCTTCAATATTATAGGAAATTTCTTTAACTTTTGGTAAAAGATAAAGATAGAATTTCAAAATTGTAAAAACAGGATAAATAGAATATGAATAAATAAAATATGGAATATTATATTCATCTATAAAAATAATGAAATTTGCCAATATGGATGGATCTTGAGGACATTATGCTATGTGAAGTAAGACAGGGAAAGATAATTATTATATTATCTAAATCCACAGAAAACAGATTAGTGGGCTCCAGAAGCAAGGGGGTAGAGGGGTGAGTGAAATGGGTAACAGGGGTCAAAAAGTATAAACCTCCAGTTATAAAATAAATAAGGCATGACAATATCATATACTGCATGGTGACTACAGTTAGTAAAACTATAGTGTATATTTGAATGTTGCTAGAGGAATAGATCTTACAAGTTCTTATCACAAGAAAAAAAAATTTAACCATGTGTGGTAACAGATGTTAACTAGACCTATTGTGGTGATCCTTTTGCAATTTGTACCAATGATGAATCGTACTATGGCTGAAACTAGTATAATGTTATAGGTCAATGATACCTCAATGTAAAAGAAAATAATGCTTTTGAACCAAAAAGTCTATACTAAAAGCAGGTTTTGGGGTTCTTTTTTGAAAAATCAAATAATCTTTAAAAACGAATTAATAACAATAGGAACAACAACAAAAAAACAAAATATAGAGAAACTAGAGGCGTAATGTACTTTGTTATGAGAATTGAAGCCTGCATAGTCCCTGTATATCCTTAGCTAGTTATATAAATTTAAGGGTTAACTCAGCATTTTGTATTCTATTAACTCAGAATTTTGTATTCTAAAAGCTCTTTTATTGGTTTCTCTTTTTCTAGTTCCCATTTTTATTTCAAAATGTTTCCCAAATAAAAATAATTTATATAAATTACATATGCAAATAAAACAATAACACAATGCATACCATCTGCCCAACCAGATAGATGGAAAATCCCCCTACCCCAGAAGTTGTCTGTGCACCTCCCCAATATTATCCCCCTTTCCTGCCTCTGGAGGGAGCGACCATCCTGAATTTTATGTTTTTTTGTGCCTTTGTTATTGTTTAATTGTCAGGACCCAGTAGTCATGTATCTGTGTAGGTTTATGTAACTAAACGATGTTTTGAAGGTTTTTACATTTTACATACATATTCTTTTGGGATTTGTTTTATTCATTCTATATGATATTTGTGAGATTATTATTTTTTAAGATTTTATTTATTTATTCATGGGAGACACAGAGAGAGAGGCAAAGACATAGGCAGAGGGAGAAGCAGACTCTATGCAGGGAGCCTGATGTGGAACTCGATCCCAGGGCTCCAGGACCACATCCTGAGTGAAAGGCAGATGCTCAACCACCGAGCCACCCAGGAGTCCCATTTGTGAGATTATTCTTGTTGATGCATGTAGCTATAACCATAACTATTCCTCTGTAGAATTGCATACGTGAAGAAATTAACAACATTTACTTTTTTTCTATTTTACTGATAATTTAGGTCATTTGCCATTCTTGTTTGTTTTTGCCTCCCAATGCCCATGTGGACTAATTGTACATGGGTCCCTGTGCAGGAATGCAAAATCTGCCGGGGTATCTACCAGGAGGATGGACAGGTTGTAGGCTTTGCTCCTCTTCAACCCAATGGGATAATACCAAACCATTTAACAAGTGGTGTACCACTAACACTCATGGTTATGTCAATCAGCATTGGGGTTCTTCACCTCCCTTCCATCACTTGGAGTTATTTTAATTTGTTTCTGCTTATTGGTGATGAGATGGCATCTTGTTATAAAGTGGTTTAAATTAATATTTAAAGAGGGTTAGCATTCAGTCAGATAATATATTTAGTCCACTATATTTCTTGAAATTGAATCTTGATAGCTTCTACACCTAGTTTCTCTCAAGATTTTTTAAACAATTAACTACCATTTGTTTCCAGTTTCAACTAGAATTTTAACCAAGATTGGATAAAAAATCTTGAGGTCGTATCATTTGTTTCTGAACCACTAAGAATAAGGAAGGAAAACAGGGTGATGTCATAGAGAACATTAGGTGGCTACTTTATGTTGCAGAAGCAAGGGTCATGTCTCTGAAGAGGTCATGTTTAACTTGAGAACCAAATTAGAAAGAGGTGACCTTGAGATTTCTGGGGGTCACCTGGGAGCAGGAAACACTCTGAGTGAAACTCTAAGGCAACAGTAAGCTTGGGGATTTGAGGTTCTTAATGGACACCACTGTGGTAGGAGCTTCATGAGCAAAAGTAAATGTGGCTGGAGTTCGAGAAACTTGCACCTAATACAGGCTTTCTCAGTCAATCTTTCTTTCCTCACTTTGACTATTCCCTTCAGAAACTTACAACTCCTGCAATTATATTGTTTGTTATTTACTGACTGGTTTATGATCCTCTGCATCTACACCCCTGGGACATCAGGTACTGTGTCTGCTGCCTTGACCACTGTGTCTATCCCCAGAGCCCTTGTCTGTCCCAGCACACAGCAGTTGCTCAATCATTAATCCTTGAATGAAGGAATGTTATGGAAGCCTGCTGTGCCTGCCTCTCTCATTTGTTCAGTTGTGAAGAGTTATAGATGAGTTCCTTCAAAGAGACTTGGTTTTCCAAAGATAGATGTGGCTCTGCAGTTGTCAGCAGAGGACTCATCAGGACCCTCCTGTGAGCTTCCCATTGGAAGTATCACTGGAAACAGTAATGAACAGGCAGGACAAGAGGCATGGCAATGGCTCCAGGTGGGAAGACAACAGAATGAGCTGAGTCGGGCTTGTGCAGAAGGCCAGCCCCAAGCCCTTGCTGCTGAGAAGCACCCCTGGTGCCACTGGTCACCGTACTCTGGGCTCACAGAGGTCATCTCAGGTGGAAAGTGTTTGCTGGTCATCTATCTATCAGGGACAATGGTGAAGAATGGGTGAAATGTGCTAGTCAGGGAAGCCGTAAAGAGGAGGCCTATAGAAAGAAATTTGTATTATTCAATGCTCCTGTGTTTCTACACATGAGCGAGTCTACCAATTCTTGGCCTCAATGTTCTTTTCTGGGAAATAGGATAGTTGGACAGATTTTGTGAAAGTTTCTTTCTACTTGACCCTTCTAGAACTGAAAGGAAGGAGTCTGAATGGAACTTTGGTATGCCAAAATGCTGACATACCTGCTTTTAGTAACTGGTAAGGTATTAGGGTTTAAATGGTCTCTGGGATGTTGGTGCTTATACAAAATGAAGAGGTAGGAGAAGGGAGGTGCAAAGAATGGTCCCATATGACAGAAAAAGGGAGCTGCATGGTCTGTTTTATTGGTTTTAATGCTAAAGATTTGTGGACATGTGGAGGACACATACTAGGATCTATAAAATACAAGAGGTGAATCTGATAAAAATAGCACCATTCTTATGTTTCTCAAGATAAAGAAAGCATTATGTGGTAGAGATTCGGCACACTTTGATAGTGAGATTATTTTCTTTTCTTTTCTTTCTTTCTTCTTTCTTTCTTTCTTTCTTTCTTTCTTTCTTTCTTTCTTTCTTCTTTCTTTTTTTTTAAAGATTTTATTTGTTTATTCACGAGAGACACAAAGACAGAGAGAAGCAGAGAAACAGGCAGAGGAGAAGCAGGCTCCATGCAGGGATCCTGATGCAGGACTTGATCCCGGGACCCCAGGATCACGCCCTGGGCCAAAGGCAGACGCTTAATCACTGAGCCACCCAGGGATCCCCAATTATTTTCTATATATCTAATGTGATCTTACATTCTCAAATAATGAATTTAAATTACATATTACACTTTGCTGAGAAAGGAAATATATTTGCCTGTCAGTGATATACATTCTTGGTATTTGCCAGACAGCTTCTAGTGGACAAATGATAATGGATTCAGACAGGAAAAATCGCATTAAATAATTCTACCACTTAATTGCAATGAATTTATAGTAGATTCAAATCAAGGAGCACATTAGTAGGAACATTAAATTATGATGCAAGCTCCATTTTGCTTCATACTCATATTTTTAAAAACCTTCAGTTGTAGAGATTTCAAAATAACATCAGCTTAGCTGGCTTGGGGATAAACAGAAATAATGAGTGTGCCTGTTCTTAATTTTTCTACTTAAATGTATATTAGATTAAATTTCCATTTGACCTACTCTATCAATAAATGCATAAATCTAGAGGTATCTCCCATGAGAAGCCATTAAGTTGGATTATTTTCTAATGTGAAATGTAGATTTGTGGTGAAGGGGACAAGAAGGGAAAGGGTATGTTTATATTTTGTCCTCAAAGGACCTGATAGATAAATGTGAGAGCTTCCCAGATGAACTCGGGCCTGCCAAGTTCATGTCCATTAGCGTTAAAACCAGGGCAGAGAAGTCACACTGGACTTAATTTTAGCCTGTTTTGTTGTTGTTGTCGTCATATTTGCAGTTTACTGTTAGTATTCTCTTTTGTTTCTCATAATGAATTTTTAAGAAAGATTTTATTTATTCATTTGAGAGAGAAAGAGAGAGTACAAGCCAGGTGGAGAGGCAGAGGGAGAGGGAGAAGCCGACTCCCCACTGAGCAGGGAGCCTGACTCGAGCTCCATCCCAGGACCCCAGGATTATGACTTGAGCCCAACGCAGACACTTAACGGACTGAGCCACCCAGGTGCCCCACTCACAGTTACTTTAATTTCATGTTCCTTCACAATGAAAGAGCATGGGGCTTATGCATGTGAACTCTTATGTAAGTACTCCAGTGAGAGAAGGAGTGTTGTGGGGTTGAGGGGCTGTGTGCCTGGAATTATATACTCAAGACCATATGGGTGTAGCTTGGTGTGCTTACCATTGGTTTAGAAGATTTAGTTCTTCCATCATAAAATCTATGCAATTGTGTAAATTTTTATATTTAAGCATAAATTATACCTCCAAATCCATTGGTCTTTTCAATAAATATGCAACCTCCACAAGCAAATGAGACTCAGCCCCTGACACACCTTAGGCTGGCTCTGGTTGGATATCATTCATTTGTAAATGTTCATAGTTAGTGGATTACAAACTGATTTTTGTTCAAATTTGGTTATTAAAAATCATAATCATTCTAATTCATTGCTTAACAATAATTTAATCCCATATATGCAACCTAGTTAAAGACATAGCTAACGCAGCTGGAGAGAAGACACAGGGAATCCTTCATAAGATGGAAAACATACCTGATATATCTGATTTTAAAAAATATTCTCACAAAATGTTTTTTTTATAGTCATTGATAATTCTATACCAGAAAAACAGAGACTATTATAATTAATGTATTTCAAAGGCTAGTTTTGGGTAATGTAGGCATGTGAGTTTTGCTTCATTGACTTTGAAATAGTGATTCCCTTACCATCCACTCAAGGTCAAGAGAGGGACCTTGTCCTGCAAAGTTAGAGTTTAGAAGACCAGATGGAGAGACCCTCAGTGCACCTGTGACAATTGCATGTCCAAGTTGAAGGATACAGATGATATTTCCAGTTTTGCCACTGATTAGTTATAGGTGTCAGGGTCAGTCTTCCCCTCAGTTTTATCATCTTCTAAATGGAGATAGTTACGGCAATTTTTCTAGAATTTGCATTAATCAGATGAATATCAACTATTGGCAAGCCTGTACGAGTGTGCCTGTGGTTGGGCAAGTGGATGGAAAGTTCAGACCCAGGGCAGCAAATGTACAGGTAAGTCAAGGAGGATGGACAGTGATAAGCAGAATGAGGAAACTTCTGGGGGAAAGAGAAAGAGTTATGCAGATAAGACACCACCCATATCCCCATCTCTACCCCAGCCACCACACACTCATGCCATAGGTAATGGTGCAGATAGACTGACCCAACAAGGTGTCATTAATACCTGTTGGGGCATAGACATAGCGGCCAGGCAGTTGAAAAATTTCCCTCAATTTGCAACCAATTACACTGCAACAAAATGGGACTGCTTGGTGATAGATTTTACTTGCAGATAATTAAGAAATTTAAAAGTGGCTCACTGGGGTGCCTGGATACCTCAGTTGGTTTGGACTCAGGTCATGAGACTGAGCTCCATGTTGGGCTCCATGCTCAGCAGAGTCTGCTTGAGAGTCTCTCTCCCTCTCCCTCTGCCCCTTCCCCCTGCTTGTGGGCATGTTCTCTCTCTCTCTCTGAAAGAAAGAAAAAAGAAAGGAAGAATAAAGAAGAAAGAAAGAAAGAAAGAAAGAAAGAAAGAAAGAAAGAAAGAAAGAAAGAAAGAAAGAAAGAAAGAAAGAAAGAAAGAAAGAAAGAAAGAAAGAAAGAAAGAAAGAAGAAAATCTTTTTTAAAAAGTGGCAGACTCACTTAAATTAAGCATATATAACTGATATAAATGTAACTTACCACAAATCGATGAACTTCACTTAGACCACAATTTCTTCTCACATAAGGAGCTTGGAACTGTGTGAGGTTTGTCCCTCCCTGGCCTGCAGAGATGGGCTGGGTTCTTAAAATCTATACTGTGGGGCTCCTGCTTTTTCCTGATGGAGTCACCATTGCTCTCACTGCTTTAGAGATGTTGAGGCTCTCAGGTGTCCCTGAGGTTCTCACAGTCTGTGCTTGCTTCCCAGGGTGCAGGGCTCCTTTGTTACCATATTTTTTTCTCTTTTTGTTTCTTTATATGCTTCTTCATTGATGGAACATTGAATGAAGGAGGTGTGTGATCTGCAGACATTGAATAAGTCTGTGCATTTAAAGGCAAATAAAATGGGGTTTCTGCCTCAAGGTGATCCAGTCAGTCAGCTAAGGCAGACAGACCAATGAACAGGGTTTCAGACCATGAGTAGACAGTCATGTGCAGGTGTGCTGCAGTTTAACTGGAAGATCACCCCATCTAAGGCTTGGGTGGTCAGGACCTAGGGTCTGTGACCCTTGAGCTGCCAGAGACATGAGAAGATGTTGCCCAGGTGTAGGGAGGAGGGGATCAGACAGAGGGAGCAGCTCAGAGCAAGGAAGCAGAGTGCTTCCCGTCCTAGAAACTGGAGGTCCCATTCTCTCTCTCTCTCTCTCTTTCTCTCTCTCTTACACACACACACACACACACACACACACACACACACACACACACACCCTTGGAAATTCTACTGCTTTTGTGGAAAGACCCAGCATAAGCCTCATGCTCAGGAGCCAGCAATCAGCCCCTCAAGAGAAGCAATAACAATAACAATAACAACAAAATGGATTCGTGAGTTTGTCAATCTCTGCAGTGTAAATCCCCGTGTCTGATTTCCAACTGCCAATGACGTCACAGCTGGCTTGCCAATTTCCCTATTTAACAATCAGTGCTGAGCTGTTATTGGCTAGCCCCCAGGACAACAGCCTCTCATTGGGAGAGAGAAACCCCTCCTCTGTCACATGGCTTGGCATCTTCTCTTTGAAATATTCCTTGGTGGTCTCTGGATGCTGTCCCTTCTGTCTTTCAGAGTTTCTAGCTGGCAGGTGATTGTGTGCCAGGAAGCTCTACAGAGCTGACCAAGGACAGAGGGCACGCAGCTGTGACATTGGGACACACACACACTGAGAAACCCTCTCCCCTGTTTGACCAGAGGAATGGATATGCTAACTGGACCAGTGAATACTGAGGATGCCAACAAGTGAGACACAGGACAGTGAAACATGGAGCAGGGGCAAGTAGGCAGAGAAGAAGATGAACCCTGCCCTCTGGGCATGGATTCTCTCCCAGTTGTGGAGGAAATAGGAAGAGTGGGCATGGGAAGCAGCAGGGAAACTCTTCCCAGAGAAGATGTATGCTGGAGAGTTTGCACACAAACAGGAGGCTAGCTTTCAAGAAACTATACACAGGGAAGGCCAGATTATCAGTTTGATTAATTAATCCCTAAGAATGTAATTACTGTAAATCTTATTCCTCGGAATAAAGTATCTGAACAGAGATTTGTGTCTGCAAATAAACCAATATTAAGTGGGAGGTTTCTGAGATAATTAGGATCTAAAACTTTTGGAAAAAGTGAGTTGGGTTTCCATATTTATACCTGAAATCCTCACTCCCTCAAGTGCTGAAACCCTGACTATAGAAAAGGTTTAGATGGGGAAGAATGAACCAGTTCCAGGATAACAATGGGATTCAGGTGAGAAGTGTGGGTAATAGAACTTGCTCAAATGCAAAGCATGGAAGTGACGTTTTCCATGATTTCTATGTAGAAACAAAGGAATGGCAGAGCACTTATGGCCCATGGCCAAGGACATACTGGAGAAACAGGTTAGGAAACCATTCATGGGCTATGACTATTTGGGAACCATGTCATGGGGGTGGAGCATGAAGACCCAATAAATGACTTGTGAAGAGGCAGGTAGCTGACACTAACCACTAGGCAAGCAGGAGATGAGCAACTTCAAATGACTCACAACAAATATATAGCTGGGATGGTTTAAAATGGACCAAGTTAGTAGCCAGTTGGAACAATGTGTGCTCCAAACCAGGGACAGTACCTGGGGAGTGGGGTAGATAACATAGATCCCAAGTGGTTGATGTGAGGAGGGAAGCAGAGAAGGAGACAAACTAGAGATGGGCAGGTGTGATGTGAAACAGCAGGGACAAGCAGGTTCCTAGGGAGGAATAGGAATAGGTAATGTGGAGCCTGGTCTCTGCAGCCTCTTAAGGAGAGAGCATTTCCTGGGCTCAGAGAGAAAGTGGGGAATAAGGGGCCTAGAGATATTGAAGTAGATAAAGACAGGACGAAGAGGGAAAAAAACACAGTATAAATTTGTATTAGTCAGGATTCCCCAGAGAAACAGGATGGATGGATGGATGGATGGATGGTTGGATGGATGAATGGCTGGATCAATTGATCAATTGATTGACTTGTCTTAAGAGTTGACTCACTGTATTTTGGAGAGTCCAAATTGTGATTAGGGAAGCCTACAGGTTGGATACTCAGAAAAAAAAAAAGTTTCAGGTCAAGTGTAGAGGCCTTCCCCTGATAGAATTCCTTCCTGCTTCACAAAATCAGTCTTTGTTCTATTAAGGTCTTCAACTAATTATACAAGGCCCACCACATCATGGAGAGTAATCTACTTTACTCACAGTCCATCTATTCAAATTTTAAACTCACCCTCAAAAAAAAAAAAAAAAAAAAAAAAAAACCTTCATAGAAGCATCCAGAATATTGTTGGATGAAAAGTCTGGGCATTGGGGCCCAGCCAAATGGACACATTAATTGTCACAATTTGATTCCCATTCAGGCCCCTCAGAGTTAAGAAACAGAAGGTAAAGGCAACTCGAGACCTGGGAAATGTAAGAGATAAAATGAAAGGAAAAGAAATCATTTCAAGGTAATAGGGATGGATGATTCAGATCCCAGAGAATATGTAAGAGTAAGAGAATAATTACTTATTATGTAAGAGTAACAGAATAATTACTTATTATGAATGCAAGTTTGCATAAAACTGAAGAAAAGACTGTGGAGGTTTTGAAAGATATATTTATATATATATAAATGTATATATAAATATATACATTTATTTTTTTAAGATTTAATTATTTCTTTTAGAGAGAGAGACTGAACACATGTGTATGAGTGGGGGGAGGGATCAAAGGTGAAAGAGAGGGAGATTCTCAAGCAGACTCCTCACTGAGCATGAAGTCCTTGATCCCAGGACCCCGAGATCATAGCCTGAGCTGAAATCAAGAGCCAGCCACTCAACTAACTGAGCCACCCAGGTGCCTCTGAAAAAAATATTTTTAAAAATAATATTTGCAAAAAAGAAATAGAAAGAAATTGAATTTATGGATTTGCCATTTTGGGAAGATTTGGGAGATTTGGGAGAACTTTAATTATAAAATGAATCCAAAAAGTAGTTAATTTTGAAGGTATATTAAGGAGGCTAATGACTGGCACCATCCTTCTGAGCTTGGTAACAGCTGAAGACATGGTACTGTACCAGAAGCTGTAGAACATTATATTGGGGAAATCGTACCCAGTATTCAAAGAGAGAAACTGAGACACCAGGTTGACCCATGAGCTGGCTTCTTTTCAAGGGCTCATGCTAGAGAGCTCAATGTGGAATGTTGAACATGCATATGCACTTTGGAGAATCCAGTAATTTTGCTTTGGAGTTACTATGTCCCAAAAGGCCCAGAACTCATTTCTTGGCACATCTGAGTTTTACTCTGGTTCACATTTTGTAGACCAGCCCTTTAATTCTTTATTAACCACTCTAAAGTTGACCACATAGCATAAGAAATACTATGGGAAAAAAAAAATACTCATGGGAAATCCAAAATAGATAATTCAGTTCATTCTGTACCTGCTTATTAAGAACACCTTTCATGCCCATCATTCAATTTGAATTAGAAAAATATATTGTTCAGACCTGTGTTCATGGAAATATGAACATTTATGCCTAAACAAAGTTCTTTTTCTTAGTATTTAAAGTTTAGAAATGATAGCTAGTGTCTGTCTGGTGAAATATTTGCAATTTGGTCATTTTACTCTGCTTTGATTTTCATGGAAATGTATGACCTAATTGCTTTTGGATTACAACTGGTAATTGCAGATTTTACCCACAAAGATACATTTGGAGGAAGAGAAGATTTCAAATCCATAATAATAAGAAATAAAAATAGCTGTAGGAATTTTTTAATTAAATTAAGAAAATATCAACTTAAGAAAAAATTTGAATGAGAAAACTTGTCCTGAGAAAGAAATTGTCCTGAGAAAAAATTTGGCTTTCCCTCATTGTTTCTTACTTCTTTTCTTTCTTACTTCTGTTTGAGCATGATGCACTCTAATGCACTCTGCATCTTGTCTATTGTATACTGTGTCTATTGTGTACTTGTCTACTGTGGTACTTTGTTCTCACAGTTAAGTAAAAAATAAACTAACAATGCTGTTTGATCTATGATTATGGTTGAAATGGCCATCAAGCTATAGGCATGAAAATCATAGGGTGACCGGTTGTCTTTTGCCTTACGGCTTTTTTACTTCGCATGAGGTTTTCAAAGTTCATCCATGTCAAAAGGTGTATAGGACTTCATTTCTTTTTACAACAGAAAGATCCCCTGTTCTATGACACATTTAATTTTTCCACCTATCACTTGATTGACATTTGGTTTCTTCTACTTTTTGGCTCTTATGAATAATCCTGCTGTTAACTTACATGTATAAATTTTCATGTAGACATATATTTCATCTCTTTTGGGTGTATACTTAGAAGTGAAACTTCCAGGTCATACAGTAACTCTGTTTATATTTTTGAGGAACTTTCATTCTATATTCCCAAGTAGCTTCAACATTTTGCATTCCACCATCCCTGTGGGAGGGTCCCAGTGTTTCCATATCCTCATCAATACTTGTTATTAGCTATTTTGTTTTGTGTTTTGCATTGTTTGCATTCAAGTGGGAGTGATGAAATAATTGTGATTTTGTTCACATTTCCTTAATGACCAATAATATCAAGGATTTTTTTCATGTGCTTATTGGTTATTTGTATATCCTCCTTGAAAAAACAACTATGTAGATCCTTTACTGATTTTCCCATGTGTCATTGGCCTCTTTTATTGAGTTGTGAGAGTTGTTTATATATTTTGGATACAAGTTGTTATTAGATATATGTCTTGCAAGTATTTTCTCCCATTCTTTATATTGTTTGTTCACTTTCTTAATGGCATCAAAGGTTTTAATTTCTATGAAGTCTAATTTAGCTATTCTTTCCTTCTGTTTCTTGTGGTTTTGGTGTGATATGTAAGACTGCCTGATGGAAGGTTACAAGTACTTACACCTATACTTTCCTAAGAATCCTATAATTTTAGATTTTACATTTAGGTCTTTGGTTCATTTTGGTTAAATTTTGTGTGTGGGGTAGGGATCCAAATTTAGAGACAATTATCTCTTTCCTTCTTATAACTTATATTCCCCTCAACTGCTGTGTCGGTGTGTCTTGGCCTTCAAATACATTAGGCCAGAAACAAAATATCATGCGAAATATCAGACAAGAGACAAACCATGATAAGATGACAAAGGAGACTATTTTTTACTTTAGGGTTACCAATAGAAACGATAAAATAAAATAAATACAACTCAGCAGAGCATTTGGTTGCCTAGAGCACATCTCTCAATAGATCTCCTCCTGTCATTGCTTGAGGATTTACATGGTTGATATGACTGTGTGAGACCACACCACCAGCCTCACTACTGACCACTGCCTTAGAGGGTTTTCTCATGGTCATCATGCTATCTTTTTGCCTCTGTTTCTGCCAGTGGAGTGATGGTACAAATTTGAGTAAGAAAACAATGTGCAAAAAAATGTTTATCTTTCTTTGTCCATAACTTACCTTTTTGTACTATGAAGCTCCATACTCAAATGGCTTAATCTTTGCACCTCACAGAAGCCCAGAATCTAGGACAGAAGATATTTGGCTCCCATGTTATATAGTGTTGGAGGAGGGGCTTCCTTGCCTCGCCTTTCCAGGCGTGGGAGAACAGATACCTTCTTCTCTGTTCTGCCTCTCCTTTCCACAAGTCCTTCGCCAGAGAAGGAGAGACTTCTCTCTGACTTCCACTCTCATAAGTGGGAGGTGGTATATATTTTCAAACTAGAGAGAAATTCTACAGATCGGATTATCCAAGTTTACCCCTGAAAGTTTCTAAAGAGGAATTTCAAAGAAATATGGAAAATTCTCTTGTAAAACAACATTGCCAAAACTGTAATACTGCTTCTTAAGCACATTGAACATTCAGAAACTGAATTTTAATGCATCATCTTTTTCTTTCTTGTATTTTGCATCAAATCCTTCTATAGAGCAGATTTTTTTCAGAAAAATCCATAGTCAGACTTGCAATGAAGGAAAGCAGTTTACTAAGTTTTCATATCTTACCCTGTTACCTAATGCTTCTCTCCCCATATAGGAAACATCCCCTGCCTCCCTCCCAGACAGCTTCCCTGGTGCCTGGGCTGAGTTATAGTAACAACCTGGACCAACTGTTATGTTTGTACACAGTGCCAGGTGCTGGGCTAAGATAATCACATCCATCCTCACAACCTTCCTATAATAGAGGTGTTGTTAATTTCACCTTGTGGAGTAAGGAAGTGAACATAGATACTAGGTGAGGTAGAAATAATAAATGACAGAGCAGAGATTTAAATCTAGATGCACCAGACCCAAACCTATTATCACAGCACCCGGCTAAATCCTTTGCTCATTGAGTTGTACTTCCCTATTTTTATGCGGGTAGTCATTACTACATTGTGAGTGCCCTGGGACCAGGGGGTCTACTGTATTTCCTCTACAACTCCACTATCTCACAATAAATGCCTGATAGATGTATGCTGAGCTAATGAAGCAGCATAAATCGGTGATGATGAAGAGGGGAGACCCCACTGCCAAGCCCTGGATGGAAACAAGATAGTCTGAGACCACCCAGTGATGCAGTAAAGCTCATGTGTAGTTCTACAGAAGCTACAAAAACACAGGGACATGACTAAAAGGGTCTGTTAATGAGGTAGGCAACAATGTAGAGTTTAGAGAAGAGGACAATGGGGAGCTGGAGCATAAGGGCTCCTCAAGACGGATAAACTTTTGAAGTGTGAACAAGATTAAGTTAAAAAAATAGTAGGAGAAGAAAGATACCCAAGACTAGGGAATAGAATGAACAAAAAGCACCTGGCATATTTTAAGGGCAAATTAAATCACTGAGCCTGAAGCAGAGATTTGGTGGAAGGAAGAGTCAGGAAAGAAAGATAAACATGAGGGTTGGAGCCATGTTGTAAATGGTCCAAAATCCCTTAATATTTTTAAAAAAGATTTTATTTATTTATTCATGAGAGACACACAGAGAGAGACAGAGAGGCAGAGACACAGGCAGAGGGAGAAGCAGGGTACCTGCGGGGAGCCCAATGTGGGACTTGATTCCAGCACCCCAGGATCACACCCTGAGTGAAAGGCAGACGCTCAACCACTGAGCCACCCAGGTGCCCTGGAATTCATTGACATTGACCCCGCTGATCAGAGTGGATCAAGGGGAGGAAGTTGGACAGCCTGAGGTAAGAAGGGTGAGGGGGGGCAAAGGGAGAACTGGAGGAATAATAATGAAGTGGGGGCTAGTTAAGGAAAACCTGCAAGAGTCACAGTAGCAGAGTAAGCATTGGGGTGGGGGTGGTGGGACCAAAATTATAGAAAAGAGATTTGAAGGATTCTCTAGATGAGGAGGCTGGGAGTGCAGGGAAATGCTGACTCGAAGTCTAACTCCCATGAAGGCCCACCCTGGACATGTGCCAAACCCTGACATCCCTAGAGGAAATGATTACACTGTGGCAGATGGGGGCTAGTAGGAGCCACTGGGTTTGCCCTCAGGTACATGATGCGAGGAAGGCATGAGGGTCTGGCTGCAGTATTGAGCAGGACCCACCTGGGTTTAGGAATGTGCTGGAATCCATGATGCTGTGCACATGAATAAACTGCCCCAGGGAGATGGTATCTCCAGAAACAGGAGAGGGTCTTATCTCTACCACAAGGATGTGTAACTACACAAGGCAGGGTTTCAAAAATTATTTATAGAATGATTACATAAATGCAGTTGTTTCTGAATTCGAAGTGTTTCGATGTATTAGGTTTGAATGAACTACATCAGTTGAGACTAGTGGGTTTCCCCCTTCTATACAGTCATGGTCATAAACACCGTAAGGACCAGTCATATCACTTGTAATTTCTAACACACGATGTCCAAAAGATACCAGTTTATCTATGGCATGAAGTAGTACCTTCCACTTACATGTTCTTCAACCCAGAGGCCCAGGGGTTACTGACAGGCCTGGCACAAGGAATGGCCATACCTTTGTCCCTGTTTCATCACCTCCCACCATAAAGCTGGCTTCCACCATGGTCATTCTTCTGGAACTTTCCATTCCATGCAAGGTAGTTTTCCAAAAGTTAGAAGGAAAAAACAACTATGAGGCCATGGGAACAAAAGTTCTATTTTAAAAACTCGAGCTGCAGTGGAATTTGACAATTGAACTTTATAGAAAAACAATGAGTCAACTTTATCTGGTAAAGTTATTACCTGTAAAGGTTGATTCGGCCACAGTCCTTTATGAAAATGGCAGTCGGTAAGGTTGCAATATCGAAAATAAATTCGGTGAAGTGCATGCTCTTTGAAAAGACACAGCAGAGACAGAGCCTGAAAGCCTGAGGTGAGCTGTGCCTGGCCCAACTCTTGACCTTTCTCAGATCTTCTGCAGAGGGGCCTCCCTCCAAGGAAGGAACTCCCTCTGGGTGGGTGGGGGTTGAGGGAGGGCCTACCGGAGGAGAACTACCAGGGCTGCGGATACTGCTGACCAAAGAACCTTGGGAGGGGGGCACTGTGGGCTGGGGACATGGCAGTCTGGGGACCCCTTAGGCTGAGGACACTGCAGGCTGAGGACATGCAGTCTGAGGACCCCGCAGGCTAGGACACTGCTGGCTAGGGACCCCACAGGCTGGGAACACTACAGGCTGAGGACACTGAAATCTGGGAACCCCATGGGCTGGGGACACTGTGGGCCAAGGACTTCGCAGGCCAGATATTCCATGAGCTGTGGGCATCTCAGAGTCCAGAGAGTGTTCAGAAGGACACACAGACTGAACCACTGGAATCAAGACACACAGCAGCCTGGAAGGCTTCCTTTCCTATGTAATTAAACTGCATAAAGTGGACCTGGGGCAGCGGTTTCCACAGCTGGAAACCCTACACATCCCCTTTCTGCCCAGTTTCAGGGACATAGCTGCAGGGCGAGAGACTGGCCTGTGCCAAAGCCACCCCTGGCGTCGGAAAGGAGGCAGCTGCTGAGCCGATGGGCTGTGAAGGTCAACTGTGCAGGTGTGCACACGCGGTAAATGTCATGCTGCCTACAAAGATGTAAGGCTGCCTTCTATCTGATGCTCTCCTCTCTGGCCAGCCACAGCCCCCCATGTATTTCAAACCAAGGAAGAAACTTCAGGATTGTACTCAGAGCTGGAAACCTGTGTCTACACCTGCCAGTAGGTGGCCCAGAGTGGAGCCACCACTGAGTTAAGCAAGGTGTCATACCCAACACTCCCCAAAGAGGGCACAGTCCTCCCAGGTGGCACTAAGATGCTGCAGCAGGGCATCTGGATGTTTTATATGTACATCTATGTAAACCTTAGACACCAATTTACTTCTCTGGTCCTATTTTTAAACAAAGACAAAGAAAAGAATAGGTTTTGTTGAGTGACTCCTACATTCACAGAAATAGAATGGAGATGTATGATTCAGCCAATGAGATGAGTCACATGAAGGTAGACAAAATAATCAGATGTGGATGGACTTGCACAGGTGCAAGTCCACACCATTATTAGCATTGACTTGTTCACTCATGAAACAAATTAACTTATAAGAGCGAGTATGGTTAGTATGGGGGCAATTATATGTAATTTGGGGAAACCTGGTAAGAGTAAAACTTTCAGCCAAGCTCAGTGTTATTGTATTGATAAGAAAATATAATTAAAATGCTAAGTACAATTCCTGAAACATAATTAGCACAGAATAATTGTTAATGTTTTGTTTGTTATCTGCTTCAACCTCCTATTGAGGTCAATGTGGAAATTTAAGAACATGTTCTAGGAGAGGGGCTAGACTGTAAGAGGCAATACAGAGAGAAAATTCAGTCAAGGTCAATAAGCCCTTGGGAAAAATGTTAACCCCCTAGTAAAATGTTACAAATTTTAAACAATAAAATAAAATTTTTGTTCCTTCTTATGGGATGGGCATTTTTTAAATTGCCACATGCATAATAAATTAAGAAGTGTAGGAAGACATGGGTACACTCATGCACAGCTATTGGGAGGTGGACTAAGTTACCCATGAGCCATTTACCATCCTACACCCAAATTCTCAAACAGTATATATTTTTCATCCTGCCATTCAAGCACTAAAATTTATTCTAATAAAATTATTAGGAAGATATTATGTCCATCTACACTCTTTAACAGAAGACAAGTTATGAGGTCTAGAGTCCTGAAGGTGAGATTGTGTTTAGATGCCAGACATAAATGCTTCGTGTACCTGGAGGGAGAAGGCACAGGTAAGGTTGATGACAGGGCAACTGAGGGTGTTCATTTCAGATGTTTTCTGGTTTCTCTCTGGGCTGAGAGTGAGGAGAACAGAGGAAATTTGAAATGTTTGGACATAGATTCCCAGGGAAAGAGAAGAGAGAAAGTTAATAGCTATGCAGAGTAAGTTTATCCAGGGGTGGTGATGGCTTTGGTGAGTAAGCATGGTGGGAGGCATCCCAGGGATCAGGGGTTTCCACACGGAACACCTCTTTTTTAAAAATGTTATTTATTTATTTAAGAGAGAGAGAGAGACTGGCACATGCAAGTGGTCAGGAAGGGTCACAGGGAGAAGCAGACTCTCCACCGAGCAGAAAGCCTGATGCAGGGCTCCAGTTCAAGTTCTGCCCTGAGATCATGATCTGAGCCTGAGGCAGATGCTTCACCAACTGAGCCACCCAGACGCCCCACAGAACACCTCTACAGAAAGACAACTTGAAGCAGAGGTCCTTGTTTCTCATATGTACAAATCCTTTGTGAAATTGAATAAATTCAGAAGATTTTTTATTCATTTCTAAAAACTGACAAAATAAGAGGCACCGTTTTTAATGTATTTCCATTGAATGGTGGCCCATCATGCCAAGGCCTTCTGTCTGGGTGGTATGATGTGCCCACACTGGAAATGAGGTGAATCCTGGAGCAGGCTATAGGGACATTATGAGGAGCAGTGGGTTAACAAGCTTGTATTTTTTTGTTGGTCTCAGATCACCAGAGTTGTACAGGGACTGGCTGGAAAGACAATAACATGAGATGAAGAAGAAAATTGCAAGTCTATGTCTAAGCAAGTTGAAATTATGTTCATGTTTAGCTCCATGGGTCAGAGCAGGAGACTAATGAGGCTCTGAAATCTGGATCCCACATGGATCAATTAATTTCTCAGAATGCTCAGTAGTCCAAGTTCTGCCCAAGAAAGGGGCTCCTCCAAGGTTGGAGTTTGTCAGGGAGGCACTGCCAGAGGACCAGGGCCACTGGGAAAGGACCAAATCTATCAAGGGGAAAGGTAGCAGGGCCCCAAGGCCTGAGCCCTCTGCAATGGTGAAGGACTAGGCCATGGGGAGTAATGGAGCATGTGAGCCATCTGCCATATTACATGCAGCCTGTCCTGTATCTAGCTTAGAACTCAGCCCTGAGAGATCCTCGGTGGACCTCACAGTCCTGCTGGAACTCAGAACTAGAGACAGAGATGGCTGGGCGCCATGTTTGTCCATCTCACAGATGTGTTCCATTTTGAATGATCCAGGGGAATTTTCAACAGAAAAAAAGTATGATGTTACTAATATATCACTTCAAGAACTTATACCTGTGGGTTTTTTTTAAAAAAGAATTTATTTGAGGTAGAATGAGAACAAGTTGGGAGAGGGAGAGGGAAAAGTAGACTCCCCACTGAGCAGGGACCCCCATGCAGGGCTCTATCCCAGGACCCAGGAATCACGACCTCAGCCCAAGGCAGACATTTAGCAGACTGAGACACCCAGGGGCCCCCGTGGTTCTTACTAAGGTAGTGTGATGGATCGGCTTTCTCTAACTCAGCTGCTCTGACGAGGTGTTGCTGGGAAGGACAGCTTGCATCTGTGCTGCCTTCTGGAGACGTGCGCCAGAATTTGCATTTCTGAGAAGTTCATTGATCCATATGAGGTTCTGATTTCCAAGCCCTGTTAGTGCCAGGGTCTGACCCATGATGCCATGACATGACTAACTTGCTCAGAATTATGCTTAGAATGTATTTCTCTATCTCATTTCATTACATTTCCCATCAACCCCTGTGCAGTTCCAGGGCTCTGAGACCAAGGAAAAATATAAGCTTGTTAATCTGCTGTTGGGCATAATGTTCCTACACAAGCACAGATGAGAGTGTTTCCTACAGCCTGATTCCCAGTGTGAACCCATCCTATTGCACAAGCAGAAAGGCACTGGCGTGAGGTGTATTATGGCCTGAATCATGTCTCCAGCCCCCAAATTTAGAGGTTGAAGCCTAACCCCTAACCTGACAGTATTTGGAAACAGAGCCATTAGAGATGTAATTAACGCTACATAAGGACCTAAGGGTGAGGCCCGTAGGACTAGTGTCATTATAAGAAGAGGAAGAGATGCCAGGAGTGTTTGCTCATGGAACAAGGGCCACCTGAGGGCACTAAGAAAGAAGGGGCCATCTGCAAGCCAAGAGGAGAGGCCTCAGGAGAAATCAACCTGGGCTTCCAGCCTCCAGGGCTATGAGGACTTAAATGTCTGTTGTGTGAGATTCTGTTGTGTTAACCTGAGCACATTAAGATAAGGCACTATGGTTGACAGACCATACACCAAAAATGATTTTCTCCTTGTGTTAATTTATATAAATTAATAAAAACCGTCTGCATTTTTCAGTTTCATAAAGGATTTGTGCGCATCTTAAATAAGACATCCTGGCCTAGCATTTTCTTTTCTTTTTTTTAATTTATTAAATATTTTTATTTATTTATTCATGAGAGACACAGAGAGAAGGAGGCAGAGACACAGGCAGAGGGAGAAGCAGGCTCCCTGCGGGGAGCCCAATGTGGGACTCGATCCCAGAAACCTGGGATCATGCCCTGAGCCAATGGCAGATGCTTAACCACCCAGGTGTCCTATCATTTTCTTTCCTTCAAGGGATTTTCATAAGAGGACGCATAAGCTTAACCCCGGAATGGCTCACCCATCCTGAGTCTTATGAAGCTTATTCTTTGTGAAGACTGAAAATATCACTGCTTTCATTTCTCCCCAAGGCATTGGTGAAGAATGCACCATCTGGAGGATGGTGAGAAGAGGCAGTCTTCACTTCAGGAAACACTCTCATGGTCTCAAAATGCCAATGACACTAAACCCTCAGGATCTTGGTCCAGGCCCAGAACACAGAAGTCTCCATGGACCATGGGGGTCCTTCTCTCCGTGCCTGGGAGGATGACGCCTCTCAGATCTGGGCTGGCTATATAGTCAATAGGAGGTTTACGGTTCAGAGTGGTACTGCCAAGTGATTACTTGAGACTAGGTTCCCATCCTTGGTGGGATTTCAGAGGATTAGCCTAGAAGAGAAACTGGGACATTTTACACTGGCTTTTTTTTTTTTTTTTAAGATTCTTCTGAAGATTAGAAAGTAAACCATTATGGGTCGTGTTTCACAATGACTACTCTGTAATAATTACCAATATCAATAGGTGGAGACGTTACTGCATGTTGACTGATTATCGAGGTTAATAGACTATGAATATTTATTTATTTATTTATTTATTTATTTATTTATGTATAGTCATCTCTACATCCAACATGGGTCTCAAACTCATGACCCTGAAATCAAGAGCTGCACAATCTCCTGACTGAACCAGCCGGGTGCCCCCATGAATATTTACATTGCTGTTGCTAATGTGGCCAAGTGAGTGAGTGTGGATATGAGTGAGTGGGAAATTGGTCACAATTTAATGAATGAATTCCATATCTCAGTTTTTTTTTATTGGAGTTCAATTTGCCAACATATAGCATAACACCCAGTGCTCATCCCATCAAGTGCCCCCCTCAGTGCCCATCACCCAGTCACCCCCACCCCTCGCCCACCTCCCTTTCCACCACCCCTTGTTCGTTTCCCAGAGTTAGGAGTCTCTCATGTTCTGTCTCCCTCTCTGATTTTTCCCACTCATTTTTTCTCCTTTCCCCTTTATTCCCTTTCACTATTTTTTATATTCCCCAAATGAAAGAGACCATATAATGTTTGTCCTTCTCCGATTGACTTACTTCACTCAGCATAATACCCTCCAGTTCCATCCACGTTGAAGCAAATGGTGGGTATTTGTCATTTCTAATGGCTGAGTAATATTCCATTGTATACATAGACCACATCTTCTTTATCCATTCATCTTCCGATGGACACCGAGGCTCCTTCCCAGTTTGGCTATTGTGGCCATTGCTGCTACAAACATCGGGGTGCAGGTGTCCCGGCGTTCCACTGATTCTGTATCTTTGGGGTAAATCCCCAGCAGTGCAATTGCTGGGTCGTAGGGCAGGTCTATTTTTAACTCTTTGAGGAACCTCCACACAGTTTTCCTGAGTGGCTGCACCAGTTCACATTCCCACCCACAGTGCAGGAGGGTTCCCCTTTCTCCACATCCTCTCCAACATTAGTTGTTACCTGCCTTGTTAATTTTCCCCATTCTCACTGGTGTGAGGTGGGATCTCATTGTGGTTTTGATTTGTATTTCCCTGATGGCAAGTGATGTGGAGCATTTTCTCATGTGCATGTTGGCCATGTCTATGTCTTCGTCTGTGAGATTTCTGTCCATGACTTTTGCCCATTTCATGATTGGATTGTTTGTTTCTTTGCTGTTGAGTTTAATAAGTTCTTTATAGATCTTGGAAACTAGCCCTTTATCTGATAGGTCATTTGCAAATCTCTTCTCCCATTCTGTAGGTTGTCTTTTAGTTTTGTTGACTGTTTCTTTTGCTGTGCAAAAGCTTCTTATCTTGATGAAGTTCCAATAGTTCATTTTTGCTTTTGTTTCTCTTGCTTTCATGGATGTATCTTGCACCATATCTCAGTTTTAAGGCCAATTTAGTCACACACTAATCCAATCCCTATAGCACCCCAGACCAAACTAGTTGTCCTGCAGTGTGACTGCCTTCCAGAAAGTGCTGTGACCTGCCACCAAATGAGGTTCCAGAGGTCTTCATTCTTCTAAGCTGGATCACAGGTAAAATTTGATAATACTATAGTAAAAGTTGTCTCCTACTAGCCTCAAACAATTCAGGGAGACTATACTCTTTATTACCAAATTCCACAGCAATTCTCCCCAAATGTGATTTGGTCTTTCTGTGTACCTGCTGCATAAGGAAACAAATAAAGCAATATAAACTCATAAAGTCTTATTTTAACTTACATTGTAACTCTCTTTTATGTCTCATGTCAGATGTTATCTGTAGTCTTCGAAATCACTTTTATAAGGAAACAATTTAATATGAAATCATTGGCATTTTCTGTCCAAACTCTTACACTTTTCTACATAATGACATTAGTTGAGTTCCTGCCTCCATGAAGCCATAATCTTCCCCAGAACATTTCTAGCAGTTTCACCTGCCCTTGAAGGTTTGTGGGGTGCATTTTAGGTTAAATGAATGACACAGTATACACAATTATTTGCATGGATTAGAGAATGCGGATCTAACAAGCAAAGAAACTAATGGAGATTTGAGATCATACCCAAATTCTGCAGCCTTTCCCACCCCTTTCTCACAGGGGTGGGGACTGTGCCCTGTTACTTTAGGGACTGACAGTAATTGTGTACAACTATCTCTGCAGGCAGCTTGCTCCTGGACAGGGTGGGGTGGGGAGCAATTGAAAAATGTATCTTATATGGCATAGCAAAATGTGCCTCCTAATATTAAATTAATACCTAATATTAAATTAATACCTAATCCTGAACTGGATACAATTTCCCACCCAATCATGAGCAGAATTGAGCCTCCGCATGATGTGTGCTGTGGAAGAAGGGGCTCCTTCTTAAACATGTCAACCAAGAAGCCTTGTCTTCAGTCTTATAAGGATATTATTATAAGGAAAATAAACCTTGCTTGCTAAGCCCTCTGGGGACTACCAGTGTCTATTCAGGTGCCTTGTGGTCCAGTGCTTTTGCCCTTGTAGCTCAAAGTTTGTCAACAACTTGAATTCCCACTATTGCTTATGGCCACCCTCAAGACATACCCAAGGGCCATTTTGGTTTTGCTGAGAATAAGTGGTCTAGGCTTGGCCCCACACCTTTGTTGCAGCCTGTGAACCATGGTTCTGACTCAAATATATTGATCCAGCGCCTGTAGGGACCCTTTGAAACAAAATATCCTATAGCTTACGGTTTCAGATCTCTTTCCCAAAAGCTCTACATCAACATGGTCAAAATATCTACATCACCTGGTCCCACCAAGAACCTTAATCCCAAGCATGGTTAATATTCCTCCTCTGTGGGATACCTGGAAATGTGCGGAGGTATTTTGGTAGTTATAATGCCTGAGTGGAACATATTATACTATTATAGGAAGGGAGTAGGCCTACTAAAAGTCCTACAATGTGAGGGACTGTAATCTACAATGAAGAGTGTACCTCCTAAAATGCCAGTAGAATTCCCACTGATTTCCACAATATCCTAACAGGCTTACAAATTGAAATCCTCCCCTCCTGAACAAGTTACAATTAGAACTAATGACTTCTCCCTCTGAGTGTCATATAAGAGTGGCCTTTTCTAGAAGGTAACATAAAACAGGTATCAAAAAATGCTAGCCCCTCAGTATGTAGAATAAAGACCACTCAAGGGTGAGCATCTCCAGGTATGCCTGCAGGATGCTATATTCTTCCAAAGGAGAAAAATAAGCAAACTTATTCCTGGCCCATGTACTCTTGGTGGATTTATGAAACCACCTACTCTAAATTAAATACTACAGTAACAGAGCCAATATTGCTTTACATTGAAGTGGAAGGGTAATCAAAACAGTTAGGAAATGTCTGCTGGGGAAAGTTTAAAATAAAGCTAAGTTTTTAAAAAATTGCAAATAACTGAAAAATCAGGAGTTCAGGGCTGGATAATAAACCTTGTGACCTGT
Source organism: Canis aureus (assembly GCF_053574225.1). Taxonomy (NCBI): domain Eukaryota; kingdom Metazoa; phylum Chordata; class Mammalia; order Carnivora; family Canidae; genus Canis; species Canis aureus. The sequence goes on from NC_135641.1 coordinate 10,022,699, forward strand.
TGGTGTCCAGCAAGATTTGTAAAGGGTCTATTTTCTTTCCTTCCTTCCTTCCTTCCTTCCTTCCTTCCTTCCTTCCTTCCTTCCTTCCTTCTTTCCTTCCTCCTCCTCTCCCCCCCACCCCCTTTTAAAAAAATTCTACAGTTTGGGACAGATCTTTTGCATATACTTAGATTAAAATCTCTTATTTCATTCAGTGTTTGTTTCCTTTTGGATTAGTGGCATTTGGCATGAACCATAGTTCCTATTAGCTCTGCTTGTACCATCTTACTTGATCTTTATGTCAACTCTGACCAAAGATTGTTAATAATCACATCACCAAATTTGCTTATTAAAAATTGTATCAAGTATTAGTGTTAACAGCATCAGAGGACAGTATGTCCAAATGAGAAGGCCATTTTCCCAATTGCTTCAAAAATCCAAATTAGCCAAAGAAACTCTGATTCCTTTTGATTCATAGCTCTGTTGGCAGTTGCTAGACTTTCTTCAGACAACACCCAGGACCACCTGAGCAAAAGAGCAGTCAGTCCCAAATGGCCTATGGTGTCATCAAAGAAGTATCTGCCAAGTGCACACTGGTGGCCAAATGCATGGTTCCACTTTCCACAAGTATAAGACTGAGATGGAAGCCCAGCTCCTTTCTTTTTTTTTTTTTTTTTTTTAAATTATTTTTTTAAATTTTTATTTATTTATGATAGTCACAGAGAGAGAGAGAGAGAGAGAGGCAGAGACACAGGCAGAGGGAGAAGCAGGCTCCATGCACCGGGAGCCCGACGTGGGATTCGATCCCGGGTCTCCAGGATCGCGCCCTGGGCCAAAGGCAGGCACTAAACCGCTGTGCCACCCAGGGATCCCGCCCAGCTCCTTTCTGAATCTGATTGGAAGCTGCCATATTGGACTAATTTATGGGCCAATTTTACCTGTTTTTCCTTATGAAGTTCTAGAAAGTGTCTAGAGCTAGCTTTTAGGTAGACTTTCAGAGAGGAAGAATCATGTCTTGGTACTTCGTGTGTTCATTCTTTCCTGACTCCCACACCGGACATACCCTCAGTGAAGGGTATGCTTTTTTCCAGCATTGATCTTATTTATTAAAAATGCCATCTCAGAGGGACAGGAAATACCCAACCACAGTAAAACTTGCTAAAAAGTCCTGGGTCCTACCCTAACCTTTGAAAATAATCCACACCAATGTGGCCTTTTGCAAATTATAAATTACAGAGCTGAGCCAGTAAGGATTCAAGGAATGGGGAAACAAGATTGGGAGAAGGGTGGCACAGCCTGCCAAGGCTGGGATCATACCCACGAGGTGGCTCCTGGGCCCAAGGCCAGCCCTGACACAGAAGTGTGACATTCATAGAAGCACAGACACACCAGTTCCATCACCTCTACATCTGAGACAGCTTTGGGACCAAGCAGGAAATGAATTCCATGTGCTCTCACCCAGAATGTGTTAGAGCTTTCTGCCTGACATTTTCTTTACTACAAGATGGTGTTGGCTGGCAGGGGTCTGATTCTTGGCAGCTACTTTTATGGGGGTAACAGCAATCCTGAATTTCTACAAAATATACCACTGCAGCTCAAAAAAAGAAGAAGAAGAAAAAACACATAAGCATGCAGATTATTTAAATTTGAATTTGAATTTAATTTTGAATGTGTATGTTTACATTCCCTAGACCTAAATTTATAATACTTTTTATTTTCATCAAGCAGGAAGACTCCAGGTTTTGTTTAACCTAGCCCTCACTGTCTCAGGACAGTAATGATGCATGTTTAGCAGCATGTGAAATTCCCAATTTGAGAAAGATTAGAGTCAATCTTAGCAGTAATTCACAATTTATTTGATGTGTGCATTCAAGTACACTGGGGGCATGTTTGAATACTCTAAATTATACATAAACTTTGTTTCTCTCTCTCTCTTCCCCATGCAATGAGAAACTGTTTATGTTAGAGATAGATAATGTAATATAAATATGTAAGAGTGCATAAATATGTCAGCATAAGGCATATATTATTTTATGATGATCAAAGTTATAATGACAGCCATCTGAAGATCAGGAAAACAGATGCTGTTTAAAGTGGTCACCAGTCGAGAGCATGATGGGGCTGATAGGCTCAGGACAAATCTCCAGACAGTCAAACACATGCGAAAACGCTTTTTAATTAAGATTCTGAATGAAGGTTTGAATCTCAGTGTATAAAATGTATGTCTTAAACCTTGGCTTGTTTTTAAGGCTCTGGTTTCTTGTGGGCTTATTTTGCAACTGCTGCTTTTGAGTGTCTCTGAGTCGTGTCAAAGTCTTAATTGAGTCAAATTTTCTCTTATTTCAATTGCTTGCCATTTTATGATGACTAATGTCAGAAGATTGCCTGGGTCTTCAGATCAGTATCCAAGTGTCATGATTTCCCAGTTTCATGACTCTCTGCATACATTGATGACCTGGGAAACGATCTCGCTGACCATAACTTCCTGCCTTTCTAGAACATTACAGTTTCTCAGGGCACCTGGTGGGTTAGTAGGTTGAGTGTCCAATGCCTGATTTTGGCTCAGGTCATGATCTCAGGGTCCTGAGATCGATGCCCTATATGAGGCTCCTTGCTCAGCAGGATCTCCGCTTGAGATTCTCTTCCTCTCCTTCTGCCCCTCCCCCTGCTCGTGTGCCCCCTGTCTCTCTAAAATAAATAAAATATTTTCTTTAAAAAGAGCATTAATATTTATCAAGATAAATCATAGTCTTTAGCAAACCACCTAAAACCTGGTCTAGAAATTTTATTCAAAAACAGAATTCTTTCATCTCTTATGAAATTCATCAGACTCCAAGCCTGAGGCTTCTGCCGGAAAATTTTCAGTGCTTTTTATTTATCACGTCTTTAAAAACAGACCACGGAGGTTGCACCAAGCCTGGTACCACTTGCCAGGGAGCAGGTTGTTTTCTGTACTCCAGATACCTGTGCAACCTTTTTCTGCAAAAAATATTCTAACTAACCTATGTTCACCTTGTTCAGCTAAGTATTTCCTGCTGCTTTCATCTACGGCGATGGCTCATTTTAGAGATATGAAGAGAATCATCTTCACTCTAGCTGGTTGTCTGCCTTTGAGACAGTTGTACCATATTATCTTTCACTGTTTGGACTCAAGCACAGCAGAAAGGAGAATTTAAGTGCAGAGGGAACCAGGGGCTTCTATTCTGCTGGCAAAGTAACTATGTCTGGAAGAGGTAGTGGCTGAGTCTAGAAGAAGGTAAGGCCTTCCAAATGTTTTGGGAGTGGAAGCCAATGCAATGCAGGTGAAGAGACAAACCTTGCCCCAGTGAACCTGAAGCACACCTGCTGGCTATGTGCACTGGTTGAGAATGCTATACCAGGCCCCTCCCCGCTCCCCTACACTGTTGCTTACTAATGAACTTCTGTCCATAAGGGGTTCATCTGGGTGGAGTAGGCCCTGTGGGTCAGGCTCCAGGCATCCATTATTTTCCCAACCAGAAGCCCCACTGCAGCCCCACAGCACCATCTGGGGGGCTATGTACCTCTGGAAAAGCCTTTCCCTTATTTTTCTACAGAAAACCATTGCCCAAGATGCATCCCAAAGAAAAGAATCTTGGGTGCAGAGATGAGGGGTAACTATGAATATTATGTCCTGCCCCTCAGAAGTTGATTCAATCTTCTGACTAAAATCATAACAAATAACTTGTTTTAATAATTTCTCAAATATGTTTAATATTTTGGGGGGTGATGATGGCTATGAATGCCCTGATAAAGTAGGATTTTATAGAATTGATGTGGGGAGTTAGGTTGTAAATGGAAACTCCTGGCCAAGTGGATTTAGAACATCAATCTATTGGGTAAAATATAATATAAACTATAATTTAGGGTACTAGGTATGGAGGAAATCTTACTCATTCTTTTAACATAGAGAATAAGTATCACAGATTACATTATAGGAAGCAACTCTACATTTACTAACATTTGATGTGTTTTAGAACTCATTGAAGTGGTCATTTCTTCTTCATTTTCCCCTGATATAACAGTTCTAGAGTACATCTTTGCTCAAGGTTATGAGAACAGCGTTGGATAATTGATCTGTGTTTTGGCAATTGTTCAAAATCTGTTGGTGAAAAAAAAAACACACAAAAAACAAAAACAAAAACAAAACAAAATCTGTTGGTGATTTTTACTACCCATGGTTGCTGATAGTTTAACTTGAGTGAGTCCCTGAGTCCCTAAAACATGAGAATCACATTATTAGTACCTACTTCAACAGAAGGGCAGGTAGCTACCCATAACCATCTCACCCTACCCCCAAAATATATGTAACTAGTACATTCAGACACATACAGGCCATGTCGGAAACAAACCATAGACAATTAAATTGAAAAGATAAAACCCAATACACTGTGAAGGATAAAACTACTGTGGGATTTTTGATGCCTTGAAGAAGCCAGGCACAATACATATTTTGGAGGACTCTTGTCTAGCTGATAAAGTTAGAACATGATTGAGATGAGTTTGGTGCTTATAGTGAAAGAAGCCCAGATTCCTGCTCACTACCCATTGATCAGAGTAGTCATTTAGAATCCAATCTACTAGTCATACTCTGTGTGGTGATCAGATTGTCTCTATTCATTACTGTCCCATCACAGTAAGATTATTTGTTGAAGTAGCAGTGCAGTGCCTTTCCCCATGGTGGAGTGCATTTCTCCACCAATGGGTAATGGAGTTGGCCACATGGCTTATATTAGGCAAGGAAAAGTTAGTGGACCTGACCAAATGAGGCTTTAGACATACCTGTGAAGTTTGATTTGGATCTTGTGCACTGGTGTCCACTTTGGCAGCTCCAGTCCCATTCAACTTGTGCTTCAGAATGAAAACATGGAGAGCATACCTGAAACTTTCTGGAAGTTTGGACCATATAACACAGCCAAACTCAGCCCAGATCAGTTTAACCACAGCTTATCTACAGACCCATGACCCTTGTAAATGATTAAAATTTTGAAGATGTTTCTTAGGTGGGAAAACAACATGGCTAATACAATGTAGTTAACTTATTGGTGAGGCTTAAGAAGAACTTGAAATTTAATAGCACCACAGGGGCAAGATGAGCGGGAGCAGCTGTTGATATTATAAAAGGAAAATAGATCTCTGAGATTCGGGAGATGCATGTACTCATCCATGCTTGTCCACTATGGAGAATGGGTACCTGCCTTGCCTGGGATTCCTCACTTTCCAAAGAAGTTGCCCTGAAGATTTCAGGCTTGAGAAACTGTAAAGAGGCCTGAAGTTAGAAGAACAACATAGAATATTTGCCCTCCATTATGTGTCAGAGAACATAACCTTGAACCCATTGTCACGTGATAGTCTTCAAAACTAAAATATCCCTCATCACCATTACCATTCAGACCCTCCTGGCCACCACCTCCCTAGCAAGAGCTGCTACAGTTTAATACAAAACAAAACACACATGTGATTCAAAATGGTTAAACCACCAGGCAAGGTACCCATTATTGTTCTCCACAGATGGGTCAGTTGAGACTCAGAAATACAAAGTGGCCTCTAAAATTTATCAAAGTGGCAAAACTGACATCTGAAGAGATCTGAGGGCAAGGGTTGGTTCTAGGTGGCCAGCAGAACTGCATCTCTAATGCATCTTCCAGGCCCCTGTTCGTCCCTCTGATATAGAACTGCCCTTGGCCTTTATCCTGGAAGAGTGAAGAAGAAAGAGTCACAGGAATCCTGTCAGGTATTTGTAGTGTAAACACTGACAGTTGGATTTTCTTTTTTTCTAAGGCCAGTCAAGGGCTTGACTTAAGCTTTGATTGTCAAGGCATGGACTTCAAAGGACAATCTTGAGTAAACACTGCCAGCCACAGGACTGGAGAAAGAGCCAGGCCACCCCCTCCTCACCGTCACCAGATCTTGGTTGATTTCAGTGACCATCTGGACCACTCATATTTCCTTTCCCCCCACTTTAAAATCCCTCAGCTCCATTATTATTTTTTGTTTTGTTTTATTTTGGAGCCCAGCGCTAGGCTTGAACTCATGACTCTGAGATCAGGAGTCAGATGTTTAACCAACTGAGCCACCCAGGTGTCCCCCCTACCATTATGTTTTAAATTCACCAATAAAGAGCAAGTCCATGAAACCCTAGGCCCCATCCTCCACCTCCCAAAAAATAGAGCCCAGGTCCCTCTCTCCTCAACCCCATGACTGCTCTGTGTGGCCACAGGTGTGCCATGAAATTTCTAGCACTTATAAGTAATAAACCTCTGTCATCTTGCAATCCTAAGAACCACAAGGGCCAGTTGAGCCACTACTGTGGTTATGGTCAGGCTAAGACGGGCACTCAACAGGATTTATTGTGCGGATCTCACTGAGTACTTTATTCATGACTCTGAACCCTTAGGAGAAGAGTTTCAGCATGAAGCACCAGAAATAGACATGTTTCTATTACATAAATTATCTTTCTTTCTCAGGGCCATTAATAAAATGGGTCTCATTTCCCTCTCTGTTTAAGCTGCTAAGAAGTTCAGAATAATATTCTCAACCCACTGCTAATGAACTGTGTTTGTGCCGTGGTTACACAGAATGTCAACATTTGGGAAAAATGGGTGAAACTGACACTGGAACTCTCTGTATGATCTTGACAACTTTTCTGCAAACCTAAAATTATTCTAAAGTAAAAAGTTTATTTTCTAAAATGTTCAGATTTCACATTAAAAAAAGAAAACTAAAAACACAGGTGCAGGGACCCACACGTCTCAACCTGATAGCACTGATACAGAGAACAAAGACAAAAGGAAATGTAGGTAAAATTAAATTATCTTAGAACCTGCAGCCCTTTGACAAATACTTGAGATAGGCCAAGTGTGACATTCCTCCAGGAACTTCCAACTCTGTTAATGCTTTGCTAGAGGGAAAAACAACCTTAGCTTGACAATAGCTAAGCCTCCGGGGTCCTGTAAGTCTACTTTAACATATGGAAAACCTTCTAGAAACTTCCCTTTGTCTTTACTTCCTCTATTTCCAAAGTCTATAATCAGTTGCACCTCACAATACCCGGGCAGCCCTTTCTGCCCAGGGTCCTATCCCCATGCTATCATAAAAACACCCTCTTTGTGCCGAAAAGTTCTCAATAATTTTTTGACCATTTGCTCCCAAACCTCAACATTTTCACATCAACTTGACTGTGGGTCACCCCTTGTTTCCATGTTGGAATCACCCATGGACTTCGGATCTGACTACGCTCCCTTGAGCACAGCACCCCCATGTGCAGGGTTTGTTCTAGAAGTATAACCAGCAGCCATAGAAAATCTCCCGCATTCCTCACTTCTATTATACAGCCCTGATGCCTTGGTGCAGTCCAAGCTCACCCTGCATTGGAGTCACCCCCTGGTGATCAGTAAGCTCTCAGGGAGGCCTTTTATGTTGCTTGCTGTCTTAAAACACTTGCTCGGGCAGCGCTGGAGGCGCAGCGGTTTGGCGCCGCCTGCGGCCTGGGGTGTGATCCTGGAGACCCGGGATCGAGTCCCACATCGGGCTCCTTGCGTGGAGCCTGCTTCTCCCTCTGCCTGTGTCTTTGCCTCTCTCTCTCTCTCTCTGTGTCTATGAATAAATAAATAAAATCTTAAAAAAAAAAGAGAGAGAGAGAGAATCTCACTTAAAAAAAAAAAAAAACACTTGCTCTGCGGCGAACTAAATACTGTTCTGTAAGGACACTCATGCAGCCCCCTGAGAGGCCTCTGTGGGTAGCAATGGAGGTCCCTGGCCAGGAGCCAGCAGCCATCGCACAGCAGTGTCAGGGCGACATCTCGAAACAGGATTCTCCAGCCCCAGTCACATCTTCAGAGAACTTTACCCCCAGCCAGCATCTGACTGGAGCCTCACAAAATGACTTCAAGACAAAATGTCCTTACCACACTGCTCCTGAATTCTTGACCAACAGAGACCACAAGATAACAAATGATATGAATTTGGGGTGGTTTGTTACATAAAAATAGGTAACTGGTACAGATTTTGGTACAAACAAATGAAGTAATGTGATAAACATTCCAGAACAAGTAGGATTGGCATTGGAACCAGCAGTGAGTGGAGGCTGCAAGTATATTGGGAAGAACGTTAATGCAATCTGAAATTGCTTTTAAGAACCTGTTAGCAGAGCCTGATTGCCTTCAAGAAGTCTGCCAGCAGGTGTTTAACATAATTTGAGGAAAATATGTGATTTTTCTATACATTAAAATAAGTCAATTGCATGGTGCACAAGAGAGCTCATGTCAAGAGTTTATTATTTTTTATCATGAATTTAGTTATAGACCTGTAATATCATTAGATTTTCCTGCTTTCTTATCTATAATACATTGCTATAATCAAAGATTTTCTGGCACTACATTTTCTGTTAACAAACTTGAATCCATGAGACAATACAAATTATATCAGGTCCTCTAGCTTATCCATTTTGAATCTACTTAACATACAGTTTGACAACTCATGGTATTTGATCAATTCTAGAAGAATTGTGTGCCTACAGAAACATGGGGAAGCAGACTATCTTCAGCCATGTTTTTGGTTTCTTTCAATGTATTTGAAGGAAGTCATCTTACTAGTCTACTGTTAGACTGTACATGTCACATCCTAGGAAATACCTAATAAGGCAGCTGAGTGTGTGGTTTATATTGTTCTCTGGCTGGTTTTCAGTAATAAAGCAACCCACTCACAGAGCAACAGTGAGCAGGACACTCAAACTATCTAGTAATGACTAGTCCTGATAATGAATGCAACTTTACCATGAGCATGATGACAATTATGTTTAATTGAATTAGAATTTTCAGTGACCATCATTTGTAAATGCAAATAATTTACATCAATAATTAGTATGTCACTGGGTCAATAAGGTAGTTGGGTTATGATCAATATTACATCATAAGAAAGTAATTGCTCAGCATTTCAACATCATTTTTAAAAAATCTAAAAAAAAAATCTAAAAAAAAATAAAAATAAAAAAATAAAATAAATAAAAAAATAAAAAAATCTGAAATGGATCATAATATTTTTTCCTAAAGAGCTAAGTCAGCATTTCACCAACAAGATGAAGTTGTATGTGGAAATGCCTACTGCTTTGTTCAGGACCACAGAGAAAATTAAGAGCAAAATTGGGAACACAATCCTTATCTTCTGGAATGTAGTTAGGCATTCAGTCAACAGAGTCACACTTTCCAAAAGTAAATTCCAGAGTCTATCAGCTTCAGGAGGGGCTGATGGAATGCCTAACAGGAAGTGATGAAACCAGCAGGAAAGAAGGAGCCTCCCCATGATTTTGACTATCCAGTGTTTCTAACATCACTTGAATAAAGAGTTTCCTTTCCTAGACAACACTCTAGCAAATGCAATCTAGTCCAGGTCTTTTCAAGTATTTAATCAACAAGGCTGGGGTGGCCTCTCCTCTCACTCCCTTTTGGGCTGCAGTAGAACTTATGGTCTAAAAGCAAAATGTATGAAACACATAGTCATGCAAGGTATTAACTAAGATCATAACAAATTTTGTGAAGTAAAACTAGAAAATGTTATCAGAATCAATAATGGCCTGAGGGAATTCAGATGTGGGAAAATGAGGAAAGTGACACTTAGTTGACGCATGAAGGAAAGTAGGGGTTAGCTGGATGGAGCAAGGCAGGGGAGCAATCTGGGGAGGAGGGAGATATGAAGGCACTGGGACATGGGAAGTTGTGTTGGATTTTCAGGAAACAAGATACACATGCGGTACACAGTAAGCAAGTAACTGAGTGGTGGGAGATGAAGCAGTAGATAAATGTCATTAATAGGGCCAATTAGATGATATAAATGATTTGGGGTTTTATTTTCTGAAGAAGCCATTTCATAGAAATAAAAGAGTAACTGATCCATTTGATTTCTTGTTTATTGTTGTTAACATCAAGAGTGCTTTATTATGAAAGTTTCATCAACATAATCATATTAGTTTTAACTTTCTGAATTGAAAATTAGAAATTGCAACTCCAAATTGTGGTTAATAAATTTGAAATTGTTGACAACTTTAATGGACATTTTTCTATAGGTCATAATGGTTATGATAGAGAAAATATGATTTCTCTAAGTGGTATCATACCTGCTAACCTGAAAGGAAAGTCTATTAAATGGAGAATATTCTCAACATGAAAATATTTTAAAGTGAAATGTACAAATATTTTCCAGGTACTAAGCATCCTCAGTTCTCAAAAGTCCTAGTTTTAGTCTTCATGATTCTTTTGAAAAGTTTTGTTAAATCTTGATGCTGAAAATACACAGGTATTTTTGTATTGAGCTATTATGACACAAAGTATAAATATATCAAATTAAATATTGGAGTGCCACCAAAAGATTCTTCCTAGAAGGTGAGGTATTTTAAAGTGAAATTAAGAACTTAAACAGTAGATTATGTACCCTTCAATTCCTACTGAGTGTTTTAGTTTCTCTCTTATTTTTGTAGGGATAAATGTTTTCTGCATGCAAGCTTTTTATTTATTTATTTATTTTATTATTATTATTTTTTTCACTAACTGGAGCTCACTCACTTTTTTTCAAAAGATCATAGGGTAAAAAAAAGAGGTAAACCAAGCAACAGGCTCTTAATTATAGAGAACACAATGATGGTTACTGGAGAGGAAGTGAGTTGGGGGAAGGGCTAAATAGATGATAGAGATTAAGGAGTGGACTTGTGATGAGTAACAGGTGTTGTGTATAAGTGATGAATCACTAAATTGTACACCTGAGACTATTACACCATAAGTTACCTAAATGGAATTTATTTATTTATTTTTTAAAGATTTTATTTATTTATTCATGAGACACACACACACACACACACACACACACAGAGGCAGAGACACAAAGTGGAGGGGAGAAGCAGGCTTTATGTAGGGAGCCCGAAGTGGGACTCCATCCCGGATCTCCAGGATCACGCCCTGGGCTGAGGGCAGCACTAAACCGCGGAGCCACCCGGGCTGCCCCCTAAATGGAATTTAAATAAAAACTTAAAAGAAAATGAAAAAGTAAGCTTATGTTTTTTGATCCACCACTTAATTTAATATTTGATCAAATATTTCCAATTAGGTTTTAACAAAAACAAGAAAAACCTTTAGGACTTGTATCTAAAAAATGTCTAGTGTCACTGTAGAATATACAGGTTTATTTTTGTGGTAAGATAGCGGCCAAAGGATGAGCTGGATGTACAATGTAGAAGTCTGGATCAAACATCTCAATTTATTTGTATACAACTATTAGTAACACTTTTTTAAAAAATGAAAAATCCAAGGCAAATTCCAAATTGGACAAGTTGATTGGACATTAAGCAAAATGAACCTGTACTGGGTAAATCAAAATGACAGGTGACTCTGTTTTGACTTGATATGGAGATGTGACATATGCTCATTATAGTCTCTCAGGTATGAAGTAATCTAATGTATTAGTTAAGCAGTTATCCCCACTTCCTTCTTCCTGTGCCGAACTGCAGAATGTGGATTAGACTAGTCTAAGTTTTCCCTGAGACAAACATATTCCTAAGATCCAAGGGATAATGTCAAGTTGCCTTCTTTCCTTCAATGATCTCAAATCCTTTCAGAAAATGAGAACCAAGAATAACCCTTATACATCATGAATTTGCTATCACTCTAAACTAATCTAATACATCCCATCAAAGGTTTCTAGTAAAGTACTTCAGACAAGTGCTTCTGGCTTTGGAATTGGCAAAATAATACCAATTTTGAACAATTTCTTCCAAAAAATATAAGCAGACAGAACACTAACTCCCTAAGTACAGCATTAACTCTAATAACAAAATTGAATAAAGAGTTTATAAGAGAAGAAAACTACAAAATAATATCTCTCATGAATATGAACAAAATAGTTCTCAAAAAATATTTGCAAATTTTATTCAATGATATATAAAAATATTATATATTATGAGCTACTGAGTTTTTTTCCAAGTGTACAAGACATCTTCAACAGATAAAATCAGTCAATGTCATTTACCATACATAAAAACAAAAATCATCTGACTTTATTGACCAATGCAGAAAAACCATGTAACAAAGTCCAATACTTGTTATAAAAACTATCAGCAAACTTGGACTAAAGAGGAATTTCCTCAGCTAGATAAAGAAGAAGTACAAAAAAATAGATAACATCATACTTAATGAATAGAAAGTGGATATGGCCCCTTAAGATTGGAAACAAGACAATGTCTTGTATCAAGACAGTCAAGACTGGGAAGGAATAAATGACTATCTTGATTCACAGATGACATGACTATGTATGTTTAAAATCTGAAAAAAATCTACAAATCTCACCCCCACAGAACTAAATGTAAATGCAGCAAGATCACAGGATACAAATCCAGTATATCAAAGCCAGTTGATCTCCAGCAATTAATAATTAGAATTTGAAATAAAAAAAATAGCACTTATAAGCTTGCAGGAAAAGAAATATTTTGGCATAATTCTAACAAAATATGTGCAGAATCTATACACTAAATTCCAGAAAACACTGATAAAGGAAATGAAAGAAAATCTAGATAAATGGAGATATATTTTATGTTCATAGGTGAAAATAGTTTATATTGTGAAGATGGCAATTCTTTCCAACTTGAACAAGATGTCCTTCATCAGATAAATGGATAAACAGAATGTGATATGAAAAAACTACACAGTGATTGAAATGAATGAGCTTCTAGTCCATGCAATGATATGGATGTATCTTAATGCATATTGCAAACCAAAAGAGAGCTAATTTTTAAATTTAAAACATTTTTATTTATTTATTTTAGAGAGAGCAAGAGAAAGAGAGTGTGCAAGTGGGAAGAGGGTCAGAGAGAGAGAGAGAGAGAGAGAATCTCAAGCAGACTCCTTGCTGAGCATGGAGCTTGATGTGGGGCTCAATTTGATGACCCTGAGATCATGACCTGAACTGATATCAAGAGTCTGACACTTAACCTACTAGGCCACCCAAGTGTCCACACCAAAAGAGCTAATTTGAAATAGGTACATACTATATCATTCCATTATGTGACATTCTAGAAAAGGCAAAACTAGGTATGGTAAATGGATCAGTGGTTGCCAGGAGTTTGGTGCTAGGGAAGGTTTGATTAGGTGAAGCCCAAGAGACGGTACTGTGAAATAATTTTGTATAATGTTTTAATGTTAGGTATGGGACACTATATATTTGTCAAAACCCATAGAATATTATAGCACAGAGTAAACTTTAATGTATATCAGTTTATAAAATTCTCTTAGAAGGTCAAGAGATCCCAGGATAGAATGTAGACAATGACAAAAGACTCTCTTATATACAAATGTGTGATACAATGTCACTGATACATAGGAACACGTGGTACTGATCTTCATAATGTTGGGAATTAGTGGACTCTATAAGACTAAATAGGGCCAAAGCAAACCACAAAGAAGTACTGTAGTTGATAAAGTTGCTCCCTACAGGTTAATTACCATAGGTACTGGAATTGAACAATTTGTAAAAAACAGTTAAGTAAATAGATGGCAAATAGTTACAGCCAGGTTTCTAACTTTTGGAATGAAAGATCACAGACAATCATAGACACAAGAATGAATAATCAACGTGGTTATGGACTAAAGTTGGAGACTTGTATGAACTCAGGTCCAGTTATATGTGTGTGTATACAGATGGACACATACACAGATGCTTATGGATAAGTGCATTTACACATGCTAGTCTACACACGTGTATTTCCCTGCTCCTAGCTGAGAGGGGCTAGAAGCAATGACACCTCAGTCACCACAAGCACACCCATCAACCAGATCTTACTTTTTATGACCATTCTCCAATGAAAAGAACCAGGGATATGTCAAAAAATTGCTGATTTGGGGTAATTCTGGAACATTTTATGATGCCAGAAAGGAAAGAGGTCTTTGAAAAAGCCCACTGTGATGAGAACATATCAAAGAGACATAGGAGGCAGCTGACGGAACCCCCAACTGGTAGAAATGGAATAGTTTAAGCAACACAATTAATAAAGAAGGAGTGTGTTCCAACCTAAAGTATAAACTACATATCCATGAGTCCATACTGATACACATTAGTGGTTGTATAAGAAAAAATATTTGGAAAATAGATACATTTCCTTTCAGAAGAATTTCAAATAATGTATGTAGACACTTAACCTCAAGGAGATAGAGCCTAACTCTCCACTCCCTAAGTGTGGGTTGTGTATAGTGACCTCCTTTCAAAGAGTGGAGATGGGAGCGGGTAACTTTACCATAGAGAACCCAACAAACAGAACCACAGGTAGGCAATCAGGCATAATAGCCATTGTGGGAGTAAGTTGTAGGGGTGACAGTAGGTAGGTACCATAGATACGACATGAAAATGACTGAGGTATTGTCACAGCCCAGAAGAGCCCAGAGAGAAAGGATAACTTGATAGAATGTGGTATCCAGGACCTGCAAAATGACATTAGGTACACATGGACTTCAGCTAATATAAAATGATCAATACTGATTAGTGGTGATGATGTTATGTTACTAATATGTTAACAGGATGTAAAAAAAATAAGATATTAATAGGATAAGATGGGGTACATGGGAACTCTACTATCTCTACAAATTTCCTGTAAATCCATATCTATTTTAAAATAAAATTTTCTTTAAAAAGATAGGCTTAGGGGAGGAGGGGCAAGATGGCGGAAGAGTAGGGTCCCCAAATCACCTGTCTCCACCAAATTACCTAGAAAACCTTCAAATTTTCCTGAAAATCTATGAATTCGGCCTGAGATTTAAAGAGAGAACACCTGGAATGCTACAGTGAGAAGAGTTCGCGCTTCTATCAAGGTAGGAAGACGGGAAAAAGAAGTAAAGAAACAAAAGGCCTCCAAGGGGGAGGGGCCCCGCGAGGAGCCGGGCTGAGGCCGGGGCGAGTGTCCCCAGGACAGGAGAGCCCCGTCCCGGAGAAGCAGGAGCTGCACCAACCTTCCCGGGCGGAAAGGGGCTCGTGGGGAGTTGGAGCAGGACCCAGGAGGGCGGGGATGCCCTCGGGCTCCCGGGGACACTAACAGACACCTGCGCCCCGGGAGAGTGCGCCGAGCTCCCTAAGGGCTGCAGCGCGCACGGCGGGACCCGGAGCAGCTCGGGGGGCTCGGGGGCGGCTCCGCGGAGGGGGCTGCGGGCCGGGAGCGAATCCACCAGCGCAGGCTCCGGAGCACAGGGCGCCGGGACACAGCCCAGGATCCGGCCTCCCCCCGGGACAGGCAGAGGCCGGGAGGGCCCAGGACAGCAAGGACGCTCCTGCCCCGAGCTGAGCAGATCAGCGGCCCCGCCCCGGAGCCTCCAGGCCCTGCAGACGGAGAGCTCCGGAGTTCCTGCCGGAGCTGACTCCAGGGCTGCAGAGCTGGCCCCGCCACTAGGGCTGTTGCTCCTGGGGCCTCACGGGGTAAACAACCCCCACTGAGCCCTGCACCAGGCAGGGGCACAGCAGCTCCCCCAACTGCTAACACCTGAGAATCAGCACAACAGGCCCCTCCCCCAGAAGACCAGCTAGACTGATTGACAACTTCCAGGGGAAGCCAAGGGACTTAAAGTACACAGAATCAGAAGATACTCCCCGTGGTTCTTTTTTGTTTGTTTGTTTGTTTTGTTTTGCTTTTTGATTTGTTTCCTTCCCCCACCCTCCTTTTTTCTCCTTTCTTTCTTTTTCTTTCTTTTTTCTTCTTTTTTTTTTTCGTTTTTTTCTTCCTTTTTTTTTTTCTCTTTCTCTTTTCTTTCCTTCTTTCTCTCCTCTCTTTTTCTCCTTTTCCCAATACAACTTGCTTTTGGCCACTCTGCACTGAGCAAAATGACTAGAAGGAAAACCTCACCTCAAAAGAAAGAATCAGAAACAGTCCTCTCTCCCACAGAGTTACAAAATCTGGATTACAATTCAATGTCAGAAAGCCAATTCAGAAGAACTATTATACAGCTACTGGTGGCTCTAGAAAAAAGCATAAAGGACTCAAGAGACTTCATGACTGCAGAATTTAGAGCTAATCAGGCAGAAATTAAAAATCAATTGAATGAGATGCAATCCAAACTAGAAGTCCTAACGACGAGGGTTAAAGAGGTGGAAGAACGAGTGAGTGACATAGAAGACAAGTTGATAGCAAAGAGGGAAACTGAGGAAAAAAGAGACAAACAACAAAAAGACCATGAAGATAGATTAAGGGAAATAAACGACAGCCTGAGGAAGAAAAACTTACGTTTAATTGGTGTTCCCGAGGGAGCCGAAAGGGCCAGAGGGCCAGAATATGTATTTGAACAAATTCTAGCTGAAAACTCCTAATCTGGGAAGAGAAACAGGCATTCAGATCCAGGAAATAGAGAGACCCCCCCCCCTAAAATCAATAAAAACCGTTCAACACCTGGACATTTAATAGTGAAACTTGCAAATTCCAAAGATAAAGAGAAGATCCTTAAAGCAGCAAGAGACAAGAAATCCCTGACTTTTATGGGTAGGAGTATTAGGGTAAAAGCAGACCTCTCCACAGAGACCCGGCGTGCCAGAAAGGGCTGGCAGGATATATTCAGAGTCCTAAATGAGAAGAACATGCAACCAAGAATACTTTATCCAACAAGGCTCTCATTCAAAATGGAAGGAGAGATAAAGAGCTTCCAAGACAGGCAGCAACTAAAAGAATATGTGACCTCCAAACCAGCTCTGTAAGAAATTTTAAGGGGGACTCTTAAAATTCCCCTTTAAGAAGAAGTTCAGTGGAACAATCCACAAAAACAAGGACTGAATAGATATCATGATGACACTAAACTCATACCTTTCAATAGTAACTCTGAATGTGAACGGGCTGAATGACCCCATCAAAAGGCACAGGGTTCCAGACTGGATAAAAAAGCAGGACCCATCTATTTGCTGTCTACAAGAGACTCATTTTAGACAGAAGGACACCTACAGCCTGAAAATAAAAGGTTGGAGAACCATTTACCATTCGAATGGTCCTCAAAAGAAAGCAGGGGTAGCCATCCTTATACCAGATAAACTAAAATTTCCCCAAAGACTGTAGTGAGAGATGAAGAGGGACACTATATCATACTTAAAGGATCTATCCAACAAGAGGACTTAACAATCCTCAATATATATATCCCGAATGTGGGAGCTGCCAAATATATAAATCAATTATTAACCAAAGTGAAGAAATACTTAGATAATAATACACTTATACTTGGTGACTTCAATCTAGCTCTTTCTATACTCGATAGGTCTTCTAAGCACAACATCTCCAAAGAAATGAGAGCTTTAAATGATACACTGGACCACATGGATTTCACAGATATATACAGAACTTTACATCCAAACTCAACTGAATATACATTCTTCTCAAGTGCACATGGAACTTTCTCCAGAATAGACCACATATTGGGTCACAAATCGGGTCTGAACCGATACCAAAAGATTGGGATCGTCCCCTGCATATTCTCAGACCATAATGCCTTGAAATTAGAACTAAATCACAACAAGAAGTTTGGAAGGACCTCAAACACATGGAGGTTAAGGACCATCCTGCTAAAAGATGAAAGGGTCAACCAGGAAATTAAGGAAGAATTAAAAAGATTCATGGAAACTAATGAGAATGAACATACAACCGTTCAAAATCTTTGGGATGCAGCAAAAGCAGTCCTAAGGGGGAAATACATCGCAATACAAGCATCCATTCAAAAACTGGAAAGAACTCAAATACAAAAGCTAACCTTACACATAAAGGAGCTAGAGAAAAAACAGCAAATAGATCCTACACCCAAGAGAAGAAGGGAGTTAATAAAGATTCGAGCAGAACTCAACGAAATCGAGACCAGAAGAACTGTGGAACAGATCAACAGAACCAGGAGTTGGTTCTTTGAAAGAATTAATAAGATAGATAAACCATTAGCCAGCCTTATTAAAAAGAAGAGAGAGAAGACTCAAATTAATAAAATCATGAATGAGAAAGGAGAGATCACTACCAACACCAAGGAAATACAAACGATTTTAAAAACATATTATGAACAGCTATACGCCAATAAGTTAGGCAATCTAGAAGAAATGGACGCATTCCTGGAAAGCCACAAACTACCAAAACTGGAACAGGAAGAAATAGAAAACCTGAACAGGCCAATAACCAGGGAGGAAATTGAAGCAGTCATCAAAAGCCTCCCAAGACACAAGAGTCCAGGGCCAGGTGGCTTCCCAGGGGAATTTTATCAAACGTTTAAAGAAGAAACCATACCTATTCTCCTAAAGCTGTTTGGAAAGATAGAAAGAGATGGAGTACTTCCAAATTCGTTCTATGAGGCCAGCATCACCTTAATTCCAAAACCAGACAAAGACCCCACCAAAAAGGAGAATTACAGACAATATCCCTGATGAACATGGATGCAAAAATTCTCAACAAGATACTGGCCAATAGGATCCAACAGTACATTAAGAAAATTATTCACCATGACCAAGTAGGATTTATCCCCGGGACACAAGGCTGGTTCAACACCTGTAAAACAATCAATGTGATTCATCATATCAGCAAGAGAAAAACCAAGAACCATATGATCCACTCATTAGATGCAGAGAAAGCATTTGACAAAATACAGCATCCATTTCTGATCAAAACTCTTCAGAGTGTAGGGATAGAGGGAACATTCCTCGACATCTTAAAAGCCATCTATAAGCAGCCCACAGCAAATATCATTCTCAATGGGGAAGCACTGGGAGCCTTTCCCCTAAGATCAGGAACAAGACAGGGATGTCCACTCTCACCACTGTTATTCAACATAGTACTGGAAGTCCTAGCCTCAGCAATCAGACAACAAAAAGACATTAAAGGCATTCAAATTGGCAAAGAAGAAGTCAAACTCTCCCTCTTCGCTGATGACATGATACTCTACATAGAAAACCCAAAAGTCTCCACCCCAAGATTGCTAGAATTCATACAGCAATTCGGTAGCGTGACAGGGTACAAAATCAATGCCCAGAAGTCAGTGGCATTTCCATACACTAACAATGAGACTGAAGAAAGAGAAATTAAGGAGTCAATCCCATTTACAATTGCACCCAAAAGCATAAGATACCTAGGAATAAACCTAACCAAAGATGTAAAGGATCTATACCTTCAAAACTATAGAACACTTCTGAAAGAAATTGAGGAAGACACAAAGAGATGGAAAAATATTCCATGCTCATGGATTGGCAGAATTAATATTGTGAAAATGTCAATGTTACCCAGGGCAATATACACGTTTAATGCAATCCCTATCAAAATACCATGGACTTTCTTCAGAGAGTTAGAACAAATTATTTTAAGATTTGTGTGGAATCAGAAAAGACCCCGAATAGCCAGGGGAATTTTAAAAAAGAAAACCATATCTGGAGGCATAATGCCAAATTTCAGGTTGTACTACAAAGCTGTGGTCATCAAGACAGTGTGGTACTGGCACAAAAACAGACACATAGATCAGTGGAACAGAATAGAGAACCCAGAAGTGGACCCTCAACTTTATGGTCAACTAATATTCGATAAAGGAGGAAAGACTATCCACTGGAAGAAAGACAGTCTCTTCAATAAATGGTGCTGGGAAAATTGGACATCCACATGCAGAAGAATGAAACTAGACCACTCTCTTTCACCATACACAAAGATAAACTCAAAATGGATGAAAGATCTAAATGTGAGACAAGAGTCCATCAAAATCCTAGAGGAGAACACAGGCAACACCCTTTTTGAACTCGGCCACAGTAACTTCTTGCAAGATACATCCACGAAGGCAAAAGAAACAAAAGCAAAAATGAACTATTGGGACTTCATCAAGATAAGAAGCTTTTGCACAGCAAAGGATACAGTCAACAAAACTCAAAGACAACCTACAGAATGGGAGAAGATATTTGCAAATGACATATCAGATAAAGGGCTAGTTTCCAAGATCTATAAAGAACTTCTTAAACTCAACACCAAAGAAACAAACAATCCAATCATGAAATGGGCAAAAGACATGAACAGAAACCTCACAGAGGAAGACATAGACATGGCCAAAATGCACATGAGAAAATGCTCTGCATCACTTGCCCTCAGGGAAATACAAATCAAAACCACAATGAGATACCACCTCACACCGGTGAGAATGGGGAAAATTAACAAGGCAGGAAACAACAAATGTTGGAGAGGTCGCGGAGAAAAGGGAACCCTCTTACACTGTTGGTGGGAATGTGAACTGGTGCAGCCACTCTGGAAAACTGTGTGGAGGTTCCTCAAACAGTTAAAAATATACCTGCCCTACGACCCAGCAATTGCACTGTTGGGGATTTACCCCAAAGATACAAATGCAATGAAACGCCGGGACACCTGCACCCTGATGTTTATAGCAGCAATGGCCACGATAGCCAAACTGTGGAAGGAGCCTCGGTGTCCAACGAAAGATGAATGGATAAAGAAGATGTGGTTTATGTATACAATGGAATATTACTCAGCCATTAGAAATGACAAATACCCACCATTTGCTTCAACGTGGATGGAACTGGAGGGTATTACGCTGAGGAAGTAAGTCAGTTGGAGAAGGACAAACATTATATGTTCTCATTCATTTGGGGAATATAAATAAGAGTGAAAGGGAATATAAGGGAAGGGAGAAGAAATGTGTGGGAAATATCAGAAAGGGAGACAGAACGTAAAGACTGCTAACTCTGGGAAACGAACTAGGGGTGGTAGAAGGGGAGGAGGGCGGGGGGTGGGAGTGAATGGGTGACGGGCACTGGGGGTTATTCTGTATGTTAGTAAATTGAACACCAATAAAAAATTAAAAAATAAAAAAAATAAAAAGATAGGCTTAGAATTTGTTATTTCTATCAAGCAGTTCAAATTGATGACTTTAATTAGAACAAAGAAACATAAATAAAAAAACTCACTGGGTAGAAATTTTGGATCATTTCCAGATCCATTTAATTGTAACTTTCAGTCTTTGGCTTACTCTTATTTTCACCTCCTTTTTCATCTTATCAACTTCCTAATTACATTGCTTAATGAGATGAGAACTGAAGCTTGCTTTCCTTTCATTAGTGTTGTGGAGATGACAGTCATTTTCACAGGGATTCCTTGAACCACCTGCTTTCTACATCCTTGCAGGATGCTGCAAGGAAGGTGAGGAGAGTTGCCTGGAAAGCTGATCCATACGTTTCCTGTGCCCAGAGAAAGCTTTGCACTGAAGCACAGTACAAAGGCTCTTCCTGGACATTTTCTAGGATCTGAAAATTATAAAAATTCCTGCATATATTGGAGGAACATCTGGTGAAATGAGTACAATTTAAAATGCTCACTAATAATGTTGGCTATTTAACCATCCAGAGCATTCACTTGATTATTGATTTATTGATAACTGATTATTCACTTGATTGGGAGTCTATTATGGTTTGGCAGCTTTAGAGAAGGTAGAAAAAATGGCCTCCTTTGGAGATGGAGGAATTCTGGTTTCTCAGTATCTCAGAGGAACTGGACAGATACAGACAAATTTTGCAAAAGGCATGACATTGAATAAATCACCTTTGCAAGTGTCAGTTTATAAACATTCATGTTCACAAGCTGTTGAATGCATGTAGTTCATCTTAAAATTGCAGGATCTCAGCATTGGAAGGGATTTCATTGCATTCCCATTTTATTAAGTCATTGACAACTAACAATGCCTAGAAGTATTTCTCAAAAGAACAAATATAACTTTATGTTACCAGTTTTGTATTTTAAGAAATAGAATTATCGTTTATAGTAATTTACATCTTAAACATTTCACGTGCTTTTCCTTTCTCCAGTTGCTCTTAAACCCCAAGTGGGCAGGAGGGCAGCACATATGTACAAAAGCAGAGTGAACAGAGCTCCTCTGCTTGGACAAGGGCTAGAGCTCTGTCCATAAGCATAAAAACTGTGGCATTTCAGGAACAGCCCATAGAGGAAGGGAAAGGAGAGTCATTCAGTCTCGCAAGAATATCCAGGACACACTCTGGGTCTGCTTCTCAAGATTCCAGGCTCTTCTCTGAGGTATAGGTTTGACTTGTATAATTGGGGCCCGCCCTCACCTCCCATCAGAGAGCAGATTACTTTTGTGAAATCATATTGTGTGGGGATCTTTATTTATGGGCTTATAATCTTACTATGTTCCTCATGTACCTGCTCCAGCATTCAGTCTCCTAGATAGAAATTTCCTTTGGTTATGTAGTAACTCCCCTATAGCAAGGGGATGTAAGAAATCTTAAATTTTCAATCTTATGTATATAATGTCTTGCCTTGTTGTGTTACCTGGTTAATTTATATTAACAGCTCTTAAGTTTTGCTCTCTAATATAAAATATATGGAAAGAAAGCTGAGAGAGTGATTTATTCCAACTAAGTAGTAATAAGCTGAAATAGTAAAGTTTTCAGTGATAGTTTGCAACAGACCCCACTAGACTACAAGCTTTAGGAGGAAGGAGATACGTTTTATTTTTATGTTGCCCAGCCTTGTATGTAGTAGATGTTTAACAGACATGTGTTGAATTGAATAGTTCACTAGGGTCATGCACATTTTTCCACTTTGATGCTATAAAAGTACAAAGCATCTTTGAGGCTGATCTCATTTTATAAAATAGAAATGAGGTCCAAAAAGAATAGGTTATCTGCAACAGATGTATTCAGACCAGAGCTTCAGACCTGCTGGTTTCCAGGACACAGTGAGAGGCCAGTTTTTTAATAGCTTGACTGTTGATCTAAGCCAAGAGTCAGGAATATTCTTCTAGGCATCCTTTTGACCACTCTTTGTGATTTTATGTTGCTTGGCTTCAAAGCATAATTCTAATATCTATGTGTAATAAGGTTCTGGGCTGATAGTAGCTTGCAGCTAAATCTTTAGGAGATAAGAAAAATCCAAAATAGTCTTTGGAAGTAGAACCAGGACACATTTTTCAATCCTATCAATTATCATACTTTCTTTCTTTATGGGCTTTCTTCGCTCAATTCTTAAAATTTAATATTCATCATGGAAGAAAACAAATAGCCAGAAAGTTCTCCATTCATATAGTATGCACAAGTTTGCATTTGAGAATGACATGGCATTGTTACTACTGACATCATAAAGAAGTTTCTGTTTCCTTGTTTGGACAGGGATGGCAATTGGGCGTGGGGGGCGACTTCCCACTTTCAATGGAATTGGTACAGAGTATTCCAATGGCTGTTAAAGTTTTTTTCAAAGTAACAAAATATTCTACTTCATCAGTTAAAGACCTTGTTGGGCTTAAGGATTGTTTACAAAAGCTATCATTATAAGTTGTTAGTAAAAGATTTCACAAAAAAGTAATCTTGTAAATTTTCACCATCATGACATCAAGCTGGGTTCCTCCCCCAAACTGAAAGCCCAATCAATTACTCTCTGAATTTCACTCTATTCAAGTTGGACCTTGTGCCTGACTAAATGAGAAAGATATCCAACTGGGGACTGTCTAGGTCAGCAAGCACCAAAGCTTTCTTTCCCAGAATCATTAACCAAGATCCAAAGTTTGGTTTCAGTGTCTGACACTTTCACCCTAAAGGTAGTAGAAAGAGATACCAGGATACTAAAATCTTATTTGACCTTTTCCTAGAAGGCAGTGATAATTATTTCTGAAAAGACCCCAGTTGGAATCAAAATATAGAGCCAGGTTGACATTTTGTTTGGGCCCCTAGGACTCAAAAAACCTTAGTTCTTTTTCATGTTTTAACTATATGTGTACAACATACTATTTGCCAAGAACTCCTAAAGGTGAATGATCTTAAATGCATTGATTATAAGCAACACCATCAAAAGCAAAACTCTTCAATACTAGAAATTCTTGGAGACTTCTGAATATAGTGACATTGGAGCAGAATGCAAGGCTGATTACATAGTGTGACTGATCTTATTGGAACTGGTGGAATTATTTTAGACATAGTTCTTTCCAGGAAAATGAATTAAGAATCTACCCAAGGACTTTTACTTTGAATATTGAATTTGATTTCTAAATTATTTTTATTTATTTTTTAATTGGAGTTCAATTTGCCAACATATAGCATAACACACAGTGCTCATCCCATCAAGTACCCACTCAGTGCCCATCACCGAGTCACTCCAACTGCCCACCCACCTCCCTTTCCACCACCCCTTGTTCATTTCCCAGAGTTAAGGGTCTCTCATGTTCAGTCACCCTCACTGATATTTCCCACTCATTTTCTCTCCTTTCCTCTATAATCCCTTTCACTATGTTTTATATTCCCCAAATGAATGAGACCATATAATGTTTGTCCTTTTCTGATTGACTTACTTCACTCAGCATAATACCCTCCAGTTCCATCTGTGTGGATACCCACATGGTAGGTACCCATCCTTTCTGATGGCTGAGTAATATTCCATTGTATACATAAACCACGTCTTCTTTATCCATCATCTTTCAGTGGACACTGAGGCTCCTTCCACAGTTTGGCTATTGTGGACATTGCTGCTACAAACATCGGGGTGCAGGTGTCCCAGCATTCCATTGATTCTGTACCTTTGGGAAAATCCCCAGCAACAATTGCTGGGTCATAGGGCAGTTCTATTTTTAACTCTTTGAGGAACCTCCACATAGTTTTCCAGAGTGGCTACACCAGTTCACATTCCCACCAACAGTGCAAGAGATTCCCCTTTCTCCACATCCTCTCCAACATTTGTGGTTTCCTGCCTTGTTAATTTCCCCATTCTCACTGGTGTGAGGTGGGATCTCATTGTGGTTTTGATGTGTATTTCCCTGATGGCAAGTGATGTGGAGCAGTCTCTCATGTGCTTGTTGGCCATGTCTGTGTCTTCTTTGATGAAATTTCTGTTCATGCCTTTTGCCCATTTCATGATTCGATTGTTTGTGTCTTTGCTGTTGAGTTTAATGTGTTCTTTATAGATCTTGGATACTAGCCTTTATCTGATATGTCATTTGCAAATATCTTTTCCCATTCTTTAGGTTGTCTTTTAGTTTTGTTGACTGTTTCTTTTGCTGTGCAGAAGCTTTTTATCTTGATGAAGTCCCAATAGTTCATTTTTGCTTTTGTTTCTTTGCCTTTGTGGATGTATCTTGCAAGAAGTTACTGTGGCCAAATTCAAAAAGGGTATTGCCTGTGTTATTCTCCAGGATTTTGATGGATTCTTTTCTTTTTTCCTTCTTCTTTTTTTTTAATTTATTTTTTATTGGTGTTCAATTTACTAACATACAGAATAACCCCCAGTGCCCGTCACCCATTCACTCCCACCCCCCACCCTCCTCCCCTTCTACCACCCCTAGTTCGTTTCCCAGAGTTAGCAGTCTTTACGTTCTGTCTCCCTTTCTGATATTTCCCACACATTTCTTCTCCCTTCCCTTATATTCCCTTTCACTATTATTCATATTCCCCAAATGAATGAGAACATATAATGTTTGTCCTTCTCCGACTGACTTACTTCACTCAGCATAATACCCTCCAGTTCCATCCACGTTGAAGCAAATGGTGGGTATTTGTCATTTCTAATAGCTGAGTAATATTCCATTGTATACATAAACCACATCTTCTTTATCCATTCATCTTTCGTTGGACACCGAGGCTCCTTCCACAGTTTGGCTATCGTGGACATTGCTGCTATAAACATCGGGGTGCAGGTGTCCCGGCGTTTCATTGCATTTGTATCTTTGGGGTAAATCCCCAACAGTGCAATTGCTGGGTCGTAGGGCAGGTATATTTTTAACTGTTTGAGGAACCTCCACACAGTTTTCCAGAGTGGCTGCACCAGTTCACATTCCCACCAACAGTGTAAGAGGGTTCCCTTTTCTCCGCATCCTCTCCAACATTTGTTGTTTCCTGCCTTGTTAATTTTCCCCATTCTCACCGGTGTGAGGTGGTATCTCATTGTGGTTTTGATTTGTATTTCCCTGATGGCAAGTGATGCAGAGCATTTTCTCATGTGCGTGTTGGCCATGTCTATGTCTTCCTCTGTGAGATTTCTGTTCATGTCTTTTGCCCATTTCATGATTGGATTGTTTGTTTCTTTGGTGTTGAGTTTAATAAGTTCTTTATAGATCTTGGAAACTAGCCCTTTATCTGATATGTCATTTGCAAATATCTTCTCCCATTCTGTAGGTTGCCTTTGAGTTTTGTTGACTGTATCCTTTGCTGTGCAAAAGCTTCTTATCTTGATGGAGTCCCAATAGTTCATTTTTGCTTTTGTTTCTTTTGCCTTCGTGGATGTATCTTGCAAGAAGTTACTGTGGCCGAGTTCAAAAAGGGTGTTGCCTGTGTTCTTCTCTAGCATTTTGATGGAATCTTGTGTCACATTTAGATCTTTCATCCATTTTGAGTTTATCTTTGTGTATGGTGAAAGAGAGTGGTCTAGTTTCATTCTTCTGCATGTGGATGTCCAATTTTCCCAGCACCATTTATTGAAGAGACTGTCTTTCTTCCAATGGATAGTCTTTCCTCCTTTATCAAATATTAGTTGCCCATAAAGTTCAGGGTCCACTTCTGGATTCTCTATTCTGTTCCATTGATCTATGTGTCTGTTTTTGTGCCAGTACCACACTGTCTTGATGACCACAGCTTTGTAGTACAACCTGAAATCTGCCATTGTGATGCCCCCAGCTATGGTTTTCCTTTTTAAAATTCCCCTGGATATTCAAGGTCTTTTCTGATTCCACACAAATCTTAAAATAATTTGTTCTAACTCTCTGAAGAAAGTCCATGGTATTTTGATAGGGATTGAATTAAACGTGTAAATTGCCCTGGGTAACATTGACATTTTCACAATATTAATTCTGCCAATCCATGAGCATGGAATATTTTTCCATCTCTTTGTGTCTTCCTCAATTTCTTTCAGAAGTGTTCTATAGTTTTTAGGGTATAGATCCTTTACCTCTTTGGTTAGGTTTATTCCTAGGTATCTTATGCTTTTGGGTGCAATTGTAAATGGGATTGACTCCTTAATTTCTCTTTCTTCAGTCTCATTGTTAGTGTATAGAAATGCCACTGACTTCTGGGCATTGATTTTGTATCCTGTCACGCTACCGAATTGCAGTATGAGTTCTAGCAATCTTGGGGTGGAGACTTTTGGGTTTTCTATGTAGAGTATCATGTCATCAGCGAAGAGGGAGAGTTTGACTTCTTCTTTGCCAATTTGAATGCCTTTAATGTCTTTGTTGTCTGATTGCTGAGGCTAGGACTTCCAGTACTATGTTGAATAACAGTGGTGAGAGTGGACATCCCTGTCTTGTTCCTGATCTTAGGGGAAAGGCTCCCAGTGCTTCCCCATTGAGAATGATATTTGCTGTGGGCTGCTTATAGATGGCTTTTAAGATGTCGAGGAATGTTCCCTCTATCCCTACACTCTGAAGAGTTTTGATCAGGAATGGATGCTGTATTTTGTCAAATGCTTTCTCTGCATCCAATGAGAGGATCATATGGTTCTTGGTTTTTCTCTTGCTGATATGATGAATCACATTGATTGTTTTACGGGTGTTGAACCAGCCTTGTGTCCCAGGGATAAATCCTACTTGGTCATGGTGAATAATTTTCTTAATGTACTGTTGGATCCTATTGGCCAGTATCTTGTTGAGAATTTTTGCATCCATGTTCATCAGGGATGTTGGTCTGTAATTCTCCTTTTTGGTGGGGTCTTTGTCTGGTTTTGGAATTAGGGTGATGCTGGCCTCATAGAATGAATTTGGAAGTACTCCATCTCTTTCTATCTTTCCAAACAGCTTTAGGAGAATAGGTATGGTTTCTTCTTTAAACGTTTGATAAAATTCCCCTGGGAAGCCATCTGGCCCTGGACTCTTGTGTCTTGGGAGGTTTTTGATGACTGCTTCAATTTCCTCCCTGGTTATTGGCCTGTTCAGGTTTTCTATTTCTTCCTGTTCCAGTTTTGGTAGTTTGTGGCTTTCCAGGAATGCGTCCATTTCTTCTAGATTGCCTAATTTATTGGCGTATAGCTGTTCATAATATGTTTTTAAAATCGTTTGTATTTCCTTGGTGTTGGTAGTGATCTCTCCTTTCTCATTCGTGATTTTATTAATTTGAGTCTTCTCTCTCTTCTTTTTAATAAGGCTGGCTAATGGTTTATCTATCTTATTAATTCTTTCAAAGAACCAACTCCTGGTTCTGTTGATCTGTTCCACAGTTCTTCTGGTCTCGATTTCGTTGAGTTCTGCTCGAATCTTTATTAACTCCCTTCTTCTCTTGGGTGTAGGATCTATTTGCTGTTTTTTCTCTAGCTCCTTTATGTGTAAGGTTAGCTTTTGTATTTGAGTTCTTTCCAGTTTTTGAATGGATGCTTGTATTGTGATGTATTTCCCCCTTAGAACTGCTTTTGCTGCATCCCAAAGATTTTGAATGGTTGTATCTTCATTCTCATTAGTTTCCATGAGTCTTTTTAATTCTTCCTTAATTTCCTGGTTGACCCTTTTATCTTTTAGCAGGATGGTCCTTAACTTCCTCCTGTTTGAGGTCCTTCCAAACTTCTTGTTGTGATTTAGTTCTAATTTCAAGGCATTATGGTCTGAGAATATGCAGGGGACAATCCCAATCTTTTGGTATTGGTTCAGACCCGATTTGTGACCCAATATGTGGTCTATTCTGGAGAAAGTTCCATGTGCGCTTGTGAAGAATGTGTATTCAGTTGAGTTTGGATGTAAAGTTCTGTAGATATCTGTGAAATCCATGTGGTCCAGTGTATCATTTAAAGCTCTCGTTTCTTTGGAGATGTTGTGCTTAGAAGACCTATCGAGTATAGAAAGAGCTAGATTGAAGTCACCAAGTATAAGTGTATTATTATCTAAATATTTCTTCACTTTGGTTAATAATTGATTTATATATTTGGCAGCTCCCACATTCGAGGCATATATATTGAGGATTGTTAAGTCCTCTTGTTGGATAGATCCTTTAAGTATGATATAGTGTCCCTCTTCATCTCTCACTACAGTCTTCAGGGTAAATTTTAGTTTATCTGATACAAGGATGGCTACCCCTGCTTTCTTTTGAGGACCATTCAAATGGTAAATGGTTCTCCAACCTTTTATTTTCAGGCTGTAGGTGTCCTTCTGTCTAAAATGAGTCTCTTGTAGACAGCAAATAGATAGGTCCTGCTTTTTTATCCAGTCTGAAACCCTGCGCCTTTTGATGGGGTCATTAAGCCCGTTCACATTCAGAGTTACTATTGAGAGATATGAGTTTAGTGTCATCATGATATCTATTCAGTCCTTGTTTTTGTGGACTGTTCCACTGAACTTCTTCTTAAAGGGGAATTTTAAGAGTCCCCCTTAAAATGTCTTGCAGAGCTGGTTTGGAGGTCACATATTCTTTTAGTTGCTGCCTGTCTTGGAAGCTCTTTATCTCTCCTTCCATTTTGAATGAGAGCCTTGCTGGATAAAGTATTCTTGGTTGCATGTTCTTCTCATTTAGGACGGATTTTGATGGATTCTTGTCTCACTTTTAGATCTTTCATCCATTTTGAGTTTATCTTTGTGTATGGTGTAGGAAAATGGTCTAGTTTCATTCTTCTGCATGTTAAAGAGTCAATCCCATTTACAATTGCACCCCAAAGCATAAGATACCTAGGAATAAACCTAACCAAAGAGTTAAAGATCTATACCCTAAAAACTACAGAATACTTCTGAAAGAAATTGAGGAAGACACAAAGAGATGGAAAAATATTCCATGCTCATGGATTGGAAGAATTAATATTGTGAAAATGTCAATGCTACCCAGGGCAATTTACACATTTAATGCAATCCCTATAAAAATACCATGGACTTTCTTCAGAGAGTTGGAACAAATAATCTTAAGATATGTGTGGAATCAGAAAAGACCCGGAATAGCCAGGGGAGTATTGAAAAAAGAAAACCAGAGCCGGGAACATCACAATGCCAGATTTCAGGTTGTACTACAAAGCTGTGGTCATCAAGACAGTGTGGTACTGGCACAAAAACAGACACATAGATCAATGGAACAGAATAGAGAATCCAGAAGTAGACCCTCAACTTTATGGTCAACTCATAATCGACAAAGCAGGAAAGACTATCCACTGGAAAAAGGACAGTCTCTTCAATAAATGGTGCTGGGAAAATTGAAGATTGAATTTGAAGGCAATTAACTAAAAATGGATTTTTCCCAACGGAAGGTAATTTTTACTAATTCTATCATTCTTTTTTAAAGATTATTTATTTATTCATGAGAGACACAGAGAGGCAGAGACATAGGCAGATTGAGAAGCAGGCTTCCTCTGGGGAGCTCGATGTGGGACTCCATCTCAGGACCCCGGGATCATGACCTGAGCCAAAGGCAGATGCTCAACCACTGAGCCACCCAGGTGTCCCCAATTCTATCTTTCTATGTGCCTCCATGGTTCTGTACACTTATTACCGTCCTTATTCTCACATCTTGTACCTTAGATATTATTTTCCCCTCTCTACAGGTGAGGAAAGGCAAGGTTAAGGAGCATTAACTCTCTTGCTCATTCTTACTCTTTTGGCAAATGACCTACAGTGAGCTCTAACCTTGGTTGTATCTTTGGTTTTTTTTTGTTTTTTTGTTTTTTGTTTTTTTTTTTTTGGTTTGGTTATTGGGTTTCTATTTTCTTTTCTTTTCTTTTTTTTTTTTTTTTGCCATTGTTGTTGTTCTTAGTCAGTAACTCCAAAAAGTTGAAGTGTCATAAAATGAGGAAAAAAAGCATAATCACAGGAATACAAATTGGCTATTGTTATCCAGTTCAGTGGAAAGCAGTTTATCTAGTAGTTCCTAAGTAATTTATATTTACTACCAAGACCAAGACCATGGCCAGCTAAAGTTTCTTTAATTTTCAGATCTCAAGAATAAAATGATACCATCTTGCCTGAAAAAAATAAATTAATCAGTCAATTCTATCCTTCCATTCTGATTCTGACTCACCATCTTCTCTTCTCATTATCATATAATCCCACTCATAACTCAAGCCAACTATCTGTCGATAATATCATCATATTAATTAATATAATAGCAATGCACTCTTGCTCATGCATTATGTATGTGAAGACTTGGGTATGTTTTGAGTCCTGCTTTTCTTATTTTTAAAAGAAGCTTTATTACCTACTTTGCAATTTCCCCAAGGAGAACTTCCAACAATTTGTGTGAAGCACCTAGAACAGTTCTTAGCCAGAGAAGAAAGGTAATAAAGAGAGGTGGCTGTTATTATACTGTCTCTGGGATTATGTTTTCCATCATTATTATGCATGTCTTATCAATATATCTTATGTTCCCTTTGGAGCCGCTAACATAGTAGAAATGTAATAGATACTTAATAATGGAAGCCCAATACATATTTGTTACTGGATTAATTAGCTGCCAAGAACAGAGACTGAAGAATAAAAATCACCAGGAGCTTCTGGTGGAGGCTGTACTCTTTTGTCCATCTAATAAATTCTTCTGTTCTGGGCTAACATTTGTGCTTCCTTGAATATGGCACATTACTTGGTTGATTACAGAATTTTCTGCTAGACAACAGTAATCACAGAATCATCTGCATCAGAGAATGCTTGAAGTATCAGACTTGGAAACATAAAATAAAACCTGAATTCAGATGATTACTTAGAGATATTAGGCATTTCAATTCTTATGTTAAGTGAGTTGAAAGTAAATTAAAACTCTACTCAAAACAACCTATTTTGGGGACTAGAGACCCAGGATTGGTGTTCCAAAAGAGAGTGTCAGGAAGAATTTGTGCACGGTGAAAGTGCAGCATGGTATTTCCCAGGAAGTGTCCAGTATTTGTGCTAATCATTTTTTGTTGAAGATTATGAAATGAGTGTTCCAGAAGTGAATATTTTAAATGTAGGCAGTTTCTGAAACTGGCTCTTCCATTTGCTTCATATAATTTTCATTTAACTGCAACTGGCTGCAGAGAGAAAGTCTAAGTCCTTTGTGAAGGATGGGCTAAGACATTTTCTCATGTCATTTAATAAAATAAGAAAATAATATTTTCCAGTAGTCACTCTGTGCCTACTTTCCCCTTTGACCTTCAAACAGTTATCTTGATTGAAATCAATATTGCATTACTAGGGTAGATTTCTGTCATCCTGATATTTTAGTTTTACTCTTAAACTCTTAAAAAATCCTTGCTTTATAGAAATTCTTTGCTGGTGTTTTGGTTTTGACTGTTTACCTCACCTAGTCTTAGAAAATAAAATGTATTTTGTCACTATAAGTGAACATAGATGTTGAGGATCATATCCATTCAGAAAGACATCACTTGTCAGTATGGTATACTGGAGAATGTTTGATCTTTTAATATGATGTCTTAGCAACAAAGATGAAATACGAAAGGCAGTGAACACCTTCGTCATATTCTTAAAGTCTTAACAAACCTCTGAAACAATTCTGCTTCATGTCTATTCCTTCTGCAGTCTGTACCCTCAGAGGTATTTCTCTTGATGAGAGACTGAGAAAATCCTAAACTGGGATGAGGGGAGGAGAGATTCATCCTCAACACCAGTGAAATTTAATTAGCATCTTTAAAAGAAGAAAGGAAGGTGACAGAAATTTAACCAGTAGCACATGGATGGAGAAGGTAGGGTCCTGTCTGATATTCCAGGCATGCTTGATTTCCAGTGCTTTTCCCCACAATGAGCATGGGAGATGGAACTGGAAAGGATGTATGTAGTTTACTGCTGATAAAGTCCCCTGAGCTGGGCTCCCAAAGGCCAAAATGAGATGAAGCTGGTGAATTTGCATTAAAATGATGTGTCTTTCTCACTCAGAAAACAAAAGCCAGAGAATGCTGTGTGTAGATGGGGAGTGTTGGGGCAGAAACTAGTTTCTGAGTCAAAAGAAGAAGAAGAAGAAGAAGAAGAAGGAAGAAGGAAGAAGGAAGAAGGAAGAAGGAAGAAGGAAGAAGGAAGAAGGAAGAAGGAAGAAGGAAGAAGGAAGAAGGAAGAAGGAAGAAGGAAGAAGGAAGAAAGAAGAAAGAAGAAGAAAGAAAAGCTGGAGCCAAGGTTTTGGTAGTCAGCTGGTGCCCTGTGAAAGATGTAGGGACTGACCCCCATTGTTCTAAACATGAAATTGTAATGAATTCCAGAGGAGGATCTCCTATGTGTAGCAGCAGCAGGGGAACCAGGGGAAAGGCATTTTGAGCATTTCCAAATCTGACAAGTGAGGACTACCATGGCTCATGAGGTGGCAATTTCTGGGGGTAAGGTGGGCAGAGTTCTTAGAGAAGCAACAGGAGCAGGACAGAGGAAAACACTCTACTTATGTCTTCCAGATCCAGTCACTTTTCTCTTCCTTTGAGTGTGTCTGCCTTTAGGCCAATTGATCTTACTTATCAAAGTGTAGAATCAGTTTTATGTTAGGAGATATTTCCTTTGCCAAAAGGCCACTTTGAGAGACCATTACCTTAACAGAGGAATATGGGTTCAGAATCTGTGTTGACAGAAAAACATGATGGTCATATTAATGCCAGAGGGAGGTTCTGGGGATGAATGATGCTGAGGAGGAAACCCCACTGGCCACTTTAGGCAGTCACACAACAACCACACTTCATTCAGTTTCCATGGAAAAGAGTTGGCTCACCCCAGCTGACCAAGGAGGGAGTATCTCAACTTAACAAAATTCCAAGATGGAGAGCAACCAGAGTGTCGATTTAGTAATTTACAACAGGATTCGGGCTAGTGGTTTTGCTGGTGTTCTCAGAACACCCTCTTGTGATGGGTACATTCACTCAGGAGACCAAAATATAAATTTCAAGGTTATTTGGCGATCAGAAAGAGATCAGAAGGAAATGACTTTCTTTAAGGGATATGCCCACCAATCCAGGAAAACATAAGCAGTATATATTTGTCCAGATAATCAATACAAATTTCCTGGAGCCAAATCCCCATTTCTCTGGGATGGACTGGGTAAATCTGAGAACAGGAGTTTCCTTTTTCTAAAATGTATTCAATTCACTAGATAACAAATCATGGCAAATATGGAAAACTTTTAAGAATTATGGCAGATATATTTCAAGGTGGCATTCAAGGATGCATGCCCTTGCATAATTCCCTTCCCTTGACTGGCAGAAATTGGTTTTGACCAATACAGTATGACACATATGATGGATGTCACTCCTTTGATTAGGCTATGTTATTTGGCAAAATGAATAGATTTAACTCCCTTCATTAAGTTACAATTTATGGCAAAAGTGATGGGATTTTGCAGATAATTAAGATCACAAATTAGCTGACTTTTTGAGTTAAGCCAAACAGAGATTATGTTGAGTGTTCTGACTTAATCAGGTGAAAGTCCTTAAAAGGGAACTGGAGAGCATATGAGGAAGTAGACATTGTGTCTTTCCTTTGTGGAAGAGGCAAGATACCATATCACAACTTCCTATGGGAAGAGCCATGTGGCACAGAAACTGGGGGCAGCCTCCCTTCAGCACCCTGTGAGAAACCAGAGTCCTCAGGCATACAGTCCACAGAGATGCATTCTTCTAACCTGAATGAGATTGACAGGGTTTCTTCCCTAGTCAAGCCTCCAGATGAGAATGCAGGCAAACAGACGTCATCATCGTAGTCTGGAGAAACCCTGAACAGAGGATCCAACTAAGACATGATAACTTTGTGGTAATCAGTTGCACATCACTAGAAAGTGAATACGAGAATGCCATAAATTTTAAAAACCATCTTGTGTTCCTGATTGAATTACAAGCCACTCGAGTTTCATCAGCAGAAGTGAAAATCACCTCTGGGAAATTTCTTCTATTGCTGGCTGAGCTCCTTCAAGTGTAGAATTCTTCTTGTTTCAGTTCCAGAGGTGAGTTTTTCTACACCCATGAGTCCCCAGAAACTTAGAGCACCATTTGACTGCTCCATCTCTGCTAAATTTAGGATACATTTCACTGACAATCAGCTACATTTTCAGAGTAAAACCAGTGTAACAGTACAGCAACAAGTGATTCCTTAATCATGACATTACTGCCAAGACTGCCAATTCATCAAAAGCTCATCTCCATAACCCATCCTTTCTTAGGGTCACTGTTGGGTTTTTTTCTTCTCAGCTTTCTGCTCATTTGCAGTACTATCACCTATTTTGCATTTAGATGAGCCATGGATTAATTCTGAAATACTGGGATGAACAAAATGTAATAATGACAATCTCAAAGTAGCAGAGCACCTCCCTGTAGGGATGATGTATGGGTCACCACACACACTTGAACCCAGCAATTACCAGTCCACAAATAGCTGTCTTCATTTTGAATTTCTGCCAGAAACCCTGAAAGCAGGAAAGACCCAGAGGCTACACAGCCAACATGCACACATTCTTCATAATTGAATTGCCCAGAAAGAATCATTAACCAGTGCTTCATCTTCAAGCATTAACTAGCCTTAAAAGCATCTATAGGGGTTTCTTGAGATGTATGTAAATTATATTTCCCATGTAAACAATTCTGAGGAGCACTATGCAATTGGAGGTCAAATTAATCTTGACTCTGTAGAGACAATTGTAGTGTTCAGTGGCAGATGGGTTGTGGGGTTTGATTGACTATATTAACCAAAAAACCTTCATTTGGCTATCCCCATACCCCCAAATAGCATCCCTCTATATGCCTCCTCCATGTAAATAGGTTGAGAAATTTTTTAAAAATTCAACATAA
This sequence comes from Canis aureus, assembly GCF_053574225.1. Taxonomy (NCBI): domain Eukaryota; kingdom Metazoa; phylum Chordata; class Mammalia; order Carnivora; family Canidae; genus Canis; species Canis aureus. The sequence continues at coordinate 10,058,337 of NC_135641.1, forward strand.
TGGTCAAATTATAACCTGTATTATCTATCAACAGGGGCCACACTTGAGGACCTAGCTTATGTGGGAGCTTGCTGAATTCTAGAATTGCACACTCATTGCCACCCAGCCTCAGTTAGCATCCAGCTGGGGTGGGCCCAGTTGGTCTGTTCCCCAGGCAAAGAAGGATAGAGATCAGCTGAGCATGCAGTTACTCCACAAAGTGACCAATCAGAGGTGTTACTCCTTTACCTGACAGCAGAATGCTGAAGAGGTGGTTGTAGGCTCATGACTTGCTTTCTTGACAGGAATAAAATGGGTCCCCTAGCAATCCCCATTTGTTTAGATCACATTTAATAAACTTTCTCTTAAAAAACTGAGACTTAAAGTTATTACTAAATGGAGAGACTCTTTATCAGCTTAGAGAGCTGAGTAAAAGATATTGTCATATATCTTATGTCATAAATCAAGGCTAAGCAAGATAATAAGAGATGATATGAGAGATCTGTTACAAATAAATTATGCATGGTGTGTAGTCAAAGGAAAGGCATTGGCACTTCTTAGCTAAAAATCTGAAGTTAATCATCCAGTGCAAAGAAAAGAGTGGCAGTTATGCCTTTGGAAAATACAGAAATTTGTGAGCAGTCTGCCAAATGATGTCTGGGAGGAAGACCAGCCTCATGCTGAACAAACATTGTATGATCCTGTTAAGACCTTCGTCTCTGTTGGGCTGCCAGGGAGGTACCAGGTTCTTCCTCAGGGCCTGGCTCCAGAACCTTCCATATCACAGAACACCTTCCATGTCTACACTTCTGGAGAATAGCACCATCTGCCTCCATCCCTCCAACCAGTCCTCTTCCCCAGGATAGGTTCCAGAATTTCTGTATAGGAAGGGCCTAAGACAGTAGTCTGGATGGAAGGAAGGGCCATTCTCTGCTTTTTATTTTTCTTATATTGCAGGTTTATTTGGCATAACTGGAATTGGAAATGAGTGTGAGATATGGAAAGGCTCAGATCCCTTAAGCTACTCTTAGTACCACCTCTCTTTCTCTCCCAACAGTACAATTTAGGTTCAGAGATTCAAGAAAGTTCTATACCACATAGCAATGCATCTCTCTTCTCTTAAAATAATAACAATAGTAATTAGTCAGAGTTTGTATTAACTCACACTCTGAATGGTTGATTGTGGAACCCAATCCATGTGGTTTCTTCATGCCATCTCAGAACTACCATGTTGCTGAATCAGCCTGTGGCAGATTCTCCCACAATTCGAAGGGACAGTGGTGTGTTCTAAGGATGGTAGAGGCCTGCTGTGAATTAGAAGGCCCATAGCGGACATCTGTTGCAGGCCAGAGGACATCTAAAATCAAAGTGGCATTAAAAAAATAAAATAAAATAAAAGTGGTATTTAGAAAAGCTTTCTATTTCTTGGCTCACAGACTTCAGAGGAAAACTCATTTGGGGTGCCCAAGAACCAGTCCTGGGGATAGACCAGAGCTACCCCTCTGCAAGTTCATATTTAACTGAGAATTAGGCCACATTCACCTCAGGGTGATGGGCTCAGAGTTCCTCTATTCACTGGGAGGGAGAAATATTCACAAGCATGAAAAAGTAAATTAAATGGTGACAGTTTCCATTAGAGACAGTAAAGCACATAGAAGGCTGGAGGAAGTTTACAAATCATTAGACTTGTTTACTCTACAAGCTTATGCAATCAATTCAGAGTAATTAATCTAAAAGACAATATTAGTTAGAAAATATTAGTGATATGAAGAAAGTCAAGCAGCTTAAAAGTACCTCCTAAAGGAAAAGAAAATAGATTTGAGATAAACAAATACATATATTCTGTGGATTTAATACACTTATAAGCAGAACCAGCTACATAATTTGTGGAGCTCATGCAAAAAATGAAAATGTCAGCCACTGTTCGGAAGACAGGGAAAAAGTGAAGTTGAAAGTACTAAGAAATAGACCTTTTTTATTTACAAATATTTTATTATTAATGAAATATAATAGGAGTAATTTAATACATGAGTAACAACTCAAACTTAAAAATTGCAAAACCTAGTCTAGTGCAGTAATTTTATATAATAAATAAATAATAATAATGCTTCATGAATGCAATATCTTGATTAAGCAGAGGATTTCTATGGCTCACTTTTCTGAAAATTCATATCCTAAATCATTGAAATGTGAACCCACAGCAACTTCATCTTCTATTGATATGATCAAAAGTAACATCAGTTGCTCTTGGCAAATGTAAGATCACAAGTAACTTTCGATAAATTTTAATTTGGAGTAGAATGTTTCTACTTTCTAATGAAGAGTGCTATATATACTGTGACAACATTAGGGTACATTTCTGCTAAATGATGTTGAAGTATAAACTGTACTACATCTAAAAGTAGTGATTCTTGTAGAACAACTTTTCTAAAAGTATTTAACTCTTCATACAAATGAACTTTGTGTCTGATTTTGATACATTTTTAAAGAAGATTTTATTTATTTATTTGGCAAAGAAAGAGAGACAGAAGCAGAGAGAGAGAGAGAGAGAGAGAGCACAAGCAGACAGAAGGAGAGGAAAAAGCATGCTCCCCGTTGAGCAGAAAGCCAGATGTGGGCCTCCATCCCAGGACTCCAGGGTCATGACCTAAGCCAAAGGTAGATGCTTAACCAACTGAGCCACTCATGTACTCCTTGCTACTTTTTAAAAATAGACATTAAATATGATAGCGATTATATTTTTACAGCAAAATTGAGCAGAATGCTCCCATATACCCCTGTCCCCGCACATGCTCAGTCTCCCCTACCATCGTTACACATCACAGTAGTGTGTTCATTACTATCAGTGAACCTGCATTAACACCTCATAAGTACACCCAAAGTCTGTACTTAACAATAGGGCTCACTATTGTATTTTCTATGGGTTTGGACAAATGTATAATGATGTGTTTCCACCATTATAGTATTATACAGAGTTGTTTCACTGCCCCAAACATTTTCTATGCTCCACCTGTTTATCTGCTTCTTCCTCTGACCCCTGAACTACTGACCTTTTTACTGTATCTATGGTTTCGCCTTTTCCAGAATGTCATAGTGTTGAAATCCTATGGTGTGTAGTATTTTCAGATTGGCTTCTCCCACTTAGTCATATGCATTTAAGGCTCCTCCATGTCTTTCAATGATTGATGGTTCATTTCTTTTTAGTGTCTACATTTCACTGTCTGGATGGACCACAGTTCATTTATTCATTCACCTACTGAAGGACATCTTGGTTGCTGCTAAGTCTTGGCAGAATAAAACTGCTATAAACATCCATGTACAAGTTCTTGTGTGGACTGATTTAGTTTTAAAGGTAAATGTTCATCATCCTGTTTTAACATCTCCTCTGGCATTTCCTATAACTCGTGGATATAATACAAGAACTCAAAAAGTGGATTCATGATTTGTACACAATTCAAAAAAACTGCTTTTGTGGTCAATCACAGTATCTTTGATAACTTGGCAATTAATTTAAAAAATCCTCTTCCCCATTAATAATAGATTCATCCAAAGCTTCATGTGAATATAATGTTCTCTGCCATCAAATGTGATGATCTTCAAATTTAATTTCTATTTGTAGGCCTGTGGGTATTCTCTTTGAAGATTTGTAAGAATTCCCTGATACGCTTTATCGTGATGTCCATATGAATGCCTTTATTTTATAATAATTTACTGACGATATCTCCTGCCTGAGCTCCAGCAGTTCCAATTTTAGGCTGGAGAGCTAATACTTGTGCAGATGCTGCAGGCAGCAGCTCCCAGCAAGTTCCAGCCCTGGGCCCTTGGCTCTCCCGCAGTCGTCACCTCTGCCACCAGAGCTACTGCTTCCACTGCCACCTCATAGGCACTTGCAGTATGTTGTCTGCTCTTGCCTCTTTGCTCAGTTAATTGTCACTCTCTTCCCTGTCTTCTCTTCCCAGGCAGTGTGGATTTTGAAGAACCCTCTCTGCATGACTCTGTTCAAGGGTCCCCAAGGGAAAGCTGGATTCTTATCCTCTCAAAGTGGGAAATTGGGTGTCACTCCACTTTGCTGCCTTTGTCTTCATAGAAGTTCAGTCCATACCTGCACCCCAATGTTTATAGCAGTAATGTCCACGATAGCCAAACTGTGGAAGGAGCCTCGGTGTCTATCAAAAGATGAATGGATAAAAAAGATGTGGTCTATATACACAGTGGAATATTCCTCAGCCATTAGAAACAACAAATACTCACCATTTGCTTCGACATGGATGGAACTGGAGGGTATTATGCTGAGTGAGATAAGTCAATCAGAAAAGGACAAACATTATATGGTCTCATTCATTTGGGGAATATAAAAATTGGTGAAAGGGAAAAAAAGGAAAGGAGAGATAATGAGTGAAAATATTAGTGAGGGTGACAAAACATGAGCGACACCTAACTGGGAAATGAACAAGGGGTAGTGGAAGGGGAAGTGGGCAGAGGGGGGGGTGGGGGTGACTGAGTGATGGGCACTGAGGTGGGCACTTGGTGGGATGAGCACTGGGTGTTATGCTAAATGTTGGCAAATTGAACTCCAATAAAAAAAATTTAAAAAGGAAAAAAAAAAGGAGTTCAGTCCATTAGCCCATTTCCTGGCGTGCTCCTCTAAAATTCCAGTGGTCTGTGCACCCCTGCTTAAACTATGCTGTCCTCAGTTTCTCTCCCCACTCCGGATGAGCAGCAGTTCTACTCAGTGAAGACAGGTGTGTGAACCCCAATCTCCCCATCTCTCCAGTGCATGCCCCCCATGCTCCTGCCACACAAATTGGATAATGAAAGTTATTTAAACTTTTAAAGAGGAGAGGAAAGGAAAAGAGACATGTGTGCATGTGTCTCTGTGTGTGTTTGTGTGCATGTGTAAATTAACCAGATTGACTCACAAAGGTAATAACAATTGTTTTCTAGGTCCTTTTTCTTCTTACTTCTTTTTACCTTAACAATAAGAGGGAAGGCGAAGTTAAAACACCAGATTACCAGTTTTGTGACAAGGTTTGGTTTACAAAGAAGTGAAAACCACAAAGTAAGGAGAAAATGCTGTGTCTTGCATGTTCACCATTCCCAAACCTTCAACTCATTATTGGTGGTCTTTCCTGAGATATGTAAGAAATCCTGAATCTTTTCATTCTTACATGTTTCATGTAAGATCACCACAGACCCAAGATGATTTGTGGGGAATATTAGCCACAAATCACAAATCTAGCCATTGCCAGACTCTAATTCTCTTTATCAAGTGAAATTAGGAGAAATTGATGATGTTGATAATTATCTTAGGAGTCTAGTTTAGCTTCTTGGAAATTTAGAAGTCTGAGGAAATTTGGGGCCAATTTGCAAGGCTATTTTAATTGACTAACAATCTCTCTCTCTCTCTCTCTCTCTTTGTGGTTGACATTTTTATTACTTGGGAGGTGGTGAGGGAATGCTCGAGGCATGAATCACCAAAGGGCAATATTGTTGGCCTTCAGCAAAAACTAATAAAAAAGTGTGATAAAAGGATGAGGGAAGAGGCACCTGGGTGGTTTAGTCAGTTTAGCATCTAACTCTTGGTTCTAGCTCAGATCATGATCTCAGAGTTCTGAGTTTGAGCCCTGTGTTGGGCTCTGCACTTAGCACAGAGTCTGCTTGGATTGCTCTCTCTCCCATGTTCTCTCTCTCTGTCTCTTTTTCTTTCTCTAAGGTAAATAGATCCTTAAAAAAAAGGTTGAGGGAGACAGAAATCCCAGCAATAAGATATCTAAGTTATTATGACAGTTACAAATTAAGGTAAAGCAAAGATGCCTCTATGTCTACTTTTAAAAGTGGAGACAGAATGCTGCTGAGGCCAGCAAGTGGTGTGCTTGAGGAGACAGGAGGTGGAAGGAAGGCTTACTGTATCAGAATTATGGCTGGAGAATAGTTGCCAGTATCTTGGCTTCTCTGGCTTTTCTGCAGCTCTGACTCCTGTTAGTCTGGAAACCAGTGAAGAATGGGGCATAGCAAATATAGTAAATCCTGACTTCCCTCATGTGGTAGATGGCGTTCACAAAGGGACCACAATGATACCTCTCATCATATATGTCCTTTTGCAAGTTTGTTGTCTCTCCCAACCCCCATCAAAGGGGGGGGGGGCAATTTATTTCCCTTCCCTGGGAAGTTGGACCTGTCTTCAAGTGCTCTAAACAACAGAGGGTGGCAATTGTGGTGTTCTGGGACTTGCAAGCTTAGGCATTAAGAATATCTGGCAACTTTCATTCTTGTGCTCTAGGGTGAGTCAGCTACCAGGCAAGACTTTCAGTTTCCTGGGGATCCCTGGGTGGCTCAGCGGTTCGGTGACTGCCTTTGGCCCAGGGCATGATCCTAGAGTCCCGAGATCAAGTTCCATGTCGGGTTCCCAGCATGGAGCCTGCTTCTCCCTCTGCCTGTGCCTCTGCCTCTCTCTCTATGTCTATCATGAATAAATAAATAAATAAATAAAATCTTTAAAAAGAAAACATATAGTATGAAAAAAAAAACAAAAAGAAAATAAAAAGAAAACATATTAAAAAAAGACTTTCAGTTTCCTTAAGATTGCCATGATGTCTTCAAAGGGGAGAGGCATGCAGAGGAAAACCAAGACTCCATCAATATCAGAAGCCAAAAGCCAAAACCAACTCTTTAGCCATGTGAATAAGACCATCTTGGAAGCACATACCAAAGCAAAGACCAGTCAATGCACAGAGCAGAGAACTGTTTTCCCCTCTAAGCCCTATCTACATTGCAGAATCATTTGTAAATAAGTAATGTTTTAAACCATTAAGGTTTTGTTTTGTTTTGTGTGGTTTGTTTTTTCTTGTTTCTTTGAGGAATGGGGGTGAGGGACAGAGGGAGAGAGAGAGAGAATCTCAAGGAGGCTCCATGCCCAGGGCAGAGCCCCACACGGGGCCTGATCTCACAACCCTGAGATCATGACCTGAGCTGAAATCAAGAGTCGGATGCTTAACCAACTGAGCCAGGCAGGTGCTCCTTAAACCATTACATTTTAAGAGGGTTTTCTAACAAAATAGATAATCAAACCCTGATCTCATATGATTTGAGGTTCCCTAAACTCATTATACTATCTGTACCAATGGAAGCACATTCCTAGTAAGTGTCAAAATTCCACTGGCTCTGACCCCCACTTGATTAATGAGTCCTCAATAGAGCACCTTGTACCAGTAAGAACCCCAACACTTGACCATAAACTACTCCAGTTACTCTAAATTGAAGGAGTTCAATACAAGGATTTGTTGCTTATGTGATGGAAGGTTCCATAGTATATAGTTTAGTGTGGCAATTTTAACTGCATGAAGGAGCTACCTTTGCGACCTTTGGAAGGAGTACTGTTTGTAGTAACCAAAAGCAAGGAGCACCTTAATGAGCTAGACCTATGGTGGGACAACCTAGGGGAATGTGAAGCCACGGTGCCAAGCTGGAGTTAGAGCAGTAAAGAAGATGAGCCCAGGGCCAGAGACATCATCTAAGGCAGAAATGGGGTTGGAGGACATAAATACTCTGGTATCTCCATTTCGTCTCTTGTTCTGACCCTGGCAGCTCCTTCCATTGGCGAAACTGAAACAGAAGCCAGATGACACGAGAACCCAGTAAACAGGATTGTTATCAGCCTCCACCTTGTGACAAGTAGAGCAAGAGAAGAGGAGCTGTGGAAGCAAAAGTCTGTGCAACCAGCACAGCCCCTCAGGCATCTGTCTGCATCCCTAGAGAAGCACAGCATCCTTGTGACACAAGGAAGTCTGCTTCTCTTTTACTATACCATTCATCCAATTGATACGTTATCAGCTCAAAAGCTTCACAATATTTTGAGGGAAAGAACTTTGTTATGGGCTGAACTGTATCTTCCTGCAAGGTTCAGATATTGAAGTCTTAACTCCCAAGGCCTTGGAATGCAACAGCCTTTGAGATAATATCTTTAAAGAGGTGATTACGTTAAAATGGGGTCATTAGGGTGGGCCCTAACCCACTTAATGATTAGTGATCTCATAGGAAGAGAGGATTTGGACACAGGCATGCACCCAGGGGAGGCTGTGAACGTACAAGGAGAAGACAGCTATCAACAAGCTAAGGAGAGAGGCCTCAGAAGGAACCAACCCTGCTGACACCTTGATCTTGGCCTTCTAGCCTCCAGAACTGTGGGCAAATAAATTTCTGTGGCTTAAATTACCCAGTTGCTAATACCCTGTTGTAGCAACACTATCAAAATAATAGACTCTTTTTAAATTCTGTTTTATTTTATTTTAATTTTTTAAAGATTTTATTTATTCATGAGAGACAGAGAGAGAGAGAGAGGCAGAGACATAGGCAGAGAGAAAAAGGCTCCCTGTGGGAAGCCGGATGCAGGGCTGGATCCCAGGACCCAGGGATCTTGACCTGAGTCTAAGGCAGATGCTCAACCACTGAACCATCCAGGCATTCCTGATTCTCTATTTTAAATTGATTTCTTTTTCCTTACAGCTACACTGCTCTCCCAGGGACTGAGACAGCTCTGCAGTGATCATTATGTGGACAGACACACATGAGCAGCAAATATATTGTGCCCAGCATCACCCTTCCTGGAGATAAACCAGAGCTTGGCCTCTCATAGTCCCTGCAAATGCACATTGTGAGGAAGTGCTCAGAACATCCAAAATGCAGATTAAATTGGCTAACCCTGTCAGGCTAGAGCTTCGGCGGGGGGCCAGGGTGAGCAGACCCTGAGAAGGAGGCCCTGTGACTAGATTTACAGATTCCTCATTGAGGACATTTGAGCCAAGTCAGTTCCCAGAGCGGAGCTTTCATCCTTTTGTTCCTCATGCCTCATTTCTCTGTTGTCACATGCTCTCTCCGACTGTCCCTTTTAAACTCCCTACCTCAACTTAACTTCAAAGAATATTCCTCAAAAACTACCTTTTCCATCCAGTTCATAAAATATTTCACGTTGATTCCAAGGGCATGGATATATGTCTTGGCTGGTAAGCCAGCAGATGGAGAAGAAAGGTAGTGTAATTTTACTCCAAGAGTAATTTCACAGGGTCCTGGCAGGGAAATAGCGTCTTTGCCACATTCAGGGTTTCATGATCTCAGCTAAGACTGTACAGGGAATGAGGAACATGCCCAGGGCAGACCTTGTAAACCTTGGCTCCCTTAACTGAGGTTAGTAAAATGTGCTTCCCCCTGTAGATTACTGAAGCTTGTATGCCCCGCCCCCATGTGCACACCAACAGAAATATAGGTCGCTCACTGAGAAGAGCCTTCCAAACAATTAAGTTTACTAGGCTGAAGTCAGTTGAGATATCGGGATCTTTAAGAGCACATATTTCATTGTTGGCTTGTATTGGTAAGGAGAAATAGGAGAAGTTATGAATCTAGAATCTAGAAATATAACATGACAAACAATGGGCTCGATGACCTTATTAAGATGGAGTGAGCTGATTTAAGGCAACTTCTGCATCAGCCTGTTTTCTCTTTTGGTGAGAAAATGACATCATGTAAAGAATTGTAGTTTTTTCAAGATTTTGTTATAAAATTTTTCAAGAACTCAGAAAATTGAAAGACATTTGTGAGGAATGCCCAAATAGCTGCCACCTAGATTTTACTATGATCATTTTATTAGATCTGCTTTATCACATCTCCATACATCCATCTCATTCATTACTTAATCTGTTTCTGAAGCATGTCAAATAAATTGCAGACATCACTAAACAACCTTTTAAATGCTTAGGTGTATAGCTATTAATTAGATATATGTATTTGTTTAAAGGTACTACATAAAATTTATACATGATGGAAGGCACAGATAAGAAGTGTACAACTGATGCTTTTCCAAATGTATACACTGTAACCCAAAGCCCTATCAAAATGTGAAGTATTAATCTTACCATGAGGAGTTTGCCAAATCCCTCCCTGTCTGTATTCACTTTTCCTTCACCCAAACTGGCAACCACTGTTTAGATTTGTTTTCCCAGATCAGTTCTGCTTGGATAGAATTTCATGTAAATAGAATGAAACCAAATATTCTATTGTGTGTAGAGCTTTTTGCTCAGCGTTTTTGTGATTCCTCCATGTTCTTGCTTGTATCACACATTTGTTCCTGTTTATTGCAGTGTTCCATTGTAGGAATACACCAAAGTTTGTTTATCCATTCATCTATTGAATGATACCAGGGATGTTTTTTTAGTTTTTAACTATTATAAATAAAGCAGCAATGGGCATTCTTGGGCAAGTCTTTTTGTGAACATGTTTTTATTTATCTTGAATAAATAAATAGGAGTAGAATTCTGGGTCATAGAAAAGATATGTGTTGGACTTTTTAAGAAACTGTCCACATGTTTTCGATGCCAGAACATTTCAAAGTGATTGTACCACATTGCATTCCTACTGAAATTGCATGAGAATTCCAGCTATCCCATTCCTCACCAACAGTTGGTACTGGAAGTCTTTTGAATTTTAGCCATCTTGGTGGTCATCTTAGGGTGTGAGATTGTACTAAATTATGGATTTCCCTGATGACAAATCATTTTTAATGTGTTTGTTGACCATTCATAGGGATTGCTTTGTAACATGTCTATAATGTCTATTCAAATCTTTGGTCCATTTTTTAATTTATTGTGTAAGAGAAGTAAGAACTCTATCTTGCTTTGTGTCTGATCATAGTGAGAAAGCATTCAATAATGATTATTAAGTGTAATGTTAGTTGTGAGATTTTTTTTATATATGCCCTTTGTCAGGTTGAGAAAGTTCTCTTCCACTCTAATTTTGCTGAGAGATTTTATGGTAAATGGGTGTTGGGTTTTGTCAAATTATTTTAAGCATACATGATAAGTTTATTTTATTCTCATAAAATGTATTAATTGATTTTTAAGTCAGCTTTAGTTTTTAAAGCAGTTTTAGTTTATAGAAAGTTTGAGAACATATTAGAGACCTTCCATATACCCTCCTGTCAGTTGCTCCTGTTAAGACCTTACATAAGTACAGTTTGTTACAATTAATGAATCAATATTGACATTTTATTTTTAGTTAAAACCTATATTTTATTTAGATTTTTAAAGTTTTTAACCTTTGTCTTTTTGTTCTTGTTGTTCTAGGATTCCATCCAGGATTGCACAATGCATTAAGTTGCCATTTCTCCTTAGGCTCCTCTTGGCTATAAGAATTTCTCAGATTTTCCTTGATTTTGGTGACTTTGACCATTTTGAAAAGTACTGGTGAGGTATTTAATAGATATTCCTGTATTTGAACTTTCTGGTATTCTTCTAATGATTAAACTGGGGTTATGGATTTGGAGGAGGCAAACTACAGAGGTTGTCATTTTAATGACATCATATCAACATGGGCACATACTACCAACATGACTTCTCACTATTGACTTTGCCCTTGATCACTGGTGGAGGTCATGTTTGTCAGGTTTCTCCTCTGTAAAGTAACTCTACTCTTCACTTTCCATAATGTACTCTTTGGCAGGAAGTCACTATGCACAGCTCATATGTAAGGAAGGAAGGTCATTTTCCCCATCCTGGAGGATGGAAAATCTATGTAAATTATTCAGTGTTCTTCTGCATGTAAAATTGGTCCCTTGTCTCTCATTTATTAATTCAGTCATCTATTTATATTAGTATGGACTCTTGAATATTTATTTCATACTTGGGGTTACAGTTTAATGTAATAGATCTATGTTTAATATAGTACATAATATACATAGATACGTACATAATATATATAACAATATAATTCAGATAATCTGTTTGATCTTGGGCAAGCTTTGCTATTCATGGAATTGGTCCATTTTGTGTCAGTTGTCTAATTTATGTGCATAGAGCTGTTTGTAGTATTGATATCTTTTTAAGATCTGTGAGATTAGGCATAATAGTCTCTTTGTTCCAAGTATTTGTAACTTGGGTGCTTTCTCTTTTCCTTGTCAGTTTTGCTAGATGTGGATCAGTGTCACTGATCCTTCAAAGGAATGGTTCCAGTTCACTGATTTCTCTCTACTTCTCATTTTCATTGATTTCTGCTCTTATCTTTTTATTTACTTTCATCTTGCTTTTGGCTATTTTGTTCTCATTCCTTTTTTTTTTTTTTTTTTTTCCGTAGGGTAGATCACTAACTTCACACTCCTCTGCATTTCTATGGGCTTTAACTTTCCCTTCCAGCACAACTTAACTGACTTTCCATATATTTTGATATGTTGTGTTTTCATCTTCATTCCATTCAATATGCTTTTCAAATTTCCCTTAAGACTTTCCCTTTGGCACACAGATTATTAGGTGTATGTTGCTTATTTTTTGAGCATATGCTGAGTTTCCTCTCATCTTTCTAGTACTGATAACTGATCCAATCACAGTATAGTTAGAGAACATATTTTTATGATTTTTAATAATTACAACTTGTTTAGATTTGTCTTATAATCCAGAATAAAATGTATCTTGGTGAAAATCTCTTGGGCACAAGGAAGAAATGTGTAGTTTGCTCTTTTTAATTGGAGCGTTTTTTAAATGTCATTTTGATTCCATTTGTCAGTGCTGGTGTTCAGTTCTTCCACATACTTTCTGATATTCAGTCTAATAGTTATGTACATCAGGTATAGAGAGGGGGATTCTTTATGTGCCCAAATATAATTGTGAATTTTAAGTTCTGTTAGTTTTTTCTTCATGTCTTTTCAAACTAATCATTTGATGCATACCCTTTAAAGATGGTGACATCTCCTTAGTGAAGAGCACTTTTATTGTCCTTTTTTTTATTTAAATTCAATTTGCCAACATATAGTATAACACACAGTGCTCATCACTAATGTATTTTCCTTCTTGGAACATTTTTTTTTTCCTCAAAAGTCTAATTGGTCTGAATCTCAGCTTTTGTTTGATTTGCTTTTGTATGATATTTCAAAAAAATTCTTTTCTCTTTTTCCTACATGCATCTTTATATTTGAAGTGAGTTTCTTATAGAAAGCATCCATTTGGGCATTTGTTTAATTCATTCTGACAATGTCTGTGTGTCTAGACAATTTACTTTTAATGTCATTATCAGCAGGCTAGCATTTAGGTCTATTATTTTATTATTTGTTTGGATCATTGACTTTTAATTAGATTTTGCTGGTATATCTAGAACTTATACTAATAGAACTAACAGATAATATCTTCTTTCATGGATCTTAAAATACATATTTTAGTAATGGGATAAGTGCTTGCAGTAATGAGTCCAGTTGGAATAAAATATTAAGAGAACCTGGTAGACTACTAATAAGTACAGAGCTTCTTTTGAGTTGATGAAAATATTTTAAAGTTCAGGACGCATGGGTAGCGTTGAGCTTCTGATGCTTAGACCGTTGAGCGTCTGCCTTCAGCTCAGGGAGTGATCCCGGAATCCCTGGGATTGAGTCCCACATTAGACTCCCTGCAGGAAGCCTGCTTCTCCCTCTGTCTATGTTTCTTCTTCTCTTTCTGCATCTCTTATGAATAAATAAATAAAATCTTAACAAGTAATTCTAAAGTTCAGTGTTAGTGAGGGCTGCACAACACTGTGAGCATATTAAAAACCGTTTAATTGTATATTTTAAATGAGTGAATTGTATAATATATGTAAATTGCATCTTAATTATGCTGTTAAAATCCAAAGGTAAAGATAAACAAAAAAGCTGGTAAGTAATTTTGGTGGTCCTGTTTTAGTAGTTTTATTATTGGAAAATTGACCCTGGCACACACAAAGTCTCACCCTATATTTGAAAACAGATAAACAGATATGAAAGAACTTTCATAAAATGCCAAGTTCCCTTTCAACTTCCACAAATTAATTTCACAACAGTAGCTCCAGGCGGTATTCAGCCTCAATAAGATCTTCTTAATGGATCTTTTGTTTTGGGTGTTTTAGAAACATCCCCACTTCAATTTCTCCTCTGTGTAAATAATAGTGAAAGAACAAAGAGAATTTGATAATACAGTAAGGTAAAGATATAAAGAATATGCAAACACCTACAGAGCTGAATTGTATTAGACTCCCCACTGAAATATTCCACAGGCAACTTAGATGTAGTATGTCCAAAATATACTCTAAAGCAATTGGCCACTTCTACGACTACTCCATCCTTCATTTGCTATTTTTTTTTTAAAGATTTTATTTATTTATTCATAGAGACAGAGAGAGAGAGGCAGAGACACAGGCAGAGGGAGAAGCAGGCTCCATGCAGGGAGCCTGACGTGGGACTCAATCCAGGGACTCCAGGATCATGCCCTGGGCTGCAGGCGGCGCTAATCCGCTGTGCCACAAGGGCTGCCCCTTCATCTGCTAGTTGCACCCACTTGCTCAAGCCAAAAGCTAGCATCATCCCTGAGTCCTCTCTCACCCCAACAATGGACTGTGTTTCTGAATTTTCTCTTTGTCCCAAGTTCATGACTCCATTCACCATAACTACTGACCACTCTCTAGTTTGCAAAACCTTATGTCCTTCATGCTGAGATCCACTCACATTGCCACTCGGCACTTTAAGCCATGCCATGGTCATACCATGCATTTTCCACAAACAGCATTTTCTTCTTGGCACATGTGTCCCTATCTTCCTTGCAGACTTTATTCACATTTATAAGCCTGGAAAAAAAAAATTCACCTTCTATCTGAAACCTTAGTTGATCAGCTTGGTTTATGCAGCTTTTTGCCACTTACATATTTAATATTATATTGCAGTGAACCCAGCTTCTCTCCTCTCCTCTCCTCTCCTCTCCTCTCCTCTCCTCTCCTCTCCTCTCCTCTCCTCTCCTCTCCTCTTCTCTCTTCTCTCTTCTCTCTTCTCTTCTTTCTCTTCTCTTCTTTCTCTTCTCTTCTCTTCTCTTCTCTTCTCTTCTCTTCTCTTCTCTTCTCTCTCCTCTCCTCTCCTCTCCTCTCCTCTTTTTTCTCTTTTCTTTTCTTCCCTTCTCCTTCCTCATTTCTTTCCACTCCCCTCCCTCTCCTCCTTCCTCCTTCTTCTTTTCTTTTCTTTTCTTTTTTCTTTTCTTTTCTTTTCTTTCTTCCTTCTTTTTAAATTTTCCATCTCTTCCACTAAATTGTGAGGTCCTTAATGGCATGCTTCATGTCTTGTCCATCTCTGAATCCCCATTTAGTCCAGTTTCCATCAGCTGTTGCCCTTAGTAAATGTGTGTCAAATTTGATTTCATTTACTTTTGCATCCATATGTCCTTCTTGGCCATAGAATCCTCGAGGGGGGAACTTTTCCCCAACATTGTGAATTTCTAAGATTGATATATAGCGCCTGATAGACAACAATTTCCTAAAGAAATGTTTAATGTATATTAATATATGAATCGATTTAAAAAGACCAACAAAGTACCTAAATCAGTAGAAGGAGCACTAAAAAGGAATAGGGACTTGGACTCAAGCACCATACAAGCTACTTTTCTTCTTAGGTAGTCCAATGCATGTTAGATGCCTAGATTCCAGAATCTGAATGCCTGGGTTTAAATCCTGGTTCTGCCACTTAACAGACACGTGATCTCAGAAAGTAGCTTAATATAGTAGACATTACTGCAGTTTGATGATTTCTAGTGTTTTTTATTTGGAGCACACCGAAGGCCACAATTCTTAGCCTAAGGCAATTAGGTAGGGACTTGAGACAAGTTCTGGCCAAAGGACTTGAGTATAGAAGTTCATATGTTTGCATCCAAAATATTTAAGAATTGGTGCATGACATTTCACTCTCTCTTTATTTCCACTGTGATAAGAGAGACATGAAAAAAATAGAGAAATTTACACAAATCATAAATGTACAAGTTTTTGAATTATCACAAAATAAACACAACTGTATAAACCACAAAGCAGATCAATACAACATTACTAGCATCTGAAAAAATTTATGCAAGTTTCCAACCTTATCCCCATTCTCTGATCTGACCTATTATCCCAGCTTCTAACACCATGGATTCACTTTGCTTCTTGCCTCAACAGTCCATGTGTGCTCTTTCATATCTGGTTTCTTTCACCCAGAATCACATCTGTGAGATGCACCTACATTTCTGTACATAGCAGTAACTCACTCATTTCCACTGATATGGGGTATGCTGTTGTACAGAACATCAGCATTTTTAGGGATGCCTGGGTGGCTCAGCGGTTGAGTGTCTCCCATTAGCTAAGGGTGTTGTCCCAGGATTTGGGATAGAGTCCCACATCGGGCTCCTTGCAGGGAGTCTGCTTCTCCCTCTGCCTATGTCTCTGCCTCTCTCTCTGGGTCATAAATAAATAAATAAATAAATAAATAAATAAATAAATAAAATCTTAAAAAAATAAAGGAGAACATTTTAGATCCATTCAGTAATTGGTGGACATATAGATATTTCTAATATGAGAGATGCAGCTATCCTCTAAAATTATTATGCTGGGGATCCCTGGGTGGCTCAGTGGTTTAGCACCTGCCTTTGGCCCAGGGCGCGATCCTGGAGTCCTGGGATCGAGTCCCACATCAGGCTCCCTGCATGGAGTCTGCTTCTCCCTCTGCCTGTGTCTCTGCCTCTCTCTCTCTCTCTTATGAATAAATAAATAAATAAATAAGTCTTAAAAAAAATAAAATAAAAAAAATTATTATGCTCTTCAGGCTTTAGATGTATTCAGGCCAGAGGCCGCTCAGTTCCTCACCAGGCTGTCTTTTCCCTCAGTGCGAAAATGCAAGAGCAGCTAGACTGAGAATGCCAGCAAGATAGAGGTCACAGTCTTTTATAACCTAATCTTGGAAGTGATACCCTATGGCTTTTGCAGTTCTGCAAGTCCTCAGCCCAGCCCACATTCAAGGGGACTGAATTACCTGGTGCATGGCTAGCAGAAGGTGAGGATCGTTGAGAACTATGCCAAAAAAGCTTGTAAGTCAAAGAATTTAAGAAGCCATTAAGTATGAGATGTGCTGTTATTTTATGTACCACTAAGAAAGCAAAACTGAAAAAAAATTTTAAAAAAAGAAAGCAAAACTGCCAACAACCGTATTTTAATATATAATTGATTGTAAGATGACCTTCATTTTGAAATTTAAAATGTGAGAAAATATACATTTTAGATTCAGTAAAGCATGACATTGGAGTTTTTTCAGTGATAATCTTGGCAGCTCAGTATGAAACTAAAGCTTAATTTCCCTATACTATCAATGTGGCTCCTTAATCATATAAGTCGGGGGGTCAATATGAAATCCCTAGGATGTGGTGATAAGTTCAAAGAATTATTTATTAAGGCACTGCCTCATGCAACTGCACAACAGTAGTAATATTAATGCTTTTTAAAAAACCACTGTGCAAGGAAACTAAGCTAGCATTTTCCCGATTGATCCCAAAATTGGCCAAACAAAGCATTCAAAGGTCTTGAATTTCCTGTGGCACCAAACTTGATCCCATTGGCATAGAATGAAGCATAGAATTATTGTAATAATTTGAGAATGGGAAATTGAGATGGTATCCAGAGAATATTATAGAAAGAAGTAGGAATGAAAACATATTCTAGATGAGGCAGTCATGAATGACTTTTAGTATTAGCGTTATTTTTTCAGCAAGGAATGTGGATATAATTTTTGTCTTTATTTCATATCTCTGAAAGTAGAGATCCAAATATGAGAAATGTGTATAGAAAAGTGAGGGACTGCTTAATTAAATTGTCCTATATAATGGACATGCTATGCAGCCATTTAAATTATAGTTGCAAAATAATGTTTGATGGTGTAGAAAAAAATTTTCATCATATTATATGGAGTGGAAAAATGTGGCATAATAGTCTGCACAAATATTCATATTTAAAATATAACATGTTTATATATACATAAAAAGGAATAAAAATATCTATAAAATATTAATGCCAATTTTCCTAGTTTGGGAGATTATTATTAAATTTTCTTTTCTACTATGAATACAGTAAAAATTTAATATTCATTTTATGATTATAAATTTAAAAAATGAATTAGCTTACTAACAAGACTCATTAGCAATATCTTATGAATGATGAAGACATAGCTGATAAGATTAAGATGTAAAAAGTAAATCAATGTTATCACCCACTTGCTGTTTTCATTTTAAAAAAGGAAAGGATTCTTTTTTATTTTTTAAGATTTTATTTATTTATTCATGAGAGACACAGAGAGAGAGAGAGAGAGAGAGAGGCAGAGACACAGGCAGAGGAGAAGCAGGCTCCATGCAGGGAGCCTGACATGGGACTCGATCCCAGGTCTCCAGGATTACTCATTGGGCTCAAGGTGGTGCTAAACCTCTGAGCCACCCGGGCTGCCCCAGAAAGGATTCTTTCTTTAGAATAATGAAGTGAGATAGAAATTATTATGAATATGTTTTATTTAAATATATCACTCATATCCAGATATTTCTTATTAATAGCAAAATGTCATATGCACAAATCACATGTTTTCTGTGCTGGTCAGATTGGTTTTGTTTCCATATTTTGAGGTATGCATTTTGTCATATCCAGAAATTCAATTTTATTGAGAACTCATGGACAAATAGATAATTCATAGATGAGGAAACCTTCATGTCTAGTTAATATATGTGAAGATCTCCAACTTTAATGGATATTGAAGACTTACAAATTTGGCTGAGGAACAGTTTCTCACCTGTCATATTGGTCGTATTTTAGAGATTTGACAGGATCAGGCATTAACAAGATGTTGGGAAATGCAAATAAAGGCGTAAATCAGTATGGCCAGGAAGACAAACAATAACGTCTCACTTACATGTGTGTTTTCTGTGCCCCAATTGTGGTCTACACACAGAAAGTATTCACATGGGTCCAAGAGCCCAGGCACAAAGATATTCACTGCATTGCTTACAAACTCTCAAAAGAGAAACAGTCTGCGTATCTATTAACATATTATTAAATTAAGACATATCTATATAGTTCAATGTTAAACTGTAGTTAAGATGCATTGACCAGTTCTAAAGGTAGCCCCAAAATAGATCTCAAAAACATTATTAGGAATGAAACAGAATTGTAGATTTTCAATTAACGATGGCTGAATGAACAGAAAGAAAAAAGAAAACAGAAAAGGGGCCCCTGGGTGGCTCAGTCAGTTAAGCATCTACCTTCGGCTCAGATCATGATCTCAGGGTCCTAGGATGGAGGGCTGCATTGGGCTCCCTGCTCAGCAGGAGTCTGCTTCTCTCTTTCACTCTCCCTCTGTGTTCACTCTCTTAAATAAATACAATCTTTTGGAAAAAAGAGAAAAAAGAAAAAAAAAGGAGAAAATTAGCAATAAGACACTTTTTAAAAATTGCTCAGACTTGAAATACAAGTCTCCAAATTTAGATGCACCACTACTTGCTGAGCACAATGGCTGAAAATAGAACCATAACAGGGATAACATTGTGAGTCTTCAGAACCCTGAGTATAACAAAGAGTTCAACAAGCTTCCAAGGAGGAAAACATCATCGTTTTGTTTTTATAAAGAATTAAGCAAAAAAACTAAAAAATATGAAAAGAATGCTTTCCAGATGGTGAAGAAAAGTTATTTTCTTCTTAGAATTTTTTTTTAAAGTAGGCTCTATACCCAGCATGGAGCCCAGCATGGGGCTTGAACTCACAACCTTGAACTCATAACCTTGAGCTCACAACTTTGAGCTCAAGACCTGAGCTGAGATCAAGAGTAAGTTGCTTAACTACCTGAGCCACCCACGTGCTCCACATCTTAGAATTCTGCAGCAAGTCAAACTGTGTATCAAGTGCAAGTGTGGAATAAAGATACTTTGGATAGGGAAGTTCTCAAAGATTTTACGCCCCTTGCACTTTGTCCTAGCAAGCTACTAGAAAACGTGGTTTACAAAATTGAGGCAGTAATCCAAGAAAATAGAAGAATGGACAAGGAAATTCAGGAAACAGTGTGTCCACTTTTAGGAAGAGGTGAAGAGGGTCCCAGGATGGGGGCCTGGGTAGCATGTCTGGAGAGGAAGCAGGCCAGATGGGCTGGAACCAGTCAGAAGGCTGGGGGATGATGCTGATAGTGGCTCAGAATATACTGACAGCACATTTATACAATGGGAGAAGAATCTGGGGTTGAAATAGTGATAAACACATAAGGAAGAAAGGAAAACTAAATCATATGAAGAAAAAAATAATTGTACAAACACTTGTGAATAGCAAGCACGTAATGTGGTGGAAATATTAAATATGTTTATAAGCAAAATTATGACAAAAGCACACTTGGAAGATTAAATCAAGAAGAATATGTGCACGTAGGAATGGAAGGGTCAGTGGAAGGATGTGTGCAGGACAGCCCACCTCATCTATCACAGTGGGCATCAACAGATGTTCTAAAACCAAAGCATAAAGAGGAACCATTTCAGCATGATTCTCAGTGACATGGAAACCAACACCAAAACAACCAGCTAAAAGTGCTGAATGAGGACACCTGGGTGGCTCAGTGGTTGAGCGTCTGACTTCAGCTCAGGGCATGATGCTGGTCCTGGGATCGAGTCCCACTCGGGGTCCCCACAGGGAGCCTGCTTCTCCTTCTGCCTGTGTCTCTGCCTCTTTCTGTGTGTGTCTCATGAATAAATAAATAAAATCTTAAAAAAATTAAAAAGTGCTGAATGTGTCTGCCTTTGGGGAAGTGGGTTTGGGGTATCCATTGTGGTAAGAAGCTCCTAATGTCTGCAATCAACTTTATAAGAATTATTGGTCTCAGGGATCCCTGGGTGGCTCAGTGGTTTGGCGCCTGCCTTCAGCCTAGGGCATGATCCTGGAGTCCTGGGATCAAGTCCCACATCGGGCTCCCTGCGTGGAGCCTGCTTCTCCCTCTGCCTGTGTCTCCGCCTCTCTCTCTTTCTGTCTCTCATGAATAAATAAATAAAATCTTTAAATAAGATACAAAATAAAAATAAAAGAATTATTGGTCTCTTTAAGCGTTGTGCAGTGTGACTATTTTAAATGTTGCAAATAATTTATGTTAAAATAAACTTCATTAAATATAAATAAAATAAACTTTTTTAAATTGAATGTTTTAAGCAGATTTTAATTATTTAAACACATTTTAATATTCTAAGTATTAAAATTCACTTAAGATCAATATAGGTATAAATAGAAGTAAAGGTTTTATGTGTAATTTTTGATGGTTAATAATCGATTATAGATATAACCTAGCCTGCAAGTGCGTGCTCACACAGGCACACACAGAGGTGTGACAAAAGGTGTTCAATGAGGTAAAGACACAGCACAAAAAGCAAGATGCACACAAGAGTGACGGCCTCTGGGTAGGAGGGAGAGCCCTGGGATGAGGAAGAAGGCACATGCTATGTCTTTTTCACATGAGTTGCTTTTTAAAGCAATTTTATAACTCATACCCTCAGTCAGAGAGTGGATAAATCATGGTGGGGTTGGTTGAGGAGGATCCACTACTGTCTCTAGAACAGATATCTCTTTACTACCCAAATCTAGCA
Organism: Canis aureus; assembly: GCF_053574225.1. NCBI lineage: Eukaryota > Metazoa > Chordata > Mammalia > Carnivora > Canidae > Canis > Canis aureus. The sequence continues at coordinate 10,079,732 of NC_135641.1, forward strand.
TTTTCACAGATGCCTTTCCACCGGACTCATGTCATTTCTATAGAGTCCTTTGAGCTCTGTGTAGGAGAAGTCAGTGGTCACTGGACAAACTTAAGAGTATCTGTCTTTAGCAGTAATGACCTGCACTAGACCTTAGGCCCTCCCCCTTCAGGATTGCCAGGGCACAGCCATAGCTCAGAAGATGTTTATTTTCTCTCTACCACTGCTACTCTGAAATAAGGCAGTTTCCCAAACACCTCTTTTTTAAATCAGAGTCTTCACCCAAAGTATAACATGAAAATGTATGAAAAATGTCCAAACTGAATGCCTGTGAGCAAGCCTCTATTAACTTATAAATAAAAGTATAGGATGTGTAGCCAAAATGTTAAGTGTCCCTTTCTATGTTTAGCTAATGGCCACAGACATCCAGAAGGTCCATCCTTTCTCAGAATGTTTTCTAGAACATTCCCTGGCCTCTTACACCTACACTGCAAGGATAAGAATATTAGCTCTTACAGACTGAAATTCTTGAAACTGTTCACATCAGTATTCCTATCAGAATAGTTCTGCCTGCCAGCCCAGGCCCAATCAATAACAATCCTCATACTCTCAGGTTCTAGTCTACTTACTGGGGATGTCAACATTGGTGGCTATGGCTGAATCATTCACCTCCCAGATGATGGTGATTAAATATATCCTTTTGGGGGGGGGGGGACAGGACAAGTTTAGACTAGATGCCTTTTAGTATCCATCAACAAATAGGATCTTGTGAGAAAAATTCACCCTAAATGTCTGGCTCAATTTTGAATCTGCTGATAGTTCTCAAGCCCCACCTTCTTGCTTTCCTTCTTTCTCCAAATCTGGGTAAGTCAATGAAAAGCCCATGACACCCATGTTGGGATGCCAGGAAGTTCATGCTACACCAGACTTAGCTGCCCTGGCCCCAGCCCATAACTACTGTTCATCCCAGGGCTACACTCTCTGCTTTGTCAAGCTATTTCAGACCCGCTTGATAGCCTGTCCTGCGCTTCCCAGGAAACATCATTACTGTGGATAATAAGTCCTTGCACAGCCTCTTAGTGCATGTATAAAATCATCCGTCTTGGCATCTTAACCAAATTTTCTTGGGGAGGAGGGTTTGCTAGGCCTTACACGGGTGAGCACAAAACAATCTCCTGCACTGGATGAGACTAGCATTGAAGAAAAATATTTTCTGGAGCAAGCATATTTTTTAAAGATTTTATTTATTTATTCATGAGAGACACACACACACACACACACACACACAGAGAGAGAGAGAGAGGCAGAGACACATGAAGAGGGAGAAGCAGGCTCCATGCAGAGAGCCCAACATGGGACTCGATCCCAGGACTCCAGGATTACACCCTGGGCTGAAGGCAGCGCTAAACCACTGAGCCACCTGGGTTGCCCGGAACAAGCATATCTTTTTTTTTTTTTAATTTATTTTTTATTGGTGTTCAATTTACTAACATACAGAATAACCCCCAGTGCCCGTCACCCATTCACTCCCACCCCCCGCCCTTCTCCCCTTCCACCACCCCTAGTTCGTTTCCCAGAGTTAGCAGTCTTTACGTTCTGTCTCCCTTTCTGATATTTCCCACACATTTCTTCCCCCTTCCCTTATATTCCCTTTCACTATTATTTATATTCCCCAAATGAATGAGAACATATAATGTTTGTCCTTCTCCGACTGACTTACTTCACTCAGCATAATACCCTCCAGTTCCATCCACGTTGAAGCAAATGGTGGGTATTTGTCATTTCTAATAGCTGAGGAATATTCCATTGTATACATAAACCACATCTTCTTTATCCATTCATCTTTCGTTGGACACCGAGGCTCCTTCCACAGTTTGGCTATAGTGGCCATTGCTGCTATAAACATCGGGGTGCACGTGTCCCGGCGTTTCATTGCATTTGTATCTTTGGGGTAAATCCCCAACAGTGCAATTGCTGGGTCGTAGGGCAGGTATATTTTTAACTGATTGAGGAACCTCCACACAGTTTTCCAGAGTGGCTGCACCAGTTCACATTCCCACCAACAGTGTAAGAGGGTTCCCTTTTCTCCGCATCCTCTCCAACATTTGTTGTTTCCTGCCTTGTTAATTTTCCCCATTCTCACTGGTGTGAGGTGGGATCTCATTGTGGTTTTGATTTGTATTTCCCTGATGGCAAGTGATGCAGAGCATTTTCTCGTGTGCATGTGGCCATGTCTATGTCTTCCTCTGTGAGATTTCTGTTCATGTCTTTTGCCCATTTCATGATTGGATTGTTTGTTTCTTTGGTGTTGAGTTTAAGAAGTTCTTTATAGATCAAGCATATCTTTAGAAGAACACAAGGAAATACTCATGTTTATTTGGATTGATAGAGCTATAGTAAGTAAAAATACAGTTTTATTTCCCAGACCCCTATTCACCTGCTCTCCAGCAGGGCAGGAATGATGCTCTTCACCTCCATCCAGAACACAGGCCATGTAGCGGGGAGGCAGGTCTCCCCCCTGGTCAGGTGAGGAGGCACAGGGCTGGCATGTCCATCACCTGACAAGCCATACGTGGGGACAAAGGGTTCTCAGGGATCCACAGTCTAACTGAACCTGACTTTTGGGAATAAAGGGGCATATAAGCACTGGAGACATTTTAGATGAAGGATCTCTACTCAACTAAGCACATCTGTATTCCTTCATTTACTGACCAGAAAAGAGCAATCAGACAGTAGATGTTCTGAGAAACTGTCACCCTGGACTGAATCAAATGGACACCTTGCAGAGGTGAAATCCACATCCCTTCCTGAGCTGAGTGGGATTCCTTAGCACCACCACTTTTCTTTTGCTTAAAGCACAAATTCAACTTCAAAGGGGGCATATTGAAGTTTTACTGAAATCTAAGCAAGGAACATTCACTTTGGCAACACCAGTGCCGTTGGTATTTCTCTGAGCTTTTTGAATTTCCAGTTCAGGTCAAAGAAAACTAGAAGAGTATTTACAGCAAGCACTTTCCCTCAATTTCTAAATAAAAAGAAAGGCAAATCTATAAATATACTTATATAAGAAAGCGTATTCCCTAAACTCTGTGTGCATGTGTACACACTCACACACACCCCAAAATCAAAAAAGAAAAGTCATGAAAAAATTCTGAAAACTGGAAACACCTAGAATGAGTCCATTGTTTATTCAGAGAATATACTGACAATTGTAAATCCCAGAAAAGACATAGGTAAGTCTTCCATTCTGGGTGGGGGTTATATTCATGGATAGGAGTCAGATTTTCTGGATTTTATTTGTTTTTAGAAAGCATCTTTCTTTTTTTTCTCTTTCTTTCTTTCTTTCTTTCTTTCTTTCTTTCTTTCTTTCTTTCTTTTCTTTCTTTTTTCTTCTTTTCTTTCTCTCTCTTTTTTCTTTCTTCCTTTTTTTTTACTTTCAGAGGTAGAATTTATGATTCATCAGTTGCATACAACACCCAGTGTTCATTACCATAATTCCTTAATGCCCATCACCCAGTTACTCCACCCCCTCCATCTCCCTAAATTCATATCTTTCAATAATTATTCTGAATGTAAATGGACTAAATGCTCCAATCAGATTGGATAAAAAAAGAAAAATACCTATCAATATGCCATTTATGAGAGACTCATTTTATTTTTTTTAAAGATTTTATTTATTTATTCATAGAGATACACACAGAGAGAGAGGCAGAGACACAGGCAGAGGGAGAAGCAGGCTCCATGCAGGGAGCCCGCAGTGGGACTCTATCCTGGGTCTCCAGGATCACACCCTGGACTGAAGGTGGTGCTAAACCACTGAGCCAGTCGGGCTACCAGAGAGACTCATTTTAGACCCAAAGACACCTCCAGATTGAAAATGAGGGGGTGGAAAACAGTTTATTTTGCTAATGGACATCAAAGAAGGCTGGAGTAGCTATCCTTATATCAGACAAACTATATTTTAAACCAAAGATTATAAGAGATGAAGAAGGACACTATATCATAATAAAAGGGCCTATCCAACAAGAAGATTTAACAATTGTAAATATTTATGCCCCAAACTTGAAAGCAATTACCAAATATATAAACCAATTAATAACAAAATTAAAGAAACACACCAATAATACAATAATAGTAGGGGACTTTAACACCCCACTCACAGAAATGAACAGATAATCTAAGCAGAAGATCAACAAGGTAACAAGGGCTTTGACTGACACACTGGACCAGATGGACTTCACAGATATATTCAGAGCATTCCACCCTAAAGCAACAGAATACACATTCTTCTCAAGTGCACATGGAACATTCTCAAAAATAGATCACATACTGGGTCACAAATCAGGTCTCAACAGGTACAAAAAAGAATGAGATTATACCATGCATATTGCCAGACCACGATACTTTAAAACTTGAACCAATTACAAGGTTTTCTGAATTGTAGGAATGATTTTATCTCCTTAGATTCACCCATTGGAGGTCAAGATCAATCAAAGACTGGTTATAGTCCTTCCTCACCTAAATGTCTAGAATGTCATATATTTTGCCTTCAATTTAGATTACACTCTCCTATTTTTCCAATACAAAACTTCCCTATTGATATCAATAAATTTGGCTTTCTGCTGATCATAAAACAATATGAGAGTATTTAAAATATAACAAGAATGGAAAAACAACACTTAAATAGTTTTTGACAATTAACAAAAAAAAAGTATATTAAAAAGACAATGGAGCTCAACAAATGAAAAAGAATTAAAAAAAATCACCCATGCCAGAATTGATATGAATGGAATTATATGATTTAGCAAGCCAGGAAAGTTTAATTAAATAAAAGATAAAAGTGACAGGAAGCTGCATTCCTTTTAAATTCTATTTTTATTGAAGCTTATTAAAGAAACATATGGACAATCCAAATGTATAATATGAATTTTTAAAATTTCATAATAAGGTTGCAAATCAAAATGATGTATTTAATAAAATTTCCCATTAAATTTTCAGTCTTCCAAAGAACTCCTTACTTTTGTAATACAGTTATTGTCAGTTCAATTAATTAAACTGCAGCAGAACATCAAAATAACTTTTTCACGATTAGTGTTGAAATGCCATGATGCCCCCATAGGGTGTTGCGCAGGGACTCAGCCTTGTCCATTTTGGTATCCAACACAGGCACACCCCTGGCTGGCTGGACCCTGAGTCTGACCTGCTGGGACATTTCCAATGTTCAATAAATAACTGAATTTCTCAAATGCACTCAGGCTTTTTTTTTTTTAATTTTATTTATTCATGAGAGACACAGAGAGAGAGAGAAGTGCTGAGACACAGGCAGAGGGAGAAGCAGGCTCCATGCAGGGAGCCCAACGTGGGACTCTATCCTGGGTCTCCAGGATCACGCCCTGGGCTGAAGGTGGCGTTAAACTGCTGAGCCACCCAGGCTGCCCACACTCAGGCTTTTATATAGGCATTCAGTGGAGAATCTGAGATTGTCTGTGGTGGTAAAAAGGTGTAAAAAGGTGTGGTTCTTTCCTCAAATGTAGTGGATTTTAAAACTTAAGAAATATGTTGGAGTGAAAGCCCCTGACATAATACATTAAAAATGGCACAAAACTGCACAAAGTATCACAGAATATTTTACAATGGTCATAGAGCACACCTTCACTTCGAGACTGCCCTGTGAAAAAGCCACTTAGTTCCAATACAAAGCCCCAGAATCCCTTGGGATACTCAGGATATTAGCATTTTGGACTACCTTTAAACCTATTAAAAATTATATTTTTAATATATACATAAAATGTTTCTCATAAATATGAATTAAAATTTTAAAATAAAAATCATACATATTATAGTGTATAGCATGATAGTTTGATACACATATACTCAGTGAAATGTTGATTGCAGTCAAGCTCATTAACATATCCACCTCCTGGCATGGTTACAGTGTGTGTGTGTGTGTGTGTGTGTGTGTGGTGAAAGTACACAACCAAAGTCTACTCTTAACAGTGGATTAAGACCAGGGGTTCTTTGAGGATGTATGGCAACTCCCACATAATTGAACATCATGATATGTGGTGGCATTGTGTTTCTCTCTCACATTTTCACCAATCTTTCCAAAATTTTAGTTTTTCCAAATGTCATTTAGCAAGCTTTATTGATTACATCAACTAGCCATGGTTCCTACAAACATCCTACAGATATAAGCCATTTTGCATAGATCACAGAGGAATGGTCATGTATTTAAATTGGCTACAACTGACCATCTAACTTCTCGCTTCATATTTATGTTCATCCCCTGTGTCATAGGATTGGGTACATTCTGAATGGAAAGAAAGTTAATCGTACAGTATTGGGCCATGGGGCACAATAGTCTCACCTGTTGAGACTAAATAAAACATTATATTCAAAAATCAAAGTGCTAGTCTAGTAGCTGTAGCAAAGAAAAAGTTTTTAAAACAAATAGTGTTAGAACACACGAAAACCTGTCACAGCACCTACCAGAGTCACAACTCACAGAAGGCTAGAGCATAAGACTGAGCCCAAATATGACATGTGAACTTCAGTGCTGATTGAATATTCCAGATTTTATGGTGGATTCCAAGACGTGCAAAATGATGTGAGTAATATTACAGTTAATGTTTCCTTCTGTCATAAAGCTAAAAGTTAAAATATGTCTCACATGGACTTTCAGTGGCTAAATCACTCACAAATCTCATCATATCCATTTTTAAAAAAAGATGTATAACAATGACACCTCTACAGTTTTATATTTAAATCTCTTATTGCCAGGGCCTCAATCCTAAAATTTTCAAAATAGAATTGTTTTTCATCTGAAATTTGATGACTCATGAATGATGTTAATAAAGACATTTATTTTCAAAATTGTATTTAAATTATATTTTCTTCCTTGTGAGTTCATAAAAACTTGGGAAGTTTAGAGCTATGGGGAAATATTTTTCTAGAGTCAATCTTTTTGCCTTCTAAACAAAATTGAACTTATATATTGAATATTAGTTTCTTGGATTAAGAGAGAAAAATGTGAATTCATCATTCCTGTCTTTTGTCATAGAGCATCAGTAATTATACCTCCATTGTTTGGGTAGAGAAGAAGTCAATCAGCAGAAATAAGAGGGGGAGACTCTAAGGGAACTTTAGGATCTGTGTGCATTTCCTGGAAGTAATGCTGAAGTCCCTGCTGACTAGCCCCTGGGTGCCCCACAAAGAAAGTCATGCCTCATTGCCGCCCACCAACCAGTATAGGACACAGAACATGGTAGAAGCGCCATAACATCTAATGGAAGCATGAATAAATAAGTTAGTGGGCACATAAATGAATGAACATTAATGATAATTCTTGCATATCAAATGAATAACTTTCAATTAGGTCTTAGAAAAAGACTCCTCTTCTAAACCAAAATTCACAAAAGAAAATGCATCTTCAAACAGAATTTTAATCAATCAGGTCCTAAAAATGTGAACTTGGGGTCATTTATCACATCTGGCACTTATGTTAGGCTCTCAATAAATGTATTTAATTTGTAATTTCCCTAAGTCTCTCACATATGCTATTTTCAGAAGTCTCTCATGCATGCTATTTTCAGTCTTATCAAGTTGGAAACCCAGTAAAAGGCTATTTTCCATATATATATATATATATATATTGAAGTCAAGCTCATTAACATATCCACCTCCTGGCATGGTTACAGTGTGTGTGTGTGTGTGGTGAAATTATATATATATATATATATATATATATATATATATATATATATATATATATAATCCTGCTGCTGTTCAGACAATTGCCATCAGTGCTGTCACAGTGGAAACCCCTTTGAAACTCTCTTCTGATTGGCTGTAGAGGGACGCAGGCCCCGGTGGCCTCAGGGTGTCTGAGCTGGGCAGATTAGCAAGCTGGTTTGCTGTTCCCTGAGAGAGGCCCAGGCTATGATGCAGGGTTCTGGTGTCTCTAACACAGCAGTGCTCAGGCACTCCACGTGGTTTTGGAACTCATGTTCCTCATGCTGAGGATCCTGGCTGGCCCTCAGCAACCCGGGCGCTCTTTGACATCTGGGGTGACCTTGCAGCTTGGTGTATGGATCGACAACTCGAAGCAATAGCTCTTACTTATGCCTCCAAGGCCAAGACAGCAGGTTGGCCATGGTTTGTATCTCTCTCTATTCATTTGTATTGATATCAACACCCCCTCGATCTGTGTTTTATCAAAATGGATCCCCCACCCTTCAGCTTCTCAAGGGGATGTATTGGACAGAATCTGGCTGCTCAGCCTCCAGGAGGGCTAGACAAATGCTCCGAAGTCTTGACTTTGCGGTGCTCCTTGAGTGATTGCCTCATCTGGATTCAGAGAAGTCCCACATCAATTAAGCAGGATCAAAGCTCGCAGCCATTTGGTCAGAAGAGACTTGGCAGGATCACAGATATTAACTCCAAGAGAGGGAAGCCTGGATTCTGGATCTGCAGGTCTGCTTTCCAGAAGGATGTGGGCTGTGTGTTGTGGGTGGGTGGGCAGAAAGTCCAGAGCTGTGAATGGTCTCCCTTCCTCTTGCTGTGGAGCCAGCTCCAGCCTCAGCATTTCGCCATATGCCTTGGTTCCTTGGTGGCTTTCCTGTCTCATAGATAATAACTAGGTAATAATCAACATCTGGAAGAAGGTGGGAAGTTTGGGGTCTCTTTATTTTTTACTCTTGTTTCTCTGAAGCTGAGAAGATTGGCGTTTCTCTAAATCCTTGAGGCCCTGTATCAAAAGAAGGCTGACAAATCATGCTGAACAGGTTACGTCACCATACTGAAATTTCTACATCCACATACCACAGGGAATAAGAAGCAAAGTATAACTCGATTATTATCTAGGTGACGGTGTTGTGCTTTTTGGATGTACTCACTGCTCTTAGTGAGTTTGCACCCCAGGTGCTGTCAGGATGGACCCAGATTCACTCCACTCTGTGTTTCACAGAGAAACTACTGCATTCCCCAGTTCTACAACTAGATGGTGGTGAGGCTGGCATAGATTTGTGAGTGGAATAAAATCCACCAAACTGGACACTTTAGAAGGGCAATTTTATGATATATGAACTGTATCTCAGTCTAAAAGGATATTAAATTGTTCTCACAAAGTGCAAAAAACCCACCCTTTTAAAAATTTTTAAATAAATCAAAATATATTAGGACATGATGGGGGCATAGAGGGAGAAGAGCAGGAAAGCTCCAGAAATACCAAACCATAACAGATAGACCATTAGGGGGAATATCATTAAAAGTCATTAATAAGAAATAGCCTAGTGAATATATATGATGTCGCCATGTTAAACATAGGTCCATGTGCTACCCTCTGATCCCAGTCTTGTCAACCAGAGGGCTAAAATCTTTGAATTCATGTCCCTTTCTTCTGTGTTGGATTAAAACGATCTCTTTCATGCCCCACTTCTCAGTGGAGAGGTGATTCCCCAGAGAAAGGTCCTGCAAACTCATCGTATTTTTTGAACAATGCGACAATTTTCAATAAATTACTCCCTCTTGCTCTTCATACCCATTTTCTTTATGCCTTGAAATGTTTCCCAGGGCATCACAGTGCAGATAGTAATATTCCTGTCGTGAAGAAGGTGTCAGCATGGCCCTGGGCTTTATAGTAGCAGACAAATCAGAATAGCAAAAAGCCCTTAGAAGTGTGAATTATAAATGCATCAGGTCCGGTTCTATGATATTTTCCTTCTCACATAAATGGCTTGAAAATGGAAAGGCTTGAAAATGGAATATGGACATTATGTAGGGCCGTGCTTCTCTGGCTTGAGCAGGTGTCAGCAACACCGGGGGCTTGTTAACACAGATTCCTGAGAGGCTATCCGGAGCTTCTCATTCAAATGGCCTGGGACAGGGGCACAGAGTTGGCACTTTGCCCAAGTTCTCACGTGATGATGTTGATCTGGAGACCGCACAGTGGAAGCATTAATTTAGCGAATGAAAGGCATAAAATTGTATTCCATTCCTTTCAAGATACATGGAGGAAGAGAATGTGCTATTCAGTAAATAAAGGACAGTGTCATGCTTTGCTCTGTAGACTTGTTTCTTGCGTTCAGGGTTTACGGAGATGATGAAAGCATCCCTAACGATCCGGGTACCATTTGCTTGCTAATCTGGACAGCAGCTAGGAAGGAAATAGCACTTAGGGGTCCCTGTCTCACTTCTCTTTTGGAATTGCTTCATCTTTATCTTTCAGTAAAACTGCTAAATTACCATTTGGAGGTTGCGTTATTCCTATTCTATTACTATTATAGAAGAGGGAAAAATCAATGTCTTGTTTTTTCTTTCCCTTTTATTTTTTTCTGCAACCATCTGCTGTGTGCCGGTCTCGGCCTATCAATAACCAATGCTGTGTTTGGACTAGCCGCTGTGGTTCCCACTATGATGGCAAGCTGCCCCCAGCAACAACCACCAGGAAACTGTGACAAAATCGAGGTTTCTTACTTATAAGACCTGGAAGTTATCTGGCACAGTTGGGGCCACACAGTGAGGTCACAGGTAGAGAGAAGGGGGCATGGGCCTGGGGTTCTGCATCTATTGGGATCTAGAGTGGGGGCCAAGGGTCTCACGGGCTCACTTTTTATTAGTGAATTTAAAACAGAAGAGCAGGGATGTAATGTGCAGGAAGAGAAAAAAAGCACGCAGTCTGAATGGTCAGTTATCAAAATCAACCAAGATCCCTCAGAGGGGCCGCAGGCGGGAGGCTCTTTGTCTAGTGTGTGGCTGGCTGTGTGTTTACTGGGGACAGTTGGGGACAGCCCTGTTTGAAATGATTGCCTTAGGCATCAAAGCTTAAGTCAGGCACTGCCATTAAAAAAGCAAACACAAAACAAAACAAAACAAAAACTGTGAGGGCTGACACCACACCATCCAAGTGCTCCTATTAGGAGAATGCAGCAGCCTACCTCAAATTCTTCCTAACGTCCAGCAGGGCAGCATTTAGTTTCCTTCTTTAGTGGCCAATTTGTGATGTATTCTCTGCCCAGAGTAGCGCTCCCCACCCCACCCCACCAATTTTATTTGCTCTGAGTTGCTTTATCCAATTCACCAGGCCTTTTCCACGGGCAGAAAGGAGTCCCAGAGCAAAGGTTGGAACATGTGCAAAGTCAGCTATGGAAAGGAATGCTCACGGATTTATCTAGGTCTTTGGGGGAGGCTGCTCCTGGTGCTCAAGGAGATAATAGCACCTTATAAATGTATATACGGTATCCACTTCTGCATAAACCACAGATGACTGCCTGCAAATACACAGCCGGCCCCATTTATATCAGGCCAATGATAGTTGGATGCCAATGAAAAATCTTGAGAGACATAATGGACAATTGTGATCATTTAGGGTCTGAGAAGGCTCTGTGAGGCGAGAATGGAGATGGAAATGAGCGGAAGTCTGCCCCCTGCTGGGCGGCCGCAGAGAAGCACCCAGGGAAGACCACCTGCTTTGTACCCCTTAATTAGGTTGGACATGGACTCGTCTCCATCTCACTGGTCTTTTAATTCACACTTCCTCTCCTTTTCCTCTTGCTTTGATCTGCTTTCTCTGCTTCCACATTCCTTTTTTTCCCTTCTCCCCATGGCTATCAGTTCATATGCTCTTGAACTTATTATCGTCTTTCTCCGTATGTGAATTCTACACTTTTTTAAGGCCTTTTTTTTAGAGCATTTAAAAATTTTAAATTCCAGTATAGTTAACATACAGTGTCATATTAGTTTCAGGTGCACAGTATGATGATTCAACGATGTCATTCATCCCCATCACCTCTTTCCCCCATCTCCTCACCGCCCCCACCCCCCGTTGGTGACTGTCAGTGTGTTCTCCACAGTTAAGAGTCTGTTTCTTGGTTTCTTTCTCTCTCTTTTTCTTTCCTTTGCTCATCTTTAAAAAGATTTTATTTATTTATTCATGAAAGACACAGAGAGAGGCAGAGGGAGAAGCAGGCTCCATGCGGGGAGCCCGATGCAGGACTCGATCCCAGGACCCTGGGATCATGACCTCAGCCAAAGACAGATGCTCAACCACTGAGTCACCCAGGTGCCCCATCCTTTGCTCTTTTTTGTTTGTTTCTTAAATTCCACATATGAGTGAAATCATATGGTATTTGTCTTTCTCTGACTGACTTATTTCAACTAGCATTATACTCTCTAGCTCTCTCCATGTTGTTGCAAATGGCAAGGTGGCATTCTTTTATATGGCTGAGTAATGTTTGAATATATATATATATATATATATATATATATATATATATATATACCACATCTTCTTTATCCATTCATATATAAATGGACACTTGGGTTGCTTCCATAATTTGGCTGTTGTAGATAATGCTGCTATAAACATGAAGAGGCGTGTAACCCTTTGAATTCTTGTTTTTACATTTAGGTAAATACCCAAAAGTGAGATTCCTGGATCATTTAGGTTCACAGGAACATTGAGAGGAAAGTAAAGAAATTTCCCATATACCCATGGTCCTCACATGTGTACAGCTTCCCACATTGTCAGCATCCCACACCAGACTACCCTAGGTACACTTGTCACAACTGATGAATCTACATTGACACATTGTAATCCCCAGAATCCATGCTTTACATTAGAATTCACTCTTGTGTTGTACATTCTATGGGTTTGGACAAATGTATAATGACTCATTATTGTGATACTGGACAGAGTAGTTTCACTGCCCTAAGAATCTTCTTGCCTTTGACTATTCATCCCTTGTCCCTCACCCAAACCCCTGGCAAACCACTGGTATTTTTACTGTCTCTATAGATTTCTCTCTTCCAGAATGTCGCAGTTGGAAATCATGGTATGTAGCCTTTTCAGATTGCTTCTTTGACTCAGTGATGGGTATTTAAGTTTTCTCCATGTGCTTCGTGGCTTAATAGCTTATTTCTCTTTGGTGCTGGACAATATTCCCTTGTATGGATATATTAGTTTATCCAGCCACTTACTGAAGGACATCTTGGTGGATTCTGAGTTTTGGCAACAATGAGCAAAGCTGTTGTGCACGTCTCTGTGCAGGGTTTTGTGTGGTGAATCCTAATGCCACATACAGTTCTCTACACTAGCAAAGATAACAAACTTGCTTCGTGTATATCCTGAAAATGTGACATAAATATATACCTTTAACAACTACATCCATTCCCATGGGTTTAGAGTAGTTTTCAACTTCACTGTGTGTTAGAAACCTAGTTTAAGAAAAACTGGAGACACTAGGACTCCAAGCCCTGATAATTTGATTTGAAAGGCTTGGAGTGAGAAATTTGCCTGTTTATCAAGAACTTTAGATATTTCTTATGATGGTTTAAAGGAAGGCTCTCTCTCTCCTTGAATTGCATTCTATATTCAATAAAAATTGCAATCCTTTTTCTAAATAGACAGAAAAATCCCTATCAACACTTTAAAATTCATGATATCTATAAAACAATTTCTACCTACAATAAATTTTCCATGGATTGTGATAACAAGAAAACATGAAGATCTCCCATGTCATTCTCTTTGAAAGGCTGTGTGGGGCAGCCCTGGTGGCAGTGGTTTAGCGCCTCCTGCTGCCCGGGGCGTGATCCTGGCGAACTAGGATCAAGTCCCACGTCGGGCTCCCTGCATGGAGCCTGCTTCTCCCTCTGCCTGTGTCTCTGCCTCTCTCTCTCTCTCTCTCTCTCTCTCTCTGTCTCTCATGATTAAATAAATAAATAAATCTTAAAAATAAAATAAAAAATAAAATAAAATAAAATAAAATAAAATAAAATAAAATAAAATAAAATAAAAGGCTGTGTGGTCCAGAAGGGAGAAAGGTGCATGGTACACCAGAAACTTCAGACAGTGGTTAGGCACCTGGGTTGCTCAGTGGTTGAGCGTCTGCCTTTGGCTCAGGTCATGATCCTGGGGTTCTGAGATCAAGTCCCACATGAAGCTCCCCGCAGGAAGCCTGCTTCTCCCTCTGCCTGTGTCTCTGCCTCTCTCTCTCTGTGTCTCTCATGAATAAATAAATAAAATACTTAAAAAAAAAAGAATCCCATCAAATACAATAAAACCGAACAATGAAGTATTTCTGAGAATATTTAAAAAGAGAAAAATATTATGTTTAGATAGAAAATCCAAGGAAACCAACTATAAAAATCAAAAGAAGCAACTACCTTTTCCTCACCAGAATCACATCCAGAGGCACCTTCTTGCCTGTTCAGAATCATTTCCAGGCTCAGGGTTGCTCTCAACATCCTCCTGTGACCAGCCCTTACTTGGTCAGGGAATGAAATCTGATTTGATAATATAGGAACAATTTTCTAGTTATACAGATAGAATAAAGAACACATTCTTATTTGCACTCCTCTTTTCCCCCTGAGTGTGCCTTTGCATTTAGAAAATAGGCTCAGTGGTTCTGTGGAAGAGTCAGGTAAGCTTTCGCCCCACCTCCCCACCACCCACACGCCCCAAAGTTACTTCATCAACTTGTGATGCTTGCCCTGCACTTTCTCCAAACCCACAAACACAGGGAATATATTCTACTCACCTGTGAATAAGATTACAATGAAAGAATGAGTGGCAGTTTACAAATCCTATGCCTGGGAATAAGAAGATGCCCAGACAACATGGTGGCCTGGGTGGCTCACCTCCTGTCCACCTACTCTATCTTACTGCACTGGTATGTTAGGTCTTTTTACCCCCATGTCCTCACTGTTCCTTATGACCCACCTTTTGATGCTCCCTATGCTGTTGGAAGAACTCTGTAAATAGTGCTCTTCAATGGAAGGTATCCCATCCAGGTTAAGAGGTTTAAAAGCAGTCTATTCTCTCTATGCTCTCTTTTCTGACCCCTATCTGGATGACAGTACCAGTGGGGCCTTAGAAACCATGCATTAGAGAAGCAGAGCCTCCAACAGCCTGTGTCCACAAACTTCCACCTCCCGTCCCAATGACCACTTATTCTATGCGTGAAATGTGGGCACTATGTGTTGTCTGTCACAGCCAGCACCACCTTAGATTTGAACTCCAGTCCTAATTAATTGTGACATACATCCTTGAATGCTCTACTCAGTGATTTTAGGACTCACTGAGTAGATGAAAGAGGAGTTACAGGAGAGAGAACTACAAAGGAGAGAGAAGGTCCATCCATGCTTCTGGACTTATCTCTGCTCCTCCCACAGGAAATGTGCTGCTTTTCACAGATGGTTTTGCAGTTCCAGTTTTGGTCTTTATCAGGAAGTGGTGGGCAAGTTATCCAATTGAGTCCTTCTTTTCTTTCCTCCCTATTCAGGTGCATTCTGGAGGATAGAGGGAGGGGGCAGTTTGATGGAGAAATTTGGAAGTAGAGGTTTGGGATTTGTAAATCTTCTCCTATTGAGGGCTATATCATGGCCAAAATGATACAGAGGCACACTGTGTTTTCCCAGGCTACGTATGCCTCAGAGAAATGTATTTCCATCCTGAGGACATAAAGTAAATTGTGTGGATGTATCCTGATACAGAATCAAATTCTGATTCACTCCAAGGCTCACCAGGAGGATGTAATAGGTCTCTCACACATGGCATATTGCTTTCTGACTGGCTACTCCCTCTTTACTGATGTCTATATCATCGTATCATCACTCACGACAAACTTTCAATAAAACTCATGGAAAACACGGTCTGTATCACCTACAGCATGTTCTGAGGATTCTCAAGATCATATATCCCCCTAGAACCTCTCCCCATAGCCCCAGATTTGCAAATATAACTGCTTGCATGACTCTTCCTGGGTGGGTGAGACATAAAAAGTTCAAAATGGAACTCTCAGTCTTCCTCAGAAAAGCTTCCCTCTCTAGTCCTCCCTTATCTGTGAATGACAATTTCACTCCTCCAGTTGTTCAGGCATCCCAAACCCTTGGTGTCATCCTAACCACTGTTTTTTCTCATATTTAACACCCAAACTGCTATGCATTCCTGTCAGCACTACCTTGCAAACACATCCAGATCCTGACGACTTCTCACCGTCTCCACTACTACCACACGGGTCCAAGCCACCAGCATCTCTCACTGGATTATAACCACACCTATTCAGGATGATTGGTGTCTCTGCTTCAATTCCTCTGCTCTGTAGACTATTTTTAAAACTAAGACTCACCAGTGGTTTCACCCCAATCTGAATAAAACAAAGCCTGATAATGGCCTCAGAGGACCCCTTCACCTTGGAAATATACTATTCTGCCTCTTGCTTTCCTAAACTAGACATACCTCTGATTCATGGCCCTGGTCCTGGCTCCTCCTTCTACCTGGAATACTTTTCCTCCAGACAGACACCCACATGTCACTCTTTTTCCTCTTCAAATCTTTGCTCCAATGCTGACTTCTCAAGTCAAACTTTTCTGACCACCTTCTTTGGGTTTCATCCTCCTACCCAAACACACACAACCCTATCCTCTTCCCCACTTTATGTTCCTCCTTAAAGCTACCATCCCACATACAACATATTGTATATTTTTATCTTTCTTTTGTTTTAATGTTTGCACAGAATCTGGCAATGCAAGTTGTGTGGTGGCAGGAATTCTTATCTGTTTGGCTGGAAACAATGCCTGGGACACAACATATGCTCAGTAACTAACTGAATAAGCATGTATTTTACCCACAAAAAAAAGATGTTAGTAGGATCAATCTCAAGCTTAGAACATTTCAAATTAACAGTAGTAATATGAGTCAGCTTTTTATACTTTATGTATAAAATATAGATCTACGTTTCCCTTCAACTGAATGACCAGCTGTTTACGCTTTTTTGATGTGGATAGCGAGTATGAGTAAGGTTATGATCACTCCAAGGTTTCAGTGCAAACTGATGGCCACTGTCACCGATCAGCACAGATTACTGCTCTGCTCCCTTTTGTGAAGAAGTCTGAAATCTTGGAGAACATATATTTTGAAGTCTTATCTATTTTCCTGTTTCTCATCTTGGATTTTTTTGGTCTTGATCACTCAGCCATTGGATTTATTGGTCCTCCTTCCACATCAGCTGCTGTGCAGAACCCAGATGGAAATAAGAGTAGATGTCAGGGCCTCTCCCTTCCCAGGAGCTTACATGCTCCCAGTGAAATTTTGGTCAGAGAAATATATTATAGAGATGTCCCAGGAGGGGCAGAGGTACAGACCAAATAGATCTTTCTCTGATCATACAGATCAACAAATAGTTCCCTATACATTAGTAAGCAACCTTTCAAAACTGGGTCATGAGATGGGGGCAGACATGGGAGGAGACTCCATTTCTGCCAGCAAGACATGAACTGGCTAGATAATAAAGGGAGCCCCCTCCTGAATGTGTAATCACCAGTATGGATTTAATAAATAGATTATTTAAATATTTATCAGATTATTTAAGAAATAATTATGATCTGATGTGATGAAAACCAAAGATACATATTATCTTTTATTTATTTATTTATTTGGGAAAACAACAACAACAAGGTGAAGGCAAAGAATTTGCCTAGCAGGCGAAGAATTCCTGAAACAGCAATGGGGTGACCCACCCTTACAAGTTTGAGGAAGCAGAGAGGGAATAGTACATTCAGAGAATAAAGTTACATTAAAACTAACTTATCCATGCATCCTCACCCAGGGAATTTTCATTCCCTGAATGTAACTCTTAGGAAGTAGAAAACTCAACTCTCCACCAGCACAAGGACTAATTTATAATTGTCCTCAGGTGTAATTCTAATTTCTGGGTTTTTTCCAGCTTTATTGGCGTATGATTGACAAATAAAATTGCAAGATATGTAAAGTGTACAACATGATGATGTGATGTATGTATTCATTGTGAAAGAATCCCACCCAAGTTAATTAACACACTCATCACCTTGCATATTTACCATTTCAGGTGTGAAAACATTTAAGTTCTACTCTCTTAGAAAATACCAGTTATATGTTATGGTGATACCAACCATAGTCACCAAGTTTTAGATTTGATTCTCTGATCTTATTCATCTTATAACTGAAAATGCATACACTTCTACCAACCTCTCCCCAATTCCAACACTGCCAGCCTCTGGCAACCACATTTATGCTCTCTGTTTCTGTGAGTTTGATTTTGTCCAAGCTTCCACATATAAGTGATGCCCTGCAGAATTTGTCTTCTTCTGTCTGGCTTACCTCACTTAGCATAACACCTTCCAGGTCTACCTACATTGTCACAAATGGCAGGATTTTCTTCATTTCGAAGACTCACTAATATTTCATTACATGTATTCCACATTATCTCAATCCATTCATTCTTTGAGGAACACTTAAGTAGTTTTCATATGTTGGCCATTGTGAATAGTGTAGTTAAATTTCCCCTGAGACAGGAGAGGTCACTCATTAAGAGTAAAACAGCGACTATTGTCTGGTCGCTGTGTAAAGATGGAGGTCAAAGACACCATTTCCACCTCTCCTCCAACTCTGGCTGTCCACAGAAAGCAAACACAGGGTCCTCCTCACTAAGGCAGCTTAGCTGAGGTTGTTGCCAACCTAGTGCATGGATATGATGTGTCCTCAGGGAATATGAAGCCTGAGAAGAATGTTCGCAATATTTACTAAATGTCTCCTGCACATGAAGTTCTGCTAATGCATACAGAGCAATCAA
This sequence comes from Canis aureus, assembly GCF_053574225.1. Classification (NCBI taxonomy): domain Eukaryota; kingdom Metazoa; phylum Chordata; class Mammalia; order Carnivora; family Canidae; genus Canis; species Canis aureus. The sequence goes on from NC_135641.1 coordinate 10,098,316, forward strand.
AGAAAAATAGTATTGATGTCATATAAATATAAAAAGTAAAGACCTTTGTCCCTATTTTTCCAATTTCAAGCCACAGAATACTCAAAACCATCTTAACAAAGAAGAAGAAAGTGGGAGGAATCAGTCTCCCTGATTTGAAGACATGAAAATAGCTATAGCAATCAACAATATGGTGTTGGTGGAGGGAAGGACACATAGATCAATGGAACAGAAGAGAAAACACAACAATAGACCCACACAAGTATGCTAACTGATCATTTAATTTTTTTAAATCATGATAAGGAAGACCACATAACATAATTTTATCATCTTAAGCATTTCTTTAAAAAAAAAAGATTTATTTGAGAAAGAGAGTAAGAGAGTAGGAGGAGAGGGAAAGCAAATCTCGAGCAGACTCCCCACTGAGCATGGAGCCTGACACAGGGCTAGATCTCACAACCCTGAGGTCATGACCTGAACCAAAATTAAGAGTCAGATGCTCAATTGACTAAGCCACCCAGGCGCCCCTTCCTTAACGATTTCTAAGTGTACAGTCAGTAGTGTTAAGGATACTCAAGTTATTGCACAACAAAACTTCAGAACTTTTTCATCTTGCAAAACTGAAATTTTATACACATTAAACAAGAGCTTCCCATTTCCCCTTCCTTAACTTCTGGCAACCACTGTGCTACTTTCTATTTCTCTTGACCTCACTACTGTAGATATCTCATCTAAGTGGAATCCTACAGTATTTGTCTTTCTCTGACAGGCTTATTTCACTTAACATGCTGCCCTCAAGGTTCCATTTTTGAAATGGAAAAATTCTAGAGTAGAAAATAGATCAATGATTGTCACGGGTTAGGGACTATGGTGCAGAGATTATTAGAGGCAACCATGAGCTCCTCAGGATGATGGAACTGCTTAGAATCTTGACTGGGGTAGAATTGTACACATGATTAAATTTTACAGAAATAAAATGAGCATGTATGCAGGGGCATGTACACACACAGGAGTATGTATAAAATTAGAAAATCCAAATAAGATCACTGATTTCTATCAGTATTAAAACTTGGGTTGCAATAATTTACACTATCAAAATTACAAAATGATTACCACTGAGAGGAGTGGAGTAAAGAGTTTGGAGTATATTAATGTATTATTTCTGTCAACTGCATGCAAATCTACCATTATCTAAATAAAAATTCAATTAAAAAGTATCAATTTTCAAGACCTCTGGATATATTTTCTAAATCAGAAACATGTTTGCATCTCTTTCTCAGGGCTACTAGTACATACTGCTATACTCACTGATACTTGTCTTTGTAGGATAATAAAGCTTTTTTCTTTTTGGAAGACTTATTATCTATTTGAGAGAGAGAGAGAGAGAGAGAATGAGAAGGGGGGAAGGGCAGAGGTAGAGAAACTCTGGCAGACTCCATGCTAAATGAGGAGCCTGACACAGGGCTCAATCCCATGACCCCAAGATTAAGACTTGAGCTGAGATCAAGAGTCAGCCACTTCATGGGCTAAGCCCCCCAGGCGCCCTGGGCTTTACTCATTTTTAATTCAGAAAGTACTATTGTTACTGAAGTTTGGATCATTTTTGGTTACTCTGTCTTGTAAATGGAAATACACAAGTTTCTGCTGAAAATCAAAGTGAATGGGCAGATTAAAAATTAGAAACAACAGAGCTCTAATCCTCGAAAATTCCCTGTAGCTTTTTCAGTGGGTTTCCAGATTGACTTTGTTCATGTGGAGCTTCTAAAGATTGCCTCTGGGGCATAACCATCAAAAAGAATACAGTAGACACCACACATGGGCCCTTTGCAGTTCATGTAGGCGTCTGGAGGACGTCAACTGCAGTGGTCTGAACCATTTGTTTCCTCTCTGGAAGGCAAATCTTACATTCATTAGTATTGATTTCTCTGTCTAGAAAGTGCAGCCACTAATTTTAATCACTGCTTGACATGTAGCTTTTTGCAACTCCCAGCTGCCTTTCTTTGGGTCCACTGCCCTGAGAATTTCATTACCATTATGCATCAGCACACCCTGACATGCATTACTTTACCTTATGTAGAAAGAAGTGCTCTTCATTTGACTTCGATATTGGTTTATTTGCCTGATTTTCTGTGATTTTAGGTTCTGCTGGTGTAGAGGTCCTAAGTCCAAAGGGAAAAATGATTTCACCAGGGGACACAAAATATAAGTCCATTGAACTACAAGTTGAGACTGTCTTCTGGGCATTTGGAGCTCCTCTTGCCTCTGACTCAAGTGACAAAGAAGACAGTTGCACTGTGCTGGCTGGGGTGATGTCCTGACTATGAAGCAGAAGGTAGGTGGGTTGTTATTCCGTGAGGCAGGGAGGGAAATGTCTGGAATGCTGATCATCTAGGGCCTCTTTCAGTATTCTCATGGACTGTGAATAAAATCAACAGAAAACTGTGACCATTCACTCAGATGGGATTGTGGATGACCCAGACTTCAGAAATCAGGTTGGGTCACCCCACCAGGCAGGAATCACAACAAGCAAAGGTACTCAGTAAGGAAATGCAGAATGTCCCCAAATCACTTCCAAGGGGTTCCAAAAAACTGAAATATATGTGTGTACATATATGTGAGAGAGGGAAAGAAAGAGAGAGAGGGAGAAAGATAGAGAGACAGAGAGAGAGAGAGAGAAGGGAAAGCAAAGGTGGCAAAACAAACAATTGTTGAATTTGAACTGAGGTTCCTTGCACTAAACTCGAGATTTTTCTATAAATTAGAAATTATAGCAGAATAAAAAGTCACACAAATAAAATGATAAGATCAGTGGCTTGAAATGGGTTTGAAAAGCATTTCAGACTCCTAGGAACAGAGTTGTTTTCTGTGGGAAATTACTTGATAATGTTTTTAGTAGCTATAAATGTATAATCATAAAAGCTAACTATTACTGTGCACACGCAGGTTTTTATTAAATCTAGCCTTCACGGGACGTGCTGGCTGTTACGGCCTTTCCCTCTTGATTACTGCAGAACTATTATTTCTGATCACATCTTTCACTTTATGCTTTACACTTTAGAGATCTACCCAGATGCCACTCACAAGAAGCAGCTGTAAAGCATGGAACAAGTTTCATTTACTCCCGTTAGCTAAATGCTCATTCTTCTCCACACTCCTGCTATATAACCCACGGCATGATGGCAGGCTGCATCCCTGCTCCTTCATCGGTGGTTCTCAACTTATTTTGGGGTTCTTTTCCACTCAGGTTGTGTTTGCACTGTCAGATTACACCAGCTCAGGTTCAGGGAAAAGAAAACCCCACTGGTAACTCTGAAGGAGAGGTGTGCTAGGTGTCAAATGTGTGCTAGTGAGAACCCCAGGAAAGGAAAGGAGAGATTAGTGAGAGTAGCCAGGATCTCCAAGGAGGAGATCCAGGAAAAGGGGACCAAGTGTGGGGCCTCCCACTGATGTGGGAGGCAGCTTCCAGGCAGAAGGAGCAGCAAGTGCAGCACCCTTCCCACCCGCAGTGGGAGTGCTAGGCGGAGAAAGTGCGCATGCCCAGTGCAGAGTTCAGAGAGACCCCTGCACTGAGATGATGCAGAACATGTGCATTCCATCTTGGGTGCAAGGGAGGCCCTGGTGAATTTTAGGAAGGGACTGAGGGGATTGTGATACATGAACCACATTTCTCAGTGCTGTGCAGTCTGTCTGCACAGCTGGCCAGTGCTTCAGAGAAACACTTTAGTCGACTTTATGGTGGCTTCCCATGAGGTCTGGGCATGAGAAGGTTTCCAGATTCCTCTTAGGGTCACCACCACCACTAACTCCCACCGTATGTCCTGACCGTCCCATTTGACTTAAGAAATCCAATGGAGACCCGGTCCGTTGCAACCCTAAGAAACTTTCTCATTCTCTACTTCTATCCCATAAGTGGTTTATATTCTCTACTTCTGTCCCATAAGTGGTTTAAATGTAAAAGAGACATATTTTTGAAAAAAAATTGCAGTCTTTTGATGAATGGTTTCATTATCTACAAAATTCAATTGCAAGAGATTAGTATTTGCATTTTCTCATAGTTTCTACTAACTTGGCTGTGACTATGCCTGCTGGGGCCGTCTCGTTCTCCCCATTTACATCATGGCTGTGTGGGTTCAATGCAACAGGCAGCTCCGCAGCTCCAACAAAATAACGATCTCGGGGAGACATCAGTTTGGGGGTACATCTGGCGCTCATACTCTGCCAGAACCACCTTCCCTGTTTTCCATACCTGTGGTTCATTCAGGCAGTAATGATCCCAAACTTCTGTCCCATTAGTGCTCCTTGGCTGCATCATTTTCAGAAGATAAATTATTTTTCTTTGTCCCACATTAGCGATATGACAATTACTCAGCATATCTTGGTGTTGTCTGGTATGTCCACTGCGTAGATGACCCTCAGCTGCTCTCTGAATGCTCCTAGTGGCTACTGATGGCGATCAGCTGCCTATTAGTGGTTTAGTAGGAATTTCAGAATGATGGCAGGCTACTTCCACCCTTCCTCCTGTGCTCACGGAGGCCAGTCTCTTGGGTATTAGCCAATAACGTCTTCTGATAAGCTACTCTTATTCCAACTGATACTAATGTTTAGTTTCCCAAGGTTCAATTTGTGACTATGATCGCATTCAACTGCCCTCTAAAAAGTCCGAATCTATTCTGTGAAAACTACTGGAAAAGAAACATCTGGGAAGAGTGACCTACATTAGGTTTCAACTTTTTATCATGATTGGAAAGAAAACATAACGGGGACACTTTATAGGATAAGTCATTCTCTGTTATGTGTAATTTTGTTTTGAAAACTAACATGAAAAAAGAATTGTCCTGATCCTGTTAGAAGTGCATGGCTGGAAAATCATTATGATCTGGGACCCCTGGGTCAGTCAATAACTAGATTTAATTGGGCTCAACATTTTAAAAATGAGCGTGCACGTAATGTCAGACATCTGTCAGGTTTCAGTTTCTTTACTTTCTTTGCTCCTCAGTGGAATAAGGTGAAGAGTCCAGGAACAAAGCAAGCATCTTAGACATATCTTAGAAGACCCATTCCAACTACTGTGACATTGTAAGCTAAAGACAAAAAACAAAGCAAAAAACTAGAGGTTACAGGAAACATGAAGTCAATGTACTGGAGCTTTTATATTGTTGGCATTTGTTAGTTGTGTATTGATGCTGTCTTCACAATATTCGGTAAATGTTTGGCTAATACGACTACGTTTGGATTATCAGAAGTTTCTAGACTTAACTGCTTTGACTCTATATAGTATTTCCTTTGAAGTTACCAAAGCCATTTATTTAAACCACTCTGTCTTCTGTGAAGAGTATTATTACTACTGAGTATACCATGAACTAGAATCTCATTATTACATTTGAATATGATACTATTGAGAGCAACATAGACAACTGGCCACACAACGGACATGGTGTGACCTTCAAGGGAAATCACTCTACAAACCACATGACATTTGAGATTCTCCTCTGTTTGCAACATTTGATATAGCTTTAAATCTAGATGATCCTCTTTTTTTTTTGGCAAAAATGTTTTTTGAGTTAATTGTGTATTCTTCATTATTGAAAATCTTTAGAATTTCTATTTTAAAACCTGTATTTGTTACTGTTAGTATTAGGAGTCCCACAGAAATACAGAGGCAAAACTCCAGAATCAGCTTCACTAAATATTACAGCAATTCTCTAGTTGAGAGCCAGCTTAATGTTTGAAAGCAGGAAATATTTTAAGTAATATTATTAAACAGCCTGCAAAAACATGTTATTATGTAATTTTATAAATGTATTCACAGCTAGGAGGATGATATCACAGAGTTCTGGAAAATGGTAAGCAAAGAGTTGGTGGAAGCTCCTGGGAATCTTCCTCAAAAGGCAGCATGTGCAGACCTATTTCTCTCTTATTAATCTCTTTTCTTCCCCTGCTTGTATGGAAGGTGATGTGACTATGGGTCCTCCAATGACCACCATGGGTCCTGCAATCCAGGGCAACCCCTTAGGGATAGCAGAGCATAATGACAGAAAAAATCTAGGACCCTGATAAGTCATGAAAGTGTAAGAACACCCCTGATTCCGATAACCCAATAAACTTTTCTCCTGTGTGTTTTAAGCCACTGTGAGACTTAGTTTTTATATGCATGCAGTTAAACCTAACCTCTATTAATCTGCAGATAGAGACTAGTCAGTAAAATATCTTTTTTTCCTACCTTTTAATGTAGCAGCATGAGAACTTGATCCCAAGAGAGGCACAGCCGTTTTGTAGCCATGAGGAATCATACCTGAAATAAGAAGCATCCTCAATGAAATAGGTAAATAAGACATAGCACATAAAAGAGTTACATAGCCACTGACAGCCAATGCCAGTTATCCCAGCAGCTCCTGAGAAACAATTTTATGCAATCTGTTGTAGTCTCAGAAAGTCTCTATGTATCTAACATAATGATATCTCTAAGGTTGGGGGTTACTTAAAGGACATTTATAATTCTCAGCCCTCCTTACAGTTGGATAGGGTCTTGGAACTAGCACTGGCCAATGAAATTTGAGCAGATGTGTCATACTTCCTCACTGCTTCCTGGCTACATAGCGAGGAGCCTGTGATGGGTCCAGCCTCCACTCTCTCCTTCTGCCATCATGATAAGAGGGCCACGTGGTCGGACGGCAGAGCCTCCACCGTGAGGGCCCAGATCTCCTGCCAATCCACATGGAATATGTTCCTTGAAAAAAGTGAAATACCCCCTTGAGATGTTAGTGCTCTGTCAGCATAACAAAGACCTGAATGACATAGTAAGCAACCATATTGATGTTAACAAAAAGTTACCTGTTCTAATAATTATAATTCCAAATAGTTGAAAAACTATAGTTAATTAATTAAACCCCATGTAGAATCTCTTCATAAAATTAACCACTACTGGATTTTTAATGTCTACTCCCAGAAAAATATTTCATGCAAAATCAGATCTATGTAATTTTTTTTTTGGTTTGTTTTCAAAATTGTTACAAAGGTGAACTCAAACTCCATACACTTCTCCATTTTTTAAAAAAGAATCATGTATCTTGGGCATGTGGCTCTATCTTATGCTTTTAAAAATATGTATTACACAGGTAAAAAATAGCTAGTCAGGTAGCTGTGGAAATTTTAAGAGAAGACACCAGTAACCTCCACAGCAACCCAGTGAAACAGACCCCTGGGTGCAAAGCTTTATGGCCCTTTAAAGCATATCTCACTGTGGTGATCCACCCCATGTGTCCAAGACCAATCCACACCTCAGAGCCACAGCCAAATATCTGCCAGGGGATCTGGCCCTGAAATGAGTGTCTCTACAGGCTTTTGAATCAATTATTTTAAATTATTTTTCTTAGCTCCCGGCAAATGTTTAAACAGGTTCTTATATTAATCTCAAGCATTAAAAATTAATCACTATAAATGAAGGACTCATTACTGGAGCTGAAGTGGACTATTTTATCAGAAATCAGACAATCCGAGATGATTGTACAGAGTTGTAAAAGGCAATGCAAGAACATGGGGTTTCTTTGGGAGGTGCCCATTCCATGAACCGCATTTAATGTAGGGACATGGAGATGACATGTTTCCACTTTTAATATTATGATATGAGACTTAAAAAAGGCATATACTTTGGTTCAGATTTCCTTTCCTAAACCATTGACACAATCAGGACAGTAGATGCTTCCTCGCGAGTTGATGTAAATAGGTCATTAGTAGAAACCAGGCCAGACGTGAATGCTTTCTCAAGGCCAGTGCTGAATGGGGAGCCTGTCTTGACCAAGATGCAACAGAAGAAGCAAATTAAAAATAATAATAATTTCTAGTCTCAGGTGGGATCTCCAAGGCAAGCACATCTGTCCCAGGGGATGTATGGGCCTTAGGGATACATGAGCATTTTTATAGGATGTGCCTGTGGAATGTGAGAGATTCCCAAAGTCCACAGCCACTTTTACAAACAGATGAATGGGGATGGAGAGCAGGCCCTTCCTCCCCCATCGCATACGAAAGAGACAACTTTTTACCCAGAGTTCCAGAGGAAGGAGAGACAGAAGAAGGTAACTAGAAGAAAAGAGAAACTGAGTCAAAGCAAAAGCAGCACAGAGAGGATTCCTAAATGAGCAGAGGAAGAGACACCGGTACTTTCAGAAGTCAGACCTCCTCTTCTGATTTCTCCCTAAAGTCTGTGTAGCCATCGACTCACTTGCATGTCTGCAGAGTAGCCTGGACACAGAGCATTTTATATTTATTTTAAGGAGCCCAGGGGCTCACTAACATGTGGGGAGTGGGCAGGAGGAAGAGAGACCAGGGGAGAAGGAGCCCAGTGAGGGGTGGGGACAGGCCACGCAGCGGGTACTTGCTCCTGGCCTCATCGCTTACCACTGTGGGCCATGCATTCAAAATACTGTGGCCTTCATGCAGAACATCTGAAGTTCCAGAATTAGTCCTCACCAGTGACAGGTCTTTCCAGGCTCAGGCATCACACAGGGGAGATGTCACCACCTTAGCCTGAAAGCCCAGTCCTGAGACTCTCCCATCTGAGTATGACCCTCCCAGCTCATGCCACCCATAGGAGGTGGAAATCCAGGGAAGGAAAGACATGGGCTCCAGAGGGAAAGCCACTGAGAAACTTGAAGATTCCTGCAGAGTCAGGGTAGAAGTGATTAGGAGTAACTAACTCTAAGCTTCAGGAGCTTACCCGGGCCTGGACTCCAGGCAGAACCAGCTACAGAATCTGTGGAGCCCAGGGCAAAATGAAGATGCAGGATCCCTTCTTTAAAAACTGCTAAGACTCAAGCCAACAACGACAGAGCGTTAAACCAGCTCTGGGTCCTTCTGCACAAGGGGCCCCGGGCACCCCTGGGGTCACAGGCTTCTGAGGTCCTCCCTGACCTGGGGATGCCTCTGCAAAGATTTAAGGGAACTTGGGCACTTACTCAGACTATGCTGGTACCAGATCAGCTTTGAAGATACATAGAAACAAAACAAGAGCAAGCTTCACGAGTTGCTTGAGGGCTTTCTCTAGATCTGGCACAGGCTCATCCCTGCCAGCAGCCCTGCATTTCCTACCCTAATGTGTCAGTTGATGGAGGACAGTGACCCCACCGAGGAGAGAGAGAATTGCTCCTTACAATGCCAGTAGTCTCCAAGGGCAAAGTATCTCATTAACCTGGTTGCTTAAGGATGCTAAACTATAGGAGCCCTTAAGAAAAGGGGCAGGGAAATTAAGGAATTAAATAACTACACCTAATAACATTTGGACTTTAGTAAGCCACAGGGACACGGCCCTTTTATAGACTACGTACTCGGGAGGTAAGGGGCTCTAAATAAGCCCAACATCCCCAAGAACAGATGTGATCCCTTGAAGGATATTTAAAGCAAAAGGTATAAAACTGTAACAAATAATAATTTCCAAATGAGAAGAGTTGGATTTTATCACTGCAAATGTTATAGCTATGCCATTCTGTCATTTAGGCTTCTCCAGCATAACTGTGTCACCAACTCTCCATCCACTCTGGGCTCCTCCAGGGTTCTTGCAGAAAGGGACTCACACAGTAATATCTTGTATATAATTGACCTGCTTGTATATAATAGAACTCAGGAAAAGAAATCTCAAATTAGCAGTTGGGTTGATTTTAGTCTTTTGTGTCTAAAATGTAAGTTATTATCTTCTCTTGGCATTGTTTCTTCTCTTTAGCCTTATAAATCTTTCTGTATTTTCCAGTAGCATTGGTGAAGATGGTTGGTAGAAACATGCCTTCTCCATGAGAAGGTCAGTAAAATGGCAGTAAGCAAGCTTAAATTTGAATCTTGAACTAATGCCACTCAATTTTACATTGTAAGGTTAGCATTGCTCCTTGTTATAGGAAGACACGTGACACTGGGTTTCAGAGGCTCCTGGTGGTGACAATTCCCCAGGAGGTCTGTGGGCTGGGATTTGAAAGTAGAGGAGGAGTAAGAAGACGCTGCTCTGTCTTCGGATGAATCCTCACCTTGCAAGGATGGGCCACCCATTACCCTCACGGGACTTTTAGGGAGAGGCTCCTCTTTCTTGCTATAGTCAGTTATCTTGCTGTATCCCGGATTGTCCAATGAAAACATGTGTGTTTTACCACCAATGACCATCTGGACATTGGGCCTCAAATAGGCCAGGCCTGCTACTCTTGTGGGCAAGAAATGCTCAGTGGGGCCTGATGTGTGAGTACCTGGAATGTCATGGATCTCCAATGTCTGATTTCAAGAGACCACATCACACAAGGGAGATTGAGGTCTGAAGGTTGCATGACCTGTCACGAAGACGGTGGCCCACAGCCTTTCAAAGAAGGTTGGAACCAGTCATGGAACAGATACTCGGTGTCTTGAAAGCAGATGGGAGACACTCTCCTCTCTCCCAAATGTTACAGCAAGTTGTAGGTCATGATGGGAAGGCAGGTCCCTTGGAATAAAAGAGACAGAGCAGCCAACTGTGGTATGGAGTTGAGAAAACAAGAGTAAAGCAGCCCCTGACAGAAGAGTAAATGGATTTTGACTCATTTCATGATAGAGGTTGCTATGAAAGGCAATCTTCTCAGTAGAGATGTTAGGAGAATTGAAAGCTTATATACTCCTTCATTCTTTAATAAGGCTTGAGCCTCTCTAGGTCCCAGGGTTCCTACCATATGTGGGGGATACAATGGTGAAAAGATCATTCATGATGAAGTCCAAGCCTAGTAGAGAGAAAGTTAATTAGACACATATTTACATGTGATTCAATCATGGTGGCACACAATCCACTCAATTCCCTGGCACCCCAACCTCAATTAGATTCAGTGCCATGTGGGGGAGACATATCAACTCAGAATGTGCCTTTGCCAATTATTTCATCATGTCTTTTTCTGTAAAGTGGATCTACTCATATTTACTTCACTGAACTCTGGTGAACATAAAGCGTATGGAAAGTCCCCAGAATGCTCTCTAACATAGGGTCCACACTGAAAAAGTTATAGCCAGTAGTACTCAGAGCACTTTGGTTTTATTCCATTGTTTTACCCACTGATGTCTGGCAAGCTGACCAGGCCTGTTATCACTGATAGACATGAAGAGATCATGAGGGGAAGGGGACAAGATATCCAGATATTGGACCCATTTGCTGAAGTCCTTTACCACGAAGACACTGTACAAACAGAGTCTGGAGAGGTGCACTGAGGTCAGGAAGAACTGGAGAGGCTGCCTGTTTTCTGTTTGTCCATATCATCTGTTGTACTGCATGGCTATGAGTGGAAACCTTAAGGGATTCAGGCCTAATGAGTCTTTAAAGATGTTTCTAGGCTCAGGACACTCATTCAGACCTTGATCTTAGCTCACCATCTATAATGCAGGAAAGAGGCATGCGTTCCTGGCCATGTTGACTGTGTCAGGAGTGGCTCACTGACTTGAATGCATGTTTATTAAAACTATCCTCAACCTCCTTGTTGGAGAAGTCTTGTCTAAAGAAGCATGGTTCTGCGTTCTTTCTTACAGACTCATGAAAGGAGCAAAAGATGACATAGGAGGCACCGATCCAAAACTGAGTAAAAATTCGAGTTTGGCCTGATAATTTATGACGAGGTGAGAATCTGCAGGGAAAAGATGGTATTTTCTTTCCCATCAAGGTGGTCTCTTTTTCTTCCCAATCTCCTTCTTAACACTCATATACTAATATGTACTGAATTTTTAAAAACATATCAACTTACATTGAAATAGAATTTTGGATTTTTGTATGCTTTTGTAAACTGTAGGCTCTTCTAGAAGTGTTGGCAAATGCATAACCCACCTAAACCCCTGGGAAACAATTATGAGAGAAATTGAAGAAAACTTAAAATACAATCTTACAAAGCTATGCACACACTTTTAAAATATTCATTTAAAATGAATTTTAAAAGTTCATTTCCTATGGGTGATACAATTTTGAGCAATGTCTCTTTTACTTATGTCCCATCATAAGCATTGTCATTTTTTATTATTTTCTAGATACACAAAGAAACACAGAAAAGCATTTTATACTTACTGGTCATGAAGCCTGTAAAAATCTGCAAGCTCTGGGAATTTTACCTGCAGGCTGAGCCCAAACCAAATGTGAATCAACCTTGACCAAGGTTCTAGAAATCCTTGGGTTCCTGAACCAAGGATACTTGATGTGATACTGGAGAGATCCTTGTGTCCCTGTGGCTGCAAAGCTGAGACTTCCCTCTACGTGGGTCAGTTTGCAAGCTCCTTGGGAGTTTTCCAAGTGTGATCTGAAACTAGGACAGGGAGAGCCCACAGACAGGCCACTCCAGGATGGCAGGTGGCGGTTTTAATAAACAAGAGGAACTGACATATGAGGCTTGTCTTGGGCAATAGCAAGAATGAGGATCCCCACATCCATCCACCAAACCCTAAAAGTTTATGAAGAGGTCTTAACTAGATTCAGTCATGTATAGTGCACAGGTCTTTTCAACACCATATCATCGTCTCAAGGCTGTGTCCTTGGAGCCACCTCTGGGAGCAGGAGAGGCAAGTGGAACCCACATTGCAAGGATGAGGAGGGGGGGCAGAGGAGCCTCTGAGCACCCAGGGTTCAGCTCACTGGTCAATCAGGGATCGTGTCTCTTCAAGGACCTTCCTGAGATGTTTTCCAGTTCAGCCAATGGAGCTACCGGGCTTTGACTGAGTTTCTCTGCTGAGCACACGATGGCCCTATATTACTTTGCCAGATGCCTTAGCCTGCCTGGTTTGATTTACCAAAATACCATTGACTGGTGGCTTAAAAACCACAGAATTTTATTTCTCACACTTCTGGAGGCTGGAAGTCCAAGGTCAAGGCGCCAGCAGATTTGGTGTCTGGTGATGAATGGATTCCTGGTTCAGGGATGGCTATCTTTTCACTGTGTCCTGACATGGCAGACAGGCAAGGGGGCTCTCTGGGGTCTGTTTTACAAGGGCATTAATCCTATTCATGATCTAATCACCTCCTAAAGGCCTCACCTCCAAATAATAGTACAATGTATATTAGGCTTCAACATATGAATTTGGGTGGAGGACACAAATGTTCAATCTATAGCCCTAGGGCTACCATGACACAGTATCAGATATGGGGTGGCTTAAACAATAGAAATTTATATCCTCACCATTTTGGAGACTGGAACTCAGATAAGGGTGTTGTTGGCAAGGTTGGTGTCTTCTGAGGCCTCTCTCCTCGGCTTACAGACACAAGTGTCCTCTTGTATTCTTTCCCTGTGTGTCTGTGTCCTAATCTCCTCTTATAAGGTTTACAGTCAGGTTGAGCCTATGACTCCTCTGGTGACCTCATTTTGCCTTAATTGCTTCTTTAAAGGCTCTACCTTCAAATGAATTATATTTGGAGGGTATTCAACATATGAATTTGAAGGGGACACAGTTCAGCCACAGCAGCCCCCATGGTGAGAAGAGGAGCCTGCCCAATGCCAGTCCCTCATTGGGACTGCTGACCCTTAGAAAGCTCTTTCCCAGTGCTTGCAGTGTAAACATCAATCACACAATGACTACCCTTTCTCCTTTGCCTCTCTCAATTAATAGTTCTCCAAACCTGTGTTTCTACCTCAGGAATTACTGGGCCCTGGACTGTGTCCTCTCTTCACATGAACACTGTGGGGGCCTAGCCCTACTTTCTCTCCCATGTGCTACTGTACCAGTGCCTCCTCAGTTCCATGAACAACATGACTGCCTGTCTTCTAAAGTGGCCCCAAAGTTGTCTTCCCTGAATAAACAAATCAAGCTCTGATTCTGAGCCAATCATGAAAACATTATTGGTAGTCTGTTAAAATAAAAACTCTCCCAGATGACAAGAAAACACCTGGCAGCTTAGTTCTAGTTTCCTTCATCACCTGCCACCAATTCAACCCTATCCCCCATGACAGTTAGGATGGGGTTCCTCTACCAGGAACAGAGAACCCAAATTAAACGGCTTTTAAGGGATCCCTGGGTGGCGCAGCGGTTTGGCGCCTGCCTTTGGCCCAGGGCGCGATCCTGGAGACCCGGGATCGAATCCCACGTCGGGCTCCCGGGGCATGGAGCCTGCTTCTCCCTCTGCCTGTGTCTCTGTCTCTGTCTCTCTCTCTCTGTGACTATCACAAATAAAAAAAAAAATTTAAACGGCTTTTAAAAGGGCAGCTATTTCTCTCACATATATAATATAAGTGCCCCAAAGCAGGTGACCTGGACTGGTAGAGCAATTGTACCTTATAACGTCCTTGGGCTCCTTCACATTCGATGTCCTACAGCCCAAAGATTTGATTCCAAGCCACCTAGTTCAAGATGGCGGCAATAACACCAGCCTTGACGTCTGCCTTTCACACAGTGGGGTGGTTGGGAAACCATTGTTTTGGAGAGAAGGGGTTGTCTTCCTAACAGTAACATCAGAACCACTTCTCAGGATATAAATGGGCACATACAGGGCTAGACACCAGGATGACAAGATGAATAACAGGCTCTCTGCTCATAAGAGATCTCAGCTTGCTGACACAGAATTTGATAATCTGCAGAAGAACAGACAAGCACTGAAGACTCATCAGAGAAGTCACTCACATTGAAGCAATGCGGAGTATGGCTCTAGGATCTCAGGCACCTTCCTTAAGTTCTTTGTGCTTGAGTTTTGACATCTGTAAAATGATGATGACAGCCCTCACTTTATGGGCATGCTGCAGCCATGATACCAAGCTCTTGTCAAAAGAATACAAGTGAAAGTATGTCTGGCAGCTTCTAGTAGCCTGATTTTGGTTCCTGTCTGCTTTTCCCTGGATCCCAAACCTATTCTCCTCCTATGCATGTCACTCCTCTGGCCCCACTCCTTTACATGTACATGAGGGCAGCGGAATGCTGGATCCCAAAGATAACCAGATGAATCTGTGAGTATAACCTTACAGATTAAACAGAGCTTGGCAGGTATGATTAAGTGAAGAGATAGATTCATTGTGATTCTCCTGGTGGGCTCAATGTAATCACAAGACTCCAGGTCAAAGGAAGCCAAGTAGGTCAATAAAGAAAGAAGGAGACTTGATGATTGAACAAGAAGTTGGAGTGAGGGGAAGAAGGGATCATAAGACAGAATGCAGTCACTGAAGCCGAGGAGTCAGGGAAATGGTTTTATCCTAGAGCCTCTAGAAGAAATCAGCCCCATTGACACACTGACTTTAGCCCACAGAAGCTGATCTCCGACTTCTGGCCTCAGCACCATAATGTGTGTTTTAAGCCACCAAGTTTGGTAATTCATTCTAGCAGCCATGGACATGCACATGCATACTTTGTCAAGGCATGGCACATTCAGGAAATAAATAAGCTTGTGAAGAAATGTATCAAAACACAAGACTCTTGGCAAAAGCTGTCCTTATTCATCCTTCTGTCACGAGCTCCAGAGCACCAATGGTGGTGACCAGATGCCATGGCTCAGAAGCAACTAAAATGTGGTTTCCATCCTCAACAGACACACAACACATCCTTGCCAGAAAACATGAATAAAGTGTACCAGTAAGTGCCACAATGAGAAGCAAAAGTAGCCACACAAAGAAAAACCATGCAGAGTGGGAAGATATGCATGTTTGTCCAGAGCAGTAAGGGAAGCACTCCAAGAGGTGATCCAGGACTCGGCCTGTGACACAGAGGATCAGAGCCTTTGCTTGCATGAAACGAAAGGCTCCTTTAGGTAATAAATATGACAAACAGAAGGTGAGGTATGGGGAGTCGGTGAGGCAGCTCAGAGAATAAACCACCAGGAGGTGGCCAAGGGCTGGGCTGAAAGGAAAATCAGCAGAGTTACGTGAGGGTGCTGCCACTGGGACGGTCCACCTCAGTGAGGGAACATGGTTTGTCCAAGGTGCCACCTGTTGAACAGACACTGGGGAGGGTCCCCAAGTCAGCCTTGGGCCCTAGACCACCTGTTGCCAGGGTAGTGACCTCACCATGATTGATCATAACCCCAATGGTAAATAGCTGAGCATTCTCCAAACCACAATTAGGTATTATTCTCTGAAAAATAGAAATGCATATTGGACATAGAAAAATGACAGTCTCCTACTCAGGATGGGAAGAATTTTTCTGTACTCATGGTGGATACTCTTCCAGGAACCAGGACAAAGGAATAGATGGACAATGGGACAGAAAGGGGATGGTGGGACCAGGTGGCCTGGAGCATGATGGGATATAAGGCTAAACTGCATATTGGAGCCAAATTGTGGACAAGAATATCAATGCCAGGAAAGAAGTTACGATTTCATCTTGTAGACATGGAAAGCCATTGAAGGTATTTGATCATCTTCACTCTTGTGTTATTTTGGTAGATTTTTGCAGTATCATGTGCAGGAAGGAAGGATGGGTGAGAGTGATCTCTGAAGAGACTGTGACAATTATCTCAGGAAGAGATAGTGAAGTCATGGAAGTGAAGGTACTAAAAATGAATTTCCTCACTATGAGGAAAGTAAAAGTTTTCTCCTCCCAAGTGAATTGGGGCATCTAATCTGTTGCCCCGATTCATGGCCAGACCAGCCAGCAAGCTGGGCTTTGCACACCCAGAACTGGGCCTCCAGTGGCCTTCCCTGGGCATGCTGAGTGGGAAGAGATGTAGTCCCTATTACACGAGACCTCAGACATATAACAGCAAGTTTCTCCAACAAGCATTCAAGGAAACCTGGATGTATTGGAGCCCAACAAAATCATCAAGTATCCTTCAAAAGAAGGATTGTATCCTCTAAGAAGGATTGTATACTCTAAGGGTGACGGATCAGGAGGTACCAACAGGGGGAGAGATGCTCGTTAGAAGCAGCTGCAGAAAAAGGGAATCATGGGACATGTTTAACTGAACAGTTTTGCTAATCCAGTTACTGTTTTCATTCACACCATGGTGGTGTGTCCCACTGTTCTCCAGAGCATACTTCTTTCCAGAAGGCTCCATAGCACACGTTGTAGGAATGGCTGACACCAGGCTCGCCCACTCCCTCCTGGCCAGCCAACCTCCAGCCACCGAGGCCAGGGAGCCTCACATTCCATCCTAATCACGAGGAGAATCTCTTACCGCCTGCCTGTGCTGCCTCCTGACATGCATGTGCATGTGAGAAATGATGCTTAGCAGGGGAGACAGCCGTCTTGGAAGCCTGACAGGGAAGGGAATCACGGAGACGTTGGCCACCGATGACAGTCCTGTCACAAGAGTTAATACCATAGGGACAACATGCCTTCAGCTTCTCCTGAGATTAACAATGTATCCTTAGGATCAAGCCACTGTTTGTTAGGTTTGATGTTATCTGCAATTGACTGTACCCTAATTGTTATAGTTCCATTGGAAGAGTATTAAATGTGTATTGTTTTAGCACTTGAATCTGAACTTGTCTTCCAGCCTCTGGAGGCTGTAAGGGATTATCATTGAAATAGTCAGGGATTATCATTGACGGTGTCCTTCTGTACCATTACTGCCAAAAGAAGGGGAGACCACGTGTAGAATTAGTAATGGGTATTATACTTTAATTTCCGACATCTTAATCAAAATCCTCTTCTTCCCCTTGATTTCAAATAGTTACTCAAATAAAATTGCATTTTAAAGAATTTTTTATTTAAATTCAATTAGCCAACATATAGTACATCGTTAGTTTCAGATTTACCCGTTGCATATAACATCACATCATGTGCCCTCCATAGTGCCCATCACCCAGTTATCCCACCCACCCACCTACTTCCCCTCCAGCAACCCTCAGTTTGTTTCCTAGAGTTAGAGTCTCAAGGTGTTTCTTCCTTTTTAAAAAGTCCACACAAATTTATCAATGGCAGGTTATTTATCAATCTGCTCAGTAGTAGCTGTATTGTCCTGCAGATTTTTTTTTATTTTTGAAATGAATTAAAGAGTTTACTCAGAGTTGACATGACCAAGATGATGTATTTTAAACAATAAGAAATAAGTAGTTATAATAAAGCTTTGGGAAGAACAAGGTTTTTTATTTTTATTTTTAATTATTCACAAACCTCTATGTCTCTAACTCATTTCAGGCTATCCATTAAAGGGAAGTCTAATGATAAGAGACGAAAAATTTCAAAACAAGACATTGAAATAAATGAATCTTGTTGAATGCAATGTAGTTTTGTGGCTCAAGTGTAAATTTACTGTGAATTCCATTGATCCAATATCCTGTAAGTCAGTGTGCAAGCTATTGCCTCCCAGGACTTTGAAATTTTCCTTTAGGTCTTGGCATAAGCAAATGATAATTCAAGAGTTCCATCTGCCAGGGGTGGTGTTGTTGTTGTTGTTGTTGTCGTTGTTTTTTCTAAAAAAAAAAAAAAAGATGATACAGGCAAGAAATGATAAATAGTAGAGCTTGAGATTAAATTTGCTAACTAGTGTCTCAAAACTGCAATATTTCTATTCCCAGAACATTATTTTCAAAAAAAGTAAACCATTATTTTACTTTTTATCTCTTGCTTTAGATACTATATTAAAAGCCCCCCAGCCAATTCAAGTGGGCAGCCAGGGCTCGACATCACTGCATGGTCCTGCCTCTGAGTGGGGTCAGCCATCGGATATTGTCTAGGAAAAGCCCTTGTGTTGCCAGTGAAGCACAAGCCAGACTCAAAGACCTACTCTGAGTCGCTTTACTGAAGTGTGGCTCAACACACTATTAAACAAAAAGCAGGAGTTGTAGGACGCCTGGGTGGCTCAGTCAGTTGAGTGAGCCTTGGCTCAGGTCATGATCTCGGTGTCCTGAAATCGAGCTCTGCATTGGGCTCCCTGCTCAGCGGAGAGCCTGCTTCTCCCTCTCCTTCTGCTGCTCCACCTGTTTGTGCGCGCTCTCTCTGTCTCTCTCTCTCTCTCTCTGTGTCAAATAAATAAAATCTTAAAGAAAAAAAGCAGTAGTTGTGAAGGTGGACTTGAGTAGAGTCAGAAGCCCTCAGATGAAATGTGTGACATTGCCCAATCATGACTCAGCCTCATACTATGCTTTTTCAAAAAGTCAAAAGCAAAAAAGAATTCTATCTTTTCAAATATGCAAAAAGCAAGTTTCTTACATCTGGTTTAAACAAAAAGGAAAAAAAGAAATTTGTGTTCATTTAGTGTTTACAAGATTTATTTCTCTGTACATCATTAAAGCAAATATAAATACATATGTATGTAAACTGACTTTGCACTAGTATGAGCTGTGAGGACTAAATCATAAATATGTATATAATATACACACATAGTACCTTAAAACATTTAAAAGATTGTACTATCACTATTCATTATCAGCTGTGAAGAGGGCATATTACTAAAGTTAATACACTTATTCACATAACACCTATAAAACAAAGCATCATCTGGACATAGGGGTTTGGATGTCGCATCATGTTTTTCTGGCCTGGGCTTTGCCTACTTGAGACTGACTGCCGGAACCTTACACAGCCCCTGTACTCTCAGAGGAGGCCACCTTCTCTTTGCCGAATGTGGCAAGTTCCTTCTCTATGGAATACCTTGCACCTCCCCTTCCACCTCTAATCTCCTCTGCTTGACAGGGGCCCTATATCCTTATTACCTGTTTATTCTACTTGACCCCATGCAGCTTCTCCCAGGTACCCTTCCTTTGGGCCTCAAACTCCTGTGCTTTTTCTGTGCTTCCCTCAACTATCAAGGTCATCCATCCATACTGCATCTCTGTATCCTCACCCTCTGGACTTGTATGGGACATGGGACCCCATTCCTCGCTGACTTGTGGAATGGACAAATGACTTCACAACTTTAACTGAGGGGTATGTTGCTCTTCAAATACAATGGGGTTTCCATCATACTAGCTCTGGCCCTTGAAAGAAGAAGAGTCAGGTGTATCAGCACTTTATTCCCCCATCTTTTCATTAGAACAGAACACAATCAAGACCCTGGTAACAAAACCAGTTTTGAACTTGTTACCGCAAGGTCTAAATTAAACCTCATCATTTTACCAGAAATAATCCCCAATATATTTATTACAACGTGAAATCACAACACTAAATCAGGGCTTCAGTAAAGACAGATTTATATGCAACATTTCTGAGAAGAAGTTAGTGTTGAGCTGGAACGGGCAGGTAACCATCTTCCTATTATTTGTAAGGCACAGAAGCCCTTGATAACGTTTCTCAGATGCTTGAGTTCAGAGCTCCTCAGATTTGATACAACATTCAGACTTCTTTTTCTATTGAGATTCTATGGGAAAATCAGAACCAGATGATTCTATTATGGTAAGAGAGTTCCAGCCTTCTTCTCCTAAGAGTATGTACACTAGGATTTATTATGACCCTGGTATTTTGAAAGCCAAATGATAGATAATTGGATTCCCTGGATAAAGTATTTCTTCCTAAATGTTCCTAGCTGACTACACATTTCAGAACAACTCTCATCTGTGAATTGATGATATGTGAAACTTAAACCTATGAGAAACAGATGATTTTTATTTAATATTTTAATAGTGCATATTAGCGGCTAGTGCCAGACATCGTTCCAGAAATTTCTATCTCTGGAGGAATTGGGCTCACCATGGGGTGAGTAGTATTTCTTTAAGCAGTTTCCATCTGACAGTCTCAGAGTGGTCAGCATCTGCTTTAATAATTGAGCCTGACTTAAAATGCTTCAAAGCAGACACAAGTTCTTTAAAATTGGATCCAAAAGAGGAGCTATCAAGCTATTGACTTCTGTGAAAAGAAACAGAAAGAAAACAAATCTATTTGGTACAGAATAAAGGAAAATTGTCCCTCCCTGGGCTTAATGACTGTGCTGGCATTTCCAAGACTTCCTAAAATAATGACTTGTAAGATTTTCCTCCCTCCCACTCTTGGTGAGACAGACCCCCTGGCTAACACATCCTAACACAGCCAGCGTATCTGGCAAAGGGACATTGTTATTTCCGCTTCATTATCAGGGATCGCCCTCATCCTGAAGGCGCACACAGAATACCTCTGCTGGGATTTCACCTGAAACAGAAAACGGGATACATGTGCCAAAATAACTGTGGAGGGGAAAAAAAAAGTTGGGCTTCTCTGTTTTGTCTTTTTGATTATGACAAAATCTCCTCCCAACTCACACAAAACCCCTCTCCATAAAGGTCATAGAAAGAAAAGTTTTATTACTGAATTAGCACTAAACCAGAAGGTGTTGTACATCACAGGCAATCTGCTCCGAGATTGCAAAGAATCTTACCCTTTTAGGTCGCCAAGCAGATACAACCCATTACATACTTGTTCTCAAGATAAACAATAAGTAGTCCTTAAGTGAACTGTACTATTTGTCACACGTAATTCATCCTAAATACACTTGGTATGGGGGTGACCATCTAGTTGGCTTTATTCAGAGAGAAAATAAATTCATCATTTCTTTATGACAGGAAGCAATTTTGTAACTCGGAGTCAGGTGCCCACCAGTTAGGTTTCCTACCCTAGACCTGAAACTGGGAGGTAGGCACATGCCATCATAGATGATTGTATCCAAGAGGTGGCTCCCAGGTCCTTGAGAAAGACAGTCCAGAGTTGGAAAGCTACTAAGAAAGTTACCCAGCTTTTAAAAAGATTTGTATACATTTCAAAGAGACAGAGAAAGGACTTGGAGCTAGGTTATCTTAAGTAAATGATCAAAGAAATGAGGGGATGTCTCTTTCCTTACTTCCAACAAGGAGAATTAAACCTTTTGCTTTTTATTTCTATCATCCTTGCACTGAGGAAGGGGTAGGAATAACAATTCAACAAAGATATTTCAAAGATATTTAAATGTTAAGCTGGAATTATTTTTTATACATGTAACGTATTTAAAATATAACGTTTGCTTTTGTAGAAGCTTCAAAAAAAAAAAAAAAGCATAGAATTTACTTGTTTCCAGAGTCTAAAAATAATTATAATGGGTAGCACCAGAGTAAAGTAGAACCTAAATGGTCTCGACCATTTTTGTTGGAGCCATTCTCTGAACCAGCCATTTATATACATGACCGATATAAAATATTACACTATAAAAAGCATTTAAAAGAACACTTAAACCATTCTCCTGTTAAGCAGAAACAAAATCTAGCTATGATTCAAGCTCAAAACCATGAAGCAGAATTCAGTTAGGGTTAGGGTTAGGGTCAGGGTTAGATAAACCTCCAAGTTTAGGTGATACATGAAAGTGTCTGAATAGCAGAGAACGCACTAAGGACCATGCTTACTCTTCAGTTTCTGCTGTGAATACTTATTCCCTCCTGGCCTTTTGAAATGAACCACTGGAAAGTTGGATTAATTATTCAGAAAGCCAGAAATGCCCTTTGCCTGTTATCTTTATGAAATGCAAATTACAGATTCCGAAAAAGTAAATGGTGACTCAAAATACAGTATAGAACAATGGTTGCTGTTAATGGAAATGCTTTAAAAGTCAAGACAACCAGGAAGAATAGGGATGGGGAGGATTTTTCCTTTTAAAATTAAACTTTCTCACTGGTAAGCCCCTGATGGAACTTTTTTTTCCCTTCATTTAAAGGAATAATTTCTTAATCAATAGTACTTGCATGAAAGCAGCTTTGAGCTTTCCGAAGAGAAGAGAACTGTTTCAAAGCAGGGCCTGCTGCTCAGAAATACAATATTGCCTCATTAAAACGAGAATCTCCAGCTGGGCAGGGGCGGTAGCCAAGGTCAGAAAGAAGAGTGAGCATTCATTAAGATTTTCTCACTAAATACCCATTTTTAAATCATTCTCTTCAAAACCTTATCTAAATTGGAAACCTACAATTGTCTGTTCTTGCAAAACTGAAGGCCCACTTTATCTTGTCTGGGTCTGAAGTAAACGCCAAAACTTTTTTTTTTTTTCCAAAGGTGGGGTGGGTGGGGGCTTTCAGAGAGCAGGTTTTGAGGTTGCAGAGGGTCTGGGTGGCAAACCTATGGAGTTCGATTTATATGTCACAACAAAGGGGTTTTGTTTTGTTTTGTTTTGTTTTGAATTTCAAATCTCAGTGTAGGTAATTAAGAAAATTTCATGGAACAGAATTCATGTATTGTAACTTTTGTACTATTTATACGTAAAGAACATGTGTTTAACAGCAGAAAGCAAGAGATATTTTTTCCAGAATTAAAGTGCATTTTAAAATATGATTTTTATCTATTCACTTCCGTGCGTATCAGTACAGATTTATTAGCTTTAACAAAACAAAACGTTTCCATGCCCTGTGCCAGAATAAGTAATGACCAGAATAGCTGCTATGCAGTCTAGGCTACCATCTGTTAATTCCACTGAACAGAGCACAAACACCACTTTCTTCCGAAATGCCTTGAAAATACTCACGATTATTTGTCAAAACCATACAAAATGCTTAAAAATTTGTCTATTCATTCAAAGCAATAAGAAAAGTGAGTGTCGAATTGGATTTTGTTTCCCCAGAGCTGAAGACAAGTTCTCTCGTTTTCTGTCTTATATCTTTATAAAAATAAATGAATGTTTTAAAATGTCTTTACTAACAGAGGGTAGAACAGCACCTAGCATGTAGTAAGAGCTCAGTTAACATGCAGTAACACCTGAGGAAGTAAAGATTTTGTGGAACATCTTTGCTAGGTGGGCATGCAGAGAATGTTAGCATCTTCGGTGTTAGCTGTGGTGTTATCATGCTTCTTAGCTGAAATACAAAATAAAGTTCAAATAAATATTGAATAAATGCAAGTTTCAATGCTGAGAGGCTCAATACATCTTATTCAATTTTCTAGTCTTCCTTCTGGCTATTACATTACTCATTAATCTTTCTTTCTACTGTAAAGTAGTAAAGGAAAACAAAAAAAATCTAATGATTTTTTTCTATCTTTAGGGCTCTGATAAAGTTTTCTTTTTTTCAATCACTATAGCCATAGAACAGAGCATAACAGAGGTCCCCCCCCCACTCAAGTCACTTTCCCTATTTATAATTTTGTTTTCTATTTATTTGAAATAATTGGTAGTTTATTTATAAGGACAAAACTGATCAAGTTTGTGGGGTGGGTGCAGTGAAAAATCTCCCTTCCACTCTTACCTTCCAGTGTTGACATTCTTCTCTCTGAAGAGGACCCATGGTATTAATTTCATGTACCTTTCAAAGATGTTCTCAAATAATCTGTGGAAGGAGGTGGGTGTGATTGTAACTGGACTCTTGAGTCACCAAGTGAGGAAGCATCATCTTGAGGAAAAGCTGACCACTGAGTTTGTGGTGCTGGAAGAAAGGTTAGGGATTCATTTCATAATCAAGGATGCTGAAATCTGCAGAATTGAAAGAAAAAAAAAAACAGTCCCTGTCCAATGTCACAGAAGGGTGAGCCAGGATTCAAAGATAGGTCATATGATTCCAAGTATGAAGCTCTCTCTTCCCACAGCATGAAACTGAAAGAAGTTATTGTAAAGTTATCGAGATCTGAAACTTAGTCACTATTAATACCTCTATCATTTGCCATTATCCTGAGTTATCAAGGTCGCTTAGGTAAAGGAAGTGGAATTGAGTCTAACTTAAATGCAACAATTTACTGGATAAGAAGATTCTGTGCCTGTGCATACATACCTGTCTATCCACACTAACTGAATTTACTGTTTGCTCAAACAACTCTACGAAGTCAGCAGAGAAAATGAGAAGCCCATCCTGCAACATCAATAAAAGAAGACACTGTTGTTTATGAGGCAGGCCAGTTATGTATCTATGTGGCCACTTAAAAATGATAGTAAGGATGGCCATGATGATAAAAAAATATATCCTCCCAAATGCAAACATGGATAAAAAAAGAAATATTTTTTAAAAATTTTAAAGGTGAAACAAGCTGAGCTATCACAAAGCTGAATGAGACCATAACTGTCAGAAATTAAAGAAATTTGAAGAAAAATGAACCAGCCTTAAGGAAATTTAAAAAAAAAAAAGTCTTTGCTAAGAAGGTAATCCATATGAAAACAGAATGCTGATATTTTATCCCTGGATGTAATCCTCTGGAAGACACCAGCACCACAAGGCTGATTTCCTGGGAAGGATGCCTTTTTCTATGCCTCTTGTGCTATAGAAGGATCTGGAAAGCTGTATTTGCTCAGGTCTCCTTTATGCTACCATTGTGCGCTGTGTTAAATTTGGCATCCTCAATACACTAATTCTTCTGGGCAGACAGCTTCCCTCTGTCTACCCTAAGAATGGTGCAGATAAGTACTAATTTTGCCAAAATACTGTCTTCCTAAACCAAAATCTTTCCTAAGCATGTCTGGTCCACATCAGTCTAAAATACATCCATAACAGATGTGCCAGCTGTCCCTGAGGTCCGTGGAGCAGGCGTGAACACTGAAAGAAAAAAAGCCAAAGACTGGAGATGCCTTTTAGTCACCGCTACATGGCTGGAGTCCGGTGTGGTGGGGACAGGAAATAGCCAACTCTAAAAGAGTTTTCATTCTAGATGCATCAGAGGGTGTTGGCAAGGAATAAGGAAGTTAATTCACAAAAACTGTTTCACAGAGGACCTAGAATTTTAAGCAAAAATTGTGTGGATGTGCATTTTCCTTCTGGCATCAGTTACATACTTGGAATTAGAAGAAGCAGAGAATGTTCAAATCATGCCTGAGACAGAAAGACAATCTTTTCCAAGAGCCATGGCAGCCTGTAGAACTTCGTCCGGCCGTCACAGATGCGCTGGGTTGGCGAGAACTGTGTGCCATAGCCAGCCGCATCAGAGAGGATAGATAATATATAGTAGATGGTATATATCAGAGTATATAGTAATAGTATATGCGGGGATAAAGGTCTCTGTAATTGTGAATCGCATCTGCTGCTAAGAAGCACACAGTACAGCACAGAGAATCTCCGTAATGCTCCGCCTTAAGGTCCTGAAAAGGCTCTGTGCTCATATGACATCTACTCAGTGTTTCCTGACAATACTATGTAACATAAACTCCAGGGGTGCCTGGTGTCTCAGTGGTTGAGTTTCTGCCTTGGGCTCAGGGCCTGATCCCGGGGTCCTGGAATTGAGTCCCCGCATCGAGTTCTCCACAGGGAGCCTGCTCTCCCCCTGCCTGTGTCTCTGCCTCTCACTGTGTCTCTCATGAATAAGTAAATAAAATCTTAAATAAAATAAAATAAACTCCAAATATATTACCATCCTCAGACACTCTCTCGACACTTTCTATATTATCCACACAAATTGTTTACTTGTGAACACATATTTTTCTGACTAAAATGTAAATTTCAGGAAGATGGGGACTTTGTGTTCTTACTCCCCCTTCTCTTTCCATGGCATATACATGGCAGGCAGCATCTCCATGGGTGTGTGTTGCTTGAATGAATGAATCAGTGGATATAGAAAAAAAAATCATGGTTACTAGTGCTGTCCTTGAAAGTAACGTAGGTTTACATCCTATCTGCCACTTACTGCTATGTTAGCCAAGGCAGTGGGATAAGATTCGTGCCAATCTCAAAGAGTTGCTTTGGAGAGAAGTTCAATCCATGAAATGTCTTTAGCACAGTGCCTGGTACATGGTAAATATCCTTCAAATGATAGTTACTATGTCGTAGGCAAGAACTGATTTCTAAATCAGTCTCTGGCCAGGGTTGAATTACTGACACTGAAGCATACTAATCACAATTCACTCTGTTGTGAGAATCCAGGTATTTTGAAGCATTTTGGATGATGGCTGTTAAGACCAAAGACAGCATCTAACACCTGGTTAGTGCACTGGTTGGTGGTCAATAGCAGAAACATACTGTGCCCATGTTCTGTGTTATTTTTAATTTTCTGCATATGTAATTGTGTAAATTATTAACACTTGATTACATCATTTGATGTGTCGGTTAAGGCCTTTCCAACTAACCTTTTGTTATGTTAGTGAAAGAGCATACATCATTGTAGGAAGCAGGATGAGGTAATACAAAGTTTTTTTTCTGCTCCTGGCAGATACTACGAAATCTTCTTCCTTGCTAAAATACCTGCACCCTAGATAAAATACATTTTTTAAAATATTTTATTTATTTGAGAGGGAGAGAGAGAGAGAGAGAGAGAGTGCATGAGCAGGGACAGAGGGAGAGAGAGAAGCAGACTCCCTGCTGAGCAAGGACCCTGATATGGGGCTTGATCCCAGGGCCCTGGGGTCATGACCTAAGCTAAAAGCAGATGCTTCACCAACTGAGCCACCCAGGCACTTGTATAAAATACATTTTTAATGATTTGCTGGGTATATTAGCCAGGTATGTGCCCAATTGCACTATTTAACAAACCATCCCAATTTCAATGGCTTAAAAGAATTCTTTATTCTTCTGTTCATGGATCCATGAGTTGGCTTCACCTTGGCCAGTGAAGATCAGACTCCAGGTTCTGGGTTCTAAGATTTAGGCTGAGGAAAGGGTCAACTTTACTGCACATCTCTCTCATCTTCCTTGAACCAGCTTCTGCTCACAGCAACTGGTCTAAGACATAACTCATTCTGGGGTCTAGGCTGAAGGGACAATGGCTGCTGAGGTGTGTATACTTCTCATGACAGATCACCGGAGCTCAGGAGGGCAAGCTTGACCACACAAGTGTCATCTAACCTCCATTGTATCGGAGCTACTACTATCCCATTGACCAAAGCAAGTCACATGGGCAAGCCCAAAGTCAAGGAGTGTGCAAGTGCACTCTGACTATTGTAAGTAAGGCCATTCTCCATAGCAAATATTTAGAACCAAAAATCCAATCTACCACACTAAACTTGCCCTAAGCAGGTTCCCTGTCACCACCATCCCCACATCCTTTCAGGAAAGGAAGAAGGAAAAGTGAGCCTAAACTTAAGAAGAGTGTCTGGGGGGACGGGGATAAACATGCCAAATGCAGTGTTTCCCCATGGTCCAATCCCTTGGTATCAGTGACGCTCTTGGGAGATAAAGTTCTGGACTCAGACAACTACAGAGATTTAAAACAATATACTATTACAGTGGGAAATAGAACATGGATTTTAATAATTTATAGGTTAAGTACTCCAAAATTTAGACAAACTACAGATTTCAATAACATAATTAATGTTTGACTCAATAGGTATATACAGAACTGTCCCCTAATAGTGAGTACTCATAAACATGCTTGAAGCTTAAAATAAAAGGATTGACAATAAATTAGATTACAGAAAATCTCAGAGAACTGGCATTATATATGCTTAGTCTCTAAAAGTTTTGTAACTTAAATCAGAGTTTAGGGATCCCTGGGTGGCGCAGCGGTTTGGCGCCTGCCTTTGGCCCAGGGCGCGATCCTGGAGACCCGGGATCAAATCCCACATCGGGCTCCCGGTGCATGGAGCCTGCTTCTCCCTCTGCCTGTGTCTCTGCCTCTCTCTCTCTCTCTCTCTCTGTGCGACTATCATAAATAAATAAAAATTAAAAAAATCAAAATAAATAAATAAATAAATAAATAAATCAGAGTTTAATTACATAAAATGTACAAAAATATCTCATATATGTAGACATTTAAACATACACTTCTAAATATTTACTGGGCCCAGGAAGAAATAAGGATACAAACTTTAATAACTCAACAGTAATAAAAAAAAAATCACAAATCAGAACTGGTGGAAAATATTAAAAGGAGTACTTAGAGGCAAATGTATAGTTTAAAATATTCATGTCAGAAAAGAAAAATCTGACAATTAATGAACTAAGTGTCTTTAAGCTAGATGTTAAAAAACAGAAGAATAAGGCCAAAGAAAAGGGAAGGAAATGGAAAATACAAGCAAACAGCAATGAAATAGGAGACAAAGACACCATAGAGAGGACCAACAAAACTCAAAGAAGTTTCTTTAAAGAGACTGAAGAAAATGAATAAACTGTGTAGAAGCATTAGGAAACAAACCAAACAAAAAACAAAAAACAAATGGAATTATACTAAATATGAAACATTTAATACAAAAGGAACATTTATATACAAAAATTAAAAAGATCATATATGTGTGCTATGAACACTCATACAGCAGTAAATGAGAAACTGTAGATTAAATGGAAAAGTGTCTAAGAAGATATTACTGATCTGAGGGTCCCAAGATCCCCGTCGGCGTTGACGGTTTGCTAGAAGGACTTGCAGGACTCAGCATACAGCCATACTCCTGGCTAGAATTTATTTTAGCAAAATCAGCAGAAGGTGAAGTCAGGAGGCAGCCAGACACAAACTTCCAGAGTCTTCTCCCAGTGGAGCCACACAGGAAGTGGTTCATTCCTCTAGAGTGGAGATGTGACAACACAGGTGAATTGCTGCCCATCAGAGGAGCTTAGGAGAGACCCAACGCCCAAGGTTTGCAATTGCTGCTTGTCACATTGGCACTCTACCTGGCACAAACCAAAATTCCAGACTCCCTGAAGGAGGGCAGGTGTGCAACTGAACCCACACCGTTTCTACAAACAGCTTGGGTACAATCAGCCACTCTGAACAGTTTGTAGAATGAGGGAAATCCTCCCCAAATCCTTGTTTCTGATGACAACCAATGATTAATCTTCCAAGCAAGCTTTTCTTTGCTAGGATAGCAATCTCAGGCCTGCTACAGTAACTTTTCCACACAATTATGTACCGAAACTAACTCAAAAAGAAACAGAAAGCCTGAATGGTTTTGTAACCATTAAAAACAAAACAAAGCAAAACTAGATAAGTGGTTCCAAGTATTTCCATAAGTAAAATAATTCCAGGCAGAGATAGTTTTTAGTTCTACCAAACTTTCAAAGAATAGATCATTAAAATAGATCAGTCAAATATCATGCAAACCCCTCCGAAAATTTAAGTTAACAGGTTGCACTCCCTGAATCAGCTCATATGAGGCAATAAACTTGATACTAGGCAGGAACAGAATGAGAAAAAAAAATTCAGGTCAGTCTCATTCTTGAATAAAGTTGTAAACATTCAATACAAAACTTACAAAATAACTCCCAGAATCTATTACAAAAAAAAAAAAAAAAAAAAGAACTGGGATCCCTGGGTGGGGCAGCGGTTTGGCGCCTGTCTTTGGCCCAGGGCGCGATCCTGGAGACCCGGGATGGAATCCCACGTCGGGCTCCCGGTGCATGGAGCCTGCTTCTCCCTCTGCCTGTGTCTCTGCCTCTCTCTCTCTCTCTCTCTCTCTCTCTGAGTGACTATCATAAATAAAAAAAAAAGAAAAAAGAAAAAAAAAAGAACTGATTTTTTTTTACTTGGAATGCAAATTTATAACCAGAAATATCTATAAATGACATTTATAGATGAACTGATTAAAAGGAGAAAAAACATGATTATTTCAACAGATTGAAAAATAGTATTTGGTACCTATTCATGACTTTGCTAAAATATGTGATCCTAGAAGTCCAGGGATTAGAATCTACTTATCTGATAAAATCTATCAAGTATTTATTGAAAACATCATTCTTGATGGTATAACATCAGAAATATTTCAAATCAGAAATTAGATATACATACTTACCATTACCATTTATATTCATTGTTACTGGAGCTATACACAATGCTGTAACATCACAAACAAAAATTAGAGAAATATAATGTATGTGAATATTGGTAAGCAAGAAATATAACTCATTTACATGCAATGTTTTTCTATGGGTTAAGCATAAATAATCTGTAGATGAAGTATTAGAACTGATGAGCAAGTTTGCTAGATATATAAGATTAATTCAGAAAAGTCCATCATATTTATATATACCAGTAATTATGATTTATAAAACATAACTCTTCAAAATATACAATTTTAAAAGATTTATTTATTTATTTGAGAGAGAGAGAGAGCCCACGAGTGGAAGGAAGAGCAGAGACAGAGTAAGAGAGAGGCAGACAGTACAATATAGTAATCATTTTATGACATTCCCATCAAAGATACATAACTGGAACTTAATCTATAGGAAACATCCAATTTAACTTGAGAAAAGGTTCACAAAATAACAGGCCTGCAATCTTCAAAACTGTCCTCATGAAAGTCAAGGAAAGGTCATGGAAATATTCTAGACCAAAGGAGCCTAAAGAGCCATGACAACCAAAGGTAATGTAAGATTCTGAACTGATTCCTTTCACTATGAAGGACATTACTAGAACAATCTGTAAAGATTGAATGGAGATTGAGGATTCGAAGGTAGTAAAGCATCAACATTAATTTCATGAGGTTCATGGTTGCATTGCAGTTAAGCAGGAGAGTGTTCTTGTTTATAGGAAATGCACACTAATGGAGGATCTGGTTGGTAACATTCTCAAATGATTCAGAAGAAAGTTCTTTGTGTTGTACCTGAAATTTTTCCATAAATCCTTAAAAAAAATTAAGAAAAAAAGAAAAGAAGAAAGGTAATGAGAAACATAATACTCAGGTTACTGGTTTCTGTGGTGATGAAAGAAGGGGATGGGATAAGAAGGAGCCTCCAAGTAGCTGCAGTGATAGATCTCATGATCCTCTGTTCTGAAGTTGGGAAGTGACCTCATGGGTGTTCATTTTATTACGTGCCATAATTTACAAATATGTAGCATTTAATATTTGTGTTTATAAAATATTATATATTATAATGATTTTAAGATCTTATGTTTTAAAGGCCATCGGATCCGGAGCACAGCAGATCTGACTTTGAAATCTGCTGTGTCATTTACTACTACCCACACCAACTTGATCAAGATACTTAAGCTTGCTGAGCTTAGGCTTCCTTATCTGGAGAACGAGAATAATTAACCACAGAACTGCTGTAAAGATTCAGTTATAATATACACTATTAGTGTCCTTTAGCAAAAGCCTACTGGAAATACACTTGTATGTAAACAGGCTTAATTACTCCATGAAACAAGGCAGAATGTACATCATAATGAGCCACGGGGTGCTCCCAGCAGGGGGTGTAAGAAAGAACTTACTAGAGAATTGGATCTTTGGTTGCAGCATTTGGTGGAAGATCTAAGGAAGTGGAGTTTGCCCTAGATTGGATGGTGTCATGAAGCTGGGGTGATACTATAACTGGGTATCTTGACAAATCCTACTTACAGGGAGGAACACCAGTGTGAGGAAAAGCTGTAGATGGCAGAGTCCTTAACACCCTTTCAGTGAGTGAGAGCCATGTTTGGTGGTTCATGTCACACAGTGACCTCGTCAATACTCTGTGATCATCGATGTCCAAGTGGAGAGAACCACCGTCTAGATGTGGGCCTCAGACTATCTTGTAACAACACTGAGGTCTAATTATGATCTTCAGATCAGTTGCCAATATGAGGGGCTGTTATTGTTAGTTTTCAACATAAACATTTGGCACAGTGTTTTATCTCCCTTGATCAGGGGCGTTGAACTGGGTAGACCAGGCAAACAGCAGCCGCTGCACCCCCTTCCAGAATCTCAGGTGGGTCTTTTCTTCTCTGGCTTTGCCACTAATCATACTAAAGTGATCACACTGTTGCAATGCAAAAGATAGATTGGTCAGACTTAAGTTCATCTACTTTAACATTGTCTTGCTCTATCAAATCCTTTTAAAATATTTCCTGTCCTGAGAAAACCCATCAAATCCTATAGTCGAGGATATCTGCGGGATGTCAAAGATACCCATTATTTGGATAATGGCCACATTAGATAAATATAGATGAAAATCTGGAATTGATTTAATATCAGTATGTATTTGCAACAGGACTTTTAGAACCAATTGTGTTAATGTTCCTATTCGAGTGGGGACTTTACCATATTGGCTAAAGTATTTCAAATATATTTATAGTATTTACTTTTATGGTTCTGAGGTAATAAGCTATTTTGATGTGTATGTCCACATGCTCCAGAGCCTTCGAGCAGCCATAGCTCCTAAATTTTCTGACTCCAGACCTCAGGATTTTTTCTGTATATCACCGAGATGTAGAAATGGGGCCAATAAATCATATCAAGCAATGTATATTCTTCTAGATATAAACAAAATTCTTGGATCTCCAGTTACATCTTCTATTTTGATCATGCTTATTGCTTCTCTTTTTTTTTTTTTTCATGTCTTCATTAATCATTTCAAAGAACACAGATTTGGGTTGTATTGATTAACCTCAAATTGTTTTCTACTTTCATTGCCTAATTTTTCCTCATTATCCTCTTCCTTCTACTTGCTATATTCATTATTCTTTTATCAAGCTCTGTTTATTGACTTTCAGGGTCTTGACCTTGACCTCCAGCACTCAAGCCTACAGTAGTGACCTACAGTAACGAGGACACCCATTCTCACCACATCCCTTTTAAAACCACTCTAGGGCAGCCCGGGTGGCTCACCGGTTTAGTGCCGCCTTCGGCTCAGGGCATGATCGTAGAGACCCAGGACCTTGTCCCACATAGGGCTCCCTGCATGGAGCCTGCTTCTGTCTCTGCCTCTGCCTCTGCGTGTGTGTGTGTGTGTGTGTGTGTGTGTGTGTGTGTGTGTGTCATGAATAAATAAATAAAATCTTTAAAAGAAACAAACAACACTCTAGTCGGGCTCTGTGCCTGCCACTCCACGGAAGCTGCTCCTCAGCCCCCGTGACCTGCATTTTGTTAACTCCCACAGATAACCTGCCTCTTACCTTATGTATGGATAGGGATGGATCCATTGCCACCTGCATTCCCCTTGAAACACTGTTCTCCAGCACATCCCTTTCCTCAATCTAACTGGCCATCTCCTCAAACTCACTTGTTACTTTGAAGTAACAAACCTCTCATCCCCCAAACCTCCTGACCAAAAATCTGGCAGATCTGGTCCACAGAGCATGACAATCAACACTCTCTCAATATATAATGAGAGTATGTAATAGGTAATAATCATGTATATAACCATTATTTTCTTGATTCATTCGTGCTTAAAACAACAAAAAGATTTCAATTTAAAATTTTTATTCAAATTCAGAAAAATAATTTTAGAAAAATATTTCATGTTTGAACGAAAATTTGTACTTTCCAAACAAAAATTTACAACTTGCAGTTCATAGTGTTTTAAAACTTAAATAAAAAGCTTATGTTGGCACATAGAAAGACAGCATCCAAGTACTTGCCATCTGCTCTCTTTGTCCGTAATGTGGTGCTCCCACCAGGGTCACCATTCAGAGTCAGGGAGGTTCACCCCTCTCACGACCAGTGAATCTTAGACCAGTGCCATCTGCAAAATCTCCAAATACGATGCTGTTAGGATGGCCACAGGAAGTTATAAAAATCCTAGTGCTCAGTTATCATTTAGTATCACTTACTTGGACATTTTCAAAGTAAAATGACTGTTGATTTTTGCCTTCAGTTCCTTCCCATGCATACTGGTATCCATTAATCTCTTATTCAGAAAGTCCTCGTAGAAGGGAATAGAGGTAACTTCCAGGGTTAAGAGAGGGCAAAAAATAGGCGGTGGAGTAAGTAACACCTGGAACAGCTCTGAAGCAGAAAGAGAAATCCCATTTTCACATCTCTGCACAAATCTCCTGTGGGGTCCTCAGAGTCCAGCGTAATGAAGATTACATCTGGCCAGATGACTTTTCCTGCACTACTTTCCATACCTGTTACTACGTACTTGCCGCAAACTCAAGGATGTTAAGGAAGACATTTCTGCTAAATAATACTTTGTGTTTAGCTTAAAAAATACAAAGCCAGTTTTCAAAAGTATAAACTCACCCCAACTGAGAATTGTTACAACACAGACAAAACTTGATGCAGTATTTCCTTGTCTCTAGTAAATTGCAAATAGAAGTAGCAGCTTTATTCATGCAACATGGGTTTTGGCCTGGCCAGGAGCTGAAGGTTTAGCTGGGGTGGGGAGTGGGAGGAGGTGATGCAGGAAGACAGGGGAACACCTGTCAGGTGGTGATGAGTACAACACAGGACACTACGGCAGGGTAAAGAGACCACAGGCAGGAGGGGAGTGGGGCTGCTTGTGTACTCAGAACCATGTGTTAGCTTAGGTTGGGTATGCTGTGCTGACAAATTAACCCCTGAAGCTCACTGGCTTAGCATAACAAAAGTTCATTTCTTATTCACACTCTGTCTACCACAAGTCAGCAGTGGGCTCTGCTCTACCAATTCATTCAGGGACAGAGATAAATGGAGATCATACCGCCTGGGACGGGATATCCCCATTGTCCCTCCATAGGTGCTGCAGTGGTAGACACCAACCACAGGGTCATGTGTGGCCCTTAAGTCTCCATACCCAATTGGCTGGACTAGTGTCATGCTCCCTCCTACTGCAAAAGGGGTGAGAAATTAGGGGAGCTCATTCATGGGTGTCCCATGAGTAAATAACATCTCCATCACTGGTGTTCAAGGAATCTTCTCTGACACAGTGAAATCTGACCAGAAATTTAATAAAGCAAAGAGGGAAGCCATATGGATATTTGGAGATACAAAATTTACGATTCTGACAAAATACTTCTTGCCTGCTATTTGTTTTTAGTGAACAGCTACACCAATTTTTTTTACCATCCCCCACCCCCACCAAAGGACTGGGTTTTTTGTTTGTTTTGTTATACACACACACACACACACACACACACGCACATATTTTAATGTAGGCTCCACATTCAGCATGGAGTCCAATGTGAGGCTTGAACTCCACATTTCTTAATTAGATATTCTGATAGGAATAACTAATTATCTCAAAAATCTGCCCCTTCCTCCCTCCGTCACTCCTATCCCTATCACTGCTTGGTTCAAGTAGTAACACCTTTCCTTGACTAATAGTCCTCCATGTAACATCACTGTAATGTTGACTTTTAACATGGATTAACATCACTGCTCATGTAACACCATTGCTTTTACTTTACTCCCTTCAGTAATATGCCCCCATCAGGATAAGAATTTAGAATTCACCCTTAGAATTAAAATAAAATAATTCCAAAGGCTGACGAGCCCATTCCTGATCCATACTAACCCACATCCCCAGCTTTCTCACTCAGTGCTTTTCCACATAGACTCTATTGCTTTCTTATTACCTATTTAAAGCTTTAGCCTTGACAGATAACACACAGGTCTCTGAACATGACTTCAGGGACTCCTGGAATAAAGTTAGCAAATAGAGTGGAACAATGGGGAAAAAAAAAAGAGTTCATTTAAAAAATTAATGTTTACAAAATAGCTCTTTGAAATAAATCCTATAAACATTTAACAAACATTATTATTTCTGACACTTATTGGCAAGTTAGAATACTACATAGAATTGTTTTCATTTCAGGAGGAAATGGAGTGAGGGTATTTTGAATACCAGCAGGCTTGAAGACCATTTATAACCCTTAGGCCTTAAATAGAAGAACTCCCAGGTAACCTGTTCCCACAGGCAGCACAGCCCAGTAGAGTGGGACTAAACCTTAAATTTGTGTTTTCCCTTCTCCCATAACCAGCGCTGTGTATTCAGACAAGTTACTTCATTTTTTGACGCATTAGCTGCTTTGCTGGACTCATCCCAAAACACTTGTAAAGGGTGTTTTAAGTAATCAATACAAGAAAATCCATTTATTACCAAGCATATGTGCATTGTTTCATACCTGCCTTAAAACCATATAAAGTGTAAAATTTGACAATGTCAGTTTCATCAACCTAAATCCATGTTAAAAGTGAACATTAAAAAAAAAACACAACGAAATTTCAAAATACACATTTGCAGCCTCATAAAACATGAACTTTATAAGCACTTTAAAATATCAGAAACACAGCTTTGATAATAATTGTTTGAAATTTATATTAAAATGTAATCTGCTATGCTGTACATGTGCATTTAAATGCAGTAATCCAAAAATTCAATATACAATGAAGGAGACTCCTCCTAAGAATTCTAAATTATTTTTAAGTTATCAACATAATTTTGGTAGTGTAAGTTCACAGAGTTAAGTACCTACCCAGTCAATGTTGGTATCTATGTCACACCAGGAAGCCTTCACACATATAGATAGGGATACGGATTCCCTGTGAATTGGTCAAGGACCCTGCCAGGTCCTCCAGGAAGTACAGGCAGCCCCAGGGAGGTGCTGATGCAAGAGTGAGAGCTGTCTCTTAGCTCAGGGGCCTTCGAGCAGCAGGGCAGGGCGGGGCAGGGGGGTAGGGTCAGGTGGGGGGGGGGGTAGGGTCAGAGATACAGGAAGGGACCTGCCTGACAGGTGCCATGTCATATCAGATCAGGGTTTCTTTTTATGTCATTCAGTGTTTACCAACCCTGCCTCCAGACAAATACATACAAAACAAAGTCTTAGCTTCAGGAAAATGGAGTTTCAGAGTTTTAGTTACAGAGTTTCTGAGCCAAAAAGCCCTCTTTTCTTCCTTTAATTTCTGGTTTTCTGACCTAATGTCCTGAAGATACCAATTCCCTTTCTTTAAGTAGTCAGCATTTTCAGTGCTTCTAGTTCTCCAGCTCCGACTTTCCATCATTTAAATCCTTGGCTATTTATCACCTAGAGAAGAAAATAAAGGAATATTTGAGGATGCAGAGATTCTTACCACAAATCTTTTACCAAAGCCTCCTTAACTCACTAAACTGTCTCTTGCTGTCTCCAAGATCACCACTTGACTTCTTTCCAGGCCTTCTTTGGAAAAAGGACCCTTTCCTATCCAGTTTCTCCACTCCTCCTCCCCCACACCCTTAGGCCTGCAGTCACAGAGAAAGCTCGAAAATGCAAATCTGATCAAGTCCTGCCCTTACTTAAAGTCTTTCAGAAACTTCCCATTTACTGGCCCTGGGATGAAACCTCATTTATCTAATAGGAGTCTAAGGACTTTGGGGCCTGGATCGAGTTAGCCTGTCCCCTCCTCTCTGGCTCCCACTCCCTTCCCTCATCTCTCAAGGCACATTTAGGACTTACTCATCTTCAAAGTATCAAGCTTTCTTACACCTTTAATGCCTTTTCACTCTTGCCCCTCAGCTTGGAATACTTCCCGGCTTTAGCTCTCAGCTTGATGCATCGCTAGGAAAAGCCATCAGTGATTACATTGCCCACAAGCACACACTCTCTCGCAGGGAAATGAGACTCAATCCAGACTGCACAGATACAAACACTGGCTTGGCTGCTTATGAGCCCTGAGACCTTTGGCACCTAGGTCTCTATGCCTCAGTTTCATCTGTAAATGGGAGTAATGCCACAAGTGTAAAGA
The DNA here is from genome assembly GCF_053574225.1 of Canis aureus. NCBI lineage: Eukaryota > Metazoa > Chordata > Mammalia > Carnivora > Canidae > Canis > Canis aureus. The sequence goes on from NC_135641.1 coordinate 10,136,276, forward strand.
TTTAATGACTTGAATTATGTTTAATACAGTATATGTGCCATGTAAATGTTGCTATACCTCTTAATAGACACATCGAGGACTTATATGTGCTTGACCCTTTTCATTTATTCCTTTTTCTTTTTTCTAGAGTGTGTGTGGGAGCGGTGGGCGGAGGGGCCGAGGGAGGAGGAAGGAATCCTAGGTAGATACCCTGCTAAGCATGGAGCCAAACTCAGGAGCTCAGTCTCCTAACCCTGAGATCCGGATGGACCTGAGCCAAAATCAAGTGTCAGGCACTTCGCCGACTGAGCCACCCAGACGCCCTGATGTCTTGCCCTTTTTTTAGTGGTTTCACATGTCTTGGGTCTTAAGACAGGGTAAAGGGCCTCTACTTTGAGTTCTGGCAGCCCCTCCAAAAAACACTGCCCTAAGTGTCTTGTAACTTCGCTCCTTGAGGGTAGGACACATACCATGTGTATCGTTGTATCCCACAATATCCTGATGACATGGGAGACCTTGGTTCTTGCCTCAAGGAGTCAAAGAATGAATCTCGTGGACACAGGAGAGTGAGTAAAGGGTTAGAAGTTTATTAAGCAAAGTTAGAGGAAGCTCTCAGAAGTGAGAGGGGTCCTGACAGGGTTGCCACTGAAGGCTTGTAGGGTTCATCTTTCACTGAAAGCCTAATTCAGGGAACCTAATCCTTTTTAATATCTCCATTTATATCACCATTGAGTAGGGACTAGTGATAACATCTTTAATGGCTTACTCCCTTTTTATTTTTTTTAAAGATTTCATTTATTCATGAGAGACACACACACAGAGAGAGGCAGAGACAGGCAGGGGAAGAAGCAGGCTCCTCCTGCAGGGAGCCCAATGTGGGATCCTGGACCCTGGGATCACAACCTGAGCCACTCCCTTTTTAGAGTCCCATGATTTTGTTGGTTACCTTAGGGCAGGTTGGTCTGGCTTATTCCCTGGTTTCCTTACACTTCAACATTTTTGGGATTTTTGTGAGCCTACTTCTGCGGCCCCCTACCTAGCCCCATTTTTTCCTCCTAACTCATTAACAGTGCCTGGTATTTTGTATGCATGAATAAATGGATTTGATTTTAACCTGGCACCTCTTAGCAAAGTACTTTGCAAAGTGTTTTGTATGATTCACCTTCTCCTCATCCCCTCTGATGTTTATCCCTCCTCTGCTAAAACTGGCCTTCCCAAGTCTCCAGTGCCTGAGAGTTGCCAAATCCATATCTTGGCAGCATTTAGCCCAGCTGACCACTGTCTTCCTAAGACATATTTCTCCTGGCATCCATGTTGGAGGAGTGTTGATGGGATAAGTTTTGAAGTATTGTGGGTGATTTAGTGGCTCACAGATCATCTGTGGTACACAAGTGTCTGCTGGCTGTTGGAGCCTGAAATGTCTAAAATGTATGGAAATCTAAAGACAACTGGCTCAATGTAGACCACGAAACTGATGTAGGTCCTATGTATCCGCCAGCGGTAACTTTTGCAGAGGCTTGACTGGACAGCAGTCCAGGGAAGCCACCAGAACACCACCGCAGCACGTGTACCTACACTTTCAAGCCCAGATTTACTACCACTCTCTCCTTCAGCCTATTTTCCCACTAACTCCTTTGGTAAGAAACATGTACATTCATAAGCAATCCTAGGTCCCATTCCAGTGGTCTCTCATGGGCCAGGTATCTCGTTAATAATTACTTTACGTGGGATCCCTGGGTGGCACAGCGGTTTAGCACCTGCCTTTGGCCCAGGGCGCGATCCTGGAGACCCGGGATCGAATCCCATGTTGGGCTCCCGGTGCATGGGGCCTGCTTCTCCCTCTGCCTGTGTCTCTGCCTCTCTCTCTCTCTCTCTGTGTGTGACTATCATAAATAAATAAAAATTAAAAAAATTAATTACTTTACGTGACATGCGAAATTAAGCATGGACTCAAAGTCACATGATTAGCAGGAAAGAGCAGGAGGCAAATTCCCTGCACCAACTTACACCACTGGTCCTCAACCCTAAATGCTTATCAAAATAATGCAAAGGCTTTCGGTTCCACAGTAAAGGTACTGAATTAGATTCTCTAGGAAGGTAGGACTTAGACATGTATAATTTATAAAGGCTCCCATGAAAAATTGGACGACTTGCCCTGATTAAGAACCAGGCATCGGATGAATAGTAGGAACAGACATCCAGAGACTGGAGAAACAGCTCCTCACTAGCAAAGACATAAACATGAGATCACAAGTGACCATTCCTTAAGGAAAGTTTTAAAAATTGTCATAGCATGCCAGGAGACTCTGCTTGTTATAAGCCTCATGGTAATGAAAAAAATTGGGGGGCACCTGGGTGGCTCAGCAGTTGAGCTTCTACTGGTGGCTCAGGGAGTGATCCTGGAGACCTGGGATCGAGTCCCATATTGGGCTCCCTGCAGGAGGCTGCTTCTCCCTCTGCCTGTGTCTCTGCCTCTCTCTCTGTGCCCCTCGTGAGTAAGTAAAATTTTTAAACTAAGAAAAATTCAATTAAAATGCATAGGTTTCTTGATGGATCTTCCATTCTAACGCTGAACGAAGTAATCACAGTACACAAATGAGCTCGCCTCTACTCTCCAAGAGTGAGGCTATTTTTGCTGAAAAATATTTGAAACATGTCCTAACAATTCTGCTTTCCACAGCAGATAATCAAGACTGAAATAAAACTCTTTCGCAGAACTCTCCTACTCATCACAGCGCCTGGATCGTGGGGAGTGTCGGGTAAGAGTCACGAAGAAAGGTTTAGGCTGAAACTCAAAAACATAACTTAGGCTTTTCCAGGAGGAGTTGGAACTAAGTTTATGCTCCTCTGGACCCCTGACTAAGAGCAGATTAAGTCTTAAAGAAAATAACTGGTACAATCATCATGGTGAACAACACATTAAAAACAAAAAAATCACTCAATACATGGACTTGAATTCTGTTCCTGGGCGTCAGGACAGCGCCTGGAGCAGAACGAAGGCGGGACACTGGAGCTTCCGCGGCCACGCGCTCCCATCACTGCCCTCCGCCGCCGACCACAGGAAGGCCCCGCCACCCCCGGGCCCCCCGCAGCCCACCGCCCGCAGCCCCCCCGCCACCCCCGGGCCCCCCCACCCCCCCCGCAGCCAGCAGGCGTGCGGCCCCCCGACCCCCGCAGGGCCCGCGCACGGGGAGAGGCCGGGGAGCAGCTCCCCCTCCCGGCGGCCCCGCGGGCTCACAGCGACCTGCGGGGTCGGCGCCCCGGGGCCCAGGCTCCCGACACACCCGCGAGAGGACCCCCGGGCCGAGCTGAGCTGACGCCCCGCCCGGGAACGGCCCACGCGGGGCTCCCACCCGAGGGCGCCGGCCGGAGGAGCCCGGGGACAGCGCGGAGCGGGCGGGTCTCACCGCCGCGCCTGCGCACATCTCGCGGGACGCCCGCTCGGCGCGCGGGACCAATAAGAATCCGGGCCCGTGACCCGAGGGGAGCGGGAGCCAATCACCGCGCGCTGCGCGTGTGGGCGGTGCCTGGGCGGCTGCGGGGTCCGGGACGCTCGGGACACGCGGCGGCGGGGCGCGGCGGCGGGGCGCGGGGGCTCCTCTCCCGGGCGCGGGCTCGGGTGCCCTTGGGTGCCGGGCCTGGGCTGGGGCCTCGCTGCCGCTCCAGGGCGGGACCGGCCGCCGCCTCGGCCCCCCGCGCCGTCCCGATCTCCTCTTTCCCCTGTTGGCTGAGGCTGAGGTTTTTCTAACTGGCGGCGACCCCCGGTTGCCGGCGTACCTGGGAGCGCCCCTCCTGCCTTCACCTGCGCGAAACCTGACCGTGCGACCCAAAGAACCATCGAGCGTCTGCAGCCACCTTTTTCCTTAAGTTCGCTCTTGAGCAACAGCGCTGGCTTGTCAACGAACGGGCAGCGCGCGCAGGCTGCGAAGACGCGCAGGGGGAGGCTGAGCTCCTCCGCTGGACCCGGGCGGGGGGACCCGGGGGGGTGACCCGGGCGGGGGGGGCCCGGGCGGGGGGGCCCGGCGTGGCCCCGCGTGCTTCCCGAGTCACGTGCAGCCCGCGGTGGGCGCAGCCTCGGCGCTGGACGACTGCACTGGTGCCTGAAGTTAGTGCCCTTACCAGGCACCAGGCATCTCTAGGCTTTAGGATGTGGGGATCGGAGTCCCTGGTGTCCTGTCCTGGCGCTTAGAACCCAGTGCGGACTCTGCTCAATTTTTAGATACAGACGCGTATTTCATAAGCACTGATCGTTTTTGTTGAATGAGGTATGTTCTTGAATTAGAATCTTTTCCAGTAGGTAACCATACTATATATATAGTTTTTCTTCTTTTTTTTTTCCTTTAGGTACTCTTCAAGAGAAAGTGAGAACAACATGATTTGGATGACGTTGTACAGGAATCTTTTAAATGTAGCTAGTCCTGCCCCATGGGGACATCTGGCTGCTCTGAAAAATCAACCTGTGAGTCATGTTCGCAGAAAACAGCTCTGTCCGTGCTTCTTTTCTCTACGCCCAACATCTTTCAGGCTCAAATTTTTCATACCTGCTGTTAAAAGTTCCCGGACAGAAAATGGAAAGGAGCTCATCGAGTTGGTGCGCTGCTGCTTTTGCAAGTACACTACTGGGGATAGAGCAAACGAGAATAAACACATGGATGAATAGATGTGTTACAGTAGACTTTAAAATAAAAAGATCACCAGAGACACTGCTGAAAATTCTGCAGTGGAAATCTTTTTACAATTTTTGGAAATGGAAGAAAAAGGGATTCTAGAGAATAACATCTTTAGTGTTTATAACTTCATTTTGAATCCCAACAACTGTTGAATGCTGCTTTGGTGACTGCTTTGTAAGCCTGACTCTGTGGCTTATGGGTCCCTATAGTAACCTGTCAGTGAGCCTCATGGCAGAGTGCCGAGATTGGCTTGAAAGAGTTCATAGATACTCACAGTCTGTATTGGAAAAAGTATGATTGAACTCCCAAAGTCCAGCTATGCAGCCCTGGAATGCAAAGTGAAAAATTGGAGGAATTTATTACAAAGGGTATTGTGTCATTTTGTACACTTTTCTGGGCTGAAGAAGTGGATATACAGTCCATTTTTAAAAATTAGATGAGCAACATCTCTCAGTTGATAGTTTCTAACTTAAGGCCGATGTTAGTAAGCCAAGGTGCAATGTGCTGGTGCTTCTTGATCAGACACTACCTCTGATTATAGAAATGGGTAAAGGTGCTATAAAAACACCTTTTATTTTTTCTGATGAAGACCTAGATAAAATTTCCGAAATGTTCAGATTCTTGGGCACAATAATCATTTTCTTACAAAGTCCTAGAGCAACATGTACTTTGCGAGCAATTCTGTGATACTCAGTAGAAAATGGATTCCCTCAAAGCCCATTTTGGATGTAATGGCAGAAAGTTCTCTCTCCTACTTGGCAACCAAAAACTTTCTCCCAGTCAAGTTTCTGAGTTAATCAGTAAACTTAGAAAAACTTATTTGCTACTTGCTTAAATCACTTGCTACCAAGACCCACACTTTGTTTAGAAAACTAGAAAATTGGCTATTCCCTCATTCTGATTGTTTTCAGCCCAGAATACTATTGAAATTCCTTAATTCATATTGCTGATAAAATTTCATCTATTTGACTTTATGATAAACATTATTTTCTTCTCAAGGTAAGCTGGTTATAACTTCTAAGATCAGAGAAACATTTGGAAGCTTGATGTTTTAGAGTCTAGGAAGACTTTATATGAGCAGTGTTTTCCCTCTTTTCCATAATGCTCTAAAGAAGAGGTCCCGAAGAGGTGGAGTACTTGAATTATAAGAAAATGGTTAAGAATGCTAAACCTTTTCATGGAAAGGGAAGCTGGCAGTTTCTGGAAGCGCAGGCTCTTCACTGACCTGGGGGAACAGTTGCAGTATTCTGTTAGGGGTGATGGTGATGATAGCAACCACAATAAAAGATATTAGAATCACTGATGAAAGAGACAGAGTTGCTTTATTTTCTTCGAGAGGATTAGTTTATTTTTCATATCAATTCAAGTGCACCTAAATATGTTGGGTGGCTAGATCTCAGTCAAAGGGAGTGAATAGGGGATCCCTGGGTGGCTCAGCAGTTTAGCACCTGCCTTTGGCCCAGGGTGTGATCCTGGTGATCCTGGAGTCCCGGGATCAAGTCTCACGTCAGGCTCCCAGCATGGAGCCTGCTTCACCCTCTTCCTGTGTCTCTGCCTCTCTCTCTCTCTATGTCTATCATAAATAAATAAATAAAAACTTTTAAAAACTTTAAAAAAAATAAAGGGAGTGAATAGTGAGAAAAAAGAAAAATAGACCATACTTTTGATATATAAATATAAATTTATGAAAATGTATAAATTAGCATTTATAATCATTGAAAGGTACAGAAAACTATTTTAACTAGTATCAAAAGAATTTCTCTACTAATATGAAATTGGGGAGGATAAAAATACAAAGAGGTAATAGGGAACCTGTGAGCTGGAATGGACTCAAGGGAAGCTTCTGATTTTTAAGTCAAAAGGAGTGAATTGCATTTAGTTAAATATACATGCATTATTGTCTAATGGTGGTCAGGTTGAGGGATGAGAAGAGACATCAAGGAAGGCAAGCTTGTGGGTATAAAAAACCCTCTGGAGTTAGGAAAATGGAGTTCTAGTCCCTCTGCCATCAAATAGTTCTATTGAGAAAGACCAAGAAAAGAAAAGAAAAAAAAACCCCACCCTGTTAATTATGTACCTAACTCCTATTTATGTCAGACCCCATTATCTAGAACTTTGATCACATGCTAACCAAGTGACTTATGGCAAGTTAATTTCTTTCTCAAGCCTTAGTTTCCTTGTAGGTGGTAGTAGGGTTGTATCAGAATCAAATGATTTAATGTATATAAAAAACTTAGAGGGATCCCTGGGTGGCGCAGCGGTTTGGCGCCTGCCTTTGGCCCAGGGCGCGATCCTGGAGACCCGGGATCGAGTCCCACGTCGGGCTTCCGGTGCATGGAGCCTGCTTCTCCCTCTGCCTATGTCTCTGCCTCTCTCTCTTTCTCTCTCTGTGACTATCATAAATAAATAAAAATTTAAAAAAAAAAACTTAGAAAAAAGTGTCTGGCATAAAGAAATTAAGTACAGTGTAGATATCAGTTATAATTTTTTATGTCTGATTTTTCTAACATGTCATGATTGTACTTCACTTTGTCTTTTGGGTTTGATTTTTCATCAATGAAACCTAAGTCAAAGGAAGTTATGTTAGTTGATCTCTAAGATCATTTACAAAATTTATGGTTTTTTATTTAAAGAGCAAGGCAAAAAGAGTAAAATACACTAGGTGGGAGACAGAATAGATTCTGATATGTTTAGGTATCCTGCTTACTTGGGGGCTAGGCCCCAATGATTTTAACTTCCTTTTGAAATCTTGTATTTAGTGGATTTCTAGTTGTTCACAGATCTGTATTATTATTATTTTTAATAATAAATTTTTTATTGGTGTTCAGTTTGCAAACATACAGAATAACACCCAGTGCTCATCCCGTCAAGTGCCCCCCTCAGTGCCCGTCACCCATTCACCCCACCCCCGCCCTCCTCTCCTTCCACCACCCCAGTTCGTTTCCCAGAGTTAGGAGTCTTTATGTTCTGTCTCCCTTTCTGATATTTCCCACACACTTCTTCTCCCTTCCCTTCTATTCCCTTTCACTATTATTTATATTCCCCAAGTGAATGAGAACATATAATGTTTGTCCTTCTCCGATTGACTTATTTCACTCAGCATAATACCCTCCAGTTCCATCCACATTGAAGCAAATGGTGGGTATTTGTCGTTTCTAATGGCTGAGTAATATTCCATTGTATACATAAACCACATATTCTTTATCCATTCATCTTTCGATGGACACCGAGACTCCTTCCACAGTTTGGCTACTGTGGACATTGCTGCTATAAACATCGGGGTGCAGGTGTCCCGGAGTTTCATTGAATCTGTATCTTTGGGGTAAATCCCCAACAGTGCAATTGCTGGGTCGTAGGGCAGGTCTATTTTTAACTCTTTGAGGAACCTCCACACAGTTTTCCAGAGTGGCTGCACCAGTTCACATTCCCACCAACAGTGCAAGAGGGTTCCCCTTTCTCCACATCCTCTCCAACATTTGTGGTTTCCTGCCTTGTTAATTTGCCCCATTCTCACCGGTGTGAGGTGGGATCTCATTGTGGTTTTGATTTGTATTTCCCTGATGGCAAGTGATGCAGAGCATTTTCTCATGTGCATGTTGGCCATGTCTATGTCTTCCTCTGTGAGATTTCTGTTCATGTCTTTTGCCCATTTCATGATTGGATTGTTTGTTTCTTTAGTGTTGAGTTTAATAAGTTCTTTATAGATCTTGGAAACTAGCCCTTTATCTGATACGTCATTTGCAAATATCTTCTCCCATTCTGTAGGTTGTCTTTTAGTTTTGTTGACTGTATCCTTTGCTGTGCAAAAGCTTCTTATCTTGATGAAGTCCCAATAGTTCATTTTTGCTTTTGTTTCTTTTGCCTTCGTGGATGTATCTTGCAAGAAGTTACTGTGGCCGAGTTCATAAAGGGTGTTGCCTGTGTTCTCCTCTAGGATTTTGAGGGAATCTTGTCTCACATTTAGATCTTTCATCCATTTTGAGTTTATCTTTGTGTATAGTGAAAGAGAGTGGTCCAGTTTCATTCTTCTGCATGTGGATGTCCAATTTTCCCAGCACCATTTATTGAAGAGACTGTCTTTCTTCCAGTGGATAGTCTTTCCTCCTTTATCGAATATTAGTTGACCATAAGGTTGAGGGTCCACTTCTGGGTTCTCTATTCTGTTCCATTGATCTATGTGTCTGTTTTTGTGCCAGTACCACACTGTCTTGATGACCACAGCTTTGTAGTACAACCTGAAATCTGCCATTGTGATGCCCCCAGCTATGGTTTTCCTTTTTAAAATTCCCCTGGATATTCAAGGTCTTTTCTGATTCCACACAAATCTTAAAATAATTTGTTCTAACTCTCTGAAGAAAGTCCATGGTATTTTGATAGGGATTGAATTAAACGTGTAAATTGCCCTGGGTAACATTGACATTTTCACAATATTAATTCTGCCAATCCATGAGCATGGAATATTTTTCCATCTCTTTGTGTCTTCCTCAATTTCTTTCAGAAGTGTTCTATAGTTTTTAGGGTATAGATCCTTTACCTCTTTGGTTAGGTTTATTCCTAGGTATCTTATGCTTTTGGGTGCAATTGTATTTGGGATTGACTCTTTAATTTCTCTTTCTTCAGTCTCATTGTTAGTGTATAGAAATGCCACTGATTTCTGGGCATTGATTTTGTATCCTGCCACGCTGCCAAATTGCTGTATGAGTTCTAGCAATCTTGGTGTGGAGTCTTTTGGGTTTTCTATGTAGAGTACCATGTCATCAGTGAAGAGGGAGAGTTTGACTTCTTCTTTGCCAATTCGAATGCCTTTAATGTCTTTTTGTTGTCTGATTGCTGAGGCTAGGACTTCCAGTACTATGTTGAATAGAAGTGGTGAGAGTGGACATCCCTATCTTGTTCCTGATCTTAGGGGAAAGGCTCCCAGTGCTTCCCCATTGAGAATGATATTTGCTGTTGGCTTTTTGTAGATGGCTTTTAAGATGTTGAGGAATGTTCCCTCTATCCCTACACTCTGAAGTGTTTTGATCAGGAATGGGTGCTGTATTTTGTCAAAGGCTTTCTTTGCATCTAATGAGAGGATCATATGGTTCTTGGTTTTTCTCTTGCTGATATGATGAATCACATTGATTGTTTTACAAATGTTGAACCAGCCTTGTGTCCCGGGAATAAATCCCACTTGGTCATGGTGAATAATTTTCTTAATGTACTGTTGGATCCTATTGGCCAGTATCTTGTTGAGAATTTTTGCATCCATGTTCATCAGGGATATTGGTCTGTAATTCTCCTTTTTGGTGGGGTCTTTGTCTGGTTTTGGAATTAAGGTGATGCTGGCCTCATGGAATGAATTTGGAAGTACTCCATCTCTTTCTATCTTTCCAAACAGCTTTAGGAGAATAGGTATGGTTTCTTCTTTAAACGTTTGATAGAATTCCCCTGGGAAGCCATCTGGCCCTGGACTTTTGTGTCTTGGGAGGTTTTTGATGACTGCTTCAATTTCCTCCCTGGTTATTGGCCTGTTCAGGTTTTCTATTTCTTCCTGTTCCAGTTTTGGTAGTTTGTGGCTTTCCAGGAATGCATCCATTTCTTCTAGATTGCCTAATTTATTGGCGTATAGCTGTTCATAATATGTTTTTAAAATCGTTTGTATTTCCTTGGTGTTGGTAGTGATCTTTCCTTTCTCATTCATGATTTTATTAATTTGAGTCTTCTCTCTCTTCTTTTTAATAAGGCTGGCTAATGGTTTATCTATGTTATTAATTCTTTCAGAGAACCAACTCCTGGTTTTGTTGATCTGTTCCACAGTTCTTCTGGTCTATATTTCGTTGAGTTCTGCTCGAATCTTTATTAACTCTCTTCTTCTGCGGGGCGTAGGATCTATTTGCTGTTTTTTCTCTAGCTCCTTTAGGTGTAAGGTTAGCTTTTATATTTGAGTTCTTTCTAGTTTTTGAATGGATGCTTGTATTGCGATGTATTTCCCCCTCAGGACTGCTTTTGCTGCATCCCAAAGATTTTGAATGGTTGTATCTTCATTCTCATTAGTTTCCATGAATCTTTTTAATTCTTCCTTAATTTCTTGGTTGGCCCTTTCATCTTTTAGCAGGATGGTCCTTAACCTCCACGTGTTTGAAGTCCTTCCAAACTTCTTGCTGTGATTTAGTTCTAATTTCAAGGCATTATGGTCTGAGAATATGCAGGGGACGATCCCAGTCTTTTGGTATCAGTTCAGACCCGATTTGTGACCCAGTATGTGGTCTATTCTAGAGAAAGTTCCATGTGCACTTGAGAAGAATGTGTATTCAGTTGAATTTGGATGTAAAGTTCTGTAGATATCTGTGAAATCCATGTGGTCCAGTGTATCATTTAAAGCTCTCGTTTCTTTGGAGATGTTGTGTTTAGAAGACCTATCGTGTAGAAAGCGCTAGATTGAAGTCTTCAAGTATAAGTGTATTATTATCTAAGTATGCCTTAACTTTGGTTATTAATTGATTTATATATTTGGCAGCTCCCACATTCGGGGCATATATATTGAGGATTGTTAAGTCCTCTTGTTGAATAGATCCTTTAAGTATGAGATAGTGTCCCTCTTCATCTCTCACTACAGTCTTTGGGGTAAATTTTAGTTTATCTGATATAAGGATGGCTACCCCTGCTTTCTTTTGTGGACCATTTGAATGGTAAATGGTTCTCCAACCTTTTATTTTCAGGCTGTAGGTGTCCTTATGTCTAAAATGAGTCTCTTGTAGACAGCAAATAGATGGGTCCTGCTTTTTTATCCAGTCTGAAACCCTGCGCCTTTTGATGGGGGTCATTAAGCCTGTTCACGTTCAGTTACTATTGAAAGATAGGAGTTTAGTGTCATCATGATATCTATTCAGTACTTGTTTTTGTGGATTGTTCCACTGGACTTCTTCTTAAATGGGAATTTTAAGAGTCCCCCTTAAAATGTCTTGAAGAGCTGGTTTGGAGGTCACATATTCTTTCAGTTCCTGCTTGTCTTGGAAGCTCTTTATCTCTCCTGCTATTCTGAATGAGAGCCTTGCTGGATAAAGTATTCTTGTTTGCATGTTCTTCTCATTTAGGACCCTGAATATATCCTTCCAGCCATTTCTGGCACGCCGGGTCTCTGTGGAGAGGTCTGCTGTTACCCTAATACTCCTCCCCATAAAAGTCAGGGATTTCTTGTCTCTTGCTGCTTTAAGGATCTTCTCTTTATCTTTGGAATTTGCAAGCTTAACTATTAGATGTCGAGGTGTTGAACGGTTTTTATTGATTTTAGGGGGGGATCTCTCTATTTCCTGGCTCTGAATGCCTGTTTCCCTTCCCAGATTAGGAAAGTTTTCAGCTATGATTTGTTCAAATACATATTCTGGCCCTCTGTCCCTTTCGGTGCCCTCGGGAACCCCAATTAAACGTAGGTTTTTCTTCCACAAGCTGTCATTTATTTCCCTTAATCTATCCTCATGGTCTTTTAATTGTTTGTCTCTTTTTTCCTCAGTTTCTCTCTTTGCTATCAACTTGTCTTCTATGTCACTCACTCATTCTTTCACCTCGTTAACCCTCGTTGTTAGGACTTCTAGTTTGGATTGCATCTCATTCCATTGATTTTTAATTTCTGCCTGATTGGATCTAAATTCTGCAGTCATGAAGTCTCTTGAGTCCTTTATGGTTTTTTCTAGAGCCACCAGTAGCTGTATAATAGTGCTTCTGAATTGGCTTTCTGACATTGAATTGTAATCCAGATTTTGTAACTTTGTGGGAGAGAGGACTGTTTCTGATTCTTTCTTTTGAGGTGAGGTTTTCCTTCTGGTCATTTTGCTCAGTGCAGAGTGGCCAAAACCAAGTTGTATTGGGAAAAGGAGAAAAAGAGAGGAGAGAAAGAAGGAAAGAAAAGAGAAAAAAAAAAGGAAAAAGGAAGAAAAAAGAAAAAAAGAAAGAGAAAGAGAAAGAAAGCAAAAAGAAAAGGGTGGGGGAAGCAAACAGAAATCAAAAAGCAAAGCAAAACAAAAAAAAAACTCGGGGGAGTATCTTCTGATTCTGTATACTTTAAGTCCCTTGACGTCCCCTGGAACTTGTCCATCTAGCTGGTCTTCTGGGGGAGGGGCCTGTTGTGCTGATTTTCAGGTGTTAGTACTTCGGGGAGCTGCTCTGCCCCCTGCCTGGTGCAGGGCTCAGTGGGGGTTGTTTACCCTCCTGAGGCCCCAGGAGGAACAACAACCACAGAGGTGGCGACCAGCTCTCCAGCCCTGGAGTCAGCTCCTGTAGTAACTGCAAAGTTCTCTGTCTGCAGGGCCTGGAGGCTCCGGGGCGGGGCCGCTGATCTGCTCAGCTCGGGGCAGGAGCGTCCTTGCTGTCCTGGGCCCTCCCGGCCTCTGCCTGTCCCGGGGGGAGGCTGGATCCTGGGCTGTGTCTCCTGCGCCCAGTGCTCCCGGGCCTGCACTGATGGATTCGCTCTCCTGCCCCGGAGTCCCCTCCGCGGAGCCGCCCTGAGCCCCTCCGAGCTGCTTCGGGTCCCGCCGCACGCTGCAGCCCTTAGGGAGCTCGGCGCACTCTCCCGGGGTGCAGGTGTCTGTTAGTGTCCCCGGGAGCCCGAGGGCATCCCCGCCCTCCTGGGTCCTGCTCCGCCTCCCTGCGAGCCCCTTTCCGCCCGGGAAGGTTGGTGCAGCTCCTGCGTCTCCGGGACGGGGCTCTCCTGTCCTGGGGACACTCGCCCCGGCCTCAGCCCGGCTCCTCGCGGGGCCCCTCCCCCTCGGAGGCCTTTTGTTTCTTTATTTCTTTTTCCCCCGTCTTCCTACCTTGATAGAAGCGCGAACTCTTCTCACTGTAGCATTCCAGCTGTTTTCTCTTTAAATCTCAGGCCGAATTCGTAGATTTTTCTGGCCGAGTTGGAGGTTATCTAGGTAATTTGGTGGGGACAGGTGACTTGGGGACCCTACTCTTCCACCATCTTGCCCCTCCCTCTCAGATCTGTATTATTTAAAAGATTTTTTTGACCTTGAATCAAAGAAGTTAATAGATACAGTTACGTTAGAAGGTTCCTGAACTTCTAGAAATCATACGGTATTACAGTGTGTGGGTTTTTTGGAGAAGAGCTCTATATAACTATAAGTTTCTAAAAACAACTGTGACTGCTCTCCAAGGCCTAAAAAGATTTAAACTTTTTTACATACTCCATCCTATCCTCCTGCATTTCTTTCTAGCATTTACAACAGGATGAAAATATCTCTATACTGTGGCCTTTCAGAGAAATCTAGCCACACACCTCTTCCCCAGGCTTCTTTGTCACCCATTTTCCAATGCTATTCCTTTGAAGGAATGATTCATGATTTCCCAGCCAATCTCTTAGCCTAGGCTTCTGAGTCAGTATGGATATGTACCTTGAACAGCCTCTTACCCCGCCAGAGAAAATAAACACCTGGGGCCTTGCTTGAAGGTCTGCCCACTGAAAGGACTTCCTTGTGTCACAGTACTTTATGGTCCTGAAAATCAGGGCTCCAAAAGGGTCCCCTAGAGTAGGATGTCATGCTATCGCTGTCTATTTTTGGGTGATGCCAGCATACTATGCAGAGTTGTCTCTAAAATTGCTTGACTTTTTTTTTCTTCCTTCACCAACAAGTCACAAGCAAGTCCCCATGTGACCACGTGTGGGTTGAAAGAGAGGCGGCGATGCAGCAGGAGGAGAGGTGTAAGTCTTCAGGTCCTGTTAAGCCAAATCTCTTATGTAAAACTTCAACCTGATGGTAGTGTGCTGCTATCCACACTCAACTTTATTTGGTGGCTCAGGCATCTCTCCATTCCTGAAAAGCAGAGCACATGGAATGTTTATGGCGCATATTCGGGTATCGTGTCTCTGCGAGGGTGTAAGCTGGAGCTATCAGAGAACACATCTGCAGAGGATGAAAAAGCTGTGCTGCAAAATCCTAAAGTTTTGCAATGTGATTCTGTAGAAACTTGCCAAATGCTCTGCATAGTATTTCCATGTGTAATAAACACTAAAAGCACTTTTGGACCTCCTGGGATATAAGGCCCCAGTGGTGGATCAATTTGTTTGGTAGCCTAGACCTATTGCAGAACAATATTTTGATCTGGTCTTCATTCAAAACTGATAGTCTTTTAGGTTTCTTTTTAAATAAGTCAGAGTAGCACACTATGAATCCCAAAGGCCTTCACCTTGGAAGAGATACCTCAACACACCCACAGAGCATTGAACCTCTAGATGTTTTACCAAAGTAGTAGGGCCTTATGTTTTGGGGTGTCCGTTTCTCATCTCTGGCATGTATGAGTTTAGACAAGGTATCTAGGACATTTGCTACATTTTGCTCACTGGATCAGGTCAGTATGATATCAATATAGACGGCCAGCATAAACCTATTGTGGGACATAGAGACCACCAAGATCCCTGTGAACTAGAGTATTACATAGGGCTGGAGAGTTAATACAGTTTTGTTGATCTTGCCAGCTGAAAACAAACTGCTTTTAATACCCTTTATTTAGAGGCGTATAATGAAAGCTACTCAAGTAACAGGACTCTGGGAAATATAGTTCACAAGCTTAGCCAAGTTGTAACAACACAACCCAGCAAAAGACAGATAAGTGTATAGTTGGTTACAGTTTAATGTGATGTACTCACTCGTACATAAATTTATGCAAAACATTATGGTAGTACAGAAGAATTTAGGACTCTAGGGGAATCAGAGGATAGCTGTTGAGTGTTTATGAGCTAATTTTCAGAAGGACAAAAGGCAGTGGCTGTGAGATGGGAATATGTGAGGCCCCATTCCTCAGGTAGGACTCATCTGGCAATGGAGAGCTGTTTGCCATGTCTGGACCACATGATTCAGCACATACAGGGTAGTTACTGGAGAGGAGGCTAGCTGTGACTTCTTTCCTCCTGGTATAAAAAACAGTATTTAGCCTAGAAGTAGTATGCCTATTTTATAAAGATAGTTTAGGCTTATAAACAAATTAGCCAGATAACTATTAATCTGAATTCATCAAAATAGGAGACATACTTTGAGAATTAAATGGAACCTAAGTATTGCCTCCATACTTTCCATTGATCTAATTTAATGGAAATACTTTACTGGAGACCCTGTGACAGTTTAATTAACAGTTATTTTTTTTCCCAAAACCATAATATAACATTTAATGGTCAAATACTATTGTATTAATTATTTGGATAAATTTATTAACTATTTTCCTTTGTTCCTTCTGAATACATGCTGTTCTATTCTGTTTTTACTTTTGGGAGAACAATATAAAACTAGATATGGACATTTTTGGTGGATCATGATCACTTATTAACCTGTGAAACCAACACTTGTATTCCTGTCTGTGGACCACATAGTATGTCTTTTCTTGGGTCTTAACAGAACATAATAATAGAGAACTATGATGATTGATTTTATGTGTTAACATGGCTAGGCTATGGTAACCATATGACCGTATGTTTTTGGTCAAACATATGACCATATGTTTTTGGTCAAACACCAGCCTAGATATCACTGTGAAACTATTTTTTAGTTTAGTTTTTTTTTTTTAATTTTTTTTATTTATTTATGATAGTCACACAGAGAGAGAGAGAGAGAGGCAGAGACACAGGCAGAGGGAGAAGCAGGCTCCATGCACCGGGAGCCTGACATGGGATTCGATCCCGGGTCTCCAGGATCGTGCCCTGGGCCAAAGGCAGGCGCCAAACCGCTGCGCCACCCAGAGATCCCTGTGAAACTATTTTTTAGATGACATTAACATTTAAATCACTAAGTGTACAGTTGGTTACAGTTTAATGTGATGTGCTCACTCATAAATTTATGCAAAACATTATGGTAGTACAGAAAAAACTTATTATAAAACTTTCCCATTCATAAGTGGTGGACCTCATTCAATCAGTTGAAGGTCTAAAGAGAAAAAGATTGAAGCCCCCAAGGAAAAGGTAATTCTGCCTTTGAATTTAAGGCTGCAACGTCAACAGTCCTGTGAGTCTGTGGAATATTAGTCTGCCACACAGATTTCACGTTTGCCAGCCTCTGCAGTTGTGTGAATGAATTCTTTAAAAATAAATCTCAACACATACACTTCCCGTTGGTTCTGTTTCTTTGGAGAACATTGACAAATTCAAGGATAACCCAAACAGTGGTTTTAAACATCAAGTTTAAAAGTGTGTCTGTACACAAAGGAGTTACTGCCTAATTAAAAAAATGGCTTGTCAGCTTGAATAAATACTTCATGATTTATAATCAAGGCTGGATTATTAATAATCTTCAGCACAACATGGCATGAGTAATTTGTTTAAACCTGATTTTCAAATTCAATTTTTAACTAGCAATTTTCAATCTATTTACTGAAGAATCAATTGGCCCGAAAGCGGATTGATTTTCTCCTATTCTACTTAGTTGGTGAGGTACTAGTAAGTAGTAACGTAGCAAACAGCCAAGTTCAAAAGAAGAAAATGTTTTCAAATTGGATAAGCAGCCTATGAGTAACTAACAAATTAATATGGGGTACACACATTGGAAAAATAGGTAGTTTATCACAGCGAAAATGGAATTGTACAAGTTCCCTGTTGTTACAGGTTAAACTGTGTCCTGTAAAAATCCTAACCCAGGATATGTTGACATCCTAACCCAGAGCACTTGGAGATTATTCCCTCATAAAGGTGGGAACCTGGAGATAGACATGCATACAGGGAGAACCCCATGCTAAGACGAAGGCAAGATCAGGGGCGCCTGGGTGGCTCAGTCAGTGAAGCAACCAACTCTTGATTTCAACTCAAGTTGTGATCTCTCAGGGTCCTGAGATCGAGCCCTGAGTCCAGCTCTGCGCTGAGTGTGGAGCCTGCTTAAGATTCTCTCTCCCTCTGCCCTGCTCATGTTCTCTGTCTCTGTCTCTCTCTGTTTCTCTCTCTCTCAAAAAAAAAAAAAAAGAAAGAAAGAAAGAAAGATGAAGGCAGAGATCAGAATGATGTTCCCATATGCTAAGGAATACCACAGATTTTTCACAAACCATCAGAAGCCAGGAGAAAATCATGGACCAGACTCTTCCTCATGGCCCTCAGAAGAAACCAATCCTGGCAACAACTTGGTCTTGAATCCTAGCTTCCTAAACTAGGAGATACCACGAAAAATCCAGTTGCTTAAGCCACTCAGTTTCTGGTACTTTGTTACAGCAGCTTTAGAAAAGTAACTTAATAGTACTAATTAATATTTTAAAATAAACATAATAAAGAAATATTGTAAAATTCCTAATTGTTCAACTAATCTTAAGTATTATTTATGAACTACTGTGTTCTGTTCATTATTTTCAAGTTAATATTTTGTTATTAGAAATAAATAATTATGCTAATAGCTAACTCTTATGGGACATTTATTATTTTCCAAGCACAGTTTTAAGTGCTTTAAGTGTATTACCTCACAGATAATTCCATTAGTCCCATTTTATAAAAGAAACTCAAAAGCATAGGAGTAAGTTGTTTCAGTTAACAAATGTCGTAGTGGTAGATCCAAAGCATGAACTCAAAGGATTTAGCTCTAAAATTTTCGGTTCTAACCACAATGCCATTATACCTATTGGTGACATAAGTAATAAAGATTTTCCTGCCCCATAAAAAGAGTTTTCCAAGGTTAACTGCATTTGGAATGATGAATTCACAACAAATATCTACATAATATCAGGATGTCTTCCTGAAATATTTAAGTCCCATCACACACCACACATCATTTGGGGATATTTACTATATTTGAAATTTATTTGAAGAGAAAATAATCTATACTAATCCTTTATTTTGGTCTTTATTTCTGTTAATACTTAAGTCAGCTTATTTAAGAAGAAAAACCTATAAAGATCATTTATGCATTTGTAATAAAAATATATAATAATCTTATTCATGTAAATGGTATTAACTTTACATTTTGTAAATGCTGTGTGGTTTAATGGCATGGATTCCAGTGACTGCAAAAAGACACACACACACACACACACATACACACACACACACACAAGGGCTCATTGTCTATCCAGGACTACACACTGTTAACTTTTGCCAAAGTCAGAGTATAAAATGTCTTTCATTTATTTCCTGATCTCTGGAAAGCTTGTTGTAAATACTTCCACTAAGATGCTGGTAGATGTAAACTGTTGGCATTGTGAAAGGAGTTTCCATGGAGAAATAACTTTTGGTCTTTCCTTCTACTCTGCAGTTGAGTAATTTGAATGAGATGCCCCCTACTAGCCCGTGGCTCTTCTCATGTTAGGCAGGGAACTCCATGCATTTCTCAGGACATGCTCCTACTGTTTCCCAAAGTCTGGATACCTTATCCCCTTTCTGCTCTGTGCAGTGCAACTCCCAATGGCTCAATGTTAAGGCATTTCCAGTTACCCATCTTAGTTTTCTATGGTGCCCATTCCTTAGTGTTTAGAGGCAGATTTTCAAATTTCTTTTTTTTTAAGATTTTATTTATTTATTCATAAGAGACCCAGAGAGAGAGAGAGAGAGAGGCAGAGACAGAGGCAGAGGGAGAAGCAGGCTCCCTGTGGGGAGCCCGATCCAGAACTCAATCCCAGGACCCTAGGATCACAACCTGAGCCAAAGGCAGATGTTCAACCACTGAGCCACCCAGGTGCCCCAAATTTTAAAATTTCTAAAGGAAAAAAAAACTAAAGAAATTAAAATGTTACATATTTAATATTGAGAAGTTAATATGGAAGGGTTCCACATGGCTCTGTTGTATAAGGAATACAAACTCCCTTTCCAACATCACAGAAGACATGGGAAATTATAATGGGTTAATTATTCATAAATTTAAGTATTATTTTTTTCTGTACAAGTTTCATCTTTTAATCTCTGATATACTACATACATACTATATATATGCGCTACATATATACTACACATACTCTTATATATCCATGTATACTACATATAGTAGTAAGCATAAGTAGTATACTTAGAAGTGTGAAATTTAATGTCATGTCAAGGATTTCTTTTTTTTTTTAAGATTTTATTTATTTATTCATGAGAGACACAGAGAGAAAGAGAGAGGCAGAGACACAGGCCGAGGGAGAAGCAGGCTCTATGCAGGGAACCTGACATGGGACTTGATCCTGGGTCGCCAGGATCACGTTCTGCACTGAAGGCAACACTAAACTGCTGAGCCACCCGGGCTGCCTGTGTCAAGGATTTCTATCATCAGTTGATATCCCTTTTTTTGTTCTTTATTAGATCTCAGGGAAGGAAAATAAGCAACACTTCTAATGAAATTTGCAGCTACTGGCATATCAGTTAAAGTGCTTTTGGCTCGTAATTGCTTAAACAGGAAGGGCATAATATTATTCCACATATCTGGAAGTTTACAATGTCATTTCATTTACTGCCTCAAAAGGAAAGAACCCCATGTCCTTCCCATTTTCCACTCTGCCATCCTCAGCTTGGTCCTTGGACTAGTTACCTGGGCAGATGCAACACGGTTATGTAATCTGGGTATCACATCTGTAAAATCCAGAGGAACTCTTACTTCTGCAGGTCTCTTTTTTTTTCATGAAGAAACCTTTCCCAGCAGCCCCGCCCAGCGGACCATGCCATACATCTCCTTGGCCACAAGCATCACAAGCCCATCCTTAAACAGGTCTCTGTCAAAGGAAGGAGGTCTTCGTCTTTTCACTTAAACCCAGAGCCATGTGATGGAGGGGTAGATATCTTAAAACTCAGAGATTGATCTACCCTACAGGAAAAATGGGATAGGCATTTTGAATAGGCTATGGATGATTGTGGCTTCCAGGCTCTGCTATGTAGGGACTTGCTACCTACATGTAGGGAAGTTCAGAACATTGGGGAGGTGATAATTAGATCCCCCTCCTCCATCCTCAGCCTCTTTGCTTTCCAGCTGCCTCTTCTTGCCTGGTACTTCCTTAGAGACCTTTGGGCCTTCCAGGCTCCTGCTAGCCAACAGAAACACCAGCCCACAGACAAAGGCAGGTGTTTCTCCCAGGACAGACCAAGAAATGTCCTCGGCCCATAGTCAGTCTTTTCTCTGCGTCCTCTCCTACTCAAGCATCATGGAGCTTTGGTCAGCTCTTGCTGCTTCAGCTAGAACTACTTCCTCTCCAAGAACTACTTCCTCTCCCGTCAACTCATTTAAAAACATGCTCAGACCTCTTCCTTAGCAATACAGCAAACAAAGCTCAACAAGCTGAAAACAACTCACCTGTTTCTTGCTTTTGTGAAGCCAGTAAATAAAAACCCATTCTCTTTATGAATTAATTTTTAGCCAGTTTCTTTTTTTAAAGATTTCATTTATTTATTCATGAGAGACAGAGAGAGAGGCAGAGACACAGGCAGAGGGAAAAGTGGTATCCCTGCAGGGAGCACAATGCGGGCTCAATCTCATGCATTGAGCCAAAGGCAGATGCTCAACCATGGAGCCACCCAGGCGTCCCAATTTTTAACCAGTTCTGACCAAAATCCAGACCAATTTCAACCAAGACACGAGAGTCTGACAGATGAAGATCAAGTTAGTTTTGCTTGCTGGTGGAGTTGCTTGGAGACGGATGGTTTATGGGGTGCTGTGAGAAACGGTAGGACCTTCAGATTTTACTTGTGTTTCCTCCTGGTGAGAGAATAAATATTTTCTCTTTTCTGTAAAAGCCTCAGGAGAAAGGAATGATACTTTCCTCCATCACTCGTCTGCTGTTCACAGCCAAGTTTCTTGAATTTACTATTTTTAACTTCTTAACATCCCAGTTGCTGCCCATCCCACTGATTTGGCTTCTGACCTCCATCCCTTAACTGAAGTCTCCCTATACCAATAATGTCAAATTGCTGAAATTAAGGAATGATTTTTATTTATTTATCTGTTTGTTTGTTTGTTTGTTTATTTATTTATTTATTTATTTATTTATTTATTTATTTTAGCCCTTACCATAATTGGCTTCTTGGATGTCTTTGACAACATTGACGGCTCTTTTTGCCTTGAAGTTTCTCAGAAAACTTCACTGTACTGGTCATAACTGGTTCAGTCCCTCCATTCTGGCACTTCTTCGGGTTTGGACTCTCTTTTTCCAGACCTGAAACACAACTTGTTCCCTGAAATTTCCTCCCCTACCTGCCTGGCCTGCTCCCCCTCACTTTGCATGTTTTTTCTTGGGCTCCTCATTTACTCACTGTAGCTTGGCCTCTACTCCCGGCCCTCATCTCCCAGATGTAGCTCCAGATCTGCATGTTTATTTCCAACTAAATTAATTAAAGTCCTAATGGTACTACAAACTCAGCAAGTTCAAACCACGCACCTCCCTCTTCACCTTCTTATGTAAGACAGAGGCTCTGTGATTCTCCCATCCCTGGAACCAGAACCCAAGGCAGCATATCACATCACTGCTGCTCAAGAATTGAGTCTCCATACTCATTCTACAACTGACTTGTGGCTAGCATATCTTTAACACGCCTCTCAGATGTGTGTTGTTTTTTCTTTTTTTTCCCCCATGCTGTCTTTGGTCAGGATGTTCCATCTGTTGCCTGAAGCCATGCACTAGGCTCTCTCTAACCCACTCTCTGCAAAGCAGCCAGGATGAGCTTTCAAAAACTTAGACCATTTTGCAAATGGATAGTGGACCTGCTTGTACAACATTGTAAATATAATGAATGCTGCTGAATTTTACGACTGAAAATGGCTAAGTAGAAAATATTATGTAATATATATTTTGTCACTGTAAAAAACACTTTACAAAAAAACTATCAAAAATATTGAAAAGTTACCTATGATAAAGGCAAATTCTGTTAATGTAATATTGGGATTTCTTTTTTTTATTTTTTATTTTTTATGATAGTCACACACAGAGAGAGAGAGAGAGAGAGGCAGAGACATAGGCAGAGGGAGAAGCAGGCTCCATGCACCGGGAGCCCGACGTGGGACTCGATCCTGGGTCTCCAGGATCGCGCCCTGAGCCAAAGGCAGGCGCTAAACCGCTGTGCCACCCAGGGATCCCAATATTAGGATTTCTTGACCCAACTCATAAAGAGCAAACACACAGAAAGCCAAATCTGGGTTCTGACTGTGAAAGAAAGGAAGAAAGGAAGGAAGGAAGAAAAAGAAAGAAAAGTAAACCAAATCATGTTAGTGCCAGGCTTAAAAACATTTCTATGCTTGCTTTTCTGTAAGAAAAATATGCCCACTCCCTTCCTTGGAGGCACCAGTGGCTTGCTCATGGACCGCATGTGCATCCATTCTGCCCACCCATTCCTCCTTTATCCAGCCGCTCCCCATCTTCCGCCCATGAGCCACATCCTCTCCTACTCTGGACAGTCGCCCAGGCTGTCTACTCCACTGAGACATTCTTACCCAAGGAGCTCCCTTCTCAGTCTGCAAGGACCTGTTCCAGGTTGTCCTTGAAGAAGCCTTCCCTGGTCACCCTGTCCAAGGAGCCTCCTGGGATCCCCGTCCCATCAACCTTCTCTTTGCTTCCTAGCAGGAATCCCTACTCGTGATCATGGCAATTATGACTCGTTTGGTGATTAATTGGCTGTCTCTCTTACTAGAAATTAAATTCATTAAGGAGTCTTTTCTGTCTTGCTTAACATTACATCCAAAGTGCCTGTAGATACCCAGTAAATGCCTTGAGGATGAGAGAATAAATGAATGTGTAACTAAAAATGAATGAATGAATGAATGAATGGGATCTCTATTGTAGGGAACTTCTTTTCTCTGTGTGCAGCCACCTTTTTTTAAGTGCAAATTTGATCATAATTCTCTTTATAAAATTTTCCTAAAGCCCTTTATCATCTACACAGACATGACAAACTCAAACATCTCCAGGAGCCAGTTAGGAAAGCGGCATAAGTGGACCAGACCAAGGAGTGGTGAGGGCAGTGGCAAACCTGATCACCAGGAAAGCTTAGCCTTTGTTGCTGTGGGGAATGCAGGACCAGCCTTGCCTAGTTATCTGGATTTTACTAAATGGGTAAAAAACTTGCTATCTTTTTGGTGAAATCTTTCTGAAATATTGGAACATAATTTCTCTAACATCTTGAGGCTAATACTGTAGAGATGAAATAAAATATTTCTGCAGGCTGAATCCAGTTGCAGGCTGCCAGTCTGGCATTTGGGATGAAGTCTAAACTCTCTTCCCATGTCTTTGTTGTGCAGCCTCTTCCACTCTGCAGCTGTCCACAATCTCCTTTGTCTGTCCTTGCATTCCTTCACTGCCTACAAAATGCAAACGGCACCCTTGGAGAACCTCTTCAGGGGGTCTTTTCTTCTCAGGGATTCCAAGTGTCCTGTCCCTGTCTGTCTTTAGCATTTACGCCAGCACTCCATCCCTCGTATGTTGTGGACCACCATATGCCAGAGGTTGAGTTCTCTTGGGGGCACGCAGGTTAGAGCTAAACAACAGAGCCTAGAGTTTAATCACAATCCACTTAGATGAGTGGATTTCCTCCTGAGGTTCAGTTTCCTCCTGCTTACATTGGTGAGGAAAATGAAGAGAATGTATATGCAGTGCCTGGCACACATTA
The DNA here is from genome assembly GCF_053574225.1 of Canis aureus. NCBI lineage: Eukaryota > Metazoa > Chordata > Mammalia > Carnivora > Canidae > Canis > Canis aureus. Next base: position 10,160,420 of record NC_135641.1, read on the forward strand.
GGTACTCAGTGAATAAGAGAGATTATTAACTGCCCAATGTCTGATGCAATTTCTGACATGTCGTTGGCAGTTAATAAGCATTAGTTGAGTGGCTGAATCTCAACACTTAAAGCCTCCTCTTTCCATCTTGTCATGCTCTGTCTCTGCTGTGTGATTTGCTGCTGCTCTGGCCAACCAGCTGTGGGTCCTGAGCTCTCCTGCCCTTCTTGGCGTGTTGTTACCTGTACCCAGGTCCCCGCAAAGCACATTTCACACAATTCCCATCACTGTTCGCCCTTATCTAGACTTTAGCCGACTTCAGAGCCCCTAGGAAGCTACCACTCATCATCATAATAGCTGCTCCTAAATTGTGAGGATCAGAATCCTTGCCTTGGGCATCATACAGTGTTATGGGCTAACTTTGTTCCCCCAAAATCATCTGTTGAAATCCTATTACCAAAGCACCTCAGGATGTAACTATATTTGGAGACAGGGCATTTAGAGATAATTAAGGTAAAAATGAAGTCATTAGGGTGAGTCCTAATCTAATACGGTGTCCTTATAAGAAGAGGAAATTAGGACACAGATACGCAGGGAGGAGAGATCGTGAAGACACAGATAAAAAATGGCCATGTAGAAGCCAGAGAGAAAGACCTCAGAAGAAACCAACCCTGCTGATACTTTGGTCTCAAAACTCTAGCCTCCAAAATTGAGAGCAAATAACTTTCTGTTGTTCAAGGCAAATAACTTTCTGTTGTTCAAGGCACCTAGTATATGGTACTCCGTTATGAGAGCCATGGTGTACATTAAGTCCATTTTACCCTTTCAGATTATAGAAAGAAGATTGTCTCAAGCATCAGGAGAACTCGATTGAGCCCATTAACTATGGGGAAAAAATACAGACAAAACAAACAAAATGAAAACCTTCCTTTTGTGGTCACTGCTTGAGATTAAATTAACTGTAGAACAATTTACCAAATAATGGGATATCTCTCGGTTCTTAGTTCTTCAATTACTAACATTTAATGAGTCTGCCTATACCAGCAACATGCCTGGCATTTTTCCTACCCAGCCATTCACTCTTCCATCATGCATCATCCATCCAACCATCCATCCAGGTCCACACCAGCAAGACTTTCCTTCTCAGTTCTTGAGATATTAGTTCTTGCCAAAACCTTAAACCATAATGTCTTACTTTCTGACCAAAACTTGACATTTTCTTGAGCTGCAGTTGTCAAATTTTTAGGCTTTCTGTCTTAGCCTTATTATGCTTATATTCATTACATATAATTTCATTTTCCCAACAATAAATGAAGATTCTTAGATAAATTCAAGGTTACTATATATATCCTGCTTTGCCAGGCAAGAGTCTCATTATGCATAATTATTAACTTTATTAAAATTATTCCTCCATTCTCTAATGTATCCTGGTTTGGACCATAAATTATATGTTAACCTTAAATACAGAAAAATTCAAATTACTCTTCTCAATTGAAAATATCAGTTCCCTAGTACCATACAATGCCACATAGCAGACAACCAAAAATTTCAGTGGTCTTCAACAGACATTCCTTATTGTGGGTTTATGATGTTCATCTAATCTAGAGCTGAGCCAGGTTGGCTTTAATCATGCATCCAGGGCCAGCCCAGATGGGCTGAATGAGGATGGACTTTGTTGGGATGACAGGGAAGGCTCTGCTCTGTCCCATGCAGCTAGTTGGGTATCTCTTTGGTGAAGACAGAGACATTGGAGAGGAAGTAAAAATAAGCACATTTTTAAGCTTTACTTGTGTTGTCTGCTGACATCCTATTGACCAGAGCAAATTCCACAGCCAACCTTGGTGTAGGAAGACACTGCAGAGTAACACGGCAAAGGCTATGGACATACGGACAAAGGAGGATTTAGGTCATTAGTGTAATCAATCTACCACACAAGTCACTGAAAACATTGCTTACGTTTATGTGCCCCTCTCTTCTTGCCCCATAGCTTTAGAGGAAGGGATGTCCCTCACTCTATTTGAGGGCTGGTCTTAAATCACTTTTTGCTCCCTTGTGAGGATGGTATTCTGAATTATTCCCTCAAAATACTGAGTTGAAAGAATGGCAAAAAAGACACTCTGATGCCATTGTCTTGGAGAAGTTACAGTGACAGCCATAGGGGGAAAGACTGTGTCTTCAGGAGACATTCATAGGTCACTTTAGTCTGGGGGAAATTTGGTGATGTCAGGCCCTTCAGGGACCCTTGTTCCTCAAGGCAAATGTCCTAGACTAGCAGGGGCGTTATTTTGCCTGACCAGCATGAGGCTCTGCCCAACTGCAGGAAGTCTTGAGTAAGGGTTTGCTAAGGTTCTTGTGACCCTCATCACATTGTTTGGAAACTCTAGCATGAGTATTTTTCACAGTTACAGAAATATCCCTTTGGGAAGCTGGTCCTTTGGATACAAGGGTTGGGATTCACATACTACACCTTCCTATGGCACCAATGCTGCCTTACTGCCTCAGCCACCAGTCCTGTGTCACTGTACTGGCAGCACACATGACCAGCACATGTGATGGTTCCTCCTGTAACATTTGGAAGACCTGTCTGCTACCCTCAAGGACAAGGGCATGAGCATGTGAGACCAGTCAGTGGCCACCCTAAATTATTCAGCTCTATTTTCTTCTTCCTCTTGGCTGGCCTTTACTACTCTAGGGGCAGCCTGCTTCCTTAACCTCAGCTCTTAGGACCTCCCCCCCAACACATACCCCTTGTTTTCCTTTGAGGAGCACTAGGCTGTTTCCTGAAGGCAATGTACTCTTCCTTACTTTAGCTCCCTCATAGTTGGTGTCAATTCTGATTTTCATCTCTTCCTTTCTTCCTCTTGGGTCCTTTCCACTCCTCCTTCAATGCTCTGTGGAGTTAGCAGTTTTTTGATTCATTCAGTTCTCTCTTACCCATAATCACCTCCCTAAGTGTGGTCTTACTTCCATGGGCCCAGAACTCTTGACTAGCCCTCTGCGTGACACCTGCAATGGGCCCCTCTTTCAAGTTTGGCAAACTCTGAGGCCCTGACCTCTGTTCCCCTAGTTCCTCCCCAACATGTCCCCTCTCACTATCATATTCACACAGCGCCAGCTACACTGGCCTCCTTGTTCTTTCTCTAGAGTGCCAGACATTTGTCTTTGCCTTTCCCACCATCTGAAATTCCAGCAGGCCAATTCCTTCAGATCTTTGCTTCAGTATCACTTTCTAAGTGAGGCCTGCCATGATACCTTCTTCTCTGATGTTCTAACACCCAGCTTAGCACCCGCTTAGTTCTGACCCCTCTTATCTTCCTCCATTTGTTTCCATAGCTCTTATCACTTTCTAATGTACCCACAAAAGTATTCCTTTTTATGATTATTGTTATTGTTTTTCTCCCATCATTAGAGTGCAAGTCCCACAAAGTAGGTATATGTCTATGTTTTGCTCACAATGGATCCCAAGTGCTTAGAAACACTATTTTTTTTAATGAAGAATGAATAAACTACAGTTTTATAAACTTCTTGAGGTCAGAGTGACATCCTATTCATTCGAGCACCCAGCATCTTACTCATAGACTAGAACATAGTCCAGACTCAATCAATAACTTCTGGATAAATAAGAGAGAAACAAACCATCTTGAGATATAGCAGAAATATTAAAAAGGCTAAACAAGAAGGGGAAAAATTCTCTGTTACTTATGACCAAGAAGAAAACAATACATTGATCTTTTTAAAACAAATTGGGAAGCAAGAGGGCAAGAAGTGACAAATCTTACTTTTTCCATCTTTCATCTATCCCTATTTTCAACTGCTTTTTCAATCATCTATTTGGGGAGTGGAATCATCTGGATATATCACTAAAGGAAACAGGAACATAAGTGATGTGTTTGATGATAAATCAGAGTCTCGAAAAGATCTGTTCTTTTTGCCAAAATCACTGTTAAAATCAAATATATGGGGATCCCTGGGTGGCGCAGCAGTTTAGCGCCTGCCTTTGGCCCAGGGCGCGATCCTGGAGACCCGGGATCAAATCCCACGTCGGGCTCCCGGTGCATGGAGCCTGCTCCCTCTGCCTATGTCTCTGCCTCTCTCTCTCTCTGTGTGACTATCATAAATAAATAAAAATTTAAAAAAAATCAAATATATGATGGGCATTAAGGAGGGAACCTGATGTGATGAGCACTGGGTGTTATACACAACTGATGAATCACTGAACTCTACCTCTGAAACTAATGATGCATTATATGTTAACTAATTGAATTTAAATAAAATAAGATAAAAAAGAAAAAAATCAAATGTATGTGCTAAGGGACATACCTAAACTAATCTAATGCCTTGTAATCTTAATCAGTTAATAAGCCTCTTTACATGATTCAGTAAGGCAGGATTACTAAAAAGAAGTAAACGCTTAATGAATAATACCCAAGGTAGAGATGCCTCCAAGTAAAGAGAAGCAAGAATGGTTCCTTAAAACTAGAATTTAAGATTGAGCTCCTGAGCTCCAAGTGAGCTACCGGCCTGTCAGTGGATTGAAAAGTCGGTGGGAACTTAGGAAATCTGTCTCACAACTTTACTGTCTCAACATGGATCTTCATTTGGCCTACACCAGAGGATTCCTAATTTTTCTTCCATATGTGGAATAAACATTATTATTCTGTCCACAGTAGTCACAATGAACTCCACTGCTTCCTTCCTTCTCAGGGTCATGACTGCATATTAAATGATCGTATATGAAATTCACTTACTTATTTCTTATCTACAACCCTTCTTAGTTTAACAAAGTCATTTTATGATCTATTATTTGTAATAAAGAAGACTCTTAAGCATACTTAATTGCCCTGGTTTGAAATGTTTTGAAGATGTGAGCTAAGCATGAAGTAGACTCTCTATGGTTTAAAAATAACAATCATTAACTTTCTAGTAATTAAAGGTAATTTAGTTGGAGGAAGAAAATCCCATCTGTGCTTAACTCAAGAAATTGTTTATGATTTTTGTGAAGACAGGTGCTTGGTGGAGCCTGGCACCTCTCCCTGGGAGCCGACACACCTTGCAGCCATCCATCCAACCATTGTGGCCAGGCTAGGGTGGCTTTCTGGGGCTCTGTCCTAGGGCCAATGAGAGCCCCTTTGGCAGACTCCACACAACTCAGTGCTCAAAGATATGAACTTGGCCTGTCCTAGGCTCCTCCTGGACCTGTGACATTTGCTAACACTGGAAATTTATAAGTGGTAAGAGAAAATGGAGGAAAAACAAAGCAAAGATAAATGGGATTTGGGAATGAAGGATATTTGTGAGGAAAAGTCTCAGAATTCAACACAGAGATGAGGAAAGACTGGGTACCAGCTGGCTGGGCATGTATTTGATCTTTGCAGAAATGCTTGAAAAGGGGTGTCTTTGTGAACAGGGTTGTTTTTTTTTTGTTTTTGTTTTTTTTTTCAAAATCCACAAGCAGAAGCTGAAGCCTGATTTCTGGTGCCCAAAGTTTAAGCCGGCTAGGCTAACGATGTGGACACAGGGCATATTGGGGCAAGAATTGTGATGTGTAAAACTCTCTTTTTTACATTTTGGGCCTCATTTGGCTTCATCAGGAGTCATCAGGCAGATTTTCTATATTGGGTAGGACAGATGCATTTCAGAAATTTTGTTGCAAGTCATGTTTGGTGTCATAGCATCAGAGTTTACTTTAATGAAAGTGCCTCCCTTACTTACAATGTGCCAGCTAAGGGGACGTGGTTGGCTCAGGGAGTGACCCCAGGTCCTGGGATCCAGTCCCACATCAGGCCCCTGCAGGGAGCCTGCTTCTCCCTCTGCCTATGTCTCTTGCCTCTCTCCCTGTATCTCTCATGAATGAATGGATAAAATCTTAAAAACAAACTATAATGTGCCAGGTATAGGGAAACTTCCTTTACACCTCATCTACAGTCCTCCACACAATTCTCCAGGCTTGTCCTCATTTTACAGATGAGCAGGCTCAGGCTTGGGGAAAGAGACATGCACCTGGCCCCCAGGATGTGCTCAGGTTTCAACGTGGATTGAACTGCAGAGCTTTTCCTATTCTTCCCTCTCGGCTTGCTCCTGGCCTCCCCGGGTTTGGTCAAAATATTTTAACAGACACCAACATCACCACCTTCCCTAGTCTCTCTCCCCAAGTTGGAGTTTTTCAAAACACATCAGGTTATTGTTACAAGGCAACCCAGGTCACATTTTGCCATTGAAAACGGACATGTGAAAACTGGAAAAAATTCAGTCTTTCTTTGGTCACTAAAGGCTTGCCCAAAAGATGAATGAACCAGGATTTTTAAACCCCAAACCGAATACTGTGTCAATTTAATAAAGTTCTTTATGTGTACATACATGTGATAAAAGACACGCAGGGATCCATTTCTTTGGTGCTTTAAAAAAATACTGTAATAGTCTGTCTCTTTGGCTCATTCATCAAGCACTAAGTGCCTGAAAGTTGAGGAACCATGAAATCCCTTCCAGACTTTCAATGCAAGCTCTGTCCTTATGAGAGTAAGTCACTCAAAACATTGGAGTTTCAACTCACATATTCAAGTTAGAATGGTTTCACAGACCCCTCCATTTTATTAGCTGCCTTCGTGCTATCAGCAAAATACCACGAGGGCAAAGGGGCAGGCTTGTGTACAGTTGATCACAGGGAAATCTACAGCATAAGACATGGAGCCCACACAAAGAAGATAAGCCTCGACACACAAAACCTCGGCGTATTTCATGGAAATATACTATCGTCATATCAGCTCAGCAAGAAGGTTAAATGTGGATTGTCTGAAGATTAATTTGGAGAAGAGTAAGTCCTGGTTTACACATTTCATTGTCCTTGAATTATCACAGCATCCTATTTCCTTCTCAGAGTTGTTCTAGTTTGGATCATTAATTATATGGTCACCCTACATATAAAATATTCAGGCCTACACGTTTTAGTAAATTTTCTCCAAATAATATCTATATCTATATATCTATATATTTTTTTTTCTAGTGAACATTATAAAGCAACAGTAAACACTTAATTTTGGGAAGTTATTTCAGGGTACTTCTACCTTCTTTTTCTCTCGGCTCATGAAAACTCCATAGTTTCTCAAAACCAGTTTTCCTCCAAGAGTTTGGAATCAAGGCCCAAACAATGAAATGGATGCTTCTCTAGTTGAATGCTGGAGATGGCATTTGATAGGAACCAGACGATATTGCTATCTGATATTTCTTTCCATTAAACTTTATTTTTTTCAAAAGCTTTAGACCTTTTAGTTTTATCAATATGTGTAAAACGTTTCCAGAATCTTTGAATTCAAGTTAATATTTTCAAAATTATTTTTCTTAATCTTTGACTATTAAATGTTTTCTGCACTTCTGAGAGCTGCTGTTTCTGATCCTGCAAGTTAAATTATAAACAACAACAGTAGTCACTTGTTTTTGTTTTTGTTTTTGTAAGATTTTATTTATTTATTCATGAGAGACATACAGAGAGAGGCAGAGACATGGGCAGAGGAGAAGCAGGCTCCCTGTGGGGAGCTCGATGTGGGACTCGATCCCAGGACCCCAAGATCATGCCCTGAGCTGAAGGCAGACGCTCAACCATTGAGCCACCCAAGCATCCCGACAGTAGTCATTTGTAATTTTGAAAATAAAATCAGGAAACATAAGCCATACTAACTAGAATATTTCTGTAAAATATTCACAGAAGCGTGATGTGAAGAAACTTAGGTATGTCACCAGGTAGCCAACCAATCATGCTGGACTCTTTCCCACTCTCTTTGCGGTGGTTCATTCTCTCAATGCCCAGTGCTTCTGTCAATTTTGGATCTTTTCTGAGTAATCTCAGAGACCTTGTTTTATACGACCATTTGGGAAACAAAGTAGTAAAACAAAATCCTTAAATTATGTGTTAATTCCTTTTCTGCACGTGAAGTTCTTCAGGAAACTACCCAAACACATGTGACAAAAGCTGCATCTCCAGACGTTTATCCAGACACACACAGCACATGACGTCATTACGCAGGCTGACATATTCTTGTGCCTATTTCCAGCCTCGCTTAGTTAGCACATCTATTCTGCACAAAGTCCTTTCAGCTCTCTTTCACTTACATTCATTGTAAATTAGGGAAAGCCTGCTTTATGATTTCTTTGATTAAGTCAGAAGTGACACAAATTAGATTTGCAGCAAATTGCCTTTTAGCAAGAAACAGACTTTAAATATTTAAGTAAGGAGGGAAAACAGTTTGTATCCTCTCATCCTTTGTGGTGAGATTTAAAGGCTCCTCACGTCGGTCTCCAAACAGATTGTATTGGTGACTGGCGGCCACTGCAGACAGCTGCCATCTGATGGCTCCATGATGCCATGGTGGGCTTAAATATTATTCCTTTTCTTTCATGTCTTTGAAAAAGGATAAGACACTGCTGGCTTAATTTCAGGAAGCTCTGCTTTCTAGAAACGGAACTTTTCCATTCCAACAGTAGGACACACTGAGTCTGGTCCTTGTCCTGCCAGGCCAACTGTACGGGGCAGCCCAAGCGTTCCCAAATATCATCTGGCTCCTTGACTAAAGGGGCCTCTATATACTACAACATGGTCTTTTCTTGCTTAGTTAGTAGGATGACATTTGAGCATTTCTTTTATAACATCATAAAAGGATTTTCTGGAGATAGGCAAGGTGGTGGGGGGGAGCTTTGTAACCATTGGAAGAGGCTCTCATGACGTGGGACAAACCTCCATGAGAATCTAGGCAGGAAGTGGTTTGGTACGGTGGACCCTAAACACATGACAGACACATGAAGTCACAGTGCTCAGCACACTGGAGTCACAAGGGCGTTATTTGAAACGGTGTGTCCAGAGCCAGGTCACACGCTCTCCAACGACACTCTTCTTAATCAAGATTCTGAGTTATTGCCATTTCCTCTCACTTTTTCTATGTATTCCTGAGAGCCTTTGGAGCACTGAGATTCGGTTCCACCTGGACACTTTTTTCTCTCTGCCATCTGTTCTCCAGCCAGTCCCCGCCACACCACTGTAATCCAGGGATTATACAAGAGTTGCCAATTTGGTGTTCTTGAACACTGGTAACACAATTGATGTCCTCTTTGGTTACCATGGTGTGTGTGTGTGTGTGTGTGTGTGTGTGCATATTCTGGATACAGGAGCTCCAGGTCAGATGGCGTGGTTTCTACATTCAGTCTTTAGGAGAGACTGTAACTGTCTCACTCTGACATTACCAGCTCTTCTTGCTCTCCGATGTGTTTCAATCACTCTATTAATTATATGTCAATTGGTACAATTCAGTTTAACCTACCAGAGCATACAAGCAATTCAATTACCCCAGCAGATACCTAATTATCCCTGAAAATGTGTTCTAAGAGATATAGTTGTTATCTGTACCTTTCTAGTGATTATGAATACTAAAGCTTGTTTTGCTATAATTATCCTAATTACATGGTAAAATTCATTCACTTGCTTATTAGTCGGAATGTCTTAGAAAAAAAAAAAACGTAAGAATCAAATCTAGTTGTTAGAGTTTTAAAAAATAAATCTAAGGGACAACTGTGTTTGCAAAGGCATCAATGGGTCCAGTGCATATACAACAGAATGTTATGCAAATAACATTTGAGAAAAGGAAAAAAAGAGAGAGAGAGAGAGAGTGGCAGCTCTGAACATCTGGAAGCTGCCCTGGTGTTCACAGCTAGGCCATGTTACTCTCCTATTGTATGTAAACAATCTCATATAAAACTGGTTGATTCTGACATTGTGGGAAAATGAAACAAAACAAAGCCTCTAGATAATTTTCATTTAAGCATAGACAAAAGCAAAGTCACTTTTTCGGAATCAAGGTTTGTGTCTCTCCCAAGTTCATATGTTGAAATCCTAGCCCAGCCCCCAGTGTGACCATACAAGGAAATGGGTCTTCGGGAGGCAATTAGGTTGTGAGAGTAGAGTCCTCATGAATGAGATTAGTGCCCTGGAAAAGATCCCTAGACCCTCTTTCAAACGCTTCCCACCACGTGAGGACACAAGGAGAAGTCGGCTGTCTTACCAGATCCTGACCACCCCGGCACCGTGATCCTGGCCTTCCCAGCCTCCAGAACTAAGAGAAATAAGTTCCATTGTTTGTAAGCCACCCAGTCTTGGATATTCTGTTACAGCATCCAGAAATGGCCCAGACAGTCACCAGGACACACACAGAGTATCACAGACTCCTCCTCCTCCTGCTAAAGGAGTGACTGTTATTTCTTTATCTAATTAATGCTAGAGTCACCCCAGCTTCCTGTGCCACCCAGTTTACACAGTCTTAGACCCTACCCTGAACTACATAACTAAAATCCAAATACTATAATAGCTTCATTTTATTTTTTGTATATTTTTTATTGGAGTTCGATTTGTCAATATATAGCATAACCCTCAGTGCTCATCCCATCAAGTGCCCCCCTCAGTGCCCATCACCCAGTCACCCCACCTCCCCACCCACCTTCCCTTCCACCACCCCTTGTTCGTTTCCCAGAGTTAGGAGTCTCATGTTCTGTCTCCCTCTCTGATATTTCCCACTCGTTTTCTCTCCTTTCTCCTTTATTCCCTTTCACTATTTTTTATATTCCCCAAAGGAATGAGACCATATAATGTTTGTCCTTCTCCGATTGACTTATTTCACTCAGCAGAATACCCTCCAGTTCCATCCACATTGAAGCAAATGGTGGGTATCCATCCTTTCTTATGGCTGAGGAGCATTCCAGTGTATAAATAGACCACATCTTCTTTATCCATTCATCTGTCGATGGACACCAAGGCTCCTTCCACAGTTGGCATATTTATGCCCCTACTGTGGGAGATGCCAAGTATATCAATAGCTTCATTTTAACCCTTTCTCCCCGAGACACTCACCACTCTCCATGGTATGGGTTCACCCTTGACCCAACAAGCAACAAACCCAGCTGACCTAACTACAGGTTTTCTCCTGGCACTCTTCTGCTTTATTTAAATGTTAAAAATAAAATTTAATTGGAAGTGTCTATAATTCCCAATTTTCCTTGAGTTTGCTCAAAGCTTTGCTCAGTTTTATCAGCTCTGTCTCCCTCCTTGTTGGGGAGAAGCTTCTGGCTGCTTTCAAATGCTTTCCTTTGTTTTTGGTTTCCAGATCACTATGATATGTCTTGGTATAGATTTCTTTGCATTTTTCCTACTTGGAATATCTCAAATTCTTGAATCTGTGATTGTATATCTTTTGCCATATAGGAGAAGTTTTCAGGCATTATTACTTTATTATTTTTTAAGATTTTACTTATTTATTCATGAGAGACACAGAGAGGGGAGAGAGAGGCAGAGACACAGGCAGAGGGAGAAGCAGGCTCCATGCCAGGAGTCTGACAGGAGACTTGATCCCGGGTCTCCAGGATTCAGGCCCTGGGCTGAAGGCGGTGCTAAACTGCTGAGCCACCCGGGCTGCCCCAGCCATTATTACTTTAAATACTCTTGTAGCCTTACTCTCTTTCCCCTCCTTCTGAGTCTCTGAGAACAAACGTGCTGGGTCATTTGTTTTCATCCCACAGGTCCCCGAGGCTCTGCTCCCTTCTGTTTATTTATTTTTTCAGTCTCTTTCTCTGTTGCTCAGATAGGACGAATTCTATCGATCTGGCTTCAAGTTCATCCTCTGTCATCTCCATTTTGCTATTGATCCCACCCACTGATTTTTCAAGAAATTTTCCATTATTGCATTTTTCAGTTTTATAATTTTCATTTGGTCCTTCTTTTTGTGACTTTTATTTTATTGATGAGATTTTCTATCTTTTCATTTGTTCCCAGAGAGCATGTAATGGATTGTGGAAGTATTATCATGACAGCCACTTTAAGATGCTTGTCAGATAAATCCAACATGTGACTTATCTCAGTGTCATTGTGAGCTGATTTTTTTTTTTCAGTTCTAGTTGCAATTTTCTTGGTTCTTGGTAGGATAGGTGCATTTTGATTGTATCTTAGACATTTTGCCTATTACATTAAGAGATTCTGGTATTACTTAGATTTAAAAGAAATTTTTTTAAGTAGGCTCCATACCCCACATGGAGCCCAACACAGGGCTGGAACTCATGACCCTGAGATCAAGACCTGAGCCAAGATCAAGAGTCAGGAGCCCCTCAGGCATCCTTATTTAGATTGTTAATTTCAGTATGTGGTCATTCTGTTCAGGTTTAGCATGCAGGTCCTGAACTGCTTTAAGGGTTGTGATTCCAAGGGTCGTTTGCTCTTTATTGCAATAATGGTGTCATTTTGATCTGTTTGGTGCACATGCTGCTACCTGAGCCCTTTACCCCCACGCCCAAATCCCTGATGGTACTGCGTGATGGAGCAAAAAAGTGTTTCCCCAGACCAGATGTAGGGTATTTTTCTGGTGGGGAGAAGAGTCTCAGACCTGCAGGACCAAGATATTTCCCTGGGTGGGCACTTGCTATGGAAAGATTTCCTCCCCCACTAACCTCTGGGGAATGGAGAGGATTTCCCAAGTTGGATGAATATTGTTGTGGGACACTCTTACTGGTGCACTGTGATTGCCCTTGTGTCTCCAGGTGGGGGAGTGGAGTCTCAGTTCAATAGAGTCAAAGAGTCTTCCTGGGCCAGGCTGCCTATTGTGGCCAGGCCCCTCTCCCTGGTTCTGCATGTCCATCTAAGTATTTCTCAACAGAGGAGAGAAATCGCACTTGCTGGAAACAGAGTTTCCCCTGGTTGCTTACTGTTGGGGAGGGTCCTTATCACCCCACTGCAATAGTGCTCCTACTCCTATTCAACTGGAGAAGAAGACCTTCTTTTGCTAAGTCAGAGGTCAGCAGATGTCAGGCCTGAGTTGCTTTCTTCCGTTGGATACAGGGTTGTAAGACATCCTGCACCCCAAGTCAGGTCATCCTTGTGCCATCTTTTAGCATTCTCCTTTGGATGCCTCTTGCATTTTCCAAGGGTTTTTTTTTTTTTTTTTTAAACCATAAAGGACTTTTTTTTTTTTTTTTTTTTTTTTATGATAGTCACAGAGAGAGAGGCGCAGAGACATAGGCAGAGGGAGAAGCAGGCTCCATGCGCCGGGAGCCCGATGTGGGACTCGATCCCGGGTCTCCAGGATCACGCCCTGGGCCAAAGGCAGGCGCCAAACTGCTGCGCCACCCAGGGATCCCTTTCCAAGGGTTTATAGCTGTGCTCAGTGAGGAGCAGGGAGAAATGGGTCCCTCCTAGCTTGTCTAGGTGAAAAGCCCTGATTTGCCCAATTGAATTTTGACAAAGGTATAATAGCAATTCTATAGACAAAAGGTACATTTTTTCATCAAATACTGCTGAAGTGATTTTACAATCATAGGCAAAAACAACAAAACAAACAATCAAAAAAACCCTTTTGATCTTAACTTCATATCTTAAACTGTAAAACCCTTAGTTTAGAAAAATAACATAAGAGAAAAATTTCATGATCTAAGGCTAGGCAAAAAGTTCTTAGACTTAATGTTAAAAACAATTCATAAATAGAAAAATCAACAAATTCGTACACCATCAAAATTAAAAACAGTTACTTTCAAAAGACCCTGTTAAGAGAATGAAAAAAAAAAAAAAGACCAAACTATATTCTGGGAGAAAATAGTTATGAACCATGCATCCATAACGGACTAGAATGTATTAGAAAATTTAAATATGCAACAGCAAAAAAGAAAGAACACAAAAGCAAAAACCAATTCAATTTGCAAATGTCCACATACATGAAGAGATATCTTGCCATAGAGGATATACCAATGGCAATTAAGCGCATGAAGAGATGTCCATCGACACCTTTCACTATTGGTGAAGCACAAATTGAAACCACAATGAGATAATACTGAACACCTATTAGAATGGTGAAAATGAAAAGAGTGGCAATATAAAATGTTCAAAAAGATGCAGGGGAAACCGTACATGCATTGCCAGTGGGAATGTAAAATGGTGTAGCCACTCTGGAAAACAGCTTGGCAGATTCATATAAAGCTAAACATGTAACCGTCATACAAACCGACAATTGCATGTTGGGCATTTATCCCATGAATACGACTCTGCAAGACAGAGGCACGGACAGCTGATACACCCAGCAACATGGATCTGCAGGAAATTATTGTAGAATTCCTCAGTTTTCCCCCCATCTGGTAGCATGCAGAACATTGCATCAAGTACTTCACATATATTTCTACTTTTCAAACACATTGTATGTATGTCTTGTACCTCTAATCTATTATTGAAAGCCAGGATGAGATTGGTCTGTTATAAATGGCAGCTTCTTACTGTTACACACAAGGAACTGTATTCCTATCCAACCAACCTATGCAAGATTCCGATGAGTATCAGTCATCATTTTAGAGGATTTAGAGCTTATAAATGAATTTTAAAGGCTTGGGTAGTCCTGAAAGTCCTCTGCTCCAGGAAAGCTTTCCCTTCTTTCCTATGCCTTTTTAGTCCTTCTTGCTAGAATTTATCACATGTGATACACTCCCAGCTTCTCTGCAATACAACTAGGAATGAAATTCCCAGCAATTTCCAGATCATTCTGTCCCCTTTGAGGTTCCACTTCCCTACTTGTATTTTTCCTCTCCTTCAAAATGTCTCTCTCTTTCTTTATCTTTTTTCCTCTTTCCTTCTTTTTCCTCTTCTCTCCTGCCCAGTTTCTTCCTGCTTTGCAAAGTTTGGCACATTTCTCAGATTTCTAGTGACTTTATTATTTCTTATAACTCGGAATAACAATATAAGACAATAAGGGAAGTATGGATTTTTACGGCAGGTGTGAATGACGTTGCAACAACATTACATCCTCTCCACATGAAACTAGAATAATTCTCTCTTCATGGCCTTATAGGCCCTTATAGGCTCCAATAGAGAAAGTAATAAATCTAAATGATGTTCTTGATTGCTGCATTTTCACTTTGGGCACCTGATTTATCAGACAGATATAATAATACACATTTAGACAGACAGCTCCCAAGTGACTTAAAATATGCTGAGGAGTTTTTATGCATATGCTGTTCAAATTATAGTCAGCAATAACTTCCACGTGACATTTTTTTCACTCCTGGCCATTTGTTTTTATAATGGAGTTGACAGACTCCCCGAATGTGATGAGAGTTCAAATCTAGAATGGGAGGGGACACTGAAGATGGGGACTTGGGGCCAAACAGAGAAGCAGGCACATTTGCACCAAGCAATGACCCAGTTTCCGGGGTGCCCTCTGGCCAGAATGGGGGGGGAGCAGCTGTGGGGGGTGCAGCTGGCCTGTGGGGGTCCCAGTCACGGCCTGCCTTCCCTTGCATTGTGGCACGGTGGAGCAGGGCCTGTACGTGGACCTGACGGAGAGGAACCTGCAGGACGCTCAGAAGTTCATTCTGATGCACGAGGTGGTGTAGCCGGTGACCTCGGTCCCCTCCTTCATGGAAGACTGCAGCCGCTTCTCCCACATGGTCATCGATGTGGGGCAGGGTAGAGACACGCTCATCCACATCATCTATCTGGCCACAGATAGGAGTTGGCGCGTCCACTGAGGTGTTTCCTACCGTCTTCTGAATTTGTGGTTCGCTCTGAGAACATGCAATTTCAATGTCAAGCAAATCTACCCCACTCCTGTATCTTTGTCATCCTCTGCGCTAGTGGTGGGAAAATTTCTCTCTCTCTCTCTCTCTTTTTCTCTCTTTCAAACTTTGTTGTAATTGGAAAAACAATACTTAGTACCTCGCTATTGCTTCTTCACTTTTCATAAGATAAGTCATTTCTTGACAAGACTGTTTTAATTTGGGTGATTGAAGACAACTGAGCATTAGGTCAGATGATGTTTTTAAGTGAAGCATAATGCTGTGTCTGTCATGGTAATTTCCTTTTGGCCAAAAGATAATATAGCAAAATATTTTTGTTGTAGGATAGTATGTGGAAGCATTCTTGGAACCCTTCCCTTGGGATAAGGAACAGAGCATCTTATAAAAGATCTTGGGGTAAATCCTCATTAGGTCTGACAGGTAGACTGTTCCATTTCCAAAGTACTATAAGGCAGTAGTGCAGTAAGAAGTCCAGGAATGTTCTGTGTTTCTGTTAATTGTACATGCAGCTTGAGGTCCTGGAGGCCAGTTTCAGGAACCTCCTCCCAGTTCAGCAAGTTTGCCCAGCATTTCCCCGCATTTGGTCCTCCCACATTGGAATTATACACACTCCCTCCCCTTTTATACCATTTCTCTGTTCGGCAAATAATTTATTTATTCCTCAGGTCCCAGTATAATTTGCACCCCTCATTCTGTAATCACTCATTTATTACTTTATTTTGTTCACCAAGTCACTAAAACTTATAGGATTTTTACTATTTTGTGGTTCAGTTGAGCCCTGATGAGTCTGATGGTGAACTTTTTGGTAGCGTCCTTCTCTCTGGGAGCTTACATTCGAATGGAGGCAGTAGTTAATGAACCAGCCACAATCTCTTTCTGGCACATGGGCCATTTGACTGTGATGTTTGTTTTCATTGTGCTTATACAGGATTTTAGAAGCTTCTGGTGACTTCTAATGAAATTTGGTTTGCACTTAAGTTCTTGAAGAGTCAGCTTGTTCAATCACTGTTTAAAACATGTCTTCAGGGATGGTAATACCCATATGAAGATTTTTATTCTACATAATATGTTTGAACAAAATCTAAATCTAGTCAAATAGAAAAATGTGCCTAAATTATGACTCCTAAATGAAATCATTATCAACATTGGTTACTTCTCTTTTTTTAAAAAAATATTTTATTTATTTATTTATTTATTTATTTATTTATTTATTTATGAGAGACACACAGAGAGGCAGAGACACAGGCAGAGGGACACATAAGCTCCCTGCAAGGAGCCTAATGCAGGACTCGATTCCGGGACTGCAGGATCACGCCCTGAGCTGAAGGCAGACGCTCAGCCACTGAGTCACCCAGGTGCTCCAGCACTGAATACTTTTCAACCATCTAGAAAGTTGAATGCCGAGTCTGCTTGGCATACTCTCATGCCTGGACCAGTCTTCCTCCTGGACACCATAGTGAGGGGAATCAGCTCAGGCCTCAGCAACAGTGAGATCCCAGGCTGTCGATCTGTTGTTCTGGGGCTGCAGTGGACTTTACCACAGTCTTGGGTTTTTTTGTTTGTTTTTAATTCATGGCTATTTACAAATTGAAATTATGTGGCATATGTAATCAAGATGTTGCTAATTCCAATCAGAGGTTAGGATTTTCCACAAAGATGCTCATAAATATACAGAACTCTTCTGCTCTATTTCTTGCCAGCAAGGTTGTTAAATTCAAGGAGAAGAGCTATTTACAGTGAGACCGGGCACCTTCTCGCAGGACAAAACTATGGGTATATGGGGTCTTAAGGCTCGGTCCCTTTTCTAAACCACACACAGTGACACAGGACAGCCGCATAAGAAGTTCTACTAGAAGCTCGACTCCCAGGTTGCATTTAAGTTTATTTAGACTAGCCTGACAATTCTTCATTATCTTTATAAATGAACTTTGTCCCCCTCTCCATAAATTACAAGTTTTATGTCTCCGCTAACTTCTGGATCTTTTCATTTGAACACTTGCAACATAGTTAATGTTGCATTTTGAAAAAAAAAATGTCATCTTTCGCAAGAATCTGGAATCTTGGGTTTGGACTCTTGAAAAAGAAACCAGGTTTGGAGATAAATTTATTCGCTCACACTTTGGTTTTACTTGAACAGACACACATTGGAGAAAACTTGCCAATGGCCATTTTAAAAGCTGACTTGTTTTATTTGTCAGTGTTACGCAACAATGGAAGTGAACTAGACCTGCCCCTAGTGCTGTTTACGGGGCGTCTTGAAGTTCATGTGGCATTTCCCTGCTGCTGAGTCCAACAGCCATTCCTAGATACTTCTGGGTCCATTTTCTTGCTGCACTCATGTCTCTCTGCTGTTGGAAATCCAGCCAGAGTTAGGCACAGTTTTCGGGCCGTATCTGTGTTGGTATTTTTGCAACTTCTTTGAAGGTGTTCTCAGAGCAGGAGGCAAAATAGTAAATGGTAATGTTGGAATGTTGATGAGTGGAGTTCTCTAAATGACCGAGTCATATCCAGACAGCTGCTCAGTTTCTCTTTACACTCTTAGGATTACAGGTGTGCTGACCATTTGTGTGTCTGCAAAATTGCTTTCTTACTTGATTCTTCTCTCCTCTCAGCTCTGTGACTATACTTTTGCTTGTCTCATCTGAATCCTTGTTCCTCACCTGTGGCTGTTTCTTAGGGCCATGGCCACAGACAGGTTTTCATGAGTCATAGTGAGGGTGCCAGGTCAGTGAAGAAGAATACAGTCTGGAATCCAGGAACACCTCCTCGGCTTCATTGACCAGCCAGGTAACAGGGAGAGACTCCAAATTGCTTTTTGTTCCTATGCACCATTTGTTGTCATTTTGTTCACATTAACAGCTATTAGGATAAAAGTGTAATTATGCTATTGCACTGGGATAGGTGGCTTAAGAGCAGGAACAGCCTTTTTTTATTTCTCACACTCAAAGGGCACAGCTCCATTATGACAACAGGGGACCACAGGTTGCTCAGGTCTACAGGTAGACTGCTCAGGAGATACTGTCCTTCTATTACCTTCTATTACCTGAGAAATGCCAACCATTTGCTCTCTGACACAAATACTAATTAGTCATTCATTTATTCATTTAGGGAATATTTGTTGAACACTTACTTTAGGCTATGTTTTGGTTTAGCTGCTTTTGCTACTAATATGTCAAACTTGGGAGATTCTCAAATATTTGGATCTGGGCATAGTGCCCACCAATTTACTCTGGTTGGAATGAATGAGTTACTGGAAGGACCTTCTCTTGATCTGGACATGTGAGCTATGGTGAATGATGTGCACTCAGTTATAAGTTCTGAAGTTCAGCTGCCATGCTCTTCCAGTCTAAGTATGAACTTTCCAGGGGGATCTAGCTGGCTCAATATCATGCTCTCCTCCTCCCACCCCCAACCTGGCCCCTAGCCTGGCAGGAAGGAGGGAAGGATCACATAGGACACTATGCACCATTAGGAAAGTAGAGTGGAGACAGTGCTTCTGAGGCCTGGAAATGCATAATCAGTATTTGAAGGAAGAATGAAGAAGGGAAAGCCTATCCTTTTAAACAAGACCTTGAAGGATGAAGAGCCATTTTCCAGACAGAGAAAGGAAATTAGGAAATGTAAGGGAGGGAGCCTTGACCAATGTCTGGAAGACTGGGGCCTTGTCTTGTGGACATGGAGGGCTCAGTGTTACTTAGAAGGGCAGTGCACTGGGTTGGAGCTAAGGAATCATCCTATCTGTCCCGTCCTGCCTCTTCAAAGTCATAGAAACATCCATCTTATGTGTGTTTTCATGATCTAACTAATTGGATCAAGTATAATGAAGATCACGAGGTTTGCAAAAAGACTTTGGACAGTAATTTCGAGTATTGTAACAGAGCTGAATAGTCCATACATGATGTACCAGCAGCTCCATCCCCAGAGTTCAGGTCCTCAACCCTTGGGCTGGGAGGAGGCAGCAAGTACACCAGGATATTGATCCCTTCCACTCTTGGACAAGGTTTCCATTCTTGTGACCATCACAGGTGGGTTTATTTGTTTCCCACTGTTTTGTATGGATAGTGCCAATTTCTATGATTGCCATGACTGAAAAGCCTTGACTGGGAGAAACATCTGGCCCAGAAGATGCAGACAGAGATGGTCATAATTGCAAAAGTAAAATGAAATAGACAACCTAAATATCAGTCAGTGCAATAACATAAAATTCAGGAATGCAAAGGAGCATTCTGCAGTGATGAAGATGAAGAGGCACGCCTGGGTGGCTCAGTGGTTGAGCACCTGCCTTCAGCGCAGGGTATGATCCTGGAGTCCCAGGATTGAGTTCCACATTGGGCTCCCTGCTTGGAGCCTGCTTCTCTCTCTGCCTGTGTCTCTGCCTCTCTCTCTTTCTCTCTCTCTCTCATGAATAAATAAAATATTTTAAAAAGATGAAGAGAAATCTTAGTTACCTGCACAAACATGATATACGTCTCAGAAATAATGTGAGTGAACAAAAGCAAGTCATAGAACAATACCATGTCTTTCCATTTATGTTCTAGGTCAAACCACATGCAACGGAGAGTTGCAAAGTGATAAAAGAAAGCTTGGGAATAACAAACATCACAGGAGACTGGGAAACAGGCTCCCACTGTAACACTTCTGAGATGATGGGCCCCACACTGATGGGCAAATCCAGAGTCCTTCAGCCTGCTGGCTTGCTTGCTGACTTTCCAGTGTGGCTCTCTGAATCTTTGGTGGGTTTGTTTGTGATCTATGTGGCATCTGAGCCAACTTTCATTCATGGAGTAGGCAAATTATGAGTATTTACAAAATTCACTGTCTTTCCATAAGTAGGATCCGAATATTTGAGAGACAGCCTGAACCTAACACCAATGATACATCATTCAACCATGAAGGCCATGGTGAAGGTTCCAATCAAAGTAGGAGACTGAGGACTGGGGACAGGGGTAGGGGTTGTTGGGGGAGGAGGCAGCAGGTTGGTGTTTGGAGATGGAGCAGGACCCATCACAGGGCATATATGCAGTCCCTGATTCCTGGGAGGTGTATGTGTCAGAGGAGGCAGGACGAAACTCAGACACTGGAGGAAAGACTGTAACATCACTCCGGAGAGATGTTGAAGGCTTTGTCACTAAAACTAGGCAAGGGGCCAGAGAGCAGCCAGGGCGAGATGAGCTGGCACTGAGCCTGTGCCATCTTGCTCCCTGCATGCTGTGGGCCCAAGGCCAGGAAGGGATCTGAGGAACCCACAGGTGCAGGTTAAGGACCTACCTTTGAAAGTTAGAGATTCCTAAAGACAAGCTGCCATGTGAATGACCACAGGTCAGCAATTCAATAAAGACCGAGTCAACTGGTTCTTCTCCAGTCTATTCAGAAATACATGAATGCTGCCTACAAGTATTTTTTTAAAAAGTCAACATTGTATAATCAATAAATTTCTAAATGAAATTTAAAAAATTATAGTTCAACTCAAAGTGCAGTAGCTCATTGTGAAGATTGCCTTTAAAGACTCAACTTACCAAAGATAAGAAGGTTGCTGTGGTTGACACTATTTCTCTCTCACTTTGAGTCACTATTCTTTTTCTGTAGTTAAGGTCAGATTTAAAAAATTAATTAAATGTTTATGTCAAAGAGTCTTAAAATGAAGCTCTAAATCCCAGTAATAAAATTTAGAGAATACTTAGAATACTCAGGGTCAGGATTTTTCTCCAAAATTCCAGAAAGATAGTGAGGCATTCACATAATTAACTAGTAAAAGTTTTCACATTGGCAACATTATATGAAAAATGTTGTTCATAAAAGCCTTTAAACTAATTTGTGACCATTTAAACCAATTTCTACTAGACTTAGGCCAGTATTACTGTAAGTGCATCTTACTAAGTAGGCAATGTTCAGCACTTTATCATAATGTAGTAACATTTACACATATGTACTAGTTTAGGAAAGAAATCTTCTTTCTTATCCAAATTTTCTATTCCTCTCTCTACACTCAGTTTTAATTCTGAAAAGGTTGCATATTTCATTGGTCTTATTTTATTCTTCTATGGCTCAGGATTTGGACTAAAGTTGGGTAATTAGAACTACAATCTGAATATTGCTTAAATCTCAAAGTTGTCTCCAAATGTCAAACAGATTTTAGGTTTTTCAGGCTTCAGAAATCTAAAGTGTACACTGAATGTGCTTAAATATTATTTTTAATAGTTTGGATTAGTTAAAATAATGCCAATGAGGATGAGAATGATTGATGGTTAACAATTAGCTTCTTTCTCTCCATCTCGACCATCCAGCTATTATTTAGCACTAATTAGAGTTGGCCAACATAGGAAATCGAAAAATACTTTTTTCTTTATATTGACTTTTATTTGGTCTCCAAGGATAAGTTCCTTCATAATTATAATTTCAGGTATTCTTGTCTTCAGGTAGTTGGTTAAGTAAAGGCTGCATTGATTGCTCATAAATGTCTCATTAGCAAAGTTCATGCTCTCAGCTTCTCTGAGGAGGTACTTATTATATCTAAAGGTAAATCTGAGAGAATCACATAAAAACAATGCCTCTCATTGCTCAGCTACTCTCAGGGACATAAGTTCTATCCATCCTAAGCATTGTAACAATCTATTATTAATCTTAATGACCATTGTGAGGTTATCTAAAATGATCCTCAGTAATGCCCATTAGAAAGGAGACCTCCATTTAAAAGCGACAAGATATAAATTGTATAAAATACATTTTGGTTAAGAGTCATATTTACAAAAAAGGATGAAAATATTATAAACCAACATAAAAATGGTCATTGTGGGATTATTCTGCAGCTAGTTTTGAACTAATCAAGAAGGAAGAAAAGAAAGAAAGAAAGAAAGAAAGAAAGAAAGAAAGAAAGAAAGAAAGAAAGAAAAAGAAAAGAAAGAAAATTTTATTTAGTTAATTAATTAATTAGAATTGTTCTATAACACTGGCAATTATATCTTTTATTAGGAAAGAGGAAGGAAGGAAATGAAGATAGAGGGAAGAAGAGGAGAAAGAAGGAGAAAAAAGAAAAGATATGACTTTTACAATGATATATATTCAAGTGAAAAATATCATTTTCCACATCCCAGGAAAAGTTTATTTTAACAGTGGGCCACAGTTAATCACTGCACAACTGTAAAGCTGTTTTTCCAAGTTGCAGCTCACTGCAGGCCTGCTGGTGGACAGGATTCTGCAAATGTACTGAGTAACCCATCATGATTTGGAGAAAGCCCATTTACGCTAATGGGTTCTGAGTGGGAACAATGATATTAAGAGTTACATATCACTCTTTTACTCCTAGGCCTGTCATATCTCTTTCATCTATTATTTACATGAATCTTCAACTCAAAATTTCCCTGATGAAGTTTTATTTAAAAAAGAAGACATGGCTCTGGGGTATCTGGATGGCTCAGTTGGTTAAACATTGGACTCTTGATTTTGGCTGAGGTCATGATTTCAGAATCTTGAGATAGAGCCCACATGGGACTCTGTGCTCAGTACGGAGTCTGCTTGAGATTGTCTTGCTCCTCTCTGGCCACACCTTCATGCTCTCTCTCTCTTTCAAAATAAGCAAATAAATCTTAAAAGAAAAAAAAAAACAGAAAAAAGAGATGGCTTATACTCAAACCAGACAAAGATATCTGAAGAAAACTATAGACAAATACCTCTTATGAGTATAGACACAAAAAATCCTCAACAAAATGCTGGAAAACCAAGTACAGCAACATATAAAAAGGATCAAACACCACAACCAAACCTAATTTACCCAAGGAATGCAAGGTAGGTATAACATATAGAGACTAATTAATGTAGTATGCTACATGAATAGAATTAAGGACAAAGGAAACATGATCATATCCATTGATGCCAAAAGTTATTTTATATTATTCACAGCCTTTCGTGATAAAAAAAAATTCAACAAACTAAAAATGGAAGAGAACCTACTCAATCTGATAAAGAGAATCTATGAAAAAAATAGATTGGTATCAGACTTACTGGACTTACTTACTGAAAGATGTGTTCCTCCCCCATAATCAGGAACAAGACAAGGACATTCACACTCATTTCTTCTATTCAGCACCCTGTTAGGGATCTAGCAGGACAATTAGACAAGAAAATTAAATAAAAGTTATCCAAATTAAAAAGGTAAAAGAAAAACTATCTCTATATTTCCATATACAAGATCTTGTATGTGGAAAAGTCTAAGAAATTTATTAAAAATTCATTAAAACTAACAAAAGAGTTATTTTACAAGCTGAAAATTGTATTTCTATATATTTGCAAAGAATAAAAATTAAATTGAGAAAAATTCCATTTATAATAACATCAAACAGAATAAAATTCTTAGAAACAAAATTAATAGGTGCAAAGCTTATACTCTTCAGACTAGAAAATATTCTTGAAATAAAACAAAGAAGACTTTAATAAATGGAAAGACATCTCATGTTCATGGATCAAAAAATTTGATAATGTTAAGATGATAGTACCACCCTAATTGATCTACAGATTCAGTGCAATCCTTTATCAAAATTCCTGATGGCATTTCTGCAGAAATTGACAAACTGGTCTTAAAATCCATACAGAAATGCAAATTGGCGTGGGCAGCTGGGGGGCTCAGCAGTTTAGTGCCACCTTCAGCCCAGAGCATGATCCTGGGAACCCAGGGTCATGTCCTGAGTCGGGCTCCCTGCATGGAGCCTGCTTCTCCCTCTGCCTGTGTTTCTGCCTTTCTCTCTCTCTCTGTGTCTCTCATGAATAAATAAATAAAATCTTTTAAAAAAATGCAAATTGCCTTGATTGAAAACCAAACAATCTTGAAAAGGAAAACAAAGTTGGAGGACTCATGCTTTCCAGTTTAAATACTTATTATAAAGCTATACTATCAAGACAATGTGGTATAAGAGCAGACACATAGATCATTGGATAGAATTGAGAGTCTAGAAATATACTTTCACATTTACAGTCAGTTGATTTTGTTTCTTTCTTTTTTTTTAAGATTTACTTAGAGAGAAAGAGAGAGAGTAAGAACATGGGCTTTGAGGAAAGAGGGGCAGAGTGAGAGGGAAAGAGAGAAAATCTCAAAGTGACTCCTCGCTGAGCATGGAGCCCGACACTGGGCTTGATCTCATGACTCTGAGATTACAACCTGAGCCAAAACCAAGAGTTGGATGATCAACTGACTGCACCACCCAGATGCCCTAGTCAATTGATTTTCAATAAAGGTGCCAAGACAATTCAAGAAGGAAAGCATAATTTTTCCAACAAATGGTACTAGTACTACTGGACATCCACATGCAAAAGAATGAAGTTGGATCACTACTGTACATCATATTCAATAATTAACTCAAAATGGATCATCCACCTAAATGTGAGAATAAAAACTACAAAATCCCTAGAAGAAAACAGGTATCATTTTTTTTGATATCACATCCAAGCACAAGAAACCAAAACAAAAATATATACAAGTTTCCCCACTATCCAAAAGTCCAATTTGTGCTGCTTTTCTTTTACAAAAGACCCACGTTAGTATCTGCTTTTGCTAACAACAACAACAACAACCAAAAAAAAAATCCAAAAAGGATTTTTGTTTTTACAAAATGGTGTTTACTTCTTTGTGTCATTTCAGCTTACAGAAGGTTTCAAAGGAGCACCTTACTTTCAGAGAGCAGGGGAAGCCTACATATTGGCTGTCATCAATATTAAAATATTTGCTCTTCAAAGGGACCATTGAGAAAGTGAAAAGACAACCCATAAATGGAAGAAAATATTTGCAGATCATATATCTGATAAAGAATTTGTTTGATTTCCTTTATGAGAAGTGTCTACAATGGGCAAATCCATAGAAACAAAAAGTAGATTAGCAGTTGCCTGGGGCTAGGGATGAGGGACTGGGGGAAAATACAGGCATTTACTAAAGGCTGTGGGGCTTTTTTCTGAGGCCATTAAATGTTCTAAAATTGAACACGTTGATGGTTGCTTAACTGTAAACATACCAAAAAATGAATGGTACACTTCCAATGAATGAATTTTATTTTATATAAACTATTTTTCAATAAAGCTGCTTTAAAAATGATAGGGTTTTTTTCCCTTTTCACTGATTTTTGATGTGTACCATCCTCTAGAATAAAGTCATATTTAATGTAGCTATTGTCCTTTATCTAAAATATTTTAGCACATCGGAGTCACCAAAGAGATAGTAATTAGTATTCCAGAAGAAATGAAGATAGATTGCCCTCTTGGCCTTTAAAGTCGCCATTGCTACTGATGATAACTGTCAAATACCGCAAGTATGTTGTTTGGGAGCTGGACAATGGTTCAGTACAAATTGATGCTTAAATTCAAACTTTTAAAATCAGCTACTACTAATTATAATTTAGTAGCTCTGTGTGTGTGTGTGTGTGTGTGTGTAGTGCTCACTCTATGTCATATAGACACAGTTACACTTTTTACATCTTTTTCCACATCCTAACCAACACTTGTTCTTTCTTGTCTTTTTGATAATAGCCATTTTAATACATGTGAGGTGAGATCTCATTGTGGTCTTGATTTGTGTCTCTCTTATGATTAATGATGCTGAGCAGTTTTCATGTACCTGTTGGCCATCTGTATGTCTTCTTTGGAAAACTGTCATTCAGACCTTCTGCCTGTTTTTTTTTTTTTTTTAAGATCTTATTTATTCATGAGAAACACACAGAGAGAGGCAGAGACATAGGCTGAGGGAGAAGCAGGCTCCCTACAGGGAGCCCAATGCAGGATTCGATCTAGGGACCCTGGGACCGTGCCCCATGTTGAAGGCAGATGCTCAACTACTGAGCCATCCATGTGCCCCCTTCTGCCCATTTTTATTTTTATTTTGTTTTGTTTGCTATTGAGCTGTTTGAAATTCTTTATATATTTTGGATATTAATCCTTTATCGGATAAATGATTTTCAAATATTTTCTCCCATTCAGTAGGGATGACTTTTCATTTTGTGGATAGTTTCCTTTGCCATGCAGAAGCTTTTAAGTTTGATGTCATCCCACTTGTTTGCTAGTGTTATATTAATTCACAAAATTCCCCCATTGCCTCTATGCAGTAGATGTAGATACTATTATTACTAACTTCCATCTTATAGATGAGAAAACTGAGTCAGAGAGCTTATATAATTTGCCCAAGATAAAGATCTGATAAGAAGTAGGGCACAGACTAAGTGTAGCCCTTGCAATTTTTAAAATATCAAGGCTAAGAAGTGAGTAGTTGGTGTGTTAAGGTGGTAGCCTTTAACAGAGTTGCTCAATCTAGAGATATAATAGTAATAATGATGATGATGATGATGATGATGATGATGATGATGATGTTATTGCTATTTCTCTTTTTGAAGTTGCCAGCCCTGCTCTTTCGCCATTCCTTCCAACATCTGAGGAATAATCTGTGAGAATAGGATCTCTCTTATTCCAAGCACTGAGCCCATTATTTTTTAATGCAATGTCTCTGATGACACTTGCTGCTCAGGGCCATGCTCCCTGGCTACAGGCCATAATGACAGTCACAGTCAGGTCCATGCTTACTGGGCCATTTCATGGGCAAGTCTTCACTCCACACTAGCTGAGTTGATTAGAGGATGGAACATTTCTCTGCCTATAAATTCCAGCTAAAAAAGCAGCAAGAAGTTGTTGGTTTTTTTTTTACACATAAATAATTGCTTTTATTTTTCTTTCACTTACTCATTTTAACTGGGGAGCAGCTGACTTGCCCCACCATAGGTGCATTGATATGTTAGCGACGATTTGGTTTAAATGCCTACACATAGAGACAAAACAGAACAGAGGATGCATGCCCACTACAGTGCTGTCCAGACCTTGTGTGGCCTGCAGTGTTGGGCATGTAAATGCTCTGGGAGAGGTGAATGATTTGTAGGGAAGAAAGCAGTGATGAGGAGCCGGTGTGTCTCACTAGCAAAACACAGAGACTCAGATTCCCACATGCGTTACTCCTAGACTTGTTTTCATCCTACTACCCTTCTCAGAAAATGTTCATCAGAGCTCCAAAGTATATGTACACTGGCATATATATAATTATGTTATTTATTCAATAAAGTGGGGGGGGAGTACTTACAACATCTGAAAAGAAATCACATGTGAAAAGAAATGTTGCCTAACGAGAATCAAGCAATGGTCAGGCAAATGTATGTATCAAATGTTATACCAGTCATGAGAAATTTTTACATCTTCAGAAGCACCTTGATAATGTCCTCTAGATCCCAAAAATAATGTTGAGGTCACTTTTTTCCAGGATCAAATAGAAGATACTTGCCGAAAATGAGATCTAGCAGGAGTTTGGAAAAAAAAAAAAAACAAAAAAAGAAGTTAATCTTCTTTCTTAGATGCACAGATACAGTACAGAAAATAACATAAAATTATTTAACATGATTCAGGAGATAAGGATAAGCAGCAATTCTTTCTCCCACTCAATTTCCCCTCATCAGCTATTTCTGAGGGTGGAAGAGTGGAGAGAGAGAACTGTAAAAAACGTGATAGGAACTTGGCATTTTACACACTGTTGAGTTGGAGGTCATGAAAGTAAAGGTGGCAGAAGAGCCTCTGCACATTTCCGCATCACCCCGCTCTTTCGCACTAACGCACAGATAGTCTCCCCTCATTTACTCTCCATGGTAACACAGAAGCATCGTGAACACAGGTGAGAGATGAAGCCCTCGGACACTGGACAGTGAAAGGTGGGTGCTTGTAGCTACTGCTAACAGGCATCCATCACACAAGGCTGTCTGCGTTGGTGGCACCTCTGCTGGCTGCCATGGCAGCTCACAGAGTGGGACAATGAATCACAGTGGCTGGGTGCTGGAGCTGTGCCATCCCACCGCCTACCGTAGAGGCTCGGCTCTGCCACTGATGAGCTGGCAGGTGTTTGCAGGTCACTAATGCTTTCTCAGCATCCTTACCTGTGCAGCTCTTCACACATTACAATCACTCAACATTACAAATCCCTCAAAATGTCAACCAACATTGAATTGTCCTTTTTGTCACACTTATCAATAATTGTACATCCTTAAGTAGTTTTGCTTTTAAATTATTTTTTAAAAGATTTTATTTATTTATTCATGAGAAACACAGAGAGAGAGAGGCAGAGACACAGGCAGAGGGAGAAGCAGGCTCCATGCAGGGAGCCCGATGTGGGACTCGATCCCAGGACTCCGGGATCACAACCCGAATCAAAGGCAGAGACTCAGCTGCTGAGCCACTCAGGAATCCCCATTCTTGAGTAGTTTTAAAATACAAACCACAATCACCATTTTAAAAATATTACACAACCTACAAATTATACTGCCTTCCTTCGAGCACAGAATTTCTTTCTCAGTAATCGAGGACCTCGACAGCCTGTTTCCTACAGCGCCTACAACTCTGTCCCAGTGATATGTTAACACTTCCCTTGATGTGATAAGTAACAGATGTGAGCAATCTTTTAAAAAATAATAGCATGGGAATTTGCAAAATTGTTCATCATATATGTGTAAGCTAGTATTTTTATTTTAAGAAAAAAAATTTTCCTTTGTGGTGTCTAGGTCTGGGATCTCCAAGACCATCCCCAGTTTAAGTGATTTGCCAAAAGAACTCACATGACTCAGCATGTACCTGAACTCATAACTGAGATTTATTACAGTGAAGGAAACAAAGGACAATCAGCAAAAGGAGAGGATACACGGGGAAGAGGTCTGGTGGAAACCAGGCACAAAATTCCAAGGGTTCTCTCCCAGGGGAGTCACATGGGATGAGGTTAATTCCTCCAGCCATGAGTTATGACAAGCTGAGTACAGTGCCCTCTAGAGGAAAGCTACTTAGACACTCTTGACCAGAGGTTTTTTGGGGGGCAGGGCTTAGTAGAGAGTAGGCACCCTCTACTATCTTGTACCAACATTGTAGTCTCCCAGAAAGAAGACAGGTGTTCAGCATGAACTACATTGTTTATACAAACAGCATAGGCATAGCGTGAACATAGGCACATCATCTAGGGAGAATTTTTTATCGATACCAGCCAAGGTCCCAAACTCCTGCCATGTGTGAACTAGCAAGCAGGGCTTTCCAAGGAGGGTGGTCTCCAGCCTGCTGATAAGCCTCCCTGTATAATAACTGTTTCCAGACAGTTATTTAGCCCTTTTGCTATATTTATGTATTCTTTAAGATCTGTATATAGCTTTTCTAAACATACTGAATAAAATTGATAGTTGATATGATTTAAATATTAACTTACATTCTGATTTTAAAATAGCTTAGATTTAAAAACGGAGAAAATTAATTTAGGAAAATATACCCGAACAATTAGGAGGAAAAAAAATCTTATTTCTATTTAGACAGCAATTTAACTTTTTTGCCAGATTTTTCTTTCTCTGTCCCCAATTTAATGCACTATCATTCTCAATTTTAGTACTTAGAAACTATTTTTAAAAATTCTACCCAGTGGAAAAGTAAGTTTTATTTTAATCTCTACTTGGTGGGAAGTAGATCACCAAATATTTTATATCACGCTTGAGGGTTACTTACTATGCTCATAACTGACTTGATTATACTTTCATTCTATATATGCTTTTTTCCTCTATTATTCATTTATTTTAAGGAATAATCCTCAAACTATAGTTAATAACACTGCATTATACATTTGAAAGATGCTAGGAGAGTAGACCTTAAAAGAAGGAGGTGACTCTTTCTAGATTCCAAGAGAACTTTTTAAAAATTATTCAATAAATGAAAGCAGAAGACAAAAATGCCCTATGGCATTAAAACATTCATCACTTAAGATCCCATATCTTAATTTAAGGAAATACAGCTGCATTTTGTTTGTTTGTTTGTTTATGATTATAATTACTATTATTTTAATTTGCATTTAGGTTAGTTTTAATAGTCATCAAGAGCAAACAGCTTAATAAAATAGTGAGGTAACTTATATGGTTAATATGTCACCCTACCAGGGCCCAGTATCTTTGTTTAAATTCATGGGGAGTCGGGGGAGTCAGCAGGCGTGAATACTACTCTCAGCTCCACCGCACGTTTGGCTGTGCCATGTGTTAGTGTATCTTAGTATCTACGTGGGTAGGATTCAGCCCCACGAACTGAAGGATCCTACTAAAATCAAAGGAATTCATACTCTGAAAACTATGAAGGTCCGCGCGAGTGTATTATGTCTTATCACCTTTGTCTCAAAAGCCCTCACTTTTAGATCTCCTGTGATGGGACTCGCGCCGAGCTGTGCGCGCAGGCGGGGGCGCCCCGAGGGCCCCGGGAGGACCGTTCCCCGCCGCGGCCGCGCACCTCCTCCCCCTGCCCAGGCCGGGACGAGCCGTGGGACGACGACGCGGAGGATGAGGGCGCCCGGCGGCCCGTGGAAGGACGCGCGCGGACAGGCGGCCACGGGGGCAGGAGCTGATGCGCGTGGCCCAGGCCAGGGCCGCCGGCACCGAGGGTCCCTGCCCCTCCTGTGCGAGTCCGGCAAGGTCGGCGTCGCGTCTGCAGAGGAGCTCGTCCGCCCTCGGGGGTCTTAGAACGCCGGGGAAGATGCGGGACAAGGTGGATCAAGGTTCGGAGACCGGCCAGAAGCACGTTAACAGCCTAAGAGCATGTTGGGGGGCTTCGTCGATTACTTCGAGTCCAAACCAGCAGAGACGCCCCCCGAACAGAAAGGCACCCTTGCCCCCCAGCCTAACAGCGGATTGAAAGGAGCGTAAGTACCAGTAAAGCACAGGAGGCGCCATCCAGGGCAGCCACCCAAACCTCGGGAAGCCGAAGGGCTCAGGCTCTTTCCCTGGAGGCGAGCACCGAGGCTTGCCCGAGGAACCCCCACCTTCGAGCCTGTCACCGGCAGATCCACAGGCATGTGGATGAGCTACCCGTGGGACCAGGCCGGCTGAAGCACAGAGCCCTGGGGATGCAGACGGAAACTGAGGAGCAAGATGACATTCTTGACCGCCTCACAACCAAAGTGGGCAAGTTAGATGTCAATATAAAAAGCACAGAAAGAAAAGTTAGGCGACTTTAAACACCGAGAAGGCTCTCCACCCCACTGTGATGAAACGAGCCAAAAGATCTCCTGTTGAACTTCCCAAAAAAATTTAATTTCTGTTGTTTTAGTGTGTAACGTAATATGTGTTTGCAAATGTTACAATTATAGAGCGAGTTGAGTCCAAAAAAAAAAAAAAAAAACCTGGCCAAGGTGCAGCGCTGCGGGCGGTGTGCATGCTGAGCAACCCCACCGCCATCGCCCAGGCCTGGGCCCGCCTCGACCACAAGTTTGAGCTGATGTACGCCAAGCGCGCGTTTGTGCACTGGTACGTGGGCGAGGGCATGGGGGAAGGAGAGTTCTTGGAGGCCCGAGAGGACCTGGCTGCCCTGGAGAAGGATTATGAAGAAGTGGGAACAGAGTCCGCGGACGGCGAGGACGAGAGCCAGGAGTTCTAGGGCTCCCGGCGCCTGCCCGTCGGTCGGGCTCCCTGTTCAGTTTCCCTAAGCCCCACAAATACACTCAGTGTCTGGGTGAAAAAAAAAAATGAATGTTGCAGCAGATACTTAATACAAGATTATTCATAGTACGTATGGACTAAAAATAAATATTTTAGAATGGGAAGAGGTGTTTTAGGTTTGTATTTGTGTGTCTTTATTATGTTGAAAAGCTGTCTTTCAAAACCTGATTTGAGAAATTCATATACAATTTCTTTGATGTCTGCTGCAAATTTAAAAACTGTTCCCAAGCCTACATGTTATTGTATTCAGCTTTCCTGGTAACTACTGCACAATTACCTTTTCATAGAAATAAAATCTTGTTATGACAAAAAAAAAATTTTGTGTGTGTGTGTGGACATTATCATACGGTAGCTTTATTAAATTCCTTTACCTTCTACAACGCGATTACAAAAAGGAATACTTCATTTAAGTGTAATACTGTCTTTATGGACATACCGTGGTCGGAAAGTGGAGCTAAAGGTCACAAACGAATACACGTAAGAACAGGGACAAAGGCGGGACGTCCCTGGAGCCTAGTCTAGCACAGCGAGCCCAGTGGGTAGGGGAAGGGAAGCAGGGATGAATAAAGACATATTTGGGGGGCGGGGGTGGTATTGTCAATGAGCTGGTTCTAGGAGCTTAAACCCAAGGGCCGGCTCAGGGGCCAGACACACAGGCGTACAGCTTTGGTACCACATCTCAAAGCTGCCCAAAGTCCTGGCCTTGTGTCACACACAGCAGTTGTCCCCAGTCAGCTTTGGTTTTGTTTTCTCTCCAATTTACATACACACACACACACACGCACACGCAATCGAGGGTGTCTTCTTTGACCGTCCAAGCTCTTCTGTCTCAGGTACCTCCCTGCTGTCAAAATCAAAGCTCGCCAGACTCCATCAAGCCAAGAAACCCCTTCTTTCCTAGGAGAGAAGCCAGCACTTCACTTTCCTGAATGAACATGAGCACTCAGGGCTCGCTCTGTCCAGCTGCGGTTTGGCTCCGACCCTGGCAGCTGAGCTGAGAACCGGACGAGAGGGGACAGGACACTGATTAGCTGGGGATCTGACTCCCTGTCTGTCACAAGGCACTTCTCAAGCCCATCCCCCCCGCCCCCCCCCCTTTTTTTTCTTGTCCACCAAAGGAAGGAACTGGAAAGAAAACTCTGTTAAGATTCTGGGGACAGAACAGGCCATGAAGGAAACTGTGTGTGTCTGGTGAGCCTGATTTTTTTTTTCAATTGTATATCATCATTTAATTCTTAGAAAGTAGCGTGAACAGGAAAGTAGCACAAAAATATAGTGTTTGCCAAGGGAGTCTAGTGCCTGCCACTGAGAGGCTGAAGCCAAAAGAGGTTGTAAATTTGTAGAATGAGTATTCTTTAAAGGACAGAGAGAGTAGCCTGGGAGGCAGAGAACTGGGAGGGCCATTCATCCTAGTCCCCCAATACAGGGCTCTTTAGAACGACTGGTGCCACAGCCCCAACACCAGCATGAGGGGTGAGGCAGTGAACTCCAGTGGCTTCAGCAAACAGCATCAGTCCAGGGACTGGGAGCTTGGGTTGGCCCATTCATACGTGAAGTTACCCCTGGACAGCACCCCAGGGTTCGTTCCTGCTTACCGTCCTGGACTGGAGTCCTGGTTTCTGCCAATATGCTGTACCTTCCCGCTGCCAACCCGATGTGGCTGGTGCCTTTGGGCCCCACTATATGACACTGTCTCCCAGGATCTGATCCAGTAGTTCAGCTACAAAAAACTCTCAGCCACATCCCCCTCCTCTGGTCGATGGGCTTCTCCCTTTCCTCCTGACAAATGTCTTCAGGGTGATTCATTTCCTCCTGTGACTGATGCTCTTCAGCTCCTCCAATTCCTTCTCCTAAAGGTCTCCTAAAGGTCACCAATTATACAGCTCTTGGGTCATTTCTATTCCAGGTTGTGTCAGCTATTTGCATGTGTTTAGAAAGCAGGAGTGGCTGCCTATAATTTTAAATCTGTAAAAAAAAATAATGTGGTGTATTTTTATCAATATAAATACCTTCAATGTGCCAAAGTCATGGTGGAAAGGTTGGCATACATTACGATGAAAAGGGTCTAATATGATCTTTACTTAAGAGACAGTACATTCATTTTCCCAATTCTTTTCATAGATTTCCCCATCTGGGCAGGATCTGGGAAGACTAAAGCCTCTTTAGTTCAGGCACTGCAAAGTTCTGACAGCAGTGAGTAGTGAGATGCAAAATGATAAGGAAAGACTGTTCGTATTTCCAAGACCTTCTAGACCTTCTTAGAATCAGAGTTTGGTGGCCACTGATCAACATACAATCCCACAAAGGCATTTTACTTAAGCTCTGAGTATATACCGCCCCTGCCCCCCATTTTGTGGTTCTTTTTTATTTTGTTTCCTATATGGTATAATTAGCCCCCTGAACCATATTATTTTGAAATAACATCATGGAGCCCATCTCCTGATAGTCAACATAAAACCTTTGAGCTTAAGGGATATCCAGAGCTTTCAACTACAACACAGTTTTGTTTTAAATATTTATTGAATGTATAAAGTATGCTACACAATGCAAGGATATGTATGCAGAGTCACTGCATAACTGTGACCTTTTTCACTTTACTAATTAATAAACTCCCTGTCTGGCACTCAAGTCAGCTACATCTCAGACTTAACTCTACTACAAAGTAAAAAATATTAGAGCAAAGTGTCCTCAGTAGTCAAAGTACAGAATGAGGATACTGAGATGCTTCATTCTGTTAAATTTTAAGATGCAGAACTTCATGTGTCAAAGTAAAATAACACTGCATCAGTATGTGTTATAGCTTTCACACGAGGCAAAGTCTACTATAATTCATATCCTTTTGGATTGAATGTAATGAGAAACTAGAAGGGTTCTAGTCCTGATCAGAGGCCATGCCAAAGCTGCTCAGCTACATTTTCAACTCCAGCTGCCCGACTGGGGAAGGGGAGACCATCTGACACACAAAGTTTTCATTTGTGGAGTAACAGATGGGAAACGATAGGAGAATGATGACAGGTGAGCAAGCCGGACAAGTCCTGTGTAAAGTTCCAATCACATGCACATTACACAGCCTGGCTTCTGAAGAGAGAATACCTCAAACATACGCTAATCTGTCAGATGCCACCCAGCGTAGTCAACATGTTTACATGTCTTGGATGTCATCCAGTTCCCTGAACATGGCCAACCCCATTATATATGTGTTATATACATAGTTAACAAGCAAGCATGGATAGAGGACCCATATTTACTAAGTTAAGTTCAAGATATACAAGAAACATAGATAATGGTTCCTAACTTCATGGTGTTTGAAGTTATGGTATTGAGGGTGATTATATCTGGCCATTTTGGAATGGTGCAAATTTGTGTTAAATGTAAGTCTTTAGATGAAATTTAGTGTATTAGGAGTTAAGACCAAGAGGAACTTGTTATGACATGGAGGAACTGGAAAGAATATGGAGTGCTGGGGAAAAAAGATAAGCTTTAGTTTCAGAAAAAAGTTGAGATCATATCCTTCCTCCACCTATTATAAGCCATGTGACATTAGTAAGTTTCCAGATCTTGTAAGTCTTAGTTTCAGTATCTGTCAAATAGTAATCACAATAACTATTCTGTGACATTTTAAATGAGATTAAGGAGGAGATGCACATAGAAAGTCTATTACTTACGAGTTTAAGTTCAAACATCTTCCATCACTTACCCATTGGCTTTGTTGGGATTTGTACACGTATATGTCTTCACTACTGTGTTGCTCTGGCTCTGTTCATACTGCAGTTTGGGTTCTCCTAGATGTAGACACTGACATGGACCTGGGGCATCAGTGGTTTTGTGGGGAGTGACACCTGTGGGAAGAAAAAGGAAGGAAGCAGGATTGGGCAAGGGGAGCATCAGACCCTGGCACAGATCTGCGCTCTGCTAGCACAGTGGATCTTCAAGCAAATTTTTCTATTGGAGAAATTGAGCAGAAATGGCGAGGACCTTGTCTCACTGCCTTGCCCAGCCATTGTATGTGGGAATTCCTGAGAATAACATGCCCACGGTTACCACTGTCTCTCTCAGGCCAAGGACTTCTCTGACAACATTTTGACCTCATTTGAAAGCTAATGCAGTCCCTGAAAGAGTTAATAGCTGGAGGCTGTCAGGTGCCCATACTGGTTGAAGCTGGGCAAAGAGTAGAAGTCCTGCCTCACACACCTCCACGTCTGCCCCAAGAATTGTAGACCTTGTAGAGTCTCCCAAACATACTGGAGAAGTATAGGACTTTCAAACTTTTGAAGTGTATGGCTTAATACTTAGGACCAAATTAGATGATGAAGAAAACTGGATTAATTCTCTAATCGTTAATTGTATATCACCCATAATTCTCTTGTTACTCTCCCCTGCTACAGATGTCAGTAGTTCTCAACAGTGGCTCCACATTACACTCACCTTGACATTTTTTGGAAAATACTGATACCTGGACCAGTTACATCAAGTATCTGCAAAAGAAGGCAAGATCCAGGCATTTGTAATATTTTATAGCCCCATAAGTGAGTCTACCATGTAGCCTGTTAGAAGGTCCATAATATCCACTTCTGATCTATTAGGAGCTACTTTTTAACATAGGAAAGGAAGAGCTTTTGGAGTAGAAGGAGGGCTTGTGGCCATGGCATCCTCCTCCTCCTCACCAGTTGGAGCTCAAGCAGTTAGAGCTCCCTGGGGTCCGGACACTGTGCTAAGCACTTTCCATGTAGTAGCTAACAGAGCTTAGGGAAGTTAATGGATAGTCATCAAATCTCCAGGCGTGTCTACATCTGACCATTACTGTCAGCATCTTTGATGATGTGGACTAGAACCAACAGCCCCTCATTGTTGGTCAAACAAACATCCTCTGTCACTTGTGTTAGATTCACCTAGAATTCTTTTTAATGACATTAGTCCCCAAGCCTCATAGCAAACCTCCTGAGCCCCCCACTCAGGGGTTGGGCCTGGAATTTCTCCTTGAGGAATTCTACTGAGGGGCCTTTATGGTGGTTGAGATTTGAGAACCAATCTGCTGTGCCTATAGATCTCCTGTCATGCCTGTCTTTTCAAATTTCTGCTCCTGACCCCATCTTATTTCTGCTTCTCCTCTGTCAAGTAACTCAGCTGAATGCACAGTAAGAGGGGTGCCCAGAAATTTAGGGACAACCTGTGTACTTCAGACCCTTCAAGTTATCAAAATAAGTGATAGGATTTTTAAAAAAGATTTTATTTATTTATTCATGGGAAATACAGAGAGAGAGAGGCAGAGACACAGGCAGAGGGAGAAGTGGGCTCCCTGCAGGGAACCCAACATGGGACTCGATTCCAGGACCCCGGGATCACATCCTGGGCAGAAGGTGGCACTAAACCACTGAGCCACCCAGGCTGCCCAGTGATAGAATTTTTAATACGATCATTCTTCTGCTAGTTTTTTGGTAATAACCAGGAAGATTGAAAGATAGAAGTTCAGCCCTTAGCTTAATGATTGACTTCTGAGGCACAGATTCAGTTGAAATCTTTATGTAATCATTCACTGACAGCTTACCATGTGCTGAGAAAATAAAAATATTACGGATGAGAGTAAGACTTAGCACTTGACCTCATAGAAAATCATATCCATACAAGAAAAGAGATACTTTCCTTACAGTTTGACTCAATGCACCATGTTAGGTAAAGTAAGAATAACCTCCAATGAGCACAGAGATTTGGGAACACGGACCCCACAGGAGGGTCAGAAACACATTCCCCTCCCAAAGGAGAAGTATGAGAGCTGGTCTTAGAAGATGAAGAGATAGCTGTCTGGTGGAGGAGGTCTGGAGGGATCTTGCTGGATGAAGGCACAGACGGTGCACAGACATAGTCATAGTGAGGCATGGGATATTCTGGAAAAGGCGAGAAATTGAAGTTAGCTGCAGTTGTGGGTGGAAAGACAGGAGATGAAGCTAAAGGGTAAGATGTGTCAGATTAAAATTTGTATTCTAACAAGCGAATTCAGGATTTCAGATGTATGAACAAATGTGGGCCAATGGAGAGGAAACACAGCTGAGTTTTGAACATCCTGAGTTCCAGTTGCCTGTGGTTGGTCTGACAGTCAGTTGAGGATTTTTCTTTGAAGGTAAAGAGAAAGGTTTGAATCAGTAATAGTGACCTCAGCCCAGCTTTGGAGCCACAGGAATGGATAAGTTCATGCCTGAAGAAAGCATTGGGAAACTCTCCCAGATAACTTGGAGAGCTCATAATTAGCATAATGTAGCAATTCAGGAAAATGACATTTTGATTTTCTTATTCTACCGAGTAGACAGTTCCCTTTTTTCTTTTAAATTAATGTACTGTAAAAGTGCTTAGCACAGATTTTTCTCAACCATCCCAACTCGCACTGATGGGACCAGACGCAGTGAAATTTCACCACTGGGGTGTGAGGCTGATTTAGACTCTGTGTTCCCACCCGGTGACTGTCAGGGAAGGGCTGCCGACTCTGCCAATGGGGTGGCTGTTGGGTAATTTAGATACAATAAATCTAAGGCAAGTAATCTCCTTTCAGAACCTTGAATTGCCTCCTTAGCGGAATAATCTTCAGTCTAGCTGGAGTTACATTTAAGCTGCAGAACTGGATGAGAGCTTAGAAAGGACACCCAGAGGACTCGACTAACTGTGCTCTTGTTTTATATATAATTTGGTTCCCATTCACAGAAAATGTAGTGGCAAATTTCTTTTAAGCTATCAGCTTATGATTTTGCATGCTTAAAAGAGCATTTTGTTTGATTTTGTTTTTGTGCAAGGCAGTGGAAGTTGTTAGAAGAGAGGTAGCCTCTCCCCTCCAGCTTCGGGCGTGGCGAGGACTGGCAGCAGCTTGCTCTTTCTACACAGAACTTGAGTAGAGTTTATAATCCGTAGGCTAGAAGTAGCAAGAAAATACTAGTAGTGGGTGCGTACATGACATGCCCTGTGTGTCAGGCAATGGGCAGGCCCTCTGCACAGAGAACCTCACTGTATGGCCACTGACCTATGAACTGCACTCCACGGTGAAGAGACACAGAGGTGTGATTGGCCTGCTCTTGGCCACATGGCCTATAAGTAGGAGTCTATCCTGGGCCAACGGTCCCAGAGTCCACCCTCTGAACCCTGTGCTTTGCTTGAGCACCTACTGTGTATCAGATACTGTTCCAGATGCCAATGAGATCACAGTGAACAAGCCAGGCTATATCCCCCAAGACCTGCCTCCCTGGAGCTTCTCTACCAAGGGAAAGAAAGTGGGAATAGGCTTAAAATAATACTTTGGGATAAAAAGAATGTTGTATATAACTTATGACTAACATACTTAAGCAAGCTAACATATTCTTTCTGGGAAGAAATTAGCCATGAGCTGAATCTGATAAACTGAGTTAATTAAAATTTCCTGTTCAGGTAAATGCTAACCAAGACCTGTTTTCTTCTTTTAATTCCCCTTTACTATATAAATGTGATGCTGAGTTCCCAGTGCCAAGGCCAATGTAATTCACTGGTTCAATTACAACATAGAGCAAGAACTTTCAAAATATGTTAGTGGTCAGCTACTTTGGGATAATGACCAGCTGAATTGATCGACTGTATAGAATGCTCTATTGCTATGGCAACATGCTGCCCAGTGAGTGGAAGAGGGCGTTTCATCATTACCTCACTGATAATGCTTGGAACAGTAATGGATGCAAATACAAAAGGTTTCCTTTCACTCTGCTGTATCTGTAGGTCAATGAGACAAACACTAAAAATATCTCTCTGATAGAGCAGTGAGAAATCAAATGGAAACACATATAATGCCAACCCAGACCCTACACAATTTGAAATAAAGTAGTTTAGCATTCTGGGTTAGCAGTCTTGGTTTCTGCAGTGAATCTCTATGCCTTGCCAAAAATGGCCACTGTCTGTGGTGCTGTTTATTTCATAGGCATGTATAATTTCTTCACAATATTCAGTACACAGAAAGCATCAATGTTCCCTTAAACTATAACAAAAACAGGAGGAGAAATGAAAAGAAAAAAGTTTAAAAATGTTAATCTCTCATACATGGCAATCTAAAATGATACAGCCACTGTAGATAATAATTTGGCAATTTCTAGGAAAACTGAACATACATCGGCCATATCAGTCAGCTATTTCACACCTTGGCATGTATCCCAAAGAAATGAAAGCTTATGTCCACATAAAACATGCACATGATTGCTCATAACAACTTCATCTTTATAGACAGAAGCTAAAAACAACAAAAATAAATGTCCCTTCATAGGTGAATGTTTGAGCAAACCATGGCATCTCCATACCAGGGGATATTACTCAGCAATATAAAGGAATGAACTAATGATACAGAGAACAGTATGGAGAACAGTATGGCCAGGGTATTACATGGAGTGAGAAAGGTCAACTTCAAAAGGATCTATACCTCTGATTCTATTTATACAACATTCTCAGAGTGACCAATTATAAAGATGAGAACTAGATTAGTGGTTACCATCAGTTGGGGATGGTGGAAGAGTGGAAGGTGACACTAAGGAGATCTTTGTGGTGATAAAATGAGTCCATATCTTGACTATGGTCGTGGTTACACAAAACTACACAAATCATGGTAATTACATGGAACTATACACATTGCACCAATGTCAATATCCTGGTCTTGGTAGTGCTATAATTATGTACCACGTAACTCTTGGAGAGAAGCTACGTGAAGGGTTCTTGAGACCTCCCAATACTCTCTTTGCAACCTTCTATAAATCTATAATTACTTCAAAGTAAAAATGTTCCAAAATAAACAAAAGCAAGCAGGCCTCCTCTTCTGTTGGTAGGTTGATCTGGATCTTTTTTATTTCTTTTTGCATTTCAGAAAAAGTGAGTCAGAAGCTATATTTCAAAAGAAAAATAGCGACTAGCTTGACCTCTAGTTAAAACGAAACTTTACAAAGCAAACAAAAATTAGAAGGAAGCTTCTCTAATGTTCATGGTTGCTTTGTGGCAACCCATAAGCTTCTGAAATGTTCTCATTCTCTCTCACAGGACACTTGTTGCTCCTGTGGGCACATTGTCAATGGGTGGTGCCAAGTGGCCAGGGAGGGGGGGTTGGGACCCAGCTTCAGACCC
Source organism: Canis aureus (assembly GCF_053574225.1). Lineage (NCBI taxonomy): Eukaryota > Metazoa > Chordata > Mammalia > Carnivora > Canidae > Canis > Canis aureus. Next base: position 10,201,588 of record NC_135641.1, read on the forward strand.
AACGTTGCATTCACTGGCTGGGTAACCATGAGCTATCAGTTACCCATTGGGAACCTGGATTATCTTACCTGCAATAGAAGGTCTAGCATGGGGATTTTCAAACATTTTTAGAGATGGAATCTTCTGTTCAAAGGAAATTTTATGCAGATTTCAATATGTGAAATGCAATCAAATGAAGCTTGTGTTGTTGTGAATCCCTCAACTTTTTAGTTTTGAGTACCTGGTTCTCCAGGGTGGCATGGGGACACCTCCATAGATTCCCAAGGTCTGACTCTATGTTGACCAAAGCTGTGGCCACTGGCCACAAGGCTATCTGTTTGGCACTGGGAATGTGGCTCATCTGAACTGTGATGCTCCGTTAAGTCCAAGGTGCATCAGATTTCAAACATTGCATGAAAGAAATGAATGCAAACTATGTCATTACTCAATCTTTTATAATGGTTATATGTGTAAGTCCTAATGTTTTATTGGGTCAAATAAAATTTATAATTAAAATAAACTTTTTTACTTTTCTAATTGTAGCTACCAGACAACCCAAAACTACTTATGAAGATTGTAATTTATCTCCACTGGACTGTGCTGGTCTAGAGAAACTCAGTCTCCACCTCCAGCTATCAGCGCTCGAAGGTTTTGTGGGGATTTTAATCATCGTTGCTGCATCCTCAGGTCCCACGTGCAAGTCACCTTGTTTCCGTGAAATGTTTTAGGAATTTGTCCCAGCAGCTTTATTTACTACTTTACTCTGCTCCAAGAATACCATTTCATTTAAACCCAATACTTTTTTATTTCTTGCTGAAAATACATTTTTCCCCCAGTCACTCTTCCCATGGTGTGCTTAGTAACTCATTCGCTGTAGGACATGCACATATTTTCCTGTGGGGTGGAGGTTGGGAGAGCAAGTTTTGGTGCTTTACACATCATCGTTGTGACTGGAATTCTTTGGGGGACTGTCTTCATGTCCTTTCCAAGATACACTCCATTTTTTGATAAGTCTTGTGCAAATATTTCTTCTCCAGCAGTCACTTAAAATTGAATTTATTACTGTTTCATGTGATGCTATGCAAGCTGTACCTCTGTAAGCCATTTTTATTTATGACCTTTGCCTGTTTCTTTGATCATTTTCCTGATGGTTCAGATCATTGAGGTTGAAATGACTGTCTCTGTTATTATGGCAACCCTATCTACCTTCGAATTTTCTTTTTTTTTTTTTTCGGTTTATTTTTTTATTTTTTTTTTTATTGGTGTTCAATTTACTAACATACAGAATAACACCCAGTGCCCGTCACCCATTCACTCCCACCCCCCGCCCTCCTCTCCTTCTACCACCCCTAGTTCGTTTCCCAGAGTTAGCAGTCTTTACGTTCTGTCTCCCTTTCTGATATTTCCCACACATTTCTTCTACCTTCCCTTATTTTCCCTTTCACTATTATTTATATTCCCCAAATGAATGAGAACATATAATGTTTGTCCTTCTCCGACTGACTTACTTCACTCAGCATAATACCCTCCAGTTCCATCCACATTGAAGCAAATGGTGGGTATTTGTCATTTCTAATAGCTGAGTAATATTCCATTGTATACATAAACCACATCTTCTTTATCCATTCATCTTTCGTTGGACACCGAGGCTCCTTCCACAGTTTGGCTATCGTGGCCATTGCTGCTAGAAACATCGGGGTGCAGGTGTCCCGGCGTTTCATTGCATTTGTATCTTTGGGGTAAATCCCCAGCAGTGCAATTGCTGGGTCGTAGGGCAGGTATATTTTTAACTGTTTGAGGAACCTCCACACAATTTTCCAGAGTGGCTGCACCAGTTCACATTCCCACCAACAGTGTAAGAGGGTTCCCTTTTCTCCGCATCCTCTCCAACATTTGTTGTTTCCTGCCTTGGTAATTTTCCCCATTCTCACTGGTGTGAGGTGGTATCTCATTGTGGTTTTGATTTGTATTTCCCTGATGGCAAGTGATGCGGAGCATTTTCTCATATGCATGTTGGCCATGTCTATGTCTTCGTCTGTGAGATTTCTGTTCATGTCTTTTGCCCATTTCATGATTGGATTGTTTGTTTCTTTGGTGTTGAGTTTAATAAGTTCTTTATAGATCTTGGAAACTAGCCCTTTATCTGATATGTCATTTGCAAATATCTTCTCCCATTCTGTAGGTTGTCTTTGAGTTTTGTTGACTGTATCCTTTGCTGTGCAAAAGCTTCTTATCTTGATGAAGTCCCAATAGTTCATTTTTGCTTTTGTTTCTTTTGCCTTCGTGGATGTATCTTGCAAGAAGTTACTGTGGCCGAGTTCAAAAAGGGTGTTGCCTGTGTTCTTCTCTAGGATTTTGATGGAATCTTGTCTCACATTTAGATCTTTCATCCATTTTGAGTTTATCTTTGTGTATGGTGAAAGAGAGTGGTCTAGTTTCATTCTTCTGCATGTGGATGTCCAATTTTCCCAGCACCATTTATTGAAGAGACTGTCTTTCTTCCAATGGATAGTCTTTCCTCCTTTATCGAATATTAGTTTCCCATAAAGTTCAGGGTCCACTTCCACTTGCTCCTGAGCTTCTGGGATTTCATTAGTCACAAGCAAAAATCAATATTATGAACTGATGATTTTTGCCCAAGAGAGTTCCATTATCACAACTAAACATGCTATGAGGCCCTTTAGTGGTTCCAGGGGTGGTATCCTTGTTTTTTTGGACAATCATCCCTTCCTCTGATTTCTAGAAATATTACTTTATTTGTGATTGTGATTTTTTTTGTTTACTTCAGTGCACTTTTCCATACTTTTTGACTTAAAAAACAGGCATTATACTTTATAAAAACATTAGAGATTTATTAATTTATTAAATGACGATAAACATAGAAGTACAGATTATTTTTTAAAAAACAGTTTTGAAGATAACTTGGTGATTTCTTACAAAACTCATCATACTTTTACCATACGATCCAGCAATTGAGCTTCTTGGCACTTAACCAGAGTTGAAAACTTGTGACCACACACATAAAAAAACCTGCTCACAGATGTTTATAAAAGTTTATTTATAGTTACCAAAACTTGGAAGGAACTAAGATGTCCTTCAGGTGACATCGTAGGTGAATGGGTAAATGAACTCTGGATAAATTTCCATCCAGACAAAGGAATATTATTCAGTGCTAAAAAGAAATGAGCTATTAAGTCGTGCCAAGACATGAAGGATACTTAAATGCATGTTACTCAGCAAAATATGCCAATATGAAAAGGATACATACTGTATGATTCTAGCTATATGACATTTTGGAAGAGGCAAAATGAGGAGAGGAAAAAGATCAGTGTTGTCAGAGGTTTGGGGAGTGGAGATAAATGGGCAGAACACAGGATTTTCAGGGCAGTGAAACCACTCTATGATACTATACTGATGGATACCTGTCATTATACATTTGTCCAAAACCATAGATTGTGCAACTCCAAGAGTGAATCTTAAGGTATGACATGGGTTTTCAGTGATTTCGATGTGTTACATTTGAGTGAGTGAGTGGTGTGTTACAATGACAACAAATGCACCTCTCTGGTGGGGATACCAATGGGGGAGGCTGTGCATGTGTTGGGGCAGGACACGTATGAGAAATGTCTTCACTTTCTTTTCAACTTTGCCAAAAACTGAAGACTGCTCTAAAAAAGTAGTTTTTGAAGTAAAAAATAACATTTGAAACAAACAAACAAACAAACAAACAAAAAGTTAGGCTAGTATTCTTAAATACATAAATGAGGAGTCCTACTTATTTTATTGAGACATAGTTTAATAATGTATTACATTCTACATTAAATAATCATAAATTTTTTTAATTCAAGCTTTTGCCCCTTAACCACATGTTCTTTGGTAGAAACAGTGAATTGGAAGATTAGGTGTAACTTGGCATTATAGTCTTTAAAATTTTAAACTTCCTATTATAAAATATAACAGATACAGAAAACCACATTGAACAGACATGTAACTTAGTGAATTATTATGAATCAAGTATCGTTACTTCTTTACCTTTCATCATAGGTTTGGTAGGTAACTGTGTACCTCTAAACACTGTAGGTTGTTTTTTTTAATATTTCCACAGGGTTTTAAAAAATATTTTTATTGTGTTATTACAGCCATTGCAATAAATTGCATATATTTAACTTGGACAATTGGATACGTTTTGAATAGACACACACTATGAAACCACCAATACAATCATGACAGGGAACAGTTATTGCTATACAAGTTTCCTTGTTTGAAATCCTCAATTATAATTATTTCCTCCCTTCTCTTCTCCGATTTCTCATCCCTTCACCCCTGTGCCCAGGCAACCACTGATCAGCTTTCTGATACTTTAGTTTTCATTTAATGTATAAATGGACTCACACAATATGTACTCTTTTCTTTTTTGGCTTCTTTCACTCAAACAGTGTTTTGATATCCATCTATATTTTTTCATTACTAATGGTTCATTCCTTTTACTGCTGAATAATTTGATTGTATGGATACACTACAATCTATTTATCCATTCACCTGCTGATAGACATTTGGGTCATTTCCATTTTTGCCCTATAACAAATAAACCTGCTGTGAACATTTATGTAGAAGTTTTTCTATGAACATATGTTTCCATTTATCTTGGGTAAGTACCTAGATGTGTACCATCTGTGTCATATGGTACAAATAACTTTAAATGTTCAGAAACTGCCATACTGCTTTCCAAAGCAAGTGTACCATTTTTAAGAAATTCCCACTATGAGTCCATGAGAGTTCCAATTGCTCTTCATCCTTGCCAACACATGATATGATCAGTGGTTTGCTGAGAAGTGTATTGGTTTCCATATATTGGGTGATTTTCCACATTTCTGTTGACTTCTTATTTAATTCCCTGTACTCAGAGAACACAATCTTTGTGTTTGAAATTTTTTGTTTATTGATAGGATTTTTCTTTCTTTTCTTTCTTTCCTTTTTTTTTTTTTTTTTTTTTTTGCCTAGATTATACTCTATCCTGGTAAAGATTTCATATGCATGTGAATAGAATGTGAGTATGTAGTTGAAGGACTGAGGATTTTATAACTCCATTAGATAAATAAGGTTGACACCACTTTTCAAATCTGTCAATATCCTTATTGATATTTTGTCACATATTTTTATAAGTGTTCTGTTCGCTGTTGGGAGAGCAGTGTGAAAACATCCAACTACAGTTGTGGATGTATCTGCCTCTTTGTAGCTCCATACATTTTTGCTCATGAATTTTGAACTTCTGTAACTAGTTTTATACATGTTTTGTGTTATTATGTCCTATTAGTGAAATGATTCTTTCAATCCATGGCAATATTCTTGCCTTGAAATACACTTTGGTATTAATTAAGCCATTTAACTGTCTTTTGATCAGTGTAGCTTGATATATCATTTCCCATCATTTTATTTTAACATAACTGTACCTTTATATTTAAAGTGAGAGGGTTTTTATTTTGTTTTTGTTGTTTGTTTTCTTGTAAACAGTATATTTGGATCTGCTTTTAAATCTAACCTAGCAATTTAGGATTTTTCAACTGATATATTTAAACCATTTGTTTTAATGGTTTCATGTGATTACTAACTTGATTGGTTTTAACCCACCATATTATATTTTGTTTTCTATTTGTCAAACCTGTTTTTAGCTCCCTGTTTACTCTTTGTATATCTTATTTTGGATTACTTCAGTATTTTTTTAAAATGATATTCTCAGGTGTGGGCTATGTGGTCAGATGAGCCTGTACAATTTCTTTTTTTTTCTTCAAAGATTTATTTATTTATTCATGAGAGACACACAGAGAGAGGCAGAGATGTAGGCAAAGGGAGAAGGAAGTTCCCTGCAAAGATCCCGATGCAGGACTCGATCCCAGGACCCAAGGATCATGCGCTGAACTGAAGGCAGATGCTCAACCATTAAGCCACCCAGGCATCCCGAGCCTGTACTATTTCTGTGTCCTTTACTAGCCTTACTAATTCACTACTTTATGTGAGTGTGGTTAAGCTACAGTAGTCTTTGTACCTCCATTTTATCTCATTTCCTACCTCACATTGTGTGTATTGCATAGAATGGTATAAGGAGCTAAATAAGCTCTATAGCCAATGGCAGCTTCTTGATGTCTTGGTTTTGTCATGTATGACACTGGGATAAATACTTACCTCACAGAGCTGTGTAAGGATGGAAGAATTTATGGAAGCATAACACTTAAATCACCACCTAACCACTGGCAGTGGTCCATGATTCTTGGCTTTCACTAATAAATGCCAGTTCCTTCTTTGTTAAGAAAATAAGCATCTGCCATCATTCTTTGCTGCACACAGAGATTGATTATTGGAATTTATGTGCTGTGCACACACCTATTTAATATCTACAGATTGTTTGGGGATACCTCAAGTGCAGCCGTTCTCCATGGCACCGATGGAGAGCATGCTCACTGAGTCTAGGCCTATGCCGGGTATCAGGAACGCAACAATAAATAAAAATGCAAATGTCTTGTACTCTTAGGGAACTTATTCTCTAGCTTGGGAGACCATATGGTCGGTTCAGGAGAAGTTAGTCAATCACACAATGTATGACGTTGCACCTATAAGTGGTTCAGAAGAGATTTTCATGAAAGTAACCAGACTATACCTCTGTAACAAAGACAGAAAACTAGTTGGCTGAAGAAGACATGGGGTGAGGTAGTGAAGATTATGGATTATTGCAGAGAAAGGGCACAGCATTTGGGAAGGGTAAAGAACTTGGGTCCTCTGAGGTCCTTGAAGATGGTGAGTGTAGGAAAAGCATAGAGAATTGGGGAAAGGTGGGAGATGAGAGGAGAGAGGGTAAGGACCTGGGGTCTAAACCTGAGAGCATGTTAGAGAAGCTGACAGCAATGGAGAGTCATGCATGTGTTCTAGTCAAAGGTGTCCTGATTCCAATGGAGAAGAGCCATGTGTTCTCATTTTGTATGAATGGTTGATCACTAAGAAAGAACTTATTTCCAAGACAAGCAGAACTCAGGTCTCCTGACAGTTAGTTGATATTCTCTCCCATTAGCCTCTGTATTATGCTTTACCAGAAGGATGGTATCATTTTGTTCTGTAGCTTACTGAGCAGGAGGTTTTTTTTTTTTACCCCTTTGATCATTCTAAAGTGGGTCTGCATTTTCCAAATATTTTAAACATGATCCTGCAGCCCTAGAACAGGATGATTAAACCTGTACACAACTCCTTCCATCAAGGTGCAGGTGTGTGGTTTTAGGTCTGTGTCAGAGGAAGGGGGGAAAGCAAGCTGATCTCAAAAACAAGACACAGAATCAAATGGCCAAGAGTAGGCACAGGGAAAACTCTTAGGGTCTCATGAGCTGCTTCATGGACGAAAACAATTCAGGAAAAGAGCCCCCAGTGTTCCTATTTCCCTTCACCAGGAAGAAAAGCAGGACTCCAGAACTTGAATTATTTATATCTATAAGACAGGATGCTATTTTCTGTGTGAGAAATTCTTGAAGCCTTCCAATGTAGGGTTCATTGTCTCTCTTCAATTGTAAGAAAGGGAAAGCTTGAGGTCATAGCAATAGGAGACCTTTTCTAGTTTTTAAATCATTTTAGATGGATGATGTATATTAATTAGCCTATAATTATATTTTAGTGGATAATTGTTATACACACTGATTTATAAAATGAGCTACTACATTCATTAATTTGGCACTTAACTATTGAACTATAGACACTAATAACTCCTTCACAACATAGTATTTAATGTTCTTCAGATACTCACACATGTATTTATTCTTCTGTTTTCTCACTGTAATTTATAAACTGGATGAACAGGTTAGATTTTAGGGTCAATCTCTTATAGATGTGGAATCTGAATTGGAGAACATAAGCAACTTGTCCAACTTGTTGGACAAGCAACATAAGCAACAGGCAAGTAGACTTTATTTAAGGCTATCACAATAAGAGAGAGAACTGAATGTGGACTCAACAGTGCTGAACGAAGATGGTGGAGCTTTTCTAACTGCTGACATGAGCTAGTGGAAAATAACTTCACGAATCTGTTGATTAACAGAATGTGTCCAATGCATTGAGTTATCCCTGAGTTTGCAATGTTGTTCTCTTTTGCCTAGGCCATCTGCATTTGCTGGTAAGCACCCATGGAAGGTAAGCTCCCACCCCTCAACAGAGACTGGGAGACAAGGGCCCCATCTTCCTTGGTGATTACATTTCACAGCGATGTCTCTCAGGTCCTTGAGAAAGACAATTCTGTGCTGTCAAGGTGACAAAGACTTTAAAAAGATTTACACCTCAAAGGGGCAGAGAAATAATTTCCAGTTTTCAAAAAGTTTAGTTCTCTAAGTAAATGGTCTGAGAAAAGGGAAGTCAGGGGCATAGAGTTAGGAAGAAGTCAGTCTAAAGTATGGCCAAGGGTAGGGGTATGGGGTAACTGGGTGACGGGTATGAAGGAGGGCACGTGATGGGATGAGCACTGGGTGTTATATGCAACTGATGAACCACTGAACTCTACCTCTGAAAATAATGATATACTGTATGTTATTAATTGAATTTAAATAAAATTAAATTTAAAAAAATATGGCCAAGCTGAGGGGAATTTTATGGGCTCTGGACCAGTTGTAAAGCACTAACTAGAATTCTGAGTTCTTCCTGTCACTTCCAGTCACTTCCTGTCTGAGTTTTGTTCATTCAGTTCAGGGGACCTCTGAACTCCCCAAGGCTGAAGCTTGTTTGTTCTCTGGTTCTATGTAGCCTCCAGCCTGGTGCCCAGTGCAAGAGAGGCTCAGTAAATACTTACGGTGTAAATAAATGAACCCCTGATAGCTCCCCTCACGGTTATTTTACTGTTTACCTGGAAAGAGCATCCAAATCCTTATGAGATGGTGAAACTCTCCACTTCCTGAAAACTGTGGTGACTTAAGATAGTATCAAACAAATGGAAAACCCTTGGACCTTAGATATTTTTTGTTGTGTTGTTTTCATTTTATTAACCAGCTGAGGAGACAGGAAAAGTAGGGAATGGGAAGAACCTTAACCTGTTCAAAAAATGGGGGAGTCCTGAAATTGGAATCTTCCTTTATAAATCTGGTATGGAAAAAATGGTACCGTGAAACAAATTACTTTTCCTGCATTTGTGTAAGCTGGTATCTGGACACCATTAATCCAGTTAGCCTCTGGTAGTGTCATTTAGACCACAAGATTAACACCTCATTAAGAAAATTAGTATGGAAATTAGGTAACTGCGGAGCAATTATTGCTTAAAAGGGCAAAGTTTCAAAAGGTGGAGTTAAGAGGTTGGCACTTCTATTAATTAAATATTCTCTAAAGACAGCATCTGCCTGATGGGAGAAACACACTGATGTTTCCATGTTTGGAGAGAAATTGCAGGATCCCTACAAAGTCCTTCATCACCCCAGCAACACATCATTAGTCATTCAGTGTGGAACACATAAAGATCCAGAAGGGTATTTTGGCATGAATCCATGTTACAAAATACACCTTCTCCCTTCAAAATGAATTTCATGTTTTCCAAATCTCAATGTCGAGCTTTTGTTTGCATTGGCTTTGGTTTAGCCTCTACAGACTGTGGCCTTTCTTTAGTTAATTCATTCATCACATATTTATTGAACTTAGTATGTGCCAAGCACTGAGCCAGGTCCTGAGTGTATGGTGATGGAGGAGGCAGCTCTGACCCTCCTTTCTTGGGGCTGAAAGTTTAATGTGAAATTATGGCATAAGTAAAATTTCCTTAATATCTGTTGTGTATATGAGCTAAAGGGACTTGGCAGTAACTGAGATTTCACTTTACATTTATCATTAAAATAAAATTTTACATTTATTTATCATTAAAATACATTTATCATTATAGTCAGAATCTGGAGTAGACTCAAAACCAATCAACTGGCCTAATATTCATGTCCAAGTTGTTTCTAAAGCCAGAGCTGAGTAATAACCAGTGTTCTCAACTTGAGTTTTCAATAATAACAGGATAATGACACACAATGGATTATTTTGATGCCATTGAATGATGATTACGAAGAAATACTCATAACATTAATTGAGGAAAATAAGATAGAATTGTATGTATGCTGTCATTGCAACTATTTAAAAACATAAAGGGTAAAAGTCAAAATTGATTACATCAAACCACTAATTACCACTACGTTAGCACATTATTAGAGAGACACTGAGTGAGAAGGGCTTGTGTCAACAGGATCATAAGGTAACTACCAAAAGTCCTGGGAGTTGGGGTGTGCAGCTAAGAAGTCATTTGAAATGCAACAGGAAGTAGAACATTGTAATGCATTCACTCACCTAGTAAATTATGAAACATATGTTATGTTAGTATTTTCCTAAAATAATCAGGGACTGATCTAGACTTTATGAGGACTGAACTTATCATTTATAAGCTTGTGCAATTAACTTTTTTTAAAAAAGTAGATTTTATTTCTTAGAGCAGCAAAGCTGAATACAGAGAGTCCCCATATGGCTTCTTCCCACACAAATGCAGCCTCCCTCACTAGCAACATCCCTCACAAAAGGTATGCATTCTTTATAATCTATGAATCTAAATTGTCATGTCACTCAAAGTTCATAGTTCATATCAGGGATCACTCTTGGGGCTGTACATTCTATGTGTTTGGACATGTATAATGGCCAGTGACATTTATATTATTATAATTCTATGTTTCCCTGCCCTGAAACTCCTCGGTGGTTTGCCTGTTCATTGAGCCCTCCCCCAACTCCTGGCAAACACTAGTTTTTTTTACTCTCCCTATAGTCTTGCCTTTTCCTTTTATTAATTAATATTTTTATTCTAGTATAATCAGCATACCATTCAGATGTACAGTATAATGATTTAGCCACTGTACACGTTTCTTTTTTTTTTCTTTCACTGTATAGATTTCTCAGAGTTCATTGAGATAAGTGTACTCTTAATCCTCTTTACCTATTTCACACATCCCCCTCTGCCCACCTTCCCTCTGACGACCACCAGTTTGTTTTCTGCATTCAGGAATCTGGGTTTGAGGTGCCTGAGTGGCTCAGTGGATTAAGCATCTGCCTTTGGCTCAGGTCATGATCCTCGGTCCGGGTATTGAGCCCCATATCAGGCTCCCCAGCAGCTCCTCCTGCTTGTGTGCTCGCTTACTCTCTCTGTGTGTCAAATAAATAAATACAATCTTTAAAAAAAAGTCTGAGATTTTTGTCTCATTTTTTTCCTTTGTTCATTTGTTTTATTTCTTAAATTCCACACATGAGTAAAATCATATGGTATCTATCTTTCTCCATCTGACTTATTTCACTTAGCGTTATACCCTCTTGGTCCATCTATGTTATTACAAATGGCAATATGGTTTTGTCTTCTCAAGAATGTCATATAATTGGAATCAAAAGCAAGTAGCCTTCTCAGAGCGACTTCATTTACTGAGTAATATGCACTTAAGTTTTCCTTATGTCTTTCCATGGCTTAATGGCTCATTTCTTTTTGTGCCGAAAAATACTCCATTGTACAGATATGCCACAGTTTATTTATCCGTTCGCTTACTAAAGGATATCTTGTTTGCTTCCTAGCTGTGGGAATTATAAATAAAGCCACTTAAACATCTGTATGCAATTTTTAATGTAGACATAAGTTTTCAGTTCATTTGGGGAAATACTAAGGAATGTGATTGCTAGGTCACAGGGTAAGAGCATGTGTAAGCGTGTTAGAAATTGCCAGACTGCAAAAGATATTGCGAAGTGCCTGTACCATTCTGTATTCTCACCAGCAATGAATGAGAGTTCCTGTTGTTCTAAGACCTCTCCAGAATTGAGTGGTGATAGCATTCTGGATTTTGGCCTTTCTAATGAATGTGTAGTGGTATCTCATTGTTATAATTTGCAATTACCAAATGATGTATAATGTGGAGCATCTTGTAATATGTTAATTTACCATCTCTTCATCTTCTTTGGCGAGGTGTCTTTGGTTTGGTGTTTTTCCCATTTTTCAAATTGGATTGTTTGTTTTCTCATTGTTGAAATTGAAGAGTTCTTCGTATATTTTAGACAAAAGTCCTTCATCAGATGCCTTTTGCAAATATTTTTCTCTTTTCCCCATCTTCATTGATGTATAAATGACAGGTAAAATTGTATATATTTAATGTGTACAACTTGATATTTTTATATATGCATATGCTATGAATAATTGCCACAACTGGCAAGGGAGATTATTCACATATTCTTATCTCTAGAAAACAGGAATCAATCATGTGATTTCTACACTTCAGAGATATTTAAATCAGTAACTATCTATCAGGAAGTTGAGGTCCATGATCAACAATTGATTAAAAAAAACAATTAATTTAACATGTTGGAAACCATTGAAAAGTGTCATGATGTAATATGACATAAGACAATAAAATAGAGGAGAATAAATGGAATAGAATAGAAAACATGACAGTAAATTGCATGTATGGAAGGTAAAACTGTCCTTGAAACTTGTATGTGTGCTGGTTGCCATGTGAGATGCAATTTTTTATTGAGTATAACAACAACAACAACAACAAAAAACAGACTTAAGGCCGTTTTTCATCTACTCGAGAACAAACATGAAAGCTCTTTATGTTTGAACACTGAAATACATACAGAGATGTGCCAGTTGTTGGAGTGTTGTGAATTTGTCACTTCCTATTGGCCATTAGAATTCAATAGCACCTTGCTGACATATTTATATTTGAAGGCACATCAGGCTTTGTGTAAAAATTAAGATGTATTATCTCACCCCTTGTGGATTCTTCAGGTGTAACTGACAACTCCTCAAACTCTCCTGTGTCTTCAGATTCTGTTCATTACACCCTTGTACGCAGAAGGGTTTCCCTCAAAGAAACACGAAGTGGGCAAAGAGCAGTTGTCTCTTCAATTTTTTTTTTTTTTTAATGAGCAGTTGTCTCTTCATTTTTATCTCTGATTGGTGGAGGAGGAGAAGGGACTGTGGACCTTTCATTCCCTCTGCTTTGAGGGTAGAGAACATAGAATACCAAAAGGGCAGGCTTTTCCCTGAATGAAGTGACCATAGGTTCTTTTCTTTCCTTCTTGGGCACTTGGACACAGCGTTTTCTGGTCCTCACTGCCAACGATTACTTCATCATTCCTGGGCTGTGAAGGGGTCATGTTGGGCCATCGATACTCCCCGTGTCGTCTTTATCCTGGTTTTGATTCCTGAGAACAAAGCTGCCCTCCTTGAAGAGTCTCATCCTGGGGGCAGACTTGACCTCTCCAGAGAGATTTTCTGTTTATTCTACAGAAAATGTCACAAGGTGACTGTGATTATGACTGAGATGGTTGAGACACACAGGGAGGTCTGGATGAACAGCTCAGGGGTGGAGGACCAGGGGGACACATGTGAGTGCTGTAGATAGTCTGCATCACATCAGAAACAGAAGCTATCAATTAATTACTAGATTTCAGAACTGGTTATTTCAAATGCCCTTTCTTCCTCTTGCTGCCTTTATCTTACTCTTTTTTTTCTCCCAAAAGACATCACTGTAAACTTTACATCAAACATGATCATTTTTAAAACACATCTTTCAGGAAAATTGGAGGGTTATAAACACGTATTAATGCTTTAACTAAAAATTATTTGGTTAACGTTACTGGTATTACATAACAACTAATGAAGTTTATCATTAAAAGCAAATTAGAACATGAAAAACTATCATTTGCATTTTATTTTTAAATTCAAATATATTTGACATACAGTGTTATATTCGTTTTAGGGGTACAATATAACAATTAGACAATTCTATACATTACTCAGTGCATATTTTTAAAAGATTTATTTATTTATTTTAGAGAGAGAGTGCAGGCAGGGGGAAGGGCAGAGGGAAAGAGAGAGAAGCAGACTGCATGCTGAGCACAGGGCCTGATATAGGGCTCGATCTCATGATCCTGAAATCATAACCTGAGCCAAAATCAAGAGAGTCGGATGCCCAACCGACTAAGTCACCCAGGCGCTCCAATTCAGTGCATTTTAAACTCAGTATATAAAAGATCAATAATGAATAATTTTTAATATGTTAAAAGCAAGTCATTACTTAAATATTATTGATTAATATGCCCTACACATAATAGCATGTAATATGAATTACTAAGTGTCTTTAGCAAGATATACATAGTGAATATAAACAGGTTTTTTAGAGTTAACATAACTTACTTATAATTATAGTTAAACTATTTATCATACATATTTATGAGAGTCATGCATTAATATTCTAATAGCTTCACTGCCTTTCTCTGTGGCAAGCCCAACACATCCTATACACTAGAGCCAATGTACTTTTCTTAAGATCCACTCCTCCAACATTTCTTTCTACATCATTATGGCCCTTTTACCTCCTTATACTGGAGATGTCCTTCACACTCAGTTGCACTATTCTTTTCCATTTCCCTGGAATCCCTTCCTATGCTCTGTTCCATCTAAACTCTCCTCAAAGGAGAGGTACAGCTCAGGCTTCTCCCTTAATATTTATCCCTGCCAACCTGTGCTATTCTGTAACATTCATCAGTATGTTCTCCTGTCACTAGGCAGCAGGGTCCCTGCTATTCTCATTCATGTCTTCCACATGTGCCACTGGGCCTCGGACATGCGAGGGGTCAAAAAATCTATATTGATTGATTCGGGTAGATAGCTGAATTGTTTCATACCACTTAATGGAAAACATGGTGGCATCTCACATGCTTTACTAGGTAATGAACCTTTTTGCACATTTAGCATTTTCTATGTAAAAATGTGTACAAATACCCCTGAAGCTACATAATATGTAGTAATTTGTAATTATATTGAAGCATAAATCAGAGTAGCCATATGCATCCCATCTCAAAAAAAAACTTTATTCTCATTTAACTCATAATCATCTAAGCCTCAAAATAGCCCTATCAGTTGGGTATTACCATTCCAGCTTCACAGTAGATGGAACTGAAGAAAAGAAATTCTCCAGTTGGATGTGCAAACTTAATCATTTGTGAATAACTTGGGAAATGTTCTCAGCCTTATCATTGATCTACGCACTTAAAACTTTGTAACTTAGTCCTAGTAAAATAATATCCATAATGTAGCTCTTAACTATTTCAAAATGTGGCTTTTGCACCTATTTGGGAGGCACTTTGAAGTTTGCAAGCATTGCTCCTTAGATATGTCTGCAGCTTCCAGATACAGTGCTGTGGTTCTAGTTCCCTTTGCAATTACCTTAGAGATAACACTACAATTCCATGGTAATGATAATCACGTTTATTCAATAGGCTCACCGTGTGAAAATGTGTAATCACAATCATAATGCAATGAAATAGAAGAGTTAAAAAAAAAAACTCTTCCTCTTGGAAGTCTTTGACATTTAAACTTGCTTTAAGACAAAAATTTTTATTGTGTTTAAACCGGTTGATTTAACTGTAGCCCAAGTGCCTTCCTATGAGGACTGGCTAGTTTGCTTTCCCCCTTGGGTCTAGAAATTAGTCTTTCATCCAGACATAGTATGGGAAATGGTACAGATCCATGAAGTGGAGTGTAGACACATGGCTTTTTTAAAGATACATGGCCATAATGAAAAGAGCCAGAAAGAAGAAATTCATGGCCTTGAGTTTAAGCCTTGCATTGGGCTCTGCCCTGGGCATGGAGTGAAGCCTACTTAAAAATAAATAAGTAAATAAAATAAACTTCCTTTTGGATTTTTTCCTAAGAAATTGACTCAATGGAATGAAATGACCATTTGTATGAAAGCACATATTACCTTATCTAAGACCGGAAATAAATGAAGATAGCTACAGTATCCAAAAGGTTGGAAGTGGTTAGTAATTATGTAACCAAATGTAATGGCTGGAAACATGAAGACAAAAATTGAGTTTATGATAGCATTAAAAATGTATCTTTAATTGATATATTTTCTTAGTTTGCAGGAATGCAGATATGGCCATGAGTTTGTATGTGTGTGTACACACACACACAACCATGTCCAGGTGTTTTCGCTATAAAACCATATGTGATTCTTGAAAAATTTTATTCTGAAAAATCTCACACTAAAATTAGTGTGACTTAGCAGAACAACAGGCTGCTCCAAATCTTTGCAATCTTGAAGATAGACTTCCAAGAAAAATAGTCGTTACTCCCTGTAGAGATGATGCAACAGCTGGAGGTCTTACTCAGGACATGCTGCATGTGCAGAAGGGCCATGCTGACTGGAAGCACAGCTCTGGGCAAACAGGCAGCCACCAAGGTGAGCGCTGGTGGAAGGGAAACCCGCTGTGATCTGAAGATCATCCCAGATGACCTGGGGTCTCATGATACATTTTTATAGAATGGGAGTGGTATGATCCATGAAAGAAAGAATTCATGAGCTGAAATTCAATAAAATTAAAAATTTCCACTCTGTGAGAGACACTGTCAATGAAAAGACAAGACACACACTGAGAGAAAATATTTGCAAAATATTTGCAAGAGACACGTCTGATAACAGACTGTTGCCCAAAATATACAAAGAACTCTGAACAATAAGAAAACACACAACTTGATAAAAGTGGGTTGGTGTTTAATTGCCATGACTGCGTTCATTCTGATAATGATCCACATGTCCCTGTGAAACTGTTGTGTCCTATGAAGTTCTGATGTCTGCACATGAGCAAGATCACCTGAGATGTTTCCTAAGTGGGCAATACTTGTATCTGTGTGGAATCGTGCTTTTTAAATTTAGTTTATTATTTTCCTTGTACAGGTTTAGCTAGTGTGTTTTTGCTACGTCACATTTCTTCTTAAAATGCCCCAATGTGGATTCGATACAATGTGGATTCGATTAGTTTTGTCACATGGCCAAAAACTGTATCTAAAAAACAAAACAAAACAAAACAAAACAAAAAAAAACTGTGGGCTTGTACGTGAATGGTGTCGTCAGCATCCTCAGCATTGTTTTATGAATATTTCCTCATCTGGAGCACTACTGACATTTGGGTCCGGCAATTCTTGGTTCCAGAGGCCGTCCTGTACATTGTAAAATGATTAGCGATGGCTCTGGGCTCTACCCACCAGTTACCAGCAGTGGGGAACAAACCAAAGACAAGCCAGTTGGTATTTGGATAATCTAATAGTTAAGGGAGTCATAAGATTCCCAAGGATCCAGTGAAAATTTGTTGCTTTTTTAAACTGTTATCACCATTTTCTCCATGCATTCAGGTGGATAAAGCATCACTAGACATCTTTGTGTTTTTAAAGATTTTATTTATTTGAGATGGAGTGAGACTGCATGAGCACACATTGGGGGAGGAGCAGAGGGAGAAGTAGATTCTCCACTGGGCGGGGAGCCCAACCTGGCGCTCGATCCCAGGACCTCGAGATCATGACCTAAGCCAAAGGCAGATGCTCAGCCACTGAGCCATCCAGGTGCTCCTCAGTAATTCTTTTAAATGTTAGATCTTAGGATTCCAACCAACAACGTTCTCTAAATTGTGATACATCCAAAACTAGGACAATATATAAATTGATAATAGTCTGAATTCTCCGACTTAAAATAATAAACCAAGAACTTCATTAACGGGGTTCCTGGGTCCCACATCGGGCTCCGCACGGGGAGCCTGCTTCTCCCTCTGCCTGTGTGTCTGCCTCTCTCTCTGTGTTTCTCATGAATAAATAAACAAAATCTTTTCTAAAAAAAGAACTTCATTAACTATTTTCATCACAGAAGGAGAGATGAAGTAGAATAAAGAAAGGCTCTGGGTGTGATTTCATGATCCCCGTTGTAACACAGTGTCTGTGAATTTCCATAGGTTACTCTACAAAAGCCATCTTCCCCAAATAACAATTTTTGTTGGAGCATGGAAGTAATTGACCACTTTTTCCTAATGTATAATTTAGAGTAAAGGTTAAAGCAATCAAAATTTTGCGCTCAGCATAAAAATATTCAGCACAAAGAAAAAACATATAATATATTCTTTTATAGAATTGGCTTTTGTATTTGGATAGAAAAAATACAATGATTTTAAGCTTTGAGCAGAATTTTAAGAACATGAACAACTGTTGACATTATCAGGAGAAAGAAATATTATTTTAGGCAGCTTTTCATCTGAAACAGCTTAAACTTTTCTCATGAAACACTGGGCTGTTTTTTAGGTCTGCAGACAGCTTTGCAAGAGGAAGCCTGGCTAAAAATACAGGGAATTCCGTTTAATGTATCTACCAGAGAGGACAAAGTTGAAACAATATGCCAATAGTAGCATTAAAGAAGGGGTCAGCATGTACTGCCATGTTGTTGATTAGTACAAAATTAATAATAATGCCTTGTGTTAGTCCGGGTTCTCAAGTCCGGGTTTTTGAGAGAACCAGAACCGATTGTGCAGTTATGGAGCTGAGAAGCTCCTGCCATCAGCAAGCTGGAGACACAGGAGAGCCAGTGCTGTGCTTCAGTCTGCGTCCAAAGGGCTGAGAAGCCTGGACACGGATAGATGTGGATTCCAATCCAGGTCTGGAGGCCTGAGCATCAGCAGCCCCGAGAACAGGAGATGAGTGTCCCAGCTCAAGCCATCTTGTTGCTCTATTTAGTCCTAAGTAGATTGAATGATGCTCACCCACATTACATGGAGCAGGGGGAGACACAGGGATTTACTCAGCCTACCAACTGAAATGCTAATTTCATCTGGAAACGCACTCACTGACACACTAAAAAATAATGTTCAGCCAAACATCTGGGCATTCATGATCCTGTCAGGTTGACCCATAAAATTAACCAGTACAAAATCCTAAATTTTAGCTCAGAATTCCACTTGTGCTACGGTAACTTCTACAAAGAGATGTTCATTGCAACCTGGTTTCCAACAACAAAAACTTGAAAATAACCTAAATATTGCCTTCGATAGGAAATCGTATACAGGAACTCAGGCTCATTCTTGTAAAGGCATATTCTTCAGTTTTTAAAAAAAGTGAAGAAGATTCTATACTGAGTGACATGAAAATGTGTCATAAGTAGCAGAGGCAAGGAGTGAAGCAGGATGTACCATTCTTGAGCTGCACCAATGTTAATCTCTTAGCTTTGGTGAATGTTCTTTAGTTACATTAGATGTCAACATTGGCGGCGGGGGGGGGATGGGTCAGGTACAGCATAGACGGGACTCCTGTACTCACTCTGCAACTCTTCTGTAAATCTCAAATTATTCTAGAATAAAAATTCTAGATACATACTTGAGTATGTATAGAGTACAGGTATACTCTACCATGAGTAATATACTGTATAATTGGTTGGGAACGTGGAACAGGATTGTCAAAATAAATGATAAATACGGGAAGAAAATATCAAGATTGGCTAGCAAGTGGCCCAGGTTAAGTCACGTGAGGCTGATGTAAAGACAGATATTAACACCTCCGATCCCTTAGCTCTCACGGGAGCCCTTTGTAGGAGACACTAGAGGGAGGGCTGGAGGACAGGGGGTGAAAGCTGCAAATCTCAAGTGACAGCACCTTTAATGCTTTAACGGATTCAGGTAAGCAGTTAGTGGTCTGAATTATTCGTCATTTTGACTCAGTTCTTTCAGAAAACACTGAGGTCTCCAGGGAACTTTATGGAGAAAGCGAGAGCCATACTTTCCCCACTCCAGACAGGGAGGTTACAGAAACTATGGAAATTGATCTTTTGGAGAAAAAAGTCCTTTTGTTAAGTTCATCCACACTGCAGCACATCACTTTGAATTGCTTCAGTGGATGATGGAGTTCTGTTCTTCCCTTTTGGCTATAGTTTGTGGGTTTTTTGTTTTTTACCAGTATATAATCTTTTTAAAATTTTTTATTTAAACTCAATTTGCCAGGATGCCTGGGTGGCTCGGTGGTTGAGTGTCTGCCTTCGGCTCACGGTGTGATCCCTGGTCCAGGATCAAGTCCCACATCAGGGTCCCTGCAGGGAGCCTACTTCTCCCTCTGCCTGTGCCTCTGCCTCTCTCTGTGTGTCTCTCATGGATACATTTTTTAAAAGTCTTTAAAAAAATAAATAAATTCAGTTGCCAACATACAGTATAACACCCAGCACTCATCCCATCATGTGCCCTCCTCAGTGTCCGTCACCCAGTCACCCCATCCCCCCGCCCACCTCCCCTTCCACTACCCTTTGTTCGTTTCCCAGAGTTAGGAGGCTCTCATGGTTTGTCTCTCTCTCTGATTTTCCCACTCAGTTCCTCTACTTTCCCTTATAATCCCTTTCACTATTTCTTATATTCCCCGTATGAGTGAAACCATACGATGATTGTCCTTCTCTGATGGACTTACTTCACTCAGCATAATACCTTCCAGTTCCATCCACATTGAAGCACATGGTGGGTATCCATCCTTTCTGATGGCTGAGGAATATTCCACTGTATATATGTATATATAGACCACATCTTCTTTATCCATCATCTGTTGATGGACAACGAGGCTTCTTCCACAGTTTGGCTACTGTGGACATTGCTGCTGTGAACATTGGGGTGCAGGTGACCTGGCATTTCACAGAATCTGTATCTTTGGGGAAATCTTGAGGAATCTCCACATTGTTTTCCAGAGTTGCCACAGCTTCTTGAAGAGAGAGTCAGGCATGGTAGGGAATTCCCAGCTTTACCAGGCTTGGTAGTATACAGTATGAGAGTATCAATGAGAAAGAAGGAAGGAGAGATGCATAAATTGGGTGATTGAACCAGGGATATCAATCCCATTTACAATTGCACCCAATAGCATAAGATACCTAGGAATAGACCTAACCAAAGAGGTAAAGGATCTATACCCTAAAAACTATAGAACACTTCTGAAAGGAATTGGAGAAGACACAAAGAGATGGAAAAATATTCCATGCTCATGGATTGGCAGAATTAATATTGTGAAAATGTCAATGTTACCCAGGGCAATTTACACGTTTAATGCAATCCCTATCAAAATACCATGGACTTTCTTCAGAGAGTTAGAACAAATTATATTAAGATTTGTGTGGAATCAGAAAAGACCCCAAATAGCCAGGGGAATTTTAAAAAAGAAAACCATAGCTGGGGGCATCACAATGCCAGATTTCAGGTTGTACTACAAGCTGTGGTCATCAAGACAGTGTGGTACTGGCACAAAAACAGACACATAGATCAATGGAACAGAATAGAGAACCCAGAAGTGGACCCTCAACTTTATGGTCAACTAATATTTGAAAAAGGAGGAAAGACTATCCACTGGAAGAAAGACAGTCTCTTCAATAAATGGTGCTGGGAAAATTGGACATCCACGTGCAGAAGAATGAAACTAGACCACTCTCTTGTACCAGACACAAAGATAAACTCAAAATGGATGAAAGATCTAAATGTGAGACAAGATTCCCTCAAAATCCTAGAGGAGAACACAGGCAACACCCTTTTTGAACTCGGCCACAGTAACTTCTTGCAAGATACATCCACGAAGGCAAGAGAAACAAAAGCAAAAATGCAATTATTGGGACTTCATCAAGATAAGAAGCTTTTGCACAGCAAAGGATACAGTCAACAAAACTCAAAGACAACCTACAGAATGGGAGAAGATATTTGCAAATGACGTATCAGATAAAGGGCTAGATTCCAAGATCTATAAAGAACTTATTAAACTCAACACCAAAGAAACCAACAATCCAATCATGAAATGGGCAAAAGACATGAACAGAAATCTCACAGAGGAAGACATAGACATGGCCAACACGCACATGAGGAAATGCTCTGCATCACTTGCCATCAGGGAAATACAAATCAAAACCACATTGAGATACCACCTCACCCCAGTGAGAATGGGGAATATTAATGAGGCAGGAAACCACAAATGTTGGAGAGGATGCAGAGAAAAGGGAACCCTCTTACACTGTTGGTGGGAATGTGAACTGGTGCAGCCACTCTGGAAAACTGTGTGGAGGTTCCTCAAACAGTTAAAAATAGACCTGCCCTAGGACCCGGCAATTGCACTGCTGGGGATTTACCCCAAAGATACAGATTCAATGAAACGCCGGGACACCTGCACCCCGATGTTTATAGCAGCAATGTCCACAGTAGCCAAACTGTGGAAGGAGCCTCGGTGTCCAACGAAAGATGAATGGATAAAGAAGATGTGGTCTATGTATACAATGGAATATTCCTCAGCCATTAGAAATGACAAATACCCCCCATTTGCTTCAACGTGGATGGAACTGGAGGGTATTATGCTGAGTGAAATGAGTCAATCGGAGAAGGACAAACATTATATGTTCTCATTCATTTGAGGAATATAAATAATAGTGAAAGGGAATATAAGGGAAGGGAGAAGAAATGTGTGGGAAATATCAGAAAGGGAGACAGAACATAAAGACTCCTTACTCTGGGAAATGAACTAGGGGTGGTGGAAGGGGAGGAGGGCGGGGAGTGGGGGTGAATGTGTGACGGGCACTGAGGGGGCACTTGACGGGATGAGCACTGGGTGTTATTCTGTATGTTGGCAAATTGAACACCAATAAAAAATAAATTTATTATAAAAAAGAAAAAAGATCCAGGGATAGGACCATAGGACCAATCAGCCACATCAGAAAAAGGTACATGTTTAAAGTTTCCCTGTATCCTGTTGTTTTTGGAGAAATGGAGCAAAAAACAAGGTTTGCCTTATTTTCATAAACAAAATGGTGTCAGCATTACTTTGAAGTGGTGGAGTGCAGGTATGATCTGTATTCCAGAAAACAGAACTTGTCCCACCCATGGAGTTGTCTCCCATGATGCAGCATTTCAAGCGTGATGATAATTGAAGGCAAGAATCTTAGGCCAAGAAGATGGTGTGCAGTGGGCATCAGAGGGCAGAGTGAAAGCACCCATTACTTCTAACCATGTCTTCATTTGTCAACAGTGAGGGAAGGGGCAAAAGGGCAACCACCCTCTTTTCTTGATTTCCGTGGGCCAGCATGCATCACACCACCACATGGAAAGGGCTGTCACAGAGCGAGTCAGAGGCAGCAAGATGAGATCATTGTGTGTTACCCCTGATACAACCGGTAGGAGAGATACATACCAACTTTCTAAGCTGTCTTGTATTATTTCTGTAAATTAGATGTTTTCTATTGATGCCTGCTGGAAACCTTATATGCTGCTGAGTATTATTTAAAGGCCGCAAGTAAATCGTATTTCCAAGTGTATCACTCGATGGAGGAAAGGACCAACAAGTATAGCATTGGGACTTACTTATTAGTATGTCTATGTCTCTTGTTTTATTTGAAGTTTCTTTCCCTAACAAAGGAGTGTTATACGAGGTGGTATTATAAGATGAAAAATTAACTTGACAAGCTAGTTGAAGTAATCTTAAGATACATCAGTGAAAAAAAGAAAAAGATACATCAATGAAGTATTTTGGACTGGATTCATTATAGAAATTGTCAATTTGCTGATGTCTGTGCTATTTCACTGTGGCCTTCAAATATGTCTGCCTCTAAGCAGCATTTAAAAGTAGGTAAGCCTAGTGATACATAATAGCACTTCCATTGCAAACTGTGTGTGGACAAATTTTCTGCCTGTTGTATTCCTACTTGTTTTATATATATAAATAATAACACATAACTTATATGACATACATGACACTACCTGTACATGATAATGTATAACAACATATGATAATATATCACATATACATATATGTTTTATTTTTTATACATATATATTTTATAAGCCTACCTCTTTCTATGCATGCATAATATAGAAAAAACAAAATCTTTTGTGAATTGGCACATTGTTAAAAATGTTAGGTGAATCAAATACTCCACACTCATATGGAATTAATTGGGAGGAGCTACAGCATCTTCTTGGTCATATTTAAAGACTCAAGAAAAAACAAATAAAAGTACTGTTTTATTTATGTTGGAAATGGTTCTTGTTTTCTTTTCACATAGTTTTAATAAATTAATTGGATAAGTTTAAAATGATAACAGCTAGCAGAGTGGAAGAAGCTAGTTAATTAACTTTGTGGGAAATTTGGAATTATCCAGATACACTTTGTGATTTTTAAGTTTAAATTATAAGATATCTGCATTTTATCGCATTAGCATACACAAGTAATTATATTTTGTCATTGCTACCTTCCAGAAAAGAAAGTGAATAAATGATATATATACTTGGAAATATCTCAGAAAAATATTTCATATGAAAATTTTTTAGTAATTGCATATTTAATTTATTGTCTACACTGGAAGTTTTAACTGTCTAGGTATAGACTTACATATTTCTGAAGTAAAATATAAAACTAAAAATGGAAATCAATGTCAGTTGATTTATTATATCAGTGAAGATCTAAATTCTATAAATGAAGGTGACAGATAATAATAGAACTGCATATATGATTCAGAGGTAGAAAAATGCCTCATTTCTGTATGTATTTAATGGACTAAAGAAAGGTTTAGACTCTGTATTTAACAGACATTTCAATGTTTAAAAATTTTAA
This sequence comes from Canis aureus, assembly GCF_053574225.1. Classification (NCBI taxonomy): domain Eukaryota; kingdom Metazoa; phylum Chordata; class Mammalia; order Carnivora; family Canidae; genus Canis; species Canis aureus. The sequence goes on from NC_135641.1 coordinate 10,226,006, forward strand.
AACCATATTTTTTTAAGATTTATTTATCTATTCATGAGAGACAGAGAGAGAGAGGCAGAGACACAGGCAGAGAGAGAAGCAGGCTCCATGCAGGGAGCCCAACGCGGGACTCAATCCTGGGTCTCCAGGATCACTCCCTGGGCCAAAGGCAGACACTCAACCACTGAGCCACTCAGGCACCCTATATGTGTTTTTTAACATAAGGATATTAAGTGTCCAACTCATGGTTTTCACTCAGGTAATGATCTCAGGGTCATGAGAGTGAGACCCCCCCCTTACTCTCCTCACTCAGTCTGCTTGAGATTCTCTTTCTCCATCTCCCTCAGTCTCTCCCCACCACTCTCTCTTCTCTCTCTCTCAAATAAAACTATCTATCTATCTATCTATCTATCATCTATCATCTTATATATAAAAACAGATTTCGATAAAGCCTTTCAACTGAAATGAAGATTTTAAGTCCTAAAATAATCCAAATAGAAGTACTAAAAAAAACAATACAGTATAAATCACCTTTCTATAGCTGTCATTAATAACTTATTTTAATCAATATATACTATGTATATCTTATAAGACCATTTACATTATGATACTTTTCTATCTATATTTATGCAATTTGAATTAATTAATTCTGTTCTTTGAATTGTTATTGTTCATTGTTGGTTTGAAAGGAAATCAGGATTTTAAATAGTCCCTTCATTTTAAATAAAGTTTTATTTAGTCTTGAGTATCACAACACTATATGAATGTGCTCCAGAGAATTGCTAATGTGCACTGATGTTAAAAGTTTTAAGACTATGATTATATGTTGTTTGGATAATTTTTTTGTTCAAACATGATTCTGTCTCACATATAAAAAGTATAGTGTAATTGGGGCAGAATTAGTACAATTTCTGGTGTTTGGGGAGGTGATCTCTAAATATATTTCAATTAAAACAATGTGATTTGCATCTATAACTTTTTTATGATTCCACCTTCTTAAGAATTTCTAGGGTAACTCTTTTGAATCATTTACGTTGCATTTTAAAACATCTTTCTCAATTTTCCCTCTTGACTCTAAAATTATCTACTTCAAATAGCCGCTCAGCAGTGGAGCTGACACCGTCTGTTTGTTGCCTTGTTTCTCACGCTGCAGTACCACCAGCAGTCATGCAGGAACCTGTGCACTTGGGGCTTGGGCAGGGGTCAGAGTTAGTGTCCTGTGAGTCAGCCTTGACTCAGTGATTGCACAGAAAGGAGGCCGGATCCCAGACCTTGTGATCTCCCTGCTGTCCCACCTGTGGGATGGCCTTCCAAGTGTGCCAGGTGTGTGGGCGACAGAACCACCTGCTCTCTCCCAGTGTGGCCGTGCTCACATTCCAGCATGGCCTGGTTCACCTGCAGTCAGAGGTTTGAATCTAGCTTCACTGCACCCTCAGCACCCCTTCCTGCTGAACCGAATGGCCCTTTTCTGCCAACTCTGTCTTCTGACCTGGAGTAGATGGCGTCCCTGGGCTTCGGTGGCGCCTTGTGCTTGCTGGACTGAGCTCCTCATCAGTCACTCCTGGTGCCCGGCCTCTCTGTCTGGGCTCCCCGGGCAACAGCGAGTCTGCAGGCAGCGGAGTGTGCTCCTTAGAATAAGCCTATGGGGGATCCCTGGGTGGCTCAGCGGTTTGGCGCCTGCCTTTGGCCTGGGGCGTGGTCCTGGAGTCCCGGGATCGGGTCTCGCGTTGGGCTCCCGGCATGGAGCCTGCTTCTCCCTCTGCCTGTGTCTCTGCCTCTCTCTCTCTCTCTCTCTCTCTCTCTGTGTGTGTGTGTGTATCTCATGAATAAATAAATGAATAAATAAATCTTTAAAAAAAAAAAAAAAGAATTCAGCCTATGGTTCTGAGCAGGACCCAGTAGGCCCGGGGTGTACAGTACTGTCGGATGAATAAAGTAACATGAAATAAGTAACACCACATCTGCGATCTTTTCCAGGGCTTTGGGTTGTATCTTATAACTGCCTACCATGCTGCTCAAAATGCTGAGCTACCCAGCAAAGCTTGCATGTGAACAAAACTGGGAGGTGGTTTTCATGTGTTTCTCAGTTGTTTGTGATGACATTTCAGCTCAGTTCTCGATTTAGCTGATGGGTCCTTTGCACAGATTTAGGGGTCAGCTTCAACCTCACAAAATTGTGGATTTGATCCTTAATTCTTCCTTCACATTTAATGTACATTCTGGTAGTGCCTGGGTGGCTTACTGGTTGAGCTTCTGTCTTTGGCTCAGGTCTTGATCCTGGTGTCCGGATGGAGTCCCACATCCGGGTCCCTGAAGGGAACCTGCTTTTCCCTCTGCCTGTGTCTCTGCCTCTCTTTCTGTGTCTCTCATGAAGAAATACATAAAATCTTTAAAAAAAAAAAAAAAGAATGCATTCTGGCTTATAGTTATTATTAATCCACGTGGGTAAATTTCACATCTTTTTTTAAGATTCCTATTCTGCTATCCTGGCATACACTTCTTTTTGTTTTCATTAATGGAAAAGCGCATGGCTTACAATGATCCTTTAATTAAGTTGTGTTAATACTATTTCAGGTGATACCACTTCAAAGCGCACTTATACTGTTGGAGACTCACAAAAAATATCCCGAGCAGATATTTGATATTTGATTAATATTCCAAAGTACAACTACATTGAATCCACGGAAACCTTTATTAGAAGAATATTACGACCCGTAAATAAGCCATCAGTCGTTTTTTTTCTCAACCACGTTCCTCAGTCACCAATGAAGATGTCATTTTTTTTAAAGTCAAGAGTAAAACGAGGAAGATGTTGACAAAGCAGGATGTGCTTTCTATTTGGGAAGCAATCCCAGGATGGTCCTGCACCAGACAAGCACTGTCTTCCATTTGGTAAGTGGGAAGCCCTTCACAGGCTCGGTTGTCCCTGGCTGTTTTAGAACTTTGTACAAGCTGAAAGTTCTGAAATGCTCTAAAACACCAGACAAGCAGGCAAGTTTGCTAGTTTGCTGGGGGCTGCCTTGGGAAAGCACAGCCATCTTCCCCCATCAACTAACCCCTTTAGGGAACTTTCTCAGGCTGAGCGTTTGGGCATACAGAGTGGACCAAGCTGTCTTCCTCCAGTTACATGCATTTGTTGAGTATCCATGTGTAACTCTGCATAAAGCAAGTCTTCAGGGAAAAACAGGATGGTGAGGTTGGCTGGGGAACGTATATGTTTAAAATGTTACTTGGTTTATGTAAGTAACAGTTCATAATTCATTTTATTAATGGAAGAAAAATGGAAATCTAATTAATAAATGAGATGGATGATAAGAACAAAGTAGAATTTATAGCAAAAGGAAATATGAAACCAAATGTGATGTCCTATTGATAATTTAGTTCACATGGGACTATGAGAAGAATTTCTTTAGCTGAGACCAAGATGATAAAAATGGATAATTTATGGGGAAACAATAATTGCTTTAAAATGTAAAATGAGGATACGTCATTGTGTTGCAAAATTAAGGTTTTAATTTTTAATGCTTCCTGAAATGCATCTGTGACTTTCAATGCCTTAAGATGCTAGCAGCCCAAGACAGCCAGGGAAATTCAAAACAAACCAAAACAAAACAAAACAAAAAAAACAAAAACCCCCCACAAAACTTGCTAGTTATTTAGTAAAAGTCAATAGTGTGTAGAAGACTGTAGAACTGAAATCCCAAGGACTTATCTAACGTGTAGATATTTGTTCATCAGAACAAACAAAAATAAAAAAAACCAAAACAAGCAGAGTCAGAGTCCCCCATGTAACTCACTTGCTGTCCCTGCTGTTGTTTGTGATTAAGAATAACATGAGGCCACTGTCTCAGGAGCACAAGCCATTTGGGGCTGGGGGTGCGGGGGTCTGAGAGGAAGTGCTTCCCCACAATCACAGGGAACCCAGAGATAAGGGCTGGCAGGGGCTTTGCTGCTCAGCAGTCTCTCGTGGGTCACAGTCCTCAGTGGGTCACAGTCCTCAGCCTCAATTTCAGAGGCTGACATCTTAACAGCTCTTTCTGTGGCTTGTTTCCAAGGACTTCAGTAGAAGGATGGCTTGAAGGAAAAAGAGACTGAGAAAAGAAAGATCAAAAAAAGGAAGGCGAGTTTCTGGTAACTTGGAAATGCCGCCCAATCGTTGTAATAAAACTGTTTGAAAACCCCAGTACCTGTACCTCTCCGAGTTACTCTGCAGTTTTTGTTTCTTTTCTTTTTTTCACTTTTTAAAGCTATAAACATATGTCCAGTATTTCAGAGGTGTCCTGCTGTGGGCAGGCAGTAAGAAGGTACCTGCGCGCCGTGGTTGGTTTCTTTGGGGAAAATGATAGCTCAGTTGCCCTATTTCATTAATCGTCAGGGTTTGGATGCGCTTTTGGAGGAAAGGCTTTTCTTTGCCCTCTCTACCCCTTCTTTTCCTCAAGCTGAAATTAGAGTTCTGGAGTTTGGGCATCCCTATCTTGTAAGTGGAGGCCAGCCAGCTGTTTTCTGCGTCCTGCTAAACGGTGAGAAAAGCTGTGCTTGGAATTCAGTGCTGACAGTTCTGATGGTAAACAGCTTTTCTGACTTTCTTTTTTCCAAACATACTCGCAAAATAAATCCCAATTTCCTCCCAGAATTCTCCACGCACCAGCACACACCTTAATGTTTACCAGCTGGTTGGCGGGTTTCACTTTTCGTGACTCTGCGGGCAGATTTGCATATGCATATTGGACATTCTTCCAATCAACTGCATCTTCCATGTTATTTTCCCTCTTTTCTCGCCTGCTTCAAACCTCTATCCAGAAACGGCTGCCTCTCAATTAGAAGACAACTTCTCTTTTCCTAGTATGTGAGGATAGGTGGGAAAACAGGAGTGTCTAAGGTCTCAAGGTCTCAACTCTTGAAGAGGTTGGGGCCATGGGCAAAATGTGTGATCTCGGGAGGGAAGTCTAAGATTCCTCTTTTGTCTGAAAAAATAGAAGATAAAGGAAAAAGAATAGCTAGGCAGGGTCCATAGGTGATACCTCTAAGTGCTCAGAGAAAGGTACCCTCATTACATGATGACGGTTTGCTCGATTGATTGCCTGGCTCTCTAGATCTTCAACCATGAAATATTAAACAATCTTTCCCTGAAACTAGAAATGACTCCCTCCTTCAAGATGAGACCTTGATTTTCAACTCTACTGCTTTTTTACGATTGCTTTACTCAGTATATTCACACGCATGACAAATCTTTTTTTTTTTTTTTGACAAATCTTAATTTCTGTTTTTACCAAACCCTGTGTACATGCTCTACCCCTCTATCATATGGGCACGACCACAATTATCCAGCCATTTGTTGTCTCACAGTTGATTGTGGTAATGTCTTTTCTACGTGTACGTAAGAGCCTGCAGGCACTCCCCACTGCCAGCACCTCTCATACTGGATGCTGAGCAGGAACCCCTAGGTTCTCGAACATCACCTTCTTGGTCTCCATTCATTGGTTCACCCTGGCTCCAGCTTTTCCTCATTCCTGATTTGGGGCATGTCCCCACACAGTTCAATCACAATCTTGTTTTTTCGAATTTGGCATTTGCATCTCTTTCCCTGATTTGATCTGAAAGCTTTACATCAAAGACTGGCTTGGGTTTGCTCCGTAAGCTTTTGCAGCCATGTCTTCACCTGAAGGCTCAGACGCCACATGGAAACACGGTAGACTCCTGAAATCTCAGAGCTCCTAGTCACCACAGGATGACCCCCCACCTGCTGGGGACAAGCCTACACTGATTCACTCTGACGGTGTTCTTGTGTTCCTGGAATTTCATAGAATCTTCTTAATCACTTAAAAATGAATTTCAAGCTCATCCTCACTATACCATAAAAATCAATTACTCCAGTTTCTTTATCACTTCCTTCATCTCCTAAATAATATTTTTTTACTTCACTCATACTGTTTGTACCTTCTATTTTTCTTCAAAACATCACAAGATGGCTCACATTGTTGATAACCTTCAACTTGACATTACATTCGACCTTTTAGCAGGAGTTTTTCTCCTGCTAAAGGAGAAGGAGAAGTTGTGAACATCTGCAGTCAGGGAGAGACCTTTGCAATTCTCTCTACAGAACATCCTGCAGGCAAAGATGCCTTTAAAGGAGATCCACTTATTATCCTCTTATTTCTAAAGAAAGAGGATCTAGACAGACATATGTCTTCTTTTGATTATAAATGTAAATGATTGGTTCTTTAAAATGGTAATGAATTGTTTATTTAATTTATGTTTATATTTATTGACTAATAGCTTATAAAGTGAATGCAGCGCCAGTGTTAGAACCCAGCAGAACTTGACACAGATCTGTAATAACTCTGGTTGGGGTTTTCAGTTTTTCTCCCAATTCAGTGTTCAGTTTTTCTCCCAATTACTTTTTGCTGGAGTTTACTTCCTGGCAGATGTAATTAGCATAATCAATCAATCAATTTCCTTATGGTAGAAATAAAAAAAAATGTTTTCTTTTTCACATCATTTTTCTATGTATTCCAGCTCTGTCTTGCCAAGGATAGGTGTGCTGGCTCAGGTAAATTGAAGAGTAGAGACAGGTTCAGGTGGAAGCTCAGTTTCTTTCAATTGCTTAGGCAACGAATCATCTCAATTAAATGCCTAAGACTTGCCCATTAAGAGGACAAGTCAAACAGATTTGGGAACATGATTGATCTGCACATTCTACCTGCAGTCTGCAGATCTTCAGCCAAGTGTGTGATTGGAAAGGGGTCTTTTCTGGAAACTAGCTGTAGGTATAGGTAATCTACCGATTTGATCATATAAATTTGATTCTCTGTTTGCCAGTATCTGGGTGGATGACAAGTCAGGTGATTTTTCAGAGTCTCACTCATTTCTGAGAGAGCTCACTTCAGAGCGAAGTTTTCCTCCTACTCTCGTCACTTCAGTCACTTAAAAAAAATCCATTCACATAAGTCCTCAGGTTTTCATAATGTTATGCTCAAGTCTATTCAACTAATAATGATAGGAGCATTAAGGAATTATCAAAATGAATAAAGATAAAGGTAAGCTCATAAAGAATGTGAATTTTTGTATTATTGTAAATAATAGTAAATTGTTCTAATACTATACTAGTGTAATAATGTTATAAAAATTCTTAATTATTATAAGTTAACTATTGTAAAATAATTGAAAATCACAACACATAAAAGGAAGGATTTTGGATATTTAGACTGAGTAAGTAGAAGTGCTTCTCAGTATGGTATAAGTCAAATTTCTCCCTTAAAAGTTTAAACATGTTAAAAAACATAAATAAAGGTTGGGCTAGATACCTCCAGGGCATTCCAAACACAGAATCGGTGTTGGTGTTTCAAAAACTGTACCCCGCACTGGAATTGTACCCAAAAGACAAAATAGTTGGCCAAGGCTATAATCAAAGATACCAACACTGAACACAGAATCAACATAAACCCCCTTGATCCAGGAGAAATGACCACAGGAGACCCTCGAAGGTCAAAAAGAAACACCTTAAAAAACCAATCCATGCTAGCAAAAGGATTCTTTGAAGGGTAATCGAAATCGATATAATGCACTGTGCATTGTTTAGGTCAAATAATGCCACTGAGAATAAATTTAAATCTAAATGTACCTGGTGATTGGAAGTTTAACCAGATTTGTGGTAGGAATACTAATGACAATATTACAAAGTACCTCATTATACTAAATGTTCTAGAAGTATTCCCTCACCTGGTCCTAGTTTTCCAGAGAGACCTCATCACTTATCTGAGAGCCCCTGGCCCACAAAGTGAGGCCTACATCCAGGTCTGGGGACAGCGGCTCTTCTCCCCAGGCCACTGGCCCTGGGGTCCAGTCAGAAGATACAGAACGGGCCTTGAGAAATGAGGTGGTCAGTGCAGGTCTGTGCAAGAGCCTGGACAGGAAAGTTTTGCTTTGTTTTAGCTTCTGTTTCTTCTTTTCCTGAAAAGCATCAGATGAGTTTGCCTCAGACCAGCAGTGCCTGAATCATCTGAATTAAAAAAAAAAACATAACTAGGGGCACCCAGGTGGCTCAGTCATTTAAGCACCTGACTCTTGATTTTTGGCTCAGGTCATGATCATCTCAGGGTCACAAGATCGAGCCCCGTGTTGGGCATGGAGCCTGCTTAAGACTTTCTCTCTCTCTCTCTCTCCCTCTGTGCCCCCACCTTCCATGTACTCTCTCGCCAGCTCTAAGTTGTTGGGTTTTTTTTAAAGATTTTATTTATTAAAAAAAAAGATTTTATTTATTTATTCATGAGAGAAACACATAGAGAAGCAGAGACACAGGCAGAAAGATAAGCAGGCTCCCTACAGGGAGCCCGATGTGGGACTCGATCCCAGGATCCCGGGATCAAGCCCTGAGCCAAAGGCAGATGCTCAACCACTGAGCCACCCAGGTGTTCCTCTAAGTTTTTTTTTTTTTTAAACATAACTAGTAGAATGAAAATGTGTTGATGTTCTTAAGAGTCTTTTTTTCCTCTCTTTTTAATGATTAACTGCGAACAGCCTCAGCTTGCTTGTTTAGGGAATTTGGATTCTCAAATTAACTTCTGGCTTCCCCAACAATCATTAATTTTTTTTCATATATCTGGAAAAGTAAAGCACAAAGATATCTTTCTTTCTTAAGTTGAAGACATTTTAAATGTAGAGAAGTTTTATTTCAATTATTGAAACCCAGCTTCTGGCATTGATAGTATTTCAATAGCTGTAACTAATTAATGACATAGGAAGAAATATATTTCATTAAGATTCTTTTCAAGGTTATTTTACTTAGCAGATTAAAACAAACAAAAAAAGCCTTTCCCGAAAACATTTCAGCATATAGAGTATTTAATTTGAAATGCATTGAGTGTTTGTGGAGTGGCAGTAATACTGTCCGGAGCTGTCGCATGGCATCTGGAGACCATTCATGGGGACATGCACAGGCCTCTGATGACATCCCAAGGAGAAATAAGGAAGCCATGGGAAGCCGGTTGGGGAAGGACAGGCACCTTAAGGCTCGTATTAAAAAGCGTGCAAGTTTCTATGTGACTTCTTGCAAGTTATTTTATAATCCATTTTAATTGATTGTTTTAGTTATACAAGATAGCAACTTACTACTATGTTTGTAGATCTCCAATATACTCTAGCATTATATAATCAATAATAAATGGAATACTATATTGGATACTGCGTGAAAAATACATTTTAGGTCATGTAGTACATTAGAAACACCGTATACCTAGCTGATGGTTACTTATCTCTCCATTTATCACTTCCCTTTTTAAAATTTATCAATCTGTTATTTAGATCTTAACGTTCTATGCCTTTATGTTAATGTATGACTATTAACTCAAAATCCCCATGATATTTTAATGTTTCTTCTCTGAAGGCATTGACCAAATTTAGGCTGAGAGCGTTGCCAGCTATGTGACTTTGTGCATGTTGCTTGACCTCTCTGTGATTTTAATTTTTCATCTGGAAACTGCACTTACCTTCTGGGTTTTTGTTAGTATTATATAACTGTATCCAGGTAAAAAACTTAGCATCATGGTTTACAAAGCATAATAAATCCTCAATATTAGCTATTTTATTTTCGGTATTCGATAAACCACATCTCAGTTTAGGTGCTATACTTAGGTGCACACAGGAGCACAGGAATGTTAAATATTTTGTTAGCTCTCCAATTGAGTTCAAAGGTGTTCAGAATGATTTGATAGCTGTCTAGCTGAATTCCTGGGACCAGATGAAACTAAGGTCTCCTACTCCTTGGCCATCTTGGAAAGTCCTCAACCAAGAATCAGTCATTTTAAATACTTTGGAATGACCAGATAGCTGAATGATTTCTCTTATTCTCTCTGTCATTCAAAGAGCTTATAGTTGAGATAGTCGCCGATGTTGTTCAGAAGTTTTCCGCACTCTCTCCCTGCCAACATACAATCTACTCTTGTGTCTCATGCAGAACAGGATTCACTACATGCTGTTATTGATTTAATTGATTTTATTCAATTGTGGATTCAGTGACACACAGGTGTCCCCAATTCATTCTGTGATCCCATCTAATACTTGAAAAATAATTGATTGCAATTTTCTTAATGTTAATAAAAACACCTACTTGCTTGCAGAAATCTATTTTAGTCCAGTTGAATATAATGCACACAAATTTGATAAAGTGAATCGCCCAAACCAAAGGCTGAGAGGCAGAGCTGAGCCCTTCTGCCCAGGAGCCACCCTTCCTCAGGATTGTTTGATGTGTAAGATCAAAAATTCTCTATGCTTGGGCAGTCCAGGTGGCTCAGCGGTTTAGCGTCTGCCTTCGGCCCAGGGACCGAAAACCTGGAGACCTGGGATCGAGTCCCACGTCAGGCTCCCTGCATGGAGCCTGCTTCTCCCTCTGCCTGTGTCTCTGCCTCTCTGTGTGTGTGTGTCTGTCATGAATAAATAAATAAAATCTTTAAAAAAAAATCTCTATCCTTTAAGCCAGTTTGAACCAAAATTATCCTAACTGCTGTGTCTGTTCCCTCCTCTGTACCACTGGCCTCCTGGGAAGCTCCTCAGAGGCCCCCATAACCCAGATCCTCAATGCTGGGAAGGGTTTTCCAGCTTTCTTCCATTCTTGTCTATTATGAAGTTTGTATCTTGAGGAAATTCACATGCTGAGTAGCAGGAATGTTCTTAATGATTGTTTATAGTCTTATATGATATCTGGTAGAGATAATCTAAGGATTTCTATGAGATAAGATTACCCCTACAGCAACAAATGATATTGGCCTTCTTCAAAAAGGTCAAAAAACAAATACTGTAATTGCACAGTTGTTATTAAATGTATTCACTTATATTTCCAAATATCTCTGCACAAAGGACGATCCCTGATTATTCCAGATGAAACATGATAATCCATCTTCATAAGAATGGAAATGAAAAATTTACTTTCAGTTTTTTTAAACATCTTGGTAAAGAGCTTGTAAATATGAAGGATTGTCATAGTGAAAATGTCAAATTTTGTTAAAACAAGTTGGAGTGTCTTGAGATGGCAGATGGCCACAGAACTATACATTTTCTAAAACTTAGCTTCTCAGAAGTTCTGCAAGTGCAAAAAGATGCATGAAACAGACAGGGAGAAAAAGAAAAATGGTGGATTATAGGAATTAATCTAGCAAAAGTCTACCTCTAGAACATATAAATAATCATCCGCAATTTCTAGAAATTACAATTGGAAACTGAGAACTGGAGAATTTCACACGCACAAAAATGTTTATAGTAATGGGAGACTGTGGTATAAGTTTCATTTGCTTTAAAAAGGAAGACCTAATTCTATTTTTTAATATCTTCCTAGAATAATTCAAATGCAGGGATTGCAAAGTTAATTGCAAAGACTTTTAAACATAGCAGAGGTTTGCTGTTGTAAAAGTAAGGTGTGTGTGTGTCTATTTAACAAATTCCATGATAAAACATTCCCCACTTACAACCACCCAAATACCCCAGATTTACTTAAGGAAATACACAAGTAGTATCTTCAGTCATGAGCTTCCTAAACGACTGTGAGTGTGCAGTTTTGCTCTAGAGGCTGATGTGAGATTAAGCAGCATGCATAACAAACAGTCCCTGTTTTTAAAGATGCCAGGTTTGTAACCATTATAACATGAGTAATTAAATTCATTTTCCTAAAATTAAAGCCTTGATTGAAATCAAATGAATCAGAGAGTGCTCTTTCGCAAACTCCCCTCCCTGTCCACTTCAGTACTTTACTGTAACAGTTCTCCGAGTCTGAGCTAATCATGGATTCCCCAGGGAGCATGTGCCATTTTGCTGATTTTACATCCCTTCCAAATTGGGCACATCTTTTTGGGCAATTTCTGGAGCTCATCTTGTTCATGTCTGAATCAAGCAGGTACTTGCCGCTATGATTAGAAGAGCAAGTTTGTCTGGAGTAGTGATGCTAGGTCAGATGTTTTAAAAAGCATGCATTGGTTTATTCTGCTTTTGTTAATGCCCTTCTCTCCTTGATTTTGTATTTTTTTAAGATTTTTATTTATTTCTTCATGAGAGACACAGAGAAAGAGGCAGAAACACAGGCAGAGGGAGAAGCAGGTTCCTTGCGGGGAACCCAATGCAGGACTCAATCCCAGGACCCCAGGATCATGACCTGAGCCGAAGGCAGACGCTCAACCACTGAGCTACCCAGGTGCCCCTCTTTGTTTTTGTATTAATTCAACTTTCCCTTCCTCACCCTTAAAGCAGGAAATCCTAAATTATCTACTTGGGGCCTTTCTTCTTTTCAAATATAAAAATGTTATGCAATGAATTTCACTCTGCTTTAGCTACATTACACAAATTTTGGTGTGTTGTGATTTCATCTTTGTCCCCAGAATGTTGATAAGCATTCTGTTTAATGTCCCAATATTTGGACTTTTGTCCAGAAATTTTCTCTTTTTTTGTCCATATATCTTTCTGTTACTGATTTCTATTTTGATTGCTTACTTTAAAATAATCAACATTTAAATTATTATGAATAATTATTTTAGTAATTAATAGAACTTGATATACAACTTTGTACAGTTTTTATCCTCTTAAAGTTATTCAGACCTGCTTTACAGCCCAGAATATGGCAGATGGCATTTGAAAAAAAAAAAAGTGTCTATTCTGCTTTATTGGTTAGAATTTTCTATAAATGTCATTGATATTGAGTTGGTTGAGAATATTGTTCACATCCTTTATGTCCTTCCAGATTTTCTTCTTTTTCTATCAGTTACTGAGGAGTATTGAACCCTCCAGCTATAATTGTGGGCATGTCTATTTCTCCTGTCATTTCAATCTGTATTTGCTTCTCCTTCTTCAGTTCTCTGTTATGAAGTTCAGACACATTTATCACTCTTAGGTATCCTCTTATTCAGTTGACTCCTCTGGCCTAGATGTGTCTTTTCATCCTCAATAAAGGAATTCTTGTTCTAAAATATACATGGATACTAATAGAGCCTCTTGTGCTCTGATGCTCTGTTCCTTTTTCTTTAAAAAGAAAACTTTATAAAGATTTTATTTATTTCTTCATGAGAGACACAGAGTGGCAGAGACATAGGCAGAGGGAGAAGGAGTTTCCATGCAGGGAACCCGATGTGGGACTCGATCCCAGGACCTCAGGATCACAACCTGAGCCAAAGGCTCAGACACTGAACCACCCAGATGCCCCTGTTCCTTTTTTTTTTTTTTAATTTAACTTATTTTCTTTCTATGCTTCCTTTTGGTTGATTTCTATAGCAATGTCTTTAAATTTACTAATCTTTTCTTCTATAACATCTAATCTGTTATTAATTTTATTCAGTTTGTTTTCCATTTCAGATACTATATTTTTAAACTCTAAAGGTTCCTTTTGAATTTTTTTGCGTGTTTTCCAGTTCTTTCCTCTTTGTGTTCATGTTTTCCTCTATTGTCTTAAATACACTGAGAATGCTGATGATGGCTCTTCTAATAATATCCATCTTCTCCATCACTTTTGTGGGGTTTTTCCCTTTTTTTTTTTTCCTGCTTATTCATCTCATTCCTTTCTTTGCATACAAGGACAACTCTATTGGATGCCTGTCACTGTGATTTTTCCATTTGGGGGTGCCAGATTTTTGTGCAGGTGTTCTATTAAATATTATTGGATTTTATTCTGAAGATGATGGAAGGTCAGTTTACAGTTCCCTAGAGAATAGTGTGGTGTTATTAGCTGAAGTGAGATGCCTTTTATAATTGATACTAAGTGCAGGCATAATACTAATAAACAGCAATATATAATACTTTTTATTTCCCCTGTGTGCCAGCTACTATATTTGGATTTCGTTTATTTAGACAGTTAATCCTTATTATGGCCTAAAGGTTTGTCTCCCCCTCTTCTGAACTATGTTGAAATCTTAACCCTTCAGGTGATAGTGTTTGGAGGTGGGAACTATGCAAGGTGAGTAGGTCATGAGGGTGGAGCCTTCCTGAATGAGATTAGCTCTCTGCCCTCTAACTTGGGAGAATATGAGAAGAAGTCACCCACAAGCTAAAGATCAGGCTCTCACCAGACCCCAAATATTCTGGTGCCTTATCTTGGACTTCTCGGCCTCCAGAAAGGTAAGAAATAAATGTTGTTTAAGCCCCCCAGTCTACGACAGTGTGAACAAACAGCAGCCCAGATCTGTAAGACAGATCTCACCAACACACATAGACCCTTTTTGGCAGATGAGGAAACAGGTTCAGCAAGCAAGTACTTCCCACCATCACACAGCATCTTAGTCTGCTCTGGCTGTTCTAACAGCAGACCACAGACTCAGCGGCTTATTAAGAACAGATCTCTCAGTTGGAGGCTGAAAGTCTGAGATCAGAGTGCCAGCAGGGCCAGGTTACAGTGAGAGCCTCCCTCCAGATTGCCTTCCCCAAAGAGGGGAAGCAGGCTCTCTTGGGCCCCTTTGAAGTGCACTAGTCTCATCATCGGGCTCCACCTTCATGACCTCATGTAATCATAATAACCTCCCCCTTATTCCATCACATGGCGGGGGGTGGATAGGGTTTCAACATGTGACATTTGGGGGTGTGGGGCACAAGCATTCAGTCCATAGCACATGGTTGATGAGAGAAGGTGTGGGATTGTTCTCCAAGACCTTTCTACTCACTCAGCCCCAACCTCAGGCTACAGGAGGTGTGTATAGAGACAAGAAGAACACAGAAGTAAGATCTGTGAGGTTCCTGCCCGTGATGCTCGGGGAACCTAGCAGTAGATCACTGCTTCCTTTCATCCGTCCCAGAAGATGGCCTGGCAACACCTTTCATGCAGAGTCAACATGCAGAAGACCTTGCATGCAGAGAGGAATATCACAAATACCCAAGAGACATGAGGATTAGTCGTTTGGTTGATGTAAGCCAAAGGTGACAAATTTGCTCTTCAGATTCCGAAAGAGATCTTTTCCCCCTATTTTAAAAGCAGCAATTCAAGTCCGAGTCCTAAGTGGGCTTTCATTTTCTCCAAGCATTTCCCTCTTTTCATAGACACTGAAAGGCACTTTATCACAATTACTGCTCCTGCTTTAATAATGCATCAAACAAATCAGGCTTATGTGAAACGAGACAGACTAGCTCTCACGAGCCTGTCTTGTGTTTTTCTGGCAACAAATCAGCTGATTCTATCACTGCTGGGTGACGGGCACTGCATTAAGTCTGAGTGCTAGGCCAGCAGGGATGCTCAGTGGCGGCCACACAGTGGAACCATTGAAGGGAGCTCTGGTCCAGGCTGGGCACTGTACAGTCTAAGCAGCATCAAAACTCAGGGCATTTTTTACTACAAAATATGAATAAATTATCTGGCTTTGATAACAGAGAATTTCTTAAATAATACATCTTCAGTTTATTAGAATTCTGAATCCACTATGGTCTCTGATCACTTACAAATCACTCCACCTTTCTTTTTTTCTGAATTGTCTCCATGTTCAGTATTTTAAATCAATTCTGAATTGTATCATCATGAGTGTTGTATCACATGCAAATTAATTAGAACCAAGTAATGAGCTTGGTTTCAGTAACCTGCATTAGCATTCCTCTGTTACCGCCTGTGAGAGACATAGAAGCAAAGCACTGTCGGTCTTAAAAATTCTGGCATAGAAAGAGACAGTTGAAGTAAAACTGTGCTTCAAAGGCCTTTTTTCCCCCTTTTTTAAGAACAACTTTCTGAGTGCAGACTTGTAGTAGCAAATTCAAGAGATCATTTAGCGAATGTTACTTGGAGCCCTTCAATTTATTATTTCTGGCTGGTAGGATTAACGTAATTTCCCAAAAACTGACATGGATTTCTTTTTTGACTTATGATCTGGTTATGCCAAGACACCTGAAAGAAACTTTTGAAACCCCAGTAGCTAAAATCTTAATATCTTGACCTATAAGACTTTGGATTGATGAAATTAGAAGTGAATTCCCTGTCGAACTGCACATCCACATCTTCCTGCACAAAGTACATCCATCCCAAAGTCTTGTTTAGCATTTTTTAGTGGTTTAATCCACCTGTTAATGGTGTGGCCAGAAATAATTTAAAAAAAAATTGAGCAGCATAGGGGTTTGTGGAAATCAAAAACCTGCTCTTTTCAAAACTTAGTTGTAATTAGTATATCTAACTGCTTAACATCAGAACATCTTTGTCATTCCAGCGCCAGGTAGCTATATTTCAGGAATAAAGACCCCCCCCCAAAAAAATGAGAAGGGCACACCAGTTTCCGAAGCAGATAGATGGCATATATTAGGAGATAGAAAACTTATCGATCAATAAGTACCTTACCAGTGAAATGTATATCATCAAGAAGTTTGTGTTTATTAAAATAGAGATATTGTGTACTGTTCGAAAATTAGAGAGAGAGACTGGATAATTTTGACTGAGATGCTGAAAATAATTATTATCATACTTATTAATCAGTTCTATACACGTGCCTCTTTTTTTTTTCCCAAGAGGTAATGGTGCAGAAGGACCCAGTCAATAATATCCTTCACTGCCTGGGTGACTCATCAGACAGGGATAGAACCAGCTCAGATTCAGGTACCATGGGGCAAGCACTGCATGTTTTATACCCTGGCCTGGGCAGCCACTAGGTCAGGGGACAGCAGGTGCTTGGCTCTCCAGCCCCCAGGGGCCGGAAGCACGTCTAGGAGGAAGGGATTGCCACAGTGATGCAGTCCTGCTACAGGGACTTATGAGAGGAAATAATTTCTTGAGAGGAGCAAGGCTCAGCACCATGCTTGGATGCAAATGGTAACTGGGTTTCCTGAACTGTTAAATTAAACATGCATAACCAGTTTCCTTTCCCTGCAGCTGCTTGGCCTCTGACGATCCATCTCCCCTCCTGTCTGTAGCTCGAGATCCATCATCCTCAGAGTGTAAAATCCTTATTATTTTATCTGTCCCTTGTTTGCTGGTCCCTCCTTGCTGTCTCCAATATTTTTTGTTTCCATTCCTTGGTTTGCCGGGCCCTTTTGATTTATCCCATCACTGGAGGTCTGTATGAGAAAGCCGTGGATATTTATGCACCTGCATATTTCAGAAGCTCCGGGTAGGGGTTCCGTGTCACAGGACTGTAGGAGACCCATTCATTACAGTGGGCTGTGCTCACCCTGCCCAGCTGGAGGCCGCACGCCTGGATTTAGGCCACAGAGGGGTGGCTTCGTTGAGAAGATACAATTTTAAGTTCCTCTTTCGAAAAGAAATTTATTTTCAGCATCATCTCCCGTTGCCACTACCTTGTCTTAAGTCTTTATTACATCTCCCTTGAATGTGGCTGTGGCGTCCTGACTGATGTTCCTGTCACCAATCCTTCCTCCCTGCAAAGATATTTCAAGAGAGCCAGAACCACTGCTCATCGTAGACTTTAGTGGCTTCCCATTGCAAACAAACCAACATCGAAGCTTATTTGTGTGGCACTTGGGTCCTTTTCTGGGTCCTGGCACAATTACGACTTGGCCCCCCTGGCCCACTGGCTGCAACCAAGCTGCTCTGCTCACTGTTCCTTTCCTCCAACTTGCCGCCTGGGCTTCTCGACTCACCCACTCGTGCTGCTGGAGCGGTGTCTTCTCCACTGGTCCAGCGATGCACGCGCACCTGAGGCTCTGGGAGGCCGCCCTGCCTTCCTTGCTGTGGGCGTCTATGCAGCTACGGCTGTGTGCGGGTCGCGCTGGGTCACAGTGAGCCGTCCTTCCTCGCCAAGGGTGGGACCTGGCCAAGTAGGCCAGCCAGCTGGTGTCCTTGTGCAGAGACATTCGGCCACAGGCCCTGGTCCCCTGTAGAGCCACTGAGCCTGGTGGTGGCACCCATGCGACACTGCTCAGCCCTCACTGACCCCGGGGCTCCCATGTGTAGTAGGGACGCAGTTACTCCACTTCCACCCTAGTGACAGCGACCACTCTCCGGCTTTCCCTTCCGTGTGGCCTGTTGCTCTTGATTGGTTTCACTGGCCTCTCGCGGCTTGGCTGGGACCATCTAACTTCTGGGTCCCAGCACCTAGCACGCACACCTTGGGGTGACAGGACTCTAACACCCGGCTCTTCCCTCGCAGCACCATCCTCTCCGTCTGACCCCTCTGACCGGGGGCACCTTCTGTGTTGGAAATCCTCCCCGTCTCCCGGGGCTGCGGCTCACTCTGCACACACTCACTCTCACACTCATCCTCACACTCACTCCTGGTCTCCACTCTGCTCCAGAGCAGTCATCCTGCCCTTTCACTGACTCCCCAGATGGGGCAGGTCCCCCAGGAAATGAGCGTGTGAGCCCCGGGCTGGGGGCCGGACCTAGACATGGACAGCAGGCCCATACTCAGCAAGTGGCAGGTCAGCGGCCCCAGGTCAAGGGCAGCGCAGAAGGGGACGTGTGATCGCGTATGTGCAGGCGAGGAGGGGGCGGGCTAGAGAGAAGCGGGGAGGGGCGGCAGGCTCTGTGTCCTTTGCAGAGCCTCTTGGTGGCTCCTGGCTGCATCTGTCAAAGGGGATGATGAGGGCACCAACTTCCCAAGGGAGCTGTGACAGTGGAGGAATGCATCACCCCAGAACGGTGGCTGGAGGGCAGTAGATGCTAACGACACAGAGGAAATATGAACTGACCCTGACGAAGGAGGAATTGGCATTTTCTTCTCCAGCCAAGAAGGAGGAGAAGAATATTCTGGAAAGAAAAAAAGGGTGCTGACAAAGATGGGGGGGCACAAAGGGAGGGGTGTTTGGGGGTAGGGTAATAAGTTCACTGTGCTCGAGGGCTCATAGGTGTGGCTAAAATTGCTCATTGCCCCCCTTATTCCACAGTAACAGCCCATGATCAAGTCTAGAACTCCCAGCCTCCCTTTCTGATAAGGCTCCTGCTGAGTTCTGAACATGGGGTGTAAGTGGAAATGTCATGCACTGGTTCCTGGAAAATTTCTTAAAAGACAGGTGGCTTGAGTCCTACCCTTCCTTTGTCCCTTCCTCCATCGTCCTGCCTGGAATGCAGATGTGAAGGCCGGAGCTATAGCCATCATCTCGGACCATGAGGCCTCAAGGAGCAGTGAACTAGAGGGAGCCTGGGTCTCCAAGCATTTCATGGAGCAGAGCCCTGGATTACTGTCTGTGGATTTTCTTAGAAGACAAAAATAAGCTTCCTCTTTTGAGCCACTGTTATTGTGGATTTTTGTCCTTGCAGAAGAATCTGATCATGGAGGTGATGGGACAGGGTAGCAGGCCACGAAGCAGACTAGAAGCAAACTGTGAGGGAAAGGTCTTTGTGGGCCAACAAAGGAGTTTGGGTCTCAGCCTGCCAGCTACTGAAGTTCTCCCACTGAGGAGCACAGTGTGATTTTGAAGGAAGGTGGCTTTGTCACATGGAGGGAGAGGGTCTGCAGGGGAGACACAGTGGCAGCACCCTAGGCAGGTTGTGTAGCGGAGAGGTGAGACCTGAAGCCCTGCCAGTTCCAGAGTGAGCCCTGAGGTGCTCATGGGGCTTTCTGGAAGTAGAGAGAAAAGGAGTGAAGCATAAAAGCGTCCATCCTCCCCGTTGAGGTCCTGCTGAGACACGTACATTTGGGCTGCGGGGAATGCAGGAAGGTGGGCAGGGGTGAGTGGGGGGCAGGCGTGGGAGCAGGGGGGGGTGGGGTGGGGGTTCCCTATGAGTCTCTCCCTCCAGCCCCACCTGCGTCTGCAAGGTGGTGACTGCTCCCACCCTGTACCCTGCCCCCATCGTGGTGCAGCTGCCCCGACCCTTTCAGGAGCCTTTTCAGGTCCTTGGAGCCCTGCGCTCCGACCCGCGTGGGCTTCCTCTGCGGACGCGGGGACCCCGAGGCGAGAGCCGGCACAGAGGCGGCCCTGGAGGGAGGTGTTGCGGGGAAGGACAAACATTATATGTTCTCATTCATTTGGGGAATATAAATAATAGTGGAAGGGAGAAGAAATGTGTGGGAAATATCAGAAAGGGAGACAGAACGTAAAGACTGCTAACTCTGGGAAACGAACTAGGGGTGGTAGAAGGGGAGGAGGGCGGGGGGTGGGAGTGAATGGGTGACGGGCACTGGGTGTTATTCTGTATGTTAGTAAATTGAACACCAATAAAAAAAAAAAAAAGGAAAAGAAAAAAAAAACATTAAAAAAAAAAAAAAAGAGGTGCCCGCGGAGGAAAGACGGGGAGGAGGGCGCCCAGCTGCAGCGTGGCCACCGGGCGATGTCCAGAGGCCATGCAGCAGCTGACTGCTCCGGGCGCGGTGGCTTCAGGAGCGCGGATGGGAAGCCCAGGAAGGGATCCCCGAGAGCTGAGCAGGACAGTGGGGGTGGGGGGCACCGGTCAGCGCGGGCCGCACCACCTGCAGGGGGTGAAACATGTTTCTGGGATGAGATGCAGGGTGCAGCTCAGGGCCCATGAGGACCAGCCCTCCCTCCCTCAGAGGACCACTCTGAGTGCCATGCTGAGGGTACCATGGCAATTTCCAGAGCCCTCCCAATGTGGGCAGTAGAGCCTCTGGCTCAGGACCGGCAGGGCCCCCAGCCCATGCACTAGTCTTACAGTGTTGTGGGTCCTGAGAAAGGTGGCCTGAGTCTTTCACCCCTCCTCTGTCCCTTCCTCCATCCTCCTGCCTGGAATGCAGATGTGAAGGCTGGAGCTGTGGTATCATTTTGGACCATGACTAGTAAGTCATAGGAGAACTTGATTTTCTGCTTTGGGGGATATTCAGAGAACATTCAATAATGTGCCAATGTTCATGGCGCAACGTTCAGCAAAACTAAAACACAGTATGGACAACACGTTATAAATTTTGAGATGAAGATGCATGCATGTGGAGGTACGGGGCCGTTTTGAAGGGCTTCACAAAGTCTCCTCCAAGGGTAGCTGGGGGTCATCTGGGAGCTCTCCCTGCATTTCCATACTGGTCCCCCACAGTAACCACTGGGGTCTGAGGTTTACAAGAGGATTTTAATAGATCACATTAAAAAAAAAAACAACTTAGCATAGATAGCTGTGAAAGTGTTAAGAAAGAAGCATTGCATAGCAACAGAAAAAACACATCAACAGGAAAAAAACAGAATTTTCTATATTCCAATTCTTACCTCTTCACAGCTTCGTTAAAGCAAGGCCTGACTCGTGGAATTTTTCTCATCAATTTTTTTTATTTGTGCCCCATATATCATCCTTTGTTCCTTTCATGAGTTCATAAGAAAGCGTATAAGACCATGCTTCCCTAGGCACAATCCCCTCCAACAAGGTGGTTGGGGACAGTTTTAATAAAACATTCATTCAGGTCAGTGAGTTGCTCCTGGCGCAGTCAGCACATCCAGAAATGGATGCTAAAGACCTTAAGTCAGGTCTTAGCTTTGTGCTGTAATCTGGAAAATTCTCTAAAGACTTCTCAGGCGTGGTTTTAAAATCATGCAGGAAAATAAATACCCATTTTCCCCTTGCCGACATTAACCCACAGAAAATACAGGAGTGCCCCAATCCTCAAAAAGTCCTTGTTAAAGAACACGTTACTTAAAGCTCAAGCCCTCTTGCCTGGACCGGACTTCCATGGTGGCTGAAATCATCCCAACAGATAGTCCCTCACCCCGATCCCATTTTCAGCCTCCCTGCCTGGTGGCTGTGGGCAAGGGCTCCCGGGACACTGACCTGAGGGCAAGAATTGCTCCCAGCTAGCAGTTTATGAGTCACTAACCTATTTCAGGAACGTGCAGGGCAACTCCCACTGCCTGATTTTCACCATGGTTCTGCAAATTACATATTGTTAGAGACTTTTTTTTTTTTTTTTTTAAGAATAGGAACTAGAGATTGAGAAAGTTAGCTTGCCGGAGATGCAGCCAGAGTGGCTGAGCCAGGCCCCTGGCAGGGTCTCTCGGGCCCCTTCCCTTGGGTCCCCACTGTGTGACCCCACCTAGAGCTCCGTGTGCTCCTGGGGAAGAGGATGAGGTGTCGGGTCAGGAAGTCTGCGGGTGCTTCATGAGGACATATTGCGTCCTCGAGATTTTCCAATCATTTATAGTTAAATGTTTTATTAGCTGCCCGCCCACCCCCGTGGTTGATTTCATGCAGGAGGGATCCTGTGTGCCTTTCTACCGTGGGATTCCCCACGAATTGCAGAGTACTTGGCATCTATCAGACGCTCCGCAAATGTTGATGTCGGAGTGTCATCTCAACCAAGGAAAACACCAGTCCGGGGCTTTCCTGGCCTGCCCTGGCCTGTCCTCGCTTCCCGGGATCCACCAAGCACAGACAGTCCTGCTGGGTCCTTCGCCCCAAGGCCCTCCCGTCCCATCTCGGCCTAAACCACGTCCATCCCCCTGCGAGGCCTTTCCCTCTCTCCCTGAAGGAGCCCTCCGGCCTCCCCGCTGTCTCTGCCCCCCCAGCGGTGCCCAAAGCTTTCGCTCCCTCTCTGCGCTTGGGTTGTCTGTTCTGTGTCCCGTCCAGACCTTCCTTTTCTGAGAACCTCCGGCTGCTCCACGAGGCACGAGGAGGGGCAGACATGCAGGCAGCACTTGTAAACTGGCTCTCCAGAAAGAGAGAGAGAGAGAAAGAAAAGAGAGGAGAGGGAGAGGAGGGGGGAGGGGAGGGGAGGAGAGGGGAGGGGAGGGGAGGGGAGGAGGGAGGAGGGGAGGGGAGGGGAGGAGAGGAGGGGGGAGGAGGGGGGAGGGGAGGAGAGGGGAGGGGAGGGAGGAGGGGGGAGGGGAGGGGAGGAGAGGGGAGGGGAGGGGAGCGGAGGAGGGGGGAGGGGAGGAGAGGGGAGGGGAGGGGAGGGGAGGAGGGGGGAGGGGAGGGGAAGGGAGGGGAGGGGAGGGGAGCGGAGGAGGGGGGAGGGGAGGAGAGGGGAGGGGAGGGGAGGAGGGGGGAGGGGAGGGGAAGGGAGGGGAGGGGAGGGGAGCGGAGGAGGGGGGAGGGGAGGAGAGGGGAGGGGAGGGGAGGAGGGGGGAGGGGAGGGGAAGGGAGGGGAGGGGGGAGGGGAGGAGAGGAGAGGAGGGGGGAGGGGAGGAGAGGAGAGGGGAGGGGAGGGGAGGAGAGGAGAGGGGAGGAGAGGAGAGGAGAGGAAGCCATATGGGGTGTCCCCTGGCAGACTCAGGCCTCCAGCAAGAAAGCTGACCAGGGCAGGGGAGGCGAGCGTCTTCCCTAGGGGCCCCTGGGGGGGGGGGGGCGCTGGGTGACCCAGGCAGACAGGGCAAGGCTCCTTCAGGAGGAGAGCACAGGGTCTTCCCTGATTGCTCCTCCACTTCCAGGTTTCACCCATAGGTAGACCTTCCAGGAGAACACCACCGCCGGCAGCCTCAGCCTCGGAAACCAGCCCCTTCCTCTGTCTCTTACCAGAGTGCAAAAGCAGGCGACGTCAGTTCAGGAATTAGATTTAAGCTCGCTGGCTGCAATTCTATTATTTTAAAAATTGAGTCTCTGTCAAGAATCTTTGTCAATATTATGAGCAAATATGGAACTACCCTCTAAAGGAGAGTAAGGCAGGCAAAAAGGTGATGAAAATTTTTATTGTATTCCACTGAGCAACCTGTAATGATGATTCAGTTGCTAATTGTGGATTCCTTTGTCTAAAGGTCACTGTCCTTCGCAAGCAAATGCATTGTAACCCTTTCCAAAGGATGAGTCTGCAAAAGACTCCACGTTTCCGACAGGGTTGTTTGGAAGGTTAATTCTGCAGTTAACAGTGGTGGAAGTCCCAAGTGGTTCAGTTACATAACTGTGACAATTTCAGTAGCCATTTGACTCTGTTTTCATAGGAAAATAATTTATTTGCTTCAATTTTACATCTTTTCCTCCAATATGTTTATTAGGCAATTAAATGTGTTCTTTGAAAGTTGAGTTTCCTTAGAATCCCTCACCTTCCCTAAAATGTAGACTATAAAGGAGATTATGTATCCCTTCTGGTGTCTTTAGGTTACAAGTGCTAATAGTTATTGTTATTTAATTTCTTAATTATGTGCCCTTATGTGCCCCTTTTCTTAAGAGCTCTGTGGTTTACTCCTCTTAATTAGCAGGTTAATGAGCTACTATGCCCTGGAGCTGGCCCTTATTGTAAGAAGCAATTCTCCCGCCCTGGAAGGGTGAACCTCAGTCAGCTGTCCTGTCAGGGTAGGAGGTGGAGCCCTCTCTGGGGGACACTCTGTGAAGTCCTCTCAGAGATGCACAAAGGGCATTAAAGCAGCAATGCCCGTGAGGCTGGTCAGTGTTTTCCCTCTGGAGGTGGTCCTCTACCTTGTAGTCCGGGTAAGCATCCCAGTCCTCAGAGTCATGGCTGAGGCAATGTTCCAGGTTAGGCTTGGACTTGGTCCTGATCATCCCCTCACTTCTGATCTCTGCAGCTGCCCCTGCGGTCTGGGTGGACTCCCTCATGGAAAGTGACATCTTACTCCTTGGGCGACACTGAACCAAGAGGGCTTAAAACAGATAAAATCATCTCGGGGAGTGAGCTCATTGGTTAATATGTTGTTATCCCTCTGACTCTACAAATCTTAGGCTATCAAAAGTGATAAGTTCTGAGACTTCAGGTGTGTCAGGTGACTTGGGAGATTTTTTTTTTTTTTTTACAAAGAAAAAAATTAGCCACCATCATGGTGGCAGTCAACCAGCACCACCTGCAAATGCAACTCAACTAAAATAAGGCTCCCTCTCATCTCTCTGGTTCATTCTGGAGATCTCTCTTTCTCCCCACTCCCCTTCCCTCCCAGTCCTCAGTCCCAACCCAACATGTATTTGGGGAGCCACTGGGTTATGCAGAGAACAATCAAGTAACAGAGCGTGGGGTCCAGCCCATTTAGCAGTGAGGACAGTGAGCCCCAAGCAGCTCTACTTTGAAAACCTGAAAACCTGCTCCATCGTTTCATTCCCCCTTGGGAGCAGTTCTCTTCTCTTCCCCACCTCTCCCTGGCTTCTTTCTTTCTTCCTCATCTCCACCAGACTTTTTCTCTAGGTTGCCTCTCTGTGGATCCACTTGGGCAAAAACTCTCCTTTTCATACTCAGTGGGAGGAGAAAGAAACCTCATCTCCATCTCCATCTATTAGCAGAATGTCTGACCCCCTTGCCTTGGAGCATTTATCTTCTGCTTTTGGGACATTGTTTCAACTGTGCCTCATAAATTATGTATGTGGCTGTGGCATCTTGGCCAAGAAATGATTCCATTTTAGCACAAGCCTTGAGACACTTCTTACGTTCTAGCTGAATTGTGGTATTAACCACCCATTTACGTTAACAGCGAAGGAAGCAGCCTCTAATCCAGATGTGGCTGATCAAGAGATTTTTGAATCAAACAAACTGCATTTTTGCAGTTTTTTATGAAAATGCTCATGGTGAAAAGCAATCTCCTTATAGTCTCATGATCTAAGATAAAGTAGAAAGAAAATGTGTCTCCACAGACACTTCATGCTCTTTTCTTGAAATTTGCAAACTGTGTAAAGTCATCTAAAAATACTTTCTATCTGGACAAAGAGTTAGCCCCAGCTTCAGCAATGAGTCCTCTAATTGTTCTGCATTACTTTTCTATTGTGTAAAAAAAAAAAAAAATCTCCATAAATGTGATGGCTTAAAATAACACCAATTTACTAGCTCTCGGTTCTATATATCAGAAGTCCAACATGGGGGATAACGAGAATAAATAATGGAAATCATGGTGTGATTGAAGAATTGCAGTCTCCCATTGCAAATTGATCCTAAAGTCCAACAGACATCCTAGGGAACATAAGACTTATCTGTGATTGGAGGCCCTGGTGCTTGTTGTTATTTGTCAATGCCAAGCTGGCTTCACGCCCTGGGACTCTGAGTCATTTACTTACCAAGCAAACGAGCCAAATACCAACTACCCCAAGTATGTTAGAATCAATGAAGTGGATGAAAATTGACTTGAAATGTATCAAAATAGTAAACATTTTTGATATCGGGCACTTTGGTTTATCCTGCTTTCAACACGGTGTACCGTCTCTGGGGCTAGCTCGGTGTTCAAACAGAAGCTCCTTCCCTGCCATTAGTAAAGACAGTGGCAATTCGGGCGTGACCCTGGGACCACTCAGCTTCACCTGGGCCTTGTTAGATGTGCAAATTCTCCAGCCCCATCTGCTGATTCAGGAATCTTGGGGTGTGGACCAGCAATCCATGGTGTGACCAGCCCCATGGAGGCTTGCTTGAGTTTGGGAAAAACTGATCTAGAACCACCGTTCATCGTGTGCAGGGATGGTCCTTCCAGAACTAACACCTTGCGTAGCATTTAGCTTTATTTAATATGATCAACGTCAATAATGAATCCTAGTCACGCACATGAAGTATGAAAGCTGCCTGAAGTTCGTGTGCACACACTGAAGGCAGTGTTAGTGGTGTATGCAGGCATCTCCAGGTAGGCAGATCCGATGTCCTGTTTGATCTGATGTCAAACAATCCTGAGTACTAAAACGATGGCATGCTTGGCGCCCCTCTTCCCCCAGACAGCCTGCAAACTGGTGACGTGGGTTGATTGCTCTAGTGTTTCTTGCTCTTTGTTTTTTTTTTCTTTTTTTTTTTTTATGGTTATATATTCTTCTCTTCTAGGCTTTGGCCCTGTTAACTAAAACTGCATCTCCCTGTCCTGTAGATAAGAAACCTCTAATTTTATGAAACAAGGATAGATTTAATGCTGCCACTTTCTAGCCACTTGTGGTTTCTGGGGACTCAAACTCCTGAAATCCCCAGGCTTTCCCAGCTCAGATGCCCACCAGCTTCATTTCCACTTGGCTTTAATTAACCTCTTATCTGTCCTTTTCTGGGCACTCATATTGGGTAAAGCTGTTCAAGGACTCTCCTTAAGAGCTTTTAAAACCTCCCTGCCTTCCATGGAGCTAAGACTGAACCTAGGACATTGGAGCCTGCCTGTGGGGAAATAACCTACCCTGAGGTTACTTCATTCAGTTACTATGGGTTGACAGCCACACACACACCTAAATGGGTCTCAAATGGGTTTCTGCAGAGAGAGCATGGGCAGACTTAACCCCTGATAGAGCATTGCATGATTCTGCATCTTGGCCAGAATCAGTCCTGAAACTGCATCATGTCTTCCATTTAAAATATTGTAAAAAATTTAAATAAGACAGAATGAAATAATTTCAAAACTACCTAGCTTCCAGAAAGTTAAATGGACTTGATTTCATCATCAGAAATGAATCACCTGGGAAGCATGTTAAAGAGGAAAGAGGCAAATGTTCAAAAGTCTGACCTAAATTAGAAGCAGCATCCACTGTATTCTAGAATGCCTAATCTGTCATGATTATTTAATCTACTCAAATTCCATATTTTTATTAAATATGAATCTGATACTTTTTATAAGGATTAGCACTGGTAGCAACAAAATCCCTGAAAAAAATTACTTCTCACAAATAACAAAAATAAACATAAGACAAGCAAGCAAATAAATAAAGCAAGTCCTGAATTGGTGAAGCATCTTTGCGGATATGGTCCTATGCTGGGCTTCCAGCGAAGTGATCCGTGTGAGTATTGAAAGTAGTCGTAATAGGAGACTTAAATCCAATTATTTCATTCCTGTGGTTGTGGCACTTATGGTTACAGAGACTCCCTCAGATCATCTTAAATAAAGGGGGATGGAAATTGGAGAGGGCAAGTGGTAGTGGAAGTACTTATCCTAAGAAATCATGGGCAATTGAGGAATCTTGACCTCACGGTTTGAATTCATGGAAACTGAAACACAGTTACGTAAGCAGTTTCTCTAATAACCAAGGACAGTCCTCGAGCCAGGACTTCCTATGACGGGAACTATGGTTGCAAAGCTCAGACCTCACCTACCCCTTTCTAATTGTACTAAAGCCTCTTGATTCTAGTAAGAATAAGATTCAGTTCCTCACTGTGGCCAACTAGGGTCTGCATACTTGGTCACCTCTGGCCAATCTCAGTATCTCAATCCTTTACTCGTTCTCTTGACCCCCTTCTTCTTCTGCTCATCAGTCACACATCTGCCTGGAACATACTTCTTCCAGATTTTCTTTCTGGAACATACTTCTGCCAGAACATACTATCTTCCATAATATATCTGACCTCATATGAAAGTATAATTTATAGATCACCTCCACAGAGAGCTCTTTGCTGACCACAGTTGCCCTGCCCCCAGGTCTCTCACTATCCCATTACCCATTGACTATAACCTGGAGGGCACATTCTTGGCAGCCTGTTCACTGTTGTCTCTAGTGCCTGGTGCCTAGTAGGTGTTCTTTTAGTGCTTTCTAAGAACGGGAAGGTCAGAGGAGAATGTGACATACCTCCAGAGACAGGAAGTCTCTTCTCGTTGTTTTTAAGTTGTTCAAAATATCCTTAATCTCTATCTGCTTTATACCATCAAAAAAGCCTATTTGTAGGCCCCATGTATCATTTCTGAATTAATCTTCATCAGGGTCAGGTGGAGGATACATCTTTACAGGATGTCCTCAGAGATCGGAGGACAAAAAAGTGATTCAGGTTGTAGCATCTTATTTTTAGGGTTATAATCAAATACTAATTTATTTATTTTCTTGCTCAGATTGTGCCAGCTTTGGTCATTGGAAGCTCTTTCAGTTGGCTCCTATGACCCTTTGGCTTACCCTCATCATTGTGGGTGGGTATTCATTTACTTACATGTATTTGAGCCCTTTCCTTCCTTCTGGGCCTGCAAGATGCTCAAGGCTCATCTTGTGTATTTCCTGCCCCAACTCTAGAATCATCCATTTCTCCAAGGACTCACAGTTCCTTTTACTGGAGAATGGTGTTAGAAACAAAGGCCTGGTTGTGTGCCTTGCTACTGGGATGTTATTGTTTTTGGGCTCTCTCAGCTGGCAGGGCACGGAAATATTTGGGTATATACTAACTGGTGTATAGACACATAGCAATAAAAAGCTAAACATGTGTTCATACGGATGTGTGCATCTCTAATCTTTACCATATGGATTATTCTCCCCTTCTCTCTTATATGTTCACTCCCTCTTCCAATAGTGAAAATCCTGGCTGTCAGGATCCACCACTTATTTATTTGTTAATTTCAGCTGCAGCAACTCACTTCAGAGCTGTTAACCCATACCTCTCGGGGAAAACAGTCTTTTAACTAAAATACAGTGCTTATGTATCTTGCCTTTTGCCTTTAGTCTCAGAGATTCCACTTATTTTGAATTATTTAGATCAGTATCTTTTCTCAAAAACTTACTACTAAACCCAAGGACACAAAGATGTTTGTTCTATGTTTTCTCTTAGAAGTTTTTTAGTTTCATGTTTTACGTTTAGGATATATGTTTCATATTGAAGTAGGTTTTGTAAAATGTCTGAGTTTAGTTATGGGTTTCTTTGGTTTATTTGTCTATGGGAATCCAGTTGTCGCAGCACTATTTGTTGCAAAGTTTTCCACGAACTGACATTTGTGCTATTGTTAAAGATCAGTTGACTATATCTGTTACCTGGACACACAATTCTGTTCCATTAATCTATCTGACTGTTCTTTCACGGTACCACACCGACTTGATCACTGTGATTCATAGGAAGCCTTCAGATCAGGTAGTGTGAGTCTTTCAACTTTGTTCTTCTTCAGTGTTGTGTTGGCTAGTCTAGGTCTTTGTTTTTTTTTAATATTAACTTTAGAATCAGTTTGTTGACACCTACAAAATAGAATACTAGGCTTACCTTGGATCTAGAGGTCAAGTTGGGAGGAATTGACATCTTAACAATACTTAGTGTTCCGATCCTAAACGGAATACTTCTCCATTTGTTTAGATGTTTTATGATTTCTTCACATTTTAGTTTCTTCATTCAGACCATATACATGTTTTCTTACAAATTTGCCTAAGTATTTCACTTCTCCATGCTATTTTTAATAATAATTGTTTTAGTTTCAAATTACAATTGTTTATTATTGGTACTTAGGAATGCAACTGACTTTTTTTTTTAGATTTATTTATTTATTTGAGAGAGAAAGGAGAAGAGCATACACACACACAAGTGGGGGGAGGGGCAGAAGGAGAGAATCTTCAAGCCGACTCCCCACTGAGCATGAGCCAGACTTGGGGCTGGATCTCACGATTCTGAGATCATGACCTGAGCTGAAACCAAGAGTTGTGCGCTCAACCAGCTGAGACACTCAGATGCCCCAGAATTGACTTTTTTATATCAACTTTTTATTTTACTACCTTGCTATCTTACATGTAGTTTCAGAAGGGTTTTTGTTGTTATGCTTTTTGCTTTGCAGTTTGCTTGGGTTTTATACATAACTATTATGTCATCTGTGTAAAGACACTCACTTCCTCTCTATCAATTTTTATACACGTGATGTCTTTTACTTGTATCACTGACCTAGCCAGCATGCCCAGTACCATGTTGCATGGAAGTGGTCAGATGGGACATCCTGTCTTGGTTCCCTATGCTGGATGGAAAGTATCTAGTCTCTCACCAGTAAGTATGATATCAGCTTAAAAAATTTTATGTATAGTGTTTATCAGGTTGAGGGAGTTCCCAACTATTCCTAGCTTTGTAAGAGTTTTTATTATGATTTGATGTTGTATTTTGTCAAATGATTCTTCTGCATCAGTTTATATGATCAAGTGAGTTTTATTCTTTATCCTGATGTGGTGGATTACACTGATCGGGTTTTGAATGTTGAGCCAGTCTTTAACACCTGGAATAAATCCTAGTTGGTCATAGTATATGATTTACTTTAGAAATTGTTGGTTTCAAATTGATAATATTGAGGATTCCTGCATCAGTGTCCAGAAAAGATATTGGACTCTTTTTGTCATGTCTTTCGGTATTGGGAGAATCTTTAAGAAATTGTGGAGAATTTGCATCATTTTTTCCTTAATGTTTAGTGAAATCCACCAGTCAGACCACTGAACCTGGTGATCTCTATTTTAGAATGTTATTAATTTTGATTCAATTTCTTTAATAAATATGAGCTACTCATGTTACCTGTTTTTTGTTGTTTATGTTTTAGCAGTTTATGCCTTTCAAGAATTTAGTTCATTTAGTCTAAAATACCAAATCTGGTGGCATCCAGTTATTCATAGTACTCTTTTATTATTGTTTTAATCCATGAGATCGGTGTTAATGACTTCTCATTTCTGGAATGGGTCATTTGTGTCATTCTTTATTTCCCCATTTGACTGGCCAGAGGTTTAGGAGTTTGATAGACATTTTCAAAAAGTAACATCTTGGTTTCTTTTGTTCGTTCATTGTTTTCCTGTTTTCAATTCCATGAGTTTCTGCTTTTTTTTTTTTTTTAATCATTTTCTTTTCTGCATCTTTTGTCCTTCTTTTGTCCTTATTGCTCTAGTTTCCTAGAGTAAAAGCTTAGGCTATTTATTTCAGATCTTTCTTCTTATGTAACATGTGCATGTAATGCTACAGATTGCCTTCTAAGTAAGTACCACTCTCACTGCATGTCACAAATTTTAATGCTATATTTTCCTTTTCATTGGATTCAAAATATTTTAAAAGCACTGTCACAACTTCTTCTGTGACTTTGGATTACCTGGAAATGTGTGTCGAATTTCCAAATGTTTGAGGGGTTATCCAGCTATCTTTCTGTTGTTGATTGTTGTTGTTGTTAAATTCTATCGTGGTCTGAGAAGATACTGTGTGTGCTTTCCATTACTTTGATTTTGGTATTGTATGCGGTGTGGTCCAGAATGTGATCCATTGGGGTGAATATTCCAGGTGGGATGAAAAGAATGCATTTTCTGCTGGACGGAATGTTCCATAACTGCTATGGTTCTGGAGCCCTGTTAGTGTGGAGGGCAAGCAGGGGGTGGGGTGGAGTGGTGGGGAGCTGTATAATCTGTGATGAGGTGTCAGCCTGTGTCTCTGGGCTGTGACCGTCATAAACGTCTTTCAACAGTTCAGCTTTTTTCCCCCACTGCTTTTCATTCCCTTCACTGACTACAATGTTCCCCATTTATTTCCTTAAAACCCTATCCCAGGTGACTGTTTTCCTACCTTTTATTAAGGGCTTCTGGAGCCTGGAGGAGGACAATTACCCTTCCCCAGTTGGAATACGGCTTTGGAAAAATCTTTTCCTCCAGAGAGCAATATTCGAGTTTGGCTTTCAGATGTGCCTTACATTTGTAAGAAAAACTGAAAGGGCTTGTGCCTTAAGCATCCATTAATTGTTGATGTATCTCCACAGATGTATGCTGTGGAGAAGGTCTGCAAAGAGGGTAGTATATATTCCGAGTCTCTGCCGGAGGAGCCGAGGAGACCCTGGTGTGGGGAGAATGCTGGTGCCATCCAACAGGAGGTAGGTCTTCTGTAGCCCTGCTGTCAAGTCCCTTAAGATACTGTGAATGAGGTGATTTTAAGAGGCTGGAGGCTGGGGCGCCTGGGTGGCTCAGTGGTTGAGCACTTGCCTTTGGCCCAGGGCATGATCCCAGGGTCCTGGGATCGAGTCCCACTTTGGGCTCCCCATGAGGAGCCTGCTTCTCCCTCCACCTGTGTCTCTGTTTCTCTATGTCTCTCATGAATAAATAAAATCCTAAAAAAAAAAAAAAAAAAAAAAAAAGAGGCTGGAGGCTTTGACTTAACAGATGAGGGAGGAAGCCAGAAACCAGCTCTGTGGACTGGTTGGTGAGAGATAAGATAGCCCGGGTTGAACATGATTAAAATAGTGGAAAAATCCAGCACTCTGCATGCCCTTGTCTAGCCACCTGGGGTGGTGGGGTCTGACATCTCTCCAGTGAATTCAGCTCAGATGAGAGCTTCCATGGGCCAGGAAGAATCACTCCTTCTTGGAGCGCAAACTGAATAAAGTGTTCCTATTTAGGACAAACCCCAGAAACCAGGATCCTTCCCTAGGCATTATCTAAATCTCCAGGAGTGGCTGCTTAATCATTCTGCGCCCCATAATGGCAGGGTGGCGTATGAATTGATTTATGAGAAAAAGAATTACTAAATACAGGTGATTTGTTTTCTGTTGTGCTCCATAGCATGGTATAAGCGGGCAGGAGAGGTAAGATAACAGGCTTCAATTTAGACAGTAGCTTGGCATTGCACACAGCATTGTTGTACCATGAAATGATCTTAGTAGTAAAATTCAGCTCTTATTGGGTGGGTTTGTGATGGGATAACACTTAGAATAGCCTCCTTTGTCTTCTTTTCAAAGAAGAAGAGGCTGATTCAATCCCAGAGGGTGTTTCATAGGAGTAGTAAGGGCAGCTCTAAACAAAATTTTGGTATCTGTGATATCTGACATTGGTGCCTCTTGTAAACTGACCTTAGCAGATCAATTATGCACAACGCTTGGATATTCTTGATAGATACGTAGCCACCCATGGTTAGAGATTGACAAAGTCTATCCATCTTCTTCCACATGACCTTGATATCGGGGGTGAAAGCAGATGATGTACTGAGTTGTGCTACATGTAGGAATCTGTACAAGAAGTTTGTTTTAGTAGACGTGTCTAGAAGAGTCATGTATCCTGTGATATAACCCAGTAAGCACCAGTTCTCTTTATGTTTAGGTATGCGTATGCCTCCACATCTCATACAAAGGCTTCTCTTGGGGGCAGACAAGACATTCTAGAGGCAGACCCAGTGATACATAGGATCAGCTTCAAGCAACTAGTATTCTCTATGTTAGTGGGTGACACAGGATGGTTTTGGAATCAGGCTTCGGGTGACTTTCTGAAGGATGTGGGGTGAAGTGTTCATAGGACTCTTGCATCCTGTTCTTGCAAGGATAGTGATCGTATCTGCAATATCAAGCCAATCACCGTATCTCTAACACCACTCATTTTACCAAAGAAAACTCATTCCAACTTTTTCTGCACTAACTAGCAGAATATAGCTGTTGTTGCCTGGAGAGACATGTAGCTGACGTGCTTATGGTTACATTAATGGAGTTTGGTCCTTTGATCAAATATTGTTAATGACAGGGATGATACACTTATGATAACAGCAACTGGATAAGGAACAGAAGTAATATACCCATTCTCATTTTAAAAGTATGATTTATTTCTATTAATTCAATGTTTTAAAAAGCACTAAAAATGAGCATTTAAAATATTCAACCATGAATCCACAGTCATTTTCATTCTTTTTGTCTTCCTTCCAAATTTGATTAATATAAATATGCATGATTTAGATGCTTCTTAATCACAGGCCACATAGTTTAAGATTCTGATTTTTCCAGCTATTCTTCTGCCTCCTTCACCTGTGGTTTCTCTTTCCCCATTTTTAAATATCTTCTCTTTATATTCTACTCTATAGACTTGTCCACTTTGTGATAGAACGAGTCATTTTTTATAGTCATTTTCACATGACTCAAATGAGTCATTTTCACACTAAAAAACAGAAACATAGCAAGTCATCCATCACAGACTTCTATGCACAGATGTGGTCAGGAGTTATTATTGCTGATGTATAACCTGTGTGTGCGTGTGTGTGTGTGTGTGTGTGTGTATCCCATGTATGTGTGAGTGTGACATGTCTGTGTGCCTGTGTAGGTATGTGTATGTGCCCATTGAGTACCACTTATGGGAGACTGTATCATAAAGGAGTTTTGTTTGCTGGCTTCATAGACAAATTTTTTTGAAAAAATACATTTACTCTCATGTAAAAAAGTATAAAAGTAGAAAGCCCAGAACAGTTTTGCTATCTTCTAGACAGAAAGAAACCCAAGCTCCTTCCATCTTTCTGTTTGACATTCTAAACCAGAGGATGACATTCCTAAGTTTACCTCGGGGTCTGATATGGCTGCTGGGGCTCTAGCCATCTCATTATGCTCTAAGTAAAGAGGAAGAACAAAAAGGCTTTAAACAGATTTATGTGCCCACTTTTCTCATATTCATGTCTCACCAAAATAAATCACTGGATAGAAATTAGTACCTAGGGAGGCTAGACATTTTGCGATCTTTCGGCTGAATACACCACTGCCTTCAACACATTCCGGGCCCCATGACCATGGAAGGAAGTCTAGAAAGACACTGGATGGGCAGTTAGCTGTTCCTGCTGCAGTGGCCTTCCCAGCATCCCTCAATTCAACCAGGCACCAGGCTGGCCTTACCTCTAGAGGTCTTGTCCAGCCTGAGATCATGTGTGGTTTTAGGGTGAGTAGAGAAAGCCTGCTGCTTCTCTTTGTGACCACTCAGAGGAGGGCAGAGAGCATGGATACCCTTCTTTACTCTGTCCTTGTATGATTACTAACCTTGGAACTGGCTAGTCTGGCCTGTGTTCTGGAAAGCGGAGATTTCCCGTACCTTTCTGTTGCCCCCAGCTGCTCTCTTCCGGGGCAGACCCAGCCCTTCGGATATTCATCCTCAGGGATGAAGCAGGGTGTGTTTTAAGCCTGGAAAATTGCCAGGCCTAAAAGTCTCTTGAGCAGGAGCCAGGTAAAAAAAAAAATTTTTAAAGATTTTATTTATTTATTCCTGAGAGACACACAGAGAGAGGCAGAGACACAGGCAGAGGGAGAAGCAGAGTCCCTGCAGGGAGCCTGATCTGGGACTTGATCCCAGGATCCCAGGATCATGCCCTGAGCCGAAGGCAGGCTCTCAACCACTGACCCCCCCAGGTGCCCCTGAAGCCAGGTAAATAAACCAGACCAATAAGGCTGTGATGGAAGAGCACTTTGTAGCATGAAAGGTAAGATAGTAGGTAGGGCAGACCTTTGCTGATCCTTGACAGTGATGAAGTCCTTGGAGCTGGGGACCCAGAGGTATGCAGAATCTGAAGCCAGTTACTGTGGGACTTGCCCTCCAGGGATAACCAAGGCTCAGGGCATGGCGGTGGGTATCTCCCAAAGGACACGGCAGCCTGTGGGGCCTGCTGCTTTCCTGCACAGGGTTTTGCTCCAGTAGAAAATGATTGAGAATTAGGCCAAACAGTCTGGGAACCCCTCAATAAGGGCAGGGGATGAAAAAATATTTAGAGCTGGGTATAATAGTGAATGTTTCCACTTTCATTTGTAACAGAAATCTGCACATCTCTAGTAGAGTAACCACTTTTTTGAATAATAGTGTAACAACATTCTTTTCTGAAAAAAAAGAATACTAAGTGAAATCTTTTTTTTTTTTTTTTCAGAGAGAAGCAACAAATTATATATTTTAAAAAAACCCAGAGGTCTGGGACACCTGGGTGGCTCAGTGGTTAAGCATCTGGCTTCGGCTCAGGGTGTGATCCTGGGGTCCTGGAATCGAGTCCCTCAGTGGGGTCCCTGCAAGGAGCCTGCTTCTCCCTCCACCTATGTCTCTGCCTCTCTCTGTGTGTCTCTCATGAATAAGTAAATAAAATCTTAAAAAAAAAAAAAAAACAACCCAGAGGTCTTCAGGTATTCCACATTACATTTTTTAAAAGATTTTTTAAAGTTAAAAACTGTACTTAAACTGTACTTTTATTTTAGTAGGAGAAATGTTGAATCTCTATGTGCAGAACTCAGAGGCCACCCCTCTACTTTTAGAGAACAGGAATAATAGGGGCTCCTCTTTATTTTGCACGGTGAATAGTCCCAGGGCCTGAACATACTGACGCTGCTTCTCAGGCGTTCCCCTCCTGGGCCTCTGCAGCCGGGGCACTGGGGCTGGAGACCCGCGCTCTGCTCCTCGAGCACGGACGTCACTGCATGCATGTCCCTCGCCCCGGGACACCGTGTGTCACCCACGCACTAACCTCTGCTGCCCCCGTGCGCGGGAGATGGTGGGCTCGTCCCTGGAGCGGGAGGGAGGCTGGAAACTGCGGCCGCCTGGGTTTCCCCGCAGGCCCAGCGGGTCCCCTCGGTTGGATTGTTCCCTCCCTGTCGTGCAAACAGCACTGAGCGACCGCGGGGAGCCCTCATCAATCAGGACCACTGGCGGCTGAGGATTTCTATGTCCTGATGGCAGCAGTGGGAGGAGGCAGTGAAGACTTCCTGGGCCCCTGCTCTTGGATAAAACAATCTTTTCTGGGGTCTAAGGTCTAAGTTTCTCCTCTGTCAGTTTCAAGGGGAGTATAGCGCCCCCCCCCCCCCCACCTCTTTTGGGTTGAGGAGCCTGTTGGCTTCTTCTGGTCTTGGTTCTCTGTCTCTCTCTTTTCTTACTTACCTGCTCTCTCAATTCCATCCGCCTGGAGTATTTCGTAAAGATCCTGATATATAATTCCCGCTCATGTGCTCAGGGTATATGCATTTGAAAGGCAAGGCCTCCTGAACCTGGCTGGGCTCCGGTCATCTAACAAAGTCATGATTGGGCGTTGCCAAGAAGAACAATTTAATCCGTATATCTCCCCTCTACCTCAAGACCTGCCTGGCAGAGACAGTTGACTAAGAAATGGAGAGGAAGATTTACTCTAGATAATTCTATCAGGAAAAAAAGCATCATTTGCTCTGTGTCTGCGTCCTCCTTCCTAGGAAGGCCGGCGGCCAAAGCTTCGTCCTAATCAGAATGTTATTGATCGGAGACAACACAGCCTTTGTGTGCGAAGCATGGCAGCAGTCTACCCTTTCAGCCTGTTGGTGGCCCTGGCGTCCCCCCTTGGCCCCTCCGTGTGGTGCCCCCATGCCTGCTGCATGGTGGATGGCTGCTGAGCATCATCCGTGGCCTGATTACATTAAATTAAAAACAAAGCAAAACAAAACAACAGCAAGAACCACACAGTGACAGGAAAAAAAAAAAAAATCCCCCAGCCCAAACATTATCACACCCGATGTTTCAAACTTCATAACATTTTCCAGAAGACTACCTTGAATTGACTCTACAAAAGCATGTCACTCTTCATAGGAAACTGCGAGGAGGATCTCACTCCTGTTCCTCCCGACGAAACAAAACCAGCGCGAACCAAACCTCACAAATATGCCAACACCTGGTTCTGTACAGAATGTGAAGGCCTACTTTGAAATCACTGCTGCTGACTCGGCACCATAAAGCAGCCCTAGCAATCCTTTGGCGACTGAAACACGCATCCACGGAATAGGCTTGCTCAGCACCTGCTGTGTGGAAGAGAGGGTGATGGACTAAACTTGCACGTCCTTGCACGCCTACAGAGGCAGGACTGAAGCCTTCAATGTGTAACGTGTAAGCGTTGGGCAGATCCGATGGAGAAGATAAAGCAGAGCATGTGGATGGAGGGGGCCGTGAACTGCTGGGAACAGCTGCGTGGCTGGTTAAGCAAAGAACATTCTGGGCACAGGTGGCAGCCAGGCCAGATTGCCAAGCTGGGAGAGTGCTGTGGACAGCAGGGGAGGTCCGTGGGACCAGCAGAGCAGGAGGGAGGACAGTGGGAGGAGAGGTCCCAGAGATTTGGGGTGCCCACAGGACAGGGCTTTAGGGGCCACCTTCAGGACTTTGTCTTTACCCTGAATGAGAGAGAATCCAATGTAGGAGGTTGGTCAGAGGAGACACATTTCCTTAAACTTCATAGCTTCCGGTTTTGTTGGGAATGGACTCTAGGAAGGTAGGCCTTGGCACAGACAGCAGCAATCCCTGAATGGCTCTGCAGTCACCGAGGTGAGAGGCTCTGGCGCCTCGGACCACAGTTGTTGCAGGGAGAGAATAAAGGGTCAGTTCGGGGTATGTTTGGAAGGTGGCAGGGACAGGATTGGGTAATGGATTGGACACAAGGTCTGGGAAAATAATGGTGTGCAGAATGACTACAGGGTTTTCAGCTGAAGCAAGTGGAAGATGGAGTTGTCATTTTTGGAGACGGAGAGGCATACCAGCACCTCACTGAAGCATCCAGGATAACCAGAGACTCGCAAAATGCTGCTTTTTTGATCTTGTGTGGGTTTGGGTTAACACAGGGCATTACATTTAAGAGCAGGACCTGAAGCCTCTATTCTGGAAGCTGGAATGGGACCAACCTGGAAGTAAGCAGGGCATGAAGCACATGAGAGGTGGTCACTTCATACTAACTTTGCATTCCATCTAAATGAACCCATCTTTGTTTGTTTATTGCTCCCACAGCAGGCACTTCCTGAACTTTCTGTGATTGGCTGGTAGTTCTTGACCTTCGGGGGCAGGTGTGCAGCCCACAGAGGGTGGAAATTCCACTTCCCCATCAAGTCTTCGAACTGCCGGGACCCCTGCACCTGACAGGCCTCTTTCCCAGACCTGTCCAACCCCTCCTCCTCCCTCCCCCACCTCTGCCATCTGCATGGGGGCGTGGGGGGGTCTCCCCTCCCCGCCCCAGGAGCACATGCTTGCAGGATAGGAGGGCTGTCAGGCGCTGATGCTTCTCTAAGAACATGGCCTGGCCCACGGATGTCATTTAATTACCTGTATAAATGAATCATAATAAGAGATTGAAATCATAAAAGCTTGACACTTTAATTTATTCCTGGAAGAACTCCAGAAAAACAGGTATGTCTCGGAAATATTATTTTTTATTTTATTTTTATATCTTCAGAAACTGTACAGTGTTGCATTCACACAATCTATGTGCACCAATGATGGCAATACATTTCTTTGATGCCGATGCGCGCTGTGAAATGGACACTGCGCCTCCCTATCATTTTGGCCACAATTCATTTTCTGTTAGTAGTGAATTTGTGAATCCCCTCTTTCTGCCTCCAAACTTCACTATCAGATCCCCTTTTATTACTCAGAGTGCAGCAGGATAAAAGAAGAAAATGGAGTTTTGGTTATAGAAATCCCACTGCTTCTTGATGATAACCAAAAATGAGATTGACAAACACACATTTGGAGCTACAGGTTTCCAGCGGGGCTGGTTGTAATTTGGGAAAACCTGGGTGACCTCGACATGGATTCCCAGTCTCTCTGTTGGGAATCTCCTATCTGCTCAGGGGGGCTTGAGCTCACTGTACTAGAGCATCAAATGGTATACGCTGCAGAGGTAGGATCTGAGTGCAAATCTCTGTTATGTAAGGTTACATTAGTATTGTACCAGGTAGCCCCCGAATTTCAGAAGTCTAACGCAATAATAGAAGTATATTTTAGCTTCTATAACAGTCAAAAGGTGAGTTTTGTTTTGTTGTTTGTTAAATTTCTTTTTTTTAATTTGTATTTATTTCTTTATTCATGAGAGACACAGAGAGAGGCAGAGACACAGGCAGAGGGAGAAGCAGGTTCCCGGTGGGGAGTCCCGACTCGATCCCAGGACCCCGGGATCACATCTGAAGCTGAAGGCAGATGATCAACCACTGAGCCACCCAGGTGTCCCATGTTATTTAAAATTTCAATTCAAGTTAGTTAACATACAGAACAGGACTGGTTCCAGGAACAGAATCCAGATTCATCACCGTATAGAGCTCCCAGTGCTCATCACACAAATGCCCTCTGAATGCCCTTCACCCAATTACCCAATCCTCCCATCCACCTCACTTCAGTTGATGGACACTTGGGATCTTTCCATAATTTAGCAATTGTTAATAGTGCTTCCATAAACTTTGGGGTGCGTAGGCCCCTGGAGATCAGCATTTTTATAGCCTTTGGGTAAATACCTAGTAGTACAGTTGGTGGATTGTAGGGTAGCTCTACTTTTAACTTTTTGTAGGACCTCCATAGTATTCTCCACAGTGGCTGCACCAGCTTGCCTTCGCACCAACAGTGCGAGAGGATTTCCCTTTCTCCACATCCTCATCAACATCTGTGGCCTCCCGAGTTGTTAATTTTAGCCATTCTGACAGGTGTGAAGTGGTATCTCATTGTGGTTTTGATTTGTGTTTCCCCGATGCGGAGGGATGTTGAGCATCTTTTCATGTGTCTGTTGGCCATCTGGATGTCTTCTTTTGAAAAGTGTCTGTTTATGTCTTCCGCCCATTTCTTAACTGAATTATTTGTTTTTTGGGGTGTTGAGTTTGATAAGCTCTTTATGGGTTTTGGATACTAACCTTTTATCTGCTATGTCATTTGCAAATATCTTCTTCTATTCTGTCAGTTGCCTTCTTGTTTTGTATTTGAAGAGAATGCAGATAAGTGAGGCCACTTCCAGGCTTTCTAAATTCATTCTTGGCTGGTGGAACTTTACTGTCTTCACCGCTTTTCTCCTTGAGTAACTCCCCATCTGGCAGTAATGCAGGCCCACAGCCACTACATGGCTCTATTCAAGGATATCTGGCATTGTCTTTGTGTGTTCTTTGCAGTTTTTCTCTCCTGTGTCTCGAGAGCCCTTCTCTCACAGATGGATTCATCACGAATGATCAGATGGTGCCCTCTTGCTGGCCCAGCAAGGTGTTTGTAGGGGCTGGAGTAGATCTGTGTGAAGTGCTGGAGAATAAGGCACCTGTGGCCTTTAATTGCTGGGGTTCCAGGTCCTGTATGGTGCCCTGTAGGTCAGGTCTCAGTATATCACCAGCTGATATTCTAGAGCTGGTAGAATGCATTATAAACCCAAGACATCAAATGCCATCAGGCCACTTACAGCAGTGCCTTTACTTATTACCTCCCCAGCTTTGTTGGGAGGTTTAGGTAACAAAAGACAACTAAATTATAAGAATTTGCATGAAGTATAGAAATTCCTTCTTACAGGGGGCACCTGAGTGGCTCAGTCAGTCGAGCACTGGACTCTTGATTTTGGCTCAGGTCATGATCTCAGGGTCATGGGATCAAGCCCTGTGTCAGGCTCCACGCTCAGCAGGGTGTCTGCATGAGGATTGTCTCCCTCTATCCCTCCCACCACTTGCTCTCTCACACTCTCTCTCCCTCTCAAATAAATAATCTTTAGAAAAAGAAAAAGAAATTTCTTCTTACATATCTAAAAATCCAGAGAGAGGTAGAATAAAACTTTTACTTTGTCTGTAGAGGATGCATTGTTTTTGTACCCCATGGAATAGGTTACATTTGGAAGTTCACTTTTAACCCCACATCACCACTTTAAACATAAGTCATTTAAAAAAATAATTTAAAATATATTATACATTCATGGTTTTCAAAAGCAGTCTGCATAGAATATGTTTCCATATTAGCTCTGTGATTCATCATGCACTAAACCATTAAGTCTTATTTAAACATGTGAGTCTCTTTGTCCCTGTATCAACTGGTCCAGAATATACTTCTGCTTTTCAAGGGCTTGTTTTCCCTCTTTGTAGGTTTCCATCTCTGCCATTTCTGTTGGGCTTTGAGCAGCAATGGGTTTCCATAAATGGTCGATCTCTTACCTTCTATTCTCTTCCAGCCACTGTGACTTTGCTCATGACAGAATTAGGATGATTAGGGTCAGAGCGGAATGAAAGCTCAAGGTTAATGAACAACATGCCTGGGTTTTATGGCAGATTTTAATGACTTCTGATTGACAAGTTAGAGG
The DNA here is from genome assembly GCF_053574225.1 of Canis aureus. Lineage (NCBI taxonomy): Eukaryota > Metazoa > Chordata > Mammalia > Carnivora > Canidae > Canis > Canis aureus. The sequence continues at coordinate 10,268,110 of NC_135641.1, forward strand.
TCTTTTTTGCCTTTATTTTTCTTTTTCTGAGTTCCAGAAATGTACAGTTTTCCCATAAGACCTAGCACAATATAGATGACTAATTTATTTAATGGTAAAATTCTTTCACTATTATTTATATTCCCCAAATGAATGAGAACATATAATGTTTGTCCTTCTCCGATTCACTTACTTCACTCAGCATAATACCCTCCAGTTCCATCCACGTTGAAGCAAATGGTGGGTATTTGTCATTTCTAATAGCTGAGTAATATTCCATTGTATACATAGACACCAATAAAAATTTTTTTAAAAATGGTAAAATTCTTGAAATTCAGTAACTAAGACTCTGTTTAGAGTCTGTTTATAAGACTCTAAATTCTTATAGGAAAGTGATACGTCTGGACTAAAAACGATAAACCAAACCACCAATTTAGCCTGTATGAAGCAAAAATATTATTCTCCTAAATGGCAAACAAAGGGAAACAGCTTGCTATATAATTCTCATTGGTCGATTGGTAGAAGACATTTGACACTATGGGCTGGTCCTTTGTTTTAAAGTTTCAATTTAAAGAAATTGACAATTTCCGGCAAAGTACAACCCACCCACCCCCTTAGCGTTTTTGTAAGGATTAAATGAGATCCTAGATATTTATCAGTTACATCTTCTGTGCCACTACAGTCTTTTTGACTTACTGGTCTCAGGGGCTTTCGACTCTATTGTACTTTAGTGCCACTCCAGACAGCGGCCCTGCACAGGGTCTCGCTGCCTCAATGGAAGCATGACTTTACTGCCCCTTGCCTCATGCCCTTCATGTGGACCTCTTACCCCTCAATTCAGGACCTCCTTGGTGATCCTGAAGAGGAGATGCCAGTTGGGCAGGCACCTGCCAGAATCATTTGTTAATTTTTTTAAAAAATAGGAATGATATAAGTCATAAGATCTAAGAATAATTAGACCAAGTTTGAGGAACCATTCAACTAACAAGGTTTTACAGAATTGAAAAACAAAATAAACACTTAGAAGTGAAGAACACTTCTCCCAATTGAATTCTGCTAAATGTATTTGTAGGTTGTAAAGACTTGCATGTGTTGAGCACTACTCAAAGTCCCAAATCCTTTTCATTTCACATGCTCTTCACAACAGGCTTGTGAGTTAAGAGGCACCCTCCTTGTGCAGGTAATGAAATTGAGAACAAGGGATATAAGTGGCTTGCTCAGGTATATGCAGCAATCATGTGTAAAGGGTAGTGGGCCTGGCTCTGGAGCTCCCTGTGTGCTACATCCCAATAGCAATGTCACTTTTCAGGCCACAGATATCTGAACAACTTTACAACAGAGTGAAGAGGGATTTCTGGCTGATTGGGGGTGTCCTGGGTTCTAGAACTATGCAAACAGTACAGTATATATGTAAGTGAAATCCATAGCTGTTATACAGTAACTCTACATTTCAACAAAGCACTGATGCTTTTAAACAAAATTCCGAGGGTGCCTGGGTGGCTCAGTTGGTTAAGCATCTGCATTCAGCTCAGGTCATGATCTCCGGGTCCTAGGATCAAACCCCACATCAGGCTTCCTGCTCAATAGGGAGTCTGTTTCCCTCTCTCTCTCTCCCTCTACCCCTCCCCACTGTTCATTCTCTCTCTCTCTCTCTCTCTCAAATAAATAAATAAAATCTTTGAAAAAAATTCTTATGAAATCAGCTTCAAAGAGAAAAAATAACCATTGATACAAACAGAAATCCCAGATGGATTTCACTCATGAGATAGTGAAAGAAGTTTCTTGGACAAATTGGGAACTAAAACCATGTCTCTAGAAGGGATATAGTCATGGGAAGGTCCCTTTGAGCCTATGTTCCCAGCCAGTGCCCACCAGAACGTGGACAGGAGTGGTTTCTACATCCCAGTTACAGTACGTACATCATGACCTTCGGGCATTCAATCCACTGCCTTATTGAAACATGAAGTCAATAGGCATGAGGCTCTCCCAGGTTTGATTACTTCTATAGTATTCCCTTTTGTGCAACATCTCTGTTTTGCCAGCAGACATGACTTATTTGATTATGCTAGGGAATTGGCTAAAGAAGTTACTTAAATATTTAAAAGGGAAATGTTGATTCCTGTTTTTAAAGCACATTAACAATTAGCAGAACTACTAAGATAATATCTTAGGTAATGCCAAATTAATAATTGATGGAGATCAACCTTCATAAAAGTACAGAATGAAATAAGCAGAGAATCTGGGGTAGATTAAACAATTTCCCAGCAAATTCAGACATTGTAAGAACCAGAGAGTTCAGACCAATGGGAAGTAGTTGTGCTTTACCTCAAAGCACGAATTTTACCGCGGTTTTAAGTTGATGGATTCACAGAAAAACTTCATTGGAGAGGGAATGACATTTCTCATGTGAAGGAAGTGACAGTACTCCAAAAATCACTCTACCTTTATGGCAAATATGGATTGTTTTTATAAGGATTTGAGCCAACACCATTGCAATATTTTGACTATTTTATGTAGCTAGAGCTAGAGCTACATAAAATACGAGCTATAGAAAAACTAAATATTTTCATATAATTATTTTAAATGAGCTTCATTATTAGAAAAATAGGGATTCAATACCATGAACTCATCTCCAGACCTTATTCAACTTACAACAGTTGTCCCACTGATGTCCATTTTCTTGTCCAGGATCCTCTCTAGGATCTACATTGCATTTCACTGACGTGTCTTCTTAGTCTCCTACTGAAGTCTAAGATAGATTCTCAGTCCCTAGACATGTTGAAAGAATAATTTGGTTTTATTTCTTCTAGGAGATGCAGGATTAAAAGCTCAGGTCTATCACATCAGGAAATCTGGGATTCTGGTTACAGCTTAAACAAATATCACTGTCGGATATTCTATATGCCATTTTATTCTGTGTGAAACCAAGTTTATATCACTTATTCAATAATGGAGTTGGACAATATTAAGGGTTTTCCAACTTTTTACCACCATGGAAAAATTTTTAAATTATTTTTATCTTCCAGCTTATTTTATTTTCTTATGAAAATATTTGGTCTGTTATCCAAACTGAATTACTTTGATCATTTTTGGCAATCAAAATGTAATACTTCTTATAAAGTAAATATGTTCTTTCTCAGACATGCAAATAATAAGTGGCCATTGGATAGATTTCATATGTGTTCAGGGAAAGAGAAATTGATAACCAAATGTAAAATGCCAGTTTCATAACTTTCTACAATATGGGCTCAAAGCTGAGTAAGTAATTTTTTTTTTTTTTTTTTTTTTTTTTTTTAGTAAGTAATTCAACTTGGTTATCTGTTGTTGGAGAGATTTGAGGGGGAAAAAAGTGAATCTCTTTTTCTGACTGTTGTCTATGGGCTTATGCAACCAGAATATGTTGAGCTACATGCAATTAAGAATATGTCAAGATTATAGACTTTGGCAGTATCACACTTTTCTTCTGAATTTCCATGCCTAATGTGTTCATAATAACATAGCTTTGAAAATTAGGACAAAATTCTACTTTTACAATATCCTGGGTAAGTATCCTACTTTACAATATCACGTGTAAGATGCATTAAAGGTTATGTTACATTTTATCTTAAAAGTTACACTTTTACCATGTAAGATATACTTGCAGATAACATCAAATTGCCTTGTTTTTAAAACAAGGAATTTTAAATTTAAAACAGTTATTGTATAACTGTAACAAAGAAACCGCGATGACTCTTACTGATATAGTCAGCCTTGAGTATATCCAATCAAACTCAAAATACCTACTAAATATTAAATTAAATTTGTTAAATTAAATTAAATTGGTTAGAGTCCAGGAAGCCTCTGGTTAGATTCCATGAATAGTAGGCTTGAAGCACTTAAGGTACATGTGAATTCATTTAAAATCTAGGTTGACATTATTTTTCCCCTTAGGTAGATTTTTTTTAGTCTTAGAAAGAAGCATATTAAAACTTAAAAGTAATAATTTTGAATATACAAGTTCTGGAAATAAGGATAACTTCAATATAACTTAAGTTAAATGGCTCTTAAGTTTATAACATCTTATTATATAACCCAGAGCTATCATAAAATATAATGTATCTGTTTATATAATTCATTATATTTATTAGCAACCATTTTAAATCTTACACAATAGACTTTTAAGACATTGTGAGTTCCTACACAGTCACCCCAACACACGCATATTTTTCAAGCAGGGATCTGAGGTCCAGAGAGATGCCGTGAGGTACTAAACATGGTGAAATCGGCATCACATCTCTTTTCTGCCATCGCGGACAGCATTGGCTTTTCTGTACCATACCTAACACTGCCTTCTCTACGAGAGTGAACAGTGGTACTTTTCCCCTTATTACCTTAAACAAACACAATAGACAGAATGTATTCCTAAGTTGAACACTTAGAGGACTGAATGGAAATGATGGAAAATTGTCTTATGGGAGTCATACTGGTCTATGGGAAAAAATGAAAGAACACAACACATAAGTTGGCTATAGAAAAAAATAAATGAAGGAAGGACAGAGAAGTCTCTGAGTTTTCTCTTTCTTTCTCTGGGAATATACAGCAAGAATAATGCAACCACTATATGGTGGTTTAGTGGTATTAGCACAAGCTAAAATCAAGTAATTCGAAAAATGAGAAGGAGATCCCTACATACTATCATCTGACCAGCTGGGATCCAGAATAAGGAAGAAAATGGTTAGCAAGAGAATGACAACTTCTCATTAGAGTTAGTTTCATAATTTCTGTGAACTCTTAAATGGTCTTACAACTCATGAAAAAAGTTCTGAAGAGGGAAGCATGATATTGCTTCTTATACAATGAAGAGAATATTGCCTTCTTTTGTGTCTCATGAGAGGAACCACATGTAATTTAATGCCTGTCATACCCTAAATCAGTGGTTCTAGTGTGGGAATCCCAGATGGCAGCACTACCATCACCTGGGAACTTGCTAGTTTTCTCCCTCAGCCCCCTGCCACCTATGGAATCAGAAATTCAGGGGACAGTCCCAGCAACACAAGTTTTAACAAGCTCTCCAGGTGGCCAGTGCCTGCTAAAGTTTGAAAGCTATAGCCCTAAATCATGCCCATATGTCCATTTAAGCTTTCCCGAAGGCTGTGCAAGATGAAAATAATATCACACAGCTGGATTTCATGCATTTAGAATCCACAAGGCAATGGTTTTCTGCTTTTCTAATGTATATATATGGAACTGTAAAGAGAAAGTCATGCTGATCCCTCCCTAATTATGGAAAGAGTGGCATTTCGGCAATGATTCCCTGAGAAAATGTTCAGGGCATAAAGAAAATGAGTGTACAATGCCAGAGGGGTCATGCTGTTGAAGATGGTCCCACTGTGTACAATCAAGAAGATTTTTCTGGGGCTTTCCTGTGAGTGTCAGCCTTTCCCCTGAGAAGCGGTGCATGAGGGAGATCATTTCAATCCAATACAGGCTGAAGTGACTTGAATTTGGAGATGACTGTAGCCCTGGTGCTAACAGACTTGGGATTTATGAAAAGAAGACATAGCTCACGTGCTAATGTCTGTCTTGCCAACCTTTATTTTGAGTCATCTATTTCTTCTTTAGGATTTGTAATAATTTTCCACTTAATGCCCTATCTGTTAGGAGTCCGGGGTCCTTGGTAATTTGCCTCTCCTTCATTCTTGGAAGCATATTGCTTTGCCCTGGCTTCCCTGTGAAGGAGTTGCGGAGAGCAGAGCCAACTCAGGTTCATCCTAATGGGACCTCATGTAGACTGTCACAGGTTGGAGTGAATCAGCCTAAAAGGAGAAATCTCAAGTAAAAAATGAGCTATAATTTGTCTCCTGATTCTTAAGGGAATATGAAGGTACAAATTCCAATCCACTTGCACAAAAATCTGCCCAAATACTTTGTCTTTTTTAGTATAGATTCTTAAAAAATTAGGGGGAAAAAAGGGATAAATTGCTGATGTACTTGACAGAACTAAGACAGAACCAGTAAAAAGGCACCAAAACTTTAGTTCATTCAGATATTTGCTATCCAAATTCCCCAGGAATAATTAATGGATTATAAGCCCAGCTAACCAAGAATTATAGAATAAATTTAGAGGCAAAATAGCAAAACTCAAAATACATGTCAGCATCTATTTATTAATTCTGGCAGTAAGACGAGCAAGGGTGGAGAATGGGCTAGAGTTATTACCAGAGCAAATGTCAAAATAAGAACCACTGGCTATCAGGTCAGAAGGTCACTAAGAAGCCAGGGCACTTTAGGAAGAGAACTGCCTGGAGGCACTGAGTTAGGTCTACAGGACAAGGACGTGAAGGCAGCTGTCTCTCTCTGTTCCCTATTCCCTGCACACTGACATCGTTTTGGAAAGCAGTTCTATTTTGGAAAGCAGGCTTCCATTTCTTTGGACTCACCCCAGAGGCTCATGCTACCAGATTACTGACAGCTTTGACTCCTGCACAAGTAACCTGTGACTTCAAAAAAAGTCACTTCTCTGAATTCAGATGGAGTGAATCACTGGGAAGAGTCCTAGAAACATAGTATATTAGTGTAAGCTCTCCAGAGAAGCCGAACCAAGAGGATATGATAGATGAGAGATGGATAAATAGATAGATGGATGATAGGTAGATAGATAGATTGATAGATGACAGATGATAGATAGATGATAGATAGATAGATAGATAGATAGATAGATAGATAGATAGATAGATAGATAGATAATAGATAATTCTAAGGAATTGGCTCACGTGATTATGGGAGCTGGCTAGTCCATAATTTGTGGGGCAGGGTAGCAGGCTGGAAAGTAGGAAAAGAGCTGATGTTGCAGTCTTAAGTATGAAATCCACAGGGCAGGCCAGCACACTGGAAACAGAGGTAGGATTTCCAAGTTATTGCCTCAAGTAAGAATCCTTCTTCTATAGGAAACCTTGAGTTTTGCTCTTAAGGCCTTCAACTGGTTGATGAGGACCATCACATTTTCAAGGGTCATCTTTATTTAAATCAATGGATTTTAAATGTTTTTTTTAATTTATTTTTTATTGGTGTTCAATTTACTAACATACAGAATAACCCCCAGTGCCCGTCACCCATTCACTCCCACCCCCCCGCCCTCCTCCCCTTCTACCACCCCTAGTTCGTTTCCCAGAGTTAGCAGTCTTTACGTTCTGTCTCCCTTTCTGATATTTCCCACACATTTCTTCTCCCTTCCCTTATATTCCCTTTCACTATTATTTATATTCCCCAAATGAATGAGAACATATAATGTTTGTCCTTCTCCGACTGACTTACTTCACTCAGCATAATACCTTCCAGTTCCATCCACGTTGAAGCAAATGGTGGGTATTTGTCATTTCTAATGGCTGAGTAATATTCCATTGTATACATAGACCACATCTTCTTTATCCATTCATCTTTCGTTGGACACCGAGGCTCCTTCCACAGTTTGGCTATCATGGCCATTGCTGCTATAAACATCGGGGTGCAGGTGTCCCGGCGTTTCACTGCATCTGTATCTTTGGGGTAAATCCCCAACAGTGCAATTGCTGGGTCGTAGGGCAGGTCTATTTTTAAGGATTTTAAATATTGATCATATCTATGAAGTACCTTCACGGCAACATCTAGACTAGTGTTTGACCGAACAACCGGGCACAATGGCCTAGCCAAGTTGACACATAAAGCTAATCATTACACACAATCAAATGTTCTGGTACTTTCTCCATCCTTCTGGAAGCCACGCTGCAAGATACAAATATATCCCCTGGTGTCTTCCATAGAGAGGAGTCCCACTGTGGTAAACACAGAGCACGAAAGGGTTTGCATTAATATATATTGGACACAGAGATCCAGGCTTTGATATCTTGCATTGAAGAACAACTAATCCATTAATTAATTCAAGAATTTCATAGACTTCAGCAGAGTTGCTTAAAAATTATGCTATATTTATTTCATATAGTTGTGTGCTCCAGTTTGACACATTTTGTTTTTTCTAAAGTGATTAGTTACCATCATGTTTTTTCTTTTGACAGATAAAAAAAAATCATTCTCAGCAAATCCCTTATATCTTTCTATTTCTTATACTTTTAATCCTTTGTTTGAATTATTTTAATTTTTTTGTCAAGTTCGTTTTGTAAGTGGGACTAATTTATTCATGTTGGAAATACAGGTTTCTTGAAAATATTTACATGGAGTTTTTTTTTTTTTTAAGATTTTATTTACTCATGAGAGACACACAGAGAGAGGCAGAGACATAGACAGAAGGAGAAGCAGGCTCCCAGTGGGGAGCCTGATGCGAGACTCAATCCCAGGATCCTGGGATCAGGACCTAAGATAAAGGCAGATGCTCAACCACTGAGCCATCCAGGCATCCCAAGAATTCAGCCACTCTGAAGAAAAGCACATCGTCTCTGTTCACAGCTCATTGACATAAGCTCCAAGGGATGTTAGGAAATTAATCGGGGTCACGCCCTGAGCTGAAGGCAGCCACTCAACCACTGAGCCACCCAGGCACCACAAAAACATTTATGTTTTCTCATTGTTTGTAATTGTCTTGTTTTCTCTCATAATATTTGTCTTTACGCTGAACTCATAGCCTCTCAACATTATAATGGAAACTGTCTTTTGTGTTGAGTGCCCCTCCTGCCCCATCTTCTTGCTTTCACTCCAATATTTCTGATTACTTTCTAAGCCAACTGCTCTTCTTTCTTATTGCAGATTTACCACATTTTCCTTTGATCAAATCCTTCATTTCCTGAATTTCCTTTCTTTCTCTTTCAGGAATTCCTCCCTTCCTTTGTTGGAGTCTGTCCTTACACAGCTTTGTCAGGAAAGAAACTCTGAGTTATTACATATTTTAAAATGTTTCTATTCTTGCCTTGTGTGATAGTTCGCCTAAATTTAGCATTTTCAGATTAAAAACCTTGCCCCTCGGAACTTTGAGGGTGTTGACAATCTCTTGTTGTGCTTTGACAATTAGTGTCCCTATAAGAAAGTATGGTGAACATATTTTAAACATAGTTTTAATAAGCATTGAATTGTCAAGGACTGCACCGAGCTTGAAATCCAGGGAAGATGATTTATTCTTGAACTTTTACCTTTTGGGGAATTCCAAGATCAAAGGCAAAATTGTTGCAGTACGTACGCAGCAAAAACAATACACCTGTCCAAACTCTGTACTTGCAGACCATAAATTCATGCTACTTTATGTAGATGCAATTCTCAGACAGCTCTCCAGTCTTCCAGGGTAGTTTGACCTGAGAATTTGCAAATCGAGTTCCAGAACTGATTATGAATTACTTGGTATCTCTCCTTCTAACTATGTAATACCAATTTTTAACAATTGTCTATGGATAGTTTACCTTTTTTACATATTTATTTTTAGTATAACTAAGGGATCTTTACAAAATACTTGTTATGGCAAGAAATTCTTAGGTTTGAGAGGGTTGTAAGTCATCTGTTTGATGTAGACATACCGTATATCCCTTCCTCTGTCTTTCTACATTTTTCCATGGTCTTGGCATTTGTCCAGTTATTTGGTCTGCCCCAGCCTTTCTTACAGAACTCTTCATTATTTTGGACTTTTGAGAAACTCCTTTACTACCACTTTAGTGGAAGCTTAAAAAAGAAGGGACAAGCAGGAGTGCTCAGTCTCACATTTCAGACAAGAAGCAATATGATGTGGTTGTTTATTTCTTCAGTAACTACTTCCCTGAAATACTGCATATATGACATGTATTTTTTATTGTTTTCAGCCATTAAAGTTACTGGAATTTTGATAAAGTTAGACTCCTACCAATAATTAAATGGAGGAGTTAGAGAATCAGGAAAGTCAGCTTGTGAGTCAATAGCTTGAAGGTACACATTTTTAATTTTGAAATGTTAACTTCTGTAATATGTTAAATTCCTAAGCATAATGATGAGATTAACTTGGCTATTAGTGTGATGAGTAAAAGGTAAACCAAACCCATTTTCCTAGATGTGGGATTGTTAGTTATTCTCCTGGTTCCCTTGGAAAGCCTTCTCATTTAAATGGATTTCTAAGAAGTTTGGTTGCTCTTCCAAGGCACAGAAATCTGTGTAGAGATTTCTGTAAGAACCTGAAGACACTAGGTCAAGAGTCAGTGTTCACATGAGATGTGTGCAGGAAAGATATTTATCTGACACTAAGCATTTCCATATTGAAAATGTAAAGCATGAAGGTAGTTGTAATACAGCATGAATACTTTGAATATCATAATAAATATCACAAAAAGGTCAGAATGACACTCACTTAGGCACATGCAGATTTTCAGAATTTAGTTTCTGCTTGTGTCAAAAAAAAATGGTCTTTGGTCAATATAGCTTGTAAAAAATTGTGGGCTCTGGACACAGTATGTAGGTCAACTAAATATCAGACCAAGCTCGAGACCTATGCAGAGGGAATAGGGGTTGGCCCAACACGAGTTAGTGTGAGAGCCACGAGAGCATGTTATAAAACTCTGGGGGAGGTGGTGCTTGGCTACAGTGAGTTTTTGTGGGAGAGGGCATGCCCTGGTTTTGATGGAGTGGGGTAGATTTACTTCTCTTTCCTGAAAATTCACCATTTACACAATCCCAGGACAAATGGTTGCTTCAGGGAGTATTGCAATTTATAAAGCAGATTTTCTGCACTTACCAGTTCTATCAGGTGCAAAGAAACAACAACATAATGATAAACACAGAGTTTCCACAAGTGCATATTCATGTGCCTTCTTCGAATCCCTTGCAGCTTGATTCTTGGTGTTCAGTTTTGAGTTTTAGTTACTCTTCAGGGTAGGAATAGTTATGAAAATCCCGTGATACTACAACAGCCCAAGAAAATCAGAAATAGAGCTGCCTTAATAGGATCCCACAGGTGACTTTAAAGAGGGAGGATTCTAAGTTGCTTGTAGAAAACCAGGATAGCTTGGATCTTACTACAGGCATTGTATCAGCATTCCACAATTCAGTTTTCACTGGCATGAAAATGAGAAACTCTACTGTCACCATCATAAAATGTGGTGGATAATTTTAGGGGAGAATTTTCAAGAGATAGTAGCATGGTATCACATCAAATAGTGAGGGGATTCTTTTTGTATTTCCAAAATATTCCTTATTTTATTTTATTTCTTTGTATATTTTTTATTGGAGCCCGATTTGCCAACATCTAGTATAACACCCAGTGCTCATCCTGTCAAGTGCCCCCCTCAGTGCCCATCACCCAGTCACCCCATTCTCCCCCCTCCCCTTCCACTATCCTTTGTTCGTTTCCCAGAGTTAGGAGTCTCTCATGTTCTGTCACCCTCACTGATATTTCCCCCTCATTTTCTCTCCTTTCCCCCTTAATCCCTTTCACTATTTTTTATATTCCCTGAATGAATGAAATCATATAATGTTTGTCCTTCTCCGACTGATTTGCTTCACTCAGAATAATACCCTCCAGTTCCATCCACATCGAAGCACATGGTAGGTATCCGTCCTTTCTGATGGCTGAGGAATATTCCACTGTATATATAGACCACATCTTCTTTATCCATCATCCATCAATGGACACCGAGGCTCCTTCCACAGTTTGGCTATTGTGGACATTGCTGCTAGAAACATCGGGGTGCAGGTGTCTGGGTCTTTCACTGCATCTGTATCTTTGGGGAAAATCCCCAGCAGTGCAATTGCTGAGTCACAGGGCAGATCTATTTTTAACTGGAACCTCCACACAGTTTTCCAGAGTGGCTGCACCAGTTCACATTCCCACCAACAGTGCAAGAGGGTTCCCCTTTCTCCACATCCTCTCCAACATTTGTGGTTTCCTGCCTTGTTAATTTTCCCCATTCTCACTGGTGTGAGGTGGTATCTCATTGTGGTTTTGATTTGTATTTCCCTGATGGCAAGTGATGCAGAGCAGTTTCTCATGTGCTTGTTGGCCATGCGTATGTCTTCTTTGGTAAAATTTCTGTTCATGTCTTTTGCCCATTTCATGATTGGATTGTTTGTTTTTTTTGCTGTTGAGTTTAATAAGTTCTTTATAGATCTTCGATACTAGCCTGAGGGGATTCTTATATAGGTTTTATGTAATCTGTTGTTATGAAGATTTACTGCTTCCAGTTGGGGATATCTGAACTCTTTATGCTCCCTTGAATTCAGAGTCTGCTGTGCAACATAAAAACAGACCCTGGGCTTTCCTTCTTACTCTCACAGCCAAAGAATTACGTCAACAACGACACACACACACACACACACACATACACACATACCAAACTAACACATTTAAACTGCTAATGTCCCCTTCGAGCTCTCTGCCTACTTTGTCTTTGTACCTGATGCTTGGACCTCGAAGTCAAATCTAATGTGACCATAAGCTCTCACCTATTAGGAGCAAAATGTAGGCCAAAGAGTTGAGTGTTTGCCCAAAACACTTGAAAATTCAAAATAAATTGAATTCACTGTCCCCACTGACCTCTTTTTTAACCCAATTTATATCCTCTTTACATGTATGTTTTTTTCCACTGTCATCACATTTTGGTGACAATTCTTACATATTTGATGCAAGAGGGTTTAGAGCTGGGTTGGCAAGGCTGTATCTGAAAAGCACTGTTCCCAGGAACCACCTGATACACAAGAGGCCTCACACCAGAAATCTTGCCTTGCTACTTCGGACATATCTGCATCCCAACGCTTTCGTTGAGACCTTGACTGTATTTCAGCCACTTCATGCACTCAACTGGCTTTTGCATGTTGACCTGGGGACAAACCTTAAGTTAACGATATCTCTCTTATTGAGAAATACATCCTGTATATCAATCACTCACAAATACATTTGAGAGTCTAGCTTGCTTGAACATGGCAGAAAATTTGCATAGTTTCTGAAGCAAGATACCCTTGTTTCAGAGCCATAGATTCAGCAAGAATCCTGCACATCCTGGTGAAGCATGTCCCCCTCTTGCCCAAGGGTGAGGAGCAGTCCAGAACAGAAAGCTGGCTTCAGTGTATCCCAGGCATTTCAAACCTGGGATTTCAAACTGGCCAGGACAGTCTTATCAATGTTTATGGCTCCATAAATCTCCTCATCCATTAAATCAGGCATTCGTCCACAATGTAAACACTTGCAGAGTTACCACTGAAGAACATTATCCTGAAAATTCCCAAATCTTTATTTTATTTTTAAATGTTCTACATATATCAAGACCTGTGTTTGTGCAGCCTGCTCAAAACCCTCTCTTTTCTGATTTGTCAGCTGTCTGACCCAGTGTGCCCCGAGCTGGCAGTGCCTTCCCAGTCTGCCCTGCTGTGTCCCCTCCCTGGTGGGAGCCTTTTGGGACATGACCAGACCGGGAGCTTCACTGCCCACAGTCACATCCCAATGTGTCAGTAAGTTTGTCATTTCCATAGTCTTTTCCCTGCTCTCCCCCTCTCTCTGGCTCCCCCTCCCCTGCTCCCCTCTTCCTCCCTCTCCTCCTCTTCTCTATTCCTCATCCAGTGTCCAGGCATCTAAGTTACTTAGGGGCCGACTTAAACCACTGCTCTGATGACGTGCCTGCCCTGTACCACTCAGAAGCGCTATGGACAAAGGCACCTCTTACAGACAAGGATCTGTACCTGATGCCTGGTCCTTTAACGTGTGTTCCCTGCACCCAGGCCACTTGTCACTTGTGCTTGGCTACTATTGTCCCCTTCACCCCTCTCACCTCCTGCCCTCCCCGGACTCACCCTTTCCAACCCTCTATGCTGCCCTGTGTGATCCGCCTCACCTGATCATGCCATAAATTCCGAATATCCTTTAGAGTTTCATCCTTCCATGTGTTTGTGACTGCTTCTTTCTTTCTTTCTTTCTTTCTTTCTTTCTTTCTTTCTTTCTTCTTTCTTTCTTTCTTTCTCTTCCTCTCTCTCTCTCTCTCTCTCCCTCTTACTCTCTCTCCTCCAATAATCACTTCCCAAGCTTCTCTGCCTGGCAAACTAGACATTTTTTGTCCTGCCTGGAATATGCTTTCCTCTTGCCAAGGCAGATATCTCTCTCTTTTCTACCCACACCTTCTGCACTTTGCACACACTGCAATTGTAAATCACCCCAAGGGCTTTGGAAGGTCCATGTTAGGATTCAAACCCAAATCCTATCCTTAGTGCCGTGAGACAAGCTCTGGAGCTCACTGGGCAGATGAGGATGATGGTACCCACTTACGATGCTGTCGTGAGAATTACAATCCAGGCGTGGGGGACGGATGGCTTGGGGATGACTTGGCTTGAAAATGACACATTTTGGCAAGCTTATCCTGAATTAGTTCTTCAAGAAAAACAGCGGGTTACTAGAATTCACTCTGGGCCCATTTTAAATGTTCAAGTGAATGTGAAATTTGTATTCTGATATTTGTGTCAGTTTACCTTTTAAAAAGTAGTTCTGTGAAGTATTTTTAAAGTCAGGCAAATTGTTATGGGAATGAAATTTATATTTTTCTGGTGTGAATGAATATGTGTGCTTTTACCCTGATATGATTTAAAGGCATAATTTCACCAATGTGGATGGCATATCATTTGGGTTTAAGGGTCTAATATTTACCATGATGGACATCCAGCAGATGAGAAAAGACATTTTATTTTAAAGATTTTATTTATTTATTCATGAGAGACACACAGAGAGAGAAGCAGAGATACAGGCAGAGGGAGAAGCAGGCTCCCTGTGTGGAGCTTGACGTGGGACTCGATCCCAGGACCCCAGGGTCCTGACCTGAGCCAAAGGCAGACGCTCAACCCCTGAGCCACCCAGGCATCCCGAGAAAATAAAGTTTAATTACGAAAGCCTGATAGTCACAACTTTGTTCGGTATTTTCCTTTCCAATCAAGCAAAATGTAATTTTGCAGTTCATCATCATCAGACTTGCCTCTAGATTTCTTTTTTCTTATAAATCAGTAGTGCATCTAATGTGGACATTGGTCAGGTACTGCCTCTGTCTCCTCTGTAATGTGGTGACTAACACATTTGCCTTCTACTCTGAAGGCTGATCTCAGCCCTGTAACAATCATTCATGGTTAGCTGAATGGTGGCTCGGTCAATTGAGCATCTGACTCTTGATTTCAGCTCAGGTTGTGATCTTGGGTTTGTGAGTCCCACGTTGGGCTCAGGTCTCATCGGGATTCTTCCTCTCCCTCTCCCTCTGCCCACCCCCAACTCTTGCTCTCTTTCTAAATAAAAGAATATGTAGATCCAAATATAAGCAACAGCCCTGCCATGACCATATTCTTCATCTGGGGTCACACCAAGCATCTGAATGCCTTCTTGTGTTCCAGGCTTTGAAATATTTAATAGTCCCAGAGTACTCTTCAAATACCATGGACTAGTTGCCTGATATGGTTAGAGAATGTCACGGATGAGGGCAGCCCTGGTGGCTCAGCGGTTTAGCGCTGCCTTCAGCCCAGGGTGTGATCCTGGAGACCAGGGATCAAGTCCCATATCGGGCTCCCTGCATGGAGCCTGCTTCTCCCTCTGTCTGTGTCTCTGCCAATCTCTCTGGTCTCTTATGAATAAATAAATAAAACCTTAAAAAAAAGAATTTCATGGATGAAATAAGAGGGTATGATAGAAAGCTTCTGTCCATTTCTTATATGGTTATGATGTCGGGTGTGGAAAGCTCGGTTCCTTCTCCAGGCAGTTTCTGTGAATGCTATCGTGGCTTCCAATGGGTATGTGCAGGTGCTTCTCTCTCTGCAGCCCAAAGGGTCTCACTTTTCCAAAATATTTCCTCTGTACAGCTGTCATGAAACTGTCCTGTTCTCCCTCTTTGTGCCTTAATTGTCCTCCTCACTTTTTTTTCTTCTTCTAGTAGCTTCTTTGGGGTAGAACCACTGCCCTCTACTGGTGAGAAAAGAAGAAAAGCAAATAATCATTTTCCACAAAATGTTCTCATTTATTCATTCATTTCACAAGTACATGTGGAGCACCTACCACAGACCATTTCTGAGACCTGTGCTAGGGGAGAAAAAAAAAAAAGGATGATCAAGGGTAAACACGGTCACAACCCTCATCGTGCAGGCTCTGCGGTCAGGCACAGAAGCTTGAGTGTGGCCGTCCACAAGAACATGTTAAGTTACAACTTTACAAAGTGAGATAAGAACCACTATATGATAGCTTCAGAGATTACAATATGGGGACACCTGGGTGGCTCAGTGGCTGAGCGTCTGCCTTCTGCTCAGGTCGTGGTCCTGTGGGATCGAGTCCCACATCGGGCTCCCTGTGGGGAGTCTGCTTCTCCCTCTGCCTGTGTCTCTGCCTCTCTTCATGTCTCTCATGAATAAATAAATAAAATCTTTAAAATAAAAAAATAAATTACATATGAAGAGGTCTGGGGAGCCTTTCTGGGGAAGCCACTATTAGGACAAAGTATCAGTAGTAAATAGGGTTAAGCAGGCAACATGGGGAAGGAAAAGTATTTTCAGTTTGAAGGAACAGTAGGTGCAAAGGCCCTGCCACTGGGACACATGAGCCATCAGAGCCCAGGATGAAGGGAACTTGGAAAGGACATAGGGCAAAGTCCTGGGGCCTCTTTAGGGATTTTTGTCTTTATTCTAAGAACAACAGGAGACAATGGAAGTGTTTCAGACAAGGTGTTTAGACAATATAGCAGACGGACTGAGCAAGCACTTTGTGGCGCACACACCTGGGCCTGTATCGAATCAGGTACAACCTGTGGTGAGTCATGCCCCCACTTTCAGGTCTCCCATTTAGCTGTACAATGATACCAGTAGCCCCCAGTTCATGCTGCTGGCTGTTAAGGAAATGAACTAATTTGTGTATAGTTCTGAAACAACGCTGATCACATAATAAACACTTGATAAACACTAAACAAATGATTGTTTCCAAAAGAAGGAGCGTCTCTAAGGACAGTGCTCGCGTGGCATGGACAGAGGCTGCTTTCCGTGTAGACCCTAAAACAGCTAGAAATCATTGCAAATCTAGTAGCTGGTATGGAAATAAATAATTGACAGCAGACCTAACGCACTATACATAGTCTTCCCTTTAGCTCAGAAGTAAAATAGGTTTGTGCTCAGTAACCAACCTTCTCCCCTTGGCTCCCTGTAGCCAGCTGATTTTAAATCTTCAGGCTCAAATAAAAACAAACACCAAGCAAAACCCCTTGTCCTGGCCAGAAGCAAGCATGTCAAGGTCAGCCTTGGAAAGTGTCTGGTGCCTGAGAAAAGCCCCATCCCGGCCTGCGAGCCATGAGCTCCATAATTGGCAGACATGCTGGTGGGTTTTTTTTTCCACATTTATCACTTGAAAAACAATGTGATTTTTTTGGGTAAATAGATATTTTATGCATTAGGAGACTATACACTAATATATTTGTTTTCCTTCTCTCTACATTTTTATTAGCCTGATTGGGGGACTCAGAGGAATTCTAATTTGAATAAAATTACCAAAGTATTTTTAAACTAGTAACACACAGGTCACTCCCATTCCAACTTCTACCTTAAGAAATACACAATGGAGAACTCAATAATTTATGAAATAACATACATATTAAGTAGAAATTTGAGCTCTTTAAAATACTGACCTATGCCTGAGAATGTCCCCAGTTTGCAAGGGCTCCACACTTTCCCTGTGAATCTTGAGTTCTTTTAACACTTTTAAGCCTCTCTCCCTGAGACTGTGTTATAAAAAGTGTGTGTAGTCTTATTGACTATTTTTGTTTGTTAGAGGTTTTTTTTTAATGGCAAATATAAAAAAAAAAAAACTTTTTGTCCTGAGGTTTATTTGAAAAACAATCCTAAGAATAACCTCCTTGTATTTTAAGTACAGAGCGTCCTGTCTTTGCCTTAAGTCTTTCCTTTGTGTCTCTATGGGATTCTGTTAAAATTCACAAGTCTGCACGGGTATTCATAGATTTTATTCTGGAGGCATCTGTCCCGGACGTTCTTAGGGGCTCTTTCTTCACAACACCACATTCTGTAATTCTGGCAAAATCACAGGCAGCTTCCATGGAGGGTGAGGAGTCTGCTTGACCCAAGAAAGGATAAAAAATCCGAGTCTGGCAAATGTGTCATTTCAATGTCATCCAATAACAACTCTAAGTGAGATGGGATCTACTTTACTTTTAAAATCTCATGCACGCAAGTCTCTATGGGCACCAACTACAGCCCGTGGCCCTGTGGTGTGAGCACAGGCCTGTGCACCTGCCAGAAGCTCAGAAGCTGCTTGAGGATGAGCAGGAAGGAAGGGCAGTGGTCCCATAGCAAGGGGCCCCGAGTGGAGACGGCGGGGGGTGGCAGCCCGGGGCCCAGCCTGCCCGGGGAGCCCTGCCAGTGTCTCCCGTGGCCGAGCTGGGTGCAGGGCAGTTCCACAGGGCAGGGGGACTGGCATTCCTCCATCACTCATCTTTCATTGCCGGTTATCCCACGGACCCATCCAGCAAGTGCATGCAGGACGCAGCTACTATGTCCTCGATACTGGGATCACTGGGGAAACCAAATGGCTGTGAAAAGACCCCAGCCGCCCCATTGTTAGCTTCCTGGCTCAGGGGTTTGCATTGCTCTACGAATTACCCTGCCTGTACCTGGCCCACACCTGTGCCGTGACTTGCGGCAGGAAGGGGGAAAGATGCTCCTCGAAGCAGCAGGTGGTTTGTGGGCTCCCTGCCCTGGCTCCCCAGTCTGATGTCATCTGCTCTCACACTCCTCACCATTTCGGTGGGATTTTGTGGGAGAGGAGGAAGATACGTGTTTTCCATCTACTCGCTTTGAACGAGAAGAAAACTATTGATTTTGCCATGTGTCTTGAGGCCATAGAGCTCAATTTGCTTCTTGTCTGCAAGAGCTTACATTGAAGTCTTGCTTATTCTAGTCAAAATAGCATCTACGCACGCAGGTGGTTTCACTTCAGTCCTTCCAAGGTAATACTTCATAGCTCATTTCATATCTAATCATATTGGCTACTATTTCCAGAATAACATAATGGCAAGGTTGGTTTGAGAAATTTAAAATCATAGTTAGGAGATCTCATTCTAGTCCTATTTTACTTGAAAACAGCAACAACAACAGCAGAAACCCATAAATGGATGGCAAATCTTTTCAACCATATTTTGTAGTTGATCTCTTAGGCTTTCTCCTTTTGCCTGATAATATGATGTTATACTATCACATACCTGGAATAAATACTGGTTAGGTGTTATATATTATTTTTTACTGTATTTTATAAGTTCATTTGCTAGCAGTTTATTTAGCATTTTTAAAAAAGATTTTATTTATTTATTCCTAAGACACACACAGAGAGAGGCAGAGACACAGGCAGAGGGAGAAGTAGGCTCCCTGCGGGGAGCCTGATGTGGGACTTGATCCCAGGACTCGGGGATCATGACCTGAGCCAAAGGCAGACCCTCAATGCCACCAGGCATCCCTAACATTTTTGTATCCAGTAATAAATGAAACCGTTGGTGTTTTTATTATTTTTGTGTTATCTTTTCAACATTTTTATTACACTAACTTTAGTTAAAAGAATTAACTTATGTTATCATTTGTGCTATAATACCAGATATCTCCTCACAGATGAAAACCCAGGGATACCAAAAGGCTGGATCCGAGGATCCAGAGGGAGGGATCCCCTCAAGACCAGCCACGAGGGTCCCTGGCTTCACCCATAATAGAAATCAAACACAAGCCAGAGAATGTGAAAGTGGTTTATTGAACAGTGCGAGTGAGAGAGAACAGCAAGTGGAGTGTCTGGGAAACTCAGAAAGGAAAGGAGAATGAGTTTTGTCATTGCTCCAGGACAGGGGGTTGAATTGGAAAGGGGTCCAGGGTTCATGTCCCTTCAGAAATCCAGGGTAGGGTCTAATCAAAGGCAAGTGTCAGGTGAAGAATAGGCATTATTCCATAAATCCTGAAAGGTAGGGGGTGTTGATGCCAGCATCAGCGGAGATGTGTTCGAAGCTAATGTCCAGGCGCATGTTTGGAATCGGGGTCTTCCTAAATGTTGTCAGGTGTTTGGCGCCCAGGACAAAACTCAGAGAATGATTAACTGTCTTGCTTTCCCCTTGAAGTGACAGCTTAGCTGCTTTTGCTTATTCAGAAATGAGGCCAAGCAGAAAAACAGCAGAGAGCTGTTTCTAAAATGGAGCCCCCCCACCAAAAAAAATTAAAAAATAAATTAAATGGAGCCTCTCACCTTCCCTGTCTCACCAAGAAGGATGGATAGAAAATCGACTCATAAGAGGCTCCATGAATTCACTCATAGAGCCAATACCATGAACAGGCTCATTAAACTACTCAGCTGCAATCACACCCCTTTTGTGAAGAGAGAAGGATTATCTGGGAAGCAGAACCAGGAACATAAAAGGTGTTGCTCAGAATCACAGAGAATTAGTCCCAGGCCTTGAAACCTGATCAAGAAACCCAGTATTTGCCAGACTGGATTTCAGAACCGCTAGAGGCTAGTGATTCCCTTCCACCTTCCAGTTCCCGTTATGAGGGGTCCTACTTTGCCAGCGCGGGACTGTCAGCTGCACCCACCCCACCCACCCACTACCTCCCTGGTAGCCCAGGTCCCAGGACAGGAGTTTTGCCCCAGGAGCTGCATTTAACAAATTATATGTTGATGTGTGTCAATCTGCTGAGGTCCCAGGAGCTTCATTCACATACTGACTTCATTAAGATTATGAGATTTTGCACTCTAGCTGCTGCCTGCATTTTGTATGTGGGAGAGACAGGAGTCACTGGGGACCTCAGGCAGAGGGTAAAGTGGCCCTATAGAATCCCACCCTCTGGTGTTCAGACATTGCACACCCCTCCCCTCCAGTGTGGGTGCAACCTGATATTTGCTTCTAGGCCACAGAATATGTCAGAGGTGAAGGCAGGGAGGAACCCAGCTAAAAAGTAACACACCTCCATGTTGATTCTCAAATTTTAACATACTCCCTGAAACAACTTTGGAGTTCCCCTAAGTCCTTATACTTTGAGGACTGTTCTGTTTCTTTATGTTGTATGTGTTTGTGTGTGTAGGTGTGTGTGTGTGCAAAGATGAAAGTCTTTGAGCTTAGGGATTTAGCTAAGTCTTTGAGCTTATCCCTACATACTTACTTATGTAAGGATGTATAGGGATCTGTCTTTCTTTATATTTAGAAACTGCAAAAGTTGAGGTAAGGTGCTTGTTGTAAATACTGTTCTGGTTTTCCTTAACCTGAACTGGAAATTTAGAAAGCTCACAAAAATACCAAGGTGACTAGTGTGCCCAAAGTGAACGTCCCTAGCTTAGATTTCAGCAAAACAGCAGTAAGCCCCCTTTGAAGGTGAATTTTGTGCTTTCAGAAAAGCAAAGCAGTGGTGCTAAAGAATCCTACCCAGCCTGGGAAGCTAGTGAGAGGATGTGTTAAAAAAAAATTTCAACCAAGTACATGTGTAGATGCGATTGGCTTTATGAAACGATTCACAAACAGGGCCCCATCCCATCTAGCAAGCTGAAGGGAGCTGTGAGGAGTTGTACAAAATGGAAGGTTTTTAGAGGGAAGAGGACACACAGCACGAAGTTATCAGCAAAGGAAAAGAAAAGATTAGCTCAGTCAAGATTACCCAGCCTTGTGGGGAAAGAGCAGGGGGTCTTACTAGGTGAATGAATTGTCTCATTTTCCTTTCTGGGATGGAGAGGGCCCAGGTGAAAGATGACTTTGTTGGGATTTATAGAAAATTCTTGATAGACAGGTGAAGGCACATTTCTGGAGGAGCTTGAAACTGCAATTAGGTTAGAGGTTAAGCTGGTTTGGTGACTTGGCCTGACCCAAACGATGCCATTTGGGCCTGTGGGTTTGTTTTTTGTTTTTGTTTTTGTTTTTGTTTGTTTGTTTGTTTGTTTGTTTGTTTTAGCAGATGTTAATTCCACAAGTGGTCAGTTTGATTCAGTCCAAGGTAGCAATTTCTCAGAACATCTCCTGTCTGAATACTCTTTTGTGGTCAGTAAATGAGGGAATCCAGATGTGCTTAGTTAAGTAGCTATCTAGCATATAAAGTTCTCCCAGTGTTTGTAGGTCTCTTTATTCCCAAAGGTCAGGTTCAAATGGACTGCGAATCCCTGAGAACTCTTTGTCTCCAGGTATGGCTCGTCAGGTGGGGGACATGCCAGCCCAGTGCCTCCTCACCTGACCAGGGGGAGACCTGCCTCACCCCTACATGGCCCGTGTTCTGGTTGGAGATGAAGAGCATCATTCCTGCCCTGCTGGAGACCAGGTGAGTAGGGGTCTGGGAAATAAAGCTGCGTTTCAATCATACTACAGCTCCATCAGTCCACGCACACACAACTCTTTCTCCTTACCGCCCATCTCATCCAGTGAAGGAGCTTTACATGGTTGTTTTTGTTTTGTTTTGTTTTGTTTCTCAGAAGCTCCACTGCAGACAGATGTGAAAATGCACTGGTCTAAAATTGTCATTTTTATAAATAAAAGATAGAGATTCTCACTGTCATTTGTATGACTATTTAGTCAGAGTCAGTCATGCACATGCTTCCAAGACGTATTCTAGGAAGTTTAAATATGAAGAATGATGCCAATTTAGAGGTTTAGCTTTTAGAAATACCAGTTCACACAGGAATATCGTGACAAATTCTACTACTGTTGATCTGTAAACACTATATTCCTATCCTGTAATCAAGGAGTGGGTATCAAGGATGTTTTATAAAACATTTCCAGGAAAGGATTTTGCTTTTGGAAGGTTATGACATTTAAACAAGTATACTTAATACTAATACTATTTTAATTTGGGGGGGTGCATATATTGTGTTGCTCATAATAAAAATATTTAGGGGGTGGTTCGTGGGCACTTGTATATCCGTGAGGACATTACTCCCATATTCAGTTATTCAAGAGCCACCCTTTGGCAGGAACATGATCCTTCAGAAGCGCTTTGCATAAATCAGTAGGACAGAAGCCCATAGAAAGCAAATGTCCTTGCAGGTCACAACTGCCACAGGCAACCCTAAAAAGACCCTGGCTAAAAGTCTAGATCAGGCCCTCATGGTTGAATTCTAAATTTGCCTGAGGAGGCTGAGTTTCTCGTTGAAAGAACTCAGTGCACATGATAGAGAAAGATGTGGCTCCTAGGGAAAGGCACATTTGTAATAAAATTCCCAGAAAGGGTAGAAAAGAGATATTCGACAATCAGGGTTGGAAACACCAAGGAGATACAGATTCATATCAAGGAAAAGCCCACTTTCTATTTTAGCTGTATTCTCACCCCAACCTAAAGTGACAGAGTGCCATGAATTCCAGTAGCTATGGATAGCTGCATGGTGTACATTGAGTTGCTGTTTGGTTTGTCCCACTGTTAGCTTACGATTTGGTTGTCTTGGGTCTGCTGAAACACTGAGGGTTGCCTGCTCATCCTGTCATGAGGCAGGGACAGATTTGGAAGCCCATTGGTTCAGTGGACTTTCAGAGCACATGAGGGGAGAAATCGGAACTATGAGAGTAAGCTAGGTTGGGGGGCCTGCAGCTCACTCAGCTTTAGAGCATCTCTTTAAGAAAAAGAATAACAACGTTAGGTAATTAGGTATGGGTACCAGTCCTCTGAGACTTAAAAATTTTGGCTGCCTCAAAAAAAAAAAAAAAAAGAATTTTGGCTGCCTCAAATGACCATCTTCCTGGAATTTGTTCGCTGATACATGAACCACTTGAAGTGGTAAGATCTCAGTATATGTGTGTTGGGGGATAAAAATATAACACTAGATTTCTTTAGTACTAATACACACACACACACACACACACACACACACACTTATTATCCAAAGGAAGTTTTTCCCAATATTGGTTTATTACTTGAAGCATCAGTACCCATTATTTAAACTTAGTTGCTGAAATACATTAGGATTATTAAAGGATTAATAAAGCAACTAACTCATTCACCTTTGGGGTCATCTGGCTTCAACTGTGAGGCATGGAAAATGCTGGAAGTTCAGTGTATTTGAATTCTGCAGACCAGTGCTGAGTGCAGGTGTCAGGGTCCTACATGTCAGAGATCCGTCTCTTCTGAGTGAATATTTCCTGCCCTCTGTGCAATTAACCAGAGCTTTTAAAGAAAGGAACTTCCTTGTGTTTTTAAAACTAGTATTCTTTTCCCTTATGGAACAATTTAAGGTGAAGTCAGGAATGATTATAAGAATAGCATGGTGTGGAAAACAAGCAAAATATGTGGTGACATTAAAGCCTCTAGCACAAAGCCACGTTCCATGACATTTCAGGCTTATTAGGGTTTGAAGAGCCATCTGGAAAGATGTCTCTCTGCCCCTTGCTGTTATTCAGCCACACAGCTTGAATATATCACCTAGAGAGAAAGGACCAGCCTTTTTATTAAAAACTACTTTTCCTCCAGCCACATATGGTCATTCCATTTGCTAAGAGAATGTGGCACCATAAAGATACCTCAAAAGGTGAACATTTGAATTGCAAATCCTAGAGCAAAAAAAGTAAAGATTTTATATGAAACTTCAAACATTTTGTGAGGGTCCAATGACTTTAACCGACAAATAATTCCCAAAGGTAATCAAGAGTAATTTTGGGAAAAAAAAACACTAGGTGTTCATTTTATTATTATTATTACTTTTAAGTAAGCTCAACACCCCCCGTAGAGTCCAACAGGAGGCTCAAACTCACAACCATGAGCCCAAGACCTAAGCCGAGATCAAGAGTTGGACATTTACCCGACTGAGACTTTCAGGTGCCCCCATTTTATTATTTTTTTAAAGGTGTCCATTTTAAAATCGGATCACTTTCTACTCAAAAATTATTCATGGGGAAAAATTTAAACTCTGCTTTAAGACAAGTGCTTTTAGCTGCAAAAAATAAAGATGAGCAATGTGAATGAGCTCATTCATTCATTTTACCTTGGACTATTAGCACTGAGTAGTCAATCTTTGTCAGTTGTTAGTTTTTGGGTTAACTCGTGGTTTACATTTCTTTGACATTTATATTGCTTAAAATGTGTCACATATACATATTTATATAATGTATAATACCATCATAGATGACTGAAATCCTACATTCATTCTCGCTCCACAAGACTCCCAACAAGTGAGCACGGTGGGGTTACTAGGTCAGGGCTCCTGTTTCCTGATGCAGGACTCCTCTCAGGTAATCCCTCCACCAACTTTTATTGTGATAAAATACACATAACATAAAATTTATATATTGTATTATATATATACTTTTCAAATTTATGTATAAATTTTATATATTTGTAAATATATATGAATATAAATGGAAACAGAGTCTCAAATCACAAGGTGCCATAATTGAAGCTGTAGCAGAGCTTCAAGATTGAGTTTCCTGGAACAGAAGTTAGAAATGGGGATGGATGAGTTAGATTATCCCCATTATTGAAAAAAAATCTTAATTTCATAAGGGCATGGGAATCACAGTTTTTCCTGGACAGGAATTATTAATAGTCTCTCCCGTGATGTTTTATTGTAGGGGCTGGTAGCCATCACTACTGTGGACCAGTATTCCAAATTCCCCTCCTTCTGAAAATATTTTCTCTGTTTGAGAATACCCACCATTTGCTTCAACGTGGATGGAACTGGAGGGTATTATGCTGAGTTAAGTAAGTCAATCGGAGAAGGACAAACATTATATGGTCTCATTCATTTGGGGAATATAAATAATAGTGAAAGGGAATAGAAGGGAGAAGAAATGTGTGGGAAATATCAGAAAGGGAGACAGAACATAAAGACTCCTAACTCTGGGAAACGAACTAGGGGTGGTGGAAGGGGAGGAGGGCGGGGGGTGGGGGTGAACGGGTGAGGGGGGCACTTGATGGGATGAGCACTGGGTGTTATTCTGTATGTTGGTAAATTGAACACCAATAAAAAATAAATTTATTATTAAAAAAAAGAGATTAGGAACTGCCTGTGACTTGCTTTGGTCAATAAAATGTAAGCAAAAGTGACCACGTGTGTGTGCAAGTGTTCAATTGTCAGGCCCTTCAGCCTCAGTGAGTGAGGACAGCACGGTATCGAGCGCTCCTGAAACCCACATTGGTCCACCCCAAGCAAAAGGTAAACCATTGTCATTTGCAGGCACCTGAGCCTGGGTATCATGGCTACTGCAGACTGACCAGGTCTTTCCTGACTGTGTGTAGGGGTCCCAAACACAGTCCAGAACAATCCTGCCTGTACTAACATTGTTTGAGATAACTCAGTCAACAAGAGCACAGGTCCAAAATGACTCCTTCTGCACTGAGATATTTTACTGCAAATGCCTTAATAAATGTCATGCTATTTTTAAATAGAATCCTTTGACAATAACTAAAGGCATAACTTTGCTGTTACTTTGGGAAAGAGACTTTTTAAGAAGATAAGGTAATTGAATTCAAGTACATATGACTTTGGTGTTTGTCTTGATTGATTGGTGTAAAGCCAATATTTAAAGCAATTAGATAGACTACTTATCCTATTTTCATACAAATTACTTAATTTAGGCAGGTTTTAGACCATGTATTTAATAATACATTGATCGAGATTGTCATAGACCAGAAATCCTCATTTTTTTGTTTTAACATTCTGAAGCCAGTACCTGATGAAATTTATTTATGTGTATTCATATGTATTTCTTAAACTGATGATACTTAGGGGTGGATAGAACCCGGGAAATGTCCTATTATCCTTAAATTAACACTTGTTTTTGTGGTGCTTGTCAAGTAAACACTTTACAGCTTACACTTTGAATAGAATATTTTATCAAACAAAAGCAAGGAAGAATGGGTGTATCTGCAGAGCAAACTATGAAGAAGATTTTAGATATTTGCAGGGAGGTCAGGAAACCAACCAATGACAATGCTTACCTCTGATCCCAAAATCATGTGATGCAGTGAATACAAGGGACAGCTCACCAATCACATAAGCCAGTCTAACAGAGTCCTGATTTATCCCAGAGGGTTTAGAATTTCTCCCCAGGGTTGACCTCTCTCGGGTTAATAAATTACCCCAGGCTAATGGAAGGGAAAGGTTTGAGTTCTGAATCTTTTCCTTGCTGTTCCCATTGCTTCTATATCTAATTCCATTCAATTTATATCCAAATCACTGTGTCAGGCTTTGAAAAATGTCTCCTCTTTCTTTTAGAGTTATAAGCAAATCTATGTGACGTTTATTAACAAACACATTCATTAAGTCAAGCACAAGATAACAGGATTACTGGTTGGTGATTTTTTGGTTTCATGTTACTTTTAATCTGTTTTCTCACTGCTTGTGTGTCCATCAACCATTTCCTGTATATTTACAGAATAGCTTAAAAAATTTTTTTTAAAAAGTAATCTTGTTTGAAGTACTGCCAAAGAAACCTGGCTCATTTTCCATAATTTTCAGTACAATAAGTGATCTATTCATAGCCAGAGTACTTATGTGGGTTGATGTTATTGCATTTTTATACGTGGTACTTTTCAGTTGATGAAATCACTATAGGAAATTTTCCCAGATTTGACATGCTGTGAGTTTGCTGAAAGTCTACACTGCTATCTTTTGTAGATCTTACAATCTGCATGTTATATAAGACCTCATAAACCTCTGGTAAATACTAAGGGAAAATAAAGAGATGGATCCTGAAAATGGATATAAATATGTGTGACACATTGGAGATTCTTGGAAGAAAAGCACTACATAAATCCACTTTTTAAACTCCTATATATGTATCCTTTAGTGTTTGGAATGTTATTTTAAGCATTTTTACGAAATAAAATAAGTAAAAATGCAAGCCTATTTGAAATAGAGGATATATTCCATAACTAGTACACTTTTCTAATAGGCTTGAAAATTCCAAGCATAGTATGCTCTTAAAACTTGCCAAATTATAGAGTCTATTTAAATATGTTGTTTTCCTGGAACACAAGGCAACGAGATAAAAACAAAGCTTTATAAATGGAAACAAATATTGCATTGTGCCCTGTACTATGAGTTGGTGGAGAAAATGTTTTCCCAGCTGCTTGCAATAATATGTGGGTGAGCCTATCAAAATGTATGGCACACACTCCATGCATGAAGTATATCACTCTTTCAGGGATATGATTAAAATCAGTCTCCCAGATCATTGGCAAGGTGAGGGCATGAATCATTCAGCAGCATATAAGTGGATGATCTTTTGTTTCCTGAATTATTATTTCTCTTTCACTTAAAATTTGGCACAAAAACCATAGAAGTTGTCTCTCTTTTACATATTTACTTACTTCTGGCACAGAACAAGGCTGTGCTCTCAAATTATCACAAATAAAATTCAGCTGTGGATAAATTAATAGTTTAATGTGCAAACTGAGCTGCTAAATTCTGACTCTTCACTTCTAACCTTTTTTTTTTTTTTTTTAACCAAATCAGCAGACATATAAGGATCTATCTGGAGTATAACATAAACTCGAGGGTGGTGACACTCAGACATCATTACATTTTGAACGTGAGAATCGAAGTCCTTGTCCTTCACCAACGGTTCCAGCAGACACAAGGAGCCGCACGTGTGCTAGCGAGGGCGCACGCATAAGGAAGGACACATTTGAAGACATTTTCAAGAACTTTATTCATTTGGGAAAAAAATGTATCTAAATTTATTTTCACGCCTACATATGTATGTTTTTGTTGTTGTTGTTGTTTTACAAAACCAATCACATTTTAGCACAATACATATATTTCTCTCTCTCTGACTCTCTCTATTTAAGAAATGGCACATTAAAAAAATAAACGGTCATACCTGGAAAAACAGTCCAGATCTTGAAACTAGTTTATGATACTGTTAATCCCATTGCAGCTGATACTCAAATTATTGGAAAGCAAAAGGTCGCTCAGAGATTCTACCTTAGGGAGTCAGGCTGTTGCTCTTGATTACTCTGAATTTTTTTTTTTTTTTTTTTTTTGGTGGTGATGCTTTAGTTTTGAATATTTATAAATGTCTGAAAAACCAAGGTCCAGTCATTTTTAGAGAGAATTACCGGAGGGAGGAGCAAGATGGCGGAAGAGTAGGGTCCCCAAATCACCTGTCTCCACCAAACTACCTAGAAAACCTTCAAATTATCCTGAAAATCTATGAATTCGGCCTGAGATTTAAAGAGAGACCAGCTGGAAGGCTACAGTGAGAAGAGTTCGCGCTTCTATCAAGGTAGGAAGACGGGGGAAAAAGAAATAAAGAAACAAAGGCCTCCAAGGGGGAGGGGCCCGCGAGGAGCCGGGCTGAGGCCGGGGCGAGTGTCCCCAGGACAGGAGAGCCCCGTCCCGGAGGAGCAGGAGCTGCACCGACCTTCCCGGGGGAAAGGGGCTCGCGGGGAGGTGGAGCAGGACCCAGGAGGGCGGGGATGCCCTCGGGCTCCCGGGGACAGTAACAGCAACTGCGCGCCCAGGAGAGTGCCCCGAGCTCCCTAAGGGCTGCAGCGCGCACGGGGGACCCGGCGGGACCCGGAGCAGCTCTGGGGGCTCGGGCGGCGGCTCCGCGGAGGGGGCTGCGGGGCGGGAGCAGCTCGGGGGGCTCGGGCAGAGGAAGAGGCTCCGTGCGGAGGGGGCTGCGCGGCTCCAGGAGCAGCTCGGAGGGGCTTGGGCGGCAGCTCCGCGGAGGGGGCTGCGCGGCCCGGGAGCGCGAATCCACCAGCGCAGGCTCCGGAGCACAGGGCGCCGGGACACAGCCCAGGATCCCGCCTCCCCCGGGACAGGCAGAGGCCGGGAGGGCCCAGGACAGCGAGGACGCTCCTGCCCCAGCTGAGCAGATCAGCGGCCCCGCCCGGAGCCTCCAGGCCCTGCAGACGGAGTTCCTGCCGGAGCTGAATCCAGGTTTCCAGAGCTGCCCCGCCACTGGGGCTGTTCCTCCTGCGGCCTCACGGGGTAAACAACCCCCACTGAGCCCTGCACCAGGCAGGGGCACAGCAGCTCCCCCAACTGCTAACACCTGAAAATCAGCACAACAGGCCCCTCCCCCAGAACACCAGCTAGACGGACAACTTCCAGGAGAAGCCAAGGGACTTAAAGTACACAGAATCAGAAGATACTCCCCCGTGGTTCTTTTTTTGTTTGTTTGTTTTTGTTTTTGTTTTTGTTTTTGTTTTGTTTTGCTTTTTGATTTGTTTTGCTTTTTGATTTGTTTCCTTCCTCCACCCCCTTTTTTTCTCCTTTCTTTTTCTTTCTCTTTCTCTTCTTTTTTTTCCGTTTTTTTTCTCTTTTTCTTCCCTTTTTTTTTCTTCTCTTTCTCTTTTCTTTCCTTCTTTCTCTCCTCTCTTTTTCTCTTTTTCCCAATACAATTTGCTTTTGGCCACTCTGCACTGAGCAAAATGACTAGAAGGAAAACCTCACCTCAAAAGAAAGAATCAGAAACAGTCCTCTCTCCCACAGAGTTACAAAATCTGGATTACAATTCAATGTCAGAAAGCCAATTCAGAAGCACTATTATACAGCTACTGGTGGCTCTAGAAAAAAGTATAAAGTACTCAAGAGACTTCATGACTGCAGAATTTAGAGCTAATCAGGCAGAAATTAAAAATCAATTGAATGAGATGCAATCCAAACTAGAAGTCCTAACGACGAGGGTTAACGAGGTGGAAGAACGAGTGAGTGACATAGAAGACAAGTTGATAGCAAAGAGGGAAACTGAGGAAAAAAGAGACAAACAATTAAAAGACCATGAAGATAGATTAAGGGAAATAAACGACAGCCTGAGGAAGAAAAACCTACGTTTAATTGGGGTTCCCGAGGGCGCCGAAAGGGACAGAGGGCCAGAATATGTATTTGAACAAATTCTAGCTGAAAACTTTCCTAATCTGGGAAGGGAAACAGGCATTCAGATCCAGGAAATAGAGAGATCCCCCCCTAAAATCAATAAAAACCGTTCAACACCTCGACATTTAATTGTGAAGCTTGCAAATTCCAAAGATAAGGAGAAGATCCTTAAAGCAGCAAGAGACAAGAAATCCCTGACCTTTATGGGGAGGAGTATTAGGGTAACAGCAGACCTCTCCACAGAGACCTGGCAGGCCAGAAAGGGCTGGCAGGATATATTCAGGGTCCTAAAGGAGAAGAACATGCAACCAAGAATACTTTATCCAGCAAGGCTCTCATTCAAAATGGAAGGAGAGATAAAGAGCTTCCAAGACAGGCAGCAACTAAAAGAATATGTGACCTCCAAACCAGCTCTGTAAGAAATTTTAAGGGGGACTCTTAAAATTCCCCTTTAAGAAGAAGTTCAGTGGAATAGTCCACAAAAACAAAGACTGAATAGATATCATGATGACACTAAACTCATATCTCTCAATAGTAACTCTGAATGTGAACGGGCTTAATGACCCCATCAAAAGGCGCAGGGTTTCAGACTGGATAAAAAAGCAGGACCCATCTATTTGCTGTCTACAAGAGACTCATTTTAGACAGAAGGACACCTACAGCCTGAAAATAAAAGGTTGGAGAACCATTTACCATTCGAATGGTCCTCAAAAGAAAGCAGGGGTAGCCATCCTTATATCAGATAAACTAAAATTTACCCCAAAGACTG
The DNA here is from genome assembly GCF_053574225.1 of Canis aureus. NCBI lineage: Eukaryota > Metazoa > Chordata > Mammalia > Carnivora > Canidae > Canis > Canis aureus. The sequence continues at coordinate 10,299,546 of NC_135641.1, forward strand.
TAGTGAGAGATGAAGAGGGATACTATATCATACTTAAAGGATCTATTCAACAAGAGGACTTAACAATCCTCAATATATATGCTCCGAATGTGGGAGCTGCCAAATATATAAATCAATTATTAACCAAAGTGAAGAAATACTTAGATAATAATACACTTATACTTGGTGACTTCAATCTAGCTCTTTCTATACTCGATAGGTCTTCTAAGCAAAACATCTCCAAAGAAACGAGAGCTTTAAATGATACACTGGACCAGATGGATTTCACAGATATCTACAGAACTTTACATCCAAACTCAACTGAATACACATTCTTCTCAAGCGCACATGGAACTTTCTCCAGAATAGACCACATATTGGGTCACAAATCGGGTCTGAACCGATACCAAAAGATTGGGATTGTCCCCTGCATATTCTCAGACCATAATGCCTTGAAATTAGAACTAAATCACAACAAGAAGTTTGGAAGGACCTCAAACACGTGGAGGTTAAGGACCATCCTGCTAAAAGATAAAAGGGTCAACCAGGAAATTAAGGAAGAATTAAAAAGATTCACGGAAACTAATGAGAATGAAGATACAACCGTTCAAAATCTTTGGGATGCAGCAAAAGCAGTCCTAAGGGGGAAATACATCGCAATACAAGCATCCATTCAAAAACAGGAAAGAACTCAAATACAAAAGCTCACCTTACATATAAAGGAGCTAGAGAAAAAACAGCAAATAGATCCTACACCCAAGAGAAGAAGGGAGTTAATAAAGATTCGAGCAGAACTCAACGAAATCGAGACCAGAAGAACTGTGGAACAGATCAACATAACCAGGAGTTGGTTCTTTGAAAGAATTAACAAGATAGATAAACCATTAGCCAGCCTTATTAAAAAGAAGAGAGAGAAGACTCAAATTAATAAAATCATGAATGAGAAAGGAGAGATCACTACCAACACCAAGGAAATACAAACGATTTTAAAAACCTATTATGAACAGCTATACGCCAATAAATTAGGCAATCTGGAAGAAATGGACGCATTCCTGGAAAGCCACAAACTACCAAAACTGGAACAGGAAGAAATAGAAAACCTGAACAGACCAATAACCAGGGAGGAAATTGAAGCAGTCATCAAAAACCTCCCAAGACACAAGAGTCCAGGGCCAGATGGCTTCCCAGGGGAATTTTATCAAACGTTTAAAGAAGAAACCATACCTATTCTCCTAAAGCTGTTTGGAAAGATAGAAAGAGATGGAGTACTTCCAAATTCGTTCTATGAAGCCAGCATCACCTTAATTCCAAAGCCAGACAAAGACCCCGCCAAAAAGGAGAATTACAGACCAATATCCCTGATGAACATGGATGCAAAAATTCTCAACAAGATACTGGCCAATAGGATCCAACAGTACATTAAGAAAATTATTCACCATGACCAAGTAGGATTTATCCCTGGGACACAAGGCTGGTTCAACACCCGTAAAACAATCAATGTGATTCATCATATCAGCAAGAGAAAAACCAAGAACCATATGATCCTCTCATTGGATGCAGAGAAAGCATTTGACAAAATACAGCATCCATTCCTGATCAAAACTCTTCAGAGTGTAGGGATAGAGGGAACATTCCTCGACATCTTAAAAGCCATCTATGAAAAGCCCACAGCAAATATCATTCTCAATGGGGAAGCACTAGGAGCCTTTCCCCTAAGATCAGGAACAAGACAGGGATGTCCACTCTCACCACTGCTGTTCAACATAGTACTGGAAGTCCTAGCCTCAGCAATCAGACAACAAAAAGACATTAAAGGCATTCAAATTGGCAAAGAAGAAGTCAAACTCTCCCTCTTCGCCGATGACATGATACTCTACATAGAAAACCCAAAAGTCTCCACCCCAAGATTGATAGAACTCATACAGCAATTCGGTAGCGTGGCAGGATACAAAATCAATGCCCAGAAGTCAGTGGCATTTCTATACACTAACAATGAGACTGAAGAAAGAGAAATTAAGGAGTCAATCCCATTTACAATTGCACCCAAAAGCATAAGATACCTAGGAATAAACCTCACCAAAGATGTAAAGAATCTATACCCTCAAAACTATAGAACACTTCTGAAAGAAATTGAGGAAGACACAAAGAGATGGAAAAATATTCCATGCTCATGGATTGGCAGAATTAATATTGTGAAAATGTCAATGTTACCCAGGGCAATATACACGTTTAATGCAATCCCTATCAAAATACCATGGACTTTCTTCAGAGAGTTAGAACAAATTATTTTAAGATTTGTGTGGAATCAGAAAAGACCCCGAATAGCCAGGGGAATTTTAAAAAAGAAAACCATATCTGGGGGCATCACAATGCCAGATTTCAGGTTGTACTACAAAGCTGTGGTCATCAAGACAGTGTGGTACTGGCACAAAAACAGACACATAGATCAGTGGAACAGAATAGAGAATCCAGAAGTGGACCCTGAACTTTATGGGCAACTAATATTCGATAAAGGAGGAAAGACTATCCATTGGAAGAAAGACAGTCTCTTCAATAAATGGTGCTGGGAAAATTGGACATCCACATGCAGAAGAATGAAACTAGACCACTCTCTTTCACCATACACAAAGATAAACTCAAAATGGATGAAAGATCTAAATGTGAGACAAGATTCCATCAAAATCCTAGAGAAGAACACAGGCAACACCCTTTTTGAACTCGGCCATAGTAACTTCTTGCAATATACATCCACGAAGGCAAAAGAAACAAAAGCAAAAATGAACTATTGGGACTTCATCAAGATAAGAAGCTTTTGCACAGCAAAGGATACAGTCAACAAAACTCAAAGACAACCTACAGAATGGGAGAATATATTTGCAAATGACATATCAGATAAAGGGCTAGTTTCCAAGATCTATAAAGAACTTATTAAACTCAACACCAAAGAAACAAACAATCCAATCATGAAATGGGCAAAAGACATGAAGAGAAATCTCACAGAGGAAGACATAGACATGGCCAACATACATATGAGAAAATGCTCTGCATCACTTGCCATCAGGGAAATACAAATCAAAACTACAATGAGATACCACCTCACACCAGTGAGAATGGGGAAAATTAACAAGCCAGGAAACAACAAATGTTGGAGAGGATGCGGAGAAAAGGGAACCCTCTTACACTGTTGGTGGGACTGTGAACTGGTGCAGCCACTCTGGAAAACTGTGTGGAGGTTCCTCAAACAGTTAAAAATAGACCTGCCCTACGACCCAGCAATTGCACTGTTGGGGATTTACCCCAAAGATACAAATGCAATGAAACGCCGGGACACCTGCACCCCGATGTTTCTAGCAGCAATGGCCACGATAGCCAAACTATGGAAGGAGCCTCGGTGTCCAACGAAAGATGAATGGATAAAGAAGATGTGGTTTATGTATACAATGGAATATTACTCAGCTATTAGAAATGACAAATACCCACCATTTGCTTCAATGTGGATGGAACTGGAGGGTATTATGCTGAGTGAAGTAAGTCAGTCGGAGAAGGACAAACATTATATGTTCTCATTCATTTGGGGAATATAAATAATAGTGAAAGGGAATATAAGGGAAGGGAGAAGAAATGTGTGGGAAATATCAGAAAGGGAGACAGAACGTAAAGACTGCTAACTCTGGGAAACGAACTAGGGGTGGTAGAAGGGGAGGAGGGTGGGGGGTGGGAGTGAATGGGTGACGGGCACTGGGTGTTATTCTGTATGTTAGTAATTTGAACACCAATAAAAAAAAAAAAAAGAGAGAATTACCTTTTCATTTGCTCTTTGGCAATGATTATTGCCAAACTTGAAATGAATACCTTTCATGCTTCTTTTATATTTGGCAGATGTATTTGCTTTAGGATTTTCTGGAACTCACTCTTGAAAAGTATATCAATTCCCAATTTTAAAGCCTATGGACTCTTGCATTGATTAATAATATCATACTTTATACTTTCATATCTTTCAACAATTAGCAGGTCACTACCAGAAAAGAAAGATCTTTTAGACTCTGGGACATTCATTACTGACATTATTCAAAATAAAATAAGATCCAATCAAACAGTTTCATTTGGGTTATAAGAAAGTTTAACATCAGAGATGAGACAAACGCAGAAGATTGTCTTATAATATAGCAATATTTGTATTCAAATGCTGAGAAGAATAAAAGCAACTATCCATTTTGAGTTGATATTTATGTAACCCTGAGAAGTTTTTAAATTAAAAGTGTTCCAATAGGAGATGATGTGTCCTTTGGGAGATCAGCTACTGGCTCTTTGGTCTTTTTTTCTGTTTCAGCTTTTGTTTCTCTTGCTTGTTTATTTGATTTTCTCTATGGGTACTGGGAGTGTTGAGCAATGGTGGGCTTCCATGCCCACTCCAGGGGCACTTCTGTGCTTGCCGTGGAGTTGTATCCTGGGAATGCCCAGTAGCAAGAAGAGTGGAGCTGAGAGGCCATCTTCAGGTGATCCCAAATCTAAGTGCAGCCACTGTTGGCTGGTTACTCAGGCCACTTCTCCTTTAAGGTAAAGGCCTTAAGGCCACTCAGGTTACTCAGGCCACTTATCCTTTAAGGATATCCTTTAGGATTCAGATTTGTATTTGTGAGAGGTATATGATGACAGTTCTATGGCAAGTTGTTTTGTATAACAAGTCGAAATTCTTTGCAAAGATTTTAGTCCCGTGTTTGATACAAACTAAGTCCTAGTACATGGTGTGGCTCTTATTTCTATGTTGTCGCCAGATAAATCTGTGACCCTACTGAGAATTCCCAGCTAGACAAATGGAAGCAAGGCCTTCAGTTATCTCTGGAACAACTGGTTAGACCACAGTTTTCATGTCTGGCTTAAAAGACTGTGCAGATATCTTGTGTTTGTGGCAAATGTACATGCAGAATAGAAAGATTTGGGGTTTTTTCCCTACTGTATTATTTTAAGATTCTATATATATTTTTTTTATTTAGTGAGAACGTGAATGGGGGAAGGGCAGAGGGAGAGAGAGAATCTCAAGGAGACCCTATGCTGAGTGTGGAGCCTGACTCAGGGCTCGATCCCATGACCCTGAGATCACAACCTGAGCCAATACCAAGAGTCAGACACTTAACCGACTGAGACACCCAGGCATCCACCCTTCTGTATTTTTGGACTTGCTATTTTGAAATCTACATGATTTCAAGTTTTAAGGAAAAAAAGACCCAAAAAAGAAAAGATACTTGTTTTGAGTATTATGAGAAGCCATCTGATGTATGAATGAAGAATATTGAGCAAGGCTAATTGCTTGAATGTGCCATCGAATTGTGGAATTATTATCATGGCCATCATTAATGAATGAAATACTTAACAGAGTCAGAGAAAACCACCCATGCCCAGACTGCATCAGGATCACCACTGCCCAGCTTCCTCCTACCCAGATCCTCTGATTTGCAAACATGTCGTCTGTACTTGAGAGTACAAAGATATTTCAGGAGATGGGAGAAGGGGTAGCAGTGGTCAGCAGAGTGCTCTGCAGGATTTCTTCAGTGAGCAGGTCCCCATTTCTTCTCAAGGCCAAAAGAGGTAGGGCTGTGTCAAACCTCCCTTCTGTCATTCCATCCTCAGTCGCGCTATCCAAGGATATGGTAAGGAAGGAGGGAAGGCAACAGAAGAGACTGTGATCATGTAGTTTGTGTTCCAAATAGGCCTTTGCAGCTGGGTTGATCATGAAGCTTCACCCATCACAAGGTCAATAGTCCCTACATCTGAAGGAGTAAAGGAGACTGAAATGGGAAGGAAAGTGGCAGAGTAGGGGTGAGGAAATGCTGCCTTTCATTTGGTGGAAAATGGGACCTGCCACAATCAGGTTCTTTGATAATACCTGAGGGCCCAATACTCACGGGCCAGAGGCATCTCCTTTTACTCATGACCTGCATGACACAGTGACCTGGGCTCCCTATTCCTTTGTCTCCTCTCGACTTTCCTGGTCTCCATAGAATGGTTAGGGATGGCTGCTTCCAGAGACTGAGACAAATTGTAATTTTGAAATAAATGTAGCAGTGGTTTTATTTAAAAATTTTAAAAAGAGAATAATTTTTCTACAAAGATTTTCTACAATATTTTTTGATCCAAAGAAGGTTTACTCTTAAAATCAGTTCCTCACCCAGCATATAAAACTCAGATAATGCAGAAGTTGCTTAAATAAATCAAGTAGGTCTTTTTTTTTTTTCTGTTAACATCCATCATTCAAGGATACTTTAAGTGATATAAAAAGCTACATAGGGGGTAGGCCAACTAGGATATATCTTCCATGTCCTTTTTTTTAATAAATTTATTTTTATTGGTGTTCAATTTGCCAACATACAGAATAACACCCAGTTCTCATCCTGTCAAGTGCCCCCCTCAGTGCCCGTCACTCATTCACCCCCACCCCCCGCCCTCCTCCCCTTCCACCACCCCTAGTTCGTTTCCCAGAGTTAGGAGTCTTTATGTTCTGTCTCCCTTTCTGATATTTCCCACACATTTCTTCTCCCAAGGCAACTGTTTTCATTGACATTTGTATTTTCATTTTTCTGATTCATGACTTTCCTGTTTCCTTTTACCACTACGATCCAATAATGAAATTGCTCATGTGTTCTTAAAGATTCTGGTATTCCAAAAGACATCAGACTAGAACAGTTAATTGTTTGGAAAGACTCTTCTTATTGACTGACCTGTATTTTTGTGTAAAGTGATTACTACGCATGAAGGATGGTACATAAAGATATCAATAACCCAACCATGAGGCACATTTTAATGACTGCACTTAGAGAGAATAAGGGGTTTACAAGGTCTTTCCCAGCATGTTCCTAATTCATTCTGGGTCCTTGACTCAGATTCTCAATCTCTTGTTTCTGGTAGTCTACTTGCTGCTACTCACCCAGTTTGAAAAATAAAAAGGCTAATTCCTCACCAGGTGTTGTGATGTTACTCATGTAAAGTCACTACACCATCTCTTTTTCTGTTGTGCTTTTATGATGCACATCCTAGGAATTAAAATCAAGAAAATATCTACATCTTGGAGTTAGGTTGAATGAAGAAGAGCATTTTAAAGACAATCCAAGATGACATGAAGTTTCTAGGAAGATTTCAGAGGAATGAGCAAGTGAGGGGAAGTTGAGAAAATTAAGAATAAATGATTAGCTTTCAGTTTTACTCAACTGTGGTGGTACAGTGTGGGTGGCTCCCACTTGTGAGAGCATCTTCATTCCCCATGCCAACATATTTCTCTGGCTTACTGAGGTCAGCATGTTGAAGATGCATTTGAGACATGCTTGGACAGTGTGGCCTGCAGTTCAGTCCAACAGCAGTGAATCTGTATGTGGACTGAGCTTCAGGGGCAGAGAAGATCTACTGTGTGATAATGAAACTGTAGCAGAACTTCTCTTGTCTTAGGATGGGGAATTCTGCATGAGTGGCAACATGATGTGTGCCACTCAGATCTGCCCTTCAACTCAGCAATCGGTCATGCAGTCATGCATCTGTCTAGTGAAAATAAGAAAGACTTGGAGAAAGAAGGAGAGGGATGTAAGGAAGCTTCCCCCTGTGTTCCAGAGGCCTGGTCAGCCTCACCCTCCATAGTCCCAACTTCCATGAGGTAGTCTTCATAGGATGATTCCAGCTTCTGGGCTCTGAAAATGCTCCTTGTTCCCATTACTCCATCAGACCCAGGAATGGGAGCAACTCTCCAGTATTTACCAACACCCTTGATTGCCTTTCATTTGGTGTCTCACTCTCCCAGGTCATATATACATCCCTGTATTGAATTTTCCTTGCTTAAAATCTCTGGGGTGCCTTCTCTTTTCTTGTGTGGACCCTGACAGATATAGAGAAAGTCCACTGGGGCTCACCTAAGTAAATCAAATGAAAGAGGCAAGAGACCAGTGAATTGGGCCAATCACTCTGAATATATGCCTTTATATAAGTAGTCTGTTGAGGCTGGAAACCTCAAATTACACATTGTGTAACTTAGTTGCTGAAAACACGAGTATGTTCAGAATTTTGCAATTTGGCCAGGTCTCAAGAATTAGGGGCATTTCAACTCTGCCCCACATAGCATCAACTAGGTGTCCCAACTAGAGTTAGAAGTTCTGTTTCCAAAATGGCCTCACTTCTATGGCATATTCCTGGCTCTTGGCTGGATACTCAGCTAGGGTTGTGGGTCTGGCCCTCCATTCTACCCCACGTGGTGTCTACACATGACTATGTTGGCCTTCTCACAGTATAGCCACCTTGGATTAGTCAAGTTCTTACACAGTCCAGGTTTCCCTAGAGTACAAAAGCAGAAGCTTCTAGGTCTATTTAACTTCTGAGCTCAGAAGTCCCAGAATATTATTTACATCACCTCATGCTATTCAAATTGACCACAGATAAACCAGATTCAAGGGGAGGGGAATTCACCTTTATCTCTACATAAAGAGTGTCAAGATAGCATGACAAAAGAGCATGTGCGAATGGAAGTATGTTTCTGCCATCTTTGTAAACATGATCTTTCACAGCTGGCTAGTTGGATTTCATGCATTTATTTGACTTATTCCACATCGGTTTCCTTGCTGATAAGTCTGCATTGCATTGAATTCAGCTCAGCAAAGATATAGAAACTTATTCTCCAACTATATTCAGCTTCTTTCTAATTTTTTCTTCCCTGATGCCTGTGAACATTTTTCTAACGTGCCTCTCATATCCTTCTCTCTTCCAACCCACCATTGTTATGTCAATCCATCATTGTCTTTTCTAACTGCAATTAAATGTCCTCTTTTTAAATCTAACATGTACCTATAATATAACTTGCCCTCTCTTAATTGTAGGGTCTTCTCTCTTTTTTCATCATTCTTGATATCTTCTTTCCATTAGCTCTTCCCTGAAGCCAACAATAGTTTTCCTTTGATAATTCATGCCTCAATGATCTCCCTTTCAAAGGAAGGTTGCTTCTAAATACCGTACAAATATCTTATTGAATCCCAAACCAAATATTAAGTGTGTGTTTTGGGTGTAGGGGAGGTTATGGGCCAAGGTCTCTATAGTATCATGTGCATGTTATTTAGTGAAGATAAAAGAGATTTTCAGTTATAGTAGTTTTGAAAACACCATCAAGATATACTCAGACTCCTTTATAATTCTAAGTTTTGTCAACTCATTTTCATGTGAATTAGTAAAATGAATCATGGTATCTGCTTATATCCAAGTTCCCTCGGATATTTCTCATGAAAACAATTGTGTTCAGTGTTTTAAAACAACCATAATTTGATAGGATATATGTGCACACAATGATTACTTACTCTATATTAGGCATAGCCATATCTGTTGACCTGGGACAGAGGTCCATGGTATATGTAGTACCATTGGCTACTTGTTCAGTGGGACTCCCAGGCTGAAAGAAATGCCTACAATTCAGTTAATTGTGTAGTTAAATCTAAACAACTCAGTAGGCATTTGAGTCCTGGTGAGTTAGCACCTATTGGGCACTGAACAAATCCTCAGTGCTTGGAATTATATTAGATACTGCCATTCTAATTTTCTGTTCCATATTGATTTTTACCCATTGCTTGCTTTTCCTATACCTATTCCCCAAATCCAGATTCAGAAGTGTGGGCTATCATCAAAAGTAATATAACAATTTAATGTTAAAATTGTGAATTACCTCAGAGTAGCAGGTCCTATGGTGGCAGACAAATGTCACTGTGTTTCATTAGATAATTTAATATATGCCTTGGCACCCCTGAGAGTTTCTACAGAGACCAAGTAACCTTACCATAGAATTTAGGAATGTGTTCTGGAATAGAAGTTCTCAGTCAAGGGTGCTTTTGCACTCCAGGGGACCCTTGGTTGTCACAACCTGAGTGCTACTGGCATCTACAGGATGGTGGCCAGTGATGCTACTAAATATCCTGTAATTCACAGGACAACCTCACAACAGAGACTGATCCAGTCCAAATGTCAATAGTGCCAAAGTCAAGAAACCCTCTTCTAGAAGTTCGGAAATGATAAACATGTGGGTTACAGAAAGGAGATTTTATTTCTCTGTTTTCTAATCTTTGTAACCAATCTCTGATCATTCACAAGAACTTGGGATCTGATATACTCCCCTCTTTTCTAAAAGTAAGGATTAAAGGAAGAGGATGGGGACACTGAAGACAGAAATTCAGTAGAACATCTTTTCACCTGTTCAGCTCTCATGGGGCTTCTGTCTCACCCAATGTTACTTTTGGTAAGAAATAAACTCTGTGAGCTAACACACGAGGATATATCGAAATCTTTCCCATTTCAAACTTTGAATGTCTCTTTATACTTGCTTTGTGGGCTCAGCTTTGGATTTGTGGTTCTCTTGTTTCCTGATTCTCTTCTAAAATATTGTAATTTGCAGAAAGAGAAAATATGAAGGCTTCTCTGAAATCTGAGAAGAAATGACAAGATCATAAAAACAAAATGAAATAAGATAAACAAGAACTGTTGAAATTTTAGGTCGGCAGGTAGGGAGATGCTTAACAAATTATGGCAAGAAGAGATGGAAAATATCCAAAAAATCTTTGCTATATATGGTCATGGGCAGAACCTATTTCAGGTAAAATATTAAACACTGTGTGTCTTCCCACAGGCCAGGTAGACCTTGTATACGGATTAGCAGAGACACAGGGATGAGTAAATAATCAGTCAATCACAGCCTAATGGTCTCATAGGGACTGTTAGTGGTGCCATGAGACAAAAGATGACCCTTGGGGAATATTTCACAGAGTGGGTGGAACTCAACCTGGGTCCTTGGGAGTTATTAGGGTGTTGTAAGGAGCAACAGCAAAGGCCCCCAGACTGCTAAAATAGCGTGTACAGAGCAAAGAGGCACCAAGAGCATCACCTTGTTAAGAGGTGGTGGACATTACATGTGCTGGGAGCATGGGGCGCATGCATTGGAGAGGTGAGAAAGGAGAGTAGGACTCACACACCTGACAACCTTGAATAGACCAGAACCCCTGGCCACCTTGGGAACGAGAAATGTGAGAGCAACAAAGGTTAGCCTGGTGATCAAGCACCAGCTGTCAAGCTTGTATTGAGATTGGAGGGAAATGCACTGAGGGACATTATTATCATTACTATCATCATGTAGAGTTCCAGGTTCCAACAGGTGCAACAGCAGAACACCCAGAGATGTTGGAGTCAGACTCCTCTGATATTTCACTCAGAGACAAGTGGACACATTAGGGGCACCGAATGGTGTCACAAAAGGCACATAGAGACAACTGCCCCAAATCCATATCGTCCAGGGAGAGCTGGGGCTGCGGAGACAGAAAGAAAAACAGTAAGAGACATGGAAGCATGAGATTGGGTTTTCAAGATACAAAATTATAGGTTTGCCTAGCCCATGGTACTTGATCATTTCAAATACAATTTTTCTCTTTTGGGAAATGATTTTAAGCTGAATATCATAAATAAATTCTAACTAATGTTCCTTTTTGGATCAATTACTGTGAATTAATTACATATTTTTTTAGGGTAAACAAATTTAATGATTTGTAAACTTCCTCCAGCCTGCTGTGCTCCGTGCTGCTTCTTGAAACTGTCACCATTTTATTTACTTGTGCTGGCATACATTTTTCCTCCCGGAGAATGAAGCTATCAATCTGTGCGTCTGGGCTGAGTGGAGCTTCATTTCTAATGTAAATATGAACTTTGCAGAAAGGGGGCAAGGGCCTTCCAGGTGCCATCTCTAGGGCTGGTTCTTGGGTATTTGAAATCGATAAGGATGCCTTCCTTTGTGAGAAAAGATACTGAGGGAAACGTCCTTCAACACCACTTTCTCCCTAATTCCCTCCTGTCTGCAGGAGCCTAATATCATGAATCCAGGAATCTGTGACCTTAGAACCTGGTACCTTCAGCTGTTCACCTGTGAAGGACTTTGCTGATGTCTGAGCAGCAAAGGAGATGCTTGGGAGAGCCCAGAAAACCGTGTATGGAGATGACTCCGCTGGCACCTCCCAGTGTGTGAATTAATGCCAATGCTAGTCTTCTTATTCTTCTCTCCCTCTCCTCCTTCTACCCCCCACCACTACTATTATTGGTGTTGTTGACATTATTATTATTTGAGGGAGATGAAGAAGAATGCTGTGTGATATTGTGTACAAGTTGTTTGGAAGCCAAAAAGCAGAGTTCTCCAGGGTGGTTTGGGGACACTTCATTCCCCCCATAATCACTATAAACCTGAGTAACTAAAAAGCATCTTGGAGCTAGTTTCCATCAGTGAAGCCAGGAGGCTCTCCTGTTGAACATAAACAATTTCACAAAACACCGGCATTGCACTAAGTGCGTGACTATGATACAGCAAAAAGACAAGACCCTTCTGCAGTCGTGTCTGAACATACATAAAAACAAACACACATGAAAAGTAAGAATGCTGCCTAAACCACAGAAAATGACCAAACATCACCCTTTCCCAGCTACCCTGAATGATGGCTCCTTCTTCCCCCGTCCTGAGTAGGACACATTGAGAGACCCAGTCACAAGATCACCTCTGCCTTCTGACCTCACTCATCCAGAGCAAAATTATGGTTCCTTAATTATGTCTCCCAAGTGACATATGCAAACCCAAAGCCTTTCACAAGCCCTCTTATTGAGAAGCACCAATGTCCTCCAAGGGCTGCTGTTTCCCTTGTTGCAACAAACCAGTACATTTAACTTTCATCAGAAACTACTTCTTGTGGTATTTAGCTAGATGAAAAGACTGCCTCCCAATCTAGACATGCCTAGTCAAATAAACCTACAGTGTTGGGAGGCAGCACCAAAACTATTTCAAGATGACAAATCCAAACCATTCCCTTCATGTCTACACTGTCGTCTCTAAGCCCCTCCCATGTAGAATTTCCAGAGTGTCACCTGGGGTCAATGATAGGAAGGGTGGGTAAGGGTGGGGCTTTCCTCAGAGAAGCAGAAGTCCTCAGTGTTTGTCAGCATGGAAAGGAGATGGTTTAGGTAGAGAGGAAGCCAGGTGCTGCCAGCAAGGCAAACTGAGACCCTTTAGGGCCACCAACTCTCTCACAGGGCCAGTCTGTTCCTTCGAAGACAAGTCCAGTTGAGTGGGTTTCTCATGAAATGCCCACCCACATTCTCCCCCAAGTGAGCCTGAGGTTGGTGCTTTCCTTCAGATATAGTTGGCAGTCTGTTCATACACCCTCCACAGACACAACTGTCACTCTGCTCTTTGCCCCTGATTTTCGATTTTAACTAGGAAATTTGGCCATGCCCTCTTTGACTACTCTCAATCCATAACTTATCTAAATGAAGTATTTCACATCATTTCCTCATCAAATTTCAGTCTTCACTTATAGCCATATAGCATGAGATACGACAGCCACTCCCCTATTTTTCTAAGAACAGTTGGAATCTTACTGTGTGGTAACAGGTGAATGCATGAGATATGACAGTCACTCCCCTATTTTTCTAAGAACAGTTGGAATCTTACTGTGTGGTAACAGGTGAAATCTCAGGTGTTTAAAAGAGTATTGATTGAATTGCATCTCCGTAGATGTAGATTGTCAAGGACAAACTGTTTGCACCTCCTAGTGTTCACTTCCTGGGAACAGAGCCCAGTGAGTGTACTCATGATCTGACCTTGCTACAGGTGAGCGGCTCTTCTGACTGGTCAGTTTGGGGTGCCCTAAGCATCTTGGCCTTGGCCTTGGCCTTGCCCTTTTCTGCCTGGGGAGTGGGTCTGTCCAGGGAGAGTGTGAGGTCATCTTAGCTCTTGCATGCTATGAGTCTTATGATACAGGGTCCCAGTGGGGCTACCCAGTCTACTGCTAATGGAGACTGGTTGGGAAAATTGGCCTAATTTTGGAATTCAGTGAATTGTCTCCTTTGACTCTCAGACTGAGTGACACCTCCAATTTAGCCTTTATTTGTAGAGGGGATTATGCAAAGCACTATTATTGTCTTTTAGAGTAAGTTTATTTTGAGCTTTGAGTGCTTAGTTGTTGTTGTTTTTTTAAGATTGAGGGTGTGGGATGGAGATATATATATATATATATATATATATATATATATATATATATATACCAGAAACCTTTCTTGAGCTGATTTAAGAGCTAATTCATGGTTAGAGTGAAGTAGAAAGTAGCAATTCTTTCTAGAAGAATCAATTCTGAAAAGTATGTGCACCTCTGTCATGATGTCTCTGAGTCATTCTTGGTTTCAGAGTTACTTACAGAGGTACCCCAAGGACCAACTAAATGGATCAGTGATTGGTGGTTTCACATGTGTATGGGCCCCATAGGCCCACCCCAGTAAGGATCTGGTCGACCTCTGTGTGATGGTAGATAGTGCATTTTGTATTCAAAATTAATTCTTGCCTCATTTAAATGTAAGACAGGTGACAGAGTCATAAGTGGGCAGAAAGCAAAAAGCGACATTAACAATCCTAAGAAAGGTGAGTCGTAGCATAACGTTTTGATGAAGTGAAGATCTGTGTTGGCTATGATACCACAATGATGGTTTACTTGTTGACGCACTGTAACACCATTGTGAGAGCAAAAATACAGTTTCATGAAAAAGTTTGAGTAGATGGGGTTTTCAGAGATGCTCCTGGAGTTTGCAGACTTCTACGTGAGGTATAAAGCTGAAACAAGTAGAAATCTCCACTCAGTGAGGGCAGTCAATGGTGGTAGAAGGTGTTTTCCCAAGGACGCGGTTTTCATCGGGCTGCTGACAGGGCTGGAGCATCTGCAGTAAGACAGACAAGATGATGAGGACAACAAAACAAAGCCAGAAAACAACTGTAATGTTTTTTTTTTTTTTAACTGTAATGTTCTTAATGCCACAATACATCGGGATAACTATTTTCATTGTCAAAAAGTGAGAATGGGGGAAAAAATAATAGATTCCAGGGAACAAGAAAGACAGTGTTGAAGAATTTGTGAATTTACCCAGTTTTGTCCAGGGAAAGGGAGCTCCGATTCTAGGGCATTGCTACTGGTTATCTGGACAGATCGCTGTCTCTCAGGCTCCTATGGATTGGCGGCCCATATTCCTTACAAAATGAGTCCTCCGTTCCAGCCACTTTAACCGGATTGTAAGTGATTGAACTGTCACTCTGGTTTCTCTCCACACCTTAAAAAGGCATTAGGTACTTTCTCTAAGCCTGAGCACTTTGGGGTAAGCTAGTGGCACTGCCGTTTTCCATAGAGACCCACGGAGTCCTCCGCCCTGGAGCAGCTCTGCCTGACTTTGAGCAGAAGTTTGGGGCACTGCCCCACCCTCCTCCACCTCCATCTTTTGGTCTTGGATTTTCCAGTCACGAAAGTAAATTATTTTGATGCAAATTTACTAGCTGCATTTAGCTTAGGCTGCTTCCACGGAGGCCCCCCCTAGGCTGTGACATTCCACATTCCCTCCATCCCCGTGTCTGTCTCCCAGGCACGTGCTCAGAGTGGGCAAGCTCTGAAGCCTGGCCAGGTGAGCTCAAGGGGCCCGCTCTCTGCTCTCTGTGCCCTCCAGGCTGACTGTTGACTCCACCACCTGCCAGCACTCTCATCAACATCCATGCTAATTAAATTTCATGCCTCCTTTGTCCCATAAAGAGAAACATGACTGAGAGTCCCCAGCCAGAAGGAGTAGTCTTGAACCATTGCCTTTTGCCAAGGAAGTTTTCATGTTTAAGTTGTTTGAAATATCAGGAGGGTGTTCACGGAGTTTCAGACTTTTTGTATGTTCTCTAGATATGAAACTAAAAGATCAAATATTCTCATGATTAACATATTTGGGACATAACCACTCTCTAAATAGACAGAGATGTTTATATTTTTCCACCTACAATAAAAAAGTTAATATTTTTTTCTTATGGTAATATGAAGAAAGCATCAAAGCAATAATATCTATAATACATCGCCCACCTTTCTAAGACCTTAAAGGTAGAATGAAAACCTTATCAAACAAAACATCCAATAATATAATATATATTTCAATAAAAACAACTTTTTAGGGGTCAAGGAGGGAAAGCAGGTTGGAGAATATTTTAAAGAGTGACAGTCAGAAAAGATTATTTTCTTATTTTCTTAAATCGGACGGTAAACATCATTTATCACTCCTTAACAGGACGTGGGAAGTTCTCCACCTGCATTTATTTGCTCTAAGATGGAAACTGCATGAAACAAAAAATATAAGAGCCAAATTCAACCACCAGCTACCATAGAATACCCACTTCTGGACTTGCCCCCAAACTGGGTCACAAGGGTAGGTGACTTCTCAGAAGATGCCATTCTGTACCACTAGTATGCATGAACACTCCTCCCACTCCCTGGGTGTCCTATGAATCACTAATTCCAGGCCTGTATACCCCCCACTCGATTGAGTGTGGGTATAGTTTTAATGTGGTCTCAGATTGTTTTGCATGATAATTGAAATGTATCTATTCAGGGTTTTCTCATGTCTTTGGGGTCGTGAGAGCTGAAGTAATCTCAGGGGTGTGAGATTCTGTGATTGCTTTTGGACAGCCCTTGGGCACAGAAGTCTCTAATCAATCATGTGCCAAGAAGCTAGGACTGTCAACCTGGGATGGACAGCAGTTTAGTAGATGGATTAGAGAGTACAGCTTTTGCCAGAAGCTCTGCTGGTTATTTTTCTTTTCTGCCTCTATTCCTTGACAATTAATTAATCAACTAACATGCATTTATTAAGCTCCATTATTAAATATCGATTATATTTCTATCTGTGTGTGAAATTCCATAGAGAACAGAAAATATATTGTTGGAAGATACAATGATGATTACAAAATCATCACCGGGGTAGTGTGATAAAGGTTGCCTCTGTTTATTAATTACCTCCCATGTGCTAGAAGTGAGTCTGGTGCTTCCCACATATCATCTATAGGTCTTTGGGAGGCACTACAAAGTGGTTGTGCCAGCCTCATTTTAAATATGAAGAAATCAAGGCTCATAGTAGACTTTCCCAAAGCTTTTACATAGTGAGTGAATAAGACAATATCACCATATATTAATCATGAAGATGACATTAATTATCATTCAGTAAGTAGAAAGGGCCCAGCATGGGCAAGGCAGTCCTGACACCACTAAGAGCCTGGGAAAATTAAAGAAGAGGAAAATTCAGTCTTTGTCTTCCATGAAACCAAATCATCATCAGTTGGGATTACAAAACGTGCACATGCACAGGCTTATCCTTGATTTAATAATGATCCCGATAATCTTTGTCCCAAAGTGAGAAGCACATGAGAACATAGGGAGTGAGGAATGGCCCTTAAAGGATAACTATTTGGAGAGTCACATGGAATGGTTAAAAGAGCTCTGCCCAAGCACAGAAGCCTCTGTTCCTGAATCTGGGAAAGAATATTGTCCCTGAAATAAGTACTTTCACCTCTACAAGCTTCAGCTTCCCTGTCTGTAAATGGGCGAGGTTCAGTCTCCATGTGCCTCCCAACCCTGAAAGACTCAATTGTACGGGACCTGTCCTAACACTGTAGATATTAGTCTTGGTGTACATACTATAATAGTAATCCTAGGAGCATTTAGTGTTCAAATGTGTCACTTGGAGAAAAGCCAGTTGGGTTGACCTTCTGTCTTCACTAGTACCCAAGGGCAGCAGGCTGAGGGACTTATTCATGCCCAGCAAACAAACACATCCTTAGTGGACAGCAGAATGGTTCTTCATGTCTTTACTGCATCACAACCCTCATGTGGACTGGAAGTTATGTCTTCATAATCTCTCAGCATGTTCTCTCTCTCAGTAGACTGCTTGGAAAACAAAATCCTGCTCATTGATAAAATACAGGTTCAAATATTTAAAATTTATTAGATTTTTAAAAAATTTCTTATGTGGGCAGGCATATATGAAAATAAGAAATGTGTCTATTGCATTGGAATTAGAATAAGGAGGCTTACTTTACGTGAATGGTTTAATTTTTTCAGGCCAAAATGGAATGGTTTAACTATATGGACTAAAAATGAAATTTTTGTCTAGCTCTATGAGGAATGGCCTTGCTATTGACATTAGATCCCCAAAAGTCTGATGGCTGTTTTTTGTTTTGTTTTGTTACTAAAACTAAGTTCAAATGTTTAATTATTAACTCTGGAACTCTGCCTTTTTTTTTTCCTGTGGTATTATGACAATTCCACTTTTTGGAGTTACTGATTCCAAAATGAACCAAAACAAAAAACTAAGAGTAGGACCAAGGAAAACATGGTGTTGTAGACCATCTACCAGAAATATAAACTCAGGTGAGATACTTATCCTCCTAAAGTTCAAATTCCCCACTTATAGAAAGTGGAAAACAATATCTAATTTATTATTGTGAAAATAAACAAGACAGTATATGTAAATCATTCAAAACCACTTTGAAACATAGAAAATGCAATAATTAGTAGATACTGGCTTTGAATGGAAAAAAAGAGATTTTGATTAATTGCCACCAAATGCATCTTTGGCGACACAGGAAAGTTTCTGAATTTTTTCTCTTGTAGAGAATTATCTCCGCCTTAATTCCACCAATTTCAACAAGGCTAACTATCACATAGTCACATTTTTTAATCCTGATCAACTTTTAGCAAGTCCAAACTATTGAGAAAGTTCCTGAGTTATAAACTATTGCTGGTTTTGAAGATTTTTTTTAGATGAACTAATGGAATATTATATACTCTTAGGAGTTTTTGGCAAATAAATATGCCACACACACACCTAGCTAAAACATGAAAAAGAACATGAGACTTTTCATGAGGTTTAAGGCCTCAAAAAATATTTTAAATTGTGCTCTAGGCTTGACCTCATATGGGGTTCTTTTCATATTAGAAGTACTTATCAGTCTCTTTAGGGAAAAAAATTGAATGAAGTCTTTGAATTCTAGCCTCACTTTCTACATCTACCTTGAGGATAAAGTGGCAAAGACTTGAATCAGAACTTTGGATTTTGGTGATTGCTTGGGGATAGAAAATGTGAACACAACGCTGAGGCAGCCTTCAGTCAGAGTTCCCTCTTACACACTGTTATGCGGGCACAAGGTCCCACTTGGATAGAATTAGATTGAGAGTAACTGGACTTCCAGTGCTCTTTGAGGATAAAATCCAACGTGATGATACAACAGTACACATGTGGCTGATCATACTGATGCATAACCTTTTACAAATGACTTTTCAATGACATCCTTTTATTTTTTTTTTTTGTCTAAAATTTCTATATACTCCAGAGAAATTCACTCAAGCTATGTGATTAGGTTGTTATGTTGAAAATTATTTTTAAGATCATTGGAATACTCTATCTCCATTCCAATCAAGGCAGGGAAGTCTCCTCTTTCAGTCATTATCCCTGTCCCCCCCAAAACAAAAGTCTCTTCTTGTTGGCAGTGGCGAGACCATTCCATTCTGAATGGGGAACATCAGTGGGGATACATTCTTGCTATTTGTCATCCATAGTAGAGAATACTGACTAGATAGATAGATGATAGATAGATAGATAGATAGATAGATAATAGATGAATAAATGTATGAATGTTAGCTTCAGTCTTTGCCCTCCAGAGCCTCACACCATTCTGCAAAAAGACTCCTATTCTGCAGTCCCATCCTGGTTGTGAGAATGGTGTGGTGCCTTTTATGGCTTGAATTGGTTATTTAGAAAACTACCTAAGCTGACTCTCTATTTTGTAAGCCCTTGGATTCTCTCTGTCCAGTGCTCAAGGAGCCCAGACTCTGAGAAACTAACTCAACCTCACTAAATACACTCAAAAGATAGTGGGCAGTAATTTTAACAGTCTTGCTACAATGGATTTAGGATTTACTTATTTTTATTCTTTGATAGCATAACACTCCTTTCCTATTTTGCAATGAACTCCTCTATTATTAAAAAGCTTAAAAGTTAAAAGTGCATGCTCAAGTTGATCTTCAATATTGAATTTCTGTATCTTAAGGAAACAGACAGCAACCATGTAACTTGCACAAAACATATTTTCATCCACCAAGGGAGCTTGTAGTGATATTCCTGACCATATGAAACAGAGAATACACAAATCTGCTACTTGAGTGTCTGTGTTTTAAGAAGACTGTGTCCAAAATCATGTATGTCTAGCTGTGGTGGCTGGGTTCACACACCACTCTTCATGTTATGACTTTGTACTTAGGTCACATGATTAATTCTCTAAATTAGTTCATTCGATGTTGATTTCAGGTTTTCTTTTACATGAAGAAAAAATAAAAACTGTTGTTAATGTGTTGGCTCCAAAAGTAGGAAAGCATTCCAAAATATTGATGATGCTTGTTTAATATTAGTATCATCAGCAGCTTCAGATAAAAAGTCAGATATTTTAATAAGAAGTAGTGATTTTCATCTAATACATAGATGCAAAGTAAAATGCACTAGACTCAATCATCTATTTGAACACAATGTAGTTCCTGACTCTAGGAATCAACTCTCCCAAACTCTCCTTCCTCATGCTCATCAGTTAGTGGGTAGAGGTGGTACAGGTTTCTTTAAGAACGCTTCAAAACATAAGAGACACCTAACTCTGGGAAACGAACAAGGGGTAGTGGAAAGGGAAGTGGGCGGGGTGTTGGGGTGACTGGGTAATGGGCACTGAGGGGGGCACTTGGCGGGATGAGCACTGGGTGTTTTGCTATATGTTGGCAAATTGAACTCCAATAAGAAAAATTAAAAAGACAAGAATGCTTCATACAGAAATCTAAAAATCCTTTCAAATTCTCTATTATTTCTCTAACGCAGCTGGGAAATATAGTGGAAACAGATTATAATGGTTTAGTTATAATCTATCATTCTCTGTTTATTTAGAGAATGAAAGATTAATAGAATCTCGTAAAGGTGGACGAATGAAGACTTCAGAGGAGTTATTTTTAGTTAGTTATCATAGATCTCTCAGATAATCACTGGGAGGATGCTGATGGAAGTCCTTGGGTTATAGAATTGGTAGGAATCAGGGGAAATGGAGAATGATACTCATTTTCTCGAGACAAGAAGATAACCATCCTAATATAACTGAGGCTTATCTATTTTTCTTTTTTAAAAATTGAAGTGTAATTGACATATGACAGTATATTAGTTTCAGGCACACAACATAATGATTCAGTGTTTGTATATGTTGCAAAATGATCATTAACACCAGTCATCACACCTAGTTACAAATTTTTTTCTTATGATAATCAGAACTTTCAAGATCTGTCTTAGAGACTTCTGATATGCAATATATTATTATTAACTGTAGTCACCATGCCGTACGTGACATGCCCATGACTTATTTGTTTTATAACTGGAAGTTTGTACCTTTTGATCTTCCTTAGTCCATTTCACCCACCTTTGCCCCCTAACACATGGCATCCAACAACCTGTTCCACTTATAAGCTGTTTTCTTTTCACTTAGCATGTTTCCATTGAAGTCCTTCATGTTTTTACAAATAGCAAGATTTCATTATTTTTTATGGCTGAATAATATTCCAGAGAGAGGGGGGGCACTTACCACATTTTCTTTGTTCATTTATGAATACTTAGTGTTTTCATATCCTGACTATTGTAAATAATGCTGCAATGAACATCTGGGTCATATATATTTTTAAGTTAGTGTTTTCATTTTCTTTAGATAAATATCCAGGAGTGGAATTACTGCATCATACGGTAATTCTATTTTTCAATTTTTTTTGAGGAAGCTCCATACTGTTTTCCACAGCAGCTGCACCAATTTACATTCCCACCCACAGTGCACAAGGGTTCCCTTTTCTCCACATCCTTGCCATCACTTGTTATTTCTTGTCTTTTTGATAATAGCTATTCTAACAGGTGTGAGGTGAGATCTCATTGCAATACATCTTGGCTTGCAGTTCCCTGATGATGAGTGATGTTGAGCAGTTTTTCACGTACCTGTTGGCCATCTGGATGTCTTCTTTAGAAAAATGTTTGTTCAGGGGCTCCTGGGTGGTTCAGTCGGTTAAGCATCTACCTTTGATTCAGGTCATGATCCTGGGGTCCTGGGATCAAGCCCCGGGGTGTGTGTGGGGGTATCCTGCTCAGTGGGAAGTCTGCTTGTCCCCTCCCCTGCTCCCCACTGATGCTCTCTCAAATAAATAAATATTTTTTTAAAAAAGAAAAATGTCTCTTTAGATATTCTGCCCATATTTTAATTGAATTGTCTGACTGGTTTTTGTTTGTTTCTTTGTTTATTTTTAATGTTGAGTTGTGTGGGTCCTTTGTATCTGTTGGAAATTAACCTCTTACCAGATACATGATTTGCAAATATCTTCTCCCATTCAGGAGTTTGCCTTTTCATTTTGTTGATGGTTTTGTTTGCTGTGCATAAGCTTTTCTCTATTTTTCTCATTCATTTTCAAGTTACTATAATATGGAAAGCATACACTAAAATGCAAAATTCCCCCTTTCCCCAATGCCCACTAATTATTTTCTCCTGGGCAACTTATGGTTTTAAGCTTGATGAGTGCTTTCCAGATCTGTGTCTATACAGACCTTGTGCACACATGAGTACATATATATAAATATATAGTTGGCTTGCTCATAACATTAATGGAATGACAGTGCACATTTTTTCTTGCCATGCATTTATTATTGAAATTATCTCTTGGGATTATTTTAATATCAGAATATATGGATTTATCTTTTTTCTTTTAACTACAGCCACTATTCATTTTAATAGTCCCTCACTGATGAACAGTCAGGCTGCTTGCAATAATTTATTTTGCTGTTCCTAGTTAAAGTTTCCTTGCCTATCCCTGCATGTGTCCTTTTTGCACACATGTGAATTTCCCTGGGAGGTATATGCGTTTATATTTAATAGATACTGACAGGTTACCTTGTTAAAAAATCTATACCAACTTGGAATCCCACAAATGAACCCAAGATTGCCATGTGCACCACACCCTCAGCAACACACTGGATATTAGTGGTTTCTGCCAAACTGAAAGGAAAATCACATGACATTTGTTGAATTTACATTTTCCTAATTTTGCATATTAACCATCACATGAACTTTGTCTTTTTTCTATTGTTATCTTTTCTTATTTATTCCTAAGAACTTTTTGTATATTATAGTTCACCATTTTTGTATATTATAGTTCACCATTTTTCTTTTCTTTTGATTGTTTTATGGTATACTTCATAACGGGAAGGATTTTTATAGGAGGTCATATCCATCAATAATTTTTGCATGGCTTCTAAAGTTTGCATTAGCATAACTTTCTTAAACCAAATTTGGCAGTCCATATTTCCTTATACTAAATATTTGTGTGTGTGTGTGTATAGTACATGTATATGTATAATATACATATATTAATCCACCTTTATTTCATTTGGAGTTTTAGGGTTTATGTGTTAATAAAATAATTCTAACTTTGACTACAAAGTAAACTTCGATATTCTCTTCCAATGCATTTGTTGTTTTTATTTCAGTTATTAATCCATATACATTTATTTTGGTTCTTGATGTGTAGCAGGTATATATCTTTTTGTTTACAAGATTTGTAGGTTTTTCCTAACAACATTCATACTTTCACTGCCAATTTGAAATGCTATCTTTTTATGTAATTTTAAACATATTTTATTGGTTCTGCTGCTGAATTCTCTTCTGTTCCACTGTTTCACTCCTTTGTTCCTGAGTTACTGTAATTTTAGACTATATTTTGATATTATGTAGGATATAGTCTTCCTTTGTTCCCTTTCAAAACAGGAACAAAAATTCTTGGCATGTCTCAAGTATTCTTTCTAGCCCACATTTCATTTAAAATATCTCTGTCTTCTTTAATTAATTTAATTTAATTTAATTCCTTTAATTAGGGAAGCTGGTTAATTCTTATATCTCTTGTGTCTACAAGGAAGTTTAAGGACTCAGCTCTCCAGGAGGAGAGGGCATCTATCATCTAAAACTTCCGAATGTTTAACTCTCATGAATGGAGTGATGGTAGGTGATACCCTGGCTCATGGCTTCACAATTTTCCCAAAAATAAATCCCTCTCTTATTATAGGTGTATTGTAATTCATAGCCTACTTCTGTGAAGACATTTCTATTTATGTGAATATAAACTTCAGATGAAGGAAAGGCAAGCTGCTCCAGAATACCTACTTTGGGTGAATGTGGGGTCTCATGACCAAATATTGGGTAAGGTTTTTGTAGCTGATGAGGGCTGGGAGATGGCAAGCTACAGCTCCCTTCTGGGCTTCCACTATACTTTGAAATCAGAAAACCAAGGTCAGAAACAAAGAGGGGACCACTTAAACCAAGAGGGAGGCCAGGTCAGACTTCCTTATTGTATAACCCCATGTGATCATGAATACGTTGCTAGTTTAATTAGCTGCACTTGCTCTAGAATTGGAATCAATCATCAATTTAAGGGAGAACTCCTGTCCCACCTAGATGCAAGTAGACACATGAGTGGATATCATCCCAGGTTTCATTGTGCAGAAGGTAGTAAGAGAGAGCAATGGTCCTAAAATGTAATGAAGTATTCAACCAAAACAAAATATTTAATAACTGGACATGATGTAGAATAAAGCTCATGTTTATAAGTACTAAGATATTATTTCACTATTGATTGAGAATTTTCTTCTCTCTAATGTCTAAAATGCATGCTGAGAATCAGATGTCAGAAGGGAAAAGTTGGTAGTGATTCTTTGAACAAAACCTGTTCTGTGTTTGTACCTCACTGAACAAAGTCTCTACAATCACATGGTTCCAAAGATCAATGGAACCACCATCCATCTGGTGTCTAAAGCCAGAAAATCCAGAATTGCTCTTTACAGTTCCATTTTCTTCATCTCACAAACCCCATTAATCATTGAGTCCTATTGATTTTACTTCCTGTGTGTTTTTCAGATGTGTTAAACCCTCTCAAACCACCATCGGCTGATTCAAACCAGTATCACCCAGATTCATGTCATTGTCCCCTAACTGTCCTCTCCATGCCATCCTTGTTCCACTGCATATATTCTATGCAGGAACCAAAATCACATCAAAAAGCAAACAAAGCAAACAAAACCACTAACCAATTTCCCTCTTTATTAATTATTGACATTCTCAGGAACAGAAATCTTAGAGTCTAACCCCCCCTGCTAACCTGGTATCGATGCATCAACTTCATCTCTCACTGCTCACATCTTGCTCATGAATCCCCACTTGCCTTTCTTATTCTGTTTCTTAAAGCTCCCAGAATTTCCTCCCAGCAACTAGTTCCTTCACAACTGCTCTTTACCTGTGCCATTCCACTCTTCCCCTGCCTTACACCTGCTCATTTCTTCTGTCTCAACCAAATGTCAACCCTTTGATTAACCCACAATTTAGTTTCCTTATGATCTTATGGAGCCCATGACACCTCATATTTCTGCTTTGCAAAATCTAGGATTATATGTTTGTCCACCTTCCCTTCTAGAATGTGAGCTCTAGCCTGGGTTCTTATGATCATCATCTGGAAATGTCAGTCTTTCTGAGTGATGACAGGGAACTTGGCTAGACACAACTTTAGCATCCTTTTCATCTGGTGTTTTATTATTTACTGTGTCATTGGTTCTCAAGGGTTAGCATGTATCACAAATGCCAGCAATGCCTGTTAAGACACAGGTTTGGGGCCCCAACTCCAGAGTTTCCTGGTCAGTGGGTCTAAGGAAAAGGCTCCTGAGTTAGCATTTCTAACCAATTCTCAGGTGATGTTGATTATGCTGCTCCAGGCACCCCATCTGAGAATCATTGCTACAGTTGTCCACCTTCCACAGCCTGACCTAAGCTGATAGAGTCAGTAGTAATGAATACTCTGAGGACCAAGCACAGAGAACTACATTCCAGGAGACTGGAGTTGTATTCCCAATTTTGTCATTTTTTTCCTCTGTGCCCTCAGCAAATCACTCAGCATTTATGAAAACCAATTCATCTTTCAGCAGAATGCTGACCTAAGTGCTTTGGGAAATAAAATATTACAATCCATTTTGAATCTTCAAAACTGTATTGAGATGCTCAGCAATTACTGCCTTATGATGTAATATTGATTAGAACCCAGCTCGCTTATTCACCCAACAGCATATTAATTATTGATGGAAATGGTTGGCCTGAGATTCTAATTTAATTGAACATGGTTGTCATCACGCTCGTGGTAAAGTTGCATTCATCATCAGGAGTGTTCACTGCTAGACAGTCTGGGTGTCTTGCCTAGTGTTGCTCTGTGAGTGGGTTGCTTCATACCTAAACAAGCCAAAGAATGATGAATATGATGTTTATTAGGAACTGAATTATGTCTCTCATACTTCACTGGATTTGTCCTATTGACTCTAAGTTCCAGCTCCAAGAGTGGGACAGAGACAACTAAGTGTTTTATCTATTAGTGCCTTTTCTCATTTACAGCAAGAAAAATCCTTTCAGTAACATAGATCTTTCTTTCATAGCGTTGCTATGGACACACATTACTTCTGCCTGAAAGAGAATATTACCATTTAACACATTGAACTATAGTTTCCAACTGGGGGACTGGACCACCTGATTCCATTTGTACCCAACAGTGTTACAGAAACAAATGTCATGATACCATTGCTATAGGAAACCAAGAAAGCCTAGAGATTTTTGAGAACACAAAAAGATTTACATGTAAAGAAATATACTCATGTTGAAAAACTCTCTTATGTGTCATCACTATACAGAACTATCTGTGCCTGCATATAAAGAAACCCACATACATCAATTGAGGTACTACATTCTCTTCCTGGAAAATTTGAGATGGCTGGCTGGTGGATTTAAGCCAATGAGGAAAGGTAAACCACTGGCAGAAATGATTGCTAAAAAAGTCCCTATCCTTATCAGACAGCCACTGCCTCTCCTGATGAGTTCCCGATTTGGATGATGGATCAGGATTCCATGTGGACCATGACTGTAGAAGTAATACTTTATAATAAGTTGCTCCTTCTTATAAATTCCAAAGCAGAATCTTATCGAAGGGCTTGTGTTTACTCCACTAGGTCTTGGTCTCTGATGGCCTCTTCAACTTGGCCTACCTGAGAACTTCATGCCTGCTTAGATCCCTTAGGCTTTAAGGTGTGTACAACTGATGCTTTGTGTCATAATTATGAACATTTTCCATGGGATCCATGGCTTCCATTGGTAAACTAGAAATTGGGGGTAAACTTGAAAAAGAAAACCCAAATGAGTTTCTTATAATGTCCTTATGAAATCGAGGTTCACCAGAAATCTACACAAAATCATTGAAGAGATTAATTTGACCCAATGTTATACAAATAACAAATATACCTTCATCCAAGAAGCACAGCAAGATGACATTGTTTTCAGAACTCCATGTTCCTTTTGGACACCACCAAGGAGTGCCACCCATGACATTCCCGTGTATATATCCCAATGTTTATAGAGTCAAGGTTAGCCTCTTGATTTACAGATCCCAAGGTTTAGTGTGTGTATGTGTGTGTGTATTGTGTGTGTGTGATGTGTAATGTGTGATGTGTGATGTGTGGTATGCCTATCAGGGGCATATTACATCAAGATAAATATTTGGGGACAGAGACAGTTTGAGGGTATTTTCTAAATAATAAACTTTAAAGCCAGAGACAAAAAGTGAGACGTCTCTATGCAGATGTCCAGAAGTTTAAGTCCTTCTGTTTTAAAGAAAACCCTAACAGTGTATCAGCAATGGGAAACTCTATTTTCCTGTTGGCTTACTTAGTTGCCCCCTTAACATTTATATCTTCTCAGTTCTTTTGTTAAGATTTTATTTATTTATTCATGAGAGACACATGAACAGAGAGGCAGAGACACAGGCAGAGGGAGAACCAGGCTCCCTGTAGGGAATCCAACATGGGACTCGATCCCAGGACCCCAGGATCACGACCTGAGCCGAAGGCAGACACTCGACCAATGAGCCACCCAGGCATCCCAATACCTTCTCAGTTCTTAATTTATACTCAGATTTCCTTGTCTTTTTTTTTAATTTATTTTTTATTGGTGTTCAATTTACTAACATACAGAATAACCCCCAGTGCCCGTCACCCATTCACTACCACCCCCCACCCTCCTCCCCTTCTACCACCCCTAGTTCGTTTCCCAGAGTTAGCCCTGCCTTAATCAACCTTTCCTCAAACCCTTACCTTCAGGATTAAAACAGAATACATAAATTGTGATAAATAAGTGGACACTAAATATACACAAATAAGCACATCTATACATAAAGTTCACAGTATATTGGTTTTGAATGGCTCAAGTTTCCTTTCCTCCCTAATACTCACACGCTTCTGGTCTTGGAGTCATATAGCCATATGGCCCTTGGCCCTGCACTTCATGTCATGGCTTTGAGTAAACATTTTCTTGGGTCCTTTTACATACAGCAATGCCTACTGATAACTTCACCGCACACAGGCACAACAAAAATCCTGTAAATATGTCTCAACACAGCCAGACAAAATTTAACCCCTACTCTACACTCAAATGCCCCAAAGCTGATTCCATAAATATCTATAACAATCAGGCATGCAGTGGACTAGGAAAAAAAAAAAACAGGTAGAAAGCAACTGGTATTCCAACTAATTGCAGTCACCATATCTTCACTGATGGATCTTACTTAAACATGTTGCTGCATGAACACATTGCTGGGGGCTCAGGGGCAGCTGTGCATGTGAGGGAACCTGAAACTAAAGCTTCTTGACAGACTTAACTCTGTCAGGCCTCGTGAAGGCTGGAGCTAGAATAAGGAAGCATTAGCGCTTCATCTACCTGCCGCTGGAGCCATGGGGACTCTTGTTTCTACTTATCCATGAGCCCCTGCTCCCCAGCACTTTCCCCTTGATCATCCTTTGCTTGCTGTACTGCTGACAGCCCTACCTAACCTTTCAGCTCAGGCACCTGTCACTGACTAGCCAAAATCCATGATTCTTAGTCTTGGGAGGGGGATATGATTGAGGTCCAGCAAGAGTCAGGCTAGGGGACGTCACTTGCTGCTCACTCTCCAGGATTGTGGACAGAGTTGAATTCCTACTGCTGCATTGGAACTCATGAAAACATATCCAAGGGATTTTTTAACCCCATTAATTTTTAGCCACACTTTTAAAATATATCTAGCTTCCCAACCCCTTTCTCCACCAATTTATTTCTAAATTTATTGAAATGCCCAAGACACTGTCTTTTTTTCTCTTTCTTCAGTCTCCTATCTTTTTTTGCCTCCCCAATCCCTCTCTATCGCATGCCTTACCCTGTCAGCCACTACCACAACTTCCTGACTTCCAAAGATTTTCAGTGTCATCCCCACCCTGCCAACAGGAAACCCCAACTCTGAGCAGCCAATCTCTCCAAATCTCCTCTCAGAGCTTGAGGTCCATTGGAGAGTATCACATGAACTTGCAGATCAGGGCCCCTAAACATCACAGTCTCCAGCTTCACTGCCACCTGACAATCCTGTAGTGTCCTGGTGGCCTGCCTCTAGGGTTTCCCACTAAAAATGGTTCCAAAGTAGTCTCTTGTGATTCTTCGTATTATACTTTACCTCTCATCTGTTCCAGAAAGTTCCCTCACCTATAATTTCACAAAGGAAATAGAGGGATAAATCAGAGCTTCCCAGAAACTGGCTTTCCTGTCCCCTCCCCACCCCCACCCCCATCAACTCCACACTTACCAGCATCTGCTCTGCTCACTCCTTTCCTCTTGCTTAGCAGAAGGGCCTCTCCTCCAGCCAAGAACAGACCTCCAAATGTGCTCTGATGCCTCCAAATGTGCTCCTTCCACCTCTTCAGGAACTGTCTCTACTCTCCATGGATCTCCAACCTCTTGTCTCTACTTATTGGTCTACTTCAGCCTAATCATAGATCCTTATGTTTCCCCATCACAGAAAATTTCCCTTCAGTCCTGCTTCTCAATCCTTCCCATTGCCCAAGGCATTTGTTCCAGTTTTCAGGTGGCTTGTGATCTCCTGCTGCCTCGGCCTCCTCATCACTCCTACGGAGTCTCCATGAGCTCTGTTTCGTTCTCAGATCCCCAGTGACCTCTGGCTTGTCGAGCGTGCCTGGATTCCATGACTTGTTTCACATGAACCCACAGCAGGATGTGACTGTAATGACCTACCTCTCCTCAATACATTAGTCCTTTGACACCTCTTTTTCTTGGTCTTCCTTTTGTTTTTCTGAGCCCTCTTCCCAATTCCTCCACCTTTAATATTGGGGTTCCTGAGGTTCCATCCTAGATCCCTTTCTCTTCCCACTCCTTGTACTTTTAGTGCATGATCTCGTAGCCCCTCCTTTAAACTACCACCCTCTTGGCTATGGATTGAAGTATCTTCCAGATTATTTCGTAGTTTCTACATGAATGGCTCATACTAGGTTGACACTAGATATGTCTAAAACTAAACCCACACCCCCTATCCTGCATCTTTCATTCCCATGGTCGCTGTACTACACCCACATAATGACCACCTCCGTCTTCACGACCCACATGTGGTGACCCCCTGCATTGCCCCCACTTTGTATATGGTGCCATTGTGTTACCCAGCCTAGGGACCCACCCATCATCTCTGACTCCCAGACTTCTTTCACCTCCCAAATCAGATAAGTCTCTAATTGCTGCTAATTTTTCCTCCTTCATGCTGCTCAAAATGGTCTTTTCCTCCCTATTTTCACGAACACAGCCTCACTTCCATCCCTCACCATGTCTTCTATCTGTGAGTGGCTCTTATCCAACTCTATTGACTTTTTGATAATGTGAATAAAATCCTGCTTTTATGACTATTAACACAACTCTCATCTCTCCCCCACCTACTTGTTGAACCCTCATTTCCTGTTACATCGAAGCTGGGAGCTTCCCTACCCCTCCAGACTTCCTCTTTTCAGCAGCCTCAACACACACTGTGCTTCTGCTTAGGAAGGGCTTTCCTTGTCTGCTCTTCTTAATCACTATGCTCCACACTTTTTCAAAGCATCTCAAGTGTTAAGTCCTAAAGAAAGTCTCTCCTAGCCCTCTGAGCCAGAGCTTCTGTGCATTGCAATTACAAGTTTCCTTGGTCGGGCAGGGATGCCACCACCCCCAGCACATTCCAGGGTGCAGCTCAGCTTCCAACACAGCTGGGACACCCAGCATGTACACATTCCTTATGTGCACACCGCAGCAAGAGCTCAGTCAAAGCCATGCTGACGCTTGCAATTTGTTTTCTATTTTAACCCACCTCAACCTCCTTCTGTTTGACTTCACAAAGACATTTCTTATGACCTGACTTCCTCTAGGTGACAGCTTCCTTTCATTATTCCCAAGTATAATTTACTGGCTTACTTTTCTTCCTCCTAGTTTATTTTTATAGCATTCCTATTCATTTTGGGGGTAACAGCTAGTCTTAAAAGCTTATTCTTTTGAGAAAACAAGTATGAAAACTAGTGGAAAGTATTATAAAGACAATCATTCATGTCCTACCAACATACACATCACAGGAACTGGCTAAAGGCAGTTTCTTTTTATATATCTGTTTATCTTCTGAGGATACATAAGGGCTCATGCTTTAATAGTTTTCATGTTTTTCCCCTTTTCACTATCTTCTTATAGAAAATTCTCATCATGATCTCTCCAGGGTTATTGCAAATTCTGCCAGTATTATTGTTAAAACTCTCTTATTTTTTTAATATATAATTACTCATTTCAGAGATTCTAGCATTCACAGAATTGAACTTTTTCACTATTTTCTGAATCACTTTGTTAATCTGTATAAGGAATTTAAAGCCACTGACTCATCATATTGCTTTTCCACTCAGAGTTGGCTTAATGAGATCCTCACCAATAGTTGACAAAGATGTTACATTTCTTAACAATGAAGGTAGGGAACAAAGGACTAAAACCATTCTGCATAACAGAAAGAAGAGAAAGTGGAAAATAAGTATGGAGATGGCACCATAGGAAGTCCAAGTATATTTACCATGCTTCTTTAAATTAATCCAACTAGAAGTATTGTTTAAAGAAGAATTTTTCATACTACTTTATATATCTAGAACTGAAACGCAAGCAGTTTGTTTTAAAATATGACCATTTTAATGGTTCTTTTTTTCCACATAATTCCTTTTTTTTTTGTCTTATCTTCCTCTTGTAGGGAACTTACTCATTACTTAGTTTACATTCATTTGAGGTGATCTGTTCATGATATACACACATACACACACACATACACATGCACTTAGAGTGAATTTTTTTTATATAGTTCATGGTATTCCATTGCACGCTAAGTTGACCTCTCTAAATCCTTTGTTGATGAACATTTGTATTGTTTCAAACATTTTGCCATTTCAAAGAGTGTTGCAGAGGATAATAACGTACATATGCCACTTCATTGTATGTAAGAATCTCTGCAGAATAATCTCAGAGTAGAAATGATTTAATCAAAGGCTATGTGCATTTGCAATTTTGGTTTCTATTTCCAGATTACTAT
Source organism: Canis aureus (assembly GCF_053574225.1). Lineage (NCBI taxonomy): Eukaryota > Metazoa > Chordata > Mammalia > Carnivora > Canidae > Canis > Canis aureus. Next base: position 10,331,930 of record NC_135641.1, read on the forward strand.
CCATCAAAGTAGAGCTATATGTCTATGTATCTATGTATCTATCTATCTATCAATCTTCTATCTAATCTATCCTCTATCTACCCACATTGCCATCAACAACATATGACTGGTTGGCCTTTTTAAAGGATTTTTTAAATCTTTTGTGCCAAGAGGAATGGTTGTAAATGCCTCCCTTCCTGGGCCCTCTGTCAATTTCTAAGGCCTCAGCTGAGAGAAGTCAGGAGGGAAGGAAGTACATGCAATCCTCTGTGCAAAAGTAAGACTTAGAAAGTTCAAAATGTTGGGATGCCTGGTGACTCAGAGATTGAGTGTCTGCCTTCGGCTCAGGGTGTGATCCCCATCCGGGGATCAAGTCCTGCATTGGGCTCCCTGTGAGGAGCCTGCTTCTCTCTCTATGTCTCTGCCTCTCTCTCTCTCTCTTTGTCTCTCATGAATAGAAAAAAAAAGAAAAATGAAAGAAAGTTCAAAACGTTGTTGATTGTATAGCAGTGCTCCTGACTCGATTGAACTTGATTGTGTGCTAAGCTTGGTCTGTCTGTTACAAGTTATGTGCACTAAAATAATACTGAATGTTTCCATAGGATATACACTGGTAATTCAACTTTCAATTTTAAAATGATTTTAGGTTTACAGGAAAGTAACAGTTTCACAAAAGTTGCACAGAGAGCGTACAGTTCCCATATACATATCACATCAGTTCTCCCATGATCAACAGCTTATATTAGTATGTGTATTTATTTAAATTACTGGACCAATACTGATCTTACTAACTCAAGTCCAAATGTATTACAGACTTCTTTGGTTTTTACATTTTGTTTTTTTTTTTCTCTGTTCTAGACTCTCCATCCAAGGTACCACATCCCTGCCCACCTTGACACTTCTTGACATATCTTGTCAACCTCTCGGTTCCTCACTCTGAAATCTCATTGCCCACTGGTGACCCACTTCTCAAATGAGGGGTTCTGTGGTCTGCACTTTGTGTCCCACCAAATTCATAGGTTGACAAGCCCAAGGTGACAGTATTGGGACTTGGGACCTTTGGGAGGTGCCTAGGACATGAGGGTATGGGCTTAGTGCCCTCATGAAAGTGGTCCTGGAGACCTAGCCCCTTCTGCCATGTGAGGGCACAACCTGAAGTCTGTGACTCAGCAGTGGGCCTCCCCTGATGGTGCTGGGATCTTGATCTTGGCTCTCCAGCCTCCAGAACAGTGAAAAATAATTTATGTTGTTTATAAGCTATCCAGTCTGTGGTAGTTTGTTAGAGCAGAGTGACAGACTAAGACAGAGGATTGTTTTTCCCTCACACCCACCACATCTGAGGGCCGGGAAAAGCATTAGGCTTCCCCTTGCTTCCCCACGTGGTACCCAGACCATCACTCATCTCCAGCTTTCACAAGCCCTGCTCCCGGTGAGAGTAATACCATTAATCAACCCTGCTCCTCCTCATCACTGCCAACATTGTCATCCTAAGTCACTTCCTTCATTCATTGACTATTTTAGCTTCTGGGTCATTGGCTTCTTCTATATTCCTACATCCACATCGTACCTTCTACTTGCATCCCTGCATGACCCTTGGATTCCAACACCCACACATCCATGATCCACATGGATGTACTGTTCACACCTTGACCTTGAAGCTCCACACCCCTTCATCTTCCATGACCTTTCCTACAGCACACTTTGGCCACTCTGTCCCAGGGTCCTACATCAGAAAATAATCAATTCTGACATTTCAGTCCCCAACCATGAGTTGCTTGCTAACCACCAACAGATTCAGCCAATGGAATGGTATTCCATTGCCAAAATTCTGAAGCTTAATGTAATTTTTAGTTCACCTAAACTTTTCATTTTCTCACTCCCCCTTTGGCCTTCCCCTCCTTCATTATACAATTTAGGATCATCACTAAAATCCTTCACCTTCTGTCAACCCATCCCACTCTTTGCCTGCCTGGTACTAGAACCCTCCAGCCTGAATGGACACTTCCATCTGATATCTGAAGCCTTGGCCAGAGCAGCTGAATGTTCCTAGAGAAAAGCATACAACCTGTCCTCAGTGTATCCTTTTAATGTCTTCATGTCAGATTTCATGTGGACACAATTACCTTGTAAATCTACCTTCATCTACTCCCCTTGGGTTTTCCATCTCATAGGTGGTCATCTCATAAATTTTCCTTCCTCATAGCCCTGGCGGATAGCTTTGCCTCATAATGCATAGAATGAATAGAGGTCACCAGATGAGAGACCTCTTATTTTTCCCTCCCAACCTGTAAACCTGTCCACGTTTGCAACCCTCTTCTTCTCTCCTCCCATAATAACTGATTAACTATTTCTTCTTTTATCAGGACCCAATCCTTCCAGATGTGCTGCAGGTCCCATCTTTCTTTTTCTTTTCCTTCTTCTTTTCTTCTTCTTCTTTTCTCATTAGAGAGGAAGATAGAGAGAGGGGGCAGGGGAGGGGTAGAAAGAGAGGAAGAGAGAGAATCTTAAGTAGGCTCCATGCCCAGAATGGAGCCCCACACAGAAATCAATCTCACAACCCTGAGATCATGACCTGAGCCAAAATTAAGAGTCAGACACCTAAAACCAACCAAGCCACCCAGATGCCCCAGGTCCCATCTCTTCTTGACATTGCATTGCTCCTCTTGCTATCTTCTTTGTCCTGTATCATCATTCCCCACGCCTTTCCAGATTATTCCTCATAGCTTGTAAATGTGTTCTGGTGTTGTCTTCTACAAACAAAATGAAACAAAGCCCCACACCTCACTTGTCCATCCATCCCTTTGCAGACACTTTGCTGTAACCATGTTTCTCTAAATAGTTTCTCTGAAACCAAATTTCTCTAAATAGTTATCTAAGAATGTTCCTTGTACTTCTGCATCTTCCATTTTCTCCTCAGATGACCACAATCTGGTTATGGCCTTTCTACATCTTAAAAACCACTTTTTCCAAGACAGCCTCCATGTTGCTCTACAATGTCTCTTTCTGGTTTCTATCTCACTGCAACTGACCCTGCTAAAGATCTTTTTCTCTTGGCTTCTGTGACATCACTCCCTCTTGTCTCTAGGATTTTTTTAAGGAGGATGCTCCCACTTACCCTTTAGAGTCCTCTTCATCTTAAATGGTGAAATTGTAGAGCCAAACCTTGAATCATGTACTCTTCTCTCTTGAAATTCTACTCCTAGATTGACAGCCTCTATTTCCAAGGGCTCAGATCACATTGCAGTGACTCTGAATGCATTTTACCCTCACTGAAGTTTTTCCCAATAAATCCTTTGTGTATCTCATCGCATCTTGGAATCTACTTCTTGGAGAACCTGAAGTAACCCAAGAGATGAGAGGGCTATTTATTTATTTGTCCTTATCAAAAATACGATCAATCAGACCTTAAGAAGGCACCATTGGACCCTTAGCAAAAGCACAGCTTTTAGGGAGGTTTGTGACTTCCTGTGGAGGGAACTCATGGGGGCAGGTTGCTACAGCTTGGCTGAAATGACAGGGGCAATGTGAGTCACATTATCTTCACTTGCTCTTGCATGAGGAACCACAACACACATTGGTGAGTCAAGTAGACTTCAGTGAGCAGGCCTTCCCTTCCTTACAACTGAGGCAAGAGTGCACTTAGAGAGGAGAAATAATTTTTCCACATACTGAGCTTTAAGGAATTGTTATGAAGAACAACATACATGCCTCTGAAAATGCAAAACCCAGCTGAATCCTGGGTGCAATGGAGAGCACAGATCATTAGTGAGGCTCTAAGTTGTAAAATATTGGTGCCTCATTTGGATGGCGAGTGGCAGGGGGAACAGAAATAAATATTCCTCATGGTGAAGCCACATCTCAAATAAAACCTAACAATTCAGGCTGCCACCACTACAAATTCCTTAACTTTCACAAGGGTAGCAGAGTGCCTGGATGTCAGACTGAGGAGAATAAGAAATTGGAATTTAATTCTTTGGACTTGGAACTTGCAAGAGCAAAACACTTGAAATTTAGTCTAAAGAAATTCTTTTCTAAGGGGATTTAATTTTTAAACTCCAGTGTCTCTCTAGAAGTCATAATAATGGGAGGGGCTTCATATTGAAGGTTAGAATTTCATCATGGAAATGTCTTCATACTTTGTTGTTGTGGTTTCTTAATATTGTAAGTGGATATCTTGGCAGAACCCCCGAGGGACAATTTTGAACGTGGCATTTGGAATAGCAAGTGGAATGAGAAATGATTCTTAGTTTTGGATGGGAGTAACCCTGAAGTCATTCTAGTTATTGTATTTCTCAGGCCTGCGTCAGGGCGTCGGGAGGGACAGCTCCACGCTGCCCACCGTGTTTCCAATGGAATACCTAAAAGAGTGCCATCAAGAAGCAGGGCCGATGTTAGGGGAGTGGGCTTGGGAGATGGGAGTACGGTTGCTTTGGTTGACTGTCCCTTCACCCACACAAAGAGCCAGACCTGAGTCACCCCAGGGTTTAATACTAAGTTCAACACTTTGGCGGGGGAGTAGTGGGCATGTATGGAAGGGGATGAATCTTTATTATCCACCTTTGGCACTTACTTTCTTTTTTTTTTCTTTTTTTAAGATTTTATTTATTTATTTATGAGACACAGAAAGAGAGAGAGAGAGAGAGAGAGAGAGAGAGGCAAAGACACAGGCAGGGGGAGAAGCAGGCTCCATGCAGGGACCCCGATGTGGGACTTGATCCTGGGTCTCCAGGATCACACCGTGGGCTGAAGGCAGCACTAAACCACTGAGCCACCCAGGCTGCCCAGCACTTACTTTCATGTGAAGGGAAAATTCAGAGTAAAATTCCTGCTTCCTCTCCATCACCTTCATAAATTATTTTTTTGTGGGGGAGTGCAAGTAACTTTTAAAAAGTGAAAAGATGACCCACTCAGATCCACCTTCTTCCCTTTCTCTCATGGTCTGCCTCTCTGCAGAAAGCAGGTGTTCTCCTCCACTGCCCCTCCAGAGAGGCCTGTGCTGCCTCAGTTCCTTTCCCGCCAGGACGGGAGGCTCAGGAGTCCACTGAATCATCATGCTGTGCTATGTATGACATCTCAGAGACTTCCTCTGGCACCTCACTTCCCTATGGGGAGCTCTCTCCAGACGGTGTGTGTTCATAGAGTTCTTGCTCCGTGTGGTACAGGGCACAGTCCTGACCTCTCTGGTGAGAAGCACTAGAGAATGGGGGACCCCCAACAGTTTATTTGCTCAGTAGACATGCATGCTCCGTAACTCCTAAACAGCACCTAACACAGAGGGTAATTCATCTAAAAGGAGGCCTTCATGCACCTGCGCTTTGAAAGCCAATAGAATTACTAGAAATGCTGAGTGAATTATTCTAAGGAACTTTATGGCTTCATGGAGGAGGGATTTAAAACTCATGTCACTGCATAAGAAAGAGTTCAGACAAATATGGCAATGCTTTCTTATTACATTTTATCTAAATGACAGTGATTTGCAACACGTTGCATAGCATCTGACATGAGAAGTGAAATGGATTTACAGTGTTGGTTTAAAACAAGGCTTTGTGTTGTTTTATTCATTTCCTTAAACAATGTACCAGAAACACGTTCTGGAGAGAATGGCTGTGGAATTTGTAATAAAGGGGTTTTGATTCATTGAATTGCTAGATGGTGTTTTTAGACAGTTTTTCTATTGTATTAACAGAAGTCACCTGTGATCTCATGGAGAGAATGAAGATCTCTGGAGCCCAGTATGACAGCAGTTCAAGATGGTCACATTACGGAAAGATTGCTTTGGTCTAAGAAGCTATAGGGACACAGATTCGTGTGTAGCCTCAGATTGCCTCGGAATGTAGAGATGAGATCATTTCAATAAATTGTCACCACTGACCACTTGTCCACATTTCCTTGGCCATATTAGCAATAGCTATATAACTAACATTCTTACTGTCTTGGCTTTAAAAAATCAACCAATACATAGCAACTACTCCACCTGTTGATGTTCATGGTATAATTCCAGAGTAGCAACTTTGATGCAAAATTCATAATGTCACCAATTTTGTTTCTAATCTCCAAAAGGATTGAAATATAAATAATTCACAAATAGCCAGGGTAACATTTCCCAGCTTCCCTCCTAAACAGACCCTCTGGAATCCCACCAGGGATGGGAATCCTTCTTTATCAAGCACTGCACAAGACAACTCTGGGGTATTTGGAAGAGTTATGAACCTCACAGTAACGGAAACCAGCCCAGGATCTCAGAGGCACAGAGAGACCCCATGTGGTACCTGAGCTCCATGAAGATAACTGTGCTCTGAGGGTTGCTCAGGGCCCTTACAAATTTAATGCCAGTGACATTTTTAGATCACAAGAGTGTTTCCTTGAAATGAAGACTGCCGCTCCCCATCATTCTCCCCACGGTGCATTCTTAAACCCCTGCCTTGGGATAAACTAAATGTCTCATCTTCATGAGCCACACACTTTGTATGAATCAGGATGTATCTGACATCCCCGAGGTTATAATTTATGGCTTCTGATTATGAAAAATATCTTTAAAGAAGGAAGATGTTAAGCAGAATTGCATGTTTCCCACGTGCAACTGTCATTAGAGAAGAAACTCTGCACAAATTTTATTTTCTTTCATTTAAAATAACATATAATTTAAATAAGGGCAATCTCAGAGGGTTTTTTATTTGCTTTTGCAAGTTAACAATATGAAAGGAGCCATTTGCAACATACGGCCACTTAACGCTACCCCCTCATGCCTTAGCTCCTCCCTCCCAAGTGCCCACCATATGCGGTGTTCACTGGAAATCAGGCTAAGGTTGAGTCAGGCGGTAGGATCTACACATGATGCTCCACGGAAATGTGCCTAAGGGGCTGGTATGTGTCTGTTAGTTTCAGATCAACTTGGACTAGTGTGGGGACTGATTGCAGACCCAAAAAGATGGGTAAGAAGAGGAGCTTAAGCACATTTCTCAGCAGCTACCCATCCCTTGGTAGGCACCTCTGGCTGTGGTCAGTTATCTGGCAGGCTAGTGTAGAGTAAGGATGCCCTGAGACCCAGATCCCACAGGACTCACTGATGCAGGGGCTAGTGCCTGCCTCACAAGGCAGGAAAGGTGTAGGCGGTCCTTCCCAGAAACACCTCCTCAGGAGAGATTGGATCCATCATGTTTTCTTCAGAAGAGGCCCCTTCAGAGAAGATCTGAGAAAGGTCAGGAACTCGGCCAGGCCAGCCGCATCCCAGGTCTCAGGGCTCTGCCTCTGTTGTGTGGTTTCAGTCAAAGAGCACAGGCTTCAGCCAATTTATTCTCAATAGGGCAAGCTGCCCCACTGCCATTTTGATGAAGGACTTCCATGGGATCAACCTTTACAGGAACAGCAGATCAAGTCAACTCATTGTTTCCTATGACGTTCAGTGTCAAATTCTACAGCAGCTCACTGTTTCCCTCACAACAAGTGTCCACAGACAGCCTCCGTGCTCTTGTGACACGCACCAGGGTCATCACCCCAAAAAGCATATGCACCACGGCCATCACCCTAAAAGCACAGCTCCTAAGCTTGAGCTCAGGGGCTTCTAGGAAGGCAGGACCAAGACGGGTTTGGTGTAAAGTGTGTCCTCTCTCTTCTATGATTGTTTCTTTAATTACCTCAAAAATTTAGGCTAAGCACCATACTTGCCCAGCAATTTCTAATTCTGTGTGCATATAAGTATACATGTGTGCATGCGCGTGTGGAAAACCCAACTTATACGAAATACTCTAACAATCTAAATCTATAATTTAAATAGATCAGGTAATATTCAGATTTCATGCTCTATACAAAGGCAAGATAAGCTCATTGGAATAAATTAAGCATCTTTATCTTTGAGGATGGTCTCATCATTTTAGGAACAAAAGTTCAGTGGATTAAAGAATGATGTTACTGATGCCTGTGTTTCTGAGCCCACGTGGAGTTTTTTTTTTTTTTTTTTTTTAATTTATTTTTTTTTTATTGGTGTTCAATTTACTAACATACAGAATAACACCCAGTGCCCGTCACCCATTCACTCCCACCCCCCGCCCTCCTCCCCTTCTACCACCCCTAGTTCGTTTCCCAGAGTTAGCAGTCTTTACGTTCTGTCTCCCTTTCTGATATTTCCCACACATTTCTTCTCCCTTCCCTTATTTTCCCTTTCACTATTATTTATATTCCCCAAATGAATGAGAACATATAATGTTTGTCCTTCTCCGACTGACTCACTTCACTCAGCATAATACCCTCCAGTTCCATCCACGTTGAAGCAAATGGCGGGTATTTGTCATTTCTAATAGCTGAGTAATATTCCATTGTATACATAAACCACATCTTCTTTATCCATTCATCTTTCGTTGGACACCGAGGCTCCTTCCACAGTTTGGCTATAGTGGCCATTGCTGCTAGAAACATCGGGGTGCAGGTGTCCCGGCGTTTCATTGCATTTGTATCTTTGGGGTAACTCAAAATGGATGAAAGATCTAAATGTGAGACAAGATTCCATCAAAATCCTAGAGAAGAACACAGGCAACACCCTTTTTGAACTCGGCCATAGTAACTTCTTGCAAGATACATCCACAAAGGCAAAAGAAACAAAAGCAAAAATGAACTATTGGGACTTCATCAAGATAAGAAGCTTTTGCACAGCAAAGGATACAGTCAACAAAACTCAAAAACAACCTACAGAATGGGAGAAGATATTTGCAAATGACATATCAGATAAAGGGCTAGTTTCCAAGATCTATAAAGAACTTATTAAACTCAACACCAAAGAAACAAACAATCCAATCATGAAATGGGCAAAAGACATGAACAGAAATCTCACAGAGGAAGACATAGACATGGCCAACATGCATATGAGAAAATGCTCTGCATCACTTGCCATCAGGGAAATACAAATCAAAACTACAATGAGATACCACCTCACACCAGTGAGAATGGGGAAAATTAACAAGGCAGGAAACAACAAATGTTGGAGAGGATGCGGAGAAAAGGGAACCCTCCTACACTGTTGGTGGGAATGTGAACTGGTGCAGCCACCCACGTGGAGTTTTAATTATGCTATGCAAATCTTAATATTGATCTTTCATGTGGTGAAAATCAGAATTGTCCTTTTTCAAACATTTTCAGTATTAAGTGATGACTGCCTAAAGCATGTAAGTAAAGAAGTAATAGAAAACAATGATATTTAGACTGGGAGCGCAGTGGTTTCTAGGCTCTCCAGAAAATTTAATTTTGTAATTTCTATAAAAAATGCTTTTAAAAATCCAAACAATCTACAGTTTAAAAGCATAAACTAATATCTGATCCTGTATTGTATACAAAAGCAAATAAGCTCATCAGCATAAATTAAACATCTTTGTCTTCTAGGAGTTTTTCAACATTTTAGGAACAAGCGTTCAACAAGTTTAAACAGTACTACTATCTGCTTCATGTTTCTGAGCCTGTGTGGATTTTTTATTATAATATGTTTATGGGAATATCAGTCACTTATATAGTGGAAATCACAATTGTCCTTTCACATGTTTTTCACATATGGATTGATGATTGCTGCCAAAAGCATTTCAAAATAAGAAACCAGAATTTCAGAGAGTAGCAATTCTGTTTTGTTCTGCTGGTTCTGTTTCCTTGGCTATAAACTATATACAGGATTATAACACTTTTCTCTGAAGGTTGTTGTGATTAATTAAAAACATAGCAGACACAAAGGCACCCGGCACCGTTCTGGACACTGGTCAGCTCTTTGATCTCTCCTTCTACTTTTTTTTTTCCTTTTCTTTCTTCTCTATTTCCTTTCTTTTCTGTAAAATAGTAGATACTGAAAGAATTCACAGTCCATGTTCCATAATGTTCCCTAAGTGAACACAACAACACAAGAGCAAGATCTGCTCTCCCCTCTGTTCTCCTGTGTCTGCTCCTCTTTTCTGGGGGTCCCGCATCTACTCTGTCTGTTTCCCTCAGCTTCGCATTTCCCTGGTCAATGCAGGTGGCCTGGTTTTGCAGTTTGCATGGTGTGTGTTTAACCCCTGCAGCTGCCTTGTCTGCACACAGTGGGGGTGGACATCAGGAGAGCAATCCCCAGGGCGACCCCATCAGCTGGTCCACGAGGTACCACCGCGGGAGTCCACCGGAGGGTGTTTTGAGCAGAAGAGGCTGAGAAACACTTGAGATGGCAGGTTCCTGTGGGAAGTTGATCCTGACTGTGTTTGTTCTGCCGGGGTGCTGGTTCTTTCCTCCAGAAGTTGTAGCTTTTCCAGGTTCCACGTGTGATGCTAAAAGCAAAAGGAAGTTTGCAAAAGTGATGCATGATGGAACATGAAGACGTGCTGGCCAAATTTGAACACAGGTCTTGGTCTAATTGTGATGTAAAGAAGTACATCTTAGCAATGCCCTTCTCCCATTTGGATCTACACTTATATTTTAGGTATTTTTCTAGCTGGGGCCTCATGAAAGCCAAATATCAAAATAAGCTGAGCCAGATCCAAGATTTTTGAGATATAAGGAAGTAAATTCAAGCATTTCAATCACACTAAAAATATCGGTATGCTTGTAATCACTTATAATGATGTAATCATGTTTTTGATGAGAGTGGTAATTAGGATAAAGTGACTTTAAGAAAAAAAAAGCAGGTAGGCAGGGCGAGATGGCTGAAGAGTAGGGTCCCCAAATCACCTGTCCCCACCAAATTACCTAGAAAACCTTCAAATTTTCCTGAAAATCTACGAATTCGGCCTGAGAGTTAAAGAGAGACCAGCTGGAATGCTACAGTGAGAAGAGTTCGCGCTTCTATCAAGGTAGGAAGACGGGGAAAAAGAAATAAAGAAACAAAGGCCTCCAAGGGGGAGGGGCCCGCGAGGAGCCGGGCTGAGGCCGGGGCGAGTGTCCCCAGGACAGGAGAGCCCCGTCCCGGAGACGCAGGAGCTGCACCCAGCTTCCCGGGGGAAAGGGGCCCGCAGGGAGTTGGAGCAGGACCCAGGAGGGCGGGGATGCCCTCGGGCTCCCGGGGACACTAACAGACACCTGCGCCCCGGGAGAGTGCGCCGAGCTCCCTAAGGGCTGCAGCGCGCACGGCGGGACCCGGAGCAGCTGGGGGGGGGGCTCGGGGGCGGCTCCGCGGAGGGGGCTGCGGGGCGGGAGCAGCTCGGGGGCTCGGGGGCGGCTCCGCGGAGGGGGCTGCAGGGCGGGAGCAGCTCGGGGGGCCTCGGGGGCGGCTCCGCGGAGGGGGCTGCGGGGCGGGAGCGCGGATCCAACAGCGCAGGCCCCAGGAGCACAGGGCGCCGGGACACAGCCCAGGATCCGGCCTCCCCCCGGGACAGGCAGAGGCGGGGAGGGCCCAGGACAGCAAGGACGCTCCTGCCCCGAGCTGAGCAGATCCGCGGCCCCGCCCTGGAGTCTCCAGGCCCTGCAGACGGAGAGCTCCATAGTGACTCCGGGGCTCCAGAGCTGGCCCCGCCACTGCGGTTGTTCCTCCTGGGGCCTCTCGGGGTAAACAACCCCCACTGAGCCCTGCACCAGGCAGGGACAGAGCAGCTCCCCCAAGTGCTAACACCTGAAAATCAGCACAACAGGCCCCTCCCCCAGAAGACCAGCTAGACCGACAGGGGAAAAGCAAGTTATTGACCAACCAACACTGGACAGTTCCAGGGGAAGTCGAGGGATTTACAGTATACAGAATCAGAGGATACTCCCCCTTGTTTTTTGTTTTTTGGTTTCTGTTTGATCCCCCCCCTTTTTTCTTTTCTTCTTTTTTTTCCCCCTTTTTCTTTTTCTTTTCTTCTTTGTCTTCTCTATTTTTCTCCTTTCCCAATACAACTTGTTTTTGGCCACTCTGCACTGAGAAAAATGACTAGAAGGAAAACCTCACCTCAAAAGAAAGAATCAGGAACAATCCTCTCTCCCACAGAGTTACAAAATTTGGATTACAAATTCAGTGTCAGAAAGCCAATTCAGAAACACTATTATAAAGCTACTGGTGGCTCTAGAAAAAAGCATAAAGCATTTAAGAGACTTCATGACTGCAGAACTTAGATCTAATCAGGCAGAAATTAATAATCAATTAAGTGAGATGCAATCCAAACTAGAGGTGCTAACGACGAGGGTTAACGAGGTAGAAGAACGAGTGAGTGACATAGAAGACAAGTGGATGGCAAAGAGGGAAACTGAGCATAAAACAGAAAAAAAATTAAAAGAACATGAGGATAGGTTAAGGGAAATAAGTGACAGCCTCAGGAAGAAAAATCTACATTTAATTGGGGTTCCCAAGAGCGCCGAAAGGGACAGAGGTCCAGAATATGTATTTGAACAAATCATAGCTGAAAACTTTCCTAATCTGGGAAGGGAAACAGGCATTCAGATCCAGGAAATAGAGAGATCACCCCTAAAATCAATAAAAACCGCTCAACTCCTCAACAATAATAGTGAAGCTTGCAAATTCCAAAGATAAAGAGAAGATCCTTAGAGCAGCAAGAGACAAGAAATCTCTAACTTTTATGGGGAGAAATATTAGGTTAACAGCAGACCTCTCCACAGAGACCTGGAAGGCGAAAAAGGGCTGGCAGGATATATTCAGGGTCCTAAATGAGAAGAACATGCAGCCAAGAATACTTTATCCAGCAAGGCTCTCATTCAGAATAAAAGAGCTTCCAAGATAGGCAGAAACAAGAATATGTGACCACCAAACCAGTTCTCCAAGAAATATTAAGGGGGACTCTGTAAAAGAAAGAGGAAGTCCAATGGAACAATCCATAAAAACAGGGACTGAATAGGTATCATGATGACACTAAACTCATACTTTTCAATAGTAACTCTGAACATGTATGGGCTTAATGACCCCATCAAAAGGCTCAGGGTTTCAGACTGGATAAAAAAGCAAGACCCATCTATTTTCTGTTTACAAGAGACTCATTTTAGACATAAGGACACCTACAGCCTGAAAATAAAAGGTTGGAGAACCATTTACCATTCAAATGGTCCTCAAAAGAAAGCAGGGGTACCCATCCTTATATCAGATAAACTAAAGTTTATCCCGAAGACTGTAGTGAGAGATGAAGAGGGACACTATATCATACGTAAAGGATCTATACAACAAAAGGACTTAACAATCCTCAATATATATGCCCCAAATGTGGGAGCTTCCAAGTATAACAATCAATTAATAACCAAAGTTAAGACATACTTAGATAATAATACACTTATACTGGGTGACTTCAATGTATGCTTTCTACAATCGACAGGTCTTCTAAGCACAACATCTCCAAAGAAACAAGAGCTTTAAATGATACACTGGACCAGATGGATTTCACAGGTATTTACAGAACTTTACATCCAAAAGCAACTGAATACACATTCTTCTCAAGTGCACATGGAACTTCTCCAGAATAGACCAAATACTGGGTCACAAATCAGGTCTTAATTGATACCAAAAGATTGGGATCATCCCCTGCGTATTTTCAGACCATAATGCTTCGAAATTAGAACTAAATCACAAGAAGAAGTTTGGAAGGATTTCAAACACGTGGAGGTTAAGGACCATCCTGCTAAAAGACGAAAGGGCCAACCAGGGAATTAGAAAAGAATTAAAAAGATACATGAAAACTAATGAGAATGAAGATACAGCCATTCAAAATCTTTGGGATGCAGCAAAAGCAGTCCTGAGGGGGAAATACATCACAATACAAGCATCCATCCAAAAACTGGAAAGAACTCAAATACAAAAGCTAACCTTACACATAAAGGAGCTAGAGAAAAAACATCAAATAGACCTACACCCAGCAGAAGAAAACATTCGAGCAGAACTTAACGAAATCGAGACCAGAAGAACTGTGGAACAGATCAACAAAACCAGGAGTTGGTTCTTAGGCTGGTTAATGGTTCTTAGATAAACCATTAGCCAGCCTTATTAAAAAGAAGAGAGAAAAGACTCAAATTAATAAAATCATGAATGAGAAAGGAGAGATCACTACCAACACCAAGGAAATACAAATGATTTTAAAAATATATTATGAGCAGCTATACGCCAATAAATTAGGCAATCTAGAAGAAATGGACGCATTTCTGGAAAACCACAAACTACCAAAACTGGAACAGGAAGAAATAGAAAACCTGAACAGGCCAATAACCAGGGAGGAAATTGAAGCAGTCATCAAAAACCTCCCAAGACACAAAAGTCCAGGGCCAGATGGCTTCCCAGGGGAATTCTATCAAATGTTTAAAGAAGAAATCATACCATTCTACTAAAGCTGTTTGGAAAGATAGAAAGAGATGGAGTACTTCCAAATTCGTTCTATGAGGCCAGCATCACCTTAATTACAAAACCAGACAAAGACCCCACCGAAAAGGAGAATTACAGACCAATATCCCTGATGAACATGGATGCAAAAATTCTCAACAAGATACTAGCCAATAGGATCCAACAATACGTTAAGAAGATTATTCACCATGACCAAGTGGGATTTATCCCTGGGATGCAAGGCTGGTTCAACACTTGTAAAACAAACAATGTGATTCATCATATCAGCAAGAGAAAAAACAAGAACCATATGATCCTCTCAATAGATGCAGAGAAAGCATTTCACAAAATACAGCATCCATTCCTGATCAAAACTCTTCAGAGTGTAGGGGAGGTGGCCCGGGGATGGGGGTGACTGGATGACAGGCACTGAGGGGGGCACTTGATGGGATGAGCACTGGGTGTTATTCTATATGTTGGCAAATTTAACACCAATAAAAAATAAATAAAAAAAAAAGCAGGGATGGAGGGGGTTCAGGGAGAGAGAGAGAGAGAGAGAAAGACCTAGAAATCGAAGGATTTCTAGTCTCCTTCCTTTCTTTGCATTCCGGCTGTTGCTCCCTCTTCCCAGTCACTGTCCTCTCTACACCTGGACAAGCTCCCCCAGCCTTAAGGTACATCAAGGTAGGACTCAGGGCGGTGTTCCTGACCGCTGCAGACTTACCTGGGGGACCCCCGTGGTTTTGCCCAGCACCGTCTGCCTGCGGCAGTCACCATGTGGCCCCAGAGATGTGAAAATCACTTAGTGCTTCCCTCAGTTAGTGGTGACCACCCTCCCAGAGGAAGCCTTCATTTACCTTTGCAATTGCATAGCCTTGCACTGGGGCAGACAAATCACAAGCCCTCACTTGATGTTTATTTAGTGAATCAATGAGGATAAAGTATAGAAAAAAAAGATAGAAAGAAGGGAACATCCATTGAGGGCGGGGGGGATGAGGTGACTGGGTGATGGGCACTTGATGGGATGAGCAATGGCTGTTATACTATCTGTTGGCAAATCAAACTTCAATTAAAAAAAAAAGTCATAGTTTTAGAAAAAAAAAAAAAGAAGGGAATAAAGAAAAGGCATGGTAATAAAATGAGCTTCCAAACCAGGAAACATAGCAGTAATGTAATGCCTAACAGGTGAGAACATTCTAGTGGGAATCTTCTTCTCCCTTCTTCTCTGCTGGCAATAACTGCCCCTTTATGAAGAAACCACAGGTTGGGGCAGAAAAACCCACTTGTCCCCAGGATGAGCGGGGGACAACTTCACAGGCTCGTCCAGGTAAGGAAACTTTTGCTGGCTCCTTGTACAACAAAGACTTTCTGGTCTAACTGAAATCCACCTTCATTTGTTTTACTCAGTTCTCTGACATGTAGTCATGTGTGTTTAGTTTAAATGACGAAGTTTAGGGACACCTGGGGGCCTCAGTGGTTGAGCATCTGCCTTCATCTCAGGGCTCCCAGAGTCCTGGGATCGAGTCCCACATGAAGCTCCCTGAAGGAAGCCTGCTTCTCCCTCTGCCTGTGTCTCTGCCTCTCTGTGTCTCTCATGAATAAATAAATAAAATCTTTGAAAATAAGAAAATAAATGATGAAGTTTATAAAAGTCTTGTGTATAGTAAGTTGTCATTTATTTTTTTTTCCTTTTTTTTTTTTATTGGTGTTCAATTTACTAACATACAGAATAACACCCAGTGCCCGTCACCCATTCACTCCCACCCCCCGCCCTCCTCCCCTTCCACCACCCCTAGTTCGTTTCCCAGAGTTAGCAGTCTTTATGTTCTGTCTCCCTTTCTGATATTTCCCACACATTTCTTCTCCCTTCCCTTATTTTCCCTTTCACTATTATTTATATTCCCCAAATGAATGAGAACATATAATGTTTGTCCTTCTCCGACTGACTTACTTCACTCAGCATAATACCCTCCAGTTCCATCCACGTTGAAGCAAATGGTGGGTATTTGTCATTTCTAATAGCTGAGGAATATTCCATTGTATACATAAACCACATCTTCTTTATCCATTCATCTTTCGTTGGACACCGAGGCTCCTTCCACAGTTTGGCTATCGTGGCCATTGCTGCTAGAAACATCGGGGTGCAGGTGTCCCGGCGTTTCATTGCATTTGTATCTTTGGGGTAAATCCCCAACAGTGCAATTGCTGGGTCGTAGGGCAGGTCTATTTTTAACTGTTTGAGGAACCTCCACACAGTTTTCCAGAGTGGTAAGTTGTCATTTAATGGTTTATTTTGTACAATAGAATTCCTTGCAGATAATTGGTCTGGAATTGGTTGTCCCCTGAACCTCAAATGGCTGAGACATTTCCACCCATTCAGGCAGCAGCTACTCCTTGTTGCATCCACCTGCTGTCTCATCCTCAGTTCTGGGGGGCTGTAGTGGCCAGGAACTGGGGGCAGCGGAGAGAGAGACAGCAGCTCACTTATTCTTATACACCTTGTGATTTCTGTTCCAGGCATTGCTTGGCCTCCGCCTGCCTCCTGCCCATCTTCAGCCTCCTCCACCTCTCATATTATCTGTTGGGTGGGCTGCCGTGGGACCCTGTCCCTGTCTCCCATCTCCACCTTCCACAGCCGGGCTCTTCTTTTCACATGTCCACCCAGAGTTAAAATTCATCTGATAATTGCTGATTTGAGAAAAATGGGAAAATGGGCATATGCTGTCCCCTGTAGGGATGGAAAAACTGAGACAGAGCACCAGGGAGTGGCTTTCCTAAGATCACACAACTAATTAGTGACAGAACTGGGAACTATTTTTACCTCCGGACTCCTAGGTATAGTCTACCCCCAGAGAAGCCAAAGGGTCCCTCCACCAAGTGGGTGAGCTCAAAGCCTGCCCAGATTCTTCAAAGTCAATGAAGCACAGTTCATTGCCCAGTGTCATCCGGAACCAGCCTGGTAAAGAACGTAATACTGAACTTCCGGTACAGAATGACCAATGCCTACCGAGAGATTATAGAGGAATATTTTTTTTATAGAGGAATATTAAACAGCACAAGTATCTTCACAGCAGGTGTCTAGTACACTCATTCCCCATTCTAGCTCCTTCCCAGCTTCTTTGTCCATGTCTTTAAAGTCCATTGAATGCAATGCTTAAAGTCTACTAAATCCAGGGACGCCTGGTGGCTCAGTGGTTGAGCATCTGCCTTCGGCTCAGGGTGTGATCCCGGGTCCTAGGATCGAGTCCCACATTGGTCTCCCTGCAGGGAGCCTGCTTCTCTCTCTGCCTGTGTCTCTGCCTCTGTGTGTGCGTCTCTCATGAATGAATAAATGAAATATTTTTTTAAAAAATAGACTACTGAATCCAAATATCAGTATGTCATTTATCCAGTAATGAATTTACTATAAAATTTTGACAATTTACTGATAAAATTTACTGATAAAATTTTGAACCTTTTGAAAGGTTCAGCTTTCAGCAGCCAGCTGCGCCTGATGACATGGACAGTACCGAGATTGTATTCACTGCAAAGATCAAGGGGTTGGGGAGTAAAACTTAACAACTTAACATTTACCTGATAGCCAGAGCAAGACTTCTCAGCTCTCACCTTATCACTAGATGAGGTGGCAACATGGCCTTGGCTGGCCAGCCTTCAGCTGGGAACCTCTTACTCTGCTGTGCCTATCAGCCCCTTTGAGGAGTAATCACGGTTATACTCTCTGTCCTTTCTTACCTTCTGTATTTGGCTTCTACATATACTTTACATGAGAAATAATCTAACCTATTGGCTGCCCATAGGGAATATCTTTAGATATTCATTTATTGATAGGGCAGGTCAACTGGAAATTTAATGTAATATATACTTAAATGAAAATAGTAAGAATAGAGACCTTGATTTCTATATATCATGGGAATTGTACCCTAGCCAAGCTCATGTATTTGGAGATCTCTGCTACTGCACATTTTAAAAAGTGTGTCTTGGGTAAAATTGAATCAGCATACTAACAATATTTTTGCTCATATGCTTCTTCATTCTAATCTATGACACACCTCTTGCAATCATGTAATGAGATTATAATATACAATTTGGATTGCCTGGATTTGAATCTGTTTGCCCCAAAAAAGCTATCTGACAAATACTGGGTATGTATTTCTGGAGAGCAAATAAACTCCTTTTCTCAGCGAAGGGCATTTTGTAATTTAAATTCATTATCAAGGAATGTAAGATCACATTAAGTGTATAGAAAATACTTTTCCGGGACACCTGGGTGACTCAGCAGTTGAGCGCCAGCCTTTGGCTCAGGTCATGATCCCGGGATCCAGGATCGAGTCCTGCACCCGGCTCCCTGCGAGGAGTCTGCTTCTCCCTCTGCCTGTGTCTCTGCCTCTCTCTCTCAGTCTGTGTCTCTCATGAATAAATAAATAAATCTTTTTAAAAAAAGAAAATAATCTTCCTGATTAGAAGCAGTTGAATTTCTATGCCTAAAATATATAAAATCCCTACCACATAACAGGTTTTTTTTTTTTACTGTATAACATGGATGTACACTAGTATTTCCACTAAAGTTCATTCTTGTATTTATTAGATAATAATATTGGTTCCAATTTTATCCAAATAAGTTTAACTTTAAAGCTACTAAATGAGACCCAATGGTTTTTTCTTTCCCTTATGTGGGACTAGTCAGCCTTCCTAATTCTCATGAGTACCAACACCGCTGGAAGCCATGTTAGACTTGTACTCAAAATAATTGATTTTCTAGGTTGCCACAGTTCGGTTTATGACCTAGCCCTTAGATCCTGTCATTCCACAGTGGAAGGACATCTGTGAAATCTACCTACTTCTATATTTATCAGAAAAAGCTGAAACTAAAGGTGGCGAATGAATTGCCCACATGCAGAAACACAGGAGCTTTATGTTTAGCATTAATTCTTTGCTCATGTTTCTTCTTTATGCTCGTTTCCTCTGTTATGCCAATAACCAGTGCAAACCTCCCTACCTGAAGGCTACCTACCTTGGGAAAGACCTCTATGAGCCTAGAGCACAGTGACCAGTGGTACCAGGGATGCTTCCCAGCAGCAAGGGCTTGGGGCTGACCTTCCACACAATGCCCTCGATGCTCTTCCTATTGTCTTCCCACCTGGAGCCGTTGCCATGCCTCTTGTCCTTGCTGGCTCAGCACCATTCCCAGTGATGCTTCCAATGGGAAGCTCACAGGAGCATCTTGCTTGAGCCCCCTGATGACAACTGCAGACCAACATCCATCTTTGGGAAACCAAATCTCCTTGAAGGAATTCACCGAAAACATGGCTTCAAAAGTTTGGAAAGGTCCTCCAAGACCCAGATTCATTCAGGGAAAATTCAGGGATAATTATTAGCGTGCAAAACATTTGTATAACAACAGCAGGAAAAATGTGGTTTGCGTAATATCTGAAATGATGGAAAATTTTGAATCTTCAAAAATACTACTGACAGGAAATGAAAAATCAGGAAGTATAAAAAGAGCTCTGATCTTGGAATCATAAAGTGCATTCTCTGTTGGGCTCTGGCACTGAAGCTTGGTGACACTGAGAACACTGAGGAAGGTTCTTGGCCTTGCCAGGCCTTGATGAGCAATCTAGGGGTTATATCTCTTATTACCCAGATCTGCTCCTGAGCCAACACTCTGAGCTAGTGGAACCTCCAGGAAGACTCAGCTATCTGAGCTCTGTGCACAAGGGCTACCCACTAGATGGATCAGAATAACTCACCCTTGAAGCCAATCTAAGGAGTCTTGGCACACTTCCACCCCAGAGAATTAAGCTACTATTTCTCCCCCTTGCCTGTTTTTAGAAACACACAGCCAGGAAGCCTGGCCAAGGTGGGCAAGGACAACCATTAAGCCACCTGGCTCCCCTAGAACCCTCCGTGTACTCTCCTTACTGAAACCGCTTCCCCACCACCGACCTCACCTGTAAAATGCTTTGACCTCATGTAAAACCTTAGAACACCTTTCCTCTAAACAAATACATTTTTGTACCAACATGAATCAATGTACTTATGTGATGGTTGCAGTTTGGATATGTCATCACCACACTCTCCCTGTTATACTCCTCTTCTGCTCCCAAACTACTCATAGAAACCAGTTGCAGTACCTTATAGACACTTGGCCACATGAAGGGCTTTTCACTTCAATGACATGAGCCTGAAAAATCATATCATCTCTGTAAAGCCACCATTAGCAATGTCAAGATTTATTTGCTTTTTAGACCACCATGCCCAGCATGAATGGGGACACACAATTGGCCAAAGAGTTTCATGACAGCCAAGTGATGAAGATACTTACTCCAATGTACTTTTTTATATATTTAATATATATAATGAATGATTTGATGTGTTTTTGAACTGCTGGTTTCTTACACTTACTATCAATTTATTCCCAAATCGGTAACTGTAAGCTTTATTTTCCTTTTTTTAAGACTTTATCTTTTAAAAACTGAGTGGAAGGCATAGAAGTTTTCCATATACTCCTTTTTCCATCCAGGCATAGCCTACCCTTCCACCTCCTTACCAACATCCCCACCAGAGTAGGACATTTGTTACAGTGGTACATTTGCTGCAGGTGATGAACCTACATTGACAAGTCCTGATAACCTGCAACCACAGTTTATATTAGGGTGCACTCTGGGTGTTGTACATTCTCTGGGCTTGATAAATGTGTAATGACATGTCTCTAATTATTGTATTGTACAGAGTATGTTAACTTCCCTAGAAATCCTTGTGCCCTGCCTATTCATCCCACCTACTATCCAAACTTCTGGCAACCACTGATCTTTTTACTGTCTCTGTAGTTTTGCCTCTTCCAGAATGTCCTAGAGTTGAAAGCATATAGCATGTAGCCTTTTCAGATTGGCTTCTTTCACTAAATAATATGCATGTAAGGGTTTTCCATGTGTTTTCATGGCCTGCTAGCTCATTTCCTTTTAACCATGACTAGTGTTCCACTGTCCAGATGGAGCACGGTTCGTTTATCCATCCACATACTGAAGGACAACTCGGTTGCTCCCAAAGGTTACATTTTAATAGTTTAGTGCTGCCAGTCAAGATTCTCCGCTGTAGAATCATAATTTTCCCTTCATAGGTAGTTCATGGGTAGAAACCTGGATTGTATAAAAAGATCCTGTTCTTCATCTAACTTTGTCTACTTACTAGTTTTAACATCCACTGATGATTGTATAACTCTATCACTCTTCCTGTATTTATTAATTGGCATCACACTACAAATGAGAGTTTCCTTGCCTTTATTTATATGTTTGTTTATATTAGGATGAACCCACATATTTCTATTTTATCCAGTGGGTCATTGTCTATTACAATAAATATTTATTTTGATGCTCAGATTTTGACAACTTGGGTTCTTCCAGTCCCTGCCTCCCTTTGGTATGTTTTTACTACTCCTTAGGAACCTGTTTGCTCTCTGGTACATTAAGATGTTCCAGACCCAGTTTATGATTTTTCTAGCTCAACTCTGGAATTAGCTACCTTCCCAAGGAGTCCTGGTTCCTCTCGGCAGAAAATATTATTTAGAAACAAAAATCTTCATGCTAGGTTATATGTGTATTGCATTCTTCAACTTCATAGAATAAACCAAGAGCTCAGTATAATCACTCTCCGAAGACATCCAGAATGGTACAGAGAAAAGAAATTGAAACTTGGCATTTCAGAACACCTGGATTGTGATGTTGTACTCCTATTATGCCTCCCTACAGATTTCTATGTGAAATGAATGGATTTGCCTTTTGTTTTTGAAATTGCTTGATTTTAATGCCAACGACTGATATTTCTGCATCGTTTGTTCTAAACTTAGGTATGAGAAGGAGTACTGAGTAAATTGGCCAAAGCTGTGTATGTGCACCACAGAAAAATAATACTTTGTGTTATGTCATGAAATATCCTCCACAGGCCTTTGTTTAAAGTTACACAAGGGATCCCTGGATGGCGCAGCGGTTTGGCGCCTGCCTTTGGCCCAGGGCGCGATCCTGGAGACCCGGGATCGAATCCCACATCGGGCTCCTGGTGCATGGAGCCTGCTTCTCCCTCTGCCTGTGTCTCTGCCTCTCTCTCTCTCTCTCTCTCTCTCTCTCTCTCTCTCTGTGTGTGTGACTATCATAAATAAATAAAAATTAAAAAAAATAAAAAAATAAAGTTACGCATAACTCATTGTCCATAATTACATTCTATTGCTCTATTGCTATGACAACTTACAAGAAAATTATTTCTACAGAAGCTATACTTTTTATTCTTTGCTTAACCTTTCTATTAGATTTAAAATGTGCTTAGTGGCTTGCTGAATTCATTGTCAAAAAATAGTAAGAGATTAAATAGAATCACGATAAGGATTTTGAAGTAAAATTCTCAAGTCTTAGTATATTTGAAAATGTAGCCAACATACTTCATATTTTCTCCTCTTCAGTAGCAATGTCATTATCAGTTCTGAGGTTCATTGTCAGTGGTCATCACCAGCCAGTGGAACTTCTAATAAACATCCCTTATTTATAGTGGGCATTTGTTCCTTTATATCCTTACAATATTGGCTGGTAGACATTTCACTACAATCTCTACTATTAATTTTAGTTGTATCCACTACCTGTTAAGTGTCTCATTTACACACTTTATATCCACTACTGGGTTATGTTTTACTCATCCCAATGTCTGGGGAAAGCCACTGGGCTCCAGTGTCTTAGGGCTTAATTTAGAACTGAATCTCTAGAACCTGATGCCGATCCTCTGTGTCCACAGCCCACATCGGCTTCATTTTATTGCATTGTTTAATATTCGTGCTGGGAAACATGGCCCCCTTTCATTAAACTAGATAATGCTCTCAAAGCACAAATAACATGCCTGCACATGAATTCCAATTTCGTGTTGATTTCTTCCTTCATGTGACGAGTATGTTTCGAAGTATGTCGTGTATCAGCCAAATTTTGTTGTCAGAATATCTCCTTTCTGGCACTGTATCTATCAAATAATTAATAATTTTTCAGCCAAAACATATATTTCCCCAGGGAGTTCACTTACTGAAAGGCATATTCTACATATTACTTCATCAGTTCATCTCTGGGGAGGAGCATCCACACACTGAGCTCACTAAACATCTAGATGCAGGTCTCCACTAATCGGCACTGATATGTGTGGATGATCAACTGAAAAGTACAAGCACAGGTAGTGTCCTCCTCCTTGAAACACTGTGAGCACGAACCTCTGGAAACAGTAGTAGGATAGAAACAATAGTGGGATCTCTTGACCTGAGGAGATGGAACCAGGGTAAGTTTTACTTTTCTATTTATGATATTCTGAAATGAAGAAAACATGTCAAATTGACTATTTGGGGAACTCAATCACCAGAATTCTAATTGTCAGATGGCACTTAAGTGTCTCCTTGGAAAACAGTCCTTGAGCAGCTTCTGTCTAAGAGAGAGCTGAGGCTGTGAGCAAACTCACATCCAGACAAGTGTAGTAACAGAAGAAGCATACTAGCTCTCTGTACATCAGATATTAACACAGCCTTGTACATATCATGTCTTTTTAAGGAAACATGGGAGGAGCTATTAATTAGATAACTGGTATTTTTTTAAGATTTTATTTATTTATTCATGGGAGACATACAGAGAGAGACAGAGACATAGGCAGAGGGAGAAGCAGGCTCCCGATGAGGAGACATGCAGGACTCCGTCCCAGGACCCTGGGATTACGCCCTGAGCCAAAGGCAGACGCTCAACCACTGAGCCACCCAGGCGTCCCAGCATCCTCCTTTTCTAAAGTAGAATTGGTCACACCTTCCCCATAAGGTGGTTAGATTCAATGAGCATGAAATGCTCACATAGCACCCTGCCCACGGCAAACTGGATGTAATTGCCAAGCCCACCATGTATCCTCCTGGTGTCTGGCCAGTCTAGCCCTGAGAGGTCTCTCTATGTAGCATCTTTCCTTCACCAAAGTGCTGACAGTGATGGATCCATATAGGGCTCTCTTCCTCTCTCTCTCTTTGGTGGAACAGGCTCTTAGACAATCAGGGCATGGTTATTCTTATCTTCAAATGCCACAACTTGGATCTTCTGGATTGAGTCTTGGTGGTTAGTTCCTTTGGACACCGGGGGCGTGCCCAGGCAGATCACCGAGTTCAGACACCAGCCCCTCCTGAAACACAACCTCTGCGAGGGATAGAGCCATTTCTTGAGAGCTTTGCAAGGGAATCAGCCCAAGAGGATGATGTCTGTTCTTTGGGGTTTTAAGAATTTTGACTTTTAGCATTCCTACAGTAACTTACTGGAATCATACAGTGTGTTCTAAGTCTCTTTTTCTAGATGTAAATGGTCTTCTTCAAAGAAATTTAGCATACACACTTCAATAATATTTACTATGGCTTTGAAAGCAAATAAAACTCTTGAACATAGATCAAACCTGCAGGAGCCGAAAGGAGCCAGCCACAAAAGTCTGAATGGGCTTAAAACCTCTTCACTACAAATCTTTCTGAATTTTATTCCCTCACCTAGCACAGAGAAGCTCCCAGGATCAATCCACAAATTTTATTTTAATTTTGAGTCGCAGAAGTGCTCTATCAACTTTGTGTCCTCTTTCACACTGCACTGTCCAGTTGACTGACCTATCCACTAGCACAGAGCACATTGGCTCAGGGCCTTCATCTCTGCAGAACTCTTGCCCTGCTCTGCTCTGATTTGTGGTCATGTACCTGGTGGGACAGAATGACCTGACTGCAGGTACACCTGCAGGTCCCCAGGCTGCATCTTTATTACCCTTCTGGGACCTCCTGCAAATTTTTTAATTCCTAGAACCTCCCATGTCTACATTTGCATAATAACATAGATACCTGATGGAACACACCTGTTGATATTACAACTATATCCAACAGGTACTGCGGTTCCCACCTTACAGGGGAGGCACCTGAGCTGGGACTGAACTCAGGTCCTCCTTCCAGGCTGGGGGCTTTGCAAGGCACTGTCATGGTGCTTTCCTAGACAGACTGGACTGGGAATCAGCCTTCTGTTTCTCGTGGGAAATGATGTGTGCACAATGCAGTGGGCAGTCCCTGGGGGCACTGTTCATACTTTATAAAATGATGACAAAAAATACGATTCCTCCAGAGAGACTGCATAGACAAGCAGATGATGGTCAGACCATATCTGGATATAGAAGTCTGACTCAGACCTCTGCAGCCCCCAGCCCAGAATGAACAGGACCTAATAAGAGACAGCTTCCCTCAATGTTGCATCCCCTTGCAGGTCAGGACCAACCAAAAGAAGTCAAATATATGCCCCAAGCCAAATACTTGGGAGTCCATCTTCTAGTTTGTCCACCTCCAGCTCCCCCACACCAACAGTGTCTAATCAGGACTCCTCTGAAGTCTTCCCTATTTTCACCACCTACCGTGGAGTCTCTTCCAAAAGCATGTAATGGTGGCCAACTCCCTTGCTATATAGCAAGCCTATGCTTGTTCTTACTCGGGGGTCGTCATTTGCTTCCATGCCCTTGTAGAATAAGTGTAAGGTCAGAAGGATGAGCTTTCTTCAGTTCAGCTGCCTTTGACGACACAACAGTGATTGGCAATTTCCTCCCACCATGTTTCCACACAAGCAGAGCAATTTTGCCCTCAAGAGTAACTGCAGTTACTACGCGAGACCCTGGTTCAACGACATGATGTTTTCCTTGATACAAATGAACAAATGTTTCCCATTTTTGCTTGCTCCAGGTGTCTCTCAGTGGTCTATGCCCAGGAAATGCATTTTCAAATCCTTTAGATGTTTCTTACTACTCGAATGGCCCATCCGTGTAGCTGGGCAAGCCTCCCTCTGGCGTCAGATCATTGCCTGCTCTGACTCCTCTAGATTTTGCTGTCATCCACACAACTGGGCAGTGGCTTATCTTGTATTATTTTACAGTTGATTTGCATAGTTCATGAATTGATTTCTGTCTGAGTCTTATCGCTAAAACCACACCAAAAATCTCTCTGGAAGCTTAGAAAGAGTGAGGGAAGATTACCATCCTCACTTAAAAAAAGATAAGAAACAAATGATCATTGACCTTGTCACCTTGTCAGGTCACCCTGGAAAGGAGAAGAGAGGATAGGACCAGAAAAAGTGGTTTGGGGATTTTTATTATTATTATTTGAATTCTTGTCCAGGAATTTTTGGATGAATGGTGATAGAGATAGATAGATAGATAGATATAGATAGATAGATAGATAGATAGATAGATAGATAGATAGATAGATAGATGATAGATAGAGATATAAATACACTGTTTTATGAATTATAAAATCTATTTGCTTTTTTATGAATGAGGGACAACGGAAGCCTCTAGAGTCATTACTTCAGACCGGAAAGCTAGATTACAAATAACAGAGAATTATTATGTATAGTTGCTTACCAATAGAGGTAACAGTGTTTTAATTGAGCTAACCATCAAAAAAAATATTTTAATATAGGAATGTCCAGGAAATAATACCCTCCCATCCCCGTGCATCTACCACAAATACTGAACAGATTTTGACTTTTTGTTGTGAGCCCTGGAACCCCTCTCAGTTTCCTCTCCACTTTGACCTTCTCAGTGGTGACAGTTAACCACGAAGCCAGTGTGGAGTTGTGGCATCACTGAGAAACGGGAAGAAGAGATGCACCCCCAGACCCAGGTGACAGTGTTGGGTCCTGAGCAATGTCCACATGCTGCTGTGTCAGAACAGGACCCACCATGCTGAGAGAGGAGGGGTCGGAGGTGGCACCTCTGCCCGTTGGCCTCCCCTGTCTCTTGTTCTCCAAAGACCCTTTGGAGAGAGGAATGGGAGGCTGTCCTTTCTGAGCAGCACCACTTAGAAACATGCTTCCCCCAGGTGTGGGGCCTCGGGGTCACCAGGTGGTCTAAGCAACCCCGATTTCTTGTTTGCAGTGGAGTCCCGGTGTCTCTGAGAACACAGCTCCTGCCTCTAGAACAGAGATCCTATTGATTTGCACTTGGGCAAGTTGATTAAATAGGGACCCATGTCGAGATATCGCTCCCGGATTGAGGTCCAGTTGGGGTACTCTGCCTCTTACAGTAGACCCGAGCATGGGGCCCAGCTCCACACAGTTCAGTTTAGTAGGTATCCTGTTCACCTTTGGAGGATTCAAAGGAGAGTCAAAGGAGAGCTGCACTTTGCCTGGAGGAGTCCCTGGGGAGGCCACGTGCAATCCCACATTCGGCCGATAGGGGCGGGTTCTGGGAGCACCAGGCCAAGCCCAGTGCCCCCTCTACTCCTTGGCTTTAGTCCGTCCCCTACCCCACCTCACCCCGGCTAAGCCTCTGTTGGCAGCAACTGCTGATATAGTGGTGGCGAGCTGGGCTTTTCCAACATTAAACACTGTGGTCCCGGGGATCATCGTGGAGTCCTGGCCTTGGGAAGACAGCTCCTCTCTGGGCAAAATGCTCCTCCTCTGCTGATCTATTTCCAAGGCTTTAACACTCTTCTATCAAGCCCTTTGAGGTTCATCCAGGGCAAGCGTTGGTGTGAGTCACAGAGCACAACAGAAACACTTGAACAAAATGCTGTGTCGGCAGCAGGATTTCCTGTTCTGTCCTTGAGATAAGGAGGGAGAGAAAACTCTTGCCTCCACACTGATTTTGCCTGGACTGACCCCACAGTGAGCGTCTCTCACTTGTCCCACCTCGACTCCCGGGCCGTTCTGGGCACCTGTGAGAGTTGTCTGGCGTCACTGACACACCCCCACTCTGGCTGACTTGAGCAAAGGGGAAATCTGCTGACATGGTTCACGGTGGCTGAACAATCAGTTTTCAGAAGGTCCAGAGCCAGCGAACACAGGGGTCCTGGAAAGTGAGACACGATGGACAATTCCTTCTGGGGGCAGAGTTTCAAGTATTTTATCCTTGATTTTCTCTCTCCCTGTCAAGATTCACGTTCCAGAAGAGATTCTGATCTGCCTGCATTAAGTTGCATGCTACCCCCTGAACCTGGAGGGAAGGAGCAATCCGATGAATATTATTATGTATGATCTCAGAGAAGTGGGATTACTGATTCTCCCTGATTTGCTGGAGGCCTCCTAGTTTTATCACGGAAAGTCCTGCATCCTGGGAACTCTCACAGATCCATGAAAAGTGGGGAACAGTCATTCACCCTAGAAAGGTGAATGTGACTCACCCTCGTTTCTCCTTTGAACCCCGAAGCCTTATTACCAGACAAAGGCAGAATAAAAATTGAACTGAGCAAAACAATAAATACCCATGATATAGCCGTCTCATGACTCAGGTGGTGGCGTATGATTTTCTGAAATCCACTGGTGATGGGAAAACCTGGAAAAGGACATGTCTACTGTATGGACTTGGTTTGCCCTCTTTGTCTGGGAAGCCCTAGACTTCTGTATGTGAAGGAGGATTATCAGTGACCCAGGAATGTCACCACACTGCCCTCTCCTCCACATTATAAAGGAATCCATCTCCACTGTCCTGACACAGTGACTCTTTTCACTGTGATCTTTCCTTGGGTCCTCCACTCTGATTTTCTCTGCTTCCAAAACCAATGTCCTTCCAAAGCATGGGCCTTGAGAACAGTATGTATATGTCCTGTGTTGACCACATTATATTGCTAATAAATTCAAGCTATACAAGCTTAAATTGAGCATTTATTCAGTAACAGGCCCAGATAATCCTCTGCGATGGTAAACATGACCAAGATCTAGACCACCCCTATGAGGGCCATGTAGTCGAGGGGCCCCGGTCATGGAAGTAATTTCTCTTGGGATCAGTTAACTTTGCTACATTCCATGGCCACAGTGCCCATCTCCCACCTGCTGCAAACCTCCCTCCTGTGAGTCTCCAGGAGTCCACAGGAAGGAGTTTCCATTTCTGTGAAGTTACTGGACCATTCTCATTCTCGTTAGCACAGTCTGAATGTGGAGTGTTCCATACATCATACATATATGGCATAATTAGATGGAATTTCTGCACCATGATTAAAATTAACAGGTGACTAATACTTAATAGTGTATCACCTTCATGTTTTATCGAATCCTTTCTCATTTCTATATCCTATTTCATTTCATTAGAAAACTCATGTTTGATTACATACAGTAAAGTAGTCACAATGTGGACTTCTGGAAACTCAAATTCCCCAAAGCCAAATCTGATTTCTGTACAATGAATGTTAATGTGTTAATGACACCACAGAAAAATGAATAAGCCTCCCCAAAGTTAACTTATACTCCTTCCTTTGAGGAGGTGGTTTGAAATAGATGAAATAGAACTTTTTATTTTAGGCTTAAGAGTAGTTACTTACTTTTACTCTTAAGTCTAGAGAGTTATTTAGTTTTGCTCTTATGTCTGGACTGTTGTTGTTGTTGGTTTGGTTTGATTTGTTGTATTGCTGTTGTTTGGTTTTTGGTTTGGTTTAATCCTGATGTTTCAAAATTGTTTCAAATAGATCTTTATATTTTATGGTGACATTATATTCTAAATCTAATATTTCAGGAGATATTCCAATTTACATTATTCTTTCATTTCCTGCATCAACAAAATTAATCAAGTATGACAATGATCAGCATCTGAAACATGTCTCATGAACATCCTCTTCATCTGGACATGGTGCAATGTTGAGTTGC
This sequence comes from Canis aureus, assembly GCF_053574225.1. Classification (NCBI taxonomy): domain Eukaryota; kingdom Metazoa; phylum Chordata; class Mammalia; order Carnivora; family Canidae; genus Canis; species Canis aureus. The sequence continues at coordinate 10,361,774 of NC_135641.1, forward strand.
TGTATATTGTCCCCACTTCTGTTTTAGAAAATGTGATGATGCTTTACACAGGAAACTCCTAGGAAACCAAGGCAGGAGCTCCAGGTTTCTTGGTATCTGAATATAAAAATAGAGAGAATTTGATGAAGAGCTGGAATGTGGATTACATATACCATGTTTTCTTTGCATTTCAAGGAACTAAAGTCATAATTTGAGAAAAGTATACAAGTAGAGCAATGAGCCATCACATTTTCTATGAGTCAAGTAGGTGTTCAGTGCATGACTGGATACAAAACATATACCACAAAAATATGGGACTCTGTGGCTTTATCTTCAAGGACCACCATTACAGAGATGTATGGATCACCCACCAGCTCTGGGCCAGGCGCTGGCTTATTTCTGGGGATATGAAGGCAAATAAAATGTGGCTGCTGTTCTGGAGATACATCCATACATTTGGATGTTTTGGCAAAGCTAGACTTGAGAGTAGACAGAGAACCTAAAAAGCACAGTCTTGCTAGCCTGCCAGAGTGGTATGCTGCAAAATAATGTTTGAATTGTAAATAAACCTCTTCTGAGGGCTGAGGAGTATTTCATAACGATGCAGACTCATAATGATAAAAGCTAGTAAGAGACTGTTATGCAAACTGAAATTTTCAGCTTTTAGAGTCATCCAAGAACTATTTCTGTAGGCGGGAAGATTAAGGGTGGGAATCCTAAATCATTGCTTCTGTCTCTGCTACTGTGAAACCTCCTGTAGTTCTCCAAAGAGAGATCTTCTCTGTACTTTACTGCTTCTGATCTCTGTATTTCTTTTTTTTTATTTTTAAAGATTTTACTTATTTATTCATGAAAGAAAAGAGAGGCAGAGACACAGGGAGAAGGAGAAGCAGGCTCCATGCAGGGAGCCCAATGCAGGACTTAATCCCAGGACCCTGAGATCACGCCCCAAATCAAAGGCATATGCTCAACCGCTGAGCCACCCAGGTACCCCCTCAAGTCTATATTTCTTGATGGTAATTATTCTTTTTCTGAGTGTGTGAAAATGCATAAGATCCAGTCTCAGTAACCTTCAAGTATAGAATACCACATTACCCTGATGGCCAGTGATGCAGAGCATTTTCTCATGTGCTTGTTGGCCATGTCTATGTCTTCCTCTGTGAGATTTCTGTTCATGTCTTTTGCCCATTTCATGATTGGATTGTTTGTTTCTTTGCTGTTGAGTTTAATAAGTTCTTTATAGATCTTGGAAACTAGCCCTTTATCTGATAGGTCATTTGCAAATAGCTTCTCCCATTCTGTAGGTTGTCTTTTAGTTTTGTTGACTGTATCTTTTGCCACCTCACACCAGTGAGAATGGGGAAAATTAACAAGGCAGGAAACCACAAATGTTGGAGAGGATGTGGAGAAAGGGGAACCCCCTTGCACTGTTGGTGGGAATGTGAACTAGTGCAGCCACTCTGGAAAACTGTGTGGAGGTTCTTCAAAGAGTTAAAAATAGACCTGCCCTACGACCCAGCAATTGCACTGTTGGGGATTTACCCCAAAGATACAGATGCAATGAAACGCCGGGACACCTGCACCCCGATGTTTATAGCAGCAATGTCCACAATAGCCAAACTGTGGAAGAAGCCTCGGTGTCTATCGAAAGATGAATGGATAAAGAAGATGTGGTCTATGTATACAATGGAATATTCCTCAGCCATTAGAAACGACAAATACCTACCATTTGCTTCAACGTGGATGGAACTGGAGGGTATTATGTTGAGTGAAATAAGTCAATTGGAGAAGGACAAACATTATATGGTCTCATTCATTTGGGGACTATAAAAAATAGTGAAAGGGAATAAAAGGGAAAGGAGAAAAAATGAGTGGAAAATATCAGAAAGGGAGACAGAACATGAGAGACTCCTAACTCTGGGAAACGAACTAGGGGTGGTGGAAGGGGAGGTGGGCGGGTGAAGGGGGGGTGGGGGTGACTGGGTGACGGGCACAGAGGGGGGCACTTGATGGGATGAGCACTGAGTGTTATTCTATATGTTGGCAAATTGAACACCAATAAAAAATAAATTTATAAAAAAAAGAATACCTCATTATTAACTCTAGTCCTCATGCTGTGCATTAGATTCTCAGAACATATTGTTTGCATAACTGAAAATGTATGTCCTTTGACCTATATCACCTGATTTTCCCCTTCCCCCAGCCCTTGGCAGCCTGACCACTCTATTCTTTGTTTCTATGAAATTGGCTTTTTTCCCCTTAAGATAGCACACATAAGTGATACCATAGAGTAATTGTCTTTGTGTGGCTTATGTTAGCTTGATGCCATCCAAATTAATCCATGTTGTTATAAACAGCAAGATTTTCTTTATGACTTAATCATAGTCCATGTGTGTGTGTAATCACATTTTCCTTATCCATTCATCCATTAAAGAACATTTAAGTTGTTTCCATGCCTGACTATTGTGAGTAACACCATCATGAACACGGAAGAGAAGAATTTCTTTGAGACCTTGATTTCAATTCTTTTTGTTATATATCTAGAAGTGGAACTGTGGGATCATATGCTAGTTCTACTTGTAATTTTTTAAGGAACCATCATACTGATTTACACATTGGCTGTACCAATGTACACTTCCAACAGTTTATAAGAGTTTTCTTTTCTCCACATCTTGCCAACATATTTTATCCCTTGTCTTTTTTATAATAGCTTGATATTAATTGCCCTTGAGCTTTGCACAGGAGCTTCATGGAGTTATATCCATTCTTATGAAAAAGGATATATATATATAGATATAGATATAGATATAGATATAGATTTGATTTTAGGAAATCTTAATTGCCACTGGTAAATCTGAGGTGCTCCATTTTAAATTATGTTAAAAGCAAAAGTACTGCATACCCTCTGAGGCTTTTATTTAATTCCAAGTATCAGTATGTTTAACTGGAAAGAGATTTTAAAGAAGAATCAAATAGTGTCAGGCTTAGAGACTCTGGAACTGTTAAGGATTGTTTTAAAATTACTGTATGAATTTTTTTAACTGTTTTTCATAAGGGGGTTAGCACTGGTGGACTACAAATGAATCAGTCCTTCCACCATATGCTCTCATTATTTGTTGTTAACATATATCCTGGGGTCTTGTAGATTAATAAAAAATTTCCTTAAGGTATAAGTAAAGGGAGATAAGCCAGCTTACCCATCTCATTTTATGCAAATATATGAAATTACAAGTTCTGAAAAACATTAGCAAGGACATGAGATCAACTAGTGTCTCTTTCTTTGAACAAATTAAAATGTAATAAGTAGAGATGTTTTGTAATCATCAGGTATTAAACCCCCTTCCTCTTCTTCATTTTTCCTTTTAATAGAACCAAGGCTGTAAAATCTAAATAAAATCTTAAAGATCATCTTGTCCAACTGCTTTGATTAAAAAAAAAAATCAGGTCCAGAGAAGTTAAAGTCACTTTCTTCCAATGACAGAACCAGTGTGTGTGTGTGTGTGTGTGTGTGTGTGTACCATGTATACATGTAGACATAGATACATATATGGTATGTGTGTAAACCAAGAGTATCATTTCTTCCTAAATAATCCTGTATTTATTTGGTGTGGCACATGAAATCTGGAAAGTAGTATATACTTTTTAAGAACTCATAGGAGAAAAGTTATTTTAATATTTCTATGAGAAAAAGTATTTTCACATCTCTAATGCACACTTTAAAAAAGTAATGAGTCATCCCGCCAAGTGCCCCCCTCAGTGCCCATGCTATATGTTGGCAAATTGAACTCCAATAAAAAAAGTAAAAAATAAAAAAAGTAAATAGTATTTGACCTAATGAAACAGTATCAAATCTGTGATGCCATTATTCCCCTGCAAACCAAACCAACTTTCACACAAATTCCTAGTGAGTTTATAGACAGCAGATCAATATGGGAGATTCAGGCTGGGAGCCAAGGGAGGTGTCAAGTTGCATTTGCCAAATAGGGTGATAGTACTGCCCTAATTCCACTGCCAAACACCATCTGCCCCGAGCACATGGCCTGTTACATTCTGACTTGTGCCCTGTGTCATTTGATGACTATGGCACTCTGTCAGGGACTTTGGAGGAGCCATTTAAATCTTCACTTCTTCAAATGATAACAAAGACACAATAGCAATTCTAAAGTCAACAGATGCCTTTAGAATATGCAGAACTCAGTGTTTTTTGTTTGTCTGGTCCGAACTCTGAATATGACTTGAGTTTTTATTCTAGTAACAATGTTTAGAATGTCTTCAGAGAGCACCTGTGGTTATGTTCTTTCTCAACCCAGTCACTGAAATATTGCAATGCATGAATGACACAAAAAGGCATAAAGACTTGTGGTATTAAAGAGTTTTGTTAAAGTTCTGGTTGGAAAAGGAATGGCATTGGTGCCACTCCTCTATTTGAAACTGCAAGTGACAAAGTCTCCTGCATTTCATCTGTCTGAATATCTTTGTGTTCTTTTTTTTTTTTTTTTTTTAAATTCTTTTTTTTTTTTTTTTAATTGGTGTTCAATTTACTAACATACAGAATAACACCCAGTGCCCGTCACCCATTCACTCCCACCCCCCGCCCTCCTCCCCTTCTACCACCCCTAGTTCGTTTCCCAGAGTTAGCAGTCTTTATGTTCTGTCTCCCTTTCTGATATTTCCCACACATCTCTCCTACCATTCAAAGAACAGGAAATCCTATCCACTGGAAAAAAGACAGTCTCTTCAATAAATGGTGCTGGGAAAATTGGACATCCACATGCAGAAGAATGAAACTAGACTACTCTCTTGCACCATACACAAAGATAAACTCAAAATGGATGAAAGATCTAAATGTGAGACAAGATTCCATCAAAATCCTAGAGGAGAACACAGGCAACACCCTTTTTGAACTTGGCCACGGTAACTTCTTGCAAGATACATCCATGAAGGCAAGAGAAACAAAAGCAAAAATGAACTATTGGGACTTCATCAAGATAAGAAGCTTCTGCACAGCAAAAGATAGTCAACAAAACTAAAAGACAACCTACAGAATGGGAGAAGCTATTTGCAAATGACCTATCAGATAAAGGGCTAGTTTACAAGATCTATAAAGAACTTATTAAACTTAAAAGCAAAGAAACAAACAATCCAATCATGAAATGGGCAAAAGACATGAAGAGAAATCTCACAGAGGAAGACATAGACATGGCCAACAAGCACAGGAGAAAATGCTCCGCATCACTGGCCATCAGGGAAATACAAATCAAAACCACAATGCGATACCACCTCACCCCAGTGAGAATGGGGAAAGTTAACAAGGCAGGAAACCACATGTTGGAGAGAATGTGGAGAAAGGGGAACCCTCTTGCACTGTTGGTGGGAATGGGAACTTGTGCAGCCACTCTGGAAAACTGTGTGGAGGTTCCTCAAAGAGTTAAAAATAGATCTGCCCTATGACCCAGCAATTGCACTGTTGGGGATTTACCCCAAAGATACAGATGCAGTGAAACGCCAGGACACCTGCACCCCGATGTTTCTAGCAGCAATGTCCGCAATAGCCAAACTGTGGAAGGAGTCTCGGTGTCCATCGACAGATGATGGATAGAGAAGATGTGGTCTATGTATACAATGGAATATTACTCAGCCATTAGAAACAACAAATACCCACCATTTGCTTCGATGTGGATGGAACTGGAGGGTGTTATGCTGAGTGAAATAAGTCAATTGGAGAAGGACAAACATTATATGGTCTCATTCATTTGGGGACTATAAAAAACAGTGAAAGGGAATAAAGGGGAAAGGAGAAAAAATGAGTGGGAAATATCAGAAAGGGAGACAGAACATGAGAGACTCCTAACTCTGGGAAACGAACTAGGGGTGGTGGAAGGGGAGGTGGGTAGGGAGTGGGGATGACTGGGTGACGGGCACTGAGGGGGGCACTTGATGGGATGAGCACTGGGTGCTATTCTATATGTTGGCAAATTGAACACCAATAAAAAATAAATTTATATAAAAAAGAAAACAAAAAAAAGAAAACAAAGAACAGAAAAACCTATGTAATATAATTATAAAACAGTTATGTTGATTTGAATGATTGATACCCCATTTCTCCCAGTTTCCTTGTTAAGCAGGGTAGGCCTTCTTAAAGCACAGAAACTTACACATAAATGTTACTCAATATGTACTGGTTGGTTGGTTTAAAAATCACTGAACTGAATGCATAGCTAAGTTATCAAGAAGACGCCAAGCGTATTTCATTTTGATTTTTGTTGATGGAGTTATCAGACCACGATGTAGAGAACCCAGTGCTGTTCCACTGGAAATTACCTCCAGGGACTTGGCTTATCATACATAATAATTTATGGCAGAGAGTCCTATTCTAGGTAATGGATTCACAAACTTCCCTGGCAAGCAATTATTAGATGCCTGTTGCAGACCAGGCAATGTGTGAGTTGTAGGGACTAGAGAGACAGGCAGAGGTTTTTTAAGAGAAAGGCAATGAGCCCAATAAAACAGAGTCCAGGGCGCCTGGGTGGCTCAGTCAGTTAAGCACCTGCCTTCAGCTCAGGTCATGGTCCCAGGATCCTGAGGTCGATCCTGGAATGAGACTCCCTGCTCGGCAGGGAGTCTGCTTGTCCCTCTCCCTCTGACACTCACCAACCCCCACTTGTGCTCTCTCTCTCTCTCTCTCTTAAGTAAATAAATAAAATCTTATAAATAAATAAATAAATAAATAAATAAATAAATAAATAAATAAATAAAAGCAAACAAACTCTCAATTAGTTGAGACTCCAACTCAAGCAAATGGAACCTCCTTGGAGTAAAGAAGTCAACGATACATCCTGGAAATATAACTACCTCCCTATGGCTAGCTGCCATGATGGGTATAGCTCTCAGGGGAGAAGTAAAGTTATTCTCCCTCATTTTCTTTAGGTACAGGGTCAAAGTTGACATACTGAATGTGCTGGAAATTTAATGTCATATAAAATAAAATTTCTACTGGCTGAATTTCTTTCCCAGTAGATCAGTTTGTCTTGTTCCACTTGAAAAGCAAGGCTTGCAATAATTGCCCAGTGCTATGAGAAAACTGATATTTCCTCAAGAGAAACTGTGACCAAAACACTGTGTATATTTGGAAACCAATACATTTTGTTAAGCTTAAAAATGACTATTTTTTGACTAAGCATTTATCTCAGGGCTATGCTTGACAAGATCTTTTCAAAACCTCAGGAATCTCTGCGAGACCAGGTTTCTAGCAGAGTAAGTAACCCCAGCGCAGGGCTGTGCTCCAGGAATCCTACCCTCTTCTCTCCATTCTGGAATGAGTCCACATTATTTACTGGTCTTTCTTTCAGCTGTGAGATGAAATGTGCCATTGGAGAAAGCAGCCCCAGAGGCCAGCACGAATACTGGAAGGGCCACTAGATGTCTTTATTAGATGCCTTCTTGGTAGATGGAACGTGGCTGAGGATTCTCTGCAGAAATGTGTCTGATGGGGGATCAGAAGTTTACATCTATAGTTTCCATTGCTCACCACATTGTATGGATAACAGCAAATATCTTCTATTACCAAGAGAAGGCTGGTATGTCCCCACCCAAGAACAAAAGGAATCTTCCTTTGTTCTGCTGGACCTCTTGGTGTGTTTGGACCGGCAAGGTTGCAAAGAAAAGGTGAGGAGAGATGAACTGTTCAGTGTATCTACTTGCTGACGGGGAGATGAATGTGAGATTCTCAAGCAACATGAGAGGCAAGCAGAATTCTCTTTCACTGAGTTGAGATTGCATCTACTTGCAGACAGGTGCCAGGAGGACATGTCAGAAGGGACACACTGCACTTTGATTTTGCAGTTTCTCCAAATTCCTGCCCTATAAGCATGTGTTCTTTCTTCCCTATGTCCTCCTCTGTGCCTGAGCCCCTACCCTGTACAGAGAGTCTCAATATTCACAAAGGCATGATTGAGATGAACTCTTTGTCCATTACGCTGTTTGTTTGGTGGGAATTTAACAGTCTCAGAGTTAAAACAGAGTAACTGAACTTCGAGTGTCAGAGAAGAGGTAGATAAAACACGGACAGATAAGTGAGATCCTGCAGGACAGTGTTAAAGGAGGCCAACCACCCGGCTCCCCGACCAGCCGGGATTCCCCTTGGGCCAGCCCTTGACATCACACACCAATGAGTGCAAGTCAGCAAAATCCCAGCTCAGTTAGTTTTTAAACACCTTCAATGTCCATGGAAGGGAAGGCACAGAATGGGGACCATCCAAGGTGAGAAAAACAGAGACTAGGACCTGGCAGCACATTGGGGATCTAGAAACAGTGATTCTGTGGCCATGCAGCAGAAGTTTAGCTTTAATCTCAGTTGAGATGTGATTGAATGCAATTTGGGTGTAGATGAAGAACACTCAATTCAGTAAATGTACTTACATCCTCTGAAACACACTCATTTCCACTGTTGTGTCAACTGCATCTGTAGGAGAATGACTCTAAGAGTGAGTATCTCCAGGCTGGCTTGACCCCCAGGGAGGGGGTCCTGAACCGTGACCTTGGTCCTTGCATGTTGTTTACTGGGAAGCTGGGCTATAAGGAATGGTCTCTCTGAACCTGGAGACAGGTAGTGAGAGCCACAGGACTGATGCCAGTCATCGCACTGGTGTCCCAGCAAGCCCTCAGGGCCAGCCTAAAAGACCTCTCCCTCAGCTCTTCAACATACAGCTTCCCCACGTGCTTATGGCCACAGAGTGAAAGAGACGTGGATGCTGATGCAGAGCAGGGCACCCATTCTGGGACAGTCTCCAGGGGCACCCAGAGCTAAGTGGTGCCTCTGCTCAGGTTAGGGGCTTTCTCTGTTTTGAAGACTAGTATAAGCTCAGACCTACAAGGACAACAGTCCTGGACTTAGTTCTGGGCTGTAAGCATTTGTTGTCCTGAATCTTGAACCAGTTACATTTCTTATGAATCTGTTTCCAAACAGCTTTATTGTAAAATGAAGCTAACAGGCCTATTTCAAATGCTTCTTGGGAGTTACAAGGATAGTTAATGGGAAGTAGCTGGCTCTGTGTTGGCACATAAGAGCATCTTTGTAAAGGTTTATTTTCTTCCTTTCTGCTCTTAAATGTTTCAGAAAGGGCTACTGGAAACTTCAGGAAGGGATGGATAGGTTCCTTCCTTTCATTGACCTCCTGCACTGCATCTGATAAAACTTACATGAGTCCCTTTCCCTGGACTGTCTTGGAACCAGAAACTGTAGAACACCAAGAAAAACAAAGAAAATTATTACACTTAGCATTTCTCAGGATAGAAGTTATTTTCTTAAATTTGATTCCTGTGCTTTCTCTTTCACTTCAGCTGTTGGGTTTGTTTTAGCCTCACTGGTAGGCTTGCACCTTATCCCAGAGCTCTGAGTGCTGCTTCTTTTTCCAGTGAGTTCTTGAATCAGGCTCTGCTGAGTGATGCTGAGGAGAAATGCTTATTTTGCCACAGTGGACTCAGCCCCTCAAGAAGCACCCACTTCTTCCTTTCCTGGATTCTATTCCACAGCCTTCAGTGGCTTTTCCAGAATTGCCATTCTCTCTTAATCCCTCAATATTTCTGTCTATTTCATTGTCATTGACTGTGTCTAAATTTAGCCAAGGGAAACAAAGTAGAGCCATTCAACCGACTGCTTTGTAGCTGAAATTATTACAACTCTTTTTTTCATGAGTTCTATATGAAAGCATTTTCCTTATTTCCAAATATCATTACATCCAGTAATTAGGTAGTAATTTTTCATAAGATGAATGTATTTTAATATATAACTTTAGTAAACTTCAACCCAATGGATTTTAAAAATGACAATCAAACATTCTAAAAATAGCAAACTTAATCTTAGCATATATGACCTGACTTTACTCATGAATTAATGATAGTAAAGACAGGGAATTCCTGTAGCTGGTTGCCCTAATATGGCACTTTGTAGGAATCATTCAGATATCTTGCCTTTATCTTACTCAGTAATGAAGAATAGATTATTGATGCTATCACTTTAGATATTTAGGAATTATATTTTAAAGAGTCTATTAATTCACATTCACCTTTGAGTATTAAAGATGGCTAATGGAATATATAAAAATAATTAACTTTAAGGAAAAATACCCCAATAGCTTCTAATAAAATTACACTTTCATTGGTGAGAATGAATTCAGCCATGGTCTCTGAAAATCCTGCCCTGATCCATTTTTTCTAGTTAATGTAGAAATCCTTGTTCCACATTTTTAAAGGCAGACACTCCTATAAAAGTCATATTTTAAAACAATTATAGCTACAGTTTTGCAATCATATTGCATAACAGATTCTGATGTTGCTTTTAAAAATCGTTCCACTCAAGAGATTAACATAACGAAAACGTATAATGAATCCAAGGCTACAGTCAAGCAATGTACATGCATAATAATAGTATGCATAACAATATAGGCTGCTTCAAACCAAGCAGACACACCAGCTCTTTCTCCATTTCTCCTTCTTAGATTCCTGGGTCCCCTAAAAGTGGACCTGCACACTTCCCTGCTCTCCTGCCACCTCCTAGCGCAGCTATTTGGAAATGACTCTCAGAGTTTTCCTACTCAGTTTAAGACAGAAATAGATGATGCTGTGAAGAGGCTGAAGACTTTGGGCATCTGACCTTCAAGAATTTTCATTTATGGCACTTGACCCACCCAAGTAGTGTCTATTTTGATAATGAATTTCTCCACCCTAAGGTTGTGGTTCATTATATGGGTGAAACCAAGGACTTACTAAGTGTCCACAATGTTGTTTGAAGGCAAGCTTTTGAAGCCCACCGAGCATATCAATGTTTCAAAGCCCAGTAAAGAGTCCTGCTCCAGGCAAAGCATTCACCATGTTCACCACTTTTCCCCCTTAGAAATCCTATTTAGTTCTTTTGAGAACTTTTGGTAACAATTTGTATAATTTCAGACTTGCTGCAGATGTTTTTAAGCTTTTACTCTGACTTTGTTAATAAAGTAAGTAGTGTGGTTTACAAGCCGTGATGGGTAGATCCAATACAGAAAGCTCTGTAGGTCTGTCTTTTCATGTCACTGATGAATGTCTTTGAAAATATATTTGTGGGGAACACTTGTGACCTGGCATGAAAGTTCCTCCCTCCACAGAAGAATGCTGCTTAATTCCATGAGCAAGCTGGGAACAACCCAAGACTAGGTGCACCTAAAACTAAGTTCAGTGCTCAAAGGTTTCTGGAGATGCAGTGACATGTATTCTATTGTATTCTATTGTATTCTATTGCAAATACACTTGACCAAACTATTTCTCAGAGACATCTTTCTCTTATTTCACTTTTTCTCTATTTTGATTTGCCCTAAGACCTTATTGCATAAGTATTTTTGGAAGTGTATATTGCTTGAACTTCCATATTTCCATTAATCACTTTGGTATTTTCAAAAATACAGTTAAATGCTCAGGAAAGCTTACAAAAAATTTTCTGAATGATTTCCCTTTGTACTGTTGTTTCTGAAGAAATAGTAATCCTCTCAGTAACTGTAGAATTGGAAATTATCCTCATACTTTACCTTCTTTTTTAAAGCAGCTTTATAATTCACACAATTCCCCCACAGAAAGATCACAGCACAAGGATGGTCAGGACTCACAGAGGGGTATAACCATCATCACAGCCAAGGAGAAACTGTGCACCCTGGTTACTGTCTTTGCAACTCACCATTTCCTTCAGCCCTACAAAAATATTTTATTTCTTCTCTAAGCCACTGCTTACTTAGGTGTGTGTTAGTTAATATCCCCATATTTGCGAATTTCCCAATTTTTTTCTGTTATTAATTTCTAAATTAATTCCACGGTGGCCAGAGAACAGACTTTATATTATTGATACACTTTCAAATGTATTGAGTTTTTTCTAAGATGTATTTATTTTTAGAGGGAGGAGGGGCAGAGGGAGTTAAGATTCTTAAGCAGATTCCTTGCTGAGCACAGAGCCCTATGTGGGGCTCATCCCAGGACCCTAAGATCATGACTTGAGCCAAAGCCAAGAGCTGGACATTTAACCGACTGAGCCACGCAGGCACCCAAAATTTATTGAGTTTTTAAAAACTCAGTAAAATATGTTAAAATATGTTCTATTCCAGTGTTTCCTATGTCCTGGAGAAAAATGTACAATCTGCTGACTGGGAGAAGTCCTTTGGATGTGTTAGCTCCCATTCACTTACAGTGGTGTTGAGGTCTTTCTTCCTTTTTAATTTTCAGCCTGGTTAATCTGCCCATTATTAAAAGTGGGGTACTGAGGTGTCCATGAATATTGTTGAGCTGTCTATGCCCCCATTCATCTCTTTCAGTTTTAACTTTGTACATTTTGATGCTGTTGCTGGATGCAGTCTATAATTGTTTCATCTTTCTGATGTGTTGACCTTTTCATTATCATAAAATCCCCTCTTTATCTCCAGTAACATGTTTTGGTTTAAAGTCTATGTTGTTTGATATGAGTATAGGCACTCCAACTGTCCTGCAGTTGCAGTTTGCTTGAACTATCTTTGATTGTCCTTTTACATTCAATCTGTTTGCATCTTTGAATCTAAAGGTGTCTTCTGTGGGCAGCATATTAGTAGAATCTTGTTTTATATACTACCCAGTCTGATAATTTCTAGCTTTGATTTGATTATTTTATCCATTATTGATGTAGTTGGATTTGATTTGCCATTTGTATTTTACAATTTAGTTATTTAGTTCCTCTGATCTGTTTCCACATGTATACATACATAGTACTGGAAAAATATGAAAATATATTTTAGAAGATACATTATACTTTATGCTTCACATTATTTTTGAATGTTTTATGTAGCAGTTCCTCAGG